>NC_059146.1:6506456-9006456 GCF_020740605.2 Lemur catta
CTTAGTTACCATGATTAGTAATTATACACAATTCCTTTGTTAAAATAGCAGGTAACCTCCTGGGAGTATTTTAAAATATGCAAAAATTGGCTCTCAAACTTTTCTAAAGTGAGTTTGTGGCTGCACAGATTCGAAACCTTAAAATTGTTAGGTTACTTTAATGTTTTACCTGTTGCTTTTCCTTTTTTCAGCACATAAATGCCCATCATGCTTATGAATCTCAGATCTCGTCAATGGCAAAAGCCATGTCTAGATTAGAAGAAGAGCTGAGACATCAAGAAGATGAGAAAGCAGCAGTTTTAAATGATTTGTCATCTCTGAGAGAACTTTGCATTAAGCTTGATTCAGGCAAAGATATTATGACCCAACAATTGAATTCCAAACACCTTGAGTTTGAGAGGGTAAGAACTAAAGAGAAATTGACTGGGCACATTATTTTATTGAGCCCTGCTCTAATTGTTTTCCTTTACCATTCACTACCCAATAAATTTCTTCCCTTTTGGAGTAGTTGCCTTTAACCACAGGATTTTGACTACTAGATTCTTTGTGAAGATTTCTTTGGCAATCATAGTGATGAAATTAGGTGCTCTGTGTTTTGGAATAGAGGGGTATTTAGGAGATTATGATTCTTCTAATTATAGATTAGGAGCATATCCCAATATATTCTTTCTCTGTTTAAAAGTAAGACCTGAATGCTTTCTAAGTGGAGTATGTTTCCTAATAAAAATCTCAAGTTGTTTAAATCTTAAACAAGTAGCTAGAATCTTTCATTCCCGGACAGAGGCATTACTTTAAACAGCTAATATGTGTTTTCAAACAAGAGTGTTGGCAGTTTTCACTCATCTAGTAGTATCTTTATTTTCAGGTGCTGAGAAGCTACAATACTGGCTTGACTGTGTAGTCAGACTAAACATATTTAATAGACCAGAGGGCCCCATCGCTTAATAGGATGGCTACATTTAAGGATTTTGTGTTAATGATTCTCTCTTGACAAAGTAGCATGACTGAAAACTATTTGAGGGTTGGAGTAGGTCTTATAGCCAAGTAAGCTGTTATTAAAAATAAAGAATTCCTGGGCCCAGGAGTGAGCAAGAATTAAAAAAAAACAACAACAACAAAGATGTTTTGAAAATAGTGTTTTTCCTATAGTTAAATGGTTCAAAATCTTTAACCAATACTCAAATTGAAGCAATTGATGGGTGAATAGTTCTGCAGAGTTATAATGTCAGGTAAATAATTTTTCAGAGTAAGTCTAAAATTATACTGAAGTAATCTTTGTTTTTCCTGTAGGTTGCAGCGGAATTAGAAAATGTAAAATCGGAGTCAGACCTGTTAAAAAAACAACTATCAAATGAGAGACATACAGTTAAAAACCTCGAATCATTGTTGGCTACAAATAGAGACAAAGAATTTCATTCTCATTTAAGCTCCCATGAGAAGGATACAGAAATTCAGCTACTTAAAGAGAAGTTAACCCTTTCAGAAAGCAAATTGTAAGTCATAAATCAACCTATGTGATGAAAATAGCTTGTCAAAAATAAGTTTTCAATTTTTTTTGAGGAGGGAGTAAGGTGTGTGGGTGTGAAGGGTTGGTACAGAACCGAAATATTTGACTTAATGTAATGGCTGCTTTGGGGAATCAGGGGAATGGCTCGGGAGAGACACCACGTTTGGAGACGTAGATTTGTGTGTCTTCACCACAGAGGTGGTACCATGGCAGTGAGTGAGAAGAGTAAACTTTAGGAAAGTGCCTAAATTTGAGGAAAGAACAGAGGAGTCAGTGAAGAATAGAACATTTCAGGATGGGAAGAGGCAGCTGCGTCTCAATCTGTAGATTAGGAACAAGACTTAGAAAAGACTATGAGATTTGACCCTCATAAGTTTATTGATTGATGGAGGATATTGGATGTTACTTTTTTAGAATGGAGAGGTTTGGGGATATTTGTTAGAAGAGGGGAAGAAACCCAGAGTAGATAGTACAAGTGGAAAAAATGCACTTTTATAATAAAAAGGAGTTAAAAATATTTCTCTTTCTGAGGCAAGAGTCAAGAAAGCCAATGAAGATACTTTCTAATTCATGTCTTATACAAATGTGTAGTCCCAGTGTTGCTGGAGTGCCTGGCACATACTAAGTAGAAGCTCACTAAATGTTTGCTAAATAAACCAGATGATGAAAATAAAATTTTGTGATAGAAGCTCCAGAAGTTTAGAGAATTGTTTGTTGTAAGATCTTGATCTTTTCTTTTTCTATCCTTAATCATCACCTCCATTTCTATTAATAAAAATCCATAGCACTTGACTCCACAAAAAGAGACATTTTTTATTTATTTCTTTGATTTTAAATTTGTTTTAAGAACTAGTCAAAGCCGGGAAAATACCATGCTTCGAGCTAAAGTGTTACAGTTACAAACAGATTTTGATGCTTTGAAAAGACAGATTTCAGCTGAAAGATATGAACGGTAAGAAAAAATGTTTTAGCATTGGACAGTGTTTTTATGTATTCCCTATTCTATTTCAAAAAGGATTTAATATGGCTTACAAATAGCAAACTTTTGAAATCTAATTTTCAAATGAATTGCCAAATTACTTTTCTTCTATCACTCTTTCTTACTATATTAATACCATAGACATCAATATTCTTATGATTTCATTCCCAAATAGCAAATAGTGTCATATTGCTTATTAGGTCAGTGTTTGAGTTATCTTATTCTTACCTGTTTACATCAAAACTTTTTTTTTTTTTTTTGAGATGAGTTTTGCTGTATTGCCCAGGCTGGCTTCAAACTTCTGGGCTCAAACAATCTTCTCTCTCAGTCTCCCCAGCAGCTGGGATTACAGGCATGCACTACCACACCTAGCCTGTTTTTTTTTTTTTTTTTTTGAGACAGAGTTTCACTCCCTTGCCCTGGCTAGAGTGCAGTGACATCATCATAGCTCAACTCAAACTCCTGGGCCCAAGCAACCCTCCTGCCTCAGTCTCCTGAGTAGCTAGGACTAGAGGCATGGGCCACTGCCCCTGGCTGTTTTTGTTTTTGTTTTTGTTTTGTTGTAGTGACAGTGCCTGGCCTCAAGCAATCCTCCCACCTTTTTTTTAAAAGAGACTCCCTGTGTTGCCCAGGCTGGAGTGCAGTGGTTACTCCCAGGTGCCATCATGGCACACTGCGGCCCCCAACTCCTGGACTCAGGCTACCCTCCCCATCCTCCTGTGTCAGCCTCCTGTGCCCAGCTTACATCACAACTTTTGAGTGATGTGCTATTTGAAATATGGAGGGAATTTGCTATGAAATCAGTTATTTTTTGTTTCAAAGAGAAATGAAGCCTTAAGTTGCAGAAATGACATGAAAGCAGTATTGTTAATTTCTTACAATTTAGAACTGTGGTCCCCAACCCTTGGTTAGGGACTGGGCCGGGCAGCTCTATTGCACCCTCCTACCACCCCCATCCATCTGTGGAAAAATTATTTTTCCATGAAACTTAGGGAGGTGGGGAGGGGCCCACACAGCAGGAGGTGAGCAGTGGGCTAGCTAGCAAAGCTTCATCTGTATTTACAGCCACTTCCCTCCCCATCGCTCACATCACCGCCTGAGGTCTGCCTTCCCCACCCCACCCCACCCCCTCCCCCCCACCGACTCCGTGGAAAAATTGTCTTCCATAAAACTGGTCTCTGGTGCCAAAAAAGTTGGGGACCACTGATTTAGAAGATCTGGTTTCTGAATGTGCTAAACTATACATATATAATGATTTCAGTTTCTTAATGATAACTTCAATTCTCTGCAAACCTAAAGTAAGCTCTCTATAGACCAGGGTTATAAAACCCTCCACTTAATCTCTTCCCATTTTCCTTGCCCTTGGCCCTCAAAGAAACCTTGAGCCACATAACCATGTTTTTTTTCCTCCTTAACATCTAAGTGAATTATGTATTCTCATAGGGGCAATATCACTACCACCCAGGGAGGAAAAAATTAGTTCTTAGAGGCAGAGGGAGGAGGTGGAAAATGGATTCTTTCATTGCTGACATTTGGGAGTTTTAAGGCAGGAAGAAGCAAAAGGGCTGGATGTATGTGCAAGACGAGGTGGGAAAGGAAGGGGCAGAGAGGGGACCAACCAGCTTGAAACTAAAAGGAGGAGGAAGGTTGCCATGTAAGGGTGGTCTGACAGGCTAGAACACCAAAGAGTAAACTGAATACATTTTAGTTTTCCAATCTTTCTGTATTCGGCAAGGTATAAAGATAAAAAGAGCCTGTTAATATGGTGTGTGTAGAGGCACAGTAATTCAGATATTATTTTCATTATAGGTCAGGCACTATGCCGCGTGCTAAGAATATCAGTTGAATAAGGTACTGAAATGAATAACTGACTCTCAGAGGACCCAGAATAATGAGGAAGACTGACACATACATAGACATTTAAAAACAGGATGTAACTGCAGGGATAGAGATGGGTGTAGGATTTTATGGGCACACTGGAGGATGGAACCTCCCCAAGCCTGGAATCAGTAGGGAAAGGTCAGGTTAGGGTATGTCGGGCACCTGTGGGATGTCCAGTAGAAACATTTAGGTGGGCCTGGACCATAAAACAGAACTGAAGATGTAGATTTGGGAGAGTTGTTGACATATGGAGCATAGGATAAGAGAATGTAAACCTAGCCCTGGGCAATACAGGCAGAAGCAAAGGATCCAGTAACAGAACTAGGAAATGGTCACGTAGGTAGAAAAGAGGACCGGAGGTGGTAGTATCATGACAGCCAAGAGTGGGTAATGGCACCAGATCCTGCAGAAGGCTCAGGTAAGGTAAGGAATCTGCCTGCTGACATATAAGCTTTTAATTTTTAAGAACATGTTAAGCAGGTTTGTTATAATTTTTTTATTTTAAAGTATAAAGAAAATTAAAATTATCTGTAAGTTCTACCTTCCATAGTCACTATTAGCATTTGGGGGCTTAACATCTAGTCGTGTGTGTTTTTATGTGTGTCTTTGTGTACACATGGTATCCTACTTTTTTCATGAAATATATTTTGGGCATTTTGCTTCCAAAATATTATTTTAATGACAACCTACTATTCAGACATGATTATGCCATAATTGATTTTGAACTGTTATAATGCATATTCTTTTGAGATCTTTTATTTACTACTTAAAAATCATATGAAGACATAGGATTTAAATTTAGTAGAAATACTAATTAATTAATTTCGTAGAAATCAGTTAACAAATAGCACCTTACATCACTTTGGGTTTTCAGGTGCTTGCGTGTAATCTCTCTCGTTTGCTCTCTGCTGACAGGGAACGAGCAATCCAAGAGATGCGCCGCCATGGGCTTCCCACACCACCCTTTAGTTCTACTCTGAGGTCTCCTTCACCTTCTCCTGAACGTCTAAATGTGTAATTATCGAAAGGTATGTACGTATCCTCAAGGGCAGGCAACACTACTCTGTGGTTGTAAACATTCAGAGAGTTTTCTGTGTCAGGGGAAGGGAGATTGTCTGGAAAGGTGTTCAGGGGAACTTCTTGGAATAATAGAAACATTCTGTTATCGTGGTAGTGGTGGTTACATGGGTGTATACAATTGTAAAAACCCATTAAACTGATCATTTATGGTCCAGGCATTTTATTATATGTCAGTTGTACCTGAATTTAAAAAGAGAACACATCCACAGCAAAACATTAAATGACAATATGAGGTATCACAGGGTAAGTATTTGATGAAGTGCCAGATTAAAGGTACAAATAATAGGTGGTGAGAGTGTGGACAAAGGCGTAGAAAAGGACTGCACGTGGCACGGTGGACTCAATCTGGTGACATAGCAGGTTGTGGGGGAATAATGTGGGAGAAAGGTTTGGAAGGTAGAATGGGATATACAGAGTTATATAGAGTGTGAGATTAATTTAGAGATTGTAGATGTTATTCTGTGAGTTAATGGGAGCAACTGGAGGTCAATCCTCCTGTGTATAGAATAGGTGCAGGGAGTCTGGTAGATTAACTTCACAAGTGTGTTTGAGCCATATTGGAAAGGGTAGAGAGGTAGAGAGAGACTAGGGGTAGGGGTATAATCAGTTCTGGATTGATACAATAAACTTAAAAGCTAGGACAGATTTTTAATAGTAAATCATGATGTACATACATAAAAGTGCCATGTCACAATTGTACAGCTCGGTGAATTTTCAAATTGGACACACCTATGTAACCTGCATGCAGATCAAGAAACAAAATAAGCCAGGCATGGTAGTGCGAACCTGTAGTCCCGGCTACTTGAGAGGCTGAGATGGAGGATCACTTGAGCCCAGGATTTCAAATCCATCCTGGGCAACATAGCAAGATCCTCATCTCAAGAAAGAAACAAGCAAACAAAACATTACCTCTGTTGGGCTCCCTTCTAGTTATAACCCCTGGTCTAAAAGTAACTGTCGTGTTAAAAGCATAGATTCTTTTTGTTTGCTTTTGGACATTTTTTCCGCAGTACGTTTGTGAGGTTCGTACATTCTGTTGTGTGTACTTGTAGATTGTTCGGTCTTATTGCTGCATGATGGAGTGCCATTATGTGACCTTACCACAGTCCACTTACTCATTCTGCTACTGATAGGCATTTGGCAGTTTACAGTTTGGGCTGTTAAAAACTAGGGCTGTGGCTGTACACGTAGGAGTGAAATTGCTGGGTCACTGGATATACGTATGTTCAAGCTCTAGTAGATACAGCAAATGTTTTCCAGAGTAGTTGTAAAGAGGACACATTCAGCGGAGGAGGGGTCACAGGGATGTGCTGATTCACTGGAAATGGGAATGAATAGGAAAGAAGCATGAGTCAGATCCAGGGTTTGACAGATAGTGACTGTGAAAAATGCGTAACTCATTGACAGAAATAGTTGGATCAGTCTTTTTTAAAATGATGCTTTTCTTTGCCACTTGTAAGAAAAGTATATAAAAGATAATTAAACATTTCCACGATGACTCAGAATCCTCATTGTGAACATTAGTTATATGCTATTCTTTAACATACGGATTACCCGTGTTTGTAGGGCCTAGGTTTAAGTGTTCCTGATTGCTGTGCTTTTGCTTTTGTGCTTTGTTTGATTAAACATTTATTTTGTTCTTTGATTTTGAGTACCACTGCTCAGTGCTTGCTGCTGTCACTGTGTCCTCACAAATTCCAAGTTGCTGTGTTATTTTGAATGCGATCAGGTGGTAGCTCACCTTCCTGTTACAAAGCCTCATGAGTGTAACACAGACATTTTTTCATGCTAGATTCACAGCTGCAGTTTAGATCAGGGGTTGGCAAATCAGGGTCTGTGGGCCAAATCCACCCCACTGCCTACTTTTGTAAATTAAGCTTTATTGGAGCACAGTCACACCCAATTGTTAACAAATTGTAGGACTGCTGCTCTGCAGTGGCAGAGCTGAGTAGTTGTGACAGACTCTGTGGCCTGCAAATCTAAAATATTTACTTCCTGTCTTTCCACATCATGTAGCCTCTGGAAAACTCAACTGTACACCCATGAGAAAATTAGAGTGAAAGACAAATAATTCCTTGGTTTTATGAAAATAGGCTTGACCTTGTAGATTCCTTAAAGGGATATTAGGGACTCCCAGGGATCCCCAGACTGTACGTCAAGAGCCACTGATAACAGAACATAGTGGATTCCAGCAATCCCTGAAGCTATGATGAATTAGGAAACTTAATTGCAATAAAATATATATAACATGAGCTTTGCCATCTTAACTACTTTTTAAGTTTACAATTCAGTGGCATTAATTACATTCACAGTGTTGTGTGACCATCACCACTATTTCTAAAACCTTTTCATCTCCCCAACAGAAACTCTTTACCCATTAAACAATAACTCTTCACTCCCCCAACCTCACCTTCCCAGCCCCTGGTAACTTCTAATCTGCTTTTCTGTCTCTATGAATTTTCCTATTCTAGATTTTCATAGAAGTGAAATCATATAATATTTGTCCTTTTGTGTCTGCTTTATTTCTCTGAGAATGCTGTTTAGGTTCATCCATGTAGTAGGATGCACCGCATTTTTTTTTTTTTATCCCTTTCATCATCCGAGGATGCCTAGGTTGTTTCCACCTGTGGCTGCTGTGAATAATGCTACTGTGAACATGAGTGCACACGTCTCTGTTTTAGTTCTTGTATACAAATCTTTTGGTATATACCTAAGAATAGAATTGATGGGTTATATGGTAATTCTGTTTAATTGTTTGAGGAACTACCGAGCTTTTTCCACACGGCCGCTCCACTTCCCATTTCCACCAGCAACGTAGGAGGCTTCAGTGCTCTCCATCCTCACCCACACTTGTTATTTCCCATTTTTTTAATTATAACTATTGTAGTACATGTGGGTTAGAAAACTTTTACAACCATTAACAAATTCAAAATTTGTAATTTTATAACAATTTACAGTTAATTTTCAAAGTATCCTAATGAGATTGTTATTTAATAATCCCTTTCCATTCATATTTCTAAATATTGTCAAAAAAACTAATTTTAAGGGATTTCCCCATAAGTACTCAGAAATGAACAGCTGAGCTATGAAATAGTTTCTCAGATTAGTGTCTAATAGTTAAAATATATAATCCAGTTTTTGTTGTTACTTTTTTAACTATTGTATCTAATACATGCTATTTGAGATAGGAAAGACCAAAAGTTTTTCTTCACATACCGTGTATACTTCTGACACTCTCCATCTGGAGATAGTGTTAGACCCCACAGATTGAGAGCTCAGTCCCACAAGACCCCACACACTTCAGATGCCCAGCGGAAGCCCAAGCTGTGGTCTGTGCTTCTGGCCCACGAGGTTCCCATGGCCCCCTCCTCGGGTTCCGTTCATTTGGTGGAGCGGCTCACAGAAGTCAGGGGAACACTTTCTGTTCACCTGTTTGTTACAGAGAATGCAGGTGAACAGACAGATGGGAGAGAAGCGAGGGGAAGGGGCACAGAGCTTCTGTGCTCTCTCTGGTTGTACCACCCTCTCGGCTTCGCCAAGTGTTCATCCATCTGTGAAGTCTGGAGCCAAGAGGGAGACACACGAAGCCTCGGGTGTAGCAAAATGCTGTTTAGTTGAGCATCTGGGTGCAGATGGGTGGAGGCTGAAAAGAGCGTCCACCCCAGAAGTGGAGAGCGGTGGGTTCTATAGGCAGTTTAGACGGAAGTTTGGGGAGGGTGAATTTTTTTTTGAACAGTAACCGGTTCTGCAGCTCTCTGTGCTCAGAGGTACATTTACACCTCCGGGCTCTCCAGACTCCTGCGGCTACTGTTTCACAAGCTTACAATCACTACCTAAGTTTTCTATTAACTGCATTCCATCCTGTACATACTTTCGGGTTCCTACCCTGAGCAAACCTAACACCATCCAGAAGCTTCCCTGAGCCCAGTCCTTTTGGGTTTTTATGGAGGCATCATTAAGTAGGCATGATTGATTAAATCATTGGCCGTTGATGGTTGGCTAGACCTTCAGCCCTTCTCTTGTCCCTTTGGTCCTTTGTGGTGTGGGACCAAAGTCCCAATCCTCCTTGATTATGCCTTGGTCTTTCTAGAGAGCAGACCCCATTCTGAAGCAAATTAGAGGCCCCCAGCCACTAGGCGTATCATTAGCATACAAAAGACACTCTGAGGAACTGTGTACCAGAAACCGGGAACAGAGACCAAATATATACAATCATGCATCGCTTAGCGATGGGGATACATCCTGAGAAAATACATTGTTAGGCAATTTCTTCATGTGATTTCTTCATGTGAACATCGTTGAGGGCACTTACGCAAAACCTAGATGGTATAGCCTGCTATACGCCCGGGCTATGTTGTGTAGCCTGTGGTTCCCAGCCTGCACACCTGTACAGCAGTTGCTGTGCTGAATACTGTAGGCAGTTGTAACACAGGGGTGTTTGTGCATCTAAACATATCTAGACATAGAAAAGGTACAGTAGAAATACAATATAAAAGATAAAACATGGCACACCTGTATAGGCTGCTCACCATGAGTGGAGCTTGCAGGACTGGAAATTGCTCTGAGTGAGTCAGTGAGTGAGTGGTGAGTGAACACGAAGGCCTAGGACATTACTGTACACTGCTGTAGAGTTGATAAACACTATATACTTAAGCTATCCTGAATTTATTTAAAAATTTTTTTCAATAATAAGTTAACTTTAGTTTACTGTAACTTTTTTACTTTATAAATTTTAATTTTTTGACTTTTGTAATAACACTTAGCTTAAAACATAAACACATTATACAGCTGTACAGAAACATTTTTTCTTTATATCCTCCTATAAGCTTTTTTTATTTTTAAAATTAAATTTTTTTTTCTTTTTAAACATTTTGTTAAAAACACAAACACATGCATTAGCCTAGGCCTACGCAGGTCAAGAGATCAGCAGCACTGCTGTGTTCCACCTCCATGTCCTACCCCGCCGGAAGGTCTTCAGAGGCGATAACACACAGAGAGCTGCCATCTCCTGCAGTAACGCTGCCTTCTTCTGGAACACCTCCTGCGGGACCTGCCGGAGCCGTTTCATAGTTAACTTTATATATATAAGAAGGAGTTATACTAAAATAATGATAAAAATGTATCATATGGTCAATACTAGGTGATAGGAAATTTTCAACTCCATATAATCTCATGGGACCACTGTCATATATGTGGTTCTTCGTTTACCAAAACATCATTACGCGGCACATGACTGTATTTCTCATTGTATCGTGATATCACACATGCTTACTGAGAAGACATAAAACACAGAAGTTAAATAAGGAAACCAAAATCACTTAAAAAAATATAGAACAGTACTTCTGAACTCTTAGAAGAACAGTACTTCTCAAATATAACTAGATTTTGGGCACAGAATTTTATTAGAGACTATAATTTCATGTAAAACATTGAATCTCAGTTTTTATGAATATATTGAATAACTTTATCATTTTTCTCTTAATCCACCTTTCCCCTCCCCCCTCCATTTTCAGAATAATGGTTTTCAATGAGTTCCTGTATGGATGTTTAAAAGAACAGAACAGTAATGAAATATTTGAAGTACTTGTTCCTGAAAATCATGAACATTGACACAAATTCTACCTCTGTCAACTCCTATTTAAATCAGTGAATATTTATGTTAAAAAGTTTGGTTTAAAAGAACTGTACTTAGGTGTATATTTTCATATGTATGACAGAACAAAATATGTATTAATGGTGCTTTACTGATATTATATCTGTATTTTTATTCCTGACTTAAATTACTTCTCAAAGTATGTTTATGCTGTGAATTAATATAATGTATTGTTCACATTAAATTTTAATAATATGTTTCTTAATGAGCCATGATATATATATGTAAATATTCTTACAATACTTTAGTTTTCATGCCTGTGTTTATAACCTATATCTTAATGTATTCACAAAGAATTATTAACTTTGATGCTATGCTGTCATGCTTAGCTTTTTTTTCATAAAACTATTCACAGATTTACTCTCTATCAAGGGGAATATATTTAGATCTAGTATTATAATCGCAGAGGTCTTGATAAAATAATGATTACCATATATAATTTGTTATTGCCATCTAGAAGAACTATGATGGGAAATATACATTTATGTATTATATACAATTTTGGTATCACATGGACTCTTCATGTTACACAGAGTCTGTCAAAATCAAACTAAAAGCTATATTCAGAGTCTTGTAAAACAATAGAACAAAAATTTGGGATATTTTTTCAGTTAATAAAATTGCTCAGTGTATTAATTTAAAATTTCAGAGTATGAAAGCATATAATGGTAAATATAGTAAAACATTTTGTTAAAATTCCAATATACATTCAATTTCAGTTTTTTGCTTCTAAACCTGTATGTTGTAATTTACCAGTCTTCCAGAATAGTATGTAAACACTGAACTATGGCGTATAAATTGAATACAGCTTTTTACAATTAATATTCAAAGTTGTAATTTTTTAAAATTTAGTGTATACATATATTAATAAAAGAACAGAAGCACAAAATAGAATGTCAGATATAGAAATTAATCGTGTTGAACCATACACATTTGAAGAAAATCCTGTTCTTAATAGATTTTATTATGATTTAAAAAGAACTTAAAAACTAACATAGGGCAGGGAAAGACCAACTACTTACGATATATTTTATTTCCTCTTGTGGTTTAATAAAGTGGAGTGTGTGTGTACCTGGGGTGGGCAGTGCTCTTTTTCTAAAACTAATATGCCTTTTATGTTTGGGTTATGCCCTTTGCAATAATTCTGTGTGTATTTGGCTATGGGCTGGTTTACTTTTCCACCATCTTTGTAATTTTGTGTATCCCATCTCCCTTGTGTGAATTCATATATTATAGCAAAATACAAGAGAACTAGGACTATTTGCAGTGCCATATGGAAAAATCTTTTAATAAATACATGTAAATGAAATAAAAAATATTTGTTCCCACCTTTTCCCCTAGAGCAAGAGCAAGGCGTATTTTGTTAGATATTTTATTTTTAATGTTTTCTATAATTTAAGAATGTATAGCTTGCCATAATTGTTATTTTCATAACTATGATACAGTTTTTTAAAAAATGAGTTTTATCTTAAAATACTGAAATGTTCTGACCTTTTATAAATGTTTTTAACTTTGTTTTAAATAATCCTAAATTATGGAGCTTGACGTAGATTTGCCAATAAACTTTACAGTCAATTTATTTTCTTTCTTAAAATAGTTTCTTATAATTTGTTAGCAATCTTCTTAATTCTAAAATTAGATAAAATTTACTCAAATCAAACTTTATCATGGTGGGATATGGGGAGATCCCTGAAATTAGGTGCCAGGTACTTTTTTTTTTTTACTGGCTTTCGTTTATTTCAAGTTAGTTCAAAATATAAGAAATGAAATCAAAGTTTCTGTTATCCTTCCATAAAATGGTTAAACGTGTGTGTGTGTGTGTGGTGGAGGATGGATATGCACTTCTCACTTGCAAATACTTGTTGTTGAGCACATTACCATGAGACTGTGCCACCTGCTGTCCTCATTGCAATTTATCACACATCATAGCTCATACTCTCCTTCCCAATTACTAGATTTTAGCAGGTGGCGTAATATCTTTCTACCATTAATTCTAGCATCAGTCTTTTTATGTCAGTATCTTGGGCCAGTGGTTATTGACCACACCTGTACATTATACTTACCTGGAGAATTTTAATGAAAAACTGATGTCTGAACTCCTACACCAGACCAAATAAATCAGAATTTCTGCAAATGGAGTGTAGTCTTATTTTTTTAATTGACATAATAATTGTACATATAGTGATGTTTCAATACATAGAATGTATAGTGATTAGAGCAGTGTAATTAGCATAGTCATCATCTCAAACATCATTTCTTTTGTGTTGGGAACATTCAATATCCTCCTCCTGGCTATTTGAAACTATGTATTATTGTTCACTATAGTCATCCTACTGTGGTATAGAACACTAGAACTTATTCCTCCTGTCTAACTAATTGTGTATCCTTGAACAAATCTCTCCCTATCCTCCCCTTCCCCCTACCCTTCCCAGCCTCTAGTATCCTGTTCTACTTTTCACTTCTGTGAGATCAACTTTTTTTAGCTTCTACATATGAGTGAGAACATGCGGCGTTTAACTTTCTGTTCCTGGCTTATTTCACTTAACATAACGTCCTCTAGTTCCATCCATGTTGCCAAGAATGACAGGATTTTTTTTTTTTAAGGCTCTCTAGATAATTCTAATGTGCAACCAGGGTTAACAATGCTAACTTAAGAAACTGACCTACCAAATTTATTTCCTGACCCACTAATGGGAATCAGCCTATGGTTTTGAAGAACACTGTGCTAGATTTTGTCATTGCCTCCAAAAATCTCAATTTCTAGCATCATAGTCACCTTTTTTTCTAGGTTATCATACCTCCACCAACAATTCTTTAACTCCTCTAGGATCAGTAACAATCACCTATCCCTTATCTATAATTTCATCACTCTCACTTTCTTCTTTAGCATCTTTTACACATGCCCTAAATACTCGTCCCTCTAAGCTGAAAACTCAGTCTTGTTTATATCCAGTTATTCAAGCAATCTGCATCTGTACCTAAGAACATGGCTGGAGAAAAATACAACAATGCCAACTCTTTTCAATTCACACTTAACCTCTCCTCTCCTCAGGAGGGAGTAGGATCACTGGAGCCCAGGAGTTTGAGGTTGCAGTGAGCTTTGATGATGCCACTGCACTCCAGCCTGGGCAACAGAGCAAGACTGTTTCAAAACAAAAAACAAAACAAAAAACACAAAAACTCAAATAGAACAATATGTGGTAAAGACGTTGAAAGACGGTCAAATGTAAGAGCCTGGGATTTGACTTTTACCGTATTGCAGGCTACTAAGTTAGTCCGTTACTGTTGAATGGATGCTGGCAGAAAACAGGAGACTCCTGGGGTCAGAGACAAAGGCTTTTGTTACTTCTGGCACAGCAGTCAGCATAAGCATCATGTTTCCATTTGTTCCCTTTGACCCCTAAGCCGTATGGGGCAACACAGAGAGGCCTGAGCAATACTAAGCATGCAGAGAGGTTCACCTCACAACCCAGGAACACTGAGCTTAGTGAATCCATCTCTTTTCTAGCAAGCAATAAATAAGCTTGCTCTTTGTCCCAAGAGACATTACCTCATCCCTCAAGGTTGCACGTACCTCCAGGTGAGATCCAGCAGTAGGTAAGGTTGCCAGCCACTGCAGTTTCCCAATGCTGGGACATAGCCTGAGCAAACAGCAGGCAGGGGCTTGATCCTTGGCCTGCCCACAAGAATGTGAAGGGATGCCCAGGGTCCATGGTAGACCACCTCTCCCAAGGACAATCCACTCCTTGGCCCTGCATGTTCTTGGCCAAACTTGCATTTTCATGTAAGTATGCAACTCCATTGGCCACCCTGCTTAATCCAGCCCACAGAGGCTGGGACCAAACCTGTTCAATTTGTCTCCTACAACATCTCATTAAGGCTGATAGCAATAGGATTCCCAGCAGCAGGAAGAAGCTAGCCAGCAGTATTTACCTCAGTCGTGCCTCCCAAAATCCCAGACATGGCTAGCTAGGAATGACTATCTTGGGGATCAGCAGCAGGTGTTATTTTAGACATCCAGGATATAGTCTAAAGCCAATCTGCTATCCATTATGACTCATGCAATTTGGACTGACCTGCAAATGGAAAGACACTCCAGGGCTCACTCTCTCCCTGACCTACAAACATATAACCCAAAGGGTCATGAGTCACTCCAGTTTGGGTTTTGCTGTTAAATTTGAGTTTGATCTTCATCACATTCGTCGGTTAAGAAACATGGACAGTGTCCCTGAGTAGCTGCTGCCTTGATAGCCACACATGGCATAACCAAAGGCTGCTCAGCAGTCAGCAGAAGCACATGAATTTGTATCAGGCTGCAAAAGGCTGTGCCAGTCTGTGTGTTTGTACTTGCACAAGGGAGAGGCCGTGTTTGGGAGCTGCCACTGGCAGCATTAGGTACAGCAAAATGGTTCGAGCGCGGCCGTACCCACATGGACGGGGGTGAGAGACCCAGCAGCAGGTCAGATTGCCAGCCACTGCAGTTTCTTGCCTCAGGCAGACCATATGATTTGTCGCCAGACTGCGATGTATGATCTAGGGGACAAAGAGAGCATTCATTGCAATTGGTTTGGGCTGGCTCAAAGAATGCTGATTTGCGGGTTAGCAGATATAAAGGACCAAATAGAATGCCCAAATGAGGCATGTACTGTCTCCAAAAAAGTCCAACAGGGAGCTGAGCCTCCTTTTCAGTGATTAGGACCCAGAGATACAGTACTGTTTCCCTGGGCGCCAGAGGCATTGTCAATCTGCCCGCATCGTCCCAAGAAACTGCACTTGGCAAGCAGCCCTCGGAGGGTTGGGCGGTTACCAGCCACCTGTGCTGCTGTAGGGGTGGGAACACCCCAGCCAGGGGTGCTGCGGCTGGGGCTTCGGACTTGCCAACCAACAGGGCATCATCTAGATGGTGAACACTTTTAAATCACAGGGCAGAGGCACTCTTGCTCAATGCTGGCTCACCCACTGGTGACAAACGGCAGGAACTTTGTCCCACTAACTTATCTCCGCTTTCAGCATTTACCTGATGGGGATAATCCTCTCTGGCATTTATGGGACGGGAAGTATAAGCATATAACACATCAATTCCTACTGTACATTCCAATGTACACGCAACAACAGCATGATGAATTAGTCCAAAAGGTCCTGCTCATAAAGTCACATTAGTTAGCTCTTGAACTCCTGGCCTCAAGTGATCCTCCCACCTTGGCCTCACAAAGTGCTAGGATTACAGTCATGATCCGTGCCCGGCCTATATTATTTTTAATGCACTACTGATTTTGACTTTCTAGTATTTTATTCAGATTTTAAGATTGATGTTTGTAAGTGGGACTGGTCTGGAGTCGCCTTTTGTGTGCAAGCAGTATTGCCTAGCTCTGATGTCACAGCATCCCAGCGTCCTAGAACGAGCGAGTTGTGAAATTACTCTTTTCCCATGTTCTGGAATCTTTTGCATATCATGGGACTGACTCATAAAATCACCTGGGTAGGGGGCTTTTTTAGAGGAAAGCATCTGACCACCCTTTCAATTTCTTCCACAAAACGGTTTTTCTCCCCCTTAAGTCAGTTTGGCAATTAATTTTTTTTGAGAAAATCTTCTATTTCATCCACATTTTAAAAATATCCTCCAAATCTTGGTTACTTATTTTTCATTGTGAAATGTTTATTTTTTGTGTCTCTTGACTGATAAGGCAGAGATTAGTCAATATTATTGTGGTTTTTTTTACTAAGAATCAACTTTTTATTTTGTTGGTTAAATCTGCTTAATTTTCTTTCTATTTTATTAACTTCTGCTTTCTTTTTCATTTGTTTACATTCTTGAGTTATATGCTTAGTTTATTTTTAATCTGTCTTATTTTCTAATTTATGCATTAAAGGCTACAAAATTTCCTTTGAGAACCTCTTGGGCTATACCCCCACAGGTTTTTTTTTGTTTGTTTGTTTTCTCTTTTAGAGACAAGGTCTAGCTCTATTGCCCAGGCTGGAGTGCAATGGCCTGATCATAGCTCACTGTAATCTTGAACTCCTGGATTCAAGGGATCCTCCTGCCTTGGCCTCCCAAAGTGCTAGGGTTGCAGGCATGAGGCACTGCACTTGGCCTTGAAATTTCTTTTATCAGATATTGCTATTTATGCTTTCTCTGATTTTTAACAGCTTTATTGAGATACAATTTACATGCCATACAATTCACCCACTTAAATTGTATGATCTGATGATTTTTAGTATATTAAAAAATGTGCAACCATTATCACAATTTTAGAACATTTTCATCATCTACAAAAGAAACCCCATACCCATTAACAGTCATTCTTCACTTTCCCCCAACTCCTCTTCCCTGTCATCATGAATCTACTGTCTCTATAGATTTGACTGTCTGAATAGTTGACAAAAATGTAGTCATTCCATATGTGGCATTTTGTACCTGGTTTCTTTCACTTAGCATAATGTTTTCAAAGTTCATCCACGTCGTATACAAGGTTCACATGTGTAGCAAGTATCAATTAATACTTCATTCCTTTCTATTGCCAAATATTCCATTGTATGGATATCCACATTTTGTTCAATCCACTCATCAGCTGATATATATTTGAGTAGTTTCTATTTTCAGTCTTTTTTTATTATGGACATCCCAATGGGTATGAAGTGGTATTTCATTGTGGTTTTGATTTGCATTTCTTTGATGGTTAATGATGTTAAGCATCTTTTCATTCCCTCATTGGCCATTTGTGTATCTTCATTGAAGACATGTCTATTCAAATCTTTTGCTCATTCTAAAATCATGTCTTTTTTATTATTCTTATGAGTTCTTTATGTATTCCGTATACAAGTCCCTTATCAGATATAGTATGTGATGGGCAAATTTTTTCTCCCATTCTGTGGGTCACAGTTTCACTCTCTTGATGGTATCATTTGCAACATAAAAGTTTTAAATGTTGTTATAGTCTATTTTATTTTTTTCTTTTGTTGCTTGTGCTTTTGGTGTCATATCTAAGAAACCATTGTCCAACCCAAGGACATGAAGATTTCCTCCTCTGTTTTCTTCTAAGAGTTTTATAGTTTTAGCTCTTAGTTTTAGGTCTGTGATCCATTTTTAGTTAATTTTTTTACATGATGAGAGAGGGGCCAAATTCATTCTTTTGCATATGGATATCCATTTGTCCCCATATGCTTTCTTTCATATCTGCCTATTTTATTTTTCCATTACTTCATTTTCAGACATGATTATGATTTTGTAATTTTAGAAGATAGGTGAAATAGAACAGTTAACTCCATTTTATGGATCTGAGGAAATGCCTGAAGTTAAGTGGATTATCCATGGACCCACGGTTAGGGCTAGAAAATCAGTACCACAGACAGGTGTTCAGATTCTCACTCCACCCCAGGAGATACTGCCTGCCCTCTGAACCATTTAAGTAAGCAGACCTCATACGTCTTCAACTCTAAATACTCACAACAGCCCACTTCCTGGAGTGGTTAGGAGGGAATTACTAACTTCATGCCAGACTAATGGAAACTATCAAAATAATGGTATATTTCAGTGTTCTCACTTTGGAGATCAAGGCTGTCGGGAAGACACAACAGGGTTCTGAATTGTAAGGGACAGTTAAGACACTTCAGACGCCACTGTATTTCCACTTTAGGTTTTCCCTCTTTTCTTCTAATATGAACTCTAGTATGAGCAGCAATTCTCCAGAACTCTTTCAATATTTTAAGGCTGTATATAAATTGGGGTATCTTGTCCTGCAAAATGAAAAGACAGTAGACCTACACTTATGGATATCTGAATTTTTATAGAGTCTGTTTTCATGTAGTTGGCAAGACTATAATATAATCAAGAAAAAGATCCCAGTTATATGTTCTGTACAGATTTGACTTTTGGCTTCTGAGAACTTCTAGTACTACTAAGATCAAATCAAAAGGAACTTGCTCAACTTTTTCTAAAATTCTTCATTTTTATTCTTATTTGGAATAAAGCAGGCATAGTTTAGGATAAGAATGCACTGAACAACTGAATGATGTCGATAGTCACAAAAATATACAACCATATATTACGCTGGTATTTGCTTAAAATGTTTCTCTAGAATAACCCAGTTGGATAAGCCAACATTCTCCCAGTATCAAAGTTGCTCCTTCTAAGTCATGCACCTACATTAAAATTATTGGCCCTATTTTTTGGCATTGGGAGGGACACATGGCTCAATACAGAGTGTACATTAAGGTTACCTTTCATATTTTGTATTTTTTGTCACATACGATTTTTCAAGTTTCGTATTTAATAATAATAAATATTATTATTACTGAATAATAATTAATTTTAGAATCTTTTCATGAATAGTGAACTCAAAAGATCAGCAGAGACTGATTTCCAATAGTTGCAGCGACAGTCATAGCAAAAAAAGGATGGAGAAAAAGTCTCAGTGTTTTGTTAGCTCACAAAAGAAAAAGATTAATAATTATTTTCCTTAAAACATCAGAGTCAATATGTAACTTCATATGGCTGGGGACAGCAATGCCCAATGTCAATGTCACTACTCTGTTCAGATGCACAGCGACTCAGCAATGCAATTTCTAGCCTATTTCTGGGTGGCATTTTTCAACTTGTTCCGACTCTCAGGAGTCCCAATGCCATTTCTTATGGTTGGGACTCTCCAGGGCGAAACTCCCTCCAGGGTCCCCGTCGCTCCCGTTAGTCCACGGCTCAGGAGGGTAACAGGGACCAGATTTGCATCCGTGGGGGGGTGCCCGACGGTTCCAGGTTCTTGCCGCACGCGGGACGCGCCTGGCCGTGCGCCCGCTACGGTGAGCTCAGAGCCCGCGCGGTTCGGGGTGCTCGGCTCGTGCCCCGCAGCGGCGGGGAGGGCAGCGACCGACCCCACGCCCTCCTCGGGGCACCCCCCAGGGGGAGGAGCTGCCGGCGCGCACCACCCCTGCGGGGCGCGGAGGAACGCGGCGCCTCGTGCCCGGCGGTCCCGGGGCGAAGCCGGGCGGGGCCGCGGCGCGGGTCCGAGCGCCTGAGGCGCCGGCGGAGCATGTGACCGCGCCGCGCGGGCCGGGCGCGCAGTGCCGCGCTGTGGCGGTGGCGGGGAGGGCAGCGGAGGCCGCGGCCGCCTGAGAGGCGGGTGCGCTGCCGGGGCCGCCGCGCGCTGTGCCGGGCCTCCGCGTCCGCCCGGGGCCGCTCTGCCAGCCGGGACGCCGGGCGGTACCTCAGGTGAGCGCCTTCTCGGCCGGCGGCCGGAGCCAGACAATGGGGACAGCGGGCGGGCTTCTCCCCGCCACTCGCGCCCCTCCGGGCCGGGCCCCGGCGGCGCCCTGGGACCCCCAAGCCTGCCCCGGGGCCGTGGGCTCGGCGGGCGGGCGGGCGGCGGACTCCGGGGCGGTGTCCCCGCGGGCGGGGCGCGGACCCTCCCCGAGGAACCTGCGCGCGGTGGCCGCGGCTCGGGGTCCCCGCGAGGGAACCTGCCGCCGGGCTGCGCCCCGGGAACTTGCCGAGAGCGCGGGACCCTCCCAATCCTTCTCGCCTTCCCGCGCCCCGGCGGCCCCGGCTGCGGCGGGGCAGAGCCGGACCGCGCGGTGCGGGCGCTCGGACGCCGCCCGGGCTCGACGCCGTCCCCCGCCCAGAGCCGCTCTGCTTTGTTTAACCTCCGCCAAACCGTTTCGCACGAACTCCGCTTGCCCCAATTCTGATGAGCCACCAGTTTGATGGCTGAGGCGAGACAAAGGTTTGCCCTGTTTACCGAGGGCCGAGCCGGGAGGCTGCACGCTGCCGGCGGTGTAAAATGTGCTTTGCTGGCCTCTCCTAGAGCCTGGTGCGACGGTTTCCCTGCCCCGCAACCGTCCTTTCTTCCAGAGCTCCGGAGTGGCGAGATTGGACCTCCTAACCCTACGGTACGGTGGGTGGGGTATGGCTTTTTTCTTTTTCCATGATTATCAGCAAACAGAAGGGCAGACGCTTAAATTTTATATTAGATGGTCTCAGAATAGAGGCATCATAATTATTTTCTGAATTCTGGATTTCAAGAGAGAATATATATTTAAAGACACATTGATTCAGCGGAGGGGGAGGGGGAGGGGGGAGCCCAGTAACTACGACCATGTGTTGTGAAATTTTTAATATGGTTTTTAGGAATAATGGCCGGGAAACTGCCTAGCGTAGGTGAGGGAGGGCGTGTGTGTGTGTGTGTGTGTGTGTGTGTGTTGGAGGGTGGTAGTGGCGGTGGAGGAGAGGGAGTGGTTAGAATACAAAGGATAAGGCAGTTTTAGAAAAAGGTTCTTAGTCAATATCTTGTGGCAAATTTTCAATTCATTGAGTTGTCGGTTAAATCAACGCTCCCCTGTGAAAATCACCTACAGTAGTTGTTGAATTATGTATAAAATGGACAATAGTTATTTGGCATTGTCTGTTACTCAGGAATTTTAATACAGCAATCAATTTTGAGTAATTTTTAAAAAGTCAACATACGGAAGACACCTTCACCACTATCTCCTTTACTCTTTGGGAAAACGGAATCCCTGTTCAGTATATGCAAGGGAAAATTGCCTCTAAGAAAAAATTTTCAAAGGTAGTTTTGTAAAAGAAGTATTTTGAAAAATTCATTTTACGTAGGAGACATGGTTGCATTATAGATTGGTTCAACTCAGAAATGTGCGGGGGGAAAAATTCATGCTACCGGATTTCTTCGTTCTACTATTGATTGCTTAAAATGTATTTTATTTGAAAGCTTAATTTTGTAGTCACCTCTAAACTTCAAAGACTTAGCAATACTCACAAGAGCACTGCATTTGGAGGCAGGAAGATAATAATACTGGCTTGACATATTTAGGCAATTGGCATGAGAAACAAAAGCTACCACAGAGTTCTTCATAAACTATAAAGCACTAGAACAGGTGTAAGTTATTATTATTATTGCTAGATGAGGAAGCTGTGTTTTACAATTTTAGACAAGTTTAGAATTGATTAAAATTATCCTGAAATTCTCCAGGGCAAGGGACAGGCTTTAGTCTTTTTTTGTAGTCTGCGTTTCTCATCTGGCACACCATAAGTGTTTAATAAGGAGTCGTGGAGAGAATGAACGGGTGAAAAAAATACAAGTGGATAAAGTGGGTACAGATGGTATTTGTTTGCTTCTTTTAGTTTAGTGAACATTTACTGAAGGCCTACTGTGTGCCAAGAACTGTGCAGAGTGTTTCCACGTACAGTTTAGGAAAGCCCGGTGACTGTCCTTTTTTGATTATAATTCATATATGTTTCTTTGAAGAATGGAGCCTCTTGGGTGGTTTTAGTGCTCAATGGTCTCCTATAACTGAGTAGCACAATGGAACGTTTCACTTGTATGTGCATATGCTTTCTCACAATGGCCTGTGGGGAGGCAGGGCAGATACTATCATTCCCGTTTTGTAGGTGAGGAAATACACAGTGAGATTAGATGACTTACCAACTCCTTGCCACTAAAGCAGCAGTGCCAGGGACAGAAGCTGGATCTCACACCTAGAGCTTTCTCTTCTGTATCATACAACCTTCTTCTGTAAGATATGCTGCACCCCCAGAAAAAGTCTTTCTTTTGGATAACTTTTATACAATGAAAGTTATATTTTCTTAGTACCTACTTAGTACTTTCCTAGTACTTACTGAAGTGTTTAAACATACAAGTTCTGGAGCCAGGTGACTGAATTTGAACCCTGGCTTTACCAGTTACTTGCTCTGCATCCTTGGCAAGTGATTTAATGTAAGTCTCAGTTTCCTCATCTGTAAAATGGGGGAAGTAATTATGAGGATCAAATGAAATAACTTTTGTATGTGCTTAGTGCAATCTAACTCAAACTAAGCACTCAGTGTCAGCTTTTATTCTCATTATTATAATATAAAGCAGTGGCTTTTGAACTTTTATTTTTGCACAGTAAGAGATGCTTTTTTACATAGCTACCCAGTACACATGCCCGTTATAAATATGGATAATTAAAAAAAAAACATGAAGTAATGCTTAGACTTCCCATGTGCAATGCATTCTTACATTTTTTATTTTATTTTATTTTAAAAAATACTGATTGAGATCCACTAAATGATTTCATATTCCATTAATGGATCAGGACCTACAGTTTGAAAATCACTCATGTAAAGGATAATCAAGCTAAATGTATTAAAGAAACATCTGTTGTTAAATCTTTGTATTTTTCCTTCATGTGGTTTACAACATCAGTTGGAATTTGAATATTAAATTACACTTAAAGATAGGTTCTTAAACATTTCTTTGTAATTACGATCATTTATTGAGTATCATGGTCAGGGTACTGTGCTAAGCAGTCTATTTATATATGTTATCTAATTTCATTCTCACAACAGGCTTGTAAGTAGGCCTTATGTTTCCATTTGATAATTGAAATTAAGACTCGAAGAGGTTTTTATTAACTTGCTCAAGGTCCTAAAGTTAGTGAGGGATGGTGAAACAGCTATTCAAACTTGAGTTCTCTTTGACACAAAGCCTGTCTGCTCTTTTAACCCCCACACTTTGTTCTGATGTTCTCTCACAGTGATTTCTGAAGATATTTCATTCCTTCTTTAACATAAACTTAAATGGCAATATTGAGAATTTACCCGTTGTGGTACATCTTGTGTCATTTCTTTTGAAAAGTCTCATTTGAAGTCAATTTTCAACTTAGTAAAGTAAGGAAGCATACTGGGTAGACTAGTAATTCATTCTGGCTTTAGCTGGTCTTTGGTATAAATATTTTGGAATAGCTTCTCAGGTTTTTGTAATAGAGTCAATTAACTGGTCATTTTTATTGAGCACCCAAAGATTTAATATGTCTTCCGAAGAGACACGAAATAGCTGTGTAACTATAAAAAGACTTCATTACGAGTGAATGTCAGCTTTTGTTAAGGTACAAAATGAAGACTTAAGAGCTACACAGAGTACTTAATAGTATATTGATTGATCTGAAAATCACAAGGCAGTAAAAGCATTTATTTTGTAAAGTACTTGAAAGAAACCACCACCGACTATCCTATTAATTTTTGTGTTTGTGTGTTTCAGTTCTTTACAAATATCTCCTGTATTTTTAGCAGTATTTTTATTTTAATATTTTAGTATTTCTGGGAATTTCCTCCTTTTTAAAAGATATTGTCAAGAATTAAAGAGTTTTTATGGAACTGTATAAATAGTACTTAGAATACACATAGATAATTTTAGATGACACTGGAAAGGCAAATTTCACTGTTTTTTTCCATACTTATATCTTATAGATTAAAACTTACAGTGTCTGGTTTGCGTTATTGCTGTCTATGTGTAGGAGTGTATCTTATAAATAAGATGATTACCATGTGCCTAAAGGTATATACGTGTGCTTCTGCATTTGTGTTATAGCTTTAGATACTTCTATGTGCCTGGAGCTTTAAACTTTTAATCACATATCTAGACAGTTTACTTGTTGCATTAAGGTTAGTATTTTCAAAGCTGATAATTTCAAAATCAGAATTTGTGTAGATCATGATTAGGCAAAGAACAGCAGTCTCACAGTTTATTTATGTGCTTTGAAAATCCTTGTATTTCTGTTCACCAGTCATCATTTTCTATTAAGATTAGATATAAGTGAATAGAGATACAGTTGCTTTTATTTTTTGAACATCAGATTTAATCCTTAGGCTGGCCCTCAAAAACTTGTTTTTTAAAAAAAAATGGTTTTGCGGCTAATGAAATTGTGTACTATTGTAGCAAGCCTGTGTTTTATGCTTACTTTATTAATTTTGTCTAACATTTCACCCTTAATGGACTGTTACAGTTTTTGTGAGCATCAGGAAAAGTTCCAGCTATTGAATGGGCACTGTAATTTATATGTTCAGGCAGATACAAAATTCAGTTATCTTTACATTTTCTGCCCTTTTTATTCTTGATGTGAACATTTGTAGAGATAAGAAAAACAAAATCAGTTTAGGTATTTACTTGTACTACTGGCTTTGAGGCAGATGTATGTGTATATTTTAGCTTTACAAAGATGTATGATTTCCACACAAATATGAGAAGTGCCAGATTACAAACTCTTAATCCATACGTTAAAAAAATATCTTAAGTAACTTTGTGGAAATAAAAAAACTGAGTAAAAACCTTGAAATGTTTTTATAGTCACATGTTATCAGCCTTATAGTTCCATGTTACCAGACATATTTAAGTAACCAAATAGAACAACCATAAATAAAAGCTTTTATATTTTGGCAAGTCTATATGTGAAAAGGTGATGTCATTTAAAAATGTTAAAAATGGAAAGCACAGATTTTTAAAATCAATTTTATTATAAACTCTTCACCAACTCTTGCAGATGTTTGTAATATTTTTCAAATGGCATATTTGGGGAGTTAAGAAGAAATGTCAATAAACTTGCTTCTGAAACTGGTACTACATTAAATATTAAGTGTTTGATGAAAAGACCCAGAAACAGCATCCCTGAAACACTTTGGGAAACATGTAAATCAGAAGCAAGCTCACCAGAAATAGGTTATTAGAATTTAAGAACAGTTGGGAGCTGTTAAGAGGAATTATTCTAAGTTACAAGAAAGGAAGGATAACTTGCTAAAAAGGTTTTGGGCTTTTTACCAGGGAAGGTAGGAACAACCCCACCTGGAGGCCCGTGGGCCTCCCCCCCCCTCACCTGGGCGAGGGATTGGCTGGCAGTAGGGAGTGAAACAGGGCTACCTGAAAACTTGGTTTTATTTAAATCTAGGATGAGCTAGACTCAATGAACAATCTGTGAAAATTCTTGTATATAATTGTTAGCCCATGGTTTCCTCAATTGGGAGAGATAAAAAGTAAAGTCCACAGTCTAAAGATCATTGTTTTTGGAAGAGGAAACATCATTACCCATTGCCAAAGCCCAAAGCCTTTTATGTTCTCAGGTGGGGGCCATAGCTGATGTTCTTAGGGAAGCTTGTGATAGATCCAGCAGGGCTGTTAAGACACTGGTGGAGAATTCCAGGCTGCCCCAAATTAGCACATTCATAATTGTCTTCACTTTGAAAAGTTCTTAATACACTAAGAGTGGTAAGAGTGACTTTTTCTCTACCAGAGTGTTGTGACAGAGGCAGTGGGCTTTCGTGCCTTTATTTATGATGCAGCTGGCCATGCATGTTTGTCATGGGTTAACTATCTTCTGGAGTTAATGAGGTCAGGGTCACAGGTTCAATTCCTGGGAAGTCCAGTTAGCTTTGCTTTGTTCTGTGAGCTCGTATTGTACTCTTAACCCAGGCTGGCCATCTGGTGAAGGCAGATCATCGATCACAAAGGGACTAATAAGCAAGACAGTGTGGGAGCAGCAGCATGAATCTTTCTCAGTAATTGGAGAAACAATTCCAAAAGCATGTGCAAATTTGCGTTTTGTAGCATTATCTTAATATGTGGAAGATAACATGGTTATCAAATATTTTTCTTTGTTATTTCTGTCAAACTTTCATTTTAACAGTTGTCTTTTCTAGTTAGTAATTTTTGAGATGTCTCGTTCAGCAGTCATACTTTGTCTCGAATATTCTTAACCTCCACTGAGGTTTGTAAGACAGATCAAACCACTTAGTTGTTTACAGATCCAATTTCACTGAATTAAAAAAAAACATATAAGTTAAAAAAAAAAAAGCAGAACACCATATTGAATGAGAGTAAATAGACTGAGAATTTCCAGGGAAGCACCATATAGTTTTTCTGTGTATACCTTGATCTGCAAATCTGTCATTCCCTTTATTAAAATAACTTCTAGTGTTGAGAGAAATATCAGAGATCATCTAGACCTGCGCTGCCCCATATGGTCCAGCGGGTCCCATGTGGCTAGTGGAAATTGAGATGTGCCATCAATTTAAAATACATACTGGATTTCAGACACTTGGTATGAAAAAAGAAAACGATGTCATTAATAATTTTTTGATGTTGATCACATTTGAAATAATAGTGTTTTCGGCCGGGCGCGGTGGCTCACGCCTGTAATCCTAGCCCTCTGGGAGGCCGAGGCGGGTGGATCGCTCGAGGTCAGGAGTTCGAGACCAGCCTGAGTGAGACCCCGTCTCTACTAAAAAAAAAAATCAAAATAAACTATCTGGACAACTAAAAATATATATACAAAAAATTAGCCGGGCATGGTGGCACATGCCTGTAGTCCCAGCTACTCGGGAGGCTGAGGCAGTAGGATCGCTTAAGCCCAGGAGTTTGAGGTTGCTGTGAGCTAGGCTGATGCCACGGCACTCACTCTAGCCCGGGCAACAAAGTGACACTCTGTCTCAAAAAAAAAAAAAAAAAAAAAAGAAATAATAGTGTTTTGGCTATGTTTGCATAAAACATTAAAATTAATTTTACCTGTTTATTTTTACTTTTTAAAACGTGTCTACTAGAAAATTAAAAATTACATATTTGGCTCACCTTTGTGGCTTGCATTATATTTCTGTGGGACAGTGCTGATCTAGACCAACCCCTCATTTTACTGAAGGGAAGGCTAAGGTTCACAGGTCAAGCAACTGAGCTGAGTTCTTTCCATTACCTGTAATCTCTCCCTACTAATAGGGTAGGTGCTCAGGAAGACGGGAACTCTGAACCACTAGAGGACCATTTAGTGCATGGCAATCGTTGTATGTTGCAAGATCTATGTCTGAGTCATTCATTGCATGTTAGGTGCTATGCCAGGTGTGTGTGCACATGCATTATGTGCATTGTATGTGAATGCAGTGCACATACACATACACACAAGGCTTGGAGGGCTTTGTTTATAATGTTGATATTTAGGCTCATTTTTACCTTTCTATAGAGGTCAGAGGCCCTGCAGCTTTCTTTACTTCTGAGAAGAAAATTGCATTAAAATATTAGACATTAACAGTTACAGCTCTGGGGTAAATAAAATATGGTGCTCATTTAAGTGAGTACTTTAATTTGTATTTCTTAGTCCCAAGAGGATTTCAAATAGTTTTGAGTGAACCTTGATGGACACAGCAGCAAGGCTTTCAGGCTGAATCAGTTTTGGAAGGAGGAGAGCTGAAATGAGAGAGATTGTTCACCTGTGTTCTGAAGAAAGGGTTTGTGAGCTGTTAGACTCCTCGTGGATGTTTCTGATGTTCTGATCTAGAAGAGGTAGCAGGGGTTGGCTGATGCAGAAGCTGTGGCCCCAGAATGTGGGCTTGCTCTCGGTTTTGTGAACATAATGGTCTTTACTGGCAAAGATAACGAGTAAAATCTCATGACCAAATTTGTTGTCTGTTATTTTAGTTGAGATTTTTTTTTTCCTAATCAACATAAGTAACTCAGATGGTGACTGTGATGAGTAATATCTTAAAGATGTTTACTTTATGCAGCTCCAGATCTAGGCTTTCTTTTTGGCCCATGCAGAGAGTTCTAAGTCACTATCAATTTGTTCTCAGTGGCCCAGTGACAATGTGTGAACAACAATTTTGTCAGGGAACCTCTGACATTTCAACTAATCTCATAATCCATACTAGCTATTAATGTTCATGAATTTTTATCCATTTAGAAGGGCCAGTGTGGGAGATTGAAGGAAGCTATGTGTTCATTTATGGAATGGTGGTATAATTAATAGTCCAAAAATATTTCTGGACTATCATTTTTCTATGCTTTTTAAAAATTTTTTTAAAATTATTATTACTACTTTTTAGAGATAGGATCTCACTCTGTTGCCCATGCTAGAGCGCAGTGGTATGATCATGTTTCACTGTAACCTTGAACTCAGGTGACCCTCCTGCCTCAGCCTCCTGAGTAGCTGGTACTACAGGCACCTGCCACCACGCCCAGCTAATTGTTCTAATTTTTGTATAGACAGGGTCTGGATAGGTTGCCCAGGCTGTTCTTGAACTCTTGGCCTCAACGGATCCTCCCACCTCGGCCTCCCAAAGTGCTGGGATTATAGGTGTGAGCCACTGTGCCTGGCTTTGTGCTTTTATTTGTCTCTTACAAACAACCCTGGTTGATCCTAGGTATAGGAAACAAAACGAGATAGCAATCTCGGAATGGTTACCTTTGAGCAGGCAAAGTAAGTAACTATGTCCTGTGTTAAGAAGTTTAAAGAAAGGTATTGCTTGCATCCACATTCCATCTAGCCAAACGTCATTGTAAACCTAAAAAGTTGTTGTAAACCTATTTTATCTCATGTCAACAAAGATCTAAGGAACCCGCACCATGTACTGGGCATCATGGGCATAGCATGAAAAGAACAGTGGTTGGACTGATGGGCCCAAAGTATTCATGACTTTTGTTGTGGTTTCTAACTTAGGGGAAAAATGTAGTATTTTTACATTGTTGCAGAACAAATGCATCATGATGTATGATACACAATTCAGGAGCTGATTGCATGTGCTGTTATGTTTAATGACATAACTGCTTTCTAGTAGTAACGGATTTTTTTTCCTTTGGGTCACTGGGGCAGTCAGTTGGGACATTTGGGAGTTAAACTGAATGTGGAGGGGTGGCACATGTCCCCAGTCTGCTCTTCTCTCCTCCCTGCTCCAGCTGTTTCTGCCAGGCACTGTGGGGTTGCTAGCAGATATAAAAATAAAGAACTCACAGTCTAGGAAAGAAGAAAGACAAGGTCGAATGTAAATTGAGCTGTGATGGAAGGTCAAAGTGCCGCGAGACCCAGAGGAAGGAGTCATTATTCTGGTGAGAGAGAGCAGAATGAGGCAGGATCAAGAGGAAGCTCACGAGGAAGTGATATTTGAGTTGGGTCTTGAAGGATGAGTAGAAATTTAGCACATGGAGAGGGGTGGGGGAGGTATTCCCGAGGCAGGAGCAAAGGTATGGGAAGCATGAAAGCTGTTGTATAGTGGGGTGGCTGGGACATTGGGCATGGAAAGCGGGAGCTGACAAGACCAGAAAACTGGGTCAGGAAAAACGTTGAGAGATTCGAAAGGCTGAAGAGCGCTGCCCTGGACTGAATGCTTTTGTTCTCCCCGAAATTCATATATTGAAATCCTAATCTCCAAAGTGATGTCATTAGGAGGTGGCGTCTTTGGGAGGTGATTATAATGGTCCTGAGGGTAGAGCCGTCATGAATGGGATTAGTGCCTTATAAAAGAGGCCAGAGAGAGATCCCCTCGCCCCTTCCACCCATGGGACACAGCGAGAAGGCACATGTCTAAGCTAGGAAGCAGGCCCTTACCAGACATCCAATCTGCTGACACCTTGATCTTGGACTCCCCAGTCTCCAGAACTGTGAGAAATAAATTTCTGTTGTTTATAAGCCACCCAGTCAGTCCGTGGTATTTTGTTACGGTAGCTAAATGGGCTGGGACAAGTGCTGACAGTTTTTAGGTCGTAGGGTGCATCTACTTGGAAGGATGACTAGGAGTTAAGAGGCTGGTTCTAAGGGCCAGCTTTGCCTCTAATTAGCCTAGTTGACCTTGGGCAAGTCACTGCCAGACTCCTCTGGGCCTCAAATATCTCCTGTACAAGGTGAAAGAGTAGGGCAAGGGTTGTCCAGTCGGTTAGTAAACACATGCAGTAGTTACCAGGTGACTCTGCCAGGGGCTGCTGAGGATGCTGGGGTGCAGACAGAGTCCCTGCGCTATGGAGAGGACATTCTGGTGGGAGAGAGAGAGACAATAAACAGTAATAAATTGTGTATTTCTTACATAAGCTGTTCTGGATAGAGTAGCCCAAAGAGCTCTGAGTGAAATAGAAGAAACCAAAGGAATATTTGGAATCTCTTTCAGATCCACAATCATAGGTCTAATTAAGGGAAAAGCTATGGGAGTTCAGACTCTTCAACATTGGTTAAAATCGGTTTCTAAATAGATGCTGTTCTTGCAGTTTCTGTTAGTTCCACCAATATGGTTGTTGATTGGCAGAATCTTTTTCACTCTCCATCTTTTGCATAGCTTGACGAAGTACAGCATCATCTTGTTTTAGAAAACAGTTTTTTCAGTGTCGTAAAAAAATGCGACTTAGTGTTGGGAATTTGGATCCTGCCTCTTTTCCTTAGTACATTACTCATCTCAAATTTTGAGGCTCATGGAAGGGGGAAGATGCTGATGTTTAACCAACCAGATTCAAGGCAGTTGTTCAATATATCAAATAGCTCTTCTGAGTTATTTTAATATAAATTAAAATTAAATGGGAGCTCTGGGACAGCCCTGTTTTAATTACAATTGGAATGCATCTTAGGAGACCATTCTGCTTCCTATAGCAGTGTCATTATGATTTTTTTAACGGAATCGTTAATAAGCCGGCTTTATCCTGAGATCATACAGCTTGGTTTATAGATTATTCTTGTTGAATCAAGTGAAAAGCTGAAGAATATAAACATTTATTTTTGGCCCTAAATCCTTTTCTTGGTGATGTGAAATAGTTGAGCAGTAATCAGCAGTAGAAGGATGCTTACGACTGGCTTGTTCTTCATAGGAGTTATTAGGTTGGGCGAGCTGAATTTACCATTGATTGAGGGCCATTCACATAGACTTTTAAATTGATTTCCTACACGTTCTGTCTGCAGTCTTGGGAAGCTAGACTGGTAGACTGTACTTTTCAAGATAGTGTAAGATGTGATCTCTGACCTTGGGCTGACATGGAATCCAGTCTATGTTGCTTTGTTTCCCTGGATAGTAGTTCACAGCCAGTGAAACTAGCCCAGCCTGAATTATTTAATTCATCTTATCCTTAAACTGTTACAAAGAGCTGTTACAGAACTGAATGCCTTACAGCTGTGGGGCTTGCAAATGTATTTCTGTTCTTTCTTCATTTTCCCTTTTCCTGAAGATAGAAACACCTCCTGGGTCTCTGGTTCAGCCTGCTGTTGTTTACAATCCCTGCTCTAGATTACCTCATTCTGCCAGTCCCTGTTGTGATGTGACTTTTTAAAATTAAATTCTCATCATAATTCCTTTATGCATCTAGTCTTCCTCAGAATGTTTAGTTATTTCCTATAGGACTTAAGAAAAAAAAGAAGGAAGAAAGGAAGGAAGGACAAAAGGGAGGAGGGAAAAAAGGAAGGAAATTCTGTTTGACACTGTATTAACAGGTGATGTTAGTATTTGGTTTGCATATTATACCTGAATTTCCAGTGTTCTGGTTTTTTCCTTCAAGTGTTTAGAAAATTTTTTTATTGTGGCAAAATATGTATAACACAAAACTTACCATTTTAACCTTTTTTATTTTTGAGACAGGGTCTCGCTCTGTTGCCTGTGCTAGAGTGCAGGGGTGTCATCATAGCTCACTGCAACCTTGAACTCTTGGCCTGAAGTGATCCTGCTGCTTCAACCTTGCGAGTAGCTGGGAGTACAGGTGCACGCCACCATGGCTGGCTAATTTTTCTTTTTGGTAGAGAAAGGGTCTTGCTGTGTTGCCCAGGCTAGTCTCGAACTCCTGGCCTCAAGTGATCCTCCTGCCTCTGCTTCCCAAAGTGCTAGGAATACAGGTGTGAGCCATCACACCTGGACTTTAACCATTTTTAAGTATACAGTTCATTGGCATTAAGTACATTTGCAATCCCCACTGTTCATTTCTACAACTTTTTCATCATCCCAGACAGAACTTCTATACCCATTAAACAGTAACTCCCCATTCCCCCATACCCTGGTAACCTCTATTCTATTAATACTTTCTATCTCTATGAATTTACCTATTCTAGGTACTCATATAAGTGGGATCATGCAGTATTTGCACTTTTGTGTCTTACTTATTTCACTTCACATATTTTTAGGCTTCATCAGGCTCTTATTTTTTATGGCAGAATTAAATTCCTTTGTATGTATATAACACATTTTTAAAGGTCTATTTATCTGTTGATAGACTTTGGGGCTGTTTCCACCACTGGGGCTGTGAACATTGGTGTACAAGTATCTGAGTCCTGCTTTGGATATATACATAGGGGTGGAATTGGAGGATCAAATGGTAATTCTATGTTTAACATTTTGTGGACCTGCCAAACTGTTTTCCGCAGCAACCGCACTGTTCTACCTTCCCACCAGCAATGCGCAAGGGCTCCAATTTCTCCATATCCTCACCAATACTTGTTATTTTCTGTCTTTTGATAAGAGCCATCCTAATGGATGCAAAGTGGTATCTCATTTTGGTTTTGGTTTTGATTTGCTCTTCCCTGATGGCAAAAGATGTTGAGCATCTTATCACGTGTTTGTTGGCCATTTGTGTATCTTCTTTGAAGAAATAATCTGTTCAAGTACTTCAGCCATTTTTGAATTGAGTTTTTTGTTTTGTTGTTGTTTAGTTGTAGGAATTTTTAATGTACTCTGAATATCAGTCACTTAGCAGATACGTGATTTACAAATATTCTGTCCCATTCTAGGGGTTGACTTTTCATTCTCTGGAGAGTGTTCACTTGTTTTCTTAACTGTAATATTTACTTATACATGAATGTGAAAGGGGATTAATATAAAAAGCAAGCAGCAAACACAAGCTTAGCTGCTGAAGTAGATGGTATTATTGCTGCTGTTTGTTGGGGCTACCAGAGAAAACAAGTAAATAGAGCCTTTGAGTCACAGTCTGAATTTGAGATCCCTGGGAGTTTACAAGTGCTCCTCTTTGGAAGCTAGTGGGGCATGGTCATGAGTAAATTCCGGTAGAGGTAGGGCTTCCTAAAGTCAGACATCTAACACGGAGTGGCATTGGCTATGAGTCATCCATGTATTTTCCTGCCATGTTGCTTCCAGAACTTTCTTGACAAACTCCATGTTCTGGTTTTGTCACCTGTCTCTGTCTACTCTGATTGGCCACTGATGCTCTGCCTATGGTGCTCACCTGCTTTTCCCCGTTTTAACTCCTGTTGTGCTAATTGCACATTTGCCCCGGGTAGAGTTCTGGTGTCCCCAAAGCTCATCTTGGTGAGAGAAAAGCTACCCACTGGTTCAGTGAGTAACCAGCTGTACTTTTACTCTGGTTATTTCTTTTGGGGACAGGATTATGTACGAAAGTTCCATCTACAAGATGTTTTTCATTATAAAAAAAATCTTCTATTTACAACTGCAATATCCAGATTTCTCCAGAAATTTGTCCTTTCGGCTATAATTGTCATTGTTTGATGACGACCTGAAGCTGTGGTGGTATGCTCAGTTTTTACTGTCCAAATGAAGAAAATTGCCTTTACTACTGTCCCCAAACCTGTACTTAGGCCAATGGGAAGAAAACACTCATTGTGTACTTACTGGCTCTCTCTATCTGACAAAGACCACTTTGCAGTAGAAGCTGAGGAAGACCAACAGAAAACTCACAGTACCAATTTTCAGAAAGTCGTGTTTCCAAGGCGATAGATGGAGCATCAGCATGAGGAGAACAGCATAAAATTTTAGTAAGCGTTGCCTTGTCTTTAATTCTAGTAAGTAAAATCAAAACGAAACAGGACAAATTCTCTAGGTGAACGAGGGTTAAGAAGTTTAGAAATAGCAATGTCTCCCTAGAGTTACATCTTTGTTTTCTTTTTTTGGAGACAGAGTCTCGCTCTTGTTGCCGTGGCTAGAGTGCAATGGCGTCATTGTAGCTCACAGCAACCTCAAACTCCTGGGCTCAAGTGATCCTCCTGCCTCAGCCTCCCAAGTAGCTGGGGCTACAGGTGTGTGCCATGACACCTGGCTAATGTTTCTATTTTTTGTAGAGGTGGGGTGTCACACTTGCTTAGGCTGGTCCTGAACTCCTAAGCTCAAGCCATCCTCCCACCTTGGCCTCCCTCAAATTTCAATCATTCGATTCACTTCTTTGTATCTTTTTGGGTTCTCAGCGAGAGATAGAGAACTGTCTTTTTTGCCTAGCAGCTGCCTCGGCAGAGCCCTGCTAACAGAGGTTGTGTGTTGTGTCTGGCATGGCCTGTTTGACATTTTGCCATCATTTATTACCTTGTTGTAAAAAGAAACTTGTAAGGCTTTTAAAGTCAGATCCTTCTCATAGTATTATCTGCATTAAAATAGCTAGCATAATAGCCCTGTTTGTACCGACAACTTCTAAGAATCAAATAACTTACTTTTATTGGTAAGACTTTTTCATTCTCCTAAGGTTTTTGCGGTAGGATAAACTCATGATAACCCGGGAAAAGAGCAGATTGATTTCCTTGTAAGACAGATGCTGGTATCAGTGTGCTGGGCCTGCAGTAACTGGTATCTTTTCAGATGGATACTTTCTTATTTGAAGGGAGAAAAGCATCGGTTTCCTGTGGTGAGAGTAATGGATGGTCAGTCCTCCTGTCTTTACCTTTGATTTTCTGTCTAAAATTGGATTTGCCTTGTCAGTGGAAGATGTAGGGTGTTTTCTCTACCTTAATATGTTGTGATGTTAACAATTACTGTTAGCACAGGTTGTATTTATTTCTTTTATACTTAAAAAAGTTTCAGAATTGGAACATTTGGACTCATTATAAAGTCTGAACTCTAGCTAAAGTTCATTGTATGAAAAATATAAATTATGTTTCTGTTTTTACTTGAACTCTCATAAAATTTGAGACAGGATCTCACTCTGCCACACAGGCTAGAGTGTAGTTGCACCATCATAGCTCACAGCAACCTCCAACTCCTGGGCTCAGGTAGTCCTCTTGCCTCAGCCTCCCGAGTAGCTGCGACTACAGGTGCATGCCACTAATGTTTTTAAAAAATAGAGATAGAGTCTTTCTATTTTGCCCAAGCTTGTCTCAAACTCCTGACTTTAAGTGATCCTCATGTCTTGGTCTCCCGAAGTGCTGGGATTACAGGCATGAGCCACCCTGCATCTGGCCTCACAAATTATAAAGGTTTTCCATCTTGTGACATAAATATGTTCATTAAAACTTTGAGTCAATGAATGGATACCTACCTTTATATTGTCTTTTATAGCATACCACAACTATATTCCCTCCTAGTTTTTAACTTGAAGGTGATTTTTGTGGTTGCTAGCACTAGTAAAAGACAGTTTATGGAAATGGAGGCTGATTTGCTTTAATGTCAGTGTTGCTTCATATCTGGTAATGAGTAAGAATAGAGAAGAAAATTTGCATTTGTTCCATCATATATATTCTCCTTTTCTCCTTTAAAAAAGTACAGCTTTGGCCAGGCGCAGTGGCTCACCCCTGTAATCCTAGCACTTTGGGAGGCCGAGGTGGGAGGATCACTTGAGGCCGGGAGTTCGAGACCAACCTCAGCAAGAGCAAGAGCAAGACCCTACCTGAGCAAAAAACAGAAAAATTAGCAGGGTGTGGTGGCTCATGCCTGTAGTCCCAGCTACTCTGGAGGCTGAGGCAGGATGATGGCTTGAGCCCAGGCGTTTGAGATTGCAGTGAGCAGTGATGACACTACTGCACTCTAGCCTCAGATGACAGAGCAAGACTCAGTCTCAAAAAAAAAAAAAAAATACAACTTTATTGAGATATAATTTACATATTGTAATATATTCATCCTCTTAAAGTGTACAATTCTGTGGGTTTTAGTATATTCACAGAGTTATGTAGCCATCACCACTAATTCCACACCATTTTCTTCACCCTAAAAAGAAACCATTAGTTGTCATTCCCAGTTACTCTCTCCCCCTATCCCCTGGCAACAACTAATCTACTTTCTGTCTCTATTGAATTAGCCTATTCTGGACGTCTTATATAAATGGAATCATATCTCAATATGTGATCTTTTGTGTCTACTGACTTCTTTCCTTTAGCATGTTTTTAAGTTTCATCTATGTTGTAGCATGTATTAGTGCTTCATTCCTTTTCATTGCTGAATAATATTCCATGATGTGAATATACCACACTGTTTCCATTCACTAGTTAACGCACATTTGGGTTGTTTTCACTTTTTAACTATTTTTAACTATTAATAATGCTGCTATGAATATTTGTGTATAACTTTTCTGTGTGGACATATTTTTTCCATCTTTTGGGTTTATACCTAGGATTGGAATTGCTGGGTCTATATTTAAGAAATTGCCAGACCATTTCCAAAGCAGCTGCATCATTTTACAGTTTATCAGCATCGGGGTTCCAATTTGTCTACATTCTTGCCAACACTTGTTATTATTAGTCTTTTTGATTTTAACCATTCTAGTGGGCCTAAGATGGTAACTCATTGTGATTTTGATTTGTGTTTCCCAAATGGCTAATGATGTGGTTGTGTTTACTGGCTATTTGTATATCTTCTTTGGAAAAGTATCTATTCAGATCTTTTGCCCACTATTAAATTGGGCTATCTTTTTATTATCAAGTTGTAAGAGTTCTTGATATGTTCTAGATACAAATTCCTCATCAGATATATGGTTTGCAAATATTTTCCATTCTGTGGATCATCTTACTTTCTTGGTAGTGAACTTGAAGCACAAAAGTTTTAGATTGTGACACAGTGCAATGTTATCTATTTTTTTCCTTTGTCACTTTTGCTTTGGTGTCATATGTAAGAAACCACTGCCTAATCCATGGTCATGAAGATTTATGCCTGCATTTTTTCTGAGAGCTTTATAGTTTTAGCTCTTACGTTTAGGTATTAGATCCATTTTGAGTCACTTTTTATATATGCTGTAAGGTAGGGCTCCAACCTCATTCTTTTACATGTAGAGGTACAGTTGTCCCAGCACCATTTGTTGAAAAGACTGTTCTTTTCCCATTGAATTGTGTTGACACCCTTGTTGAAAATCAGTTTACCATAAATGTGGGGGTTTCTTTCTGAACTGTCAGTTGTATTCTGTTGATCTATAACACATGTCTGTCCTTAATGCCAGTGCCATGCTATCTTGATTAATGTGGCTTTACTCCTGTCCTTTTAATGTTCACATCACAAAGTAGAGGGTGTTTCAGTTGTATCCAGTGGAATTATCTGTCATTGGGTTAGGTTATAAAGCCAGTGGGAAAGGCACCAAACACACATAGATGAAATTACCCTTGAAAATCCTTAGGAAGTTGTCATGTTGGAGATCAAGTGCCATTTTGCATTGGGTCAACACAGCCAGCTTTTTACCTAATTGTTTCTTTAGTGGAGCAACAGCTAAAGGAGTTGGCTTGCATTTAGAGGCTCTGCTATATGAAATATAATTACCATTAAACACTAGAATTTCAGTGCACATAGAAAATAGGCAAAGCAGATGCACATTCCCTTCCGAAGCCCTCGCTGTGCATATGCTCATGACTGAATGCTGACAGAAGTGCTTACATTATTCATTTCAGTTGTTCCTGTCTCCCCCTCGTCTGTTCTCACTACTCTCTCCCCTTTGCCTCCCCCTTCCTGTTCTCTCTTTCTCCTTTCTCTTTTCTCCTTCTTTCTTTATTTCAGCTCCTTCTTACCTCCTGGCACATTTTGCTGAGTTTCGATATGTTCAGCTGTAATATGACTTCTTACTGTAATTCCAAACAGATATTTAAATTTCATGAGAAAGGGAGCTGATAAGGAGAAAAAAATATTCAAAAGATCTGCTAAAGAGGAATGTTTTCCTCCAAATTCATATGTTGAAGTCCTAACCCCCAGAACCTCAGAATGTGACTGTATTTGGAAATAGGGCCTTTAAGGAGGTCACTAAGACAAAATGAGGTCATATGGGTGGGCCTTAATCTAGTATAACTCATGTTCCCATAAGAAGAGAAAATTTGGACACAGACACACATAGAGGAAAGACTGAATGAAGGCACGGGAAGCCAAGCCAAGGAGAGAGGCCTCAGAAGAAACCAAATCTGCCTATACCTTAATCTCAGACTTCTGGCCTCCAGAACTGTGGGGCAATAAATTTCTATTATTTAAGCCACCCACTGTGTGGTACTTTGTTGCAGCAGCCCCCATAAACTAATACAGGGGTGATAATGAAAAAAAGGTTGTGAAGCACTGATGTAGGATAACTGTTTGTTCTTTTTACTCTAGGTCTATTTCTTTCTGGTTCTCTGACTCATTGAAGAATTTCAAAATTGGTCTTTAAAAATTTTTTTAATTTTTAACTTTTTAATTTTAGTTTAATTTTACTTTTATTTCTTATATCTAGAAAACTCCAAAGATTCTGCCAAGAGATTACTGGAATTGATAAATAAGTTCAGCAAAGTCTCAGGTTACAAAATCAACATACACAAATCAGTAGCATTCCTATACACCAACAACAGTCAAGCTGAGGATCAAATCAATACCTTTCACAATAGCAACAAAGAAAATAAAATACCTAGGAATATATTTAACAAAGGAAGTAAAGGATTTCTACAGGGAGAACTATGAAACACTCAAAATTAGTTTTCAATGTTAAAATCTTATTAGTAAGTACCATTTGCAAAAGAGTTTACCCTTCCACATCCAATTTCAATCTAAAAATTGCTCTGTAAGGTGATTAGGTATTAAGATTCCTATTTTGTAGATGCCTCTGGGCCTTTATGCATATCTTTCTCTCTGCCTTGAAAGATACTTCTCTCTCTCCTGTATGCTGCCTCCTTTACTTTACTAAATTCTTTTAGTACTTAGCTTCCTCCAGGAAACTTCCCTGGCCCTCCAATGTGCTTCCTTAGACTCAATATTTCCCCGCCATGGTGCCAACCGCATCGCGCTGTGATTGCCTGTTTATTGTCTGTTTCCTTTGCCAGTCTGGCAGTCCTGGGAGGGAATTTCCAGCATCCAACAGAGTGCAAGAATATTTTGTTGTCGGATGATTAAGATTATACAGCTAATAACTTGAACTTAGGTTATCTAGCATTTAAATTTAGTTATTTCTCACCTTTATCATGCTACTTCTTAATAATTCAACTGAATTATCTGTCATAATGGGTATTGGCTTTATCTCTGAGTACAAAAGCATGCTAGTGGGATCTACTCCCTGCACTGTGCTGCACAGGCCCCCTGCACATTTGAACACTGTGATATATGTATACATGTATGTATGTATATGAGTGTGTGTGTGTGTGTGTGTGTGTGTGTGTGTGTGTATGTAATGGACTCACACCTTGACTTATTCTCAAAGGATTTAATGCTACCTACCACACTGAAAAACCTTTGTGTATATCCAAGTCTTTTTATAGTTTCTCAGAACTTCTTATTGGAGATTGTGATGCAAACAGATTTTTTCTACCTTCTAGTAGTTGGCAGAGATGGATATTAGACAATGTTTAAGATATAACATGAACTTAATGCTCACTGTAGATTATATGTGTACCATGATCGTAATTGTTTCATTCCTTCTTTTCACATAGACTTGGTAGTCAGTGTTTTACAGGTTCTGGGGATATAACGGTGAATAAGAAAGAATTCTGCTTTTATGGAGGATATAGTTTATCAGAGAATAGTCATGAAGACAGATAAATTCTACCACAGTAGGGTTACTGCTGCACTAGAGTTACAAACAAAATGCTGTGAGACCTTAAGAGCTCAGCAACTACCTGCAGGTATTTTAGGAAGGCATCATATTTCAGCTGGGTTTTAAAGGAGAGCAGGAATTTGCCAGATAAAAAGTGAGAAAGAGTTAAACAAAGACATAAAACTATGAAAAGATCTGATCTCAAAATGAGTATGTATATGGTAAAATACTGAAAAGGAGTATCCCCAAATCAGTAGTTGGTGTTTTATGGTTGTTGAATTATGGATAGATTTCGTTTTTCTTTTTCAGAATTTCCTTTAATATTGTTGCTTTTTTGGTTTCACAACTCAATAAAATGAAATAAAAGCCTGTGACTGTTGAATCATAACATTAAAGTGAATTGATTTATTTTTTTATTGCCTATATTTGTAGTTGATTTAACATCCAGATTGAAATACTATTGCCTAATTTATTTGAATTGTTATTAGGATTTTAGGAAAAGGTGCAGAACAGGATACTATTTGGTCCCTTTTTTCATAAACAGACTCCAAGTTTCCCTTTTCCTTTGAGTTTCCATTGACTGAGTTGCATCTGGGAGGCCAGGATAGGCCTGGCAGGGGTTACTTTTTGCTGAAATATATGGAGAAAGGGTGTTGTTTAGCCTGGTTGAGCAGAGAGAGTTTAGCCTGAATATAGTTAGCAGAGCACGCTCAACCAAGGATGCAACACATGAGGGTGAAAGGGCGGGGGGTTTGGGAGAGCCTGGATTATTTATCAAGCCAGAGTTATAAGGGGACTCTTAGAGGGCACTGCAGGTCCAGAGAATGGAGCAAGAAACACTGAGCACAGGAAGTTGGGCTGTTCAGGAAATGAAGTCTGCAGACACGTGGCTAGTGATGGAAGGTGCCTTTTATGTGGAGTCCAGTGTGTCTTGCCAGGGCATGGGAGACCATTTAAAGGCACCATGCTGGCCCAGACACCCGGCTCTGGAGGTTTTCCCAAAACAACTTTCGGGTGAGGCTGAGTAGGCTTTTCAGTTCACTGTGTATAACGAAGGCTATGACTGATTCTAAAGCTATATGTGTAAAGATGTCTGCTTTCTGACTTTATTTCTGGAAGGAAGATTAAAAATTTTTTTTAATTGCTTCCTATTTGAATCATCACTGTATATTTTTTCCTCCAAAGAATGTTTTTTCATATCTCTTTTCCCCAGCAATTGTTTATTTCATCTGAGTCAAAACCAAACATATTTCTAACTTCCTCCTAGTAATTTTTTTCTTTTAATACTCTTTCTCTTTTCTAAAAATGTAAAAACCTCAGTGTAAATCATGCAATAGCAGATTTGTCTTTTTCCCAACAACAGAAGGCAAATGTAGGTTTACCATCTGACCAATGCAATGATCTGAATGATCAGAAGAACATGAGCACTAGAGGAGTGGCTTGAGGGGAATATATGTGACAGGATAAGGGAAATTGGAATTTAGAATTACTGTTCTAAGCTTATATCCATAAGCTACAAATTCAGTAGCTTACATTTTGTGTTATTAGCTGAGTCTTTCCTATATTTGAATACTTTCAGAAGATTGTTAAAAGAAATGGTGGTAAACAACAGGGAGGGATTATCTCAAAATGGTAGCATTTACTTGCTTCTGGAAATACGATCATGTGTGCTGGCTCATAAAATGCTATTTTTTTTTCCAGAGATGGCTTAAACAATTCTAAATTTGATGTCCATAAATCATCTTACATTATTAGTAGACAACCAAGTACACAGCTCAGGTATTAAATTGCACCAGATTTTTACTTGTCATAAGGGCATCCTATGGCATTAGTCCAAAGATCAGATGTCCCTCTGCCAGGAAGTCATAATTTTTTATTTTTTTTTACAGGCTATTACAGTGTACACGTTACTGCATAGGTGATTAAGAATTCTTGTTTTATAGGTCAGATAGTCTCTGATTATAAACTCAAGAGTGGCTCCCACTTTTATGGGACCTACTTTGAACTTCAGTATTGTACATGCTGTGGTAAGTGGTGGTAGCTTGCCAACTCATTAGTAAGGTCAGCTTTCTAGAAGATAGAGTTACAAAATAAAGGCCCCTCTCCCATCAACAGATGGTTTTAGTGGCAAAGTCAAGGTGACAAGACTTAAAATATTTATTACTTTTAAAGACATCTACCTTATTGTGACCAGCAAGGGACACCAGACCCTTACTAACAAAGGCAACTGAGCTGTTTAGAGAAATAATTGCTTTCTCTTTAAAAACAAAATTTCCAAAATGTATCATTTATCAAGTTCCATCAGATGTATTCACTCATTTTCTTTTACGTCATTTGTTACCTTAGATCAAATTCATCACCTGCATGACTGTCTTTAGTTTAAATTCTTTCATGTCAACAACACTTTGCACTTAGTACTACTTTGCCTAAGACCCACCTAGATGTTCTATGGAGAATGTATCACAAATAGTTTTATTTTTAACAATCTGGGCACTTGTATAGCATGACACCCAGAAATACAAAGATCACATTGAGGCAGAACACTCAGGAAAAAGTGCTAATTAATTTTCTGATAAAAGCATTTTTTGTTTCCCGCCTTTATTCATTTGACTCTAGGCTGTACATATTCAATGTTTGTGGTTGATAATGATGACATCATTTAAAGTTAAACAGTAGATTAAAGCAGCAGTATAAGAGATGGTGTAAAATACTAAGTAAAATTAATGTTGTAGAGTTGTGAAGGAAAAATATCATTGTAGGCTAGATTGGTAAGAGAAGGCTTCAGGAAGACTGGAATTTTTGTTCATCCATTCATTTATCAAATGTTTATTGAGAGCTAAGTTCTTGGAAGCTCTCTGGGTATAGGGCATGGGGCAATGCACAAGACAGCCAGGTGTCTGCTCTCAAGGTGCTTACACTCTAGTGGGAGAACAAGATGATAAACAAACAAAAATCTGTTTAATAAGAAATATCTGATAATGGCTCTGCAGAACATTAACATAGGGTGCTGTGATTGAGGGCTTTGAGAGGATACTTTACATTTTTAGTCACAGAAGGCTGCTTTGAAGAGGTGATGGTTAAGGCAAGACCTGAACGATAAGAAGGAACCAGCCATGCAGCGATCTGGGCATTCCATTTGAAAGGAGCTTGATATGTTAGAGGAACAAAAAGGTGAGATCAGAAAGATTAGTGAGGATCAGGTCATGTAGGACTTGCAAATTTTTTGGTAAAGAGTTTGGATTAAATGCTAATTGCAGTGTTAAGCCATGGAGGGCTTTAAGCAAAGGAGAGCCATGAGCTGGTTTATGTTTTCAGATTTCCTTCTGGATCCTGTGGAAAGAATGGATGTAAGGAAGGCACAAGCAGAAGCAGTGATACTAGTTAGGAGGTAACTGGGCAAGTCTAAACAAGAGATTCTGGTGTCTTTTATAAGGGAGATGGTAGGGTAGATGGAATGAAGTGGGTAGATTTGAGGTAAGGCTTGCTAATGGATTTGAAATAGATGTGAGGGAACCAAAAATCAAAGATGACTTTTAGGTTTCTGGCTTAAGCAACTGAGTAAGTGATGGTGAATTTTGAAAAAAAAGGATGGGATTTGGAGAAAAGGAGACAAAAATTTTAGTTATGGAGGGGAGAATAGATATGGCTTATGGAGAAAGCTTCTTAAGATTTGGTTAAAAACAAGAAGCTTCCTACTCAATGCTTCCAAGAACAAAGGACATGAAATTCTGTTCACTATATGAAAAAGAAAGTTATAAATATATAGTTGTTTTTAAATGATGGCTTGTCAAGAGAAAAAGTGGAGCAGGAAAGTTGGGGAATTGAAGGAGTATAAAATAGAAACAAGAAGAATAAGCAAGTTAGAGAAAAACACACAGAGTAAGAGATACAGAATGAGAAAAATTGTAGACAAAAGAGACAGTCAAAATTAGAGACAAAAGGGACAGGCACACCCACACAGATTCTCCATTCGACACACTGGGAGCCAGAGACATGCTAGAGGCAGTTGTAAGTTCAAAACATTTTTTTCTTTACTGTAATTAACTGTGGAAGTGATAACAAGACACAGACCAAAAGGAGGTAAGACCAAATCTTTTTCAGAAGTAGGAAAATTGCCTTTATTCCATTGTTATTAGAGAGGATCTTATACCCTGAAACATTTCCAGGATGAAAATGGTTTTTATAATTTGTTATAAGCTAAGCAGCAGGTCGAATAATGACTGAAAAATATATTAGCAGCAGTGCACAATTACTCACTCTTGTAAAGACAAAAGGCTTTCCAAAGGGGTCCTTTCTCCTATTTTTTTTTTTTGACAAAGTCTTTATTTCTCCTTCACTTTTTTTTTATTTCTGCATATTATGGGGGTACAAATGTTTAGGTTACATATATTGCCCTTACGCGCCCCCCCCCCAGTCAGAGCTTCAAGTGTGTCCATCCCCCAGATGGTGCGCACTGCACTCATTATGTATGTATATACCCATCCCCTCCCCCGGGTCCTTTCTCCTTAATGAAAAAGTGAGAAATTATCTGTCAATTAACAAGTTAAGCATGAACAAATACACAATGCATGCATGCATAATTCCATACCATACCATACCCTTGAAACCTACCTAAATTTCTTGACATAGTAAATAGGCTCCATTTAGAATAGAAAAACACTTAAGGTTATTATTTGTTTGATTTTTATAAATATAGCCATCATTGATTCATTCTTAATATTCTTAAAATTGGTTAGTGGTTAAAAATATGTTTACTAGAAATCCACAAGAACTTACAAATGAATCAATTAAACAGTGAGAAATGAGGACCAAGATTTTAGGTAAATGCATTATTGGAATACCAAGAAACATGCTAGGGGCACTGTAAGGAAACACATTATTGGGGCCTCCACTCTACTTCCCCAAAAGGCCAGTAAAGTTCTGCTTTCACAAATAATAAAAATACTATTACATCGTTGAAAAGCTATGGGACAATATTGGGTGGAAAAGTCAAGAACCACATTTGGCTGAGGAATTTTCTTTTTATTCCACCCTTTTTCTTCCTCACTGTCTTCCTCCCTCCCTCCTTCTCTTCATTTTTTTTTTTTTTTGAATTCTTATATGATTTTTCCTTAAGAGGGCATGGAAAAAACACTGAAGACATTATACCCAGGTTCTGTTATTTAAGATTATGTTCTCATATTCTGTGAAAAAAACTGGACTAGGTTTCTAAAATCTATTTTAACATTCTACAATAATACTTAATGTAAAACTTGCATTTATCTTTTTATTTTGCCTTCTAGCCTTTCAGGATATTAATGATGTTATGTTGTTCATAATATCATTACAGTTGGGGTCAGCTCCAGCCAGCACCAAGACGGAAGGAGGCCGTGGGCACGGAGGTACGTCTGATGAGATGACCGGGCGTGTGTTGTGATTTATAAAGACAGATAAATTATCACTGCCCTTTCTTAGTAAATGATACTAAATATCTGCCACAAGAGGATTTTTTTTTTTTTTTTAATGAATGGTCATTCAGGGTAGAGAGCTAGCATGGAGAATAGTCTGGTTAGTGTGGAAAGTTTTATGCAGCGGTTGTTACCATTTGAATTTGCCTTGGAAGTTTCAAGGGGAGTTTTGATTATTATTATACAAATAAATTCATCAAAGGTTAGGTGAATGGATTGCATATAAAAATGCTTTGAATATTAAAAGAGAGACATTTTGACCCCGATTACCATTTAAACCATTTGGGGCATAGTCTTAACTGCAGGTGGTGTGACTGAGGTGTCGGCATGTTTGGTTTCATGTGTGTGAGTGTGGGTGGGTCGGCGATGTACCGGCGCTTGGGCATGAACAAATCATATTTCCTGACATCTCTTCTCCACAAACATTCTTGTCCGGGTGACAGAGTCTAGACTAGATTTTGGCAGGAAGAGAAAGGGACCGCCTGAGAGGTGTGTGTTGCGTCACTAAATATTTCCTTCCCGTTTGATATTACTCCGCCAGGAGTCCTTAAAAAAACATTAGTGGCATCTTTATTTTAAAGTTTATTTATATGGATCTTACAGAAACCCTAAAGGCTCCCCCTGTTTTTTTGTTTTTTTTTGTTTTTTACCTTTAAGTGGAAATTATTTGACATCCGCGTTTGGTGTGGTGTTTGGAAAAGTGCCCTGGACTCAGAGCCAAGAGAAACGGATTGTCACTAATCTGCGGCAGAGTGACTGTGTGGCCTCAAAATGCCTCTGTCTTGCCGGGCACCAGGGTCTTCTTCTGTGTTCGAGGTTGGCAAACTTGTCCTGTAATGGGCCACACAGTAAATAATTTAGGCTTCCCAGGCCACATACAAATCTCTATTGAATATTCTACTTTAGTTTTGTTTATTTGTTATAATCCTTTAAAAATCTCAAGTTCCTGGGCCGTACGAGAGCAAGTTGTGGGCCGAATTTGCCCCCTTGCCTTGTGTTGCTGACTCCTGAGCTACATGATAGAAATGGAAGGGGAAAAAGAAAAAGAAAGAGTTTGAACTGACAGTTTTTAGATGTAGGACTCTTGATATATTTTCTGAGAAACACTAAGCTAAAGAATAGATTCTGGCGTCAAGGGTTTTCTATTTGTTGTTTTTTTCTTCTATTTTTAATATTATGTATTTACTCATGGTATAGTTTCTTTTGTAATTTTCCTCAGTTCTAAATTTGTCTTGCTCCCGTCTCCTCTTCAACTCGCCGTGCATATTACTGTTTACCGTTTGCAGCGCTCCCCAGATTTCTTACTGCACACACATTCCCGGAGAAGCAAACAGATCAGAGCAATGGCTTTCGGTGCAGATGGAGACGTGACCCTTCACTTACGGAACGGGAAGCGGCCATGTCACTGCTCTTGGAGACCCAAGTGCAGGCGCGAGTGCTCAGGCCAGACCCCAGCAACCCGGATTCCGGGAGCGGACGGGAACGGCAGGGGAGGCGGGAGTGGATGTTAGTAAAGCCCGCATCCTTCCTTTCTGTTAGTGTGGAATCCTGTTTCTCACACTCCAGCAACAGTCCAGCGTTCTATCTGCAGAGTCCCTTGAGCCCATCTTGGATTGCGGTGACGTTTTGTTTTCCGGAGGAGGCGGCCCAGAAGAGGGCGCTCCGGAGCAAGCATCCCAGCCTCATCCCCTTTCCCTCCCCCTCTGCCCCCACCAGTTCACATGGGTCCTCTTTTTCTCCTTTTCCCTGCAGTCTCCTACCTGATTGCCATGGCGGTCGGGGACTGTCCCGCTGCATCCCTTTCTCAACGCTGCCCAGTGAGTCTCCTCTCGCCTTTTCTCCGCTGTGGCTGTCGGCGGGTGCAGCTGGCGAATGAGGCTCACCCCCATTAATGCCATGGTCTCGTGACCCACGTTGGGGCTTTGATCCCAGAACCATTTTGAACCACTGCCCCCTGTGCTCATGCAGGCACATTTGAAAAAGAAACCTACTCCCATAGCTCTGCTTTGTCACCTTCTGTTTACTCCTCTACCACAGTTATTTGCTACTAGCCCCGCGATGCCACAGAAATGCTCTCTCCCTCTTTTTTCTTTCTGAAGGAGCGCTAGTGATTTTGTCATTGATTAATGGGGTGGACACCTTTTTCGTCTTTTCCTAACTAAATGAGTTTGTAGTAGAGTTGCGGTTGGCCATGGACACATCAAAATGCTTCATCCCCAGGTTTCTTGGATCCTTCTTATATGTCCCTGTGCCCCTTCTTGTGGCATCTCCTCTGTGGGCTGGCTCTCTGCCTGCCCTGTTAGTGTTGCAGTTTCCCTGGGTTCTTTCCAAAACCCTCATCTTCCACATGCTCTCTTTAACTGGTTTCATTCATTCTTGAGGTGTTAACTGTCACCCCTATGCTGTGGGTGCCAAACGTGCGTCTTCCATCCCAGTCTTTCTTACTATACATCATACTCCTTTGTCCAGATGCCTACTGGGCATAACTGGTTACCTGGCCCACAGACATCACAAAGTTCAGTGCATGCAAAACTGTCCCCCTGCTCCCTAAAACCTGAAGCCCCTCATTTGTTTCCCACCTCAGTTACCCAAGTCATAAACACAAGCATCATGACGTGTGTCATAACTGTTTCTCCTCCATATCCATCCTTCTCCTTTCTGCCACCATGTCACTAATTCTGGTCCTCATCTCCCCTCTCCACTATCTCTTTCTCAGTTTTGTCCCCCTTATATCCGTCTTTCCCTCTGTACCTTATCTAGAATTCAAACCTGTTACCATCTCACAATCTTTAAAATTCTTCAATGGCAGCCCAACCCTTACAGAATAATGTCCAGACTCCTCTGTATGACTGTTGTGTCTGGGTAACCTGGCTCCTTCACCTCTCCAGACCGTTTCTTGACATTCTTTGTCCACTCCCCCTTTGTTCTAATGATCCCACTTTCTTGGAGTTCCTGGACAAGTCCACGCTTTCCGTTGTCTCCTTGCTTTCCCTCGTGCTGTTCCTTTTGTCCTGACTGACTCTGCGTCAACTTCAAAACCCAGCTCAGATTTGCTCCCATGCGTTATGCATTCCTCTCCCTTACCACCCATATTGAAGTTGTTTGTTACATCTTTGTCTCCCTCATGGACCGTGCACTCCTTCTGGACAGAGGAATCTTGTTTGTTCCCTGCTAACCCAAAGCCTCCCCCCTCATATACTTTGATGACTCTGTGCAGTTGACGTTATAATTCTCATTCTAAGGATAAAGAAACTAAAACTCAAAGAAGCTAAATATCTTGCTCATTATCGTGCAGCTAGTGTAGTAGGAGAGTTGGAATTTTGTCAGTATTTACACACACTGGTTATACATGCAGAATGAAACACTAACTTGCAGAAATTGTAAATTAAAGCAATACGGACTTTTACCAAAATTATCATGTGGTTTCTGAGGCAGTAGAAAGAACAATGCATTTAGTATCAAAGATCTGAGTTGAAGTATTGTTTTAGCCATTTCTGGCTAAACTGATTCATGCCAAGTTACTTACTGCCTCTGAGCTTTCTTCACTTTTAAAATGGGCATAATAATAAAGATAATAAAAACAGTAATTGAACAGACCATATACACTGCATATGAAAGTGCTTTGTAAGGGCTATACAAATATGACTTATTACTTAGTCAGTGTTTCATTCTAGTTTACTTAAGTAGACACACCTCAGACCAGATTCTGGCACCCTTTTTTAGTTTTTTCACAGTATTGTATCTCATTGACTTCACTGACAAATTAGAGATATTTTATTTTAGGCTTGAGGAGTAAATGAATTAATGTTTAATATCACCAGCAAAGCGTGCAGCACGTCAAATGTTCTCTAAGAGTTTGGACTACAAATTTACATGCCTTGTAAAGGTCCTGCCTTAACGCAAGTGGGAATTTCATGTGCCAGTTAAACTGGGTCACTTTCTAAGTGAAAGGAGCTTGTATTCCTGCAGTCACAGGGCTCCTTATCCTTTTGTCAGGCCGTAAATACGATGCTTTCCTCTTCCCTCGCTGCTCCTTTGCTGCTTTTGTTACCTGAGGGTTCACTTTGCAGATTTGTTTTTCTGAGCCCTATCACCTTTCATGATAGAATGTCCACTGCTCAGTGGCCGCCTAGGGCTTTGCTTCCTGTGGGGAAGGAATCAGTTGGACAAAGTGTTTTGGGTCTGGGTATTATTGGACTTTATGGTCAACTGTACTGGGTTCCCAGTTGAATTGCTCCAGGTGTCTTCCTGTAAAGGAGGTTTTATTTCAAGGATTGATAGAGTTTTTAGTTTTAATCTATCGTAAGTCTGTCTAAAAAGTTCTTTATAAGAAGTATTACATTGCTTACATATCTTCACCTTAAAATTTCATCTTAAAATAGCTTCAGACTGGGTGTGGTAGCTCACGCCCATAATCCCAGCACTCTGGGAGACTGAGGCAGGAGGATTACTTGAGGCCAGGAGTTGGAGACCAGGCTGGGTAACATAGTGAGACCCTGTCTTTACAAAAGAAAGCAAAAATTAGCCAGGCCTGGTGACACACTCCTGTAGTACCAGCTACTTGAGAGGCCAAGGCAGGAGGATTGCTTGAGCCCAGGGGTTTGAGACTGTATGAGCTATGACCGTGCCACTGCACTCCAGCCTGGGTGACAGTGTGAGACCCTCTCTCCAAAAAAAAAAAAAAAGGTTTCATTTGCTTAACAGACACATACTGAGGCATCGCTGAGGAGGGAACTTTTCAGCTGACATGCACCCAACCCAGGGAAGGAGGGCCCACGTGGTTCCAGGAATGCGCCTCTCCTCACCCCAGCTCTGAGGTGGAGGATACCTGTTGGTCTTTGGCCTTCAGGAATAATCTCTTTGCTTATTGGAGTCCGTGTGGCAGAGACATTCACTGTCCCGGCATGGAAGCCATTAGCCCCAAGTGACTCTTGAGCGCTAAATGTGGCTAGTCCAAATTGAAATGTTCTGTAAGTGTAAAATATATGCCAGATTTCGAAAAAAGCATGTAAAAATGTTCACTATTTTTTAGATTGGTTGCATAGTGAACTGATAATATTTCAAATACATTGGTTATGTAAAATGTATTGTTAAAATAAATTTCCCTGGCTTCTTTTAACTTTTGTAATGTGACTACTAGAAAATTTGAAATGACACATGTGGGCTGTTGTTATGTTTCTGTCGGACTGCACTGATACAGATGAATTAGTGGGTGCTTTGGCATCAGACTGATGTGGGTCAGCAGGTTAGGTCCACCGCATATTCGTTTTTTGTTGTAGTTTCTGTGCTTGTTTGCTTTTCTTTGGGCAGTTTATTTGGTTTTCCTTAGTCTTTTATCATCTATCAATACTATCTTGTCGGGTTTTTTTGAGGATTCAGTCAGATTTGGTCACGTGCCTGCTGCGTGCTAGGCACTGGGGAGTCATGCTAGCCTGTAATTAACAAATGGTGGTTCCCTTTCCCCACTTCCGCATGTGACAAAAGTTGGTCCTGCCTCCTGTGGGTACCTGGGGATGTGTTTGGAACTCAGAGAGGAACCGTGTTGAGAAATTGCTGTGGCACGTTCATTTTCATTTTTGCTTTGTTCTTTTCTCTTAAAGTTTCTGAGTGAAGAAAATAATTATTCCCATTTTACAATAAAGAGATTACATTAGCCAGAGTGGCTCTTTGGAGTTCCCTGGGCACATGGAGTGTGGTCTCATGTTTCCTGTGCCCCGGCTGTCTTCCCTTCCCCTAAACGCTGTCATCTTTCTCCACAAGCTAGGGGAGTCCTTCCATGGGAGTCTTAAATAGGAATTGGGTGCCAGGTTCCATTTGAGATCTTCAGTGCCAAAGTGATGCCTCATCTTCTGAATGTTTTTGAAACTCTTATTCTGCAAAAGTGACAATGTCAGAATCCTCAAGACATTGTTTATGTTTCAAGAGATTATGTAACCAGAGGTCCTGCTGGCCCAAGGCCATTTTAGATAGTGATTGGTCGGAAGAAAATGCTGACGCCTTTTATTTTGGCAGAAACACAAAGGCCTTTCCTTCCCAGGCGGTCTCTGTTTCCCTGTCAGTAATATATGCACCATGCCTGGCAGTTCCTGGACTTCAAATTGGAACACTGGCAGCCTTGATAATTTGGTTTGAATAAGGAAACTTTGAAGTGATATCACTTGGAGGACTGAATTTGACTTCTGGTTAGGATTGTCACCAGAGATTGCATAGGATGGGAAGGTTCACTTAAGTTTTAGTTTGAGTAATATTTATTGGGTCCAGTGTTAGCAACAATGATTTGCCACTTTATTAAATATCTGAGAGATTTAAAAATTGTATTTCAAAGAAAACTATTCAAAATACAATGGAACCTGGGTTGGTTTACATATATCTTTTCCTCCAGTAATTACTTGTTTCTTTTGAATCTTTGCTATCTCAGGAAGCTTCAGCTTTCTTCCTTAACAAGTCAGTAATGTTTTCACCTTATATTCCATTGGCTGCTACAGCCTTTTAGTTGGAAATGTAGACACAGGAAAATGTAGAAAGGATTTCTAAAATGATTTATATATTCATATATGTATTCTATAATTTCATGTATATTCATTTTTGTATATTTATTAATAACAGAATTATCCATCAGAAATCTTACAAACTACATTTCTTGTTTATAATAAAAGCAAAGAAATATAATTGATTTTGTCAATTTTAGTTTTTAAAAAATTGTAAAATATTTTCCAATGTATAAAGACATTGTTTCCTGTGCACTTACCACCTAGATTGAAAAAGTGTTAACTTTTTGTAATATTTGCATCAGAAATTTCTTTTAAACATAAAGAATAGATCATTTCAGATGTAAAGTCCCTTTCATATTTCTCAGCAATGCATTCATATCCCTTCCTTTCTAGCAGTAACTACTATTTTAAGGGTTTATCTTTTTCATTCATTTAAAAAATACTTTACGTGTATGTAGTCACAGTAATATAATCTTGTACAAGTTAAAGGTTTACATAAATAATATCCTACTCTACATATCCTTCTGCATCCTCATATATGTATGGCAGTTTGGTTGTGGTCAAATTGTTCTATAAAGCAGTTGTTCCAATTTATACATCTACCAGAAAAGAATGAGAGTTACAGTTGATCTACATCCTTACTGCGACTCTCTACTGACAGATTTCTCAATTTTTGCCAATATCATGAGTATACATTGGTAATTCATAGTTTTAATCTGCATTTTCTGATCAGCAGTAAGTGAACATTTTAGGATTATTAACTTGTTCAGTTTCTTCTTCTGTGAAATGCCAAGTCATCATTATTGCCCACTTTTCAATTGTTGTATTTTATTTTTGTCTTTTTCTTTCTAATTTCAAGGATATCTTTATATATTTTGGATTTTGTCTCCATTTTTTTTTTTTTTTTTTTGTCTTTTAGCTTTATTTATATTGTCTTTAGTCAGGAAGAAGTAAACAGATTTACCAGTTCCTTTCATGATTTGTACTGTATGTTTCTTTTTAGAGAAATAGCATAAAGAAATATCCGGATAGAGAAGGATTTCTTAAACAGGATATTGAAAAGCACGAATAATAAAGAAAAAGGTGGTGGCTGGGCATGGTGCCTCATGCCTGTAATCCCAGCACTTTGGGAGGTTGAGGTGGGAGGGTCGCTTGAGTCCAGGAGCTTGAGGTTACAGTTAGCTATGATTGCTGTGAGGATATAGAAGTGTACAAAAATCCCTGCTCTCCTGCCCTTACATTTTATTGGGGGAAGACAGGTAATAAACTAAAAATCAAGAACACAGAGTTTATCAGTGCTATCAGTACTGTAATGGAGACATATCAGTGATTGCAAAAGCAGGGGAAGGGAACAGGGAGTATTGCCACTATAAATAGAGTTGTTAGGAAGGCCTCACTCAGAAGGTGACATTTGAGCAAAGACCTGAAGAAACCAAGGTGGTAGCATGTGGCTTTCAGAGGAAGAGTGAACCAGGCTGAGGTGGTGGCATGTGAGAGGCTCTGAGGTGGGGGTGTGCCTCGCATGTTCAAGGAGCAGCAAGACCAGTGTGGCCAGAGTGGAGGGAGCTGGGGGAAGAGTAGCTGAAGGTAAGTTAACCTGCTCCCTCACGCAGGACCTTGTAGGCCATTGCAAAGACTTTGGCTTTTCCTCAGAGCGATGGAACATCACTGGAGAATTCTGACAGAAGAGTGATATAATCTAATTTACAAGGGTCACTGTGATGTCCATGTTGAGAGTGGCAGTGGGGGGCAGAGAGCATGGGTAGGAGGCTCTTGCTCATCCAGTTGAGATATGATGGTGTTAGTTGTGGGGTAGTGAGAAGTGGTCACATTTTACTTTTTTGGGGGGAGGGGACAGAGTCTCACTCTATCATCCAGGCTAGGGTGCAGTGGTGTCAGTCTAGCTCACAGCAACCTCAAACTCCTGGGCTCAAGCAATCCTCGTGCCTCAGCCTCCCAAGTAGCTGGGACTACAGGCGCATGCCACCGTGCCTGCTAATTTTTTCTGTTTTTAGTAGAGACAGAGTCTCGCTCTTGCTCAGGCTGGTCTCGAACTCCTGAGCTCAAGAGATCCTTCCGCCTCTGCCTCCCAGAGTGCTGGGATTACAGGCGTGAGCCACTGCGCCCAGCCCGAGAAGTGGTCACATTTTAGATATGTTTTTATGTATTTCATGTTTTCCAAAGATAGAACCAATAGAATTTAATGATGGGTTGGATGTGAGAGGTGAGAGAAAAGAGAAAAATCAAGGGTGATGCCAAAGTTTTCTGTCTGAGCCATTGGAAGGATGGAGTTGCTGTTTGTTGAGGTGAGATAGGTTGTAGAAGGAGCAAATTTGGAGGGGAAGATCAAAGGTTTGGTTTTGGACATAGTATGATTGAGATGTCTATCATACATCTGAGAAGTGATGTAGAAGAGGCAGAGGAATCTATAAGGCTGGAGTTTAAGGGAAAGATCTGGGCTGAGAATTACATTTGGGAAGCATCGGCATGTAGTTGGTACTTAAAGCTATGAGCGAGACTGCATGAAGGTACCCACACTTCAGTGATTAGAGATTTGAGACATGAATAGGACTCAGGCTAGAAGGAGAAAAGGCCCCCAGTGGGGTACTGGACATGAAGTTCTGGAGCCAAAAGGTAAAAGGGTTTCAAGAACAGAGGAAATGACCCCATCTCAGATACTGCTGAGAGGTCAAGCGTGATGAGGACTGAGAATTAACCACTGGAGGTAGCGGTATGAAGGTCATTGGTGACAGTGACAAGAGCGGTTCAGTGGGATGATGGTGGCCAGAAACAGATTGAAATTTAAGGAATAATAGAAGGAATTAGAGACAACTAGAGACAACTTTTTTGAGTTTTGCTATAATGTGGAACAGAGAAATGGGAAACTATAGAAGGGAAACAGGGATTCAAGAGTTACTTTTTTAAAGATGGGAAATATGGCTTGTTCATTTGCTCCCATATATGCTGATGGATGCTTAGAGTAGGAAAATTGATGATGCAGGAGAAAGGAGTAGAATGGCTGGAGCCTGGCCCTTGAGTGGATAAGAGACAGTGGGGTCTAGTGCACTGTTGGGGGGTGGCCTTAGACAAGGAGAAGGACGTGCCGTCCATAGTAACAAGAGGGAAGGCAGCATCCTGTGCGTGGGCCCAGCGCCAGGTAAGTAGGCGCAGCAGTGAGAGCTTGTGGAAGTTCTCTTCTGATTGCCGGTCTTTCATCAGCTGAGAGTGAGATTGGGGGATACTCTATTGGAGATTTGAAACAAGAGGGTGAGGTATCAGATAGTTGTCTGGGAGAGTGGAAGAATGGACAGCGTGGAAGTTTGTTAGGATTGTCCGACTGCAGTAAGCGCTCTGCTGCTTGAGGTGAGTGACCACGCATTGAAAATGGGAGCTGTCAGTCTAGTTGAGTGTGTTTCTCTAGCCGTGTTCAAAAGCACTGGTGCAGTTGTGGAAGAGATAGGGATTGGGGTTAGCTAGGTTTAGTGTTTAGTGAACAGGATGAAATGAGAAGGGAGGCTAGGGAGGTGAAGATGTGTGCAGGGAAGTGATTATAATGATGGACCATAGATCTAAGCTGGCTAAGAAGAAATTTAAGGACCAGAATATAATAAATGATGGTGAAAAGGGATGGGATCAGTGGCTTGTAGGTCCACTGGGGTCACGGAATTGTTAGATGGAGATGTTTGGAGGGAAGAAAGGAAGTGGTAGTCAGAGAACAGGATGGAGGGGTTGCCGTTGTTGATAATTTTAGAGAAATGACATTTTCATTTTTGATCTGGTTTTTAGTTGGGAACCGTTTGAAAGAATTATCTCTTTGTCTGGCCTATCCCTCCCCTCCAGTTGTTAATAATCTATAAATCACCACTTAAATTTCTTTAAAGGAATCCTAGAAGGAAAAAAAAAATTGGGATATGTATGTCTAGTTTTCAAAAAAAAAGTTGCTTTTTTTTTTTTTTTTTTTTGAGACAGAGTGTCACTTTGTTGCCCGGGCTAGAGTGAGTGCCGTGGCGTCAGCCTAGCTCACAGCAACCTCAAACTCCTGGGCTTAAGCAATCCTACTGCCTCAGCCTCCCGGGTAGCTGGGACTACAGGCATGTGCCACCATGCCCGGCTAATTTTTTCTGTATATATTTTTAGTTGTCCAGATAGTTTATTTCTATTTTTAGTAGAGACGGGGTCTCACTCAGGCTGGTCTTGAACTCCTGACCTCGAGCGATCCACCCGCCTCGGCCTCCCAGAGGGCTAGGATTACAGGCGTGAGCCACCGTGCCCGGCCAGAAAGTTGCTTTTAAAACCATAAATGCTTTGTTGGTTTTTGCTGGTCCTTTAAAATGTTTTTCTAAATGCTCTTTGGCAAATCCAGTGAACTTAGATTTTCCAATTTGAAGTTCTGGTGCTTTAAGCACATTGACTTGACAAACGTTTCACTGTAGCACATTGAGAACTTGGTGAAATAGTTACTTTGAAATTGAAGTCAAATTAGCTGGCACCTAAAGTGTAATGTGAAAAACAGGAAACATGTTAGGTTTTCTGGTATGTTAGAGTGAGAGATTCTGGTATGGACAGGTTGAAAAATCTGCCTTAATTTTTTGTATTTTCATATATGAAATTTTCTGAAGTTTTTAATTTCATATATGATGACAGATAAGTTTAATGTTAACTATATATGCACATACTTATACTACTTTGGTGAAAATATAAGTATTATGATCTTGGGTAATTCTACGAAGTGTGATGACTTAAAAAAGCAAACTTAATTACTGAACTTACTCTGACCTACTCTATAAGAATAATTTTTGTTGTCACAGATTTAAAGCACGATTGCTTCATTTTTAATAACTGATATAATTACCACTTCTTCCACTTACTCATAACAAGACATAAGGTATCAACAGGATAATTCCCAAGGGTCAACACCATATTTCCCAGGAGACATTCACATTTACACTTGATGCTGCCACCAATATCTATTTTTAACCAAGATAAACAGCATGAGCTCCTTGCTGAATTCCCACCCTGTTAATTACAGTAGAAACAGCATTTGTATAGATTCAGTGGCTGTTCATTGAGGAGCATGGGGCAGTTTAAATTTCACTTGAAGGTACAAGTAATTGTAGGCCTCTGGTCTGAATCATCAAAGTCAGTTTTGAGAACTTGGACCTTCATCTTTCAAGGGTATTGTAGGTATCTTAAGATTCACACGGAAGACTTTGGGTAGGCTGGGCTTTCATCTGTCTACTAGTGACTACCTTTTCACGTACCATTTTGGGGGGCCAGGATCTAACATTAATATTTGATGTTCTCTATTGCCTGTGGCTCCTTTATTTTTTCAAATGAAGGTGGATCTAATAAATACCTGTCCTTTTGGGACACACTTTGATGAAGTATTCACCTGCCTTTGGTGTAAGGTATGACTTGGCCAAAACCACAATTTCCCCAAGTTTAAAATAGATGTGTTTGTGGCTTAGAGGAACAGTGTCCTTCAGCCACTCACGCTGGGGCATTTTAAGCTTTTGGCATATTGACTGTTCCGAAATGGCCAGTTTCCATGACTCCCAGTGTCCTTTGATAGTTTTGCCCTAATGAGACCTGGCTCTCTTCCCTGTGACTTACAGAAAGGAGGCCCTGTGTGGGTTAGCAGACATCGAGACTTCCGTGGGCCAAGCCAAGAGTTCAATTTGTCACTCACTGGGCTAAATTAAGTGAGCACCACCCTGGAAGTGGAACAGACTGGCCAACTGTGCATCATACAATGCTGTGTGTGTTGTTACGGACTAACTCCGAAACCGTGACGTCTCTTGATTAGCAGAGACTGTTGAAGTAATATGCTGGGAGGAATCATATAGATGTCTTTTTTGGCACCAGATATGGGTCCTTGAAACCAGTTGTGTGTTGCTTTTCCAACCAGATTATTTCAGAAAGTGAATGAATTTTTGTTAAAAGATGTTGAAAATTAATTTCAACATCCGAAAGAATTAATCTTGCTTGAAGAGCATACATGGCTAAATTTAATAATTCATTTACTCCATTTTAAGCGATCCTACATACTCATTGTCCCTAGGTTAATTACAAAAAAGTTTGACATTTTAATGACAAGAAGTAAACCGGTTACAGAATTAGAGTAGTTAACAAATTCGAATTAGTCAATCAATAATTTCACTACCTCCTCCCACAAACCTGCTGGAAGGAAGATTTAGGGCTTCCTTGTTGTTATAGGCTGAATTGTGTTCTTCGTTATAATTTGTATGTTGAAGTTTTAATCCCCAGTACCTCAGAATCTTGACTGTATTTGGAGATAAGGTCCTTACAGAGGTAATTAAGTTAAAGTGGGTTTATTAGAATGGGCCCTAATCCAGTATGACTGGTGCCCTTACAAGAAGAGGAAATTTGGACACAGACATACATAGAGTGTAGACGTAGGGAGAAGATGGCCTTCTGCAAGCCAAGGAGGGGGTCCTTGGAAGAAGCCAGCTCTGTTGACACCTTGATCTTGGACCTCTGGCCACCAGAACTATGAGAAAGTAAATTGTTGAAGGTTCCCAGGATGTGGTTCTTAGTTACAGTAGCCCTAGTAAATGAGTGCATGTATCAAGTGTGAGCAAGAGAATAAAAACATAAGATTTTCTAGGTAAGTAAATGCAAATTTTAAAACCTCAATTTGGATTAAATATGTTCTGGGTGGGGAAAACCATGGCTTAGCCTGTGTGTTGCCAGTGCCAGAGCCCCAGTTGACATGGGGGGAGAGGAGAGTACAATAGCAAACTATGAGATTTTAGACCTGGAAAGGACCTTAGACATTGGCTATTGCATCTCCTATTTATAGAGGAGGAAACCAACACCTGGTGTGCTTAGGTGATTCATCAAGGGTCATGGGGTTAGTTAGATTAAGTCCATGCGCAGAACCTAGGTCTCGTACTTTCTGGTTCAAGGCAGGGTCCAATCCCTTTTCTTCTCAAGACTGTATTTATATATAATTAGGTTCTGTTGTTTTGGCAAAATTAATTTTAAAAAAACAACCTATTTTTCTTCCTCCCTCCCTCCTGTCCTTTTTGTTGTTGTTATGAATATTTTCCAGATACAAAAAGCCACAATGAATAACATGATAATTACCTGTGTCCCCACCACTAAATTGAGTTAAGCCCTTTCCCTGGTCACATTTCTCTTCCTTCCCCTAGAGGTGACTACTGTCTTGAATATGGCACTTTGCATCCATGTATATCTTTGTACTTTTATTAAAAATGAATGTATTACTAAGCAATGTATGGTATGATTGTACGTATATTAAACATTTTATAAAATGTATCATGTCAAATGTATCCATCTCAACTTGTTTTTATTTCACTTCACTTATTTATGAGATTTATCCTTGTTGCTAAATATATTGCACCCTTTTGACTGCTATATGGTTTTTCATTTTATGAATATACTACATTTCTTTCATCTCTTGCTGATATTTAGGCTGTTTCTAGCTTATTCCTAGTAAGAATGATGTAGCTATGAATATTCTTATGGATGTTTCCTTGTGCATATGTGTTAATTAGGGTATGTATTTGTGGGTGGAATTGCTAAGTCACAGTGTGTACATTTCCAGTCTTTCCAGATACTGCCAAATTGTTCCACAAAGTGGTTGTACCAATTTACACTCCCACTTAATAGTATGAGTTCCTGGTGTTCCACATCCTTGCCAGCAGTGATGTTTTGCCAATCTGAATGCATTTTAATTTTTCTGGTTATGAATGATTATCAGCATCTCTTTCATGTTTAGTGGCCACTTGGGTTTTTTTTAAGTGTATCTTTTTTTCCCTTCTAATCATAGTCTGTGTGGATGAGTGGTCCTAGTACCCCACCTTCCAGGAAAGGGGGTGGAGGGTAGAGGAATGTAGTGACTAGATCAAGGTCCCCAGAGAGAGAAAAGCCCAGGAGCTGTGTGTGACTCCCAGCCCTCTATTCTTCCTATTATACCAAATAGTTAAATCATCCATTTGAATGAATTATCTTTTTGGTGCTGTTAAGAACAGAGTCCAAAGCTAGGCTGAGCAACCAGAAGAGTTTAATTAGTGGATGTGTGTGGATTACCTATGTGCTTTTGTGATATCTGAACTTTCTGAAAATCCAAATCATCACCACCTGTTTAAGCCCTCCTGGGTTTCCCCGCACTCACTGGAAAGTGAAAGCTGCCTGACTCTGTCTGCTGGTTTGACCCCTCCTGCCTCTTCAGACTCCTCTGATCCCTCCCGCCTCCCCTCCAGCCACACTGGCTGTCTCCCAGCTTCCTGTTTGCCCAGCGCCTTCCTCAGCAGGCCCTGGTGTCCTCTCTGCCTGCAGCTCTGCCCCTCCGTCTTGCTCTTGAGTGCTCAGCTCCAGCTGCCACTTCCTCAGGGAAGCCTTCCTGGACTCCCCCGGTAGACCTCATCCCTACTTTATGCTCACAAAGCCTTAGACCTTCCCTTCATAACACTCATCACAGCTGCAAATTTACAGTTATGTGTACGATCATTTATTACGATCTCTCTTCCCTGCTAACCCTTAAGCCCTAGGAAGTCAGGGACTGAGTCTGTTTTTGCTCACCATCCTATCCCTAGCTTTAAGTGTGCCTAAACTCAAGAAATATTTGTGGAATGAGTGAATGAATAAATGGTCAGTCTTTAAAAAGCCCATCTTACCTAATTACCTGGAGGCAAAACTGTCTCCTATCCAAAACTGTCTTTTTCCTTCAGGAAAAGGACAATACCATATAATTTGTATTAAAGATTTATATTCATAGCTCAAAGCATATGGCAAAGGGATGGGTAGGAGAGGAGGAAAAAAAAGAGGATTATACCTTGGGAGGAGATGAGCTAGGTTAATACCACCTAACCAGGCAGCCCCCAGAATGGGTCATTTGAACTTCCTCTGAGGGTTTCCAGTGCAGCCTGCTGGCTGGAGGAGCTCTAAGAATCTGGACTGTGGCAGGATGGGCCACTTCTAATCTAGCAGCAGGTATTATTAACTTAGGGGAAAAACCTCTGAATATATCTTAGTTAGGCCTTTCCTTCTAAGATTCAGGTTTAAAGAACTCAAAATGAGGGTACAATATAAGAATAAGAAGCAGTTTTTGTTACTCCCCAAATGATTACTTTTACTTACATGAGACGAGTGTGTTCTGTCCATGACTAATCATTTTGTTACATTAATCCATAAAGAATAGTGGAATTTCTGGCTCAGTCTAAACAGTCAGATTCTGTGTCTTTTGCAATCCCAACTTTGCCTAGGATGGAAGAAAAGGGGAGACATCTTTACCTTTTTTGTGGGCATATCCATGGTTCTTAAAACATTAAATAGCCACAATTCTTTTATGTTACTCTTAATTTACTGTCAAAAGAAATAATTATCTTTGGATTGTTCACTTAAGAATAGATAGCAAACATGTTTTTAAGGTGGATGATAATGAATTGTCACGTTTGCTGTTCAGCTTTGGCATTTATTTCCTAGGCAGGGAGTTCAGAACAACTTCAAGTTGTCACTTTGCCTTGGGAACTGCGGGTTCCCAGTGGGGTCATGCTCCATGAGCTCTGCATTCCCTGAAAGCAAAGAGCAACTGTGATGTTGCAAGAATGTTGAACAAGAACATTAAAGCTAATTAAATAAAACTGCCTGCTCCCAAATAAGTGTCATTCTTTTGCTGTAAAATAGAAGATATTTGCCTGTAGCATATTATTAAACTTTCAAATGACTCTTTACGGTAATTAAGAGCATCCAGTTATTTCCATTTTTGAGTAAAAATAACTGAGACACAATGAGGTTGAGTTGTTTAATCTGCAAAGCACAAATTCAAATCTGTTCTCATTTTTAATGAAATATATGGGCTGATCTATAATTAAAGGACCTATCATATAGTTGTGTGAAAGTTAGATGAGGTTTTATAAGTGAGTTTACAGGTTTTGAACTTGCCTCCTACATAATGTTGTCTATTATTATTTATGTCATTGTTATTACTATCTGATGCCTTTCGATATAGCAAACCCGTGTTGTCTTTTTTCAGGGAGAGACAGCATTCTTTGTGGCCTTTAATAGCTTTTTTTTCCATCAAAATTCATTGAGTCCGCAGATCAGCTGGAATCTGATTAGCTGGAATTGGATTAGTTAGAATGTGTGGAATATCTGTGATGTTCGAGGGGTATTTATTACATATCACCCCACTCCCTTCTTGCTGCTCTGCAAATCCATTCCTGTAAAATTTAATTGCTACTTTCTGAGCTCTGGGCTGGATAGCTGGCCCTTGGCAAAATTGTGAAATAGATGATTTTTTCTTAGTGCCTCTAAATAATCCTTTTTGTGACCTCCTACTTCCTTCAGGATTCTTCTTCCCACCCCAAGCTCTTATTCCCATTAACACCTGCATTCTGGAAAGTGGCTGGTGTGTACTGAAGTTACTGTGTCATATCTCAGTCTCCTGGAGAAGGACTTTCAGACCCAGGTGAAACTGCACATAAGGCAGTATCCCCCCTTGGTTCCCAGTCAGTGGTCCCGAGGATGCAGACTGTACCTGCAAGTCTGGGTTTCTTGTCTTTTTAAAAGTCTTTATAATCTTATTTGTTCCCAGGCCACCCATCTTCAAGCTAAGTCCTTTCTGCTCCTTTAGACTTCTGCATGAGTTGGTAAGGGCCCCAGGGATCCTCTGAATTACAAACCGTAAACAACTGAAAGAGCACAGTTAAGAGGAGATGTGAAGTTCAAGTCTCAAGAGTGGATCCTGCTCCAAACAGTTATAAAACTAAACTCTGGAGACTGCTAGTGTTTAAAACACTCATCCTTACTGAAGGAGATTTTTACTTTTCTTGGCCTTGTATCACCGTTAATCCAAGTAGTATATTTGCAGAGTTCCAAGGCTGGCAAGATTGATTTATTCCAACCTGCCATCCCTTTCAGTGTTAGCTGTGTGGAAGTTTTCTCATCAGCCATAAGAAAGCTGTTTTATAGTCAGAGCAGGTCACATAGTTCCCTAAAGCAAATAGCAAGCCGGCTTATCTAAGCACTGTGAGAGAAATCATTATTCTTTTTCTTCTTTTTTCTTGGTTCCTCTGTAATAGTTTGGTCTTTAATAATCAGATCTCATTTGGGTTATACAAGAACATGAGACTATTTAATGCATACTATTGAGCTGTGATAATTTTCATGGTGGAAAAGCACAGATATATTTACTAGGACAGCACAAGGCATATTTAAGGCCAAACTCTCTGTTTTCATGCTAAGGCTGGGCAATTTCTGATAGTAGTGCCTGAGGTGGCACCAAGGATAACTGGTGAAACTTGCCAACTATGCACATGGACATCTATTGGAGGCAGTGGACACAATATTTAAAGAGCTTTGGTGTCTAAGTCACACTGCCTGGATTTATATCCTGGATGGGCCACTTTCTTTGAATAGGTTATTTATCCTCTTAGTGCCTCCTTTTCCCCTCTGTACACTAGGGGCAGCGATAGTACCTACCTTAAAGGGATGTTGCATTTATAATGCACTTAGAACCATGCCTGGCACATACATGCTTAGTAAATTTTAGCTATGATTATTCCTTTTCTTTTCTCCTCTTGTTTCTAGCCTGACACTCTTTTCCCCTCTTCTTTCCATATTTTCAGTTTTCTCTCTTGTCATTTCTTTAGCTGTTGGGCCTCTTTGGGCCCCACTAGCACTAGCAATCCCGTTGGTTTTTTTCAGGGGTACCTCTTGAATGGAAATGAGGTGTCCTTCTTTCTAAGTTTCCAAGTTAGAGCTTCCTCTTCATCAAACCTAGATGTTTATCTCCCTTAGGGAAGGTGAACACACTTGGTTGTCCTGTCTGACACGGGCGTTTATTAATACCTCTGGGAGGCAAGAAGAGAATGTTTTGATTCAGATGGAGAAGATACTGTGGGTTACAGTGTACAAATCCTTTTCTCCACAGAGAGATACCTACGTTTTTGTCTAAGCTGGGAGTCACACATTAGGCCATTGCTAGTTATTTACAACATTTTCAGTCCTATTTAACAGAAGGGACTGTGCACATCAGCATTATGTATGTAGATCCTGCTCTGTGTTAGATCTAAGGATGTGGGATGTCCTGTTGCCCTGGAGAACCTCATTGTTGAAGCTTTCAGAAGGAAAAGAGCCCTTTTTGGAATGTTTCTTTTAGACAGGGTTCATGAAAAACAGTAACTAATTAATCCAGAGCAGTTGCTTTTGGTCAGAGTGGCTAGTTAGTTGCCTGCCTGCCTGCTGCCTTTTTTCAAGGAGAGAAAATATTATTTTTACCATTGAAAAACATGGCACTAATAAAATCCTCAATGTGAATACCCTTGATGTGATATACTCTGAGGGCCGCAACATCACTGCTCTGATATTTTTGCCAAAATGCATAACCTCAGTCTAAGCATGAGAAAATATCAGACAAATTTGAATTGAGAGAATACAAAATACAAATAATTGATTAGTACTCAGTGTACTAATCAGTATAAGTTAAGGTTAGTGTCAAGGTCATAAAGGTAAGGAATGCCTGAGGACGTGTCACAGGTCTGAGGAAATTAAGGACCCATAACACCAAAATGCAGTGTGCGATGGAACAGAAGAGGGTTATTAGGGGGAAAACTGGTGAAATTTGAATAACGTCTGTAGTGTATAGCTAATAGTATTGTAACAAACATTAATGTTTTGGTTTTGATAATTGTACTATGGTTATATAGGTTGTTAACATTAGGGAAAGCTGAGTAAAAGGAATATATGACCTCTCTATAAAATTTTTGCAAATTTTTTGTAATTTAAAATTAGTTCAAAATTAAATATAAGCAAAGAAAAAAATTAAAATACCATAGGTAAATGAAAAAAGTATAATAAAGGGCTTGGAAGATAAAGTTGAGGAAAACTGTCAGGAAGTAGAGAAAAAAGAGAAAAGATGGAAAATAAGAGAGAAAGTGTAAGAAAATTAGAGTATCAGCCCAGGAGGCCCAACATCCAAATCACAGGAAATCCATGGTGTGACATCACAAAATATTTGGGATAAAAAGGTCTATAAAGCTTTCAGAGAAAAAGGAGCAAAACAGATTACACACCCAAAGTTAAGAATCAAAATGGCATTGAACTTCTCCACACCATTGACACACATAGCCACTGAAAAGCAACAGAAATTTGGAGCAGTGCCTTCAAAATAGGATGGAAGTGTTGTCAACCTAAAATCCTATCTTTAGGCAAACAGTTTCTGAGGGTGGAATAAATACATTTTAAGACATTCAAGGTCTCAAAAATTTGATTTCCCAGGAAGTTACTGGAAGATATGCCTCACCAAAGTAAGGATGTAAAAAACAAAGAGAAAAAAACACGGAAACCAGAAAATGTAGATTTAACACATGAGTGAGGCAAAGGGAATAATCTCCAGGATGACAGGGAAGGAAAATCTCAAGACGACAGCTTTGCAGTAGGCTTAGCCTAGAGCAAAACAGTCCGCGTTTGAGCATGTTGGGAATTTCCAGGGGCCACGTCTCCCAGAAGATGAAATTGACAAAATTCTTGCTTTAACTCATGAAGCAAAGATTTAAACAATTTGTGGAGAGTTTTGAAAGTAATTGGTGTTTTATATACATATATATGTGTACATACATACACATACACACATAAAATGTCTATATAAATATATATGTGTGTATACACACACACACACACACACACACACACACACACACATAAAAAACCCAAACTACATTAGTCACTGAGGGTGGGGTTGGGGTGGAAGAGGAGTTATTCAAGAAAAGAAAAATTATCAGTAGTGTGCCACATGGCTCAGCTGTGAATAGCATTTATGTGGTAAAGATGTAACATTGAATATAGAACCACACAAAATGATGGTATAGCCAGCGAGAGGGTGGGAAGTGTGGGTGTGAATGGGGGGGAACTTCTGTAATGGAAGGTCAAAGATAATAAACCTTTATAACTAAAAAATCAAGAGCAGCAATATAGCATTCCACTGGAAGAGATGGAGTCAGTGCCAAAAGAAACATGTAAAAGGTGTGAATGTGTTGCCTCTGGGAAGTGGGGAGCCGGCGAGGGCACTGCTGTTTTGCATAATGAGCCGTGTAGAACTATTTGATTCTTTAAACTATGTGGATTTGTAACTTTGGTGTTTAAGGAAATGTGCATATAAAAAAGCAAAGTAATCAAATAACAGTGAAAACTAAGCCCCCAAATGTAAGTCATTTGAAAAGTTTGAAATACTTCACCCCAAATGTGAATTATTTATGGTCCCTACATGGTAACCCTGAGAGGGGAGATGAGAGGAATAAAACAGGACAGAAGGTTTATATAATAGATAGAAGAAGCACGACTGTGCATACATGATAGTTTGCCACTGTCCTAGTTATCAAACCTTCTCAAAAATCTTCTGTTTTCTTTGAGATAAAAGACACTCATGGGCTAAAGCAGAAATTGCAACTAAACTGTATTGCTTGAAATTTTTATGTTTAACACAGTCCTTTACTCTTTCTCACCCTATTTCTCTGGCTCAGTGGGGGTCAGGCATGGTGGTTATTTGTATTAGGTTTTTGGTTTTTTAGGTTAGTTTCAATTTCAACAATTAGGCTCCTTTAATTTTTGGTTTGGAAATATGGTTACTGTGAGTAAAGGTGTTGCGTCTAAGACCACAAAAAAAACAAAAAGACAAACACAAAACAAAATCCCAGATAGACTTAAGTAGGTCTACCTGTCTAACCGTTCAGGAGTCTGGCTGTAATGTTAAACCACTGTATGAAGGTCAGTGCGATCTTAATGTGGACTTTGCTCTAATACCTTGACTCTGTTAACTTAGTCACTGTTAATAAAAGTTCTTATTCCTAGTATGTTTTAAATTTTGTCTTTATCTTTTTTCATTTGACAAAATTTATTGTCTTATTGTTCTATTCTACTGTTTATTGTTCTAGTATGTGTTGATGACTAAAAATATCAGTTATCTTGGGTTGTTGATCTTTTCAAAGTGCTAAAATAGAAGTCAGTTAACACCCACAATTGCAACAGTTTAACTGACAAATGCGAAATAAATGTCATGTGAGATGACAGGTGATAGTAAGCTTTTTCCTAGTTTGCAAAAAGCTATTTGGAGATTTAATTGAAAAAGAAAAATGAACTTCTTTTACATAGGACATTTTTAGCAATCATAGAAGGGTTTCATTGGAGGCCATGGGAGGAAGATATTTCCCACAATGTTCCATTTTAAAAATAATCTTTTTAATGCATTTTTAGAGGGGAAATGAAGGAGCTAGACAATTAAGCAAACTTTGCTAGTTTTTGTTCCCTGTGACACTTTGAAAGACATGTGAGCCCCTTCTACTTCATCTTGGTGGCTTGAGAGCACCCTGTCATAGCATTTATCTCATAGTACTGAATAAGCCTGTTATGTTTTTGCTTCTCCCACCAGACCGTAAGCCTCTTAGAGATAGCTGCTGGCTTCTGTGCTTTGTGGTATCCTCAGTGGCTAACACTGTGCCCAGGGATGAAATGAAATGAATACGTAATTTTCCTGGATAGAGCTGGAACCCATTCTACTGAGTGAAGTATCCCAAGAATGGAAAAATAAGCACCACATGTATTCACCATCAGATTGGTTTCACTGATCATCACCTAAGAGCACATTTAGGAATAACATTAATCAGGTGTCGGACAGATGTGAGGGGGTGGGAGGGGACGGTGTGTACATACATAATGAGTGCAGTGTGCACTGTTGAGGGGATGGACACGCTTGAAGCTCTGACTGGAGGGGGGAAGGGGGTATACATAACCTAAAATTTTGTACCCCCATAATATGCTGAAATAAAAAAAAAAAAAAAGAAATGAATACATGATTAAAATTTTTGCAAAAGGGATTCTTTTTTGTGGACTCATCGCTAGAGGCATTTTCCATACTGGAGATTTCCAAAGCCTTTCTTGTATAAATAAAAGCATTTGAGGCCCTCTAAAATTGATTTCAGGAAAGATACTCTTACTCTTTTAAAGATTTACTGCCCATGGAGGATCATATCATTGAGTTTAAAAATACTTATTATGTGTAGGATTGATTTGGAATATGTTCATTATAATTAACCAAACACTTAGCAGTGGCTTAAGCAGTAAGGACTTATTTGTTTCACATATAAAGTGTCCCATGGCTGATCTAGTGGCTCAATGATGTCACCATGGACTTAGGCTCTTTCTGTTCCTTCATTCCTCCTTGCAGGCCTGTTCTTGTGCATGTCAGTAGGTGCCTATTGTTTCTCCAGTGATTGTCTCCACATTTCAGGCAAGAAGAAAGGAAAGAAAGGCAAAGGGCTGCAAGGATATGCCAGAATAATCTGGCCCATTTTCCTACAAGATATTCCACTGACTTCTGCTTACATTTCATTGGCCAGAAATGGGTCATGGCTGTGCGTAGCTGCAAGGGAGTCCGGGAAGATAAGTATATAGCTTTTCACCATCTATCTATAGGAAGACCAGACTAAGTAGATTGTGAATGACTTTTGGGCAGCCAGACTATAAAATAAATTTTAGAAAATAGATCTTTTCTTAATTTTTTTTCTTTTTAAATAACTCTTCTGGAGCACTATTTCAAACTGTAGGGCAAGACTCATCAGAGGTGCATAAAAATCAGTCTAGTCAGTTTCTACCATTTTTATCAATAAAAGAATGAAATAGGGTGAAATAGTAATAGAGTATATCATAGTGCATCTCATTTGGGTAGGGCATATATTTTGTGCAACACTTGTTTCATTTATATATTTATAGGTAGTATATGTACTCTGTGTCACAATGTAAAATATTTCTTACCTGTGCATTACAGTCAAAAGCTTTGAAAGCCGTTGTTCTGGAGCATCATTGATTTTACAAGTATTTATTATTACAGACAATTTAGGGGATGTGTGGGGAACTTGTCAGAGAGGAAATAAAACGTAAATATTTATAACACAGGAAGAAAGCCATATGTGCTATAAACGATGCCAATCAAGTGCTTTGAAAGGTGGATGGAGTTTGATTTGTAGTAATTCTGATGGGAATAGGGGATGGGCTGAGCAGAGGTTTGGAAAGGTCTTTGAAGGGAGTGACATTTGAACTGAGACTTAAAGGAGCAGAGGTTTCTTCTTTTTTGTCTGCCCCTAAAGGCACTAAGGCATTATTCCACCTGTATTAAAGCTGTTGCACCCATATCATAACCCTGAGTTACCTCACAACCAGATTGTTGTAGAACTATAAAATTTTAAGAATACTGTTATTTCACTCTAGACCTATTAATTTCCCCTCTTCTAAAAATGACTATATTTTCTAAATCCCACAATATCAAGATGACTTTTGGACAAATCATCTTTACCTTCAGGTCTCAGTTTCCTCCTTTGTAAAATGGAGATAATAATTGCTGCTCTAATCTTACTAGAAAAATAATTATCATGTAAGTGCTCCTAAAAGGAAAGCTAGTATAGAAATACAAGTGTTGCTAATAAAATAAAATGAAATTCATAGAAAACTTCAAGTGCTCCTAGACTCATAGATTTTTAGTGTTAGAATTGCTTCAGAGATCATGTGGTCCAAGCTCACCCCATTTATAGGAGGAAATGGAGATTCAAAGAGTTATAGTAACGAAGCCTAAGCCAGGAACCCAACCTGGATCATTGACTTCCCAGCCCCTTGCTGTTATTTACTACCCTAGTTTGTAATTTTATGAGGAAGTGAGAACCCAGGAGAATGTTATTTCAGGACCTTCTATTCTTGCTGGAAACAAAATTATTTCACACCTCGCAAATCCTTTGATGCTAATGTAGCTGGAACTACCAATGCTAATTGTTTTCGGCCCCACTGCTCTGGATGTGTGGTCAGCATTCTGTGCTTTACAGACTGGGTTCCACAGTCATTAGAATTCTGAGGTTACTGCTGAGGATACAGTGACCCATTTTCAGAATCAAAAAGATCAGCTAATCTGTCTCCTTGCCAGTCAGTGTTAGGTGTTTGCCGCTCCTTGTTTTCTTCTGCCTGCACTCTTAAATAATTGCTTTAACTAACAAGCTTAGTCATCTTCTGTGTGCAGTGGGGAAGGTGATAATAAATGGTACCAGGCCCATGTTGGAAGGGATTATAAGTCATCTTTCTCGTGTGTGTATTTCAGTTTATTTTATCCAGTTCTACAAGTGACACAACTCCTGCTCTTTGACTCAGAAAGGGTAGCACTGAAGTCTGGTTTCAGAATGGCATAGGGGAAAAGGAACATTTGTAAGAAAAAAATAAATGGAACAGATTTTATCTAGAGCTAGACATGACAGGACAGACCCTTTACACAATCCATGTAAGCATTATTGTCTTCATTTCTATGAGGTAGCTATTACTGTGTTCATTTTGCAAGGTCGGAGTAAGTAATGGAGCTGTAATTCAATCCCAGGTCCTTCTAATTCCACTTTGTACTGCACTGTGGTGATTATATAGGACATTATGGTGGGATCTGTGCTTAATAGTAGATTTCTTAAAAGAACTGGATGTTCACAGGCATTGATGCATCCATTTCAGTTCTCTTAACAAGTTTGTTAAATCTGTGCCCTATTTTTTTTAGCCTCCTTATTGTAAGTGAACTTACGCATTTAAAAAATGTGTGCCGTAATACATCTTCTTTTTGTTTTTTTTCCAAATGACTGAATTTTTTATTTTTAAGTTGTTTTTCCATAATGAACCTTGAGGAGATTACGCAAAGTGAAATAAGCCAATCACAAAAAGACAAATACTGTATGATCCACTTACATGAGGTACTTAGAGTGGTCAGAAATCATAGAGACAGACAATAGAGTGGCGGTTGCCAGGGGCTGGGAGGAGGGGAAATGGGGAGTTATTGTTTAATGGGTATCGAGTTTCAGTTTTGCAAGATGAAAAGAGTTATGAAGATGGATAGTGATGGTTGCACTACATTATTAATACTTTTAATACCACTGAACTGTATAATTGAAAATGGTTAAGATGGTAAATTTTATGTTAAGTGTATTTTAACACAAAAAATGGTGACAATTGTTTTTCCATAAAGATAGCAATACTTTATGAATATTGAAACTACTAAAACAAAACTTATCCTCTGTGTCATTTGTTTCTATTCAACTGATAGACTTTCATCGTTAATGACTGTGAGGACATGTGTAAAGTATTAAGATAAGACACTTCAACCATAAGCTAATTATCAACTGAACCAGAAGGGACCTCAGAGATCATCTGGCCCATTGTCCTCACTTTGTGCAATGCAGATGATCCATTTCCCTGTCCTACATGCTCTTGAGCTCTTTTGTTCATTCATTCATTCATTCACTTAGGAATACTTACTGAGTACTGTACTTACTGCATGCTAATAAGTACTAGGTTGGATCCTGAAGATAAATTCTTTGACTTCAGGGTGTCTACAAATCTATGGGAAGGAGCAGACTTAAACATGCCAACTACAGTACAGTTTAGTAAGTGGGGTAATAGAGCCATAAACTGTAGGAGCTTTGAGGACACATTGTTAATTCTGCCTAAACATTTTCATCCTTTGTTGTGGGTTGATAATTAGGAAACTTGGAGTTTTGTTTTTTTTTTTTTGTTCATGGATACTTATAATGTTTAAAATAGGGAAAGGATCAGAGGCAGCAGGCTATTACTTGATGTCAATGGGTAAAGAATACAAGAGTGCAGTTTTCCTTCATTGCCATAATATTTTAATCAAGTTCTTTTATATAGTTACAAGTATATGTATGTAATCAGAGAAAAGTGCTCAGTCTATATTTATTATACAGTGAATTTTTTAAACTCATATCAATAAAATACTCTTTATATGGGCCATCCATTGAGAGATGAAAATTGATTTTAAAAACATATAGAACAATACAGCCAGCATCTTAAGTTTCTGCCATATGGCCAGAATTATCGTAAGTTTTGTGAAGGATTCATCTTTGTCATTAACATAGTAGCTAACATTTATTGAGTGCTTTCCCTGTGCCAGATACTTTATGTACATCATCTCATCCAATTCTGAAAAAACAAAACAAAACCCATACATGGTGGTTACTGTGATATACCTATTATACAGATAAGGAAACTGAGGCCCAAAGAGATTATGTAACTTGCCCATGACCACCCAACTCTTGGGTGGCAGAGTTAGGACTGTCTCTGCAGCCCATGCTCTTAACCACTGCTCTGGACAAAAGAAGTAAAAGATAGGAACCTGTAATTGAGGAAGGTTTGTGTTTTTTTATGACAAGGTAAACTTTTAAGGAATAATATAAAACTATATGTAGTCTCAGTCTTTTTCACTTACACATACCCTTTTTTAGCAAATCTCATGCAGTCCCATGATTTTAATTCTCATCTCTCAACTGATGACTTCTGAAATGATGAAAGTAAGCCCCACCCCTCTTATGACTCCAAACCTGCATTTCCAGCTTCTCTTGGACACCTGCATATAGTTGTCCCATAGGCATCTCTTACACAGTGTGTTTAAAAAGAAACTTCTCATCTGTATCTGCAGTCTCCCTGTTCCATGATTTGTTAATGACATTCCTCTCTGTGCTGTTCTCCAAAGCACAAGCATCGTTGCCCTTCCTTTTTTCCACCATCCCATAACTGACTCCACTGTAATCTCATATTTTTGCTGCCCCTAAATGTTTGTCTAAAACATTCTGGTTTCAGGATTTTGTGATGAAATTAACTAACTAGGTCTCATGAAGGTGAAACTAATTAAAATGATCAGACTGCTTGGATGCGAAGAAAAAGTGGGCACAAAATCAGTGTTCACTGGTTACATATTTAATTCTGACTTACACGCCAGATGTGTCTTGATTTCTGTAATTGAGGTTTGGAGCTTACTTTGAGCTACTCTTTTTTGCTCTTATGGCATTTTGTATCTATCTCTATAATCTTACTGGCCAGATTTTTATAATTATGTGTTTATTTTTATCATTACTTTGAATAGCAGAGACTCTGGTCCTTATGTCTGTGAAGCCTAACCAAAATGCACGGTGCCAGGCACAGAGCAAACATTTACTGATGTTTGCTGATTAATGGAATGATTCACATACTTTAAAAATTGAAAGTTAACTGCAGTTATGCTAGGAAAGCATGGTTTAATTTTCTAAGAAGTTACCAAATTGTTCTCTATTATTATGCAGCCAATGAAATAATTTTAGAAAATCTTAGCCTTCTTTACATCAGTTCACACATACGAGTTAAGTACCAGAATATACAATTTCTCTGCTTAAAAATCTTAAGCAACTTCTCATTATCTACACTAATCAAATGTTCTTTTAACTTTGGTTATAAAGCTCAGATCTTGAATAGAAATTTCTTAAAAGAAGACATGTCAGTGGCTAACGTATGGCTATGTATGAAAAAATGCTCAAAACCACTCGTCATCAGGGAAATGCAAATCAAAACCACGATGAGATGTCATCTCATCCCAGTTGGAATGGCTATTATCGAAAAGACAGAAAATAACAAATGCTGATGAGGATGTGGAGAAAGGGGAATACGCATATACTGTCAGTGGGAATATAAAGTATTACAGATGTATGGAAAACAGTATGGGGGTTCCTCAAAAAACTAAAAATAGAACTACCATATGATCCAACAATCTGCCCACTGGACATACTCCAAAAGAAAATAAATCAGTATATTGAAGAGATATTTGCACTCCTATGCTTATTGCAGCACTATTCACATAGCCAAGATATGGAATCAACCTAAGTTTCCATCAGTGGATGGATAGATAAGGGAAATGTGGTACATATATGCAATGGAATATTATTCAGCCATAAAAAGAATGAAATTATGTCATTTGCAGCAACATGGATGGAACTGGAGGACGTTCTGTTAAGTGAGATAAGCCAGGCATGGAAGGACAAATATTGTATGTTCTCACTCATATGTGGGAGCTAAAACAGTGGATCTTATGGAGGTAGAGAGTAGGATGATGGTTACCAGAGCCTAGGAAGGGAAGAGGGGAGTGGGGAATGAAGAGAAGTTGGTTATTGTGTACAAATATGCAGTTAGATAGAAGGAATACTTTCTAGTACTTGATATTAAATAGTACCCATCTATCCAGCTTCTGTACCTTGTCGATTTGTTTTAAATGGGCTAATGTTGTTGGAATAGTAATGTCAAACCTTGTTAATTTATGCATAGATTGAGATGAATTCACTTCCACTCCGGTTTTTAGTTTATCATCATCTACCTTGGTCTCAGGTCGTCCATGTGAGTCATTTTTAAGATTCAAATGACCAGAATAGAACTTTTTAAACCATTGATGTACTGTGTGTTCGTTAGCCACATCCTTTCCAAGCTCTTTGTTGACATTTTGAGCTGTCTGTGTTATATTAGTCTTATGATGGAACTCGTATTTGAAAATAATATGAATTTTTGACTTATCTATGGTTGTACAAAAATTGTTCTAAAAAAATTTGAAAGATAGTCACAAGTCAAAATGTGTGTTTGAAAGAATGAGGATGTACCTTTCCAAAATAAATAAAACAAGAAGTGTCAAAGTGAAATTTCATGGATATTAAACTTAGTACTTAAGGAAGATAGACATTTCATACTTAATAACCTAATATGAACCATGATTTAGTAACATTAGTGCTAGCAATTAGCAGGTTGGGTCTTTTTTCATATTTATTTGTGAGGACAATTATCTATTTGATTTGTGTTGTCCTGCCCTTATAAAAACATGCTTGATTTAAGCATGTGATATCACAGAATAACATAAAGATTGATCAGTTCTTGCATTTCACAGCCAGAACACAGCACTAATCAATGCCACTAGATATGATACTTATCTTCAGGATCAGATACTTATCTTTGGTTTTTTTAATACTACTAAGTGAATAATCTCAGAACACAGGGGTATCAAAGATGGTGGTTTACCTAGTGTATTTTCCTATTGTATATAATCTGGAATAGGTCATCCTTTAACACTCCATCTATACAACATAATTATTTTTGTTAGTCACTTCATAATAATAATCATTATTTTATTGGTTACTTTTAAAACAAAAAATTAAAACAATAAATTTCAATTTTAAAGACATTATTCATATTCAGTAAAATATTTCCTGCATAAAGTAAAATTTGCACTTACCAAACAAAAATATTTGCAATGTTTCACTGTTTTAAATGCAATTAAAAATGTCAAACAGTGACATAAATGAAATAACTGAAATTTTATTCCTTCATTTTACAATATGGGGCTATCATTGTTTATCTGAATCTGCTGTTTAAGTGCAGGACAGTGTAGCATGACAGGGGTTACATGAACAGGGGTCTGAAGTCAGATTAAAATGAATCTGTGTAGCTGAATCGACGCCCACAGATGTGTCAGTGGGCATCCCGCAAACTAACTTCCAGGCAGAATAAATAATTATTAGAGATGCAAAATTAAAAATGTGCTCATTTGAAGGTCGCATGTATGTTATTAAAACTTGACAAGGACTGCAGTAATTGTTGAGAACTTAGACCAACAAAAGATTTTCAGGGGAGGAATTATTTTATCAATGACACTGTTTTGAATTGCCAGTGCATGATGATAATAAAAAGCAGACTAAGTTTTAGTCAGTTTATTTATGTTTTAAAATTCTCTGTAGACATTGTATCCCCTTATTGCCTATACCTGAGGCAGAACACTTCCACTCCTCTGCCCTTGGTACACCATTTATTAGAGTCTTGAGTCATTGTTTTTTTTTAATTCCTCCTTCATTCCACTGCCCTGCACTTGATACATCATTGATTAGAATCTTGAGCCATTGTTTTTTTCTCCTTCATATTTCCATTTGTTACAACTTACATTGATGAACATGCATTATGCATCGTCCTTAGGTGGATCCTGACCTGTTTCATGGATTCCGTTACCTGCCCCTGCCTCCAACATCTACCACTGCCTTCCTTCCCGATGCTCAATAACATCAGTAATTTTACCAAACCCTCACTTTAAAAGAAGACACAGGAGGTTCTCCTTCTTTATTATGCTTTAGCTTTATTATATTTCAAAATTTCAATAGTAGAAACAGCAGTGAATCAACTTGATTTGCATTTTCCAGCCCTGCTTTTGGTGGTGTGACCTTATATCCATAGATGGATATCAGTGAAATATCGCTTGAGGACAAAATGCATTTCCAAATAAATTGCTTCACTAAAGGGCAGCTGGGGTGACTTCTTGCTATTTTGCATCTTGGTATCTTTTTTGTCAATTAATATGAAGGAACATAATGTTTCCTCAGACTGTCATAAGCATAGAAGTGTCACAGCCAAATGCCACATCCATTAAGTTTTAGGAAATCTGGAATGGTATTATAGCGTTTAATAGATATCAAACTAAGACAGTGTTTTATATGAAATTTTCAATGGCAGTAGAGTATAAATCACAGTTTTTAAAAAATATGATCAATTGCTAAATGTTAAGAGCTGACATTTGTTGAGTGCTTACTATATGTGAGCACTGTTCTGAGAACTTCACATGGATCTGCTGAGGTGGTATAATTAGTCAGCTCGGTTGCTCTAACAAAACACCATAGGCTGGGTGGCTTAAACAATAGACATTTACTTCTTACAGTTGTGGAGGCCGAGGAGACTGAGATCAAGGTACTGACCTATTTAGTTCTTGGTAAGGGATCTCTTCCTGGCTTGCAAGAGCTTCTGTTCTCACTGTGTCCTCACAAGGCTGAGAGGGAATGATCTTTCCTCTTCTTATGAAGTCCCTCATGACCTTATCTAACCTAATTGTCTCCCAAAGGCCCCATCTCCAAATACAGTCTATCAGTTGAGGGTTAGGGCTTCAGCCTATCAATTTTGGGGGGGACACAATTCAGTCCATAGAAGGTACGTACTCTGTTATTCCCATTTTATAGATGAGGAAACAGAGGCATAGAGAGGTTAAGCAATTTTCCCCATATCTCTCAGCTAGGAGGTGGCAGAGCTGGGGTTCTAGTCTGGGCTGTCTGCCTCCAGAGACCACAGTGTTAACCACTACGCTCTACGTGGTGCTTATAAGACAATTATAAGGACCCTTGGATATCACCAAGTTCTAGAGACACTAGGACCTAGCAGGTATTCAGTAAGTGGTTTTTGAAATAAAATCAATTATATAAAAATCCGGACTCTGAACGACCATGTATCCCGACTAACAACACTTTGTACCTGTAACTAATAGGGATTCCTTACTTTAAAACAATTTTTGTATTGTGGAAATATCCAAACATATACAAAAATAGAGAAGATAATATCATGAATCTTGGTGAATCTGTCACTCAGATTTGACAATTATCAGCACTTGATTGATCTTGTTTCATCTCTATTCCTCCACTGCTACCCTGTTGGAATATTTTAAAGCACATTCTAGACATCATATTATTTTATTTGTAAATTCTTTGGTGTGTATCTTATCAAAAAAGGACGCTATTAAAAATGTAATCACAATTACATTATCACATCTAAAAATTAACAATAATTTCTTAATACCTAATATCTAGTCAGTGTTTCAATTTTCCTATTTCACAAATGTCTTTTTACAGTCCAGTTTTCCTGTTTCACAAAATTTTTTTTAATAGTTGTTTTGTTTGAATCAGCATCCAAATAAGGTTCTTACATTGCATTTGGTTGATATATTTCTGAATTCTCTTTTAATTCATAAGCATTTCTTCTTTTTTTTCCATATCATTTGTTGAAGAAACATGGTCATTTGTCCTGTAGAATTTCCTTTTTCTTCTTTCCTTACCTTTGGGTGAGGAAGAGAGTTGCTTTTCATTTGTGTAAAGCATAGGCAAGGATAGTAGAGCAATTGTGGACTGTAATGTCCTTAAGTGGAACCACTGGCCACTGGAAAGCAGAGAGGGACAGTGCCCTGCTTGGCAATCCCAGGGTACTGTGGTGTGGACCTCTTTCTGTGCAGAGAATCTTTTGTATCTTTTATGTTCACACTGACAATAAAGTCACCTGGTAAGGTACAGAAGTGCTTTCTGAATCCTCACTTACCAAATGATGCTGAGTGTATAGTTAATAATATGTTCTAATTCTTTGAAAATTGGTAAGTTCACAGCTGCTCAATAAAATTATTCTCCATTAACCAAGACATTATTTAATTAAAATATTTAATGCTATGTTCATTCTAAAAATCTAGGTTTGGGGAATGGAAACCTTGGTAGTAAGGACTATGTTGGGTGATACTTGGAGACCATGTGACTATTTAGTGACTTTCACCCAGAGATCTTTGTATCCATTGAGGATCCTTGCCTAAATCAGATATTACATGAGGGTTGCAAAATTGTGATTTTTTTTTTCTAATTTTATAGTTTCTTCTACAATTATTAGTTGGCATTCTTCTGTAAAGAAAAGTTTTCCATATTTTTCTCTCTACCCTTTTATTCACTCTCTGTTATACACTCTTGCTCTCATCATTTTGTACTCATGTATTTTAAATTTTTAATGTTTATGATCTATTATTATTATTCTTTTTGATGCTCATATTGTCCCAAATTTCGTTAGTGGGAGCCCCTTTAAGCAAGTTCCTGTCAACTTTTAACATGATCCCCCTTGTCTTTGAGCACTTCCTTGCTTTTTAGCCCAATAAGGTCTGCTAGGCTCACGTTGTATCTTTCTGCCCCGGACCAGGATTTAGAAACCAAGATCTGGGCACTAGCTGTACTCATTGCTTATTTCCGTGGACATTTTGACATGGCCCAAAGTCTCCAGCTGAGGCTGGATGGGACACGTCAGGCCCGCAAACTCTGTTTAGACAACTCCTAAATCTCTCATAGATCCCTTAGGGTTGTTGAAGGTTGAATGAACAATATTTCTAGTTTCTCTATTCTCTAAGGATAAAAACCTATAGGCTTTTCCTCTTCCAGTTGACTTGAAATTTTACCTGCACTGTTATTATCCAAAGAATCATAGAATTGTAGACTTTCCAGTTTACAACTTTTTACTTAGAAATTGTCATAACCAATGGTACTTTACCAATTTTGAGTTTTAGCACATTGTGAAAATCTGATGAAAGTGAATTCTAGCCCTAGAAAAATGCTCCTAAGTAAAAAATTTTTACATATAATTTTATTGGGTTCTTGGATTTCTAAAGCCCAGTCATCTCTAAGATATCAATCTTATGATCCCAGATGTATTCCAACCTTGCCATTTTGGGTATAAGGAGCTTGAAATCAGTCAGCGTTTGGATGACTAGCAGAACCAAGACTAGAGCTTGGGGTTCATTGGTATTTTGATGTTGTTTGTTTTTTATTCTCATGAAAGAGAATTGGTTTACTCCCCTACTGCGGTTTGAATATTTGTGTTCCCTCCAATATTTATAGCTTAAAACTTAATCCCCAATGCAACAGTGTTGAGAGGTGGGGTGTTTTGGGAAGTGGTTATGCCGTTTGAGAGGCAGAGCCCTCGTGAACAGATTAGGTGCCATTATAAAATGGCTTGAGGAGGGAGTTAGCTCCCTCTCTTTTTCTCTCTCACCTTTCCACCTTCTGCCATGTGAGGACATGGCGTTCCTCCCCTCTGGAGGATTCAGCAGGAGAGCCCTCACCTTGGTCTTGGACTCCTCAGCCTCAAGAACTGTGAGAAAATGATGAATTTCTGTTTTTTATAAATTACCCAGTCTCAGGTATTCTGTTATAGCAGCACAAAACAGACTAAGACACCCCATTTATATCTCACACTAAGTTCTGGAACGTATTGAGAAAAAGACCTTCACATAAAAAGAATGGCTTGTGGAGTGAAGAGAGGAGGAGTGCTTATTTTTTTTAAAGTATAGGAGGTCATAGAATCAAGGAACCTGAGTTTTCTAGTTTAAAAAGAATAAATTTTTTTTGTAATTGAAATTACGTTTTCTAGAATTCCTTTTTCTTTCTTCCTCTACCCTAATATTTAACATGAAAGGTGGCTGATGTGTTTGGAGACAAAGGCCAAAGACAATGTTTTGTGAAGAGAATAGATATAGAACTTTTCGACCTTCCCTATTGTACAGCACCTGTTATCTTAGGGTCTTATAAAATAGATTTGCTATCTGGGTGTGTGTGGCTAGCTTTATGAAATGCTGTCATAGGTCATTTTCGGTTGTTGCAGAGCCATGTGCAGTTCTTAGGATTAATGTGTGGTTCTCAGCAGAGCCCCTGTTATTCAGCACACCTTTGTGACCTTCAATCTGGAAAGCCTCATTAAATCTCGGCCTTGCTCCAGAGAGCCAAAGCCAGCTCTAAGGCAGCACATATGGAAGCTGTCTGTAGGCTTTGTTTGCACAAAGGGACACTTCTATTACACTGTCCTTAGTATCACAATGGTGGAAGAGGTGGAATGGTGGAAAAGAGGTGTCTTTTCTCTAGTGTTTTCTTTCAGTGGAAGAGATTGATTGAAGTATATATAGGTAGGCACTAGAATTTGAGCAAAATAACATGGGAGTTGTCACTGTGTCCTATCTTATCAATATTTCCTGGGGTGTGTGCGAGTGGGTGCATGGGTGTGGAGTGGGGGCTGAAAGTTAAATAATGTTGTAAAAATAATTGGCCTATTAAGATGTAAGTGAACCTGGGAATAATTTTAACCCAAATTGCCTAGATCAAGAGTCTATAAAATAGTAGATGACTTTAATGTATTGCTTTTCATAGAGTATAGCGTAGTCTGCAAAGCATGACTTAGAGACCTCTGAGAACACTGATCAAGAGCTTTTATCAGGATGAAATACAGGTCCTGTTTCTCTTTGTATTTAAAGCAATCCTTAGTCATTGCCGATCCTGAAACTCTTTAGCCTGGTGCCTGGTCTTACAGTGAATTTGCTTGCTGGCCAGATGCTTCATTCCATTGTTGTAAATGCTTCTTGATAAGGGTGACTGGACCCTTTTCTGATGTTTTGAGATACAGCCAAACTGGAAAGGCAATTAGGAGGGTGCCTCACTTTTGATTTTTATGAAATGGATGGATAATGAATCAAATAAGATATAAATAAAAATATTCCTTAAGAAGTTTCTGAACCTCCCACCTAACATGTTCTCTTCCACATTTAAAAAAAAAAATCAAAGACCATATTCAGTGATAACTGGAAAAGCACTAAAGATACTTTAAAATAAATGATAAACTTAGCTCTATTGACTAATATTGTTTGGGTCAATAAGGAAAAATATTTATGGTGTAAAATTTCTTGAGCTAGTATTTATTCTTCAGTAGCCAAGGAAGCATGTCAAACACGGTTATTTTTGGAATCTGTTTTAAAAAACCTGATAGAATTGTTTTACCTATTTATAAAACTTTTTTGTTGTAATTTTCATCAGGTAATTTTCTGATCGATTCTGAGAAATGAAAGACAAAAGCATTAGGACCTTGTGTGAACTGGCTTCTGCATTGTATGGATTTAGATATTTGGTATATGTAGATTTGCGGTGACTTTATAGATTTAGGCTTTTAAGACTGACTCTCCAAAAACTGTTTACTACTTCTTCTATGTGCTGTACTGTGGGGCTGCTGCCACCAGGTGGATGCTGGTGCCTGGGTGATGATGGCTACCTGGTCCAAACCAAAAGCCATTTCAGCAATACAGCAGTTTAACAAGCTTTTAGTGAATTTACTATGGGTCAGGTACCATCCTAGGCACTGGGGGTTATGAAGGTGAATGAGACAGAATCCCTGCTCTCCGAGGGCTTGCAGTGTAGTGTGGGAGGCAGATACGAAACCAGTGAAGTGATAGAATTATGCCTACATTGCTACAGAAGCACAAAACAAAAACATGGGAGTAATGTTGATTTTACGGAAGGTGTCCTGAAAGGAACTTCTATCTGAGCTGTAACTTGAGGGATAACTGTGAGTTAGATTAAAGTGAGAATGGTCTTACAGATAACTGATTCCAAGAGAACATAATTTACGTAAGTTATAGGTTGTGTTTTTCTATAAAACTACAACCATAAACTCAACAAATCTAAAAATCCTAAGTCTCCAATTACTAACAATAATAATTAATTAATATAATGCATGTAGGAAAATTATTTAGAGTGACATTTAAAAGAATATAAATATCTTAATGTACTTAATTATCTTCTGGTTAATTTCCAGTTATCAAACAATTCTAATTCTAATCTTAATATTACCCTAAATCTTCTTTTAAGATGAAAACTCAATGCATCCCCCATTGTCTATTCTTTTACATCTTTCTGTTTTATTCATCTGTGTCTGTCTATGTATCTGTCATCATCTCCTTTACCATCTGTCAGAATTAAGGACTTCCAGCTAGCTTGGAATTAAATAAATAAGTCTTTGCTTTCCAGCTTATCTACCTCATTTAATTTCCTCATCTACTGGTTGGTTAGTGCATAATGCTCAGTAATTACACATTTTTTTCCTGTTTCTGTGGGACAAAATTGGCTTTCAGCCAACTTGACTTGCATTTTCCTTGTACTCCACCCATGAAGCTGCCTTTGCCAGGACACTAACTATCTCTTTGTTTGTCTCTCTCTTTTTCTCCTCTCTTGCCTTCCCACCACCCCCCTTGTCCTTTATGTTTAGGAAAAGGTCAGAGATTAGGCATTTGTTACTGCTTGAGGTTCATTTCCTTATATATAAAATGAAGATGGTAACACTTGTTTGGCCGCCTCATGGGCTTGCTTGTTATGAGGATTAATAAAACATAACCGTGGATGAAAAATGCTTTGTGGCTCATAAAGCAGCACATATATGAACTGCGTTATTATTGTACCTTTGTGTCTGTTATTTAGTATGAGTTTAAACCAATACACTGCCATTAACTTAAATTCTTAAATTATTATGTCTGGTAATGGAATGAAAAATTTCATCTCCCAGTTGGGCTAAAACGTGGAGCCTGGCAGACTTGGTCCAAGTTATTTAACCTCTCTGAGCCTCAGTTTCCTCATCTCAAATAGGTACTATAATAGCCATTTTTCAAAGTTATAGATTTTAAATAGGGGTCGCTGGTTTACTGGTAGTTGACATCATCCAGAAAAGGTTCCGTAAAATAGTGATCATGTGGTGGTCTTCGTAAATGCTGTGTTGGGTGTGTACCAACTGTGGGACGCTCTGATCTTGGCTTTTAGTGACTGCCACAATTCAGGGGCTTCTCTAAAACCGGGATCCACTGAGCAGCCACTCAGGAGAGTGTGCATCAGGTTTGAGTTTGCAATCCAGATCCGTTAGTGGATCGTTACCTTCTCTCAGGGAGGTCAGATTCAACGTGGACTTTTGAAAGTATTCACGTTGCAAATAGATTGTGACTCTTGGGATTTACCTTCTTTACTGAGCTTCCTCATTCATCTCTATCAATTTAAATCCTACATTTTTTTCTTTAAGACTCAGTTTACTCATGAAATATTGCTGTTATCTGTCGTCTTTGTTCTGATTGGCTCTACTGCAAACTCTCACACTTCCTTATATTCCACTTGATATTGTTCTGTCATGGTTTCATTGTAAAGCAACCATACTGTAAGCTTCCAGAGGGCAGACGCTTTGTTCCCAAAGGACTCAGCAAAAGACTGGACAATTAGTAGTCATAGTAGTCACTTACTGAATGTATATTTCTTTAAGTTATTAGACATTTTCCTGGGATTTCTTTTTCTCCCCTTCTAATCAATTAATTAATCTAAATTTGAGCATCTAAAATAAATATATGCTATAGTGCTACTGAGCTATTGGAGGCAAGTCAGAGGACCTCTGTGAGGCCAGAGGCACCACTTGCCATTGGCTCTGGACAGCAGAGAGCTCTAATACCTGACCTATTTTGCAGTAGCAAACAACACTGCAGAAAAGCTGTTGGAGGTCTGATTGCCCTTGTAGCTTGCAGTCTTTTGCTGAGTCACTATTTCAGAACCCTATTCGATTGGCTGGATTCTGTTTCCAAGATTTCCTTACGTCTGCAATGTGAAAAACCAATTTTTTCACTAGAAATTTATTATTTAGAAACAAGAGCAATTAGTGATGATGCAAATTGTATTTTATTCTTTGTATTGAGTACACCAAATAGATTAGTAATTTATAGGCATGAAAACTCCAAAGGACAATGTGTAGTGTGGGTAAAGTAATAATTTTTATTTTTTTAACATTACCATTAAAGGAAGCAATTATTTGCTGTTGTTGATATTTTGATTTTAGTTTTTCTGCAAAGAAATAAGATGGCATTTTGATTTTAGATTCATCTTCTGCATATAACCCTTCCCCATTAATCAGTCATCATTCAACAAATATTTCTTTAACATGGATATTAATGTGTAAGAGAAAATATAATTCAATTCAACAAATATTTACTGAGCATTTGTTCTGTGTCAAACCCCATGCAGGTGGAAGAGATACAGCAATTAACAAGAAGTGATGCTCTGTCTTGTTGAATTTGCAATCTGCATGAAAACAAACAGTAAACATGTAATTACAAAGGTGATCCAGATTAAATATATGCAAAAATTAAGCTGAATTGGTTGAGACAAAGATTAATATAGCAAAGCCCCTTCTCTTAAGGTGTTTATAATTTCAGTGTTGAAAGAGATATATATGTACAATTTACTAGACTGTTAGGTAGAATAAATACTATAGAAGGGGTATTAAAATAGCGCTTTGGGGCAGAGGTTAGAAAATGAGTATCAGGACCTCAGGAATGGTGAAAGACTTCATGAATAAGAAATCAGCCTAGAAGGGTAGAAGGGTAGGCATTTTGACAGCCAAATAAAGGAAGGAAAGGCATTCTAGATGCTGGTGGTACTAATTAATCATACCCCTCATCCATTCCTGTTGATGGTGGAGATTAAAATATATTAGCAGCTGTATTGTTGATCAAGTTGGATTGAGGACTGTGGCTTGGACTAAGGCCAAAAGGGAGCCGACAGTGTGCCTCCCTCCCTCTCAGTTTCATGTGTCTATCCTGTCGGAGGTGGAACAGCTGGAGAACTGCATGCTGAGCTCCAGAAGAGGATGTACTCTGCTTTTGGGCAAGCGGCTCTGAGAGAAGAGGCTAGCCAAAAGCTGGGTCATGCATGAGCACTGACCTCCCCAAGCAGCTTGTTTATGTCTCTTGAGGGGAGGGGAGGAAATATGAGTAATGGTTAGAGTGAAAGCTTCTTCCTTATTACTTTCCTAAGAGAGCAAAACCATCGGCAGAAGTTCCCATATTATAGGCAAAGCTAGAAACTTGGGGAGAAGAATAGAAGAAATTCCACTACAGTAGGTAAATGAGCAATTGTAATGATAATTGTGAGATACAAACTGAGAATGCTGCATAGACCAGATGGCATGTGCTAGAGTGGTTGAGGAAGGCTGATTACCTGGGAAGGGTAGAACTTGACCTGTATCTGTGATTCAGATGGAAAGAACAGACTCGCATTGGCTTTTCTTTTGTGAATAGCATTAATAGAAAACAAGCTGAGTTACATGTTTTTGCTACAAGCCATGTGACAACTCAGGCAATTTCTTGGAACAGTGCATTATTGGACAAAGAAAGATAGGTTGAGTTTGGGAGCTCCAAAACAGTTCCAGGTAAGGGGCTAGTCCAGGTAGCATGAAAAGGGACAAGGAAATGTCAAATGTCCATTTTCAGTGCTCTCTCCACCCTCCAGTTAATGATCAAGAATCGGCTCTATTGTTCCCTGACCCCTTCACCTCCACCTACATTTTCTGGTAGAGGAAAATGGGTATCTTATTTTAAGTAGTGTTTCATGGACAAATGCCAAACCATGAAGACAAGACTTCTCATCCTCTTTTAAAAAGGTGTTGTTGAGTAGATTAGGAATGAGGAAATGTGAAGTTGCAGGTTGAAGGAACAGTGAACAGTTCAAAGCTCAGGCAACTTATTGATGAGATTTGACATATGAATAGACCTGAACTGTACTCTGCTGTCTTAGGGAAGTGATGAAGAAACCATTACCACAATTAATATCAAGACTATTTCACGCTCTAGAGTATGTTTCTGCTCTGTTGAAACCCGTCCCTCTTTCTACCCACACCCCAGACAATTGACATGATGTCACATCAATTACTTGGTATTTTATAGAATTTTATGTAAGTGGAATTAAACAGTATATGCTCATTTTTTTGATCTGGCTTTATTCACTCAACAGTGATTTTGAGATTCATCCATGTTGTTTTCCATATCAATGGTTCCTTTTAATTGTTGAGTAGATTCTATTGTATGGCTATACCATTTTTAAAATTCTCATATTGATGGAAATTTAGAATGTTTCCAGTTTTGGACTATTAAAGTTGCTGTGAACATTCATGTACAAGTCTTTGTGTGGATATATACTTAACATTTCTCTTGGATAAACACACACCATTGTCAAACATCAATTGGCATATATATATATATATATATATATATATATATATATATATATATATATATATATATATATATGGGTGTATTTCTGGTTTCCCATTCTGTTTCATTCATCTATAAATCTATCTTTACACCAATACCACATTCTCCTGACTAGTGTCGCTTTATAGTAAGTCTTGAAAATACATAGGTTAACTCCTTCAACTGTTCTTTTTCAAAATTGTTTTGGCTATTCTCGGTCCTTTGCATTGCTATATAAATCTTAGAATTAGTTCCTCATTTCTACAAAGAATGTTTACAGAGATTTTGGATTTTTATCAGGATTATATTGAATCACTAGATCAATTTGGGGAGAATTGACATCTTACTAATATTGAAAAAAAAAGCCTTCCAATTCATGAGCGTGACTGCTTTCTATTTATTTGGGTCTTTAATTTCTCTCAGCAATGCTTTATGGTTTTCAGTGTATATCTCACACATTTGCTTTTCCCCACGTAGTTAATATTTTTTAAACTATTGTTAATGGTACTGTTTTTAAAATTTAATTTCCAATTATTGGTGGTTGCTAGTCTATAGAAACACAACTTGTTTTTCTGTATTGATCTTGTATTTTATAATGTTGCTATGCTCACTTTATTGGTTCTGGAAGGTTTTTTTTATACATTCCCTAGGATTTTCTACTAATTTAACTATGTCCTCCACGAATAAAGGTAACTTTACTACTTCCTTTTCAAACTTTATGCCATTTCCTTTTCCTGTTTTATTGCACTGGCTGATTTATTGTAGTGTTGAGTAGAATTGGTGAGAGCAGATGTCCTTGCTTTATTCATGATCTTAGGGGGAGAGAGGACACTCAGTCTTTTACCTTTAGGTATGGTGTTAGCAGTAGATTTTTCACAGGTGTTCTTTATCAGGTTGAGGCCATTCTCTTCTGTTCCTAATGTGCTAAGAGCTTTTATCATGGATAGATGTTGGATTTTATTAAATACTTTATCTGTATTTATTGAAATGATCATATTTCTGTTTTATTCTGTTGATATGGTGAACAATTGATTTTTGACTGTTAAAGCAACCTTGCATTCCTGAAATAAACTCCACTTGGACCTTATTAACCATTTTATATTGTATATTACTAGATTTCTTTGGTAACATTTTTTATTAAGTATTTTTGTGTCTGCATTAATGAGGGAGATTGTTCTATAGTTTTCTTTCCTTCTAGTGACTGGTTTTCGTGTCAGGGTATGCTGGCCTCTGAGAATGAATTGCAGAGTGTCCTTTCATCTTTTATTTTCTGAAAGAGTTGTGTAGATTTAGTATTATTTTCTCCCTAAATAATGGGTGGAATTCATAAGTGAAGGCATATGGACCTGGAGTTCTTTTTGTGGAAATGTCTTTAACTACAACAATTTCTTAAATAGATACTGGGCTCTTTGGGTTATCTCTTTATTCCTGAGTGAGCTATTATGCCTTATGGAGTTTGTTCAATTTATTAATATTCCTTTGTTATCTTATTAATGTTAAGATCCATAGTGATGTCTTTTTTCTCATTTCGGATATTGACAATTTGTGTCTTCTCTCATTTTTATCCTAATAAGTCTGGGTAGAAATTTATTAATTTTATTGCTGCCAATAAAAATTAGCTCAAGGAAATCAGCTTTGGGTTCATTAAATTTTTAAAATTGTTTTTCTGTCTTCTATATCATGAATTCTATACTTACCTGTATTATTTCTTTTCTTCTGCTTATGTTGCCTTTTTTTAGTTTTCTAACGTAGGAGCTTTCTACTCTTCTAGCATAAGCATTTAATTCTGTGTTTCCCTCTAAGCACTGCTTTAGCAGCAACCCCAAAATTTTCATATGTCATGTTTTCATTTTTTATTGAGTATAAAACATTTTCTGATATTTCTGGTGATTTCTTCTTGGTCTTATAGGTTATTTAGAAGTCTATTTTTTAGTTTCCAGATATTCCAGATACTAATTAATTTCACTGTGGTCAGAGAACATACTTTATATAATTTCAATCCTTTTAAATTTATTTGGACTTCTTTTTGTGGTCACTTGGAAAGAATATGTTCTATTTTTCTTTCGTTGGGTCAAGTGTCCATTTTTTGTTGGTAGTGTTGTACACATAGTTCTTCTATATTCTCATTGATTTCCTGTCTACTTTTTCTATTAATTATGAAAGAGGTATTGAAATCTCCAATTTAATTGTCAATTTGTCTATTTCTCCTTCCAGTTTTATCAGTTTTTGCTTTATGTGTTTTAAAGCTCTGTTATATAATTATGAAATGACCCTCTTTATCCCTGGTAATATTTATTGTTCTGAATTCTACTTTGTCTGATATTAATATAGCCAGTCCAGCTTTCTTTTGGTTAGTGTTATTATGGTACATCTTTTTTCATTCTTTTACTTTTAATCTTTTTTTCTTTATATTTGAAAAATGGGTTTCATTCTTTTTTTTATAGAACCTGACAATCTTTTCTTTTTTATTTGGAATTAATTTGTTTATTGGTATGGTTGGGTTGGAGTCTGTCATCTTTATATTTATTTTTTTGGGTTTTCCCCCCCATTTATTCATTGTGTTCTCTTTCCTCTTTTTCTGCCTTCTTTTGGCAAGATTGAGTTTTTATAATTTCAGTTATCTCCACTATTGGCTTATTGGTTATATTTTTTGTGGTAGCTCTAGAATTTTCACTGTACATCCTTAACTTATCATACTTCATATCCAAATGTTATTATACTACCTCACCTATACTATAAGAACTTTACAATGGTTTACTATACTTACATTTCCCTTATTGAACGTTGTCTATTGTTGTCACTCATTTTACTTCTACATGATTAAGGGTTATAAATCCTGTAATTTATTGTTATTATTTTTGCTTAAAACATTTATCGTCATATATGCTGCATAATGATGTTTCTGTCAATGTCAGACTGCATATACAGTGGTCCCATAAGATTGTAATGGAGCTGAAAATTTTCTGTCACCTAGTAACATCATAGTGCAGTTACCTTTTTTTGTTTATAATTTAGTATATCCTATGTGTACAGTGTTTATAAAGGCTACAGTAGTGTACCATAACATTCTAGGCCTTCACATTCACTCACCACTCATTCACTGACTCACCTGAAAGCTCCATCCATCATTGTAAGTGCCCTGTACAGGTGTACTATTTTTTTAAAATCTTTTACACTATTTTAGATATGTTTAGATATACAAATACTTACCAGATACTTACCATTGTGTTTTAATTGCCTACAGTATTCAGTACAGTAAAATGCCATACATGTTTGTAGCCTAGGAGAAAAAGACTATACCATGTAGCCTAGGTATGTAATAGGCTATACCACCTACGATTGTATAAGTATCCTTTATGATGTCTCACAATGATGGAATCACCTAATGATTCATTTCGTTAAGCAACACATGACTGTGATTATTATTATTTTTTTAGAGATGGGATTTTGCTATGTTGCCCAGGCTGGCCTCAAACTGCAGGGCTCTAGCAATCCTTCCTCCTCAGCTTCCCGAGTAGCTGGGACCACAGGCACGTGCCACTGCACTCAGCTCTACAATTATCTTTTAAAGGCACTGTAAATTTTTTGAAAAATATTGTGTACTTTCTGCCATATTTACCGTTTTCAGTGCTCTCCATGCTGTTGTTTAGATCTAGCTTTCCATCTGGTATCACTTCCTTTCAAATTTCTTGTAGTGCTGGTGATGAATTTTAGTTGACCTATGGTTTTGAAAGATATTTTCACTGGATAGAGAGTTTTAGGTGAGCAGTTGTAACTCTCATACTACCCTGTCCCTGAATTCCAGCTGCCCTGGTCTCCCTAGCTCTGAACCCTTCCTCCTCAACTCGGAGGGATCAGGAGGCTGCAGCGGCTCCTTCTCGCTGCTCTATGGCTTGTACGTTCTCTCCAGTCAGTAAACTGGGGCGAGCCTGGGGCTCACCTCTTTTATTTCCTTCCTCTCAGGGATCATTGCCCTGCACCATCTGTCATCTAGTGTCAGATATTTTGTGCAGTTTTTTAGTGAAGTTGAGAAGGCATGTCTGGTCTGTCTCACTTCATCATGGCCAGAACTCAGGTAACTTTTTAAAGAATGAAAAATAATTGAAATAAGAGTATGGATTTAACGAATGTTGTCATTCCAGATATTCTGATCTGTTAGATTTAAGGGTGGGGATAACGAAGTGTGTAAGGTTCTTGTCTCCACTGAACTTCAATGGAAAGCCTTTGCGTTCTTACGGCCTTAGCTCACTAAGCCTTTCCTTTGCATATACCTTTCAGAGGAGCGGACATTCTAGCCTAGGGTAAGGCAGTAGTGACCCCCGCTGTCCTACATTGGCTTTGGTGGCTTTCTCTGAGGTTATAATCTAAAAGTTTAAATCACTGATTCAGGAGATAGATAAGATGATAAAGGAATGGTATTAAATCACTAACACTCCAGTTCTCTGATTCTAAATTCAGACTTTATCTGTTAATTATCCTGTATCATGTGACTGCAGTCTAACCCCTGGTTTGTAAATTACAGTTTATCATCCTGTATCAGAAGAGTCTGAAACATTAGGTTTGTGAAAAGGTTTGATGACCCTCCTTAAGTCTGGAAGAAATGCCTCTTCTAATTTCAAACCTTTTAACCTAGAAAACTCAAAATAACTTGTCCCTTTGTTAATCTTCAGAGAAACACATTTGATGATTCCTGTTTTCCATGTTTTCCTGAAGATATATTCTATTTTCTCAGTAGATTTCAAAAAGCTCTGATTATTAGAGCCCCCAATAATAACTTTAGTAGGCTTCATAATTAGGCCAATGTGTAAAATAATTCTTCTGATGAAAGGCCTGCTGATGACATGCCAAAAAGTGCTAAGGAAGTTGTTAAGGGTGTCTGTATTATCAGTGGGTCCAAAGTAAACTAGGAAAGCCATTTTGAGGTTTGTTTTCATCAAAACGTCCTTCCATATACTCAATTACAACTATCTTTAAGTTATAAAATCTCTTTTTCTTATGCTTACTTGACTTGTGACATTGCTTCAGTATTTAATAATCATCCTATGTCATAATATTACTGTCATCCCTCAAGAACTTTCTTAGAAGCAAAAAGCCACCTTGCTTTACCTCGTTTTCTTTCTCTTCTGAGTCTGAAAATAGCTAGTGTGTGTCATCCCAGTCTGTCTTTAGCCTTACTTTTTACTGCATCCCCAGAGGCAAGGATGAAGAGGAGAAAAGAGATCCTCCTTAAACTTTGTAACTGGAAAGCTTAGTGGGGTTCCTTTGTTTCTGAACCGATAATGAAAGAAAGAGGAGCTTCTGAAAGGAATGCTGCTCAGTTTTCATTTTGTATCATAGCCTAGCTCAGAAGGAGCGCTGGCAGATGGAACAGTGGCGATGTGAGAAGAGAAATGCTTCCATATACTGAGATTATTTATGTCTACCATGATGGTAGAACATGGGTTTATGTCCCTGGGTGTACAGTGAAGATGAAAAGTCTCACATAAGAGAAAAAATGCCTTTTTTTTTCATTTCCTTCTTTTTTGCACAAATACAGTTATATTTATATAAATAAAAAGGAAGAAAATTCATCACCATCCCCCACATATTTAAACTTTGATCTTTTTTCCTGTTCTCTTTCAGTGCTTGCCTACGTGCATAATGATTTTGAAATTAGCATCATAACATAACTACAGCATATAAATACAGTTTGGTATTCAGTCTTTTTGAGTCAGCCCTCACATAATACAAATTCTGTATGTTTTCAACAAAATTTTTCTGGATTACTAAACTTGTTTTGTTTTGACTCACTATGTATATTTATAAAAGTATAGTTCTGAGAGGACAGAATCTTCTCTGCTTTCAGAAATGGTATTTTAACATCTTTGAACATTTTATGCCTCAGCTGTCTTCCCCTTTGCTGTCTTCCCCTTTTCTCCTGTGTCCACAGAGACTCTCCAACATTTGTGTTAACTGCGGTCTAGAAGAGCTGATGTCTCTGAGGCGTGGTTACTGTGTCGCACACGCACTTTCTTGTTCTCTGGGCTTTGCTCTGGGTCATAACAGAGGCTGGAAATGATTCTGAAAGGGTTTTGGGAGAATACATTGGCTAAAAATACTGCTTGGTTATGAACGTGCTGTTTTGGGTCTCCCATGCATCTTCTACTATAGTTGTCCTCTGCTGTTTGAGTTTGTTTTGCTGTTTTAATAACCTCATTTTCTGAAGCACGCATACACACATCAATAAAAAAGAGAAAAACCTTTCCTTAAAGAGTGTGCTTGACCTTCCTTCTAGTATTAAATGTCTTTATTTCTTATTCCTAATAGAAGGACATGTGTATTTCTATATTATAAAAGTACTATGCATTCAAACATACCTGTTCTCTGAAAGTGTGTATTAATAGTCCCAGATAATGAAAGACAAATGAAAAATAATCCTGAAAAGCCTAGTCAGCATTTCACAGGGGGCTGGTTCTTTGAAATATCCACTTTCTCCCTATCCATCAGCTCTCTTGCCCTCCTCACTTTTATCCCATCCATGTTAAATTTTAGTCCATAGTCTATTCTCACAGCCACTTCTTTGACATTATCCCAAACTTTCTTGTCCTTCCATAATGGCAAGCCCAGCAAAAACTAAACCCTGGATGAATCTTTGCTTTCACCGTGCTTGTTCCCACACTGCTGAGCTCGTCTAGAAAACAAAATGTCACCCAACCAGGGATGAACGGATGAGTGAATTAGAGAAAGGTCCAGTTCACTGGTATACGCACAGATGAAAAGCTGCAGTTAGAAGTCAGAGGAGGAGGAGGCGTTGTGGAATGGGATAACCAGGGAAGGCATGAAGCTTAACTTCTCTTCAGTTTTCTGCTGAAGGAGTGGCTCCTTTTAAAGGGATACTAATTGTGATAACCAGATGGACCAATCCCTTGATCTCTATGGGCCTGAGAATTTCTCTCCATTCAAATTTGCCTTTGATAGCAGCATTCTGACTTGTGAACCTATGGAAAGAAATATACTTTGGTTCAAATATTTATTGAGTTAATACTATTTGCCTCAAACTTTGGTTTTCTTGATTTCCTTCGTCTTCTGGAAATGTTGTGACTTTAAAGTCCCCCTTATTCCCTTAAAAGCACAGCTCAATGTCCTTGTTCTGAGAAGCTTTGCCTGGCACCTCCAGCTGAGTTTGCCACTGCCGCATCTGCGCTGTGTTGAGCACAGATCTGACTTTACCTCTCGCCACCCGTGTGGCCTGGAACAGGCTCTGGGCTTCGTTTTCTTCTCTGAATAGTGAGAATCAGAGTACATACAGCAGAGTGGTAATGAAGCTTCAGTAACTTTTTGTTTGAAAGGACTTTGTGACCGTTCACGTTTTCTGCAAAAGTGGAAGGATTTGATTAATCTTTACAACATTCTTCCTGTCTTCTCTGGCCCTTCTGCCCTTCTCTCTTCTATTCATTCATTTCACAGGTACTTCCTGAGCACCTGCTGTTAGGGACAGTCACTGCAGCGCTTAGGGACATGGACTCTGGGACCAGAGTGCCTGAGTTTAAATCCCTGTTCTACCACTTACTAGGTGTATTATCTTGGTATTTAACCTAACTCTGCTTCAGTTTTCTAATCTGTAAAATGGAAATTGTAATAGTATCCTATCCCTTGGCTTATTGTGAGGATTGCATGAATTAATACATGTAATCATCTTAGAATGCTGCCTGGTACATATTGTTACCCCTAGCATGTATGCTGTCCGTAAGAGCAGAGATTTTTGTGTGTGTTTGTCATGGCTGTAAGTCAGTGCCAAGAATAGTGTGTGGAAATAATGGGCACTTAGTAAATATTTGTTAAATAAATTAGTGGATGTGATAATCCTTGTGGAGGAGAAAAAATTTAAAAAGACAAAGTGTGAAACCATATAAGTTCTTTTACTGACACGTGGTAAATACTGTCCTTTGTATCATCCCTTCCAAGTTGCAATGAAGAGTTACAGTAAAAATTTCCAGAGTTAAGATCCCTGATAAAAAATATCTTTGACAATCAGAGTTTATTAAACTATGAGGTCTTCAAGAATTGGTAATTCTATGTTCTTATAACTTTGAATCCACACCACATAATTTGATTTCTATTAATAACATCTGTGAGAAGCTCAAGAAGTGAATGAACAGATGAATTAATAGATGGATGAGTGTCTACACTGTAGAAGATTGACTGGAAGAAATGTCCCCCATCCACTGTTTTTTGCACTTCTGTGTCAGCCAGTCAGCTAGCATATAATATTGCTGAGCAGAATCACCTTGTTTGGTTACTTGAAGAATCACCTTCATGGAGTTGGGTTTTAATGTTTTGCCCTGTGTTGTTGTTGTATTTTTTTCTTTATTTTCTTTTGAGACGGTCTCGCTCTGTCACCCAGCCTGGAGTGCAGTGGCGTCATCATAGCTCACTGCAACCTCCAACTGCTGGACTCAAGCGATCCTCCTGCCTCAGCCTCCCTAGTAACTAGGACTACAGGCAGTCGGCACCATGCCCAGCTAATTTTTTATTTTTTTGTAGAGATGGGGTCTCACTATTGCCCAGGCTGGTTTTGAACTCCTGGCCTCAAGTGGTCCTCCTGCCTCAGCCTCCCAAAATGCTAGGATTACAGGTGTGAGCCACTGCATTGGGCCTGTGTTTTTTTTCAAAATCAAGAATGATACAATGAAAAAAATATATAAGGAATCAGTTACTACATTTATTATAGACATTTTCAGGGCAGTGTCTACTGTCTCAATTCAGTGTTGTCCAAAAATGCTCAGTCTGAGAATTTTCTTTTAAAATTCAGGGCTAGTTTGCTTTCCTGAGGCATTGTGTGCCTCCTCCTTTCTGCTGATGAGAACGGTGGGACTAACTGTGTCTCTCTTTTCCTTTTGACTGCCTGGAGCCCCAGGTCAAACTGGAAGTTCATTTATGGCATGCATATTTGTGTCTTTCATTTCAGCGGTCTTGAGTTACTACTCTCACCTATGTTTTCCCTGCCCAGATTTTTTATTTCTATCAATATTTTACTGTTACTTGGTTACACGTGTGCTTGCTGAAAGCCACTCAAACATATGCATGTATGCATTGACACTCCTAAAACACTACTCAAACTGAGGCCTCTAGATTTGGTTGCTGACACTAGTAGGAAGAATCTCTTGTCCACAGATCAAGTAGAAATACCAAATACTCTGTTTCTCTATGTTGTGCCTGTGGTTCCCATAGTGTATCTGTTCTTTAAAATGTTTGAATCATGCATGTGTAGCTTTCTGCAAATGAGCAGCCTGGTTTATGTTCTTTCAGTTTGCTGAAATAGTGCTTTTGCCTGAGAATCTCTTGGCACTTACAGAAAATCCTGTAAATAAATTAAATTTTTAAAAATAACTTTCCCAAAGGAAAGAAGAAAGATCATCCAGTAAGTTCTTGCCTTCTTGGGTAAAGGTAGATCTTGTTTGTGCTTTGCCTGTTACTCTCAAAATAGGACTTTTCCGAGGAGTGCAAATCATTTCTGCTCAATTGGCAACTGTTTTATGAGTATTTTGTAGAAGATGATAAATCTCTGCCTAAGACCCACAAATTGCCTACCTGAAATTTGTTTTAGGGGAAAATAATGCCTTATCTTTATGGCTGGCTGTCAGGTGTGCAATGATATGTCAACACAGAGAGGAGAAGGTGTATCACAGGTGACAGCAAATGACCACATCTGTCAGGGCGATGCCACTGAGCCGACACAGCCATCAATCAGCTCTTTAAGGAGTCTGGCTGAATTCTACATTTGCATAGTGATGAAAGGTAGGGACCGATTTCAGGACAGATCTTAGAGCACAGCTCCTTTCTCAGCATTGTTGTGTGAACTTGAGAGAAATACAAGCTTGCATTCTTGCTCCTCTGAGCCTGCAAATGCTCTTTTCTCCTTTCTTGCTTCCCCATGTGGCAAAAATCTGGCTCATCCTTCATCTCAAACCCAAAGTCATTTTCTCTGTGGAGCATTTCCCAAATGCCCTGTGCAGGAGTAGTTGCATGTTGTATGTTATTTCATAGCTGTTATTACTTTATAGTGTTGTGATGATATCTCACCCTTCTGGGGAAGGATCATTCCTCAGTTCTTCTTATAAAGTTATCGTGAAAAGGAAGAAAAAGTTATCATTCGTATTCATGAAGAGGAAAAATGCTCTAGCATTGACTGCTATATCTCTAGTATATTTACTGTTTCTTGGGAGAAGGTCTCTCTCTCTCTCTTTGATTGAAAAATAAAAATTGCATGTGTTTATGGACAGAGTCTCTTTAGTAAAGTTAATTAAAACCTTAAACATAGTTGCACTGTCCAAATGTTGTGGTCATCAATGCTAATACCAGTAGCCTTTTCTGACCACCTACAACCTGCTGGGTACAGCACTACGTAGGACCTATAGTCTTATTCTTGACTTTATTATAAAAATATTAAAAATAACTTCCATTGGAATTTTTTTCTTTTTATAAAAATTAATGCAGATTTATCTAGTAAAAGCTGTCATGTCAGAGAAATACTAGCTCAGTCACTCCCATATTTTGATATTTTAACATTCTATCTTTTGAGTAGGGAAAGGTTTTATACTTGTTGCTACCTGCTTTATATGTGTGTGTATATATACATATATATATGTGTGTATATATACATACATATATATATATATATATATATATATATTTTTTTTTTTTTTTTTTTGAGACAGAGTCTCACTCTGTTGCCTGGGCTAGAGTGCTGTGGCATCAGCCTAGCTCACAGCAACCTCAAACTCCCGGGCTCAGGCAATCCTTCTGCCTCAGCCTCCTGAGTAGCTGGGACTACAGGCATGTGCCACCATGCCTGGCTAATTTTTTCTATATATATTTTTAGTTGTCCAGATAATTTCTATTTTTAGTAGAGATGGGGTCTTGCTCTTGCTCAGGCTGGTCTTGAACTCCTGACTTCGAGCAATCATCCCGCCTTGGCCTCCCAGAGTGCTAGGATTACAGGCATGAGCCACCACACCCAGCCGCTAACCTGGTTTTTTAAAGCAAGCTATTTATAAAGTTCACATTAATATCAACAGACTCTCACCCACCTTCTACAGAGACAGATGCTATCTGACAGATTGTTAAGGACACCAAATAAAGAGACTGTGCACTGAAGGCAGGTTTGACTTCTGCTTTAGCTCCTAATAACCATGTGTTTTTGGGCAAGCTGCCTAAACCCTGGGAGCCCCAGTTTCTTAATCAGTAGCATGAGGACAGTCATGCCTGCCTTTTCCAGATACTGTAAAATGAAATGATGTGACATGCATGTGCACACCTGTTATGTCATGAGCTCCTAGTCTGTTCATCTCTGCCTCCTGTCCAGCTCCACGCTCAGTGTTCCTTGTCCCCTGTGCTTCTGCCATTTGAACCTCCTGCCTTTCATCAATAGGCCAGGATACCTTATGCATATTTCCTCGTTCAATTTTATCTTTAACCTATTCACCAGTGCAGGAGGACGATGTAGAAGAAGAAAAACTACTCCTGGCAAAGGCTTTATCTGGGAGTTCTGGATATAGTAAAAAAAAAAACCTACAGAAAGATGCCTCATCCTAAATAAGATCTGTAGTTTTAAAAAAAACCCATAAATGTCTTTAAAGAAAATAATTAACTGAAAGGTATTCATTATTCCTGGTAATTGTAATAACTAGTTCTCAGCCTTGGATTTGTAGGGGTAACTCAGCATGGGATGTTTGCTTTTACAGGAAGATCACTTAATGAAAGTGATTTATCAGGAAGGACTAAAATAGCATTTTTCTTTTGCATAAATTTACATGTTTAGGCAATGTGTAAAATTAAGAGGGACTGTGGAAAGAAAAAACTTTTTCTATTTTACTTTTTCTATTTTTTTTTTTCTGGTGTTTGGGGATGGGGAAAATAAAAGAGCAACACAGATTGATGTAATTTGGAATTATTAATATCCATTTTGTGTTTTGGCACCATTCTGCTATGCAATTTTTTAGCTCGTATTAACCACAGCCTAACCAGGGCAGGTGAAATGACAAATACTACTTTGCTGAAAAGCAGAATTTTGGATCAGAGGTGGGTAGATTTTATTTTCAGGCTTGCATTTTTAAATTCAATTATATGAATTTTACTCGCAATTCTTGCTCTTTCATAATGTCCTTTGAAACAAGTAAGTGGTTAAGAGCCAATGCGAATACAGATAAATTATTCACTTAGAGCCCATTTAATACAACTTTGCTTTCCATTTAGGACATATTTATAGATGCCTGCCCTGTCCAAGGTACTGTACTGCCCTTTTGACAGTGGGACAACAAAGATGAAGAATTCAAGACCCAACCTGTCAATGAGTTTAAAATCTAGTAAGAGTTAACAATTTAGAAATGGTAATAACCTTTACAAAGTTCCATTTAATTTGTTGGTCTTGGTAGGGTGCTCTGCGTTAGAGGCAGGGATTGGAAAACATTTTTGTAAAGGGCCAGGTAGTAAATGTTAGGCTTTTGGGCCAAAATGGTCCCTGAAAGAAGTACTCAGCTCCATTGTTGTAGAGTAAAAGCAGTATAGACACTACTTTAATGAATGGGCGTGGCTGCCTTCAATAAAACTTTATTTGCAAAACCAGGCTGTGGGCTTCAATTGGCTGGCCCTGCTCTGGGGCTTATAGTCTCTACCCCCAAGCTGTTCTGGCCTTTTCAGCCTTAGGAGAGCTTCATGAGCCTCCTCTCTGTGCCAGGTAGATGCAGAGAGTGAATCTCTGCCCTCAAGAAGCCCCAAGGTGAGAAAAAGATCATCATGTAACTTTGAGTAAGACATTTAACCTCTGACAGTGACTCAATTGTAGCTATAAATATTGATACATAATATTTTTCATCTTCCAACATGGATGCCATGAAGAGTAATGAGATAGTTTATGTATAGCATTTTGATTTACTCAGCTGAATATCATTTATTAATGTTAAGTTGATGCTTACTCTTAACAGTCCCAAAGGAGATGAGTAAGTAAACCAATCTATCTTTTGTTCATATAGAAGTCTCTTTATGTTAGTAAGTAGCCATTTACTTACTTTGATTGCTATATTTTAGTTTTATGAAAAACTTTCAAAATTTTGTGTTATATTAAATTTTCTAATTGGACCAAATAGCTTTTAAAATTTTATTTCTTAATACAATGGGGAGAAATCCATATAATTCAGGAACACTGCAGTATGTACTCAGTAAATTACAAGTCCACTGTATCTTTCTGTTATTTAGATTTTCTGAGTTAGAAAACTTCTTTGCTTGTATCTCATGGGCATTCTGACACTCGTGGAGATTCTATAAAAAGGGACAGGAACAGTCAAACATTTATCTTTGGGTGTAGAGAGGATAGTTTTTAATTTGCTCAAAAAATTATACACAAAAATAAAAAGGAGTGAACTACTGATATGTGCAAAAACATGGAAGAATCTCAAAAGCATTAGGTGGAGCACAAGAAGCCTTTGAGTCTGCCTCCCGCGGGTAAGGCGTCTGTGAAGATGTTTCTGTGTGCTAATGGCTTTAGATTTTACACCTTTATAGCTCCAGCCTCACAGCTTTAAGTAGATCTTTTGCACCTGCACATTCCCAGAGATTCTGTTCTGTTGGATAAGAGGTTGGGGGAGATGGGAGATGGAGGAGCAGCATTTCTGTATTCCCCCTGCTGGCGCATTGAATAGAGGAGAAAAGGAAGGAGGTCATTTTTTCGGCTTCACAATATAATTTCCTATCCAGCCAAGACTGGAATGTGGGTCTCTTGGCCTGAAGTCTGGATCATTCCTGCTGTACCTTGCTGTCAGGCTGGGGGCCTTAGAGGAGGAAAAGGAGGAGTATCACTATTCAGGTCCTATGGTCCACTGAGAGCCACCAAAACTGGTGTCACTACTTCTTCTGCCGACTGCTTCTTCTGCTGTTGAGAATGGGTGAGAAGACACAGCTCAAAGTGACCATGCTGGATCTGCCTGCAAAACTGAAGCCATCCTGATAGAAACCTAATTCCACCTGGCCAGAACCAGCAAGCAGCACAGTTACTACTCCTGGGCAGAAACCTTCTGAGTAATTCAGCTGTAGTTTCTCTGTTACAATCTGTTCTCAAGTGCCGGGTCACAGGCATCATGACTCGCAGAAGTAAACAAATCCTGGAGATGTGGTCCTAACACCCAGTCTTTCTGACTGCTGGACTGAACGTCTGAAATACAAGCAACTTACTCTTAGCACTTGTTTTTTAGAGTGACCCTGCAGACAGCAGGGACTGTGAAACCTCCTATACACAGCTGTGGCCAGTAGAAAAAGTCCACTTTTCAACTTACTCACAGGAATTTGCCTTTGAGTATACTTGCTCTGAGTTCACAGAAGGATCACACTGTTCTTCTCTTCCTCTCCCCTCCCAGTATGGGGTGCCAAACATATATTGCCTCATTCTTGCTGATTTTGTTCTCATATTTGAAAAAGTGCCCAGATATATTCATTCTTGAATTACAAACATACTGTTAACATTTCAAGTGTTCTGTGAAGTTCTCCCTGAGGATATGAGAAAGGAAATGAATAGAGATGGGGCACTGGTTCTAAACAGAAGTGTTCAACAAAGAACAAGTTGTAAATTGCTACCTCAACAGTAAGTGGGCTTCCACAAAGCTGGTTTAGTTTAGCTAACACCTTGCTACTAGTCATGAAATTTGGTTCGTCTTCACTAGGATTATTTTGTCCAAATGGGAAGAAATTTAAGAAAGGAAAACCAGATTTCAGACTTGAAACCAAACATAGAAATGCAGTCAAACCTCATTATGTGTGGAGTCTGTATTTGCCAGTTTGCCTACTTGTTAACATTTATTTGTAATAATTTGTAAAAATATATTTGCTTTTAATTCTTTTGCATATATACCCAGAAGTGAAATTGCTGGATCATATGGTAATTTTCTCTGAGGAACTGCCATACTGTTTTTTGCAGCAGTTGTACCATTTTGCATTCCCATCAACAGTGTACAAGAGTTCCAGTTTCTCTACAACCTCACCAACACTTGTTATTTTCTGTAGTTTTGATAATAGCCATCCTAGTGGGTGTGATATGGTATCTCATTGTGGTATTGATTTGTGTTTTCCAAATGATTAGTGATGTTGAGCATCCTGTCATGTGCTAATTGGCATGTTATATCTTCTTGGATATTGAAGTCCTTTCTCTATTTTTAAGATTGTCTTTTTGTTATGGAGTTGTGGAAGTCACATTAGAATGGTTCAGACTGGGAAATTGGCATATCCATCATCTCAAACATTTGTTATCAATTCTTTGTGTTGCGAGCATTCCAGATTTCCTCTTCCAGCTATTTTGAAATATACAATAAATTATTGTTAACTATAGCCACCCTATAGTGCTACCAAACACTAGAATTTATTCCTTCTATCTAACTGCGTTTTTGAACTCAACTCCCTTCATCCCCCCTCCCCGCTTTCCTTCCTAGCCTCTGGAAACTATCATGCTATTCTCTACTTTCATGAGACCAATTTTTTAGCTCCCACAAAAAGTAAAACGTGTGATATTTGTCTTTCTGTACCTGGCTTATTTCACCTAGTGTCCTCCAGTTCCATCCATGTTGCTGCAAATAATTTCATTTTTTATGCCTAAATAATATTCCATTGTGTCTATATACCACATTTTCTTTATCCATTCATCTGTTAATGGATACTTAGGTTGATTCCATATCTTGGCTACTGTGAATAGTGCTGCAGTAGACAGGAGTGCAGATATCTCTTTGATATACTAATTTTCTTTCTTTTGGATATATACCTAGCAGTGGACTTGCTAGATCATATGGTGTTTCTATTCTTAGTTATTTGAGGAACCTCCATACTATTCTCCATAGTGACTGTACTCATTTACAGTCTTACCAACAATGTATGAACATTTGCCATTCTCTGCATCATTGCCAGCATTTGTTATTTCCTGTCTTTTTGATAATAGCCATTTTAACTGGTGTGAGATAATATCTCTCATTGCGGTTTTGATTTGCATTTCTCTGATGATTAATGATGTTGAACATTTTTTCATACACCTCTTGGCCATTTGTATATCTTTTCTTGAGAAATGTCTATTCAGATCTTTTGCTATTTTTAATCTGATTATTTGTTTTTTTGCTATTGTGTTCCTTATATATTCTGGTTATTAATCCCTTATTGGATGGATTGTTTGTAAATATTTTCTCCCATTCTGTAGGTTATCTCCACACTTTGTTGATTGTTTTCTTTTCTGTAAAGAAGCTTTTTTAGCTTGATGTGATCTCATTTGTCACTTTTTGCTTTGGTTGCCTGTGCCTTTGAGGTCTTACTCAAAAAATCTTTGCCATACCAATGTGCTGAAGCATTTCCCCAATGTTTTCTTGTAGTAGTTTCATAGTTTCAGGTCTTAGATTTAAGTCTTCAATCTATTTTGATTTGATTATTGTATATGGTGAGAGATCAGGGTCTAGTTTTATTCTTCTGTATATGGATATCCAGTTTTCCCAGCACCATTCACTAAAGAGACTGTCCTTTCCCCAGTGTATGTTCTTGGTGCCTTTTTTGAAAATGAGTTAGCTGTAAATATGTGGATCCATTTCTGGGTTCTCTATCCTGTTCTATGTGTTTGTTCTATGTGTCTGTTTTTATGCCAGTATCATGCTGTTTGAGTTACTTTAGCTTTATAGTATATTTTGAAGTCAGGTAATGTGATGCCTCTAGCTTTGTTCTTTTTGCTGAGGATTGCTTTGGCTATTTGGGTTTTTTGGTGGCTCCATACGAATTTTAGGATTGTTTTTTCAGTTTCTGTGAAGAATGTCATTGGTATTTTGATTGAGATTGCAATGAATCTGTAGATCACTTTGGGTAGTATGGATATTTTAACAATATTAATTCTTCCACTCCGTGAGCATAGAATAGCTTTCATTTTTTTATGTCTTCTTCAGTTTCTTCCATTAGTGTTTTATAGTTTTCATTGTAAAGATCTTTCACTTCTTTGGTTAAGCTTATTCCCAGGTATCTTATTTTTTGTGTGGGTATTGTAAGTGGGATTACATTCTTGATTTCTTTTTCAGATTGTTCACTGTTAGCATATAGAAATGCTACTGATTTTTCTTTGTTGATTTTGTGTCGTGCAACTTTACTGAATTTGTTCATCAGTTCCAACAGTTTTTTGGCAGAGTTTTTAGGTTTTTCTAAATATGAGATAATGTCGTCTGCAAACAAGGACGATTTGACTTCTTCCTTTCCAATTTGGATGTCCTTCATTTCTTCCTCTTGTCTAACTGTTCTGGCTAGGACTTCCAGTACTATGTTGAATAGAGGTGGTAAAAGTGGGCATCATTATCTTATTCTCCCTTTAGAGGGAGAATTTCAATTTTCCCCCGTTCATTATGATGCTATCTGTGAGTTTGTCTTACATAGCCTTTATTGTTTTGAGGTATGTCCTTTCTGTATCTAATTTGATGAGGGTTTTTGTCATGAAAGGATGTTAAGTTTTATTGAATGCTTTTTTGGCATCTATTGAAATGAACATATGGTTTTTGTCCTTGATTCTATTAATGTGATGTTTCCTATCATGTGTATGTGGAACCATCCTTGCATGTCTGGGATAAATTCCACTTGTTCATGGTGAATTATCTTTTCAATACATTATTAAATTCAGTTCGCTAGTATTTTGTTGATGATTTTTGTATCTATTTTTATCAGGGATATTGGCCTATAATTTTATGTTTCTGTTGTGCACTTGTCTGGTTTTGGTGTCAGGGTAATGCTAGCCTCATAGAACGAGTTTGGAAGTATTCTCTCCTATTTAATTTTTTGGAATCATTTCAGTAGAATTGATATTAGTTCTCATTTAAATGTTTGGTAGAATTCAGCGGTGAAGTCATCAGGTCCTGGGCTTTTCTTTGATGAAAGACCTTTTATTATTGCTTCTATCTCATTACTTGTTCTTTGTTCGGGTTTTGTATTTCTTCAAGGTTCAATTTTGGTAGATTGTATGTGTCTAGGAATTTATCCATTTCTTCTGGGTTTTCCAAGTTATTGGCATATTGTTATTCATAATAGTCTCTAATGATTCTTTATATTTCTCTGCCACTAAATAGCCACTTTATGCTATTCTCAGCAGTTTTACCCTATGCTTCTTAAAAATCAGTAGATGTCTCAAAGGGGAAAGTGGTACGAAGTGTCTGACTTGTCTCAATTTTATTGCCCTTCTCCCTAAAATCTTGACCTCTCATGTCCTGGCTGCCTTGGTAGCCCTCCAATACCTTTAAACAGGTTTTAAAAATAATTTTTGTCCAGTTTTTCTAGTTGTAGTCAATGGGAAGTTGGTCTGATATAAACTAGTCCCTCACATCCAGAATTGAGAATCTTTCTCTAAGCCCATGTAAGTCAACCCCTCATAAGGACCCGACACCCATTGCCATCCTGAGATTTGGAGTGATTTCTTCCTATATCATTGCCCCAGTATGTTGTCTTGTTTCACTGGGTTTTGCAAAGGGCTTATTTGTTTCTTCCACATTTTCCACCTCAATTCCAGTAAAATCTACAGTCATTATGTCATGGTTTTTATTCAGGTAGGTTTGAAAGGGATTGTGCACACCCTACCCCCAGGGAGCTCATTAACCTAGTTAACTCTGATTTGTATTTGAGTAAAAAGGTGCCTTCACTAGGAAATAACCTAATGATTACTGCCTTCACTTGTCTGCTAAATTGTATTTGTGTCTTCTAGCTTCTTGAATTTTAGCTAAACTGCATGAAGAATGAATGTGAGAATTCCATATGTAGAATATGGAAATCTCAATATTCAGAACTGTGATTCTTTAAGTCCCCTCAAAAGGGGAACAGTTTATAATAAATTCCTTTAAAGCCCAAGGCCGGGCGCGGTGGCTCACGCCTGTAATCCTAGCACTCTGGGAGGCCGAGGCAGGTGGATCGCTCGAGGTCAGGTGTTTGAGACCAGCCTGAGCAAGAGTGAGACCTCGTCTCTACTAAAAACAGAAACAAAATTATCTGGCCAACTAAAATATATATAGAAAAAATTAGCCGGGCATGGTGGCACATGCCTGTAGTCCCAGCTACCCGGGAGGCTGAGGCAGTAGGATTGCTTAAGCCCAGGAGCTTGAGGTTGCTGTGAGCTAGGCTGACGCCATGGCACTCACCCTAGCCAGGGCAACAAAGTGACACTCTGTCTCAAAAAAAAAAAATAAAGCCCTATAATAAATTTTGGCTAAGCAGTGCAAATTTAATATTACTAAATCTAATTGGAAGACTTGGGGGGAAAATAGTCTTTTGCACTGACTTCTGCCAAGGAATGGAAAAGAGATTCATTTTAAAGGCTTCCTGGGAGAGGATTGAAAACATAAAGTTCTTGATGTTTTGTTTTTTTTTCTCAACAGTTCACAAGAGCAGTGATTCCCAGCAACGTACCCCATCTCCTGACACACTTACCGCTGAAGGGGAATTTTCCTTTTTATAAGAAGAAAATTTTGGTGGCAAGTTATCCAACAACAAAAGGCCTTCTGGCTATTAAGACAGGTAAGTCATTTGTGTAGAGGATGGAAAGGGAAGGTGACTTATGGGGAAAGTACTAAAGAGTGTTTCATTTATTTTGAGTGGGACTCTAGAAATGTCTAGTATGTATTTCACTAAACATTAAGTTAAATGATCCTTGGAATGGATGATCTAATTCTAGATTTAATTCTCAACTCTTCTACTTACCAGCTGAGTCAACTTGGACAAGTCATTTAAATTCTCTGAACCCCCAGTTCTTTCATCTATAAAAGAAAATTGCATGGGAAAAGGCTTTATAAATGAGAGAATGGGAGGGGGGCGTATAACATAAAAATGCAATTATCATTGGTTATTGTTTTGTTGCTGTTATAGAATTCTGTGGAGTAGTTATGGCCTTACATCTCGTGGTGCTTTTGGATCATAGAGCCTGATACTGTGAATGTAGGGACTTTGTCTTCTGAATACTGGGAGTGGGAGGCATTCCCACCTGCTTTTCTTGTAAGAATAACAAAATACCATTCTTTTGGCTGAAGATAGCTGCCACTTATTTTTTGCAAATTGAGGGGAAAGATGGAAGTTAAAGATAAGAACAAAGGAAAGAAAATAACTACCTGTTAGTTATTAACAACAACTGCCTATTATGACAACTACCTGTTAATAAAAACTACCCATTACTTGTATTTGTTGTTATGGTAAGCATTGTATTAAATATTTGGATACGTTATTTCATTAAATCCATACACTAAGCCTTGTCAGGTGGGTGTTACCCCTACCATGACATTTCTCCTCCGTTGATGGGCCCCCTTAAGGAGTCACTTAAAAGAAGATAAAAACCACTCTTGTTTGTTATAATTTGAGAAATCTTATTAGATTTTGGAAATTTTAAGGTATTGATTTTTTTTCTATTTTTTTTTACGATGTACATGCATAGCTTCTGTAATAATAAGGTGGTTATTTAAAAATGAATAACTGATTTTTGGAAAGTTCTTTGAGAAGCACCAGTGAACCAGATACTGTCTTAGGTGCTTGTTCACATCCGTGCACAAAGCAGGTGCAGCACCCTGCCCTTGTGCAGCTTGCTGTTCTAGCGTGGAGGGAGACATAAGAAAGTACACACCATAAACACATCTTACTAGGGTGGTAGAAGCCAACGGGAACAAGGAAGAAAGAAAAAGTAGAGCAGAGCAAGGGGCGCTGGCAGGGCTGGGTGGGTTGGGCGTCCAAATTGCAATGTTCAATAGGGTGGCCAGAGTGGGCCTGATTGAGGAAAGACAGGAAGTCAAGAGTTCGCCCTGGGCATGTTCCAGGTAGAGGAGGCAGCTGATGCAAAGGCCCTGGGGAGGGAGGAGAGCTGGGGTGTTCCGGGCCCAGCAGGAGGCCAGTGTGCTGGAGCAGAGTGAGTGGAAGAGTAGTGGGAGGTGAGTTTGGAGAGGCAGAGTCAGGTCCAGAGGAAAGAATGACATTTCCTTGGTTTAGATGCATAAGAAAAGTTTCCTTGTTTTCTTCTTGTCTACCTGGTTTATTCTAAGTGTGTTTCCTCTGCAGTTAAAATATAGCCCCCCCCACAAAATAAATATTAATACATTAGACCTCCACTACCATAGTAGTTTGCTAGAGCAGCCATGGCAAAGCATGACAAAGTGGGTAGCTTAAAACAACAGAAATTTATTGTTGCACGGTTCTGTAGCCTAGAAGTCCAAAATCAAGTTAGGGCTGTCCTCCCTCTGAGACATGTAGGAGGAAATCCTTCTTTGCCTCTTCCTAGCTTCCAGTGGCTGTCGCAATCTTTGGTTTTCCTCAGCTCTTCACTTAGTCTCCGCCTCTGTCATCACATGGCATTCTCGCTGTGTGTCTGTCTAAACCTGCCCATCTTCTTCTTATAAGGATACCAAACATATTGGATTAAGGGCCCACCCTACTCCAGTGTGACCTCATCTTAATTATACCTGCAATGACCTTTTTTCCAAATAATGTCACATTCTGCATTACGAGGAGTCAAAACTTCAACTTACCTTTTTGGGAGACACAATTCAACCTGTCACAGCCACTTTAAATAATAAACAATAGATATTATTATTTTATTTAATTTTTTATTTATTTTTTTAGAGATACGGGGTCTCACTCTGTTGGCCAGGCTGAAGTGCAGTGGTGCTATCATAGTTCATTGCAGCCTCAAACTCCTGGGTTCAAGTGATTCTCCTGTCTTGGCCTCCCAAAGTGCTGGGATTACATGAGTGAGCCACCGTGCCCGCCCAGCAATAGATTTTGTTATTCCCATCTTACAAGTGAATAAAGAGGCTCAGAAAGTCCATGTTTCACCGTGCCATGCATGTGCTCCTGTGGCCATGATGCCAGGATGGAGCTGACAGGGAACTGCCCTCGCCCAGGGCGGGAGTTGCACACATACAGCACTGCAGTCCTTGCCCGTGTTGCTCAACCCCTAGATGGCCCCAGATTGATGCTCTATCTCAGCATTGCTGTCAAAGGGAAAGTAGAGGCTCCTGCCATAAGCCACTCCCCCATTTGCATTTCATCCCCAGCATGACAAACATAGGAAACAGATGCTTTTTCCCTTTTAGGACTTTTTCTAGGAAAATAATACTGTAATTTCTGTGGTGTGTAGAACATTTTGTGACAGAGCCACATGGTTTTTTTCTCACACAACATAGAAAAAACCATACATATATGGCTGTCTGAATCAGTTGGCTTATTGCAATAAAATTAGGGGATTTTGAAAGCATTTAATATGTTTTGCTTTTTTATTATATTTAAAGATTCCCTCTAAATATGAAGCTGTCTAGCCATTTGTGAGTGTGAACCATCACTAGAACCTTATTTTAGGCGTAGGCTTGAGAGACACACTTGAGAAATGGAAGGATACACCAAAATAGAGCTGAACGCTTTTCCGTGCCCTAAGAGGGCCCAGGTGAAGAGTGACGTCCCTGTGCTAGGCCAAAGGGGGGTGAAGCGACCAAAGGCAGTCGTACCAGGGGAATGTCTAAATCCTGGATTTAGCAAGCGCTCAAAGGTAAGCATTAAGTCGAGGAGGTGAGGCAAAGCCATAGCACGAAAACAATGTCCTAAGGTCAAAGCCGGCAGGATTAGAGATATATCAAGATGTAGAGCGTGAGACACAGTGAGTGGGTCAGAAGGTGGGTTGGGAGGGCTTGAGAGGCCTGTTGGTCCACGGCACATGTGGGGGTGAGAAGGGAAGGTGTTGGGTGGGACCAGCAGCCACCACCTGCTCTTCCTGACTGCGTTCCACCACGCTGTTTGTTACATCGTCTTGTGGTTTCCTTTCCAGGTCCCTTCCCTTTTACCTCTGTTCTAAATGTGTTTTTATCCCCCCTAAGCTTTTGGGCTTCTCTTTGCACTTCACAGCAGATTGCTTTGCATCTATGTGTTGAAGCATATGTTCTTCTTAGCATAAAAAAGAAAAAAATAAAAGATCTGCCTCTTTTCTAAAGATCCTCCTGCTCTCTCTGTTAAAATTTATTTTCTTTGATCCTGAAAGCATGTGGAAATGGCAGGGTCTTTATATTCTTCTACTGAATTAAAATGATCTGTAGTCTTCATCTGATGTCACCACCACTGAATGCCACTCCCCAGGACACAGCTTGATCACGCAGGTCTGGCTGGGGTTTTAGAGTCTGGTAAGCACAGGTCTACTCAATTGACTCTGTAGCTGGCACCTTGTAACTGCAGATAAACAGCCGCTGCTCCTGCTACTCCTGCAGCTGTTGATTGTGAAGTTAGACCACGTGGGCCAGGCACCGCAGGGTCATTGGTTTGAATTACTTCTCTGCTACAGACATTCAGGGAAATACTAGGCTTTTCACAAGAAAGCCCAAAAGTTGACAAATATTAGAACTTAAAGACCTATTTAATCCCTCTTATCACTATGGAATGGGAACAAAATCCTCCTTGTTCACAGGTAGTGGTAGATTGTTGAACAATGAGAAGTAATGAGCCCTTTAATTAGAACACATTTTTAAAATATTCAGGTGAAATTCACACAGCATAAAATTAACCATTTTAAAGTGGACAATTCAGTGCCATTTAGTGCATTCACAATGTCGTGCAATCCTCACCTGTGTCTCATTCCAAAATACTTTCATCAGCCCCAGATAAAACTCTGTACCCAGTAAGGGGTTACCCCCCATTTCTCCCTCCCCTCAGTCCTTGGCAACCACCAATTTGCTTTCTGTCTCTGTGGATTTACCTATTCTAGATATTTTGTATAAATGAAATCATATAACATGTAACCTTTTATGTCTGGTAAAACACTTATGTTTCATTACAAATCATTTTTTTAAAAAATCTTCTCATTATGCTGGGAGGACTGGGGTCCTATGGGAGTGTTAACATCTTTCTAATTAGGACCTCCAAGAAGAAAACCCCTTCAGGAATACCTGCTTCACTGTAGTTGCTGGTGGGCTTCTCTTCATGAGACAAACAGAAGTTGAGAGTTAAGTTACTTAATCCACAAGGTTGTGGAGAACGCCACTTAACTCCTTCTGTCACGGGGCTCAATCCCCTTGGACACCCTCTCCCCAGCCCTGACTTATGTCATTGTTCTCGTGGTCTGAACTGCAGTTTATCCCATCGTCCAGAGGAAGCTGTAATTGATATTCTGGCACTGGGAAAGCTAGAGATTATATTGCTAGCCCAAACCACAAAGCATAGTCTCTCCCAAGGGGAGTTAAGTGACACCAGCCATTGAAGATGAAAATTTGAGGAATACTTTACACTGTCATCTCTTGGGGAGGCCGATCACACCCGTCCCTCCTCCCTTCTCTCCTCGGTGAGATGGAGGCTGCTCGGGGAGGGCTCTGGGATGCAGACAGCACAGGCTTGAAATGAGATTCCTCTCTCCATCTGCCAGACGTAACCCAAGATGGTTGCAAAGACGAAGCTGGCAGAGAAATGGGAAACTGGATGGCAAACAAGGTTCTGAGGGCACCAAAATGCTCGTTAAATCCTTTTGCCAGGAGCAAAGGAGCCTCCTGGTCTCACAATGCAGGACTGAAGAATTGGGTTGGGGTAGTGCTAGTGGTTCAGCCAGTGCAGCCCGGCAAGTCTCTTTTCCGTGGACCCCCCCGGGGAGGGTAATGTTAGGAACATGTGCTGTGCGCCCACAATTAAATACAGGACAGATGAAGACTTACCTCCATCAAATGGTGATCCTTATTGTGTACTGTATTATGTGCTAGGGAGGACTGAATCATCAAGTATCTGAAAAGACCACCTTTAGAGTAACTAATGAACGTGACATCAAACAGCAGAAAGATGGGATGGGAGGGGCATTTTTGTGGATTCCTTTCCTCCTTCCTCCCTCCCTCCTTTCCACCTTTCTTCGCTTCCTCTCTCTCTCTCTCTCCCTCCTTTAACATGTATGGAGCTAGTTATGCATCAGACACTGTGCTGAGGGCTAAGGATATGAAATAAGGCCCTGCCGACTCTGTCCGTCCTGTCATCTCTCTGCTGGGTCATGTTGTCCTGCTGTTAACAGAGAACTGAAAGTAGTTGTGTCTTCTCTGTCTCCCGTGGTAGGAGGTAGCTTCTGAAGGCCAGAGTCCTTCTTGCCTTTGAGCCTTTGAATCTAGCATTGCCTAGCAGACACTTAGGGCATTGCAGCCAGAATTAAACTTCATGGAGTTGAATTCAGATATGTAAACAGATAACCGGATAAAATGTGATTAGTGATATTTGAGAGAGTTTTGCACAGAGTGCTGGGGAGCCCAAAGGGCAGAGTAAACGACTGCCAAAGGCAGCCAGGGGGCCTCCCAGAGGTGTCATCGGAGCTGTCTTGAAAGATGAGAAGGTGTTTGCCAGACAAACAAGGGGGGCACACAATCTCCAGAGGTCACACTTGTGTGAGCATGTTTCTTGGAGGGGCCCTTTGATCCTCTAAATCCTGCCCTTCCTGTCTTTAATGTAACTTTAGAAAATAACTGCTTGATTTGCCAGTAGCCAGGGACCGTGTAGGCATCTCTTCCAGAAAGTGATAGCCTCAGTTCTTTTAGGGGCTAAAGCCAAAAAAAAAAAAAAAACCTAAGAAAATATTGAATTTCTTACCCCTAAAATGTCTATCTTGATCTTCTTTTTCCTTATTAAAATAAATAAATTTTTATTTATTTTTTTCTAAATTGGCTCAAGTGGAGCCAAGGTTTCACGTTCATGATCCTGTCACCATTTCGACAGATGTTCACTGAGTGCCTCCCACGGAAAAGGCATGCTGTGTCCAGTAGTGAGATCGTTTCTGCTCCCACGGAGACCAAAATTGACACCAAACAGAAAGCCAAACAGATCAGCACGAAAATGATCCTCCCCTACTATTTACTGTTAAAGCAAAAATCTTTTGATTATATGCAGGTGTACTGAATTAGTATTAAGCTTCTTGAAATAAATGACTAATTCTGAACTGAATTTCAGAGATCTGAGGAACAATGAAGAAGCCAGTACTTATGACTGGAAGATTTACCAGGAAAAGGAAAGAATATCGTTAGTCTTCTAAACTTTACTGGGCATATATTTTAAGAAGCCTCAAAAGTCCATTCTAAAGCCAGGCACTGTGGCTCATTCCTATAATCCCAGTAACTTGGGATGCTGAGATGGGAGATATCTTGAGGCCAAGAGTTTGAGACCAGCCTGTCCTCAAGTGAGACCCCATCTCTACAAAAAAACAGAAAGTTTCCCAGGCATGGTGGCGCGTGCCTGTAGTCTCAGATACTCAGGAGGCTGAGGCAGGAGGATCGCTTGAGCCCAGGAGTTCGAGGCTGCAGTGAGCTATGATCTTATCACTGCACTCCAGCCTAGGCGACAGAGTGAGACCTCATCTCAGAAATAAAAAGTCTATTCTATGCAGAAAAATATCCCCAAAACAAGCATTTAAGACAGGACTTAAATTTTATATTAAGGATTCAGTTAAATATATATGTGTTTTTAAAAGTGTAGATCATTTTATTTTCATTTATTTGTGATAAATGTTGGTATTTTACTAGAACTGGAGCCTCCATTTATAATTCTGATTATCGTACCAGTATGGATGTGGTTTCCAAGATCCTACGTGCTGGTTTCCAAGATCCTACGTGCTTTGCCCATGTAGGACTAGTTAGTTCTTGAGTTTGGTAGTGCCTGCGACAGGTACAAGTGCCCACCTGGTGCTGCCCCTCCGCAGTGCCGTTCTCTTCTCTTCTCTGTCTCTTCGGGTCCACAGCCTCGCTGCTCTTAAAGGACACATTCAAATGCCAACCCAGTCCATTGTCTGACACCTTCCCGTCCCAGAAGTCAGTCTTTTTTTTCTCTAGACTCCTATAGCAGCTCATTCATCTCTCTCTCTTTCTTTCTCTTTCTCTTTCTCTCTCACCTCTGCTTCTGTCATCATATCTTCTGTGACTCACTGACACTCCTGCTTCCCTCTCATAAAGACCCTTGTGATTATATTGACTCATCCAAATAATCTAGGCTCATACTTACTCTCATCTGCAGAGTCCCCTTTGCCACATCAGATAGCATATTCACAAGTTCCAGGGATTAAAAAGTGGATGTCTCCAGGGAGCCATTATTCTCTCTAGCCCAGGACACATGTTCTGCAGCAGGTCTGCCAGCAGTTAGGGAAATACACCTGCGTTCTTCCAGGGAGGCCTGGGTGGAACACTGCAACCACCATTTGAGTAGCTATTTCTAAGGGAAAATGAATTCTGAGTTGTGGAACAAAACAAAGTAACATGTGATACACATCATAGATAAACCATGAACTCTTTGTATAGTAACCTCTGCAGGTATAATGGATAAGACCACTAAAGGCCTTGTTACACACGAATCTACTTAAATTCCCTTCTCTCAGTCCCAGATGTATAGCCCTTATTTTCATCATGCATCAAATTGTGTGCTAGAACTGCCAAGTAGAATTTTTTTTTCTGTCAAAATTTTTCAAGACCATTTAGACTGCATATAAATGTGAACCTATTATGTATTAAAATAAGAGCAGAACTTACCATTTTGTGCTAAGTTCAAGAAGGTACACCATGCTGGGTGTTTCAGATTATAACCATGTCATGCCCATTTCCTGGTAGATTTCAGCAGCATCACTCCAATCCTGTAGTCACTAAGTAGGGCATGGTACAAATGTTAAATAGGAACATAATGTACAAGGAGCTTAATAATGTGAAGACTTTTGGGAAGAGATTGATCATGAAGAAAAGTAGAGAAACGAGTTGAGAGATGACAAGAATGCAGAACAAGGGATCGATAAATGATTAAAGTCTAATGCATATTGTGACAATTTTGTTTTAAAAGGCTTTGGGAAAGAAAGACACATAAACATTGTCTTGTACGGAAGAAATCAGGTAATCTACGGAAGGTACTTGATTTCCATAAGTAGAATGAGAAGAGCTTTTCCTGGTGGCAAAAAAATGAACTTTCTCCTACAAAATACAGGCATGAAAGATCTTTGAAATTTCACATAGATTAATGATATCTGACATTAAAGAGGAGTGGCATAAGATTAATTAATGTCAGCTTCCCTCACCCCACACAGACAACACTGTAGCACAGACTGTGACTTCTTCCAGGGCAGGGACAGTCTCTGATTAATCTTGGAGTTCCCAGCCTTATTATTTTGGCATATTGCCAAAGTGTTTGTTGAGCACCAAGTAAAATGATTGCAGTTAGTTCCTTCCTGCATATCACAGCACTGATTGATTTAGAGGAGACGATTTAAGAGAAACTGGCAAAAGAAAGGGTGTATGAGAAAAGAAAAATAAAAAGTATGATATGAAGTAGACTGTTGAGATTTTTCAAAGGGCATGTCTAGAGATTTTCTTCATTCCCAAATTGTTCATTTCACTGCAGCATATAATTTTCTCCCCCCAAAAACATATGCAGTATGAGTAGAGAATAACAAAAGTATATTGAGATTCAGATGTTGATATTAAGTTATGAGAATCATTCTTCAACAAAATTGCAAATTGTTACTTGTTGTACGCCCAGTGCATATACATAATCTCAGGGACTCACTTTCAAATAGTCAAATTGGCATATACTACATCAAAGAAGGCTTTTAGGCTTCTATGTTTTATTTAGGAGATCAGGAAAAAGAGTTCCTATTTTTTTTATGTTCCAGTACTGGAGCATTCTGTATTCTGCCTCTGTTGAGATTGTAAATTGCTGAGGACAGTAAATTTGCTGAGGACAGACTATGACCTAGGCTGCTTTTTCTATCCTCTGTTTGCATAGTACGATAGTTCGATATTGTGGGCATGGTAGACATTCAGTAAGTAGTTGATGACTTAGATTAAATGGACAAATATAACAACATGAGTACTGTAAAAGTAAGTATAGGTAGGTGTAAAATAATTAGAAATACATTCTCATAAATGGTGAACTGTATTGATATATTTTCCCATCTCTTTACAAATATTCTATGATTAGATGGATAGATTATAAAGGATATAGTCACAGGAAATGCTTTGCAGTATACAGTGGCAATAAATTCAGTAAAAGAAAACGTGACTGATTTCACACCAATCCAACAGAGGGCATTGGTAAGTCAGGCCCAGGCAATTGCCTTCAAAAGCAATATGTGGCGATTCATAGCAATAATGACAGTGGTAACAAAGAAGAAAGTAGTGAAGCTTTAAAATAACCAATTCTTCAATGATGATGGGATTTAAGATTAACAATACAGGAGTAATTAAGGTAACAAATTAGCTAAGCGATACATAAAAAGGAATCAAGACTACATAAGGAACCACTAATATTATAGCTTATGTTTCAGAGGTAGGAAAAATGAAAAGTAAAAACCATAGTGCTTTCATCTGAATGTTTGTGTCCCCCCAAAATTCATATGTTAAAATCCTAGCCCCCATGGTGACAGTATGAGGAGGTGGAGCCTTTGAGAGGTGATTAGGTCATGAGGGAAGAACCCTCATGCGTGGGATTAGTGCCCTTATGAAACAGGTTACCAGGAGCTAGTTCACCCCTTCTACCACGCAAGGACATGGCTAGAAGGTGCCATCAGTGAACCAGAAAGCAGACCTTTTCCAGACCCTAAATCTGCTGAAGCCCTGATCTTGGACTGACCAGCCTCCAGAATTGTGAGAAATAAATTTTCTGTTGTTTATAAGCCACCCAGTTTATGGTATTGTGTTATAGCAGCCCAAATGGACTGAGACACGTGAGAAATAGAGATAGTTCTCTAGAAGTAGATTGACTGCTCCAGTAGTTTGAAACGCTTGGATTGATCTGGCCAAGTCCAAGTGGAGAGATGACATTTATGCTGAGACTGTGTTAGTTGTCATAGCAGTAAGTTTAATAATTTTTTTTTGAGACAGAATCTTGTTCTGTTGCCCCCGGCTAGGGTGCAATGGCGTCATCATAGCTCACAGCAACCTCAGACTCCTAGGCTTAAGCGATCCTCCCTGCCTCAGCCTCCTGAGTCGCTGGGACTACAGACACATGCCACAATGCCTGGCTAATTTTTTCTATTTTTAGTAGAGACGGGTTCTCACTCTTGCTCAGGCTGGTCTCCACCTCCTGACCTCAAGCGATCCTCCTGCCTCAGCCTCTTAGAGTGTTAGGATTACAGGTGTGAGCCACCACACTCAGCCTAAGTTCACTAATATTAAGAAAGGGTTGGAAGTAATGAATACAGGACTTTTTAAAGGAAGAGACTTTTCTTTGTTGTTGATAAAAAGCATAAAAAAAATGTATTCAGTTTGATTTTTTTCTAATTGAAATTTTTCATGGGTGAGGTGAGTCCTCTCAAAGAATAAGACCTTGGAATGGAACAGGTCAAGAAAAAGATATTTTGAGTTTAAGGAAATACTTCATACTGCAATGTACAAGTAGGAAGGACATATAGCTTGCTTAATACAAGCACTGTTCCAGAATTTGGGAGTTTCAAGACTTAGGGGGGAGGGTAGTCAAAACATGACTATAAATACGTAGGGAAAAAATGCACAAATGCTTCATGGCAAAATGTAAAAAATAGCTGATAAGAGGAGCTATACAAATTTGAAAGATCAAAAGTTTATAAAGTTTATGGAAATGCTGAGAGAAATGAATGCTTCAAAAATGTGGTTAGTCCTAGAAAAACCATAAGAAAGGTTAAAAAAAATGACATTAAGGTATTAAGACAATTTAGGTGATTACTCATATCAGGTAGGATGATGAGTGCCAAAGGAACCTATGAACATAAGCTAGTAGAGAAGCACATGGAATTTAATTTTTCTAAGGAAACAGAACTTACAGTGGAAATGCATTATAACTGGCAATACAGGAGGGTAAAGATTGACCTTATATACATTTTAGAGTTTGCCAATCCAGGATATTTTTTTCCTAATAAACAACCTCTATGAGAGTGAATATCTGTGAAGAATTTTGAGTTAGTGGAAAAATAATGCAGGAACAATAGAAAATATTATTACCCCATTTTATAAACCTGTTCTCTTATCCTAAGACTATTATGGGAAATTATACTGTAATAACAGAATACAAACCTTTGGAGATTAGAGATCATTTTGAAATAGAAGAAATGTGAGAGGGTTGTAAATTTGGCAAGATATGTTTTTCTCATGCATAGTTTGGGGATTAAATAGTTTCCTTTAGCATAAACATTGACTCTGTTAATACTAAAAAGCAAAACGTCCCTGAACTAACCCTACTGTTTTCTTTTCAGGTATGAGGAATGTACTAAATTTCTCCCTCAGGACAAGGGTCAGCAATTTGATGGAGACTGTAATTCAGTGAATGTGTAGTTTTTATAGACTGCGAAAAGCAATAGTAATTTCAGTGTTTTATTACAGATATCACTTTGTCTCCTCCATCTCTTCCATTTTATTATGTATTACATGCAGCAACACGATGAAAGGTAATGTGCTTTTTTCACTGAAGTGGAGAACGTGGGACAGAGTTGATAATATAAGTGTGGGGCCCATCCCCCCAGCCCCCACCGATTTCATAAGCTTTGTGCTCATAGATTTGCATGCTGTACTTTTTATTTCAGTGACATTTAACAAAGCCATGGCCATGGAGGAAATTAAACTTACAAAGAATGTCCATAATGAGGCTGTGAGTGCTGATGCTTCAGGTATGGTGCATAGTGGCTACTCTGAGTTGCAAATTAAAGAGACAGAAGCCATCTTTTCTCTGTTTTTTTTTTTTTTTTTTTGTGTGTGTGTGTGTGTGTGTGTGTGTGTGTGTGTGTGTGTGTGTACAGAAATACCTGGATTTACCCGTAGGTTAACTTGTGTAGTAACCTCATCTGTCTAGGACACAGTGACACACCCAGGTATAAGCAAAGCAAAGCCAGCTAAAACAGATGCCATTCCTCCTCTGCATTAAACTCTGGGGCGAGCTCCTAGGCTCCCTCGCCCAGAGTGACTCTCTCTTTACATATGCTTCTTTCATGCTTCATCATCTAATTTCCCATCTTGTAAACACAAGAAGCATTAAGTTAGGAAGGAGAAGCAATTATAAGACTCAGACTCACTAAGCTGATAAGAAGTGACAGTTGAAATTTGAAAGAGGGAGGCAGAAAACTTATTTTAAAATAGGCACCAAAATGTTTTAAGGCAGAAGAGCCATTGAAAGGGACAGACCATCCTATATATTTCAGTTTCTTCTCAAGTCATCATTTTATTGTATCTAAGGTTAACAGTAATGGCCCCGACACAGCAAATGTACTATTCAATGTATAATCTCTATTGTAGAAAAATTTCCATCTAAGATGCTTTAATTTTAAAAAATGTTGAAATTGATAGGGCTACTATTTAGTTAACCTCATTCTTTAATAATATTAGGTAAATAAGAATTACCATAATACATTACATTGAAGAAGCCCTAAAATACATCTATTTTTATTAGTAGTGATCAGAACATTTTCATATTAAATTCCAATCTCATTTTTTCTCTGCAAAATTCCTTCCAGTGACTTACAGGAAAACTGGCAATGATTAGATTTACTTCACCTTTCTTGGCAGAGATTAAAAAGGAGATGTGTATGCTAGTTCATTCTTGCCTGTTAATTTCCTGCGTGTGATGTATTTTTGCCTTGTTTTATTTTATCTACAGCAGAATCTCTCTCTCTTTAAAAACAATAGTATGTCGAAAATCGCTTATTTAGATGTTACACACTTTTATTTTATCTACAGCAGAATTTCTCTCTCTTTAAAAACAATAGTATGTTGAAAATCGCTTATTTAGATGTTACACACTTTTCTCTTTCTGAAAGTAGACATGAAAATTTGGATAAAGGAAAGTTAGGGAAGGCATTTTGCATTATACTAACACCAAACTTTCCTTCCCCCTCTCCCGCTCACCCCCACCTCCCCAGCGCACACCCTGGCCGGTATATGAGTTTATGGTGTGTTTGTGGAAGCCTGGCCCCAGTGTAATTTTCTGTGACTCAGACAGTGAAGCTTTTACCACATTTCTAGGGAGGGTTACAAAGTGTACTAGACCTCCCTATTTCCTTATTGTGTAGGGTGATTTTTTTCTTTTTTGAGGAAATGTATTTTATTTTTCTTGGTTATATGATTTCTTTGACTACATTATTTCTTATCTTTCCTCATTAGAAGTCACAAATTTACTTTGCTGTGTGACTTATCTGCACAGTTCTACAATTATTTGCTGCTATTTGGGGGCATAAAGGAGTTGATCTTTCAAATATCTCTTATTTAAATCTGAAGTAAACCAGATTTCATTTCTGGAAATCAAAAACATATATATATATGGAGGGGGGGGGAATGGCAATATACCTGCCATACCTCTTAAGCTATTATTTCTGTGAGACGTGAGAAATTGTGCGGCCCATGAACCCGTGAAAGTTTTTGGCCAAGAACCTCAAAAAGAAGAGAGGAGGGACACTTTCTCCTGAGGGAATTTGTGTTATCAGAAGTCTTTGATGTTAGAAGTTGGCTCTAGCATTTAATCAGGGAAGAAGCAGACCCAAAATGATCTTATTTCCACTCTTATGTCATATAGCAAGATATTTCTACCTATCTGTTCCTTGGGTGGGGTGGGGCTTAGTGTTTAGTATAGAAATAGGAGAAAACATAGAAAAAAAATCAATCTCGGAGTATGTACTAAACTGCTTAGTACCTGTGAAGAAGTAGAAGCATAAAACCTTCCAAAGAAGAGCTCTTACTCTCTCAGGGAGTTTTTTCTTACCTACTGTGTACCAGGTACTATGCTCTGTGTTACTTCACAAGTATCATTTTTCTTAGAGTTGTGGCCATGTCCCTTTAGTGTCTGTAGGATAAAACAGAAAATTTGTCCCTTACTTAAACTCTAAGGGTCCCCTTGTGCCCTTAAAGTTTAAGGGGAAAATAAATGGCATAAGAAAAAACATATTTCAAGGCCAGGTGCGGTGGCTCACGCCTGTAATCCTAGCACTCTGGGAGGCCGAGGCGGGTGGATCTCTCAAGGTCAGGAGTTCGAGACCAGCCTGAGCAAGAGCGAGACCCCGTCTCTACTAAAAAAATAGAAAGAAATTATCTGGCCAACTAAAATATATATAGAAAAAAAATTAGCCGGGCATGGTGGCACATGCCTGTAGTCCCAGCTACCCGGGAGGCTGAGGCAGGAGGATCGTTGAAGCCCAGGAGTTTGAGGCTGATGCCACAGCACTCACTCCAGCCCGGACAACAAAGCGAGACTCTGTCTCAAAAAAAAAAAAAAAAGAAAAAACATATTTCAAAATGAGACCAAAAGTATTAACTTTAGGGTACTAGTTTTTGTTTTGGTGATCGGTGAGTCAGATTTAATAAAACCTGAGTAGCCATAGATTGCCTAGTGTTCAGTAGAAAACATCCTATGTTTTTCGTTCATCATTCACTTCCTTATATTTCATTAGCTTCTGGGTTTTAATTTGTGGTTTGGTGGGCTCCTTTTCACCTCCTCCGGAGGAATGGAGTGGCGTTTAGGGTGAAAGCCCCACAACTTGATGCATCATAGGTGAGACCACTCCTAAAGAAGGTTGTGTCCAGTGACAGATGCTCCTCCTGAGTTGCACTGTCATGGCAAGATGATCAGGAAAAACAGCCACTCGAATGAGATGTAGCCCACAAAAGTACTATCAAGGTAGCAAACTGAAAGTAAAAGTGCTGAAATTTTGTGGCAAATATTATGTAAAGCAGGCCACTAGCTCCAACTTGCAAATCTTTGGTTATGCAAATACTTTCATTGCAATAGCATCTTTTTCAGGCTTTTAGCAGCAAATTAATTTAGGTGTGTGGAACAGGCTTGGTTAGAGAGAACCTAACATTTCATTATGTCCTTAGTTTAAAATCTAACCAATATCGGTGTGATTTATGCCTCATTCCCTAAGAACTTCTCCAGTTTCCTTCCAGAAAGAAGTTTTCTCTTCCCTGACCTTCCAAGGAAAGATTTCACATCACCGAAAGTTAATTTAAAATTCTGACTTTTAGGATCCCAAGTTGAGAGTAGTGTCTCTCAATATACAGCCATGACACAGAAATATTCTTTTGTTCTCATTTATTATTTGGGAATAAAAGTGGATTTTATTTTTGCATTTCCTTTCAAAGAGTAGAAACTTTAAAACATTTGGTCTGTTTTCACCAAATTCGTTACAATAAAACAGTTTCACTTTGATCATGGTGATTACTCTGGCTTCTCTTTTAGTATCCTGGCTGCAATATTTGTTGGAAGTTCTGCCTGTCTTTGTGGCTTAGCATTCAAATAGCCAGTCTCCAAGAGCCCTCGTCCATTATATTACACTGTTGATGAAGGGAATTAATTTATTCTCTGTGGCTTTTTAATTAAACTAGACTTCATTTTTTTAATATGAAATAGTTCAACACAATGAAATCTTCATTACTCATCAGTTAGGAACCCAGACACTAAGCCAGATTATAAAGAGCTGGGATGGCTATCTCTAACAATGCTCTCTCCCAATATTGACACTGTTAGTGCAAATAAGCGCAATGGGAGCATAGATCACTCTACACAGGGGTCTGTAAGTTGCCATAGGATAAAAGTCACAAGTTTTTGAATATGTTGACACCCATTCACTGATACTTTAAGAAACCTCTTTCAACTGTATGCTCATCAGATATTGTTGCCAAGAACAAGGGGTTGGAAAGAGGCTTGTCATCCTATAACTTTTATATATTCTACTACCTTCCAGAATTTTTAACACAGAATTAATGGGAAATTAACAAAGAATGCACTGTGATATTTTTTAAAAAGTAGACCTTATTTTTTAGAGCAGTTTTAGGTTTATAGCAAAATTAAGCAGAAAGTATAAAGAGTTCTCATATACCTCCTGCATACACAGTGTAGTATTTTAAATTTGAAAATTCACTTAAAAAAACAGCTTTATTGAGACATAATGCACATACCATGAAATTCACCTTTTTAAAGTGTGCAATTCAGTATATTTTAGCATGTTCACAGAGTTGTGCAACCATCATCACTATCTAATTTCATAATTAACATTTACTTTTAAATGATGAAATTGAAATATCATTTAGGGAGTTTAAAGGAAAGGAAAAAAATACTCATTTCTAAAACTCAACATGCAAGCCAAACTCTTGTCATTTTTTATGCATTTTATTTTAGCTTTTTTAACATTCAGATATTTTTATATAGACTAAGAGTGTTGTATGTAATTATTTTTTACATTTTGTATGACAGTAGATGGCTCTGTCTCTTTAAGGCTGCTCATAGGTGCTGAGGTGTGCTTTGATTCTTACTGCTGTGTGTACACATGAAATTATTCAAGTGAAGAAAATAACTTCATGGCTACGTATGCTGTGGTGTGATGCTTTCCATTAAACCATCTTCTTTGTATCTGAACTTGCCAGAGCACTCTTAAAGGCGTAGACTTTTGTTCCTTAGTAGCTGATAGATGTCTTTTATTCGTGCATGCTAAGGCGTGAAAACGGTAAAAGCTTAAATTAATTAATAAAGTTGATATGCCTTTAGATGATGCTATCCCCTTAAACTAAGGACAGATGTGTCACTGGGCATCATCAAGGAGTGATTTCAACTAGCATCTATGGGGGGACTGGGCAGTGAGCATATAGGAATGAACACTAAGAGAAATGGAAACATACACGATGAATAGGAATACATTTACAGAAGTTTCACAAATGGCAAAAAATATGTGAAAACATGCTCAGGAGATGTGAATGAAAACATTTTTTCAAGAATCAGATTAGGAACAATTTTAAAAATTGATAATGTTAAGTGCAATAAAGAATTTGGAAAAGTAGGTATTCATACACTGTGAGTGTAATTGATCAACCTTTTAAGAGGCTAATTTGATTGCATTTATTAAGATTTAACATTTCTAGCCTCTTTAATGAAGAATACCACTCAAGAATTTTGCGTAAGTAAGAGCATACGTAAAAACACGTGTACAATGATGTTCATTGAAGCCATATTTGTAGTAGCAAGAAATTGGAAACAATCTATTGTTCAGCAGTAGGAAAATTCACTAAATAAATTATGGTTTACAGATAGCCATTAAAAAGGATAAAGTATATGTACTTCCCAGTGCACATGTGCATGATATGCTTTTATGTGAAAAAGTAGAAGTTATATTTCCCCTTTTATTTATAAAGTATATTTGTAGATAAATCTGCTTATGTGTAGGAAAACTGAGGTTGGAGGACATTCCACTTTTTATTTTATGTGGATTTTTCTAATTGATTGGATTTTGAGTGACTTACTTTTTTTTCTGTTTTTCAAACCCAAAATTTGAGAAATTCAGTGACATTCATAAGGCTTTAAAAAATGAAAAATTACAATAATTTGAGCAAGTCTATCAAAGTATTGCCAAGTAGAAGTCCATAAGGAACCAGCTTTAATGAATAGGTAAAAATCATTTCTAATTAGTATCTCAGCAATTACAAAAAGATGTTTCTAAAGTATATAGAAAAAGTTTTTATTGAGGCTAAATCTCTTGAAATAATTTTCAGTTTTTTCTAATCATAAATGTAATACATGATCATCATAAAACATTTTGAAGTCAGATACTGTGGTTCACGCCTATAATCCCTGCACTTTGGGAGGCCAAGGTGGGAGGATTGCCTGAGCCCAGAAGTTCGAGGCCAGCCTGGGCAACATAGCAAGACCCTATCTCTAAAAATAAGAAAAATTAGGTGGGTGTGGTGGTGCGTGCCTGTAGTCTCAGCTACTCAGGAAGATGAGGCAGGAGGATCACTTGAGCCCAGGAGTTTGAGACTGCAGTGAGCTATGATGACATCACTGCACTCCAGCCTGGGCAACAAAAGAAGACCTTGTCCAAAAAAAAAAAAATTTGAAAAAAAAATATAAATATGAAGACAATAATAAAAATTACCTATGATTCTATCAACTAGAGGTAATAGTAGGCCAAGTCTTTAATTTATTCTATCAATTTGAAATTTCAAAAGATTCTATTTTCACGATAAAAGTGCACTTCACCCTAATCACTTGTCTAATTGCTGAATTAGTAGGGGATATACACAGTATTAATGGAATTTCCGCATGATTCCTAGAGAAAGTTAACTGGTAATATTGCACATTGTGATAGGCCAGGTGCGGTGGCTCACGCCTGTAATCCTAGCACTCTGGGAGGCCAAGGCAGGAGGATCTCTTGAGCTCAGGAGTTCGAGACCAGCCTGAGCAAGAATGAGACCCTGTCTCTACTAAAAATAGAAAAAATTAGCGGGTGTGGTGGCATGCGCCTGTAGTCCCAGCTACTTGGGAGGCTGAGGCAGGAGGATTGCTTGAGCTTGGGAGTTTGAGTTTGCTGTGAGCTAGACTGACACCACGGCCCTCTAGCCCAGGTGACAGAGTGAGACTCTGTCTCAAAAAAAAAAAAAAAAAAGAGAAGAATAGAAATGTTGAAAGGTAAAAAGAGGGAGAGAGGAATACAGACAAGTATGTCAGTGAAATCCTAAAATTATCAGAAAAGGGAGAAGTGTGTGATCAAACCAGCCAGTAAAGAAACTCCCGTTTGTTTCTCCCTTCTGCTGTCTTGCACTGGCAGCCGGCCACAGTCAGCAAGGGGCTGGCCAAGAACAGAAGGGACCGGCACTGACCACCTGGAGCACTTGTGTTACTTGGTATCTGGAGAGTAATTCTTTGAACGACTCCTCACAATATATTCATGCTTGTAAGAGGAGCGATTGGATTACGTTAACCATCCTAAGCTTCTTATCCTGGCGGTATGACTTAAGTGTCCCCCTTTCTAAGGTGGACCCTGTGCCCTACCATTATCAGTCTGTAGTTTGCAGGCGGGTCTGGTCAGTAGCTTCCTGAGGTCCCTTCCTTTCTTTCCTTCATCCCGCTGTCCACAATTGCATATCGAACTGTGCTCCCAGAGGCTGCAGGACTCAGTAGTTTCTGACTCTTCAGCACTTTAGCATCCGCACCTTCAGGAAAGGCTACATAATTTGTGGGGTCCACTGCAAAATGAAAATGTGGAGCCACTTTTGTTCAAAAAATACTAAGAATTCAAGACAGTGAAAGCAAAGCATTAAAACAAACTCAGGGCCCTTTGGGACTGCACAGATTGCATGTCCACAAGGCTGGCTCTGTCCGCCTTAGCCTTGCCTCCTGACCAGACATATCCTAGCACCAACAGCGGGCACAGAGATTGTACCCCCAATCCTCCTTTCCTTTTTTTTTTTAAGACAGGGTCACACTCTGTCACCCAGGCAAGAATGCAGTCTCATCATCATAGTTCACTGCAGCCTTGAACTTTGGGCTCCAGCGATCCTCCTGCCTCAACCTCCCAAGTAGCTGGGTCTACAGGTAGATGCCACCATGCCCAGCCTCCTTTTCTTTATTGAGGAAATACCTGCCTCCATAAGAGACTGCTGGCCTTCTAATCCTTGGGACAAAACTGCTCTTTGAAAATGAGGGAAAGGTGTCCCCTGTGGGTGGATGCAGCCCCATGGAGCCATGGCTTAATGCCCTGTGCATATTCAAGAAAGACTTCCCTTCCTTCAGGTGGATGTGGGCCTGTGCTGGGGCACGTAGCCTGGCACTTGGTGAGTGCCAGCTGGATTCCATCCACCTCCAGCACTCCTGGCTGGGCACCTTCATGCAGGGAACAGCCTGCAGCATTCTACAATGGCCTCATCTAGGGCACAACCTGGTTGATCTGTTGGCATGGATTGGCCAGATTGCTGGACAAAAATATCCTTTCTCCTTAATAGTTCCCACATGACAATCCAAATCCCTTGATTTGGGGTTCTTGAGTACCCAAGGCATCTCTGGTTTGCATTCTAGGCTGTAGCTTTTTTGCCCTTTTTATTGGTTGTTTTGCTCACTTATTTAAAACATTCCTTTTCTTGTGATTAAAAATTGTCTGTTGGCCGGGCGCGGTGGCTCACGCCTGTAATCCTAGCACTCTGGGAGGCCGAGGCGGGTGGATCGCTCGAGGTCAGGGGTTCGAGACCAGCCTGAGCAAGAGTGAGACCCCGTCTCTACTAAAAAAAATAGAAACAAATTATCTGGCCAACTAAAAAATATATATACAAAAAAAAAAAAAATTAGCCGGGCATGGTGGCACATGTCTGTAGTCCCAGCTACTCAGGAGGCTGAGGCAGTAGGATCGCTTAAGCCCAGGAGTTTGAGGTTGCTGTGAGCTAGGGTGACGCCACGGCACTCACTCTAGCCTGGGCAACAGAGTGAGACTGTGTCTCAACAACAAAAAATAAATAAATAAATAAAAATTGTCTGTTATTGGGATGCGATGTTTCATCTGCCTAGCTTTGCTCAGTGAGTTTCTTTAGTTGCAGGCAGACAGATCCATAAGACTCCTCTTCTGTCTTTCTGTTCTAAGTTGGTGGGTGTCTGATTCCATTTTATGTGTCTGTAACAGAGTATCACAGACTGGGTAACTTATAAGGAAAAGAAAAATATTTAAGGCAGACTAGAAGAATATTTTCTATGATTTTTATTTGGAAACATCCTTTTACTCTTCCATATTGCTTTGTTCCTGATAAAAAGAATTGGATCTTTAAATTAGTGTGAATTAACATGTGCTTATTTTACCAATTATGCTGTAAGCTTGGACATGAAGAGCAGAGACCCAACATAACAGTAGCATAAATAAGATAGAAATTTATTTCTCTCTCTTATAACAGCTCAGGAATAGACAGTTCAGGGACATCTGGGCCCTAAGTTGCTTGTCCCTGGGTCTAAGATGGCTTGCTACCACATGCATGCTCTGGGCAGCAGAACGGAGGAGGAAAATAGAAATGGTATATGCCTTCCCTTTAAGCACACTTGCTGGAAGTTGCCTGTATCCCATTAGCTAGAACTTGGCCATAAACTTGATAGCAGACAGCGAGGTACTCAGCTTCAGATCATGGAGTTTAACATTATTGAGGAAAGGGAGAATGGATACTGAGGACAGCTGTCAGTCTCTGTCACACTTACCTTTGGGAACATATTCTACTCATCACTTTTTGAACCCAGAGCATTAAATGATGTATGGTGTAATTAGCTTATTAAGAAGTTAGACATAAAAGTCTGACTTTAATTGCAAATGGCTTCCGATTCACCAGTTGATTTTGATCATTTGTCAGTGGCTGCCTGTGATACTTTGTTAAGGATTGTGAGGGCTGTATTTGCACTGAGCAGGAAAAGAATTATATGATCAATAAGGGATATCTAGCCTGGGCACAGGGTAGAAGAATAATGTCATGTATTTGCTATCCTTAGTCTTAGTTCAGAGAACAGCTCCTATAAAGTCATAGATTTTATTGTAGGTAGCACTGATAGAGATGTTTTCTTTTTATCCCAGAGATTGATTCCACTGCCACGAAGCAAGGGTTTAAATTGGGGGATGAAGTTGGGGTTGGTTGGGAGGAGAGCTTTGTATATAATGGAAGTACCACTGACTAGTGGAAAGGAAGGTTAAATTGAATGACCAGTTGAAATAAATGTTTAGGGCTGGGCATGGTGGCTCATGCCTGTAATCCCAGCACTTTCAGAGGCCAGGTCAGAGGATCACTTGGGGCCAGCAGTTTAAGACCAGCCTGGGCAACACAGCGACTCCTTGTCTTTAAAAAAACAACAAAAAAATAAAATAAAATAAAAGAATGAAAGAAAAAAAGCTCGGCGTGGTGGCATAGGCCTGTAGTCCTAGCTATTAGGGAGGCTGAGACAGGAAGGTCACTTGAGTCCAAGAGTTTGAGGCTGCAGTGAGCTATGATCACACCACTGTACTCCAGCCTGAGCAACAGAGCAAGACCCTGACTCTAAAAAAAATAAAAAAAAAAGAAAGTCACCATATGTGGTCACATTCAAGAAAGAAAGTGTGAGAAATAGATTGATAAGAATCAAGTAATTTTCTCCTTGCTCTCAATGTCTTGTCTTAGTCCATTCAGGCTACTATGACAAAATGCCATACGCTGGGTACCTTATAACAACAGAAGTGGGGTTCTCACAGTTCTGGAGGCTGGGAATTCCAAGACTGAGGCACTGGCAGATTTGGTATCTGGTGAGGGCCTTTTTCTCCATAGATGGCCATCTTCTTGCTGTAACCTCACATGGCTAAAGTAGTGAGGGGTGTCTCTCAGCTCTTTTATAAGGGCACTAATCCCATTCATGAGGGTTCTACCCTCCTGACCTAATCACCTGCCAAAGGCCCCACCTCGTAATACCATCACTCTGGGAGTTAGGATTTCAGGATGTGAATTTTTGGGAAACATAAACATTTAGTCCATTGTACTTATGTATATAAATCTTGATAGTTTATTATACTGTATATGTATTACCTTGTTTTGCTTTATCTTTCTTTGTATCTTGTCTCTTCAGCTAGACGATGAGCTCTTGAGAAACATCTAAATCTGTCACCTTTCTGTGTCCCTAACAGTCTCTAGCACAATGTCTCACACACAGAGCAAAATAGATATTTGTTGATTGCTTGATTGAAACCATGCATGGGGATCTAGTTACCGTGTTTTGTTTTTTTTTTTGAGACAGAGTCTCACTTTGTTGCCTGGGCTAGAGTGAGTGCCGTGGCATCCGCCTAGCTCACAGCAACCTCAAACTCCTGGGCTTAAGCAATCCTCCTGCCTCAGCCTCCCGAGTAGCTGGGACTACAGGCATGCACCACCATGCCCGGCTAATTTTTTCTATATATATTTTTAGTTGTCCAGATAATTTTTATCTCTATTCTTAGTAGAGATGGGGTCTCGCTCAGGCTGGTCTTGAACTCCTGACCTCGAGCGATCCACCTGCCTTGGCCTCCCAGAGGGCTAGGATTACAGGCGTGAGCCACCGCGTCCGGCCCTGTTTTTTAAATTCAAGGAGTTTGCTTACCGCGTAAGTGTTACTATCCCCAATTTATCTTTCGGATGCTGAGGTTGAAGGCCGCTAAGTGAATTGTACCATTCTTCCAGTGGCTCTAAATGCATTATTGATCAGTAACACAATTGACCAGCATAAATAGCAGTTTAGGATTTTCTTCCTCTCTTGTGCCTTGTGTCATTTTAGCAGGAGAAGTGAAGGATTTCCAAGCCTCCCAGAAGAGCTGCATGATAAATAACTGCTGGATAAATTAATATGCTCCTACAGATGGGAGCAAGACAAGGGACCAGATCTGGCAGTCCTGATTTTGCTTTCCTTGTTCTGCCCGCTGGCGGGAGTCACCCTTGCTGTTGGTTCAGGTCCCAGCTCCTCCCTTGCTTGTCCGTAACTGTGGGTGAGTCATGGCAACCTTGCTGGCCCTCCTTTTTCCATTGTAAAAGAGGGGTGAGTTGCCACCAGATGCTGTCTTAAAGTCCCTCAACTTCTGGACAGAAGATCCTCTGGAAACAACATTCTTGTTGCAGGAAATGGGCTCTTTGCATGATAACTAACTCTTCTTCCTCTCTCCCCCAACCAGGTTTCCTGCTGAGGTAAGTGATGTGGAGCGGGTTTTTCATTCCTTTTCTTTGGCTTTCAGTTCCTTTTGTGTATGTCTGGCCTTGTAAATGTGGTGAATAAATACTATAATTATAACCCTTTTTGACAGCTCTGTAATTTAATTGTAATTCACTCTGAGCATCTTTTAAAGACAATGATGTGTATTGAAGATGCAGCTGTTCCAATCTCATCTGCTAAACTGACAGGAATCAGTTAGAATCACAGTCCTAGCAACTGTGGGAACTTCCGATATAGTCAAGACCAAATATAGGGATATACTCTTGGGGGGGGGGTGGTATGCACATATGCGACTACTTTCTGTACCCTGGTTTGACTAAAGTGGCAGTGTAGTATTTGGAGAGAAGTGTCATTTAAAAATGCCCTTTGTATAAACATGAAAATTATTCACAAGTGGAAAATCTCTTGGATTTATTTTCTGCAGTAAGCTAAGCTATTACAGCCTCTCTTAACATTCAGAGGTAGCCCTCTGTTAAGCTGAAGCTGGTTCCTGGCAGCACTGGCTGGGTTATTGGAGACTCATTGCTCATCAGATGTGTTGGTTTCTTAGGGCTCCTCTGACAGAGTACCATAAACTGGTGGCTTAAGCGACAGAAATTGATTGTCTCACAATTCTGGAGGCTAGAAATCCGAGATCAAAATGTCCGCAGGGTTGGCTTCTCTTGAGTGCTCCATGCTTCTCTCCTAGCTTCTTGTAGCTTCAGGTGTTCTTTGTCTTGTACAGAATGTTCTCCCTGTGTCTTTGTGTTGTCTCCCTCCGTGTCTGTCTCTGTGTGCGGACTTGCCCTTTTTACCAGGACATTGGCCATATTGGATCGGGGCCCACTCTAATGACCCCCTTTGAACTTGGTCACCTCTGTAAAGACCCTATCTCCAAATAATGTCACATTTTGAGGTACTAGGAGTTAGGACTCCGACATATCTTTTTTGGAGAGACACAGTTTGACCCTAACAGACATCTACTTGAATAGGAAGGGATTTTCTTCTTATAATGGCTGCAAATAATTTGTGTCCCAAAAGGCTTTTTGGATGATTATAGGAAGACTCTTACAAGAATTATTTATTTCATAATGATAGTGTTCCTCTCATTTATTTTGCGCTATAGCACAATAAATCTACCACCTTTCCTGATATTTGGCCAAGTAGTTGCAGTGGAGCCTGGTCTGCCTTTTGACCTTCATTGTCCTGAATACAGCTTACTGAATGTGAGAGGTTATGAAAGGACCAAAATGAGGCATCCCAGAGCTTTATAACTGGTAGGTGGATTGAGGATGAACTCATCTAACTGAAGGTGAATAATATGAGTCTCTCCCTACCCCCTCAACTCTTCTTCCCCCCACTTTTACACCCTGTTGCAAGAAGGAGTTTGAATATCATTCAACAAGATGCTCCTGGCAACAGGAAATTCCTTCGTTTGAGGATTCTGGTGGGCTAGACCACAGTTTGATATGAAACTAATTTGAAAGCAGTATCTAAAATTAAGAAAATAAAATGGAGAGAATGGAAGTAACTCCATGTGACAGAAATAACAGTGAACTGAGTATTAGGAAAGCAGATCCTGGTCAAGGTTCTGCAGTCAACTAATGTGCTCTCTGAGAAGCACATTCACCTTTCTGTTCACTGTGCAGTGTGGGCACCGGATCATCAGGTGATCTCTCAGATACCTTCTAGCTTAAAGCCCTGTGACTCCAGGGTTGCTACCACATAAGAAGAGGCAGCTAGATAGTAATGATTTAGATCAGTGCCCAAATGTATGTGTTTGGTAAAAAGTTGTAAAAGGTGGTGGGTAAGAGATTTAACACAATCTGTGAAAACATAAACGTCCATTCGGTGCCTTCAGGTTTACAGTGTGATAGCACTGCTGGAAGGTAACACGAGGAAACTAAGTGGGGATATTTGGTTGAAAGACAAGAAAGGAGGTAAGAAGACTGTATTTGAGGGGGAAGAAAAGGAGGAGAAAAAGCACTCAGAGACCTGGGTTTAGGTGACGTAGGCAGGGCCCTGGTCTAGAGAGCTGAGTACACTGGCTCCTCCAATCCAGCACTTTGATCTGCAACCACACCTGTATCCTTATTACTGCTCAGGTGCATTCCTGCAACCAAATACTTACTTTCCCCATAAGTACTCCTAAACATACAAGAAAAAAGTATAAGATTGAAGGATTCCTTTGCTTTCTGAGAGACTAGCACAGGGATCTGATTAGGACTTGTGATTTCTAGTCTCTGCTCTTGTGACCAGCTTTTGGCTCTCCGTAAACAAGTTCTTGGAGCTTCACTCTGCTTGCTAAGAAATGATGTGGGGTTTTAGCTGGTATATCATCAAGGGTAACTTGGTCTTCTATGAAGGGGCCAGATAGCCTACTGGGCCCTGTTGGAAGAAAAGTACAAGCCTCACTGCAGCTCTTGATGTGCTGTGTAAATAGTACAAGAGGTCACGATTTCAAGGACCATCTGGAATGAAGATATGCCAATAAATTCATTTTAGTGGATGGGTAAAATTTTTTGCAAGCTTGGTTTTTGATATTCCTTCTGGAATTCTATTCTTTGAACTTAGGATCCTTGGGGAAGAGGTTGGGTTGGTCATAAGGCACGACCATTCATTTGTTAAATACTGACTAGAACAAATAAATAGTATGGTACACTATGAAATGTACTATGTTATAGGTTTGAACAAAGGACTCTAGGGCATAGTGGAAGGCAGAATTAATCAGTCCAACCAGGGGGCACAGTCCCTGCAAGTTCTGTTTGGGGAAAGTGAGGGTAGGCTTCCACAAGGATGTAGCATTTTAGGTGGGTCTTGAAGGATAGGTAGAAAGTAAAAGCTCACTAGATGGAGAAGTGAAAAGAAGTTCCAGGCAGAGAGATAGCTATGGACAAAGAAGAAAGAAAGTGCTGGTGTATTCAGAATCCAGCCCATAATCCAGTGTGCTTGGGGCTTAGGATTTGTAGTGAGGAGTGACAGGGCAAACCCCAGGAAAGGGGGTAGGTGAGGGCTAGATTATGAAAGTTATTAAATGTTGCACCATGCTAGGGAGTTGAACTTGATCCCCTAGATAAGAGGGAGATACTGAAAGTTTTTAAAGTATGATCAAATCTGTATTTTAGAATGATCACCCCAACAGCCACACGAAGAATGGATTTCCTACATACAGTCAGGAAAAGGAATTTGAAAACTATTGAAATACCCCATTGAAGAAAACAAAAGAACAGTATGTTTGGCATACATACTTGTTATGAGGGGAAAAAAAGAATGTAGATTAATACTTTCATGTAAATGCGTAAAAAAATCTCTAGAGAGATTCACATGAAACTAAAAGCAGTGGTATGTTGGGGAGGGGGAAATTGGCATGAGGAATGGGGTGGGAAGAAAAATTCACTTTATGACTTTTTAGCTTTTGCATTTTTCACCTATGGGAATTTATTACCTATTTAAAAATTAAATTAAAGAAAGAAAGAAAAATTAAGAAACAGGCAAACTTTAAAAAAAAGCGGCAGGTCTTAACTTTGTAATGATCATGGTTAAAGCTCCTGAGTAGAAGCTCCCAAAGAAGGTGACTGCAGATGAGAGATAATGAGCACCTAAACTAAGGAAATGTATCTTTAAGTCTCTTTTTAATCCAGAGGTCCATCTCTTTTCTTTTTTGTTGTCTTTTTTTTTCTTCAATAACACCATGAATTTGTTCTCTTGAGTCTCGAACAGTGTGGATTTTGCTGATGCATCCCTGCCATGTACTTTATATGTCCCTCTGTCCTCTGTGTTTTCTATAAATTGGTAAGGATTGACACACTATCAGATTTAGATTAATTTTCTTTCTTTTCTTTTTTGTTTTTTCTTTGAGGTGGGGTCTTGCTGTGTTGCCCAGGCTGGAGTGCAGTGGTACAGTCGTAGCTCACTGCAGCCTTGAACTCCTGGGCTCAAGTGATCCTCCCGCCTCAGCCTCCCAAGTGGCTGGGATTATAGGTGCATGCCACCAAGGCCAGCTAATTTTTCTTTTTCAAGACTTTTATTAATATAGGTGGTATGTTCTTCCATCAGGGGGAAGATAATGTCAGGTTGCCTCATTTTTCTGTGGCTTCTAGAACTTTTATGGTTTCATTTTTAACATTTTAATCTTTGTTCCACTTGGAGTTTATCCTGGTGTCTGATGTGATATGGTTCCAACTTTTCTCTTTTTATAGTTGGCTATCTAGCTGTAGTCTGTCTTTCCCCACTGATTTAAGATTCCATTTTAATCATATATTAAATTTCCAAATATATTAGATCTGTTTTCTGGGCTTTCTATTCTGTTCCATTGATCTGTCTGGTCGTACAACAGTTTTATAAAGTATTGATTATTGAGGGTCTATAAAACATCTTAATATCTGCTCGGGCTAGTTTCCCTTGATTACTCTTCTTTTTCAGAGCTTTCCTTGGTGTTCTGTTTCATTGGAATTGCATTTGACTTCTAGGTTAAGCTAAGAAGAATGACATCTTTATGATGTCATATTTTCCTAGCCAAGACTAAGGTATGCCTTTCCATTTGGTCACTAATCTGTCCTTTAAAAGTGACTTGAAGTTTTCTTCATGTCTCCTTCCCATTTCTATTAAGTTTATTGGTAGATATTTTATTGTGTTAGCAGTTATACCTTGAGGTCTTTTCATCCAGTTTATCTTATGTTTGTTGTTTATGAAAGCCATTGCTTCCAACTCCATTGGAATTGCTAAATTCCCTTCTGGTTTAGTAATTTTTCAGTTGATTCTCTTGGCTTTTTCATCCTATCATCTGCAAATAGTGATGATTCAATTTCAGTCTTAAGTTCATCTAATTTCTTTCCGTGGTGTTGGCTAAACCTTCTACTTACTAAATTCTGATTTGAATTGTTTTTTCTTCAGTTGCTAGTGCTAGTTTACCACATATCTGCTTTTGACTTAAAGCCAGCTCTTCCAGCACTAGGCTGCTCCTGGCAGCAGGTGACCTAACTGTCTTCAGTTTCAGTAGACAACTGGAACATAGGTAGAAGGTTAAAGCTGAAAATATAGAATTAGAAATTGGCATAGTGGTACTGTTAAAGCCAAGGGAACTCTGATTTACTCCTAAGCACAAATAGGAAATTAAGGAAGATGTGCCTCTGCTCTGCCCTCCAGTCTAGTTCATAGGGTAAAGTCCTGTTGTGTTTAAGGGCATGTTATCAACAATTCATTGCCACTTGTATGTGTATTATGATACGGTAGGTAGACTTTAAAATGTCTGCAAAGTGTGGATTTTAAAAGAAATAAAATGCCTCACCCTATTTTCATTAGATAAAAACATTGGATTATGTCCTTTAAAAGACACAATGGGAATAGGGGAAGAAATTGTAAAAGCTCCTATTACTCATATCTGACCAAATGCCATAAAGCAATAAATCCTGGGGTATTTGTCAAGTCAAAGCTTTCATCAGAAACAGATAAGACATCTAGAGCTAGAGCCACCTGGATTTGCATAAACCACTGAAGTATTCTGTTTAGGAACAGTGAAATATTATAGAACTTAGAAACTTTCATTTTGTGAGATGTCTCCTGAAAGATTATTTTAGAGATTATTTTTATTTTCTTGGAGGAAAAAGAAAGATTAGCATGCTCAGTAGTGCTACAGACTCATTAAATACCAGCTCACATCTCCATCGGTAAAGCTAAGTTCTTTGAGTAGTGGAATTGTTCTCTTTGAACACAGGTATGAGATAAACCGCTTGTCTAGAACCCACAATCACACAGGTGCACAGTCTCTCAGGACAGTGGCAGCCAAGTAGTAATTGAAGGTCATACATCAGTTGCTCACTGTAGAAAGGATGATCCTGTCCAGATTGGTCTGCTCAGCCACTCCCACACCCACATACGCTAGTCATTGACAGTAGATTCAGCTTTTAAAACAAAGGTCTAAGCAACCATAAAGGGAAAAAATGGATAGATTTGGCCATAGAAAATTTAAAACTTTTGTGTGGCAAAATATTCCATGAGAAACGTTAAAAGACAAAAAATTTTTTTTGCAACATATGGCTAGTTTGTATATCCTAAATATATTAAAAATGCATAACATTGAGACCATTTGCCACCTATCAGACAGAGAAAGAGAAAACATGTTGTTGGTGAAGTTTCAGGGAAATAGCACACATCACTATTTGGAATATGAATTGCCATAACCCTTTTGGAAAGTAATGTAGCAGTGTATAGTGAAATTTAAATTCACACTGACCCAGCAAACCCTTTCTTTGGAATTTATGCTATAGACATAAAAACATCAGAGCCTGAAGGTGTCTAAACCAAAATATTTACTTTAGCATTGTTTATACTGATGCAAAAGAAAAAACGGGAACTAGAATATCCATTAATGGGAGCAAAGGTTGAAATAATGAGTTAAATCCAAATCTGGAGGAATATCCATGACGTAAGTATCTATGATATATATTATAAAATGAAGAAAACAAATTATACAGTAATTTGTAGATTATAATTCCTTTTTGTTAAAAAGAAAAAAATAACAAATATACACTCATATCTTTATATGAATAAATGAATAAAGGGAGCCAAGCATGAACCAATGAGTATGATTAATCTAGTGTTTTATAGATTAGGTCCATTTATATGCACATAAGGTCCTATAAAAAATTGGTAAGAAAAATGGACTTTAAGTGCAAAGGATTGGATTGATTATAGTTTTTGATTCATGACTCACTCTATTGTCAGTAAATGCAGCTTCACACTATCACTTTTTTGCTGGATGTCTAGTATTGATTATATGATTATATGATATATGATTATATGAGTATAAAATATTTAATCAGTTGCCTGGTGCTGAACATTTTAGATGATTTCACAGTGTTTGGTTTTAGAAATAATGCTACCTAGCCATATTTTTGTATACTTTCTAAGTATTTTCCTATCATAAATTCATGGAACTGAAATTGCAAGATTAAAAGATATCTACATTTATATATATATATACACACACACACATGTATAGGTAGATCAATAGATGGAGCAGTAGATGTAGATGTATAGATATATATGTATAGTATGTATACATATGAGATATATATAGATACAGATATCTTTTAACCTAGCAGTATGTATAATTTTCTAGTTATCCATTGCTACATAACAAACTACCCTAAAACTGAGTACTTTAGACAACAACATTTATTTTACTCATGAATCTGTAGTATGGATAGGGCTTAGTTAGGATGGCTTATTTTATTCCAGTTGACATTGGCTGGGGAGGCTTGAAAGCTGAAGGCTGGAATCTTCTGAAGGCTCTTTCACTCACAGGTATGGTGCCAGGGCTGGGAAGAGTCAACTACTTGGGGCTTGGGACAGCTGGCACCCTCAGGCATCTTTCTCTGTATATGTTTTCACTGGCATGTTGACTTCAGGGTAGCTTGACTTCGTACATGGCTGCTTAGGGCTAAAAATCCTTGTCTCCCAGTAGAGCGCCGGGTAGAAGCATTGTCACCTTTTCTAACTCAGCCTTGGAAACCATGTGGCATCACTTCCATTGTGGTCACATGCCCACCTGTCAATGGAGGAGCGGGGGGGGGGGGGGGGGGGGCAACGGGCTAGAGTGGTGTGGCCACTGTTGGAAAAAGTTCCACAGTACGTCCCTGACAGAGTATATGATTCCCAAATGCCTTCTTTGCTCCCACTTACTCAACAATGAGTCAAACACTGTCTTGAGTACTGGACATACCATGGAGATTTTCCTCTGCTATTAGAGATGGACATTAAACAAATAGTCGCGAAAATAAATGTAAAATTGCAAGTGCAATGAGCGTTGTGAAGGAAAAGTGCAGGGTACACGGGAACACCAGGTAGGGGGACTATTGAAATGTCATTGAGGAAGTGACTTTTAAGCTGAATCCTGAAAGATGAGTAGGAGATACTCTAGGCAAGAGTGAGGGGCAAAGTCTTCAATGAGGAGGCAAAGGTCCAAAGAAAGGAGGGGACTTGGTGTGTTTGAGGGACTGACGGGAGTGCAGTGTGGCCGATGGGAGTGAGTGCTAGATGAGGCTGGAGAGGCAGGAAGGCCAGAGCAGGTGAGCCTGTCACAGAGATTCCCAGACCGTACCTAGCCTACCTGTGAAAAGATCCCCTTGGCTGCAGTGCAGAGAAAGGGCTGGAGGTAAGTGGTTGTGTCAAAGGACCGCAGTCATCCAGGCAAAAAGGAGAGTGTCTCAGACCAGGGTGCTGATGGGGGATAGACAAAGATGTGGACAGATATTTTAAGGCAGGGACTACAGGACTTATAATTCACGTTTCAGTACTGGCATTGATTCATTATGTACTACAGGATGCTGGAGTGTTTAGTCTTTATTGATAAGTTTTGTTGGGGAGGAAAGATTTCTTTTCTCACCCATCACGAGGTTGATGGCATAGGCACCTATAACAAAAAAACAGATTAAAAAGAGAAAAGGATAACAAATTTATTTAATATAAGTTTTTTTCTGACTTGAGAGCCTTCAATGGAGACCTAAAGAAACAGGGAACCTGTGTATTTTTCTGCTAAGTTTGATGAAGAGTGGACAGTGTGGAGACATTTGATTGGAGGACAAAGAGGTATGATCCAATGGTAATAAACTGTGGGGAACTTAGTGAGACCTGTTGGTTCAGGCTCTTCTCTGTGTCCCTGTGTCTTCAGAGCTAAGGTTGTTCCTTTCCTCCAGGTACAGAGAGGGTTCCTCTTAAATGAGGCTCTCGCTTCAGGAGAGAAAGGCAAGGGGAAGCTGAGGGTGACCTTCCTGCTTCTGCTGTTTTCCCAAATGCCAGGGTGCCATATTTTGGGGTTCATGTCCTGAACCCCATCAGTGTCCTCTTCCATATTCATCCCCAGCACATCAAGGTGACTTCAGTGTGGCCATGTGGTGCTCAGGCCTCCGCTTGTCACATGAAGCATGGATTTCTAATGTGAGGCGCCAACAGGCAAAGGAGGAGCCTTCTGACACACGGCCAGCGCCTTGTTGGCTCCTCGTCATTCCCTGCAACAGAGGAGAAATGAGATGATGAGGCCGAGGCTTTCTCAACAGGATAGAATTGAGTGGGGCTGGAGCGGGTACAGGGGAACGGGAAAGACACCGCCATCTTCTGCTTTTTGGGGAGACTTTACATTCCTCACTGTTTTATCAAAACATTGTATTTTCTATGCTTCAATCCCCCGAGAAAGAAATCCTTCCTAAGAAAAGTTGCCTTCTGTGGGGAAAAGAATAGATAGAACATCTCTGGGCAGAATCCTCATTTAATTAAATTGATTCAGATTCTATGAGCACATACCGAGAACCTGCTATGTCCCAGGACTGTGGTGAACCCACGTCATCCTGTTTGTCCCTCACCGTGGCCTTGTGAAGGGGGTGACATGGGGCTCCATTTACAGAGGTGGAAATTGACCTTTAATGTAAAATGTTAACATCTACTCTGTCTCCATCAAGAGTAATAAAAAGCACCATTAAAACCTTCCCTTCCCCTAAGTTTAGCTGACATGAGCCATGGCCTAAATGTCACCTAAATGCATTTAATAAGCAGGACTGAACCTGGAGTGAATTCAGGTCGTCTTTTCACCTAAAAAAAAAAAAGTGTCTGAATCTAGAAATAGGATGGATATTACCAAGTTAAATCAACCTTTGTGAAAACAAAGTCAGGCACCATCAGAGTTGATTAGCATTCAGCCTAAGAGTCTCCTGGGACGCTGCCCCACCCCCGTCCCCAGTCTCCTAGGAACCACCACTAGACTAACATAAAAAGCTTTATCTTATAAGTCCCTCCAAATGTAGTGATTTCTGGAATATGAACACTTTAAAAAGTACAGACGGACATCTGCTCTGCTGAAGTTTGTGTGTGAATTGAGTCAGATGAAAGTCATGAGAAATTATTAAATCTGTGACAGTTTTTTTACGGGACTTTAAAAAAGCAATTAAGTTCCAGATATTTTAATTTCACTCATTCTTTTTTATTATTCCTCCCTCTAATATGCTCTAGGCATATACTAGGCACTGAGAATACAGAGCCATAAGAGATAATATTCATTTATTAAATATGTATACCCTTCCTCGTCTCAAAAGGTACATGAAATGGTTTGTAATGAATGACATCATTTCCCACCTCATGAAGTGGGGAAGATGGGTGAGGACGCAGAGAATGAATCCCCTGATAGAGACATGTCCAAGGGCTGCGCATAACCCGTGGCCAGGGAGGGCGCAGCACAGACTGGGGGTGGGCGAGTGGGGCACCCCCACAGAGATTCTCTGGAAGAACAACCACACAAACCCATCAACTCAGTTTTGTGTGTTTTAAATTTTTCCCTGCTTGCCTCTTTCTTGGTCCTTGGGGACCAATCACAGTTTTAAGCAGGGTTGCTCTTCTGTTTAGCCAGAATGCATGACCTGATCTTCAAAAAGAACATTCTTAGGTTTGTCTTCTATGACTTCAGACCATTCCTTTACGTTTCAAAAACTTATTCCTAAGTATAGGTCTGGTTAGCTGTGTTGCACTCCCAGGAGTTCCATTAGTGCAGCTGTGACTAAGTCCACATGCACATCCTCCATGGTTTGGAGATGTCCTGCCCTGCTGTCAGCAGGACGCATGAGCCTGCATCATGGTGGCTGCAGTGGTTGCAAGCAGGAGAGGAGCTCAGATCTTTCAGTCAGCTGTTGTGCCTACAAAGTCCATGTTTAAAGTAGTTTTCATTTGCTTCCATGTGTCTGGTTGGTGTATGGAAAAGGGCAGACTCTAGCCCAAAGTGCTCATGAAATTTTCCTACCCTCTTCTCTCCAATGTGGGTGCAATGTGTGTTTTCTGGGTCCATTAACTCCCATTTTTAACCTTGGTGAGTTTCTGCTCATTACACCGAAAGGGCCTTAACTAAAACAAATACTCAAAGCACAAGTTTATGCATCTTTTAATCTGACCAGCAATCAATGGTTTAATTCTCCAAGATAAACTTTGATTTCTGAAATTCTATTTAATTGGGTCTTACAAAAGGTTTCTACGCTTTGCTCAGTTAATATTGAGTCACTGAAGCAATGAGTGAATAAAAGTAACCAAGGTAAATTATCCTTCCCAATTCCTCTGCCTCTGATTTCATGGAGGGACTTTTACTTCCACTGGAAGCCAGCATTTCTCTTATTTATTCAATAAGTGAATACATAACTAGCGACTGCTGTGTTCCAGGCATGGTTTATAGATGCCAGGAATGTAAAGATAAGTATGGCATGGACCTTGCCCTCCCGCAGCTCATGGTTTAGCCAGGGAGACTGACAAACAAACCAGTGATTACAATATAGTAAATTCTGTTTAGGTGTAACACCGGGTGCTATGGAAACACAGAGGTGCAGCACCTGACCAGCCTGTGGTAGAGCTCTGGAAAGTGGTCAAGGAAGGCTTCTTGTAGGGGGTGACACCTGAAATAAGTTTGGAGGCATGAGTAGGAGTTAGCCAGAGGAAGAAACTGGAGAGGATGTTCCATGTTCATGGCTTCACATGAATAAAAATGGGAAGGTGTAAGAGAGTCTAGTTCTTTCTGCCGAAATATAAAGTACATTTTGTTCCCAAAAATTAATCTTTCAGAATAAAAAGAGTTGACTTATATTTAGGTTTTAAAAGATCTGTTATAGGGCACTTTCTGAATTACTTTATTTTGAACCACAACGTAAGACACAGTAGCCTGAAACTAACTCTGTCACTGCTAGTTTGTATTCTTATGCAGGAAACGTAATGCATTTGAAAAGGAGACAAAGAAATCCAATGTAGATTTAGTAAGTATTTGGGGAGGGGGATGACTTCACAAAGTTGCAAACCTTGGATATCATTGCCAATAAGCCTTTTAAAGATCACTTGAAAATGAAATACAATTAGTGGTTACATTGTGGACCTCATGAGTATACACCCACAGGATGAACGGAAAAATAAAACTGTCCCTATTTTAAGCAAATGGATATTTGTGGCTTGAGATAAAATTTCCAGTGATAGCATCACATACAGATGAAAAAAAAAAAAACATTTCCAGTTTCAAGATAGTAGAGTAAAGCTATTTTCACTTCCTTCTCCTTTTTCCAATCCCCTAAATAATGGAGAACAAGGAACAAACGTGCAGGCTGCATCTCTGATGACGCCGGAGACATGTTGAAGCCTGAGCTAGGATTTGCGAAGCCTGAACAGTGGCGCAGGAATGGTGAGAGTGTGCGAAGGTCAAGCCCACTGTTCCTGCAAGGACAAGCACCCGAAGAGCCCCTGAAAAGCTCAGAAATAAAGACCACAGGAGGCAGGGGCGGTGCAGGCCTCTATCTGAGGAGCGGTTGGATCCCGGTTCCCACGCCTGTTCTACACGAGCAGGGACCCAGGCCGCCTCTGCTGCCACATAAGATCAGAAGTTCATTCTATGGAAAAATGAAACCCAAAACCCGAGGACCACCAGACTCTGAGATCCCAGGCAACGGGGAGGAAAGGAGTGAGGAGCCCTAGGTGAAAACACGGTAGTGAGTGAGAGTTTGTACACTTAACAGTGAAGACGAGCGTCTGGTGAGCCAGGCGAGGGTTGGAAGCTCTGCCCCTACAGCCCATGAACCACCTGAGAAAACCTACAGATGCTGACATTTGAGAGTCCTGAATTTGGAGAAGCCCTAATATCCCCCACTACCTATTCTCCCTTTATCCTTTTTACTCATAGAAGTGTTGGTGAAGAACGGGGCTGCCTGGATAGTCTCCATTTTCCCAGGCTCATTACAGCTAGCTGTGACCACTTACTAAATTCTTATCCGCAGTGCGGGTAGTTCCTGCTCCACTCTCTTAAAAGGAACGCACTGTCCTTGCCTTTCTCTCGCTCCCTTGAGGGTGGAATGTGGATGAGGTGCTGGTGAAGGATCCTCAAGTACAGGGACAAGAACAAGGTCTGAGGAGACAGTAGAGCTACAAACTGGAAGAGCAGCAGCACCTCTGTGTCCTGCACCACTCATCAGCTTATGGAAGGTTAAAGGAGCAAGAAATGAACTAACTTGTATGAGCCACTGTATTTTGGGGCCTCTTTGTTGTAGCAACTTAGCCTATAAATTCATATACTATCTTAAAAATAAAACAAAACACACTATAAAGACTCTGTTTATGAAACCTACCAGTTCACACATGCGCTAGCTTCAAATCAGACTTTTTTTTTTTTTTTTTTTTTTTGAGATGCTCTGTCACCCAGGCTAGAGTGCAGTGGCATCATCATGGCTCACTGCAACCTCAAGCTCCTGGATGCAAGCGATCCTCCTGCCTCAGCCTCCCGAGCAGCTGGGACTACAGGCCTGCTCTACTACGCTCGGCTAATTCTTCTATTTTTTGTAGAGACGGGTCTCACCCTTGCTTAGACTGGTCTTGAACTCCAGGCCTTCCATCTTGACCTTCCAAAGTGCTAGGATTACAGGCAGGACCTATCACACTTGGCCCAAATCAGACTTTTAGGGCTTCATTATTAAATATGAATGGACAAGCAAGATCACTAGGGTTTTGATGAAAGCCCCCAGCATGAAAGGCAGAAACCGGAGTGAAGAAACAGGAAAAGGCAGCTCAAAGGAATGGGAAGCAATGAAGGTAGCAGAAGAAAACTTCAAAGAAAATATAGTCGAATCCTCAGAGAGGTAAGAGAAATATACTGCTTACATGAAAAGAGAGTAGGATGCTATTAAGAAAGACCCCCTGGCAACTAATCATTTGAGAAGCAGATTGCTCAATAGAAGGGTTGGGAGATGAAGTTAGTGAAACTTCCTAGAAAGTAAAATAAAAAAACAAAAGGATAGGCAATGGTGAGAAAAAATAAGAAAGATGGAGACTATTCCAGTAAGTTCAACATACTATTAATATGAGTTTCATAAAGAGTAAGAAGAGAACATAGGGGGTATCATCAAAGAAATGATCAAGAATAATTTGTATGTTATTAATTTACAACGTGAGAATTAAATAGTACAGTATTTGTAAATTAACATATTATTTATATAGGCATAATTAAGTAAATGTAATGTTTTAAGAGTACATTTGACTGTTTCATCTGTATTCCCAAAATAGTATATATTTAAGTTGACCAAACAGTCTTCCAAAGTCTTTTTTTTTTCCTGCAGGGGGACAGGAGAGTTGTCTTACTGGGCAAATGGGAGAATGCCTAAGATTCAGGGCCATAGATGGGGCATATTTGACATGTTCTGGAAACTTTAGAAGATTCTGAAGGCAGAAACATAGAATGTAAAAGAGGGAGTAGCTATCAAAATTCACACAGTGGTGGTTTCCCAAAACTAGGAAGGGGGGTCATATGCTGGCAATGATGTGATGATTCCCAGATTTCTGGTGTGGGCACCTGCGTTTCATGTTTAATGGTTTATGGCACCATTTCCTGAAGGAATCATAAGATGTTACACGTTTAGGAAAGAACATGATGGGTTTCGTTTTAGACATACTGAGGTGTCTGTGGGACATCCAAATGGAGGTCCAAAGCTATAGATCCAAAGCTTATATTGCAGTTTAATATATATATTTTTTCTTTTCTTTTTTACGTTACTGCTAAAATTTAGCTAATATACATAAAGGTGGCTATATTGGTTTGTAAAATTCTGAAATACTCTGTATTTATCAGTAAGTGGCCACTTTCTCCCAAACCTCCAAATGCCTCCCCTCCTCCACAGCCTAGCTGTTCTAAGCCTTTCTGGGCACACACACACACAGTAACATGGAGGGCAGTTACGCTGCTTCACACTGCATTTCTCGGAGCAACTGTCGAGGCCAGAATCCTGGCTTGGATACTCCATTTGGCTGTTTTCTCCTTACTGGAATTGGAACTATGTCAAAAGCTAACCCAGCGGTACCTGTACCTAACCTGAGTTAGGGGCCCTCCTGACCCTGAAGTTAATGTGTGTCAGCTCACTTCATTGACATCCGCCTTCCACATATGGCCCTGGGTGAAGACATATGATCTTTTCACTAAAAGATATCAATGAAAAAGGAAGGGAGATGAAAGGTTGAATGTGAGAGAAAGGGTTGCATTGTTGCTAGCACAAGGGAGTTGCACATAATCCACACTCTGTGCCCTGTGACGTCCTCTGTCGTGGGGGTTGTGGGAGAAGCCACTGTGGCACGAGACCCTTTCACTCACCGTGTGTCTCTTTCTGCCTCATAAGCTAAGAGTTAGGGCCCAGGTGTAGACAGTCTCTTTTAACGCTCTTGAGTCTCTCTTGCTAGATCAGTCCTGTAACGATGAAGCATTATTCTCCTGATGGTCTTTTCTTGCCCTGGCTTTATTTCCTGTGCTGTGAGTAATTGGTAATATATTAGCTATGTTCCAGCTGTGTGATCTGGCAGTTGTTGAGTGGCAGCTGATTGTAACTCCGGAATCTCAAGAAAAGCCCCCGTTGGCTTTAGAGTTGCATAAGGGATCTTTCCTTTCCTCTCACTGTAGTTGGCAACCTTCCAGTTAATAAGCGGGAGAGGAAAACACTTACAGAATCCTACTGTGAAGCCTGGGAGTGGATTTGCATGGAATGCCTCGTGCGCACAGCACTCCACAGTGTTTTATCAAGATAAATGACATGGGAGAGTGGATTCTGCAAGGCTGAGGATTCTGTATGGCACATCCAAGGAAATGAATAAAACATCACGGTAGCACCAGAAGGTGGAATTAATCTTTCCAGTAGTGGGGCTCTGGGATCCCATTAGAGAATACTCAGTTTATCGTCCTCATGCAGGCTCCTTGCAGACAAACCAGGAGCATTATTTGTTATCCACTGAAGAGTCGGGAGCGTTGCAGAGGACGGCACAGTGCAATTTGTTTTCAGAGAGCTTCCTTCGTTCAAGTGATTAGAAAATGTTTCTCAAAATAACTCTTGTCCCAAGTCAGGGAAAAAATGCACATTTGAGGAACCTGGGGTTGCTCATACGTGGAAGACTGTGTTTTAAACTTTTAGTAATTAATCTGCTCACTTTTGCTGAGCTAGAATTAAACCCTAGCTGGGATGTATTTATTAAGTGCCTGCTTTGCTCCTACCACAATTAGGTAGGTCACCTAAGGGGTACAGGGAAACAGGACATGAACCCTGCCCTCGTGGTCCTTGCCGTCTGCTTGGAGAGATAACATAAGCATAGATTTTTTTTTAAAGATTATGATGGAATTAAGATGATACAGTATTTAGAGGCGCTACATTTTACCAAAATACCAGGCACCCATCCTGACGGTTATCTTTCAGAGACTGCCAAAGCCTACATCGCCACAAAGACCTCTTGGATCATTTTGGAGGGAGGATGATACTTCTCTGAGCTTATCCATTTGTGCATTACCCCACAGCCTTGCATCACACTTGCTAAGTTTTGTGCCAGTATTAGGAGATAGGTTGGTTTCTGGCCCTCCTAGAAAAAAGAAAAATGCTTTGTCTCATGGTTCTTTGAACTCTAAGTTTTATACATGGCCTGTTAATGCTTGTAGACAACTTGAAGGAGGGTCAACATTATTTTCTAACTATCCAGAATACTGCACGCCAGTGAGATTTAATGTGTTCTGGGATTGGGGTAAAAGAGGATAAAGAAACCTTATTTACATCTTCTAAGTAAATTTGAATTATCCTGAAAAATATCTAAAGGTCTTTTACTTTTCTCCTCATTATGTATTTCCTAAAATTCTTTTTCTTTTTCTCATTTTGATTCCATAGCTTACTCATTTCCATCTTCTCTTCTTCATCTCTCTTCATAACAGCTAAGAAATGCTTATATAAAGTCAGGACATACTCATTCATTAATTAAACAGATTTCTCATACTAGCTAGCACTCTAACAGCTAATAATTTTTGAGTACTTGTTACCTGCTGGACATTTTGCTGGATGTTTTATATGCAGTATCTAATCCTTACAAGGCAATAGCTATGTGCTGTTAATATTATTACTCCTATTTTATAGACAAGAGAACAAAAACATTAAGAGATTATGGAACTTGCCCAGTGTCTCATGGCAAGTAAGAGAAGTGAGACTCAAACCCCATGTCTGACTCCAGAGCTTGTCAGAGCTTGCAGAATGAGCTCCCAATCTAGTTGTGTCTGCAAGACACATTTCTGGAATGCAGCAGAATGGTTAAGAGCATGGCATTTGGAATTAGACAGAATTGGTTTGGATCTCAACACTGCTAGTGATTAACTGTAACATTGGGCAAATTATTTCACCTAGTCCTGAGCCTCTGTTTTCTCATCTGCAAAATATGGAAAATAATACCTCACACAGTGGTTGTGAGATAATAACATGTAAAACTCAAAGCCTGGCACATGGCTAAAGTTTAATAGAGTTTACTAGTATTACTATTTAAGGAAAAAAATAGCATTTGCTCCCTCTGCAACCAAGTTCATTTAATTACAAACGTATTTTGAAATATCTTTAACTGTCCTCAGTAACCACTGGGAATTTTTCATTAATGAATGTGTCTAAAGATTCCTTGAATGCATTCATGTCTGCATCCTGTGCAGCTTCTGGGAGTTAGTAACAGGTTCTAAAATTCCCCACATCAGTGTGTGAAGGAGGATGATTATAGTACTTCCAGTTAATGGTTCCAGAATAGTCTCCTTCCATCTTTCACCTAATACTTTGGTGCTGCATAAATACTTTGGCTTTTGAGCGCCTGCCTGGTCAGGTGTCTGGACGTCAGGCTCAGAGTTTAGAGACCTGGTTTCTTTACTCACTTTGCATCTAACCTTCTTCAGCCAGCTTAACTTTTCTAGTCTGACATGAAAATCAAGTAGTGACTTCACTGGCACTCCTAATTCCTTGAAATTGTTATTTGAAAGGAACTCAAAAAAATATCAAGTGATGTACTTTAGCAGAAATGTATCTGGTGTGTGCAGATTTGATTTCCTTTAAGCCAGGCAGGAATTTTATACTGAAGGTTAAGCATATGCAAAGAGTAAAGCGTAACACTTTCTTAAAGTGATGCCCCAAATTATGAGTTTTTGAGTTGTGCTCAAAACCAAGCTCAGCAGCCACTAAGGTTTAATAAAGTTTAATAAAGCTTTCTTCTTGCTTTAATAAAGCAGTGGAAGATTTTGTTCAACTCTGATAGAGTTTTAGTACTTGAGATGCAAAATGATCAAAGCCAAAGTCAAGGTCTCAGCAGTACGAACATCAGCTCTGGCTTTGGCCATGTCAGAGGGCTTATCTAATCCGAGTTGGCAGCTCTCAGCTTGTTTTCCCACGCGAGGCTTTCTCATCTTCATTTAGCCAGAGTGACTGCCACACGTGCAGTGGAGTGTAGATAAATAGTTGTTGACTCTTGCATCTAAAAGCCCAACTTACTGGGAAGTGTGGTCATTTTTCTTGATCAGTGTTTTTCAAATATTTTTTTACTTGATCCAGAGCAAGAAATATGTTTTCTATCAGAACATATATATGTATAAAGTTGTGTATACACACATATATACACAAATACACATATATACTGGAAACAAAAGTGTTATGAAATAGTACTCACCCTATTTTGTATTCTGCTGTCTTCTTTTCTTTTCTGTTCTTCCTAATGTTAAAGGAATGTTGATCATGACCCAGTAAATTGATTGCTAGGTCTACTGAATGGGCTGTCACCTACTATTTGAAGAACACTGGCTTTAGGATTCCCTTAGTGCAAAAACCACCTCACTTCCCTGGGCTTCATATGTCCTCAAAGGAAGACTTTATACCCCCTTTTCAGCTCACCCCAGTACACACACACACCACCATCAGACCATGGCTGCTACCACCAAGCTCTTTGGATGCCCAGGTAGAGAGAACCCCATCATTCTGCGACCAAGGATTTTCTTCCCTAGCAAGGCTCCAACTTCTTCTCACAGGAGGCCAGAATTGTGAAAACATTGTGAATTTCAAAAGGCAACATACTCTCCTCCTAAGTTTTTGAGTGTTCACTGGCATCAGGAACCCAAGAATTCCTGTGTTGTGCTAGTGCTAGCTTAGTGCTTTGTGTGCTGTAGGACTGCAGTAAATACACATTGGCTGGTCACAGTCCCGGATCTGCACTGAATACAGTAGAGACAGGGCTCTTGTGAGAGTAGCACTGAATAACCTGAGTTATTCATGTGAATTTAACATGCAGTCTTAAGTTGTAGGATTATTGGGGAGAGCAGGAGTCCAGGCAGGGTGCATATTCCTGAATATACAAGACACCAAGAAAAACAGACAGGCAAATGCAGGTTAGCATAATCTGGATGTGCTGGGGCAGAATTGATCAGTGACTAAACCTGTCTCTTTGTATCATTGGCCCATAAGTCACGGCTGTCCTAGTCCCATCTAACTTTGCCCTTGAGAGTAGAACCTCAGGACTTAGAAGGAATCCTGAGTGGTTGATGTAATCCGTGGTATCTTAGGCGTGTGTCTGAAGGCAGGTCCACATATTTTGCCCAGATTAGAGGTTCACAGGTTAGTCAGTCTTCTCAGAAAGCCTTACTAGGTCAGACCCCAGGGTGGCAAATTCCAGGACTGTGACACTATTCCTTCTCCATCAGCATGTTCATTCCTAGGAGTAGGGACCTGGACCTGACATAAAGAGGTGACGTGAAATGACTTGGCTCTCTTTTAACAACTTGCAGACTGTGTTATTGCCTCTGCCAGACCCCAGAGGCCATTATCTTACCAAATTAGCATAATGGTAACACACCAGCATAATTTGGAGACAAACCAGGAATGGAGAAAATATAATGAATATAATTAATATATAATTTATGAAGTTCTAAGTTTTATAAGCCAGATAACATTCTAAACATACCTAGCTTTTTAAAGACACAGTTCATAGAATTTAGAGCTGGGAGGGACCCTAGACAGTCTACGGTTCAGCTGCCTCAGCAAGGACGTTTACAGACGTGGAAACCAAGGTTCTAAGAAGCGATAATATCGCAGAGGTAGCCAACCCCAGATCATTGAGACCTGGGGACTCGTTTCCCCCGTCTCAGTGCATCTTGAAGTACAGAGGGTTTCTCCTCATTGAGAAATAGTAAACAAAAATGTTATAGCTTTAGCCACTGTTCATGGACTCAGTGATGCTAAAAGCAAAAGCAAACAAACAAAAACAACAAAACAAAACTCAAAGACATAGCAAGATTTACCCAAAGGGGTTTCATTTAGGTAACAAAAATTTGAGCCATAATGTGTGTGTTTCAGGAAAGACCGTTGTGAGATTTCCTGGTGCTAGCTGGGGGGCCCTTGCGGCTTCAGACAGAGGAAAGTCGTGCAGCCAATGTGTGCATTTCTAAAACACCTGTCACCATAGAACCCAGATTGTGTCACAAAAGTGGTTCCCAACCATAAAAGGACAAAGGCAACTCTGGGTTTTTTGCTCTACTCTCACATCATGAACCAGTGGCCACTAGTGAAACTAACACATCCAAGATAGGGGAGAATGAAATCATTGACCGTTTGAAGCTCAGAATTGGAAGATCATCTGTTCCACCAGTATCTGGTGCACAAACTAATTGAAAGATTCTACACAACAGGTAGCAGTTGTGTCTTTGTCTCCCCAGAGCCTGGCATTGTCCTACTCTGGGGAGACAAAGACACAACTGCTACCTGTTGTGTAGAATCTTTCAATTAATTTGTGCACCAGATACTGGTGGAACAGATGATCTTCCACCAGTAATATTACCAATGTAATAATAATAGAAATAAAGTACACAATAAATGCGATGCACTTGAATCATTCTGAAACCATCTCCCGCACCCCCAGCCCATCTGTGGAAAAATTGTCTTCCATGAAACCAGTCCCTGGTGCCAGAAAAGTTGGGGACCACTACCTTAGGGCATCTTTTTGTACTTTCATGTCCTGTGATTAAAGGCAATGGAAAACCACAACAACCGAATGCAGGCCAGCAAATAGCCCAGATTTCCGAGGAATGTAGGTTTGGGTCATTCCCCCAACCAAAGAACCACAACCAGCTGAGGTCCTTGCTGAGGGCAAAGGGACTATAGAATGGTTAGCAGAAGAAGATAGCTTTAAACACCGGCTATGACCACGTGACTAGTTGCAGAAACAAGAGCTCCAATAGTTTTGAGTATTTCTTCCTTATTCTGTTATGAATATGTTTGTATATATATTAACCAAATACTTTTCTTCCCTCTCCTATCCCCTTATCATCTAGCATAAGATATGATAATAATAGTTAACTCTTTATCTCAGTATTTAAGTTACAGCATATCAAAGGAGAAGTGTGAATGTCACCCAAGGACTTTGAATCCTCTCCTGAAGACCGGGTTAGTCTGTTTTCAGATGTAGGTAGGATAATTGTGTCATGTTAGTGGAAGTGTGACTGTGGTATTGACTTTATTTGGAGATGAAATACAGTTTTAAGGACATGTGGCTACGTGCCAAGTGGATAAAGGATGGAGTGTGATGATCTTTTTGATGCGTCACCTTGGCTAGGCTATAGTGCCCAGTTATTTAGTCAAACTCTAATGTTGTTTAATTGAACTGTTGCTGTGAAGGTACTTTATAGATGTAATTAAAGTCCACAGTCAGTTGACTTTAAGTAAGAGAGATTATTCAAGATAATCTAGGTGAGCCTGATTCAATAAATTGAAAGGTTTAAAAGCAGGGCTGAGGCTTTCTTAAGAGAAGAAATTCCACCTGTGAACAGCAGCTTCAGTCCCTGCCTGTGAGTTCTAGCCTGTTCTTCCTGACGACTTGCCTTATAGATTTCAGACTTGCTTAGCCAGCCCCCACCTGGTGTGAGCCAACTCCTTGGAATATATCATATATGATATATATAAAATATCTATCTGTCTGTCTCCTACTGGTCCTGCCTCTCTCTGATTGAAGCCCCTCAGATGTCCTTGAAGGTTTTGTTTCACCCATCAGTATTGCCGGTGGGCCCAGCACCGATCCTACAGGTGTTGGATGTTCAGTAAAATGTGTTGAACTGACATGATTTTGATGTGTTCAGCTTTTATATAGAGGTATCCTTTGCTGAGGTAGTTTGCACTAAATATGCAAGGCCGGGTAGCAGGCAGCTCCCCTGCCGGTAGTTTCCACTCGAAGTCAGAACACTCTGTGAAACTCAAATGGCAGAAGCTGACAGTGAAGGGAGCCACCACCCACACATCTTCCTGTATGTGGGAGAAGTGTGGCCAAACACTGAGGCTTCACATTAAAAATCATCGCTGCCTCTGTTACTATTTCTGAATGCTGTCTGATTTCTCCTGTGAGTTGCGAAACATATAAAGGGATGTTCTGACAAACTAATGGAAAAATTAAAAATTGATGTAGTTTTGAGAGATGGGAGGTGGGTCAATAAACAGCCATATAGTGCCATATTTATTACCTAGGGTAATAAATTACCTAGAGTTAGGTAATTCAAGCCTATTTCGGGAAATGCTGTCTGGGCACGTACTGTCCACTCTGCTATAAAGCAACATATGTGTTGCTGAAAATCAACATACTTTGCAAAATCATGAAATGAAAACCACAGGGCTTATGAGGAAAGTGGGAAGGTAGCACTGCACCCAAAAAAGTCATCAGCGATATATTAAAAAAGGATAGGAATCTGACAAAAAGGGTGACCTGGTTTTACACATGTCGAATGGTTAAGAAATATAAAAACACAATAAATATGGCACTTTATCTTGAAAAAGTCCTGAGGTTTGCCTGTGGACTGGGGCACCGGCAGAGCTGCAGCTTGTGTGCTATTGTGGGGTGGTGGAAAGAGGGTCATCTGAAACGGGACAGAAACCTGTAACGCCACATGTGGGCAGGCATATCTCATGACACGGAGCAATCTGAGGTACCCAGAAGATAGCTAGGGTTATGCATGTGTGTGTGTTTTGTTTTATTTCTTCACATCTCAGTTCAGCTGGGTGCGGTTTTCTGCATTCACCTCATATGTCTTGTGGGTAAGAGCATTTATCAGTCGTGCTGGAACAAATTTCCATTTTCAGACCCAGTCTGATTGCAAGACTGACTGTATGGCATCAAGAGATGACTGTCTTTTATCTGCACTTTTAAAATCCCTAAAGTTCTTTGTGAGTTTAGCACAAATTCAGTTGTTGGCAAAGCTTAATATGAATATTGATGTTTTCCCAAAATACTGCATTTGATTATAAAGTGCTGCCACAGACTCCATGAGGATGTGAATACACCTTTATACAATTTGAAAAATTCTGATTTCTGAAACACATCTGGCCCTCAGAGAGTAGGGCACAGTGGACCTGTATTTTGAGCGTCTGCTTGGTGTCAGGCGTTATGACGGGTGTGCAGGTGCAGAGACAAACGAGGCACGGTTGCTGGGACGCACAGGGAACTTGCCGTCCAGCGGGGCCACCGCACGCTTTGCGACAGTGTAGTCGATGTGTGTACAATGCACAAGCAGAGAGCGGAGGAGGGAGTCATTCATTTAGGAGAACTTTCTAGAGAATGTGACACCTGGACTGTGCCGGGGGTGGGGGGGGCGGGGAGGGGGGAGTGCTGGGAAGTTCTCTAGGCAAAGGAGAAAGGCATTCCAGGGCAAGAACATGTGTAAATGTGCAAAGGCACAGAGTTACAAAACAGCAGCTCCAAGGAGATCCTTTAATGTCGTACAACTATGACGTGGTGTATTGTTTGCTACCACAGACTGGGTGGTTTAAACAAGACAAATTTGCTTTCTCATGGTTCTGGAGGCAGAAGTCCAAGATCAAGATGTCAACAGTATTGGTTTCTTCTGAGGCTTTTTCCTTGGCTTGTAGATGGCCATCTTCTCCTATGTCTTCACATGGTTTTCTGTGTGTGTGTGTGTGTGTGTCGATCTCCTCCTCTTATGAGGGCACTTGTCATATTGGATTAGGGCCCACCCTAATGACCTTATTTAACATTAACAACCTTTTAAAGACCCTGTCTCCACATAGTCACACACTGAGGTTAAAGTCACATTAGGGCTTTAACCATGTGAACCTGGGGGGACACAGTTCAGCCCATAGTACCTGGTGTGGCAGAAGAGAAGCATGAGCAAAGCACACAGAAGCCAGAGGAAGGTGTGATGAACTATGGGGGTGGGGACTTGGGAAAAGCTTTAGGGACATAGGTCTTGAAGAATGGATAGAATTTCATCACATCGAGAAGGAAGCAAATCCAAGGTATAGGACTACTTTAGAGGTCTGCAACATATATCATAGCCCGTGCACCCGAACGTCCAGGATCTGGTATTCCCTGATATGGGCTGGTCACAACGTTCTCTGTGTCCGACCCCTGATTTATGCAAGCCACGGTCTCTACAGCCCCTGGGCCTCTCACCATTTGTTCCAGGGACCCTCTTCCGCTTCTAAAAGAGTAATGAGCCTGTCTCTTCATTTTCGACTCAGCACAACAGCAAATATCCTCCTCCCTCCATGCTTCCCCCAGAAAAAGAGAAAGCTGTTCCTTTTTTCCTCTCATCACTGGACAAGCTGCCATGCTCTCTCCCCGAGCCCTCCCTCTGGAAGTAGAGTCTCAGTGCATCTTGTCATCGCATGGCACCGGGGAGCACTGCCCATCTGCCATGTTGCCAGCTCCTTTGTTGTAATTGAAATAGACCAGGATTATGGGGTCCAATAAAATTGTGATAGCCACAGAGTACCACAGTGTTATGTCTAGTAATCTTTTTTTAATTTCACCATTTCTCCTCAAAACTATTCAGATGTTCCAGAGTTAAGAAAAGCATCACAAAATTCCCCTTAAATTAGTAAAAATTATGGGATTCAAACAATTACTATATACCGTGTCCTAATTTATTATATGCTGTTTACATGCATGTTTGAAATCAGAAGTTGGCCTAAGGTTACATTGAGTTTATTTAACCAATGACGCCCAAAATATTTCAGTCAACTCGCTCATGTTTACTAAGCAGTGTGCTCTAGACTTTAGAGGAAGCGTATGTGTGTGTGTGTATGCAATATATGGTACCTAAAGAAACCAAAAAATATTTGAAAGAAACAATGAAGACTGTTTCCCAAAATGTGTTCAGAGGAACCCTAGTCATGATGGTTGTCAAGAAGGTCAAGTTTCCATGGCTAAACAAGAGTTCCAAGGCCAAACTTCCAAACAAGCTTAGGAAGCACTGCATCTTTCTGCTCTTTTAGAGAACAAAACTGATAGCAGCATATTAAAGACTCTGAAGGTTCTATAGTAAAGAAACATATTTAACTTCATTTTACTTGGGTTCTCAAATGTACTGGCCTTGAGAACCTGGAACCAACCGATAGAGTACATTCTCAGAAACTCCAGACTAAGACATTTGTAATGCTTAAAATGAACCATCATCGAAAATTTCCGTTTCTCATTTGGAAGCATATCATACAAATCCATTGCAGAGAAATTGGATGCTTTTATTATTTTAGGTTTAGAAATGAAAATGTAAGAATTACATCCTTATGACAAATGGACAATGAATCAGATTTGCTTGACTTGCCCAGTGATTTTTAATTTTTAGAATCTTCTATATAAGCTAGTAATTATGATGATGCAGCCATCCAATGGTATGCAATTATACCCATGGAATAATGGATAATGAGCACTCTTTTAAATGAAAAAAAAAGAGCCCTAAAGTAATTATTGGATGATGAAAATAAATTAATTCAATTCAGTACTTAAAAAATGAAAATTACCATGATCCCTGAAGCAGTATATATGTATGTATAGGTTCTTTCATGTGGAAAACTACGAAAGAAGAATGCCGAAATATTAAGAAAATATGGTGCCCACTGCCTTTTCTCCTATAAATTCACTCTTACAGCTTAAGATGTCAAATTTCTAGAGAGGCCGGTAAGCACATGTAGTAGAAGTTGGGATCAGGGTTCAGGTACTTACCCTTGTCTCTGGGGCCCACACACTGAACCCTTACCTAGAATGGCAGCCAGTAGAAAAAAACAAATCCAGTATTAATATTTCTCCTTCTCTTTCCCCCCTCCTCTCCACAGTTCCCCAGCCACCCAACAAAAGTACATTCTGTGTTGTAAGATTCTAAAATGCCATCTTACGTACTCTAATGCTGGCAAATACTTCACTAAACTCTATTTCTATGTAGCAGTTATGTTTTGGGACACTTCACACCAGCATTGCTGAAGTGCTCTGTTTTACTACCCATCTGTGCACCACAAAAATATTCGCAATAGCAGTTGGTGTTATTTGTCAAGAAATTGCTGCAACTGATGACCATGCACTTAATCCAGTTGATTCTGTGGCGACAGACTGCTAGTACTGCCCCAGCTTCATAACTTGATCATAAAACAGTTTATTTAATGGATATTAATAGACACAGGCTCAGATTTCCATAATGGTCATGTGACACAGAACTGTAACTGTTTCATCACTTGCTTTTTGGATACAAGAGATCTTATATTTGAGACCATAAATTGGGGAAACAGAGAAGAGTATAACTTCTTCCCTAATTTATAAAATTTCATTTCCTATTAATGTCACTTAAGTTTTACTATCTAAATGTAGGGTGGGCCTAAATGTAATTACTGAGTCTTTTCATAAAGTTAACCCTAGAAAATTAAGTGCTACCGTCAATAATAAAAGAATCATAGAATAAACTCTTAACTTTTATTTATGATTTAAAGACATTTCTGACAGGAAGTATTAATATGTTATTAATTTTGGAAATGGAGGAAGGGGGAAATTATTTTTCATAACTGAGATGTCACCAAATGCTAAGACTTGGGAGCAGACTTATAACAAAAGCCTCTGGAGAGAAACTGGTGCTTGTAGGAGTTAGAGTCGTTTTTTTACTCATGGTAGGAAGACTTGGTGGGAGAGTCTGGTTACGTTTTACTGTTCTTTTACCTTCCTGATAGTAACCAGGACATTGCTGAAACAGCGTTCCCATGTGATCCATGAGACGTGCACTCGCTGACACTTGGACTTTGTCACATCTTCCAGGATGGTGCATGTGTACTCGTGTCCAGTTATTGCCCGTGAATGAGCAGCACAGAGCAGTAGAGTGCCTGTTTCACAAGCAGCCCGGCTCTATGAACGGGTCACTTGCAGAAGCCCCCTCAGTTCTCAGAGTTGAGGCTTCCATATCCAGGTTTCCTCTCCAAGACTGTCTTTTTTGCATCCTTGGGTTTGGATTCAGCTCCTTCCAGGTCCTGTTTACTTTCTGTCTCCCCCAGCGATAGGACCAATGCCACAAATATTTTGTATGGTGGCTGCCACCACTCGGAGCTCAACTGAGCATCTCCAAAGCCACCGTGACTCTACGGCTGTGATCATTTCCCCCCCCCCACATCAATAAACTACAATAAACATAATCTACAATTTTCTGCTTAGCTTAAAAGCTAGATCTGTGGACCCAGGCAGGAGTAATGATGTCATAAATGATATTTATAGAATTTTGTTGCTGCCTTTGATTAGAAATTTGGGGGTTAGATATTGGGAAAAATACAGTTGATGTAAAAAGAAAGAAAAGGAAGAATTTTACCTTGGAAATAAGTGGAATATAATATAAATCACTGTTTGACCATTTACTATGATGCTGCCAAACCTAAAAATCAGATCATTGACGTATTTTCAGCCTTGGACAGATGTAGAGAAAGTACTCACTTATTTCATTTGTCAGTGCCAAATATCGGTTATACTACAGTGGTCCCCAACCTTTTTGGCACCAGGGAGCAGTTTCATGGAAGACAGTTTTTCCATGGACCAGTGGGGGGGTGGCAGAGGGATTGGTTTCAGGATGATCCAAGCACATTAACCTTTATTGTGCACTTTATTTCTATTATTATTACACTGTACTATATAATGAAATAATTATACAGCTCACCATAATGCAGAATCTAATGCCACTGCCCATCTGACAGGAGGCGGAGGTCAGGCGGTGACGCGAGCAATGGAGAATGGCTGTAAATACAGATGAAGCTTCAATTGCTCACTTCCTGCTCACTTCCAGCTGTGCAGTACTGGTCCGTGGCCCGGGTTTGGGGCCCGCAGGGTTGTAGAATTATGTAATGATACCTGTGGTGCCTTAGAGAATGTTTTTAAATCTAAATTTTTAAAAATCGACTTATATAAGGTCATTCTTTTGACACTTGCCTGATGTTTTTAAATGGTCTTCAAAAACTACTGATTATAATTTTTAAAAATTATCCCTTGGAGATTTTTACTCATGAGAACCCAAAGTAGGTGTCATGAAAATCACTGGCCTGTATTCACTTCTGGATAAATAACCACTAAAAACATACAAACATTCTGAAATCAAACCCTCCATGGTTTTTTTTGGGGGGGTGGTTAACCATTTTAAAATGATATGATTTCAATTGTATTGCACACTTCTTGTCTTTTAAATAATACAAAGTAAAAATAATTTAACTCTTTTTTGAGGCCTGTATGCCTGGCACAATGCCTTATGTATAGGAGGCATCTGATATGTTATAATATCCTTTCCTGCAACGTTGTTTCAGGGAACTACTGAAGGCCGAAGGTCTGTTTGCACCTGTACTAATGATCCCAGACTGTAGTCTTTTTTGTACTTGGTGATTATTCCACCTGCTTTCTCAGTGCCTTATGCCACTGCGTAGGGCAAAGTGGTCTGAACCACTTCCTCACATCAAATTTTCTGTGACGTCTCAGTAAGGCCAGAACTGAAGATCACCAGAGGAAATGAGATGTCTAGCTTGTTACATCGTTAGCTTCATTTTTATACTCAGATCCCTCTGCAGATTCTGGCCAGTAGAACCTGGGGCCTCTGACAGTCAGCTGGGAGGGGTGGCTGGGAGTGTGCCTGTGCATTTTGGGCAGGTATTTTTTTATTCACAGGGTAAGCTTCTATCTTTCCTTCTCCTTCAAAACGTCTGACTCCCTCTTCAAAGATATGTTTCCCAAAACACAGGCTGTTATTTCATTTCTCCATGTCTCAGTTTCCTCATCTGGTAAATGGGAATGTTAATAGTATCTACTTAATAGGGTTATTGTGAGAATTAACTGAGTTAACATTTATAATGTTCTTAGAGCCATGGTACATAGTAAGGGTTAGACAATTTTTTAAAAAAATGATTGTCAGACCACTGGATAAGTGGTTCTTAAAGCTTCTTTAAGAACAGAGAAAGATCTGAGAAGATGCTTCTTCTAGGGGAGGGTGATTCACACTTCCTTTTCCAAGGTGGGAGTGGAGTAATGTGAAGGAATTTGTATCCAAAGGGGCAGAACTGAAAGGTATTACCTAAAACATCTGTCGCAAATGTTGGCAGCAAGCCTAGGTCCTGACTAGATGAAGTAATATATGGGAAGATGTTCATAGCAACTCCTTTGGGGCGCTTCATAACAAACTTTAAGAACAGACAAGAGAAATAAACTGGAAATATATGGGGAAAGAGGGAATTGGGGGCAAAGCTTATGCCAAGAGTTAACAGTTGTCTTCTGTATCTAATAAAGGCCAAAATAGAATGATTCTGAAATAAAAGATATATATGTGTGTATAAATTTTTTTAAACACCTCTCTGACTTAATGTGTTTTTCTCAGCTTCGTCCACCAAGAAAGGCACAGGCCATCTGCTCTGTTAAAGAAAGTAGGCACCACCTTCGAGTAGCATGTGCACAGGGGTGCTGTGTTGGCCACCATGAAGCTTGGAGCCTCTTCTTGTTCTCCCCAGACGTTTCTTGGGAGCCTGGGGGACAGAGGACTCAGCATGCTCTGGGCTTGTGCTCCGCCACTGTGCACGGGCCACATCAGGGCTGGTCCTGACATTCCTGGCACAGGGCTTGGTTGCTCATTGGGGCCAGTGGCTGCCCTTTGCCCAGCTGCCTTGGCCAGAGGCATTTAGTTGTAATTTGCTCTTAGGCTCCGAGGTGCAGCCCTGCCAGACTGCAGCGTGTGTTTATCTTGTAATCCGCAGACAAGAAGAAGGGAGGCAAATTCCAGCCTTTTAAGAAGTTGTTTGGCAAAAGGAAAAAGAAAGAAGCATCGTTGTCCCGGGAGGAGTCAGTGGGGAAGAAGAGTTACTCTGAGCAGAGTGTCAGCAATGGGACTTTCTCTTCCGATGAGGAGACGCTGGAGGACAGTCTAAGGTAATAACTTAGCTTGCTTTTCAGATCTTTGGTGGAGTCCCAGGGTGGGGGATGGGATCCCAAAGGAGGTAAGTGCTGGTTTTGGTTTCAGCAGACAGGACAGAATCACAAATGTGTTCCATCTCTGGGAAGGGGGAAGACTTGGGACGTTCTGTGTGGAGAAGTCACCTTGGAGAGTTAGCGAATGAGTCTGACCTCAGTTTCCAGTGCACACAGGGATGGGGCAGGCATTTCTCTGTCCTCGAGTGTGGTAGGAGGCAGCACCTCACTGGCTCAGCTCCCCAGGGTTCCTCAGATTGGAGAAGACCATGTTTTGTTCCCATGTGCTATTGCTTTGCAAAGAGAAAGGGCGTCATGGGCTAGATACTACGCCCTTGTTGAGGATGCAGACTGGGCACAGGTGGTCACCCGTAACCCCTGGCGACTTCTGGAACCTGTCTGTGTCAGAGCTTTTTACTCCTGCTCTTTTTCTCCTGCTCTTCCTCCTTCCCTCCCTTTCTTCCTCCCTCCCTTCCTTTCCCCCCTCATAAAACACAGGCACTAAATCTAGCTGTGACAGTGTCAGGAACTCAGAAAAGCAGGATCAGGAGGTACTTTCTCACCTGAGTTCTGGGAATTGAAGTCAGAGTCAGAGATGGTTACACACTGATACTGACAGCTTAGAAATCAGCTCCTCTGAGAAGCCGTTTCCAGCAACCCTATCTGATTTATTTGCCCTTGCCTGTGTTCCCCTGGCATCGTGCGCCCAGTTCCGGCAAAGAACTTGTCACTTGCTATGGAAACTATTGATTTGCTTGTCTGTCTTTCTTGCTTGACTGTCAGTTCCACGAAGTCAGGGACTAGGTTTTATTCAGCCTCTTATTACATGCTCAAAAAAAAAAAAAAATGTGTCCTGTGAATGCCTGGCCCTGCATAAGTTAAGTTGAAGGACTAGATGGTGTAATCTGTGATACTCTTGCTGTGTTTCAAGGACAAAGATAAAAACATCCTCTGTGTCGCGTGTCAGTAAGTAAATTCTAATAGACACTAGCGTTGTGCCCAAATTACAAAACCCTCAGCCAAGCATTGCATGTTAAGCTTCACGGTGTTCACCAATAGCATTTGTTAGTCCTAATGCTGACTCTTTCCTTGACAGGCCAGTATTTATTTTCTATCGTCTTTACCCTTTAGGGTAAGAAAACTATTGAATTTAACTAAAGGGAAGGGTTTAACTGAAAGATGAGCACAGCTAGCTCTAACCCAACTGCTGGAATGTCAGTACTGATAGAGATTTGAGTATTGTGCAGTATCAATCAGTTTTTATTTTATCAATTTCTTCAGTTGCAAAATAGGAATGTGAACCTTTTTTTGCTGCACAGTATCTGAATGAGGAACACATACTAGGATATGACCAAGTAGCAGCTGAAAACAAAATGAAGTCAAGTCTGGAAAGTTCTCCTTTGGAAGGACAGACCTATGGAAACATGAGCCATCCTTCTTACAGTAGGTTGTGGTTTTTCCAAGTCTGATTTCTAATTGAATCATGTTGGACTCTTAGAGGAGCCTGGACCCTGGTGGTTTTCTTCCCATTTAAGTCCTATATTCTATTACTTCTTGGGGTTTTCCTTAAGGTTTTAGATTTTACAAAGCCTTGGAAAATTCCACTTTGAATCAAACAGCTACATTTCTAGTAGTGTCACCTATTCTCATTATTGACTCTTCTTTGTAAACCTGCATTTATGAGACATGTACTATAGTTTAATGAAACACTTGTTTTTATAATAACCTCTTCTTATAAATAAGGAAGCCATAAGGACAAGCTTTGAACTATGAATTTTTTTAAATCTCACTTTAAATACTTTAAGATAGAAACACAGAGCTGGGTGTGGTTGTGCATGGCTATCGTCCCAGCTACTCAGGAGGCTGAGGATCACGTAAGCCCAGAAGTTCAAGGCTGTAATGTGTTAATGATTGTGCCTGTGTATAGCCACTGCACTGCAACCTGGACAACATTGGGGGGAACAAAAAGATGGAAACACAAGAAAATAGAAGTAATTTATTAAAAATATGTATTCCCTCTTTCTAGGGAATTGATACTTAGAAAGTAATGTTACCCACAAAGTAAATATTTACATGCATTGCTGACGGTATAGCCGAAATTTGATTATTCACCCTATTTACAGATAGAGAAAATGAAGTGTTATTCCCAACAATTCTTATTTTCAGTTCACTGTTCAATTAATAGACGTGGTATTTTACATTGTGATAATGATTCAGAAAACTTTCTGTGCATCTTATTTGCTGTCTCCAGCAATGAACAGTTCTCACTAAAACACAAAACTCAAAATTCCATTAACATAATCTTAGGTAGAAGTTCTAAGGAGGCAGATTTCAGCCCAGTGTGAGAGGCAGTTTCCTAATTACTAGAGCTGCTTAAAAATGGGAGGCCAGGCATGTGCCTGCAGGGCCGTGAAGGTGGGATTTCTGCACTGGGTGGGAATTTTAGCTTTAAAGGAGTTGACCTTTAACATGCTGTCAAACTCCAAGAATCTGTAATTCTAGAAATGTCTTCATGGCCAAGAATAGCTGCTTATTGATCTGGTCCTTCTGCTTGAAATTTTCCATTTCCTTTGGGCTTTTAAAGCATTCTGTTCTTTCTCTAGGTTAGAAGCCTTTATCTCTCCTAGGCTGCTGCTTTTAAATTATACATTCCTTGGGTAAAGCGAAGCAATAAAAGATGATCAGTTTTTAACAATTTAATGTGACTTCCTTTCTTAATTAAATACAACAAATAGTTTCCAGTAGTGTGTTAAGTAGATGTTACATTTAAAAAGGGGGAAACAGTCATCTTGGTAAATACGTTTGGGAAATTCTGGGAAAAAATAAATTAAATAGGAGCCTTTATGTGGGACTTGACAAATCTTCTACTATGCTAATGTGTCCTGTGAATACCTAAGAAGTAGGATGTATTATGGAGCCATTTTTAAGATTCCTTTGACCACAAACCCTGTTTTTACTGAGAATATGCAATGGCATGTAGTTAAGCTACCACTAATTGAACTTAATATGATGTGTTTTGCATAGGTGAAGTCATGTAATATTTACCATGACTGTTTAAAGCTGACGTTATTATCCCCAGCTCAAAGATGAGAAAACTAAGGCTAGAGAGTGACTTGCCTAAGGTCATGTAGCTGGTGAGTCCCTGAGCCACTATTCAAGCAATAAAGAGTGCATTCTTAGGAAACTGCCCACTGTTCTGCCTCTCAGGGTGGCTGCAGCTTCACTGAGGAGCTAGTCACATGGCCCTGAGTTGTCATACTGGTCCTGGGTCACTAGGTCAGCTGTCTACCCGCCTCCAGCTGCCTGACTGAGGCTCTGCTACTCACTGGGACTTCACCTGCCCTGCTTCCAGTTTCTGTTGAACACCTAGTATTTATTGTATCATGCGCAACGACAGCACTTTATATTAACTGCCAGCTGTAAGCACAGTGAGACGTGAAGAGGTTCCAGAGCAGGTGAGCTCCCTCTGGGACTAGAGCAGTCAGGAAAGGGTTCAGGAATGAGGAGGCCTTGAGCTGGCTCCAAACAATGGGCAGGACTTGGAGTAGCTGAGAGGCAAGCCATGAGCCGGTCAGATAATGGCATGAGCAGAAACTTTCATGCAAGAATAAATGTGGCACCTAGAACAGGAGGGAAATTTCCAACTATATGAAGCCAGAGTTACCCTCATATTAAAACCGGGCAAAGACGTCACAGGAAAAAGAACTCACAGACCAATATCCCTTATGACTCTAGGCACAAAAATCCTCAACAAAATACTAGCAAACTAAATCCAGCAACATATAAAAGGATTATGTGCCATGATCAAGTGGAATTTATCCCACGATTGGTTTAACATACAAAAATCAATCAATATAACATAGCATATTAATAAAATAAAGGACAAAAACCACACGATTATCTCAATATGTACATAAAAACCATTTGATAAGACCCAACACCTTTTCATGATTAAAAAAAAAAACCACTCAATACTAGGAATTGAGGGAAACTCCTTCAACTTGATAAAGCGCATCAGAAAAATTCACAGCTAATATCATACTTAATGGTAAAAGAATGAGTGTGTTCCCTTTAAGATCACGAACAAAACAAGGATGTCTTCTCTCATCCCTTCTATTCAACACTGTACTGTACAGTACAGTACTGTATATTATAGCTGGGACAATTAGAGAAGCAAAAGAAATAAAAGACATTAGTCTTGGAAAGGAAGAAGTAAAACTATTTCTATTTGCAGATGTCGTGATCTTACATATAGAAAGTCCTAAGGAATACACACATACACAACTGTTAGACTAATAAACAAGGTTAAGCAAGGTTGCAGGACAAGAGATTGGAGTTTTGGGGGTTTTTTTGAGATAGAGTCTTGCTCTGTTGTCCAGGCTAGAGTACCGTGGCATCATCATAACTCACTGCAACCTCAAACTCCTGGGATCAAGAAATCTTCCTGCCTCAGCCTTCTGAGTAGCTAGGACTACTGCTGTGCACCACAATGCCTGGCTAATTTTTAAAAAAATTTTTGTAGACATGAGGTCTCCCTATGTTGCTCAGGCTGGTCTCAAATTCATGGTCCCAAGTGATCCTCCCACCTCAGCCTCCCAAAGTGCTAGGATTACAGGTGTGAGCTCCTGTACCTGACGAAGATTGAAGTCTTTGTATTTCAACTGTATTTCTGTACACTAGCAATGGATGATCTGAAAACGAATTTAGGGAAACAATTCCATTTATAATAGCACCGAAAACAATAAAATACTTAGGAATAAATGTAACCAAAGAAGTACAAAACTTATACACTAAAAATGACAAACTATCATTGAAAGAAATTGGAGATCTAAACAGATGGAAAGACATCCAATGTTCATGGATTAGAAAACATAATATTGTTAAGATGGCAACATTCCCCAAATTGATCTACTGATTCAATGTGGTCCCTATAAAAATTCCAGCTATCTTTTTTTTTCTTCAGAAATTAGCAAGTGGATCCTAAAATTTATGTGGAAATGCAAGGGATGGATCACAGACCTAAATGTAGGAACTAAGATTATAAAACTCTTAAAAGAAAACAAAGGAGTAAACTTCTGTAACCTTTATTAGGTTTTTGGTTCTTAGGTACCAAAAGTGCGAGTGACAAAAAACAGATAAATTGGACTATATCAAAATTAAATTTTGTACGTCAGGTGTGGTGGCTCACACCTGTAATCCCAACACTTTGGGAGGCTGAGGCAGGAGGATCACTTGAGGTCAGGAGTTGAAGACCAGCCTGGACAACATAGCAAGACCCCATCTCTAAAAAAAGAAAAAAACAATTCGCCGGGTGTGGTAGTGCACAGCTGTAGCCCCAGCTACTCTAGAGGCTGAGGCAGGAGGACTGCATGAGCCCAGGAGTTTGAGATTGCAGCAAGCTAGGATGACACTACTGCACTCTAGCCCGAGGGACAGAGTGAGACCTCGTCATGAAACAAAACAAAAAAAATAAAAACCCACATAAAACATCATTGGCCCCCTTAGGGTCTAATTTAATTTTGATATGGTCCAAGTTATCTGTTTTGTCTTTTGTCACTTGTGCTTTTGGTACCTAAAAAACTACTGCCTAATTAAGGTCATGGAAATTTACTCCTTTGTTTTCTTTAAGAGTTTTATAAGTTTAGTTCTTACATTTAGGTTTGTAATCCATTTTAAGTTAATTTTTATGTACGGTATAAGAAAGGGAGCTTAACATCATTAGCCGTGGGGGAAATACAAATCAAAACCACAAATGAGATATCACTTCACACTCATTAGGAAAGCTACAACCAAAAAAGATAGATAATAGCAAGTATTGATGAGGTCTTGGTCTGTTTGTGTTGCTATGAAGGAATACCTGAGGCTGGGTAATTCATGAAGAAAGAAGGTTTATTTGAGTCCTGGTTCTGCAGGCTGTACAAGAAACATGGTGCCAGCATCTGCTTCTGGTGAGGGCCTCAGGCTGCTCCCACTCATGGCAGAGGGGGAAGGGGAGCCAGTGTGTGCAGAGATCACATGGTGAGAGAGGAAACGGGGGGGGGGGAGGTACTAGGCTCTTTTTAACAGTCAGCTCTCAAGAAAACTAATAGATTAAGAATTCACGCATGTGCATCAAGGATGGCACAAAGCCATTCATGAGGGATCCGCCCCCATGACCCACACACTTCCCACTAGCCCTGACCACTAACACTAGGGATCACCTTTCAGAATGAGAGTTGGAGGAGCCAAATACTCAAACTGTGTCAGTGAGGATATGTAGAAATTGGAATCCTCATACATTGCTGGTGGGAATGTAAAATTAAAGGTTTAGAGTGATTTTTAGTCTTGATCCAGTACCTTCACTTTACAAATGGGGAAACTGAGGCTCAAAGAGATGATAGCACTATTAGTGTTAGAGCTGTGACCAGAATCCAAGCCTGCTGATTTTGCACAGGGTAATCCTTGTCTGGAACAGCCCATCTCCCATCTCCACCCGCTTCACCTGTCCAATTCCTCTTCATCCTGGACTTTTTCTGCACAAATGCGACTTCCTCGGGGGTGGGCGGGCAAGCTTTCTCTGATCCCCTCTGTCTCGATCAGGCCCCTCTCCCGACATTGTTCTCCCAGCGTCCTTTACCTTTCCATGAGGGAGAGCCTTACGGCTTTCCACCCAGTGTATTCCCAGCCCCTAGCGCTGTGCCGCACATAGCAGGCCTTCGGTAATAATTCATTTAATGAATGTATTAGTATTGCTCTTTTTACCGTGCTGGCTCTTCCCACTGTACAAGTCACTGCTCATCTAATTTTTCCTCCAGTTTCCCACCATGGTAAAGAGTATCATTGTCCCTCTGACACTCTGGAAAAGGAAGATTACATGGTTGGTGTCATGACATAACATATCACCAGCAAACTGACAGTGAAGCTCAGGCTCCCTGGTTACCAGTGTGTGCCTTGACACTTTTCAGAGGATGAAGACTAAAGAAAACCTATTTTACTTGGTCATTTATCCTCCATCCTTAGGAACCCGGAATGTGCTGAAGTTGAACAGGGAATAGAAAAGAGATACAAAACCCATTAAATGAAATTTAGGGACTAAGGAGGAGAATGAATAGAGCAGAGCTGAGTAAGTCTAGGGGGAAAGAAGGGTGATGGATCAGTCACGGCAGTTCTTAGTGGCACGCTGTGTGGGGGAGGCAGCAGATCGGGACTGGGGACCTCTTGTGCTGCCAGGTGCTTTCACTCGTGAGCTGTGTGACCTTAACCAGCCCCTTCATCTGTTACGTGGATATGCTGCCTCCCAGGATTATTATAAGGACCAAAAAATGCATCTGACATTACCCTATCTGCAATAAAGCACTTTACAAATGCAGGTTAATATTATTATTGAGATAAAGAGGATGTTGATGACTAGTGTTCTATGTCCAGAGCAAGAACCAAGAGGAAACTGATTCAGATGACAACTAGAGAGGTTTATGAAAAGATCTGTCTCCACATGGGGAAACTGAGGAGTGGATAGATAGCATGGAGGCCAGGGAGTCCCAACAGAGCTTTAGCGGCAGGTTAGACGATCGCTCGTCCCATGTGATGTAGACACAGGACTGGGCCTAGGGGCTGGAGTAGGTGACCCTCTGACTTCCAGTTCTAAGATTCTGTATTTTAAGATTCCAAACTTGTCCTCCTCTTCCTTGGATTTATGTGACATATCTGTTTCTATTGTAATTAACAGGTAATTTGGTACTCTGTAGCCTACTGAGTACCATATATGTTCCTAGAATACCAGAGTCTGGAATGAGCCTCTAAGATGCCACACAAATTATAATCTGATTCCAGTCTTTTCCAGCAACTCTAGTTTGTTTGACGAGGATATTTAATTGCTCTTTAACATTTCATTTGAATGAGACTCACGGATCTGTTTAGGAAGAAAACTGCTGATCAATTGCAATTGCCCCAGTTGTCATGGAAACAAGCTGAAATGGGACCATAATTATATTTCCTTATTCCTGAAGTGAATCCCTAATCATTGCCATAGTAATTACCCAATATCTATGGTCCCAAATTACATGATGCTTTTCCAAAAAAGACAAAGGATAAGGAGTAGGAGGGCCGGCCTGAGGCATGCATTCTCTGTGCAGCTGCAGAAAGCCCTCTCCTTTTTTGGATGGGGAGAATTTCCCTCTCTAGGCTCTCACTCCAAGGTTACATGATGTCAGTGGGTCTTAGTATGTGCCAAGGCTTAGAGTATTGGCTAGAAGGCTGTATCAGGTAGGGTGATTTCATTTGTAACCAAAAACACAACTACTAGTGTCTTTGACAGTAATGAAATACATTGTCTGATGTACCAGAACGTCTGGAGGACTTTCCAAGTTGCAGCCCAGCAACATCATCCAGATCGAGCCTGAGTCCCTTTCCTCCAGCATCCTCAGGGAGTGGGCTCTTGTCCTCAGGCTTGTCGCTTGTAGTCACAAGGTGGCTGCCACAGTTCTAGGTGTCACAGACAGATAGCAAAGGCCAGGGATGGAATGGGGACCATCCCGTCTTGTGTCATTTGTTGTGAATGAGGTGAACTTTCCAAGAAATGCCTCCCACTAGCAAACTGTCCCTTGCTTTTCATCGTTCCTTTCACATAGACCCTGCTGCAGACAGTCGCTCCAGACAACAGATATTAAATGGAGATGGCTCTTCTTGCAGCCTCCCTGCTCTCCTTAGCACTAAATGCCTCGCAGGTGAGGCATGGAGTAGCATGACTGCAGGGCTAATTTAGCTTGCTTTGCTTTGTCTTTCTTAACTTCTGTCTCAGCTGGACATGGTGGCTCACGCCTGTAATCCTAGCACTCTCAGAGGCCAAGGCGGGAGGATCGCTTGAGCTCAGAAGTTCGAGACCAGCCTGAGCAAGAGTGAGACCCCCATCTCTACCAAAAAGAGAGGGGGAAAAAAAACCCAGCTGGGCACTGCGGCGCTCGCCTGTAGTCCCAGCTACCTGGGAGTCTGAGGCAGGAGGATCGCTTAGAGCTCAGGAGTAGGAGGTTGCAGTGAGCTACAGTGATGCCACTGCACTCTACCCAGGGTGACAGAGTGAGAGTCTGTCTCAACAAAAACAAGGCAACTGAACACCCCTCCTCACAGCCCCCCAACCCTTAAGAAAACAAACAAACAAACAGAAAAAACCTTCCATCTCTACTCTGACCTTCCAGTGCCCAGAGCTGCGAGCACAGGCCCATCCTGTGCCCTCTGTGTGATCTCTGCCCCTGCTCCAAATCCTCGGGGGCACAGAGCACCAGGCCTGGCCTAGGACCCCAGGACCATGCGGTGTGGCATCCTTTGCTCTCAGGTAGCAGCCCACGCCACCAAGAAAGAAAGGCAGCCTCCTGGGGAGGAGAATCAAAACCTGAGATCCGTGCAAGTGGCTTATCCACCCGGGTGGGCTACACTGGAAAGGAGAATCGAAACACAGGTCCCTGGTCGCTATTTTTGGTCATTTCGACATCAGCATCCAGTTCCCTTCTCAGTAGCACCCAAATCCCCTTTTAGGGAATCACCTTTGCCTTGCTGTGTGCTCTGTTAGGACACAGTGCCTGCTTCCTGTGACAGAAGCCGAAAGGGCCATGTCCTCCGTTTCCCCTCCCACCGCAGCCTGGCGTGAGCATGCGGCCCAGCCTGGCCAGTCACACGTTCTCTCCTAGGGCTTTGCCTTGGCAGGTGAGTCAAAGATAGAAGGCTCACAACTCCAAGGGCAGCAGTAACCGGTTGTCCGGCGGTGTGACAGCGGCTGTGGTTCCTGATGCCTGGGCCTTCATAGCTCTCCTAACCCCAGTGTCTTCCAAGCCTACGCTCTAGCTGCTTTGGTTTCGCGAGCCCCCTCTGTACTTCTAGGACATTGTCTTTTGGTTGAGTGAGACCAAGTCAGTTTTATTGCTTGCAAGTAAGAACTGTAACTGACACGTGCAGACACCAGGAAAAGTAGGTGAGAGAGTGAGTTTGGAATAGAAAGTGGGAAGCAAAGCCTGGAGCAATTCTCTGGCTTGAGTTGAAAGGAAGGCCCAGAAGAAACCTTTGGAGAGGCTGAACAGCCTCCTGACTTGCCTGCCCTTTGGCTTCTCGGAGCTTTCCACACTGACCTCCTGAAAAATACCCGTGGTCTAAAAACATCCTCCCTTCTCCCATCAACATACTTGCATCTCGCTTCCCTTTCCCGCCGTGGCCTCGCTGTAGAAAACCCACCCGATAACCTAACACCCTACGGAATTAGTCATTTACTCGTGCACTGAAAAAATTTACTCACAAATTTTATCTCAGAAAGCACTGTGGGAGAAACAAAGATATATAGACGTCACCCCTGCCCTCATGCTACCACCGTGCTGGGCTGGAGATGACGCCACTGTTGTTAGTATAATCGCATCTCTGTGGCTCTTTTTTTTTTTTTTTTTTTTGAGACAGAGTCTCACTTTGTTGCCCGGGCTAGAGTGAGTGCTGTGGCGTCAGCCTAGCTCACAGCAACCTCAAACTCCTGGGCTTAAGTGATCCTCCTGCCTCAGCCTCCCGAGTAGCTGGGACTACAGGCATGCGCCACCATGCCCGGCTGATTTTTTCTGTATATATTTTTAGTTGTCCAGATAATTTATTTCTATTTTTAGTAGAGACGGGGTCTCGCTCAGGCTGGTCTCGAACTCCTGACCTCGAGCGATCCACCCGCCTCGGCCTCCCAGAAGGCTAGGATTACAGGCGTGAGCCACCACGCCCAGCCTGTGTGGCTCTTTATAATACGCAGAGCACTTTTATTTTCCCTCTCGTGGAAGGCAGGATTACAGTAACCACAGCCCCAAACAGCGTGAGATACATGCAGAGGATGTTCAGAGGGACAAAAGGGAAGCAAGAAAGGGTGTGTGGGGTCGTGAAGATTTGAGCTGGGCCTTGAAGGATGGTAGGACCCAAACTGAGAGACTGGTGTTGGGCATCCGTGGCGAGGAAGCGTCTACACAGGAATACAGCCCAGTGAAGGGATTTGGAGAACTGAGTTGGGGGGGGGGGTTGCCTCACAGGTGCTTGAAGTAGGGTGACATTTGATAATAAAGCACTTATCTAAGTATGATTCTAAGTGCTTTATGAATCATAGCTCATTTAATTCCAACAAAAGCTTAGTGAGGTAGGTCCTGTTATCATCCGCATTTTGCAGTTAAGGAAACTGAGGCACCTAGAGGTGTGGGGACCTGACTAAGGCCACACAGCTAGTAAGTGGTAGAACCGGCTTCCAGAGGGAGGCACACCTCCTTCCATGGAGCCAGAGTCCTTTAGGGCCCTGCCACGAAGGGCCTTAAGTTCCAGGCAGCAATTACAGCTACACCCAGCAGGGTTCGGCATAAAGGAAACTCCGGCAGTTTCCGAGCAGATGAACTGCTTTAAGGTTAATATAGGTTCTGAGAGAAAGCAGAATTGGAAAACATTTAACTGGGAGATCAGTTACAGATGTGAATCATATGACAACAGGCTGGAGGTAAAGCCAGGCTGACAGTGAGAATTACACACTCATGGGCCTTTCAGTTGCCCTCAGGGCTCCTCTGCTTGTTTCTGAGGGTTTCCACAAATGTTGTCTTTCCTGTTCAAGAACAAGCCCTCCTGCCTCCCCTGCTGCCCTGCTTGGGGGTGAGGGAGCATCATGCCAGCAACTTCCTCTGGTGGGGTCCAGGAAAACAAAGTCTGAAATGGCTTCGAAAAAAGAAGTAGTAATAATAAAAATAAAAGTTTCACGTGAGCAAAGGTTAAAAAGTATGAACTTTATATTGCTTGATACAGTTTGTATATTTGTCCCCTTCAAATCTCATGTTGAAATTTGATCCCAGTGGAGGTGGGGCCTGGCGGGAGGTGTTTTGGTGTTGGGGGCAGATTCCTCATGAATGGCTTGGTGCCCTCCCTGAGGTAACGAGTGAGTCCTCACCTTGCTGTGTTTGTTCACAGGCGAGCTGGCACCCCCTCCTCTCCCTCCTGCTCCCTCTGGCACCATGTAACGTGCCTGCTCCCCCTTTGCCTTCTGCCTTGAGAAAAAGCTTCCTGCAGCCGTCACCATAAGCAGATGCCAGCGCCATGCTTCTTGTAGAGCCTCCAGAGCCCTGAGCCAAATAAACCTCTTTTTTTTGAGACAGGGTCTCACTCTGTTGCCCGGGGCTAGAGTGCTGTGGCATCATCACAGCTCATTGTAACCTCCAATTCCTGGGCTCAAGTGATCCTCCTGCCTCAGCCTCCCCAGTAGCTGGGGCAACAGGCATGTGCCACCACACCCAGCTAATTTTTCTATTTTTTGTAGAGATGGGGTCTTGCTCTTGATCAGGCTGGTCTCAAACTGCTGGCCTCAAGCAATCCTCTTATCTTGACCTCCCAGAGTGCTAGGATTATAGGGATGAGCCACCTTGCTCAGCCATAAACCTCTTTTTAAAATAAATTACCCAGCCTCAGGTGTTTCCTTTATAGCAATGCAAAATGGACTAAGACGTTGCTGTTGGCATAGTTATTAGCATGATAATCCTATCCATACATTACAGCAAAGTGGGATGACCCGCACAGGCCTCCACCTAGTTTCCTGAGCTCTTTCACAACTTTAAGCACAGAAGCAGGCACTTCACAAAGCCCGAGAGCACTGTGTCATTTATTCTAAAGCGGCCTCTTAGAGCGTCTCGGTAGAATCCTGGGACTCTGGGTGCATGAAAGGGAAGAGGAGGTGGGGCAAGTGAGAATCAGCAGCATCTCTTTCCTCCTGTCCTTCCAAACCCATAATGACTGAGATCATATGGCTTAAATGCTATAAGATGTAGGTAGAATAGGACGCTCTAGGCCACTCTGAGTTTGTCTTGGTGCTAATAAAACACACCTCCCCTCGGAATTGACTCAAGCCTGTGTAAAGCCTCTGGTCTCCAGTTAATAGGTCCTGAGTGGATTCGTGGTGTTTGGACCTCCTGGGGTGGGAGTGGTACAGATGGAACCCTAGGGTGGCTGCTTGTGCACCACACACCAGGATCAGCTTTGCAATCACTGCAACTCAAAATTCCCCATGATTTCAGGCAAATGTCCAGGCATTCTTCTCTCCTTCTTTCTCTTCTTCCTCCCTCTTCTCTTCCCACCTTTTTTCTCCTACTCTCCCTCCTCTTCCTCCTTTTATTTCTTTGGTACTATAAAGTCTCTACTGATCTTTACAGATAGTTATGGTTTCATTTGGGTGGAGGATAGCGAGGTGATGCCAGATCCTCTGTGTGAAATGAGGATGTGTGGTGCCCTGTTTATGCCTTCAGCATGTCTACACATAGATACGAGTCATGAGGATACATTCATGTATTTTTTAAAATCTTGATTAATACACCCATGTTCATTGCAGCATTATTCACCATAGGCAAAAGGTGGAAACAACCCAGATGTCCACTGATGGATGAATGTATAAACAAAATGTGGTAGATACATACAATGGAATATCATTCAGTCTCAAAAAGGAAGGAAATTCTGACACATGCTACATCATGGCTGGCCCTGGAGGACATTGTGCTAAGTGAAATACGCTAGACTCAAAAGGACAAATACCATATGATTCTACTTATAGGAGGTGCCTGGAATAGTCATATTCGTAGAGAGGGAAAGTAGAATGGGGGTCACCAGGGGGTGGGGGAAGGAGGATTGGGGAGTTATCGATACATGGATATGGAGTTTCAGTTTGGGATGATGGAAAAGTTCTGGAGATGGATATTGGTGGTGGTTTCATTATAATATAAATGTACTCTTGTCACTGAACTATATACTTAGAAATGGTTAAAATGGTAAATTTTATATTATATATATTTTACCATAATAAAAACCCTCAATCAATATTGTGTAAATATGAAAAAATTTATGGAGGCCGGCATCCATTTGGTGTTGACAGATTCAGTGTTTAAGAAGTAGGCCGGGCACGGTGGCTCACGCCTGTAATCCTAGCACTCTGGGAGGCCGAGGCGGGAGGATTGCTTGAGGTCAGGAGTTCGAGACCAGCCTCAGCAAGAGCGAGACCCCGTCTCTACTAAAAATAGAAAGAAATTATCTGGCCAACTAAAAAATATATATATAGAAAAAATTAGCCGGGCATGGTGGCACATGCCTGTAGTCCCAGCTACTCGGGAGGCTGAGGCAGGAGGATCGCTTAAGCCCAGGAGTTTGAGGTTGCTGTGAGCTAGGCTGACGCCACGGCACTCACTCTAGCCCGGGCAACAAAGTGACACTCTGTCTCAAAAACAAAAAAAAAAGAAGTAAAGCTGGTTTACCCTCTTTCATATAAGATTTGGAATTGGGGGGTGAACTGGGACCCTCTTAGTTAATGTTCCTGTCTTGTCGCAGTTCATATAGCAGCAGTCGCTGTTCATATAGCATCTTTGTTCCCAAAGAAATACCAACATCTGCAAACACTGTATTAAAATGGAAAGCTCTGTCAGCTGCGAGTCAGGAGCCTGCGTTCTGGTTTCAGTTCTGTCTTGATTGACTCTCTCTCTCTCCAGCTTGCTGGGCCTCAGCTTCTTCATCCATATGGTAGTGACTCTGTGAGCACAGAGGGCCCTTTCTGCAGTGGCTGTTGGCTGGGTGAGGGCTGTCACCATCATAGCTGGTACAGCGCACTGCATTAGCAGCTCCTTCTTTTGCTGCTGCTGGTTTCCTTGTAGAGACTCACTAGAGAAGCGCAAAGCAACAATCCGAGCCTCCAAACACAGTAGAGAGGAATGTGGGCAGGCGGAGTGGAGTGCAGGCTTGGAATGGGTCTGTTTTTGTACTGTGTCTTCCCCCTAACCTGGATCTGATCTCACTTATAAAATAACATAGTACAGGCCAGGCACGGTGGCTCACGCCTGTAATCCCAGCACTTTGGGAGGCCTAGGCAAGAGGATCACTTGAGTCCAGGAGTTTGAGATCAGCCTGGGCAACATGACGAGATCCCATCTTTACAAAAAATTAAAAAATTAGCCAGGCATGGTGGCATGCACCTGTAGTCCCAACTACTCAAGAGGCTGAGCCAGGAGGATCGCTTGAGCCTGGGCACTGGAAGTTGCAGTGAGCTGTGATCACACCACTGCACTCCAGTCTGGGTGATAGAGGGAGACTGTGTCTCACAAAAAGTAAATAAATAAAAATAAAAAATAAAATAATATAATACAGATGATAGTTAACAAAGAAATAGGAAAGACAGGAGTTTTGTGGGGAAATTGATGAGTTTGGTTTTATTTGTGTTGAGTTTGCAGAGACAGGGAGATAGCCACATAGCAGGATCCACTGTGTAGCTGTATACACGCAGGTAGAAAAAGAGAGTGTAGTGTTGGAGTTAAACAGTTATTAAAGGTGACTGTTAAAAACCAGAAGAGTAGCCTCAGGCCATTCTATCATCATTGTCTTTGGAAAGATAACCACAGGAGTCAATGAAGAGTAAAGGGGCAAGACCAAAAGCTGGTCTCCTTGGGCTAACTAGAAGCCCCTGATTAGATGTTTGGAAGCGCAACCTTTGCCAGTAACAATAGTGTCAGTGACAACAACAAAGCCAGGACAGAAGTATAGAAATGAGATGTACAGCCATGCTCCTTTCTGTCCGTAGGAGACCTGACTGCCTTCTAGGGCCCCGGGAACTTCTGCTGTTTGAACCTCCAAGTTCGAAGAGACCATTTCCTGGCCTCTAAGAGGCAGGGCCATGGTTCTTCTCTGGGCTTATGAAAGCTGTTCCTCCGAGACCAGTGTTCTGAACTTCCCAAGTGATCCTCTCTTTCTAGAGTTGGCTTTTAATCAGATGTGCTTTGCATTTGACTTCAAGTCTTATTTAAATTAAAACAACTGTATTGACAATCCTACAGTTAAAGGTTAGAAATCTGTGGGATTTTAGAGGTCTCTGTACATCTCTTCTTGCAATCAAGAGGCAGTCCTCTGTTCTCAGCGTTAGAAGAGAAGGTTCCCACACAGCTCTTAACAAAAGGAAGGAGGGAGAGGTAGAGCTGGCTGCTTCACAAGCAATTGTGAAAGATCTTTAAATGTCGAGATTGAAGAAGTCCAGAAGAACTCCTCTAAGGTACAATTTGTGGTAAATTGCCCCTCCACTTCCCAATCATGTAATTGGTAGTTCCCAGCTGGTTAGGGACAATGATTCCACCACGCTCTTTGTTCATTAGAACATAGTTTCAAGCTGAGGTCTCCACACGTGGGCTATTCAGTTTCAATTCCAGCCCTCCCTCATACTCTGGAACTTTGGGCAGCGTTTTTAACCCACTCTTTGTCTCAGCTTCCCCTTCAGAGAAAAGGATACAATCCACATTGTAGGGTTGTTTGGAGCTGGAACAGGTAACCATGATTACCAAAGATTTAATATGACATGAATTGCCAAGGATTTAATGTTAATTTGCATTATGTAAATGGAATGATCTATAAGAGAGTGAATGTTCATTCACGTAACCAATAAACCAGTTACCATTCTCCTCTACTGGGTCTTCTCAGAGCTTTAAAATGAGATAAAACCCAAATATAATAAGAAAAAGGTACAAATATTTTGGTCACTTTGAAAAGTAATCATCTTGAGAACAATGGCTTTTCAACAAGTAGGTTATGTATTATGGCATGTATCATGTGGTAGAAACTTAATAAGCATCAAAAAGTTATTACTTCCACTTCTGGCTGTGATGAAGTAGCTTCTAGCAAATCAGTGCTTCCACCAGGAACAACTAGAAATACAGATAGAATATTCAAACAAAGACATCTTGAAGGCATCAGATCGCTGCTGAGGCACCAGACTTGAGCAGTGATGTCCTGTAGAAAAGGGAAGCCCATTGCAGTGAGCCCACCTTTGTGCATCGTGCTTCTCTCCTGCGGTCATTGTTGATTCTTGGTGCAGGGCAAGAGACTGGAAAGCCTGAGGGCGCTGTCAAGAAGAAGAGAAGGCAGCAGAGCCGGAAGCAATCTCATGGGGCTGGGAACACAAAAATTGGAGTTTGAGGCTGCCAAGACAACGAGGATTTGAGGGATTAAGATCCCCAAGCCCAGAAGAATGAACTCAAATCTAGGCAACAGTTTTCCTTTTGAGTCATTTGTTGATAAAGCTGTACAGGGGAAGAGGCTGAAAATGAAAAGCGGGACGGAGTTTTTGGCAGTCTGTGGTATTAGAAAAACACAAATTGGGGTTCAGGGTCTGCCAAGGAGAAGGACCTTAGAAAATAACCCAGGCTCTCAGATGAAACTCTATGAGGACTATACGCTGGAAGTGGGGGCAAAACAGAGGTCTTCTGAGCCTTGCAAATATTGCTAACCAGCCATGAATCAACTCAGCTTATGATTGGATTGAGGTGATCTGCTCCTTTGCTCTTTGCTGCCTTCAAGAGGATCAGGTGAATCCTCTCTGGAAGGAGAGAACTGAGCCTCTAAAAGTTTTCATGCATCATGGATGGAATTCAATAAAAAAATTACCAGGCATCTAAGAAACAGAGTATAAGGAAAACAAGATAATAGAAATTAGACCCAAAGGTGACTAGGATATTGGAGTTTCAGAGCCTTTTAAATAATTGTGATTAATGTAGTCAAGAAAATAGTTGACAAGATGGAGAATTTCATCAGAGAACTAGAATCTGTTAAAAAGAATTAAATGGAAATTTGAGTCTAAAAAATCCTTTTGAAATTAAGAACTCAATATATGGTTTTAATAGCAGATTGGACATAGCTAAAGAGAAAATTAGCGAACTGGAAGCTAGGTCCATAGAAATATCCAGACTGAATCATACTGAGCAAAAAGAATGGCAGATACAAAAATGAGAATAAAAGACATATGGCTCATGGTGAAAGGGTCTAACATGGGAGGATCAGAGAAAGATTAGAGAGAAAATGGGGCAGAAGCAGTATTTAACAGATAAAGACTGAAAATTTTCCAAAACTGATAAAAGACATCAAGCCAAAGGTTTAAGAAACACTGTAACCCAAGCTGAATAAATTAAAAGTAGCTCACACCTAACCACACCAGAGTAAAACTGCTGAAAACCAAAGATAAAGAGACAAATTTTTTAGTCATCTATAAATAAAAGACAGATCATGTGTCTTTTCAAAGAGGCAGTAATACAAGCATACCTACAAAAATTCTATAGCTAACATCCTACTTAATGGTGAAACATTGAATGCTTTTTCGCTGAGTTTGGGAACATTATAAGGTCACTGTCACCATTTCTATTCAGCTTTGCATGAAGATTCTAGCTAATTCAGTATAACGGGTGGGAGAGGGAGAAAAAAGGAAAAGAAACCAGAAAGATGTAGGACTGAAAAGGAAGAAATAAAATGATCTTTTGTTGGAGACAACCTGATTGTATACATAGAGAATCCAAAATAATCAGTAGTCATATTACTATAATTAATGAATAAACTTAGCAAAGCCTCAGCTTATAAGATCAATATACAAAAATGAGTTGTGTTTTTATATTCCAACAACAGAAAATTAGAAAATAAAAGTTTTAGCCTATACCATTTATAGTAAATGCAGAAATACTAAATATGTAGGAATAAATGTATTAAAATACATGCCAGACATCTACACAGAAAACTACAAAATGTTGAGAGAAATTAAAGATGATCGAAATGCATGAAGAGATATCTCATGTTCATAACTTAATAGATTCAATATTGTAAAGACATCACTTAACCCAAATTTTATCTGTAGATCCAGTGTCATCCCAAAAGTAATCTCAGAGTGTGTTAGGGGGTGTGTGTACGTGTGTGTAAATGTATGTAGAAATGCTGAGAGACAAGAATAGCCACCCTGAAACAAACAAACAAAAACCCCAAAAAGCCAAAGCTGAAAAACTTAAAACTACTAGATATCAGGACTTAAAAAGCTACAATAATTAAGACAGTGTAGGGTTATTGCTGTAAAAACAGATAATCAGACCAAAGGAAGAGGACAGAAATAAATTCACATATGGACAGTTACTTAATTTATGGAAGATTACTCACTGTCCTTGAGCCTTAGTTTCCTCATATAAAATAGGCTTTAAAATAGTGCTTACCGCGTAAGGCTTAGGTATTATATATCAAAAGGATTTAGATGTTATGTTAAAAAGGTCAGCACATATGCAACCTTTTAAACATTTAGCTAGAATTGATGTTACCACTGTGACTACCACTATTATTATACTATTCTATTATACTATACTATTATTACTACTACTGCTATTACTATATGTTTTCTGTGTTTTTTAATATGATCATCTGGAAGTGGGTGATGGGTGGACATCAATTTAAGGACCATTGGGGGCAACACAGAAGAGCAGGAGAGTGTCAATTCTTAGTCTACGTGGAAAAAATAAATGGGAGCAGGACTTCATGTCTCAGTCAAGATTGACTTTGAGGTTGGAGTGGAACTTAGCCTAGCGCTGGTATGTTCTGTACACACAACTGTGAGGAATTAGTAAACATTTATCAAGCATCTAAAATGGACATGTTCATGGGCATATATATGTTTGCAGGAATATGTGAGAACCTGTACATGTCTATAAGCCCTTTGCAAAAACACAGTGTAGAAATGAAGTCATTTACCTCTTCCCTCATCTGAATCATAACCAGGAGGCTGAAAGAGAAGTTTAGACAGAGAATATTGAAAGGTTTTATTTCATAACTTTGAGTGAAAAGTATATTTCATAACATTTTTAGGTGAACCTAGAAGCTCAGTTTGTAACGTAGGTCTCAAATTCTCTGAGAACAAGGAGATAATGACATACTTAATTTCCCTTTCTATTTCTTAAAACAATACCTCCTATTTCATAAAGTGAGTTGCTGTTATATGGTATCCTGTGTTATTTCGCTGAAGGCTTACCCATTATTCTGGCTGTTTAGTAATTTTAACTGCCCCATTTGTACCCTGTCTTCCTCTCCCATCCCCCGTGTCACTCATGGGTGGCAAAACTCCAAGACCTGCCACTGCTTTAGAACACGTCGCTGGCTGGCATGGGATTGTATTTGGCAGAGCTGAGTTCAGTTTCTCTATTACTACTTCAATTTGGATGACGTTAGGTAAGGTTATTTACCCTTGAGTTTCATCTGTAACAAGATGGTGATGATGAGGATTAAATGAGATAATTGAAGTAAAACTCCCCACGCAGTGTTTTCATCAAAGTAAGGGTTGGTGATTATAATAATCATAATTTTTATTGCCTAAGATCACACAGCCAGGAGGCTGAAGTCCAAGTCTTTTGTTTCTAAACTTCACACCTTTTATACCATGCTGCCTGTAATTTGGCAAATTAGGTGATATAATTTGGTAATGTCTTCGCAACTAGGTCTAGACCTGGCAGATAACAAGTCCAGCTGCCCCAGGACCCTGCGTGCTGCATTCTGTAACTCAGTTCAGAAGCAACTGCCCCCAGTGCTGGCTGTTCCCTCCTGGGCTTGATCACTGGGAAGAGCTCCCATTGGAACCCCTTTCTGGAGAGGGGAAGGGAGAAGTGGTGCTCTTGGCCCTCCGAGTGCTGCTTGTGTTGCCTGGCGTCGTGGGAGTGGGCCTGCCTTGCCGTGGGGAGGGCATGCCTCTCCTGCCCCCGTGAGGAGCCGGCAGCCTCCATGTGTGCGTTCCCAGGGATAAGTTAGTTTCCAAGATCAAGTAAGGAACAGTTTGCTCCTGCTGCTTCCTCTTTATGCATTTCACATTGCTTCTACCGCACTGTCAGACGGAAGTCAGACTTCCTCAAGGTATAACTCTTGAACTGAGAAGTGTGTTTTGTTAGGTACCAGCCACTTTTAAGGTGTTCAGTATATACAACGCCTATCAGGATGGCCCTAACACAGATTTCTTCCCCTTTCTCTGAATTCCTAAAGCATTTATAGACCTTATCAACCATTTTAGTACTCTTAAAATTCTTTGATTTGGATGTGTATATCTTTCTTCCAATTTGGTTGTATTCGTAGAGAAAGAAGCTCTTGCCTCTTACGTCTAGATTTGTGTGTTACTTACTAAATGCAGTTTGGCAAGACTTGCTGGGACAAAACTGATAGTGACAGCTCAGCTGGAGAAAGGCTCCTCCGGTTGAAGGTTCTGCTGTGCCTACTGTCCTGGATCCTATACACATAAATCGCCGTCTTGTGTTCTCTCCATGAGGAGCTCGGAGTCAGGGGTGTGTGAGAGGCATGCTCCCCTGTTCCTCTGGGACCCTTTTGTCTACCCAGCTACTTGGCTGACCCCCTGCAGAAAGGGACACAAAACTGGAAGTGCTTGCTGAACAAGACAGGGAATGTGGGTGGAGTCCCTCAAATCAGGAAGAACAGAAAACTGAATTGCCAAAAGGAATGTTATCATCCTAATAAAATGAAGCCCATGATTTGCATTCCAGGTCCTTCAACTATTCTATGGGAACCCGGGCGTTTTCTCATGACAGTATTTTTATCCCTGATGGGGGAGCAGAAAGTGAGCAGACAGTTCAAGCAATGTCACAGGACAACATCCTGGGCAAAGTCAAAACTCTTCAGGTAAGACAGCTTGAGCCTGGAAGGTCAGAGCCGCAGGAGGGGCCCGGCTGTGGAGGGGACTGGGAGAAACCCTAGTTTGGCCTTGAGTAATGGGTTAGGAGGTCAGGGGTCACTCCTGATGAGAATTTTTGCTTTCTTGAACCTGATTTGGTTCTCTGGAAGCCTCCTGTCCACCTACGAGAGGTACATTGTCACCATTGTACCCACCTGAGTGACACACCCTCTCCTTTTCTCTCAAATTGTTCCCTCATTTTTAACTGGACATGGGAACAAATACCCAAGAGAAGCTACAGGACTTGGATGGGAGGAGAGAGGTCAAACCATTAAGCATTACTCACAGTCCCTGCCCTGGGGCTGGCGGTCAACTGAGAGTACGCACAGCACATACGTACTTTCTGAGTCTTCATAATGGAACAGTGAATGGTGAGACTCTTTATTTTTCTGCTGTGTTTATAACTCTGGGTTCCCTAAACCATATTATATCTCAAAGGACCACAAATCTCTTAAACTTTCTTCCTGTTCACTCTGCAGAGTGGGGCAGTTTTCCTACCTAGAATTGACTCCCATGGCAACTCCCTAACAATGAAAATATAGTTAATGATTCTTCACCAAATATGCTTGGAATAACGGGCAGTCAGCCAGGCACACACCTATAATGCCAGGTACTCGAGAGGCTGAGGTGGGAGGATTGCCTGAGCCCAGCAGTTTGAGACCAGACCAGCCTGGGCAACATAGCGAGAACTTGTCTTGAAAAAAAAAAGAAAGAAAGAATGTGAAATCCAGGAAAAGCAAGGAGAGCAAAGACACTTAGGATCCGCCTTTGTAGGTCTGACCAGTTGCTTGGTGGAATTCTCTCGCCCAAAGAAATGCCTAAGCAAGCACTTCTCCGAGGGGAGCATGCTCGGAGGCTCTCCAGGCTGCCGGTTTCCATCTGTCTATATGTCTATAACCAGGAATGATTAAATCAATGAATGAATGAGCAGAAAGAAAAAAAGAACAGCTGGCCTCGGTACCTACTGGTACGGTGAAGCATTGTACTCAAAAGAAAATTCTCTATCTTCTTGAGATGTTCTTGTTTCTGTGTATTTTGTGATTTTTTGTGGAACATGTGTTTGGTCACATATTCCACACACACTCAGCTGAATGTAGCAGATGGCAAACGGGGAAGTAGCCAACACCCCGGCACCACGCCCACCTTGCCTAGATGCTGCCACCACTGCCCAAGGCCATGGCCTTGCCCCCAGATCTGACCTGGGCACGTCCTTCCAATCCCAGCATTTCCTAAGCAGGCTCCATTCTGGGTGCTGTCTGGCTGTGCTTGTAACACTTTTTGTAGACTCAGAAGGAACAGTGAGCTGTTACTTCTCATAGGTTGGAGAAGAGGGGAGGATGGTGATGGCCAAAGACCACCTTGACCCTCCTCCTTTTTCAAGTCTTTTGATTCCTGGAATATTATTCCTAAGAAGTTCTCACCCCCTGGCCCGTCATAGCCCCTTTCTAAGAGGAATGACTCACAGGTTTGCAGTCCGCAAAACAGCTGTAGTTTATGAGGGCTTTCTAGGAGTTCTTTAAAAATTAGGTAATAATTTGTCTTAAATGGTATCTGCTCCCAAACATCACATCACATGCCACCGCCACTCCAAGAAGTAGATTTAGGGTTGTAAAAAAATATATTGAATAATTCTGCAGTATTGGAGGTATAGACACTCAATAAAAATATGTGTCTGGTATTTCTGCTAACATAAGGCATGATTTTCAAGAGTCTGGTCTCATAATTAATAAAATGTTAAACGACTAACTTCTTTGAAGCGACAGTTCTATAAACACAAGAAGTAAAATGTGAGTAAAACAGAATAACTATTTAATTTGCGTGCTCTCATTTTGACAGTATCTACTCCTATGAGCTCTGCCTAATTTTGCTTCTGCTGCATGGATTCACAAGCTTTCCTTCAGCTCTGTAGTTGTATTTTTGATAATTTCTAAAAGGCTTGTTTGCTCTTTGAGGACGGAAGTGGGGACCATTAGCATAGAAAATGTGATGTTTGGAGTGACCTAAGATATAACCGTATCACCCCCAAAGGACTGTGCTTTATTTTTCAGTCGACTAAGCAGTATGTTCCTGGTAAGTCAGAAATAGTAGTAACTTTATTAACTTGCATGAATGCTTTGCATTTTTCCATGACAGCGTTATGCTGGTATTGATGCTTAGTAAGCAGCCTAAAAGACCGCCCCCTTGTAGACGCCAGCATGGAATGAGAGAGTTGAATTGTGTCAGAGGCATGTATGTTTTTATGTCTGGAATTGTCTTTGTGTATGTGTGTATGTTTATTTTTAAAAAGAGGAACGTAAAGGATAACACCTATTTGACAGCGAATTTCCTGGCAAGCTGATTACCCACCATTAGTAGACATTCTTTTGGAAATGAGATTTCTACTGGAATGCCATTTAAAAAACAAAACAAAACATTTTTCTCTGTGGCTTAGGACACTCCCCAGCCCTTGGAGCCCCCGACCCCCACGCAAGAGTGTCTGTAGTGACTGCATTTGGAAAGGTTGCCCCCTAGTGTTCACATACAGTCATCTCACTGAGAACTGTCCCGAATTGCCCCACTGAGTGCGGAATGACTGAACGCAGCATAAATCAGCGTGCCCTTGCCTGAATTATGTGAATCTGCCACCTGCCACAATCTGTGTGGCAAAATATTGAACCTTTCAAAAGAAAAGTTACCTATTTTTTTCTGAGTATAAAAATAATACATGTGCATAGTGAGAACAAATTTTAATATATAGGACAGTTATAGGGGTCCTTTTTGAGGACCCCGTACATAACAAGTTAGTTGCTCCATGGCTGGTAGCATGAATACCACTTGAATGAGGGAGGGAATGCAGTGAAATAAAAAGCTACCACCACCTGGCTGTGTGGCCTTGGCGGAGCCATTCAACCTCTCCGACGCCTTCCCCACCTGAAAAGTAAGCGGATGCCGGTGAGAGGTGATCTGAAGGGCCCCTCCAGTTCTTAAAATCTGCGATCTATCCAGACTCACTGTTCACCTGCTGTAGCACGCACGGCTTCAGAAGCTTTGCACTTCACTGCATTTGGGCTACAATGGCCTTGACATTACCTACAGCTGCCCAGAGCATGGACTAGGGAAGGTGCCTGTTTGTTTGAGATAAGACCAGGCTGTGAGGCGTGCACTAACTGAGGATAAAACTCAGGGCTACCACAGTCTAAGCCTGCAGGTAATGTTTAGAATTATACCACACCTTTGTGGGGAAATGCTTTGTCTCTTTGTGCCACCAATTATTTGGCATAGGAGGGAAAGTCTCCACGCTCAGTAGCTAGTCTCTCCTGCTCAGCTGGATTTCACTTACAAATGGCAACTCAGATATCTGAGGATATTGACACCTAATGCAACTGTCAAGGACACAGAATAAACACCTTCTCTTAGCCACTTCTTCCTAGAGCAAGTGTCTTTCAATCTATATGCTTTTTCTTTTCTTTAATTCGCTTTAACTATTGAAGTATCGGTAGTTTGCTCAAGAAGACAGCGACTTTATTTTTATTTCTGCTTTGCTCTTACAGACTTAGTCAGAAGAAGGGCTGTGAAAGATCTGGGAAAATCTAGACGCTGGCAGTGAGAGGGCTGCAGAATATGACATGCGTGGCATTTGCACACCACAGGGACAAGCCTTATAAATATGGATGTGCATTCCTGTAGCATCATTCTCCAGCATTCCATAGTACAACAAAACGGTCCTATTTGAATGAATAAAATATAGTTCCTTTTAGCTCACATTTCAGGCTTAACAGAAACTCCATTCATAGCTACCCCAATGTGGAGTGTCAGTATAGGCGCGAGCTTCCCCTCTCCCTTCTGATTATAATTGCTATGTGCATTAATAAAGAGCCCCCACATATTGAAAAAAAAGTGGTAGTTTATCTTTCTGGAAACTTAAAGGCCAGCTCATCTTAACAGTCTGGTTTTCAGTGATTGTTTATATCCTAGTTCCTCTCATGACAATGCCTGAATAGTGGGCAGAATTAAAGTAACAAAAGCCGCATTTATCTATGTATTCAATTCACATGACACCTGAGATTGCCAGATAGGTTTTAGCAGTAACCTTTTAACTGTCCATAAATTGCACAAAATGTGACAAGGGCCCAGTCTCCTTTCAGTCAACTGAAGGAAGCGCTCATAGGAGGAACCACAGGGAGAGATGGTAGGTGCAAGACCTTGTCCCCGCAGCTCCTGTCCTTGGGTGCCTGAGGATCAGTCACCACAGCCTTGGACCCTGAGTCCTGCCCTGGCCCTAGTCTACCGTCTCTTCCCGACAGCTGCAGGGCGTGTCTGTGAGACAGCCCCTTGTCTGGACAGAGACTGTAGCCCTGCTCCTAACCATGGCTGCCATTCCCTCCTCTGCCTCATTTCCTTCACCCAGTTCCCCAGACACCAGCCAGAGCTTATTTTTTCTGGGGGTGGGGGGCAGGATTTCAGTAGGGGGGTGGGTTTCAAGTCAGCTTCTTTACTAAGATGCACATTTTCAGTCCAAAAGGCAACAGCATTGTGTTTCTTTTGCCAGGAAGAACATCTGTGACACAAATCAGCCCTCCGATAAACACACATCGTCATCCCATCTCTCCCTTTTCCTCGTCTCCTCCCTCTGCCCTTCCACACCCCCAGCTGGTGTAACTGCAGGTGGCCCCCAGCTCTTCCTGGGCCCCGGTGTATTTCCTCTGTCCCCTGCACCTTCACTCAATTTGCCTCTTTTCTTTAATTCTCGACTATATTTCTTAACGTTACTCTTTCTATTTTCCATCTTTGTCCAAGTATCTACCTTATTTTCTCTGTTTTTATTCAATTTTTTTTTCTTCCCATGTTTCCTTTTCTCTTCCATTTGTAGTCACAAGTCACCCCATCTTTGGACTTTATTTCAACCTAGACTGTGATTACATTTTTGCCGTATTTTTTTTTGTTGCTTAAACATCAGGATGGACCAACATAAGTATTCTAGGAAGGGCCTGAATGAAGTAAAATATCACTGTATCCATTCTTTTTTGTGATGGTGGCAAAAATCCTAATTAAATGGCACCAGAGTGTTAGGCCACGTTCTCCTTGGAAGCTCATTAAGGAATTATCCTTTCCATTGTAAGCGCAAGAAATGCCCTCATCTCAGTCATCTGAGAGCATCGGTGACCGACACGCCTTGCCAATATGTCTCAATCTCAGGGATTTAGGACAATTTGCAGCCCTTGGGCAACACTCCTGGAGAAGGCTAGGCTGGGCACACACAGGAACCATTCCCACCTCTTCTGCCCAGGTTCCCACCCCTCTCCCCAAAGGCTGCAGAGTGACACAGCCCCGTGACCTTGTTCCTTCATGTCTTGTCTCACTCCATCCATCGGCTGTTCCCACTGCGCCTGCTTACTGATGTGCTTAGAGTAGACAACTAACTGCTGCTTCCTGCTGCACTTGTTTTTAGAAGACACCCTTTTTCTGCCCTCTCCTGCCCGCAACCCTTCTCGGCTGCTGAAGCTGTACCGCCCTGGCTGAACGCGAGCTTTCCGTGTGTGCTCCTTTCCCATGGGGCGGCAGGAAATGCCAGTGGACCAAATAGAAGCCCCTGACTTGCTGTGCTCCTGACCTGGCATGCTGGGGTGCCCGGGGGTGTGGGGAGGGGCTCCTTGGTCTCATCTCTGCCCACTCTGCAAGGCTGAGGGGGAGCTGGGCAAGGTGGGTGGATTTGGTAGCCCTGAGTTCAAAGGGAGAGGAGGTGTTTCCCTGAAGGATTAAAAATGCTGCATCATTTCTTCCTTTCTGCCCCTGTTAGAAGGAAGTATGATGCCAAATTTATGAGAACCAGTGGAGTGCAATGAAAATAATGCTGAATTTTACATGACCTGAGTTCAGATTTCTCTTGGGCCACTCATTGTTTTTATAAGCTTGGGTCAGTCACCTCTCCCCACTGGACCTCTGACATTTTTTGCAAAGTGAGAGCTTTGGAGTAGGTGATTGCTAAGGTTCTTTGCAGCTCTGTGGGATAAATGTTAGCCAGATTAAAGATAAATATGAGAGAATGCATTTTTTGAAGCATATAAGGACTATGAAACCCAAGACCTAGAGCCGTGGTTCTGAGCTGGGGGCAGTTTTACCCCCAAGAGGACATTGGGCAACTTTTGGAGACATTTTTTTCTTTTCTAATCTGGCATTTCTCTAATTTGAAATACTATTTATCTTTCTAATTTCTGCCCCATTTTCCCCTCCCTTCTCCCTCTTCTCTTAGCTACCACCCACCTCCAATCAGTCCTATCTTGGCCCTTGTCCCCACTAGGCTCCTTTGGTCCCCTCTTTCACAGTTGGGTAGCTGCAGCAAGGCAAAGAGAAGTCCGGATTGTTCCTGTCCCTTCCATGATTTCACATTAATTATGGAAAGACTTGCTGGCCCTGGGACCAGGGACCCAGTGTGCCGGTGCGGGGTCTCCAGCTAGGGGCTGGTGAGGGAGTTTGCAGAAGTACAAACATTCAAGGGAAATGTGTCCAAAGGGGGCTGGAGAGTTCTCTTGCACTAACCCTAAGGGTCTTGATTTTCCCCCCTGGGTTCCTACATTTCGTGTGACTGTTTTCTATCCAACTTTTTGTACTTTTAAAAGAGTTTTCATATAAATAAATGTGTAGGTAAATCAAAACATTTTGTCATAACATATCCCAACTTTTGGTTCAGAAATGTGGTCTCTGTACCCTGGAAAATGTTGACATCTCCATAAAAGAGGTGGCTGCATGAGAAAGCTCATGGCTCGAAGGAGGGAAAGAAAAAGAAAAGAAGGTGGAGCGCAAATTCACGTATTCCAGGCGGCATCGTGGTTTCCTGGCATGGTGTTGGGTGTAGAGGTTGGCCGTGCGCAGACTATGCCTCAGTGCTCGCCAGCTATGCCAGGGAACCTGGTTGTGGCTGTTGAGAGCTGCTTCACTGCCTCAGCCTGTCTTCCTTCTGTCCTCTCCAGCAACAGCTGGGCAAGAATATCAAGTTTGGGCAGCGGCCGCCCAACGCCATTCCCATGAAGAAGGCGGGCAGTGGAGAGGCCAGCTTAGAAGAGGAGCTGCTCCCGACCAGTCCCATGGAAATTGTGACCCAGCAGGACATCGTCCTCTCAGACACTGAGAACAGAGTAAGTCTCCTCCAGGGAATGACTGCGTTGCTAACAAGCCAGGGCAGGATGTTGGGCGTCCATAACCCTGGGGTCTCCAGTGCAGGGAGAAGGTGGGAGAAGGCGAGAGGGCACTTCTTGGCAGGTGCCCTGACCTGGAGACAACGAGGAGGAAGGGGGGGAAGAGGAGACATGACCTTTGCACGTGCTCTTCCCAGCGCCTTCCGCTCACCCTTCAAGGCTTCTGCCCCCCTCTTCTGGGAAGCCCTTGCTGGCCTCACCCCAAGCTGTGTTACCTCCTCTGTGCCTGCACTGTGTGTCTTTACTGCTGTCCACACAGCCACACCCCATCTCCATGTCCACGTAACTGCTTGCTCTCCACCTCTAAATGCTGAGTGTTTTGAGCACAAACTGGATCTCACACACCTGTGTTTCCCTAGGACCTAGCTGCTGCCTGCTTTGTTGGACTAATTTAAAGGGAAATGAAAAAAGAAAGCAGTAGTAGCTCAGTGAGACAGAACACATCAAACAGGCCGGCTTGGAGAGTACTGAGCTGGAAATAAAGTCACATTCCAGCACCGTCCCATCTAAGTTTGGTCTCTTGACACTTTAAAGGAAACACTTTGAGCATATCCTGAAGAGAGTTCTTCCAGAGCAGCAGAAAGGATGCCCTTAGACCTCTTATGGAAAAAGGTGCAAAAGTCTAGCAGCCAGAGTGAGGAATTCTCTAGGGGAGATACTGGGGGCTTCCAATCTCAACACAGACCAAAAAACCATTCTCTTGGCTCTGCCTAGCAAAGTGCCTGAAATTTTGTTGGGTGTTATTAAAATGGGCATGCCTTAAAAGAAATCATATGCTATCAGGCAACATGTCATAAAAGTAGTAAGAAAGATAAGCAAGCCAGGTGCGGTGTCTCATGCCTGTAATCCTAGCACTTTGGGAGGCTGAGGTGGGAGGATCACTTGAGGTCAGGAGTTCGAGACCTGCCTGAGCAAGAGCAAGACCCCATCTGTACAAAAAATAGAAAAATTAGCCAGGCGTGGTGGCACACACCTGAGTAGTCCCAGTTAATCAGGAGGCTAAGGCAAGAGGATCGCTTGAGCCCAGGAGTTTGAGGTTGCTGTGAGCTATGATGACGCCACTGTACTCTAGCCTAGGTGACAGAGCGAAACTCTGTCTCAAAAAAAAAAAGAGAGAGAGAAATAAGCAGTTTGCAGAGGAACGTGAGGCAGAGAAGTGAAGAAGCATGGGCCTCCCTGCTGCCCATCTCTGCCTAGGGCCTGGCCCTGGTGACTCCTGGCGCCCACACATTGATGCCCTTGGTGTGGTGGGTGCAGCAGGATGGGGCCACCTCTCCAGGCAGGTCTGACATGGCCCTCCCAGCCTCCCCAGTGCGGGGCAGCAGCAACAGCCATCGCCCTGGTGCAGGGCTTTCCTGAGGACTGAAGCAAGTGTCTTCACTGTTCCTGATGATCTCATAAGTGCAGGGCCTGGGGGAAGGGGGAGGATTGTTTGTTCAGCGGGCGCTGTCTCCCGCGCAAGGTTAGGCACGGGCCCCGCCTCTGTGCGGTCTGCATCCTCCACAGCAAACTGGTCAACAGATAGACACACAGAATCACTGCAGATCGAGAAAAGTGTGGCTGCACAGAACATAAAACAGGGTAATGGAAAAGTGAGTAACTTGGGGGGCCAGTGGCCACTTATTTAGATAAGGATCGTGGCCGGGCCTGGTGGGGGTGAGGGGAACGCAGAGTGAGGTGTGGGGCCCGATGGCGTAGACCCTGGGAAAGAGTGAATTCTCCTTGAAGGTAATAGGAGGCCTCTGAGCAATTTCAAGCAGGGCAGTGAACGATCTGATCTGCGTTTTCCAAAGACCCTCCTGAGTGTGTGGTGTGGAGAATGGAGTGAGGTAGGGCAAGCGGACATGGTCACTCTGGAAGGGAAGATAAGGCCTTTTTATAAAAAGCGGTGGCACAGGATGGTAGGTATAGCGGGCCACCCGAGGTGCAGGTAACCCCTGGGGGTGTCCTAGGGCATGCCCAGGACCCTGGTGTGAATTCTCAGCATTTCCTTCTGTTCCCTCCTGTGATTTTTGGCCACTCCCTGGCTTTCACCTTGTCAGCCCAGCCCTTGGCGTGTGGCATCGGTAGGGCCTTTTCTTCTCGCTCACTGCCGAGAGGGGAGAGGTCTGCCAGGGGAAGGGGCAGAAGCAGCCCGCGAGGCCGGGGGCTCTGAGGCTGAGACTGTGTATGTGGCACAGGCCTGCCTCTCGGGGAAGGCAGCTGGTGATCAGCACTTCGGCTTCTCCCGGGCAGTGGACAAAACCCCAGGGACGGAGTTGGAGACTGCCCGGGTGGGAAATGCATTGAGCTCAGGCAAGAGGATGGTGCGCCCTCTGTGCTCTAGGTAGTCCTCGTGGACTCTGGACTTTAGCAAAGCCCCCGCCGTGACTCCTGCTGGCTCTCTGAGGCCAGCTACACCTGTGTGTAGGAGGGGACAGGACTGTCCAGGCACAGACAGTGTCTGATTATCTGCCCAGAACTTCCTGTTCTGGTGTCTGACCTGAGTGCTCTCTCCACTGTTCCAGTCCAGTGATACGCCAGGTTCGCTGAGTCCTCTGAATCTACCTGCAGCTGGAAGTGAGATGGAAGAGAAGGTAACATGATTTGAACTTATTTACTTAGCTTCCTTACTTTAACTTCCTTTTTTTTTTTTTTTGCAATCTGCTGCCTCATTTTACATTCATAAATGTTGCCTTCATGTATTACTTGAAATTCCTTCAAAATGCAACCAGTGGTAGATGTCGGAGCATCTGTTTCTACAGCAAGGCAATTGCTGAAACTGAACGCTGCTCTCGAAAACAGCCACACTCCCAGTTATACCTGTGTTTGGGGTCTTGGAAGTTGGTAGCTTTCCTAAATGTATCATGTACTTCGAGACACTGTTAATCCATTGAAAAAGGTCTGCAAGAATACCTGTACCCAAGTCTCCAAGGACAAGAGTCCTTACATTTAAAGATGCAAAAACCAAAAACCTTAGCATTTTAAAGGGTTTTTTTTGTTTTGTTTTGAAAACTTTTCTGTGTCCTTTTAAACATGGGACCTTACCTGCAGGAGTCTAGGAAACCCTGTGGACCCTCTCCCTGTGCCCCTCTTCTGTAGGAGCTGCTGTGCTCCGATGAGGACTTTCCATCTGCACAGGGGACCAGGCGTCCTCCCAAGGCCCGGCAGACTGTGCGGTGAGCAGGGTCTGCTCCTGAAGAAGCGGGTGGCTCGACAGTGCCAATGCCCAGGCAGTGAAGAGGCCCAGCTGGGACAACTAGAAATGAAGCATAGCACTTAAATCTCAGCTTCAAGTGCTTATCTACAGTCTGTCACATTTGGCTCTGACTCCTTTTCCTCAGCCATCTATTGGAGGATGGAAATAAATGTTTAATTCATCTCTTTTCAACAATAGCTCAGAATTTGATACCTATTATAAAGATAACCATAAATAAATGAAAGCTAGAAGGCCAAGGGTTGGAATTATTTTTCTGTTTTCTATGCTTCTGGTCAGAAATTAATATGTACTGGGCATCCATTTTGCTTCTGGCGCTAGCTTGGTCTTTTACATTTTGTTCATAAATGTGGGAGGTAATCGCAAAAAGCAGGCCCTTCGGCTAAACCTCATAGATTCTACATTTATAGCAGGCGCACAGTCAAACACGTACCCTGGCCTCGGCAGAGCTGCGGGCAGAGGCAGCTGGAGCTGTGAGCGCCCCTGGCCACGCTTTGCATTATGTGGCCAAGAGCTCTTTGCTCGCTGATGGCCGGTGAATTCTCTGTGGTTACCTGTGTGGCCTCCTACCTTCTGATGTGGCCTCTGGATTCGCGCTGTGCCACAGTCTCTCTGACCTTTCTAAACCTGTAAAATTCATCTGAGATTGTAGTTTTTCAGTGATTTCATCTGTATTCCGGAGCTGCAGGCCATTTTGCAGTTCATACTTTGAGGAAATGGACTTGCTCTTGTGGCAGGCTTTTGTCACTCCCTTGTGCACCAAGGTCCTCTGCCTTTTACCTCCTTGTGCCCTCAGTGCTCTGTGACTTTGGAGTGATTGTGCCAAAACACTTTTGCTGATCAGGAACTTCAAGCCCTAGGCATAGATGTTTATACTTTATTGTTCCTTTGTTCCTTCCACAAATACTTAACTGAGCCCTGACCAAATGAGATTTGCTACTTAGGCATAAAGGGACTGATATAAAGATGAAAGACACATTCTCTGCTTGGAAGGGACTAAAATTCTGTGTAGGAGCTGAGGCTTGTATGCTCAGTGAGGTTTAGAGATGATCTAGTCCAAGGGTGAGCAAACTAATTATTTTAGGATTTGCTATTACTGAATGGAGGAAGATTAGTCTCTGAAAGGTTAATACAAATAGTCACTGGCAGAACAAACAGTCAACGTCGTGTCTTTTCATAACAAAACCCTGTTTCAGTACTGAAAGGAGCAGTACAGTGCCTGTTTCACTGCACTGAAGAGCCCCGTGCGCGCCAGCATTCCCTGGGCCAGGCTGGGCGAGGCACAGACTCAAACCAGTGCCACCATTCTGGGATTGCCCGCGGGCTGTCTTCAGATCCGGACTGACTTTGTATTTTAATCTCCCCAATAGGTTGCTCCAGTTAAACCGTCTCGGCCAAAAAGGCACTTCTCTTCTGCTGGCACCATCGAAAGTGTCAACCTAGATGCCATCCCCCTGGCCATCGCTCGCCTGGACAACAGTGCTGCCAAGCACAAACTGTCCGTTAAGCCAAAAAACCAGAGGGTGTCAAAGAAGCACAGGCGGCTTGCCCGGGTGCGTAGAGCCTGCCGGGGCTGACCGGGCAGGTGCCCTTGCTGGCTGGGCACTAACTCTGCCAAGTGGCTTGGTGTTGGGGTGGAGCCCTGGAATGATCTAGGTGTCTCTCCATCGGGAACTTGAGTGTGTGGCAGTGCACGAGGACAAGCAGGCCTACTTTGTTTCCATGGCCCTTTCTGACATGAGGCTGGTAGACCTCAGAGGGAAAGGTTGCCTTTTGAGGGGCTCCATAAGCTTTGAGTTTGCTTTGCAGCGGAAAGGTGACACCCTTCCTCTGCCATGGCTTAGCCAAAGGTCCCTCAGTTTGGTTAGGGTGGGCTTCTAAGTCATGAACTTTAGTGAAAGTTGATGAAGTCCAAATCTCTCCTTTTGCTCTTCTTAATGCTGGACTACTGTGTTCATTCATACTAAGAAAAGGGGATTTGGGAATGACAAAGGGGCTGCGGGGCAAATCACATAGATGAAGTTCTTTCTTCCGTTCCCATATCTGAGACTCTTGCCTTGTGTGACCGATGTCTGGGCTTACCTATACCTGTACATGAGAACACCTGCTTCCCAAGTGGGCCACCGACATTGTGAATAGGAAGAGTAACGGTTGTCTGTGGAAAAAGGAAAAGGCTAATTCTGTTTCCCTTCCCAATGACAGGACCGACGAAATGAGCAAGGTGGCCTTGAGAGCCAGCCCTCCCTGGAGCAGAACGGACACCTGGGAGAAGACAGGCAAATCCGGCATGAGGGGGAACCAGAGCCCCTGGATTCCGAAGAGGAGAAAAGACGCCAAGAAGACTATTGGCGAGAACTGGAGGCCAAGTGCAAGCAGCAAAAGGCGGAAGCGGCCGAGAAGAGACGCCTGGAAGAGCTGAGGCTGCAGGCGCTGGAGAGGCGGCTTTGGGAAGAGAACAGGAGGCAAGAGCTCTTGGAGGAGGAGGGCGAGGAAGAGGAGGACGAGGGGGAGGAGCTGCAGCTAGAGGCAGAAAAGGGGCAGCTGGAAGGGCAGAGGCAGAGCGTGGAACGGGAAGGTTGGCCAGAGCCGGAGCGGAGGGCGCGCGAGGAGCACGAGGAGGAGGAGGAGGAGGAGGAAGCGCGCAGGCGCGCGCAGGCCCAGGCCGAGGCCCAGCGCCAGCGGGAGGAGGAGGAGAGAAAAGGCGCGGAGGAACACCGAAGGCAGGAGGAGAGAAAACGGGCGGAGGAGCTCCATAGGCAGGAGGAGGCGGAGGAGAGAAAACGGGTCGAGGAACACCGCAGGCCGGAGGAGGAGAGAAAAAGGGCTGAGGAGCTCCAAAGGCAGGAGGAAGAGGAGAGAAAAGGCGCGGAGGAACACCGCGGACAGGAGGAGGAGGAGAGAAAAGGCGCGGAGGAACACCGCGGGCAGGAGGAGGAGGAGGAGACACCGAGGCTCGGGGAAGAGCCCACCAGGCGGGAGGAGGAAGGGCCCGGGGAGGCGGCGCGGGGCCCCGAGCAAGAGGGACAGCTCGAGCTGGAGGACGGAAGGGGCCCGCGGAGCCCGCTTCAGGTTGACCTTGAGGAGAAGCCAGAAGGACAGGAAGACGCAAGACCCCAGGGGCAGAGGGCCGTCTCCGAGGAACCCAGTGCTGGCGAGGGCCCGGGCCCACAGGCCGAGGCGGCCGGAGCGCGGCAGGGGGAGAGGGGGCATTTTCACGGGGACGGGCGCCCGGCGCTCGAGGCCGAGAGAGAAGCGGCGGGAACAGGCCGTGCCCAGAAAGGCGAGGGGCCGGGCGGGGACACGCGGCCGCCGGCGGAGAAGCAGGAGGCCGCGGCTCGAGAGAAGGACCGCCGGGCGGAGGCGCTGAGGTGGCAGGAGGTGGAGGAGAGGCAGGCCGCGCCCAGGCCCTACACGTTCCAGGTGTCCTCGGGAGGGAAACAGATTCTCTTCCCCAAAGTCAGTCTGAGCCCCGTGACGCCCGCGAAGGACGCGGGACTTGTCTCGGCTCCCCAGGAGCCAAAGGCGCCCGCGTCCGGCGCGGCCCCCCACGCCCTGCCCTCGTCGCTGAGCGTCCCCCACACGGCCATTCTGGTCACGGGGGCGCAGCTCTGCGGCCCGGCGGGCAGCCTGACCCAGATCAAGGACACGGCGTGCAGGTCCCTCCTGGGCTTGTCGGAAGAAAGGAAGCACGTGGACGTCCCCGCCGTGGAGCCCCCACCCCGAATGCCCGGCGACCCCCGGGCGGGCGGCGGGAAGGCCAGGCCTCCGCCGGAGCCTGCCGGCAGCGCGGCCGCGCTGGCCGAGTGGGCGTCCATTCGGTCCCGGATCCTGAAGAACGCGGAGAGCGACCCGCGCGGCGACAGGGAGCAGGCGAGGCCGGGCGACGAGCCCGCCGCCAGGGGCCGCTGCGATTCCCGCGGGAACCCCCGGAAGACCCCGCCGCTGAATGCGAAGTTCTCTATCATGCCTGCCTGGCAGAAATTCTCGGAACCGAGCGCGGAAGCTGAGAGCGTTAGGAAAAGACCCATAGTGGGATCCGGCGAAGAGACAGCGCCTGCGCCTCCGCCTGCCGGTGCCCCTGAGCGCCGCAGGAGTCCCGAGAAGCTGGAGGTGCAGCAGGAACCAGCAGACACCACAGAGGGATGCAAGTTTGCCAAAGACCTTCCATCTTTCCTTGTTCCAAGCCTGCCTTACCCTCCGCAGAAGGCAGTGGCCCATGCAGAGTGCACGAGCATTTCGGACGGCGAGACCACCCATGGCATAGCAAAGCCAGACCCTGTGATGCCGGGTGGGGAGGAAAAGGCCTCGCCTTTTGGAATAAAATTGAGAAGGACCAACTATTCCTTGCGCTTCCACTGCGACCAGCAGGCAGAACAAAAGAAGAAGAAGAGGCACAGCAGCACGGGAGACAGTGTGGAGGGGGGCCCGCCTGCGGTGGGGAGCGCCCTGGGAGAGACGGAGACAGAGGAGGGGGCCGTCAAGCGCGGCCCCTCCCTTCCCCAAGAGAGGAAGCAGGCCCCATCCACGCGGGGGGACCCTGCGGAAAGCCCTTCTGCTGCCGTAGCCCAGCCCAGAGCCCCACCCGCCAGCAGCCAGACCCCAGCTCCAGAGCATGACAAGGCTGCAAACAAAATGCCGTCGGCGCAGAAGCCAGCACTGGCTCCCAAACCCACCAGTCAGACCCCACCATCATCCCCGCTCTCCAAACTGAGCAGGCCCTACTTGGTGGAGCTGCTGGCTCGCCGAGCGGGGAAGCCCAACCTGGAGCCGAGCGAGCCGGCCAAGGAAGGCCAGCAGAGCAGCGATCCCCAGCCACCATCGCCCTCAGCCCCCGAGGAAAGGAAGGGACAGAAGGACGAGGAGGAAGAAGTGACAGAGAGGAAACCTGCTTCCCCACCTCTGTCTGCTGCTGAGCAAGAGAAGCCTTCCCAAACACCTGAGGCTGGGAGGAAAGGTATGTAGCTGCAGGATGGAAAATTCTGCCTCTGTCCAGCTTATCCTCTGTGTCATTGCTAGACCCAGAAGTGTCCAAAGCCAGAGGTAGCCAGTGGAGCTGGAGTTGGGCTCACCTTCACTAATCAGAGGCTGGTTTGCCATTCCTGAAGGACTCATGAGTCACAGTGACACTCTTTACTTTTTACTCATTCTTTAAGGTTTTGGAAATGCTTACTGACTCTGCAGTGTGTTTCCAGTTCACACCTGGCAGTGATACTTAGACTAGTAATAAGTTACAGGTGCCGACACTTAGACCAATGCGTTTTTGGTTGACAATAGAAATTCAAATATAGTCCTAATTAATCATTAAGATGTCATTAATCATTTTGAGGGAGTCATGCAATGATGATAAAACTGGAGTTTTCTGGGCTGGCATCTGCGTTCTGTCTCTGGGCAGTAGCAGCACCACAGTGGGAGGTTAGGAGATGTTAGACGTCTCCATTGGGCCTGTGGATGGGTGATTGACATTGTCTCAGGTCTATGTAAAATGCTCTGCAAATGCAGCCTCCCCACCTCCACCCCACCAGGTTGCTGCTGCAAAGCTCTCCTACAAAGAAACTTTGGAGCAACCCTTACATTCAGCTGATCCTGACATTTCTTCATACGAAATGTTTGGGCCCGCTAAGGGGTCAGTTGAACTAGCTTTTGTGCTCCCAGAGAACCTTCATCTAATAGTTTTTCTTTTCTGTTTTGCAAAGTATAGTAGGTAAAATATGAATCATAGCCCAAAAGTCACTCATATTTCTTAGAAATTCTCCCTTGAGGTTTTTTCTAGGGAGGGATCATTTTCTCTTTTAAGTGTTTAGGTTTAGGGTGATTTTTGCAGAGAAAAAAGCTGTTTCCTGAGAAGTGTTGGTCTGGTTACTTGCCTTTACAAAAGACCATGTCATCCTTTTTAAATGGTCCCTTGCCTGGCTTGGTTTCCTGGATGGATGTATTGATCAGCACTTACCATTCCTCTCTAATGATTTCTCTTTGTCCTACTGGATGAGAGACCTGTTTTTAGTTTTGGCATTAGCTTTCATGGTATCTGCAAAGTCCCTCCCACAGAGGAACAGAGCCTGGCCGGCTCTGTCACTCACCTACTCTCTCCCCAGAGAAATAACGCTCCTGCTCACCATTTCTCTTAGAGCTGTCCCCTTGATTATTATAATTTTCTCCCCAAAACTACTCCTGCCCCTGTTTTTTTCTTTCCCAGTAGTCAGATTCTGGGCTGTCAGACTCTGCTAATTGAATTTTTCTTGATGTGATACAGAAAAAGCATGAAAGCAAGGACCGTGTGCCTTGTGGGTGGTCATTTCTATTCACTGGGGTTTTGCTGTCTGACTTGCTGCTCTCGGCCAGGGCTGTCCAAATTTGTTTGACTGAACACCCCATCAGGATAAAAATGTTAAGCCAGGGACCTCTAGTTTACTTGTTGATTGTGTAAGTGTAGTACCATCAATAGCTAAAACCTCTGAAATACCATCCACACTTAAAAGTGAAGTTCATGGAAACGACAGTGGCTATAGATCTGCAATTGCAAATCATGGAGCTACTGTTTATTTTCTTTGGTCAACTTCTTGTCGGATCTGATATTTCTTCATAAAGTGGCAAGCAAACAGCTTGTCAGCTCTGCTCTTTTATTATGCTTGCATTATTAGTAGTATATTAAGTCTGTGGTTGGTTTATGGGACTTTATACCATTTGTCCATTTTGTAAGGAATCATTTACTTAAAAGGGGATATATTTCATAATGAGAAATGTCAGGAGAAGCCCTTGTGTGGATGTGTGTTTGGGGTAAAACCCGTGAGATGAAAGAAGCCCCAGGGCCAGCTTCCCTCAGCTGCTCAGATTCTGTCTCCAAAACACCCATTGTCCCAATGCTGCAGCTGCCATCTTTCCTCCTCTCCCTACCCAGAGGTTTCTTGTTTCAAATTGCTTTAGTCAATTATAAGTTTAGTCAATTATGCTTTAAAGGCATTTTGATCCTTGTGATAAACACCAAAGTTGTTGACAGGAAACTGGCCTTCCCCAGCAAGTTCAGATTGAATGTTTAGTCCACATTGCCCTTTTGTGTAGTAGCTTTTTATGTGGAAATCATTTAGATCTTGGCAGTTTGGTTTTTAGAAGTTTTACAAAGAAGTGTGACAGGGCCCTTGAGTGAAAAACAGGAACTTCCTTAAGTTCCAGTGTATGTAAAGTTTCTCAGTTAAGCAGAATGTTTGAGGTGGTGAATTATTTTTGAGTTCCGGTTAACTAAAGATTAATCAAAAACTCCTTTAAAGTTTAGTTTTGTTTTTAAATACCTCTTCAATGTGTTCAGTTTTCTTTCCTGTGTTAGATTATAATTGAATTTTTATTTGATGATTAGGGATATTGTAATGCCCAAGGCTCATTATAAGTGTGAATTCTCTTTGTACAGCATTATAGATCTAAAGGATACAGAAAAATAAACAGAATCTGCCTTTTTTTTTTTTTTTTTTTGCTTGAATTCCTGATTAGGACTTGGTCGTTCCTCTTACGGGCACAGGAGAGAACCCTGTGCTGTAAGGTACGCGCAGGTGATAAGGTTTGGGACCGTCAAAGTGGAAACTTCTGCTGGATTTCAAAAGCACCACTGTAGTGAGCCCTTTCCCCGTGAGATAGTAGAAGAGTCAATACCAGAATGATCACCTCTGAAAGTGCATAATTTTTACTGGAGACAAAAGAAGGGGACCATTGTCTCATAGGCATAAATAATAACAACAGGTCACTTTTGTGGAGTGGTTACTATATGCCAAAAAGTGTTCTAAATGTTCTCACACCCAGGATCTCTTGTTTCCATGGCAGTTTGATCAGGCACGTGTCATTATCATCCCTGCTTTATAGATCAGAAAACTAAAGCTGAGAGAGGTTAAGTAGCTTTTCTAAGGTTGCAGATGATCAAACCCAGGTGTGCTCAATTTCAAAGCCCAAGCCTCAGCCTCTGATAGCAGCCACCTGCGTTGACCCGGGTTGCGTAGGTGAGACAGTCAGCCTCAGCAAAGCACAGACTGGAAGTCAAAGACGTGTGTTGCAGCTTCAGCCTGTGTGCTCACTGCCGAGTGGCCCTGGGCACAGGCGTTGATGGCCGTGGACCCTACTGCTCACGTCTGTCAGAGGAGGCCAGGGAGCAAAATGATGGGTTTCCCCGTGTTCCTCAGAGCCTTGCTGCCCTCAGCAGCCCATTAGGCAGAACAGCACCCCTTTTTCATCCTTCAAACATTGGGGTTCCTCATAGAATGTCTGGGGGGATAAAAGCTTCCATTGCTAAAAATAAATTTCATTAAAGCAATGAATTAAAAAAAGAACAGCGAACCAAGTAACTGGATCCCCTCTAGACCTGAGATTTTATGACACTGGAGGTTTTACTTTTTTCTTACAATGGAAGTAGAGGAACTTCTTCCATTTCTAGGGAAGAGAAATGCCCCTGTTTTTCTGTTGGTCAAAGATGTTACCTTCCCACCCACTGGAGTCACTCAGGCATCAGCACAGAGTTTAGGAAGGTACAGTTGAACATTGCATAGGCTTATTAATATGCCACAAGTTTCAGGTCAGCAGCTAATTTCACTGCAAATCTGCTTTTGTCCTTTCCCCCTCAGAGAAGCCGCTGCTTCAGAGCAGGCACTCCTTGGATGGCTCCAAACTCACGGAGAAAGCGGAAGCCGCACAGCCGCTGTGGATAACGTTAGCGCTGCAAAAGCAAAAGGGCTTTCGGGAGCAGCAAGCAACTCGGGAGGAGAGGAAGCAGGCCAGAGAGGCCAAGCACGCAGAGAAGCTCTCCAGAGAAAATGTGAGCAGCCTGTTCCTGCACTTTAACTTTGCCTTCCTGAGGTTGGCTCTCTTTTAGATCACAAGGATTCAAAACAAAACAGAACAAAACAAAAGGCTCGATGGGGGTGGTGGATAATTCTTAGAAAGGCTAGAGCAGTAAATAAGCCAGGTAAGCATTTTCAGTGTCAAGTTTGATGTGGTTTCGTTATGGTCTTAGCTTGACCTGATTTGGTAAAATCCATCACGTATTTATTGCAGTGATACATAATAGTTATGTGAAAAATATGAAAGCGATTTTATTTGAGCATTGGGTTGAGAGGAAATTAGGAGCCTTGTCCTGTGGCCTGGTTTTTGTAGTCAGTCGATGGGGCTCTTTTGGGACAGTAACTTTCCCTCTTTGGCACATGGCACTTACCTGCTCCCTCGGTGGGGACCTGGCTTGAGCACACGTGGCTCGCAAGTCCAGTCCAGTCCTGTGGGGAGCGGTGGTCGGGGACTGGCAGTAGAAGCCCCCGGGGCCCACAGGGCCAGTCTTCCCACACCTTCCGCTGAAACTTTCCCGACTGTCTCTGCCGTCAGGTCGGTGGCAGCCCGCAGCCTGCAAGTGGCAGTGGCAGCAGAGCGGGTTCGCTGCAGAAGCCCACCGCTCAGCCCGAAGAGAAGAAGCCTGAGACTGCGGCGTCCAGGCTCGAGCGCAGAGAACAGCTGAAAAAGGCCAACACTCTTCCTACGTCTGTGACAGGTAGAGAGCAGGTCCCTTTCTATTTAACTGCAGTTACAAGTTTCTCCTCTTAGCGCGAGCTTCATTGCCTGCAGTGTAATAACTAGTGCGGCGCCTCAGGCATTGCAAAGCAAGGCTGTCTCGTAACCTAGTTCATAACCTTTGACACTGATAAAGCTCATGAGCTTCCCCGGGGGCATGCAGCCCCTAGGTTGCCTGCTGCCTGAGGTCTGGAGATAAAAAGAAGTCTTATCACTATTAGACATATTTATGATTTGGAGAAGGGGGCAAAAACCTTTATATTTGAAAATCACTTTAGAATGCTGTGTAATTTCTCAAGGACCTCTATAGACATTGTTTAATTTGATCTTACAGGAATTAAGGGTTCTAAACATTAAAATGAGAGAAAGAAAATGAAATTTTCTTTCAAAATAAAATGAAAACCCCAAAGTCAAAGAGGTCACAACTTTCTCTGCCAGATTACTGGGTAGAAGTACTAAAGGTTTAATGCAACTTAGTAAAGCCCTTGTTCTGAAGTATTTGTCTTTTTAGTCAGTCAGTGTTGTCTGAGTTCTAGAAGCATGTGTGTAGGCTGTTGCCACAGGCACTGAATATGACTCAAAGGTAAGATGAGAACCCTCGGAACTTAAGAGGCCTGTAAGCTCTAGTGAAGGGAAGTGTGTGATGCAAAGGATTATGAGACTAGAATGGAAGTCGTGAGAGCCGGCAGGAGCCGTGGGACTGGGTGGCGCAGGCCCGGGGTGTGCTTTGTGGGGGGGGGGGGGTAGCTTTAATCTCACCGGCTTGATAGATCCGACTGCTGGCTCGAGCTTTTTCTTCATGGAATTCACTGGTGGTATGACTAGAATTACAAATTTACCTTTAGTTCTTGTTATTATGCAGGCGTATCTGCTGTGCACAGAAAATTAGGCTTCTAGAAATTCTTTGAAATGAGAATTGCCTGCCTGTTGACCACTATAGTACTGGAGGCAGCGGCCGTAACCACGTAGCCTGCTTCCCCTAGTCCTCCTCACTGACGATGCCGGGAACTTGCCTCTCGGTGTTGCACTGCGTTTTCCTTTTTGAATCTCATATTTTTGCTAAATCAAAATGTGGTTGGGGTGTAGGGGAGAAAGGATACAAAATTTCAGTGAGATGTAAGAGGAGTAAGTTCAAGAGATCTGTTGTACAACACGGTGACTATAGTTAATATATCAGATTGTTGAAAAACACAGAGAGTAGATTTTAAATGTTCTCACCACAAAAATGGTAACTGTGATATAATGCAAATGTTAATTAGCTAGATTTAGCTATTTCACAATTATATAGATTGCAGAACATCACATTGTACATGACAAATACATAATTTTTATCTGTTAATTGAAAAAAATTTTTTCTAATGTGGTTCTGACTTAACCTCCTTTCTCCTTTTCCTTCAAAACAAAATCCAGTGGAGATCTCCGATTCGGGCCCCCCGGCGCTGGTGAGGGAGGTCACCAAGAGGTTCTCCACCCCCGATGCCGCCCCCGCGTCCACAGAACCAGCCTGGCTGGCTTTGGCCAAAAGGAAAGCGAAAGCCTGGAGCGACTGTCCGCAGATTATTAAGTAAAGTGACTCTTACCCTTTCCTGTCGCCGGTTGTTGGCTCCTCTCTTGCCCTTTTTATTTATTTATTTTTTATATGAGGTGAAGAGACCAAGCTAGGGAAAAGAAGCATGTTTCATAGGCTCTAAAGTAATGTCCAGAAACAGAACTGGGGGTGGTCATTGTAAAGAGTGTTCGCACAACCCTCGGTGCTGGTGCCTTGAGCTCCTCCTAGTTCTCAAGAGAAGATTCCGTCCAAGGGACCCCAGGAAGCAAAACCTCTGCAGTAAGATCTCCTCGTGAGCCTGCCACGCCCTCCGTGGCCCTGCCCCCCCCCCACACCCACGGCCCATTCAGAACACATACTTTTGCCAATCTTTGTAGTGGCTTTTTGATTCTCTTTTGTCCAAAATAGTTACCCCACCATATGTTTGGGGATGTTTATCGTTTCTGCAGTTACAGTGAAAGGATCGTGTGTAGATAGAAACAAGAATGCCTGTTCTCCTGAACGCAGTGAGTAACTGGGACTCACAAGGGACAGTCTGGCTCCCAACTCTGTGCCCGTGTCCGTTTTCATGAATTTTCCCCACCCTGAAGCTGTAACACAGAAGACGGGTCCATTGACACTTAGACCACACTGTGCATCCAGTGTGAGGCCCCGTTATACTGATACCCTCCTACATACATGCGGAGTATTTGGCCCAGTTGGCTCCCAGGGAGCGTTTGTATTTAATATGGTGAAGACAGGAAATTCTTTTTCAGAGCCACAAGTTCTCTTTCTGTCTCGAAAAATCCCCATCTGGTACAGTGGTTCTTAAGATGTCCGGGCTCTCTCCCAGGCCTGCTGAATCAGAGCCTTTAAGGACGGGGTCAGGAATGTATATTCTGACAAAGACTCTTCAGATGGATTCTGATATATCCCAAAAGTTAAGAACCTTGGAATAGACTGATACTGGTGTAATCCAGTTTTTCAGACGCTGAAGGGGAGGCTCATTCACCCAAAAAGCAAAAGTGAGACAGGAAAAACAAAACAACCCCCTAAAATAGCCATTTATTACAAGCAACAACAGGCTATTGACATTACATGTCTCTGAAAATTCCCTTTGCTCTTTAGAGAAAATTAACAGGAAGCCAAGATTTGGAGTTTTTGTACTAAGGACTTCCTGCAGAAAGTTTTTTCTTTATTGTAATTTAGACTCAAATGTTCAGCATTCACCTTGCTACCTTTAAAAAAAAAAATCTGAGTTTTAAGTGGCCTTGTTATTATCATACACATGTGCATACAGAGAACGAACTTGACAGTTGAAAAGCTACATATATTCACTTTTATTTACCTTAATCTGCTTTTCATGAAACATAGACATACCAGAAAACCCACATATTGCTGGTACTAACTTTATATTTCATAGTGTTGGCATTATCCCCTTTTCTTAGATTCTTACTCTAAAATACAGGTACAAATCCTTTGCCCAGTGCAAAGAGAATTAAAACCCATTTTCTTCTCCTTCAAAACATGTTTTATTTGTATCTGTCATTACTTTCCTTCATGCTCACTCAATATGCAAGGTCCTGTTATTCTATCATATACCTTAAACGATGACAGCAAAGTTATTTACCATGTAAACCATCTCTCATCTCCTAGAAACAATGGCTCAGCCTCACTGTAGCAGCTGGCATGTGTGGTAAAGTGGATAGTCACTCTGCAAGTTGTATTTAATATTATATATACTGGACCTTCAGACTGTTAAGAATCAATGTAACTTTTTTTATTGCTATGGTAAGCAATTAATATTCCAGTGCACGTGTTCCATACTAATGTTCATTTCTAAATCTAATATATAGGCATTATTGGTTCCAATGATTTCCTCACTAATATAACAATTTTTAATGGGAATCTTTCCACTGAGAGCCCTGGAATTACAGTGCTACAAGCAGTTCTTCTGAATTGACTTTTTCTTTCATCCTGTCAGGTTTGTACAGTATCACAGCAATGGCAGGGACCAGGTGAGGAAATAAGATTATCATTAACAAAGCATGGTAGAGGAGTCACCTCTGTACTGGCTCAGATACCAGTGAGCTCATGCAAAGTGGGAGAAATAACCTTAGTTAAATATTTTCCATCAAAGTCAAGAGTATACCGAAGAAAGGGCAGTCACAGTACTTCCTTTTAACAACTTCTAAAGGGTATGTGTTTAACATTTCATTTAAAAATCACCCCAAATTTGCACTAAATACCAATGAAGTGTTATTTTGCTTTAGTTGTGTTGCAGTCTTTTTCTGAGCAACCGAACCATGGGGAAATTCTGTAAAAACATGAAAAGTTCAAGACTTTTTTTTTTTTTTTTTTTAAATGAATGATTTCTATGTTAAGTACATAAACTTTTTTTAAAAATTTCAACAAACATACACTTCTCCTGGCAAGGTTATAGATGATTAACCTCTGTTCATAGACTTATATATAAAACTAGAGTTTTTTGTTTACTTTTTTAATTTTTCAAGTGCAATTGTTTCTTACACAAACATTACTATTATCATTTTAGCCAGTTATCTGCAAATGTATAGTATGTATTGTCTCTTCTTGTGACGTTTAGTTTATTTTAAAGCAGAAACATTAAAGTGTCTTGCAATATTTTTACCAATAAAAATTAAGTAGACTTAATGCAAATATGTTAGTGTGATTTGAATATTATTTTGAGATTTTGGTTGTATAAAGTTTTAATGTAAAATGTTCATCATTGAAGGGAAAAGATCTTTCAATAAAAAATACCAAGATCTTTGGCACTGATGGACTTTGATTTTGATGCCCATCTATAAACCATCTCATTATAGTATTTGCGTAGCTTTTGTTGAATAAGAAAAAGTTCAAGGTGTTTTATATGGTACTTTATTTCTCACTAGATACTTTTGAAGAAAAATAATGAATAGGGGCGATTAAATGTTTGTCTCAATCCCAAACTGGAATTGCACAGTTGGAGTCTCAGACAAAATGATCCTGGAGCCTCCTCAGAGCCAGAGTGTGGGCCGTGGACAGCAGCACAAGCATCCACCTAGAGTGTGGGAGACGCGGCTGATGGCCGCACACCCAGGCCGGACCAGGGTGCAGTGAGTTGAGGCAAGTGAGGCACTTGCCTGGGCTGCCAAAAGGACAGGGTATTACTGATTTTTCCTTTCGTTTCAGGCACCAGTATGACTTGAGCACCCTTATCCCAGCCCTGCTCAATTGGAATGTGCATTTTAGCAAGAGCTCCAGATGGTTGATGCGTACATTAAGGTTTGACAAGCATTGATCTAAAAGGTGGGAGAAGATAGGCCATTCCCCTGTATTTGGGGAATTGTCTAATTCACGGGTCTTAGTGGGAGGCAGCACCCACCTCCCACCACAGATGAAATGCCTCATACTTGCTTTCCTATACTCGCGGGGGCTTATACCTGTTTCACTTTGAATGGGAGAAGACTGAATTGGGAGCAACTGACCAAAAGATGGGGGAAATGTAAGGAAGTCTGATAGCGATGCCACTGACGGGAAACAGTGTCCAGTGTTAATAATGCTGTTAGTCATAAGCTGAGCATTTAAAACTACAAGGACAGCAGCTGTGTCTTCAGCTTGGTAAAGAATGTTACAAAGAGGACTTGAGCTCTATAGCCAGGAACAATGAATGTCTGATATCACTACATATTAACTTGCACTGGTACTCGTTTGTGTGTGTGTGTGTGTGTGTGTGTGTGTGTGTGTGTGTGTGTGTGTGTGTGTGTGTGCGCGCGCGCGCGCGCGCGTTTTGTTCTATGCTGGTACTGTTCATTTAAAAATACTAAATAAGGAAGCTAATTCAAAAAATACATCGTACCTTTGAAAGTCTTTTGCCACGAATCTCGGTTTAAATGAGTTGAATGGTATATATTACATCAAGACTAAGTTTTTGGCCGGGCACAGGGGCTCATGCCTGTAATCCTAGCACTTTGGGAGGTTGAGGTGGGAGGATGGTTTGAGGTCAGGAGTTCGAGACCAACCTGAGCAAGAGTGAGACAGCCAGGCAAGTTAGTGTGCACCTGCAATCCCAGCTACTCGGGAGGGTGAAGCAGAAGATTGCTGCAGTGAGCTATAATGATGCTACTGCACTCCAGCCCAGGTGACAGAGCAAAAAAGTGTAGACATGTTTCAATTTCTTTTTTTTTAAGACAGAGTCTCACTCTGTTGCCCAGGCTAGAGTGCCATGGCATCAGTCTAGCTCACAGCAACCTTAAACTCCTGGGCTCAAGCAATCCTTCTGCCTCAGCCTCCCGACTAGCTGGGACTACAGGCATGCACCACGATGCCCAGCTAATTTTTCTATGTATATTTCTAGCTGCCCATATAATTTCTTTCTATTTTTAGTAGAGACGGGGTCTTGCTCAGGCTGGTCTCGAACTCCTGAGCTCAAACAATCTGCCCGCCTCGACCTCCCAGAGTGCTAGGATTACAGGCGTGAGCCACCGTACCCGGCCAAGTTTCAATTTCTTAATCAAATTATAATCTTTAATATAGGACTATCCCCATGTTCCACAATGGTAAAATATTTTCAAACATCTCACCAGATACACATTAATAAGGACTGTCCCTGATTATTTTTTATTGCCACCCAATAAATCCAGACAATAAACATAATTATTCCTACACCCAATAATGAGCATTGATTCCCAGACCACAGGAGACGAAAAGACTTCTCCAGGAAGTTCATATACACTTTGTAGTTGTCCAGTCTGAGAATCCACGATCCACAGTTTGCCATCTGTAGATGCTGCTGCCAGCAACCTGTCATTGCTATGACTCTGGTTATGGAAAACAAACGGTGTTGCATACACTCTTGAAGTAGTTTCAAATTTCCATCGGAGGTGACCTTCCATGTTACAAGAGTAGATAAAGCAATCATGGGAACCAAAAAATACATCTTGCTCTGATGGTGAGGTACATGGGGATGAAAAGATTGGTCCACTGGTAGAGAACTGCCAAACCTATAGAGTAATAAAATTAAAAAATCATTCATCTAATTGCTACAATTCTCCCTTAAAGCACTATGAGGTTCTTAACACAAATCTAAGAGATGGTGTAGGCTACCTGAATGGTAACTACCCACAGAAAAAATGGCTTTTCCTGAAAGTATCTCCTCATATTAGACCTCTGTCCTAGTGGCAAAATCCAGGAAAAAAATACCCTAGCATGTTACTATTGCATGATTCAATGTGATGCATAATATAAGGTAAAATTAAATTTGAACCCCATTCAAGAGTTATTACTAGTATGTTCAGAGACAGAGTTCAATGATAAAACTGCATTGAGTTTTCAGTGTATCTATTAAAAACTATCTTACTCTATTCTCTAAATGTAGGAAAAAGGAAGTAAATGGGCTGAAAGGAAGAGTTTATATGTAATAAAGCTTTAAACAGCTATGATTGTGTCTGCCCTGTGAATGTACACTATTGCCTTATTGCAAAGCTTCTACAGATAAACCTGTTGGCCAATATTTTGAAGACACAAGAAAAGTCTAAGCTACTATGTACAAATGCACAGAAACCATAGCATAATGGAAAACAAAACAGCATGTTCATGAAATATGATTTGTAATCTCCATTAATCCCTGACTTGGACAAAATCACATCCATCTTTCTGTAGCTCATCCAAAAAACACAGTAACAGCATTTGCCGCCTCTTCTCAAGAATCTAGAGGTAAAAATATATTCAAACTACTTGGTAAATAAAAGTAATTTAAAATCATTGTGACTTGAAGCAAAAGGAACTGCTACACTTTGAGGAGTAAACAGACGAAAAAGCATTCAGAATCAACCCAGCCCCCCAAGGGCTAACTTCTGTTGGAGCTAGCGTACTCTCAAATCCAGCACACGGCACAATCTGTCCCATAAATGACAGGCACTAAAGTGGAGATTATGCTCCCAGTGGAAGAAACGGTACAGCCCAAAGAGCCTTCCCTGCTGGTCATGAAGGTGAAGGACGGGACCTGCACACAATGGAATTTCAGTTGCACAACAGAGTTTGGTTTTCAGTTTAAAAAGCAGGGGCTTGGGGAGGGGCTCCAAGGTGGTTGAGTAGAGCCATTTGGTATGTGCCTCTCCCATCACTCGAATAGGATTACCAAGAGAGAGCACTAGAACTCAACTGAGAAGTGACAGGAAGTACCTAAAAATAAGGAAGGAGGGGGAAGCAGGCCAGCCGGCTGTGCTGGGGTCAGTGGGGAACCTGGACAGGCTTCCCAGTGGGGGAAAGGGTAAGCGTGTGACCCCTCGTGATCCACACGGCCACCACAGACTAGCCACGGGAAAGCCCCTGGACCTTCGCGGCCCAGTGACTGGTGACTAGAGACCACAGGAAAGCACTGCTCCGGGGAGGAAGCTCACGCTCCACACACTGCCCCAGCCTCAAGCAGCTGAAGCTGGGCGTTCTGGTGACAGTCTCGCCCCCCCCAGACTGCGTCTTGCCTGGAGGCCTAACAGCCCCTGCATCTCTACATCTCCGGAGCAGCACGGACACTCTCCTGGGGCTGGCTGCTGCCTCCAGAGCTAAAGTGCAAGCCACTGGCAAACACCCCGCTGCCACCAGCAGTGGAGATGCTATACATTTTCGTGTGTCTCGAGGACGAGGACAAACTCCCCCACCCGCAGCAGCTGCAGCAGCACATAGTGGGCACCCTCCGGCCGCCCAAGTACGGCTGCTGCCACTCACACTGCCCGCTCTCTGGCACTGCCGCTGCCTGCCCTGCCTGAGCACGCTGCGTTGGGCTTGGGGACCATCCCGCTCGTCTACCACAGCCAGAGCCTGCAACACTACACGAGGGCTCAAGGGGAGGGTGAGTCCATCCAGCCCAGCTCTGCCCCCCACCAGTGCCTGAGCATGCTGACCAGAGTCCTAGGGACCACCTGGCCCAGTCCACCACCAATGGCACCTAAGCACTCCTGCTGGGGGCCTGAGGTTGGGCCCACCCAACCTGCCACTACCACCACAGCACGTACCCACCCACACATGCCAGCTGCGGGCCTAGGACCCAGCTCCTCGCAGCTACCAACACCACCAGCACAGACTACTTGGGACCCAGAGGTTAGTCCTGCCACTGCCACTGCTACTGCCATCAACCACGACACCCTGCTGCCCAGGGGCCTGAGAACCCACCTGGCCCACGGCTGCCACTACCACCACTCAGTCAAGCTGCCTGGAGGCCCAAGAATTGGCTCGTTGGGACCCCACTAATAGTAGTGCTAGTGTTCGCTGCCCTGAGGCCCAAAGCCAGGCACACTTGGCCCACTGCTGCCACTACTAAGGCCCCCAAACAGGCCCACCTGGTGCCCCCATACCCAGCAAAACTTCAAACAGCCTCCACTAACAACTGCACCCTAACCCACTGAGGAAATCACAGATACCACTGTTGGTATTTACAGCCTAAGAAACCACACGAGACCACACTACTGCACGTACCCAGAATCAATGCTGAAGTGCCCTGCTCAACCAACACCAGGGATGCATCTTCAGGAAAAGGTTTTCCCCTGTGAAAGCAAGTTTAAAAAACTCAAAGAATCAACTGTTACACCAGATGTTCAGAAATCAACGTAAGCCATAAGAAACAAGAAAAAGGAAATAGGACATCTTCAGAGGAATACAGTAATTCTCCAGCAACAGATTCCAATCAAAAATAAATTTATGAAATCTCAGATAAAGAATTTAAAATATCAATAGCAAAGAAGCTCGATGAGGGGGCCGGGTGCAGTGGCCCACATCTGTAATCTCAGCACTCTGTGAAGCTGAGGTGGGAGGATCACTCAAGGTCAGGAGTTCAAGACCAACCTGAGCAACAGAGAGAAACCCCATCTCTACAAAAAATTACAATATTAGCTGGGCGTGGTGGCACATGCCTTTAGTCCTAGCTACTCAGGAGGCTGACGTGGGAGGATTGCTTGGGCTTGGGAGTTCAAGGCTGCAGTAAATGCAAATCAAAACCACAATGACATATCTTACTCCAGTTAGAATGGCTATTACTAAAAAGACAAGTACCTGTACTCCTATGTTTATGGCATTATTATTCACAATAACAAAGATATGTAATCAACTGTCCATCAATGGATGAATGGATAAAGAAAATGGTACACTACTCAACCATAAAAAAAGAATGAATTCTGTCATTTCTAGCAGCATGGATGGAACTGGAGATCACTATGTTAAGTGAAATAAGCCAGGCACAGAAAGACAAATATCACACGGCCTCACTCATGGGAGCTAAAACAGTTGACTTCCTGGAGGTAAAGAATAGAATGACAGATACTAGAAGCTGGGAAGAGTGTGTGGGTGGGGCGGGGCATAAAGACAGGCTGGCTCATGGGTACAAATATACAGTTAGAAAAAAGGAATAAGTTCTAATATTCAACAGGAGAGAAGGATGATTATAGTTAACAATAATGTATTGCACATTTCAAAATAGAAGAGAGGACTTGAAATTATTCCAACACATAGAAATGATAAATACTTGAGGTGACAGACACCCCAAACACCCTAACTTGATCATTATACACTCTATGACTATAACAAAATATCATATAACAAAGCACAAATATGTAAAAATATTTGTAGCAATTAAAAGAAAAAGCAGAAGCTTCTTTGAACTTTCTCAGTAGAAGTTATAATAAAATTGGCTAATTACTAGTAAAATTTTAAAACTTGGGGGAGGGAGGTGGCAAAAGAAGTATAACGGTGTTTCAGTGGAAATTTTTTAATCCTACTATACTATCATTCAACAATTAAAAAACCACGTCTTAACAATTAAAATATAACTAGTTCTCAACAGTGAGTTGAATAATGTTTAAAATTTTACCTCAGTTGTCATCACCTACTATGCCTCTGAGAAAGATGTGAAATAGAACGAGAAATTTTTACCTGTTCTCCCAAGTGAGTAAAGCAGAGGAAATTCCCATCTACACAGCCAATACAAACATATCGTAGGCAACATTGTGGAGAAGAGAAGAGTGGTTTTCCACAGGAATGTTTCCAAATTCTGTTCCCACTAGCCTGTCACAGGCAAAAAGCAATTCACAGCATTTAAAATCATTTAGTGAAGGGCTTTGTAGGAAAAAAAAAAAAAAAAAGACAAAAAAAAGCATTTAAAATCATTCTACTAATCAATTATCCTTTATACAACTAACTCATAAATTTCCCAGAGGCAGAGCTAAAATATCAGAAAATGCTATAGTGGCATACTGATGTAAGTGAAGCCAGCTAATAAACATAAACACAGCTGTAAAATCAATCAGTGTGATTTATGAGAGCTAGGATAAAAACCTGCAATAAAACCAGGAAACAAATAACTAGTACCTAATATCTAATGATTGAGAAAACTTTGCCAATTTCAAAAATAGGTAAAAGACAGGAACTTAGATTTTTCTCATCTTTCTAGATTTCATGTCAATCTATTTTTTTTTTTTTTTGTTTGAGACAGAGTCTCTTGCTCTGTTGCTGGGGCTAGGGTGCTGTGGCATCAGCTAGCTCACAGCAACCTCAACTCCTGGGCTCAAGCGATCCTACTGCCTCAGCCTCCTGAGTAGCTGGGACTACAAGTGTGCACCACCACGCCCAGCTAATTTCTGTTTTTAGTATAGATGGGGTCTTACTCTTGCTGAGGCTGGTCTTGAACTCCTGAACTCAAGTGATCCTCCCCCCTTGGCCTCCCAGAGTGCTAGGATTACAGGCGTGAGCCACCGCATCTGGCCCATGTCCATCATTTTTAATGAATTCTAGTTCAGTGATATCTGGACTATAACTAACTGAAAACTACTCAAACTTTCAGAATTCAAAGCAAATTTTTTAAAAATTAAAGAAAAATAGATAATAAAATCAATACATATTAGTTTATGCATACAGGATTTATGGCCAGTAAAAGTCCTCCCAATGTAGCAAAGTACACATGATGTGGAATCAGGCTCAAACAAGGAGAAGAAAAGACAGTTCCTCCACATTTCAACTTCCAAACACACTTCTTTTTCTGCAAACAGGAAAGCAAATTGTTTTGTTTTTGCTGGTGGTTAATAAATCCATATATCCTATCCCCTGTGATAATGTCAATTTAGTTAACAAAAGTTGCTTTTATCTTTAGTATAAAATACATGCCTATTGTGGGAGAATCAGATTAGTATAAAGAAGACAAAGGACACTATCCAGAGATAACCAATGTTAATATTTTATAATTTTCTCTTTTGATCTTTTTGGTCTATGTGTGTGTATATATATAGCTGAGATCATTCTGAATATACAACTTGGTATCATGTTTTGCTCACTTATTTTGCAAAACTATTTAAATATAATTTTAATGTATAATATCTCATGTGAACATAAAATAATTTATCTCTACCTTCTCATTGAAAATTACTGTGTAACTAATTTCTTGGTATTATAAACAACTTAGAAATAGACATCTTGGTGCATACATTTGTCCTTGTTTCTAATTATTTTGTCAGGACAAATTCCTAGAAAAAGAATTTTACTGGATCAAAGGATATGAAATTGTTAAACTATGGCCAAACTGTTTTCTTTAGAGGCCTCACCGGTTATTACACAACCTCCAACCACTCTCATCAGCATTTAATATTATTGTAATATTTTTTCTAATCTAAAACCATTTGTTTTTTATCTCATGGTTTTAAGTTTTCATTCCTTTGATTATTACAGGTATGAAACATCTACATACATTTACTAGCCATTTCTTCTTTGGGGTCCTGTGTGTTTGTGTCCCTTATTATTTTTCTACCTGGATCTTTACATTTTTCTTACTAATTTGTATTTGCTCTTTATTTTCATTTATAATATGAGTTTTAACTCTTTTTCACATTTCTTTCAAACTTTTTTCCCAGCTTGTTTCTTTTAATTTTGTAATTCTTATATAAAATTTTTATTTTTATGCAATCACGTCTCAAAACATCTTATTGATGTCTTTGTGATTTTTTTCAATTGTCAAGATAATTCTAAGTTCTTTACATTTCAAAACTCTAAGCAGCAAACTTATTTGTGGTGAATTTGGTAAAGAAGTTCAAAATGTCTTAAGATATTTAGACTTAATTAATGCTTTATTCTTCCCAGATCACAATGCTAAGCTTGGGAAATAGTTAACACCTGCTCCCAGACTCAATATGACTTGATAGTTTCTTGCTTTTCTATGCTTATGGTGTTAGACTGATGAGGTGAACTCTTACATAAATATCTAAAGCATAAGCATGCTGGTCATGAGATCCAATGTACAGGAGCCCTGTGGTTGGATCCATGGTTGCTGAGCTTTTGACAGCATCCTCAGTAGTAAATATCCAGTATTTTTCTCCAGTACTACTTTTCAGAACATATACTAATCCATCATAACAGCCTGCAGAGAAAGAAAATATAAAAGATGAGATTTAGATATGTCACTGGAAAATAATTCTTTAACCTAAATCATTACAATTTATATTCAGTGTTTTTCATGTGTATATAGGCTCTGTGTTCAGCTTATCTGATTTAAATTTCAGCAATATAAAGCAGAAACTGAACAGTAATCACTTGTGCCTTATTTTTTGAAGGTACTTCACTACTGAAAAAATAATAAAACATGCTGTGCTAGAGAGGCTTTGACATGTCTAGATTCAAAGCTCATCATGGCCATCATTGGGCAAATTACCCACCATTGCCGAGCCTCAAATTATTCTTCTGCGGAGCAATGGGGATTCAACTACTTCAAAGGTTATTGCGACAATTCAGATAATGTGGATAAAATGCCCAGTGCACAGAAGGTGTTCAAGAAATGGTAACGTTAATAGTCAATGTTCACTGACTGTTTACTATGTGTCAGGTGCTGTTCTAAGCACTTTACATTTATCACCTCATATAATTCTCACAGTGAAGCAAGCACTATTATGACCACATTTTATAGATGACAAAATTGAACCACAGAGAGATTACATTCCTAGGGCAAAATTACACAGCTAATATGTGGCAGAACCAAGATTTGAATCAAGAAGTCAAGCGCTAGAGACTGTGCTCTTAACAACTACACTAAACTGCTTTTCCCAAATTGCCGGCATGGATGAGAAGACAGGGCAAGAGTCCCTGACCTTGGGGTAGCCAAAATAATCTAGCAGGAAGCACAGGTGGTAAAAATCTACAAAGTGGAAGTCACTCGAGTTCCCTGCCATACACGGAAATCAGGGGACGTGCAATTTGGGGGCAGCTATCCACAGCGATTGCACCGACCCCCACTCTCTAGATGGCTCTCTGTACGGCCAGAGACGCCATGGCTCACTTGAGGCTCAATTCCCAACGTACTTTTTGTGCAGTCTTTCTTCTGGCAGTTATTACTTGGTAGCACGAGAGTAGTGGCCTGCTTAGTGAGGCAAAGAGAAATGCCCTACATAGTACAACATCCCAGATCTCTGCTGGGTAAAGATTTCTTTCAGTTCAGTTCAATTCCAAAAGAAAATATGGAAGAAAATCTTTATGACCTTGGGTTAGGCAAAAAAGATTCCTTGGATATACCAAAAGCATGACCCATTAAAAAAAAAGACAAACGACTTCATCAGAGTGAAGAAACAAGCCACAGACTGAAAGAAAACATGCAAAACACATTATCTGATAAAGAACCTGTATTTAGAATACATAAAAGAATTCTCAAGACTCAACAGAAAACAATTATAACAATAAAAAAAATGGGCAAAAGATGTGAGCAGACACTTCATAAAAGATACACAGCAAATGTGCTTCAGAAAAGATGTTGAATATCATCAGTCACTAGAGAAGGGCAAATTAAAACCACAATGAATACCATGCCATGATTATCTGAATGGTTAAAATAAAAAAATTTTTTTAAACTACACCATGATTATTTGAATAGTTAAAATAAAAATTTTTTAATTTTTAAAAATTTAAAAACTGACAATACCAATATTCTAGCAAGGATGTGGAGCAATTACATCTCTCACAAATTGATGATGGTAACAAAAAATGGTCAGTCCCTTTGGAAAACAATTTGGCAGTTTCTTACACATTTAAAATGACACTTAACCATATAACCCAGCAGCACTGCCCCCCCACCCCCGGCATATTGACCCAAGTGAAGTTAAAACTTAGGTTTATCCAAAAGCCCATTCACAAATGCCTATGCAAGTCTTATTTATAATTACCAAAACTGGAAACAATCCAAATGTGAATGGATACGCAAACTGTGGCACATGTACACAATGGAATACTCAGCAATAAAAAGAAACTAAGTTCTGATGTACACTACAATATGATTGAACCTTAACCATTATGCTAAAAGAAGCAGACTAACATACTGTATAATTTCGTTTATACGCTATTCTGGAAAAGACGAAATTAGAGAGGCAGAGAACAGATCGGTGGTTGTCTGGAGGTATAGGGAGGGATGACTACAAAGCAGCCCGGAAATACTTTGGAGTAATGGACTCTTGACTGTGGTAGTGGTTACATGATATATGTATGTGTCAAAACACAGAGACTGCGTATTAAAAAGGATGAGTTTTACTGTACATAAATAATATCTTAATAAAAATGTTTTATAAGTACTAAGTGACCGCCATGTGCCATAGGCCTTGAGTCTAGACACTTGGGGTACAAACAGGAATCTCAATGAGTTTTCATGGATGGGAACTACTCCAGAGCCTACAGATCAGATCATTCACATATATAACTGAAAGTTTCCTGTAGCACAATTTTCAAAATGCAGGTGTTTAAAAGGGAAGAATCAAATTCAGATTCAAGTAAATCCCAGCTGGGATAGCACAAGTAGGGAAATATATTCCCTAGCACCCAGCCTGAAAAGCTTTGATGAAGATTCCATGAGCATATACAGTGAAACCTAATATAATTGGAAGAGTAAAAAGAGAGTGGTAGTCACAGAGAGATATTACACCCAGGACACCAAAAGTCCTAATAAAGTAAAAGTCAGCCACACATTAAAGAAACAGAGCAGCAGGTGGTAGCTAGCCCTTACTGAGCACTTAGTCTGTGCCTAGCAATGTACCAATGGGTGCATAAGCAGTTATCTCATTTAATTCTCCCAAAAGCTCTATGATGATTCCAGTGGCTTTAAAGTATGTCCACAAATTCTTTAATACTTTTCCTTTCAGGAGGTAGAGCCTAACTTCCTTCCTCTTGAGTATGGGCTGGACAGAGTGATGCAATTCTAATAAACAGAATAAAAGAAAAAACGATGGCTTGCAATTTAGGACACTGGCTCCTAAAAAGTATGGTGTTCCTCTTTACTTGCTTTATTTTGGATCACTCGCTTTGAGGGAAATTAGCTGCCATGTTGTGAGGGCATTCAAGCAGTCTACAAAGAGGTTTGTGCGCCAAGAACTGAAGTTTCCTGCCAAGAACCAGCAAAGAACCGAGGCTTTCTGCTCATAGCAATGTGAGTTAGCCCTCTTGGAAGTAGATTATCCAGCCCACATCAAGCTTCCAGATGGCTACAGCCACATGAGAGACCCTGAGCCAGAACTGCCACCTAAACTGCTCCTAAATTCCTCACCCACAGAAACCGTGAAATAATAAATGTTTGTTGCTCTAGATCATTAAGTTTTGGGTTAATTTGTGATGCAACAGCATGTTTTATTATTACTCCCACTTTACCCACAAGAAAACTGAAGTTCTAAGAGGTTCCGCAACTTGCCAAAGGTCACAGAGCTCATTAACAGCTATAGAGCTAGGTTCAAATCCAAGGCCCACACTGCTAATCAGCACATGGTTAAATATTTTTTGTGACAGCAACCAAACTCACCATAAAAAGATTTTTTATCATTTAACTTGGTCCTACCAGCATTATTATATGGTAATTCAATTTAACTCCATAAACCTCAAATTCAAAAACTTACCCACTATAATAAAATTTCCACACTTAGATACACATGCTGAGGATTCAATTCGATCTCCCAAAATCTGTTCCCATTTCACCTTCCCCGAGTAAAGGTCAATGGCCTTCATTCTGTGAGAATGGGAGCCAATGTACACAGTTGCAGATGACTTATCAAAAGCTGGTATTACAACTAGTGGTGAAGCGTCTACACATTTGCCCGTGTCTGACCTCCACCTCACACGTAACTCCATTTTCTCTGCCTCTATCACAGGTTTTCCCTCTTTAGGAACTATTGCAACAAAGGATGGATTTTCTGACTTCCCAGTAAGAGCTGGAGGACTTAAGCTTTTCAAACTTTGAATGTCAGTCTGTGACATTAAGTCAGAAGAACAGACTGAAGGGAAGTGCCCTAACTTAGTTAAAGACATAGTAGTATTCAGAGACAAAATCTGACTCCCTCTGCTGAGTGCAACAAAAGCCTTAATCTCACTATTGCAATTTAAACTCATGGCAGATTTCTGATGTAAAGATTTTCCACCAGCTTCCTCTTGGTTGATGTCGCTGAGTTTCCTTTTTGTGGCACAACTCTTGCTGAATGTCAGGTCTTCATCTGGAAACAGCGTGTGAAGGATGTGATTGTAAATCTCTAAAATGGAACTGCTGAGAATCATTTCCAGAAGCCCGGGTACTGATGTACCAGTAAGTTTTTCAATCTCATTGAGGAGTCGTATGGATTTTAAGGAATCGCCACCACTATTTAAGAAGAGTGATTCATCAGGAACCTTCGAAAGATCTTCTGAGAGACTCAGAATAGACTACAGATGAGAGAAGGGAGAAAATGGTGACATAAAGGCCTAAAACCAAAAGACTTCAACATTTACAGGTGACATACAGAGGTGATAGTAACTATATTAATGATATAATATAGAATATTTTTAATAATAAAAATAAAGTTTTAAATCATTTTCTTTAAAGGAGACCATCACCATACTAATTTTGTCATAAACTGACTCAAACACTGCAAAATACCTCAAATACTTCCTTTTAGAGAAGTTTTCCTACCCATAAACTTGGGAATAGAGTTACAAAAACATCTGATTTACTAATTATAAAGCCCACAAGATACTATTTGCTGATATTTCTATACTATGGGAATAATATTTATCTTTATCTTCTTCATATAAATCAACATTACTTGTCAAGAATCTAAAAATGAAGTGGATAAGGCTTTTATCTAGATAGCTCTATTTTTAGACAAGACTATACAATTATATCCTCTTTTCAGGTCCCTTTAGAAAAGAAAAATCTACATTTTTATCTAAGAAAAATTGTTAGCCTATTGAGACATATATATTAAAAAGTAAATTCTCTTAAGCAGAAACACATGTTGTTACTGAAACTTCTTTTGGAATAATGATGTAAGCCCTAATGATAACAGATAACAGATTGTGACATAGCAAGATTTGGCTATTTTCTCAACCCTGACAAAAGTGTTACTGTACTCCACTGCCCCTCTTAGAGAAAACTTATGTCGAGACAGCCTTTGTCAGGCGGGCATGGTGGCTTCTCTGGGAGGCCGAGGTGGGTGGATCATTTGAGCTCAGGAGTTCGAGACCAGCCTGAGCAAGAGTGAGACCCTGTTTCTACTAAAAATAGAAAGAAATTATATGGACAGCTAAAAATATACATAGAAAAAAATTAGCCGGGCATGGTGGCGCATGCCTGTAGTCCCAGCTACTCGGGAGGCTGAGGCAGGAGGATCGCTTGAGCCCAGGAGTTGGAGGTTGCTGTGAGCTAGGCTGACGCCATGGCACTCTAGCCTGGGCAACAGAGTGACATTCTGTCTCAAAAAAAAAAAAAAAAAAAAAAAGACAGCCTTTGTCTACTTGTGCCTTTTATGACTACCTCACTTCCAATAAATTTCTTTGTGGGGAGCTTAATCTAATCTTATAGTAGAGAATCTAAGGTTTATTTTAATACAAATTGAATAAATCTGTATTATAGCTATACTACCTAACATCTGGACAGCAATACAATTCTTAGAAAATTTTATCCAACTAATTAAGATATCATTCCCTAAAGACACAAGATGACCTCTTTACAATAATAAATTTGTAGCTTAAAAGTTGTACCTTCCACAAATACTGTAATTTTTCCCAAAGTTCCTCTTTTCCATTGAGCTTACACTCAGACTTCACGTTTATGTAGTTTAAATATATCTTGTTTAACTCAGAAACATCAATCTTTCCTTAACATAAAAGAGAAATAACAAATGTTTTAAAGTAACATTTTTAAATTTCACCTCAAAGCCTTTATATATTCATTAGTCACACACATTTTTCATTGTAAAGCTTAGAAATCCCATAGAATAAAGCGTTTGTCATAGATAATCAATTCTAAGGAAAGTAGTCTGACCCTACCAAGAATGTAGAGGGTAACAGCTAAGAAAAGAGAAAAAGAGGAGTTAATGGTTGTCTAATTTAAAGAGCTAAAGAAATGGTTGCCTTAACTGAGCAATTACTGCATTTTGAAGCATATATTAAGTAAAAATGAAATTGGGAAGGCAATATATTAATAATACAGTAATTAAGAGTCTATATTTTGAAGTCAAATAGTCTCTGACAGAATTCCAGTTCTACCACTGTGATGGTTAATTTTATGTGTCAACCTGAGTGGGTCATGGGGTGCCAGATTAAACATTGTTTCCGGGAGTGATGTGAGAGTGCTTCTGAATGAGATTAGCATATGAACTGGTGGACTCAATAAAGTGGGTTGCCCTCCCCAAAGTGGCTGGACATCATCCAATCTGCTGAATGGCTGCATAGAAAAAATACAAAGAAAAGAAGAATTTATCCCTTTTCCAATTTTTCCCTGCCTCACTGCTCAACCTGGGACATCTCATCTCATCTTCTTCTGCCCTTGAATTAGGATTTACATCATCACTTCCTCTGGTTCTCAGGCCTTAGGACTCAGACTTAACTACATGACCAGCTTCCCAGGGTCTCCAGCTTATAGATGCCACATTGGTAGACTTCACAGCCTCCATAATCGCATGAACTAATTCCTCATAATAAATCTCCTTTTTACATATCTCTTTATTAGTTCTGTTTCTCTGGAGAACCCTGACTACTATCACCACCGACTAGCAAAATGATTTTGGGAAAATTCATTGTCTTTTTTTTTGTTTTTGAGATGGGGGTCTCACTATGTTGCCTAGGCTGAAGCGCAGTGGATACTTGTAAGTGCAATCATAGCATACTATAGTCTTCAAGACATCCTTCCACCTCAGCCTCCCGAGTGGCTGGGACTACAGGTACATGACCAGCCTAAGGACTTAACTTCTTAAAGCTTTATTTTCCTCATCTGTAAATGGGAATAATACCACCTACCCACACGATTTTCTGAAGATAAAAGGAATTATACAAAGCACTTAGTATCACTTATAATAATAAAGATTTATGTGACCATTAAACTAGTTATGAATACAATTAGTATTATTTGCTAATGAAACATATCTGCTTTAAATGATTTTACCATGAGAAGTAAATGGTAGAACATCAATCAAAACAAGTTCATCTGGGATTGCATGACTTGGAAGATGTCTCTGTAGTTCTTGGAAGATGTAATCCTTTACTAAATTATCTTTGGACACCATGAAGAGAATTAATTTTTCCTGATTATACCATGTAACTGCACAAGACTCCACGTACTGAAGTTCTTCAGCAACCTATAAGAGAGATTATCCAAATATGCCAATGTGGACATTTAAAAACAAGCTTCCTAAATACTCAATTTTTTTTATGTCTAAAATCAAAATAGTTGAATTAAATTTTGGAATATACTTAAGATTTTTAAAAAATTGGTTGCTGTTACTACTAGCACACAGGTTTCTTAATATTTTTCAAAAATAATAGATATTAAAAGAAAACAAGCCCATTTATTTTCACAGATATCAGAATCCACTCTGTCACTTATTTAAGGAATAACCATCTCTTCATGCTGGGAATAAGAAGCACATTGACTTATCCATACCTTTTACTGTACTTCATCACTAACAAAAATCTTAGGTGTACATAATAGAGAACCCTAGCACAAAAAATTGGTGGTGGTTGCTTCTAATACCTTCAGTGTATTAATAGAGATTTAATATTTAAATAGTTGTACCCGTTGCACAAGTTCAATGTTAAGACGTTTGCCATGACGTTTGATCTGACTGTCCTTTCGTCCCAAGAAAAATATCTCTCCATCTTTCACAGTCACAAAGTCTCCTGTGGCTCGCATTGTGCCACGTGGTAGTCTCACTTCATCATCAAGAAAACACACTCTGTTTCTGCCACCTTCCCAAGATATAAACACCAATGTCATAAAAGTCATGGGAAATAGATTAAAAATCATCAAATCAAGAACATCTCCAAAAGTTGTTCCTAAGCTTCAAAATCTGAGTATTTATATTAAAAGGGTAGTTCACTTTTAAATGTTACCTGATAAAATTAGACACAATTTCCTCGGTAACTAAGCAAAGGGATAAAATAAAATTTATTTCTAAAAATACATATGGGATTTTAAAAAATTCTTAGAATACTGATTAAATATGATTTTGGCTATAAATATGAATATAAAGGTCCAAGTTATAGTTTCTAAATATTTTTATTAGAGTATTAGACATTGTTAGCTGAAATATGTGTGGTACTTTATTCAATGTTTCATGACTGAAACTGAGATTAAAAATTATCAGCTGGGCAGGGTGGCTCAAGCCTGTAATCCTGGCACTTTGGGAATCTTAGGTGGGAGGATTGCTTGGGGCTGGGAGTTTGAGATCAGCCTGGGCAACACAGTGAGACCCCCATCTCTAAAAAAAAAAAAAAAAAAAATGTTAAAATTAGCCAGGTGTGGTGGCACACACCTGTAGTCCTAACTACTTGGGAGGCTAAGGCAGGAGGATCGCTTGAGATCAGGAGTTTGAGGGTTGCAGTGAGCTATGACTGGGATCACTACACTCCAGCCTGGGTGACAGAGGGAGACTCTGTCTCTAAAAAAAAAAAATTATTATCACTGAAAAGCATACTAGACATAATAAAAACAGGAAAAGAATAAAATTTACATATCAGATTTTTTTCTTAAAAAAAATTATTCTCAATGAACAAATATAAAACAACCTAAAAATACTTGGCCATTGCCTTCTTGAATTGTGAAACCATTAGTATCTCTGACTTCAACTACTGTTCCAAGCAGTGGAAATCCCAGTTGTACAGGCATTTCACATCTACAAAAAACACAACCCAAAGGAGATTTAAAATTTTTCATTTGAAAAGAGTATTTCCCAATGTATTTAATCACATTATAAGAAAAAAAAAAGTTTGTTATGCTATAGTTCAAAGACTGCCAAGAGGAAAAGGTTAGGTGGAAAGGTTATCATATGTTATCCATTATTGTTCAGTTACAAAAAGTTCTAGCAGGATCTCAGCACTAGTTAATAAGAAAGGTTGGCTGGGCGCAGTGACTCACGCTTATAATCTAAGTACTCTGGGAGGCTGAGGCGGGAGGATCACTCGAGGTCAGGAGTTTGAGACCAGCCTGAGCAAGAGCAATACCCCGTCTCTACTAAAACATAGAAAGAAATGATCTGGACAGCTAAAAATATATAGAAAAAATAAGCCAGGCATGGTGGCACATGCCTGTAGTCCCAGCTACTCGAGAGGCTGAGGCAGGAGGATCACTTGAGCCCAGGAGTTTGAGGTTGCTGTGAGCTAGGCTGATGCCACGGCACTCTAGTGCAGGCAACATAGTGAGACTCTGTCTCAAAAAAAAAATAAACAAATAAATAAGAAAGGTTGTGCATTCCCAACCTAAAATACTAGTTAAAATAGTTTTTCTGGCCGGGCGCGGTGGCTCATGCCTGTAATCCTAGCCCTCTGGAAGGCCAAGGCGGGTGGATCACTTGAGGTCAGGAGTTCAAGACCAGCCTGAGCAAGACCCCGTCTCTACTAAAAATAGAAATAAATTATCTGGACAACTAAAAATATATATAGAAAAATAAGCCGGGTATGGTGGCGCATGCCTGTAGTCCCAGCTACTCGGAAGGCTGAGGCAGTAGGATCGCTTGAGCCCAGGAGTTTGAGGTTGCTGTGAGCTAGGCTGACGCCACGGCACTCACTCTAGCCCAGGCAACAAAGTGAGACTCTGTCTCAAAAAAAAAAAAAAAATAGTTTTTCTAAAATTATTACCCCAGTGCCTATTAAAAACACTGTTAGTATTAAGATCCTGGAAATATACAGTCTCTCTTCTTTCTATTTAGTATAATTGAAACTCTTACTTCAAATTAGAGTTAAGAATCTTCTCTGGAATCCTGTAAAAGGTCGCCCAACTGGACACTTCAGTGATACCATAAACATTAAATATTTGTGTTTTATTGCCTTCTCCTCTCCAGCTTTTGAGAACAGTCAATGATGGAAATGCTTCGCCACCAAGAGCTAATACTCGAAGGGAAGTACTGGCTGATAAAACAGTTGATTTGATAAGCTGCGCTCCAAATCTTCTAAGCAATGTTGGTGTTGCCTATAGATACATTAAAAATTAGTTATTTCTTGCCTCTCACTTCTTTAAAAAGGTAAACACTGTAATGATTAGTTCAAAACTTAACATTTGTAGTCCACATGGAAATTAAGATTGTGTTTATTAAATGGCAAATCACATCTGGAAAACTACTGAGGCAGCTTTATCTTCTTAATGTGGATAACGGTTATGCCTTAGAAAAAAGCTTAAGCAAAAACATCAGTTACATTTCATTATATAGTTTACACAAAAATGTTTACATATAAAAAGGATAAAATCTACAAAGTCAATTTACACTTCTTTTCCCATTTGCTCTATGTATACAAAGTATATCAAGGGGTTAAAAATGTGCCTAAGCAAAGCAATATGAATAAAGATATTTAACAACAGCATTACTGAGGTATAACTGATATGTAATAAACTATTTTAAGTATACAATTTAAGTTCTGATATATGGCATATACCATGAAACCATCACCACAATCCAAATAATGAACATACCACCTGTCTTAGTCCATTTGGATTACTATAACAAAAATTACATAGACTGGGTAATTTATAAACAACAGAAATCTATTGCTCACAGTTCTGAAGGCTGGGAAGTCCAAGATCAAGGGGCTGGCAGATTCAGCGTCTAGTGAGGGCTGTCTGCTTCATAGATGGCACCTTCTTGCTGCTTCCTCACATGGTGAAAGGGACAAACAAGCAACCTCAGGTCTCAGGCCTCTTTTTAGTGGGCTTGGGGTCTCACTATGTTGCCCAGGCTGATCTAGAACTCCTGAGCTCAAGCAATCTCCCACCTCAGCCTCCAAAGTAGCTGGGACTCCAAGCATGTGTCACTGCGCCCAGCACTCAGGCTTCTTTTATAAAGGCACTAATCCCATTGACGAGGGCCCCACCCTCATGACCTAGTCACCTCCTAAAGGCCCCACACCTTAATACCAATACACTGGGGATTAGATTTCAACACGTGAATTCTGGAGGAACACAAACATCAGACCACAGCAATATCTATCACCCCTTAAATTACCTGTGTACCACTATAATTCTTCTCTCCAAATAGACCCTTTCTGTAGACAACCACTGATGTATTTTCTGTCAGTATATACCAGCTGGCATGTTGTATGATTCCATTTATATAAATGTAATCTTAATATTGAAACTTCCAATCTATAAACATGAAATGTCTCTCTATTTAGGTCTGTGATTTCTATTAACAATGCTTTATAGTTTTCAGTATACAAGTCTTGCTCTTCTTTAAGTTTATTCCTATTTTATAGTTTTCGATGCTATTGTAAATATTATTTTCTTAATTTTACTTTTAGATATCTCTTTAATAGAAAGGAAAACATATACAAACATGTAGAAATATATAAGTACATATATACACACATAAGGACAGGTGTGCTGGCTCCCACCTGTAATCCCAGCACTTTGGGAGGCCAAGGCAGGAGGATCACTTGAGTCCAGAAGTTCAAGACCAGCCTAGGCAACATAGTGAGACCCTGCCTCTACCAAAAAAAAAAAATTAGTCATGCACAGTGACATGCACCTGGAGTCCTAGCGACTTGGGAAGCTGAGACTGGACGATCCATTGAGCCCAGGAGTTTGAGGTTACAGTGACCTATGATCCTGGGTGACAGAATAAGAGGTTGTCTCTAAAACAAATTAAAAATTAAAAATATATGTTCTTTTTTTTTAGGTCTGAGTTCCTGTGGGTCATCCTGTGTCTACATAGACCAGTGGTCAACCAGTGATTAGACAGATTGTCCACACAAATAGATAGGGAAGGAGCTCATTCAAAGTTCAGGTCATTCTCAAGCCTGACTCAGCTTTTACTTTCTATGGGTCCTTTCACATCTCTTATGTGCATACACGCAGCCTCAGGGCCGGTCAGGAATGTGCGTGGGCGCTCTCCGGTCTCTAATTCGCACTAGTGAAGCCTCCGCCAGGAATGTGCCCGTCCCACCATCACTGCAGTCTCAGGCTATGAGAGCCACTGCCCCTGCCTGCTGGCCCACTCAAGACCATCATTTCCACAGACGCTGCTGCTGCTCGTGGGCATTACCTACTATTACCAACTGAGTGAGCCGCCTTTAAACAGACCGGACTTGTGTGTGGCTGGGTTGGGGCAGGGGTGGTGGGAGCAGATGTAGGCCAGAATGCCACAGGGTTCCACCATTCTTACACAAAATTCAGCAGTTTTTAAAAACATAAATGCTTCTCAGATTGTTGTATGCCTTTGGTCAGTTTCTAAAGTGTTGAAATGCTTGCTTTTATCAATTTTTACAGCTTTATCGTTGCCTTTTGGGGACAGGACCTGCCAATCTCTTCTCCAAAAGTCCTATGTGAATAAAGATTTTTAAATGGTTTCTTTCAAAAAAATCTACAAAGACCCCTAACAGACAACTTGAATTTTAATTAAGAAAGATGATTAAGGTCATGGCTTGTTAAAATATGTAAGTAGTAGAATGATCCTACAATCCCAGTATGTACTTACTATTCCAGATTACTCTCTGGGAATTTAGCACCTCTATTCACTCTCAAAAGATTCTGGGTTTTAGTAATAAATTATAATGGCAACCGTATTTGTAAGACATTCTAAATCATGCTATTAACTGTTACACCAAGAGTTTTGTCACAAGGAAAATCTCTTGTCAAATGAAGGCTGAAATGGTCCTAGCTCTCCATTTTCACTAGGGAAATTTCAAATGTTCTGGCCTAATTTCTGGTGTTAAGGATAATTTCAACTTTGAACTCAACAAATAAATGCACACAACTATGAATATTTGGCAAGATAAAATGTTAATAGAAATCCTTTTCAGATACTCATAAACTGATACGGTAAGTTTAGAGGTAGAATCCAAGTCAACATCCTTTGCAACTAAATCATTCTAGATATAAAAAACCTGACTTAGCAAATAATAGAAAAAATAGAGAAGGTTAAGTCTCCCAAATTTTATAAGGAAAAACAGAAAACACTGTTATGCTTTCATATTCCTAGCTAGCAACTTAAAAGCCTAAGATTTCACTCTAATTAAAATATTTTACTTTTAAAAGGCACGTGATTTATTTATTCATTCATTCATCCATTTATTTTGAGAAGAGGTCTTGCTATATCACCCAAGATGGTCTCAAACTCCTGGGGTCAAGTGATCCTCCCATCTCAGCCTCCTGAGTAGCTGGGATGACAGGCACAAGCCACCATGCCCAGCTCAAGGGCAACAAGATTAAATAATATAACTTTGTTTTACCCAGAGCATGTAAATGTAAAATGTCCCAATACACTTTAGCTTTGTAACAAACCAAAAATCAAGGCTTTCTTTCCCAAAAAACTTCTTACCCGTCAAACAAATAAAAGAGGTCTTTTTTTTTTTTTTTTTTTTTTTTTGAGACAGGGTTTCACTCTGTCCAGGCTGGAATGCAGTAGCACCACCAGAGCTCACTGCAGCCTTGAACTCCTGAGTTCAAGTGATCCTCCCACCTCAGCCTCCAGGGATTACAAGCCACCCCACCTAGCTAAAAGAGGTCTTTAATTTCCTCAAAAGCTTAGTCCACTTTACCTTGGGGCCTTCTCCCCCATAATAACTCACGATGCTCCATTCTTTCCAATTTTCAAAGCTTTAGTAGTATGTGTTCAAGACATTTTAAGATCCATGCTTCATGTCCAATTAGGTCTTGGTAAGGTTATTGTCTATAAATAAAATCTGTACAGGGAGCTCTTTTTTAAAAAAGTATATCTTAAGGCAAAAATCCTTGATGACTTATATATTACTTGATAAGAAATTTGACCTAGTAGAGAAAAGATGAAACCTGACAACAAAGCTGAAATTCACTCTAAGAAAAGACATGCATCTTACACAACGGAAAGGATAGGAAAGAATAGTCTGTCAGCTTTTATACCTCTCTTTCTTACTCAAACCAAGTCAAATGTGATGAGAATATTCCAAGTAAGTATTGTAAGTTAAATAAAATCATCACGAAACTATACACAAAATTTGCCATATTCTGGGAACAGAGTTAGTAAGTTTACATCAGTTAAACTGATCTGACCCCAAAAAGGTTAAATTAAAAACTGCTAAAGTAAATTTATCTGAGATTATGTTAAAACATTAAGCAAGGGGATGAAATTTAAAGAGTAGAATTCACTGACTTGACACTGAAGAAAAGTCTCCTTCCCTTTTAGTAACTATCACTCAAATCTACGAAGGCAAATGTTTCCTGAGAAATATGTTCCTTGAATTTTACTAGAAAACAAAACAGTTAAAAAAAAAAAAAAGAAAACAAAACAGTTATAGTAAAATCTTACCCAGTTCACAGAATGACTCACCAGAAGATGAGGATTTATAAACATTGATACCCAACAAGCCACACTGCTGTACTCTATATTAGGATGAAAAACACACTGCCTAAAAAAAGTCATAAAGTATCAAAATTTGTCTTTGGAGCAGAAATTTAACATTCCCTCAAGTCTCATTACACTAGATAAAAACCCGATATTGTTTACCAAAACAGACAATGGAAACTAATAATTAAGAGGCACACATGCACACAGGTGCACACATATACACACTGCTGTTGTCTGAACGTCTGTGTCAAAATTCATACACTGAAATCCTAACCGGGCTTGGGGTGAGGAACCTGCCCGCGGCCTTCTGATTTCAAGATTGTTCTAATTTAAGCACCAAGGAGGCAAGAAAAGCTTTATCTTTCTCTTCTGCATCCTTTTAAATAAAAGAATATATTGGCCGGGTGTGATGGCTCATGCCTATAATCCTAGCACTCTGGGAGACCGAGGAGGGAGGATCACTTGAGGTCAGGAGTTTGAGACTAGCCTCAGCAAGAGTGAGACCTCCACCTCTACTAAAAATAGAAAAATTAGCCAGGCATGGTAGCATGCAGCATGTGGTAGCATGTAGTCCCAGCTACTAGGGAGGCTGAGGCAGGAGGATCACTTGGGCCCAGGAATTTGAGGTTGCAGTGAGCTATGATAATGCCACGGCACTCTAGCTCAGGCAACAGAACAAGACTTTGTCTCCAACAACAACAACAAAAAGGATACGTTATGTAAAATTTGGATTCAGTCAAAAGGCCACACTTAAGGACCTAGAAGTCCATTCTGGCCTTAAGGCTGCAAGTTCCCCACCCCTGCGCAAGAGGGAGGTGATTAGGTTGTGCAGGCAGAGCCTTCATTAATGAGATTAATGCCTTTATAAATGAGGCCTGAGAGCCCCTTCACTCCTTCCATCATGTGAGGATACAGTGTAAAGACAGTAGTCTGTGAATCAGTGAGCAGGGCCTCACCAGACCTCAAATCTGCTGATGACTCAATTTTGACTTCCCACCTCCAGAACTGTGAGAAATAAATTTGTGTTTATAAGCTACCCAGTTTACGGTATTTTGTTACAGCAGACCAAACAGACTAAGACATACACACACACACACACACACACACACACACACACACCAGGAACTATGTTATACTATCTCATTTAATTCTTACAACTACTTGAGATGGATATTATTTCCATTTACAGATAAAACTTGAGGCTCACAGCAGTTAAACACCTGAGACATCTGTGAATCATGATATACATGTAATTTTGTAGTTCTCTCTAGTATCTTTAACCACTTACAATGTATAATAATATCTTAAGGCTTGTATCCCAGTCATATACTTTCAGATACACATTTTTAAAATGTTTCAAAAGGCCAAATTTCAAAAATACTTTTTTCTGTAGGTTAATGTACAATATATTGATATAAAAATCAGAAAATCTATATTCCTAACTCAGTTATGGTTTAATTTACTTACACTAGCTTTTAAGTGAGAATCACAATACACACAAATTTTAAGATAGAGGAGGTAGCATATCACAACAGATCTGAGTAAAAGTCAAGTTCCTCTAGTTATTATAGAAGGCACAAAATACACAATAAAAGTATTTTCTAGGCAGAATTAACTGATTTTTTTTCATTTTCAAATCACCAAAAAAGTGACATCCTGAGGAAATAGCCCTTGATAATCTAACTAGATTATGATTAATCCAATATAAAGAACTATAGGAATACAAAATATTCTCTAGAACACTTAAAATATTGCATAATGAAAAACATTTCATTTGCTCCTACAATGTACCTGCAAAACAGTCACTCTGTGGTGGGAAAAGAGAACAGCAGCTAATTTTGATGGGAGCATTCTGACAGAAGTCGGTACAATAAGCAGAGAGGCACCACTTGATAGAGCAAGGAATATTTCCACAACAGAAGGATCAAAAGTCAGAGGTGAAGCCAGAAACAAAACATCTTCTTGTGTGATGTTAAAAAGTATCCTAAGGCAAAACAGAATGTAGTTATGAGAGATGTTAAACATTTGGTAAACATCTATCCTAAAAAAGTGTTTATGATGATTAAGTTTCTGAATGTTAGCCAGACTTTATACTTCTCTTTTATATTAACCAAAACATTGCAACCAATTCAGGAAACTGTCTTTACAAAAGTCAGAATAAAATTCATTTAAAACAATAACCACTTTTTGCCAGACATATGTTATCATCTGTGATGACTTTCTGATGTGTCAACTTGTTTGGACTGAACTACAGTCTCCAGAATTTCCTCTCTAGCATGTTTTCTATTAAGGTGGGAGATAGGGATAGTCTCTTGAGTTGGAGAACAGAAGGGAGACAGCTGCTGCTTGGCAACACACACACACCTCCTCCCAGCAGTAATTCAATCAACCCCCAAAGCCCCTAATCAGCTGATTTTAAATTAATCAACTGGAAGATTATCCTGGGTTGGCTGGATTTACTTGGAAGGCCTTTAAAAGAGGGTTTAGCTTTAGGCCTTCTCTGAGTGACCCAAATAGCAGCTAGGTCTGCAATAATCTTCCTTCTCCCTGGATCTGACTTCACCTGTGGACAACCTCGTGCCCATGGGGTTCCAGCCTGCTCATGATCACCCCTTCCTGCCCTGTGGACTTTTTAGACTTGCTCCCACAACTGTGTAAGCCAATTCCTTGTCATAAATCCCTGATATATTCTGCTTCTGCTCTTCTGGTAGAATCCTTATTGTGTCGTACTTATTCAATGATGCTTAATAGAGACCGCTGACTTCCCTTTCCTACTATTTGGCATTTTCTCTCAGTATGTGAACAAAGAGTAAAACAACAATATGTGTGTTGAGGATACACAGACCCCAGATAGTCAATGTTGAGCCAGTGGCACTGCTTTCAATTTGAACACACAAAACCCACTATATCTGAAAGCAAGGATTACCTACCAAAGACCCAAGGGAAAACTGTACATTTTTATGCTTAGATTCAGTGAAGAGTAGACAGCCATGCAGAAATGTGATTGGACCAAAAGGGAATGTACTAATAGTAATAAGCTGAGTGGGGAAACCCAGCAAGGCCAGTCTGGTTAAATGTTTTTTTTGAGACAGAGTCTTGCTGTCACCTGTGCTAGAGTGTAGTAACATCATCATAGCTCACTGCAACCTCAAACTCCTGGGCTCAAGCGATCCTCCTGCCTCAGCCTCCCAGGTAGCTGGGACTATGGACAAACAACACCACGCCTGGCTAAATTTCCTACTTTTTGTAGAGATGGGGTCTCACTCTTGCTCAGGGTGTTCTCGAACTCCTGGCCTCAAGCAATCCTCCTGCCTTGGCCTCCCAGGGTGCTAGGATTACAGGTATAGCCAAGAGGGGGTTGATTCAGTCAGCCAGGGGGCTTAAGATTTTATTTTAGTTCACATATTGTCAATTACAACAGACATCTTTCTCTACAGCATTTAACTATTCTCTTTCTAGACCTGCATGTGCCGTCCAATACAGTAGTACCCACTGAGCACTAAAAACATGGCTAGTCCACACTTAAATGTGTAAATGTAAAATATATGCCAGATTTTGAAGGTGATTAGCATAAAAATATAAAATACCTCATTAATGTTTATATTAATCACATACTGAATGTTTTAGATACACTGAAACAAAATATATTGTTAAAATTAATTTCACTTGTTTCTACTTTTTAATGTTACTTGAAAATTTAAAATTACACGAAAGTTACGACATAAATGTATATATGTGTCTACAAGGTTTCTATTTCTATTTGTTTCCTCCTTTGATTTCCTAGGATTATGCTCCTATGGTTCACTTCCTCCTCTATATCTTTCTTCCCAAATTGAGAATCCCAACTTGAGAAATTTTTCATCTCTTGACGACATCAGCAAGCCAAACTCCACAATACTACTACAAGAGTGAATTTAATGCAACACAAATCCTTTAATAGTTTTCCATCATCTACTGGATTAAATTTAACCTTCAACTAGGCATACCAGGCTCCTGCCCTCCCACTCTTTCCTCAGCCCTGCCCTGACACATCCTAGTAGGATGAACTCCTTCTTTCTCCTATACCTCCTCAGCTGGTACCTCTGCCAGGAAAACCCTTCCCCTTTTTTTATTAATAATTGAGAAGCAAAACCTCTAACCATATCGTTTGTTAATCTGTCTCTAAGCCTGGATCAAACAGGTAAAGACCTAGTCTGCAGAGAAGTAAAATTCAGACAGAGCTGAAACAAAAGACAGACAATTACTTAAGACTATCAATTTAGGAACTAGAGTTCAAAAACAAATTATCTTAAAACTCTTTTCTTCCCTTAAAATGCAAGTTCTAAGGATTCAAAGAACAGAACTTACCGAAAATGCTGGATATTTGGTACTATACATTCATGAGGCACTCTGACAATCTTTGGTATTCCTGTAGTCCCTGATGTGTGTAGAACATAGGCTAAGCAATGCTTTAGCCTCACATCCATGTGTTCTTCTACCTTTTCTTCATTGTTGTTGTCAGAACTTAGGCCGTTTTTTCTTTTTTCTTTTTCATGTTTTTCTTTTCTATCACTTAGCATCAAGTTCATTTCATCATTTTTCCAGTGAAGTGTGAAGAGTACTAGGTCATTATGTTCTACTGTAAATGTGTCACCATTCAATAATGTTTCATAGGAAGATCTGAATTTCTATGTCAGATGGGGGACAAAGTTTACAATATTAATACATTAAAAGATATTCCTTTTTTATACAGAAGTAATGTGAAATATAGTCATCCCTCAGTATCCATGGGGGATTGATTATAGGACCCTGCAGATACCAAAATCTGAGGATGCTCAAGTCTCTTATAGAAAATGGCACAGGATTTGTATATAACCTATGCACATCCTCCCACATACTTTAAATCATCTCTAGATTACTTAAACCTAATACAAAATAAATGCTATGTAGTTGCTATACTCCATGTGTTATTTGTATTATGTTTTACTGTTGTATGTTATTTTCCATTTTTTTTTTTCCTTAGAATATTTTCAATCTGTAGTTGGTTGAATCCTTAGATGTGGAACCCTCTGGATATGAAGAGCCAACTGTATTCCTTTACTTATTCAACATGGCTTTTTGGGGGGGGAGGTGGGGGTAGGGAGAGTACTTGCTATCCTGGGATAAAATGAAAAATATCTCTAAGAATAAAGTACTGTCCTTACTTTCAAACTCATTTTCAAAATAAACAGATAATAAAAATACACAGTTACAATGTAACGTATTAAGTGTGATAATAAAGTATGCTTGAAATGTTAATGGGAACACAGGAGGCTGAACTTACTCTGCCTAGGTCAGAGATTGCTTCACAGGTGTTACAAGTAGCTATTCTCCAAATAAAAATGGGGACTTCAGGCAAACAGCCAACATGGAGTATCTGATCTGAGAAAGCTGGTACTGTGGAGGACATTAAGCACTCCAATAAGGTACAGAATTAGGGGAGGGGGACAAGGTGAGTTATGTTGTTGATGGATGAGAAGAGATGTAAACCCTTAACTCTGTACATTCAGCACTAAGGAGTTCAGACTTTAACCTATAAGTGACGGAATTCAGTTGAAGGTGCCAACAGCATAAACTAGACTCTCCTCCACCAAGGACAGAATGACAAACAAGACTCTGTTAAGAGCCATTTAATGAATCTTTGCAACAATTCTGATATGCTACATGGGCCTGAACTACTTTGCTGCAACAGTAGTGATCCGAAAGGGTATATGAGCAAAGAATTACTAAGACACGGTGACTTTCCGGATATGGAGTGAGCCTAAGAAGACTGCTAGGTTTATGACTCAGGTGATTTGGTGGATGGGATGAATTAATGCAGAAGTTTGGATGAAGAAATGCTAAATTCAGTTTGTACATATTCAAAGTGAGGTTCCTTTGAATATACTTTAAGTTGATAAAAAAAATAGCTTAATGAAACATAACCTAAGTTTTCACATTAAAGAAATCAATATAAACAACAAGAGAGAAAAGTCACAAACCAGGAGCCCGTAGTGTTTTGTTTATTTGTTGTATGTGGTTGTATCAGGAGGGCGGGATACAGTGTAGCCTGTAATATTTAAAAAATTAAAGGCCTACATATTCTTAAGACTTAGTTCAAAATCATCCTTATCCATTAAAATTTTACTGCATCTACTAGGTTACATTCACTTCGCTTAGGACAGTATCACACTAAGTGGACCTTATAGGTTCAGGAGTATTAACCTTTTATCTCCAACTACAGTACAAGAAGCTGGAAGGCTTACATATCAATGCCTCCCCAATCACCGTGTCTCTAGTGCAGAGTTTCTCAACTTCAACACTACTGACATTTTGGACCAGATATTCTTTGCAGGGTGCTGTCATGTACATAGCAGGATTTTTAGCAGCAGCCTTGGTCACTATCCACTAGATGCCAGTACCACCTGACTTCCATCATCACAATAAAAAATATCTCTAGACATTGTCAAAGGTCTCCAGGGAAGCAAAATTGTCCCCAGCTGAGAACCACTGCTCTAGTAGATACTGGGTGTATATATAATAGATGCTCAATAAATACTTGCTGATTGTTCCTGCGTTAAGCGAAGGAAGATCACTTATACGATCATTAAAATCATGGAATAGGGAGCAGGGGACTTTCTATAGGGTTTTGCTACGTGCCCAACTCCTTGGGTATATGCAGTCATAAATACCATCTTGGTATTGACAACTAATGCCCAGCCACTTCTTTTATAAAATTTTCACCAAGGTTGTTATGAAAAATAAATGTGACATCCTCATTTCAGTTTTGTTTATTTAACAAAAAGGGAATAACCAATTTGAGGAGTAGAGGAGAAAACTCTGGCCAGACACTGATAAATGCTTATTTTCAAAATATTTATTAATCAAATTAATACTTCAGTTGTCTCTTTCTAGAAGCCTTCCTCTAATACCCACTATTCTCTAGCAAGTCTTCAATATATCTCAAGCTCTTGAAACTTCCTATCTCTATACACACACAAAAAAAACATACACACACACACGGAATACGTTTAGGTTACCCCCAAATATAAATTGGTTCATACAGAAAATGGGCAAAAATTGGCTAAATTGAATATATTTTCTATAATATTCTTCCTCTTTAGTAAAACAATTATTTTATAAATAAGCAATAAAGAAATAATAATGAAACAGGCTGCATCTAGATAATACCAATTCTCGCCCCCAAAGCAGTGGTTCTTGGTTATATCTTTGGTTGGCAGTCACTTAAAAATAAAAAAATAATAAATTTAATTTTCTAGAGAGGACTGTTCTAACTGCAAATCTCTTTTTCAAAATGTAAGCTTGATTATAATTCTTTAATGCTATCGACCCTATAACTGCCATAAATATACAAAAATAAAAGTTTCAAGCACTAAAAAGTTTTTCCAGCATAGCAAATAGCTTGAAAAGAGAAAGGAAATTCAAAACAATGCATAATACATTATTATAAGGCTAACTGATATGTTTATGCCATAGAGTAGTGGTTCTCAATGGAGTATGGGGGGTGGAGGGTAACTCAAGGGGACATTTGGCAATGTGTGGAGACATTTTTGGTTGTTGCAACTAGGAGGTGCTACTGGCATCTAGTAAGTGAAGGCCTAGGATAATGCTAAACATCCTATAACATACAGGACACTCCTTGCAACAATTACTCAACCTTAAATGTCAATAGTGCGGAGACTGAGAAACCCTCCCAGATTTAGCAAATTTAGACATCGAGATGGGAATAGGAGAGAACCCTTCAATTGAAAGATAAATGTAATACACACAAAACCCAATTTAAATACCCAGACTTACATTAATTTGCTTTTTTTCAACAAGGATATACTTTAGATTACATTTTTTCATAAAATGAGTCGATAATGGTGGTGGTGAATCTGGATCAATAGGAGCATAAGCAGCAGGGACTTGGAGAATTCTAAAGAAACAAGTAGAGTCAGCATAAATTTTCTGTTGAAAATAATCTTCCTTTATGCATTTCTATTTCTCTATGCACTTGACTGTTTGTTAGAAATTTCCAATGTTTTCACTGACACATTTTTGGTTATAAATATTGTTATATTATCTTGCTCTTGATGGATATCCTGAGTATTTATAATACTAAATTCTCATAGATCAATATAGAGAAATACAAGATTTTAAAAAGTTAACGTATTACAGTATGATACACTTTGTATTGGCCACTACTAAAATACCAAACAGGTAGCAGAGTCTAATTGCTTCATCTGCCTAGGTAACATAAAAGAAACTAAGCATCCACATGCAACTTCTATAGTATGCAGATTCATAAAAGACCTATTTCACCAAAACCAGGATATCTTAAGGGAAAAAAAAACTTTAAAGTTGGTTTTTATGTAGTAATACTTGCATAAACAAGATAAAAGATCATTTATTCATTTTAAGTATTTTGAGGTCTACCTCAGGAACACTAGATCTTTACACATAGTAAATTCTCAATAAATTGTCAATGATTGAATGAATTTTTGAACATTTTTTCTCTATACTTATATAATCCATCTACTAATACCCATGTTATAGGATAAATAACAACTTCTCTTGTCCTTTGGCAGCTTCTATTTACTGCAGAACCCTAGGGCTGTTTGAGGATAATATTCTAGAACTATTTAAATGAATGAACATTTTGTAACTATTTGTTGGAAGTGTCTTCCTACTCATATTTCACTTTTTATGAACCATTATCCAAAACTCTCCTTCATTCATTTATTAAACACCTGAGTGCCTAAAATTTCAGTCTAGGGGTGGGGGTGGGAGGAGACAGTCATGTTATTTATGAAATCTCTATTTTCTTTGACCTAACGACAAATTTTTATAAATTATGACGTTTTCCTTTAACAGACAAATGAAGCTCTTACATTTTAGAAGTATTTAAATGTTCTATTAGTGAAAACTTGTAGTCTCTCCTAAGTAAGTTCAGAATAATTAATTTAAATGCTTAAAAATACTACTAGGAGAAATGTAAACTCCTTTAACCTCTCTAGAATTGACCAAACAATACAGAAACATCTAATAGTAAACAGAACAGCAATTTGCAATATATTCTATTTATTAAAAAATTGTAAATTAGCTTAGAGTAATATCAAATTTATAGTTCTAAAAAATATTACCCTAAAATCCAAGAGGGTAAGTTTATCCCAGGCTGGCAGTAGAGACCAATTTCTCGAATTCCTTGAAAGTCACAGTGTAATAGAAGAAAATTTGATAATTCTGAAGCAATATTCACCACAGTCTTGTAGGTGTAATAAAGTGGAGGCTGGTTGTTGCATTCATCAAAACACACAGCTACTTTGTCCAAATAAAGAGAGGCAGCCTGATGCACCAATTCTTGAAGAGTCATTTCACTGAAGTTTATCTAAACATCAATTTGTAGCACAGAACTCTACAAACATACAGAAACGTTAGGGAAAAGGGGCGTTTTAGGGAGCTTGGTGGAGGGAGAGGGAGAAACTTCTCTATAATCACTCCTCACAAAAATAACCATAAACAGAGACAGATAAATACAGACTCTGAGCTTATGAAATGTCTATGGTAATTTACTAAGAACAATGAGGGTGAAAATTAATTTGATACAAACAGCCTAATGCTTGAAAAAAACTTGGGAGGGGAATGGTATACATAGATGAAAATGAAACAGGCAGAAATGTAGTTCTCTGTCAACTGACCACAATGTAAAAGAGGCGACAGAGCGAGACCCATCTCTGGGGGTGGGGCGGAGAGGAAAGAAATATATAAAAAATTAATCAATAAAACCAAATTTAGAGCTGGGCATGGTTGCCCATGCCTATAATTCCAGCTACTCAAGAGGCTGAGGCAGGAGGATAGCCTGAGGCCATGAGTTCGAGCTCATCCGGGGCAAAACAGTAAGACTGTCTCTAAAAAAATTTTTTTTTAATTAGCCACAGCTGGGCACAGTGGTGACTCATGCCTGTAATCCTAGCACTTTGGTAGGCTGAAGCAGGAAGATTCCTTGAGCCTAGGTGTTTGAAGTTGGAGTGAGTTATGGTGACGCCTCAGCACTCTGGCCCAGGCAATGAAGCAAGAGGTTGTCTCAAACAACAACAAAAAAAACAAACAAAAAAAATTAGCCAGGCGTGGTGGTGTATCCCAGCTACTAGGGAGGCTGAGGCAAGAGGACTGCTTGAGTACAGGAGTTCAAGGCTGCAATGAGCTATGATTGGCCACTGCACTACAGCCTAAGTGACAGAGGGAGACCCTATCTCTAAAAAAAAAAGAAAAAGCAAACATAAAGCACCACACATGTAATTTTTCTTCAGTTATGGTTACAGATTAAGATAAAGTGATTAAAATCCTGAATAGTGACTTTAAAATGATAATGTAAATAAAGTCTGCTTTTAAATTTCTCTAGAAACTAAACTTATATAAAAGCAAAATAATTAATAGAAAAAAACTCTATTCCCATCCATGTAGTTTTAGACCACCATATAAAAACAACGTGTATCACTATTATTTTATAGAAGTCACACTTTTATAGTTGTTAACAAGTTCTTTATACTCTAGTTTGATTTTTAAACTGCCCATGAGTTCATTTAAATTTAGACTTTGAATATAGTATTACAATATAATAACTCATATCAATATAATGGTCTCTGAATTTCTTAAGGTAGATTACATAAAAAGATTTGAAACACTATTTCATCAAAGAAACATGAGGGATCAATGAAAAAAAACTCACAACTATTAGGTTTTTTTGAAGGTAAAGGAGATTTTTTTTCCTCCTCTCTGAACCCTGTTTTCCATATTTCAAAGCAAATAAGATTTATCAAGCAGCCTATTTTAATTATTCAAGTTTTTTATTTGTTTATACTTATTTGAACTGATTTCCTTACTGATTCAAAATAAAATTAATTTCCATCCATGTCATTTAATTAATATCAATTAGGAAAAGTAAAATGTTCCCAAAGAGAATACAATGAACCTACAACTGCTGAGACCCATACATTTGAAAATGTTGTGTAAACATAAAATTTTAAAATACAAAAAACTTCAGTACTTACAGTATTTCTTTTTAGTAATCATTCCTATAAATACTAGCTCTTTTTCTGATGCAGAGATATAATTTTTAAGCTTTCCCCAGACACACAAATGATCATTATATAAATATAAGAAAGACTTTCTACAACATGCAATAAAATTATTGGGAATGAGTTTATTTTGCAACATATAGTTAGTGCCAAAGGGTACCTTCTGCTACGCTCTCCTGTACATGAATACCAAATTGCCTACATTATGGAATGTAGTAATGTAATATACTGAGGAATTTTACCAAATATTTAATTTACATACAAAAGATGCTTTTTTCCTTGAGTGCAAAAACAAGTATAGCAGCTGATTTTCCACTAGAACAATCTGATTAATATATTATAGCTTTAAAATTACTTTACATCAAAGTGAGGGACAGGATTATAAAATGAATTAAATCCTTAAAGAACATGCCATTTTTATGACAAATTACAACACTCACCACACAGCTGTACAGTAAATAAGATGTTTTTTCTGCTTTTAACTTCCAGTTTCCCAGTGGTTGCTATAAAGAAGGCAAAATCCATTCTTACTGTCTCAGGTTTTCATTTTCATTCGTTTAGTCACAAATATATTCCCTCCAGTAGAGAATACTATACTTACTGGATGCCCAAACATTTCTGAGACCTTATGAGAAAAAAAAAAAAAAAAGCAAAGTCTGGCAAGCAAATTTTACATTTAATGGGATCATTAAGTTTAACATATTTGCTACTGTACAACTGTAGAAGCTGCTATTTGGTCACCTGAGGTCTTAAGAGTGTCAACAAATTCTACTGCTCTGGGGACTCTCCCTAGGTTACCGGCTATTTTAAAGAGGAGTAAATCCACCTGCTTATTTTTTAGACAGAGTCTCGCTCTGTTGCCCGGGCTAGAGTGAGTGCCGTGGCGTCAGCCCAGCTCACAGCAACCTCAGACTCCTGGGCACAAGCGATCCTCCTGCCTCAGCCTCCCGAGTAGCTGGGACTACATTCGCCACCATGCCAGACTAATTCTTCCATATATATTTTTTTTAGCTGTCCATATAATTTCTTTCTTTTTTTAGTAGAGATGGGTCGCTCTTGCACAGGCTGGTCTCGAACTCCTCAGCTCAAACAATCCGCCCGCCTCGGCCTCCCAAAGGGCTCCACCTGCTTCTTAACCTACATTATACAACTACGTTTAATAAAAATGCACTTCATAGTTTCCAAAACATTCTGGAAACCACACTAGGAAGTAGGCAGACAAGGCTTACTTTCATTGGAACCAAGGGGAGGGGTCGGAGGTTGGTGATTCAGGAAATTTCTCCCAAGTCAAGGTTGTCTGCACCACACCAGCCCGCCAGTCTCACTAACTCAAATCCGAGGTCAGGCAAATTCTGAAATTCTGAAGCTGAGCAAACCGGTGCGGGAACAGCCCCAGGCCTCGCCGCACTTCGCCTCCCTCACATACACCCCCGCGGGACACCGCGGCCTGAGGTGACACAGCGCCCTGAGGACACTCACTCAGCGGGTCTCGCGAAGGAGAGACCCTTCCCGACACCCCGTGCACGACACTGCTCATACCCAGAAGCCGTAAAGCTACCTCTCAGCACGGCCAACACGTAAATCTCCAGCGTCGCTCCATGACGTCAGCGCCGAGCGACCTCGGGCAGGCTGCCTCGCTGCCCGGCCGGGTGCCGAAACTGTGGAGGCAATTTAAGGGAAGAGTTGGAGGCTGTTTCCTTCACCGTCTCTACTCAGCGCTCCCCGTGGACGCGCAAGGTTTTGGATAGTGTTTGCAAGGACTTTGGAGCTGACCAGCTTGGAGCCACACCCTTTCATAGTAGCAAGGAATCTTGGGGCAAGAGTCTTGAATTTTGAACCGCAGTCTCCGCGTTCATAAAGTGGGGATAAAAATACCGCCTAGGGTTGATGTGAAAGACGATGAAATCCTTGTAAAATACGAGTTACTGGCCTTCAACCAATGACATTTTCTGAAAACCTGCCCAAGACGGTGGGGACCGTGACTGCGGCCTGAGGTGACTCAGTCAGCAGGTCTCGCGGAGAGACCCTTCCCCGACACCCCGTGCAGGACACTGCTCATACTCAGAAGCCGCAAAGCTACCTCGCAGCACGGCCAACACGCAAATCTCCGGCGTCGCTCCATGGCGTCAGCGCTGAGCGTCCACCCATCTCCTGGCAACTCATCCTCTTTTATGGAAGGCTCTGGGCCCTGATTAACAATCTTCCTGTCCACCCCAAATGTAACTCCATCCAGGTTGGAAACTCAAAGCAGGGTTTCTATGTTGTAGTCATGAGAATTCTTTCTTCAGGAAACCTCAGTCTTTGCTTTTAAGGTTGTCAAACTAACAAACAGGGAGGGAGACTCTTCTTTTAAAAAATGATATTTATTTGGGGGTAGCATTGCAATGGGAATACAGTGGGCATATCCAGGGAGGTAAAGGAAGACAAGGGGTTTTAAAGGAAAACTGAGGAGGATTACATATTGTTTTGAAACAATTATCTTTGGCTACATCAATAACAAGGTGAGCCAGATGTGGTGCACACCTGTAGTCCCTGCTACTGAGGAGGCTGAAGCAGGAGGGTTGCTTGAGCCCAGGAGTTTGAGGTTGCACCGGGCTATGCTGACACCACTGAGCTCTAGCCCAGGCAACAGCTGAGACGCTGTTTCAAAAAAAAAAAAAAAAAAAAAAAAAAACACACGTGGGCAGTTCTCCTTACAGGAGTTGACTAGGTTCTACTTAAGAACCCAAAGAAAGAAGGCATTAATGACTTAATTGATGCCATAGGCAAGATTTTGAGAGGCAATATACATTCAATATGATTGAATGTATTCTCTACCTGTCAGAACAGATTTTGATAGATGCCAGGGCAAGAAAACAAAAGATATTTAAGATCGGAACACTAACAAATAGTGTGAACTAATTCTTTAAAACAGACATTAATGACAAGAAAAGCTTTAAACGTGGCTGACCTGGAGAGCAGAGCTGAAAACCAGTGACCTCTTGTTCTCTAACTTTTAAAGTATATGCATTTATTATGTTGATGTTTTGCTATGAGGTGGGACCCTGGAATCTTTAATTATTTAAAACACACTATTTTTAGAGCAGTTTTAGGTTCATAGTAAAATTGAGAAGGTGTAGAGATTTCTCATATGCTTCCTGCCCTCACATATACATAGCCTTCCTCATTATCAACATCCCTTACCAGAGTGGTACATTTGTTACAACTGATGAACCTACACTGACACATCATTATCACCCAAACCCATAGGGTTCACTCCCGGTGTTGCACAGGTATGGACAAATGTATAACGTGTACCTACATTTTAGTATTACACACAGTGTAGTTTCACTACCCTAAGAATCTTCTGTGCTCCACCTATTAATCCTTCCTTCCCAGCTAACCTTTGGCTATGACTTATCTTTTTACTGTCTCCCTTGTTTTGCCTTTTCCAGAATGTCACATAGTTGGAATCATATAGTATGTGGCATTTTCAGAAGGCTTTCTTTCACTTAGTAATATGCATTTAAGTTTTCTGCATGTCATTTCATGGCTTGATAGCTCAATTCTTTTTAGCACTGAATAATATTTCATTATCTGTATGTACTACAGTGTATTTATTCTTTTACCTATTTGTGTACTTAGGATTGCATTTCTAATTACTTTATTTGTCCCTCCTACTCAATCAGCAGTTTTGCCAGGTTCATAAGAGATGGCCTATTTATTGAAATGCCTGGATCAGAGAAATAAGATCTGATTAGCTGGTGCCAAGTATGGAGCCTGGAAGTTGTCTTCATGCACTAACTAAAAAAGCCACCATTAAAAAAAAGCACACACATATTTAAACACACTTACTACATATATTTGTCACCCAGACATCACAAAGAAGTCACAAAAAAGGTTTAGTTCACAATATAGATCGTGTGAAAACACATTTTTCATCTTCTCTGTAGTTTACAACACTCTACTTATATAAATTTAAAGTAGTTAAACAACATTTGAGATTAAATTGTTAAAAAATTGTAATTGAATTCAGACTGCATAAAATTGTGAAAATAAAAGGCCATGATGGAGAAATATTAAGCAATTTGTAAAATTACCAAACTGTCACAGTATTATTTTTCTTTACAAAAGCATCTCAATAAAACAAATAAGAACTATGGAAAACACAAAAGTAAAATCAGAGATTTTGGTTTAGTACTTTCCCTGAGTCTCTGGTTTTTAAAAATCAAATGTCAGTAAGGCCAGTTCAAAATGGACCCACAGGTCTTGCCTCCTCCATGCTGCCATAGGGAATACCTTTAAGATAAGAGGTGATAATGCTGAAGTGGTCCCAGGGCTGTATTCAAATGTCACTCTGCCTGTGTCATTGCCACAGGGTTATCTGACCTAGACCCCCAGCCGCCCATGGGCTTACAGAGCTGTCAAGATTTTATCTTGGCCTGCCATAATATAATATAGGAGGCTATATACCAAATGAAGACAAACAATTTCAGTTATTAATAAATATTAATTTTGAAATGGATTTGGACACTATATACATCAAATTGTGGTAACAAAACACGGAAACAATCACTTTTATGTTTTAAAAATCTTACACAAACGGGTTGGGGGCAACTCATCTTAAACGTCTAAATCTTGGATGTTACAAGAAAAAAATTCTTTAGATCCTAATAACACAAAGTAGAAAAAAGTGATTATCAGCTGATGCTTGGATATGGGCATTCTAATTCTAAAAAAGTAGTTGTTGCCTTGATCCTTAAATAAAATTGGCCCCTACTGTGTTTCTCCTTGATCACTTCATTGCAAGAATATGTATGTGTATATGCATATACTTGCAAGTGATCAAGCACTTTATTTAAAAAAGCATATGATAATCAAATTAAGAATAAAGGTTTATTTGAATGTAAAAATTTGGTTTGTATTTCAAATGTACTAGGTGGCTTCCTGAGCTCATACTATTAGGGCACTAAGTATTATGGATCACACTTTCTAGTCAAATGAAGGAGAAACTTTTCCACAGATTTTTACAACCATTCTTGAGGTATATCTCAAGCTCAAGGACAGATGGCAAAGATCCACCAAACTATGTCTCCCTCCATCATAATGAAATCATAACTGCAAATTAATCTCAAAAAGGTTAACAATCATTAGCTTTTCAAAAGCTAATAATCATGTACTATCTTAAAATTTGGGAGTGAAATGATGGCTCTAACCACCAAAGTATGAAATTTATTCACATTCCAATTAGTTATTTAATAATAAAAGTACCCCACTGCAGAGGTGGGGAAACTGAGGCACAAAAGATCTTTTTTATATAGATAGTAAGTTTTGTTTAAGGTTAGACAGTGAAGCCAATGTCATAACTACAGCCAGAACTGTAAAGGCTAGACACCTACAGTGTATAATGGATTCAAACTTCACACGAAATGTTATATTTAACTCACTTGTCCTGTTTGCATCAAGCCTCCTATCTTAGGTCTAACCTCTTGCAAACCCTTTAAAGCAAGGGCCTGGCAAATGTCACTTACCACCTGCCTTTTCTGATCAGGTACAAAATGCTAGCCAATGCTTGTGTAAAAAAAGAATACCACATGTTGTTGTATTATATACAATTAGCAAGGTTCAATTATAGCACTTTGGTACCCTTTTCAAAAAAAATCTTAAAACGTGTAAAGGTATAACATAAGCATGTGGCATTTTATATTGTACCAACAGAGCAACAGTAAACAGATAAGGTGTAACCACTGTAACTTCTTAACCAACTTTGTATCTTGAAATGATACATCTGCCCCTACCAGCTACCATTCCAATTCTACAGGGTATTTTCCAGTGAGACAAGCTGTACAATGACCGTTCTTTTCAAAATATTCCAGACCATTTCCATTTTCTTGAATCATAATATCTTGCCTTTCCACCTTCTGTTTTTTAAATTTTATCCCTTCTTGTACAGATGAAACCAATCCTTCTACTGACAGATACACAACGCTGTTTGCTCCTATGGGGAAAAGAGAGAAAAATAAAAAGATCATGAGAGTTTCTTCAGAAAGGAAGAAATGCTTCAACAGAGAATGTTTACAAACAGAATAATTTAAGCCAGGATAAAAATTTCTCCTTTATTCTTTCTTTAAAAAAGAAAGAAAAGAAAGAAAATCAGTAAAACTCAAGGCCTTTATTTTTAAAATTATAAATTGGAATTTAGAGTATAACATAATTCAAAACAGCAGAGGCTTCAAGTCCAGAAAGGATTTAGAAGGGTTCAGGAGTAATTTTTTTGATTTTGAAATCAGGAAGATCTGGGTTCAAATTTAAGCTTAAGGTTGCTTACTCTTTGCTAAGACTATTTTTGCATCTGTAAGATGGGGGAAACATTGCTGAAATTGTATAGTTTTTGTGATATTATTATGATAATATAGGTAATACATGCAGCAGGGTGATATTCAAAATATTTAACCAGTAAGGCACAGGAATGACCAATTTAAAGAAATGCCAGCCATGAACAACTGGTGTGGAGGTACCAAAGCACAATGGTTGCATTTCATGTGATAGTTACACAATTTATACATCACCTGATTTTTAAGGGAAGATGTCTCACTGGGGATAAACTAGATCTCTAAGTCTCTTTACCTCATTATTAAAGATAAACCTACAAAAGGCTTTTACTTTTTGATTTGTATCTATATCCAAATTATTCTATCAGAATCTGTGGTAAAACTGTTTTTGACAAATATAAAGGACATGAGAAACCAAGAAAGGGGATGGTGGGGGGTGGATATGGGATTAAAAATTGCTTATTGGGTACAATGAACACTATTCTGGTGACACACCAACAGTTCTGACTTAAGCATTATATTAATACAAGGTATTCATGTAACAAAAACACTTGTACCCCCTTAATCAATATTTTGAAATAAAAACAAAACAAAACAAAAAAACCCAAAACCTGTTTTTGTTTTTCTTGGGATCTGACTTTGGGAGGCTTTAACTGGTATGCTTGTACAAATTCTCTCTACCTGGAAACCCTTTCTTCCTGACAAGCTTTGGATTTCCTCTGTTAACAAACAAATGTTTACAGAAATTTTAATAGTTACCTAGATATTCTGCAAGATGATCAAATTCTGGTTTATTGGCAATAAGCTCTTCTTTTGTGGGAATGTTTATTCCCATGAAGCATGGATATCTAATTGGTGGTGAGGCTACTCGAATGTGTACCTTGGAAAGAAATCATTTCATATAGTCTTTGTAAGAATAAGTAGGCAAAATTCTCTTTCATTGAGTAAATGCAACATAAAATTGTTTTACAGAGTATTTAGTCACAACGTATTGATAATAAATATAGAATTTGTTTCATTGAATAATAAACGAAAAAGAATCCTAGAAAATCATATGGTAAATATAGAACTGTAGTGTTCAGTCAAAACTACTCATAGAATTAATTCATGACCAAGGAATCATACTTAGGGCAGCCCTGCTCCAGACTGCAGTGGGTCCTGGACAAGAAGTTGAACATGTCAGCCATTTGTAAAGGATTCTTTCTCCAGAGCTGCTGCTTTATTCTGTCACTTATTAATAAGGAATTTTCTTTCTCCAGATATCCTACTTCTCATTTAATGAGTTTATATTCATAGCACTACTTTTGTTTTCTCTTGTAATACCTGAATGGTTCTTTTGCCTACCTCTTATTTCACCATTTTAAAAAGAAAAGTACAATTTACCGGGATGTAACAAAAACCTTACTATTACAGCAGAGCTATTTTTGTCTACTATTATTTTCTGCCTTTTGTCAGGTACATTTCCTTGACTATAATTGGTGTTCACATTTACTTTTTAAACTTCCTTTATAGAAACGATTTCCCCACATTATGCAGTCTTCATAATTACAGCTTTTAATGGCTGCATCACATTTCATCACACTGAATAGACCAATTTACTAAACTATTCTCCTACAGGTAGATATTTAAGCCTTTGTTCTTTGTTTTTATCTATTCTTTTTCATTACTGTAATAGATGTTGAATTTATTTTTTCCTTTGTGTGTTACATAATTTTCATCCTAACCAGTCATTAAAAAATGCTGGAAAATCATAATCACAACTGTCTTTGAAACTTTCTAAATTGTAGATGTTTTAAGTTTGTACATTAAGCTTTTTAATCTGTGAAGGATTAAATTTAGTATATAGTGTGTATATAGCATAAGAGTGGCTATTACATGTTCTCCAAGTTCCTACACAGTTATCCCTAAACCAACCTGATATGAAAAATGTTAATTTATTATATTGAACTATCCATTTTGATTCACCATACTAGACTATTTTTTAAGTCAGTATCACATTGTTAATTATTGATGCTTTAGGATATGTTTTAACATTAGTTACCTCTTTTGCACCAGATTCTTTGAGCAATTTTATTATAGGTGAGATGGTATTGCCTCTCACAATTGAATCATCTATAAGGACAATTCTTTTGTCTTTAAAGTTGTCTGACAATACTCCAAATTTTTTTGCAACACCAAGTTGTCTTAACCTCATGTTTGGCTGAATGAAGGTTCTTCCTACGTATCGGTTTTTACACAGCACCTCCACATACGGAAGTCCACACTGGTGAAGAAATAAAAAGGACAATGAACAGCAGTACACAGAATACCTAGGCTCCTATTTTCTCTAGATTGGGTTGCCACTATAATATGTAATACTTCAAAATGTGGTTGTTATTGTCAATGCTACATCATCAGACTACAATTTTCCTTCACAATTTAAACTGTGGGGAGGGAAAAAGGCAAAAAGAAAAACCACTAAAAGTAATATACTTGGTGGGAAAACCAATTCATTTTGCTAGAATTTGTAACATGTCTTTCTTAAACAAATATTATTCCTCTATCTTGAAAGAGAACACTAAGCATATGAAGACATGACAAAGAATAAATCATTGTCAGAAAATTTCACATATTTAAAAATTGTTGGCACAAGAATTAAAACCAGTAGGCTATGGAGATACTTTTTTGGGACAGGAGGTAATTCATCCATTTCTCAAGGTAGCCTTCTCTAAAATGTAGGCATATTATTTCCTTCAGTAGCTAATAAACGAAACTATCCAAGGTAGTGAATATCGGGTATTATACCCCAGGATCACTACAGTTATACAACCTACCTAATCATGAAAAATAAAATTTAGCATAGTTCTAGGAACATTAAACTAAATGAACATAAACAGCTTATTATCTATACTCAGTAGGGAGCAAATACACCAGTGACTTATGAGAATACTTCAAGAAGTAGATCTTAATAAGAAATATTAAGCACTAAATTCTATATATAGCTGACCCTTGAACAACATGGGTTTGAATTACATGGGTCCTTATAGGTGGATTTTCTTCTGCCTCTGCCACCCCTAAGACAGCAAGACCAACCCCTCTTCCACCTCCTTCTCAGCCTACTCCACGTGAAGACAACTAGGATGAAGAACATTATGATGATCCTCTTTCACTTAATGAATAGTAAAGATATTTTCTCTACCTTATGATTTCCTTAATTTTTTCCTCTAGCTTACTTCATTGTAAGAATACAGTATATAATATATATTACATACCAAATATGTGTTAATTGACTTTTATATTACCAGTAAGGCTTCCAGTCAACAGTAGGCTATTTAGTAGTTTAAGTTTTGGGAGAGTCAAAAGTTATATGCAGATTTGAGTTGGGGGCAGGGTGGTCAGCGCTCCTAACCCCTGCCTATTCAAGGGCCAACTTTATATTGATGATGTTATCTTTTTAAAAAGATGGGGCCAATCTAGTCTTTGGGTGAACCTTTTTGTGATCTTCACTAAAACAGTGCCATTGAATAAAAAGGCTAGAAAATGAATATTGCTTGTAAAGGAACTAACATTAAGCCCCAAATCTTCCTTCCTCTTTACAATAAGTTGATGAATTTCTCTTAATAGACAGGGTTTTCTTATTCCACAGCTAGCAGAGCAATTTATTGCATGTTAATTAAGAGAAAAATACCTTTGCTGCATAACCAAGAGCAGCAGGTGTGGCAGATTCCGGAACAGTGCTAACCAAATCTGCATCCACAGGCGCTTCAATCGCCAGCTGCTGGCCACAACGGTACCTTACTGTATAAACCATTTGGTCTGGTATGTTTGGAAAAGGAAACAGATTATTTTTACTTAGCATAATATAATATTGCTGTTCTAAAAAACTAGTGCTAGAACTCTACAGACTGAGTATAAAAAGAAAAGCGATATATACGAAAATATTAAAGTGGAAATACACAAATTGGGGGATTTAACTATGAGGTTTTTAAAAAATTTGACATTAATATAGATCTGAAAATCATAATCCTTACTCCTAAAAGAAAAACAAAATCCAAGAGTTGAAAGGAAAGGAAAGGAAAAATAGTGATCTTGTGGGCTTACTCCTGTATCTACAACATGTAACTATGTGTCTTCAAAGAGCCAAGTAAGCCTTTGGGCCAAGAACTGCCATGTTTCAATGAGATAACTAAGAAATTTATATGAATAGTCAAAGAAAAAAAGTTTGCATACCTTCAAACATACTATCTGGTCTTGCAAAATAAACATATTCAAAGATACAAAAAGCCACTGGGTTTCCTTCAGACCTTGATACAATATCAAGAGTTCGAACATTATGTCTGGATATTGCCACAATTTCTCCAGGCAAGACTTCACGGTAGTATCTTGGGAAATAAAGAAAGAAGACTTTTAATAAACTAGTCCTTAAAGCTGATGATAACATCAATTATAAAGCACCCAAAAAGTCCCCTCCCTTATAACAGAAAAAATGGGTTTATTTAATACAAAATCTGGAGATGGCTTAAAAAAAAAAGTAATATACCTTAAGCAGTAATTTCTGTCTTTTTGCTACTACTAAGTTCTAATTTGGAATTGAAAAAATAAGGCCCCTAAGTTTTATGGAGTTTTGAAGGAATAAAGGCTAAAGAAAAAATTTTTATCCTGGCTTAAGTTTCCTATTGTAATTATTTCTTGTTAAAGAAGTTCTTCCTTTCTAAAATAAATCTTGTGATATTTTGAAAGAAGGATGCCAGTTTCAGGATTAGAAGATATTACTAGAACATTAAAGTTAAACTCACTGCAACTGCTGAGCACAATGTACATTAAGAAAATGCAATTATAGGACAGGCATGGTGGCTCATGCCTGTAATCCTAGCACTTTGGGAAGCCGAGGTGGGAGGATTGCTTGAGCACAGGAGTTTAAGACCAAGCTGGAAATACAATGAGACCCTGTCTCTACAAAAAAATTAAAGAATTAGCCTGGTGTGATGGCTGGCGCCTGTAGTTCCAGCTACTCTGGGAAACTGAGCCAGGAGAATTGCTTGAGCCCGGGAGCTGGAGGCTGCTGCAGTGAGCTGTGATCACGACACTGCACTCCAGCCTAGGTGACAGAGCGAGACCCCATCTCAAAAAAAAAGGGAAGAAAATGCATTTATAACTATTTTCTTGCAGACATGAGAAAGAAAACTTTGACATAAATATCAAAAGAAAAATTTTTTATCAGTGTGGGAAAAGGTAATGTACCAAATGAGGTAAAACTTACCTTGCACCAATAGATAAGAAGCTACAAGATTCTGAAGATACCACCCATCCTTCTGTTTCTAATGTTTTTTTCTCTGTAAATCACAAGATAATCAATTCAGTTAATGGAGTAAAAAAATGTTAAAAAGAGGCTATTTGAACAAAACAGTTAAATACCAAATAAATAATAAACAAACCTCACAGAATAGCCATTTCTATGACTTTAAGAGGCCTATGGGTCCTCACTTGAAAATAAATGATTCTCCAAAATTCCTTCTAACATTATGATTTTATGAATTGAATAAGACATTTTGGTAAGTCAAAAAGAAAATCACTAAATCATACTACAGAAATGAAAGGCTAGGCAAAAGATATGAGTAAGCAATTCAGACAGGAAAAAAGAGGAATGTCCATTAAACACATTAAAAATGACTCATCCTCAGAAGTACTCAATGAAATGTACTTTAAAAACTAAGAATATCACTTTTTTCTTTTTTACCTATCCCCTTCTCACCCACAAGCTTCATATACCTCAAGATTTTAGGGCTTGCCAGCAGTAGGACAACAACTTTGAAAAATATTATAAAATTATATGCCTTCTGAAGTTCATTACCTTTCTCATTTATATCAGATACTGGAATAAGACGACCAATGCACAGAGGACGATTTCCATAAGGATCTCGTACTGCATAAATAACATCTCTGTGCATTATAAGCAGGGAGTATGCTGTGGGTGCCTCCTTCATTAAGTTTTTAATCCTGGAATTAATTAAATAATTGAATGAATAACTTCAGTTACAAACACATGCAAGACAAAGTTCTCATTACCAGAGCTTCAAGTTTAATCCAGTTTTACAATTACCTTGCTACCCAGTCTGGAGTGTCATCCTGCTCCTGTGGAGGGGTATATGCTAGTAACTGGGTAATCATTTCACTATCAGAACTTGTTGACAGACCAACACCATGTCGCAGAAGCTATATAGAAAAAATAAAAGTTTAATCATCAGAGGGAAAAGTTCCAGCCCACCCCTCAATCAATAGCCCACCATAATGGAAAGAAATCAGGTATTCTGTGAATGCTCAGTTATGAAAAATCCTGTATCCCACTGGTGGTATGTGTGTACTAATAACAGAGAGCCACCACTGGAGGCAACGGGAAATCTCTGAAGGTTTTCAAGTGGGAAAAAAAGGTGCTTTGGTAGATATATTGAAAAGCTTTTGAAGACTAAATTTGAAGGCATGTAGACCTGCAGTGGGGGGAGGGAGCATGAAGATTTGGTTTGTGGTTCTGATTTTTCTCTACCCTCAACATTCTTGACAAATATGACATATTCCCATAAGAGTGGTACACTCCAGTGATGACTTTCAAGGTGGGATTGTTGGTGGTGGCTACCCATCCTTGCTGATCATTACTGATGGAAGAAAAGAATCAACTATATTGAACAATTACATAAAGATGTAATAAATACTGCCTGTGTATACTCTGTGACAATTACAAAGTTGTGAGCAGGACTGACCAGGACAAGGGTAGCCCCATGGACATGCACAGAATGAGTTTAAATGGACATTACAGAACATTTTCAGTAGGCAGCTAAATGTGTAGTGATGAAGTTTAATATCTGAGTATGGGGTTATGTCTGGAAACAATGAGCTAGTGGTTATCTCTACGTGATGAAGTTTTTAGTAATTTTACTTCATATTTATACTTTTGTGATTTCCTGAATTTTTTAAATGAACCTTACAGTTTTTCATTTGGGTACAGAAAAGCACCTAATCATCACTATAACAGCCTAAGAAGAAGGCAGGGCAAAGCTCTGGGAAATGCCTGAAGTTAAAACTGAAAATAGAAAAACAATGAGTGATACACAAGCATGGGTTCTAGATATTTTTGACCCACCAGTTCATCATTATTCAACTTCTATAACTGTTCATCATATGTGAAATGCCTGGCTCCAGAATGCTAAAAAGATAATGGTGAGAGAGAGAGAGAGAGAGAGAGAGAGAGAGAGGGGGGGGAGAGGGAGAGGGAGAGGGAGAGGGAGAGGGAGAGGGAGAGAGAGAGAGAGAGAGAGAGAGAGAGAGAGAGAGAGAGAGAGAGAGAGTGTGTGTGTGTGTGTGTGTGTGTGTGTGTGTGTGTGTGTGTGTGTGTGTGTGTGTGTGTGTGTGTGTAACCATCCTATTACTAAATATCACCTGGTGGGGGTGGGGGTAGAGGGGATAAAAAAATAAAAATAAGTAAATAAATATCACCTGGTTCTGAGGTTACCAAATCCAGATTATTGTAATCTAATAAACTGAAGAAACTCCGTATTAATTAATGAATGTCATGAATGGATAAAAAAGAAGCTACCAGGAATATAGACACCAAGTAGGAAAAAAAAAAAGGATGAAATGATGAAGGCATACGCACAAATTTGACACCACTGGTACAGAAAGCTCCAAATAACATTCTGTAAATAAAGTGTATAGGCAAACACTTTGTCCCTTCTCTTAGACTCTGTTTTAGTTTCTTGTAATTGTTTCCAATTCATCTTTTCTCATATTTGTCATCTTCAAGTTTATATTCCATTTTCTTCTTATGCTTTTGTGATATTGTGATATATAAGAAATATGGATGTTGGTTTTCCTCCTGCTCTTTCCTGGCAGACAGCTACTAAAACTTTTGGAAATGCCAAAATGGTAAGTATCTTTTTGTATGCTAATGAGATGAGTAGTGACTAGAAGCTTCTGGACAGTATCACGATGGGGGCTGGTTGCCAGGGGAACCGACCCGGTGATTAGAGGGTCGGAACTTTCAGCTTCTCCCCTGGACCTCTGGGGAAAGGAGAAGGGCTAAGGCTGAGTTGATCACTCCCAATGGCCAATGATTTGAGCAGTTGTGCTACTACTTAATGAAGCAACCACAAATCAACTTTCCCAAATCTCTACTCAAAGCACTGCATTCGAAAGGTGAGCATTTTAAAATGCAGATTCTTACCCCTACCCCTAACTCTGAGGGGACAGCTTATAATCTGGAATTATAACAAGTACTCTAGGTAATTCTGATGCAATTGTTTGTTGCAATTAGGTGACAGGTAGCAACAATGAGAGATTATGAAGAAAATAAAGAAAATGCCCTTTACCAAGATCCTTAACTTTGACTCATTAACTGATTCCCGTCATTAAAAAAAGGCCTTAAAAAAAAAACTTACCTTTTTCCTTAATTGAGCAGCATTTACCAATTCGCCATTATGTGCCACAGCTATTTTCCCATGAAGTGTTTCAACAACAAAGGGCTGACAATTTTCTAATTCACATTTTCCTGTAGTGGCGTACCTCGTGTGTCCAATTCCAAGATTTGAAACGTATAATTTCTTCAAATTGTCTCCAGTAAAAACGTGATTTACAAGACCCATTCCCTTCAGAAGTCAAAGTAAAAATGCATCTTAGGAAAAAACAGAGACTATTACTGCTAGTGAGTATTAAAAGCCCCTCTGCTCAGATAACCCAAATTAGATAATGCAGTTCACTTATCTGTGCTTTGTAGTTGTAATCTTTTTTTTTTTTTGGGACAGAGTCTCGCTTTGTTACCCGGGCTTGTTACCCAGGCTAGAATGAGTGCCGTGGCGTCAGCCTAGCTCACAGCAACCTCAAACTTCTGGGCTTCAGCGATCCTACTACCTCAGCCTCCCGGGTAGCTGGGACTACAGGCATGCGCCACCATGCCCGGCTAATTTTTTCTATATATATTTTAGTTGGCCAGATAATTTCTTTCTATTTTTTTTAGTAGAGACGGGGTCTCGCTCTTGCTCAGGCTGGTCTCAAACTCCTGACCTTGAGCGATCCACCCGCCTCGGCCTCCCAGAGTACTAGGATTACAGGCGTGAGCCACCCCACCCGGCCCTATAGTTGTAATCTTAAAAAACAAAAACAAAAAAACTTAACCTGATTGTAAGACCTGTAAAGCACTTACTTTAAAAAAAATTGTATGAGGGTGAAATTCACAAAACATAAAATTAACAATTTTAAAGTGAACAATTTAGTGAAATTTAGCACACTCACAACTGCACCTGTACTTCATAAGATATTTTCCTTTTTATTCCTTTCTTTAGAGATAGAGTCTTGCTCTGTTGCCCAGGACAGAGTACAGTAGCATCATCACAGCTCACTGCAACCTCAAACTTTTGGGCTCAAGTGATTCTCCTGCCTCAGCCTCCCAAGTAGCTGGGACTACAGGCTTGCACCACCACACCTGGCTAATTTTTAAAAAACTTTTTGTAGAGACCAGGTCTTGCTATGTTGACCAGGCTGGTCACAAGATACTTTTCATTAAAACATTTAATAACATGTACTGAGCAATAAAATTTGTCAAATATAAACTAAAACTTGAACTTTAACATACTGACTACCACACTAGAAAAAAAAATTTTTTTCCTCAAGGCCACGGTGTTTTATTATGAAAACAGAATAAAAACTTCGAAAACAAAACAATCGTTTCTAATTCCATGAAAAATTTTTTGTTTTTCATTGTTTTCTGTGTGAGTTATATGTAACTTGAAAAATAGTTCACACGGCTCCCAAGCTAAAGAGATGTGTGAGTTACATATGCTTCAAGAAGCCCCAGGCTCAAAATTAGAGTTAAACACAACTCACATGGCAGTTAAAAAAAAAAAAAAATCAAAGCATCTTAAAGTATTTAAAGAAATGACCTCCTATTTGAGTGAGTCAATCTTAGGCAGCAAACTATCACTGAGAAAGAAATATGTTTAATTTGACAAATGTTAGAATATAAAATTGGAAATGGCTCATCCAAAAAATGTTACTTCTAATTGCAAATTATTTATTTATTTAGACCCCTCCCCTCATCTGGCTATTGTTCTTTTTTAAGAATTTATTTCATTTTATTTAGCTATCGTTATCTTCATCATTGACATTTCTTAATGTTCAAATTTACCTTGTGCGTTTTGAATGTTGGCACTGAATTCCCATCACTGGTCACAATACCAGCACTCTCTTGACCCCTGTGAATATGAAAACATATCAACTGTTAAATCTGCCCAATTGATATGCTTCTTAAAGAACTTTATCAAGCATACTTTTCTCAACAAGCATCCGTGAACCAGCCAAACACATTAAATGCTGCTAGTATTAGCACCACTTCTGATGATGAAGATGGTGACAACTAACAATGGCAGCAGATGCTATTGTCACAAGATGATATTGTCATCTAATTCTAACTAATATGCCAGGTACTGTCTCAAGCATTTTCCATGAATGATTTAATTTGGTTTTCACAGCAATCCTGTGAAGTAGGTACTATGATTATCATGCCCATTTTACACATAAACACACTAAAGCAATGGAAAGGAAACTAAGTAACTTGCTCAATGTCACAGAGATAGCTGGTGATACAGCCAGGATTAGAACCCTGACAACCTGACCGGAATTTGTGCTTCTAACCTCCATACTATGGCCTCTAAATAAGGTTTCAACAGGATGAATATTGTTAAAGTTGATTATCCGAATTGGGTCATTATTGTTACATCCAACAGAGTTGTGGGGTCAGGGGAAAAAAGCAATCATCACATAAAACATTTCTCTAGAAATATAATTCTCTGCAAATCCAATGGCTGAAACTGCCTTTTGTAACCTGAAACCAGTTTTATCTATAGCTGTTGAGATAACTTGCTGCAACTCTAGGACTAATTTTGCCTGCCACTGTTGCCCACCAATTGGAGCTTGTCTGCTCTCCAAAGCTTTACTGGTATCAATGAACTTTCTCTCAGAACCTCACGTTGTTCTTTTATAAAACCCCCAACCTTCTCTTTTTTCTTCAGACCAAAGATCACCAGTCTGCATGTAGGCCTCAAATTGCAATTCTTTCTTCCTGAATAAAATGTTAGAGATTTATCTCTACATTTTTATTTTTTTACTTCGACAGTATGTAGATATACATAAAAATCTCCAAATATAATAGGAGGGAAAATGCTTATTTGTGGGTACTGAAACTTTAAGCATTTCATTGTTATTGTTGTTTTTCTGAATTTTCTAAATTTTCTCCAACAAGTATCACTTTCATTATAAATGCTGCTTATAAAAACCCTCTGCTGACGAGGTACCCTTTCCCACGTCTGTGTCTTATTTCCTGCATTAGTATTTTAAAGTGATGATACACAGACAAAAGCCAAAACCTAGACTGGAGCCAGAGCATAGTAAAGCTTACAGAATCTGCACCACTGTGCAGTATAGAGTCTGATAAAATAAAGGTTCCAACTGCTCAATAATTTTTAATAGTTCTGAACAAGTGCTACAAAGATTAGATGTTTATGGACAAATTTTTGTTCCAAAGAATATTTATCAGGGTAGAAATAAAAAGTAAACCTCTTCTATGTGTGTATGTAGACTTATAATTGTTAATATATTGATTTATTTGGTACAAAAGAATCTTTTTCAAAATTATATATTGTAATTGTTTAGGTAATTTATTAATGGGAAAAACAACATTAAATACATTTCCAAAGTAAAAATCTAAAAAAACCTGAAGTGATTCTATTGAATATATTAAATACTATGCTGAAAATAGATGTGCATAATACTATACAGTTTATGAGACTAAATAAATCGTGATTTAGGATTCTTTTATTTAGTGCAATGCTGTGATCTTTAATTAACTGATGCCAGAAGACTAGGTGATTCACATCAGAGAAAAAATATGTTAACATTAGCTATAAACCTCAGGGCAAAAAAAGAACCTCTGTCAACTATTTTTAAAAATCAACAATCATTTGGTAAAACAGTACATTATGTAAGAAAAGAAATACAAAAAAGTGGTTTTCTTTTCCTATTGCGCTAATGGTAATTTTTCCTTAAAGCTGGGACGAATAAGGTTAGGAATCATTTAGGTCCAGGCTTCTTTAACGAACAAAGCCTGCTTATTTGGCAGTTTCTCAAGTTACTCCCTCAGGCAGCTTGAACCAGTTAAGCAGATCCTTTCAGCTCTTCAGAGCTTATAGACAACCAGCCATCTGGTTTCCTAGGAAACAAAACCTTGGCTAAAAACAGTGAATCATTTCCAGGTCACTTTCAACATGGAGAGTGGAGCAGGAAAGCACTGGACTGAGGAGGAGGTTAAAGCTTTGCTAAGTGTCTGGGCAGAAAAAAATATACGAAAACAACTTTATGGAACCCTGAGAAATAAAGGAATATTTATTTACATTGCTAAAAGGCTGCAATCATTAGGAGTACACAGAGATTGGAAACAGTGCCGTGCAAAGTATAAAAATCTTAAATATGAATATAGAACAGTTAAATATGCCCACAATTCTGGAGACAGCTCTAAAACTATGAAGTTCTTTCATGATTTGGATGCAATCCTGCAGTATGAACCTGCTACACAATTTACAGAGGAAGATGCAAACAGCAGGTACCTGGCAATGCTGAGCCCAAGTACAGCCCCAGAGATCACTGAAGGTAAAAAGAAAAAGTACTATTTCTTGTTTTTCTTTGTTTTACAGTTTTACAAACTATAAGAGTACAGGACTTCTGAGTCCATATGATAAGTATAGCCTGAAATATCAAGGTTGAGAAAAAACAATTTGTTATGCTATTTTACAGGAGGTAAGAATTAATTTTTTTAAAAAGAGGTTAAATACAGCCACTCTTTAACTCTGTAAAATACAGAAAAGGCACATTAAAATGGCATTAACTGGGGGGGGGGGGAGGGCAAGAGCAATATATGTAACTTAAACATTTGTACCCCCATAATATGCTGAAATAAAAAAATAATAAAATAAAATGGCATTAACTGCTAGTTCCAACTGCATATCTGGTTAAGTTTCTGAAATATAGATTAGATTAAAAAATAGTTTAGGTTTTAATTTTGTAAGAGTGGCAAAAAAGGGGGAAAATATTAAAAAACACCGCTCAACTGGTGTTTTCCCATAGCTCCAACAAGACAGAACTTTCTCCTCTATTTTAATGTTCCCATTTTCCTAAATATATAAATAAAAGCACAAAAATACTAAGAACTGATAAACACTATTTCATTATTTGTTTGGAAGAACAGCTCCATTTTAACAATGAAGTAAAAAAAAGACAGATTTAATAGATTAAATGATTTGAAATTAACTAATTTAGGTATTAAAATGACGTTCTTGGCCTGCAGGGTTATTAAGCCCAACACTATTTCTTAATACACAGAATTTGCTCATGGTGGAAGCCGCAAGCACCACTAGGCAAAGAGGGGAAAAATCAATGGTAGTAATGAGATTCTTCCCATAGTCAAAGTCTTATAGATGCTATTTTTAAGAACAAATTATTCAAGTCAAATATCTGTAACAAAACACTGAGCTACCCACATTTAGTGATGTGAAACCTCGAAAAGGAGGGAACCATGAATAAATCGAAAACCCAAGAAAATAGTAAATAGTAGAACAAAGGTACCAATGTGGAAGAGGATTAAGAGGATGTAAATTATAATTGGTTAACTTGAGTTAGCTGATTTTCATGTTTACAGCTCTAAATATCATGTGGTTAAAAAAAAAATGACCCCACTTACAAACATCCTTTGCATTTCTGATACTACACCAAATTATGAGAAACCTACGCAGTTACTACCATGTTAAACAGCAATTACATTGTTTTATTCAGTTAATCACCCTAGGCTCTTCATTATTTAAATGCTTTAAATATTGATTAATAAATAAGTAAACCACTCAGCTTCTGAAAGTCCCCGATTTTAACCACAGGTTGGTCTAATGAAGATGTGAGTGCCAATTTCTCGACTTCTTAAAGGGATCTTCTAGTGTAGGCCCATGGCTCCAAACTCCTTAGCATCACTCATAAGCAGAGGGCCTATATTTACAACTTAACCATGTATATTTAAGGTACCTCAAACCTCCAATTCTAAAATCAAACCCTTTTCCCTCATCAAAATTGATCCTCCTACAAATTGCTTCCACTTTAATATCAGTACATTTCCAGTCACCTATATAGACATGTTTGAGATATCCTTGACTTGTGGTCAGTCATTGTCTTTAAAAAATCTACTAACATGTTTCATAAAATGTTGTTTCTGCTCCACTCAAGTTACCACCATCTAGAACTTCATCTCTCACATGGAATATTAATATATCCTCTTTACTGGTCTCCCTAGTTTTCAGCCTCTTCTCATACACTTTCCACAATTCTATTAATAGTTGTGCTTTACATTTTTTATTGTAAAATTACAAGCATATTAATGTTTTGTTTGCATTAAAAATAATCTTTAAAGTACATCCAGGATTAATAAATTAAGATTAAATGTTACAGTTAATAGTTCTATAATATTTAACTAAGTGCATATGCCAGAGTTTGTCTTTGCCCCCCTCATACAAATGATACTGCAATTGATAACTTTTGTCCATTTTTAACATTATTACTTTAGGATAGAAATTTCATTACTGAGTCACAGGGTAGGGTATGATTACTTTGAAATATATTTCTAAAATAATTGCTTTCCAAAAGAATCACTAGCAACATATGGGAGTGTCTCTTTTATAGAACTCCTGTCATGCAAGATGATGGGGTGGGGTCGGGAAGGAGAGACTTAACAAATAAGTAACGGTTTATGCTAACTTAAGAAACAGTGGTCTATAATGATGTATACAAGTGATAACTTTTTATTTTGCCTTTGTTTAATTACTAGTGATGTGGAAATTTTTCTATATATTACTTTTACAAACAGACTGTCAACTGAGGCCTTAGAAATTTGCATGACTTCTCTTGCCTTACAATTTTGGCTGATTTTGAGCTACAAAGCCCAAAAATTTTTTAAAGTAATCAGTTTGTTTTCAAGGCCTAGGAAGCCCTCCTTTCTCCAGGTTTGAGTCATTTATAATGTCTTCTGGTTTTTCTATGGCGGAACCAGCAGAGTTTTTATTGGTGTACGGTAAACTGAAGAAGGGAAGAAAATGAAAGTGCCTGTTGGGATCAACCTCATTCAAGTGGTAAGAACAGAGAGGATCTGGTCCCCTCTGTTAGGCAGCAGGTAGCCAGAGCCATGGCAAAGGACCCAAATATACTTCTAACGACTAACTCTAAGAGCCTTCATGCTCTGCTGTGACCATCCTCAACCTCACAAAGCCTTTGACCTACTGCTGCCAAACCACATTCCTTCAGTAGCCAAGTTTCCACTCTATTTCTGTCCTCTTACCATATACAAATGCATCAGGAGTAATAATTTAAGAGTTTCAGTTTAAAATCTCTAGGGTCTCGGGGCCTCTGCCTATGGTTTTAGGATTCATGGTATGGAAAGACCAACTTAAGAAAAAATTTCCATGTGAGGCTGGGAAGAGAGCTTTCCCTTTTCACTCCCAACTGTATGTCTGCTCTAGGCCCTTTTCTGTGGGTACAAAACAAGGCCCTAAACCAGATGAGCGAATAGGAAACCCTACCTTTCCTTACTCGCTCATAGTCAAGCTCAGGAGTTACGATAAATGACCTGGGCATCTCAATATCTTCCCCATGCTTCTCTAAAGAGAATTCTTATGTAATTCCAGATTGTTATTGTCCATATTTCCAATGAAATCTAAAACATCCCCTAACTGCAGTTTAGCCTCAAGTAATTATAAAACCTGATTAGATGGGGTCTCGCTATTGCTCAGGTTGGTCTCGAACTCCTGACCTCAAGTAATCCTCCCGCCTCAGCCTCCCAGAGTGCTACCTGCCTTGGCTTCCCAGAGTGCTATGATTATAGGCGTGAACCACTGTGCCAGGCCTCAACAATGCTATTTATGTTACTCAGTAAAACAGAATTGGAAAAACATTAGAAATGATGATTAATAAGATGAATAAATCTTTAACTCAAAAATTACGAAGACCAATCAAAATGTACTTAATTACCTCTTAATTAGCCTGCAACTTCATTGTAATAATGACTCTTCAACTTCACGTGCCAACTGAATTATAAATTCTACATGTTGGGTTCCTTTAAAAGATACGCCTTTTTTCTTAAAAGGGGATTTTTTTTTTAAAAAAAAATGCATTTTATATCCTCCTCCTTTGATCAATTTAAAAAGTAGTCTATGCCTCATTTTATGAAAGCCTATATAAAAACATCCAAACCATAAAACAAAGAAATCAAGGAAAGACTTCTTCTTTTTTTAAGGTTGGTATGCTTCTTTTATTTTATTGTTTTTTATTTTTTGTTTTTGAGACAGGGTCTTGCTCTGTCACCCAGGCTGGAGTGCATTGGTGAGATCGTAGCTCATTGCAGCCTCAAACTTCTGGGCTCAAGAGATCCTCCTGCCTCGGCCTCCCGAGTAGCTGGGCATGGTTCTTTTAATACCACATTTCTTAGTCCATTGAAGCATAATTTAGATTAATTTCTGGAAACTTCAGTATGTATCAATCAATTACATAAGATATATATAAACTCTAAGTTATCTGATCATATAAGCCAATAAAACAACATTTTCTGATTATCTCATTGCAGGACCCCTCTTTTATATTACTAGTATTATTTATCAATACCTACTATGTTAAAGCACCCAAGATACAAATATAAATAAACCACCTCATTTTAAAAATGTAATTTAACTTGAAAACTAACCACAACCATCACTAGAAACTTACAAAATTATGAAACAATTCCAGAAGAAGTTCAAAATAAACCATATTAATGGGATGGAAAAATTAGATTTCTATTTATATACGTAAATATTTAAACCATATTATACAATTTTGGTAACAAAATGTGTCTATCACAAATCTATTTTCACAAATATAATCAAATTCAGCTAAAGCTATTAGCATTGTCAATTATGCAAATCAAATTTTTATTTTCCTTAGTAGTTATTTCTAAAAGGAATTCTGTTCTCTTTCCAGGTAAAATGTCAGTTGCATTAGAAGGAAGACATTTCAGGAAATCCTTTACTTTTGGTTTCTCATGTCACACCAATGGAACTAGGTATAGTACAATGGGCCAAAAATATAATGAAACGGATCTAATTTCAAATTGGAATGTAAGGTTGATTTCTAATCTGAGGAAGTTGACAATTTTTTCCTGATAAAAACATTTAAAATTTGTTTCCTCCCCTTTTTACCAACCTGTATTGGAAAAAATCATTTCTAAAACAAATGATTTCTTTACCAAATGTAAGTTTCCTAGAAATATTAACTACTTTCCAACCTTTACTCTTTAAATATTAAAAGAAATCTCATGGCTAAATTTACATATTGCATAATGAACATGATCACTTTACTGTTCTGGGGGTCTAAGACAAACAGAATTTTACATCTGAAAGTAAATAATATCAGAGCCACAATGAGATCAAGGATGGTTTTAGTCACACAATTAATCAAACTCAGTGAAAATCCCTTCTTTGCTTCTAATTTCTTACTGAAGCTAGAAGCAAAAAACCAAATAATAGAAAAACTTATGGCCGGGCGCGGTGGCTCACGCCTATAATCCTAGGACTCTGGGAGGCCGAGGCAGGAGGATTGCTTGAGGTCAGGAGTTCGAGACTAGCCTGAGCAAGAGTGAGACCCCCATCTCTACTAAAAAATAGAAAGAAATTAACCAGACAACTAAAAATATATATAGAAAAAATTAGCTGGGCATGGTGGCACATGCCTGTAGTCCCAGCTACTCGAGAGGCTGAGGCAGTAGGATTGCTTGAGCCCAAGAGTTTGAGGTTGCTGTGAGCTAGGCCGATGCGAGGGCACTCTAGCCTGGACAACAGAGTGAAACTGTCTCAAAAAAAAAAACAAAAAAAACCTAAAAAACAAAAACTTATTTCTAACCCAAATAAGATAAAATGCTGAAAAGCATTTCAAAACAAAAACATTAAATATACTACAAAATAAAAACAACTTCCATCTCAAGTAAATGCTACAGTGTTTTTTAATGACTTAAACTCATTATAGGCTAGGTGGGTGCAGTGGTTTCACATCCGTAATCCCAGCACTTTGAGAGACCAAGGTGGGAGGACTGCTTGAGGCCAGGAGTTCAAGACCAGCCTGAGCAAGAGTGAGATGCCACCTCTACAAAAAATAGAAAAATCAGTTGGGCATGGTGGTGCAAGGCTATAGTCCCCAGCTACTCGGGAGACTGAGGCAAGAGAATCCTTCGAGCCCAGGAGTTGGAGGTTGCCGTGAGCTATGATGATGCCACTGCGCTATCTAGCCTGGGCAACAGAGCAAAAACCCTGTCTCAAAAAAATAAAATAAAATCTCATTAACTCATTATAGATGTTGGGATCTGTACTACTTTTTAATTAAATATGAACATGAAATCTGGGAAAGAGAATATGGTTGTTAACATAACCAACATAATATCAGGTAATATTATTAACATAAATGAATTACAAAACTGTGCTAAAGACCAAACATGAAGGCACACAGCATATTAAAGGATCCATAACTATAAGTGGAGACATACTGCCTATGAACAAGGCATTATGAAATTTCTCCACTATTTCTCTACTATTAAACGAACATAATAAGTACCTCACTTAAAATAGCATTTAGTCTTTCTCTAATTTTCACAGGGAGTAAGCACTGGTTGTTGTGTGTGGCTCTTCCAAGCCCTCTGCTCATGAGTAGCCCTGGTTCTCAACCCTGAGTACACACTAGGTTCACGATCTGGGGCTGAGAGATGAGGGAGGCACTGTAGTAGTGTTTTTAAGAGCTCCCTAAGAGATACCAATATGTACCCAATGGAAATCATTAAAGAAAAAGGGAAGAAGTTAAATCTCAAAACAAAAATTATCTACAGTAAGCCATTTTCTTATGCAATTACTGCTTTCTATAAGTAAATATTATATATTCGATAATATTAAATATTATGTATTAAATTTTCATTATACGTTATACCCCACATACTAAAGGAGTGGGATGGAAGAGAAAGAAATCATATAGAAAAAGAATCAAAATGTGACTAAAAAACACAACTTTATTAAAGCCAGTCACCGTCATGATAATGAACAGATTCAGGTTCTGTACTTCATTTCCCCATTAGTTTAAGAGAAAAGCTAACCTATGATTTGTTACTCCATCTCCTATGGAGAAAATTACTTTTTGAAATAATGTTGCACCCAATTATCTATCTTGTCTGATGTATGTAATCCATATATATCTTCCCACCTGATACAGGTATCTCTACGTCAGTCATGGAACCCCCTAATAATTCAACTTTTATTCCAACTGTAGCAAATGAAGGAGGAAAACACTGGACTATGCCAGAAGTCAGGGCTCTAATAGACATCTGGTCTGATAAAAGCATACAACAACAACTAGAGGGAACAGTGAGAAATAAAAGGATATTTGAACAAATTGCTGCCAAGCTTCAGAAGTTTGGAATAGAGAGAGACTGGAAGCAGTGCAGAACAAAGTACAAAAATCTAAAACATGAATACAAGATTGTAAGAACAGCTCAAGACCTAGGCATGACTAAGAGTATGAAATTTTTCACGGAGTTGGATGCAATTCTGGGACACAATAAAACAGAAAAACCACAAGAACAGGAATCCCAAGATGGAGAACAAGTCACAGAATGTGCCAGTGCAAAAATGGAAGAGAACCAGACAGGTAGGAAGGTGAAGAAAAGTAATCTTAACATTGTGTTACATCATACAGGTTGAGTATCTATCCTGTTTTCGAAATCCTCGAAACCAGAAGTGTTTCAGATTTAGAATTTTTATTTTGGAATATTTGCATATATATACTGAGATATCTTGGGGATAGGACCCAAGTCTAAACATGAAATTCATCTATGTTTCATATACACCTTATACACATAGGCTGAAGGTAATTTTATACAATATTTTTAATAATTTTGTGCATAAAACAAAATTTTGACTGTGTGGTGACTACAACCCATCACAGGAGGTAAAGTGTGAAATTTTCCATTTGTGGCATCATGTTATTGCTCAAAAAGTTACAGATTTTGGAGGATTTCAAATAAGGGATGCTCAATCTGTATTGAAAATATTCAGTAGCATAGAATGAATACAATCTAAGTTAAATAGGCTTCATTACTTGCTACTCAACGAGCTAGTTGATGAATTTATTATGAAACAGATTTAATGTATTTTTGATCTCCTCCAGAACATAAAAAGCAGTACAAAGTTATACGAAAGGAAATAAAATTGGATTTCCAGAATAAAGTTTAAAATAGATCAATTTTAATGAAGCAAATATGCAACTCAAGATGGCAGAAGTTAAAGCAAGTTTTCATACTATTAATAATTGTGATAAAACTGAGTAAATAGAAAAAGGGCGTTGAAAAACTTGAAATACAAAACCCATGAGAATGTCTTGAAAGTGGAAAGTTTTTCCAGGACACATCATTAAGTTCTTTAATATAAATTTAAGCCAAAGGATTGTGATACAGTATATACAAAGATATGATAGCATGAAATAAACTGAATGAGTTTTAGACCAGGAGTCTGGAAATCAAAGTTCTAACTCAGTCTCTATGGAACCTTGAAGCAACCAAGTTGTCTACTTTAGACCTAACTCTAAGATGAGGACAAGACAATTTTGAAGATCTCTACTAACCATAATGTTTCCAGATTTTATTATCTGGCTTAAACGATGCAGTCCTAATTATAGAGTGTCAGTTTGCGTCTGGGGAAGAGAAAGGGGAATGATAGTTAAGATTGGGAAATGCCAGTGAGAGTCTCAAAATATTTCACTGGTGGACAATGTGCATCTGGCCCAATTAAAATTAAAATGTAAGATGACTAAAGTAGCCCAACAGCCATGGGACAGAACGTTCATACAGTCTTGCTGGAGATGCAGCTGAAGATGATTCCGTTAGTTATGTCAGAAGACCTAAGTCAAAAAAAAAAAGCTAAGGGTAGGGAATCTAACCCATGGAAAAGCAAACAATCACATTTAGTATCAAGTTCACTCTAAAAAGAAAATAAAACATCAGAATTTAGAACATAATTCTGAAAGTGAATAAAAAACAACTATATATTTTCCTGTGTTCATACAGTCATTGCTGGAGAGGCAACTGAAGATGGAATGGTCAGTAACAAGTCAGAAGATGTAGGAGATACAGATATAAAACAAAGTCCTGACACAGGTAAAATAACATACATATATATTTTTTTGGTGTGTGACATAATAGACACATAAGATGGTATTATAAGATGTTGGTACAGACTGAATCGTGTCCCCAGGATTTAGATGAGGTGCCCTCATGATGGGTTTTAGATTTTATTACATATATAAAATAATAGATGATATAACACCTAAAATGTTATAATATATGATGAAGTACTATTGGATAATTCTCATATTTACAAAATACATAAATAGAAGGTGAAAATTCTTAATTAAAGTAAGGTTTCCCATGGCTGTTTTTCTCAAATTGTAGCAACATTGGCATCAACTGAGAACTTATTCAAAAACTCTGGGCTTGGGGCCAGGAATCTGTTTTAACAAGTCCTCCAGATGATTATGATGCATCCCCGTTTGAGAACCACTGCCCTATGGTACAGGGTACTAAGGGTGCGGAGGTGAGAAGAGTTCGTGCTTCCTATCTGATTATTTGCCTCTTCCACACAAACCAAAATCGGGGATGGGGGTACCAAACCCCCAAGGAGAAGCCTAGTTGTTAAAAAGACCTTGTACATACAGTCTTTCAGTCCAAAGCTTCACAGAGCCTTGGAAAATGTTAAAGATCAATATTGACATAACAAACTAGGTAATCAAATTCCCCACTCTTGGCCAACTTCTTTCTTTGATTTATCAGGACAGATTCTGTGCATGTCAGGTTTCAGAGGGCATCACAGCAATGGCATTTGTCATTAACAGTTGAAAATCAGATTATTACAATCTTTAATAAGAAAAATTTCCATTAAAATAGTGACAAGCTTTAGTATTTTAAAGATTTTACCTTGCTAGTCCTCTGGAAAACTCACTTAAGTACAATACCTCAAGGCAATTTTTTATATGTAAAAGGAAAAGATTAGGTCAGATGTACAAGTTTTTTTATATGTTTACCTGGTAATTTGGAATATATTTAGAAAATATGAAACAGGACAAATTTACAGTCATTCTAGAAATCACATATGGTATTTTAAGCTTTCACATGAAAATAAAAAGCAAAGATATAAATCCAAAAGAATCTAAGCAGCTAAATACATATTTTAAAAAACCAGGCAAGGATTTTAAGCACACATGCAATATATACCTATTGATTCACAAATCACCACTCCACTATTTAGAAGAGTGTAGGTAGTATTGTACTATAATATGGATATATATCTTCAGAGGGAAAAAAAAGTACATCAAATATTCTTGCTTTAAAACAAAACACAACAAAGTGATGGATATTTTCATGTAACAATAGGTTATCTCATTTTAATTTTACATATTTCACTAATGAAATTTTGTAATTGGAGTTGCTATTGCTTCACACTGTTAACTTTGACATCTGGTCATAAAACTGATTCCCCAAAAGTGTTTTCTTTCCTGTCTTAAATGTATGCTATAAGTCATAAGCTTCTCTTTCTTATTTCAAATAAAATTCCAGCTAGAGCTACAGACCCCTTGGATTCCGCCTAACTAAATTCATTCCCAATTTGGAATTTTCGGAGGTTTTTTTTTTTTTTTTTTAGCGACAGTGTTTAACTTTGTTGACCAGACCAGAGTGCAGTGGTATCACAGTTCACTGCAACCTCAAACTTCTGGGCTCAAGAGATCCTCCTGCCTCAGCATCCAGGGTAGCTAGGAATACAAGCACATGGCACCACACCTAGCTAATTTTTTTTTTTTTTTAGTAGAGACAGGGGTCTCAGTCCAGTCTTACTCAGGCTGGTCTCAAACTCCTGACCTCAAGCGATCCTCCTGCCTTGGCCTCCCAGAGTGCTAGGATTACAGGTGTGATCCACCATGCCCAGCTAATATATATATTTTTTCTATTTTCAGTTGCTCAACTAATTTTTCTATTCTCAGTAGAGACAGGAGTCTTGGTCTTGCTCAGGCTAGTCTCAAACTCCTGACCTCAAGCAATCCTCCCGACTTGGCCTCCCAGAGTTCTAGGATTACAGGCCTGAGACACCGCACCTGGCCTTTTCTTTTTTTAGAGACAGGTCTTGCTGTGTTGCTTAGGCTGGTCTCAAACTACTGGCCTCAAGTAATCCTCCTGACTCAGCCTCCTAAAGTGCTAGGATTTTAGGCATAAGCCTCTGCACCCAGCCCACTTCTGGAGATTCTGATCTCGTGGGTTGGAGTCAGTTCAGGCGCCTACATTTTTAGATATTCTCAAGCACAGTTGGCATTGGAAACCATAGCTAGGTTGTCATACTCAAACCAACCGCTGAAGAAAGTAACACATAAGCTCCAATTTAATTCCATTCATGGAAGAAAAATTAGCTAACTCTAATACATTATCACTTAAAAATTTATGAATAATGCAACATGAACAAAGTTAATCACTGGGAAGAATCACAGAACTCTCAGGCTACTCCTATCACATTAAGTAAAAAGAAATGACCCATGAAAATTGAATTAACTACTTCTTTCGATCTAAAATTTTATTTTTGTCCCTGGTGTGAAGCACAGGCAAGATAGGATAAAAGGAATCAGGAAGTTACCAGAGAAGAAAGGACTTTGCCAAAAGAGAAATGTATGTTTGACAATATTACCATCTTCCTGTCTCTTCTGAGTAGAAGAGAGAAACAAAATTGACTTAATCCATATCTAATATCAGCTCCCATTTATATGAGCTGGAATACCTCAATAGCTTGGTATTTCTTGTAAGTCACTGCTTTCTACTATAGGACATTCCCAGGTACTATTTTAGCTTGGAGGGGTGGAGACAGGCACACTTACCTAAGCACAGAAGTTTTACAATAGTAAACATATACTATTAAAGTAGGTCACTCTGAACTTCAGCCTAAAAATCACAAGTGAAATACCACATTGTTCAGTTGGATGTGGTGGCTCACGCCTGTAATCCTAGCACTCTCGGAGGCCGAGGCAGGAGGATTGCTTGAGCTCAGGAGTTCAAGACCAGCCTGAGCAAGAGTGAGACCCGCCCCCCCCATCTATACTAAAAATAGAAAAAGTTAGCCGGCTGTGGTGGCACACACCTGTAGTTCCAGCTACTCAGGAGGCTGGAGGTAGGAGGATCACTTGAGCCCAGGAGTTTGAGGTTGCTGTAAGTTAAGGTGATGCCATGGTACTCTAGCCCCACCATCAGAGTGAGATTCTGTCTCAAAAAAAAAAAAAAAAAAGAAAGAAAGAAAGAAAAAGAAATACCGCATTGGTCTTCTAAGAATAATCCTAAAACTGCCTATTTTCCTTTTGGCTGTAATAAAACATATTTCCAAAATTAAAATTTTCACTATCCCCATAATTTAAAAAATTAGCAATGAGATGACCAGCAGGGGGCATTAAAGTATCTATTGTTACTATCTCAAAAGGTATGCCAAGAATCATGTTTTCTCTAATTATTTCTTTCAATAGTCCAAAAATTAAAAATAATTTTCTTTAAACATGGAATATTTAAACACCTTTATGTACTTTGCATGCAATTTGGATAATCTTAGCAGTGAAATTATTACACGAATTAATGCACTTTAGTCATATGAAACACCATATTACTGAAGACTTCTTTCATTTTAACCCAATAGAAGACCCGGATAGAGAACTCATGGCTAAAGTTTCAGAAAACCCAAGAACTATTATACAAATGTAAAAAAAGAAAGCTCAGATGTAGGTAAGCTGCTAAACTTAAATATAGGCAACTGATTTAATTCATACCGTTGATAATATTTCAATAAACTTTAAGAAGCTATAGCATAATAACGAATGTATCTGGTTTTGGTCCCCTATTCCTGGCACAAAGCATCAAAAACTTTTGGAATTTCCAGTGACAGAAGCATCTTTGCTGTGTTAATGAGGCCACTCAAGGTGGGCTCCCAGATAGCTTCAGGAAGGAAGCTGTCACCAGAAAGCCCAACAATGTGATTAGAGGGTTGGAACATTGACTCAGCCTGACCTCCAAGGACAGGAGCAGGACTGCAGGTCCACTTCAGTCTATGGCCGATGATTTAATCAATCATGCCTACAAAAACTCTGGCTTAGAGGAGCTTCCTAGTTGGTGATGTGTCCTGATTCCACGTGGAGAGGACCTGGAAGTTCAGTGCAGCACAGTTCTTAGTTCCTTTACAACTTCCCACAGGTATCACCGCATTAACCTCTACACTTGACCTGCCCACACCATCTCCCTTTCCAATTCTTACACCCCAGCAACACTTCTTTTTTGAGATATTATTTACTACCATCAAATTCATCCCATTAACTCCGGTTTTTAGTCACGGAGTCATAGAACAATCACCACCCTATCCAATTTTGGAACATTTTGATCACTCCAAAAAGAAACCCCATATCCATTAGTAGACATTTAACAGCTTGATCACACCTTTGCAGTCCCTGGCAACCACTAACCTACCTACTCTATTTTTATGGATTTGCCTATTCTGGACATTTCATATAAATGGTATCATACAGTATGTGGCTTCTTTTATTTAGTGTAAGGTTTTCAAGGTTCATCCATGTTCTAACACATACCGGTACTTCATTCTTTTTTATGGCTCAATAATATACCACTTTATGGATATACCACATTTTGTTTTCCACTCATCAGTTGATTGACTTTTGGGTTGTTTCTACTTTTTGGCTCTTATGAATACTGTTGCTATGAACATTCAGGTACAAGTTTTGAATTTTTTCCATTTGGTAAAATACATACAACATAAAATTTACCATTTTACCCATTTTTAAGTGTACATTCACGTTGTTATGCAAACATCACCACTCTCCATCTCTAGAACTTTTTCATCATCCCAAATCAAAATTTCTGTACCCATTAAACAGTAATTCCCCATTCCCCCCTCTCCCTAGCTTGTGGTAACCACTATTCTACTTTCTGTCTCTATGAATTTGACTACTTTAGGTATCACATATATTAATAAAGGGAATCATACAATGTTTGTCTGTTGTGGCTGGCTTATTTCACTGGGCATAATAACATCATCAAGGTTCACCCATGTTGCAGTATATATCAGAATTTTCTTCCTTTTTAAGGCTGAATAATATTCCATTCTGTGTATATACCACATTTTGTTGATCTATTCATCCGGTTGATGTCATTTGGGTTGTTTCTACCTTTTGGCTATTGTGAATAATGCTGTTATGAACAGGGATGTAAAAACAATTGAGTCTTTGTTTTCAATTCTTTCGGGTACATATCCAGAAATGGAATTGTTGGATCATATGGTAATTTAAGTTTACTTTTTTAACAAACCACCATACTGTTTTTCTACAGCAGGTACACATTTTTATGTGAACATATTTTCAATTCTTTTGGGTATATATACCTAGGAGTGGAATTGCTTGGTTATATGGTATCTATGCTTAAACTTTTTGAGGAACTATCTGTTTTCTATAGTTGACTGAACCATTTTAAATTCCAACCAGCATCTTTTAAAAATTAAATCCAACAAGACTGACTTAGTCAAACATATTTTCAAATTTCGCCCGGGCGCGGTGGCTCACGCCTGTAATCCTAGCACTTTGGGAGGCTGAGGAGGATCGCTTGAAGCCAGAAGTTCAAGACCAGCCTGGGCAACATAGCAAGACCCTGTGTCTCTACAAAAAACTTAAAAATTAGCCAGGCATGGTGGTGTCTGCCTGTAGTCCCAGCTACTCAGTAGGCTGAGGTGGAAGGATAAGCCTGAGCCTAGGTGTTGGGCTACGACTGTGCCACTGCACTCCAGTCTGAGTGCTCAAAGAAAAAAAAAATCCTAACACAATTGTATGTTCAAATGACCCTAAAAAATATTAGAAAATACATATCTAATTTAAGAGTTTCAACTTTTTTCTAAACTTTGTACCAAAATATTTCTAATTCTTCAACTCATTCATTACCCATACAATTGCTTAATGTTATTATTTTAGTACACTTGAATGCTTGAAAACTAATGTATTTCACATGACGTTACATGATTCTTTTCCTATGTTTTTAAGAATTATTTGAAGGTCACACCAAAAGCCAAGGAACTTTGAGCCTCAAGAGAAAAGCACATGAAGATGGTAAGAGCCACAGAAATGTGAAAAGCTTTTGTTGCTGTTTCCTGATAACAGAGATATTTATTCCTGTCCTTGATAAATTAGACTAAATGTTATTATTTATGAACTGTGTGTGAGCAAAGAATGCTGAGAAACAATTTATTTCATAGCTTATTAAGAGTGAAAGCAACACTGAAAGTAAACATAAACTTTCCTAGAGTTAGATAACTATACAGTTATTGTGAACCTTTAAATTATACTTTACAGTGATTGTTATCAGAAGAGAGATGTAAAAAGAAAGAAAAACCTACAAATTAATACACTCTGAATTTTGGTTTTCTCCAAAGGTATCATTCTGAACCTTAAAATATATAAGTCTAGTCCAACAGATGAGAAAACAGACTCAGAAATTAGGAGACTTGCCCAAGATTAAACTAGTGTTACTAGGAAAGCTAGGACTAGATTTTAGGTTGTAATATTAAGGAGCTCTTCCCAAAATTGACCAGAATGACAAAGCAGTGGTACCTTTGAAACTTCTAGGGTGGGCAGGTAAATTCTGCTTTAGACTAAGGCAAAAAGCAAAGTTTTAAAAGATATTTATAAATGGAAGAATTAAAAACATTTATAACTTTAAATTGAGAATCACTGATTACAAAAGTAATTGAATTGAAAGTCTTTCAAAATCAAAGACGGGAACAATTTGCAGGAAGAGTTCTAAAGTAAGTCTCTTCCTCAAACCAAAAATCACTTGGCTTAGATATATAGAATAAGGGGGTATAAAAGTAAAACACTAGAAGAATATTACATATTTGGTCATTTTCACTAAAAGATGAAAATCAAAATAATATATCCCCAGCCTTAATTTGGCAGCCCAAAGCCAGTTCTCTGACAACCTACTCCTCCATTCACCACAATAGTAAATGAAGATAACTGTTAACTAATTCCATAGAGGTTTGTCTGAGTACATCTCTTTGTCTTTGTCACAAGTGCTTTTCTAGTGATACTATTATATACTGTTTGCAGAACCAGTGTCTGTATCTCTTAAGAAAACTGCGTCTGAGATCATTACAAATCAGTTTCCTCAAAGCATAACAGAACCAAAAGATGCTACACAATGTTTCTGCAGACAGGAAACCCAACTTCCTCAGGTAAATTGCATAAATTGTTAGAAGAGATATGAAAATGTTTTATCAGTTGTAAGGTTTAATTACTAACCTAGGGAAGCGATAATTTACTGAAGAGAAGGACATGCTCATCTTCTAACTAATCATGGAAAGGCTAACTAGCCAATTCATGGGATAAACCTATGAAATTTTAGTAATTTTTTCAGTGCAATCTTCTAATGTGTTCACGCCATTCTAGACTCCATAAATGGAGACTATGGTTTAAAGACGAAAATGTTTGATCTTAGAGGGGGTGTCTGGTTTGTTCAGAACTCTATAAACTACTGAACTGATGTTTCTAGGATCAAAGCAACATTTGATGATTATACGAATCTGGCATGAACAACACCCACAAACATGCATGCACAGCTTACAGCTAAGAGGACAACCAGTAAAACAACCAGAAAATTCCCTGACTGAAAGCAGAGCTTTGGAATAAGTGTACAAATAGTCAGAACTACTAAAAAGAGGTAGTACTTTTGGATGAACCCATCTGGATTAAGTATCCATTGCATAACTGTTTAGTAATTTATGCTCCGTTTGTTTTTTTTGGTTTTTTTTTGAGACAGAGTCTCACTTTGTTGCCCAGGCTAGAATGAGTGCCGTGGCGTCAGCCTAGCTCACAACAACCTCAGACTCCTCGGCTTCAGCGATCCTACTGCCTCAGCCTCCCGAGTAGCTGGAACTACAGGCATGCGCCACCATGCCCGGCTAATTTTTTCTATATAGATTTTTAGTTGGCCATATAATTTCTTTCTATTTTTAGTAGAGACGGGGTCTCGCTCTTGCTCAGGCTGGTCTTGAACTCCTGACCTCGAGAAATCCTCCCGCTTCGGCCTCCCAGAGTGCTAGGCTTACCGGCGTGAGCCACCGTGCCCGGCCTCCATTTGTTTTTATATGAAACACGTATTACAACTCTCAGGTATTCTGTTTATCTCTGGGACTAAATTTTTTAGATCAGATTATGCCTAAGGGGGAAAAAAAAGATCCAAATACAAAGCAAAAGTGATCAAATAGCATCTTCTAGATTCCATGTTTTAAGAAGATAAGATCCATTTTCTTTTCCTTTTTATTTTTTGTTGATGGGATATCACTGTGTTTCCCAGGCTGGTCTCAAACTCCTAACCTCCAGCAATCCTCCTGCCTAGGCCTCCCAAAGATAAGATCCCTTTTCAACACCAAAGTCTCCTAACAAAGACTTATTTGGTCATATAAGCAGGCTAATAGTATCCATTTAATACTGCTGTACTACTACACAATCACTTCTCTATTGCCCTTATCTTGTATTATCTACTCTCATAATTCTTTCACAGAACAGTAACTGTAGAAAATAGGTACATGTAACTAAGAATCAAGTTATAGTCATTTGAAAAAAAAAAAAAAAACAAAGGGGGAAAAAATACACCATAACTATATATACCAAGTATTTTTCCTCCGCTGAGTACTAGAATTCCAATTAGTGCCACCATCTAAATGAAAAAAAAAACAACTTTACATCAGGTCCTTTTTCTTCAGGCATAGGTTTAAAGGGGAGGAGAGTAGGGGATGAAAAGAACTTTCTGAGTAATTTTGGCTAAAAAAGCAAATATAATTAAGAAAAAAAAATTCAAGGTCAGTTCATGTATTTCCCACAGACTACCAGGCAACTCTAAAGATCCCTAGATTCCCTTCCCACCCCAATGACATGATATCCAAAATTACTTCTCCTAAGAATGTTATAAACTAATGTTGCTCTTGGAACTACCACATAATCAGATCTTAATTTCTCCTTGGATTATATATCAAATCCTCTCAATAAATGTTTTTTAAAACAAGAAATCTATATGATCAACCCACAATTATCCAAGATTGGAGTTATTCAAGTTAAAAGTATTCTTTTTAATTAATCCCAGATTCTGAGTTACTCTCAACTTTTTAGTAAACAAGATACACAAAATGTGGAACTGAAATTCAAGTATTTGGGGACCCTGAAAACAGCAAAAAGACTACTAATTTAAGTTTGGTTGAAGGAAAGCTAATCATTTGTAATGCATTTATGCATGTTGCACCCATATTGCTGATAAGTATTATTACCAAGTTCCTTAACAAGTTGTTGCTACTATATTACCTTATGGAAACTTTGCAATATTTTCAGTGATCCTGTCAAACCTAGGTTTGTATCCAATGGAATAATTTACAGCTACTTCCAGATAGGTCCAGTAGTAAGAAAATCATGGAAGCAAGTTTGTTTTTGGTTTTTGTTTTTAACCCCAAGGGATCTTCCAATTTTTCAAAGTCAATGTGTATCTTGACATACAGACACTACGGCCCTTGCCCCCTTTGAAAGAAGAGAGTTACTTTTTGGCATCTTACTACAAACGTTTTCATTCATTATGTAAAATGTTTACCACTGAATCTTTTCCAGATGCACTATTCCCTGTAGCTGGTTTATTTTCACTTAATTTATATGAGGTCTACTACCGGCAGATTCTCCGAACACCAATTAGTCCCGTTTCCCCGGGTCTAAAGTCTAGGAGCCCCAAGTTCCCATAGCTCTGACTGCTTTCAAACCCACAGTCTGCTCAACAGCTCTGCCCTTGCAAACAAAAGCTTGTGGTGGTTGGAGGGCCCGCGCGAAAACCTTAAGGTGTTGCAGGGCTTTTATGTTGGACCAGCACCAGCCGCCACCCCACACGAGCCTATCCCAAGGCCAGCTCCAGGCTCAGGGAGATTAGAAGGGGCAGGCAGTCGGGGAGGAGCCCTGACCCGGCTAGACCAAGCTCACCAGAGCCTTACAAACTGGCCAGACTCAACAAGGATGCGTAGACCCGGGGGGAGGGGGAGAGCCCCTACAGGGCATTAGAGGTTGGGAGAATGGGTGGGACAGGCTAAAATCCACGGAGGCAAGGTGCCCCTCCCGCACGCCTTGGCAGGCTGGTCGACGCCACAGGCAGGTACTGGTCCAGGTAAGAGAGGTCCGTCCTCCCGGCCCTCGGGTGCCCACGAAACCGCCAACTCTGACCGCGGGAGGCGGCCTGGGGAGATGTGGAAGTGCACACCCCGCCACCCCACCCCTCACCCTGCTGCTCACCGGTGCTGCAGCCCCACGAGTCCCAGAGTGATCACATGCGGCACATCTAGCTGAGCGGGCCACTCTCCTGAGGCGATGCACCCGAACACGCCACATTCCTCTCGGATCCCCAATTCCTCCAGCTCCATGTCGCCGCCGAAAGCACGTGGAGGGACCTGTCGCCGCGGCCGAGAACCAAGCACCAACCAACTGCCGGCTCGGCCCGTACTCCCCAGAGGCTCCCGCAAGCCGCTTCCTCCGCGGCGGCTAGAGACCCCAGCTACTGCGGCGGCGCGTGCTTTCCCTGAGGAGGCGTGACTAGCCCGCCCAGACGCCCCGCCCCGCCCCCTCCGCGCCCACCAATGAGCGAGGGCGAAGGGGGAGGCTCCGCGGCTGAGGGGAGGAGTCACGGAACGCGAGGGGGTGGAGCCAGCCCTCCCCAGGAGACATCCTGAAAGCTAATTTTTGTGCACGTGGGAATCTCCGTTATTTTCCAGCACCCAAGACTAAGGTGATGAGATAGCGAAGTTAAATCATGTATCTTTGAGAGGATATAAACTTTATATGCCCGTCCCCACATACTTCCCCCCGGCCGACACGACATGGTACGCTCCAACCTATAAGCTGCTCGGGCAGCGAGAAGGGGCCCGGGTCTGCCGGCCTCCACAGAGAGGGGAGGGGCTGCGGTGCGCGCCACTTTTCCGCTCTCCTGGAGCGGCGCCCGCGCGGGGCGGGGCGGAGGCGGGCGTGCCTCGCTGCGCCTGCGCGGCGGGAAGCCTCGGGGGCTGTGCTCTCTTCGGGAGTCCTCGTTGCTGCGGGTCGGCGAAGACCTTCCTGGCTCTGTAGCTTTCGCCGCGTTCGGCGGGAGCGCCGTGGGGACACGTGGCCCACCAGGGGGCGTGTTTGTGGGCCGCGCCTCCCTTCCCCGCCTCGTGATCCTCCGACCATTCCTCTTTTCTAGCTTTCTGCGTCGCTTCCAAGAGGCAGCGCTGCCCGCAGCCCACTCGGGATAATGGCGACAGCTGAGGGTGAGTAACAGGCGTCCGGGTCGCCGGGGCATCCCTGCCCTCCGCGGTGTTCTGGCCCCTCGGCCGGGGGTTTGCGGGTTTGTGCGGACGCGCGTGGGCCCCGGGGCGGTGCCCGGCCTCCTGCAGCCGCACACGTGGCCCCAGGCCCTGGGAGACGAGCGCCGGGGCCTCCCCGAACTCACTGAAACTTCGCCTTTGGGATGCGGGAAAGGGAGCAAAGTAGAGGAAGAGGGAAAATAGAACGAGAAATGGCCAAGGGTCGGAGAGGTGCCTGGAACTAAGTATTTGGAATCAGTAGATAACTGCAAAACACAGGAAAATCTAGTGTTCAATTTTCAAACCAAAGTCTTGCTTTTCTCGTTAGGTCAGTAACCTTTTTTTTTTCCCCCGAAGGTTAATAATTGCAGCTTCTGAAAATCTATCCAGGTTTTGTGTGGTTTTACCTTATTTTTTTTTGTTAGGTAGTCTTTGATGCCATGATGGCGTTGGAGAACTGTAAAACCTTCAAGCAAAAAAAATATTCTCTTCTTTTACTTTGCATTGGTCAAGTTTACATAGTTACATGATCATTTTTTCCCCGAGTGGTCAGATCCTCAGGAAAGATCGTTCTTGCCATTTGTGCTGATAAAACTGAAACGGTGGAACTTCGCACTCCAATGAGAAGGAATTCTAAGACAGTGATTAGGATATACAGAAGTAAAAGTTTATTTTTCTAAGAAAGAAGGAGGGAGAATTGTGAAGGCAGCTTATCTGAGCCCTTGCAATGTGTTTCTTGCAGGAGCTGAGGCAGAGAGTTGAACCCAGAGTTCGTACTCGTATTGTCCACTTAGGGCTCTTCAAGGCTGAGAAAATGAAGTCTTAGAGATAAGAGTTAGGCCACAAGTGTTTTAATTAAACAAAACAAAGTGGGTAATTGTGTTGTGAGTTTTCTCTTCAAAGGGGCAATTATGTCCTATGAGTTTATTTCTCTTTCTGTTGGATAGTTTGTTTTCCTCTGTTAGGTAGGTTGTTAGACCACGTTTCAAAAACATTGGTTTGTTCCACACACCCAATTTCTAAATTTGATATCAGAAGACTTAGGATTTATCAGGGTAAAATGACTTGGGGAAAAAAAGTAATTTAGCAGAAACAAGATAACATTGCAAAAGAAAAAAAAGACTTAGGATTTTGTCTAGCTCTTTCATTTCCTAACTAAATGACCTCAACCCTTTTGATTCCTAGTTTCCAAATTTTTGTATTTAGATAATTATAATTCTTCATAAAATTATGTGAATCAAGTGTAATAATACATGAGGAAATACTTTGTAGAGTATAAGGTTTTATGTAGATTTAATTTTTATTAAGATTATTACTTACTCTATATGTTTAGTGAGCCATCATCTAGGAGATTTAGTCTTTAATATTTAGGAAATTTCTTTTTGATATCTGATATATTTCCATTTTATCTCCACAGTGTTGAACATTGGTCAAAAACTGTATGAGGGTAAAACAAAAGAAGTCTATGAATTGTTAGATAGTCCAGGAAAAGTCCTCCTGCAGTCCAAGGACCAGATTACAGCAGGAAATGCAGCTAGAAAAAATCACCTGGAAGGAAAAGCTGCAATCTCAAATAAAATTACCTGTTGTATTTTTCAGCTGTTACAGGAAGCAGGTAAGTGATTCCCTCATAGCCTCCTCCCCCTTCTGTCTCTCTCATACACTGATTTCTTTCATGGGGAATCAGCATTAATTTAGATTAACAACCTGTTTGGGAATGTCACAAGCTAAGTTTAGTCGAAGAAAGAACTCTTGAACTTCACTGTAACGCTTTACTTGATTTGGAATTAGCAGTATCATTTAGTTACAAGTAATTTAACAGTTTGTTGCAGTTTTTTTGAGGCAGGATCTGGCTGTGTTGCCTGGGCTAGAGTACAGTGGCGTTGTCATAGCTCACAGCAACCGCATATCCTGGGCGGAGTAGCAAGTGATCCTCCTGCCTCAGCCTCCTGAGTAGCTGGGTCTACAGGTGGTTGCCACCACACCTGGCTAATTTTTTTTATGTTTTGTAGAGAGGGGTTCTCACTGTGTTGCTCAGGCTGGTCTCAAACTCCTGGGCTCAAGCAATCCTCCACCCTCAGCCTCCAGTTCCCCAGCCTGCTACAATCTTTATCTGATGAGTATTTCCTGTGGAATTTCCCTCCAAGGCCATCATCAGTCTGAAAGAGCTTAATAACTGTGAAGGAAGCCCATTTTGGTATTAAGCAGCTTTAACAGAACTGAATGAACTGAAATTTACGCTCTGTAATTCTTTGCCAGTGTTCTTTGTTTTGCCTCTTGGAGACAATACAAAATTTCAAATCCCTTTGCCACTGCAAAGCCCTGATAAGTGTCAGAAGACCACCCCCAATACCCTCTCATCCTTTCATTCCTCAAGTGAGAGATCTGAACTAGACCAAAGGTCTCGAGAGTTCCCTCCTGCTCAAAAGTGAATGAAAAGCCTGGTACTCTCGCCTATTGTCCCAGCTACTTGGGAGGCTGAGGTGAGAGAACTGCTTGAGCCCAGGAGTTCGAATCTGAGTCCAGCCTAGGCAACATAGTGAGTCTCAGTATATACTTTAGGTCCAGTATATACTTTGCCATGTAACAGTTAAATGAAATATTTTTTGATACTCTGATAAGCAACAGAAAGCCATATTTTGTTTTCCTACTTTCACCTTTTAAAAAATTACATTTATTTTTGTTAGACATTTCTTGTAAAGTGTAGAATTTTGTTCCTCAGATCTATTTAAATAAAATTTCAGTGCCTTTTTTTTAACTTATGTCATCAATATGTAGGTATCAAAACTGCTTTCACCAAAAAATGTGGAGAGACAGCTTTCATTGCACCCCAGTGTGAAATGATACCAATTGAATGGGTTTGCAGAAGAATAGCAACTGGTTCTTTTCTTAAAAGAAATCCTGGTGTTAAAGAAGGTTATAAGTTTTACCCACCTAAAGTGGAAATGTTTTTCAAGGTAATTATTTTATGCTTCTGTTTTATATGTTACTATAATGTAGTGGGAAACTTACAATTACAAGCTCAAAAGATTTAAACATTATTAAAGCTTTTGATTTTGAAGATGTCATTCAGAAATTTATGTCAAAATGTACACTTTCATTGGCAGTGATAAATCACATTTTTAAAAGAAAACATCTGAAAATCTACTTACATTTGGATCAAGATGACTAACAAAATGAGTAAAGTTAGCCATTACTAGGAAGAAAACAGTAACATTTAATTCAAAAGTTTTTTAAACTTATTGTTGAAGTCTTTTTATATTCTAATAAGGGAAACTGTACTATCAATGTCTCTTATAAGTGAAAATACATACAATAAAGGATGTAAGAATCACTGGTTACAGATTTTTATGGGCTTTGTTCAGACTACTTTATCCATCTTGATTTAAGCTGTTAAATATAGATCTGCTTGGGAAGCAATGTCAGTGTTGGATTTTCAGTCAGTGACTTGCATAACTTGTACATATTATGATTATAATTATGCAAATGAAGAGTCTATAAAATGTCATGTAAAGTTGAGACCCCGCTTAGAATAAAATGAAATTATTTTTCACTAATCTCTTTACTTTGTGAGATCTCTTGGATTATCAAATAATGTTCCTAAAGACTTGGAGTCCTGTATGAGTTCTTATCAAAAATGAAACCAGGAGGTTATGAGAACTGCATTTTGGAAAGATTTGATTGGTTAAAATGTATTCTGGCCTTCCTATCATATCCGATGACTCTTACTAAAGAAAAATAAAAATCATAAACTTAAATTGTTTTTAAATTGGTTTATAGAGAGAAAGCGAATTCTTTAAAATACTTAATGACCTAGAATAAGTTACCTAGTTTGAATTTTAAAGTACCTATTAAAAGTAGACACGTTAAGAAAGAATAACTGCTTTGACCTAAAGGGTACCATAAACAAAAAATTTTTTTGAGGAATTTATGCTCAAGGAGAAAAAGACTTCAGGTTTTCTGAAGAGTTCAAAAATTTTAGGTTTAAATTAATTGTTCTGCTGTACTTTATTCACAGGATGATGCCAATAATGACCCACAGTGGTCTGAGGAACAGCTAATAGCTGCGAAATTTTGCTTTGCTGGACTTGTCATAGGCCAAACTGAAGTTGACATCATGAGTCACGCTACACAGGCTATTTTTGAAATACTGGAGAAATCCTGGTTGCCCCAAAACTGTACACTGGTTGATATGAAGGTACAGATAAAGAGATTTGAAAGTAAAGGTTATAACTGAAAAATATTGTATAGTATAGTTCTTAAAATTTTTTCTTTGGTAATACGCTGTTTCTAGATTGAATTTGGTGTTGATATAACCACCAAAGAAATTGTTCTTGCTGATGTTATTGATAATGATTCCTGGAGACTCTGGCCATCAGGAGATCGAAGCCAACAGAAAGATAAGCAGGTAAATAATGCTTCAAGTTTTTTATCCTTAGCAAGATCAGACTTAGCTAGAGGAGAAAGAGATCAGAGTAAAAGAAAGGCAGTTATTCTTTATGATATGAACTTGATTTTTCTGCCCCATGTGATCTGCAGGAAGTGATTTGCAGATTGCTATTTAATTTTGAAGATAAATATTTCCTAAATCCTGACATAAGAATAGTACTTAACATTTATAAAGCAAATTTCTCAGTTATTATCTTAATAGACTCACAATAATAGAGCAAATATTAATATTATACTTGTTTGGCTAATTGAAAACTGAGGATAAGTATCTTCATAATTACTGGAGTAAAGGGTAGATCTGGGACTTTATCCCAAGTCGTTTAGGACGACTTGGATAATCAGGCTCCACTTCTCTTTCCTAAAGAGAAAAATAGAATTAGGGCAAGATCCTTTCTATACTTAACATACAAGAATTCCCAGGGCAGTTCGTTATCATTGTTAGTGTAGAAAGCACTTAACCTTAAATGAAAATAAAAGTATACTTCACTATTGAACTTTTTCTAGTTTAAGTCAGGAAATAGATTTATAGACTAAGATACATTTTCAGATTTATCCCTTGCTTTGCAAACTCTTCATATTCCCTACCCAAAACCAACTAGTTTCAGATAACAAGAGATATTTGTTTCCTAAACTTTCTATCTTATTTTCTAGTCTTATCGGGACCTCAAAGAAGTAACTCCTGAAGGGCTCCAGATGGTGAAGAAAAACTTTGAGTGGGTTGCAGAGAGAGTAGAGGTAAACCTCCTATTGTAAGCCTGTATTGTATTATGTGTTTTTCTTCTAAGATAATCTTATTTCAAAAACTGTGGGAGAGGCCGGGCGTGGTGGCTCACGCCTGTAATCCTAGCCCTCTGGGAGCCTGAGGCGGGTGGATCGCTCGAGGTCAGGAGTTCAAGACCAGCCTGAGCGAGACTCCGTCTCTACTAAAAATAGAAATAAATTATCTGGACAACTAAAAGTATATATTAAAAAAAATTAGCCGGGCATGGTGGTGCATGCCTTGTAGTCCCAGCTACTTGGGAGGCTGAGGCAGGAGGATCACTTAAGCCCAGGAGTTTGAGGTTGCTGTGAGCTAGGCGGATGCCACGGCACTCACTCTAGCCCAGGCAACAGAGTGAGACTCTGTCTCAAAAAAAAAAAAAAAAATGGGAGAATGTAGTTCTTTTTTTTTTTTAGTGACTTTGAGAGGAGGACCTTTAGGAAATGTGCCAGCTGGACTGTCTTTACTGGTATTCTGGAATTACTTGCTATTAAGCTGGCCAGTACACTCCTCTCAGATCCTACTGGGGAAACCTGGGATCCTGTCTTGTCTCTGCCCCTGTAGGAGAAACCTTACGTTTCCTACCTGCCTCCACTGCTACTCAGAGTTCCATTGGCATGGGATGGATGGAACTCCATGTAACTTTAAAATGTCAGTTAAGTTTTACGGTATTATTATAATTCTATGGAAGTTGAATGGGGTTGATGGTTATCCAAGGACCATAATCATGCTTTAGAACATTATTTTCATATAGGAAGGTACATTTTGAGTTCAAAGCAATTAAGTTAAAAAGGTTTATAATGTCTTCCAGTTTGCCTGATTATTCCTTAAAGCCTCCACTAAACAGAATGTACTAAATCTCTTAGGATGAAATGTTTTTTATTATAATTTTGTGAATATTAAAATATTTGAGTATTTTTTCTTGCTTTTTATTATATTAAACACAGTTTGATTAAAAATTGTATTCTTGGCCGGGTGCGGTGGCTCACGCCTGTAATCCTAGCACTCTGGGAGGCTGAGGCAGGAGGATTGCTTGAGGTCAGGAGTTCGAGACCAGCCTGAGCAAGAGTGAGACCCCTGTCTCTATTAAAAAAATAAATAAATAAAAATAATTGTATTCTTTAGGTCTTACTTATGAAGACCACATTCCCTTATATAGAGAGATTTTTTTAAAAAAATAAATCGTTTATCATTTTTTTCTGTTTGTCTCTGTCTTAATTTGGTCTGTTAAGAAAATACTCTGCCCCAATGTAATTTTACTACAAACTATAGCTCTGTAAAGTGACTACTCTTACGATACTCATTCATGTACTTATCCATTTTTGTCTTTACGTTCTTTTTCATATCCACATTTTTCTTTTCCAGTTGCTTTTGAAATCAGAAAGTCAGTGCAGGGTTGTAGTATTGATGGGCTCAACTTCTGATTTTGGTCACTGTGAGAAAATCAAGAAGGCCTGTGGAAATTTTGGCGTTCCATGTGAACTTCGGGTAACATCTGCCCATAAAGGACCAGATGAAACTCTGAGGATTAAAGCTGAGTATGAAGGTAAACTTCAAATAACTGGAGCACTTCAGGTATTTCTGATTTTGCCAAAAGACTAGAATTATGAGAACTTCTGGCATCTTTACCTAATAAGCCCCTGGAGTGTTGTTTCTAATGTGCTCCAATAGAAAGTCCCCCACCAGTTGTAGGAGGGCTCAGGTTGAAACAGCAGATCCTCTCGGGTGTCTTTAATGGCCAGCCTTTTGTGGGAGGCAGATATGAAATTTAAAGAGTTTCAGAATTTAGTACATAAAAGAAATAATAGGATAGCATTGATCTAAAATATTGGAGTCTTGAGTTCACAACCAAATGTTTCTCAACTGGAAAAATGTTAATTGAGTTTTCCCTCTGAAGATAATTGTTATGGAAGCATAATTATTAATTTTGCGGGAAGTGAGTGGTGGTGGTGGGTCTCAGACCCCTTTGATAAGCTAATGAAAGCTAGCACTCTTTCTCCAAAATAATGCCAACATGTAAAACTTTGGATTCTAGGTTACAAATCTCTGCTTTTAGAGAACAAAGAGATAATTTATAAATTTATCAAAGGAAGAAATGTTTAAGAGGTACGTTAAAAAATATATCAAGGGGTCTTGGCCAAGCACAGTGGCTCATGCCTATAATCCTTGGGAAACTGAGGCAGGAGGACCACATGAGGCCAGGAGTTTGAGACCAGCCCGGGCAACATAGCAAGACCTTGTCTCTACAAAAAATTTAAAAACTAGCCAGGGGTCTCATGTGCCTGTAGTCTCAGCTACTCGGGAGGCTGAGACAGGAAGATTGCTTGAGCCCAGGAGTTTGGGGCTGCAGTGGGCTGTGATCGCACCACTGTGCTCCAGCTTGAGTGACAAAGAGAGACCGTGTCTCAATATATATACACACACGTACATACCAAGGGGTCTTTAAAAATTTGGTTCTATATCGTTAAACTTGCCTTCAACTCTTATTTTGAGAAGTGCTCTTAAACCTCCAGCCTCTATTTAGTAGAGTCTAGTCTGTTAACTAAAGTTATTAACTAGGTCTCCCTGGACCCTGTTAGTTGATGGACCACTCAGCAGGAAGGATGCCTGTTCAGTTGGTGTCATTCTTCCTTTAGGTCAGCAATATTAGGAGAGGCCTATGAGCCAGTCCCTTACTAACACCCTGAAGTCTCCTTTATACTATAGATCTCAAAGATAGCCAAACCTGTTCTGGCTACTTGATTGCTTGGCTTATAGTAAGTGACAGAGTGAACATTATATTTGGAATGTATGTGTAAGAACAGTGTCTTACATATGCTTTTTCCAGAAGACTACTCTAGGAATTAAGACATACAGGCCTTTTTTAAAAAATAAAAAACCTATCTTTACATCTCTTTTTATATATAACGTAAGCACAAACTTGTAATTTCCCTAGGGGATGGCATTCCTACTGTATTTGTGGCAGTGGCAGGCAGAAGCAATGGTTTGGGACCAGTGATGTCTGGGAACACTGCATATCCAGTTATCAACTGTCCTCCCCTCACACCGGACTGGGGAGCTCAGGATGTGTGGTCCTCTCTTCGACTACCCAGTGGTAAGAGACATTGAATTTTTTAAAACTATTTATTCCAAACATTTTAAACATGCACAACAGTAGAGAGAATAGCATAATGAAATCTTACATACCCATTACCCAGCTTTAGCAATTAACATCTTGTTGCATCTATAGCCTCCTGCTGGATATTTTAAAGCAGATCTTAGACATAATATTTTCTACTTACATATTTTTTTAAGCATTTATCTCAAGGCTATAAGAACTCTAATTTTTAAGTCATAATCATGATATATATTCACACTTAAGAAAAATTAGTAGTAATTTCTTAAAAGCATCTCATTTCTAGTTAGTATTCATGTTTTCCAAGTTGTTTTTGCAATTGGTTTGTTCAAATCAGAATCTACCACAGTCTTTATGTTGCATTTAGTTGATATGTCTCAAGGCTTTTTTTTGTTTGTTTGTTTGTTTTTTAAATCTGTAACAATCCACCCTCCTTTTTTCCCTTTTATTTTTCCTGTGGAGTTTTCTACATTTTGGATTGGCTGATTACATTGCCAGGTGATGGTAAACAATGTTCTTTTATCCCTTATATTTTCTGTAAACAGAGGGTGAGATCTGTAGTAAGATACAGTTCAGATTTTTTTCCCCCAAGAATTGATGGTATTGAGTTTTTTAAAGCAAATGTGATTGTTACTTCTGTAGGGAAAATGAAATTTTATTTTTAAAAATTGAGGATCAAATAACACTTAAGGAAGTAGTATCTATTGGCTGATAGAACTGGATCTCAGAGAATAACAGTGTCGTCATTTGTTCATCATAGTCCAAAATATGATCTGATCTTCTGCAGGTTATGAGAATCAATATTGTTTTCGTAGGAGTTGATTTGTTTATTACTAAAACCCCAAACTTTTCTCACAGTTGGATGTATCTGCTCTTGATATGTGTTAAGTACATTAAGTACTTGAGCCCTCTGACCTGGTGCAGTATGGACTGGCTTCTCTCTAGGCTTACTGCACTGCTGTTGTCTTAGGATCTCTTACCATCATTTCAGAGATTCATTTTGCCTTTCTGTCATCTTGAATCCCCTGTTTCCTAGGTCCTGTGTCTTCCCCTTTCTTGGTTTATTTCTTATTTTGCTGCAGCACATTCTTTGTTAACTTTCTGAGAAGAGTATAAAAGGTAAACTTTGAGACCTTCTATATCTAAAATGTTTTTATTGAAGCCCCACACATATTTGATGGTTTAGGAAGAGAATCCTAGGTTGAAAATCATTTTCCCTCAGAATTCTGAGAGCATTATTACTCCATTGTCTTCTGGCATCCAGAGTTATTGAGATAACTCCAGTGCCTTTCCACCATTCTGATCCTATATCCTTTACAAATTTCTTTTTTGAAATTTCTAGGATTTATTTTTTTAAACAACTTTTATTTACCCCAAGGGGGTTGCAATACCAGGCCAGTACATGGAGTGGACAAAGTAATCTGTTCCATCTCCCATGTCCAAAAATCCATTTAATATCTTGTCCTTGGATAGAGGATGTATCAGATATTAAACTGGTTAAGAACAGATACTACACTTGATCTTAGCCAAAAGGCCAAGAAGCGATGAAACTTTTATCTGCCCTCATTGTTCTTAAAAAGTGACTTGGTGAGTCTGTTTCATCATGGACTTGCAGTGGGCTCTTTTAATCTGGAACTCTGGTTCCTTAGTCCTGGGGAATTTTCTTGAATTATTTGATTTCCTTACCCCTCCATTTTCTCTTTTCTCTCATTTTTGGATTTATTCAAATTTGAACCTCCTTAATTTCTATGATATTTTTTTTCTCTTGTTGCTATACTTTCTGGGATATTACCAAGAGCTCTTTTTTGTTCTCTGGACTTTTTGTCCCTATGGCATCCTTTTCTTGTTTAATCTTTGTAATATTTTTTTCTGAGATTTTTATAGTGTGCTTCATATTAATTAATCCCTTTCCTCAGCTGTTTAAGAGTGGAGCAGTGGCTGGGCACAGTGGTTCATGCTTATAATTCCAGCACTTTGGGAGGCTGAGGTGGGAGGGTCTCTTGAGGTCAGAAGTTCAAGGCCAGCCTGGGTAACGTAGTGAAACTTCATCACTACAAAAATTTGAAAAATGGCTGGGTGTGGTGACATGCACCTGTAGTCCTAGCTACTGAGGCTGAGGCAGGAGGATCACTTGAGCCCAGGAGTTTGAGATTCCAGTGAGCTATGGTCATGCCACTACACTATAGTCTGGGCAACAGAGTTAGACCCTATCTCAAAAAAAAAGAAAAAAATGGAGCAGTGTAAAAAGCCAATTGGAAGAGTGGTTCTTTGAAAAGACCCCTCACATCAGTGTCTAGAATTAGACAGAATTACACAGAGAACTTTTTTTCTCAATCCCCTGCCTGGCTGGGTGAATAAACCTGGCTGCCAGCATTCTGGAAGCTTGGTATAGGAAGCTGGGGATCTCAACATGTATATAAACTTAATTCCCTATTTTCACTTTGGCTTCTTAGACTTTCAGTCAGTCCTCTTCATTTATTAGGCCTACTTTCCCTTCCATTTCGCGCTCCAAAGGTATTTGGTGCCACTAATTCTTCAACCTTTAGGGGGGAGTTGTATGTCAGTCACGCTGATTCTCATCTTTCCCTGCTTCCAGTTTAGGATTAAGTTTCCTTGTTCTGCTAAGTCAGTTACAACTGCATTTTCCTTTCAGCTACCAAATTGTAACACCTATTATCTCTTTGTCCTTTGTGTTTATGTATTCCTGTTTTCTTTTTTTTTTTTTTTTTTTTTTGAGACAGAGTCTCGCTTTGTTGCCTGGGCTAGAGTGAGTGCCATGGCATCCGCCTAGCTCACAACAACCTCAAACTCCTGGGCTTAAGCAATCCTACTGCCTCAGCCTCCTGAGTAGCTGGAACTACAGGCATGCGCCACCATGCCCGGCTAATTTTTTCTATATATATTTTAGTTGGCCAGCTAATTTCTTCCTATTTTTAGTAGAGACGGGGTCTCGCTGTTGCTCAGGCTAGTCTCGAACTCCTGAGCTCAAACGATCCACCCGCCTCGGCCTCCCAGAGTGCTAGGATTACAGGCGTGAGCCACCGTGCCCAGCTCTATTCCTATTTTCTTTATTCTCTTTATCATTGTTTTTATATGGTTCCAGAGATAAATCTTATGCTTTATGCATTTTTAAGTAGACATCTGATTCTGCAAATGTCTCAACCTAAAAATCTAGTGTAGCTATAAATAAAGCTGTAACCAACTTTGTGCCAGTGGAGTTTTCAAATGGGGAACGTGATGGGCAAAAATTTGGCAGTTTTTATGTAGTACTGTTCAAGGAGAGACAGGAAATCTGGAAGATTTGTACATCATGATAACCAGAATTGGGGATAACCTTTTGAGGAGTGATTTTATAGTGGACCTGTGTAAAATCCTGAAGACTGTCCATATTTCTCTTTCTCTGGTATCATAGTCACTATATAACCTAATTTTCTTTTTACTGTTTAAGCTATTCTGCCATCAGGGAATCCTGGGCAGTAGGCACAGGTGTTCAAGGTATTAGAGTGGACATTCCACCTAGCATGCTAATAATAATAATTGTTGACATTAATTGAGTACTTGCCATGTACCAGGCAATGCTCCAAGCTCTTTATCTGTATCAGTAGCTCATTGAGTTGTCACATAAGGTATCTACTAGTTGTCATTCCCTTCATATAGATGAGGACAGTAAAATTAACATTAAGCAGCTCAAAAATAGCCAGGCTAGATAATTTTGAGTAATCCCAGCTCTTTGGGAGGGTGAAGCAGGAGAATCTTGTGAGCCTAAGAGCTTGAGGTTCCAGTGAGCTGTGATGATGCCACTGCACTCTAACTTGGGTGACTGAGTTATAACAATAAAAAAGTAACTTGGAGCTTTTAGATCTATAAGCTGGCTAGTCATTGACTCTAGTAAACACTAGACTTAGTACCACCTCAAGAAACTGAGTAGACATGGGCCCCCAAGGATATTCTACTGTCTTTTAGATGTTAATACTGTTGGATAGATTTATAATTTGACATGTCTTAAAATTATTCTTTGGATTTGACTTTTTTACTGCTTAAAAATATTAAAATAGTTCAAGTGTAAAAATGAAAAGATTAGCTAGAAAATTATCAAAACAATATACCTCAAGTTTGTCTAAGAACAGGTGTTTATGCCCACTTAACTTGTCCCTTATTTTACTTTTATGTCTTTCACCAGGGATTTAAAGGGGTAGTATATGTGAAAAGAAGTTTCAAAACAGTGAATTTATTTGTAAGTGGATTCAGTGAGAAGGGTGATGATGTATGTAAAGTATCCCTTCATGGCAGATAAATACTTACAACCTTTACTCTTACAATCACTTTACCACTGCAGTAATGAACTCCTTCCACAGATCCTACTTTAGATAAGACTAATGCAGTAGCTTTTTATTTTCTATGCTCACAGGACTACTCTGAGTATAAAATGGTTTACAAGGTTATAGTTTCATTACTAACTGAACAGCGCAATTTTGTCTTTTTCTTTCTGAACCAATAGGTCTGGGCTGTTCAACCATACTTTCTCCGGAGGGATCAGCTCAGTTTGCCGCTCAGATATTTGGATTAAACAACCATTTGGTATGGTGCAAGCTGCGAGCAAGCATATTGAACACGTGGATCTCCTTGAAGTTGGCTGACAAGAAAATCAGAATGTAATTTATAAGAAAGAATGGCATTGCATTTTTTAGGGGAAACCTACAATTTCTAGTTTAGCTTCAGGAAAAAAATCAGGCAAAATGAAAGGAGGGTTTAAAATCAGAAAACAATGTATTCGTAAATGAATACTTCTCTAGATTCATGGATTAGTAAACTAATAGCATATTTATTAATATTTCTTTATAGGTATAGTGAATTTTTTTGTAATGTTAGTTAACTTTATTCACATCTTTCCAAGTAAATGCAATATTAACACTTTTTTTTAAAAGAGTCTGTGTGTGCAACTGTTTCTTTAAGCTCTGTCCAGAGGGCACCTCATGTATTCTCTCATTCACGGATTTTCTGAGGCAGAAGACTTCTTTCTTTCTGTTCTTCCCCACATCCACAAAGTGAGCGTGTTAACTTTGAGCAACGACTTTCCTTTTTGCCACCTGTCTTCTGTTCTTGGATTATAATGCTGATTTGTGAATCTCATGTACAGGCGCAGATGCACATACGTGAGTTTTTTGGCTGCCTGTAGTCATTATTTTACTTGATTATCTTAGGGGATTTTTGACAGCTTTCCTAATCCCCCTGGAAATAGTCATTGTTAGGTAGATAAGCAAATATATTTTATAAGTACTAATAATGTCCTATTAAAGAGTTTTAAATTTACTCATCTTTATCTCAACTCGTAAGTTTTAGAAAGTAATATGATTATCTCTTAGGTGGGAAGAGCAATATAGTCCTCTTTCACTTCATGGTCTTTACAAAATCCTAAAGATATGGTTTTTTTATTTGCAGTCAGTATGTCTGGAAATGATGTGTATTTACATGTATCTTTTTTTTATTATTTTTTTATTTCAGCATATTATGGGGATACAAAAGTTTAGGTTACATATATTGCCCTTGCTCCCCCCTTTCCCCCCCAAATCGGAGCTTCAAGTGTGTCCATCCCCTAGACAGTGCGCATCGCACTCATTACAATCTTTAGTTAGAGATACGTTTTGTTTTTATTTTTTTAAGGAAAGTTGAGTTTGGTGCTGGGGGTAGGGGAGACACATGAAGTAAGATGAAGGGGCACTGTGGAAGCCATGAAGAGGGTTTTTTTCTGAAACCTCCTCTGATGGGTATTAGGGCAGTTTCCCATGGAAGTAGAATCACGGGCCGTTGCCATCCCAAATAAAAGATGTAGTAAATCTTACTTGGCTATGTAACTTGGTGTGGTGGGTGTCTCTTTGGATCATAAACTTTTTATTTCTAGTAATACACATATTTTAGCTACACCCTGCAATCACTTTCAGAAATTGGAATCTCCCTGGTCACTAACCATAATTGGTTTCTTTTTTATACTAATATAAGTCTGGGCAGTGGACCTAGCAAGATTCACTTCTATAGGAGCAGCTGTTACTGAGAAGTCAACTATGTGTTACTCGAATCTTAGCTAACCTATGATTTGGTCTGAATTGATCCCATTACAGTGTTTCCTCCTTTTTTCTTTCCCATATTCATCAAGTACAGATTTTAGGCAGCTAATCTATGAAGCATATTAAGTCCCCTTGTTAACCTCTGTGTTCTCTTCTTTTGATCTTTTGTTCAACTGGCTCACTACTTCCCCTCTGCCTTAAGTTCTCCTTTCCAGTAGTCTCCTTTTCCAATAGTCTCATCTATACTTTAGCTAGTTTGTATTTCTTGCTACCTCCCAAAATCAATACCAGCTACCAGGCCAGTGAGTTCATGTAAGAACATGCAAAATCTAGAAAGGGTATAATCACAAATTAAAAAAACAACTTTATATAAATTTGGCCTTATTTCACTATATTGTTTTATTTTTCTGTTTTTTGTTAAGCATCAGTGAAATCTTACTTAGTTCATCTTCAGTTCATAAGCCAATTTCATCATGTGTAAACTGGGACTAATAGTACCTACCTCATAGGGTCCTTATGAAAATTAAATGACTTGATATATGTAAAGCACATCCTGGCATATGAATGTATTATATAATATCTATTTGGAAGAGTGTGTAGAGGGTAGAATGAATGGAACTAATTCACCATGAAAATTACCTAGAATTTAATAACTATTCCCATCAGCTGGTTTAATTAATTTCTAAGACTATGAAAAAAGGGCAGTGTGATATACCATGGAGCATCCACAACCTCTTCCCTGCTATTTCAGCCCCGCAGTCATTAGAAAGCCATTGAAAATGATTGCTTTTAATGGTGTTTTTGCATTCCGTTTTCCACATCTCAAGTACTTGGGGTGGAGTTGTTAATTTCACATTGTGGTACAGTGAAAATAATGGAACAGAAATCAGAATATTTTGTTGAGCACATCACTGTTTAAGCATCAGTTCTCATTTGTAAAATGGAGCTAAATAATAATACTTCTCCCTGTCTCACAGAGTTGATGACAAAATAACATAAGATACCGTACATGGAAGATTCTCAGAAATCATAAATGGCCAAATTCATTAGTGTAAAAATAAGTTTTGAGTACCTATGTGATGGCTAACTTTATTTTTCAACTTGACTGGGCTAAGGGATGCCAAGATAGCTGGTAAAACATTATTTCTGGATGTGTCTGTGTGAAGGTATTTGTGGAAAGGAAATATTTGAATCAGTAGACTGAGTACAGAAGATTGCCCTCACCGATGTAGGTGGGCATCATCCAATCCACTGAGGGCTTCAGTAGAATAAAAAGGAGGAAGGGTGAATTGCTGGGACATCATCTTCTGCCCTTGGATTTTGGTGCTCCTGGTTCTCAGGCCTTCAGACTGAGACTGGAAATTACACCATTGGCTCCCCTGCTTCTGAGGCCTTCATGTTTGGACTGGAACTACACCCAGCTTTCCTAGGCCTTCAGCTTGCAGAAGGCACATCATGGAACTTCTCAGCCTCCATTTTGCTGAGCCAATTCCTTATAATAATTCTCTATATATCCTGTTGGTTGTGTTTCTGTGGAGAACCCTGACTAATAGAACCTACTATGTATGTGTAAGACCCTGGGAATGCAATGATGAACAAAATTCAATTTATGCCCTCGGTGAGTCTTGGAGTCTTCCAAGGGCAGACAATTTCAAAACACTATATTAAGTCTTAATATGGAATATGACAGACTATCATGAATACACAAAGTAAGAGGGACTATCTGCTGTCTAAAGAACAAGTGTATACTGTGAATGAAAAGGAGGGACTCTAAATCCTCATAGGCTACACTCAAATCTGTTACCTTTCCTTAATTTTCTTCATAGAATTTATTATCACCAAACATAGTATATATTTGTTTATTGCCTCTCTTTCCCAACTAGAAAATAAACTCCATGAGTACACTGGGCTGCCTTCTTTGTTTTCAACTGTATCCCTAACAAATACTGTAATGCCTGGCACAAGCATATACAGGACAAATTGTCAAATGAATAAAAGTGCAAATTCCCAGAGTTATGGGACATAGAACTACACAGTGTTAGAGGAGTATAGCTTGCAAGGGGGGTAAAGAATGTATAACAAGGCCGGGCGCGGTGGCTCACACCTGTAATCCTAGCACTCTGGGAGGCTGAGGCGGGTGGATCGTTTGAGCTCAGGAGCTCGAGACCAGCCTGAGCAAGAGCGAGACTCCGTCTCTACTGAAAAATAGAATTATCTGGACAACTAAAAATATATAGAAAAAATTAGCCGGGCATGGTGGCACTTGCCTGTAGTCCCAGCTACTCGGGAGGCTGAGGCAGGAGGATTGCTTGAGCCCAGGAGTTTGTGAGCAAGGCTGACAAAAATGAGTATGCAAAGTAGGCTGTTCAATAAAATGTCATGTCACTCACCTCAAATGTACCCCACTCCCTTCTTACATTCCAACCTATCTTGATATTTACAGTCTTACACAAACCCTAAACTCCTATGTGTTGAGTGCTTACTATGTACCAGATGCATGAATTATCTTATATCCTTAGAACAAATATATTATCCCTATTTTACAGTCGGGAGTTCCCAGAGCCAGGAACTGAACCTGGACATTTTCATCCCATTTCTCCTCCAGCGTTATAGCCAACTGCGCCTGGACTTGAGCCAAAAGGGAAGCCAAAGGGTTTTCGCCAAACATGCTTTGCAACTGGTGATTTTTTTCTTCTACTTTCCCTTTCCTCACGTTTGTTTCTCTGCGTGAATGTCCTCCCCCACTTTCCCCAGAACCCAGGTTCTCCTAATCATCTTTCAAGATCCCTTTCAAATGTCAATTCCTAATTGAAGTATATTCTCAAGCACCAATGAGAAGCCGTGCCTCTCTGGCTCTCCTTCCAATGACTCCCTAGGGTTTCTACTTGGTACTTTATTTACCACCTCAAAGACCTTTGATTTATCTCCCACAGGCCGTCGTCCAGCCTGTGTCGTGGGACCAGCACGCTGCCTCTACCGTAACGGTTGCCTGGAAGCACGCTGCTTTATGAGCCGAAACTGGTGAACCTCTTCTCAACCCCTTCCCGAAATTCAATGCCTCTTTTCTCCAGAGTTTCAGGTAAGGTGTTTCGACTTCATTGATGCAAATTTCTTGCCACGAGGGCGGAAGATTACAGTCTCTAAAGCTGTCTCAGGGCTGAAGACGGTCACGACCCCTCGACGCCTAGCAACCATCAGCTTCCTCCTCCGCTTGGCTGCCTCGGAAATCTTCTTCCGGGGCAGAGGTCGCCCCCGCCCCTCCCCTCCTCTCCTCCAAGATGGCGAGCGGCGGCAGCGGGGGGGTTTCGGTACCTGCGCTGTGGAGTGAAGTGAACCGTTATGGCCAGAACGGCGACTTCACGCGCGCTCTCAAGACCGTCAACAAGAGTAAGTGTCTGGGCGGGCCCGGGCCTGCGGGAGGATGTGGCCTGTTTCCTGCGCGCGCGACCACCCCTGGTAGACGTGGGGTGGGGAGACCCCTGCTCCCCTTTCCCTCCGGATTCTGGCCCGAACGTCGGGCAGGCGCATGTCACAGCCCCTCCACCCCACCAGGCCGTCCCGGGGTCCCCGGTTGGTTAGAGCCACGTGTACTTCCCTCTTTACCCCCCATGGGAAACGAGGGAGGGATTTAAAGAGACAGCAACTCCCGGAGCCTCTTCAAACGTTGCCTTATTTGCTTCCTTTTCTGCTGTCTTATTTCACAAGTGTTCCAGATTGTCTCCTTTTTTCTTCCCCTTGAGCTCAGTGATCAAGACTGTATTACTGAGGGAGCTTGTTCTTTTGGGCCGCTGTAGGGGGAGGAAACTGCCTGGGACACGTAATTCAGAAGCTGGTGCTGACTGGGTGGAAGCCGTACAGAATCTAAGGGGGAGAGAAGGAAGGGCTGGATCTGGTTGTTAGGCCTGTCATTCCCACAGACAGAATCTCTTAAATGTTATTAAGCCAGGAGGGAAAGCACCAACATTTGAAATAATGTCGGAAGAAAACTTTGGCTTGTTTTTTGCCCTGTAAGGGATAATTTCAAGTTTTAATGCCTTTGGCGTGAGGTTCAACTCATTACATTCTTTTATCCTTTACTACATGACTGTAACATGGCCATGCTGTTTAATATTCTCCGTCGTGCTCAATTCTCCACTGAAGATACAGTCTGTGTGTGTCAGACTTGGAAATGTAATTACCAAGACAGGTTTAGCTGTTCAAAGCAGTAGTAACATTAAAGGTATGTCAGTAACATGCAAGGCTATATAAATAATTTTCAACAACCTAATGCTGGGTTAATGTGAAAAGTAGTGATTGGGCCCACAGTGCACTTTTGGTGATTTCAGATGTTGAGGAAAATAGCTGCTAATTAGAATTTACTTCTAAATTTGTTTGAATTAACTTTAGCCTTTGGCTAGGCCTCCAACCAATACTATAAACTTAGTAGTGTAGTAAGTATTTTGCAAGTGTTTTAATCAGCAAAGGTTGTTAATTTGTTTGCAAATATATATATTTTCTTAAGTGGTAGAAATTCCTTTGATTCTTACGCTGAGAATTGAACTTCTGTAGTTGCTCAGGAGCAAAGGTAACTATTAATGTGATCCTGATCATTTTGATACTGAACAGCTGTTAGCATTCAATCTTGGCCACCTGAGTTCTTCCTTGTACTTCTCTTTGGTCATCTTAGGTGAAAAGGGAAATTTTGAATGGTTTTGGAAACATTGCCAGCAAGATAAATTGTCTTTGCATTATACTTTATAGTTAATACGTTTTTTTCTAAATTGTTCTCATTTCATGTTCTTGATAACCTTGTTAAACAGGTAATGCTTTCCTATTCATTTTGTAGCTCAGAAAACTGAGATTTGGCTATTAAATGATTTGCCCAAGACCTCAAGGCATTTAGTGGCAATCTTGTACTAAACCTAAGTCATTTGCTTCCAAATTCTGCATGAACCTTTTTCTTTCCCTATGAAGTAATGAAATATGTACTGTGTAGCATGCACCCAAGATGAAAAAGCTGAAGAAAGAGCTTCTTTCTTGCTTCTTTATTTCACTGCACTTTTTTGGTACATGCATCTTGGGAATCTTTATATCATTGAAAATCTAATCTATAACTCTCCTTATTGTCACTTCTTACGTTAAAAGTAACGACCAGTTTTTTTTTTTCCTGTTTTGACCAATTGTTTCAAACAGTCATTTATACTGCAATAAAATTGGAAATGGTAGCTTCCTGAGACTGGGTAAGAAAATTCAGTAGAATGTGAAAAAGAAATGGATTTAAAAATGACTTTCCTAAAATTGTTCTCTAGTACTGCAGATCAACAAAGATGATGTAACTGCCCTGCACTGTAAAGTGGTATGCCTTATTCAGAATGGAAGTTTCAAGGAAGCCTTGAATGTCATCAATACTCACACCAAAGTGTTAGCCAAGTAAGTGATTCAGTTGTTTGTGCAGTTATTAGAAATACTTTTACTATAGCTGTGACTTCCATGTTTTTTCCCCACTATTCACTGATTTTTGATCTTTTTTTTTTTTTTTTTTTTGTTGAGACGAAGTCTCACTCCGTTACCCTGGGATAGAGTGCTGGTGTTAGCCTAGCTCACAGCAACTTCAAACTCCATGGGTCAAGCGATTCTCCTGCCTCAGCCTCCCAAGTAGCTGAGATTACAGGTGCATGCTACCACGCCCTGTTAATTTTTCTATTTTTAATAGAGACGGGGTCTCACTCTTGCTCAGACTGGTCTCAAACTGCTGACCTCAAGTGATCCTCCTGCCTTGGCCTCCCAGAGTGCCAGGATTACAGGTGTGAGCCACCATGCCTCAGCCTGACCTTTTTTTTCCTTCCTTTTTTTTTTCTGTGGCTTGCCATTAGTGTTTCAGAAACTGAAAGGACCACTGATAACTTTTCTTCTTTTTGGCCCTAGGGAGCCTTTTTTTACTCATCTGCTCTTTGAGCTGCTAAGGAGGAGGTAAACCATAGAGGGATGTGGGGCATAAATATAACAAGAGTTCTTGGAAGATATAGGGAGAATGACTCATAGAAATTTAATTTGAAAAAAAAGGGTACAGAGGGCAGAACATGTAGGGTAGGGATATATAAGAGTGTAGCATATAAATGTGTATATTGATAGAAGTCTCTAGAATGATATGGCAGTCAGCCTGACTTCTATACCTAACTCCATTGAAAATTATTTAGGTGAGTGTTATTTTAGGCCAAGATCTTTCAGTGTCAGAGTTGTTTAATAGTATTTAGAATATATAGCAGGTTTTTTTATTGTTGTTAATCTTTTTCTTTTATTTATCATTTCATGAAATGTGAACTCATATTCTGAATTTTTACTGTAATTTGATTTTTCTTTATATTTATGCCTAGGCCCCAAAAGAAATGTGTATCGAAATTAAGTTTACAGCATATTTATTCTTTAATGGAATACTGGTTTATAAGGCACAGAACAGTATATAATGTACTTCATTTTGTAAGAGGATATAAGAATATGTATATGTATTTGCCTGTGCTTGTAAAAAACAAACAGTAGAAGGAGCAATGAATAAAAATAGTCACTTGTAGGGGTGAGTAGGAACAGGTTAGATTTGGATAACAATGGGAATAAAGCCTTCTTAGTGTATATCTTTTTTTATTTGAGTCCTATAAATGTATTATAGGTTAAAAACTAATTTTAAACTATATTAAAAATAAAAGGGAAATGGGATACTGCTTTCTACTGTTAAAATGTTTATGCTAAAATCCAGTATTTTGAATGTGAGATAAAGGAACTTTTCAAAAAATTTTTGTTAATGAGTCTTGGATAAGAATATTTATAAAAAAATTTTTTTTGTTAGGTAAGTAAATAAAAGATATTGCCATTTGCTTCGATAAGTACTTTTTCCTCATGGGTTATGATTGAAACTTTAAAATGAGGTATTACATTAATGTATATGAATTTTTAAGTGTGTGTATGTAACTAATGCTTTTGTGGTTGTGTGCTTACCAGTTTGATTACAAGTACTGTGTTGTTTTAAGATTTGTAGTTACTTTTTCTTTGCTGATCATATGTTTCTTTAACAAGACAAAAGAGACATTATATGGCTTATTATTTTATTAATGGACTTCAGAAACTTCTAAAATAATCCATTTGAAACATTGTTCAGATTGTCTTTGTATCTAAGACAGTTATTTAGCTGACTCATGATTTTTTTCTTAAATGTTTGTTTCAAGAGACGAATAATTCTAATACGAATATCCATGAAAGCAAGAGAGGCTAGGGAAGTGAATATAATATTATATATTCTGCTATTTATGAGCTGTCTGATTTTTGGACAAGTCACTAACCTCTGTCAGTTTTCTCATCTGTTGTTATGGGGATTAAATAAATTAATATACAAAGTGCTTAGAGTGGTGTCTGGCATATAGTGGGTGCTCTGCATTATTAGATAATAATCAGGTATTGTTTTTTTTCCTTCCTTAGTAACTCTCTCTCCTTTGAGAAGGCATATTGTGAGTATAGGCTGAACAGAATTGAGAATGCCTTGAAGACAATAGAAAGTGCCAACCAGCCAACAGGCAAACTAAAGGAGCTTTATGGACAAGTGGTAATTACTGCTTTAAAATACCTGTTGACAGTCATCCTGAATGAGCATGACTATACCTCTAGCAAGGAGCAGGGATGAGGAAACCCAGCCTATCCTGATGCTCCCCAAAACTGGCCACTTACCCAGTTCTTGAGGTTTGAACATATTCCCTCTTCTTGATCTTCATACAAACAGTTGCATATATCATGTTATGTGAACAAATGACTTCCTCAGGGCAATTAGAAAATTAAAGTAAATGGAAGCACTGTTCTATGAAATTTGGATTTTTTAGTTGGAAAGATGAAGGCTAGTGAGCATATGCATTTACACAGATTTGAAATAGCATTTCTTTCTATTATTTAACTGATATTTTCCTCTAAGTTTAAAGTAAGGGAAATCACGATGGGTATGAATTTGGATGACTTCAGCTAGTTCATGAAATTGTGGAAGTATTCTAAAAGGATTTTGAGACCATAAAATTAACCCAAATGTAAAATAGGACTACTAATGAGAAGAGAACAGAAATGTATATATTAGAACTGACAAAACCCTCTTAAAGATTTTTAAAATGTCAATGTAGGGCAAATAATGTATTGAACGTATTGTTCCCAAGAGGTAGTATAAGTTTAATAGTACAAATGGATTGAAGAAAGATTTGGGTGAATGCATGGATTGGAGGTCTATAAAGAACTATTAAGGTAAACTGGGTAAGTTTAGGGTAAACCCCGGCATTTTTAGGGTTGATGAAAAGCACCAGTCTCTGTCATGCTTAGTGGACTAATTGACCTAGAGGGGCAGTTATTGTTCCTTGAGGACGGCTTGAATGAAATAAACAGGAATTATGTTGTGTCTACTTGAGACTACACTATATGATAGCTGGTTTCTGAGAAAGATAAAATGAAGATTATATTTAGTGAATTCATATGAAATAAGTCTTTGCCAACATTAAATTTTGTTTACTGGGGCTTACTAGTCATTTTGTGTTGTGGAAAATTTTTCCATTTCAATTCAGATTTAGGTAACAACGTTGAATTCTATAGAAAGGTTTCATTTCACAGCCCTTTAAAGAAAATAACTTTTCTAAACGGAATCATGCCTACAAATCTGCAATTTAATAAAGATTCATTGCAAGCAACTTTTTCAAAGTATCACAAAACTAATTTAAAAATTATAGGCTAGGCATGGTGGCTCATACCTGTAATCTAAGCACTTTGGGAGGCTGAGGCAGGAGGATAGTTTGAGACCAACTTGGGCAACATAGCAAGATCTGTCTCTGCCAAAAAATAAAAAAATTAGCCAGGCATGGCAGTGCATACCTATAGTCCCAGCTCCTTGGGAGGCTGAGGCAGGAGGATTGCTTGATACTGGGAGTTTGAGGCTGCCATGAGCTATGACTGTACCACTGCACTCCAGCCTGGGCGACAGAGCAAGACCCTGTCTCAAAAAAAAAAAAAATTATAAAAAATAAACAATTGATTTTCCATGTTATGCTGTATTAAGATTCCTACTTAGTGGTTCCAAAAGGGCTTTTAAGGTGTTAGAGACATAATACTATATTTGTTTCTGATTTTTTACTTGCTGTTTGTCCTTCAGTTATACCGTTTGGAACGCTATGATGAATGTTTAGCAGTGTATAGGGATCTCGTCCGAAACTCTCAAGATGATTATGATGAGGAGAGGAAAACAAACCTTTCAGCGGTTGTTGCAGCTCAAAGCAATTGGGAAAAAGTGGTTCCAGTGAGTATCCTTTTGTACCAATATAGCCATGAAATAATATTCATGTCTAGTGTTTGACTGTTATTTTGCTCTGTCACAGGAGAACTTGGGCCTCCAAGAAGGCACACATGAACTGTGCTACAATGCTGCATGTGCACTGATAGGACAAGGCCAGCTCAACCGGGCAATGAAAATCCTACAGAAAGCTGAAGGTTGGAAGTTTGTTAAAATTATCTGTAGTGTAACTATAACAAACATAATGTGCATGTAACTTGGCAGAGTATCTTTAAAAATTGCATTTGACTTCTATAAAATTATCAAATGCAAGTTATAGGTACAGTGAGAATTTGTCAAAGTTCACCTACTCTTTCTCTTTTTGACCATATCTGTCCTATATTTTTGTCTAATACCTAAGCCAGTTCATTTGTCCGGGGTTTTCAACCATACCAGACCTTAAAGTTTAAATTTTGATGAGTAGGTTTTGAACAAGTTACTATGAATGTTAAATGTAAATTGAGTTAATTAACATCAAGCATTTACAATAGTACATGGCATATAATATAAGCATTCAGTAAATATTATTGTTAAATAGGTACTCAAATAATATGGTATGCCCGTCACACACTACATTTATGTATAGATAGTCATTCAAACACATCTTAACTTCTTAGTATGTTTCTGTATATAATATTTACATGCTTTTAAGATTTTAATTAAGAAAAAAGGCAATTAGTTTATTTGACAACTTATGTCTGCTCTTAACTCCTGAAACATTTAGTCCTTTTTTCTGTGTACATTTTCCCTGGAAGCTATAAAAGCAATGTTGTAGGGACTGCAGTGAATGATAAGGAGGAAAAAAAGGTGAAACACGGTCTGTTTTACTGTTAAATATTGAAGGTTAAAAGAAGAGCAAAGATTAAAGAGCATCATGAGAGGAAAAATCTGTTTAAGAATTATGATTTCAGGCCGGGCGCAGTGGCTCACACCTATAATCCTAGCACTCTGGGAGGCCGAGGCGGGTGGATCGCTCAAGGTCAGGAGTTCGAGACCAGCCTGAGCAAGAGCGAGACCCCGTCTCTACTAAAAAATAGAAAGAAATTATCTGGCCAACTAAAATATATATAGAAAAAATTAGCTGGGCATGGTGGCGCATGCCTGTAGTCCCAGCTACCCGGGAGGCTGAGGCAGTAGGATCGCTGAAGCCCAGGAGTTTGAGGTTGCTGTGAGCTAGGCTGATGCCACGGCACTCACTGTAGCCCGGGCAACAAAGTGACACTCTATTTCAAAAAAAAAAAAAAAGAATTATGATTTCAGCCAAGTGCAGTGACTCACGCCGGGCACTTTGGGAGGCTGAGGCAGGAGGATCACTTGAGGCCAGGAGTTTGAGACCAGTCTGAGCAACATAGTGAAACCCTGTCTCTACAAAACATTTTTAAAAAATTGGCCAGCATGGTGATGTACACCTGTAGTCCAAGGTACTAGGGAGACTGAGGCAGGAGGATTGCTTGAGCCCAGGAGTCTGAGGTTGCGGTGAGCTATGATGATGCCACTGCACTCTAGCCCAGGCAACAGAGTGGACCCTGTCTCAAAAAAGAAAAAAAAAAATTACTGTAATTTCTTGATCATATCCAGTGAAGAACATTCTCATACATTGCAGATTTGAGTATAAGAGTAGTACAGACTTTGCAGTGAGAGAGGCTTGGTGATGTGTAGCAGATTTTAAAATTTACATACTCTTTGATCCAATAATTCCATTTCTGGAAATTTATTTTAAGGAAATATTTAGATAAATTCACATATGTATCTCCATGAAAGTTAATTGAAGGACCATTCTTAAGAACAAAAATTTAGGAACAGCATGAGTTTCTGTGCTGTTAAAGAATTGGCCAAATTTTACTATAAATTGAGATAACAAAGTAGATAACTATGCGGTCATTAAAACCAATAACATAAAAAATAGTACACTAATATAGGTCTATATTTGTTGTAACATAAAGATGTCCACAGTATATTAAGTGGGCCCAGGGATGTTTCGAAATAGTGTGTACAAACTCCCACTTTCAGTTTTAAATGCAGCTGTGTATTTACGTAAAAAAACTAACTAAAATGCTAGCAATGTTTATCTCTGGATGGTAAGATTATTTGTTTTTATACTTTTCTATAATTGATTTTTTGCAGTCAACGTTTATTACATTTATTTTTTTAAAATGCCTTTTAAAAAGTTTTAGCATGGAGATGACAAATGAAAGAAAAATGCCAAAGAGCTAGAATAATCAGAGACTGATAACATTTGTATGTATATTTGATGCTATTGTAAATTTCAAGTTTTCTTGTTATTATGGTTACCTTGGAATTTCTGCCCAGGAAGTTAGTTCTTGCTCCTTAGAATGGTGAAAGAAATGGCATTTACCCAGAAATACTACTTTTAAAACAATTTTTTTCTCTTTTAGATCTTTGCCGCCGTTCATTGTCAGAAGACTCTGTAAGTATTCTGCTATTGTTAAATCCAAATTTTACACTTCTGACTAATATACATTAGTAGGAACCTTTGTTGTAGTATCTACTGACTTTTTCTAATAGGTGATGATTCATTAAATAGGAATCACACTAGAAACCTCTCTCTTGATCAGTGACTTGATGAAGTCTGTTAGGGTGAGAAATCACAATACAAAAATGTTTGCTCCTGTCCACAGTCCTGTTGAAAAATAGAAGAAAAAAAAATGTTTGCATACTTTAAGCATTTGATTTTAAATTTATGTAATATAAACTAATTCTCCTATTTTAGGATGCAGTGCCAACACTAAGGTCTTAGAGTATGGGTCTGCTCATTGGAATTCCATGCATGTTTCTTACATAATGCACACATAATCCAACATTCCTGATTTCCACTTTTGTTTTTTAAAAGTGCAGCAATATCTTAAAAACAGTTGGTAAGCAGTTTTATTAAAGAGTTCTTATAGATAACTTTTTTACCAGTCTCTTGCCGTTTTTTGGTTCACAACTAATTAGACAGTCATTTTCCTTAGGAACTTAACTATCAAATCTTTCTGGGCATTCAACATGATTTACATTAAACAAGCCTCTTTTCACATCCATAGTTCTTACTTTAATACTTAAATTTTATCATTTCCTCATCATACACAACTGGCATAATGGGTTTGGAAACAATATATCTGACTCCTGGTCAGCATACACTTACCAGGTAAGAGGAGGAGTATTGAGTACTAGAGAGTAGCCTCCTAGTCTTGAGTGGTCATTGTACCTGAGCATCAGTTAACCTTTCCAGAAGGAAAAAAGAATGTGGATTAATCTGGAGCTACTGCTTTAATTACAGAATTAGTTCAATTATAGAATTACTTTAAGTACAGAATTAGTTCCAGCTTTTTGAAGTTTTTTGAACAGTGTTAATTAGAACTTTGTAATCTTTGTATTGGCATGATGGTAGAATAGAGAGAAAAGCATTTTTTAAAGGTGTTTTTATGAGAAAATTATGTTTCCAGAATTTAGAGTTATCATAGGAAGAAAATCTGTATGCTGGTTTTTTACATTTTTTTTTATTCTTGGGCTTTAGAGGATAATAATGATTAATAAGTGGTATTTCTGAGCTTGTTGCCATGTTCTTCCAAGATTGTTTTGTCATTTTCACTTAAACTTCTCTCTTGGTGGCAATTCCTACATTTCAAAGAACTGACTCTAAGGGGAAATTCCTGAAATTATATGTTTTTTTTTTAGGATTGTATGTCCTTTGACTGTTTGGATCATTTGGTAAATATGTAGGTCAGTTTGGAAAGTTTATAGGAAAAAAAAGTGTTTCTTTTGTTTAGGATGGGACTGAGGAAGACCCACAGGCAGAACTGGCCATCATTCATGGTCAGATGGCCTATATTCTGCAGCTTCAGGGTCGTACAGAGGAAGCTTTGCAACTTTACAATCAGATAATAAAACTAAAGTAAGTGAGTTTTTAAAAGGAAATGTGTTTTATAGGGGATGGGATTTCTTTTTAAAGGTTTGTTTGGTTTTGACTGTTGCTTTTTGTACACAGGCCGACAGATGTGGGATTACTAGCTGTAATTGCAAATAACATCATTACCATTAACAAGGTATGGAATATTCATGGCTTTCCTATACGCATATCTTACCCTGAAAGTTGAGTACCCTAGCTCTGTTCTAGGATAGGGTAAGTGTTCTTTTTAAATGACATAAAAAGTCCAGTTGTAGCAAAATCGCAATGGAGTGAAGAGCATTACTTAACTCTCATAATGAAGATGACTCTGCAAGATATATTCAAGTAATAAAACTTCTTTTGTAGTTGAAGACCATGGACTTTAAAATCTTCCCTTTTTCCTAGTTTATAATAATATGGAAAATCTCTTTGTTAGAGATAAAAATTATTGGGACTTTTAAACTTTAAGTATATACACATGGTACATGATTTCTTCATCTACTTAGTCTGAATGCAATATATAATTTTTTTCTAGAGGTTTTTTTTTTAGGGGATATGGACAAGTATGTAAAATATTATAAGTATGTATATAGTCAGTCTTAATTTAGAGTACTGTGCTAATCTAATTAAGCACCATTTAGACCGCTTTTAGTGGAAAAACATTTCAAGTTCAGATTTGAGATGCAAGTCAACAGAAAATAAAAGTAACATTTGATCTCTCTTGATATGACATGTGCCATCTTATTTCTTCCTCACAATAATCCTTTTAGGTGGTAGTCCTTCTCCAATATACCAGAGTATAATCTGAGGCTGAAAGGAGTTAAGTAATTTGTATAAGGTCATAGCCAGTAAGAGGTAGAACTTGGATTCAGATTCCAGTTTCTAACTGCAAAACTTGCCCCTTCCACTTCTTTGTGATATTTCTCTCCTCCTAGAGCAGAAATGTATAGAGTCGCCAGAAGTAAGATAGTGGTAATAGTAATTGTGGGATGTTGCAGGCCATTGGTGTGGTTTAGGTTTCCAGAACATTGGTGCTGGCATTTGAATCTTGGCAGCAATATATACCTACCTGTGTTTATGAATTTTGAAATGCTTATCAGGGCAAATTCTTTTTATCTGGCATATATAATTGGGGGAAGAGAATATGAGATACTAAATATCTGAATGTAATTTATACACTGAACTTTCTTCGGTTAACAGGTATTTATTTCTGACTTTTTAAAAATAGTACTTGATGTACTTACTAGGCAATGCAAAAGATACATGAAGCGTGGTCTTAATCATTACATAGTTCAAAATCTCATTCTAATGTTGAAAAAAATTGTGCATGTGTAAATTTCTTCTCTATGTACTTTATAATTGCAGCATTTTGTGAAAAGAAAGATCGGTGAGTTGGCAAGTTTGAGCTGACTCTTGAGGTGGGGATATGGTTTGAAAGTTAAGCAACAGCATAAGCAAATGTACATATGAAGAAGTATTTGTGATTTGTATGGGGAAAGTGAGAAAACAAGAAGATACATATATGCTGTGTAGTTAAAAAAAATAGGTTATATTGAATTATATCAAGATATAGAAGGCCTTGAAAACTAAGTTTTTATTTTTTATTGTATTTTTAGAGACAGGGGTCTTGCTCTGTTGCCCAGTGTGGTGGCTCAATCATACATAGCTCAATGCAGTCTCAAACTCTCAGGCTCATGTGATCCTCCTGCCTCAGCCTCCTGAGTAGCTGGGACTACAAGCCTGTGCCACCATGCTTGGTTATTTTTTTTTTTTTTTTTTTTTGTAGAGACAGGTTCTCTCTATGTGAGCCCAGGCTGGTCTTAAACTGCTGGCCTCAAATGGTTCTCCTGCCTCAGCCTCCCAAAGTGCTGGGATTACAGGCATGAGCCCCTGGGCCCAGCAAGTTTTTGAATAATAAAATGCCATGACAGAATTTAAGAGAACTCTGGCAGTGGCATGCACGATGAAGTATTAAAATACACAGGAGAACCAACTAGAAAATATGATTTCTTTAGGATTGATTTATATGAAAGGTGGTTTCTTGTTGTATATTAAAATAGTTTCAAATTGGTTTTGAGCTCAACACTCAGAAAAAGTAGAATTTTAGATTTCTTCTTTGCTTCCTTTTAGTCTTTAAGTTGGTAGATAGAAGACCTTGTTTAAAAAGCACAGTGGTATCATGTATTTTCAAGTAAATATATTGTTTTACAAAGCACTTATTTACAAATATATTGTTTTGGAAAGCTTGAATATTGTGCACATAGTAGACACTTGTGCTCAGTTTGTTCTTAGGATGCAATCAATGTGACTTAGTTGTCTTCCTTTCTTGAGAGATACGTGACTTTCTATAATTCTTAGTAAGACTTTCTTTAGGCGATAATGCTGTGTTTGCCCCACACAGAAAGTGAAATTGAGCATCTTTGTGCTTCTGCTTAGTTGAGAAGGGCCTTAGTTTCCTAAAACAATAGGTATGTTACATGAATATTTTCTGCTAAAAATGAGTTTAAAAGTGGTGTGAATGTATTTCTGGGGTTTGCTTAATGATTTGCTTAAATAGTGATTATGAGCATACCTTGCTTTACTGAGCTTCACTTAATTGCACTTTGCAGGGAGTGCATTTTTTACATATTGAAGGTTTTTTTGTTTTTTGGTTTTTTTTTTTGAGACAATCATTCTGTTGCCTTATGGCAACCCCATGTTCAGTGTGTCTGTTGGGACCATTTTCCCAACAGCAGTGCTCATTTAGTGTCTTTGTGTCAGCATATTTTAGCAATAAGTTACTTTTAAATTAAGGTATATACATTTTTTAAGACATAATGCTGTTGCACACTTAATAGACTACAGTATAATGTAAACATAACTTTTCTATGCACTGGGAAACCCAAAAAATTGTATGACTCACTTTATCGCAATATTTGCGTTATTGCGGAGGTCTAGAACTGAGCCTGAAATATATCTGAGGTATACCTGTATTTCAAAGAGGAATGAGTTACTTTCCTCATTTATCATCTAAATTCTAGAGGGCATAGCTTGGAGAAATCGCAAAATTAGGTATCTTTGTGGTCCTAACACACTGTAAGATTTGTGTTATCCCTATTTTTTTCTTTCAAAAAGCTCAAAACAAGCAGTTAATAGTGAAACAAGCAGCTCACTTTTTAAGCCTTCTCAGACCGTTAAGTAGGAAGCCTCCTTTGAGAAGGCTCTAAAAAGAGTGGGGCTAGATTGTGGGATAGATACATGTACACTGGTAGATTTTAATTGCAGAGGTTTTGTTTACTTCTATGAACCAACAACCCAAGACATTTATATGCATCTTACTAGCTTAGGCACCCTAATCAGGTAGATATACTCAAGCTTTCTTGTTGTGTTTATATAAAATTACTAAATGAAAGAGGAATAAGGCCTTGGAATGTTAAGAGAATTGAAATCTGAGATTCTGTTAATGTTGGATGAACTTTTCTTTGTCAGGACCAAAATGTCTTTGACTCAAAGAAGAAGGTGAAATTAACCAATGCAGAGGGAGTAGAATTTAAGCTTTCCAAGAAACAACTACAAGCTATAGAATTTAACAAAGCTTTACTTGCGATGTACACAAACCAGGTAGGTAATAGATCTCTGGTGTCCTGACTAAACCTTTTGTTGTAATATGATACATGAGGAGTAATAGGTGTATTAGTCCAATCTCTGTATAATTTTTGTTTATATTTTGTCTTAAACTCATAAATATATTTCTTTTTCAGAATATCATATATCATAGATTTTATTTATTAAACAAGTTAATTTGCCTAATTCTTTGTAAGGGTGTGGAGTTGATGGCTTTTAAGAGGAAGAAAACAATTCACAGCTTTAAGTGTGATAATTTTCTCATTACCGTATTTCTAATCTCTGTGAATTGAGATAGAATCATCAAAGATGCCAATCATCATTATAAATTTAAAATCCATCTTTCATTTTAGCTGTGTATAGTCGCATGAAGTTATAAATGTTAAGGAGGTCAATTCTAACTCTAATATGTATTCTAATTAAATTCTGATTGCGTACTTTTTTAGAGCAGTTTTTAGTGGGAGAGTAAGAGGCAATAATGTTAATTTATTATTTAGAATTGAGTTGTTATTCTCAATACTTTAGCAAGAAACATGCATTTTGCTATTTTTCAAGCAAATGCTTTTACTTGATGTGGTTTTTTTTTTTTAAACGATTCTGGAATTTAGGCATCCAGGTGAATGTTTACAACTTGTCCTTTACTAAAGGCATTTAGAACTCAGATTAAAGTAGTGAATAGAAATTATTTTCTTGTTGGAAAAAATTGAAAATAGATACTTTAAACTGGTTCTCTCACCCTAGGCAATTTTTCACTTACTGTTTTGTTTTAACTGACTTTCCCATACTTCTTTTCATTTAGCATTTAATTTCATTAACCAGCTTATTTTTGTTGGGGCGTGGGGTATGTCTTCTAGGCAGAACAATGCCGCAAAATATCTGCCAGTTTGCAGTCCCAAAGTCCTGAGCATCTCCTGCCTGTGTTAATCCAAGCTGCCCAGCTCTGCCGCGAAAAGCAGCACACAAAAGCAATAGAGCTGCTTCAGGTAAAGGAGTTACTTGAATGAGGTGTCAGGTATTTGCAGTCTTGTTTCATTTTCGTTATGGTATAATAACCTACAAGCGTATAAATTTGATGGGAAAACTAATAGATAATGTACTACTAGACAAATTCCAGTATCACTTTAGTTAATTCTTAGGTTACAGCTTTGTTTTATATAAATTCATATAATATAAGTATTTCCTGCAAACCCTGAAGAATGCTTTTGGATTTGGAGATCTATTTATTGTGAGTTAGTGATGGGATTAAGACCACTGGGACTTAGGGATGCTATGTCTGAGGCTGTGGGAGGAAAGGAGGTGAAGGAATTGCCTGAGCAGAAGCCTGAAATAAGGGCAGATGTTATCTGCCTAGTTGCGGGGCATATACCAGCGATCTGGGAGTACAGCAAAGCATGCTTCAACCTCAGAGCCTGAGGGGTCTCATGCCTGAAAAGCCACAGAGCGACCTGACATGAAAACTTCTCATGGCTGTAGAGGTAGATTGCAATATGTCAGCCCGGGAGAAGGGTCTTAAGGCTTCCATTGTTAGAACACTGGGCCAAGTTCCTTCTCTCCCTTTCTCTCCACAATGCCTCAGTTAATGTAAAACCAGTGTCCCAGTGGAAAGCATGTAGTTTCTTTGTTCCTTGTTCAAATGGGTCGCAGCTACTGAAGTTGAAAGATTGATATCCATGTACATAGCTTGAGCTTGGTATAAAATTAGTTAGTTTACCTTGATCAAAAGTGTTGTACCTACTGAAGAATTATGTGTTTTTCCCTTCTAGAAAGGAGAAGGAAATTAGCTAGGACACCTTGTGACTTTTGGGAGATCCCTGAGACCTTTGATCATTGTATCCATGATTTTTTCGCATGAAACCATTGTATTTTGCAGCATGGCAAAGAGAATAAAAAGCAAGTGCTGGGTTTCAGTCACTGCCACCTTGGCACCAGAGTGCTGGTGGTCCCCTGATTTCCCCGCTCTTTTAAGTACTATTTTTGTGTCTGTGTTTCTTTCCATCTCTTGCAACACATTCTGCCTGGGGACCCTATCTTTATCAGGGACGTCTTGAACCCCCGATAAGTTAGGGATTTGTTTTAGGTTTATAACACTAGAACATGCTTAACCCCTTTTTCAATAGTCTGATCTCCAGTGAGTCTCACTCCAAAACCTCAAACAATTACAGAGATACTGACTTTGTTTTTATCAGTCCAAATCAGGTATTCTATTACATGTTTGAATTTTGAATGCAGACTACCTTGGAAAGTTGGACTGGAGGCCGGGCGCGGTGGCTTACGCCTGTAATCCTAGTACTCTGAGAGGCTGAGGCAGGTGGATTGTTTGAGCTCAGGAGTTCAAGACCAGGCTGAGCAAGAGCGAGACCCCATCTCTACAAAAAATAGAAAGAAATTAGCTGGAAAACTAAAAATATATATAGAAAAAATTAGCCGGGCATGGTGGCAAATGCCTGTAGTCCCAGCTACTCGGGAGGCTGAGGCAGGAGGATTGCTTGAGCCCAGGAGTGTAAGGCTGCTGTGAGCTAGGCTCACGCCACGGCACTCTAGCCCGGACAACAGAGTGACACTCTGTCTCAAAAAAGAAAAAAAAAGAAAGTAAGTTGGACTGGGTAAAATTAGGACCATCCTGAGAGGCAAAGTTGCCTAGCAGGGGCCTTCAGTAAGGAAGCACCATTTGAGTGTCGTCTTTAAAAAAAAAAAAATGTATTTAGTAATCTTTATTACAGGTGGCTTTCTGCATCCACAAGTTTTGCATCCAAGGATTCGATCAACCATAAATCAAAAATATTTGGGGGAAAAATGCATAGTACATCTGTACTGAATATATACAGGCCTTTTTTTTGTTATCATTCCCTATACGACAACTATTTACACAGCATTTACATTATATTAGGTATTATAAGTAATACAGAAATTTAAAGTATATGGACTATGTGTGTAGGTTATATGCAAATACTGTAACATTTCATATAAGGGACTTGAACATTTTGATCTGGGAGGGGTTTCTGGAGCCAGTACCCCACAGATACCAAAGGACAATGTATTTCTCTGTTAGTGACTTCCAGGAAACTTGACATTATTGCATTTACTTTCAGAGCATACTTTTAAAACAAAGTGGGTGTTTAATAAAATTTTTCTCAAGATTTTGACCCGAAACCACAAGTTTAATATTTTAAACCTGGATTTTAAGTTTTATGTAGTTAAGTAATTGTAATGTGTACAGTTAGTTATGTAAATTAAATGTGATTATTTTTTTCCCCCAACTAAAAACATTTTAGGAATTTTCAGATCAACATCCAGAGAATGCAGCTGAAATTAAGCTGACCATGGCACAGTTGAAAATTTCTCAAGGTATTAATGATGATTTTCATCATGACTAAAATATCGCTTTAATGGAAACATGATTAGAATGATTCTGAAGTGGTAAACTGTGATTTTTAAATTTTTTGTGTAATGCTAAAGCATAATAATTAATGTTTCATACATGAAGCTATACTGTGTGATCTCCAACAGATTTAGTAGTGAGTAGTTGGCCCTTTTCTTGGGTTATTCCTAAATTGTTAGAATGTTTCTCATTCTATGCCTTGAAAGTCAGTATAAGCAAAGGACTCCTCTGTTACAAAAGATCCTACTACTTTAATTTACTGAGTATGTCACATGTAGAAATGCTTACGTCTATCACTTGGTCATATTTGCATGAAATAAGAAAGGGGTGACTTTGCATCCTTTGAGAATGTCTTATCTTGGCCCTTTAATCTTACTTCATTTATACTTTGCCACCCATATTTTTCAGGTGGGGTGAAGGTAATAGAATTTAATGAGAATTGATATGTTTGAATCTTACAGAAAACTGCCAGTTCTTTTGTCTATGATTTTGAACCAACCTTAAGTGATTATCTAGAGCTGTGTTGCTCAGTATGGTAACCACAAGTCACATGTAGCTATTTTAAGTTTTAGGCTGCGTGCAGTGGCTCATGCCTGTAATCCCAGCAGTTTGAGAGGCTGAGGCAGGAGGATTGCTTGAGGTTGAGCGTTTAAGGCCAGCCTGTTAAGACCAGCCTAGGCAACATGGCAAGACCCCATCTCTACAAAGAAAAAAAAAAATTAGCTGGATGTGGTGATGTGTGCCTGTAGTCCCAGCTACTTGGGAGGTTGAGGTGGGAGAATAGCTTGAGCCCAGGAGTTCAAGGCTGTAGTGAGCTATGATCATGCCACTGCACGGCAACAGAGTGAGACTTTGTCTCCAAAAGAAGAAGTTTAAATTGATGAAATTTAAAATTCAGACTAGGCACGGTGGCTCATGCTTTGTAATCCTAGCACTCTGGGAGGCCGAGGCCAGAGGATTGCTTGAGGTCAGGAGTTCGAGACCAGCCTGAGCAAGAGCAAGACCCCATCTCTACTAAAAATAGAAAAATTAGCTAGGCACAGTAGCCTGTGCCTGTAGTCTCAGCTACTTGGGAGGCTGAGGCAGGAGGATCACTTTAGCCCAGGAATTTGAGGTTGTAGTGAGCTGTGATGACGCCATTTCACTCTAGCCTGAACAACAGAGTATGAGTCTGTCTCAAAAAAAAATTTTTAAATTCAATTCCTCAGTTGTGCTAGCCACACTTGAGAAACTTAGAGAAGCTTAGTGCTAGCCCCACTTGAGAAGCCACATACAGCTAGTGGCTACTGTATTGGACAGTGCAGATATAGGACATTTCCATCATCACAGAAAGTTCTATCAGACAGCTCTGGTATAGAGCATGCATTCTCAATGGTGGTAATAATAGGTCAAAAAAAAATCTTACATATTCAATGACTGAAATAAGTTTCATGGCTTGAAGGGAGAGGAGTTGGCAATTAGGAAAAAAATGTTTTAAAAAGCTCCTTAGTAGGACAGTAATGAAAAGAGGGTTGAGAAACTGCTGATCTCCTTGTTACCTGGTTCTCACATTTCTGTTTTCCTCCTTTGTCTCTTTTCCTTCTCCTCACCCCTCTTTCTTCTTCTTTTCCTTGCCCTCCTTTATATCTTTCCTCATTGGTGTTTATTTTTGCAAGGATAACCTGTCACCTTGAAATTACTGAGAGTCTGTCATGGGTTTTTTTTTTTGTTTTTAAAGACTAAAAAGTTTAAGTTATTGAGGTTTGCAATGAGTGGGAAATCAGAATTTTAACACCATAGGAAATTTTCCATTGCACTCATGTCTACAGTAACGTATTTCAAGTCCTTTAGGGAAGGTTCCACCACCTTGAAGTTACAGTCCGAAAAAGAAGAAATAGAACTCAGCAGACTGAAAGCTGGGAGACTTCTTTTCTGGTAGCAGCTCTGCCATTAACTTTCTTTGTGAGCTTAAGCAAGTTATATTATTTCTTTAGAACTCATTTCGTTATCTGTAAAATGAATAGAGTGCACTATCCCCAGGACTCCAAAGCTTATGGATTTAGAAATGCTAGAAAATATGACTCATGATTGCTTTCCTAAAGAAAAGTAGTGGGAGGAAGTAAAATTTCTTGTTTTTTTTTTTTCATAATATGCTTCCACCAGTATGATGCTGATTTTGTTTTTAATCTCTTAAGGTAATATTTCTAAAGCATGTCTAATATTGAGAAGCATAGAGGAGTTAAAGCATAAACCAGGCATGGTGAGTTTATGACTAAAACATTGTAAGACTGAAAAGTGTGGAATTGATAATTCATTTGTATGTCTAGTGTTCCTTTGTATTAAATTTCTACTTATTTTCCTTATATATTCATAAGGTAAGAATAGTAGTTAATAACAGTTATCTGGTACAAATTTAATTTCATTCTGTGTTCTGCTTTGTATTGATTTATTAGTCAAACGTGCCAGGCACTATTTGTCACTGAAAGCCTCAAATAATCTCATACCCATACCGGGAATTTCTTAGCCTAATCTGTTTTATCATGTCATCACTGTGATTTCTTGGAGTTAAAATAATTTAGTAATAGTAGCCAACAAATTTAGTTTTTAGTTCCCTGATTATTCAAATATCACAGGTTTAGATCACTAATATAGCTGTAGAAGCATCTATTTCACAGTATAAACTAATTCTTCAGTGGTTGTATATGCATCTATTGAACAGGGACTGCTTTATTCATGTTTGTATCCTCTAACATAGCTTGTTTGCAGTTGGCATTCAGTAAATGTGTAATAAACATGGTAGTGCTTTCTCTTGAAGATTAATATTTTAAGGATTATATTACAATTACTGTATCCCAGAATCAAATACAATATATGGCTGAAAATAAGATGTTTTTTAATATTTACTATCTGGCCGCCTTTTACCTTTCAAGGGGTTTGTGTTTCATCTAGGTTGTTGAATATATTGGCATAAAAGTTGTTCATAATATTTCCTTATTATCCTTTTAATATCTGTAGAACTTCTCTGATTCCTGATATTGATTATTCATGTCTTTTATTTTTTTGATCAGTCTGGCCAGAGATTTATCAGTTTTACTAATTTTTCTTAAAGATCCAGCTTTTTGTCTGTCTCCTTTCTATCCTTATACCCTGTTGCTCCTCCTCCTTCTCCCCCTCCACTCCAGCTGTGTTGGCCTCCTTGCTGTTCCTTAACCACACTAGGCAACTGTTATATTGGCTTTATGCAACTCAGGCCACATGCGACACATTGTGGGAGTTCAGCCATACTGCTATATACTTCATGGATCATATACTTGAATGTTCAGCAATGTCTTACTGTATAAACATTTCTAAGCACTTATTCTCAACTTCTGTATTTACCAAACCATTTGTGAACAAGCACTGGTTTAGAGAAAGGTATATTTTCCAGATAACTAACTTCATATTTGGAAAACACTATTGTTCATGGTGTTTCTAGAAATAAAGTTGTTATGCTCTCTAAGTAGAGTAATTTTTATGATAAATTAGATATTGACAGAGAGCCTAGCAACCATTATCTGCTATTTCTTCAGTGTTTTTCATTTTCAAAAATTGTATTCTGAGAGTGAGAAATTTTATTCATTAGTTTATATCTTTTGCTGGATAGGTGTCTGCATTAGTGACCATGTACAGCCATGAGGAAGACATTGATAGTGCCATTGAGGTCTTCACACAAGCTATCCAGTGGTACCAAAACCATCAGGTAAATAAATGCAGTAAAATATTATGAGGGCATGTTTTTACATAAAAATAAAAAGCTATAGTGGTGAACTCAATTTAGAATAACTGAGGTATTATAAGTCACTATTTTAAAAATGGAATGCTATTAGACTATCAAATTCATCTTTGTCAGCATACCAGATTCACATAAAGTTATTAGAAATAAAGAATAGTGGACAAATAGGAAAAAACTTCTTTATCATGTGTTTACAGGGCATCTGTATGTGTAATCTCAAGAAATAAGCATGGTAATGGTATAATACATGATTTCATATATTGGGGCTCATCTTAAATGGCTGGAAAGCCCATGGGTGGTAATAGTTAGTGGGATAGTAGTACATGGAATAATTGTTTATCATATCTCTATTTTATAGGAACATCTTCACTTTCTCCAGTATGGATCTCTGCATAGGCAGTATTCAACTTACAAATACACATACACATAGGTGGCATTTACACTGTTAGCACTATTAGCATTGGAAGGGGCATCAGTGTTCTGGGAAGTATTATATGAAATTAATGTTTGAATAACTGTGGTGGCATATCTTTAAAATTTGATGATAAGGGAATGTTTGCAGTTGTAGACAAGCTAGGTAGAGCTGGGTTGTATTCCAAATTCCTAAATTGGTGATTAGTTATACTAATTTGTCTACCTACCTCCCTTTATATGCGTGAGTGATTTTGTTCTAGGCATTTAAGATGAGGAATTTAGGCCGGGCGCGATAGCTCACGCCTGTAATCCTAGCACTCTGGGAGGCCGAGGCGGGTGGATCGCTCAAGGTCAGGAGTTCAAGACCAGCCTGAGCAAGAGTGAGACCCCTGACTCTATTAAAAATAGAAAGAAATTATCTGGCCAACTAAAAATATATATAGAAAAAAGAATTAGCCGGGCATGGTGGCGCATGCCTGTAGTCCCAGCTACTCGGGAGGCTGAGGCAGTGGGATTGCTTAAGCCCAGGAGTTTGAGGTTGCTGTGAGCTAGGCTGACGCCACGGCACTCACTCTAGCCTGGGCAACAGAGCAAGACTCTGTCTCAAAAAAAAAAAAAAAAAAGATGAGGAATTTAATGGATAGGTCTGTTTTTTTAAAGATCTAATGAATATAACTTTACTGACTTGCTAAATATTTAACCTAAAACTTTTTTTTTCCTTTTTATTGAAACTGTAGCCCAAATCTCCTGCTCATTTATCCTTGATAAGAGAAGCTGCAAACTTTAAACTCAAATATGGGCGGAAGAAGGAGGCGATTAGTGACCTAGAACAGCTATGGAAGTAAGTTCTGAAAGGTGGAGATAGATTCGTTTTATCACTGCTACTTAATATAAGGGCATTATTTTACTTGTTCATGTACTTTTTCCAGTTTTCTAAACTGTTCAGTAACTTTCTTATTTCTTCTTTTAGACAAAATCCAAAAGATATGCATACCCTGGCACAGCTTATTTCTGCCTACTCACTTGTAGATCCAGAGAAAGCCAAAGCGTATCCTTTTGATTATTGTCCCAGACAGTTCCCCAAAAGCACAACAGAGCTCTTCCAGTACCTGTGTTTTGACCAGAGCCTTTTCTGTTGTAAATTTCAACTAATAGGCAAAACCCACTTTTAATAGTAAAAGCAAAAATAAAAGTTTATTGATCAGTGTGATTGAAAAATGCAGCAGTAGATCCAACTTGGGGTATAGTTTGATTCAGAAGCAAAAATGACATCAATAGGATACAGCCTATATTCCTTCAGGTTCAAGTTGAGCAACAACAAAAAAAAAGAAGAAAAGCATGTTTTGTGTGGGTAATTGTGCATGATTCTGAAATATTACTGTGATTAAACTATTTACGTCATGTGCCCATCTCAAACAGTTACTGTTGGCAAGAGGAGTCAGTGCTCTGACTGACTGAGCTTGGATCATATGTGCTACTCTGATCAGGGTGTGTTCTGAAAACTGAGATGAGGTGGTAGATGCTAAACAGTCACAAGTCAAAGCCTTTGCAGTCAAAAAAAAAAACTCCTTTTCAGTGAGCAAGCCTGTTTTACAAGCTTGATTGTTTTGGAATGGAGTTTTTATTAAGCCACCACCTTGAACTATGTCACTGAGTTAAGGAACAGCTGATTAGATTATGACTCCTCAAGTTCTCCTTTCAGAATGCTGTATATGCTGTATAATTGATATGAGTTGCTGATTTGTTATTCTACAGAAGATTTAAGAACATTTTTTGCTTTTGTTGAAGGGCATCAAGAAAAGATGGTGTCTTTCTATTGGCATAGATATATTGGCGCACATATATATATAAAAGCGTATGTGTGTGTGTGTATATATATGGTTCCTGAACTCGTGTTCTGTCCAGTCTTAGTAAACACTTGCCCTCGTCGGATAGTATGTCTCTAAAAGTAGATGTTGAGGCTCTTGAAAATTCTCCTGGTGCTACATACATTCGGAAGAAGGGCGGAAAAGTTACTGGAGATAGTCAACCAAAGGAGCAAGGGTAATGTTTTTCTTGTAACAGTCTCTCATGCTGATTTTATTTATTTGTCTTAATGTTTTGTTTTCATTTTTCATTTATTTTTTTCTTTTTTTGAGACAGTCTTGCTCTGTCGCCCTGGGTAGAGTGCAGTGGTGTCATCATAGCTCACAGCAACCTGAGACTCCCAGGCTCAAGCTATCCTCTTGCTTCAACCTCCTGAGTAGCTGGGTGCACGCCATGACGCCCGGCTAATTTTTCTATTTTTAGTAGAGACGGGGTCTCACTCTTGCTCAGGCTGGTCTCGAACTCCTGAGCTCAAGCAGTCCTTCTGCCTCAGCCTCCCAGAGTGCTAAGATTACAGGTGTGAGCCACTGCGCCAGCCTTAATTTTTTATTTTTAATTATTATGGGTACATAATAGTTGTATATGTTTATAGGATACATGTGATGTTGTGATACAGGCATATAATGTGTATTAATCAAATCAGGGTAATTGGGGTATCCATCACCTCAGGCATTTATTATTTCTTTACGTTAGGAACATTCCAGTTCTATTAGTTATTTCGGAGTATATCCTAACTTACGATTGATTGTAGTCACTTTGTTGTGCTGTCAAGTATTGTTCATTCTGTCTAACTGTAACTATATTTTTGTACCCATTAACTATCCCCACTCTACTCCCCCTCCCCACTACCCTTCCCAGCCTCTGGTAAGTATCATTCTACTCTATCTCCATGAGATCAATTATTTTAATATTTAGCTCCCATATATGAGTGAGAACATGCGAGATTTGTCTTACCATACTTGGCTTATTTCACTTAACATAATGTTCTCCACTTCCATCCACGTTTTTGCAAATGGCAGGATTTCATTATTTTTTATGGCTATATAATATTCCATTGTATATATGTACCATAATTTCTTTCTCCTTTCTTTCTTTTCTTTGAGACAGAGTCTCACTCTGTCACCCTGGCTAGAGTACAGTGTCATGATCATGGCTCACTGCAGCCTCAAACTCCTGGGCTCAAGCAATCCTCCTGCCTCAGCCTCCTGAGTAGCTGGGACTACAGGCATGCCCCACCATGCCCAGCTAATTTTTTCCATTTTTAGTAGAGATGGGAGTCTCGCTTTTGCTCAGAGTGGTGTTGAACTCCTGACCTCAAGTGATCCTCCCACCTCGGCCTCCCAGAATGCTAGGATTACAGGTGTGAGCCATGGCACCTGGCCTACCACAATTTCTTTATCCATTCATCTGTTGATGGTCACTTAGGCTGATTCCAAATATTGGCTATTGTGGTAAACATGGGTGTGCAGATACCTGTTCAATATATTGATTTCCCTTTCTAATGCTGATTTTAAATTATATAAAAAATTAAAAATACATTCTTATAAAAATTCCATGTGAATTAATTTTTAGTCCCCTTTGTCTCTTTTCCTTCTCTTTTGGTATACCCAGCTCTTAGTCATCTTTCCCCCGTTTTTCCCAGCCCCAAATTAACCTCTGGTATTAATTTAGTGTATCCTTCTACATCTTTTTCTTTGCATTTACATACACAGGTGGTTTACAAATTATTTCCTTTGAAACTCTGACTCGGGTGGGGCAAAACCAACATATGTAACCTAAATAAAAAAATAATAAACAAATTCCCAGGACCATAGAGCTATTTAATAGTAAGTAGTGCAGCTGGGATTTGAATACTAAAAAAATAAAATAATTCCCTTTGATTGGTTTATTTTGTTTTTTATAGAAGAGAGATTGTTATACTCACTGTTTTCCAACTTCCTTTTATTTAATAAGTCGTAGAGATCTTTCCATGTACTAAATGTAGACATAGTTCATCCTTTTTATGTGTACTATTCCATGGGCTGGATGTGCCCTACTTTATCGGTAAGTTATTGATGTATATTTAGTGTACATCATTTAGTGTTTCTGAACCAAAGTTCAGCCTGGGCAACAGTGAGACTGTCTCAAAAAAATAAATAAATAAAAATAAAGTCTTGCCAAACATAGGGTAGCTTACCAAAGTATTGCAGATTTTCATGCTTGTGCAAATGATCTACCTTTTTATTATATTAATATATAGACTTAATGTGTGCCATTAAATTTTTTCAGTGTAAATTGTATCTGTTTTCTGAAAACAGTCGTCACCTCTCCTTTCTAAACTTACCTTCCAAAAATTATAGTATCTGAAGCTTAATGGAATTCAATCTGAATTAACATCCCAACTAGTTTGTTAGCTTTCATGAGCTGGTACCAAGTCTTAAATACCTTTACAATAAAGTGCCCAACTCACACTCTTTTGCACATACTTAATGTTCTATAAATATTTTGTCACAAAGATAATAACAATTTTTCTTTTCTTTGTAGACAGGGAGATTTGAAAAAGAAGAAGAAGAAAAAGAAGGGTAAGGCTTTTAAAAAAATTTTTAGATTCCTTTCTACATGATAAAAGCTTGAGTTTAGCCCTATAGCGAAGTTCGGGTATAAATATACTGTCCCCTCTGTCCTTTTATCTTTGAACACTGACTTTTGTCTTGACTACAGCTAACGTTTAATTTTATTACTTTAAGGAGTGCAATGCTCAAGTTTGATTGCCTAAATTCAAATTGTTGCTCTAGTTCTCTTTTATTGTATGATTGTGGACAGGTTACTAACACACCTGCCTGTGTTTTTCATCTGTAAAATGGAATATGATAGTATATACCTCATATGATTAAATGAGATACATGTAAAACTTTCAGAATAGTGCTCGGTACATGGTAAGCCCTTATACATTAGAATATTTTGACTACAAATACCATAAAACTCCATTGAACTGACTTAAGAAAATTTACTATTTATAAAACTGGCAGTCTAGAGGAATGTTAGCACATCAAGATTGGTTGATCCAGTATTTGTATCTCTTTGTTCTGTCCACAAAACTAAATCCTATTAGAGTCATTAAGATGTTTATTGGAAACAGGGCTACATACTTGTCATTTATATCCAACAGGATAAAGAGGGCCTCTCTCGACTTGGCAAGCCTTTCTCATTCATCTGGTTAGGACAACATAGGTCAGTGTCCAGCCGTGAACCATTAACCAGGGGAATACCCTGCATTGCTTGGCTTGGACTGTTTTAAATCTCTGGCAAGAATGGGTGGAATTACCATGCTTGGGCTTCACCTACTCAGAAGTTGTCCCTGGGGGCACCTACCTGTTCCTGAGTTTTTAGGGAGTCTGTGGTATGAATCCGATTGTTTCTTGATTTCACCCACTGCCATCTTAGGATACAGGTTTCCCAAGTCTTAGCTAAGTTTATTACCAGTCCATCTGTTTTCCAACATCCAGAATTTTATTGATAATATCTTTTCTACTGCTGGGCACAGTGGATCATGCCTGTAATCCCAGCATTTTGGGAGGCTGAAGCAGGATTGCTTGAGGCCAGGAGTTGGAGACCAGCCTAGGCAATAGGGAGACCTGATCTCTACAAAAAAGCAGAAAAAAGTAGCCTAGTGTGGTGGCTCACACCTGTAATCCCAGCACTTTGGGAGGCTGAGGTGGGAGGATCACTTGAGGCTAGGAGTTTAAGACCAGCCTGGTCAGGTAACATAGACCTGGTCTCTAAAAAAAAAAAAAAAATTGCTCTCCACAAAGGCTGTATATACTTCTGCCAGTAGTGTTTTGAGTGTTTCTTATCATTTCACCAACACTGGATATTACTGCTTTTAATATTGTAAGTTTGATAGAATTTTTTTACCCTTCTCATTTTTAATTAGGTTGAAAAACTATTCAGAGAATTAATGACTTTTATTTCTCTTGGCGTATTCTAACTATAACTGTGCCATTTTTCTTTGATTTACATATTGATTAGCAAGAATTCTTTCTATGTTAAGGATTTTAATCCACTCTTATATAGTGTGTACATTTTAAATTTATTTTCTTAGAAATATGTCTTTTACCAAGTGAAAATTTAAAAATATTTATATAAATATATCTGTGAAATCTTTTCCTTTATGGCCTCTGAATTTTGTGTCATGCTTAGAAATAAGGCCTTTTCCCCTGCTAGATTATACAAATAAAACTTTACCAGATTTATTTCAGTTTTATTGTTATTTATTCCTAGGCTTGGACACATTATTTAAACAAACTATCTTGAATATATTATGGACACATCTTTTACTTCTTTGTCAATTGTTATACAGGAAAACTACCTAAGAATTATGACCCAAAGGTTACCCCAGATCCAGAAAGATGGCTCCCAATGCGGGAACGTTCTTATTACCGAGGAAGAAAGAAGGGTAAAAAGAAGGATCAGATTGGAAAAGGGACCCAAGGAGCAACTGCAGGAGCTTCATCTGAACTGTAAGTCATTGCTCCACAATTGAGGTCACTTAGAACATAGTTGTTTTTTTCCGAGATCGACTCAAGGCTATTAGTGAGAATTTGTTAATATATTTTAAGTATGAGAAGTAAAGTGATACATCTTTGATAAGTGTTTACAATATGCTTATGTAAAGGAACGAAAATATATTTCTGTTATAATCATATTCTGTTGTAAATAAACTGTTTGATTGTATTGTAAAACCTAAAAGAAAAACTAGTTTCAGAAAAAAATTAAGTACACTTAGTCATTTAACTAAATACATATTCTAGATACATATAAATGTGACTAGAAAAATACTAAAAATGTTAATGAATTCTACATGATAGGATTATATGTCATTTTAAAATTTTTCTTTATTTTCTAAGCTTTCTAAAAATGTGCATGTGCCATATATTACTTTTTATTTCAATTATAAAGCAGTAAAAATTTTACTCAAAAGAAAAGTGGATAGAGAGTTGGGAAACCCACCTTAAAAGAAGTAGTGTGTAGGGGTGTTACGGGTGACAAATGAAATCCATGTACATACATTTTTATAGCCTTTTCCTTTGTTGAACATATGAATGACCAAAACTTACCTGATCTGACAATTTCAGGGATGCCAGTAAAACTGTGAGCAGCCCACCCACCTCCCCAAGACCTGGCAGTGCAGCAACAGTATCTGCCTCTACAAGTAACATCATACCCCCAAGACATCAGAAACCTGCAGGGGCTCCAGCAACAAAAAAGAAACAGCAACAGAAAAAGAAGAAAGGTGGAAAAGGTGGCTGGTGATTAGAACATTCTTGTTGCAGGCTGTTTTGAAACTAGTCTCAGTGACACTAGGAAAGTAATAAAGGTAACACAGCAAGAAGCACAGAACTACTCCATCTTCCATCTCCATATTTTCATAAAATAATTTCTTGTGCATCAAATAGGAAAACATCTTCCTCAAACTCTGCCTAGTGAGATTTGGCCTACTTGTACCACCCAGCTTTGCACAGGTTATGAGTACTGAAAATAACTGGGCATAAATTTATCTACCTTGATATCTGTTGCATCCTTTACCTTCGTGTGCTGATTTGATGTTTTTTCAGTTTCACAAACAAGGCACGTTAGCTGAGGTTTCCCAGGATTTAAACAGAAACTACTTCTATTTCAACCAGAGTCTGAAAATAATTGTTCCTATTCAAGTCCCACCTTAAATTGTGTCTTAGGCCTTTGGAGACTGAAAGTGGAATCTTCTGAGCATTCCAAAATATCCACTTAGAAATATCATGTGATTAAAAAGGGACCTTATTAATACACTGGTGTTCTTCACTTAATTGAGTGGCCACAAGAAAAATAAAGTAATTGTCTTAAATAATTTTAACCATAAATCTCCATCATGTGATTACTGGAATGTGAGATACTTTTCCATATTTATATATGGCCCCTTTGTGTCCCAAGTCATTTTCAGATTATGGTAATATGCTGATTTAGCACCGTGAAAAGAACTCAAGGAAAATATATCAACGTTGCAAGAAACTGACTCTTAGACCCAGTGTTCTGAGGTCAGATGGGTTTGGACTGTCTCAATCAGAAAGATTAGAACATGAACACTGACTTCCTACATAGAGAGGAAATCAGTACCCAGGTTCCATGCCAGGGAGTATTAAAATCCAACAGGACTGTTTGGCCCAATTAATACTCAAATGGCTTCTCTTTCTAGTTATGGATTATGACCATTCATTGCCTTTCTCAAAGTAATTAAGTATTTTATAGTCAATTTGTGATGTAAATGTTGCTCTTGTCTTTCCTTGCTTACAAGGCACTTTCGCATTGAACAGCTACGGGACAGACACATTGGGATGCCTACCCTTGTTAGTATTCATTCTATGCTGCCCAAGATATCATTTAATTTAGACTTACGAGTATTTCCTTGTGATCATGTTACTCCATTCTTGTTAATAAAGTGCTGCTGTGTTTGACTCTAAACATATCTACTGAAACTTCTTCAAAGTTTTTAAAAAGGCTTTCCCTCCTTTACAACATAAGAAATGAGGTGCTGCCTTTCTGTTTATAATAGCATAATCAGAATCTGCAGTGGCATATAAACAAGAGATCTTTTTAAAATAAGAATGATTTACTATGGCTTAATATTTTGAGCTCTACAGAGAACAGTCTTTCGGTAAGAGTAACAGATTTTTATTCCTTCTGTGAATATATACCCCATAGAAATATATTTATTATTTCTGTTTACTAACATGAATAATTGTTAGTAAATTTGTTATTTGGGATTCTGTTAAATTTCTGTGGTGAAGGATAATCATTTTTTAGTTTAACCAAGCAACAGAATCTTGGCAAAAATTATCCATCCTTGAAAACCTAGACCCAAGGCACAACAGTAAAATTTATAGCTATTTGGTCATTGTTATTGGCAACCATTGGTGTTATTAATAAGCAACCAACTGAAACTTCAAATCAATGAGTTATAATTGTCAAGTGTAAACACACTTACTTTCTAATAATTATTTCTTCTTTTGGACAGGTCTTTAACCAGTGACATATATTTTGCATATATATGTGTATAGATATTTATAAAAGCCAATATGGATACATCCATTCACTGTGGTTCATTTTAAAATAAAAATATTCTAGCAGTGAATATGGATTAAGGTGTTTGGGGAGTTAGCATTTTATGGAGGACTTCGTTCCTGGTTAGTGTTATCTAAGAATTTTCTTTTAAGAATCTTAAAAATTGTGTGTCCTGCCCCTCCCAGTACAGCCACAAAACTAATCTAATGGGATTGAGAGAAACCAGTTTAAACTCCACTGAAAATTCATCATGTTGGTATGTGTGTAAACAAACAGGAGTAAACCTTTTTAAAAGTTATTAAGCACAGCATTTTCAACCCTACTGAGAACAACTAACCTTAAAAACTATTGCATCACTCAAGCCTTCTGGAACCTGCTATTCATTCATTGTTCCTTACAAGTCTATTTGAAACAGACCTGGTAAGGAAAATCAGTTTATTGCACTAAAGTAATTGTGTTAAATCGTGAGCTTAACTAAAAAGTTAAGCTTAACAAGATAATAAAAGGAACTATCCAGATACTTCTCAACCAGTTTATGAAACATTACACCACCTTTGAAAAGCTCCCCAGGTGCCTAATCTACTACATGTTAGATCATTAGGGGTGACTAGACTATTTTGTTTAGTTTTGGTTTTAATACCTGGCATTACTGGCAGCTATGATTCTGTCAGTCTTCTTACTCTGCGAAGAATTTTTTTTAAATCGAAATGCAACAGGAATTTAAAACAACAGAACTCAGCCATGCTCCTCTGTTTGTCCTTAACCAACAACCCTGGTAGCGGCCTCTAGACACTCCTAAGTGGAGCTTACACGGGACGGAGGGCAGGAAGATACGTGACCTTGCCTTCCAGGTTCACGGGTGCGAGCGGGGGGAAGGCCGGGAATTCTCCCGGGACGTACGGGGTTCTGGCGCCCCGAGGACTCTCCAGGTCGGCCACGCATCGGCGGGGCAGGCTCAGGACTGAAGCCGAAGAGGTCAGACGCCGAGGTCGCCCGCGACGCGGCCAGCGTGGAAGGCGTTTCTGAGCCACCCTGGCTGGCCCGAGGGAATCGCGCTACCGTGGGCCCTCCGGAGCCAGTGGCGCCTAGGAACGCTTTTCCTGCAACGATGAGCCGCCCTGCCGAGCTGTCCCCCGCTGTCCCCCGGCTTCAGAGAGTCGGCTGGGCGGCCCGGCAGGGGAGACGCGAGGCCGCCGCACGCGCCGGGGCTGGCGCCGTCCCGGGCGTGGTCTGCGCCGCGCGCGTCTACGTCTGTGCCCGGCGCCCGCGGGGAGCCACGGCGGCTGGGACCCGGGGACGCCGCGGCGGCGCGGGGCGGCGGGGGAAGGAAGGAAACGGGGACCGTGGGATGGACAGGGGCAAAGTGAAGAAGAGGGAAAAGGGAAGGGGGACGGAGAAGGAGAAAATTAGGGAAAAAGAAAAGAAGGGGAAAGAGAAAGGGGAGGAGGAAAGGAGTATGAGTAAAGAAGAGGATAAAGAGAAGAGTAGAGAGCGAGGGAAGGAGACAAAGAAAGAGAAGGAAGAAGCTGAGGAGGAAGGGAAGAGCATAAGCACCTTGACGAGGCCCCCGCTTGAGCCGCCGGTAAGAGACCGGGTGCCCGGGACCCTCGGCCCCGAGGCCCTGGGGGCGTTGGGCGCTCGCGCCGGCTCCGTGGCGCCCCCGGCCTCCGGCCTCGCGGACGGATCGGCTCCCCCGTGAGGGCTTTCACCTGGGGACGGAAGGGGCCGTGCCAAGCTGGGAACTACCCGCGCCAGCCCCTGCCCCCAGCCCCGCACCCACACCCCTCACCCCTCCTCCTATTCCCGTGTCCTCACCCCCGTCGGGTCTAGCGTAGGGGAACGTGGGCTCTCAGTTGGCCTTCGCGGGGACGACCCTTTGCCCGAGGCCGTCCAGCGCTCAACACGAGCGCACAGACCGCCTGACCGCACTTGAAACCAGCCCCAAACCCTCCCCGCGCGCAGCCTCTCCTCCCGTCGAATACATTCTTTGTCAGAAGGCGCTGGCTTCCAGAATTTATGCAGGGTGTGTTCTGGGGCTCTCTGGTTCCTTTCCGTGTGGGCGCCGTGGTTACTGCTTGCGTTGTTTCTAGACCACCAGCGCCCGGAGTGGAGGGTCGCAAAGTTTTAACTGAGGTTTCTTGGAAACCAGGCACTGATTGTTTGGGCATCGGTGGTCTCTGTGCTCCTGGGGTGCCTGAGCCGGCTCCTTGGCTCAGAGCTGCTCTCTGGTTCTAAACAGGTTGAATGATTAATAGAGATTTGATCTCTACACCGACTACATATAATGTTGAGAATCCCATTTTGTGTCTGAACTCTCTTTTTTTGAGACAAGAGCCTTGCTCTGTCGCCCTGAGTGGAGTGCTGTGGCATCATCATAACTCACTGCAACCTCCAACTCCTGTGCTCAAGCGATCCTCCTGCCTCAGTCTCCTGAGTAGCTGGGACTACAGGCGTGTGCCACCATGCCCAGATAAGTTTTCCTATTTTTGGTAGAGACAGGGGTCTCCCTCTTGCTCAGGCTTGTCTCGTTCTCCTGAGCACTATCGACCCCCCTCCTCGGCCTTCCAGAGTGCTAGGATTACAGACATGAGCCACAGTGTCCGGCCATGAACTCTTGATTTACAATAATCTCAGCTTTTCTTAGGAAATGATAAACATGAAGAAGGATGTGTTTTAGACTAAAAATGTAAACAAAATGTAAAGCATGGGTGAGTGCAGAGTTTTAGGATGGGGTTTGGGGCAGCAATGTGTTTGGAAAGGGAGTGGGGAGTTGTTTTAATTCACAGTATTTCCTAGGATCTAAGATGCCATTATTTTAGGTACCACTAAGAAAGGGGGGAAAATGCTGCCAATCAAAATATGACATATATGATTGTAAAACATCCTAATTTCAGAGAGATTAAAGGATGGGGACAAATAAGCATCCTAGAATTAATGAAGTGTGTTGGGGTAGCCCAAGTGGGATCCCTGGTAGAGATTGCTTGGGAACAAAATTCACATCCTGCAGCCACGGTGCCACCATTGCTTTAAAGCATGCAATTTTAAGCCATTCAATGAAATCTCCTTTGTGCATCGTCTCTCTTCCTTACCATTACACACTCTCAGAATGGCATTATTACATTTAGAGATGGAGGGAGTGGGAAGGAGGTGTGAATTGAGATAGGAAACACCTATGAAAATACTATTTGCTTTAAGAGCCATCAAGAATTTGCTCCAAGAACAAATATATAATTTTTTTCAAATTCTGTTATTCACTATATGGCTTTCATAAATCATGCTATCTACACAAGCCTTTATTAGGCTGGACCTTAAAACATCTTACTTTTACATAGATCTTTTTAGAAAAGGGAGTGGGATAGACATTCTAATGCTGTTTAGAATCACTTTTTTCCAGAAATCCAGTCAATGTCTAGTGTCAACATTTAGTGTTCAAGGAGAAATGTATAAGATTATTGTTATTTCTAAACCAGTGCCATTAAAGACAATTATTAGTGTTTTTTGTACACGAGAGACTTCTTTAGCAGGCTGTTTGGCAAACAGAATTGAATTCCTGTGAGCAATCTGGCTGTATTGTTGCTCATTTATTGTTTTTGTTAAAATTTTCACCCTAGGAACCACATTTCTGAGCACTCTGAACCTTCTATTTCTACCTTCACATCAGCCTTCCCTTCTTGTCCCTCAATCATTTGCCATAAAAATTTCTAAGGCTAGTATGTTGGTAGAATACTCCTTTCTAAGCTCACTTTTACTTCATCAGGTTTTACCATCAGCTTTTAAAACAAGTACTCATTTGTGATTGGAACTGGTTTAACAATTTCTGTAATGTCAGCCTTTTTGTTTAATCATGATACTTACATTAAAAAGTATAAAAGGGGAACCTGGTCCAAAGATCTTATAATCTAGTTCTTCAGTTGTGAAGACAATAGAGTTTAATAATAATATGAGACCTTAGATACTTATGTGCTGAGTGACACAGTCTGTATGCATGCACCATGGAGGTCCCTAGACCCCAAACAAACTGAATTCTGGTACAATCTCCAATGGACATGAATTCAAGAAGCAAAACAAAGTCTGAAAATTGGTCCTGTGATCTATGGCACCTCCCATAAGAACTGATTGATATATATATATATATTTGATAGACTGACCATGAGCTGGGGAATAGAAAGGGAATATGAGATTAATATGACATAACTCGTGGCTAATTAGAAAATATTAATTGATTGGCATAGTTTGTTCTAGACTTATGAAATATTTGTAAAGTTTTGTTCTGGTTTACAATTCCAAGAATATTATTAGATCCAGGCAGGTCCACTGCCAGGAGCCAGGAAAACAAAGCCCTGATAGCATAGGTTTATTGATTTGTCTTGTTTCACAGGAGAAAAATAAGCAGATCCTAGTGCTGGGCCTGGATGGAGCGGGAAAAACCAGTGTCCTCTACTCTCTAGCTTCAAACAGAGTCCAGCACAGTGTGGCACCCACCCAAGGTTTCAATGCAGTTTGCATCGACATTGAAGACAGCCAGATGGAATTCCTGGAGAGTAAGCTCTTTCTCATTAGTTACAGGATAGCCACATTTCATTATATCTTAAGCCATACATGATGTTACCAACATTGGGTCCTTATAGAAACTAACACTGGGTTGGATTTCCCTAGACTTTTAGAATGTGTGTGTAGTTTAATACTAGGGTGCACTGTGTGAGGGAAAAGCACTTTCTGCTTTTTTTATTTGCTCCTTTTTGCAGTGGTGATAAAGGGGAATTTAGAAGAAGGGTTTAGCACCCCTCCTGTAATGTCCTATAATCAGCCTCCTTCTTCCCACACTACTGCAAATAAACATCCAATCTAAGTATAGTGTGCTTTCTCTGCAAATGAAATTATAGGTGAGTCTCAAACCTCTTCTTAAAACTAGAGGGCAGTCCAGAAGCCTCTACTGAATAGTACTTATGGAGTTACCACCTCTCTAAATATTGCTGAACCCAGAGCTGGGGCAGGTCCTCTTGTCTTCTCTTTACATTCTCTCCTTGGATGATTTCATTCATCCTCATGGCATTAAATACCATCTATATGCTAATGACTCCCAAATTTATCTATCTAACTGAAGCATATCCAAATGTCTCCTTACATCTCCACCTCGATTTCTAATTGGCTTCTCAAACCTAACATGGTCAAAACAAAACGCTTGATTTTTCCCATATCTGTTCCTTTCCCTATAATCTTCTGGTCAACAGATGGCTCTGCAACCATGAACTTGCTCCAGCCAGAAAACTAGGAGTCACCCTTGATTCCTCCTGTATCCCCACCGCCAGTCCACAAGTAAAGCGCTATGAATTTGTCTATCTCCAAAGCCTGTCTGAATTAATCAGTTACATCCTTTTTCACTGCCCCCATGTGGGTTGGAACCTCCATCATCTCTTACTTAAATTATTGCAGTCGCCTTTTTATTTTTGCTTTCATCCATTTATGAAGAGAAATATTTTCACACATACATTTAAGCACATTATTTGCTAACTTAAAACTCTTCAGTGGAGATCTCATACTTGGGATAAAATCCAGAGTCTTTGTGATGGCCCAGGAGGCCCTTCATAAACTGCCTCCTCTTTAACCTTACTCCAGTGTATTGCACCCCTCCCTTCCCCCCTCCCTTCCTCTCTTCCTTTCTTTCCTTTCTTTCTTGGCTTTCTTGGGTGTGCCTTCCATCAGAAATACTTTCTACCCCACACTTCCCTTCCCATGATGGCTTGCTCCTCAGCCTTCAGGTATTAGCTTAAATGGCCCCGTCAAATCATTCTTTCTAAATATGCTCCCCCATTCTCTGCTTCCTCCATAAAGTTTTTAATAGCATTCACTTTTTAGTTTTATTTGTTCATGATCTGCCTGTCCAGCTAGACAGTAACTTTTGCCATGCTTGTTTGGTTCCACAATGTCTGGCAAGTAGAACATATTCAACAAAAATGAATTAACTGCCAACTGTGTTCCAGATTTTTATCACAATCAATACCCTGAAGAAGAATAGCAGTTTAAGTGTGCAACTTTAGATTTAAAATATGTGCCTGCACAGTGGCTAGATTTAGCCATCAGTCTAGGTAAATTCTCTTAATTCCATGGGGCTTCTAAAGGGTCTTTATTCAGGATGCAGCATCCAGTGATGTTCAGTGATATCTATAAGAGGTAGTAGGCTATGTCGTAACACTTGGAGGATGTTGAGGGCTAGGGAGGAGATGAACGATAAAGTAATAAAGTTTTATCATATAAGCCTATTTGTAGAAGTAATGTTCACATATAACTTTTTATCTCTCCATCAGCATTCTATAGACCATTTTAAAGTTATTTTAAAATTCTTATGGTTTATGCACTAAAAAGCAGTGGCAAAATGAATGGGGAGACTTCAATTTATGTTACCATAGCTTTGAAGAGCTTTCCTCCTAAAACACTTAGCCCAGGTAACAGAGCAAGACCCCATCTCAAAAAAAGAAAATTAATTACATTTCTATTATCACTACATACAGTAATATAATTTTTTAAAATATACCATTTTTCAATAGCAACAAAAATATAATTTACATAGAAATAAATCTAACAAAAAATGTACCTACCTATATGGAGAAAATTGGCAGATATCATTGAAAAACAGAGAGAAGACCTAAATAAATGGAGACATAATACAGTTTTCATGGATAGATAGACAGACATTACATCAAAAAGATATTAATTCTCCCCAAATTGATGTTTAGATACCATTCAATTCCAGTAAAAATCCCAATAAAATTTTCTTAAGAAAATGAGCAAAAATGTGGAGAACGCCAAAGCACTCTTGAAGAAATAAATAAGATAGGTGGACTTGTCCTGTCAAATATCAAATATTATTATAAAGCTATAAAATTAAGGTTGTGTGGTATTGGCACAAGGATGAACAAAATGACCAAATGAACAGACCTAGAGGGAAAGTCCACTGGGAAAAAGAAAGACTATTCAATAAATAGTACAGGGACAACATGGAAAAAAGTAAAATTGATTTTCTGTCTCCTACATATACAAATGTGTATGTCAATTTCCTCTGGTCACTCTTAGAATTGGGTATACTATAACATGGTGGTATTTTTTATCAGAACACCTGTCCAGTGTCCAGAAATCTAGATGTGCCCTGTGCGCTCATTTGGTGGATGCTTCTGTGATTATTTTTTTCTTTTGTCTTCTTCCTTAACTGTTCTCTGTAGTTGGTGGCAGTGAACCTTTCCGTTCCTACTGGGAAACGTACCTGTCCAAGGGTTTGCTGCTAATCTTTGTGGTGGATTCAGCAGATCACAAACGATTGCCTGAAGCAAAGAAATGCCTTCATCAACTAATTGGAGCAAACCCAGTCCTTCCTCTGGTTGTTTTTGCAAACAAACAGGTAAAAATCTGTCCAAATATAAATTGTACTCAATAGTATGTTTATTAATACAAGAAATGTCTACTTTTGATAGGTAGATATTCAACAATATGCTACATATTCAATTTATATTTATTTGATATCCTGGATTATAAGCTCCTTGAGGGTAGAGACTATTATACATCTTTGTGTACCTTGTAAAACCTAGTCCACTGCCTTGTGCATAGTAAGAATTCAACAAATCTGTGTTTAACTTACTTCATTAAACATCTATTGATTTTTGAATTGAAGTCAACAAAATAGTTGAGTGGCTACCTTGTATAAAGAAATTGTTTTGCTTTAGATTGATTAGACCTGAATTTATTTCACACATGCATTAAAAACATTAAACATCCATGGTGAAATTGGAACCCTTCTCACTGTTGGTGGGAGTGTAAAATGATGCAGCTGTTATGGAAAACAATATGGTGGTTCCTCAGAAAATGAAAAATAGCACTTCTTATGGTATAATGCTTAGAAAAATAAATAAATTTTAAAAAATAGAATTCCCATATGATCCAGCAATTCCACTTCTGGGTATATACTCAAAGGATGGAAAGCAGGGACTAAAATAGGTATTTGTACACCCATGTTCATAGCAGCATTATTCACAATAGCCAAAAGGTGGAAGCAACCCAAGTATCCATGAATGGATAAGCAAAATGTGTTATGTACATATGGAATGGAATATTATTCAGTCTTAAAAGGGAAGGAAATTCTGACACATGCTACAACATGGGTGAACCCTGAGGACATTATGCTAAGTGAAATAAGCCAGTCACAAAAGAACAAATACTGGCCAGGCACAGTGGCTCACGCCTGTAATCCTAGCACTCTGGGAGGCCGAGGTGGGAGGATGACTTGAGGCCAGGAGTTCAAGACCAGCCTGGGCAACATAGGGAGACCTTGTCTCTAAAAAAACAAAACAATAGTCAGATTTATCAATGCTGTCCTTTGTGGTTTGTGTTTCTTATCTTCATCAAATTAAATAAACAGAGCCATTTGTTGCCAAATTTATAACATTTATTGGGCCTTAATGATGAAAGGTTTGAATATTCTAGTTTAAGATTAATACATCTTTGTTTATATTCCTTGGCCCAAATATTAATATTTAATTTGTGGTTTAGGAGACTCATTGGTTCAAGTTATTTCAAAAAATCATCTATTATCTTTACTCTTTGAGTTCTGACCTCTGTTAAAGCACAATTATGCAAGTGTGGAATAAACCGAGTATTTGTCCCTGATATGCTTTATCATTATAAGGAGCCCTCCTTCCACTCTATACCCCCCTCTCATATTTCTTCCTCTCCAATTCCACCAGTGAACTTACTAACCTGAGACATCATCCACGTGTTACTAGATCCATTGACACTGTCACAGGTTCTAGGACTAAACAAATTCAGGTTTCGAACAGGCAATATATTGCAACTACCAACATTCAGAGATGGTCATCAACATGCCAGTTACCATGTACAGCACATCAGGAAAAGCCTCACAAGCTCCCAGTGATGAAATGTGATAGCTTCATATGGGTACAGGGAAAAAAAAAAGATGCAATATTGGATTATTTCCAGAGATTTAAAAATGATCCCCTAAAACTTAGGGGAATGCTGTGAAACCACAAAAAGCCAATTACAAATGCAGTTTTGGAACTGCAAATGCCAAAATTTTTGCAAAGGACTGAAACATTGTAGCTGAATCTATGTATTTATTAAAGGGAATATCAGAGGTCATTTGCATAAATAATTCTTGATGTATGAGAGGCAAAGAAGTATGTTTTAACCTTGCCATTTGGACGTCAAGGAGATTTTGACCCTGGCATGCAGCCTGAGCACCAGCTTCCAGTCTTCCCACTTTCCCCTCTCGCCTCTCTGCCTCCCCCTGTGGATTTCTCTCTTCTATCTGAGCCTTTGCCATCTCTTTCTCTGTCTCTCCCCTCTTAGCCTCGCTCTCCCACCACTCATTTTCTAAATCCATTACCTCCCCACTCCCTTCTCTGTCTCCTCTACTCCCCCTAAATTTTTTTTGTCCAGTAGAAATAATAAACACAAAAGAAAATTCACAATGGCAAGTGCTATAGTCAGTAAGATATGATCTGGACAAAAAACAGCTAAAGAATCAAATTTCTGTTATTAAATGTGAATTTAAATAATTTATCCTATTGAAAATAATCTTGGAAAATTAAAAGGAAAATGGAAAAACAAAATTAAAAACAGATTAACTGCATTATTTAGAAAATTAAGGTATTATATTGGCTTAGCTTTATTCCAGAAAATACTGTCTTGATAACTCATAAGTGCAGGCATAATTCTCATGAAAATATTATGTTCAAACAACCACTGCAGTCATAATAATTGGTCACAATATCATCTATATTAAAATGGTGGAGTCAGGCTGGGTGTAGTGGCTCATGTCTGTAATCTTAGCACTTTGGGAGGCCGAGGCAGGAGGATTGCTTAAGGTCAGGAGTTCAAGACTAGCCTGAGCAACATATTGAGACCACATCTCTACAAAAAATAGAAAAATTAGCCAGGGATGGTGGTGTGCACCTGTAGTCCCAGGTATTCAGGATGCTGAGGCAGGAGGATCACTTGAGCCCAGGAGTTTGAGGCTGCAGTGAGCTATGATCACACCACTGCCTTCATGCCTGGGCAACAAAGCAAGACCTTGTCTCCAAAAATAATAATGATAATAAAAAATTTTTAAAAATGGTGGAGTCACTGAGAGCAATAAATAAGAGTAATAAATGTATCTATCCAAAAGGATTACAAATAACCAACTTTTTCCTATTCTTTTTCCATGCTGGGTGAAGGATCTTGAAACAGCCTATCACATTACAGATATCCATGAAGCTTTGGCATTATCTGAGGTGGGAAATGACAGGAAGATGTTCTTGTTTGGAACCCACCTGACTAAGAATGGCTCAGAGATACCCTCCACCATGCAAGATGCCAAAGACTTGATTGCACAGTTGGCTGCAGAAGTGCAGTGACCAGGAACAGCCCCACTGTGCAGCTCATGATTGAAATGTCACCAGGGAGTGTTGAATGGCAGGCTTAAAGCCAAAGGCTTTCACTTTCAAATAAAAGATAAGCCATTTCCTATTTTCTCTATGTATGGCATATATATAGTCGGTTCTCCGTATCTGTGGGTTCTACATCCACAGATTTAAAAACTGCGGGTCAAAAATGTTTGGAAAAGGCTGGGCGCAGTGCAGTGGCTCACACCTGTAATCCTAGCACTCTGGGAGGCCGAGGCGGGAGGATCGTTTGAGCTCAGGAGTTTGAGGTTGCTGGGAGCTAGGCTGACACCATAGCACTCTAGCCCGGGCAACAGAGTGAGACTCTACCTAAAAAAAACTCTCTGAGGGTAGCTTTATTTCTCCTTTTTCCAAGTTTTGGGGGATACGTCTTGAATCTCTGTACGGTACTGCATATGTCCATATCAAGGTGAGTTTGAAGGAGATTTCTGATTCATACGTATATAACTTGGAATAAACTTCTAAGTTCCATTCTGAATAACAGCCACAATGCAAAATATTTCTCTTTTAACTGTTTTTTCACATCTACGAGACAAAGTATATCCAAGGAGTACTGGTAATGTGCAAAAGGGGTATACTGTACACTTTAACAGATGACTTATTCCTTAACCCCTCTAGTCCCTTCCCTTGAAAATAAACACGTCACTGAAACTCCACTGCTTCTGTACGCCTCTGCCGCACCGCCAGGCGTGAACATCAGCCGAAAGCACACCTCAGGGATTGAGAGAGGCCCAGGCCACATACATTTTTAAAATCTCTTGGTATTAGATAACAATGATAAAAACCAGAGGGACGTGTATCAAAAACAAGGTTACAAAAATTGTGGTATATTATGTTTAAAAGATACCACAGTTAACAAATTAACACACGCACAGCACACAGTTGTGCTGTTCACAAGATAATTACAGGCTTTGAAAGACGATGATTTATTGCACACTTCAGTAGACGGTGTGCCGTGTAATGAGACACGAATTGTAGGTGAATGTATTTTTCTTTTAATCCTTCAATGTTTGTTTGTGATTGTGTGTAGAATTTCATGGGGAATTAAAGTAAAAAAGCTAACTTTGAGACTCTTCCTGAATGTGAAACTTATGCCGAATGTCATGCTGGTGTTTGCTCTCCCCGCCGCCACAACCGTCATTCTGATTGCTGTGCATTTACTAGATGGAAGGTTTTTTGGATTGGCCGGCACCAGAGAAAGACAGACGAGCAGAGTTGAAAGGGTTAAGTAAAGAGGCCTTATTGGAGCGCTCCTGGGTGAGTCCTGGGCCCAGGCCAGGGCGGGCGAGGTTCCCAGGTCCCGGGGGTGGGGGAGACCTGAGAAGTCGCCCGGCCCAGAAGTCTGAGTGGGCTTATATATGTTTTTTAGGGCTGGAGGTGGGGGTTTCTTTGGCGGTAAGATTTATGGCGGGGAGAGCAAGGACTTTTCCACTGCAGTTTTAAGGCAGGTGTGGAGAAATAGGAGGGGCTGGTGGTATGGGTGGAGCCGAGACCCTTGTCAGGGTGACCATCCAGGTGTGGTTATTCTTTTAACTCAGCTGGTCCTAGCAGGTGTTGTTCTCAGCAGGTCTCCTGGGATTTTCTTTCATTAGGGAGGGGAGGGGTGCCCGCCACCAGCCTTACACCAGAAACTGACAGAAATGAGAATTAGTGATTGAGGGAGGGCCTTGCAACGCTGTCCATCTCAGCATCCCCTCCCAGCATGATTAGGGGACAGATGCGTGTATGCAGAATCTCTGAAACCCAGCAGAGACCTGGCTCTGCGGCCCAGACTGGAAGCTGCCATGTTCTGCCCCGAGGGCCTCGGCGACTGAGAACAGGCGACAGTGCGCGCCCTTGACACAGCATCCCGCCCCCTGTCTCCGCCGACGGGTCTGGGGCTTTTCTCTGCCCCGGGTTGCGCCCCAAGCCCGCCGGCGAGCTGCGCTTCCCTTTGGCAACGGGACGACGCGCGGGGCGGGGCCGGGGCGGGGCCGAGGCCGGGGGCGGGGCGGGGGCGGGGCCGAGGCCGGGGGCGGGGCCTGGGCGGGTCGGGCCCGGCCCCCTCCCTGTCCCGCCGCACGAGGAGTCGAGAGCGCCTGGCCCCCAGCAGTGGGGGTGAGCGGCTCGCGCCGCGGAAGCTTCTGGCAGGAATGGAGAGGCAAGAGTTTTCAGGGTCCTCCCCGCTGACCGAAGTGACAGATGGGCAGGAGACGACAGATGAGTGCGCTGGCCCCGAAGTCTTACACAGGCCCCTTGTGCTCAACATCCTCAACGCGCACGAGCTGGGGGAGTCTGAGGAGGAATTCGAGGAACCGGAGAAGGCGGGTGAGCAAGACCGGAGAGACCAGCGCAAGGGGCGCGATGAGTCCGTCAGGCTCCGCAAGTCCAGCGGCCACTACGAGCCCCACGAGCCCCACGGACACTACGAGCCCCACGAGCCCCACGGACACTACGAGCCCTACGAGCCCTACGAGCCCCACCGACCCGAGCCCAGCGAACCCTACGAGCCCCACGAGCCCTGCGCGCCCCAGGACCTCCAGGACCCCTTTGCAGCCTACGAGCCCCATGAGCCTCACGCACCCCGCAAACCCCGCAAGGCCCATAAGTCCCACAAGTCCCGCAAGTCCCCCGAAGCCCACGAAGCCCGGTGGCCTCCCGGGGCCGCAATGATGATCTCCCCGTCTCTGATCACCAGAGCCCCGCCACAGCGTCAGCGGTCTTCCCTGCCCGGTAGGTGTCCCCCCACCCCGCCCTCGCTTCCTCGCTACCCCCACCGCACCTGGGACAGGGACCCAAGGTGACGGTTTGCATGCAAGAACTTGGTGTTTTAAAGGAACTTAATCTTGTATCATTTACCTGCTGCTTTGCCGTCATCTCCCGTTGCACTTCGAGCGACTCCACTGGGAAATTGACACGCTGATAACGAGAGAAAGTGAATCTTGTCACTCCCACTGCCACCTGATGACCCCTAGCCATCCTGATGACCTATTGTTACCTCCTTTTGAAGCTCTTCTTAATTCTCCTCCACAGTTAGTCATTGCATCTCTCTGGGTTGCACTTTGAACATTACCCTTATTATAGCACTTAAGATCTTTTATTACATTGTTTATCTTTCTTCCTAACTGAACGAAGGGACCCTGGAGGGAAGGCTGTTTTTGTCAGTGTTTGGCACGTGGTCCCATGTGGAAACAGAACATTCACTGTACATCTACTAAGTGCTCGCTATATGCTTGGTCCTCACCAAGCTCACAAGGTAGCAGGGCTGCTGGGACTTGGGTACAAACATCCTTGCTCTGACCACAGTAGCGCACTTTTGACCCCTCACTGCTGACACAGCCCCACACAATTCTTTGCCCACGTTGGACCTCCTGGCCCTTTGCTGACCAGTTTCTCTGGAATGTTCTTACTGACTCCTCCTTCCCCAGCCTCGATTCTGTGGCCCATCATTGCAGTTGTTCCCTTCCATCTTCCACCTCCCTTGGCTCTGGGGCTATCCACCATACCTCTGAGAAAACCCCAAGCCCGGTTGAACTCAGCCATCCTTCTACTCTTCCTACACCTAAGCAGTTGGGTCTTGCCATACAGAATTGCACAATCATACTGACTGGTCTGTTTCAATTTCATCTCAGTTGGTCATTCGGCACTGGCTAGCAAGCTCACTTCATTCACCTGCTAAGTTAGTTCTCCCAGTCGCTGAGATGACGACTAAATGCATTTATGTCTCCTCCAACCTTCACGCCTTTAACCCTCAGCAGCTGACATACTTTATTGAGAACACAGAAGTGATCAATCATGAACTCCCTTATGTTCTTACCATGAGTCTATTGCTTTACCATATCTGTACCCATGGACTCTGCCTTTTCTCATGTTTCAGGGGAGAATTGTGCTTTTTTTTTTTTGGTGAAAAGTAAAATTCTTCACTTGTGCTTCAGATTCCACTCTTGTCTCCTGAAGAACTTTGTTCCTACAGTTATCCTCTCTCTCTCCTGAAGCATCAATTTCTTCTTTCTAATAAATCAGTCTCATGAGCATGTACTCTAGAATCTCCCACCTTGAAATAACCCTTTACCCTGTGTCTTCTTCAGACCCCTCCTTCCCCCACCATCACCTCCATTTTTCTGTTCTCCTGCAGAACTTGTCAAAAGAGTTATCTAGACTCACTGACTCCATTTCCTCACCTCTCATTCTCTCCGGACACCCCAGCTAGGCTTCTTTCCTCTCTACTCCACTGAAATGGCTCTGGTTTACTTCCTGCCTTTCTCTCCACTGCCACACCTGTCATCATGAATGGAGATTTCACAGCCATGAGGATGGTCCATTTGGCTTCTCAGTTCTTTGACCTGATTACTTTGAAGGATCTTGTTCTTCACTCCATCTTAGGCACCCACTACCTTAGCCCTTGGCAATTGCTGTACTATTTCCAGAATCTCTTTTTCAAGCACTCTAATCTCTAACCATGTCCTACCTTTCCAGCTCACTCTTCCATGAACCCCTTATCAAATTTTCAGCTTTAAAGGGACTTCTAATCCATTGATCCTACTAACCTTTCGTTATATATCACTACCTTATGTCTGTCTGTCTCTCCTTACTCACCTTATATTCCATGGACCACCAATGGAATCACTCCCTTGTCTCCCTCTCCCTCTGTCATTCTTGCCTGGTTAAATCCACCTCTTGCCTGCACTTGTGAAAACAGATAATGACGAGAGAAAGGCACACAACTATGCTGACTGACCTTTGAATTCATGCCCTGAACTTCAAGTGGGCTCTAAGTGCTGCTTAGCAATCATACTACATTTCCCCAGTCAATTCACTTCCCAAATGTCCCAGAAATCATGGTCAGTGCTCTCTTTCCTTAAACCTCCTACGTCCTTTCCTCCTTCCTCACCCTTCACTGATGATTTTGCTTTTTATCCCCCACCTGAGAATGGAAGAAATCACAAAAGATCTTCATATCTTTCCACCATGAAATCTACCAAACTACCAACATCTACACATATATACTCTACTTTTTCTCCTGTTAATAATGGATGAACTGTCCTTGCTCCTAGTAAAGGCCATTCCCTCAATCTACATGTTGGATTCCATCCCATCTAACTTCTTTTTTTCCTCTTTTTTCTTTTTTTTTTTTTTTAAGACAGGATCTCTCTCTGTTGCCTGGGCTGGAGTACAGTGGTATTTACATAGCTCACTGCAGCTTCAAATTCCTAGGCTCAAGTGATCCTCCCACCCCAGTCCCTGGAGTAGGTGGGACTGTAGGTGTGCACTACCATGCCCAGCTAATTTTTTTGTAGCAGTGGGGTTCCCCTCTCTACTAGATCATTCCCATTGGCATACAAACATGCACACTAATTCCTATCTCAAAAAAACCCTCAAAAACCCTGACCTTCCCTTAACCTCACGTACCCTTCTAGGTACCCTATTTCTCTGCTCTGCTTTAGAGGAAAAATGAATTGTCTGTAAGTCATTATCTCCATGTCCTCTTTTCCCATTCTCTTGAGAACCACTTAAATGAAGCTTTCATCCCCTCCACTGAGCTGAAGTTGCTTTCGCTGATGTCACAATGACCTCTGCCTTACCAAATTCAGTGGCTAATTCTTCATCCTCATCTTACTCATTTGACATCTTCACTGCTTACTTCTTAAAAGTCTTTCTTTTTTTTTTTTTTTTTTTTGAGACAGAGTCTCACTCTGTTGCCCAGGCTAGAGTGCCATGGCATCAGCCTAGCTCACAGCAACCTCAAACTCCTGGGCTCAAGCAATCCTCCTGCCTCAGCTTCCAGAGTAGCTGGGACTACAGGCATGCACAACCACACCTGGTTAATTTTTTTATATTTTTAGTTGCCCAGCTAATTTTTTCTATTTTTTTAGTAGAGACAGGGTCTGATCTGACTCTTGCTCGGGCTGATCTCGAACCCTTAAGTTCAAGCCATCCTCCTGTCTCAGCCTCCCAGAGTGCTAGGATTATGGGCATGAGCCACTGTGCCAGGCCCTGTTCAGTTCCTTTAAGACACTTATCTAACTGACTGTATTATGTTTCTATTCATTTACTTGTTTACATTAAGCTTTTCTGAGGACAGGCCCTTTGTCTTTCATCCTCAATGCCTGGGACAAGTCAGGACGTAATAATTATTGTTGAATGAAGGATCATTTCATTTGACCTCTCTGTCACCAAATCCAATGGTTTCTTCTCTATCTTTAGTGTTGTGAAGAAAATTCAAAGAGTTAGTACCCATAAAGCATTTAGAACAGATCGTGGTACGTGGTAAGTCTCAGTAGATGTTAGCTAGTAGTAGTAGTACTGTTAGTAGTATTACCTTGTTTGGCCTCTGGGCTGTGTTTGACACAATTGACTACTCCCTTCCCAGGGCCTCTATGACAGCACAATCTCCTGGCCATCACTTACCTGACTGGTTACTCCTTCTCAGGCTCATTTGCTGAACCCTTCCTGTATTCTTGAATTTTATTGGGCTCCATCCTGACCCTTTTTCTCTTTACTTACACTTTTTTCCCTAGGCAGTCCTATCCACACTCGTAACTTTAAATAGCATTTCTATGCTGCTGCCTCCTAGATTTTTGTGTTCAGCTCGACTCTTTCTCTTCTGTGTCTGACCCTCGTATATTCAGCTGCCTGCTGGACATCTCCATTCGGATATGTCATAGGCATCTTAAAGGTAATATACTTCGAAACAGTCTTGATTTTTCCTTCCCAACTTGTTCTTCCCTCAGTCTTTCCCATCTAAGAAAATTGCATCCGGCCTGGCACCATGGCTCACTCCTGTAATCCCAGCACTCTGGGAGGCCGAGGTGGGAGGACAATTTGAGCCCAGGAGTTTGAGACAAGCCTGGGCAACATAGTGAGACCCTGTCTCTACAAAAAGTTTAAAAATTAGCTGGATGTGGTGGTGTGTACCTGTAGTCCCAGCTACTGGGGAGGCTGAGGCAGGAGGATCCCTTGAGCCCAGGAGTTTGAGATTGCAGTGAACCGTGATGATGCCACTGCACTCTAGCCTTGGCAGCAGAACCAGACCATGTCTCAAAAAAAAAAGCAAATCTACTATTCTGTCATTCCTCTTGTTTCACCCTCAAATGCAACGCACCAATGAGAGTTCTGTTAGTTTTATTTTAACAGCATTTCCTTCTAAAACCTTCACTCTTGTGGACTTTTCTTACCTGGATTTCTATACTAGCTTCCTGAGGAGTCCACCTGCTTCTACTCTTGTCCCTTGCCATCCTTTGGCTACCGCAAAATGAAATCAGATCACATCTTTCCCTCAAAGTCCTTCCTGTAGCTTACCATTGCTCTTAGAATAAACCCAAACTTCTTGCAGGGATCCTAGAGCTCCCGGGGCCCTCTGAACTCATCCCCTACCCCTCTCCCTCCTGCTCACTCTGGGGAGCTGCAGTCATAGTGGCTTCCTGTCTGTTCCTCCAAAGGCCAGTCCCTACACCTGCCCTGCTTTGGAGTCTGCATATGTGGTTCCCTCTGCCTGGGATGCTTGTTGTTTTCCCAGGATCATCTCATGGCTAATTCCTATCATTCAAGCCTCAGCCCGTGTTTGTAAGAGGTGGGAAAGCCCATCTTTTGGAGGGCTTGCCCTGCTGTGCTGCCTCCAGTAGCCTTCCTGAAGGAGCTTGATCAAGGCCTTTCTAGGTTATGAAGGAATTGAGCCATATGTTTTCTTTCATAGTCTTTCAAAAAATATTTAAATCTTTGATACATCTGGAGTTTATCCTGATGTATGGTGTGAGTTACAAATCCAGTGCTCCTAGTGGCTGCCTGGTTGCATGTGTCATCTTCACACAGATGCAATCAGGTGAAAATGAACCTGAAAAATCATTTGAAATTAGAGGGGAAAAGTCACAAAAGTGCAGACTTAGAGGTGTGAGAGGAGGCACAGCTCATCCCTTTGTCTTAATAGTTAGCTTGGGGATGTGATATTTTTGAGCACTAGTTCGCATAGAAATCTCAGGTTTGTTGTTGTTTAACCAGATGGAGGGGCTTGTCCTCTTTCTGCCCCTGCCATCCCACGCTCAAGCAAATCCCTCTCCTACTCTCTCATCTCTTGCCCTGTGACCCTGAGCTAAGGCAGTGGGGAGCACAGGCTAGGGAGCTGTGCTTAGGAGAGGAGCAAGGAAGAATGGGCAGTAGTAGCAGATCCGATAGCTTAGTATGTCATGTCGAAGAATGTCCCAAGGTTGATTTATATAGTCATACCAAATAGATGACTGGACTGCACAATAGTGCACTTAAAAGCCTTGAAAATGTAAGTCTTATTGAAGTATCTTAAAGGGAATTATACCTTCCAACGCAGAGCACAACCTGCTAAAATGTTCTTGAGTCCTCACAAATACCTTTCCTATTTCTCTCAAGCTCCACCCTGTCTTGCTCTCTCCCTCTCCTGTCCTCCACTCCCACCCCCAGATCTGTTCTTTTCTTCTGAGAAGTGCTCCTTGTCTTTTCTTTGTAGGTCGGCTGTCCCCCATTTGGTACTCAAACATGAACTTTTTAGAAGGCAGGGCAGAAAGCAAGGTGAAGAATTGTTACACTTTGATATTTCATCCTCATCGTGTTCCAGAATGATTTACTTCTATATGCAATGGGAATGGCCATCGGGGAGGGACAGCGTTTGAATCCCGCTTGCCCCCAGCAGATGGCAGTCTTCCCACAGGTGACCTGGAGCACCGGCTGGTCCTCCCATGTGGGTTTGTTCCCTGCAGCAATGGGGTTTGTGTGCTACAAAATACAACATAAACAGTGAAAGGGAATAAATTAACCATAATGTTCTGATTTATCTCCTAGAGGGAGATGCTATTAATTATCTGGCTCAAAATACTTCGGTGGCTTCTTCCTATTGCCCTTTAATAAAAGCAGAACTCCTCCAGGGCTCATGGTGATGGACCCAGCCACAAATCCTTCTTCTGTCCTTTCCTTGCTCCCTTCCTTCCAGCCACCCTGACCCACTGTCTTGCTGATTCTACCACAGGGCCTTTACACTTGCTGTTTTCCGTCTGCAATGCTCTCCCTCTCTCCTTTCCCCTTCTCCCCCCAGATCATCACGTGTCTGGCACCTTCTTGTCTTCCTTCCAACAGTTCAAGTGTCATTTCCTCCGAAAGGCTCTTCCTGGGCTACTTTTCCTAAAGTAGACGCCCCCTTCCTTCTGCCTTACCAGCCACATCATGCTGCTTTATTTTCTTCCCGACACTTATCAGTGTCTGAAGTTGTTTACTTGCTTATTGTCTATCTTCGTACCTAGATGGTAAGCTGCATGATGGTGGGACAGGGACTTTAACTCTCTTGACCCTTTTCTATTCCAAAGCTTACAATGAATGGATATAGTCACTTTCTAGATTCACTCAATAGTTATTGAGCTTAGAGTAGCTTATGTTCATTAGGTGTTCTAAATATTTAATGTATCTCGTTTTATCTTTAAGACAACCCCTTTGAAGTAAGTGCTGTTTGTGTCCCCATTTTACATGTCAAAGTGGGACCAGCATTCAAAGCAAAATCAGTTGATCCAAAGCCTGTGAACAACTGCAATGAATAGATAGGTTGGCCCAGACGGCCTTGAATGGGAGAGAGGAAGTACTGCTGTTATTTTCTGTGGAAGAGGGGGCTGAGAAATATTTTGGGGACAGGGAGTGATGCTGGAGTTGGGCTACAGGAAGATCAGCCAATATGGATAGATTGGCTGGTTCCAGAAAAATTTGAATGTTTGAACACTGCCGTGCCCAAGAGTCATGGCTCCAGATGCATATTGGAAATTTCAACTTGACCATACGCATAGTAGAAGAGGAAGCTTGATGCTGTTGGAAAGAGCACTGGACTAGGAGACAGGACACTTGGAATTTACTTCTGGTTTTGTCTTAGCAGTGTGTCTGTTTCTTTTCTAGAGAATTGAGGTGGTTACACTGGCAAATGACTATGAGCGCCCCTAGTGTTGAGTCTGTATTTGAATACAAACTGCTTAATTTTGATATAACAAGAGTTTGCCAAAGTGTGATTACTATATATTCTTGAATATAAGGAAATTAAAAAAATGTTTTTGCCAATTTGAATATATAAACTTTTAGTGATTAAAGTTAAAATAGACAAATGTTCATTTATAATTGTACTATAAAAATTAAAATTAAAAATTAACATATTAAACTAAAAATAAAATAACACATTAAAATAAATGGTACAATTTAGAAATATTTCTTATTCCTAATGTCACATTTTATGGATAACAGGTCTATTTAATTTTTTCATGTGTATATTGTACATCACTGGAGTCACTTTTTGAGTAATTTAACACACTTTTTTAGGGAGCATCATTTTTATTTCTAAGTTGTTTGAGAAAGAAAACTTAACAGATCTTTTTATTATGGAGATTTTCAAACATGCACAAAATAGAGAATGCCGTAATAAACTCTACATACCCATCATCTAGTTTCAATAATTAACGTTTTTTTGAATCTTGTTTTATCTAGGCATCCCGCACTTCATTTTTGGGGCAACCTACAGGACAAATTTGTTTTAAAGAAAATAGTTGAGGCCGGGCGTGGTGGCTCATGCCTGTAATCCTAGCACTCTGGGAGGCCGAGGCGGGTGGATCGCTCAAGGTCAGGAGTTCGAGACCAGCCTGAGCAAGAGTGAGACCCCCCCCCGTCTCTACTAAAAATAGAAATAAATTATCTGGACAGCTAAAACTATATATAGAAAAAATTAGCCGGGCGTGGTGGCGCATGCCTGTAGTCCCAGCTACTCGGGAGGCTGAGGCAGTAGGATCGCTTAAGCCCAGGAGTTTGAGGTTGCTGTGAGCTAGGCTGATGCCACGGCACTCACTCTAGCCAGGGCAACAAAGCAACACTCTGTCTCAAAAAAAAAAATAAAATAAAATAAAGAAAATAGTTGATATCATGCCATTTCACTCATAAATACCTCAGTATACATCTCTAATTGCTAAAGAGGTATTTTAAGAAAAATCCCATAATTATCATGTCATAATTACACTGAACAAAATTTACAATTTATTCTTTAAAACCATCTAATGCCCACTAAATACTTAAGATTCCCTAATTGTCTCAAAAATGTATTTTTACAGTTGATTTATTGGAATTATGACTTAAGGGCCGAACATTGCATTTGGGAGTTAGATCTCTTGAAGGAAACCAAAATATTTCTCCCCAAGATATTGAGGATTGTTAAGTTAAAGACACTAAAAACTCAGGAGAACACTCTGCCTCGGCCTCTGTGTCCCTGATGGCAGGACATAAATCCTTCCTTGCTGGACACAGCACTTGCTTATCGGCCCAGAGAAGGCTCCAGCAGGCACCAGAGAAAGCTGGGAACAGATTTTACTATCTTTCCCACATTTTCCTGCCTTCTTAGAAGACTGGAACTGCTCTCTCCTTTGTCTTGTCACTATATAAGATTTATGGCCTTTGTTAAAATACCATTTAAGCAAAGCCTCCAAGTCACTGCCTTGAGAGAGAAATACTTTAGCAGAGGCCTCTCCTGGTGACAGGTATAGCACCGTGTTCATAAACTTCTGCTTGTTTTCTTTTTAATCTGATACTTGTTTTCAGGAGAGTGTCTCAACTAAGAACCTAAAAAGGGAAAGAAAATAGTTTTCTCCCCTACACTCTCTTCAGTCTCTGTTACTCTTTATCACTTAAACCTTATCTTCTCTCCCTTTGTGAAACACCATTTATTTGTCAGAAAAATTGGGTAAAATATTCTGAATTTGATTCTTTCTTTGTGACATCTTTAACTTGTTCCTTTAGCTCTGCTATTTCTTGCCAACTGCAATTATAGATTAAGAGGCTTGCTTAGATTCAGAATGCATTATTTTTGGCAAGACTCTTTGGTGGGTGGTGCGGAGTGTGTACTTCCTCTGGCATCACACTTTGAACAAGGCACAGGATGTCTGGCTCTCCCACCCGTGGGGAGTCTAAGATTGATGGGTGGGTTCAGGTGAGGTCAGCCTGATCGCTCCATTTTAAAGTTCCCCATCACCTTTTCACCTAATGTTTTTCACCAGTGTTGCTCATTGCCTAAGTTCCATGATTTTATTAGGAGTAAGACGGGTCCCCTTTGAACCTGTGTTTGATGCAGTCACTGGAAATTATGCTACAAGCCATCAGAACCCATTTATGTACCCATTCCCCCATAATCCATTTATTTTAAAAAAAAGGAAGGAAAAGAAAAAAAAGAACCTATTCATATAATGCAAGAGTAGGAATTTAAAAAATTTCATCCTGTAGGTGTACTTTTGCCTTTACAATACAATCACTATGTTGTGTATTGTTTTGCTTTATACAATGTTTAAAACTTGTTTAGAGCAACACCCAGCACTCATGATCATAAGATCATATCCCCAAGAATAATTACTAAAGTTGTTTTAAATTTCTTAACCCCTCCCCCCCTTTTAAATACTAATTTTGGTAGAGAGAACTCTGTAATCTTCCCATTCTAGCATCTACTGAGGTTGTTTCAGGCTAATATGTTTTCCTGACCAGTTCTTTGTCGGGAAGATACAGTAATTGAGAAAGTGCCTCCTAAGATGGGTTCTTGTAAGAGGTTGCATGTAAGGTGATCTTTTCTGAAGAATAATTCCTTTGGGAAAAATCTTGACTTATATTGTCGTTTATAGTACTTTACAGGAAACTTCCTTACCTTTCTTAATTAAACTTGGTTTCATGAAACACATATCAAGAGTGAATTCTGAAGAAGGAAAAAAAAAAGTAAGAATATAGGATTCTGTTCCGCTTTCCACGATCAAGTCTTATGATTTATTCTCTGCCTTGTATAACACCAGTAGGACCTCACAAGAGAGATTTCTTTCTTTCTTTTTTATTTCAAGATATTATGCGGGTACAAACAGTTTGGTTACAAGTAATGGCTTTGCCTCGCCAGATTTCTTTAATATTTCAATATTTGACGCAGCCCGGCACGCCAGGCGCCCCCTGCCCGCGGACCGTGGCCTCGGCGTCCCGCCGCGAGAGCGCCACCTGGCGGGGGACCAGCCCGGCGCGAGGCGGGCGAAGGCTGGGCAGCACCGCCAGGCCCGGCCGGCCCGGGGACCTGCACGGCTGCTTCCCCGCCGGAAACACGGTCAGCAGCTGGAAAGTCGGTCGAGAGACACGCACGGGGCCATCGGGGCCACCCCGTCGCCCGGCACAGCCGTGCGTGTCGGTGCTGCGTCTGTTGGCATTTGCACGTGGCCAAGTGATCTGCCTTGGAGAAAATGAAACCAAGAAATAAATGGCGCCGAAGCCCCTGCTCCCCTCTTCTTCCGGGATAAGATTCCAATGTTAAGAACAGCTGGTGTCTTTGCTTTCACTAGTAGAATACTCAGATACGACCGTGCTGGGCGTTGTCATGTGTGCTTCCTTTGTTTCATTTTATTCTCCTTCCCCTCTCCCTCCACTATTTTTTCTACCTCCCCCCTTGACTTTTTCATCTTAAAAGCATATATACCCTCTTGTAGTGTATGTGTTTATGCAAGCAAGCTCAAATGCCTTTAGAAATGAGGGGAGGGTGTAAACAGGTAAAGAAACCAGTGAAAATACATGTGAGTACGAGTTTACAATTAGGTTTAACGTTTTACCAATAGTAATTTTCGTAGTTGGAACCCTTTAATAGTAAACACTTCTTAATTACTTATCAGTTACTTAAACAAATGTTTCTTTTACTCACAGAAATTTAAGCAGAATCTTAATTCCTGGGTTTTTAGGAGTGATAGTAGTTGCCATTTATTGTGCGTTAACTGTGTTTTGGACATTATGCAGTGCTTTACATGTTTTATTTAACTTTCACATAACAACCTTTTGAGGCAAGAACCCATTTTTACACGTGAGGAGACTGAGTTACAGCGAGCTTAAGTAAACTTGCTCAAGATCAGAGGTTGGAGCCAAGATTTGAGTCCAGGTTGATTTTAGAGCCAGTGGTCTTAGCCATTAAAAAATATCATAGTGGTTCCCAAACTTGTCTGCTTCAAAAAATACTGATGCCTCCCCCAGAGATTGTGACTTAATCGGTCTGGAATGTGGCCTGGGACCTGGAATTTTAAAAAGATCTCCAGGTGATTCTAATCTGCAGAAGAGTTTGGAAATCACAGTAACAGCTGCTTTGCTTGGGACATTAGCTAATAAAAGCTACCTGAGAGCTTTTCCATCCTACCAAATAGTTACATAATATAAAAAGTGTGTTTTCTAAAATAAAGAGTGAAATCTCCTTTATTTACCTGTGGTTTATTTTTGTACATAGTGTGACATATTTAATTTGGCCATTTTCTCCAAATAGTTATTTTTCCTAGCTACTTCCTGTTTTGATTTGTGATGCTATCTTTATCATATCTTTAATTGCTGTTGAATCTAATTTTTGCTTTTGCTTTTATTTTTTAGCAAATCCTGTCTCCTGTGGCTTCATAAGGACATGGTGAGACCGTAGCTATAGTACTGTTCTCACAGACCTAAACTAGTGGGCCAGCCACGCTGGATGGGCTGACTTATTCTGGGGCATTTGAAGTGAAAGTCCATCTTGAGGTTTTTGAGAAGGTGATTCCTATGCTTCCCCTTTGTCATAAGGCCCTTTTCTAATCACAATTCCTGTGGGAAGAGGAATGAAGGAAGATAAATTGGGAAAGAAGATTGAGATGTAGGCCAACACTTCTTATATTCACTTAGTTTTTCATTTGTTTGCTAGATACTAGGTTTGTCGCACACTGGACCGGAACCTTTAAGGGACTGGGATTCTGCATTGACAATCTCATGTCATAGCTTTTGTGAAGCTCCAGATTAATATATCCCAATCCCCCTTGCCTGTAATTCAAGTACAGTAGCTAATGAAATTTCAAGAAAGTACCCTCTATGAAAAAAAAAAAAGGAAAATATGTGTGTGTGTGTGTGTGTATTCACATGCAATGTGCACAAATAAAGGCTGAAAATAGATGCTTACCCTTGGTTTGGCTAAGATGTGGGTAGAAGAGGAAATAATTCTAGTCTGAAAATTCAAAATCTAAAATGCTCCAAAATCTGGAACTATTGGAACACTGACATGATACCACAAACGGAAAATTCCACACATGAATACTTAACACAAACTTTGTTTCATGTACAAAATTATTTTAAATACTGTATAAAATTACCTTCAGGCTATATGTATAAAAGCATATAAAACATAAATGAATTTCATGTTTAGACTTGGGTCCCATCTCCAAGATACCTTATTATGCATATGCAAATATTCCCAAATCCAAAAAAAATCCAAAATCTGAAATACTTCTGGTCCCAAGCATTTTGAATAGGAGATACTCATCCAGTGGAATCATTGGAGAAATACCAGGGGCTCATATCAGTGCTTCATGTAGGTGAGAAGTAAATAATACCAGATTTTGTTTTTATCCACTTTTTAAGTAAGTGAGTAAAAACCATTCATATTTATTTTTATTGTTTAACCTATTTACATGTATGGTTATTACTTAGGCTTATTTTGTATTTGCTATTTACTATGCTTTACAGCAGTTTTTTTCTCTTTCGTGCAGTAAATACTACTACCCCATTTTTGTGTAATGCTTTGCAGTTTGTTTAAAAAAATATTTCTCACAAGAATTCTGAAAAGTAGGTAGGATGGCTATCTTAATTAAATTTTCCTGAGAGAAAATGAAATTCAGAGAAATTGTACTGCTTTCCCAAGGTGGTTTGGTAGCTAAGTAGTAGAGTGGGTAGAATTAACACTTAGTGAATATTACCAAGTATCCACTCAAAATACCACATTACTTCGTATAAATAATGTATACCGAGTGAGCAAACTCTCCTGTGGCTAGACAGTGAAAACAGTTTATGCCTAGTAAGTTAAAACATTTTTACGATTACTGTTATGATTTCTTACTGCTTTTTGCTTCTGTTTGATTGGTTAATTTGGAGTTGATTGTGTAAGGAAATTGTGCTATTTCCATTATCTATGCCTGTATCTTCTAAAAACTTCTTTCTTATACAAATGTGCTGTGCCTAATTAGCTATGAAAGAAAATTTCTGAATATAAGCAAGATACTAAAATATAAAAGAGCATTCTGTCTGAAAGAGAGAATTAGTAGATTGCCTCATCAGTAGAGACCTGAAATCAGTTCCATAATTGTTGCCAGGTAATCATGTATTTAATGGTGTGCACCCAAAGTAAGGATTTCAAAAACTTTCTTAGCTGTTGACAAACCATAGGAAACTATCAATGAAGACATTGGATGGCAATGTAATCCTTATTTTAAAAAAAAAATTGCCCTCAAGAGTGAAAACCCTTTAACTATATTCTTTGGTATCTGAACAGGAACACAAAACATTGTGAGGTAATGCAGTTCCCAAGAGAGATGGGAAATCCGTCTTAATCTTAAGATTAAGAGATGTAGGTTGGAGATGTAGCTGTGGGGACATAATGCATAAAAAGTGAATGAAAAGGTGAGGTATTAGTCAGACCTTAATAGAGAATTAGCAAATGTTAATGAGATTACCATTGTATTGCTGGTGAAGAAAAGGTAGCAAGGGGAATCTTGGCTGGGGTGATGATGGAAGTCAGGAGCTAACTTGCTTTAAAAGATTAGTATATAATGAGATGTTTTGTCTGCAACTATGGCTTGCTTTCTTTCCACCAAGCCACCCTCCCTGGAAAGTTGGCACAGGCTCTCACAGCAGGGATCACGCTGTACCTGCATGGCAAAGTCAGCCGTTCTTTTCTTGGGTAAGAATGTAGATTTTCTTCCTGGCAACGGACAGTATTTTCATTGTTTCTAGATGAACATGACTAGGCAAGGCTAGGGGGTAGCACCATATCAAATTGCAAATTTTTCACCACCAAAGAATCTTTTGGTTATCTCTACCCACTACCACAATCTCATGTCTTGAAAGATTTTTTTTTCCTTCTTGTTGTTCACAAAACACATTTCTTAATTATTTTTTAAAATTAGACACATATAAGTTTTAATCAGTCTTCTGTCAGTATGAAGTAACATATGGGGATGATATAATTCAGAAAGAAATTTAGTATTTGGGGTAGCTTCTACAGCCTTACTGTGGATGGTGTAGGATTCCATTTGACTTTGTGAAATATTCAGAAGGTTGCAGACTCCCATTATTACTTTCATAGGTCCCCTAAGGATTTGGGAACATCAGCCTGGGAGCCCTTGGACTAAGCAGCAGAGTCCTGAGAAACCAAGATGCAGATTGGTTAGTTGCAGTAGGAAAGGGAGCAGTTAGAAGAGTGCAGAGTGTGAGACATGGGAGAAGAAAGGCCTGAGCAGCTGGGCTGGAGACGGGGTGCCGTTCTTACTACCTCCTAACCTGCATTTTGTCTAGCAACCTCTTTGAGCAATAAAAGAATTTAAAGTATCTTAAATCAATAAACGACTTTACCTGGTTTATTGATAGTTCCATGATTTTCCCTTATAGAATAGTTAAACTAAGTTTATATTTTAAACAATTGAAAGTCAGTTCAATTCAATCTAATCAGGATTTACTACCTATAAGGTATCATGCTAGGTGCTGCAGGTGAGAAAGAAAAAAGGAACTAACGTTTATTGAGTACCCACTCCATGGTTAGAATGTGCTAGGCAACAGCCCTTTGAGATGGATACAATTATTTTTATTTATAGATGAGGCTAACCACACTGGCCTCCTGTTGTTCTTCAAACATATAGGCTTGCTCTTCCCCAGGGCCTTTGAACTTGCTGTTACCACTGGAATGGAATGATCTTTCTCTGGAAAATGTGTATAGTTAGTCATTGTTCAAATGTAACCTGATCACTAATGCCTACCTGACCACCCTATTGAAAATTGCAACCCTCTCCCCGCCACATACTCCTTATCCCCTTATAGCTCTGCCATGCAGGATGTGTGGCTTCGGGGACACGTGTGCAAGGGGGAAAGTGAGAGAGGGTGGAGGCCTACAGCCCTTCCGTGCATTGCCCTGGTAGTGCTGCCCACTACGCCTGCTGAAGTTAGACGTGACTAGTCACTGACCCCAGACAACTGCAAGGGAGGCTGGGAAATGCAAGGGAACCCGTGGACACCTGGAGAGCACACACTGTCTCTACTACAGGTGGATTAAGAACAATCAGGGAAGGTTCAAAGGAGCAGAGTGGGGCACAAAGGGGGTTGTTGGTATCAGAAGTATATTTCACTTGTTTCATAGTTTTGCCAAAGCCAGGCATTCTGTCTGAAATTTATCTGTACAATCTCTTCATAATCCAGTGCCACCAAGCCACCTACAAATTACATTAATATGCTAACTGAGGGTTATTGCTATTAACAAGTGTGCATTTTACCTAGGGTCTTCTGGAGACAATATACTTATTGTTTTGTTGCATACTTACTGCCTGTATTTTATTATGTACTATATCAATGCTTCTAGAAGTGAGAATTTTAGGTCCATGGTATTTTTGGACACTTGGAGCCTTTTAGCACTCTTCAAATCACATAAAATAATAGCATTTTTTTCCATAAATTGGATTTCTTTGAGTAGGAATCATCTGATGTAACAATATTTTTTAAGTATTCTCTTTGAATTAATCAGCTGGTATATTTGTTAGTTCTTTTTCTAGGAAGAAAATCCAAGATCTTTCTAGGCCTAAAAAGCAATGGGGAACTCCAGATAGGTAAGGCAATATTATATGGTCTTGTTTGTGATCATTGTGTCCGTTACATCAAATAGGTAAGTGTTATTCTTACCTGCCCACTAAGCCTGCATTCCAGGTTTATCCATCCACCTCAACTGGATCCACTGAAACAATATTGTCACCTCACTATAGTCAACACATGGAAGGCTAACCCTTGGTCAGTGGTTCCCAAATTTGCCTGCACATTGGAATCACCTGGGGAGCTTTAATACTGACTGATACCTGAGTTCTATTCTCCCAAATCCTGATTGAGTTGATCTGGGGTGCAGCCTAGGCTTTGGGAGTTAAAAGCTCCCCAGATGATTCTAATAGGCAGATAGATTTGAGAACCTCCACCCCAGGGTGTGACTCCACACTCCTTTGAAACTTTTGTGTGCATTCTTTGCAAGTGCACATGAAACATTTATCAAGATAAACCATATTCTGGGACATAAATAAGTCTCAATAATTTTTTAAAACATTCAAAATCATTTGTATTTTATTTATTTACTTATTTATTTAGAGACAGAGTCTCGCTCTGTCACCCTGGATAGAGTGCAGTGGTGTCATCATAGCTCACTGCAACCTCAAACTCCTGGGCTTAAGCAATCCTCCCGCCTCAGCCTCCCAAGTAGCTGGGACTACAGGCATGTGCCACCATGCCTGGCTAATTTTTTCTATATATATTTTTAGTTGTCCAGATAATTTCTTTATATTTTTAGTAGAGATGGGGTCTTGCTCTTGCTCAGGCTGGTCTCGAACTCCTGACCTCGAACGATCCTGCCGCCTCGGCCTCCCAGAGTGCTAGGATTACAGGCATGAGCCACTGTGCCCGGCCTAAAAGGAAACCTTTTAAAATTCTTGGTTATATTTCATGGATCCATCAAACAGATAAATATCCTATACTCTGGGGCCAAGTCCTAGATATGGACCATAGAAGATTAAATTTTTATTTCCTTGATGTTGTTAGTCATGGAACTGCTAAATATAGGTGATTTTAAAAATACTGGTGCGGTAATGAATTATCTGTATGATATGTCACTTTAATAGGTTAGCTGTTCTCCCCCCTTCCTGATGAACTTTGCAGCTATATTTTTCTTGACTGCAGATTCTTTGCTATTTCTCACCCCATTGATCCTTTTCTTCTAACTTATTTTGAGCCAAATCTCCTGCCTTTTACATCATCCCCAATGTTTTTAGTTCATACTATGTTCTAGTTTTTACGGCCAAAATTTTTAAGCAGCCAATAATCTCATGAGGGTTCAGTTCCCAGAAGGCATCATGATCAGGACCGTATTTTATGTGTTTTATTTAATTGTGGTGTCTAAGGTAACTTTTGTTTTGAATTTGAAACACTGAATGCAAAAACCCATATATATATATATATATATATATCTCCATCACACCTGCTTCCTAATCCCTGACCCTGCTAGTCTATCTTCACCTGAACTTTTATATTTGTCCCTATTCAACAACATTTTTTCACTCTTTTTGTTATTACCATTGATAATCAGTTATTTTGTTAATCCGTTAATTTGTTATTACCACTGGCCGAATCCCATTGTCCTTTATTTTTTCAGTTTTCATCCTTCTTGATGTCTAAGTTATATTTGATGCATCTTGTCTCAAGCTCTTCATCTCCTTGACTTCCATTACATGGTGCTCTCACCTCTACCCACCTCTCTCTTCTTTGGGAACGTAGTTGCTGTCTTCCCCACTGCGGCTCCCCTGTTCTGGCCCTCCTCACTTCCATTCTTCCTGAGGTCGTCCTCTCCGCTCTGATACCTTCTGCTGCATGTCACTATCAGGTGAATCTCCAGGTTTCACCATTTCTTCATTCATCAGACCGTTACTGAGCACCTCTCGTGTACAGCACTGAACTATGCAGCAAAGGGAAATCTCCAAAAGACTAAGACAAGATCTGAAAGAATATATGGCAGGAGAGACAGGCACTCTTGTCAAAATCGTGGAGGTCTTGTAAGCCACAGTAAGGAGTTAGGAATTTACTAACTAGTTAGGAATTTACTAAAGTCAGTGGAAACCTTTGAAGTGTCTTGAACAAAGGGGTAACTTGATCAGATTTGCATTTAGAAAGATCATTGGCAGTGGTGTGGCCAATATTTGAGCCAATATTCAGGAAATGGAATCAGTGGAATGTAGTGGGTGGGGATATTAATTCATTAATATTTCTAATAATGACCCCAGCTGATGTTTATGGAGCAGAGAAAGAAAGATTATATCCAAAAATACAAGAAAAGTTGAAGAAAAGAAAACCTGAGGCCTTTTAAAGGGATAAGCCCAGTTAGTTGGCAAAATGAATTATGTACAAAGTTGGTTACTGAGATACCTTATTCTTCCTCCTCGGTTTCAAGGCCGCCTCTGCCCTCCTTTCCCATTCCAGCAATGTTACTTAATTACCTCTCCATAGGACTTGCAGCTTCCACACAAACATTCCTGGTTCAAGAGCTGATCATTCCCATTTCCCTCTGTTATTCCAACATGGAACATGCCTCAGTTCTGGCCGTCTGTGCCTTTTACTTTCTTCCATGAAGCCTTCCCAGGTAAATCCTGTACTGATTTCTCCTTTTCTGTTCGTCTCCTGCACAGTGACCATGCCTATTTCACAGGGCTGTTGAGACTAGCTGAACTGTTGTCTGTAAAGTACTTAGCACAGTGTCTGGCACACGGTATTTCACGAAGGGTAGCTATTAATAGTATTCTGTTACTATTTTATTTTCCGACCACTTGGTACAGGGCTTCACCCAAAATGGGAGCATGGTGTAGTTGGCATGCCCATTTTACGACAACCTGAGTATAAATCACAGTGTTTACATGATGGCAGAAACAGAACTATCTCTAATAGGTTCATTTTTGGTCACCGTGTTTTAAGACAATAGATAACACAATCTTCTTATATTCTTATTTTTAACTTCCATAAATATTATAGTTTATCCATTTCTGATGCCTGGAAATTAAAAACTTCTGCGTTAGAAATAGTTCTCAAAATGAAGGAAAATTAGTATAGAAGCTGTCAAGAGCTATTTCTTAGATTTGTATTAGCAGTGAATTTCTTATCATTTTATTTCTGTGCTTCTTAACAGAAAACTGTTTTGGGGAAATCAGGATCCTATTCGTCCTGTTCCCCAGGGTGCATTGAAGGCTCAGCTGACCCAAAGACTTGAGGATCTTGCCCAACACAAAAAAGTCTCCAGCCTATACGTACCTAACAGGTTAGTGCGCATGTGTTATCAGGTTACTTTGTCAGGAGTTCTTAGGGAAAATGAACATAGGACCCAGGCCTTTTATCTAAATGCCACAGATTGTCCAATCTGCAGTCAAAATTTACTGAGGATTAAGGATTCTATATCTGTTTCTAACCTGATGCCACAGGTAGACTTTTCCAGACGAAAATCTAGTATTTAGCTATTGCACACTTATAACATCTATTAATACTTTGGCTTATGAGGATTTTGGTTTGTTAATAAAATGAGGGCGTTATAGAAGGATGCTTCTATAGTTAGGAAAACATCTGTTTAAGATATGTTTGAAGAATTCTACAGAAGCCATTAACTTTTCAAGTTAGGATCCCCAATTTTGGGATTAAAGAAACTTGAGAAGTTGAGGGATATCTGAAATCACCTGTCAGACTCCCTCAGAGGACGGGCCACTCCCTCCCTCTACGTTCTCACCTTGGCTTCAGTGACACGCTCTGTCCCGGCTCCCCACCTGTCTTCCTCACCCTGCCCTCTCAGTCTCCTCCCCAGGTTCCTCTTTCTCTGTCCGTGTTGCGCAGTGGCCCGTCCTCGGCTTCTTTCCCTTCCTGCTCTAAACTCTCGCCACGGGGGTGAATTGTCCTCTCATGTGGGTTTTGCTTTCCTCCTTGTGGTGACGACCTCCACGTCGTTATCCCCAGCCTACACCTCTCTGCTTTCTCAGAAATACTAGATTCCCCTGTGGGATGGTACCGCAGAACCTCCAACTCAACATGTTTGAAACAGAACTGCTTTTATTTATTTTTTTTTAACCATTATTATTTTTTTGAGACAGGATCTTGCTCTGTCACCCAGGCTAGAGTGCAGTGGCGTCATCAGAGCTCACTGCAACTTCCAACTCCTGGGCTCAAGCGATCCTCCTGCCTCAACCTCCCAAGTAGCTGAGACTACAGTTGTACACCACCAGGCCTGGCTAATTTTTCTATTTTTTCTAGAGACAGGGTTTCACTCTTGCTCAGACTGATCTTGAACTCCTGATCTCAAGCAATCCTCCCACTTCGGCCTAGAATTACTTTTAAATCTAATATTGGTTGAATTGGATTATTTATTTCAGAATGATATTTACAGGCTGAGGCGTTGGTGTATTTGTTTGCTTTTAAAAGTTTATTCAAGAATATGAATTCAACAATTTCCTTAATGGAGATTACTTCATTTGTGTGAATAAGAGAATCCCAGTTGTACATTATTAATTTCATTTTCTTTCTAGAAGATATATGAATGATCCTTCCATGGTTCGTGACTTATACCATTATGGTTGGTGACACCTTACTGCTAAATTTGATTCAGCAAATATATTGTGATAGACGTTGCAGGGTGTCTTAGTCCATTTAGTGTTGTTATAACAGGACACCCGAGGCTGGGTAATTTGTAAAGAAAACAGGGTTATTTAGCTCACAGTTCTGTAGGCTGGGAAGTACAAAAAGCGTGGTGGGCATCTGCTCAGTTTGTGGTGAGAACTTTTCGTGCTGTGTCATAACATGGAGGAGAAAGTCAAAGGGGAAACAGACACGTGGGAGGAGGCAAAACCCGAGGGGCATCCTGGCTTTATAACAACCCACTCTCTCAGGAACATTCCCGTGAGAACTAATCCAGTCTCAGGAGAGTGAGAACCCACTTGGGAGGGGTCCCCTCAAGACCCAGACACCTCCCACTTCACCCCACCTCCTGACCACCCCACTGGGGATCAAATTTCAACATGACCTTTGGTGGGGACAAACAACCACATCCAAACCATGCCACAGGGGCAAAGCCAAGTAACACATAATTATCACTTTTATGGGACTTATCATGTGTTACCGGGACATACATGGTAAAGTAATAAGTAACAAGGCCAAAAAACAAGTGTTTTTTTGGAGTTTAAAAAAGAAGAGATTATATTTACTTGGGAGGGATTGAGGAGAAGAAAAATAAAAGCTGAATCTTGCATATCCCTAATCCCTCTTCCTAAAAGGATCCTAAAATTTCTTCCAGAAAAAAAATTATGCATATATTTGCATATGTATATATTTTAAGCAAAAGGAATCTTTAGTGTTTGTATATGTGGTTTCCTTCTGGTAAAATCTGTGATTTTAGCTCTTGTAAGATACATTCACCAGACTTGAGCCATTAATACACTACTTTGCAAGTTGCCATATTTGTGTACCATGAAATTATTTATTCAGTATTTGTATTTAAACTGACATGTACTTAATGTAACTCTTAAAATACCAACCCCTTCCTCTAAATTCACTCAAGTACTATCTAAAACCACCTTGAATACTATTTGTGGTATGTGTACATCACATTTGTTTCATATGATTTTAGACTTTTCCTTTATATCTTTATTTATTATACTTAATTCTGTACTGTATATATAGGATATATTTTAAAAGCCCACAAAAATCTCCCATAGGCCTACAATTCAGAGAAACCACTCATATTTGTCATATTTTCTTCTAGTCTTTTTTTGTGTATGTGTATATTTTAATATGTAGCCTACTTAAGATTTTGAAATAATAAATATATAATTTATACAATGCTTTTTTATGCTTAAAAATCTTTCCACTTTTTTTTTCAGGAAGAGTAGATAATGTATCAAGCAGGCAATTCTTCTAGTGTTAGAGATTTAGTATATTTCCAAATTTTTGGAACCATATATAACACTGTTGTGAATGAACTTATTTGTGCATGAAATTTAATGAATTTTGAATTATACCCATGAGTTTGATTACATGAGTCAATTACTACATCTAAAGGTAAGAATGTTGTTCAGGCTTTTGATACATATTGTGAATTTGCTTTTGGTGCGTGTTGGTTGAGTGACTAAGCTTTTTTGCTGGGGTGCATGTTGGTTGATTGACTAAGCTTTTTTGCTGCACTGGCCCTCTGAGGAAAGACTGTAGGGGAGGGGAGGGGATGGGTACAGGCAGTGAGGGAGGTTACAGGAACAAGAAAAAGGTGAAGATGCTGTTATTTACTTGAAATTTGGTTTCCAAGATAAGGTGGCCATTTCTCTATCTCTTGCAACATACAACTTTAGTCAGAAGCAAATTTTTTCTAGAAAAGGCCAGATAGTAAAGTTAGCCCTATAGTCTACCCAACTTTGCCATTATAGGTTGAAAATAGCCATAGACATTATGTGAACTGAGCATGTGTGTGCTCCAATAAAAGTTCAGAATTTTTGCGTCTGTGTTCATGTCTGTCTGTGTATAGACATTGGTCTGTAGTTTTTTTGTAATATCTTTGTTTTTGGTGTTATGTAATCCATCCTCATAGAATCAGTTGAAAGTGTATAGAATTGGTATTTGTTTTTTCTTTAAATATTTGGAGGAATTCTCCAATGAAGTCATCTGGGCCTGGAGTTTTTTAGTGGGAAGGTTTTTAACTATCAATTCAATTTGCTTAATAGATACAGAGCTATTCTGATGACCTATTTCTTTCAAAATGAGCATTGGTAATGTGTGTCCTTCCAATAATTTGTTCATTTCATCTAAGTTTTAAAACCTAATGGCATAAAGTTGTTCATATGTTCTTTTATTTTCATTTTAATATCTGTCCAATCTCCAGTGATGATCTCCCCTCTCATTCTCTCTTATTTGCTGATCATTTTGGCTAGAGGTTTATCAATGTTTTGTTTTATTGATTTCCTTTCTCATTTTACTATTTATTATTTCATTGATTTCCCCTCCAATCTTTATTATTTCCTTTCTTCTTCTTACTTTAGGTTTTATTTGCTCTTTTGCTAGTTTCTTAAGGTAGAAACTGAGATCATTGACTGGAGACCTTTCTTCTTGTCTAATATAGTCATTAGTGTTATGCATTTTCCTCTAAGTATTACATTGGCTGCATTTCACAAATGTTGACATGTTGTTTTTTCATTTTTATTTAGTTAAAAATACTTTCTAATATCCCCTCTGATATCATGTTTGAGCCATGAATATTAGATGTGCATTATTTAGTTTCCAAAATATATGGAGGATTTTCCAGATATCTTCTTAATGATTTCTAATTTAATCCCATTATAGTTAGAGAACATACTTTGCATAATTTCAATCTTTTCAAAATTATTGAGACTTATTTATGCACCAGAATATGGTTTATCTTGATAAATTTTTCATGTGCACTTGCAAAGAATGTGTACTTTGCTGTTAATAGACGAAGTGTCCTATAAATGTCACTTAGGCCAAGTTGGTTGGTAGTTGTAGTCTTCTATATCCTATTGATCTTTTTCCTTACTTGTTCTATCATTATTGAGATGGAGTATTAAAATTTTTTGACCATAATTGTGGATTTTTCTATTTTTCCTTGAAGTTCTATCAGTTTTTGCTTTATGTACTTTGAAGATCTGTTCTCACATGCATCCAAGTTTAGAATTACAGGTTGAGCATCTCTAATCCAAAAATCCGAAATTTGAAATGCTTCAAAATCTGAAACTTTGTGAGCATCAACATGACTGGAAAACTGCACACCTGACCTTGTGATGGGTCACAGTCAACATGCAGGTGCACAACACAGTTTATTCAGTGTCCCAAGGGAAAAAAGACCTTTCCAGCCCCCTTCAGCTGTGATAAATCTTTTCTGAGACTTGGATGCATGGATGACTGTGGGAGGCGGAGAAGCACATAAAGGCAGCAGCAGAGCATTCTATTAATATGCAATATCTATAAGGAAAAGATAAGCACATATGAAACTTAAATATACAAGCTCATTAATAAAAATCATGTGAATAGTGCTTTGTAAATTATGAAATGACATATATATACTTCTATTTTATCTTCATAACCATGATAAAATATATTGTTTTCTCCATTTTCTAGAACATCCATGTACTTCTAGGTATTGGCAGCATAAGGCATAAGTACTGTGGTCAGTATGTATTTTCGTGGTAGTTGGTGTTTGCCATTCCCACCTGAGACACTGTTGAGAATGACTTTTGTCTCTGTCATCCTCCCATCTTCTTTCTTTGTACCTCTCACCTACTGCCTGGGCCTTTTACCCCTTGCCCTGCTCTCCCGGCACATCTTGCCTTTGTGCTGCTCCTTGGCTGCTTAATCCCCTCTTCTTCCTGCCCACTGTGCTCCCCTTACCCGAGTCTAATCTCTTTGAAGTGCCCCATTGTTCAAAATCACCTTTTCCATCATGTCTCCAATTCCCAAACCCAACTGCCATTTCCTGCAAAAGTCTAATCCCAGGTAAGTGTTGGAGGTTTCCTGCTGGGCTGTGTGTGTGGGTGGGGGCGGCTGAGTCGGTTCAGCCAGGCCGTGGACCCAGGGTGGGCAGTCCCTGGCCCTCTGAAAACAGATGCGTGGTAGTGTGGACAGGCCGCAGGCCTGGGGGGTCGTAAGCAAGGGGGATACAGGCTTCAACGCAGCCTGAGGCTTACAGTGCAACCAGCAGACAGAGGCCTGGGCAGAGGGATGCAGACCCCATCCGAAAGGAACCGAGGTCCTTTGGAAAATAATGGAAGCAGAAGTGGGACGCAGTCTGAGTTAGCACCAGGTCTGAAGCAGTCAATGGCACTTCCTTTTCCATTGGTGATATAATATATTTTGATAAAGAAAGATGGAGGGGCAGGGGCGATAAGAAGAATAATATTATTACTTATCCTAAATAAAATCTTAGTTAACAAGCCCCATTAATGATCGAATAATCTATGCACATGATCGAGTAGAATTTATCCCTAAACTCAAGAATTCTTTAACACAAAGTATCAATATCATTCATCCTATAAACTAAAAATATAGTAAAAAATTTAATTATTTATATGGATGCTAAAGGGAGTATTTAGGTTTAAAAGAAGCATATATTCTCTTTACATCAATATAAATTTCGATCTACTTAGAAGATGTAATTTATTCCAGAACATTATCTGTTTTGAGTAGAATAATGGAAGCCAATGGAAAACTTGATGGCTGAAACGAAACCATCTCTAAAGCAATTAATTTCTGCTCATATGGAAATTGGCTCAGCTGTAAAGAAGTAAACTGTCATACCTGTGCCCCTAGGCCTGGAGATCAGTGTTAGAAAATACTATAATAATTTGAATTCATGCTTGTTTTACTCAATTCTTTTCTCTTCTACAACTTGTAGGGCTCAATATTACTACAGCTGTGGAAGAGAGTCTGTAATTTGGACAATCCCTCCTCCTGCATTGTTTAGCCAACCCTCCAAAAGGATCCAGAGGCTGGCACAGCCCAATAGATTCAAAAGACAGACTCTACCAGATAGGTAGAGTATTTTGAGAATCTCCATAAATTCTAATTTAAATTGGTTAAATATCATAGTGTTGTTTTTCTAATTTTAGCATGTGCAGTTTTCACGAGTACCCTTGTGTTTCAAAGCATCAGGCAAAAAAGTCAAATATTTGTAGCAGTTGTAGGTAATCAGAAGATCATCCTCAGTAATTATATTTGACTCAAATTATGGTGAAGCTAAAATTCACACTTAACCTTACTGTTGTCAGCCAATTGAAAGGAAATGTGCAAATAAAACATCACAGGCTAGGCCAGGCACCGTGCCTCACACCTGTAATCCTAGCACTCTGGGAGGCCAAGGCAGGTGGATCCTTTGAGCTCAGGAGTTCAAGACCAGCCTGAGCAAGAGTGAGACCCCATCTCTACTAAAAATAAAAAGAAAATTAGCCAGAAAACTAAAAAATATATAGAAAAAATTAGCCGGGCATGGTAGCATATGTCTGTAGTCCCAGCTACTAGGGAGGCTGAGGCAGAAGGATTGCTTGAGCCCAGGAGTTTGAGGTTGCTGTGAGCTAGGCTGATGCCACGGCACTCTAGTCTGGGCAACAGAGTGAGACTCTGTCTCAAAAAAAAAATTAAATTAAATTAAATTAAAAATTGGGTAATGGGGAGTGACTGCTAATAGGTATGAGGATTCTCTTTGGGTTAATGAAAATGTTCTGAAATTCAATAGTGGTGATGTTGCACAACTTTGTGAGTATGCTAGAAACCACTGAATTGTATAACATACTTTAAAAGGGTTAATTTTATGGTATGTTAATTATATCCCAGTAAAACAAACAAAAAACAAAACAAAAACTAACAGACTACTCCTGGAGAATAATCATATAATTACTTGAAAAAAAACTTTCCATAGTAGATTTGTAGGTTTGTTGAATGGTTAGATTTTTGGTCAGGGAAAGAAAACAGCCTATGAAAACTGGCCAAGTGATTGAGAGTGATGACCAGCACCGTCCTAAATTGCACTGTACAGGAGACGCAGTGGTGACTGGCATTATTCTTTCAGGGATTTAATGTGAGATTTTGGCAGGAAGTGAGGTGTTTTTCAGACGCCAGGTCACAACCCATCCAAAATGGATCATGAAATCCATTCCAGTTTTTTCCTTAGTGAAATCAAATTAAATTTTAAAAATCAGAATACATTGTATAGGGTAAGCATTGCTTTGTGATAATTTTGTTTCTAATACACAAACACACATTTCCGTCTACTGTAGCACAGTATAAAATGAACTTCTTACTGTGGATCATAGTAAAAAATTTTCTGAGAAACACCAATCTGTAGAAAGAGCACTGATGATTGTGGGAAAAGATATTTCTAAGATAGAAATATATATAATTGGTTGGAAGTTGATTGTAACAAAGAAAAATCCAGTGATTGTTCCTTCATCCAACAGTTACGATAGTTCATGTTTCTATGTGCATATAGGCCCTTCAGTGATTACTTAGCAAGAACGGCTCTCCAAATCCCTGATCCTTCTCCCCGGATATTACAACTCTCGATAGCCAAAGGCACAGATCCAAACTACCTTCCTCCAAGAACCGTAAGTGAGCCCATGTGAGAAAAGAAGTTCCTGATTGACTTTGTGACATGCTACCCTCTTATTTCTAGGTGTGTATTTTCCTTTTCTTCTTCTTTATTTTTCTGTCTCATCAAATGAACTTTTCTGACAGCCTCCTCTATGCCTGGTACATCAGGATTGAATCAGAGAAGCAGAACCGCTATGAGTGACATAGAATAAGGGCTTTACACTAGGGATTAGCCCAGAAGCAATTGTGGGAGCTGGTGGAGAAGCCTATGGAAGGCTGTTACGGCAGCTAGGACTTGAGTCTGGTTATAGATGTAGAAGCAGTAAGAGGCAGCAGGGCCAGGCCATCAGGAAAAGCCATTACAAGTTCTTCTGGCAAGGGGAGGCTAACCTTCTCTGCCGGAGGAAGGGCTGATTCTAATGGTAAGGAAGGCTCAGCAGTATTTAGGGGTTTCAGGTCCCCAGCTTCATTGGAGTCTGCCCATATGTCCCTCTTTCAGTGTTCAAGGCCCCACTCTTCCAGTCATTGCCCGAACTTTAACATAAGAGACCGTACAAGTTTGGGCAATTTTCACTGTAATTCAGCCACTTACAGAATTAGATTTTGAGTTTGGTCTTTAGGATTTTCAGCCCAGTGATGATAGAAGGTAAGAATTTCTTTTAAGGAAGTCACAGAAGCTTTCTGGCCCCTTATCTGGACCTTACAGGGGGATTGTAAAGGCCTGAGTAGATCATTTCTAGTAAGTTCTGCAGTGCACTTAGAAACAACCACTCAACCCTACTGTACTTCTTTATTTCACGAAAATGTTTTCTGGCAGCAGCTACTTGGTCACACAAAGCCTTGCTTTCAGTGTTCCACTGCGTGCCGCGGACTACTGGTGCCTTTTTTTTTTTTTTTTAACCACTAGCAATAGGACCATTAATGCATTTAAATCTAATTAGTTTAGGAAACAAATTTCAGGTAATCTAGAACCAATACAGAGAACTTATCCTTAAAGTTCTTTTCTGGGTGTTTGTTGCTTCATATCAAACCACCCCCAAACTTAATGGCATAAAACAACCACCATTTTATTCTGCTCGAGGATTTTATGAGTCAGAAATTCTGACAGAGCAAGCGAGTGTGGCTCATCTCTGCTCCCTGATGTCTGGGGCCTGGGCCGGGAAGTCTGTAATGGCTTGGGTGTCTGAAATGGTAGTGGGCTGGAATGATCCAGAGGCTCCTTCACATCTGTCCTAGCTTGGGCTGCTGTGACCTAGTACCATAGACAGGGTGGCTTAAACAGAAGACATTTATTTCTCACAGTTCTAGAGCCTGAGAAGTTCAAGATTAAGATGCCGGCAGTTTCTATTTTCAGTGAGGTCCTACTTTCTGGCTTACAGATGGCCACCATCTTGCTGTATGCTCACATGACCTCTTCTTTGCTGAGAGGGAGAGAGAGAGGGAGGGAGAGGGAGAGAGCACGTGCGTGTGCTCTTGTCTCTCTTTCTTTTCTTAAAAGGACACTAATCCCATTATGGGGCTCCAACCTCATGACCTAATCTAAAGCTAATTACCTCCCAAAGGCCCCACCTCCTAATACCATCACACTGAGAGACAGGGCTTCAACATATGAATGTTGAAGGGACACAGACATTTAGTCCATAATAACATCTATGTGTGCTACCTAGGCTGGGATGACTTAAAGGCTAGACTCAGTTGGGAATATCTGTAGGAGCACCTCCATATGGCCTGGACCTGTCTAGGCAGGGCAGCTATGTTCTGAGAAGGAGTATCCTAAGATGGAGTGTCTCAAAGGTGAGCATTCCTAAAGAATAGGTGAAGCTGCATAGTTTTTTATGGCTTGGTCTTAGAAGTCACATGACGTCCATGCAGTCATCCTCTGTTGATTGATGCAGTTTTAAGTCTGGCCAGATTCAAGGGGGTGGGGATATAAACCCCACCCCTCAATGAGAGAAGCGTCAAAGAATTTATAGGCACTTAAGGAAGACTACCACACCCAATGATGTGAGTCTTTTTGGTATCCCTGAACATGATTTTTACGTGCAGAAAAGACTGTTCAGAGGTATGCTCTTGATTTAAATAAAAGTCCCATTTTCAAAATTTTGAATTTAAAAATCGGTTTTTCATAGGCTTTTAAGTTTAGTCTGTGAGTTTTATCATTTTGTTTATAATTCCAGCAGTTTTTAAAAATTCATTTTAAGAGTCCTGATAATGCATAACCAGAGACAACCTGCTCCAAGCTCCCTTGCCCCTGTTCTCAGACTTTCTTCCCTTCCTCTTTCCTACCTCATCCTCCCTAGCTTTCCTTCTCCCTTTACTTATCAAAATCTGACCCTTCCTTCAAACTCCAATCCAATGTCTCTTTATCCCTGAAAAGAGAATCTTTTTGGACTCTCCCACCTTTCCTCTGACATCTCTCAATACTTTATTTCTTTCCTCTTATGGATATCAAATAATCTAAATTATTTGCCTATAGGTCTATGATAATTGATTAAGAAATATTTGTTTAATGAATTGAATTAGTGAATTATTATTTTATTTCCTTTTAGACCATAAGCCTTATTGAAGGCAATGGTTGTCATGTATTTCTTTGATTTTCCCAGAGCCTGATAGGAGACAAAGTTTTATTCACATGAAATGCTCATAATGCATCAGTACGTCATGGTGTTATTCAGACAGGCAGGACTTTTGGTTTGAATCCCAGCTTTGCTACTTAGTATTTAGACTGATACAAATTACTGAACCTCATAGTACTTTGGTTTCTCTATTAGAGAAATAGAAATAAAAATGATACCCCAGATGGGGAATAAGTGAATTAATACATGTGAGACACTGCCAGTAACTATCATCATCCTCATTTAAACAACACAAGAAGGAATTTGAAAAATATCTTATGTATTTTATTTCTACCCACAGTTAAAGCCCTATTTTGTTTTTAGTTATTGATCATGTTCCCCTTCAAAGTCTTGTGGTAAGTTTTGAGTTTGAATACAAGTAATTTAAATAGAAGACCGTGTAATCTGAACAAATTGCCACAATCAAGATAGTGAGGGATGACTTGGGCGTCTAGTGGAAGCATACAGTTCTGCTTCTCCTCTTACTGGCTTTGGTTTCTTTTTCTTATCTGTTCCACAAGAATAAGACAGCCACTTACATTCCATTTAAGCATGGTGATTTGTGATGATGTGAGTCCCAATTTCCAAAGGGGAAAAATAATTAAGAACAAAGCAGAGTCTACCCCTTAGGGTGTTCTGTGGCAGAGCTGAGTCTTCCCTCTGGGCTGAGTTTATCAGTCCACACATTGGCATTACCAGTTATCTCTGAATCAATATGGAACACTGTTTGCTATTTCCTCCACATCTTTAGTTTAACAGCTAAGTTCCTGAGAAGCCGGGGTGGAGCCCCTAAATCCAGTTTGAGAACGATGGAAATGGATCCTCTCGGTTATGATCACAGGTTATTGCAAGATTCTCAACCTTTCTGCTGGATTGCTGAGAAGTCGGATCACAGATTTAGACATCTTGAACTAGACAGTGCTTATTATTTGATACTTACAGGTACTGTTTTATTTTTCTCCCTTAGATTGAAACCAAGATTTCAATTCCTACCCTGAGTGCTGTTGCAACTCCAAGAGTTGTAGACCTTGCCCACCCAAGGCTGAAGATAGAGGGTCTGTGCTTCGAAAGACAAAACAGTGAACTTCCCATCCGTCCTGTAAGCCATCACTGCCTTGACATCCTTCTGCTCACTCTCTGGTTCTTCCTGGGGTGCTATTTTGCCTCTACAGGGCATAGCCCAAAGTCATCAGAAAAGAGAATCTTGAAAGAGTGGTCTGTGGCAGGAAGGAAGACCTAGCTACGCGTTATGGAGAGAGGCAGCGGGGTAGAAGGCCAAGAGCATGGGTGTTCAAATCCCAGCCTTGCCACTACTAGCTCTGTGATGTTGGGACGACCTTCCTAAGCCATACGCATTCAACGAGTATTTGAACACCTACTGTGTGCCAGGCACTGATCCCAGTGAACAGCATGGCGCTCCATGCTAATGAGGGGAGACAGACAACAAATAAGTAAATGGATAAGATAATGTTAGATAGTGATAAGTGTCATGAAGAACACAGCCCTGAGGAAATGAGTGACTGTGGGGGCAGGGGCATAACTACTTTGCATATGGTAGTCAGGCAAGGCCTCTCTGAGGAAGGAACTTGTGAGCTGAAACCCGAATGATGAGGAGTCAGCCAAGTGAAGATCCAGGAGGAGAATATTCCAGTAAAGGGAAGAGCACGTGTCAAAGTACTAAAGTTGGGATGAGCTTGAAGTTGGGTGGAGCAAGGGGAGCAAGGGAATTGTGATCAGGGTTCCCCCAGGGAGGTCTGCTGTGGAAGGCCTGGCGCTCAGCACGGGGCCTCACTTCTCTCCCCCTCTGCCTTGGCATTTCCCTCCATTAACTGCAGTGCCCTATTGCAGTTGAGTTTTCAATAAATATCTCATGGTCATGTTGCCAAAGGAGGCAGAAGTAGTTTTACGCTCTCTCTGGGAACCTGAGGATTTCACATGGAACTCAGCCAGGGAAGAAAACCATCACGCCCTGGGAGAGTGTTCTGAGTTTGCTAAAGTGATTTGCCTTGTGACCCCCAGGCAAATGACTTTAGTCTCAGTGTTTTGGTATGTGAATAGGAATTATAGACATCTCTCCCTATCATTGTTTGGGGTTTAAAAAAAAAAATGAAAGAAAGTCTTTAGAAAAAAGACATTGCAACAAATCAAACTCTTAGAACCCAAAACAACTCTGTGCCAGTGCAGTGCAGAACACTTTCAGGGCTGCTGAGTGGTGTATCCATCCTAATTCTTTTAAATGAGGACTTAACAGAGAGAATACTAGCCATTTGTCACCCTTCATATTTTACCAATAAAGCAACATACGAGAAGGGCAATCTGGATAAATATAGTTGATTGACTGATCCCTTTTGGTCTTGACTTTAAAACTACAAGTAAGTCAACATGTATTTATTCAACCCTAGTTATGCGCCAGAGCCTATTCTAGCTTTTGCAAACAGGTATTTCCCTTCAAGCAGCTTATATTTTAATGAGGAGAAGCAGACAGTAAATGAAGAGATAAATGAGCTAATTCAGGTGTTGATAAGTGTTTTAAGGAAGATTAAATCCATATTGTAGAAGAGGGTGGCCAAGCATGGCGGCTCATGCTTGTAATCCTAGCACTCTGGGAGGCCAAGGCGGGAGGACCACTTGAGGTCAGGACTTTGAGACCAGCCTGAGCAAGAGTGAGACCCCGTCTCTACTAAAAAAACAAAAATGGGAAAAATTAGCCAGGCGTGATGGTGTGCGCCTATAATCCCAGCTACTTGGGAGGCTGAGGTAGGAGAATTGCTTGAGCCAAGGAGTTTGAGGTTGCTGTGAGCTAGGCTGATGCCACGGCACTCTAGCCTAGGTGACAGAGCAAGACTCTGTCTCAAAAAAAAAAAAAAAAGTACATACTGTAGAAGAGGGCAATCAGAAAGGCTGCTTTATCTTGGCTGGTCAGGGAAGACCTCCTAGAGGTCAGGATGTTTGGGTCTAGAGATTTGAATGACAAAGAGGCAGCCAAGCCAGGACTGAAGAAAGAGGTTTTCAAGCATAACTAGCAAGTGCAAAGGTCCTGAGACAGAAGGAGCTGGGCCAGGGGGCCTAGTCCGGCTAGGATCATCGTGATCAGGTGCAGAGGGGAAGAAGAGGAGGTCAGAGGAGCAGGGCAGCTCTCAGACCATGTAGGGCCTCGAAGATCACAGGAAGGAGCCTAAGTGATATTCTTAGCAAAATGGCAAGCAACAGGAAGGGTTTACAGCCTGGGAGTGACTTGACTCGACTTGGGCTTTAGAAAGTACTTAGCTCATGGAGTTGTTATGATGATTAAGTGGGAATGGTATAGGCAGATCACCTGCAGCACTATCTGGCTCATGGAACACACTCATCACATGTTCATTCTCTCCCTCAGTAACTGTCCTGTGAAGGCTTTATGCATAGGGGCAAGAATGGAAGCACGGAGAACCGTTAGGAGTGTGTCGCAGTAACTCAGGAGAGAAATGGTTGTGACTCAAATAGGGATAGAGCTGCAGAGATAGGGAGACATGGTGAAATTTGGGATATATCTTTGTGTCTCTTTGTTTCTACTGTAGGTAGCCCCTGCTGCCCTGCAAGCCATTGCTGGCCCCCGAACAGTAGCTCTAGCTAAGGCCAAGCCTCTTCATCAAGATTATCTCCCTGGCCGTGATGCCTACTGGCCAGTGTCTTACGCTGCTGCCCATTCCCAAGTATCACCCAGAGTTCAGGAGCTAACTAGTCCAAGTGCAAGGTATGTCAATTTAAGGCTAAAGACAGACAGGAAGGGCTGGGGTTCTGGGGAGAGGGGGAAAGTTGACCAAATGAGGCCAATGAAAACAGTTACAGAAATACAAAAAATTTCAAAAACATCTCACCAGTTACATTTATTGTGACAAATCTATGGTCTATATATATATATATATATATAGGTACTGTTCAAAGTTTAGTGGACTAGGTACTGAAATTTAGAACTGGGAAATGAAGGCTCAGAGAAGTTACACAAATGATCTATGGGCAAATCCAGATTTGCGTATCTGTCAGATTCCAAAGGGCTTTCTCTTTCCACAGAAAGTAAATTCTGGACGCTTCTCAGTTTTGAACTTGAGTTTTAGAATCAGACAGACCTGGGTCTGTGGCCCCCATGGATCATTTGCTATAACATAATTTGGCGGTGTTAAAAGCTCTAAAAGTATGGATATAGAATTATTCATCTAATATGTATTATTGAGTGAAACAAGTTGTAGAACAGAGCATATAATATCTTGCAGTTTGTATAAGAAAATATATTATCTGTGCCATATATTTGCCTATACTATCTCAGAAGAGTTTACAAGAAGCTGGTAACAATGGTTGCCTTGAGGGCCTAGGGAACTGGTAACTAAGTTTTTATATTTTTTTTACTAACTAAGCTTTTATTTTTTTTCAATGTTTTGCATCATGTACATATATGACCTATTTCAAACAGATAAGAAAATACAATTAACAAGAAGAATTGCCTCTCATTCCTGTTTATTTTTTGGAAGCCCTCTTAACCTGCCTGAACCTCAATTCATTTTGTTCCCTTCAAGGGGTAACAGCTGATCCCCCTCTTTAAGCATATCAGGAAAAGCTAGGAGAGGCAGAAAAAGTTGTGGAAGTCTTGAGCTCAGGGAAAAGAAAATATGTTAGTTCTTACATAATAACATTTTAAAAATATTATAATGTGTTTATCCTTCTTGAAAAAATAAAGTTAATCATCAAATGAAATGAAGCTCATTCTCTGTTCACTGAAGGGAAGAGAAGAGCATGATCAAGTGCTTCATCAAGGTTTTATCTTGGTAGCAAAGTTATTATTTAGTGGTAAGATACTAAATATGGTAAACTTCAAAAATTTGATTTTTTTCAAGTCCACCAGAGAACTAATCTGGCCTGTTTTAACATGGCCAAACTACGTTATGGTGAATGATCCATGCGGGCCACAAAACAAGGTCTGTCTGATTTTAAAACTCAAGTTCAAAACTGAGAAACATCCAGAATTTACTTTCTGTAGAAAAAGAAAAGTCTTTGGAATCTGACAGATATGCAAATCTGGATTTGACCGTAGATCATTTGTGTAATTTATCTGAGGCTTCATTTCCTAGTCTGTGTAGCGCGGGTGGTGAAAATCACAATGGGATAATATCGTAGTGCCTGACAGACACATAGTGGGCGCTTGAGATACGTCAGTTCCCTTTTCTGTTCATCTTATTTCAGCTGATTTCTTTTCCTCCCATTTCAGGTCTCCTGCGCATATTGTGTATTACGATCCAGAGGTCTTTAAAGTCAAGCCGGCTGCTTTGAAAGCACAATGTTCTCAAAGGGTTCGGGAGTTGTCAGTTCCTCTTGTACGTTAAATACAGACAGCCACATCCGTTAGGCCCTAGTTATCTATCGAGAACACATAATGTAAGATGACTTAGTTCCCTGTTCTGGTACTGTCAGTTTATATTCCGTCCCCTTCAAAAAAAAAGAGAGAGAGACTTCCAGGAAACTGCACCATAATCTTCAAATAGCAGTTGCTGCTGTTACCTGTCTACCTGTCGGGTATTAGCAGGTTTGGGACTCTGGCATGCAATAAAAGGGAGAATGAGAGCCTGAGAGCCGGCCTTATTATCCTCGCTATTCCTCGCAAGCTTCCCGGCTGCCTCGGTGCCGGTGCCGCGCTGACCTGAAGAACCGCTCGCTCTTCCACCTGTCTGCAGGCTTGGCTTTTCCTTTCCTCCTGAGTCCCGTGTTCCCCAGTAGCCGATCCTGCCTCAGACCCCTGTCCAGCGAGCCTTGGGAATTGAGACCATGCTTCGTGTTACTTTGCCAGCCTCACCTCGTTACCTAGAAAAAACACGGTGAAGACTCTTGGAAAAATCAAAATGCTTTTTATAATCTGTAGCTGACATTTAGGGAACAGGTTACCTTAAGTGATCACATCTCCACCAACTCCTGCTCAGAGACGCTTACTGTGCATGACAGAAAAAGCAAGAGGTTTGGCAGCATTATAATTCTCTGTCAAACTGCATCTGCCCAGAGTTTTTATCTTATTTATTTTATTCTTTCCGTGGATCAGAATTTTACAAATTAAACCAACTTTCATGGTGCATATATAGATTTGCATGAAAATGAACTTACTTGAAAACTAATTTTATAGATGAATGAGTTCTGTCTTTAAGGCGTTTGTGGTACATAGTATTGTTTTTTTTCTGTTTTTTTTTTTTTTTTTTTTTTAAGACAGGGCCTCACTCTGGCACGCTGGCTAGAGTACAGTGGCGCTATCTTAGCTCACTGTAACCTCAAGCTCCTGGGCTCAAGCCTTCTCCTGCCTCAGCCTCCCAGGTAGCTGGGATTACAGGCATGCACCACCATGCCCAGCTAAGTTTTCTATTTCTTATAGAGATGGGATCTCACTCTTGCTCAGGCTGGTCTTGTACTCCTGACCTCAAGCAATCCTCCTGCCTTGGCCTCCCAGAGTGCTAGGATTACAGGTGTGAACCACCATGCCCCAGCCCACATAGTAGTTTTGAACTTGAATTTGGAATCAGACAAACCTGGGTTTGTATCCACCACGGATCATTTACCAGGTGGATGATCTCAAACTAACTTTCTAACTTCCTGTGGCTCAGTTTCTTTATGCATAAATTGAGTTCCTGCTGCATTGTTGTAAAGATTAGATGAGAACATGTATATAATAAAGTATGAATTTAAAACGAAAATTATTGTTTAAAAATTCTCTATTTGCCTTTGGGGGGGAATGGCATAATTCATATCAGTGGGAAAAATATGGCTTGATTCTTATATTAAACGAATATTTTTAGAGATGTCACAAGACAAAGGAAAAGGACTTTGAGGTGCTAGGGACAGCAGCTTGCTGGAAGGCAGTCACTGGTAGATTAAGGCGAGTTAGTAAAGCTTGCTATGTAGGTTCCTCATAGCATCTCCAGCCTCGTAAGGGTTCAAAGTTGTCTGCAGTGTTAACCTTTGTTCTCCCTGATAGATGTGGGAGCAGGATTCCTTTTGTCTTTGTAAATCTATGTCCTTTTTTTAGGCAAGGAGGACAGAGAGCCCTCTTGCATCTGCTGCTGCTTAATTGCCTTCAGCTCAACAATCCTTCATATTTTGGGGTGGTGTATGTGTCCCCCACAGTATTTGTTATTCATTTGTTTTTCAGCAGTAGTTAACAGTGTTGGGGCTCAGAAACCGATATCCCCAATTATAGCAACATGTTGAACTGAAAAGCAAGCCTCCAGGTCCCTCTGACCTCCCCCGTCCCCTACCATTTCTCCCAAAGAATAGGATAAAGTTGTTCTCTGAAGTTCCCTTATCTGCCTAAAGTCTGGACCTACCAAAGAAGAAAACAATTACTCCTGGTCCCTTTCCTGAGTTTTCATTAACTGAACTGATAGAAAAGAAAACAAAAGTCTGTCAACTAACCTGGACAGACTTTTGTCACAAACCTTTCTGCAGGCCCAACAGACTTTGTCCTGGACCGTTATATGGTCTTCAAGCCCACTGAATTATCCTTGGTAATCATTTATTGCCCCTCAACAGAATTCCTCTTCTCCCTCCTCCCAACACCTGTTTCGCGGGAAGTGTTAGGTGGCTGTGAGGTATTCCGAGTCTCCTGGGGACGAAAGTGGGTGCTGTGGCCCCCACCTTGGTCCTGCCCCACCCTAATCTCCCAAGCGGTCGCCATAGCTGGGGAGGAGGGAATACCCTACGAATCAGCCAATCATAACTCAGCACGCCAGCTACAAAAGAATGCAGAGGACTCTCTGGCCCATAGCCCAAGCATCATAGGTACCATGGAGTTTGGAACTTGAACGAGAACAACCTGCATGCGTAGTTAAGGCTCAGGTCATGTGACTCCCAACTGTCCAATCAAAGTGGTTCCATGGCGACGTCTGAACCACAAGGCAGGTAGGTCTCTATGTGGGCGCTATAAAAGAAGATGCAGCCCATAACTGGGCCCTTTTTTTTTTTTGCACCCTTCCTTTTGCTCTCCCTTTGTTGTGACAATGGGTCCGGTCGTCATCTGTGGCCTACGTGTCATGCTCCGTAAACCTACATGTCGCTCTTGCCCTATAATCCTATCTTTCTCTCCTCCATAAACCTCATTTTCGTGCTCGCCGAACTGCGGCGTGTCCGGTCATTCTCGGGCCGTGGGCGCACCGGGGACCGACGTTCCAGACTGAAACCTGGCCGAGGGCTCGAAGGCCCCTTTCTTGCCGTAACCTCGAGATGGCACATGAGCTCCTGCACCCCGTCCGGGAGTTGGGTCTTCGTTCCGAAGGCCGGAAACCTATGATCAAATACATTCGTACGCCTTTTCTCCAATTCATCTTCCTTTTGTGAACTGATTTTTAATCAGAACGTCAGAGGGTGAAGGGGAAGGTCTTTCGTTTCACCGCCGCAAGTGGAGCAGCTAATGGGCCGGCGGCACAGCGGACCCCGCGAGCCTGGGCCGATTTCCGTAGGTCTGGGGGCGCGTCCTTCGTCTCGGTCCGCTGGGAGGCCGGGTCGGCACTTGTCTATCCATTAGGTGTTTTAAGTCCGCCATCGACTCGCGTGAACCAACCCACAGCAGACCTGAACTTGGGCGCCCCCTGGTGGCCGGGGAGACCCCGCACCCGCTGTCACTGCAGGGCGCAGCCCCCCACGTCTCCCGACTCCCCGCTCCTTCCCGCGGGTTCTGCTTCCCGCGGGCCTGTCCGAGGGGGTGCCGGCCCGCGGCCACCCTTGGCAGCAGAGACGGGCCGCAGGCAGTAGGGAGACGAAGCCTGCAGGCACACGTTCTTTCCCAGTTTGTGCTGATTTTTCCTTCCTATCGAGGGGGGTTGCCAGGTGGAGAAACTTCCCCAGCCGCCAGCGGCACGCGTCGCCTGCCCGCCTGCTGCCTCCTGCCGAGGCGCGGTCGCCCAGGACTTCCGGGCCCGGGCAGGATGGCAAGACAGGCCGGGCGGCAGGCCGGTACGGAGAAAGCGGGCCGCGGGAGCAGGGAAGCAGAAAGCAGCAGCTCGACTTCAACGTCACCCCCCAGGTGCCAGGGACACATGGGGGGGGGGTGGGCAGCTGCCCTGTGGGAGGGGGAGGGTGGCTGTGGTCATGCAGGTGGACATGCAGGGAAGCAGTAACAGCCTGCAGGTGGCACGATGATCTGTCTAAGCAGGCAGGAACGTCCTGGCGCCTGGAGAGTTTGAAAGCGCCACAATCCTGGCTTTAGCGAACTTAAAACGTGACCCGAGTCAGGGAGCCATTTTAAGTTCTGTCTTCTCTGGGATGATTACCACAGGGTTGACCACTGGTGGAGAAAGAACAGGACACTGTATTGTGTGATTTCAAATGTACAGGGAGGCAGTGTAGACATGTGACTAGAAGTATCCATTCTGGAATGGGAACAGCAGGATTTAAACCCTGGACCTCAATAATTTCCTGATCTCTCAGGGCCTCAATTTCCCCACCTGTGAAATGGGGGTAAGACTAGTTCTGTAAAATGCTGCCTCCCCAGACATCACCACGTTGCTGATGGACAAAGCAAAGCTGAGTTTGTAGCTTACTGAGGTGAAGCAGCTCTCTGCCTCCACAGAGTCCTAGTAGCATCCAGCAAAGGGGAGGGCAGAGTGGGGTATTTGTGGGGTTTTAGGAGGTCGAGTCTGGGGCTGGTCTTTTGTTGGGAGGGCTTGCACAGGGCGGGGCAGGGGACTGAAAGACTCTGCAAGGAGATGAGACTGGTGGGGTGCTTTCAGGATAATTATAAAGGTTATTTGCAACTTTGTCATCCTGAGCAAGAATTTTCTGAAGCCATAGGCAGTGGAAAGTGTAAGTCATGTTCATGTACACAAGTACACTGTGTAGGTAGAGATGGTTTAGGTTCAAGTCCTCTGAACTCACCTCCAGCATTCTTGAGAAGATTAAGTGAGACGATGGATGAAATGCTTCTGGGTGTGGTAACACACAATGATTGTTACTGTTAGTGTTCTTATTTTTCCGCCAAAGCCCTATGTCTCTTGCCAGTTTGCTAATGCATAAAATTCCACCTCCAGAATTGTTTCCCCGCCACCTAAGACTTTATCTCTTTTGGAAATGGAAACACAGGCAGAAAAGGTACCTCATTAAACCTTTTCAGGCATTGCTACCTCAGCATGGAGTTGTTTATAAAATCCTATTTGGGGAACCTTGAAGCTTAGAATATAGGCTTTGCCAAGCCCTTAGGAGAAGGAGCACCTTACATCCTTAAGCTATTCTGGAAGGGTCTTGCTCATGTCCAATTCCATGCAAGACAAAAGGGCAGCAGTGCCAGACCCAGAACTCCCAAATTCCTCTCTCCCGATCTGATGGGCAGGCTGCTCTGATTTGTTGACTTGCTCTTACCTCCCAGCGTCTGGGCTTCCCCTGTCACAGAAGGGAGGTGGGGATTTGCAGGTGGAGGAAGGGATGCTTTGTTATCTCTAGAGAAGGAATCCAGTTTGTTTTTGAAGTCACAACTACTAAAGAAGCTCCTTAGGCTAGGGAGGTAGTAAACTGCCTCAGTTTACCCCAAAGTACCTGCAATCAGTCGTCTCTTCTGTAGGTGTCTGCACCATGCCAGCAGGCTCTAGGTTAGGGGAGCTCAACCCTGCCTGCACCTTAGGCTCAACAGGGGAGCTTTAAAACATATCTAAGCTGGTCCACCTGGGCAGCTTCTGACCACGTAACCCTCAACAACCCAATCAAAATCTCAAGGTGAGGTCCAGGCACCTCACCTTGGTGAGGCTCATTTTCAAAAGTTGCCCAGGTGATTCTAATGTGCTGCCATGACCTGCTGCTGTAGATCAGTGCTGCCCAAACTTCAGCCTCACGAGAATCACGCAAAGGACATGTTAACACACAGGCTCTGGGGTTGCGTGCCCCTGGGGCTCTGATTTAGCAGATCTGGGCTGGGGCTTGAGAATGAGCTTTTCTTTTCTTTTCCTTTTTTGTTTTTTTACCTGAAAGCCTTTAATTACAAGAGGTGGAGATAGTTGATCCTTGTTATTCCCAGTAGTCATGTTCTATGAAGTCACCAAGAACACTGAATTAGCAAATGATGATCATTGCTTCTAGGGGAAATACAAGGCTAGGTTCCTATGAGCCTCTGTCACAATAAACCCTTGTGTCTAGGGCCCTTCAATAGATCGCAGCAAGGGAGTGGCTTTGCTACCTGTGAAACCCCGGCCCAGAAGCAGGTTGTCTAGGAATAGTTTAGCACCAGGTTCCCCACGAAGGTGGAAGGTGAGGGGTGGCCACGTTTGTGGCTTTACCCTGAGAACGAGCATTTCTACGGAGTGTCCAGGTGATGCTGATGCCGTGCATTAGTCTGCTGGGGCTGCCATAACCACGGTCCACAGACGGGGCCATGTAAACAACAGACATTTGTCATCTCACAGCTCTGGAGGAGGCTGCAAGTCTAAGATCAGGGTGTCAGCAGGCTTGTTTTCTTCCGAGGTCTTTCTCGTTGGCAGTCTCTGCATCTTTATATTACCTTTCCTCTGCGCTTCCATCGGTGTTTTCATTTCCTCTTATAAGAACACGGGTCATGTTGGACTGGAGCCCACCCTAATGACCTCATTTTAACTTAATCACCTCTTTAAAAGCTCTATCTCCAAATACAGTCACATTCTGAGGTACTGGGGGTTAAGGCTTTGAAGGATCTCAGGAAATTTCATCCCAAAATATGACTCCTTGGTATAAAGAGTATTTTGAATTAAAGGCCCTTAGAGATCACAGGTATTGGAAGAGACCTTCCCTCTTTCTTCATAAAATACCAGGCCCATCAAAGGGAACAAACTCCCTTCCCCTCCCTGTTATCTCAATACATTACAGGAAGGAAGATCAAGAATGCAACCAGACCTGGCCCAAATCATTTTAAATATAACATCTGTCTCTCGGGTTAATTTCATTTCCAAAGAGAATCATTTACAAGTCGATCTCTCTCCCCCATCTGTTCATTCTCCCAAGTATCTATTCATCTTCCTTAGTAACCATTTATTGTCCCTAAAACAGAATTGCCTACCATTCTCATCTCCCCCTCTCCTCTAAAATGAGGGTATATAAATTTCTGGACCCCACTGGGGTATTGGGTAATCACCCTGTGATTCTCCCTCTGTGCATGGTAAATAAATATTTCTCTTATTCATCTGCCTCATTGTGAGTTGGTCTTTCAGCAAAACTTCCGGGGTGAAGGGGAAGTTTCCCTCACCCCCACATCCTTTTTTTTTTTTTGGAGACAGAGTCTCGCTCTGTTGCCTGGGCTAGAGTGAGTGCCGTGGCGTCAGCCTAGCTCACAGCAACCTCAAACTCCTGGGCTCAAGTGATCCTCCTGCCTCAGCCTCCTGAGTAGCTGGGACTACAGGCATGCGCCACCATGCCCGGCTAATTTTTTCTATGTATATTTTTAGTTGTCCAGCTAATTTCTTTCTATTTTTAGTAGAGATGGGGTCTCGCTCTTTCTCAGGCTGGTCTCGAACTCCTGAGCTTGAGCAATCCTCCTGCCTCGGCCTCCCAGAGTGCTAGGATACCAAACTTTTTAATACCCCCAAATAAGTCTGAGGCATTAAAAAACAAAACAAAACTACATTTATTAAATGAGTCAGAAGATCCTAAATGTTTATCTTTCTTTTTCTTATTGCTCTTCACGCCCCCCCCCAAAGCATTATGGAGTGCAGAGCACAAAAGAGTAGAAAGTGAAGGGAAAGACTCCTTCACACTGTCCCACCAGACACTCATGTGCTTTTATGGAATAAGTATTCTGTACTAGGACTGGGCAGCATAGTGGATTCCTTATGAGAGAAGATGAAAGGAATGACAGTGCGGGCCAGAGCAGGAATACCAGAGGTTCTCTCTTCCCTCTGGTCAACTGCTCAGCTCCTCAGAGCAAAACAACCCTCTGTCCGGGATTTGTGTCAGACCTGACCCTGCTGTGGCTCCCCCCCCCCACAGGACAAGGCAAGTTCCCTGATTATTATCCTTGTTTAGACCCAACTAAACCCATAAACAGGATCTCTTAGGTTGCAGCTATTGTTCTGGAATTTTCTTGGCTTTGGAGATGGTCTGTGACTCATTTACCAATTGCAGAGTCTCGAACTGTTGGTGGGGTTTTCACTCATTAACCCTCCACAACTCTCCATGGTTGGTACAAACGGAATACCCTATGTCAAAAGACAAAATCACAACAAATTTAGTTTAAGGACCTAAATGGATTTTATTTGCTACTCTAGAATTGGGTAAAATAGAATGAGTGTTCAGATGGGCGCGACTGAATGGTTGGTTTCTGTAAGGTGGGGACAAGGAAACAGACCAACAAAGAAAGGGTTTGGTTAACATCAGGTTACCAAGGGTCACTTTTCTTGTAAGAGTTAAAGCAGAGGGAACTTCTTTATCATGCTCACAGGTAGGCTGTGATCTCTGATTGATCGCCCGTGAATCTCTTGTTCTTTGGAAAAGGTCTGTTTGGAGATTTACCTGTGTCAGTTAGCACGAGTGACTCCATTCTGCTTCTGTCTGGTCTGCGGAATGGGGCCTAGTGCAGGAGGCTGGTCCAGAACAGTGGCTTCCCATAAACTTTATTTAACGCCTCATTGGAAGGTAATTGAATTCTTGAAACCCACAAAAGATTGCAACTGGTTGCTATTTGAGCTTCTGGTGTACACGTGGCAACCCTCTTTTCCAAAGCCCAAAGAGGATACATTTGGACCATGAGACCACATATTGTATGATTCCATTTATATGAAATGTCCAGAATAGGTGAATTCACAAAGGTAGAGAATAGATCCGTGGTTGGTGGGGGCTGAGGGGTGGGGAGAAGGGAGACTGACAGCTATTGGCACAGGGTTTCTTTTGGGGGTTGTCTGAGTTTGGGCTGCTATAACAAAACACCATAGACGGGGTGGCTTACACAGCAAACATTGATTTCTCACAGTTTTGGAGCCCGGGAAGCCCAAGTTCAAGGCACTGGCAGATCTAGTGTCTGATGAGGGCCCATTTCCTGGTTCTCAGATCGCTGCCTTCCCCTTGCATCCTCTCATGGTAGAGAGCAGAGGGCTCTTGCGTCTCTTCTTGTAAGGGCACTAATGCCAGAGAGCTCTACCTTCATGACCTAATCAGCCCCCAAAGGCCCCACCGCCTAATAACTTTGCACTGGGGTTAGAATTTCAACATATGAATCTTGGGAGGACACACACCATAATAGAGGTGATGGAAATGTTCCGGAATTATATAGCAGTGATGGTTATACAACATACTAAATAGATGAAAAACCACCAAGTCACACTTCAAAATGTTGAATTTTATGTTATGTGAATTATATCTCAATTGAAAAAATTTTTAAAAAATAACTCTTACCAGTATAGCAAATACTCACTGAATGTTTAGTAACCTGCTAGGTACCCCACTGAGTGTAGGTTCTGGAATCTAGAGCAGTGGTTCTCAACTTCATCTGTGTACTAAGGTCACACAGCAGCTTTTAAGAATCCTGATGGCTGGGCCGGGCCCCAGACCATTTAAATCAGAATCTCTGGGGTGGGATCCAGGGTGCGGTGGTTTTTGAAGTCTCACCATGCAAACCCAGTGTGCAGCCAAGCTTGAGAACCGCTGGCCTAGGGCATCGCGCCTTCTTAGCAGGCTGGGGAAACCTGAGAAGTGACCGCTGTTGCTCCCTGGCTACTTTTTTTCCCATTAAGAGCAATCAGCAGAGACAGCTGCATGCCCTCAAGGACACGCTCCTCTTCCAAGTCAAGATGGCTCTTTAATTTCTCCTAATTCACTGACACTTTCATTTCTGTGGGTGACTCAGATGTTCAGTAGCTTAAAGGAGGTATGTTTTATGCTTCTTAGTTTTTTCTCATTTCGGATTAGGTTGCTATGATTCAACTGCGGGCAGAGAGTCATTCGTTCCACTTTGGAACCCAAGTCGGATTCTGTCCAAATGTGTTGGCACCCCTGCTCTGAATTTTATAGTTTGTGAAGTTCTGAGTGAAAAATTAATATTCAAGGAGCTATAAATGTGAGGACTTTTACACTTGCCCACGCTCTCTCTTCTGCATTGATCGTCCAGCTGGAATACTCTAGTTTATTTAACTGTTTTTAATCTTGGCCTCCCAGTGTCTCGGGCTTTGGCGTTCTAAACCCTCTATTGCTAGCAGGTCACCATGTTGCTTTGCTGCCTCTTTCCCTCTTTTCGAAGAACTCATCTGGGATCGTGTCCGAAACCACAGTGGTCCTAATTAAATCCACCAACCAAGGTATTATAACATTGTTTTTCATTCATCCCCAGAAGCAAGAATCAATTTGTGAAAAAGGTGGAAATGGGTAAAGAAATAGAAATTGGAAGATTTTAAAAAGTCATAAAGATAAGAGCAGCAACAGCTACTTCAGGCTATCGAAGGGCCAAGCCTTCGGGGTCCTTGGCTCCCTCATAGACACAGAGGATCGGTTTTTGTGCCGCTCCCAGCAATGGTAAGGCCGGGAAGCTCTAGAAGGGAAACTAAGACTGGTGACTGCAGGAAATGTCTGGCAAGTAGGTAAGAATATAAAAAGTTGTAGGGGCTTGTGGGGTGGAGGAAAACCAGGCAGAAAGGGTAGGAAAGTAACAGGCATGGGCTTGTGGATCTGTCTTTAGATAGTAGTGGAATCCAGGTATCTGTGTAGAATTAAAGTAAAATGCATCAATCTTAAGTGTACAGCTCAGTGACCTTTTGCACAGATGTGCCTGTGAAGCCAGCAGCCAAATCAAGATTTAGAACATTTCCACCTTCCCAGAAAATTCTCTCTGTCAGACCCTGTCCAGGTCAATAGCCCCCTCTCCTCATCTATAAGGAGCTCCCATTCTTACCTGTATCACTACAGATTAGTTTTGCCTGTTCTTGAACTTCACATGAATGGAATTATATAGCATATATTCATTTGTGGGTGGCTTTTTGTTTTGCACAGCATGTTTTTGGGGTCCATCTGTATTGCTACATGTATCAATAGTTTTTTTTTATTATTGCCGTGTAGTATTTTATGGTATAAATATTCTGCAATGTTTATCTGTTCTCCTGTAAGTGGACAAACCCTAAAGGACTGTTTTGAGTTTGCAGCTATTATGAACATTGGTTCCCATGCCCTTTTTGGATGTACAAATTCATTTCTATTGGGTATATACCTAGGAGTGGAATCACTGGATCATATATTTAACTTTAGTAGATATTGCCAAGCAATTTTTCCAAAGTGGTTGTATCATTTTACATTTTCTCCAGCAATGAGAATTCCAGCAGTCATTCTTTTTTAAAGATGGGGTCTTGCTATGTTGCCCAGGCTGGAGTGCAGTGGCTATCCACAGCCATGATCATATTACACTACAGCCTCAAACTACTGGGCTCAAGCAATCCTTCCACCTCAGGCTCCCACGTAGCCGGGACTGCAAGCATGCCCCACTGCACTGGGTTCTCAGTGGTTATTTTTGAGATGAAAAGAAAGTCAGTAACTACCTTAATCTCAGCCAAGCTCCTGGCATCATGAAAATTGCTAGGACTTGTGAGATGTGGAACCAGCAATGCTTTGCAGATGACTGATGAAATAAAAACAATAAAAACAGGTCAAAGAGGGAGTCAGTGCCAGCAGAAAGGAAATCCTGAGCTATTTTTAGGTAGTTTCCTAGCATGGACATTAGCTAATTAAAAGGGAAAGTGATCTGGTGGAATGGGAGATGCTAAAATTATTTCAGATTAATGTACTGAAAAATAATAATACAAAAAAATAGGCAAAGTCAGTAGCATGTTTCTCATACTTTATAGAGCATCGGAATGTTTGGGCAGCTGGCTAAAAATACAGATTCCCAAGCTCTATCTGCAGAAATTCTAACTTAACAGACCTAACCATGGGACCCAGGAATTTGAATTTTTAAAGAGATGCCCCAGGGGATTACTATTCAGTGTCTCAGAAACCACCCATTAAGAAACACTGTTCCAAGGTTTGGCAGAGCTTGCACACAATGTGTGCTGGAGGTAAGAGCAAGGATACTTTTATCTCATTTGATTTTATATCATAGCACCTTATTGACACTGTCCTTTTTTACCTTTAAAAATGTTGTTGTTTTAAACACACAAAGATTGGAGAAAAGTTTCCACCATTCACCTCGTTTTCTGGAGTTCTTCCCATTTATACAGGTTAAAAAGTGAGATGCAGCTTTTTTCCTCCCTTCCTTGTTGCCAAGGAGAACAATCACCATAGTGACCCTCAGCCCTCCTTTTTGAGGGATTTATTGTTAGTTTCCATGTTGAGCTTTGAAGAGATATAAAAAATTACCAATATAGCATTACAAAGTTCAGGCTATTTTGACACATAGTAGGTACTTGCTACATGTTGAGAGAATTCTATTTATTTCATTTAAAAAATGTATGAAGTGCCTGTAATGTGACAGTCCCCGTGCCAGGGCAAGGAAGAGCACAGTAAACAAGATAGAGAAGTTCTCTACTTTCAAGAGGTTTTCATTCTGATGGGGAACTGCACTAGTCAGAGTTGGATAATGTCCATAGCCAAAACACACAAACACTCAACTCTCAGTAACTTGGCACAATAAAGAAATGCACTCTTCGCTCATTTCATCTCAGTGTGTGTGGATTGGTGAGAGGACAGGTGTTACGTCACTACAGATTAGTTTTGCCTGTTCTTGAACTTCACTTAAATGGAATTATATAGCACATATTCATTGGTGGATGGCTTTTTTGTTGCACAGCATGTGTTTGGGGTCCATCTATATTGCTACATGTATCAATAGTTTTTTATTATTGCTGTGTAGTATTTTATGGTATGAATATTCCACAATGTTTATCCATTCTCCTGTAAGTGGATACAGGAGTATCCATTCCCCTGTAAGTGGATACCCCAAAGGGCTGTTTTGAGTTTGCAGCTATTATGAACATTAGTGTCCATGCCCTTTTTTGGATGTACAGATTCATTTTTCCTGGGTATATACCTAGGAGTGGAATATTGTAACTTGTCATGCTAGTATTGAAACTTGTCCCCTTGCATGAACAATTTGTTTAAACTCCCTTTTTTTATTTTTTTACAAAGTAACCATTAGAAAACAATAAGCTCTTTTACTGGACCACTCTCGTTCCCTGCTTGAAAAAGAAATAGCGTAATGTGGCATACACTATTGACTGTGCCCAGCAGCCATTTCTTCCTTCTTCCTTGAGAAGAAAATGCCAGTTTTCTTCAGCCATTGAGCAACAATGTGTTCTGGGAAAACGGGCTCTAGGAAATGGGCTGTAATTGGTCTAAGCCAACCGTGGCAATCTAATTCACCACTCATTCATTCAACAAATATTTAATAAGCTCCTGCTACGGGCCCATCTGTCCTAAATGCTGATTATCTTTACCAATTATAGCAACGGAGTGAGCGAGTGGCCCAGCCCCAGACAATGAGAGGTAAGGGGAAGACAGCTAGGGAGCTTCTGGAAAAAGGCTTTTCGGGTGCCCAAAAAGCAAGCCAGGGCTTTTCCTTCCTGTGTTTGGACGATGTCATATGGGATAGGATGCTTGGAACTGGAGCAGGCATCTTGGGACTATGAGGAAAAGAGAAGAGAACCCAGGAAAAGATGACTGAGCTCTTGCCTAGTTAGACTGTTGGATTAACCAAACCTGGATTCACCTCCTTTCGTTATACAGAAAAATAGAAAACCCATAAGCCACTTTCAGTTGGATATTCACTCCCTTGTAGCCAAAAGCATCCCAACAAATACGCATGATTCTGATTTCATTGTTTGTTGTGGATTAGAATGGGTGAACATTTTAATAAATGGATGAAGAATCTGATGTTTTTCATTTTCTTCCTAGTTCTGTTGTTTGGTCGCAGAGGAATTTCTATCCCAGACATCTCTGTGGACAGAAATCATATTCCATGATCTTATTGGCTCCCCTTTGGCCACTGCAGATACCCCATTGGAAGCTGATATGTTTGGAAACAAAGTCACATTCTCCACTGTGGACGAGGTTATCGAGGTTATTGAGGTTATCAGCCTCTAGGTCCCCTACCTGTGTGCCCCTTGGGGAGCACTCCCAAATGAAGTTTTTGGGTTTTTTTGGGTTTTTTTTTGACAGAGTTTTGCTCTGTTGCTGGGGCTAGAGTGCAGTGGCATCATCATAGCTCAGAGCAACCTCCAACTCCTGGGCTCAAGAGATCCTCCTGCCTCAGCCTCCTGAGTAGCTGGGACTACAGGTGCATGCCACCAACTGGCTAATTTTTTTTCTTTTTAGTTTTTGTGTCATGGGGGGCGGGATTGTCTCTCTCTTGCTCAGGCTGGTCTTGAACTCCTGACGTCAAGCAATCTTCTGGCCTCTGCCTCCCAGAGTGCTAGGGTTATATGCATGAGCCACTGTGCCTGGCCTTTTTTGGTTTTTATTTTGTTTTTTTAAATGTAGAAGAGGCATCTCCTTATTTAAAGAGTCAGGCAGCTCTGTTTCTCTCTCTCTCTTTTGTTGTTGTTGTTCTTTTTTGTTTCATTTTTCCAACATGGAATGAGTTGGACTATAAGCTATACTTTGTGGCCTATGAGATTTTGGGAGGCCTCCCTGAACCTTGTTCGAATAGAAAACAGGCAAACTCCATGTTCTAATTCAGAGCTTCCTCCCCGAACTCAGTGGAGCCCCAGTAAAGAATGAAGTTGGTCAACTAATGATATTTGAAACGAATAATGAAGATATTTGAGAATAAGCTTTAATTTTGAAATAAGTAGGTCAAATAGCTTTTTACTGGAATGATTTGGCCTTGAGTCACAAATATTTCCGATGCCACTTGGCTTCTCACTGTCTTGACGATGACAGTCGAGGGACATCTTTCCCGTGCACTGTGGGATTTGGGTTCCAGTGCATGTTTGCTCTGATTATTGCATAGTTGAATAACAGATCCTCCTTTGGGACTTTCATGTCTTCCTATTTCTCGTGTCTTTAGCTGTTTTGACCAACAGCTGTAATTTAAAGAAGTATTGCTCAGGCTACCGACAAGACATAGGTGGCAGAGGCTGTAAGTGAAGACAATTTAACGAAGGGACTCTACAAAGTTCTGAAGAATATTAAGGGGAACCAACAGGGGATACATAGTAAAACATTAGGGCTAGCAACAGTTACCACCTCTAGGCTTAGAATGGATCAGGGGGAGGAAGATGTTACTGAAAGCTGGAGTGACCTGTAGCTGTGGAGAAGGCCTTGAGTCATGGACGAAGTCAAGGAAAAAATATCCTGACATTTTTCTTCTTTTACTCTATGATCTCCTGCTAATGCTGCCCATTGGCTAAAAATCACCAGAAGTCAGAGGGGAAGGGTGCCTGGTTGAGGCAATGTGTAAATGTCACCCTCTGTGGCCACAGAGTACGGCAGAAAAGGATGGAGAGTAGTTCTGGAAGTTTCCACTTGTGTGCCTTCATTTTTCCTCGCAATAACTCTAGAACCAGTTCGTAGGTAGACAGGTCCTAAATCCATTCCTAGCTAAATGCTTTTATTGCTTAAGATACAGGCGAGGCTTTGTAATAAGAGATTCCCAAACACTGCAGCTTCACCAAGATAGAAGCTGATTTCTCTCGGCAGGTACCTTCTTGGATAGGAGTCCAGGGCTGATGTGTTAACTTGATGGTGTTGAGTTTATTGGTAGATATTAGCTCTGCTGAAAATGTATTCCCAATTCTCCTTCCTCTGGAAATAAGGGAGGACTGTACTTCTCTGCCCCCTTGGGGTTAGATATGGCCATGCCATGCGCTTTGGCCAACGAACTGTGAGTGAGCAAGATGTGCGTCACAGAAGTATTTTGTTGCCAGTGCAAAGCTCTCCCTCTCCTTTTCTCCTCCCCCTGAGATTTGTGGAAGCTCTATGATATGAAGGACACTATCCTAAAAAATTGCCCAGAGCAGATGTGTCAGAGTGAGAAATACACCGTCGCTTTGAAGCCACCGAGATTGGAGGTTGTTTGCAACTACACCTAGTATTTCCTGATAATATAGAGACCGAGGCTTTTTCTGCATGGCTGCCCTCCAAAGCTAAGATGTTGTTGTCATCGGCATGATCTAAGGTGACTCATTACGGTGGTTGCTTTCTAGCCCACAGGAAGTGGAAGGAGAAACGAGAGAGCACGCTTACTTGTAGGGGCGTGAGCCAGAAGCGGCACGTACCACTTCTTTTTGGCCACCTCTAGGGTTTTAGTTATCCATCACTGCATAGCAAGTTATCCCAGTGTTTAGCAGGTTAAAACAGCAAACGTTGATCAGGTCAAATAATTTCAGGAGCAGCTTGGCTGAGTGGTTGTGGCTAAGGGCCTGCAGTTATCTGAGGTTCGACGAGGGCTGGAGGATGTACTCGTGAGCTCACTGGCATGGCCGTTGGCAGACCACACCTCTTCATGGGCTGTGGTCAGGAGGCCTCAGCGCCTTGCCGGGGAGGCCCTCTCTGTAGGGCTGCTCAGCGTGGCAGCTGCCTCTCCCTAGAGCGAGTAATCCCCGAAGGTGGGGGAACGGGGCCGGGGGGAGAGAGAGAAGCTGTAGTGTCTTTTAGAACCTAATCTCAGAAGTGACCAAGAATCATTTGTGCTGCATTGTGTTAGTCACACCGCCCGTCCTGGTACCGTGTGGGAGGGGACTGTGTGAAGGTGTGGGTAGCAGGAGGCAGAGATTGTTGGAGGCATCTTGCAGGCTGGCTAAACATCTAACTATAAGATAGGGCAGAAAACTTAGCCTTTAGATGGGCGGCCATCTCCCAGATAAAACTGCAGGAAGACAGGGAGAAGGGCTGGGGACAACCAAATTCGTTACCTCAGCGCCTCCCCCTGCCCCCAGCCACACAAACATCCGTGTGCACGCTCCTCTTCATACACGAGCACACGTGCTGTACCCTGGGAACAAACTATGCTTCTGGATTATAGCTCCTGTGCCCCTGAGGATTCTTAGTCTTCGGGTCACTATCCCCAGAAACTTGTGTTCTCCACTCCCAGACAATGCCAAATGCCCATTTAAAAGCTTTTTAAAGCACGAGTGGGAAGAAGGAGCTTCTATCTAGAAGGAGGAGAAAGAAATCCTCCCGCACTGCTGATCTGGAACACTAAGGATGACTCATGTGAGCTATGAGTCAGTTTGTCATTGCATGGAAGTAGCTGGATGAGTTATGTAAGTTGAGATTCAGATCAATGTTGCTTGTGCTTTTCTAAGTTTAGTTGGCAAACTCTTCTAAAGAGCCACACTGAAATTTATGTATACAGGATCCTCATACAGCAACACTCAAAGACTTGTAACAGTACAACTGGCCTGGCCCAAGTGAAAGGAGGGGGTCTCTAGGAACCCCCCCGTCATGCCTGCGATTGTGTAAAGCACATCATCATAATACAAGGCTTCATAAAACCAAGAAAAATCTTCTCTTACTTTGCCAATATAAGCAGTGGCTGACGTCCCAAGCCTTGCCTGACTTGTGTCCACTCCAGCACCTCTTAGCGCTTCCATCATGGAAAAAGAATGCAAAGTTTCAAGTTCTTTGTATGATGACCATTATTTTTGCTAGTCCTTTTGGCTTTGAGCTTAGGCAGGGATACATTTGAAACGGCTGGTGTGAGGTTTCTAAATAAACTTTTAGTGGACAGAATATGTGGGACAAGATTTACACATGAAGAGGGCAAGGGTTGAGAGAGTAGCATGATGTCCCCAAGAGGGCAACAAAAGCATATCTACCACACATGCGCATTTAGTTCAAAACAGCATGTGACCTTGAGGTCCATAAATTATCTACTTATCAGTGGTCTTTTCCTTTAATATGCAAAACTAATTTTTTCTCAAGTCCCTATTGACTGAGAAAAATGTGGTACCCTGCCCAGTTATTCTCAAGGCTCTTGGCCTATATCCTCCTGGTCATAGGGTGGGGAGTCTGGAGCACTGGGGTTTACCGCTCTGCCAGGTCCACACGAGGTGGGAGCAGTTCCCCAAGTGCAAAGGTATCATTTTCAGAAGAGGTGCAGACGAAGCGAGCACTTCCACAGCCCACTGCACGCTGCAAGTGTGGCCCAGGCAGCTCCTCCATTGAGCTCTCCTGAAGGTCAAGGATAGCAAAGAGCGATTACAGCATGGCAACAGCAAGCCCAGCACTGTTCAGATATTGAGTGAAAATAGAACATATGACATCTCACAGCTCCTAAGCCAAGCCCACCAGCCTTTCATTAGCTGCTCTTCCAGGTCAGCTGACATGGTGCCTGCTCATTCCAGATCATTCTCTTCCACGATCCCTTCTCCCAGTGCCCAAGGGTCCCAAATGTCCTCTTACTCAAGTTTGTATGGGACAAAGCACTAAGTTCATGCTATTTCATTGTGTTCAGCCACTGAGTTCATTTTCCCCCATCTCCTTCTAGACCTATACTCCACAGCCCCCAAAAGTCATTAAGGTGTTTTCCTAAACAAGAGAGCCAATTTTTTCCTTAGGAAGGATCCTTCCATCCTCTCAGAGCAATGGGTCAAACTGCAGCTGGCTTCTACAGTGGGAAGTTTCTTCTGCCTTCTCCATGTGTCCATATGTAGAAAACACGCCTTCCTCCATAATATTGAGATTAATAAGAGGTTCCCTCTGCGGGGTGGGATCATGGGTCATTTTTATGGGTTTAATGGTTTCTTTTCTTTTCTTTTTTTTCTTTTTTTTTTTTTGCTTATCTTTGTTTCTACAATGAACAAATAAACCTGCTTTAAGGCAAGAAAGGAGGAAAGAACAGAGCCTGCTGCCTGTGTTCCTTTTATCAAGAAATGCAAAACCTTTCTCCAAAGCCTTGGCCCAAAGTCTTCAACCTACTCCTCCTTGGCCAGACTGTGTCACTGACCACCACAGCTTCCCTGGAGGGTGGAAAAGGGAGTGTTTCGTTTTTCCAGCCTGTCCAGCCTCACTAGAGAGAGCGGCCACCAGAGAAGGGGCTTGGGAATGATTCTCGGTCCCGCTAACCGACAGTGTCTGCGACCACAGCACGAGGACGCAAGGTGGAGAGAGACCTGCGCAGTCTTTCTCGGTCCAGGGTGGGTGTCATCGCTTTGGTGTGTGACCGTGGGTGTTCAGAAGAGACTCCTGATAATAAAACTTAGAGCTCTGCGGTCTTATTAAGACTTAACTCAGGTGTCAAAAGGAATGTTGCCCTATTAGTACTTTGTAGCGATAGTAATTATTGTCACTGTTTACAAAGTGCTTTATTTAATTTAGTAGAATATCGCTATCTTTGCTCTACAGTTGAAAAAGCAAACTCAAAGATATTAGTTTTGGTAACAAATGTGCATTTAAAAGGCCACTGAATCTTCATTCTCTCCCATCACGTGCGTAGACTTTGGGGCACAGGAAGTGATTGATCCCTTGGCCATAAATGGGGCTTCCTCTCGGGCCCCAAGCTGAAGGCACACTCTCTGCCCAGCTGGTTAACTCTCCTTGTCCTGGATTGTTCTTGAATCAGGTCTCTGGGGTGCTGGGACGACGTCCGACCCGGGTCTCCCGCCTGGTTTGGCATCTCTCTCGTTGCCTGACCTGGGCTAGTCACCGGGCTCTGTCTGTCTGCTTTGCTCAGTCGTATTCACAGCACTTTGGTCCTTCCTGCCTGCTGGACAGTATCTGCGAAAGTGTTTTGAAAGGTGAAAAAGTGCTCTCTGTTTATAGCTATTTATTATACATACACAGTCCTGCCTCGTCCTCTCCTTCATCCTTCTCTTTTTCCAGAAGGCGAAGTCAGCCCCGGCCCCGGTGCCGGCAGATACTCAGACCGCGGCCGGCTCGCTGCGTGTTTGTTTACAGAAGAAATGTTTCCAGGTAGAGGAAAAGGAAGTTTGCCCAAGGATGTTTAATGGTATCTTGTAAACATCTATATTCTGATTAATTGATAGTGTTTGTACTTTGGGGCCCTTCATTTTAAACAGCTGGGAAGACTGTGCCTGCACTGGAGGTGAGAGTTCCCGAGTGTCCGCCAGCGTCATTCCCGGCTGCAAAACAGAGAAGGGTGGTGGCCTTTCCAATATCCATCTTCTGCTTTTTTCTTACCAACAGAACCCTGATTTTGCTCAAGGCAGCAATATGCCCAAGTACAAAGGCTCATATTCCCAGACTTCCTTGCAGTTAGCAGTGGCCATGTGACCCACTCTGGCCAATGGGATGCAGGTCCAAGTTGCTAGGAAAGTTGCAGGAAACCCTTTTAAAGGGGAAAGACTTAGCTGGCATTTGCCCTTTGCTTTGTCTCTCTCTCTCTCCCCCTCCCTCTCTCTCTTTCTCTTTCTTTGCTTGCAATGCAGACTCAGTGGATGCAGGCATCCACCTTGTGTCCATGAACACAGAGCTGTGTGCTAAAGACAGCAAAATGGGAAGATAGAGTGACCCCAGCTCCTTGACAACATTAGGGAGTCACTCGTACAGCCCTGGATTACCCACCTGCTGATGTCTTACGTAAAAACAATTACTTAGACAAACAAAAAAGCCTATAACTTAATCCATTGTAATCAAGTTACTATTCCATGCAATACCATGCAATGAATACAATCTTAACTAATAGACTATTATGATGGTATCTTAGTGTGTTTAGCTGCTACAACAAAATACCTTAGACTAATTCATAAACAACAAAAACTTATTGCTCACAGTTTTAGAGGTTGGGAAGTTCAAGATCAAGCTGCCAGCACATTGTGCTAAGCCCTCAGTCTGGCGAGGGCCCATTCTTCATAAATGGAGGCTTCTGTGTATCGTCACACGGCCGAAGGGACAAACAAGCTCCCTCAGGCCTCTTTCATAAGGACACTAATCCCATCATGACCTAATCACCTCCCAAAGGCCCCGCGCCTAATACTGTCACGCTGGGAATTAAGTTTCAACATATGAATTCTGGGCGGACACATTGGGACCGTAGCAGACGCTGAATGTGCTGTGATAGTAAATGCATGCAAACTGAGTGCAGAGCTTGTTAGAACAGTGCTGCTCCAACTTTCCTGTGCACACAGCCATTTGGTGGCCTTGTTAAAAGTGCAGATTCTGATTCAGTAGGTCTGGATTAGCGTCTGAGATTCCGCATTTCTCACAAGCTTGACGCTAACGCTGATGACGCTAGTCTTAGACCGCACATTGAGTGGCAAGGATTTGGAAAATGACCACCTTTCTGGTCAATCAGCTTCTACTCCATAGGAAGTCTGTTTCTCTTTGGTATGTATATTATTTAGTTAAAAATCTGCAGAGGACTCAGTGCATTTTCAACAAAAAGTTAAAGTTTTATTTAGAATATCATTTTAGAGACAAAAAGCAGTTCATTTTAATTAGCAAAATAAATTCAACCAATGCATTTAAATAAGGTGAATTCAAGACGTTTTGTGGATTTTTTTCTTAGTTACTTGGTTTGCTATCAGTTGGAGTTTCTGTCTTCTAGCCTAAGTGGGTTCTTTCCAAGTTAATGCAGCTATAATCCAAAGAACTGTTTTATGAAATTTGAATGACTGGAATACCCCTCTGTATTCTCACGCCACCATCACTGTATTAGGTAAAACATAAGGAAAGCAACTTAGGGAAGTAGATTCAGAAGGAAATGTTTTCTCCTCTCCATCATGTTATCTTTTCAACAAAGGCCTAACCGCTCTGAAATGGATGGTGAAAACAAATTGTTTACTGGGAGGTGATGGTCAAAAGCAAACCTAGATGGTTTTCACACCTTCTGTCATCATAACCCAAAGAGAAACGCAAGCCACACCACTTTTCCGGCCAAGCCGCTGCTTTACACAGAAGTTGCACATAGCTTCCGATTGTTATTTTCTTGTCTAGTTATGTACATTAAAAAAATACAACATTGTGTTAAATAGCAGGACAGCTAACAATGGAACACAACACTACACTGAAAAACCAAAACAGCTTGGTTAAGCCGAGGAGAGAAACAACAGACGGTCTTCATGGAGCCCAGCTGTCAATGCCCGCCGTCTCCTTAGTCTGTGACGGACCTGCACTCTGAGGGCAGGCCTTCCGACCGCCGCCACTGGGCCAGGCGCTGCTTAAACCATTTCTGGAAAAGAGAAATGTGCAAAAATATTTGTCACATACTGAAAAACCAAAATGTTCATTCTCTTTCTAAAAGGTACCGCCTCTGTGGTACAAATGGAAAAGAGGGAAGCAAGGAACACTAACCTTTCCTGCCTCAGGACCTTTGCACATACTATTTCTGATGTTTAGAATATTCATCTATCTTCATTCTTTATCGATGATCTCTGGCTCATCCTCAAGTCTCAGCTTAAATAAAACCTTCTCAATGAAGCCTTCCCTGACCACTCTATCTAAAGCCGGTTCCCCACTTATCTCCTTACTCTTCAATTTAGTACTTTGTTAGCTTCACAGAACTTCTAATATCCTTCATGATTTACTTGTGTATTTACTTGTTTTTAATCTATACTCCCTCCTAGATTGTAAGATCCTTGCAAGCAGAGACTGTATTCATCTTATCACCATTGCATCCTTAGCCCCTAGCATAAGGGCTTAAGAGTTGGAAATTAATCAATGTTTGTTGAATGAATAAAAGAAATTAAAGCATCTTCTTAATGCCCCAGATAGATCACTACAGCTGTTATATTTTATCAATGCATGCTCTTCTTACCAAGGGCCTTATACATTGGCAGTACTTACTAAGAATTTGTTGAATAAAATGAATGAATAACTGAGAACTGGACAACCTCAGAGCACTCCTCAGGGATACGTGGAACAGGCCAGCCCAATCTCTCCTGCTTACAAGGGCTACTGGGCAGTGAGAAAAGATAGAGTGGAGCTCCCAGTTTACTCAGAATCTCCCAGCTCTATACGACCCACATATTCACACCTCACAGAAGTGACTATGGATTTAGGGAAGGCCCCAGAGGACATGCTTGCAGACATGATGCCATGTGAGACCTAAAACATTTCTATGTGTCGTAACACAGTGTGATACACTCTTGATAAGTCAGTGGCTGCCTGTATTATGCTGCTAAGGTGGTGAGGGACTCCTCAAAGAGGAGATTAGGAGAACCACACTGGGAATAGGGCTGGGGTCTGGACCAGGCTGATCAGGATAAAACTGGGATAAAAAAAAACAAACTGAACAGCCTGGGACCACACCTGCAACTCACCCTAACTGTACAGCACAGTTTCTACACTGAAATGCCTTACACGGTTGTCAAGATCAGCCGTCTTATGCACCTTTATACTGTGGGGAGGCAGCGGAGAAAAGTGTCTAAAGCCAGGGCAGCAGACTACCGTGAGGGCAGCCTTCTCTTAGGAGGTTGCTCGCTTAACTTTAAAGAGAAGAGAGAGCTCACATAATGTTGGCGGCTTCAACCAGAGTTCTACTGCTAACGGTGGGCACGTTTTCTCCTGTAACCCACGTGTGTGTAGTTAACTCTGGATTATGGTCTGAGAGCAGCGAGGCTCCAGTTTCATTAACGAGGTAGCTCTGTGGGGGTTTCAAGGCTACAAGATCTGATTCAATAGGATTTCATTACCAGGGCTGAATAAATGGAGCGTTTTAAAGACTGACTAATTAAAATCTGGGGGAAGAAAATCTCACTTTCTATCAGGATTCATTTAAGACAAAATGATTGAGCTGGCCGTTATTCAAAAGAGCCAGCCCCATCTTTACACTATGTAATGAAGCAGAATATTGATGAGCCGTTACCAGAAATAACTTCAGCAGGGACCGCATTTGTGGTTTTGTGAGTTGGCATCCAAACACTTGACAAATCGAGCCCTAGCATTGGGGCATTGGGGAATGGGAGGAGGTTCAAGAAAAGCTCAACTATTTTCTAAAGACACCTATTTTAGATCATATATATATATACATATATACATAAAATAATTTAGCGTACCAGTTGCTGTCCAACAAAACCATTAAATACCTTACTTGCTTTCCTTCCCTCTAGAGCTGAATCTTATCACATCTCACATCAATGCTAATTTTCCACCTGGCTTTATCCTGGTCTTCTTTGTTTCTGTCATCCCCTGGGAAAGACATTCATCCCTTGCTTGCTTATAAATGAATGCCCTCGTTACCCTTGCCCATTCATGGAGATTTATTTACTCTGAGTGAACAGATGATAATTATACACTGTGAGGAGCAGGGGTTGGGGCAGAAGAACATTGTTCCCGTCCTTTTCTCTAGTAACTAACATTTCATTCTTTTCAGGGAGGGACCTTTAAAGGTCTTTATTCCACTGATAAAACGCCCAACAACTAAAGCCACTGGGTTCTGGGAACAAGCCCAGGACATCAAGAGGAGATAAAAATACTGGAAGCCTCTCTAAGAACCGATGCCAGCTACACTGTGCTTGAAGAGAGAGAGAGAGAGAGAGAGAGAGAGAGAGAGAGAGAGAGAGTGTGTGTGTGTGTGTGTGTGTGTATATGTAATAATAGAAAACACCAGATCATCCCAACCTCCCAGGGGACTGGTAAAAGAGCTTTCCCAGCCCTTTCTAACACTGACTTCAAAATAAGAAAAGACACAGGGATTGGGATTCTGTAAGGTTTTATCTAATTTAAATGTAAAAGATATTTAGATTACTGTCATGAGAAAAACCCGAATTCTAGGATCCCGATTCTAGGATCTAGGACTTAAATGTGACTTAAAAAGTTATTTCAATTAAATCACTCTGCCTTCGTATGGGTGCCCTCTCCCCCAGCCCCACCACTCAGAGAATTTTGCAGTTATAAAGAGGTCAGCAAAGCTCCCTAGTCAGAGCATGTTTCAATCTCTTCATTTCTCTTGCCCCTGCCAAAGTATCAGCAGTGGGAATCAGTGCTAGTAATTATCTCATGAGAACATCTCATGCTTATTTTTCTTTGACTAAAGTATTACTTGTTCCAGGAAAATTAAGAGTATGATTCTATTTCTAGAGGTGGGTGGTGTTAGGGTAGGGTGAGAATTCAGGTATATAGAATAAATACTATGTTGGCTTTTTATATTATTTTTTCATTTTCTCATGGAAAGGGACAGCATCAGTGAAGAATAGAAAAGGGGGAAGTGCAAATTACAGACATGGCTTATATATAGGCCAACAGGCCTTGGTTTCTATGGAGTTATTTAAATGGTCCCTATAATACCTGCTATAAATAAAAATAATTTGATTAATGCCTGAATGTTCATCATTGGGCATGATATCTCCAGAAGACACTTTTCTTAGAAGATACTAAAATACACACACACATACATATGGATATACATATGTATCTATTGTTTGAGAAGATTACAGAAGAAACCATTCTCACTCACCAGTGCACGTGGGGGGGGGGGGTGGCAGGAGGTAGAAAGCACGGACGGGAAGCTGAAAGATGCCACCCAATCCAGTAAGGGAGGGCAGGCAGCCTGTGCCACCTAGGATGTATGTTTCCCTGCACTTGCTAAATTTTGCCTCTCTCTGAGTTCTGGGGTTCCAGATGCTTCCCTGCAGGTTTAGGCAGGAAGACAGAGGGGCAAGCCAAGCTGCAATAGCCACAAGGGAGGAAGAAGGTGTTGGCCCCGTGGCAGGGGCCCTGCCAGGAGGCTGACTCACCCCAAGCTTACTCATTTGGGGCTGGGTCCGTGGGCCATTTGTTTGTTTGAGGATGGCAGAAGAGGGGAAATGAGAGAACTGCCTGAAAAGAGCAAATGAACCTGCTGTGCAGAGGTCTGAAGTGGCCGACCTCAATCAAGAAAAAAGCAGATGCCCTGTCTTTCTTCCTGCCCATAACCAGATTTCATTTCAGTGCTCTGATATCAGGCGAATCTCGAGGAAAGGTTGAATATAGCCTGGAATGATTGTCACTTAATACATGGATTTTTTTTCAGGAAGAAAGACAGCACAAATTGAGTCTTCAGTGCTTCCCTCCCACCTCATCCAGTTGTTTCCATCTGTCCTCTGTGCAGATAGTATGTCACGATGGTTAAGCTGTGGAGCTGGACCACCAGGGTTCGAATCCTAGTCCTGCTGTTTTCTAGTTGCTGTCTTGGACGAGTTATTTAACCTTCCCATGCCTCAGTTCTCTCATCTGTACAATCAGCTAATAGTACCTGCCCTTACAGTATTGTTGTGACAGATGAATGATTTAATACTTGGACAGTGCCCGGAGCAATGCCTGGCACGTATTAGCCATTACAAAGGTCACCACAATTATTCTGCATTATAGGTAGGGTGATTGACGGTAACTTGTCACGGGAGAGTCAGAGGCTGAGAAGGGATTAGACCCCTCCTTGGTGGTGTAACCCCGATATGTCACAGACTTGTTTTTAAAAGATAAGTTGTCTCTGTGATCACTCCTCTTGTCTAAACAAAGCGTGGGATATTAAATGATCAAACCTCAGCAGGCTGCCCCCTCAGGGGGTTCTAAGAAACATGAGCTGTTAGACTTGGGTTACAGTAAATCAATTCCCATTAAGTTCTGGTTCTGGTTAGTCAGTCGCTAAAAACCTATCTGTTTGCCTTTCTCCTTGACCTGTGTAGGAGAGGATTATCTCTGGACAAGTTCTCTAAAGTGCCAACTGGCTCAATTAGTAAAAATAGTGTTGACTTAAGGTCTAGGGTCTTGGTCCTAGGATCCACTGGCGCACCGACTACAAGCTTTTAAACCTCAACTGAGAACGGCCCACGGTGAGAGGACCAAGTCCCCACGCTGCGGTCTATAAAACGGGAATGAGAATGTCTCTGCTGCAGAGTTGAGATTAGAGGTGTGAAGTGCTTTGCGTTCCCACTGGAGAGATGCCAGATCAGTTCCAAGTAGTTTATCATGCATAACAAATGGTCCTTCCATGACCAAAGGGAAAACTGAAGTCAGAGTTTAGACAGGGTTAAGAAAAAAGTCAGCTAAAGGCTCCAACGCTGCACCTGTGGTTAGTAATCACGGGCAGTGTTGCATTCCCTACGCTAGCAATTTTCAGGATAATACAGGAGATTTTTTTTAAAAAATAGATAAATAAATCAAAGCACTTAGGGGTCATCTGCTCCCACCCCCTTCAGCTGTAATGTCAGATGTCTGTCTGCCTTCTTGGAAAATTCCAGAAAAAGACTGTAAGCCTTAGAACTGGGGAAGTTTAAACAATCCGAACCAAATCCCCCTGGCTTCGTGCGGTTTCAGGTCTGCAGCTAAGGAGCAGCGCGGCGCGACGTGGCGGAAAGAGCAGCTCAACGACCCTTGTCATTGCGACCGCCCCCTCCCTCCCGGCCTGGGTCCCCAAGGCCAAACCGAGGGCTGAATGTACAGCCAGCGGTCGCTAAGGTCCCTCCCAACCCTGACGGTCCCGCCGAGAATGGATTAGGGCAGAGGTGATGCTGAGCCTGGGAAGGGCGACAGGAGCGGGCGAGACGCGCGGCCCGGAGGGAGGAGAAGCGCTTTGCCCGGGCGTGGGGGCGGCGGAAAGGCAAGGAGGGAGGGTGGCCGCGGCTGTCTGCGCAGCTCCGGGGGAGCCGCCGGCTGGGGACGGGGCGGGGGGCGGACGGGCGCCCCCGGGAGCCGGGAAGCTGGGTGGGCAGGGGTCCGGGCCCCGCGGTGGGGTGTGGGCCCCGGGGTGGGGTCCGGGCCCGGGGTGGGGTCTGGCAGGACGCAGGAGCCGCGCCAGATGCGAGCGGGGGCCGGCGGGGCGCGGGGGCTCACCTGGGTCTCCTCCTCGGAGAGGCCGGCCTCGGCCGCGATGAGGCACAGCGTGGTGGGGTCCGGGTGCTTGTTGACCTTGCTGAAGTTGTACTCCAGGATCTCCACCTGGTCCTCCGTGGGGCCGCTCGCGGGCTCGGCCGACATGGTCCCGGCGCGGCTGCGGGGGGCGAGAGCGCGGCGGTGAGCGCGGCGGGGGCGGCCGGGCGGCCTCGGTCCCCTCCGCGTGGTCCTACCCGGGAGCTGCGCCCTCCGGCCGCCCGGGCCCCGGGACTCCTCGCAGCAACTTTCGGCCGCCGGGTCCGGACGGTGCCGAGGAAGACGCCTGCGCCCTGCCCGCCCTGCCCGCCCTCCGCTCCGAGGAAGGAGCGAGGAAGAGGAGGTGATTTGCACGAATCGCCTTCAAAGCTTCCTCCTGGGAGGGGGAGCTCCTCTGCGGACAGAACTCGGATGACGAAGGTGGGTTCCCCCGCCCGCCCGTGTCCCCGTAGGTGACTCCGCAGTGGGTTGGCACTTTGGGGCCCTCGCCGGGGAGCGCTGCGCACCGCACGCTTCCTCCAGAGAAGCTGCCCACGAGACAGAAGTGACTTCCCAAATTTGGGGAGACGGGGGCGGCACTTTTAATGTCTCTCCACTTTACAGAGATGGAGATGGGTCCGCAGAGGAGAAGTGATTTAGGCGGGAAACCGAGCCACAGAAATTTCCCCCTGGGGGGGCTCCCGCGGCCACTCCGCACCCTGCGACCTCCTCCTTGCACCCTGCGTCCGCGCGTTTGCTAATGAAAGCCCGAGTCCCGGCCTGCAGTCACCAGGCTAGTGTCCCTCCCACAGCATCCGGTGGTGAGGACGTCCAAATGGAGCCCAAGCCCATGGAGGAGGATCAATGTCAACTGTCTTTTAAAATCTCAGACTTCCCTGTAGCTATACTACAATTTACTATAAAGTCAGAAAAATGGATCCACCGCAAGCTTCAGGATCTCTTATATCTCCTTACTTTAGAGCCAAACGTGGCTCTAGCAGATTTGGAGGCTTCCTGCTAGGTTTTCTCCGTACCCACATAGCCTCCGAATTGGAGCAAAGACAACTGGTAGATGTACCCTCCTCCCCGCCCCCCCCCCCCAATTTAAGAGGCATTGGGATATATAGAAAGTTAGAGGCTTCAAGATGTTCTTGGCTGTGGCTTTGGTGCAGACCTGTCAGGACCTGACTGTTTGCTGACAGTAAAAGAAGGGCACAAGTGTGGGAGTCACGCTGGTTTGTTGTTTTAACAAACAATTGCAAACTCATCCAGCACCGTTCTGAGTAGGTTTTGATGTGGTTAGTGCCTGGGGATGAGCCACACTCCACTGATCTGCCTACATAATATCTATATCGCTGATGCTGTTACAACCTTTTCTACTGTGACCTGCGTCTCCTACTGCCTAAATAAATGTCTTTACCTCTCCTTTAGGTCAGTTGAGGGGACTTTCAGGCAAGATGGGAAGTTCTACCTGAGTCTTGGGCACAAATCACTTGCCAAGCCATCATGAAATCCCATGTTTTTAGGGGAGTCTGTTCTCCCCTTCTCCCCACCTAAAAATCTGTAGCGGTGATTCCCATCCCAGTGCCTCCTGGCGTTTCAGAGCTGGGAAGAACCTGGAAATTACCCCCTCCAGTCCTCTCCTGTAACCGCCCAGGAGAATGAGGCAGAGGAAGACTCACTATCCCAATGTTGCCCAGGTAGTGACCTAGAATGGAAAGCCTTAGCTTTGGTGTCAGTCGCCCGTTCAGCTTAGAACCTTCTCAACAGACTAGTCTGTCTTTAGTAGGAACAATCAGGAGGACTACAGTCTAAATGCAGGCAGGGGCTTGTTGCCATTTGGAATGGGCATGGACCGTCCTAGTGGGACACCAATTCCAGCCAAAGCCACCCACTGAAACCACCCGCCATTGCTCATTCTGCCTGAAAGAACACAGGAGCTGGGAGACTGCGGCCTCTGATCTTATTTCCTGCCTTAGAAAGTTTCCATCTAATTCCATTTAGCACAGCTGTGCTGGCTCTCCGAGAAAGTCTTTGCTGCTTCTTTGTAGAATTCTTAGTCCTTCAGAAATATTAGATTTCTAAACTGGACTGAGATTCAAGGGCTATTCTGCATATCCTTTCTCCTCTTTTTTTGGTTACTTAATTGCTGTTGCATAAATCTAGGACTGCTACTGTTCTTACATTTAATCTAGTGTATTTTATTTTATTAGATTTCTAGGGCTTCCTGTTACAGGACGCGGTATGAGGTTTTGTGGGGAGGTCTCTGTTGACTTCAATGGACTTCTTGGGTTAGTTGGCTGAGGCCCATTGGCCTTGGTTGGCTGCTAGGGAGACTTGTGGGAGGACTGTTTGAAAGCACCTACTTCTCCAAGGTACACCAAACAAACTTGATTTCTAGAAATGAGGGTGAAAGACCTCTACAGTCAAACGTGTCTGTTATTTTTCTACAAAGCTCTCGGCCCTTAGGTTGACAAATGTTTGCTGCTGCTTTGTTCCTTCTCGCACTCTCTCTGTCTCTCTCTCTCTTTCTCCCTTAAAGGAACTGTATAAATCAAACGCCTTCGTAACCCTAGCCTTACAAAGCTTCTCAACTGTTTTCTTACTGGAAAGTTTCTCTGAAAGTAGTCTAAACAATTTCAGATAAAAAGAACTAAAAATATTTTAAAGCTACTTAAACTTTAATCTTAGCACAAGTTTTACTGTTGTGGTTATTCATATCTTATAAAATATTCAAGGGGTAATTTGCCCTGTGGTTGGATTTTTCTTTCGGGGTTGGCAGAAGACATTGCATAAGTGTTTTCAAGAGTTTAAATGCAAACTGCTGGCTTCTTTCTAAGTGAATTCCGATGCCTGCGTAGACTGTGCCAATCTGACAGCTTGACTTTTGTGCCTTAATCCTGCAATTATTTATTTTTAAAGTGTCTACCTACATAAACTAGCTCACAGAAAGTGCTATAAACTGGGAATATTTGGTTACCTTTTTGGCAACCAAAAATTGCTTTGGGCTTACACGTGCCATCTTCTCCTCCCTCTCCCAGCCAATCTGACCTCTTTGTAATGCCACTCATATCAAACCAAGAGAGGAAGGTTATCAGTGGTAGATACTCCCCAGAAACCCAGAGTCTTGTGGTGAGTCGGCTAAAAGGGAAGCAGGTGGATTATTCTTTAGGGTCTTCCCCCAATTTTCTTTAGCCTGCATTTCTTTTCTTTTCTTTTTTTTTTTTTTTTTTGAGACAGAGTGTCACTTTGTTGCCCTGGCTAGAGTGAGTGCCGTGGCATCAGCCTAGCTCACAGCAACCTCAAACTCCTGGGCTCAAGAGATCCTCCTGCCTCAGCCTCCTGAGTAGCTGGGACTACAGGCATGCACCACCATGCCCGGCTAATTTTTTCTATATATATTTTAGTTGGCCAGCTAATTTGTTTCTATTTTTAGTAGAGACGGGTCTCGCTCTTGCTCAGGCTGGTCTCGAACTCCTGACCTCGAGCGATCCACCCGCCTCCGCCTCCCAGAGTGCTAGGTAGCCTGCATTTCTTTTATGTTCACTATGAACTTCTGGAAGCAATGGGCTCTTGAAACATTTTGTATTTTCCTAAGTAACAAAAATGATGTGTGGCCACTTCCCCAAGGGAAGTGCTGGGTCTTTATAAGAGACTTTATAAGAGACCTTTATAAGAGATAAAGGTCTTCCCCTTTATCACTTACTGAACTACTCTGGAGGGGGTAGGAGGGAGGATCAACGGAGCTGTCAGTGCCTCTCAGAAACTGGCAAACAGGAGTGGAATATTGATCTACTTCTGCAGGCCAGCATTTGGAGGTGCTAGGGCTGGTGAGGGAGGGGTGGGGGGAGAGAGGGACGGAAGGAGAGAGGGGGAGGGAGATGGGGCAGGAAGATGAGGTTGGGGAGAGAGAATGAATGAATTGTTCTTTTAAATATAAACCTGGCGGTTAGTGTCCTTAAGCTAAGAGCTGTGCTTCTCAAGAAGCTTGGAAGCTCAGAATCACCTGTGGGAATGTCTAAGCCCATCAAAGCCCTCTGGAATCAGAACCACACTTTAGGAACTCAGCATGAGAGAGACACAAAAAGTATTCAGCTCTTAAAAGCTCTGCAATGTAATCATTTAAATCAACTATAAATGTTTAGAAATTCTTATGCCTTATACCTGTTCTGATGGGATACATCATCTTAACATTTGAGTAGATGAGAAGTTGAAGTAGTTTTAAAGAAATGAGCTTTTAAAAGCATGTATTGGAATGAACAGTTTAAACATTGTGCCATTAATCTTTTGTATATATGGTCAGGAAAGGTGAAAATACCTTTAAAATAATAAATTAGCAAAACAAAGCAGATATTCTCCCATGATTTCAAAAATTCATAAATGAAACCCTTTAAAAAAATTCTTCAGAAAAATGTATTCTTGTGTTGAGATCAGAATTTAAGAAAGCAGACTATTAAAAGAAAAACTTCTTCCACCTTGTCACGCACATGACTTAGAAACCAAAAATTACAGTGAAAAAGATTTGGCAAGCTTGAGTTTGACTGTCCTCCAACTCCTTAAATTTCTTAGTAGGGAAATGCTAAAATTTGGGTTATCATTTATGTAGACAATGTATTTAATAGAGCTTAAAACTGAACATTAGACTCCAAATACATCATATACACATATGCGTCATTGCTGTCTTCAGGGAAACAAGTTTCCAGCTCTAAATAGGAAAGTACATCTGAAAGTGCTATACTGATTCCAGCATTACATCTTAAAAAACACTGGAGGAAAATCCAATAAAATGTTAACAGTGTTTATGTCTAGATTGTGTGACACGGATGACCTAAAAAGTTTTCTTCTTTATATTTTTCTGCCTTTTCAAAATTTCTGTAATAACTATTTATTACTTTGAAATTTGAAAAAAAATTTCTTATAAAAACGTATCCTTGATCAGACGAGCAATCCTTCTTGCCCAAAATTTCATTTCATTATTGGCACCAAATAACATTTTTGGGAAAAGTATGGGAGTTGTTTCCCAAGTCTACTTAGAAGATTAGGGAAAACATTTTCATTTTCCACTCAAACATCATTAAGTTATTAGAGGGTATATGTAAAGTACATGTAAGTTATGAAGTATATATTAAACAAACACTAGTGAACCCCACCCAATTTAAGAATTAAAGCATTACCAAGACTATGGAAGCTACCTGAAGCTACTTGTATTTCTTCGCTTGTCCCACCCCCTTGCTGATCTGTCCCAGAGGAAACCACCATTCTGAATTTTTTTTTTTTTTTTTTTTTTGAGACAGAGTCTGTCTCTGTTGCCCAGGCTAGAATGCCATGGCGTTAGCCTAGCTCACAGCAACCTCAAACTCCTGGGCTTAAGCGATCCTACTGCCTCAGCCTCCCGAGTAGCTGGGACTACAGGCGTTCGCCACCATGCCTGGCTAATTTTTTTAATATATATTTTTAGTTGTTCATATAATTTCTTTCTATTTTTAGTAGGGACGGGGTCTCACTCTTGCTCAGGCTGGTCTTAAACTCCTGACCTTGAGCGATCCTCCCTCCTTGGCCTCCCAGAGTGCTAGGATTACAGGTGTGAGCCACCGCACTGGGCCACTTTCTAGTCTTTTAATATCTTTCCATCCTCAATGCCCCAAACAACAGAGTTGATACCTACTGCTGAATCACATACAGAAACCTCACCCCTGTTGTTATAACAACAGTAACAGCATATTTATTGAGTAACTACTATGTGCCAGGCACTGTCCTAAGTGCCTTAGATGCATTAATTCACTTTATCATCAAAGGAACAGCAACACTATGTGTTCTTATTATCTTCATTTATGCACGTGGAAAATGATATAGGTGGAAACATATAGCTTTCCCAAGATGTCTATAACTTTCCCGGAATCACAAATCTAATAATTGACAGAGCGGGGATTCAGGCCCTGAAAGTCTAATTTCTGCATCCATGTTCTTAGCCACTACGCCATAGTTCCTCTTGGCACCGAGTAGCTCTGGAGACAGAAGATCCTTGATGGCAGTTGTGGTAAAAGGGACAGCAGAGCTGTTGGTGCGAGGGACAGGGGGAGGCAGTGCCCTGTGTCTGCCCCAGCTCACCTGTGGGTGGCACCAGTCTGGGAGGAATACTTCCCTCCTTGTGGCACGTTCCTCAATGTTGGTGACCAGACATGGCTCTGACCCAGCTCAATGGATCAACCAGTAATTTCAGTTGAAACCACTGGCACCACCAGACACGCTGGCTTTCGTTCCCCACGTGCTCTTCGTTAATTGGTGCAGACATAGTTGAACGATGACATGATGTGAATAACATAGTATACAAATGAGAAAGGTAAGCACTGCACAGAACAGAATAGAAAGGTTGGCTTCAACCAGACCAGCTGGAGCCTTGTTGACTGTTGCTGCCACTTACTCCCTGAATGGATGTTGATTAAATTTTATCTTTACTTCAAGAAGTATCACTTTCCTTTATCTTGATAGAAAAGCATATTGATGAGAGCTGTACTTGTGTAATAGACAAAAAGAAGGAAAGAAGGAGAAAGAAAGAAAGGGAATGTTGAGTGTCCGTGTGAGAAACGGGTTGTCTAAGACGTTATTAATGATGTTGTTAACTGTGAAAAATAAAGATAAAGCCAGAACTACTCTGCATTTTTCTCTCCTCATCCTTCTACCCATGGCACCAGAAAGAAGGGGAGAGATTTTGTGCTTCACGTTCCCTGAGCCAGCCACCAAGTGGCGCTGTCAGACAAGAACAGTTTAGTTGCCCACCGGAGCTTTTGACAGCTGGAGAGAGAAACAGAAATAAGGTGGTTTTGAGTATATAGCGTTAGTTATGGAGGGAATGTTGATATATCTGTAATGGATGAATTATATGTAGGGGATACCGTTTTAAATTCTCATTAATAAATGAATTAGTAAACGGTATAGAGTAATAGAAAGAGCACTGGGCAAGGGATCAGAGCTGGATTTCAATTTTAACTCCTCCGCTTAATAGTCAAATGACCTTGGCTGCATCATTTAACTTATTTAAAACCTAGTTCTCTTCTCTGTAAAACGTGGCTAAGAACGTCCTTCCTTGCCTATTTACTCCAGTTGTGATTCAGTGAGATTATGCTCATGAAACAACTTAAGTGTAAAATGATGTGCACATTTCCAGAAGTGGTGTACTTTTCTTCATCCAGAAAAGTGAAGGTCTGGGGCCAGATGACCTCTGAGACCATTTCTCTTCTAAAATTCTGACGATCAGAGTGGCTGGGTTTTAAATAATCATGTTCTTCCTCATAAACAGATTACTGATGTCATTGACCCAAGAAAGGGAGTACAGAGGTCTATTCTGGGGACTGTCCCTGATTTCCTCAACACTTTGTGCCTATTTTCAACTTCAAAGGACAACTAAGGAGTCTGTGAAACATTTTGAGCCAAGGTGCTAGTTAATATTCAGCCTGCCTGTTGAATTAATGTGATCATATAACTTGTCATTCAACCTAGAACACTTAAGAGTATAAGTCGTGCTATTAATTATACCAGTACAACAGTCATATGTCAGAAGCATCCCAGGCAAACCTGGACATCTGGACCCCTTATTGTATATAAATGTTAAATTTCTCACTTAGGTATGGGATAGTAAAAATGCTCCTAGTGAACCTAGGCATCTCAACTGCTGTTGTAGATGATCAAGATGCAGGTGTCTTACTTAGGATCTTAGAGGACAGGGCAACATATACCTAACCACAGTGATGAACAAGAGGCTGTTTTTCACTCTTAAGAAAGCATATTGCATATTGGCATATTGTTGCAGCTCTGTGGTTAAAGGTAAGAGGACACAGTACAGTTTCAAATTTCCTGACCTTTCCTTTTTTTTTTTTTTTTTTTTTTTTTTTTGCAGTTTGAATATGTAGGGTAGAAATTTGTCTGGTCGGGTGAATAATGCTTGGGCCTCTGCCTGCTTTGGGTATTGTTAGTATGGCTGTGCTGATGCTTAGTAAGTGTGAATAGCCATCACATCTCAGACAGAGTTCAGTCCTATGATCAAATATAAACGGAGGAACAAAAACAGTTTGTCCTAGAGATTTCTATGGGGCACAGCCACGTGCTCAGGGCTTTTCAAACCAGATAATACAGAAGAGGTCAGATTTGTGAAACAAATTGAATTATCAGATCTAGTCTTTTTTATTTTATTTGAGACAGAGTCTTGCTCTGTCACCCCAGCTAGTGTATAGTGGCATCAGCCTAGCTCACAGCAACCTCAAACTCCTGGGCTTGTCAAGCAATTCTCCTGCTTCAGCCTCCTTAGTAGCTTGGACTATAGGAATGTGCCACCACGCCTGGTTAACTTTTTCTGTTTTTTGTACAAACGGGGTGTCACTCTTGCTCAGGCCGGTCTCGAACCCCTGACCTGAAGCGATCCTTCTGCCTCAGCCTCCCAAAGTGCTAGGATTACAGGTGTGAGCCACCGTGCTTGGCCCAGATCTAATCTTTGAAAATGTCTGATGCCTTTAATACACCAATAAATGAGACAAATAGATTTCTGCTACGTGGGAAAAAGTCTCCATATTTTCTGAAGAGAACCTTTAAACCTGAAGAGAAATTTGCACCACTAAGCTTGGAAGCAAATAAAAAGATCAATAAATAGTTTGCGGGGAGGAAAAATGCCCCAAATAAGTCAAAATGGTAGCTAATAAGTATTCCTTTTGTGTTTTAGAGTATGTTATTAATTTTCAGTTGCCCATTCAGCTTCCTAATTATGCTTGGTTTAGGAGAACATTAATTAATTAGATCAATAGACCACAGCATAGGAAGATGCATTTGTTGCATGGAAGAGGAACGGTGCTCAAAAACGTAAATGCTGATGACAGAAATACCAGACTTGGTATTAAAAAAGTCTAATACAAATAAGCCACACACAGATAATGGAGAATCAAGTAGATAAAATTGTCGTATTGCTTTGGGGACATTCAATCACTTCAAAATGTTAACATTTTCTTTCTAGAAATGTTCTCACTCCCAGTGCCTGACTCTAAGAAGGGCAGTTCATTTGCAATTCTGGGGACATGACATCATGATTGATATTTTTGAAAATATATGCTGGGTTCTATAATACTTCTGCCCAAGCTCAAATTATATAGTAAGATACACTAGTTAGAACCTGTGTGCTATTGCACAAGCACGAGCAGTAGATATTTAGGCTGCCCGGTCATACACCTTTCTGCAGGTCATTGTACCCTGCCTAACAGAAGCAGGTATAACTTCCTCAGGTTGCTCGCATGTTTTGAAAAGTCCAGAAAAGAGTCTTTGAGAGAATGGAATTATCTCTTTGTACAAATATACTTTAATCAATTATTATTTTTTATGGTCCAGCTACCATTCTAATTTTATGACTACAATTACGTAATGGATAAAATGACACACAGCTGGCAGTACCTTGCCAGGGCTCCAAGTTATGCCAAAGTCCAACCACTCGTGCTGCTTGTTGCCATGCGACTCAGTTATATGGCCCTTATTTTTTTCCTAATTGAGTTGTTTTTGTGAACAGGTGTTCAGCTAATGGGACGAACAGGGTGTGCAGCTTTAGGCTGCTCATTAACATCACGAAATAATTGAAGAGGACGGATACACCAGAATGTCCAGCTCAGGGGATAACTATGAACCCACGGTAGATTACTTCTCTGAGCTTCAGACAGAGTGTTGCAGAAAGAAACTGGGTGGAGCTTCAGAAGACCTAGATTCTCCTTCCAGGTCTATCACTTAGTCTCCACATGACTTTGGGCAACTCACTTAATTGCCTTATCGTTTCTTCATCTACTTATTGAAGCTATTATCCTGCCCCGCCTGCCTCCCAGTGCTGTCGTAGGATTCAGTGAGATGGATTATATTTGTGAATGGCACTATAAATTATAAACACTATATAAATACAAGGTATTAAGGTACTAATCTAGCTTTCTCAATGACTCAGGATATAATGTTGGGCAACCAAATGACATGAGGTTTTGCAATCATTAAAATGGCGAAACATTTTAGAAACTTCATTCAACCCCATGAGTAATAAAATGTCTTAGAACGTTTCACTTGTCCGGGTAATCAATGCTTCTGGAATTGATTAGGCCAAGTTTAAGAACATGACACTGAGAAGGGAGATCACTGGAGATTATGTTCTTTAAGTTCTAGAAAATTATTTCAGTCGCTCCATCTCTTATTAAAGTACTAAGGAACCCAGAGAAGCTTCTAAATGTTTGAAATGCGAGAGCAGAGCTTGTGTTATGGTGTCTCCATTTATCATGGGTAGTTCAATACGCCATATTGTTAAAGAAAACAGAGGCCACTAGCCCCCTCCTTTCCCTTCCCCATCTCCACCAACCAGAGCTAAAGGCTGGTGGAGCAGACGGATGGGGATATTTATTATGGCATTTTTGTGAGACTCAGAGGCAGGAGAGCTGTCCAACGCTGGAGGATTCAATCAGTAAAAGGTACATATAATGAACAGACTATTGAAAATATGTTAGAAATAGCATCAACAACATACGTCGGTCTTAAAAACAGAGTGTTGAGTGAGAAGAATGAGGGAAAAGAGGAAGAGTGGGAGAGTAGGAGAAATAGAAGGAGATTTGAAACCTAAGAGGGAGTCTTGTGTATACCATGAATTAAAGACTATGTTAACACAAGCCTCGAGACCAAAAAAAGAAAAAAAAAAAACTTTAAAAATTAAAAGACTGATGGACTGCCCCGTCTTTCAGAGCTTGCCTGTATAATTCTTTCCAACATATTTTTTGTATAAGGAGGGGATACTTCACAACTCACTCACTGTCCCTTGTGCTGCAGCCACACCAACCCTTGGGCTTGTTTTTTTCCTCAAAGCCCAAGATGAGTGGCTGGTCGTTGACCTCTGTGACCTCCCTCCATACTTTCCTTTCTTTTTTTTTTTTTTTTTTTTTGGTGTGGAAGGAGAGTTTTATTTTTATTTTATTTTTATTTCAAAGTATTCTGGGGGTACAAATGTTTTTGGTTACATGGATCACTTTTGTAGTGCTCAAGTCAGGGTTAAAAGTGTGCCTGTCACCCAGATAGTGTGCATTGTGCCAGTTAGGTAGGTTTTTGCCCATCCCTTCCTCCCCCTCCACTCTCCCCCCTCCATACTTTTCAACACCAACATTGAGTGGCTTTCTAGCCTTCTCTTGCCTAAGCTAAGTAATGTCAGGTCCTTTTGCTGCTCCTTTAGATCTCATTTTACTACAGTTTCGTCATCCAGGAGCTTTTCTGAGCTAGTTCCAAGGACTCTCCTCCCTCACTGAGCCAGGTGTGCTAGTGAAAGGGGGGCAGGGGTGGCCTCCTGCTTTCTTCACTCCAGCTTCCTAAATCCCAGCTCCAGCCACCTCTGAAGGATGCCTGTCTACTTCACAGGAAGAGTGTATCGAATACAAAATGAAATGATAGATACTTCCAGCGCTAGGTACTGAATTAAAGTTTTTTTGTGAAACAGATTTCACTCTTGGGCACCAGTAAACTAAAAATCTGGAAAGGGTTGAGGGGATAGAGGTGATAAGGAAGATTGTTTATGTAAATTTCCTTAGGGAGAAGCTACACAGGAAGGAAATAAAAATACATCAACAAAGACTAGACTATCTAAGGCAGATCTGCCATGACCTTAAGAATTCCAGGAAATTTCCATCAGGATCCCTCGAGATCTAAGGGCTAGAATGACTGCCATTAGTTTCCCGCCCAGCTTACACTAAGAAATTCGAAGGGATCAATGTCTGCCTTAGGGTTGTTTGTTTGTTTGTTTGTTTGTTTTAACATACATGGGCAGAGTAGTTCATTTGTGAAAGATCTGGCAGGGTTTTCATGTCTGATCACATTTTATCAAAACCACCAGAAGCAAGTCACAAGAAATTATGCAGGGATGGGTAAAAATTAACTTCTCTACTTTTAGAAGAGCCTCTGTTGCTACCCAAACATGGCTATGAGCTAATAAGAGCCCGAAGCAAGTATCAGAGTAACTTGACCTTACGATGAACAATTCCCTGAATTCCCAACATTTATACTGAACTTCTTTTTGCTGAGCCAACACACCCAAGATACCAGTTCTCAATCTAGGCAGTAAGAATACAGTGCTTCCCACGGGGACACACAGGGACAGTAAGTGACTTGGCACAGGCCAGAATGAGAAGGCCTGGGGACGCTTGGCTTCTACAGCCAGCTCAGCCACCAACTAATCCTGAGATTCCAAGCAAGTCACTTTACTATCTTGTACCTTCATGGATTGTATTCATAGGTGACCCTATAGGTTATTGCTCAGGCCAGGTATTTCTGAGAGTAAAAGGGGATTCTATTAATAATCCCACTGGGGCAACTAATCTTTCAGGCTCCCTCCTGCCTTAAAATTCCATTACAGCTGAGAAAATAGGACCCAGGTTCCTGACATCAGAACTGCACTCTGCCCCCCAGGCTGTTCTGGGGTTCCATGGAAAATTATCCAGCATATTGGTAAAACATAGATGTTGGTACTTTCCCGGCAAATAAAAAGGACAGCCTAAGCTGCACCTGCTTGATCACAGACTCTCACTCCACCCTGCATCCCAAACCCCTGTGTGTTTGGAATCAACAACACTGGAATGCCAGATCCACGTCAGGGCCCTGAGAGGCAGGGGGTCCCAGTGAGCAGGACCAGGAAGACAGCAGGTGCACCCACCCCCTGCACCAGGAGACACTGGCCTCCCATTTGCAGCATCGGGCTTGTCTGCAGCTCTGAGGCCAGTTCCCCACTGGCAGGTTATGCCCAGGTGAGACGGCAGGATGGACGTGGTCCAGGACAGACGAGGGGCTGCCCTGGGCTCCTCAGGTGTGGGTTATTCAATGGGTGGGTGAGTACTTTATAAATCACTCTGAGCTGTGGGCCACCCTTCTGCTAACAATTTCATCTCTCAGCCCTGTCCACTGTCCATGTTTAGTGGACATTTGAAAAGTCTGAGAAAGCCGTCAACAGCATCCAAAAATTAAGCTGGGTGAGGTTATAACAAAATGTCCCAAGTGACCCTTTGAACTAAGCCATTCTACACGGAGAGAATTCGGAAATAAAGGTGAAGGGGAAATGTTCAAGGGAAAGTCATCCAAGGAAGGAAGAAATTCTACCACTTATACAAACCGATTTTATCAGCCGTGTAAACCCTGTGATTTGCTTTCAAAAAAAATTTTTTTTGGTGAAAGTCTGAATGGCAGGAGGAAGCACTTGGCTTCCAACAGCAGCACTGACCCAGTGCTGGCTGAAACCCTGATGCCAACAGCCTAATCCTTTCCCCAGAGCCGAAGTCCTGAGTCTCCCAGGGGCTGAGGATGGAGCTCACCGTCACCCTCCCCTCCCCCCAGCAGCCCTGGGCCCCCACCACCTGCAGACCCTGCTTCCCCAGCAGGGATGTTAATTACACACCAGCCACTCCCCTCTTCACAGGCAGGACCACCCCATGCAGCTCCCACTTGCTGTCAAGAGCTGCTGCAATCTCAGTTTTTCAAATGGGATGAAATGGCTGTTGGAGGCCCAGGGCCACAGGGACTGGGGGGCAGGAGTGCCCCAGGATGCAGGACTGGGTTCCCAAAGACTAGGCAAGCTGCTCTGCTAGTGCCAGCCTTCTGCTCTGGAGAAGGAACCGGGTGATATTTTAAAAGCCCTATGAGCAGAATCTCTTGACATTTTGTATCCACTGTAGTAACCTTAAGGTAGATCTCCCTTTCTCAGAAAGATTAAATGAAATGCAGCTACTTCTGATGAGTATGAATGCATTTAGCAAAGAACGGACTAATTCAGAGAAAGAAATCTATCAGTGCTCACAGCTTTTAAGTGGCTGCCTTTTGTATGAGATTTGAAGGATTCTGCTGAAAATCTGTAATCTTGGCATCTCCCCCTAGCAAGTTGCTTGGAATTCTGGCTAGTAAGGATTATATATTTTGCCTAAAACTTTGATTCTCCTGATTGCCCCTTTTTAAAATTCAAATGGTAATTATATAACATTTCAAAGAACTCCCAGATATGTTATCTTGCTGGAGCCTATTTAATATGCCAGGGAGGGACATAACTCATTAAACAATTGTTGTCTATTAACATATAACTTTAGTTAGTTTTCCAGAGATGAGTAAGCCAAGCCCTTGAGAGAATGAGACCCCAGAAGTGGCACATTCGGATTGAAGGGGAGACGGGAGCCGTCCCAAACATGCCAGCTGGCCAGGGCAGCGTGGCAGGATCCCAGGGTCCCACCTGACCCTGGCACAGGCCCCCGCACCCACACGGGTGCCGAGGAGGAGGTGAGGGGCAGACAGGAAGGCCAGGAGTCCCAAAGACAAACTTCACCCACTTATGCTTTTGCCTGGGCCTGACCTGGAAACCCTAATTCAAAGACGCTGTCGTGCCAGACAGACTCATCACAATGCTGAGAGCTCGTGCTGTTTCCTGAAAGAACCACTTGGCCGTCCCCCAGAGCAGAGTGCCCGGTGCGTCCGCTAAGATTTCTTTTCGATGATTATAATCCTCTAGCTTATGCCAGATACTAGGTAGGGAACAAAAGGAAGCTTTAGTTCTGAAACATCCCTTCTCACGCCTTAGCACTGCCCTTAAATAACGCACCTTTGAGGCCCTGACTCATTTTTCCAACTTGCTGCCCCGAAGCGTGTCTGGATTCTAAGAATTTGCTTGCAAGGCGCTGGGTCCCCTGTCCCTGCTAGAGCTGAAGCTGGGATTTGAGACCCAGACGCAGCCTCTGCCTCTTCCTCTGAGCTCCTGGGCTGTCCCCCCTGGGCCTCCCAGCCTCACCCTGCTGGGACTTGGTGGCTGGGTGGCCAGAGGCCATCCCCACCCTCACTCTGGGCTTTCTGTCCTCATCTGTCAAGCGAAGCATTTGGGTTTCACTACTTTCCACCCCTAGCTACACATTAGAGTCACCTGGGGAGTTTTACAAACCAATGCCAGGGTGGCACACCCTGGGATTCTGATTCAGTTGATCTGGGGTGGGGCCCAATCACTGATTATATTTTTTAGAAGTTCTCCAGGTCCGACAACCATGGGGTTAGATGATCTCTGGGGACCCTCCCAGTTCTATAAAAGTCTATGATCCTGTCTGGTCCCCGTATATTATTTATTGAATTTAATTTTTCCCCCAAAATACTCATCTTTTATTTATGTCTGTAATAGACATAGGCTGATTTTTAGAAATGCTTTTAAGTTATAAAAAAGAATTATATAGTTAAAGTATTATTTGTTGGTGTATAATTGTCCTATACTACTGCATGTTTAAAGTGCACAATATGAGACATTTTCACATATGAAAAATGGTCACCACAGTCACAATAGTGAACATATCACTCCCAAAAGGTTGCTGTGCCCCTTGAGAAATCCCTCCACACCTCTGCTCCCCTGCACCCCTTCCCCAAGCAACCACTGATCTGCCTTCTTTGATTATCAATTAGTTTGCATTTTCTATCATTTTATACAATCATTCACTCTTTGGTCTGGTTTCTTATTAGTTACGTCCCTGGACTTTAGATTTCAAGCTCTTTGAGAAAAGCGTCCACCTTTTACTTCTTTTCTCTTCCTCCCAGCTCTCAACTTATCTTTGCTCAGAGAAACCCCTTAATCCTTATTTGCTTGAATGAAATAAGACCTTTATGAACTTGTAACTGAGCTTCAGCGTGGTGGCCAAGAAAGTGCCTGCATGTTAAGGCTTTTAACTCCCCGCTTCCCTGGATGTCCCCCAGTCAGCAGCTCCAGCCCAGTTAAAAAGTAATGCAGGAGCTTAAACCAAAACTAATGCATGAGCCTAAGTTAGGGTCTGTGGATTTCCAAGAGTCCAGAAAATGAGCATCAAGGTGTGTTAGGGGTGGGAGGGTGGTGGGAGGGTCCAGATGGGGGTGGAATACCTGGGGAAGGTCCTTGGCTTCTACCAGATTCTTGACCAAAAGGGCTGAACCATGGAATTAATGTCATCCTCTATTCCTTACAGTATCCAATATGCATTTTATGACTATGATGTATAATTATTATTTCTCTACTCTCTGCTCCTCCCTTCTCCTCCCTCCTCGCCCCCAGTACCTTTGTCTTGTTCTCTGCCTGCCCTGGTTACACTTAACCTTGTTGGACTAAACACCCTCCAGGGCCCTGTCGAGTGGCAGTGCCACTTCATGGGAACTTCTTGCATTCCTCGTCTCTTGAAGACCTTCTCATCTAAGCTATAATGTGTGTCATGCTGTACTTTTTTACCCAATGACTCTTATTCCACTTTAATTAACAGCGTACCCTGAATACTTGGATACCATAGTGCTCAAATACCACAAACCTGCATTTCCTTAAAGCCCCAAAGCTTGGGATTCCTTTTCATCTAAACAAGATCAATGTTTTCATTGTTATAAATAAGTATTATGAGAACCAGATGAAACAATAAATAACACTGCAAATTCAAAATCGAGCCACTTCTACTCAAGCCAGAGATGCCTCCCTCCCCACTTATGTCCAACACAAAACGTATTTTTAAATGATATTATGTCTGAGTTTAGATAAAAAGCCTGGGATGTAGAACAGCAATAATCGGCTTCTAAATGATGAAATCATAGTCATCTGGCACAAGTGCTGGTTTCAAAGTGTCTTTCAGAAACAGGAGAGAGCAAGAAAAATATCTAACCTGTGGCCAAAAGACCAAGTTGGACTCCTCGCTCCAAATTCACCCTCAACCCCATGCGTGTGTGTTTGCAAGGGTCCAATATCTTACACCCCCCGGCACTTTCTGACTCTCTGCTTGGGAGCTAGCTTTTCATTTTTCATTCTCCCGTTTTCCAGCAGAAGAGCAAATATAGTAACGATAGCATTTTGGTCTAGTTTCTACGCAAGTTCATCCCTCTGCATTAAAGGCAAACATTTGAAAGTTACTTACGTGGAAGCGGCAAAGGCAAGCCCTGGGTTTGGAAGCTGCGGTTGCTGATGCCAGCCTGCTTAAATAGCTGGGCTGGCTGACGCAGGCTGCTGATAGCACGTTTATTTACGCCTGGGAGTGCACGCTCAAGCAAGGACCTGAAAAACCTGCAGCGTGGGCAGCAGAACCACTGCCAGTTTGCCTAGGTTACAGCTGCTCCTGGTTATTCAGGTTTGATGCTCAGGCGGGGACTTCTGAGAGTCTCATGGAACTTCCTTGTCACTCACTACCTTCTCTCCCTGTCCTCTTTCTTAGCCACGTGAGATTCTCCTCCAAGATTGGCTGAGAGAGATGTGTCCGAGAGAAGACAGGGAAGAGAAATGGGACCCTGCACCCTTTCACCAACTTCCTTATTTTCCAGGGCTTCCAGCGAGATGTTGCCTCATTTCAAAGCATAAGTCTGGGCGCCCAACCTCACAGCTCTGCTGGCCCGGTGCCAAGCCAAGAGCCTGGACAATCGCCCAATTAATGAAAAGTTGTTTTCTCTCAAGCACAGAACGCACAAATAAAGAACAGTTCCTGGGGGAGATTCCGACTAGGATGATACAATTTTAGGTCTCCTTCAAAAACTATTTTTGTTTCTTTCCCCCGCCGCCCCCCCACTCCCCACATCTCTACTCTCCTCTTGCCTCCCCCTCCCCTTCCTTTGTTAATGAAATTCCTATCTTAGAGTTGAAAGATTCCCCATGGGCGCACAAATAAAAAGCCAGTGTGTGAGCATGCCCGTGGGAAGATGCACCCCGAGTGTGAGAGACTTCTGAGGCTCGTGTGACCGTCCCTGGAAGTGTCTCTAAAGACGAGGGTGTGTGTGTGGGCGTGAGGACCCGGCTAGTCGATGTTTATCTTGATTTTATTCGCTAGATACCGCAGTTAATAGTCAGTTGCGATGCACCAAACACATGAAGTGAGTGTGATTTTTGAGGGGATGAAGGAAGGGAGACAGAGTTTGGTGAGATTGTTCGTGGGAGTATCCGCGTGCATTCACCAGCATGGACCACAAGCTGGAAAATGCCACCCAGATATCCACACCCTGGATTTTTCACTTCACTGGAGAAAGAAAAAGCTCACTCGGTTCTCTTGGGAACAGTAGCCACATGTGAAAGAAGAGCAGCAATGGCTCAGAATATTTCTCTCCCGCTTGGAGAAGGGGTGATGGTTATAAACCATGCGTGGGAGAAAGGAGAGACAGGGGACCCTAGGTTAACCCAACCCTGGTTACCAGAGGAATTCTTTTGTCTCCTTCCTAATTCATTGCCTAACTTCTGACTGTTCTACAGCCAAATCTGGATCCTCGCCTCCCAGATTTCTTGAATGCGGGGACTGTGTCTTGCTCATCTTTCGACACCCACAGTGCCTGGCACAAATTGCTATGATAATGACAAGGGTGAACATCCAGAATCCAGAGAGACGGACTCTGCACCAGGCTCTATGGAGAACACTGTGCAGAGAGTTCGTTTGCTTTTTGAAGCTTCACAACAACCCTATGAGTTAGTTTTTTTTATTATTGTTGTTTTACAGATGAGGACACTGATGTTCAGAAAAATTAAATAACTTTTCCAAGGTCACAGTAAGTGGTGGAGGTAGAATCTGGATCCAGTTCTATCTGATCCCAGAGTCTGGGTTTACACTCAGGGCTGATTTGAACCAATACGTGGAAAGTTGCCTAAGAATGTTTTCACATATCCTTATTTGTTTACTTAGCACCGTCTTCTGGAATGTGATTTCTATGATCACAATGAACTCGCCTGACTTGTCTAGTCCTGTAACACCAGCACCCCGCACAGTGCCCGACACATAGTAGGTGCTCAACAAATATGTGCTATTTGCTCAATTTCTACATTCCTTTGGAGGCTGTGTGAGCCAACAGACAGAGGCCTTGACACCAACGGAGTCTCATCTTGCTTTGGTTCAGACACATTTCTTTTGCTCTTGCATCATGTGTCAGCTTCGAGCTGTTTCTCTTTATCCAGTATATCATGGAGATGAAACTAAAAGTGGCTGAAACTATGAAGCAGTTTTTACATCACTTAGGAACTCTGCAGGCATATGGTTTCAGGTTCTTCAGTGGTGCAATGATGTCACCAAGAACGCTGGCTTTTTCTGTCTTTCACTGTGTAGCCCTCAGCGTGACAGCATTGTTTCTCACGGTGCTGAGATGGCTGCAGTAGCTCCGTGCGTTACATCTTTAAACATCCAAGTACAGGTAGGAAGGGGCATAACTTTCTCCCAAGTATCTCTCTTTGTTGGAGAGAAAAATCTTTCCAGAAGCCATCAGCAGACTTCCACCTATGTCTCCTTGCTAAGCACCAGCAAATGCATTGGCTGAATCCATCACTTGCAAAGAGGAAAGGAACTAGGCTGATCATGGTTCATCTCCTAGGCCCAAGGGAAGGATCCACCTTCCCCAGACAAATTGCTCTGATAACTGAACAAAAATCAGGATCCAGTTAACCGGAAAGAAGCAGAAAACTGCTACCAACGTTTCTGCCAATCCAAGAAATCCTTTAAAGCTGCGGTCCCCAATCCCCAGGCTGTGGACCGGTACCGGTCTGTGGCCTGTTACGAACTAGGCTGCCTGAGCTCCAGCTCCCCACCCCACCATCCATGGAAAAATTGCCTTCCATGAAACTTAGAAACTGGGCCGCACAGCAGGAGGTGAGTGGCGGGCCAGGGAGCAAAGCTTTGTCTGTATTTACAGCTGCTCCTCTTTGCTGGCATCACTGCCTGAGCTCCACCTCCCCTGTCCATGGAAAAATTGTCTCCCATGAGACCGGTCCCTGGTGCCAAAAAGGTCGGGGACCACTGCCTTCAAGTACGATAGCCCAAACTGCTTGAGCACCGCTTCTGCTTACCACTTACTTGATCCAGGGCAACTTAGGTAACTTCGCTCAGCCTGAGTTTCCTCATCTGTAAAATAAGGATAATGACACTTATCTCACAGGTTTGTTGGAAGAACTAGAGAGAATATATGTCAAGCACTTAGCATAATGCCTAGAACATAGTATGTGCTCAATAAATGGTGGCTCCTGCCAATAGTTACAACAAGAGCCAGATTTTTTCTATACGTAATCATCTTTGTGGAGTCCACTCAAAATAATTGAACCCAAAGCCCCCACCTGCCACAGCAAACAGAGGACTTGGCAGAAGGCAGGGACGTCTGGACAGTGGGGACAGGTATTCAATTCCTGCCAAAAGCCAGAGATCGTTGAAGTGCAGAGAGCTGGTTTATGAACAGGGAGTGTGCAGAACTGAGCAGTGGTGCAAAGAGATAAAGAAGCCATTCCTTGGGGGACAGAAAACTACCAAAGACATTTAAGTCAGCTCACAGTGAAGGACAGAAACCTTCCAAGGGCCCAAATCTGTCCCACACAGAAGCAAATGAGGAAGAGGGGCAGCCTGAGGACAGAGGGAGGCTTGCTGAACGTTCTGCCCCCAAGGTATGAACTTACAGGGACCCTTAGAACTCTGCAGAGGTTTGGCAGTTCTAACTCCCGGAGAGCCCTTCCCAGCCCAACCCGGCTGGGACGTGGAACAGTGTGGAAGCAAAAGAGGATCAGCAGGTGGCAGAGAACCTGGACAAAGAAGAGACTGCCACCTGGCCCACGATGCAGACGTTCCCTTGGCTCCACCCAGCAGTGTCTCAAGTTCCCTGGCGAGGAGGGAGTGGAAGCTATAACGTAATCACACTCTGCAGTCTTTGTAATTGGTTGTAGACATAGTAATGATTAAGTCATCCTTTCGGGGAACTGCATGTACTTCATTCTAAGCTTGAATTCCATCACCTTACCTAACCCGTTTATGGTCCTCGTGCAGTCCTGGGTCAGTTGGTGACCAGAAGTCAGATGCTGTGGCCCATCACTGCCCCATTCCAGAAGGTGCCTGGGTAAGGCTGTTCCATCTGGGGTGGCTCGTGTTGCATTTGCTTTTCTACTTAGGGACCACAGTTTCTTCTCGCTCCATTTCGTTTCATCCAGGGTGTAGTGAATGAAGAGGTCACAAGCATCGTTTTCCTTCCTGATCCCATTCATGTTATTGGGGGCGGATAATGCCGTTGGTAAAGGGGTGTGATCACCGCATCTGTGGGAGGAGGGAGGGAGGAGGCCTCTTTCTTCACCCGTGAAAGCCTCGCTCCTCTCCCCGGCATCAGGGCTCCGCGGCTGCTGGCAGGAGCTGCCCAAGGAGCAGCACGGTGACATTCTCAGGAGGGGTGGGGTTGGCACCTCACCCGAGAGGCTGCCAGTTCCATGAGTGACGGGAAGATGCTGCAGGTGGGGGCCACCCAGCCTGGACGTAATCCCCTCGCTCACGGCATGAGGAAAGTGTCCCCACACCCACTACTGAAATGTCAGGGATGGGCCCTGAGCTTGTAGAAAGCAGAGGGTGGGGAGGTGGGGAAAGAAAAACAAAATCCCATGGTAAAGAGCCTGCTCGACTGGGCGTTACAGCCGGGCACTGTCCTTGCACGGTCCGTGCTCCCAACCACGGCGCTGCTCGGGTGCCCCGAGTTCTGTCCAGTTAAGACACTTGATTTCTGTGAATGATTTTACTTGAAGACAGGAAAAGGAAAGGAATATTGAGCTAACAGAAATGTAAAATTTAAAGACAAGATCCCTCCAAAAAAAGAGTTCATGCTTGACACAGTGAAGAAAGAAAGGGTTGAAAATTATTTGGGCTAAAATCACAGAGCAGCTGAAGGGAGAGAGGAGTTTTGATTCGAAGCTACAGACCCTTTTCTTCCTCCCTCCTCTACCCCAAGGGCACCAAGGCTTGTGGGGACTCATGGGGTGACTTAGAGGAGGTCACGTCTCCTCCAGGCTCAGCTGCCCGTCTGTAGGGAGGAAGTCAAGCTAGATGATCTCCCCGAGGTCCTCTCTGTTCTACTCTCCTGCCCTCCCGGGGCAGGGGCAGGGGCACGTGAATGGGGGGGGGTCCCTCACTCAAGGCCGAGAGAAAGCCACGATGCACAGGTGTTCTAACATGGAAACACTCCGCTTCCACACTCCCAGTTCTCTCCCCCACAACCTGGCCCTCCCCCGGGACCTCCCAGACCTCCTAGGATCCAGCAAGTAGACGGCAGCACCTGGCGCGGGTGGGGGAGGTGTGGGAGGTGGGCGGCAGGACTCTGCACCAGCTGCAACCCTCAGCCACGTGTTTGCTCCATGCCTGGCTGTCCGCTGCTGTCCGGGGAGACATCGTGAAAGAGAAAACCTCAGGATGGGGAGGAGAGAGGGAGGAAAGAACTGTAGACCATTCTTGAAATATGCCTAAAGGTTCTGGTTTCTGCTTTTGACAAAAATATGCTGTGGTCAGATTATGAATTAATGCAATGCAATTCTGTTCTGTGTATTTCAGCAAAATCCAGCCTCCTCCATGGCCCTCTCTGAGGTTTCTGCAGCCGGGCAGGCCCTGGCAGTGCTGTGGGTGTAATTTCAGGTCTCTTACAGAATGTCTGCTACTGCGGCTTATCACATAAACGGTGGTGCACACTCGTGCCTCTGCCTTTCACCTCTCTGGACAGTCAGCTCCTGAACTGGTCTTTCCAGAGGGTTCTGAATAACCTGCAAGAGAGCGTGATGTCCAGGGTTGATCTTATGGAGCTGACACCTCTGCCTTTGTTCTCTGACTCAGAGGGAAATGGATCTGTCCTAGAACCAAATCTCAGGCTGATAACAATTTGGGGTGGTGTTAGGGTTCAGAGGAAAGGTTTTGGAGATAGTCTGGACCTGGTTCAAAGCTAGGGTGACCGACTTTCCTGGTTTTCCCAGAACTGTCCTGATTTTAGCACCGCACGTTCTATATGCCAGGAAACCTCAGTCCCACCCTCTCACTTCCTAGCCAGTGATTTAACCTCTTTGAGCCTTAGTTTCATCATGTGTGGAATGAGGATAATGACAACAGTCTCATACAGTAGTAGAGGACTAGGGTTAATATGTGTCCAAAAGAAATAGAGGATTGGGTGACAAAATCATGTCTTTCTGTCTCTGTTCCAGGAAGGAGTAGATGTCTCCTCTCCCCAATGTATTTTGACTTTTCCAAGTGTGGGTGCGAGAACACAGCTTGAGGATTTTGGAACATACTTCAGAAAGCCTCGCAGGCCGTGGCTAACACGAAAGGGTGAATTGAGGGCTCTCCCAGCCCTGTGATTATCTGATTAAGTGTAAATGGCAGGAGCAGCTGCCTGTTTGCAGAAGTCACTTGTAGCAGCTACCACATGGGAGTCACAAATAAGGGATTATGAAGCCTTTTCTTTCTCAGCTTCTTTGTTGCCCATCAGCTATTGTCTGCAGAGATGCTTAACTAATAGCCATGTTCTGAATGACTGTTTTCCAGTAACTACTGTTTCATGGCTGAAAAAGGAAAAGAAGTCAATGTTTTCTAAGGACTCTCTCGCAAGGCATTTGCAGCGCAAGGGTGGATTTCACAGGCGTCTTAATTCCTGGCAGTGAAGGCTGAGGGCTGTCTTGGAGACCAGAAGCAGCAGGCAAGAACTCCCTTAACAAAAGAGGGGCTGGGGGATTATTTATGCAAATGCCCTGATAGAAGAAAGCCTAATCAAAGCCACCATAGCATAAAAGCTGCAGGCAGATTAGGGAGTATTTGGAACATGAGAGTGTCAAAGGGATCCAAGCTTTTTCTGAACGGAAGGAAGGAACTGGGGGAAGTGGTCTTTCATAATTGAGCAGAGCTATGTCAGAGCTGCACGCCAAGGGCTGGGGATTATTCAAAGTGTAAACACCTTTACCACCCCGGCCCTCCCACCCTCATCACAAATGAAGTCAGAAGCACTAGAATTAGTGCCAGACGCTGATTGGAAATAGAGGTCTTCCAAAGTTGGAATAGTCAACATGCAAGACTTTGGCACAAGAGATAATGAACTTGCTCTTGTCTGTGGCAGTTAATGACACAATTTTGCATAATTAAAGCACCTGTGGAAGTGCGGGGGACATACTCTCCAATCTGGAATTTACATATTTACATAAACATTAGTGTGATTAGTGGTTTCAACTCCTCCTTGGCATTCGCATTCTAACTTGATGACGGGGCAGAATGCCAAGGAGACCGACACTGACAGTGTGGAGTGGCACACAGAATTGCCTACCAGACTCTGGGGAAATCTGCAAAGTAGATGTTTCTAGGTTACCAAATCATCTTTTTTCTTGTGCTTCCCACCCTTTCCTAAAGAAAATTAAATTCTGGGATAGTTCATTTAAAATTCAAAAAATTTGATTATCAGGGTAGCATATTCATGCATGTTCATTATCCATTTGCTGCCTAATAAATCACCCCAAAATTTAGTGACTTAAATCAACAACAGTCCTTTTGTTACCACTCCCAGTTTCTTGTGTGGGTCCAGAATTCAGGGAGAGCCCAGTGGGAAGAGTCTGGTTTGGAGTCCCTCAAGTGGTTGCCAGAAGACAGTGTCTGGAGCCAGAGCAGCAGAGCTTCCTCCCAAGATGGCAGCCCCAGGGCAGTTAAATGCTCCAAGAAAGTATTCCAGCTCCCAAGACAGCAGCTGCATCAACTTTTATGACCTGGCCTCAGAAGTCACATAGCAACACTGCTACAACATTCTTTTGGTTACAAGTGAGTCCCAAGCTCACCTAGATTCAAGGGGAGGGGAGTTAGGCATTACTTCTTAATAGAGAAATGGCAATGTTCTAGAAGTGCCATGTGGGATGAGAGATATCATTGTGGTCATCTCTGGAAAATACAGTATGCTGTCTGATGTAAATAACTGATGATCATAACCTTTTAAGGGAATACTCTATTTACATTTTAAGAAAATAACATATTTACCCAGATCGATCTCTAAATGAGTAGAGTAAGTACTGAAGAACCCGTGTCAGCTGCCTTCAATCCCTTCTTCTCCTTGTTACCTCCGACTCTTTGAAACAGAACAACTGGGTGGAATGTGCTAAACTAGTTTCCTGGGGCTCATAGCAAAGTACCACAGACTGAGTGACTTAAGCAACAGAAATTTATTGTCTCACAGTTTTAGAGGCTTGAAGTGTGAGATCAAGGTGTCCCCAGGGTTGATTCTTTCTGAGGGCTGTGAAAGAAAAATATTCCCTGCTTCTCCCCCAGGTTCTGGTGGTTTGCTGGCAATCCTGGGCATGCCTTCCTTCTTAAAAGCATCACCTGATCTCTGCTCTCACCTTCACGTGTTGTACTCCCTGAGTGTGTGCAGCTGTGTCCGAATTTCCCCCTTTTATAAGGACGCCAGTCATGCTGGATTAGGGGCCCAACCTACTCCAGCGTGACCTCATCTGAACTAATCACATCTGCAATGATCGTATTTACAAATAAGACCACATTCTGAGGTACTAGGGGTTTAGGACTTTAACATATGAATTTTAAGGGGACACGATTTGACCCATAACATGTCTCTTATTTTCTGAAGGAAGAAGCTCCTTTTCGTACAGTTTCTGAGAATATGAATAGAGGCGGAGGATCCAATCTCAGGTAAGATTTCCAAATTTTACATCTATCTTCTCCTTTTCAGGGCCCTTGCCATTCTCTCTAACCTCCTAAACCCTCTTTAAATTTTAAGTAAAGGTTTTCATTAAGGCTATTGACGTCATTAGCATATTTTAGGATTAAATGCCCTTTTTATTAACATGTAATTACCAAATGTTGGTTATGGGGCCTCATTCCCTCCCAAATTTTCTATACTCCTTATGCCCCTAGTTATATAACTTCAAGTTGCATAGAAATTTTCAAGACTTTATCCTCCTTGTAACCTGGGGCTTACTGATGTAGCAATCTTGTTTAGTAAAGAGGCTTAAAGAGCAATTTATTGACTTTGGAGATTCGAGATTGTTCTCCCTCAATTTATTTCCTTTGGATGTTTTAAGCAAAAAGAAAAAAAAACAGGCACATCCAGCTGCCTCATTAGAGAAGCCACAAATCTGTGGCTTTCCTGCCCTATCACTTACCTTGACCTTGATGTTTTCAAAATACCATCCAATCATTAAATAGCCAGTTCCCACTACATCTTTGTGAGTCCTAAGAATTCTTGCCATTTTCAGTAAGAGAAATGGAAGCAAAAAGCAGCAAGATGACCTGCACAAGGTGATATAATAAATCAGAAGCAAACCCAAGTGACTGCCTTTTTATAAATTTGTCCTGTGCAGACCTAGGGACAGGCTGTCATGGCCATAGGCCTTTCTCCTCTTCGCAGAATCCAAACACCCAATTTCCCCTTTGCTCTGTAGCCGTTGGAGGAGCAGCACAAAGGCAGAAGGTAGCAGAAGCCTAGAGCCCAAGGACAATGCCCAGCAGGTACCCACTGGGGGAAGCCTTGTCTTTAGTGTTTTTTACCTGCCTGGAGATTCCAAGAAATCTTAAGGGCTACCTTTGTGACATGAAACCCTTTTGTACTATAGGGTGATAAGATCTGGCAAATTCAGGTTACATGAACGATAATAAAAAAGGTATGGAAGGTGTTCCTTCTAGTCCTAAAACATTGTAATCTTCTTAATCACAGTATCTATTACAAACAAGCTCCCTAAATTCTTTGGTCAAAAGCCAATAAACATTCATAGCAAGCTTTAAGGACTTTCCTTAGTTCTAGATAAGTGCTGCAGGAAAGAATCTTAGACCTCTATGTGACTGCCTCCCCAGAAAGGCTGGGAGGCACTATCACACCTTCTGGTATTTGCAAAGTTCTCATTTTTTTCTCTGGTGAGAAAAGATTGCATATAATTGGCTGGTCCTATACTTGAGCGAAGGGAATTCAACAGAATGGAAATGATCTTATTTAAGGTACCCACGTAGACCAGCATTTTACTCTTAGGCAGACGTTGAAGCAAACATCATTCTCCAAATCACACTCTCCTGTCCTGACACCAAGCTTGCCCTTTCCCTGCTGTTTTCTTTAATCACCCTTTAAAGCTATGATTGGCTTTCCCCTCAGCAGAAGCATAGCCCACACGTTTTGCCTTGATTATATAATACTCACGTGGTGTGTCACATGAGGTGGACCTCTTTCTGGGCACGAATATAAGTTGAGGCTTGTTATTTTCACACCCACTTCCCTGGAGTGGGCAGGGCAGGTGTCACGGGGTTGGACCAGGTTGGGTGGTGAGGGACCTACAGGACTTAGAAAACCGGGGGACGGGGTGCCAGGCGTGGGGAATGGAGTGGGTAAGGCATGGAGGTAGGAAAGGAAACGGCATGGTTAAGAAATAACAAGGAAACAAACCCGACTAAATCACTGGATCCTTGCTGGGGAGTCCTGAGAGAGCAGTTTGGAAATGAAGTTTGGAATTAAATGAAGGAGGAGCTTGAATGCCAGTCTGAAAAGCTGCCCTGTGTTCGGTAGACCCTGAGTAGTCACTGGAAGTTTTGAACACTGAAATCATGTGGTGGGAGCAGCTTCTTTAGGAATAATGTGGTGATTTGAGGAGGGATGACAGAGGCACGGGGGCCGGAGAGTGGTGAGGAGGCTTTGGAAATGCTCTAGACGTGATGTCATGAGAAGGCGCAGTGGAGTGTCAGCACAGGCACGGATGGAATGGCAGGGATGTGAGGAACGTCCCCAGAGCAGAATCCAGGCACCTGGCAACGAGGTCTGGGAGCGAGGGGAGGGGGCAGGGATGACTGCCAGGCTTCCAGCCTGCGTGACGGGAGAATCTTGTTCTAAACAGAAGAGGCGGAATCGGCCTCCCTCCTCCGTGAGGTCTCTGTCTCCACTGCGAGTCTTCACTTACTCCGCGGTCACCAAAGGAACCTGTGAACAGCCGGCCATGCTCTCTTTCTTCCTCGCTGCAAAGTGCTGCTTCCACCAGAGAAGGATCTAGGGCCAAGGGGAAGCATGGGCTTTGGGTCAAGGAGACAAGAATTTCCACCTGCTCTGTCACCAGCCCCGTAACCTGGGACACACCTCTTAATTTCTCTGAGATTGTCTCTTTCAAGTAGGGACGGTCACACCCACTTGATGGGGCACTGGGAGGCTTATGTGACAGACACAAAGCATTTAGCGCCGTGTCTGGCGTGTAGCGGATGCTCAGTCTTGGTGGCGAACACACTGAGCTTGCAACAGGCCCTGCCCTAACCGCTTTGCACATTCACTCGCGTATTCCTCCCGGCAGTCCTGCAGGTAGACGCCACGCTTGCCTCCCGCTTGCAGATGGAGAAAGGAGGAACACAGGGTCTAAGTGAGGCTGAGCCAGGCAGTCCAGCCTCAGAGCCTGCATTCGTTACCACCACCCAGAACTTGCATTGTAATAATAAGCAAAGCTGCAAAGCTATTGTTTCTACCAACAGGAGGCAAAAATAGCAAAAAAAAAAAAATTATTGCTAGGTGATGTAATGTATCCTTATTGTTTAACTACTTTTGGTTAGATATTCTGTTATTTGTAGCCAAAAGCATTGTAGCATTCTAAGCTGTAATGTCCTGTCTTTATAGGCAACCTTGGTCAAAACAAATGCGTCTCACCCTTGCCAGCACGCCCCGTTTTCTAATTAGAGACAGGTGAGGGAAAGTATCCTATCGCCACTTAACGGAAGATTATGTGGCTAGGGAGTTTGAAACCAGGTTTTACCTGATGACCTTGGGCAAATTATTTCACTTCTCTGTACCTCAGCTTCCTCATCCATTAAAAGAGAAAACCAATCATCCCGCCTCACAGGATTGTACTGAGGATTAAATAGACTGATCCTATAAAATACTTAGAACAGTGCTTGGCCCACACCATAATAATCAATTAACATACACTAGCGTTATTAGCATCTTCCCCAGGAGTGCAAGTTCCCAAGGCAACTTGCTGTCATAATTTCCACCCATATTCTCCTTTGCCAAGCCCTCCTGGGAATAGCTGAAATGTGGGACAGACATGGCCAACCCAGGCCTCTTGCAAGCCTGTGTCCCACCAGATCATCAGAAAAGGAGTTTGATGAATGGCAAGTCACAGACATTTTGTCTGGACACACAGTATAGAAACCAAAATTCCCTACACTCCCTGAATCCCACGCTTCTGGGTCTCTGTCACCCCATGCTCTGAGACAGAGGTAGCAAGGACCCCTCTGGGTTGGCTTTCCCACACACCCCTGGGGTGTGCCCTCCAACTAGACCTTAACCCTGAGTTAACCCTCATACATTTACAGCCCTGGTGAGTAGAAAGGGAAAAATCCACAGATCTTACATCACTACCATTTTTGACTTTGCTAACTGCCATTTCTCCTCCTCTTTAGCTTTTTTTTTTGCTGGGCCAGGAATCTTTTCTTGTCTTCTCTTGGGAGAATCCCTTTCCCGTCATCACAGTATTGTGTGTGGCTTGTCTGGCTACTACCCCCCAGGGACTGCACAGGCTGTTCTGGCTTCTCACATCTGCACTGTTCTTGTTGGTCTAGCCCAGCGCTCAGCTAATGCCTCTGCAGACGTATCTCAGCTGGGGTGCCCTTGGCGGCTTCCAAAATACCTTGGCCTGAGTTATTTAATCCTCACAAAAGTCTCATGTGGTGCATGCTTTTATTCCAAACCAGACTCCTCGGGGCTTTTTCCTTTCATGTAGCAATCAACAGCAAAACAAAGTGAGGCAAAAATATGTCACTTTCTTTACAGTATTGATCCAAGATGCTCAGGACCTTACCTGCCATTCCCTCTGCAACAAGCATTGGTCGAGAAAAAGCAAAGACCCTGCAGGAATCTCCTGAAGGTCGCCTGAAATGTGAGGATTTAGCTTTTGAAGGAAAACCAACCAATGGATACTTTTCTGGATACAAGGGTCTAGTTCTGACTTCTAACTGAGGATCCAATCTAGAATCGAGGGAGAGGGAGGAAGAAGGCTCTAGAAATGAGCTGGCTTAAAGAAGTGCTTCCTGGTGTGAAATCTTTTGCCTTGTGCATGAGGCCAAAAAAGTACAATATTTAGCTCTCTTCAGATTAAAGATGCTCTGTGGATAGGTTCATCAGTAGGTCTCTCAGACATCTCATACTGGCCATGACTAGGACAGGACGGCCTGTCCCCGGAGCACTGGGGGGGTGGGGGGCAGAAGGTGGGAGGCTGGGACCGGACAGCTCTGCCTCCTCCTCTGTGTTTGTCTGAGCTGCCAGACTCAGGGCAAAGCTCTGTCCATTTCTTAAATTTTGCTCAGTGCCAGGTTGGGAGGCCTGGAGAGAGGTCAAGGGACCAGCTACTGTGCTCACCAGAGCAGGACAAGTGACAAATGCTGTTCTTTCCTTTTCTTTCTTTTTCTTTTCTGACTTCCAGGAAGATTTTGAACAACAACAATAAAAGAAAACCTCTAAAAAAAACTCACTTTTTACTTTCAAGCACACCCTGTTCCTTCACAAGAAAAAAAAAAAACCCCACAGAGCAGCATTTGTTCAATACAGTCTCTATTCAGCTCTCCTTGTTTGTCTTTGGCTCAGGGTTGAGCTAACTCATTCCCGCAGAGCACACACCAGCAGGGAAGGTGAGGGTCACAGAAGGGAACAGTGAAAAGATCCACCCTGGCTTTCCTGTGGATTCCAGAAGGCAACGGAAAGCCACGGTACTGCTGATGAGTGGCGTGGAGCACAGCGGTGACTTTATTCCCTGTTTTCCCCCGTGCATTGGAGCTTGCCCACGTAGGGCCGGCCAGGGGCAGCCCCCATTCCTGCCTGGGCACGTGCCCCTTCAGGGACGGGCTTCCCTGGGGGAAACCGGGCGTCTTCCTTCACCGTCAGGAGACTTTGGGTTAGAGTGATTCCTGCCTTTGGAGGAGACATGTGAGCTGTCCTTCCGGCTGCTTAGGGCAGACACTGGGGAGCCATCCTCCACTCCTCTCTCTCACATCCCGCTTCTAATCCACTAGCTTCGCCTGTCAGCCCCACGTTCAAAATCTATTCAGGATCTGACCCAGCCAGGGTTCAACCAGAGAAGCGGAACCAGTAGGAGATCCATATCAAGAGACCCACTGCAAGGAACTGCGGGGCTGGTTGGGCTGTTGGGAAGGGCATGCTGGAACTCGGGGGGTGAGTGAAGTTGCTGTCCACAGGCAGGATTTCTTCTTCGTCAGGGGATGCTCGGCTCCTTCATCCTTTCAGCTGATTGCATCAGGCCCACCCTGAATCTAGGATCATCACCCTCACTGAAAGTGAGCTGATTGGGAACTCTAATCACATCCACGAAATACCTTCACAGCAACGCCCAGATTGGTGTTTGGTGGAATAACGGGACTGTAGCCAAGTCGACACATGAAACGTACTGTCACAGTGCCCAGGCTTGACTCTCTCCTCCAGAGCCACCCACTCCTTGATCTAAGCCAGCATTATTCCCCCCCTGAATTGTTGCATTAGCCTCTTTACCAGTTTCCTGCTTCTCCTCTCATCCTCCCTCCCCCTCCTCCCCCAGCTATTTCCAACAGAGCAGCTGGAGCGATCCATTCTCAGCTGGATTGTGAGCAATTGCTCCATTGCTCAAATCCTTGTGGCAGGCAGAATAATGGTTCCCCAAAGATGTGCACGTCCTACTCCCTGGAACCTGTGGATATGTTACCCTACATGGAAAAGGGCCTTTGCAGATCGGCTTAGGGGATGGGCTTTGAGATGAGGAGAGTAGCCTGGATTATCCAGGTGGGCTGGAATTGAAGATGAAAACAGAGGGTGTTTGCAGGCAAGTAGAGAGTCCAGGACACTGACTCAGAAAACTGAATGCAAATAAGGTGTGAAAAATGCTATAATAAAGGTCATGCAGAGGACAGTGGGGGACATTGATTCTACCCGAGGAGGTCAAAGACATGTTTGAGCTGAGTCTTGAAGGATGGCTTGGAGTTCGCCTGGTAGATGAGGTCGAGGGAAGGCCTCCCAAGCAAAAGAGAGCAAGCCACAGTGTGGTAGGAAGACTGCAAGTTGTGCGGCTAGAGCATAGAGTTTGTGCACGGAGGTAGCTGGAGATGAGGCAGAGAAGGAGTCAGGGTCAGATCACGAAGGGCTGCAAACACCAAACTGATGAACATGCACTTTACCCGTGAACAACTGGAGCCAGCACTGTTGGGTTTGAGCCATTGAAAACCTCACCCTGGCATCGGTGTGAGTGATAGAACGGAAGGAGTGAGCGTAGAGATAGGAACATCAGTTTAAAGGTTGTAAGGTCAGACCTGGTAAAAGAAGATACAAGTTTAAAAGGAGCCCATGAGAGAGATGGCAAAGAAAAGGAAACAGGCACCCAGAAAGTTCTACAAGACTTGGTGAGATTGGAGGAGGCCAGGGAAGTCCAGGAGGGAAGAACTGGAGCGACTCCCATATTTTAGGAGAGGAAGTATTGGAAAAGAGGAAGGTTTGGGCAGGACAGGAGGAGGAAGGGGTAAAGGAAATGAGTTAAATTTTGGTCATGTTGAGCTTGTAGCGTCTGTGGAATACGTAAGTAGCACCTACAGTTGGACACTGCGAGTTCTGAGCTGGAGATGTAGACTTAGTTCATGAGTCGTGATGGGGGAATCACTAAGCCCGGAATCACCCAGGGGGACTGTGTAAGGCGAGAAGAAATGAGGAACAAGGACAACAGCACAGAAAACACCAGCCAGTGACAGAGATGGAAGAGCAATTTGAAAGGCAGGAATGAAGCCAGAAGAAACTACTAACTGTGTGGGGGCGGTTTCTTCTCATTCACGGTGGGTCCACTCTGCATAGACAAGTGTCCGGCTCACAGCTGTTGCATGAAGGAATAAACAAACGAAGAGATGGGTGTCACAGAGATAAGTGGGCACTTCCAGAAGGTACACACTCAAATGCTGCAGGGCGGCCAGGGACGCACGGTGAGAACTGAGTGTTCCCAGACTGGTCTGCACTTGAAACAGGAAGTACTAACACAGCCCCAGCCATCTCGTCCCTGAGGGCTCAGCCCAAGTCACTCTCCTGTCCCCACAGGCCAGGGTGGGACCAGAGGACGCCCCTTCTGTAGTGGCCCTCCCCCACCTCCACCCGCTGTCCTAGAGCTGAACCTCTGCCCCTAATCCACTTCCCAGGTTCCCACTTTGGCACATGGCTGTACTTGCATAAGGTATTACTTCTAGACATAGTAGTTCAAAACAACACATTTATTATCACACATTTAGGGAATCTTTCTTCCCCGATCGGGCTCACCCAGGTGTTTCCTTGGGAGCAGTGAGTGGGGAGAAAGCACACGGGAGCCAGGGAAGGTGACAGATGCTCCCAGCCCTCCAAGCCCACTGACAGCACACTTTGCTTCTGAGCCTGGGTCTGTTCACAGGGAGGCTGTGAGAACTGATTCAGGAAACGTGAATTAAACTTCATTTTCTTTCAAGACAAAACAATGGACTCTTACCTTCTGTCCGCAGTAGCTGCCTCAGCAAAGCCTCCCCTAGGCACTGCCATTCCTGCTGCCAACACTTTGCTCATCGTTTCTGCCCTAAGCCACTTCGCCTGACTGCAAAGTCACCCCTTGCCTCCTGTCTCTCTCCACCTCAGTCCACTCCACAGGCCACTGCCGGTTTCATCCTCCCAAATACCAGTCTGATTCCACCACTTTCCTGCTCAAATTTCTGTTGCTCCCCTTTTCCTGTAATTTACTTGCCTAGACCTCAAGACCCCCGAAGCCCTCCTTATAGACATGTCCTACGTGTATCGTGTGACTTACTTAAAACTGACAACTCACGGATCAGCCAAGCACTCTACGCTCTTCTGCCCCCACGCCTCTTACCCCTGCCATTCCCGCGCCTCTAGAACCTTCCATTTCCCTCAGCTCCCCTTCCCGCCACCTACCAAAATCAGAGACCAGCAGAAAAGACCCCCTCCCCTGAGAAGCATCTCCAGATAATTGCCGCTAAGTATGATTTCTCTCCTCTTTCATTTCCTGTCTCATTGATTTGATCCTCTTGGTCTATCATTTTTCGTATAGTACCGTATATCCATGCGCCACCTATTTATTAGAAAATATGTTCTTTGAGAGAAGAGGTGTTTCGTTGCTCAGCTTTGAATCTCCTGCAGTGCCCAGCAAAGAGCCTTAAAGGTGTGCGTGTTAAATGTACAATAAGTAGTAGTTGATTTGAAAGGAATTTTGGAGGACTGATGTCTCTCTTGTTGTAATTTATCATCTCACTTACCATTTCATATTTTTGGCTGGAAAGGTGGGGATGGTATGAGACACATTCCTTTGCAGAGGGGAGGGCATGAGGGAAAGCTCGAGAGAGGGCCTTGACCTGGGTGGTCATGGCCACGTCCATTCCACAGCTTGGATTTCATCAAAGCCCATGAGCATGTAGTCTTAGGCGTTTCCTAGTGAGCAACACCTTTAACCAGCCTGACCTCATGCTTTTCAACCCTGTCACCTGCCACTGTCAGAGGGAGTGTGACACAGGGCATGTCAACAATTCAAGTCTACAAATATCCATTCAACACCTGCTATGAGCCAGGCACTCTGCTAGGTGCTGGGAATAGAGGGATGAAAAAGACAGACACAGCACGGGCACCTCCGAAATACAATTCCAGTAAGAGTAGCTGCCATATTGACAGTGCACTCACGATACCAGGCCCTGGGTCAAGTGTCTTACATGCACCGTCTCCGTTTGTCCTCACAGCAATTCCTAGCATCACCCTTATTTTGTAGGTGGGAAAATGGAGGCTGAAAGAAGTTAAGTCTTTTGCCCTGGATTAGCAGGTGGTGGAGATAGAGTTTGAACCTAGGCTTGTGTGATTTGAGTCCATTGTTAGATGCACTAACTCTGCCTCCTCAACGTGCTTTTTTTGTGCTCAAAATAAATTCTTGCTCCCTTTGTTCTCTGAGTCTGGTGGTGTGGCTTTGGGTGGAGGTGTGTATGACATAGACAGTGTTGCCTTCCTTTGTCTCTGGAGATCCCATGTGTGCAGAGAGTTGTCTACCCCTGGATTTCTCCAACATTCCTTCCCCTGCGATACTCACAGACTAAGACAGCCTGTGGGCACAGGCAGGGACTGTTTGCTTATACGTCAGATACACAGCCCTGTCACCCACCTTCCTCTGCCCTGAGAGTCTCCACTGTGAGTGTCTTATCCTTTTCTGACTCCATAGAGGAGTCTTGTAAGTCTCATCAACTCCTCTGTGGACCGGGTAATGCCTACGCACATAAAATATGCCTTGCACCTCTCGGCTGCTCCATGTGTCACCTGGATGTAGAATAATAGATGCTTAATGTGTGAAGGACACTTAAAGAATGTGTTATCTGGTTTTCGTTTTGTTCCACAGAGATGCTTGGTGGGTGTGTTGGGCTCCTTGCCTCCCCCTGCTTCTGGAGCCTCCACTCTAATGTCTTTTGTGTATAGAGCTTCCTGCAATATTTTCTCCAAAGAATGGATTCTCTGCTAATAAAAGTTCAATTTCCCATTGGAAATACCTGTGCACTGCTGATGGAATGTAAAATGGTGCGGCCACATCCTGGAAAAGAGCATGGCGTTTCCTCGAGAAATGAAACATAGAATTACCATATGACTCACAATTCCACTTCTGGATATATACCCAAAAGAATTGAAAGCTGGGACTCAAACAGATTTATATACCCACATTCGTAGCAGCATTATTTACAATAGCCAGAATGTGGAAGCAACCCAAGTGTCCAGTGACAGATGAATGGATGAACAAAATGTATATGTCCATGCAATGGGATACTATTCAGCATTAAAAAAGCAGGAAATCCTGCCATATGCTACAACATGAATGAACTTTGCAGGCATTATGCTCAGTGAAGTAAGTCGGTCACAAAAGGACAACATTGCATGATTGCGCTTATATAAGGTACCTAAAGTAGTCAAGTTCATAGAGACAGAAAGTAGAATGGTGGTTGCCAGGGGGTAGAAGGCAGGGAGGATTGAGAAGTTAGTGTTTGATGAGTATGGCATTTTAATTTGAGCAGATGAAAAAAGTTGTAGAGATGGATAGTGGTGATGGTTAAATAACAATGCAAATGTACTTAACGCCACTGAACTTTACACTGGAAAATTGTAAAAATGGCAAGTTTTATGCTATGAACATTTTACCACATTAAAAAAATTTGAGGCCGGGCACGGTGGCTCACGCCTGTAATCCTAGCACTCTGGGAGGCCGAGGCGGGTGGATCACTCGAGGTCAGGAGTTCGAGACCAGCCTGAGCAAGAGTGAGACTCCGTCTCTACTAAAAATAGAAAGAAATTATCTGGCCAACTAAAATATATATAGAAAAAATTAGCCGGGCATGGTGACACATGCCTGTAGTCCCAGCTACTCGGGAGGCTGAGGCAGGAGGATCGTTTAAGCCCAGGAGTCTGAGGTTGCTGTGAGCTAGGCTGACGCCATGGCACTCACTCTAGCCGGGGCAACAAAGCGACACTCTGTCTCAAAAAAAAAAAAAATTTGAATTTTGCATTTCATGGAAGAGGAGACTGAGTTTCAAGATGAAGTGGCTTGTCCAAGGTCACTTAGCAAAGTGCGTAGCACAGTTGGGACTAGAACCCAGGGCTCTTGGCCATCAGGCTGTGACTTCCTCATGGAAAGATAGTTCTCCTTCTCCTTCTCTGGGTGAGGGGTCCAGAGGAGACCCCAGGGAAACTCCTGAGACCATCAACCTCTAGAATCAGGAAGCGTTTCCACAGTGGCCCTCCTCCCTCCCTTGTCTGTGGCCTCGCCATCTTCATTCCACTTCCCCTCCTTTTTCTCCCTGAGCTGATGCTCTTGATGGTCAAACCAGGCATGGGCTCCGGCGAAAAATGCACGTGTGGATGAGAGTTTTTCTGTTTTTTCCAACTCTCTTGGCTTTCAACTGTTGGGATCGCGTTCAAAGCGGAATTTCCAGCACTGGGCTGGCTCCTACTGCAGAGTTTTGTTTTTCCACGTGCGTCTCTCCTGAACTTGCTGGTCGTTTCCCATGGACGCCCCTGGCTGCCGTCTTCCCGGGGCTCCGCCCAGGCAGCTCGAACAGCGCCTCCGTTGTTGGAGGAGCGTGCCCTGGCAGGCACTGAAAGCGTGTCCCGTCCGACCTGAGAGAGGGCACACCCTTGGGAAACAGGTTGTTTCACCAGCTGCAAAAACATCTGCTCCCTCAGTGTGCTCGGTGCACCAGGGGCGAGGCCTCAGCGAGACTCAAGGGAGGCCTTTTTAAAATTTGGTCTTTGGCTCCTAATGGACAGAAGGTTAAATCTAGGGTAGGAGAGCAAAGACAGGAGTTGAGAGTTTGCAAACCATTCTGACAGCCGAGATGAACCTTCTGCAACTAGGTGAGGTGGCGCCCTGCAGGGAGACTATTTCTGTCAATGTTTCTTAAACTCCCACCTTGGGCAGACACTGCGCTGAGAGCCGGGGACATGCGGGCGTGTGGGAGAATCAAGTCCTTTGCCCTCATGGAGCTTGCAGGCGGGTCGGTTAGGAAGCAGGCAATCAGTACGCAACGACTAAACATACGAGAATGTTGTAGACTGTGAAGTGCAAGGGAGGAAACAGGGAGGGGACAGCAGGTGAGGGGTCTGGGAGGATAGAGGGGTGAGGCTGCTACCTTAGATAGAGAAGGAGGCAAGAGCAGGGCCACTGGGAGAGGATGACTCTAAGCTGAGACCTGAAAGGTCAGAGGAAGCCAAATACATGAAGAACAGCAAAGGCTGCAGGACAGAGGGGGCTGGCACGTGGGGACCGGAGGGCACCGGCATGGCTGAGCAGAGGCAGCGAGGGAGGCAGAGGCAGAGCTGGGACGTACAGGGCCTCGTGCGCTACAATGAGGGGCTGGGCAGCGGGAAGCCCCCGAAGGTTTCAACATGAGGGAAATGATTCTCAACACACCTCACCTCTTTGAGACCTCCCAACTCACTTCTCTGACCATTCAGCTCCCCAAGTGACTGTCCCCCTTTTGAAATAAACCCTTCTCTGCCTTCCTGCTAGTCTTCAGAAAAGTCTTCCAATGTTCAGGCCTGGCAGAACAGGAGAGAAACTGGAGAGCGTGTCACCAACCGCCCGGCATCGGGAACGAAGGTCAGGTCAGCGGTCCAGGTCGCCTCTCCTGCCTCCCCCCGCCCCCCAGAGAGCTAAAGCTAAGCAACAGGCATTCAATGGAGAATGACTCTTGCATCAGAAACCTACCTAGGCGTGTTTTCTCCATTTACCAAAGCTACAATTAACCCTAGTTAAGGCTCACCCATCTGTTCTCCGTGACCCCACCCCCAGCTACAAAGGCAAATCCAACTCCCTACCTGTAACCCCAAAAAAATAGAAACTGTTTTATGAGAACACACGGACCCAGAGCCCGTTCATGGAGGAACCACCTGTGTCCCCTCCCTCGTTACACAGGACTGGGCCACTGGGAGAGAAAACAGGTTGACGTCTGGAAGGGAGGTGGGGAAAGTGTCTGTCCCAGCGGGAAGGGTGGGATTCTGGCCTGTTTTCCGTCCCACTATAGGATTGTCTTTCCTTGGTTGCTTAAAGGAGTCCTAATTCCTGCTCTATGTCTTTCTTTTGTTTCATGCGTTTCACGAATATTAATTGAGCAGTTAATATATGTCGTGCAAAAATTTCTCATATAATTCTTTTCTGGTGTGGAAAGAGCATGAACTATGAAGTTGGAAGGTCTCAGTTTTGAGTCCAAGAAGTGTCACTTGCCTGGAGCAAATTATTTTACTTCCCAAAACTTTGGGATCTGCTTTGGCAACCTATAGGCCACTCCGAGCATCAGCTATGATAATGAATATGAAAGTTTTGTAAATTATAAAGTGCTTCAAAATGATGGTTGTCTTTTGAGGGGATTGGGTTGGTTTTTACAGGGTCTGCTGTGGTCACTCACAGCCGGTACCAGCGGAAGCTGGAGTAGGTCAGGTTTCACAGCACCAGCCCATCCAACACCCTGTGAGCAGCCCTAAAAATGTGTTCCTACTGTCATATGTTTTCATAAGCTTTGGAAAAGAAAGACATTGTAACAGCAATTTTTAAGATCACGGTTGGTCCATGTGCGGTGATGTTTGCGACTAATTGATCACAACCAGTTACAGATTCCTTTGTTCCTTCTCCACTCCCACTGCTTCACTTGACCAGCCCTTAAAAAAAAAAAAAAATCACTATATCTTTCCTCTCTGAACTTCTTACCATCACTCTTCTCCTGACTAGTGATAAGTTGGTTGTGGCTGTTCCTCCCATTCCAAGGGATGCGATCCCAGCATTTGCTGGTGCAGGGACCTCTGCCTCCGGGGGAGCGGCCAGTTTAGTCCAAAGGCCCAGGATGCACCCAGGCCAGAGCCGATGCCAGCGCTCCGGCGGGCACTGAAGCAGGTCCCCACTGAGTCGTCCAGCAGCCCCTGTACCAGGGCCCTGCAGGCGGCACCGGCACATCAAACAATCGGACAGATATGGGCCAGGAAGGTGTCTGGGCAGGGCTGGGCAGGGCGTGGGTGTTATTAAACACTCAGCTGAGTAACCGGGAGCCAGTCTGGAGATCTCCAAGTAGAACCTGAGGTTTGTTTTTTGTTTGTTTGGGTTTTTTTAAGCAAGTAGAAATACAAGTTATGTTATTGCCTTTTCTGCTGCCGGACAGAATCCATTTGCACCTCTCCACATGCCTGCCAAGCAGCTGGGAGTCCCGGCCACCTTCGTCATTCTGTCCTGTGCTCTGTGTCACCCAGCTGGCGTGAGGCCCCTGCTCAGGCCATCCAGGAAGAAGGAGGCAGAGTGAAACCAGGCATCTCTGAGCTGTGGTCTGGGGTTGAAGTAGGGAGGGCTGCTAGGATGGAAAGTCTGGGGTCGGGGGTCAGGGGTTAAGTGCCAGGGCTTGATTTTCAGTGATAAGACAGGGAGGTGGTGGCTCCACTGCAGAGAACCCGGTTTTACTCCCTGTGAGCCTGTTCAGCTCGTTAAGGGCTGAACCCATTTATTTTTTTTCAACGTAGTTATTCATTTTTGGCTCCAGCTTCCTGCAGTTGCAGTTTCTGTCAGACCAGTTTGTTAAAAAGAAAAAAACAAAACAAAACAAAAAAAAACCCACTTTGAATAAATAGCAGAGGACAGGAAGAAGTTAAAAGCTGGCACTTAAAAAAAAGTGTTGTTTTTATACAACTTGAATTTTAGTTCCTACTCCTGGTTAAACAAACTTCTCTTCAGAATAAAGAGTGCCTGTTGGTTGAGAGAGTATTTTGCAACGGGAGGAGTGACAACCTGGGAGTTGGGGACCCTGTGTCACTTGATTGCAAATGCCTTGGGCTTTGAAACATCAAGAAAGAAAATACAGGAGGGTTTTACTTTTTATTACATGCTAGCTATGTTCCTGAAAAGTTATATGAAAACATTTTTAAATGATTCCTATTCAAAATGCAATAGGTGAGTTCACTGAAGGACTCTTACCAGGACATTTTATAAATTGAGGCCCCTGCAGGGCTGGGACGAGGGTGCCCAAGTAAGGGGATCCCCGAACATTCCATCATTTGGATCAATGGTCTTTTAATGCAATATTCTAACAAGTCAAAATTAATGCAAAAAAATCCAACAAATTATCAAAATTTTTTTAGAAGACAGATTTTTGCCCCTACACCATTCTTTTTGGAGGTTTCAAGTACCTGCAATTGCTTTAAGTGGGGGGAAGGCCACTTTTTCTCTGAGTAAGAGACGGAGAGAAATTTGCAGTTAGCAACCTCCCATGATGCCCTCATCTGCCACCACCGTGCTAAACATGACCTCAGCCTCCTGCCGGCACCGAGAATAAACACGGTACCGACCGCTGGTGTAGTCAGTGACTGTGTGGGTTTTTTTTTTTTTTAATGGCATGTTCTTAATTTCTCTATTGGTGCTTCCTGGTTTAATTTGAAAGCCTCTACGAGACAGAGTTTTAAACGAAGTTTATGGTGGCCTCATGAACCGACATACGGGCTGGATGATGGTGACACGGTTGGCAGTATCCTAGTTACCACCAGAAATAGAGGTGAATTGTTTTCAGCAAAGCTGGGTGCAGGACCACTGTGCGAAGCAGCGGTGGGGAAGCCAGAAGCTTCAGGAGCAGAAAAGAAAATGGGAGGTTAAATCTACTTCGACCATAGTGGGGGCCTGGACTGACCTTCTCCAGAAGTACCGCTGAGGGACTTACTTTCTTCTTGGTTTCCTTATGCCCAGCGGGAAGGAAGTCCCCTCCCCGGGCAGACGCTGCTCCCCTGGAGCCCCAACTCCGCAATGAGGGGCAAAAGGCTGTGCCAGTATCTTCCATTCCGTCCCACCTGATCCACTTTGCTCCCTGCTCTGTGATTCCTCAGGTTGATCTTTATGAACTCTCTCAGCAAAGATCCCTGATGCCCTGTGCTCGAGGTGGGTTAGGAAAATGGCGGTAAGAGCAGGAGATCAGACGTTGGGGTGTTAAGCCGCCTGGCCCCCTTCCAGCTGAGCTTCATGTTGGCTACGTGTCTTACTGGTCAGTTTCTCCTCTCAGCTGCTCTCTCTGGGCTTTGCAACTCCCCTCCCCACATCTCTTCAGAACTGGGGTGATACTCTAGCCCCACGGTGCCTCAGCACCCCTTCTTGGTTTCCCTCGACCTCACCCACCCCTTTGTGAACGGCCTTTTGTTAACCCCTTCTCCACTGCTGAGTGCAGGTGTGGCATCTGTCTCTGGCCAGGACTGACTGATAAAAGTCATAAGTGCCTGTCACCAAGCAAAGGTGGGGCACAGCCCAGGCCTTGGGACCCTTGGCTCTGACAGCTGCCTTTCCACTTGGAGGATAAAGCAGCCCTCCTCTGCTTTTCCCGGCTTTAGAGCCTGGGCGCAGTCAACAGCACCTGTGAATGAGCTGCAGGAAGTTTAAAGAATGGATAATTCCCGTTAGTATCACCTCCGCTTCTTTGGATTTAAAATATTTATTCATGAATGAGAAGCTTGACCTCATTGCTGAGACCATCCAATCATCAGCCACTGAGAGGGGAAAAGCCCCTTGTCAGCATAAATAAACACAGCTTGGGCAATTGTTATTCTGCTTTCTGCTATGTTCCAAAATACTGAAAAGAGCAGGGATTTCCGGCCCCAGACGAGATGCTCTGTGCTTCTGCAGTGAGAGGATCACAGGTGAAACCAAGAGACCTGGGCGGAGGGGGGTTGCTGTGCGCTCTGGGGTAGCATCTGCTTCCGTTTCCCCCTTTAACTTGCTGTCTCGTACCCGAGTGGCTCCCCGAAAACCCTGACACGTGACACTCTTATGCACCACCTTTCCTGCTGGTTGAGGAGGCTATGTGATCAGCTTTTTGTATTGGTACACTAAAAAAAAAAAAAAACAGTGGAGTGATAGGTTCAATGTGGCACAGGATTGTGGACACAGGCCAGCACTGGAGAGCTGTGGAATGCAACACGGCATGTGAAAGCCTTGAGTGCGGGGCCTGGGCCTCAGAGCTGCTGCCTCCGCATTAGCGCTCCCTGTTGCAAGGCTGGTCTTGCAGCAGAAAGCAGGGGACACTGGTCTCCTTTTAGGAGAGTGCCACTTCTTAGGTTGTTTCCTTCCCTCCCTTCCTTCCTTCCTTCCTTTTTTTTTTTTTCTTATTTAATTTTTTTTTTTTTTTGAGACAGAGTCTTGCTCTGCTGCCTGGGCTAGAGTGCGGTGGCATCAGCCTGGCTCACAGCAACCTCAAACTCCTGGGCTCAAGCGATCCTACTGCCTCAGCCTCCCGAGTAGCTGGGACTACAGGCATGCGCCATCATGCCTGGCTAATTTTTTCCTATATATTTTTAGTTGTCCAGCTAATTTCTTTCTATTTTTTAGTAGAGATGGGGTCTCGCTCTTGCTCAGGCTGGTCTGGAACTCCTGAGCTTAGACGATCCACCAGCCTCAGCCTCCTAGAGTGCTAGGATTACAGGTGTGAGCCATCACGCCCGGCCTGTTTTTTGTTTTTTTTAAGGCAGAGTCTTGCTCTGTCACCCTGGCTAGAATGCAGTGGCATCATCATAGCTCACTTCAACCTCCAACTCCTGGGCTCAATTGATCCTTTTGCTTTAGCCTCCCACATAGCTGGAACTAGAGGCACGCACCACCACATCCAGCTAATTTTTTCTATTTTTGGTTGAGACGTGGTCTCGCTGTTGCTCAGGCTGTTCCCAAACTCCTGACCTCAAGCCATCCTCCCACCTTGGCCTCCCAGAGTGCTAGGATTACAGGTGTGAGCCATCGCGCCCAGCCTGGCTTCCGCTTTTGAACTTTTAGGAACCCTAAACCAACATGGAAGAAATCAGGCTAAGAGACCATATAGAGGCAGAGGTCACAGAGAGAGGTCCCAGCTGTCCGGTCGTCCCCACCAAGGTCTCTACATGTTAATGATACCATCTTGAAGGTCCTAGCCAGGCTCACTGCAGCTACTATGTTTGGAATGCATTGTTCTGTCACTATAGATACCGGAAACAGCATGTTGTCCCCCATGAAATTCACAGGAAAAAAGGATAGTCTACCATAAAGGTGAACTTTCTACCTCTCATCTCTTATCTGCTTAAAGTTGTAAAATTGTATTTTTCCCTTTTGGTACTTCAAATATGTTAGAGCTACTTTATAATTAAGGTTCAAGTCAAAGGTCCATCACTTTTCGAATCCGCTTAGCAGTTTGGGTGGAGTTCAAAGCCTTCTCAGGAGAGTTTAGTCCTGAAATTAGGGCAATGGGAGACCTATTTCCTCCTTCCATTTATAACTCCGAGGGTCATGGCCTTTTTCCATTACAGAAAGAGGGTTACTTAAAGTAAACAAACCTAGTTAGGAAAAAGCAGGCATTACATTAAAAACTTTGCAAGTATTAAAAAAATTAAAAAAAAGAAAGCACACATAGAGATATGAAGTTTGAAAATATTAAGCTAGAGATATGGCTATGGAATAAAATGTCAGTGTAATAAAATGGAGTTCATTGTACACCAAGATTTAAATTAAAATGTTATTCTAATTTGACCTTCCAACATGGCATTTGGTGTAAGGCAAGCCTAGCTTGACCACTGCCTAAGGGAAATACTCACTGTGTCACCATCGTGCCTAAAATATGTTCTTGCAGTATAGAGCAAGATGATATTATTTTATCTCCACTTACCCAAAAAACACATGCGTATCCAATTCCTAATTACCCAAAAGCAATAGCAAGGGTATATCGTATGTTGCTGACAAATTGTCTTCTGCCAATTAGCTTCCTCTCATCATCTCTGGGCCTATCATCTTGGTCTGCATAATGGCCCTGTACTCTGGCCCACAATTCACAAGGTCTATAGGAAGAAAATGTCTATTTATTCATTCAATCATCTATTCATTCAACAGATATGCAATGAGTACCTACCATAGGACAGATACTCAAAACAGGGTGAAATACTCAGTATACTCAAAATGGGGTGAAAACTCAATTCTGTTAAATAGCTGTCCTGTCACTGCTGCAACAATGATGATAGAGTGTTTTGTAGTTTACAAGGCATATTCATACACGCTGTCTCCTCTGTTGTATTGTTGGTCACCAAACGCTTAAAACTCCCAAAGAAAATAAGGCTGTTCTACTCATCCATCTGTAGGTTGGTAGGATTTGTTTTCATAACTTCAGCACCACTTAATGATGGTTATTATGGCCCCAAATTATTTCAAATGTAAAGAATGATAGTGACATCTCTGCAAAGAGAGAGGCCTAATAGAAGTTTCTTATCAATAAGTGGTCATAAATGTAGGTGATGATGCCATTGCAAAAATACCACTCATAAATAATACAAGGCACTTGAAAACTAAGTGCACCTCTCAATAATAGAAATGACACAAGCTTACATAGATAAATAACAATCAGTGTGTTATGAAAAGTGCTTTATAAATATCTACTTACATCATAGTAAACTTGGGTGGAAAATAGAAAAAAAAAAAAAGCTACACTCACGTGTCCCTCTCTAGTTCCTGACTACTTCTCAGAAGATTCCTTACAAGGTAGTCAGACAGTTTTATGCTCCGTGCCCTAGGACAATGTGCAAATTTCCTTAGGTAGACCTGCTAAATTATTGAATGAGGCCAGGCAAATGATAATACTAAATCTTTTATTAGTGCCAAGAAAAGCATTTTGAATACATGGCAATATTTTCTAAAAGTAGGTGAATTCTAGAAGCAGCAGGGCTAAAAAACAAAAATATTGAAAGGTTAGTGTAAATTTCTCACATTTAAAATGTGGGCATTAGCATTATATTTGCTGAAATGCGGTTGTTTATTTTCATATGTGAAAAATAATGTGAATACATTTGATATGGGTAGCTGTATGATCGTGGTCATTTGAAACTTGTTCCTCAGAGGCTGTATCTAGGGGCCAAGAAATTTAAGAACTACCTTTGTTTTTCAGTCTAGAATGAAGTTAATAAATGCTGAAAGCTATTAATTTTAAAGATGGTGAAAAAATAATGAAAATAAGAATGCCCTGTTTCCCTATGACTTCAAAGAATCCTATAGACATAACTTCATTCATCTAAGAAAATAATTCTGCCAATTATATTATACATATTATATATAATTATTATATATAATAAACTAATTTCTAAGTTACCTGTTTTATGGAAAGAGAGTTCAGGCCTTGGGAGAAGAATTGTGCAAAAGTATAAAAACCAGAAAGAGACTCCTAGATCTTCTAACTTTTTGGCTTAGATTATACCCCTCTTGTAATTTGAGATACATTTTCCTCTTGGTCTAACTGGTTCAATAAATTGTAAGCTCCATAGTGGGAACACGTCTTTTTTTTTTTCCTGTCCTGGTTTCCATGTTAGGACTCATTCTCGATTCTCTTCCTATCGCTCTGGTCTTTTTTCAGTAGGCTTCTCTTATACTAGACACCTCCTAATCTTGCTGTTATTGGTCCCTCCTTGGTCCTTTTTTCTCTTCTGATACTATTCATTTTCCCTGGGGAAATTTTCCTTTTCTACGTCTTTACCTTCTAATCATATGCAGATGAGTTTCGACTCTTGATCTCCAATGCCAACCTCTCTCATGAACTCCAAACCTACATGTCCAACTGTCTACTGGGGGTTTCCAGATGGATGTTGCATAAGTAGGGGCCTTCGGTTCAGCATGTCCAAGGATGAGCTCTTCAGCTTCTTCTGAAGACCTGTTCTTCTTCATCTTTCCCCTATTTCAGTGGATTTTGAACAGAGAAAAGGAGATAGTGGAAGGAGCCTGTAGAAAATCCTAGTAGACATCTGTTACTGGAAATTATAAGGTTATAAAACCACAGAGAACTTTTTTCAGGGCTGAGGAATCAGTGTAAGATCCAACTCAAAACGAAGTCAGGGGCTGGGCCCGGTGGCTCACGCCTGTAATCCTAGCACTCTGGGAGGCCGAGGTGGGAGGATCGCTCGAGGTCAGGAGTTTGAGACCAGCCTGAGCAAGAGCGAGACCACCGTCTCTGCTCAAAAGAGAAAGAAATTATCTGAACAGCTAAAAATATATAGAAAAAGTTAGCCAGGCATGGTGGCACATGCCTGTAGTCCCAGCTACTCAGGAGGCTGAGGCAGGAGGATCTCTTGAGCCCAGGAGTTTGAGGTTGCTGTGAGCTAGGCTGATGCCACGGCACTCACTGTAGCCCAGGCAACAGAGCGAGACTCTGTCTCAAAAAAAAAAAAAAAAAAAGAATCATATGAAACTCTGCAGTGGGACACGTGGAAAAAATGCATCTGGCATTGACTGACTCAGGAAAACATAACTCTCCTAACGTCAAATCTTCCCAGTCTTGCTGGGTCTGGCTTCACTCTTGGGAGCTCCCAAATGCCCGGTGATGCAGCAGCGACTGCTCTGCTGATGACTAGGAGGCAAATTCTCCGTTTCCGGTACCATTCCCTGAAGATGTGAGCGTCAACCCAGGCTGTCCTGCAGGAAAGACGTGGGCTGCTGGCCAGCACGTCCATCTCAAACCCAAACACTGCGTTCCCTTTCCAGATACCTTGTCCTAGGCGTGGGCCCCTCCCGGCTTCGGGGCCTCGATCCGTCTTTACACAGTTGTCCTTTTAGGACTCAATGGACCCGACTTCCTGTTTAGCTTCTGTTTTCCAGGGGGGGAGATTGCTGGCTGCCTTTTCCCTCTAAGCAGACTGCTTAGAGAATAAAATTAAATGTTATGTAAAGTCTCCGTGTTGTGGAAGAAGTTTTTGATGGAAGAGCCTTATGCTAGATGCCTATAGGAGGATGAGGAAGGCTGTCACATTGGTGACCCCCCATGAGCTGCTCCTCCTCGTGTAAGCCCCTCCCCTGAATCTCAATGCCCTGTGACCTGCTTTAATCAACAGAATGAGGCAGACGTGGTGCTGTGCCAGTTTGGGACCTGGGAGCTTCTGCTTTGGTGGCCTGGGGGAAGCAGCTGCCATGTAGGAGGAGGATGACTACCCTGAGACCACCATGCCAAGGAAGCCCACGCTAGGTTTGCAGTGATTTGTTATAAAACCCTAGATAACCAAAACACAGAGCTACCATGCCGCTTTATATTAATAGTTAGGGCTTGGAAATAGAAAGATTTGGGGGAGGTGGAGGTAGTATTTCTTCACACAGGGAAAAAGAGTGGTCGATTGACAGACATATTCCAACCCACGCTTAAGCTAATGCGTGATACTGCAGAACATCGTACCAATACTAACTTCACCTCACTGCATTTCTCCTTCTCCTTATTCTCTCCTCCACCACCTCCTCCTCTTACATGCCAATCCCTGTCCCCTGGATGTGGCTTCTGCTTCTTCCACTTCTGTGGTTTTTCCTGTAAGGTACCATCCACCTTCGTCTCTGGGTATCAAAATCCCCCCAGTTTTTCTGAACCATTGTAAAGTATAACCATTTTAATAGTTTTCCACGAACACCCCAGCCCCGGTGAGAGCTGTTCCTTTCCTCTGAACTCCATTCCCATAACAATGCTCGGGTGGAGAAACGATTTGGCCATTAGCCATTTTGTAACATCATTTCTCTTATTGTCTTGCACTAATACATAAACGTACCTTGACTTAGCTATATCGTGGTTTATTTCTTGTTCCCCAAATCAGATTGTAGCTTATTAAGGACAGGAACACACATGTATTGTCAACTCAATAGAAAGTCCATAAATATGTATTGATTTCAACTGTATTTACCAGTTCTTTCCAAACTGAGCCTAATAGTTACGTTTTCTTTTTAAAGTTTCCATGTCCTATCAAAATGGTTGTAACAGTTTTAAATTTTTGCCCAATATACTGAGAGGGCTCCTGGGAAGTAGAACCTTCAGTTTTAAAACTGAGAAAGTCTCATGCAGACAGGGATACGTTGGCTACCCTACTGTAAGGTTACTGCCACATCTAACTCGCATGGTGCCCCATCCAGAGTTTCACACGGCAGAAAAGTTGCCCAATCCTATTTTCACATAAATTACTCCTGCACCCTATAAAGTTCAAAGAGGTGGCCTCCTAAACAAGGTTCATGATCATTTAAATTTGAGAGAAAAGTTTTTGAAAACCACTTGTGGTCATTATATGTTACCATAATGGAGGTTGTTTTCATAGCAGCAGCTATAAAAAGAAAGGATGAAAACTGTCGGGGTATCCTCCAGCGTGATCCTACGGAGGGAAGCTGTATGTGGCAAGCACAGGCCACCAGCCCCCAGGCAGCCTACTGTGTTCCATCCTGCAGCAAAGACAGTCCACACTTCACTCGTACCTTCCTTAGAGCATTTGCTACATTGCACTGAAACTTCTGTCTGCATCTGTCACTCTTTACCTCATAGTGCTGTGGGTTCTCAAAACCAAAGACAACATTTTACATGACAATATTTTTAAAACACATACCACATGCCAGATAGTGTTCTCTGGGTTTTGCAAATGTTAACTCATTTAATTCTCATGTACCCACAATAATTAATAATAAAAAATGTTTACTTTTTTTTTTTTTTTATAGACAGGATCTCGCTCTGTCCCCTAAGCTGGAGTGCAGCTGCACAATCATAGCTTACTGCAACCTCAAACTCCTGGGCTCAAAGAATCCTGCCTCAGCTTCCCCAGTAGCTGGGACTACAGGTGAGCACCACCACACCCTGCTAATTTTTTTTTTCTATTTTTAGTTGCCTGGCTAATTTCTTTCTATTTTTAGTAGAGGCGGGGTCTTGATCTTGCTCAGGCTGGTCTCAAACTCCTGACCTCAAGCGGTCCTCCCACCTCAGCCTCCCAGAGTGCTAGGACTACAGGGATGAGCCACTATGCCCGGCCTGATTTCTTATTTCTGCCATTAAAATAGCGTTAGGCAAAGAGCCTAAGGTGAAATTGTGACGTAGAGCAAGCTCGACCTTAATATCTACTCTCCTTATGCCCTTATCATCCATGGTTTTCTGGTTTCTAGAACCCTGACCAAGAAGATACTATATCATCAACTCATACAGATTACACTGCTAGGGTAGGGAGTGATACCAAATAGGCCTCAACTCGTATGCCAAGGTTGATTAGCCTGTACAGGCTGCCCGAAGCACCATGTCAAGGATTCTAAGGCTAACTAACTGCAGACTCCGTGAGAAAGCATGTACACTGCGTGCTACAACAGCACGCCATAGACGGGGAGTGTGCCTGGGGACCTGCCTAGATTTGCCATCTCTGCGTTCTGAACTTACCTCTCTATGGGATATTTGCATATTAAAAGAAGAATGTGAAAAGAGATAACCATTTTTTAAAAGACTGATGATAAATGGGGGTTCTGACGTTTGTAGGACAGTGGATATATCTATGGGGGGAGTCATAAAGAAAGAGAACTGACGAAGGTGGAAGGAATATCTGTTCCAAAAGAAAGAATCAGATTGAAACGGTGCAGAGAAATTGATAATTGTGCCTCGCTAACTACCATTTTATAGACCTAATATTAACTCAAAATTCTGGCAAAATGTATAAAATATGTCCAAGATGCTGTGATTTATTTTGCTGATAATATGGTTTCTGTTTAGCTACAACAACTTTCTATGCCTCACATTATGCCCCTTGGTCAGTTGCTTTATTTTTTCTCCTTTGTCTATGATGTCAGCCGAGAGGCCTGAGAAGGTGGGCTTCGAGAAGGCACAGAATGTACCATATGTTGTTTTCCTACTGGACCTGGCACACTCTTGGTGCTCAACAAATAATAAATCACCCAAGTGCTCCCACCTACTTGGAGACAGTTTTTTCCCAACAGGGTCTAAATCAGAAGCTCCTCACCCGGCAGCAATGCGAACACAAAATCCTTTCAGTGCTTTAGTTTTTTATGTTCACAGTGGAAAACGGCAGCCACCAAATCTACCGCAAAGACACGAAACAAAGGTGGTGTTGATTGCAACAAATCCCACACATGGTTATAAGCATTTATCCAGTATGTAGAACCACACTGCCCTAAAAACTGTGTAGCAAATGCTCCTTTTGAGAGATTTTTCTGCATGGCTTAGACCTGTTGCAACTTACGAAAATATATGAGTTGTGAAGACAACTTTTCCTAATAAATCACCCTGTGGCAAACAAAAGAATTCTTCACTCCTCCAAAGACCTCCAAACCACATTGAAAATTAGGGTCATCCATCTCACAAATCTTCACTGCCGATTTGACGTGCATGGTTGCCTCTGAAAGTCTCTCAATGGTAAACGCTTCTACAGTGCTGCCTTGCGCTTCCTTTTCAGAAAGGAATTCATAGCGGAGCTCCCTAACCGAGATGCTGGCCCTTCCACTCTGCCCACGTCAGTACCGTTGGCCAGGAGCCTGGTCCTCACTGCCAGGCCAACGTGATGTCACTAGCTCTGACTCTCAGTCATTTGGTGGTTTTTAGTATCAGCTTTAGTCTCTATAGTGGAATTCTCATTTTCATTAGTAAAGGTCTTAAAGTGGGAATCAAAAGTCAAACCATTACAAATCATCAGCAAAAAATGCACGGAAGTGCTTTACAAAGTATAAAAGAGGGCGGGCGCAGTAGCTCATGCCTGTAGTCCCAGCTACTCGGGAGGCTGAGGTGGGAGGACTGCTCGAGGCCAGGAGTTGGAGGTTGCAGTGAGCTATGATTGCACCACTGCACTCAGGCCTGAAATGACACATAGGGCAGAAGCTGTAGTCACCACGAGAGACTGTGAACCAGACGGGGGTTGTGAGGCAGAAGCGCTAGAGAAGAAAGATGGGGAGCTTTCTCCCAGACTTGCCACCCACAGAGAAGCGCCCCCTCCTTACTGATCACTGCATGGGAGCTGGGGCAGCTCAGGGCAGCTAAGCTCCGCCCCTCCCCTGGCGGCTTGTCAAATCCCATCTTTTCCAGCCACTGTCTAAGAGCCTCACCCCACACCAGAGGGCAAAATTGTTTCTGTCTTTGTTTTCCATCTTTTCACCCCGGCCCCTGACCTGAGCCTACATTAACCCCAGCTGGACTGTCATTAATTTGACTTACAGACAAGGTGGCTTCAAGGAATCGAAGCATAAGAGTCTTCACAAGCAGTTTACAAGTGCAGTGTGACTCTCCCAAGGTCCATGTGACGATGAATCGGACACGTCACTGCCTGAGCGCGGGGCAGTGGCAGTTCCCAGGGAGCCACTGCCCTCTTGTGTCTCAACACTGGCCAGGAATTGGTCCACGACGGGGAAGCATTTTTGGCAATTGTTTGTAAAAGATTATTGATGGGCTATTTCTGGCTGTTGGATTTGTTAGTTCAAAAAAGATTTCCTTCATCTCATAGCTTTTAAAATCATAATCTTTCTTCCATCTCTCTACCCTGATTTTTTTAAAGACATTTTATTAGAATTAGCGAAATACTGTATACTCCTTGAAGAAAATTTGAGTACAATCATTTAATTTTGTTAATACTTTTATGTATTTCCTCCTGCGATATTTTTCCTTTCTACACAAGGAAATCTAATTTTACTTGGGGACAGAAAAAAAAGCCACAAGAAGTATGAAATCTAATTTTATCATAAATGTCATGTAAACACGATCCTCTCTACACAGTAAGAAAATCAACTTTTGAATCTGCTAGAGCACTAAGAAATAGAGTTGTCTTTTCTCTTAAACAACATAAAATATAAAGGACAGCACTTTATCATAGAACCTTGTAAAATTTGCCTGTAATTTCAATGCTATGGATTAGGAACACTGTAGTGAATGCCACTACAGACACTTATTAAATTGAATATCATCTTATTTTCAAAACAGAAAAATAAAACTCCCTGCTCTGGCTGGGCACAGTGGCTCACGCCTGTAATCCTAGCACTCTGGGAGACCAAGGCGGGAGGATTGCTCGAGGTCAGGAGTTCAAGACCAGCCTGTGCAAGAGTGAGACCCCGTCTCTACTAAAAATAGAAAGAAATTAACTGGACAACTAAAAATATATATAAAAAAAAATTATCCGGGCATGGTGGCACACGCCTGTAGTCCCAGCTACTTGGGAGGCTGAGGCAGGAGGATTGCTTGAGCCCAGGAGTTTGAGGTTGCTGTGAGCTAGGCTGATGCCATGGCACTCTAGCTCGGGCAACAGAGCAAGACTCTGTCTCAAAAAAATAAAATAAAATAAAATAAAAACAACGGACTGGGAATTTGGACGTTCCACCCTGTAGCCCAGGCTCAGTTTTAAACGTGTTCTGTCACCTTAGGCAAATTTGTTTGCCTTTGAGGGCCTGTTTCCTCCTCCGTAGGAGGGATGCTTGAAATAACAGTAGCCACTATTCCAGGGGTTTCTATGTGCCAAGCAGTTTCCTCACAACAGCTCTATGAGCTGAGCATGATCTCCATCTTCAGATAAGAAAACCAAAGCACAAGTGTTGGAGTTAGAACGAGCTCAGATTTAGCTGACTGCCCCCCCAAAAAGGAGATTTCTTTCTTTCTTTTTTTTTTTTTTTTTGAGACAGGGTCTCACTTTGTTGCCCTGGGTAGAGTGCAGTGGCATCATCTTAGCTCACTGCAGCCTCAAACTCCTGGCATCAAGCTATCCTCCTACCTCAGCCTCCCATGTAGCTGGGATTATAGGCGCACGCCATGATGCCTAGTTAATTTTTCTATTTTTAGTAGAGACAGGGTCTTGCTCTTACTCCGCCTGGTCTCAAACTCCTGAACTCAAGCTATCCTCCTGCCTCGGCCTCCCAGAGTGCTAGGATTACGGGTGTAAGTCACAGCACCAGGCTGAAAAAGGAGATTTTGAATGATTCTCTGACTTCACCAGCTTGGGCTAACATCAGCTCCAAGTATTTTACGATCAGTTGTCATGTGCAGAACACTATATCAGTGACATATAAATTAATTATCTAAGAATCGGGGAAGGGGGGATATTAGGGTGAATCCTGCCCTCTCAACAGTGACTCCACCGACTCCACATGTCACCTGCTGACATTTACCTGTGCCTGAGAGAAAAAGAACAGTGAGGCTGCTGAATGATGAATTAAGAATGTGCTACCCCGGAATATGCCACCCTGCGATATTGACTATTTTGAGTAAAAGGCACTTGACAAACAGCAGGTGCAAGAAGGTCACTCTGACTTTCTTTCTGCTTCTTAAAAAGAGGAGATGGATTCCCAAGTGAACGATGTCCTCCCTACACCAAAAGGAAAGTCACATCCTTATCACCGAGGACAGGAAGTTGAGGCCAAGGGAAATCTGCACAAACAACCCGTGTTAGACTAATCCTTCTCTCCTAACTACTTCTCCATCCAATTAACCACCCCTGCCCAAGCCCCTTTGCCTTGTTACGTTTTTATAATTCACTACTCTTTGTCTAATTCAGTATATAAGTGTTCAACTCTGGGTCTTTAGGCCTTCATTTCTTTGCGAAGGCTCCCATGCCACATAAAAGCTGTATTAAATAAATTGATACATTTTCCTCTTATTGATCTATCTTACATCCATCTAATTCTCAGGCCCAGCTGAAAAATCCTAAAGGGTGGAGGCAAAATTTTGCCTCCCCTGCAGTGAGAATGGCATTTTCAACAGAGGACAATAGTAACTGAATTCAAGGCTGATTTTATTCCAACTAAATAAAGTAGCGCACCAGTCATCCGGGCAATGTGCTTAACTCAAGGGGAAAAAGCCAAGAAACAAGCATTCTCCATTACTACACACGGCTGTCTTCCACATCTCCCCCCAGAAAACGTGGGGGAACAAATCTTAGGCAAGGAAACACAGGAAAAGAGTAAAAGGGGAAGTGAAATTTATCTAGCGTGCCGGGGAAGGTGGTCTCTCCATCTTCTTTCCTGTAAACCGCTCCATCAGCATGGTTCATCCCGGATGATTTTGATATCGTGACCATCTTCCCTGCAAATTGAACAGCCACATAGACACAATTATTACCTACCCCACGGCCACACGGAAACTGTCTCACTATTTGACCCATGTCATTATACATTAGATGCCTTCCAGAGTTACATTTACTTAATCATTTTTAAAGCTAAATCTAGGAAACAATGAGGAGTGAAAGTTTCCACTCTGGGCCGGGTGCAGTGGCTCACGCCTGTAATCCTAGCACTCTGGGAGGCCGAGGCGGGAGGATCGCTTGAGGTCAGGAGTTCGAGACTAGCCTGAGTAAGAGTGAGACCCCCGTCTCTACTAAAAATAGAAAGAAATTATATGGACAGCTAAAAATATATATAGAAAAAATTAGCCGAGCATGGTGGCGCATGCCTGTAGTCCCAGCTACTCGGGAGGCTGAGGCAGTAGGATTGCTTGAGCCCAGGAGTTTGAGGTTGCTGTGAGCTAGGCTGACGCCACGGCACTCATTCTAGCCCGGGCAACAGCGAGACTCCGTCTCAAAAAAAATAAAATAAAATAAAAGAAGATTTAATACTCCACCCAGAGTTTAACTATTACAAATACTCTTAATTTGGGGAAATTCTCCATCCATGAACAATAACATAACTTGATTATCTAGTCTACAGTTGATCAATCACATACTTTATTTTCGAACTTTGACCTGAAAAATGCACTAAGAATTTTGCATCATTTTTTTGGGTGGGGTGCCTCTTTTTAAATGCCAGTCTGCAAACTGAGGACTAGTTATGTCACATTCCATCCTTACATACAAGAAAAGAGTCACTACCTCCTAAGCAATCAAAATTCAAGAAAAGAAATTTTTAAAACTTGGCTAGTCTGCAGCTATAAAATCACGTTACCTGATTTTCATGCACAGAGTACATTCATTGGCATAAGTGGACATGTCGCTGCCACACACAGGGCTGAAGTCCCTGGGACATCCTGGTAATTTATACAGACCACAGTTTGGCTGGAAAAGAGAAAGGGAGAGAGAAATTAGAAAATGACTGAGATTTGCTTATTACGAAATAGCTAAAGGGGGAAAAGGTCTCAAATCTCCTCAGATTTCCTATAAATATACCACAAAAATACTTCTATTTTCTACAAAAAATGATTTTTCTAATGCAAAAATCAGATGCAATGTTAATGCAATGGTTCAATACATACTATGTAAAAAAATAATAATAAAGGCCCTCAGAGGGCTCAATCTGGCTGATTTTTAAATGAAAGTCTAAGATATGCCATCGTACCTACTTTACCTGTCCTCTGGCTTCACAATGTGCACTTCACTACAATCTCCACAAGGATGTTCTGCTCAATTCCACCTTCATCCCTTGGCATGATACTGAGGCAAACTCAGGAATCTCATCTTTTAGTCTGGACTTTTAAGACACTGACATGTACCCAACAGTATTAAAAAAAGCAGCAGGTTCAGAAGTGAGTTGTTATGGGTTTAACTGTGCCCCCCGCAAAAAGACGTGTTAAAGTCCTAACCCCAGAGAATGTGACCTTACTTGAAAATAGGGTCTTCACAGAAGTAATCAAGTTAAAATGAGGTCATTGGAGTGGGCCTTAATCCAATATGACTGGTACACTTAATAAAAAGGTGGGATTTGAACACAGAGTCAGGCACCGAGGAAGTACCATGTGAAGACAAAGAGAGAACCCCATTTATGAGCCAAGGAGAACTCTCTCCAGAAGCTGGGAGAGAGGTGTGGATCCTCCCTCCCAGGCCTCAGAAGGAGCCAACCCTCCTGATACCTTGATTTTGAACTTTGAGCCACCAGAACAGTGAGACAATCCACTTCTGTTGTTTAAGCCACCTGCTTGTGCTTTGTGACAGCAGCCCTAGGCAACGAATATGGGGTCCTGAATCTCAACCCTCCAAATTGATGGAATTGGGGCCAGAGAAGTAATAGGTCTTGCTCATTAGCCACTAGTCACTGGCAGGGCCAGGACTACGGGTGATCAGACTATGGTGTCCAGAGTCCCACTTTAACAAAAGGTTAAATATATGGCCTGCTCTTTTTCTGTTATACATATATATGTGAACATGTACATTTTAGAGAATAGTGACCACCTTTCCTTACCTTGCAGTAAGTTACCCATCTTAGCGCTCTGAATAAATAGAATACACCTTTCTATTGATATCATCTGGATCTATAAAGACCGAAGCAGGGCTGGCCATGGCCAGACTCTGAAGTAAGAGAGTTCGGGATCTTTTCATCCTCTGTTCGGCACTATCCGCTCTGTTCGGGGCCCTGGCGTGTTTTTTCTCTAAGACGATGCCTTCTAGGGCTACTCCACAGGCAGAGTAGACGCCCTCTCATCCCGTGAGATTGGGACCGGTGGTAGTTGGTCATTTAATTGAAAAAGTCAATGAAATCAAGCAAACAATAACAAAAAATGATGTATATCCTAAACATTTTACCTTAAAACATATCAGTGTAAGACCGGGCGCGGTGGCTCACGCCTGTAATCCCAGCACTCTGGGAGGCCGAGGCGGGTGGATCGCTCGAGGTCAGGAGTTCGAGATCAGCCTGAGCAAGAGCAAGACCCCGTCTCTACTAAAAATAGAAATTATCTGGCCAACTAAAAATATATATGGAAAAAATTAGCCAGGCATGGTGGCGCATGCCTGTAGTCCCAGCTACTCGGGAGGCTGAGGCAGGAGGATCGCTTAAGCCGAGGAGTTTGAGGTTGCTGTGAGCTAGGCTGATGCCATGGCACTCTAGCCTGGGCAACAGAGCAAGACTGTGTCACAAAAAAAGAAAAAAAATCAGCCCAAAATTACCAGGACTTGATCAATAACTGACAGTTTCCCTAATTTTGTTTTCAAATCCAACTTAGAACCAACAAGAGAAAACCAAATGTGCACTCTCCCCCAATCTTCAACCAATCCCATAGACTGTGGGCTTCCAGTTAGCCCACCTGCAGCTTCCCAGGCCAGCAGCCTCAGATCAGGGCACACCGGAAGCCTCGCCTTTTGTCCACTATAAATCCTTCCCACTCCTCTGTCTTTTAAGTCTCTACCAAAATGCAAATGATAGTGGCTGACACCCTGGCTATAGCAAGCTCTAATGAATTAGCCTCTGCTCATTCTCATTTGGTTGGTCTTCGTTTACACCCACAGAATTTAATTTGATAAAGTACATAAGATGTCTAGCACAGGACATAACTATTAGGCCAATGACCTTTGGAATCATTGAAGGGAATATGAAAGCAAACAAAGCCCTGAGGCCTCAAAGACCAAGCTATTTTCAATGAAAATGTTGAAATGTCAAATACCGAAAGGCTCGCCTAAGAACCTGGTTTTTAAAGCAGTCAACAGTTTCAAAAGCGGCAGGTCAGATCTGAAAATCAGCCCCCACCCAAAGGGTTTGGGGCTTCACTGTATTAGCAGAAACAATACAAGTGGTTTCCTACTTACTATTCTATATCCTGTACTCGGATCAAATTCAGAGTCCAAAGAGGCTGCAGGAAGAAAACACATTTTACAGTATGTGATTAAGGTGAGTTATTGTTCAGAAGGGTTTTTTTAAAATCCAGTTTGGGATTCTCCAGGCCACACCTTCTCGCTTCTCTCTGATGCCTCACTTCTTTCAACCACCCCCACTCCAGCCCCCTAAAAAGGATATTCATCTTTTTCTAGCTCCTGTCCTAACAGGCATGGAGACAGAACATTTGGTTCTGCTCCCATGAGGTTTGGTTGAGAGGATTTTGAGGCTAAGGAATAAAAGTTGGGGAAGTAACTCTTAATAGTTCATAATAATTTTTTCCTCTGAGGTTCTGGGTAATAAATACAAAACTTACTATTAGGTGTTAGCATTTTACCTCCATTTTAAGATAGGTTTCAAATCTGTTTTCTCATAAGCAATCACAATTCCTAATTCCTGTACATCTCCTGCGAGGTTCAGTGGGGCCACTGGGTACATAAAAACCCAACTCCTGATCTTGGGCACCAGAAAACTCTACTTTCAGAGAGAAAAAGCGGACAGTAGGGTGCAATTAAAGGAGCTGAGGGGTGAAGCCCAAGCAGAGCTAACGGCAGTCGCTGGCTCCGCAAGGCCACCCCCACCTCCCCCTACAGCTGTCCCCGGTTCGCCACCGCGGGTCTGGCCGGGGAACCGCCAGTAACGGGTGCACGGGGACAGTCGCCAAGGCCGCTCAGAGCCGGCAGGGGCAGCCCTCGGCGGGGCTCCCTCTCCGCCGCTTCTTGGCGGGTCCTCGCCCACCGGACCCGCTCGTGAGCGAGTTACCTGCAAAGACCTGGACCAGGAGCACCGGCACCAGGCGCAGCGCCACGAGCGCCATCCCCGCCGCGGCCGGCCGTGGGGACGCAGAGCGTCCTGTGCCCAAGCTCCGGCCGGGCGTCAAACGGTGACACGAGGCAGGGCGGGGCGGGGGAGGGGCCGGAGAGGGGGACGGGCGGGGGGGGAGGAGGAAGGGGAGCGAGGGCAGGGAAGGAGGCGGGTAGAAGTAGGGAGAGACGGGGAAGGGGCCGTGGGAAGGAAGCAGGGAGCGAGGCGAGGAGGGCGGAGGTGGAGAAGGCAGCTACCCCACTGCCTCCCCTCCCCAGGGGAAGACCTCTCCCTCCAGCAAACAAGAACCTGTTCAAGAGTCCTGGGGACCCTTGTGAACCTCTGTTTCTTTCTTTTTCTTTTTTTGAAACAGAGTCTCGCTCTGTTGCCCGGGCTACAGTGCAGTGGTGTCAGCCTAGCTCACAGCAGCCTCAAACTCCTGGGCCCAAGCGATCCTCCTGCCTCAGCCTCCCGAGTAGCTGGGACTACAGGCATGCCCCACCATGCCCGGCTAATTTTTTCTGTATATATTTTTAGTTGTCCATATAATTTCTTTCTAATTTAGTAGAGACGAGGTCTCACTCTTGCTCAGGCTGTTCTCGAACTCCTGAAGTCAAATGATCCTCCTGCCTCGGCCTCCCAGAGTGCTAGGATCACAGGCGTGAGCCACCGTGCCCGGCCGAGATCATTTTATTTAATATATTTACTATCAGTAGGGCCTGGAGTCTATCAAGTTACATGTTAACTTGTAGAAAACAAGTTGCAAATGATTTTGTGAGGTAGAAAAGAGGCTTCCAAAGGTTACCATTTTATAGTTCTGTGGATAGTAAGCGGTATTATATTTCATTTTGCGGTCTTACCCCAGCATTCTCTTTCCCACAGACTATATCTGACGTTCTCTGCTGGTTCCCTCACTGTGAGTTAAATAAGAAGGGTAAATATAGGCCAGCTTGCCTAGTAGGTGGAGCAAGGGGTGTTTCTGACTGGGGAAGACCAGCACACACAAAGGCCCGCATTTCGAGAATTCCAAGAGTAAAATAAAAAAAGAAGAAGAAGAAGAAAAATATTCTGCTGTAGCATGTAGCCAAACATTAAAAAAAAAAAAAAGAAGAAGAAGAAGAGAATTCCAAGAGGTTCAAGGTGGCTAAAGCAGTGCTTCTCAGACTTCGAGGTGCGTGTGAATTGCTTGGATTTAGTAAGTCTAGGGAGAGGCCCGAGACTCTGCCTGTCTACAAGCTCCCAGGTGGAGCTGATGCCGCTGGTCCATGGACCACACTTTGAGCAAGGAGGGGCTAGGCCAGAGCACAGGTGCCTGGGGGCGTGTCCAAAGATGAAGATGAGAATTGAGGAAGAAGAGTGTGACTCTAGAACAGCCTCTGTAATGAGAATAATCCTTTTCACCATCCACGTCACACAAAAAGATTCCTGAGCTAAAGGAATCTTTTGAAATAATATTTGAATCCCAACCACATGTCGGTGTAACCACAGAACTAAGACTAATAATTTATTTCCTGAAAACCAAATTCTCCAATAGCTAAGTGCGCTAAATTGCATTTGGTGGTTTCTACTGCCATCTAGTGGACATAGGTGGACATAGCTAGTGCCTCATTTAGACAGTGCTTTAGTTTTCCAAGTGCTCTCATTTTCTCTCCTCAGTAACCTATGAAATAAATATTGATATTCCAGTTTGGTTTAATTTATTTAAAAATCTTAATATCATTCTATGATCCAGACACTATAAATGAATGATCTAATTTCTCACTACAATCTAATATAAGTATCACCTGTGTTATTACTCTTGCTCACAGATAAGGAAGCTAAGGCCTAAGGAACGTAAGAAACATGCCCAGACTCTAACAACTAGCAAGTGGGAGCATCAGGATTCAAACTCAGCGCCAGTAGGAGGCACTCGTGATTCATATATATCATCATCAACAGCACAAAACAGTATGTGTCAGGCATTTTTCTAAACAGTTTATAGGTTTCAACTAATTTAATCCTCACAGAACCCTTATGAATTAGGTACAATTATGATTCCCATTTTATCAATGAGAAACCAAGGTACAGAGGCTGGGTGTGGTAGCTCACATCTGTAATCCTAGCACTCTGGGAGGCCAAGGTGGGAGGATCCCTTGAGCCCAGGAGTTCGAGACCAGCCTGAGCAAGAGCAAGACCCCTGTCATTATTAAAAAGAAAAATTAGCTGGGCGTCCTGGCACATGTCTGTAGTCCCACCTACTGGGGAGGCTGAGGCAGGAGGATGGCTTGAGCCCAGAAGTTTGAGGTTGCAGTGAGCTATGATCACGCCACTGCACTCTAGCAAAACTTTGTCTTAAAAAATTAAAAAAAAAAAAAAAGAGGTTCTGAAGGAACCTGGGGGTGGGAGAGATGTGGCCTGAAAAGGTCCCTGGGGAACGAGGACAGTGTGTTGTTAGGAAGCTAGTGTGAAAGCATATTCTAGGGGAGCCAGAGACACCTCCACCCTTCTTAGCTCTTAGGGGGTTTCAGCTGGCTCTAGAAGCTAAATTGACATCAGCCAGCTTAACAAGAGAAAACTATGTGAATTTTATTAGTTTCACATGTACCTGGGGGGAGGGTCTTCGCAAGAGAGTGAAGTCCGAAGAAGTGGCCAAAGCAAGATGCCTTTATACTTTTTAGGCAAAAAGTGATAAATTTTGGAAGAAATGACAGGAGTAAATTTTCTAGAGCAGTCACTAGGAGATATGTGGATGGGTGTGTAAAACAGGTGGGAGATAAGGGTTACTTTGTTAAGTGTGTTTATTCAGGTCCATTGCAGCCTCCAAGTTCAAGTCTCTGGTGAGACGCGCTATTTGCTCGCCCAGCTATGGAGCAGGTGCCCCTCCCAGAGGATTCTACCGCTTGCTGCATGCACAGGTTAGCTCATCCCTTCTAAAACTACAATTTCTCCAATGTTTTAACTCCAAATAATCAATATATCAATCTGGCATATTTTGGGATGGCACATCCTCACTCCTTCTCTATCAATGTGAATTGTCAACAGCAACATAAGAAACTAAAAAGGCCTCGCTGGTTTCTTAATTAAGAGACTACGGATGAATGCAGTGAATACAGCTTTTGTGAATAATGGCAGCTGAAAGCAGATTTTATAATGTTGGGGAGTGGGGCAGTGGATAGGAGAAAGTAGAGCTAATCATTTTTGTTGTTGTTGTTGTTGTTAGAAAGAGAAAGAACAGTAGCTAAGGCTGCTGGCGGGGGCAAGGGAGAGAAAAGTGGGGCAGAGATGGTTTGTTTGGCTTAGGATTTGCAGGAGCCGGACGGGAGGCTACGGAGCTAGGCAGAAAGGGAAGGGTATGGAGGGAGAAATGGACCCAGAGAATGTGGGCGGCTGCTTCTCTCCTAAATATACAACCACGTTTACTGAAGGTCGCTGTGTGGCAGCTCCGGGAATAAATAGGACACAGCCTGGAGCTTCGAGGCTCGCACAGTCTCCACTACTGAGGGACTCTGTGCCCCTCCCGTGCAGCTCTGGGAAGGCAGGGAAGTGGGCACGGATGGGCAAGATGAGCCATCTTTTCCGCATGAGGCCCAACTCGGGAAAGATACACACAGATGTGGGCCCCAACTTTCCTCAGTTTCGTTTAAGCGTTCTTTATTTCTCCATCACTGGAATTCCATTTTTAGTCTAAGATTCGAGAAACAATGCCACCATGAGCACACACTACAGTATGAAGTGACAACACAGGGTCCTTGAAGAAATGTTGAGCAGGACAAGGCCACATGAGAAGAGATTTGGCATCAAGATACAGTCGTAGACCAAGAACAACCACGAAAACACCCGCCCCTTGGAAACTTCTACACCCAGTGGCCACTGGAGGGGGGGCTGCTACTTTAGTGGGAGTGCAGCCGCCCAAAATGAGGGAGATGTGGGTGTGGTGCGAAAGACTTCCAGAAATGTCATCCTCCCCTATCTTCTCTCAGCCCAAAAGCAGATAAAGGAGAATTCAAGTATTCCAGCACCACCCAGCCCATCCTTCTGAATAGCGTCTGCAGCCGGTAAATCGCTCTGGAGATTCCCAGAAGAGTTGAAGGTCAATCCTCCACCAGTTTTGCTCCAGGAATCAGCTCACCTCAGGGTTTGTGTAACTATTGTCTCTTTGTGTCTTATTCATATGCAAACGTTCAAAGTGCAGCAATCAATGAGTTGCCCCCAGGGAGCAAACAAGCTTTAGACTCATAATGGAGGTGTTCATCCCCCTCCCAGCTCTCCGGTGCCTGCAGGGTGACAGAGTCACAGACAATTGGAAACTGCTGTGCCCCTAGCAAGTGGGCTTCCAGAGGGCCCAACCACCTCCAGCCCTGGGCCCTCAGCCTTCCTCTCTGGGGTCTCCTCTCTCCTCCCCCCACCTTCATCCCCAGGGCATTCTGGGTCATCTTAAAGCAGCCTGGCTCAAACACAAAGGACCGTTCCAGTTCTTTCCCTGAAGGCTGAATGTTTATACAGGTGGCCTTGGATGGATGGTTCAAAACATGTCTATGGAGAATGACCATCTTCATTTTGGTCCAATCCATCTAAGAAGCCCAACCACTTCCCCGCTTCAACAGTTTTCTGGCCAAGCACCTCTCTAAGGTGCTTTAAAAAACCTTTCTAACAACAACAATAAAAAATTAGCCGGGGATGATGGCAGCATAGACAGGCAAAGGCCTAGACAGAGGCCGGGTCTCTGCCCACCTGGAATCCTGCTTTGTTCCTCTTCTAGGGCCCCCACGTCTGGGCTGGTTTTCCATGGTACTAACATCTCAAAGACAGCACCTACCCTGTAGTAATAGGTTTACTCTGTCTTCTCTCCCTAAAGTATGAGCTCCTTGGGAATAGAACTGTCCATTTTATTCATCCTGGAATTCTCTCCAAACCTCCAGGCGCACAGCAGGCCCTCACGAGCTGAATCCAGCAGGTCAGCTGGGCTGGAGGCTGGCGTGAACCAGGACCAGGGCATGAAGGAGCTCAGGGGCCATGCTGAGGAATTTTGCCCTGGCCCCTTGGGCTGATGGGCCATTTAGGAAAATTACTCTGCCACGTGGCGAATGCATTGGCTGAGATGAGGTGATGTGTCCAGTGAAGGTGCCTCACACAAGGTCGGACACACACGGGAACTGGATGAAGATTTCTTTCATGAAAAGGCAGCTAAAGGTATCTAGGTGGGAGCTGACTGGGCTGAAGGAAAATAGATGACTGTCTTTGGGGCAACAAACATTATCTCACAGTTTCTGGGGGTCGGGAATCTGGACATGGTTTTGCTGGGTCCTTTGGTTCATAGTTTCTCAGGAGGAAGCAATTATGGTGTCGGCCAGGGCTATAGTCCTCTCAAGGCTCAAGTCGGGGAGACTCCACTTCCAAGCTCACACGTGTAGCTGTTGGCAGGCCTCAGGTCCTCCCTGGCTGTTAGCCAGAGTCATCAGTTCCTCGCCATGTTGGCCTCTCCACAGGGCCGCTGCAACATGGTGGCGGCAACATGGCGGCGGCTTCCTCAGGGTGAAGGCTGAGAGGGGAGGAGAGTGCAAGACGGAAGTCACAGTCTTGCGTGCCGATCTTGGCAGTGACAGCCCATCACGGGGACCCTATTCTATTGGCTAGAAGCAGGTCGCTATGTCCCGCAGAACTCAAGGGGAGGGCAGTACACAGGGGCATGAACATGAGGAGTGACAAACATTGGGAGCTGTCGTGGAGGCTGCCCATGGCAGGCCCCAAAGAAGGGAGTGGATACGCTGGGAAGAGGAACAGAGGGACGGGGGAGAGAAAAGTAAACGCCTTCTCAATGCAATACAGGTGGCCCCGGGTTACACACGACAGGACTATGGCTCCGTACTTAGGAGAACGGGCCAAGGCTCCCTATGAGGATAATGTACGATTAAATAATTAAACTAACAATTCAGGAACTAGTCTCTTCCACACATGTAAACAAACCCACACGGCGTAAGCGGTTCATTGGCGCAGCGATTTTACACTAATGGACTCTAGTCTCATGGATAGAGAAGCAGCTGATAGAAACACAAGAGCCTGAAGAATTAGAAGATCCAGAGCCAAGAAAGTTTAGGACAAAAGAATCAGCTGAGGCTATTCCTGTCGCTGAAGCAGGATTTGCTGAGCTTGATGAGCAAGATGCTAACATTGAACAGTGTACAAAGGTTTACCGTGCAATTAGTGAGAACATCAGCTGCTACAAGGCCATTTAATCATGAAAAAAAGGAAAAGGCTGTGCATGCAACCCTAGATGCCTTTTTTGAGAAACTGACTTGATTAGAACCTATAGAGAAAGGTGAGTTAAAAAAAAAAAAAAAAGGAAACTGACTTGAGTGGTCAGCTCCAGCCACGGATCGAATCCTGATTCTCCAGCACCTGCTCCATCCTCGCCACGTGTCCACCATCACCTGCTGATGACTGTCAGCCTGGCCTCTCGCCTCAGAGATGCCCCTTCCAGTGAGCATGGCACCCATGCAACATTAGGTGAGTGGTAACTTCCAATATTCTTTTTTATTCTTTTTTGAAATTTCTCCTATTTCCTATCTAAAGTTTTTTTGTTGTTGTTGTTGTTGTTTTTTTTGAGACACAGTCTCACTCTGTTGCCTGGGCTAGAGTGCCGTGGCATCAGCCTAGCTCACAGCAATGTCCAATTCCTGGGCTCAAGCGATCCTCCTACCTCAGCCTCCCAAGCAGCTGGAACTACAGGCATGTGCCACCACACCCAGCTAATTTTTTCTATTTTTAGTAGAAATGAGGTCTTGCTGTTGCTCACGCTGGTCTCAAACTCCTAACTTCAAGCAATCCTCCCTCCTGGGCCTCCCAGAGTGCTAGGATTACAGGTCTGAGCCACCAATCCTGGCCTGTTTGTTTTAAATTTAAAGAAATTTTTATTTTTAGATATGGGGTCTCTGTAGGACATGATGGCCCACGTCTGTAATCCTAACATTTTGGGAGGCTGAGGCAGGAAGGATCACTTGAGGCAAGAAGTTCTGAGACCAGACTGGGCAATCTAGTGAGACCCCTGTCTCTTCAAAAAAAATTTTTAAAAATTAGCTGGACATGGTGACGTGCCTATAGTCCCAGCCAGTCAAGAGGCTGAGGCAGGAGGATCACTTGAGCCCAGGAGTTCAAGGCTGAAGTGAGCTATGATCATGCCACTGCACTGCAGCCTGGACAACACAGGGACAGCCTGTCTTAAAAAAAAAATCAGTACATTAACTATTAGCTTCCTTTTTCATTCTGATGGCTGCATAGTATTCCACTGCATATGTGTACTGCAGTTTATTCAGCTAATTCTCTGTTGACAGATGTTTACTAACAGATTGTTACCATTCTTTGCCTTTATTTAGACTATGCTGCAGAATAACCATGTACATGTATCAGTTCATGCATCGAAAGTATGTCTTAATATAAATTCCTAAATATGAAATTTCTGAGTGTTAATTTTGATATGCTGTCAAAGTACCTTTCATTGAGGTTCCACAGAGAGTATACCAATTTACAGGGAAATGTAGCACAGGTGTTCCTTTATTCCTTTTGTACTGTACACAATGGCTGTGAGAAAGGAAATTTGAAATTAATCCAAGAAGATTCTAAAGTGGCTTTTCCAAAACTGATGCATTCATTATTACAAACTATAAAATTCTTAGGGCTCAAACAACTTACCCTGTAAGTGATGTTGGAGTTTTAGTTTAATTCTTGTACAGTATTTGTAAAGATTGTTGTTTCTCCCACTCCGAAGTCTTGCTATTTAGCTTAATTTTTCGTTTTAATGATGTGCATATTTCCAGCTCTGCTATAAACTACGGAGAACAAAACCCAAGAAGGTAGCAAATAGTTCAGCTTTTTTACAGACCTGGGCCCTGGCAGAGGAGAAGAGGAAAAAGGGCTCTCAGCTAGACCTCTCCTGCAGGCTCTTACTGTCCTTGAGGCATTTTTCTTGCCCAAGGAGGAAGGAAAATTATTTTCCAGTCTTAAATTGAGTGCCAAAATTATTCTTGCAATTGCTCCCTTAATCAGTCAGTTTCATTTTTTTTCCCATAGAGGCCCGGGCGGCCAGACCTTCACAGTCAGAACTGGAGTAGGAACTTGATTGCTCCTACGGACAGTGGGTTTGGAAAAGGTGATTCCAATAAGGGACTAGAAACATCAGAGTTGGTACGAGGATCTGAAGCCTAACCATGCATCTGACTTGAGTCTTCCTACTGTGCTAGTGGCTAACAGAGAAACAAAGGAATTAGTCATCTCCAGGGATTTCTTAGGAAAGAGAAAGCAGAAGAATCGAATTCTGTGGATCCTTAAGGTCAGTCTCTAGCTCATTTCCCAAGTTCTTCATGTTCCTTCTCTTTCCCAGCGTGGTCTAAGTCAGGACCATGGACTTTGACCACGTCCAAGCTCTGTTCCCCATTGGCTGTGGGACCGAAGATGAATTAGTTAGCCTCCTAGAGCCAAAAGGTCCCCACCAGTAAGAGTGGTTTCCATGACCTTCCTTGCAGCATGGAGGTGAGGATTAGAGGAAATCAGGTGTCTGAGAACAGTGCCTAGCCCAGTCCTGACAAATAAGGCTTAGTGAATGTTAGTTGCTTCCACCTTATCCCCTTCCTACCCTCGGACCAATGGCTGAAAACTCATTCTTCTGGAGTTTATAGTCTCAGTCAGTATTAAATTAGAAAAGAAGCATTATGGTAAGGCAATCTAAGTGGGAACACCAGGCTTCACCTGCGCCTAAATTAGAATTTGGAAGTTTTATAAAAATCCATTTCTTTCCAGAAAGATTTTCAAACCCTCAGAAATGTATTTTGCAGTGTTGACAGCCACACTGTTAGAAAATCCACACCTTTGAGGGCAACTCTGGCAGGTTTTGTAATCAAGTCGAAACTGCAACTTGTATTTAAACATTTTGCAATCTTGTAAAACAATTCAAATACAAATGGAGTTTTTACAAAAATCAAGTTCAAGTTTCTCCTTTTTCTCCTTTCCTCAGAGAATATAAAAGGCAGCTCTCAAGCATAGGGAATGGTTTTATCACAGATGGAGACTTTGGACATTCTCTGAAACAAATGGTTTTCAGGCCAGGCACAGTGGCTCACGCCTGTAATCCTAGCACTCTGGGAGGTCGAGGTGGGAGGATCACTTGAGGTTGAGAGTTGGAGACCAGCCTGAGCAAGAGTGAGACCTGGTCTCTACTAGTAATAGAAAAATTAGCTGGGCATGGTGGCATGTGCCTATAATCCCAGCTACCTGGGAGGCTAAGGCAGGAGAATTGCTTGAGCCCAGAGGTTTGAGGTTGCTGTGAGCTAGGCTGATGCCACAGCACTGTAGCCCAGGTGACACAGTGAGAATCTGTCTTAAAAAAAAAAATGTTTTTCAGATTTTATAAATACGGTATAAATATACAGTAGTGAATTAGTTTACTTCAAACTCTTTGGTTAAAAAAATAAATTTAATTTTTTTTTGAGATAGGGTCTTGCTATGTTGCCCAGGCTGGTCTCAAACTCCTGGGCTCAAGCAATCCTCCTGCCTCAGCCTCCTGAGTAGCTGGGATCACAGATGCTTGCCACCTGGCCTCAAACTCTTTATAGATGCCTAATAGGGATTAATTTATTTAACCAGAGTAGTAGACATCAGCTAGCTGTTCACCAAACCTGTTTTCCTCCTGGGCATGCAGCTAGACTATATTTCCCAACCTCCCTTCCATTTAAGTGTGCCAAGTAGAATGCAATCAAAAGTGATATGTAGGCCAGGGCTCATGCCTGTAATCCTAGCACTCTGGGAGGCTGAGACAGGAGGGGAAGGAAGGGGCTGATGTAAAAACATTTGAGGACCAGGAGATGGCATTTTGTGTTTGAGGTTGTATGGGTAATACGAGCTGCTATAACAGATAACACTCCCACCCACCCACCAATCTCGGTAGGTTAATACAAAAAAGTGTATTTCTCACTGACAGTGTAGTCTACTGCAGGTGTTCCTGATTGGACAGTTCTGCTTCAGGTAGTAACGCAGGGACCCAGGCTTCTGCCTCTTATTGTCCTGCCATATTAAATATGTGGCCCTCAAGGTTGCCCTCGGAGTCATGTTTCTTCCTTTCGGCTGATCTTCCTGCCTTGGCCTCCCAGAGTGTTAGGATTATGGATGTGAGCCACCACACCCGGCCACTGTCTTGAAATTCTTTAAAAAAAAATTCAACAAGGGGTCCTGTGTTTTCATTTTGTACTGGGCCTGGCTTTCGGGTTTATGTTTCCCAGCATTATAAAGGCAAGGACCCAGGGCAAAGATCCTGTCGTGGACACCTTGATTTCCCCATAGTACCTTGGAAATCTCCACAGTAAATGTTCGTTAACGTGAAGGGAAAACTCCTTATCATTGAAGGGCTTTTTTTCTTATGTTTTATTTTGTTTTGTTTTGTGAAGCAATATACAGATATCTTTAGTGATGACCAGCAAACAGAATAATCCAGAATTATTATAGTTGAGTCCCATTTTCCCTCTAATCCTTGCTTGTTACTCTGAGCTTCGTTTGTTCCATGCAAAGAACAAAGGAAGAATACTGTTCTCTGTTTCTCATTTAGAGAGATCTATAAACACATTCTCAAGGAGCAACAACTTCAGCCCCTTGCAGCCCATGAGCTCCATGTTTCAACAGTATCTGCACTCAAAGAAGGATTGTACCCATGCACAAAGAAGTTCATGTTTTCGGGCAAGCAGTAGGAGCTAGTGAATATATAATGGAGCATATAACTATGATATTTTAAATTTTGTGTCTGTTCGTGCTTTAGTCTCTGATTCTTCTGGATATTTTCAGGTGTTCAAAGTTCCTTGAATTTCAGTCATGAAAATATTTACCGTGACCTCTTGAAAAAAACGTATTAGTTTCCAGGTTGTTGTTCTGGTTAAATTTATTAGAACAGCTTATTTAAAATCAAATTCTCTCTTGCTAGATTTGGGAAGTTTTAAAAAAACTAAAAAAAATTTAAAAAAAATAAAATTCTCCACATTTCCGAATTTATATTTGGAGGTAGTTCAGGCCTTTCTTTAAGCCATGGCCCCAAAATGTTAAAGACATTTTCCCCAAAATTTTTATATTATTTCTTAAAGTTTTATATGCTTTTAAGAAATTTGGCTGGGCACGGTGGCTCATGCCTGTAATCCTAGCATTCTGAGAGGCCAAGGCAGGAGGATTGCTTGAGCTTAGGAGTTCAAGATCAGCCTGAGCAAAAGCAGATCCTGTCTCTACTAAAAATGGAAAAATTAGTGGGGCATGGTGGCATGTGCTGGTAGTCTGAGCTATTTGGGAGGCTGAGGCAGGAGAATCGCTTGAGTACAGGAGTTTGTTTGAGGTTGCTATGAGCTAGGCTGACGCCATGGCACTCTAGCCTTGGCAACAGAGTGAAACTTTATCTCAGCAAAAAAAAAAAGTATTTTGTCTAGGCACAGTGGTTCACACCTGTCAGCACTTTGGAAGGTTGAGGCAGGAGGATTACTTGAGGCCAGAAGTTCGAGAACAGCCTAGGCAATGTAACAAGACCCTATCTCTATGAAAAATTTGAAAATCAGCGCAAGCCTGTAGTCCCAGCTACTGGGGAGGCTGAGATGGAAGGATCGCTTGAACCCAGGAGTCTGAGGTTGCAGTGAGCTATGATGACGCCACTGCACTCCAGCTTGGGTTGCAGAAGGAGACCTTGTCTCTTAAAAAAAAAAAAGTATCTTCTGTGGTTAATGGAGTAGACCAAAAGTTTAGAAAAGTCAAATAGTGAAAATTTAATAAAATAGAAGTTAGTTATGTCTTAACATTAAAGTAAAATATTTTTGTTATTTATTCATTCAATCATTCATTCAACAAATACCTATGAAGTTTCTACCACGTACCGAGCATGGTGTCAGAAACAGGCAACACACCAGACAAGGTCTTTGCATTCTAGACCTTGCTTTATGGTGGGAAAACGTGACAATAAACGGAAGCAAGGAAAGGAGGGATAAGTAATATAATAGCATATTTACTTTTAGCTATTATCCTGTGGAATATGAAGAAAAACACAAATTTGGATATTTATTGATATAAAAATCTTTAGGGCGTATTGTTAAATGAAAATGGGAGTTGCAAAATAATAAGGTGCAATGATCTCAGTTTTAGGGATCTGTGTGTATGTTACCAAAAAAGAAAGTTAGGTATATACACTAAAATATAAGTATATAAAACACCAAAATAAAAGGAGACCATTTGAATTTGGGATCTATTTCCCAATACTGAGGAGGAGAAAAATGGGGGAGCTTAATTCTCAGGGACCATCAAAACATCTGGTCTATCAGATTTTATGGCCACTGGAGAGGAATTTTTTCCTGATGGCCTGGAGCCAATACTGACAAAAATAATTGGCAGGGTGATAATTAATACAAGATCTCTGGCTTGCATTAATGTGCTCTCCTGCCCACCTCCACGGTAAAATTTTCAAATTACCTGAAGCAATGCTTCTTTGCACGTAGTAGGTGCTGCATAAGTATTTGATGCAAGCTGGCAGGAAGGAATGTATGAACTTGCTGTGGAATGGAAAACAGATGTGACCACTTCGGAAATGTAATCACACAGTGTTTGAGGTACTGGGGAGGAGTGTATTTGCAAACCAGGAAATACTCAACCCCAGGAAGCAGATGCTGGTATGCTTTTGGTGAAAACATCTTTTTCATAGAAAGCCCCGGGGTTTTATTTTTAACCCCGATGACTATCAAAATTTTTAATCTGTCTAAGGAATTTACCTCCAAAGTGACGTTCTGAGTGACTGCCTCCATTCACGGCCAGCTGGGTTTTGGATAATTGCCTTTGATGTCTGCTCCTCCGCCTTCCTCCCTCCCTAACCCCCGTGGCTGTCGATTACCCTGGGAGGCTGCCCACTACAATGGAGACGATTGCCTCCGTTAGCCGCCCGGCCTCGCAGTGTCTGCGGTGCAAAAGGCTGCGGCGAACGCTAAGTTACCCTGCGAGCTAAGGGAACTTCCAAGGGTTTGCTTACGCTGAAATCTATGGCTTTCCTTGCTACTCTGTATGCACGCTGACGCACGGTTTTAGGTGGCATTTCCATCTCAGATCTCAGCTGGGTCTCCAAGCTGCCTCTGCCGTGGGCAAAGTGATTCCTCTTATTCCAAGGCTACCGCTGGGGAATTCAGAGGACAGAGTATGGAAAAGAGGAAGTCCTGCCTAAAGTGATGGCGCTGACCTAGAGGCTTCTGTAAGCCATTTCCACACTCCACACCCAGCAATCTTTCTTGAAGGATTAAGATATTTCAGGCAGTGTCAGAGAAGGAACTATCATTTATCGAGTAATGATTGTGGGCCAAGGCCTTCACAGATACATCTTAATCGTACCACATTTAAGATAATACCACATTGGGGAGGTATTCTAAGTGTCACTGTATAGTTAAGAAAAATGAGGTTCCCTTGGTGTCTAAACTCAAATCTCTTGACTCCAAAATCATGTTCTTTTTCTTTCAAGGAGCTTTGAGCGAATGAAGGAATGGAATTCAACATTATTGGCTTGTTTGGGGCAATAGGCTCAGTAATAATGGCCCCCCGGGCAGGGTTTCACAGGAACAAGCATGAAATGATTTCATCCAACATATTAGTTTAAATAATTTGGAGCAAACTGCTCACCTTTACCGTACCCTTCTTTGGGAAAATATAACTGGATTTTCAAGACTACTGAAGGAAGCTCTTTATGAACTTCGTAATAGTTGGAGAGGTATCCCGATTCCCAGCCCATTGCAGCCAATTAGTCAAGAAAGCATCCCCAGGAAAGAGAGGCTCTTTTTCCTGAACCTTGCTCTCCAGGTTTCCACTGTTGGCCATGTCCCTGTAAGGTTGTACTGTGTGTTCCCATTGTCTTCTATAATACTTTTTTTTTTTTTTTTGAGACAGAGTCTCACTCTGTTGCCCGGGCTAGAGTGCCATGGCATCAGCCTAGCTCACAGCAACCTCAAACTCCTGGGCTCAAGCAATCCTCCTGCCTCAGCCTCCCAAGTAGCTGGGACTACAGGCATGCACCACCATGCCCGGCTAATTTTTCTATATATATTTTTAGCTGTCCGTATAATTTCTATTTTTAGTAGAGATGGGTTCTCGCTCTTGCTCAGGCTGGTCTCGAACTCCTGAGCTCAAACAATCCGCCCGCCTCGGCCTCCCAGAGTGCTAGGATTACAGGCATGAGCCATCACGCCCGGCCTCTACCTTTTCTTTTTTAAATAAAAATTGGCTTACACTATATTTTCTATTCTGAAACATGCTTTTTAAAAAATTGCACAGTGTGCCTTAGATATCTTTTTATACCAGTACACACTTCCATTGTGTTCCTTTTAAAAACCATATCATTGAACGACTATACCTGAAATCAATTCCCTGTTAACAGTTATTTGGGCTGATCCAGTTTTTTGCGATTGCAAATAGTGCTGCAGTTACCATCCTTATGCATATATCTTCGCAGATTTTGCAAGTGTTCCTGTAGAGTAAATTCTTAGAAGTGGAATTGCTGGGACAAAGGGTATGTACAATGAAATCTTCAAGAGTCATAGCCAAATTACCCTCCCAAGAGGTGATAGCAATTTACGCTGCAACTTCACAGGGTATGAGACTGCTTGGTGTTTTCTTTCTGAAGATGATTAGTTCATTTATGTACTTTACATTTTCCCCCATTGGAATAGAAAAAGCAATATAACACCAACAAATAAATATTTTTTAAAGCAAATGAAAAGTTCTGATTATGGTCTCAGATCTAGTCCCTGCTCTTTGCCTGTACTCCTGTACACCTAAGAGGGGCTGGCCTCTGTCACTTTTATTTCCCAGGCTTCCTGTATGTTGGCGTCTGGCTGAGTGTGGCCAATGGAAGGAAGGCCCAGGCAAGAGACTGGAGCGGCCAGAAAAGAAGAAATCAGGTATTTTCCCTCTGCCTCTATCCTGGGCAGTGTGTTAGCAAGGGCAGCTACTTCCTCCTTTGCTCCAGCTCCTGCTTTGCTCCATCCAGCTTCTCCTTTGCTCCAGCTTCTCCTTTCTTGCAGCATCTCCTTTGCTGGAGCTTCTCCATGGCTCCACCTGCTAAACAGACATAGAGTGGTTCCAGCTTCTGTCAGGCGTCCCTAAGTCCTGGGCTGCCCCATTTGAATTCTCTGCTCTTCCATTGCCTCTGTAAAGAATTCCTTGTCTCAAATTCCTTCTGTTTTAAATACTGAGAATGGATTTTGTTTTCTGATAGAGCCCTGACTGTTACACTCATCACCCCACCATCCTAGCATTATTTTCTTAGCATATTTTCTTTCACATGCTCACACATTTTTACTTTGTTACAGTCATCTAAGTTAATATTTTGTCTTCTGTTTCTTTCATTTAATGTTATATCATAAACATATAAACATTTTTTGAGTATTTTAAATAATTATTATATTTGATGGCTGATAGTATTTTATTCTTTTCTTGTTAATGTACTATGAATTGTTAATCTAATCCTTTAATGTGTATTTTTATTTTTTTATTTTTAGTTGCCCAGCTAATTTCTTTCTATTTTTAGTAGAGACAGGCTCTCACTCTTGCTCTGGCTGGTCTCAAACTCCTGACCTCAAGCGATCCTCCAGCCTTGGCCTCCCCAGAGTGCTAGGATTACAGGTGTGAGCCACCATGCCCAGCCATAATGTGTATTTTTAAATTGTTTGCCTTGACAACTGAAACTAACTTACTTCTTGTCCCTGTGCTAAACTATTCTGTGAATAAACATACTGTTCTCTTCCTGTGCTAAAAAATTCTGGGACCAGGCCACAATAACTTAGCTATATGCTCTATGAAATTCTTGCTCCTGGAAGATACCACCATGACCCAAGTAAAATAGTTCACTTATCAAAATTAACAACTTGCTCATTACTACTTGTTTCAAGACCCCCACCATGCTGTGCTCATCGATCCTAAACTATTATGTAATAAATGCTACCCATTCCCAACCAGTTCCTTGGTTTGTCAGACCTGCCTTAAAAGTCATCCAACCTGAGCCTAAACCCCTACAAGTATCCTCTGATTTCTACGATTCTGTCAAGGTACCATTCTGTCTTGCAGAAACATTCTAATAAATGTAGCTTTGCTTGATCAACAAATTTTTCCGGTGGTCGTTTGGGAGGTTGATGGTTGACAGCAGTGATCTACATCTCAGGATCCTCATGAGCAATGAATGAAATCAAGCAAGTGAATAGTAACATACGTCCCAGCGCATGGCAGTGACCTCTAACATCGCCCCCATTGTCGCTTTCTTTCTCCTCTTTTTTCTCTAACCATCAAGGCATAATGTGACCTGAGAAACTTAGAAGAGAAAGGCAAAGAACTGACGTTTACTGAGCACTCAGCCTGTGGCAGGCAGGCTGCTAGGTGTTCTCCATCTGTGACCTTCTTTGGTCCTTACGTCGGACTTGTCAAGTTGGCATCGTTATTCTGATGCTCCAGACTAAGAAGCTGAGGCTGAGAGAAGTTCAGGGATTTGCCTGGGATCTGACCCTTAAGTGGCCAAGCCAGGATTCCACCCAGATCTGTCTGACTCAGCCTGTACTTTCTCTCTTGTATGACTCTACTTTTCAGACTTACATTGCTTTATTGCAATTATAGAAGGTGAGGCTGGTATGTCAGGGCAGGAGATTGCTCAACTCCTTACACAGAACTTCACAGGGGAAAACATCATTCTAGAGCAGCACTGACCATGTAGAAATATAACTCAAACCACATTCGTACTTTCAAATTTTCTAGTAAACTGAAAATAGTAAAAAGAAACTTTTTATTTTAAAAGAAGTATAGATTCACAGGAAGTTGCAAAAATAGTGCAGAGAGATCTTGTGTCCCCCTTTATCCACTTTCTCCCAATAATAATATTGTATCTAATTATAATACAGTATCAAAGCCGGGAAACTGGCATTGGTACAACCCACAGACTTTATTCGGATTTCACTAGATTTACCTGTTTACTGTTTTATCACCACAAATATTTTACATTTTTTTTGATGTGGCTCTACCCCCACACTACCCTTGTGCTGTAAACAGAGAAGGTGTTTGATAGATACCTGCTGAATAAAATAGCTTTGCCTTCCCTTGTGTGTGTCTCTCCTAAGGACACTTGCCACTGGATTTAAGATAGACCCAGATAATTTGGAATAATCTCCTCATCTCCAGATCCTTTATTTAATTGCATCTGCAAAGGCCCTGAGACAGGACTATGCCTGGCAGGTGAGGCTGGCATCCAGTGAGTGATGGGAAGAAGGAAGAGATATAGTAGGAGATGTTAGGGAAGAATAGTAGGAGGAAATGTATAATTTATAACACCAGCTGAGAAATGACTTAACTCTGGGTTGGAATCAAAGCATTGGGAGGGATATACTATTGACCATAAAGTTAACTGGTGAACATGGACTTAATGTCAAGAGAGATAAATCATCTTGACATCTATTCTAAGCCATGGAAAATCTGAGTGAACTGTCTTTATCCTAAACCTAGATTGTATATTTCTGTCTGCCAAATTCAGCTTCTCAATCCTCTTTGGACAATTTAAGTGAAAAGTGCCAGTTTTTCTCCCTTCATTTTCCTTCTTTCTAGATTACATGCAGATTAGCTTTTGTTTAAAAATTTTTCCTTTCTTTCTTTCTTTTTTTCCTTTTTTTTTGAGACAGGTTCTCACTCTGTTGCCCAGGCTGTAATGCAATGGCATGATCATAACACCTGGCTAATTTAAAAAAAAAATATTTTGTAAAGATGGGGTCTTGCTATGTTGCCCAGGCTAATCTTGAGCTCCTGGCTTCAAGTGATCCTCCAGCCTCAGTGTCCCAAAGTGCTGGGATTACAGATGTGAGCCACTGTGCTAGTCCAGATTAGCTTCTTATGAAAATACATTCTTTCTTCTTAGTACAATAGAGGAATTTAGATTTCATCTCTGTCCAAAACAAAGTACTTCATTACCTCTTTGGAGCAGGCCACACCCATACATAAAATGGTGTGGGTCCCCCACTGATTCCAAGCACTGCGTTTTCTGTCCTGTTTTGCTCCAGCCCCAGCTGTTGTGCCATCTTGGGTTAGCTGACTTTCCTGCACCCCTTCTTCTGCCTCTTCATCTTGCAGGAGGACCAGTTTCCCAGCCTCTCCTGGAGTGACACATTAGGCACTGCCTTAAGGTAACTGATCTCTGTATTATACTTTGGACTCTCTCCATGCAAACTATGCCCATGGGCTGCTTAGTTTCCCTAGAAAGACAAACTCCACCTGCTTCTTGAAGCTTGCTCAAATCTGTCTGGGTGGAAGCAACTTCTCCTTCGAACTCTAAAGGCTCTTACTGTCTTTGCTTTTGGTAAAGCTGGATATATTTCATTTCCCCAACTAGATTACAAACTGGTGAAGGTCAAAACCCCTTTTATATTTTTTCCCTGCCTTCTAGCCCCACACCCTCCTTGTGTCTTAAATGTAGAAGGTGCTTAATAAATCCTGCTGCATAAAACAGCTTTAAGGATAGGAAGTGATTTTTTATTATAAATTAATAGAGACTGTATCAGGAGGAAAGACATTATTCTAAGATATCATTTTGTAAAAGGATTTTTAACATTTTATCAAAACAATGCAAACAACCAAAACACCCACACAAGGAAAAACTAATGTCTATTATTTACAATTCTATTTTTTATTTGTTATTGTTGTTATTATTATTTTTTGAGACAGAGTCTCTCTGTTACCCTGGATAGAGTGCAGTGGCGTCATCATAGCTCACTGCAGTCTCAAACTCCTGGGCTCAAACGATCCTCTTGCCTCAGCCTCCTGAGTAGGTGGGGCTATAGGAGCTCACCACAATGCCCTGCTAATTTTTCTATTTTTTGTAGAGACAGGGTCTCACTCTTGTTCAGGCTGGTCTCGTACTCTTGAGCTCAAGCAAACCTTCTGCCTTGGCCTCCCAGAGTGCCAGGATTACAGGCATGATCCACCTTGCCTGGCCTTACAATTATATTTTTTAAAAGTCAGGTTTATTGAGGTATAACTTGCATTCAGTAAGATTCACCCATTTAAAAGTTGTTCAGTTTTACGAATATTGAAAAATGTATACAGTTGTGTAGCCATCATCATCGCCCTCAAAATTCCCTTGTGCCCTTTTGTAGTCAATTCTCTTCCTTCACCTCCAGCCCTGGCAACCACTCTGATCTATGTTTCTACAGCTTGCCTTTCCCAGAATGGTACACAAATGGAATCATAAGGTAAGTGGTCATTTGTACCTGGCTTCTTTCACTTTTGAGATTCATCTACGAAGTCACATGTATCAGTAATTAGTTCCTTTTTATTGCTGTTGAAGGGGCCCAGAATACACCACTGTGGCATAAAAAGTATTTTGAAAAGAAGGCATCTGAGTTCCTGAAATGTCTTATCTCCCTAAAAGTAGAGCCTCCCTAAAGAACTCAATTGTCATAAATCCCTTCCAAGGAAGATGGAGTCTTATCACCATGGAGAAGTCTCTACACCACAGGTAAAAGTCATGATCACAAAACTATCCTATCTCCCATCTATTCTCCTAAGGGCTCATTTATCTTTCAAAAAAGTCATTTGTTTTCAAATAAGTGCTCTTTCTCCTCACGCCCCTTCCATCATTAAGAAGTCATTAGTTTTAAGTGCCCTTCCCCTCCTCTCCTTCCCCTATTAAGATAGTATATAAGCCCTAAATTCTTTCTAATTTTTAAATTAAAAATTTTTTTAAATTTATTTTTTTACTTAACGCGATACTGATGAGCATAACGGGCAAATTCTAATCCGCCCTTCGAGTCACATTTTTCTGTCAACTCTCGTATGTACATTAATTAAAAATACACAATTAAATTTTGTCTTTTCTATTGTCAGTCTATCTTTTGTAAGTTTAATTTGCCGGCCCCCAATTATTGAACCTAGGAGGGCCTAGGAAAAGTTTTCCCTCTTCAACACTATTATTCTATTGTATGGGTATATTGAAATTTGTTTTCCCAGTCACTAATTAGACTTTTGAGTTGTTCCCGGTTTTTAGACACTTCCCTGCAGGGGCTTTGTGTGGCATATGTTTTCCATTTTCTTGTGTAAATATCTAGGAATAGGATGCCCGGATTATATGCTAAGTGTCTCTGTAAGAAACTGCAAGTTTCTGAAAGTGTGGCATTTCCAAAATCCTTGCACCAGTTTGCATTTTCATCAGCAATGAGAGTTCCTCATTCAGCGTCCTGGTCGATACCTTATATTCAGCTTATTTTAGCCCTTCTAATATAGGTTTAGTGATAATTTGAAGACAAATAAGGGAAATGTACAGGTTCATTCATTGAAAAACGTTTATTGATAAAACCAGTGCCTGGTTTTAGTTTTGGCTGGGCTGGTACCCTTTGTCAGATGTTAGATTTTGTTTACTGTGTCAGGAATATCACCATGGTGAGAACCCACAACACAGTTCCTTATCTCCGGGCCCTCTCAGTCATGTGAGAAAGACATGGAAAAGAAAACAGGTAGGTATAAGAGTACACTTCTCATGGCACTTTGAGCACACACATTTTAGGGGCTTTTGACCTCTCTCTGGGAAGAAGGGAAAGAGTGCCAGACATTGTCTGCTGAGTCAGGTCCCCATTCTGCTTAATCGATAACCAGCTTTGTAGGTTAAAATGTCAGTGCTGGGTCTTGAGTGCTTTGGATACCAAGGGCTCCCCTAGCCAGTAGGTAATTAATTTTAATATGAAAAATAGGCTTCAGAGTTAAGGAAATGTGGATCTGAAGAGACCCTGCACCTCTAATACACGCTGTCTCTAGAGTCACTGAACAAAGTGGCCCATCAGGCCCAGGGGTGTAAAAGATGTTTTGGGAAAGGGGGGCTGTTTGGACCAGGAAGGAACAGAGGGAAAGTCTGGAGAAAGAGTTTGAGAGACATGGAAAGAGCACTGGACTGGCTGGAAATCTGAGCCCTGGATCCTGCTGCCAGCTGTGCCCTAACTGGTTGTGCAAATGTGGACAAGCCGAGTGCCTGCAGGCCTGTCTCCTTTTGTCTATAAAACAAGAGCCTAAGCTTCTAAGATCTCTTGCAGTTGTGATATTTTGTGTTCTACATACCAGGTGGAGGGAGAATTCTGGAAAGAAGGACAATGGCAAAAACCAGAGAAAAGAGGGGCAGGGTAATGCAGGTGGTGGGCTATGCAGCTTGTACTTAAACACATCAAATGGAAGGACAACTAAGGTCCAAACAGACTGTTAATGACCACTAAAGGGGGTCCAACCACAGACTGATGGGTGAAATTAGAGGTGTGCTAGGAATACAATATGCAGAAGAGCAGGCAGGGAGATTTTCAACAGGAGGGTAGAGCACAGGGACCAGGGATCCAAGAGCATTTATTTATTTTTTACTTTTTTTTGAGACAGAGTCTTGCTCTGTTGCCTGGGCTAGAGAGCCGTGGAGTCAGCCTAGCTCACAACAACCTCAGACTCCTGGGCTCCAGTGATCATCCTGCCTCAGCCTCCCGAGTAGCTGGGAGTAGCTGGGACTACAGGTGTGCGCCATAATGCCCGGCTAATTTTTCTTTTTTTTTGTAGAGATGGGGTCTCGCTCTTGCTCAAGCTGGTCTTGAATTTCTGAGCTCAAGCCATCCTCCGACCTCAGCCTCCCAGAGTGCTAGGATTACAGGCGTGAGCCACCGCGCTCGGCCCCAAGAGCATTTATTTATTCATTCAACAAATAGTTATTAACGAGAGTCAAGGAGGCAGGCTAGCATTTAGCATAAGGGAAGACTGTGATGGGTACTGCACCGGGGGTACTAACATGGGTAAGGAGAGTCCTCACTTTGAGAGATTGCGATACCAAGCTAGGATCCTGTAATCATCATTTAACAGATACATGAGCAACTACCATGTTATAGGTGCTGGGGATAAAAGACAAATATCCCTGCCCTGCCGGAAGGAAGATAAACAACAAAGAGGGTAAAAAAAAAATAAAACACTTAGCATGTTAGTTAGGGAAAAATGCTAGAGACAAAGGGCAATAGGATTGGGTAGAAAGGGAAGGGGGCTGTAATTTTAAATAGAGTGGCCACTGAGAAAATGACATTTGCATCATGGAGTGGAAGAGATGAGCAGCAGGGACAGAGGGGTTCTTCCGAAGATGAACAGCGAGCAGAGAGAAGGATCTGAGCTGGAAGAGTAGCCAGGACTCAAGGAAGCCAGTGTGGCTCAAGGGACGAGAAAAAGGGGGAGAGTAGTTCCAAATGTGATCTGGGATCCAAAAGAAGCCCTGCTCAATGTCAAGTTACCTCCCTCACCTCCTTCCCCTCTCAGCATGTCAGGGGCACCTCCTTGGCTCAAAGTGTTGATGCCATAGTAGATAAGACACTGTGTTCCAGTTGTAAGAACGAGACTAAAAGGTCAGGGTCCAGCTGGCAGCAAGGGTCGATGTTGCTGCATTAAGCAGGACTAGACTAGGCCTTAAATCCCTGTCTTAAGGTACCATCAATCTGGAAGCCCACATAGCTCAGGGCCTGTTGGTGGGTCTCCACGGAAGGCAAAGGAGAGCTACAGAGAGGACACTAGGGAGGCTGGCTATATTGAACTTAAAAAACACATATTAACAATTGTACTTGGAAATACATGCACATGAATCAGAATTTCAAACAGAATAAAAAGCACCCTAGATATTCAAGCTACTGAGAATTTTAGGCATCACTAGAGCAATCTCTTCATTTTACAGACGAAACTCAGAAGAAGTGATATCTCAAAGCAATAGAAGGAAGGAGAAACTACCTCTCTGGCCACTGCACTATCTATTACATCCCAACCTTTTTTTTTACCCCCAACAAAAGTTTCAGAATAAGGTTATAGAGAAAGCAAACAATATTTTAAATTATGTCTCATGTTAGCTTTTAACTAAATGTGAAATAGAAATTGTTCTGATTTAGAGAGTAAAAATTGCAGAGTCAGAGTTCAATCCTTGCAGGATCAGGTACTTCGGGAGGAGACATCTAGGGGCAGAACCATGACAGGTACTACTGGAAATGGAGAGAGAATGTGAGAAATTCCCAAACGTTAGTGCTTCACAGAGCAATGTCTTCTCTTTGGCTGGTGATAGCAGAGAGCAGAAATCTTTCAACATCAGGATGGAGATGTTGTACCTCAGTTTTTCATCAACATGAACCTTGAGTCAGACAAAATATTTAAAGCAGATTATTGAACGTCAGTATAACATTAATGTGGGTTCAGTCAAATTAAGCTCTTTTCTAAAGAAATAAAAGAAAGATGGTTAGGAATAAGAAGCACATGGTAGCTCAAAAACAATATTTTACCAAACTTTTGAAATAAATCTCTAGAGAAAAATATTATTAAGAACATATGATAATTGTAATAAAAAACCCTATGAGTCAAATATGTCAGAAACAACCCATATAAGAAAAGCAGAACTCACTCACATTTCAAAGTCTTTGTCTCGCAGAAGATCTTAAAGTTTGGATATAGCAAAGCAAAACACAGCCTTTTGAAAAACAATTAAGCATTCTAGTTCATAGCACCAGCTTCCCCCAAGGAAATGTTCTATTGATTTGTAATTTGGCCTTAAATTTGACCTTGGCCTTCATGTCATGATAATTTGGGTCACTCTGAATATGCCATCCCTTGAACAAGGGCCTCTGCTAATTTTAAATGAATGCAGCTGCCCATTTGCCATTCTTCTATTTGCATCACAATATGTGGGAATAAATTCACAATTAATAAAACATTTCCAGTAAGCAGTCAGACTGAGGAAATGAAGGACATTTATTATGTTTAAAAAGAGGTAATTCATTTTTGCTTTTTTGAACATAAAAAAGGGAAAGAAAACAGTTCATGTCTTTGACAACCTTGGTAGAGGCCAAAAAAGCCAAAAAGTATTTGGTCAAACTTAAGTGTAAAATAAACAAAACATTAAGAAAAAAAAAAGTCATGTAACCTCAAATTAGATTTTAGTTAAAAAAAAAAAGTAAAATAAATGTAGAAAAGTTTGTACCAGGCCTAAAAAAGTTGGCCAGACTTCCTTTCTTCTTTCCTTCTCTCTTTGGTTCAGTGAAAATGAATACTTTCCAAGTTTGATTCATGAGGAGCGCTTGCATTTGAAATGACCTCACTGAAACCTTTGGTGGTCAAGCACCTTAGGGCCTTCATTCCATCTTGCATCTGAGGCTACATTAATTAGTAATATGTTATCCAGATAGAGGGAAACAGGTCCTACGTGGGTATACCAGGAAAGTGAGGAGTCTGGAAGGCCCGTCCTAAGAGAAACAAGAGAAAGAACTTGAAAGAGAAGGAAGTGGGGGGAGCCTGAGGAGAAGTTAGGATGTTTTAATAGCTGCTTTGGGGTTTTGAGTTTGCTGTCTTCACTGTGTACAATGTTCCTACCTCCCACGCTCGCTTTTCACCTGTTGAAATTCTCGGCTGGGCGCGGTGGCTCACGCCTGTAATCCTAGCACTCTGGGAGGCCGAGGCGGGAGGATCGCTTGAGGTCAGGAGTTCGAGACCAGCCTGAGCAAGAGCGAGACCCCCGTCTCTACTAAAAATAGAAAAACATTATCTGGCCAACTAAAAATATACATAGAAAAAATTAGCTGGGCATGGTGGCGCATACCTGTAGTCCCAGCTACTCGGGAGGCTGAGGCAGTAGGATCGCTTGAGCCCAGGAGTTTGAGGTTGCTGTGAGCTAGGCTGACGCCACCGCACTCTAGCCCGGGAAACAGAGTGAGACTCTGTCTCAAAAAAAAAAAAAAAAAAAAAAAAAAAGAAAGAAAGAAAGAAATTCTCCTCATTCTCCAAGGCCAGACTGAATAACCATCTACTGTGAGCAGTTTGTAGGTCCTCTTAGGATCCATCTCCTTACTGCAAACCTCCCTAGCCCTGGCTGCCACCTCTGTTGTTTTACTATCAATAATTCGACCTATGTAGATTAGGTTAGGCAGGGCCTTGAATACCACACTAAGGGTAAATTTTTAGTTTGTAATTGATCGGGAGCCACTAAGTTTCTGAGGACAGGCTTGAGTTAGGAAGGTATCATCAAAGGTACCCTGAGAAGGCGCTTCAGGTAAGAACAGAAGGGAAGCGGCTCATGGAATTACCCTTTCTCCCTCCCTCTCCCTCTCCTTTTTAAGCAGGTTACTACGTACCAGGCGGTCCACTCACTCCTGCTTCACTCTCTGGTGCCCCGTGGTCCCAGGGGCCTCACGTCCTCACCACCCTCTTTACTCTCTGCAGTCCGAGGGTAACTCCTCCACCGAAATCGAGCTTTCCAGGCTCAACAAGGACCTGCTACCTGCCACGTCTAGGGATTTGTCCCCTCGGTTCTCATTCTCACCAACGGTTCTGAGTCCCTAACCTCCTTCCCAAAACTCTGTCTTCTCACAACTCACACACATGATCACACGTCCCCCTGCGTGTAGTTTGAAATCTGGAAGGCATTTTTACTGTAGAGGCTTAAAAAGCAGCTTAATTAGTTAAGGGTAGCATGGGGGGAGCCTCGAGGAGATTCTGAAAGGTATCGTGGAGCGCATTAGACTTGACAGGCCGGTGACAGTAGATCTAAAGAGAACCGTCAAAGCCTGCAGAGTTTTCTTTGAACAGCTCTATTCTCATGCAGGCCTGCCAGGGCTGGGGGGAACTTTTGTTGTTTGTTTATCAAAGAAACCGAGCAAGGGAGTGGGGCCCGCCTCTTCGCTGACCCGAGGACTGGAGTGCCAGGCCTCGCCGCTCGCGGGCGGCTCCCTCTCGGCGCGCACCGAGTCCGGCGGGAGCCCGGAGCTCTCCCCCGATGCCCCGCGGGGCGGGGCGCGCCTGGCGGCCACGCGCGCGCGCGCGCGCGGCGGAGGGGGCGTGCCCCACGGGCGCGCGCGGACGGCGGAGGGGGCGTGTCCCCGGGTGGCGGCGACGGCGGCGGCGGCGGCGCGGGCCGGGTGCGCGGCGCGGCGTCCTGTGCTGGAATGTGCGGCTCCCGCGAGCTCGCGGCGCAGCACCAGAGCGAGCGCCGCCGAGGCCCCGGGCTCCAGACCCCGGCGGCGGCGGCGGCGGCGGCCCGGACGGCTGGGCTAGGGCCGGTGGCCTGAGCACCTTCTGCAGCTCCACTCCCGGGCCTTCGCGGGCCTTGACGGCCCCGGCGCCCAACTTTTCCGCCCTCCCCCTTCCCTGCCCTGAAACTCCAGCAACAAAAGAAAAGTAGTCGGAGAAGGAGCGGCGACGCCGGGTAGCCCGCCCCGCCTCGCCGGGAAGGCCGGTGAGCGCGGCGCGGGCCTGGGGCTTCGGTCGGGTGGGGGAGGGCCGGCCGGGCGGCGGCGGCGGCGGGAGGGGGAGGGCGCGGAAGGACGCGGAGCGAGGCGCTGTCCAGGGCTGATTTGCAGATACTGTGGCTCCGGCGGGGCCGCCGCGCCGGGCGGGGGCGGGCGGCCGAGTGGGATCGGGTTACACCGCCGCGGCCCAGGGGCTGGGCTGGGGGCGTTCGTGGGGAGCGGCGCGTCGCCGGGACCCCATCCCCACTGGAGGCCGGGCGGCCGCCTCTGCGCGGGCCCGGACGCCTCTCCAAGTCCGGTCTTCTGAGGCCAAAGAGCGGAGCTGCTCGGGGCCCTAGTCCTGAAACTTCCCTCTCTTCCTTCTCCTGCGCCCAGGTCCCCCCGCAGCTCCGCGGCCCTCCCGACCCCCTCCCTCCAGCCTCTCCCTTTCGCCGGAAGGCGCCCTTGAGCGCGGCCGGGCCGGTTGAGTCAGCCCCGGGGCCCGGGCGGTTCCGCCGGCGGGGCTGGACAGCGATTTCTGCGCTCCGGCCGCGCCGGCGCCGCCGCCCTCGCGCCCGGCCACCCCGCCGCGCGCGTCCGGCCGGGCGCCGTGGGGGAGTGAAGTTCGCAAACTTCCGGGGCGCGGGGGCGGCGGCTGGCCCGCGTGGGGGCCCCCTCGGCGCTCGGGGCCCGACGCCTCCGGAGGGCGCCCGTGGTGTCTCCGGGTCTTCCGCGAGGGCCAGTCGGGCGGGGGGGGTCGGAGGGGCCCCGGGGCGATCGGAAGGGCCCGGACCCCGGCTACGCGGTAACTTTCCGTCCCTTCTACAGCCTGTTGCCCCCAGGCCGGGGAGGGGGCCGCCTGGACTCGGGAAAGACTCGCCGCGGCCCAGCGGCGCCCCGACCTTGCCCGCCTCCCCCCGTTTTAGTGTTGGGGAGCACGGGAAAAGCTTTAAGACGAGAGTTGGGGCAACTCCCGAGAGTTGGGGTGTAGATGTGTGCGGTGAGCGGGCCGAGCCGAGAGGAAGCGAGAGCGCCCGAGTTTGCAAAGAGCTGCTTTGTGTTTGGTATTTTGAGAAAATGGCCGAATGCCTATTTCAGTTAGGAATGCCGCCGCCGAGGTAGGCGCTGGTGGCAGCAGCACATAGGAATTCGTGCAACACGTTGGGCTTTCGGGCCGTGCTTGGACGGCCTTCCTGACAAATGTTAACATTCCTTTAGGGGAGGTAGGGTTTGGGGGTGGGGGGAGTAGAAAAGTGGATGTTGGGGTAAATTACCGAGTAGCTTGGGCTGTTAAGCCCTAGGACAGCTTTTGCCCTCTGTGTTCTGTGATGGCATTTGGTTCCAACTTTTGTTGGTACTTAGAAGTAAACCGGTTTGTGTTTATACACTTGGGTGAAAGGGATTACTTTTTGTATTTTTGGGTTAACTTGACTTTTTTAGTACTTGCCACTTATCTTGCTTTTTCTAATTTGGAAGAGAACACTTCGTTTGAGAATGGTACGTTTTAGATGGGAAAGTAACGTGGTTAAGACCATTGAAAAAGCCCAGCTTGTTTTCCAAGAAGGTGATCTTGTAATGGCTTCCACTAGGCCAAGTAGGCCAAAACAAGCACAATGCAAGAAAATTGCTGGTTGTCCAGTTGGGTTGTACGATTATTTTATTAGAGGGTTTGAAAAATATTCTTTACTTGTGAAGTTTTGAGTAAACCAGATTTCCTTTTTCACAGAAAAAGGAGTCCATAATATTTTTTCTCTTAAATTGGTGGAGTCATCGAAAAATTAAAAGGGACCAAGTTGTACTTTTTCAACAGTAGTTTTTTCTTTTGGTGTTAGTCAAGTTCATATGAAATTCAGTTAAGTTGAACAATTATTACAGGCTTCTACTTTCTAGATGTGTTTGTGTACTTAATAAATGCTCAGGCTTGTGGATTGCTGATTCAGACCATGGAACTAATGAAGTTGAGGGGAAGTTGGATTACTCGTGTACTGAACTTTTAAAATAATTTTAATTAACCTTAAAAATGAAGATTACTTTTTTCCTCTACCAGAACAATTAAAAGTGCTTTAGGGACTGCATGCCAGTGGTAGACCTAGTTGATGAATGAGTTGTCAAACAATTTGCAGAATTTTTTCTAGGGGTAGTAGAAATTTTTTGGGTAACTGCTGTAAAGAGAATTGGGACTTAAAAATATTTTAAAGGTTTGTCATTAGTAGTTAATGAAGCTTATTGAGTTTTAAAGGTTGTATTGAGAAGTATTTTTTTTTAAGTTATGAAGAATTACAGTGCTGTTTTGGCCAGTAAAAGTTGTGTTTAAACTGGTATTCTTGTGTTTTGTTTTGTTTTTCAAAATTCAGAATACAGTTATGGCCACCCAGGTAATGGGGCAGTCTTCTGGAGGAGGAGGGCTGTTCACTGGCAGTGGCAGTATTGGCATGGCGTTGCCTAACGACATGTATGACTTGCATGACCTCTCCAAAGCTGAACTGGCTGCACCTCAGCTTATCATGCTGGCAAATGTGGCTTTAACTGGGGAAGTAAATGGCAGCTGCTGTGATTACCTGGTTGGTGAAGAAAGACAGATGGCAGAATTGATGCCTGTTGGGGATAACAACTTTTCAGACAGTGATGGAGAAGGACTTGAGGAGTCTCCTGAAATAAAAGGTGAACCTAATGGACTGGAAAACATGGAACTGAGAAATTTGGAACTCAGTGTTGTAGAACCTCAGCCTGTATTTGAGGCATCAGCTGCCTCAGAAGTTTACAGCTCAAATAAAGATCTTCCTCCAGAAACACCTGGAGGAGAGGACAAATGCAAGAACTTGAAGACCAAACCCTTTCGCTGTAAGCCATGCCAGTATGAAGCAGAATCTGAAGAACAGTTTGTGCATCACATTAGAGTTCACAGTGCCAAGAAATTTTTTGTGGAAGAAAGTGCAGAGAAACAAGCAAAAGCCAGGGAATCTGGCTCTTCCACTCCAGAAGAGGGAGATTTCTCCAAGGGCCCCATTCGCTGTGACCGCTGTGGCTACAATACCAATCGATATGATCACTATACTGCACACCTGAAACACCACACCAGAGCTGGGGATAATGAGCGAGTCTATAAGTGCATCATTTGTACATATACAACAGTAAGCGAGTATCACTGGAGGAAACACTTGAGAAACCATTTTCCAAGAAAAGTATACACATGTGGAAAATGCAACTATTTTTCAGACAGAAAAAACAATTATGTTCAGCATGTTAGAACTCATACAGGTAAGAGAAACTTTCTAGTCCTGTAAGTTCAGCTCTCATCTCTAATTGCTAATTGGGTGGTGCTTGAGAACTCAGTGGGACTCTGGGTTCAAATCCAGATTCTGTTATTTGCTATCTTTGTGACCTTGGACAAGTTATTTAACCTCTTTGTTGCACATTCTCCATGGAGTAACAACATATATGGGTTTGGAGGATTAAGTGAAGTAACATGTAAAGCACTGAGAGTTATTTGAGAAGAACAGCGAAGAGATCTCTTCTAAAGTACATATCCTAACAACTTGAGATAGACCATTTCACTAAATCAGATTGCTTTGAAGTTTTTAGATGTGTTTATGTGACAGTGAGCACACCTGAGATACGGTGTAGTTGCTGAAAGGAACTCTGAGGGCTTAGATAAAAAAAGGAAAACCCAATGACTAACTTTGCCTAGCTTTATTGAACAAAATCCTCAAACTTTGAAATATTTGACTTGTGGGATTGGGTTCCTAAATGGAACAACTTGTCATTGTCCCCAAAACCTAGAAATTTGAGCAGTTAGTTTTTAAAAGATTGATGGGATTACCACCAGTTGAAACTATGTTCCTAAGAAAGCAAACGCACATATGGAAAATGGAGCTGTTTTTCAGAGAGGAAACAATTATGTTCAGCCTGTCTGAATGCATACAGATCAGAGGACGTTTCTAGTCTGTAAGTGCAATTATCAAAAAAGTTGAAACGTTAAAAAAATATGAAAAATTTCAAACATTGCAGAAGTAAAGAGAATACCACAATGCATAATATATACTCTTCACCTACACTCAATAATTTATCCCATTTGGCATGTTTCAATCATTTTTTAAAGATAATCACTTTATTGAGATAAACTTCACGACCATACGATTCATCCACTTACAGTGTACAATTAGTGGTTTTTAGTGTATTCACAAAGTTATACAAACATCACCACAATCAATTTTAGGACATTCTCATCACTCCAGAATGAAATGCTTATCTATTAGCAGTTGCTTCTCATTTCTTCCCAGGACCCCTTAAATTCACTTTTTAAAAATTTTAACATATTAGGGGGGTACAAATGTTTTGGTTGCATATATTGCCTTCTTTTAATTCACTTTTAAATTGGCTTTTCAATATTTGTAATTAAGGGACCTCATTTTTCAAAGTAATGTTTGTAACTGTTGGTAGTTAATTTTCACATTTCTGTTACATTTTCCTGGTAAGAATCGGTCCATCTGAGGTATGATGAAGGGTCTGAACAAAGTGGATAGAGTAATCTAGTACTCTGCTCTTTGGGTCACAAGTGAAAAGGGGCTGTGGGGTGCTGTTTGCGTCAGGTCCCCTTTTGCAGAAGTTGGCACTCTGCAGGACTGAACTCCATAGGTAAAGAGAACACTGGAGAAGGGGTAGATACTGCTTTGCGTAAGTGGTAGACTTAATAAAACTTATGGGTGAAATTCCATTATAAGAAAGACCTCTGCAACAAGATTTCTAAGCCCCAGCAGATGGGTCATGTGTTGAATGCTTTAAAATCTAGTACAGTAAAAGAATTTGCAGTCTCTTTAGAATTTGTTGTAACCAGTGATTGTCTCCATGTTTTGAAACTATTTGATTTCATAAGTAAAATTCACATGTGACAGAAGGTACATAGCATAGGAAATGAAGTTATCTTAATTACTGTTGAGACAAACTGTTAGATCAAACTGTAGACCGAACTAATTTCACCTACAGAGCTTCTTTGCATGACAAATGCTTGCTCTGTAGCCTGGGCTAGAATGCAGTGGCATGATCATAGCTCATTGCAACCTTAAACTCGTGGGCTCAAGCGATCCTCCTGCCTCAGCCTTCTACGTAGCTGGGACAATAGGCACACCTGGCTAATTTATTTATTGTTTTGTAGAGATGGGGTCTTGCTCTTGTTCAGGGTGGTCTTGAACTCCTGGCCTCAAGTGATCCTCCTGCCTCAGCCTTTCAGAGTGCTGGGATTACAGGTGTGAGCCACCTGCCTGACCTTCACCTACAAATTCTTAAAAAAAATCCCAGATATCATATATATTTCATCCATAAAGTATTTCATATTCTTTTAACAGTTTTTTCTAAAACCTTGGGCCCTAATTTAGAATTGCCAATAATGTATAGCATTCAGGTAGCTACTGCTACTACACATGGTAAAGTGTATGACTTATGTGAACACCCTAATGAATTTACATACTTTTACAAATGTATGCAGTTGGTCTTCTGTATTCATGGATTCCACATCCTCAGATTCAGCCAACCAAGGTTCCAAAAAAAAAAGGATGATTGTGCCTGTACTGAACATGTACAGACTTTTTTCTTGTCATTATTCCCTAAACAATACAGTGTATCAACTATTTGCATAGCATTTACATTGTATTATGTATTATAAGTAACCTAAAGTATACAGGAAGTTTTGAGAGGGTTTGTGTAGGTTATGCACAAAAATGACACCATTTTATATAAGGAACTTGAGCATTAATGAGTTTTGATATCCTCAGGAGGTCCTGGAACCAATCCCCCCTTAGTCTACACCAAGAGACAACTGTAGACTCATAACCACCATATAAGTCAACATATAGGATTAGTACCCCAGTGTGTTTGTCTTATTAAATTTTGGTGTTCCCTGTTCTTTCCTGTGATGAAAAGAAAAAAAAAAATTTTGGTGTTTTTTTTGTCAATTGTAATTTTTTTTTATTTTTTAGAGATGAGGTCTCCCTATGTTTCCCAGGCTGGTCTTGAACTCCTGGGCTCAAGCAATCCTTCTGCCTCAGCCTACTGTGTAGCTGGGATGCTTGGCTGGTCAATTGTATTTTTGATAACCTCAAAACTATTGGGTTACTGAATAATTTAACAGTTTTCCCAAGAAACTAAAAATGTTTTCAACAGTAAATTTAAATTTGTTGATTTAAGAACGTTTTTAGAAGGAAAAAATGGAAAATAGAAAGAATGGGAAAATTTCACTGTTGGTCTATAATTCTGATTTTTATGTAAAGGTTTTTTAAACGGAGAACTCAACTTTTTGCCATTTAAATTTTTTTGTTGACCCCATCTCTACTAAAAATAGAAAAAATTACCTCGAGAGGCTGAGGCAGGAGGATTGCTTGATCCCAAGAGTTTAAGGTTGTTGTGAGCTAGCCTGATGCCACTGCACTATAGTCTGGGTGACAGAGTGACACTGTGTCTCAAAAAAAAAAAAAAAAAAAGAAAAGATTTTTTTTCCCCCATGGTTTTAACTTCAGTATGATTTTTATGTGTGTGTATAAAATAGATATTTTAAAAACAAATTGGTGCTGTATAAGTTGAAGGTTAATATTTTGATTATGTAAATTCTGAGTATCTCTGGCATTAAATGCATAGTTCTGAAAATTATGTTTATGGAAAATTCTAGGACTGAAGAGTAGACATAAGAAATGACAGCAGGAATCACTTCTCATTTCCACTTGCGGTATTAGGTAGCCTAGTTTTCAGGTTCACTTAATGGGTTTATTGTATTCCTTATCCAGTACCCAGAATTAGGTGCTGTCTCTGTTATATATTAATCTTTAGAACAATCCATTGAAGAAAATAGTATCTGTTGTAGTAGTCCATGTTTACAGAGAGAAAGGCTTTAGATTTGAAAGCCTGAAGTGATGTGCCCAAGGTCACATACAAGTACCACTTAAAGTTCAAAAATCTCTTTATTCTACAGTAATTGTCATGGTGGTTGTGGTGGACACAGGAGCTGGAGATTACTTTCATTCAAGTTGGACTCTTTAATTTTGTGGTTTTGCTATTTAAGCAGTTGACAAATTCTATTTTGAAAGAAAACATTTTTACCTGTATGTGTAACTAAAAAATCAATGCTTTCTAAAAGAGTAGTTATGCCTAGTTTGTGGAGCTGGACAGATAAAGTAATCTCTCAAGAATTTAAAAGTAAATTATCCTTAATAGATTCCTCGTTAATCTGCAGTGGTATATAATTTTTTCTTCCATCAACATTTTTATAACAACTTTATTGACATACAATTTATATATCATATGGTTCACTACGGATTGGACTGATATAGGCAGTTCATATGAATGGAATCATAAAATATGCTGTCCTCTGTGACTGCCTACTTTTGTGTAGTGTCACATTTTCAAAGTTTATGCATGGTGTCATATGTACAGTACTTCTTTTCCTTTTATTGATAAATAATATTACCTTGTATGGATATGTAACATTTTGTTTATCCATTCTGCAGTTGATGGATGTTTGGGTTGTATCCACTTTTTGGCTATTATGAACAATGCTGCTATGAAAATTCATGTTTAAGTTTTTATGTGGACATTCATTATTTGTATTGGGTATGTACCTAGGAGTGGAATTTTGGGGCTGTATGGTAATTATTTTTACTGATATTTAACCTTTTGGGTAACTGCCAAACTATTTTCCAAATACTAGATACACCATTTTACAGTCCCAGCAATGTATGAACATTCCAATTTCTCCACGTATTCACCTTCACCAATACTGTTAATATCTGTCCTTCTGGTTGTAGCCATCCTAGTGGGCATGAAGTCTTCATCTCATTGTGGTTTTGATTTGCATTTCCCTTGTGGCTAATGATAATGTGTATCTTTTCATGTGCTTATTGGCTATTTGTGTGTGTGTGTGTGTGTATATATATATATTTTTTTTTTTAACAGAAGTACAGTAACATTTTTAAACTATCTTAATTCTTCCAGGTCCCAAGGTAGGCATTATATTGCTACCAGCTCTTTACAGCTAGTCTATCGATAATAGCTAATTATAGCAAAATAGTTACCAGGCACAGTTCCCACTCATTACCATTCTTTTTTTTTCCCATAGCTTCTTGTCCCATTTTATTAGACAGATGTGTTACTGTATCACAAGATTAATAGTTGATATTTATTGAGGGCTTCACCGTGCGCCAGGCAGTGTTAAATACTCTGCATATATTATCTAATTTAAATTTTCACAATTACAGGAAATGAAGGTACTGGTACTTTTATAGATGAGGAAGCTGGGTGTTTATGTAACTTTCCCAAGGTCATAATTATTTTGTGTCCAGAGACTGTATGGAAACAAATTGGCTACCTTTTGTTAAAACCTATTTTGTTTAAAACCTATTAACAGTCCATGTCTGAAAAGAATATACATGTCCTGCCTTTCAGTCTTAAATTCTTTAGTACTAAATCAGTGGCCTCATCTTTACTTCAGTTGCTCTTAGTCCTTATGGCTTTCATAATGTTACACTTGATGACCTATTTTATAAATGGTGTAATACATCTGCCACTTGAATTTTTAGCTTAAAGCAACAACATCCCCACTCAGAAGGGTTGTTGCTTTAAGCTAACAATTTCAAATGGTAGATCATTTACAAGGATCAAAAAAATTACTCAAGCAATGGCATCAGAAAATTTGGGTAGATTTTTTAAACGATAGTTCTGCATTTTTTTTTTTTTGCCTTAATGCTAATTTTTTTTTTTTGGATTTTTTTTTTTTAATTTCAGCATATTATGGGGGTACAAAAAAGTTTGTTACATATATTGAATTCTGCATTTTTAATACATGATAAATCTACCTTTTTGCTAGGAATAGGAAAAAAATCCATGTTAAAAAGTGCTCAGCATTGAATATCGTTACTTTGTTAATGAGAATTGTATTTGGCTTATTTTGTTACATTTTAATACTGTCCATCATAATTTTGCAGGAGAACGCCCATATAAATGTGAACTTTGTCCATACTCAAGTTCTCAGAAGACTCATCTAACTAGACATATGCGTACTCATTCAGGTTGGTAAGAAATGGAAACTTCTCTACCATTTTCAGTAAATGACCATTATAAAGAAGTTCTTTTAGACTTGTAACTGAGTCATTTATTTATGATTTATTTTTAATATAATTTAGAAATTAGAATTAAAACAAAAGTCAGTGTTCTGTCAATGTGGACCTGTATTTAAATGGGATTCCTAACATAGAATCCATAGGTGGAACTCCTGAAACTGAATGTAAATTTGCAGGTGTACTTTTTCTGGGAGGAGGATCCTTAATTTTCTTCAGATCTTTAAAGAGGTCCATGACTCCAGTAAAAATGACTAACGTAGACCAAGCCTGGCTCATCCTTTCTGAAGAACCCCTGCCCTCTCATATTCCCCCTAACAGTATAACGCCGTGTGTCATAGTGTGCTGTTGCCTCGTGTCGGGGATTCCTTCTTAGCGTCTCAGGTCTGGAAATTTGGGTTTGTTCTGTTTTGAGAATTGACAAGGCTTTTGAGGATTGATTTACAGAAGTTTGACTTAGAAAAGAAAATGACAGGTAATCCAGGATGCCAATTCATTAACCTGTACTAAAAACTCAGAACTATCACAAGTGGAAGATTGAGCCAGTCCAGTGACTGAAACAGTCGTGATCACCGCTCAGAATTGGTCCTTATTATCAAGGTAGTAAGTGGCCAAGTAAAAAAGTAAATGTTAGCATTGGTGATCTTGAATGGGTAATTATTTCATTTTGCCCTTGATGTACCCTTGGTGAACACCACTTCTAATCAGAATACTCTCCTTCCAGATGTAGAATGTACGTCCTACTGGGGAAAGTAGGCTAAGATCTTTTTTTTTTTTTTTTTTTTTGAGACAGAGTCTCACTTTGTTGCCCGGGCTAGAGTGAGTGCCGTGGCATCAGCCTAGCTCACAGCAACCTCAGACTCCTGGGCTTAAGCGATCCTACTGCCTCAGCCTCCCGAGTAGCTGGGACTACAGGCATGAGCCACCATGCCCGGCTAATTTTTTTTGTATATATATTTTTAGTTGGCCAGATAATTTCTTTCTATTTTTTTAGTAGAGACGGGGTCTCACTCTTGCTCAGGCTGGTCTCGAACTCCTGACCTTGAGCGATCCACCCGCCTCGGCCTCCCAGAGCTAGGATTACAGGCGTGAGCCACCGCGCCCGGCTGGGCTAAGATCTTGATCTTTAAAAAAGTCTGTGTAGACCCAACTCCCTTAAATTAATAATTACCTTAGGTCTGTGTTGTCCAGTTGGGTAGCCACTAGCCATATGTGGCTAATTGAGCTTGTGAAACATGACTAGTTTGAACTGAGATTTATAAAATACATAACTTCAGATATGTATTTTATAATACAGTATGAAGAATGTAAAAATATCTATTTTTCGTGTGTATCATGTGTTATAATTATTCAATATATTGGTTTAAACAAGTAATAAAATTAATTTTGCTTGTTCCTTTTTTACTTTTGTAATGTGACTACTAGAAAATTTAAAATTACATGTGATTCATATTATATTTCTATTGGACATTGCTGCCTTAACTCAATAATAAAAGATTTGACTATATAACAGATTCTGATTTACTTGAGCAGCTGTGAAGGTGTCCTGTAGTATGCTTGCTAGCCTTTCTTGACCCTACATGCTTGTCATGTTAATGTACTTTGTTCCTTGTAAATCTCCTAAGCTGTTGAGTTGTGCCACTTCACTAGAAACCTGGTTTTATTACTTTTGGGAGCTTCCTGGTTTCATTCTCTGAGGGTAACGTGAATGCAGTCTCAGGCTTTGTTGAGGGAAGGCATCGTGTCCTGTTGATAGCTATACTCTGGCCCTTTAATAAAACGTTTAAGAGCTTTACATGAGTTAAACTCATTTAGTCCTCATATAACTATTTTAGATTGTAAGAGTTCTGTTATCCCCATTTTTTATAGACAGGGAATCTAAGACATGAATAAATATGGCCATTTTTCTTGTAGAATGCCTCCCTTTCTGGATATGTATCCTTACTTTCTCATGGTGTCATTTAGCTTTTCTTTTGTCCCTATTACTTGTAAACTGGAAATTAAATATATACTACTTTTTTTGTTTGTTTTTTGAGACAGAGTCTCACTTTATTGCCTGGGCTAGAGTGCCGTGGTGTCAGCCTAGCTCACAGCAACCTCAAACTCCTGGGCTCAAGCGATCCTTCTGCCTCAGCCTCCCGAGTAGCTGGGACTGCAGGCACGTGCCACCTTACCTGGCTAATTTTTTCTATATATTTTTTAGTTGTCCAGCTAATTTCTTTCTGTCTTTAGTAGAGATGGGGTATCGCTCTTGCTCAGGCTGGTCTCTAACTCCTGAGCTCAAACATCCACCCACCTTGGCCTCCCAGAGTGCTAGGATTACAGGCGTGAGCCACCATGCCTGGCCTGGAAATTAAATCTAAATGTTTGGTATTTACCTATCAAGTGATGTACCTCATTTAAAGTCACATCTGGTTGACCCATTGCTAATAGTGTTGGGTCACTGGATTAGAATGATGACATATTTGTATTCTTTCATTGAGTTAATAATACTTTGTCTTGTCACTGTTTAAATGTTTATGGTGTTTTATACCAGTTGACAATCTTTGCCTGAAACAATTTTATTTAGGTTTGCTAAATGTCTTGAATTTTATTTGTTATATTTTAAAGATGTTTCAGTAGTTACTGTTATAGTACAGCAAATATTTTAACAGGCTCTTAATAACTAGTAGTAGCTACTAATTACTGTGTGCATGCTAGGTACTGAAAAAGAGCTATTTGTGGCCGGGCGCGGTGGCTCACGCCTGTAATCCTAGCTCTGGGAGGCCGAGGCGGGTGGATCGCTCGAGGTCAGGAGTTCGAGACCAGCCTGAGCAAGAGTGAGACCCTGTCTCTACCAAAAATAGAAAGAAATTATCTGGCCAACTAAAAATATATATACAAAAAAATTAGCCGGGCATGGTGGCTCATGCCTGTAGTCCCAGCTACTCGGGAGGCTGAGGCAGTAGGATCGCTTAAGCCCAGGAGTCTGAGGTTGCTGTGAGCTAGGCTGATGCCACGGCACTCACTCTAGCCCGGGCAACAAAGTGAGACTCTGTCTCAAAAAAAAAAAAAAAAAAAAAAAAAGAGCTATTTGTTATCTCTATATTTAGTACCATGAAGGTACTGAATCCCAGTTAGGTTAGAACATAGGCTCAGAGAGGATAAGCACTTCAAGGTTAATAGCCATTCCTCAAATTTAGAAGACCTAGGGTTTGTCTTCAGACTCCCCCACCCTCTCACATTTATCAACAGTGTTAGAACATGATGGTTCAGAAGGTGGCTCAGGTAGAGGCCACAGCGTAATGAAACTGTAGCTACACTGTATTGAGAGAGCAGAACAACGATTCATTGTCTTTTATTGGATTGTAGCAGTTTTTGAGTCATAAACAGGAAATAAAAATGGTTGGTCTGTTTTGTGTATGAGCGTGCTGAATTATTTTCAGCAGAGCCTATGTCTTAATACTTTTAATAGCAGTTGCTGATAATACTTGAAATAAAGTGAGGCTAAGTTTGGTCAAATTGGGTAGCCCTTTAGACTGGGTTGCATAAAGTGACTATTTGGCATTTTCTCTAGGGTCTGGGTTTTTTTTTTTTTTTTTGTAAAAGGTGGGGATACTCACCACTATACTAATGAGGGTAGGGTCTGGGTTTGATCTTCACAGGTCACTTTGGGTATTTTGGTTTCTTTATGTGAATGTATTTTAGGGAAGAGACGTGTGAGCTTAGTCTGTGTTTTTTCTGGAAGAGATTAAGCTCTGTTGAGTTAATACATTTTAGGAAAAGTGACAAATTTGGCAAAATTCCATCAGTCATTTACTTGGAACACCTATCTGCAGGATGAGTCTTCTCAGGCCAAGTTTAAGAGGAATCAGAGTATTTGTTTTGTAAAATAGAAAATTGCCTATTAGTGGAAATGTAGACACTAACCTCATCCTGTGTTACTCTCCATTTCATTGGTATTTCTTCCTAGTAGTATTAGGGTATCCTCTCCTGAGTAGTCCTGGAGACACCGACCTTACCCTGAGCTCTCCCTTTCCACCTGCTAGTGGAAATGCTACCATCTAGTTTGTACTTGCCATTTTGATATTTTTGAATATATATCACACCGGCCAGTTGCCCCTGTCCTGCTAGCATAGGAATTCATTTTGCATGTTTTCCCATTATATGCACAAGGAATGTTTTTGTTAAAGGAAACTAACAACTTGCCAAGTTTCACCTCCATTTATTATACTTATTTTTAAGGTGGGAAAATATTTTATTCAGCAATATGTTTATTTTGTTTTTACCAATTATTTGCTGATTATTATTGGGGGACTATGTAGCTGGGATAACACGAAAGATATTATGGTTTGAGAGTTTTTTTCGTGAATTGTAGAATAAGTTTTTATTTTTTTATTTTTATTTTTATTTTTTTTTGAGACAGAGTCTCACTCTGTTGCCTGGGCTAGAGTGCCGTGGCGTCAGCCTAGCTCACAGCAACCTCAAACTCCTGAGCTTAAGCGATCCTACTGCCTCAGCCTCCCGAGTAGCTGGGACTATAGGCATGTGTCACCATGCCTGGCTAATTTTTTTTCTATATATATAATTGTAGCTGTCCAGATCATTTCTTTCTATTTTTAGTAGAGATGGGGTCTTGCTCTTGCTCAGGCTGGTCTCGAACTCCTGAGCTCAAACAATCCGCCTGCCTCGGCCTCCCAGAGGGCTAGGATTACAGGCGTGAGCCACCGCGCCCGGCCTAGAATAAGTTTTTAAATAATATTTTATCGAGGACTAATATACAAACATGGAAAGGCACACATCTTAAATATACATCTCTGTGACTTTGTTTTCATCTGTTTTGACTACCACCCGGATCAAAACATGGAACGTTTCTAGTAAGAAAAGTTCCTTACCCTTTCCAGTCAGTCTTCCCCCCACATGCTATTCGACTTCTCCTATCAAAGAACATTGTAACATTCTTTCATAAAACGCTCTTGAGGTTCATCCCATGTTGCATTATAACAACTTCATTTTTATTGCTGGTAATCCATTGTATACCCCTATTAATCTTTAGTTAAAAATTTCCCTTGCCATTCTTTCTACATTGTTCTTGATAAGAATGTGCAAAGCTTGTAAAAATTTTTCCCCTTTTGACTTGGCTTACACCTAGAAATTAATTTTGGAAGAATTAAAATAGACAATTGACACATTTATAAAGATGAGAAATGTAGGTAGAATTGGAAAAAGGAACCATTTGTACAGGGCAAAAATATGTATGTTCAGCTAGGTACCAATACATTGGAAAACCTATTAAACAAGATTTAATGGCAACAGAGTGAAAATTGGGGGAGAAAACCCAAATGGGGCGAGTAAATTATAACATTAAATTTTAAACAGAAAATTCCTACATCCTCCCTTTCTCTGAGCGTTTCTTAGGTAGAGGCTTATACCTTGATTGATGCTTGCTACTTAGACCACCTCATTCATTAGTGGTTATAAAATGGTGATATTTTAATTACGATTCTTTTATTAGTGTAAATATTTTCATAAAGAGATAAACTCCATTCACCAGCTCTTTGTTTACTCAGAGATAGGGTTTATATAGGAAAGACAGGATAAATATTTGAATCTTCCCTTTTATTTACCCATACTCAAAGTTACCAGTTGGTTCCAAAAGTAAGCAATTACAGGTAATGCCATATTGAGTGCTTGCTCTCTGCTCGATGTTAAGTTTACATGGATTAGATTATTTATAGCTCACAATGCTTAGAGAGTACTTTATAGATAAAGATATTGAGCCCTAGAGAGGTTTCAGTAGTATCTTAGTAAGCAAGTTGCAGAGCCCATGTTTTGTCTCCCAGATACTCTAACTCTAGAACAAGTTCTTAGCCACCCTGACACCTGTCTTTCTCCATTCTGTCTATATATGTTAAACAAATGTTTGTCACCATTTAAATCATTCACTGGAGAGGACAGTATAAAGCCAAATGTAGAGTAAGGTAGCATGTTGATAGAAACCCCCTTATTTATCGAATCTATTAGTGAACGGACATGGGAAGGAACTGTCCAATTATCTATGTATCCAATGTGACATATCTGGATAAGTTTTTGTTTTTGTGATTATTTTATCACCAGACATTTTCTAATCATGTAAAACTTAACATCTACATGGTTTTGCTTAATGTCGGAGTTTTGCTTTAAGAAAAATTTTAATAAGATTTGATATGACTTTGAGAATGTTTGAGAGATGAATTTTCATAAATGTCAATTTCCATTTTTCTACTATGCATTCCATTGGACCAGTGGGGTGTGGATACCATTTGGTAATATTTACTAGAGTGTGATCTAGATGGGTATGTATTCAGGTAGAATGTATTACTCTTATGCCTTTAATTTGGGGGTGGAGGTGGTTCTGGTTTTGTATGCATCTGTGATTATGACTTTGCTTATTTTTACATACCATATCTATTTGTATGCCACTTCTCGTTTACCTGATTTCTTTGCCCATTTTATAGAAAAGGTAGGGGAAAAAAATAAAGTTTTCTGAGTAATTACTCTGTCTTATATTTTTGCTTTAAAATAGCAACTCTGGCACTGGAAATTTTGCTGAGTGAAACTTTACTCAGCTCTTGCCATGATGGAAAAAAGGGTTGAGTTTCAAGGAAAAACCTTTGCTCCTTCTGCTTCCTTTTGCTAAAGCAGTTTTGAAACTTTTGCACCTAGGATTTGGGAGTATAGTCCAGAATGAAAGATACCTCTCTTTCATGGTTTGTCTTTTAAAAAGTTATGGGAATTTTTGTATTCTACTACATTATACATTTATTTTAAATAAACATAAACAATTTTAAAATTGATTAGTTTCTCTGAGTAACCTTGCCCCAAAATTACATCCAGAGACCATCTGAACTTTACCAATAATTGTGTACTTCTTGATGAATCTCTATTTTTTTTTTTTTTTTTGGAGTCGGTCTTGCTCTGTCGCCTGGGCTAGAGTGCAGTGGCATCATCATAGCTCACTGCAACCTCCAACTTCTGGACTCAGGTGATCCTCCTGCCTCGGCCTCCTGAGTAGCTGGGACTACAGGGGCACACCACCATGCCTGGCTAATTTTTTTTTTCTTTTGTAGAGATGGGGTCTCTGTATTGCTCAGGCTGGTCTCTAACTCCTGGCCTCAGGCGCTTCTCTCTCCTCAGGCACCAAAGTGCTAGGATTGCAGGCAGGAGCCACTGCCCAGCTGAATCTCTATTCTTTAATAGTGCTTGAGAGCTCTAAATTGATGAACTTTTTTGAAGATGATGATTGACTGAGATAATTTTATTCCCCTGCTTGGTTTGAGAATCAGTGTCATGGGGTGGAGAATTGTTATACAAGTAGATATGGTAAATGTGAGGTGCATGAAACAGTCTTTCAATAAATAGTCTTTGTGGTTATTTTACATGTACAATTCCTTGTAAGTATATTTTAATCTTGAATTTATGTTTTAATCTATGTCTTCTCTGACACCTTTTATTTACCTTTAGGTGAGAAGCCATTTAAATGTGATCAGTGCAGTTATGTGGCCTCTAATCAACATGAAGTAACCCGCCATGCAAGACAGGTTCACAATGGGCCCAAACCTCTTAACTGCCCACACTGTGACTACAAAACAGCAGATAGAAGTAACTTCAAAAAGCACGTAGAGCTCCATGTTAACCCACGGCAGTTCAATTGCCCTGTATGCGACTATGCAGCTTCCAAGAAGTGTAATCTACAGTATCATTTCAAATCTAAGCATCCTACTTGTCCCAATAAAACAATGGATGTCTCAAAAGTGAAACTAAAGAAAACCAAAAAGCGAGAGGCTGACTTACCTGATAACAATATTACCAATGAAAAAACAGAAACAGACCAGATAAAAATAAAGGGGGATGTGGCTGGAAAGAAAAATGAGAAGTCTATAAAAGGGGAGAAAAGAGATGTTTCAAAAGAGAAAAAGGCTTGCAGTAATGTCTCAGTGATCCAGGTGACTACCAGAACTCGCAAATCAGCAGCAGAGACTAAAGAGATGGATGTACACACGGGACGTAATTCAGAAAAGTTCTGTAAAACCAAGAAAAGCAAAAGGAAGATGGAACCTGAAGCCCAGTCCTTACGTGATCCTGTGAATGATGAGGAACCTGTGACAAAAAAGAAAAAGAAGGTAGACAGCAAACCCAAAAGTAGTCAGGAAGTGCCAAAGGCTGACAGCAAAGTGGAGGAGAATAAGAAGCAAAATACCTGCATGAAAAAAAGTACAAAGAAGAAAACTCTAAAAAACAAGTCAAGTAAAAGAAGCAGCAAGCCTGCTCAAAAGGAACCTGTTCAGAAGGGGCCTGCTCCCGTGGAGGTTGTTCAAAAGGAAACTGCTCAGATGGGGCCTCCTCCCGTGGAGGTTGTTCAGGAGGAGCCTGCTCAGATGGGGCCTGTTTCCATGGAGGTTGTTGAGAAGGGGCCTGCTCAGATGGGACCTCCTCCCATGGAGGTTGTTCAGGAGGAGCCTGCTGAGATGGAGGCTGTTCAGAAGGGGCCTGCTCAGATGGAGCTGCCTTCTCCCGTGGAGGTTGTTGAGAAGGGGCCTGCTCAGATGGGGCCTGTTTCCATGGAGGTTGTTGAGAAGGGGCCTGCTCAGATGGGGCCTCCTCCCGTGGAGGTTGTTCAGGAGGAGCCTGCTCAGATGGAGGCTGTTCAGAAGGGGCTGGCTCAGATGGGGCCTCCTTCCATGGAGGTTGTTCAGGAGGAGCCTGCTCAGATGGGGATACCTCCTCCCATGGAGGCTGTTCAGAAGGGGCCTGCTCAGATGGGGCTGCCTCCTCCTGTGGAGGTTGTTCAGGAGGAGCCTGCTCAGAGGGAGCCACCTCCTCCACTAGAGCCTCCTCTTCACATGGAGCCAATTCCCAAAAAGTCTCCTCTCCGAAAAGATAAGAAGGAAAAGTCTAACATGCAAAGTGAAATGACACGGAAGGAGCAAGTCCTTATTGAAGTTGGCTTAGTGCCTGTGAAAGATAGCCAGCTTCTAAAGGAAAGTGCAAGGACACAGGATCTCTTAGCACCATCACCACTGCTGCCAAAGGAAAGCTTAAAAGAAGAGGCATCAAAAGACCAAAAATTATTCTCCGAAGGTGAAGGAAATAAGGAAGCCCCTCTTCAGAAAGTAGGAGCAGAAGAGGCAGATGAGAGCCTAGCTGGTCTTGCTGCTTATATCAAGGAATCCACCAGCATTTCATCCTCTGGACAAAACTTGAATATGCCAGAGGGTGAAACTTCAGATGATAAATATCAGACTGACAATATTGTTTGCGAAATGGAAATGGACACTGATCAGAACACAACAGAGAATCTCTCTTGCAAAGACTCAGCAGTTGAAGAACCAGTTTCACCATTGCTCCTTCCGCCACCAACAGAAGAAAGTGAAGCAGTGTCCAAAACTACTCTGCCATCACCTCCTATTACCATGGCAGTAAATGAGTCTCAGGAAATCGATGAAGACGAAGGCATACACAGTCATGATGGAAGTGACCTCAGTGACAACATGTCAGAGGGTAGTGATGATTCTGGGTTGCACGGGGCTCGGCCAGCTCCACAAGAAACTAGTAGAAAAAATGCAAAGGAAGCCTTGGCAGTGAAAGTGTCCAAGGGAGATTTTGTCTGTATCTTCTGCGATCGTTCTTTCAGAAAGGAGAAAGATTTCAGCAAACACCTCAATCGCCATTTGGTTAATGTGTACTTCCTAGAAAAAGCAGCTCAAGGACAGGAGTGATGAAACTGTGGGCAAGGTTTCAATTCTTAGTTTGTAAGGTCTATTACATTTTATATCCATTTATAATAGTAGACAACTTTTTAAGATTGCTTTAATTAGTGTCCACTGTTGATTTTTAAGTGGCATTTTTTTCCTTAGGACTTTATATATACCTATTGATTGTTGATTGTATACATTTTAGCAAATCCAAGGGAGTTAGTGTACTAAACCAGCAGATAAACCTAAATCTGTTAGCTTATATGTTTAATCGAAATGAGATGGCCAAGATGGTATGATAGCATTCTGTTGCTGTGTCCAGCTACAGCTTGTCAGTTTTTTCTCCATGTCTATCTTCATGTTTTACTTTATTTTTAGTTCCTTGTTTAGCTCTATAAAAAATTGGCTTACTTAATAGCAAATTACTTGAACAATTTGCCTGCTTTATATAAAGTTAGCACTTTAAGATTTCTTTTTTTAGAGAAGAGAAGACATTTAAATTGAAGAGAAATTCTCCCAACAATGGACATTCTATCAGTCCAGGTATTTACTTCCTGAGTTTTGATCAATATTTCTAATTTGTATATGTTAATTGTCATAAAAACAGTGATTTTGGTGTGTTTTATTTTGGTGCTTTAATGGCTTAAGATGTTGCACATTGCTTTGTGTTTTTTTTTTAACCTATGCAGTTAAATATTTTCTAGAAATAGCATTTGTATTGAACAGTAACACTTTATACATATATGCATGTTTATTTGGGCCTCTCTGGAGGAGGGATGCGTTTAGGCTTGTTTGCAAAAGGGCAGTTTTCTTTTTCTTTGCTGCAATTGTCTTTTTTGCAGAATAATAGTGTGTGCAAGTTTGTGAGCAAATGAAACATGCAGATTCAATCCTTTGATTTTGATTTTCACATATTGTATCTATGCCAGAATCTGTATTTCGTATAAGTTATTTATTTTGAATGGATGTAGTAAATTCACAGCTCTCAGTTTTGATTTTGTAGTAAATTAACCACTAGGTTCCATATTGAACAAATTTTTATCTCAAACACCAACCATCAGTTATTGGGTTTTTTGTGTGTTTTGGTACAGCTAATTCCTGATGGTAGAGTATTAAATCATATCTTTGAAGAAAACCTTTTCTCATAGATGGTTGGTGTCCAGTATGGCTACTTAAACTGAATAAAGAACTGTAAGTGATGGACATTGCAAACCTGGAATCAGGAGACATAATTATTCCTTCAAGTTTTTACAGAATATCACTTGGGAGATTCCAAAGCCATAGCTACTATACAGCCAACCCTCGGATAAGAGAGGTAGCATGAGTGCTGGCAGACCAGCTGCAGCTTCCTATAAATACAATGAAAAAGGCTGGTGAAACTTAAGTACAGTCCAGATTTTAAAAAATCATACTTTCTCAGGGATCTCCACAAACTAGTGGGTGTCCTGGCTGTCCCTGTGACAGCCTCTTTCTACAGGTGAGGCCTCAAATGAATTACAGTTATACTGGTGTTCTGTGGGGCACTTTGTATGATAAAGGGCGTGTACTCCAAAACTTTTTTTCCTAGATTCTTTGGCCAGTTGCCAAAGATTATGAAAGAATCCAACATAGGATTTTTCTTACTGATAGTAGTTATTCATTGCAGTAAAATAAAGTATAATCCCAATAGGGAATCTTGAATTTGACCTCCCATATTCTATTTTGATGTAACCACTTTATATTTCATTTACTTTTTTTTAATCTGGTGATCTCTTTGAGGTAGGTATCAGATTTTGGCAGTACGGCATGAAAGATTAGGAAAAACGTTAATGATGTGTGGTTGGAAAACTTGTTAAAAATCTGAGAGAGAAGTCTGAGTTAAAAGTTGTTTGGAAAAGGAAAACAAAAACAAAAACAAAAAGTTGTTTGGACTTGGAATTGACTGGGAGGCCAAAGATTTAAGAAAGCAGAAGATTCTCTCAAGATGTGAGGAGTAAGTTGTATGATAATGTTGTGTGCTTTGTGTGCATGAATGGGAACTTGTAAATGTTGAATTCTAGGCTCCGACAATCATTGTCAACAAAAGATCAAGCTGCAAATATTTATGTTTTAAAACTTAAATTATAAACCTAGTTGAATCTTTCTAACAACTAGTTTAATGTTCGTGGCTAGATTTTGCCTAAGTTACAGTTTACATTATGTAGAAAAAGATTCATCGTAAGCACAGATTAGATATTGGGAATCCATTTGGGGAAGAGGTTTTGTGGATTCTTCCATACTGCAAAAGAAAAAAAATTGCCTTCTGGGGAATTGAACTAATTTCTAATCTAGTCTTTAAGACTAGGATGCTAAAAACAAAAATATGAAGGAAATTAAACCCCTTATTATTAAATTGATCTGTAAAAGCATTGTTACTGGAAATGGATTGGGACTTGAGGCCTTTCTTCCAGAAAATAATGACTTGATTGTCAGGCCTATATTAGGTTCTGAACCTTAATGCCATGTATTTGTACTTACTAAAAATTGTTTCAATGAAAAGTATATTAGCAATATGAACTCTTCTGGTCCAGTTTGAAGTTCTTCCATTTGAAAAATGTGTTATTTGCATGGAACTGTTTGAATTTTTTTATTTTCTAGTCCCTTCTCCCTCTCACTGGATAGAATTGAAGCTAGAATTTTCCCTTTTGATAAAGGAACAAAAAAATGAACATGTATTTGTAAATTGATGTTTAGTAACTAGTAATAAACTTGAAATACTAGAATACAGTATAAGCCTTAATCCTAGGTAGTCTTATGAAAATGAATCTGTTAACTATCTTTTGAACCTGTATTCACATTGGTTTTCAAGATATTTTAAGTTATATTTTTCTTCTTTTATTCAGAGCTGCTTATTTTGGGGATACTTTTTTTATTGAGGTGTAATTCACAAGGGGCTGCAATTTTTTTTTTTGATAAGGCTTCTTATAACTATAGCTGGATGTTTTGCTTTAGTCTTCCAAGAAGGGCCATTTTATTTTTTTAAGAGTCACTTCTAAAGTCATGTGGTCATTAACTTTGGAGACTATTTTGCATATGAGTGCTGATATAAATTAAAACCCAAGTAGACCTCATTGCATGTTACCCCTTATTGCATGAATGTTGACAATGGAAGGAATACCTTGCCTGTAGTATACTGTCAATTCTGGACTGAAAGGCTGGGGAAGAAACTTAATTTTCTTCTTTCTTGCATAAGTCAGAAAAACATACAGCTAGTGTGCCGAGTTTCCTTGTTGACCTCAGCAGATGAAGTGAGCTGATAGTGTTAATTCAGATTGAAGAAATTATCTGAATCTTGGTTTGTGTAGATTTTCAATCTACATGCAATATTAACTAAATCAGATAGCTTTTACTGTTCCACATGTGTACATAGGCTCCCATCCCCTTCCACATCCATGAGTTATTGTACTTTGTAAACTGGCATTGAAACATTACAACAATGTTTTGTTGCACCAATTTATAAACTTATACAGTGCAATACGTGTTATTTTTCTGAGGCAAACCAAAGGTAAATTTCTCAAGGTTCTTGCTGCCGCCTTTAGCAGCATTTGATGGATCTTTTATACATTTGTATTAGATGAAAATAAACCAGATTGCAAATCTTTTTTTTTAAATTTTAAACCATGTACCAAGTTTTTGGTCCAAATTGTGTAGAATAAGTTAAACTTGCATTCTATTAACCAATATGAGTGTATTTCTGTAAGCATAGTTATGTTGAAATAAAGTTTTAAAAAGCATGATGCCTTTGTTTATTATTGGTACATCAAGAACCAAGGAAGCCAAATTTATTTTGCTGGAATTGCGAGTGTATTAATAATTTTCAAGATTATTTTCCTCATGTGACCCACTGTAGGTAGAAAGGCCACAGCAGTTTTTATTGTTTGGGGTAACAATCCTATGAGTACTCCTAAACATATGTTGCTTTCTGAGAGGTGGAGGTTGGGGGAGAAACCGGGTAATTTACAGAAGGTTTTAAATGGTAAATACTTAGCAGCCACAGGTCCCCCTAATAGTTTTAATATGTGTATTCCTTCTTAGTAGCAGGCTGGGGTTTAGTAAATTTTAATTCAAAATTGGAAGAAAATATTTTGAAGAGAAGATAAGTTGAGTTACATTGAATGTACACTGAATGCCAGGCACTATTGTAAGATTTTATTGTATTTAATGGAGCTCTGAGAAGAAAATGAAACCTAAGGGAAAGGGTTAAACGATCTTAGTTAGGTCTGCTGCCTTTGTTAATGAGAACATACAGTAGAGCAAGGCTTAAGTATTTTTGTGCAGTTTTGAGAGGGGAGAGCAAGTTGAGAAACCTCTCTGGCTATGCAAAGCATCAAAACAACATGATGGAATTTCATCTTGATGCAGCATTGACCTGGAAGATCCAGAAGTCACCAAAGAAGGGATGTTTGCTATTTGGATTGACGAGAGTCAGGTTTATTTCCTACAGTTCTGGGGCTGGGAAGGCACCTAGTGAGGGCCTTCTTGTTGTGTCATAACGTGGTAGAAAGCATCGCATGGCGACAGAGTGTGCAAGAGACAGGGAAGGATGCCAAACTCATCTTTTATCAGGCACTCACTGCCGAGATAACGGCCTTAATCCATTCATGAGAGCAGGGAGACCTCTTAAAGGTTCCTCTTCAACACTTGTGTTGTGGGTAGTTTCCAACACATGAACTTTGGGGGACATATTCATACCATAGCAGGATGTATCATGGTCTAATCACTTTAATGTCTGTTACATCTGTGACATCCTTACTGCCAAAATTGGTTGATGGTTAAAGTATTTTGAGAATGGGAACCATGTTAAGTGAATGGTTCATAGTACCCATAAATTATTTCTTAAAACGGTACAGGTTATGTTTGTTGGTTCTTGTGTTTTTAAGACAGAACTTTTTTTACATTTGCTAATGCTAACCATTTCTTAGAACCTTTATGTTGAAGTTTCTTTTACACAGAAGATGTATTTGGAATGTTTAATTTAGCATTTCTTAAACGTAGAAGCAATGATGAATAACAAATTGGCATCTATCTATCATAACGTCTAACCACCAGTTTACATTACTGAAGACCATAAGAAGCTTACCAGCATTTGGCAGATTAATTTCACCTTTTTGAGATACAGGTAAACTGGGGTAAAATATAATCTGATTCTGCTTATGTGGAGATCTGAGATAGCATAAGCTGGCGTTTTTAGATAAGCCATTTATTATGTGGGTAGCTCTTAGAACTGTAAGAATGTATCATAATGTAAAGTTCATTCTCGATTTATTTGAAAGTGTCCTTAGCTCTTGGGCCCAGTGACCCTTCTGTGCTGTATGCCTTGCTGTTTGTCCCATCTTATCCACTTATTAGAATCTCATTTGAGGCCGGGCGCAGTGGCTCACACCTGTAATCCTAGCACTCTGGGAGGCCGAGGCCGGATGATCGCTGGAGGTCAGGAGTTTAAGACCAACCTGAGCAAGAGCGAGACCCTGTCTCTACTAAAAAATAGAAAGAAATGATCTGGACAGCTAAAAATATATAGAAAAAATTAGCCGGGCATGTTGGCGCATGCCTGTAGTCCCAGCTACTCGAGAGGCTGAGGCAGGAGGATTGCTTGAGCCCAGGAGTTTGAGGTTGCTGTGAACTAGGCTGACACCATGGAACTCTAGCCCAGGCAACAGAGTGAGACTCTGTCTCAAAAAAATATATATATCATTTAAGCTGGAGACACTTGTAGCTGGCTCGTGACCCCCAGTGTCCCAGAATCAATAGGGAGTGGTGGAAACATAACAGACTATAGACTCTAGAAAGCAGGAAGTGGTGAAAGCAACAAATGTCCTCAACATGGGCTTCTATCCACTTATTGTCTGGTGGACACTGTTGTATTTTGCTTAATTTTTAAACTTCATGAAATGTAAGGTGCTTTCCTGCCATGTTTCCTTTTTTTTTTTTTTAATTGACCAGCAACAGCAGGAAAGCACTGATAGCAATAATAGTCATAGGTATTTTCTGTCTTCATTCTGTGCCTTTTTTGTGTTCCCCTTATCTGCAGGGCATGTGTGCACATGTATTCCCTCCCCTCCCGTAAATTCTGCACTGGTGCTGGCTAGAGTTGTGTCTGGTGGGCAGATGGCGTGCAGGCGGGCAGCCCTAGGTTAGTCTACTCCATTGACATGAAGTTGGAGATTTCAGGGCCTTGGTTTCTCAAGTCAGCGATCTCCGGAGGAAAGGATCTTTCTGGAGATCCTCTGGGCTGTGCTTATATATATGGGAAATGTGCTTTATAGCAGAGCATGGAAAAATCTCAGGATATTCCCTCAGACTTTGGCAGATGTGATTTCAAAGCCTGGCAGATCACTTTCATTAAATGTGGTAAGTGGCCTCTTTAAACTTAATAATTCTATAAATACATGATGAAATTAATTCATAAAGCTTTTAAGATCATCTTTTATAACTTCTTATCTATTTTTTTTTCTCACTTTGCTGATAGTTTTCATACTAACTGGTAGGGACAGTTCAAATAGTTTCTTTTTGGGTTTCAACACTATCAAATCCCCAGTATAAGGTTCTAGGAAAACAGTGAATTGAAGACTGGCTTAGGAACAAAGGGACCTCCTATATGACTCACCCTGCTCCTTGCCTTCTGTCCCGTCCAAGCCTGGGCCCACTACGCTCTGGCAGGACTGGAATGGGCGTGGGGGTGGGTGGATAGAGATCAAGAAATGCGTGGCAGACAGCCAGCGCTGAAATGACTTCCAACCACATGTCACCCCACCTCTTTCTCTGGTTATGGAGCCAGGAAAGGAGCGTATAGGGCCTCAGAACTCTGAGGTTGGATTCTTGCCTCAAACGATTGTCCTCTTTTCCTATTTGGAGAACCATAGATACTTGAGATAATAATGATCCTTCATTTCTGTGTTCTCATTACCGTCCCAACATAGGGACTGCCAAGGTAGGTGAATGCCTGAGAGCCTTCTGCTAGTGTAAGCGCTGCTTGTAGGGGTGGGGAGGACATAGTCAAGAATTGAATCTGAATGGATTATTTTTTCATTGAAATTTACCAAAGTAACACATTTGTACAAAGTACACATAATTAAAAGCAAAATATTCCTAGAGGATTTATGATGAAATGAAAAGTCCACAACCTGTCTCCCCTCCTTTCCTTAGAGATAGAGCAGCTATGTTTATCAGACAGCTGAGGTAAATTTAAATTAGCATTCAATTTCCTATTTGATAGGTTTACATTGGGTTCACTTTGTGTAGGTTGATAGAACAGATAGCATGTTTTTGCCTCAAGATGATCAGTACAACTGAAACCTTATATAGGTTAAAGTGGCCATGAATTCTTGGCAGCCCTTCCATTCACTTGAATCTGTGGTGCTTTTGTGACTGACTGTGACCAATAAAATGGGGCAGAAGGAGCCCTGCCTGACTTTGAGCTTGAGCCTCTAGAGGCCTTGCAGCCTCTATTCCCAGGCCTGCTTTCTGAACACTTACCTTGTGAGCTAGCCTCAACTAGCCTACTTGAGGCGGAGACCCCAGGTGGAGTGAGTGACCACTGGAAGAAGGTCTAGCTTTCCAACTGTTACAGCTATCTCAGATGAAGTTTCTGTGCGTGAGGTCAGCCCGCCTGTCTGCAAATGCACGTCCCCAAAGACCAGAAGAACCACTGAGCTTTAGTTTAGATTGCTAAACTGAAGAATGGGAACAAATAAATGCTTGGTTAAAGTCAGCAAGTTTTGAAGCAGTTGGTTGTTCAGCAATAAATAGGGGTACAAACCTAATCATGTCCTCAGATCTAGTTAATAAAAAAGTATTTTCAATTAACAAATGAGCAACTGTACCTAGAAGTGACTTACCCCATGCCCAACGGGGGAGTTAGTGGGTAAGTGGGACAGTCACACATTGTTCTCCTTTGTTGAACAGTCTCTTGTCCACGTTCCCATGATGAAAATTTTTAACACATTTCTCAGAATTAGCTTTACATAAAGCTTTATTTATCCAATGAAAAAGCTAGTGTTTCAATGAAGTGCATCTTTATCTGGCATTTTAAAGGAAAGCAGTCCTCATTTCTCTCATTTGCTTTCCTGTGTATAATTTCACCATAGAGTTTAAAGTCAAAGACAGGAAAAAAAAAGATACCTCTTTTTAGGCCAGATGCTAAATACTGAGACTAACTGGCGATAATAGAAAACTTTTCATTGGGTAACCAGGAACCCCTTTTTAGTGAAAGCAAGATGTAACAAGGAATAGGAAGTGTAGGATAAGTGCTACACACACAAGTTGAAAACGGCCATTTAAACAAGTTCAGGGCCAAGTTAACAATTTGATTTTTAAAGCTATTTGACTTGCAAGTTAACAGGGATCAGCAGTTCTATTTGTAATCTCACTAGTAGGACTGAGATTAAAAACTACAGTCTGTTTTCTGTGAGAATTTAGTTGTCCAATTCTTTGGATGTTTGCGTTCCTAATGTCCTGTGTGTCTGATTTATTATGTTCTTAATCAGAATTGTGGGTCAGGATCTCCACGCACGCTGTGATCTGTCCGTGGTACTTGGCAAGCTCACCAGCAATGTGAAAGATTCCCAGCCAGCCTGGAAAGCACAGTCAACGTAAAGCTATCTGAGGTGGTGAGACGGCACGGAAATCACGCAGGGCCACTTGTTAGGCTTGGGCAGCGCGGTACGAGCACACACACAAAAACAGCTCTGACAGGTGCTCCAGGGATAATTGTTCTATGGTAGGATTCAAAAGGAAGCCAGAAAGAGAATTAAGCGGTAGTTACCCAGAATTCCTAAGAATCTGGGATTGTGTCATTACTTTGGAGGTCTTCAAATTGGATTTCCTTCCTAAGGTTGAAAAGTTCTTGCCTTTAGACTTGTGGTGGGTTTTAGTATATGGGAGGAAGTATAGCGCAGTGGGTAAAAACATGGGTGCTGATGAAACTGTTTTGTATGCCGATTATGGTGGTCATGAAACATACGTGTTAAAATCCATAGCACTGAACATAAAAAGTCTGTTTTACTGTATGGTATAATTAAAAACACCACATGGGTCCAGGAGATAGGCTGCCTGTTTGTTTCAATAGCAGGTCCATTGCTTATTAGTTGTGTGGTCTTGGGCAAGTTACTAATGCCTCAGTTTCCTCATCTGTAAATGCAGGTAGTAATAGTAGCTCCTATATGAAATTGTTGTAAAGATTCAGTTAATATATATAAAGCACTTAAAATGTTTCCTCGCTCTTTGTATGTGCTAAGGGCTAGCTACTGTTACAATATGAATATAAAGGAGCACAAGGATATATGAGCTATCATAAGATTGTAACAACTATGAGTAGTCTGAAATACAGCTACCATGAGGTACTGCTTTTATGCAGGAAAGGGAAAATAGTCCAGAAGAAGTCAGTGTAGGCCGGGCATGGTGGCTAATCCTAGCATTCTGGGAGGCTGAGGTGGGCGGATCGTTTGAGCTCAGGAGTTCGAGACCAGCCTGAGCAAGAGCGAGACCCCATCTCTACTAAAATTAGAAAGAAATGATCTGGACAGCTAAATTCATATATATAGAAAAAAATTAGCCGGGCATGGTGGCGCATGCCTATAGTCCCAGGTACTTGGGAGGCTGAGGCAGGAGGATTGCTTGAGCCCAGGAGTTTGAGGTTGCTGTGAGCTAGGCTGACGCCACGGCACTCTAGCCCAGGCAACAGAGTGAGACTCTGTCTCAAAAAAAAAAAAAAAAAAAAAAAAGTCAGTGTAAATGCTACTAAGCAAATTTAAGTTTGCTTTTTTGCTATTTTCCAGGGAAGGCAAAAACCAACCAACTAAACAAAAGAATCCCCTCACTTTACTAATTCATTCATTCATTATTGAATGTCTGCTATTTTCTAGGGACTTACTGAGAGGTTAGAAAGGATCTTGGCAATCTTTCACTTCCAAACTTGCCTGACATGTGATGACATGTTCTCTAGCATGTCTGGCTTTTTTTTTTTCCCCCCAGTGGCCTCAGTTTTCTCAGATTTACAACCACTGTCCAGAAATGCTACCATTATCTGGATCAGGCATTATACCTATTATTGCATCTACCAAGGAGAATAATGGGACCAAATAAATTCTACTAGGTATACTACACAGAAGGTAAATTCTGCGAATTATTTGGGAATTAAAAAGGAAGCTTTTGAAAACAGGAACCTGGGAGTTCATGCAGTGGGTGTTTGGAGGGTGATCTAGATATACTTAGGAGTATTCAGATCATGAAACTCTAGTACTAAATTGGAGAATAATGATGCTCTTTGACGTGAAGGGAAGAGGTGAGGCATCATTCGATTATGATGTTAAAATACTAATCTTTTTTTTTTTTCCTCCACTAGCCCTAAAATAGCAATCTTGAGCCATTCCCTTCTTACAGGGCATTAATGGGGCAGGTACGATAACATGACAGAGAAACATTAAGAGCAGGCAGAGGTGCTATCTGATTCACAAGAGTCTGAAGTCTTGTTTTTAATGTTTAAACATTACTCTTTGACAGTTGAGAGAAAACAGTCCCCCCTGGGAGGAGGAAAGCTGCCAAGAGAAAATGGAACAGCCCGAGAAAGAATGGAAATGATTCTATTGCTCCATGATGCAGAGCCAAGTGGGAGGGAAGCCAGGGTAAATGATCAGAGGCTGTCTACGAAACAGCTCGCCTCAGCTTGTGCGCTGGGTGCCTGCTCAGTGAGGCAGTGACAACTCTGTCATGGCTGACACAGCTGGAGCGCCACATTAGTCATCTGCAGGAAACCAGTGTTGATCACCATTTTGCAAGAAGTGTCTGAACGATCAGGAAACACAGGCACACAAGATTGCATCTCTGCTCCACTTCTCCATGGTTGTCATGGGAAGTGAATGTCGGAAGTAACAAACAAATCTGGACTCTGGGGAACTACATAGTAAAGCCCTAGTGACTGGTAGAGCTAGGCATTTGTTGATTAAAAATACAAAATGCGTTACAACTTCAGTTTGTCACAGTAGCTTTGAAGATGCTGTTAGTTTAATTTTTGGGGAAGCAGAGATATATAACTTTTTATAATTCTTTTTTTTTTTTTTTTTTTTTTTCTGGAGACAGAGTCTTGCTCTGTTGCCTGGGCTAGAGTGAGTGCCGTGGCATCAGCCTAGCTCACAGCAACCTCAAACTCCTGGGCTCAAGCGATTCTCCTGCCTCAGCCTCCCGAGTAGCTGGGACTACAGGCATGCGCCACCATGCCCGGCTAATTATATAACTTTTTAAAAGAAAACTTTGGGCCTAATGTCACCTAGGAGTCAAAAAGCCCTTTGATGGCTCATATTTTACTTCTTTTGACTGTCATGAATACAAAAGAGGTAACATGCTTAACACCACAAAGCTGCAGGGTCAAGTAACAATCTGGCTATAAACTTGCTTAATTGTTCTCTAGCCACTTTATTTATTTAATTTTTTTATAAATTTTTTTATTTCAGCATATTATGGGGGTACAAAAGTTTAGGTTACTTATATTGCCCTTGCCCACCCCCCCCCCCCCCCCCCCCGCCATCAGAGCTTCAAGCGTGTCCATCCCCTAGACAATGCGCATTGCACTCATTATGTAAGTATACACCCATCCCCTCCCCCCTCCCGCCTCTGCCCGACACCCGTTTAATGTTATTCCTAAATGTGCTCTTAGGTGATGATCAGTGAAACCAATTTGATGGTGAGTACATGTGCTTATTTTTCCATTTTTGGGATACTTCACTTAGTAGAATGGGTTCCAGCTCTATCCAGGAAAATACAAGAGGTGCTATGTCACCATTATTTCTTATAGCTGAGTAGTACTCCATGGTATACATATACCACATTTTATTAATCCACTCATGTATTGATGGGCACTTAGGTTGTTTCCACATCTTTGCAATTGTGAATTGTGCTGCTCTAGCCACTTTAAAACCACTTCTTTGTTCTGTGGAAGTGAGGGGGTTGTCCTGACACTTTGCCACTGTAATGATTTCTCCTCCTTAACTGGGCAAAAGGGCCCACAAACTCCTGCACCCTGCTGTAGTGTAAATGATTACTGATTCAAGAGAAGTCTTCATACTGAGATTAACAGATTAAGAAGTACAGTCATTGTGCCCCATAACATTTCAGTCAGCAACAGACCGAATATACAACAGTGATCCTATGAGATTATAATGGAGCTGCAAAATTCCTGTCACCTAGTGATTTGTTACAATTGCCTACAGAATTCAGTACAGGAATATGCTGTCCAGGTTTGTGGCCTAGGAACAATAGGCTGTATCATCACATAGCCTAGTGTGTAGTGGGCTATGGCATCTAGGTTTGTGTAGGTACATCCTATGATGTTTGCACAAGGACGAAATGGCCTAATGACTCATTTCTCAGAATGTATTCCTGTCACTAAGCAATGCATGACTGTATCAGTAAACTGACTACAGCTCAAAAACCAACAGTAATGGAACTTTCTCAAAGCAAAATCTACAGTGGAGCACTTGCATAGTCCAGCCGTGGTCCTAGGCTGCATTAGGTTGGTGAATATGGAGTAAATTAATACCAGATCCTGGCAGAAGCCCTCAACCAGTTCTAGGTCTTTTTAATCTGACATACTCTAACCACCCTTTGCTGGCTTTTTTTCTGATTTTTATATAAAATCATAAAATGTGGGGAATGAGAACCCTAACATGAGGAAAATCTAGTATAATTCCTTCATTTTCTAGGTGAGAAAATGAAGACCCAAAGAGATTAATATAACTAAGGAAACAACTCAGCAAGTTTCTTCGAAGACTTTTAGATATGCCTGAGTCAAGCTTTACGAAACAAAACCATCAAATTTTAGAGGTAAAACTGCCCTAACAATATGAACCATGAACATTTAAAAACTGAATATTAGTTTAGAAGCCTAAAAATCTAGAGAGATGATAAGGAGAGGGAATGTTTTGCTTTCTAAAATATATTTTCATAAGTTGTCATTCTCTATTTCTCTACAAATGCTGAGTTCACCATATTTTTAAAAATCTATCTAAATAGATTCAGGCTGGGTGTGGTGGTGTGTGCCTGTAGCCCCAGCTGCTTGGGAGGTTGAGGTGGGAGGATTGCCTGAGCCCAAGTGTTTGGGGTTACGGTAAGCCATGATTGTGCCACTGTACTCCGAGTGAGACCCTGTCTGTCTCTGTTACCAAAAAAAAAAAAAAAAAAAAAGATTCAGGCTTAAGCTCTAAACTGTGAACTCTTGTTTTCAACTATAGATAGAAATATAATGACCACAATTTTTTTTTTTTTTTTTTTAAGAGACAGCGTCTTGTTCTATTCACCAGGCTGGAGTGGCACGGCACGATCATGGCTTACTGTAACTTCCAACACCTGGGCTAAGGCGAGCCTCTCGCCTCGGCTTCTGGAGTAGCTCAGCCTACATGTGCATGCCAGCATGCCCGGCTAACTTTTTAAAAATTTTGTGTAGAGACAGGGTCTTGCTATGTTGTCCAGGCTGGTCTCAAACTCCTGGCCTCAAGTGATTCTCCTGCCTTGGCTTCCCAAAGTAGTGGGATTATAGTTGTGCACCACCATGCCTAGCTCACAATTTTAACTTGTAAAATTAATGGTATCTCATTCCTTCCCAAAAAAACCTGGAAATCAACTACCAATTGATTTTCTCAATTTGGGAAGCTACTGCCCTCTAGAGGTGCATTTGGAAATCTTGGGGGTACTTTTCAGTTGTCATAATGACTGATGGGTAGAGGGAGTTGCTACTGGCATTTAGTGTCTGGGGATGAGGGATGCCAGACATGCCAAAATGCAGTTTTATATATGAAGAATGTCTTCTCCAACAAACCAATAGTACTCTGGGAAACACTATGAAAGGGAGACTTGTAAACTTACAAGACGCGTCTTAAAAAATTCTCAATTGTATTTAGTGTAAGGGGACTTAGAAGGGGGCTTAGGACAAGGAAGGTGAGTGTGAAATACATAGAGCTTCCACATGTTGAGAGAGAACATGGGTCTATCAAGCAACTCACAGATCTAACCACATTTCAGCCCAGCTTCTCTCACCAGCATTTGTCACAACATTAGTATCTGAGACTTGACTTGCCAATTGTTCGTTATACACAGCTGTATACCACTTACCTAGGAATAACCAAAGGTAAAGACAGCCGATTGATATATGTTGTACAGGTATATACTGCCAAATGTTAATAAGATGGCTAAAGTGCTCTCTTAGTTGCAGAATAGACCTCAGATGCAAGAAAGACACAGCTTCAATCTCTTTTATCTGAGATTTTCAGGCACTGTTAAATTGTGTAAGGCAAAGTTCTACTTGTTCTCCAGTATCTATTCTTCCCTTCCTTTCCTTAAAAAACCCCCTAAACAGCTCCGTTTTCCTCCCACACTTCCCAGTTTCCTTGTGGGTAGGTGTGGCCATGTGACTTCACCAGTGGACTCTGTAAACCAATGTGTGTAACATCCAGCTTTTCCCCTCTTCTTTGAAATAGGGAAGCCGCTTGCTCTCCACTCTTTCCCCTTCTTCACACTTGCTGGGAAAGGACGAGTTGGGCGACCATGTTCGACCTAGACCTAGAGATAGAAGCCATGCAAGTTGGATCCTTGAATGACTACATGCAGCAGAGCAACCTATTCACTTTTATCTTATTTATAAGCCAATGTATTATTTTTTTCATGGGACTGTTAACTTGCCCTGTCAACTGTAGACTCCAAATAATAGAAATGACATCTGGACTCAAAAAAAAAAAAAAAAAAAAAATAGTCGTGGGAGAAACTCGAATGTAGCAGGCATTTTTATATATATGGGTCACAGACACATACCATATACATACCCTATAAAAATATAACTTGTATTTACAAGCTCAATACATTATGAACAGGCACAGTCCTGAATAGTTTAAAAAGGTCAACTGTTAAGATCTTTCAACAGGTTGGGGTGGGGGGAACTTTACTATAGCTATATTTATTAATAATACAATTTCAACGTGTACTTGTTATGTTCAATATAGTTAATATCCAGTGTGAACAAAGCCAGCTTTATCCTTTCTTCTTCCGCAGATTATACACAAGGGAAGGAGGCTTCTTGGTTTTATAGGCCACACTTCTCTTGATGCGCTGTCCTTTGATGTTAACGATATATGGCAAGAGAGGGGGCCGGACTGTTAGAACTGTTCCTTGTGGTGTATAGCCTCGGAGATGCAGTCTGTCCTTAACATGAGGTGTTACTGCAACCCAGCCTATGTAGACATGTGACAGAACACAAAATGCACTTAGCAACCAAACCAAAGCTCAAAATGTAGCATCAAAGGAGGCTATAGCTCTCTTTCTTTCTTTTCTTTTTTTTTTTTAAGAGATAGGGTTTTACTCTGTTCCCCATGATAGCGGGTAGTGATATGATCATAGCTTATTGTAGCCTTGAACTCCTGGGCTCAAGCGATCCTCCTGCTCAGCCTCCTGAGTAGCTAAGACTACAGGCATGTACCATCATCCCTGGCTAATTTTTTATAGAGATGGGGTCTTGCTATGTTGCCTAGGCTGGACTCAAATTCCTAGGCTCAAGCGATCTTCCCACCTCAGTCTCCTAAGTAGCTGGGACATATCATCATGCCTGGCTTCGTTCTATTTTAAAAAAAGGACACAATGCATTTGTGATAAGTACAAATTTATTTTCAGATTAGGTTGCATTATATGAATAAACTACTAGGCATGCCTTAAAATAATCAGCTTACGTCAGTTAAGGCATATTTCTATAAAAATTTACTCAAGTCCTAAGTCTGCTTTATTCGGTCTTTAAAAACTGTCTGGGGCCAGGTGAGGTGGCCCGGGAGGCTGAGGCATGAAGATCACTTGAGCCCAGGAATTCAAAGTTGCAGTGAGCTATGTTTGGGCCACTGGACTCCAGCCTGGGTGACAGAACAAGACCCTGTCTCAAAAAAAAAAAAAAAGCGTTTTTGGGGCAAAATTACCTGCAGAGGAAAACTTGATGTCCGCAACTGCTTCAGATTCCCCAAGTCCTTCTTTTAATATAATGTCTTCAGCAACAAGTGAAGGAAATTCTGCCATTCGTTCTTTTCCACCCATTGGAACCTACCAGTTAAATAAAATAAGTCACTGGTAAGATAATTCCATGTCGTGATCAAGAATAAAATCCTTATAAACATTCAACTGCTGAAAAACCTCAAATCACTTCTAGGGTCAAATAAAAGGCACGGGTGCTCTGTGATGAGGTGAAGCCTACCGATCCCAGGGCCAAGGACCACACGTTGGGCCTGTGCCTGGCAGCAACCTCTTGACAGGAGAATTGTGCTTTATTTACCCTGTTAGAGCTCTCCATGGGCTTTACATAGAGTAATGTTGGGCAATTAAGGCAAGGTGCTTCCAAATACCTTAGTTCTTATAGGCATGGCTAATGAAGAGTAATCCTTGCTCTTTACAAGTTTTAAGGGTCAATGTATAATGGATAAGATTTAGCTTTTGTTTATAAATGTTTCCATGAATAAATTAGAAGTAACTAGATGATTATTTATCCATTTACTAATAAATCTCCTATGTTTAGCACTAGGACTCAAAGATATATTTTATAATATGATCTCTGCCCCCAAGGAGATCAGAAGGGGTAAGTAACATGTAAACAAATACAAGGTAAGAAATGTGACGTGAGGCATCTATAAGAACACATCTGTGGTAGTGGAGGAAGGAGTAATGTGTTTGGTAGAGGAAAAAATTAATGAAGAAATGTTATTTTGAGAAATCGGTTGAATTTACTCAGTGGAAAGATATTTCATGTAAGCACAGGTACAGACAAAAACTGGAAAAAGGATGATGAGTCCAGGGAACAGTAGCTTAATCGTCCAGAGGATGTTACGTGTGTGTGTGTGTGTGTGTGTAATACTGATGAGGCTGTCAGCAGTTTATACTTTGCTCAGTAATGTGGAACTACCAAGGATTATAAGTAAGAGAGAAAATAGAGATAAGAATAAAAAAAGAAAGTATGTGATGTACTTTATCTTTGAAAAGATCTCTCCAGGCCGGGCACAGTGGCTCACGCCTGTAATCCTAGCACTCTGGGAGGCTGAGGCGGGTGGATCGCTCGAGGTCAGGAGTTCGAGACCAGCCTGAGCAAGAGTGAGACCTCGTCTCTACTAAAAATAGAAATAAATTATCTGGCCAACCAAAAATATATATACAAAAAAAAAAAATTAGCTGGGCATGGTGGTGCATGCCTGTAGTCCCAGCTACTCGGGAGGCTGAGGCAGTAGGATCGCTTAAGCCCAGGAGTTTGAGGTTGCTGCGAGCTAGGCTGATGCCACGGCACTCACTCTAGCCTGGGCAACAGAGCGAGACTCTGTCTCAAAAAAAAAAAAAAAAAAAAAAAAAAAGATCTCTCCAGTGCAGTTTCTCAAGGACCCAGTAGAGCAGGAGAGAATAAGTGGAATAATCTGTAAAATATGTGTCTGGTCTTAAGAACCCAGGAGGAGAGCATTTCCACTCAGACAAGGGCTTCTCAACCACTACTAACATTTTGGATTGGATCATTCTTTGTTGTGAAAGGTTCTCCTTTGCAATGCAAAATGTTTAGCATCATCTGTGGCCTCCACCCACTAGATTCCAGTAGCATCCCCCAGCTGTGACAAAATCTGTAATTTCTCTTCACTCAGAATTGTCTAATACAACTTTTTGCGATGATGTCACTATTGGGCACTTAAAATGTGGCTACTGTTACTAAGGAACCATATTTTAAATTGTATTTAATCTTTAAAAATTTTTTAAGTTAAAACATTTTTTTTTTAAATTAGAGACAGGGTCTTGCTATGTTGCCCAAGCTGGAGTACAGCAGTTATTCACAGGCACGGTCATAGTGTACTGCAGCCTCAAACTCCTGGGTTCAAGCAATTGTCCTACCTGAGCCTCCTGAGTAGTAGCTGGGACTACAGGTGTGTGCCAGTGTGCCTGGCAAATTTTATTAAATTTAAACTAATATATTTAAATTTAGACAGCCACATGTTGCTAGTGGCTACCATATTGGAGAGTGTAGTCTAGAGAAAAAACAGCTCTATGGCTATTCTGGACCAGTCCAAATCAACATCCCTTTTCATATGGAGCCATTTTGCTTTATAGCCAGAATCCTCAAAGAGAATGAGGTGAGAGGAGAGCTAGCTAACAGTGTAACAGATGATTCTGTCCAACAAAGGCTTTCTTTACAGAGCTACGGGACCATCACAGTATATATATATATAAATACTAACCGTTAACTATGCAATCATTGTGTTGCCTTACCTGCAGTAACGTGTGACCCGCATGCTTCTGATACACATCATCTGCCCTGTCCAAGGAAGTAATATGCACAGGGAGGAGGTTGGAAGCCACTACTGTAAACCAAGCTGACTGGTTTCCCTTAAGAAAGGAAGAAAGAAGTTATTCCACCCAGTGAAAAGCTTGGAAAACCTGCACATTTTAAGGTACAATCAGTTAACAAAACAACAAAACACCAAATCAAGCTCCCTTTGTAGGTACTGGTATAGCAGCAGCTGTAGTCAAATTATATTAATGTGTAAGAGAAGGGGCACGATATGGAAGCCGTGCATTTCAAAAATTCATGTCGAAGGATGACTTCTACAGAACTGTTGATACTAATTAACTGTCTCTGTGTAAAGTTAGGTTTAAAATATTAACACTTCATAGGCTTTAATGAAATATATACAGGTTCTAACTGTGTAAGGCTAAATTTCCAACAAAGTATGAATAAACACAAAACCCAAGAAATGTGTGGTAGTAATGGCCTGTAAGCTGCTGGACATATTCATGTTTCATTTTCCCTTTTTCTCCTCACTTTGGAAAGATGAAGAGCAATTCTATAGGCACTCCCAAATCCCCAGATGCTATGTAAATGAACACTAAAATGTGTATATATAAAAACATACATATGGAATATAAAGAAGTGTGGAATTAACACATATTAACCCTGTACCTAAAGATTTCATCTTATGATTTCCATGTGAAATAGGATAGAGACAGTATCTCGTCTTAAGTGCCAAGCTGTATGGGGCATGCAACATCCCACTGAAGACAGTTTTTAATGGTACAGACTTTCCTTACCTGCAGAAAATCTATGCGGCCTATAGCACCCAAAAATAGAACCATTCCTGGTTTAAGCACAAAAGTTCTTGGAACAATGGAAAGTGTTGGCAACACAATGTTTACTTCTTTTTCTGTTAGAAGATTTAAAATCTGTGAAACAAATGGCAGATGTTTTAGAGAATTACTTTTATTGAAAATGATACAATCCATAGAAGATCAAAAGTGATTAAAAAATACTTCCAGACTGCACAATAAACCAAATTATGTCTCGGTTTGTAGCACATAAAATTTACATAGATTCTTTCTGTCAAATCTTAATTTATTGGTGTTCTTTTTTTGTTTTTTTGGTGTGCTACTCTTGTTTTACAACTTAATTCTTGAGTAATGGCAAAATAACTTACTGGGATGCTTATGTCAGCGGCATCCCCCAGATGACCTCTGGATAGATATGTCATAGAGGGAATTCAAGCGTGGACTCGGGAGCTGGGCTGCAATAATATTTCTGGTTTCTTCCAACCTCAAAATCTTGGAATTCTATAACTGTCTCCCTAAGGTAACAACCACAGTGATAAAACACGGCAGGTTATCAGAACTGAAGTCTACCAAGTGGGATAAAGAATTTGATGGCATAAAGATTCATCCCTTAGCTGATTTTATGAATGAATCAGAACTGAGTCTAAAATGAAGTACACCTCTTTTCCCATTTTCTGCCAATTAAAACAGTAATACTTGTGCAACTGGAAGTGAATGTTTCTAAAAGAAACCAAATACATACACAATTTTCTTTTGTAATCCCGGGGGTGTCATAAAACCAGTGGGCATCTTTCACATCTTGTGCAGTCAGTTCTACCTGTTTGGTAGATTTGGGTATACCCATAACAGGTTCATTGTCCATGTCATAGGCAAGTGAATCAGCATCAAACTCAAAGGCAGCTTCATCCTGTGGTTCTTTTGAATACAAGAATGTTCTTCCAACTCTTCCTGGAACAAGTTATATTAAGGTTATTAGTCACTCCTTTAATGCTTCTGACTCCAGACATAATTTTTATGTTTGCCTCAAACAAGTTACTAAGACTAACCACAGTGTATGGAAGTGACTACAATGATACTTTTGCTTTTTTCCCAAAGGCAGCGGGGGCCAGACTCTTGCAATGATGAAGTATGTGGCCGGCTGTGTACATTCAATTAATTAATTAGTTAATTAATTTAGTAGAGATGGGGGTCTTGCTATATTGCTCTGGCTGGTCTTGAACCCCTGGCCTCAAGTGATCTTCTTGCCTTGGCCTTCCAAAGTGCTGGGATTAAAGGTGTGAGCCACCATGCCTGGCCTATTTGGTTATTTTTTTAGAGTTGGGGTCTTGGTCTGTCACTCAGGCTGGAGTGCAGTGGCATGATCACAGCTCACTGCAGCACCAAACTCCTGGGCTCACAGGCTCCCACCTCAGCTTCTCAAACAGCTGGGACTACAGGCATGTACCTACCACACCTGGCAGGCTGTGTACATTGGGGGAAGGCAGGTGTTGGAAATCAAACTGTTATTAGTAAAGGAAAGCTAAAAAGATATACCAAGGAAAGAGACAACCTAATTTGAAGCTACTGCATGGAGTCAATAACCTTTACCACCTGTACTGGTATGGGTTTCCAAACAGCAGCCTTGCCTGTAAAGGGCCTCTTTGTTCCAGAACGAGGAAGGTAGTATCTCCCTACAAAAACTGGGTAGCCTCAGAAAGCTGCTTTTAGGTTGCCCAGCAAAGAATTTTGGCATAGAACCAACAAGGGCTTTCCCAGAGGATGCTTACCTACTACATAACCATGCTTTTTCAAGACATTAAGTTGATATTGTTCTTGCTCACTAAGATCTTCTTCAGCTTTAGTTGCATCTTCTTTAAGTCTTTTTTGCCTTTTAAACATTCTATAAGGAGTTGGGTTGCAAATAGGAAACTTCAGAAGGTTTAATGTAGTACCTGAAATATGAAAGAATACATACATTTTTATAGAAAAGGGAATAAGGGGAAGAAAACAAACATTTTTGAGGATTTACACTCTGTTGGGTACTGTGATAAAATAAGTTATTCCCACTTGGCTCACAGGCTAATTCAGAATTTGAATCCAAAATCTGCAGGCCTGATTTCTTTCCATTTTTATCACATTACCACAGTATAAAAGCAATTCTGTGTATAATTCAACCAAAGTGCAAGACCGAGAAGAGCAGCTTACCAAACAAAGTTAAACTCTGGTTTCAGGGGAACAAATGGGGCAGTTTATCAACTTAAATTCAAACCACAGAAGGACCCATTTTCCAATTATAGAAGTTTCTTAAAGTCACAAGACTGACATTTCTTCTCAACAAAGCCACATATCATATTGCATTAATGAATTATTTAAGTATTATTCACGTACAGTATACTGGTCTCATACGAATAAATGCAAGATGTGAAGAGTAAGGTTGAGGGATAGAGGGAAGTTCATAGAGCAAAAAGGAAGCATGACTTTCTGGAAAAACATACAAAGGAGTAAGCTACAAGAGAGATCAACAGAGCAGGAACTTTGCTTTGTTCCTTGGTGTATCTCCAGTGCCTAGTGCCTGGAACACACAAGTGCTCCATAAATGTTTCTATTAGAAAATTACTAATAGTATTTCTAATATATCCACAGATTTTTTTTCCAAGCAGTAATCTGATACAGACGAAAGGCATGACCAAAGTAGGGAGAGAATTTTTAAAGGGAAGGCTTCAGGAAGCCCGTGGTAGACATTAAGGATGTACTAGGTGCCTGGGCCGCGACCAGAGGTCCAACTTCTCAGAAAACGAAGAGTGCTAGCCTGCTAAGACCCACCTGGCCAGGAGGAGATGGTGGCCCTGTCGATGGCCTCAGCGCCCTTGGCCGTGCAGTAATCAGACTCCAGCAGCGTGTTAAAGAGAGTGGACTTGCCGGCGTTTGTGGCGCCCACCAGGTAGACGTCTCCACGGTAGCGCCAGGAGCGCTGAAGTGCCGAGATCAACTCTTCCACTCCGTAGCCGGTCTTGGCGCTGATCAGACGCACGTCCCGGACCACCGTGCGGGACCGGCTTGAGGGATTCGAATTCTCCTCCCCGTCCGGTGGCCGGTCCTGGCCGGGGCGCTGTGGGCCCTGGTGGCCAGGGGCCAGCAAGAGCCCGGCGCGGGCACAGTCGTCCCACAGCCGCTCTCGGAGCCGCTGCCGGTAGCCAGGAGCATCCTGGGGCAGGAGGTCCACTTTGTTTCCCAGCACGATCAGCTGCTTGGGGCCGACCAGCGCCGGCAAGTCGGACAGCAGGGCGTCGGGCAGGTCGAGCAGGTCCACCATGTAGAGCACCAGGGCGGGCCCGGGCCGGTGCAGCGCGGCGCTCACCAGCTGCAAGTACTGCTCGCGGCTCACCCGCAGGCGCAGGGCGCGCCGGTGGTGCACCAGCAGCCAGCAGCGCTGGCACACGGTCCGCGCCAGCCCGCCGTCCGCCTGCGCCGCGCTGAGGAACTTCTCGCTGGGCAGGTAGCCGGGCACGCCGGGGTCCTGGCAGTGCAGCTCTGCCCCGCAGCCCGAGCAGTTCAGGCCGCTGGGCGGCACCGTCGAGTCCGGGTGCCCCACCACCGAGTGCGCCCGGCGGCTGGCTCGTGACTTCTGCAGGCGCCTCTTCTCCCGCCGCCGCTGACTCCGTTGCTCCTCCTCCTCCTGCCGCTGCTGCAGTTCTCGCAGCAGCTCTGCGGGGGTGGGCGCGGGCTCTGGCTCCGGGACGTACTCGGGGAACAGAAAACGCTCCTGCACGTCAGGGCTTCCTCCATAACCCTCGGGCTCCGCGGGGCCACGAGGAAGCTCGCGTCCCAGGTCCGATGGGTGCTGGAGTGAGGAGTTGGCCGCGCGTCTCCTCGCCAGGAGCGGCTCCCACAGGCCATGGCGCGCCACCGCGGGAGCGGGTCCCCGCAGGAAGGGACGCAGCAACCTAGTGGCGAGGCGTGCAGGCAGCATGGGCGCCGCGGCTCCGGGCAAGGGGACCGGGCCACGAGCGCGCGCGCACTGTGGCCGGAAGCGCGCATTTAACCCCAGACGAAAGCCCGGGGGTACCTGGGAACTGTCATTTGTCACTCGCCACACTGTCGTTCACCTCGCGTCTAGTCCCGTGAGTTCTCGCGACATAAACTCTGAGGCCGAGAATCCTCTTAAAGCGGCAGCAAAGGCCCCAAGGACCTAGACTGAGCTGGATGGGCGGGGGTAGTCGGTGCTTCGGGTTTGTTCAGGTTCAGGCTGCTTCAGCTCGACAGTGCTGGAATAAGACGCCCTTATAATAAATTACATTTTTAAAAACTTTTTTTAGTCTTTGGAAGTGCAAAAAGTAGTCCATCGAATGTCGGCGAGTCACTGCCAGAACTAAAACCTTTTATTAACAAATTTACATGGCTTTGTTTTCAGGTGTCATTATTTGTGCAATAACATTGAAAAAAATACAAAAACTTTAACTGGCTGAATTCAACCCTCGCGTTATAGGAGCCGTCCTCTCAATGAGCCCCCGCAGACGGCGGCCCATATTGTGCGCGTGCGCAACTCTAACCCGGGCCCAACCTGGCGCAAGACTCTGCGCAGGCGCAAATCTTACCTTGGCCTCTGTGGGTGGCCTTTGGTGTGCGACGCACAGTATTCTGGGAAGGCAGGAGGCGGAAATTATCTTGTCTCTTCCTCGGGCAGCTGGTGGCCTGTTCACGCTTTTCCATCTTTGTGATTTCAAGAGTTCGGAGCTTGGAAACCGTTTGCCAATATGTATGACGCGGATGAGGGTAGGTAACCGCACAGATCACACGCCGCGGCGACCCATTTACTTAGGGAAGCTGGATGGATTGGGGATTTGGGGCCTTCCCCAGCGCCCGCCGCACAGGAGTCCCCAGTCTTGTTCCCCACATCTCCTAGGCCGAAAACGGAGTTGGGATTGCGAGAGGTGGAGGGTGCTGGGTGCTGGGAACGTAACGTAAATGTTCCCAGTTAGGCTGACTCTTGGTTTGTCCACGGTCTCGTTGCATTCAATGTGATACCGCATTCCCGTACTGAAGTAGCATGCAAAACCATGAGACAGGTTCCTTTGTTTTGACTTTATCCGAAGCAAAGAGCCCCTTTTTTGATTTCTCTTAAGACCACGGTTAGCGTTTTTTTGAATAGCTCAATATTTGAGCATCAGCCTTGTGCCAGGCATTGGTGGAAGGCCCTTGGAAATACACCGCGGACAAAGAATATTGGGCAAGGGAGGATTTGGTTTAGTTTGACATTTCTTCATGTTGTCTTAAGTCTAAATAAATTCTTTATTTATATTTCGAAATATTAAGGGGGTACAAGTGTTTTTGTTACATAGCTTTTATAATGCTTTATTTAGGGCTATAAGTGTGTCCATCACCTGAGTAGTGTTCATTGTACCTGTTGGGTAGGGTTTTTTCCCCCTCCCCTTCTCTCCTCTTCTTGATTTCCAATGATTTTTACTTCTTTCTGTGCCCATCAATTAGTTTCAAATTATTAGAGAGTACACGTGGTGTTTGTTTTTCATTCTTTTTTTTTTTTTTTTTTGAGACAGAGTCTCACTTTGTTGCCCGGACTAGAGTGAGTGCCTTGGCGTCAGCCTAGCTCACAGCAACCTCAAACTCCTGGGCTCAAGCGATCCTCCTGCCTCAGCCTCCCGAGTAGCTGGGACTACAGGCATGTGCCATCATGCCCGGCTAATTTTTTCTATATATATTTTTAGTTGTCCAGATACTTTTTATTTCTATTTTTTAGTAGAGACGGGGTCTCGCTCAGGCTGGTCTCGAACTCCTGACCTCGAGCGATCCACCCGCCTCGGCCTCCCAGAGGGCTAGGATTACAGGCGTGAGCCACTGCGCCCAGCCTGTTTTTTCATTCTTGAGATACTTAGGATAATGGTCTCTAGTTCCATCCAAATTGCTGCAAAAGACATTAGTTCATATCCTTTTATGGCTGAGTAGTACTCCATTGTATATACACTACATTTTGTTAATCCATTCGTGAATTGATGGGCACTTGGGTTGATTCCACATCTTTGCAATTGTGAATTGTGCTGTAGTAAACACTCGAGTGCATGTGCCTTTTTCATAAAAGGATGACTTTTCCTTTGGGTAGATACCCAGTAGTGGGATTTCTGGATCGAATTGTAGGTCTACTTTTAGTTCTTTGAGAAATCTCCATATTGCTTTCCATAGAGATTGTCCTAATTTGCAGTTCCACCAAGAGTGTATAGGCATTTTTTTCTCTATGCATCCATGCCAGCATCTGTTGTTTTTGGACTTTTTAATACAAGCCATTCTAATAGGGATAAGGTGTTATCTCATTGTGGTTTTAATTTACATTTCCCTGATGATTAGTGATGTTGAGCATTTTTCATATGTTTGTTGGCCATTTGTCTGTCTTCTTTTGAAAAGCTTCTGTTAATGTCTTCTACCCACTTTTTAATGGGGTTGTTTGTTTTTTTCTTGCTGATTTGTTTGAGTTCTTTTTAGATTCTGGATGTTAGTCCTTTATCGGATGTATAGTTTGCGAATATTTTCTCCCATTCTGTATATTGTCTGTTTGCTCTAGTGATTATCTCCTTAGCTGTGCAGAAGCTTTTTAATCAAGTCCAATTTATTTATTTTTGTTGTTGCTGTAATTGCCTTTGGGATCTTAGTTATAAATTCTTTGCCTATGCTGATATCTGGGAGAGTTTTTCCTACATTTTATTCTAATATTTTTATGGTTTTATGCCTTACATTTAAGTGTTTTATCCATATTGAATTAATTTTTGTAAGTGGTGAGAAATAGGGGTCCTGTTTCATTCCTCTGCGTATGGCTGTCCAGTTTCCCCAGTGCCATTTACATAAATTGTCTTTTTAAAAAATTTTATTTTAATAGAATTAGAGGGTACAAGTTGAATTCTGTTACATACATTGTATAGTGGTGAAGTCTAGACTTTTAGTGTACCCATCACCCGAATAGTGTACATTGTACCCCATAGGTAATTTTTCATCCCTCATCCCCTGCCACCCTCCCTCCTGTTAAGTCTAAGTAAATTGTCTTAAAAGGTGACTTAAACATACTCTTCCCACAAGATGATAGAGTTCTCAGGTGGTATAAATTCTACTGAACAGGGCCAATACATCTTTTTTCTTTTCACATATCAAAATCTTAGTCATGTCTAGTGTGCTTTCATGTTGTTTTTTTAAAGCTCCCTCTTTCATTCTCCACACCTGCTTTTTTTTACTTTTTCTTTCTATTTATTTATTTATTTAGACAGAGTCTCGCTCTGTCACCCAGGCTGGAATGCAGTGACTATTCACAGGTGCAATCATAGTGTACTACAGCCTTCAACTCCTGGGCTCAAGTGATCCTCCTGCCTTAGCCTCCCGAGTAGCTGGGACTAGAAGAATGTGCCAGCGTGCCCAGCTAAATTTTCTTTTCTTTTTTCTTTCTTTTTTTTTTGAGACAGCTCTGTCACCCAGGCTAGAGTGCCGTGGCATCATCTTAGCTCACAGCAACCTTAAACTTCTGGGCTCAAGCGATCTTCCTGCCTTAGCCTCCCAAGTAGCTGGAACTACAGGCATGTGCCATCATGCCTGGGTAAATTTTTTTTTTTTTTTCTATTTTACTTACCCAGCTAATTTCTTTCTATTTTTAGTAGAGACAGGAGTCTCGCTCCTGCTGAGGCTGGTCTCGAACTCCTGACCTCAAGCGATCCTCCCGCCTTGGCCTCCCAGAGTGCTAGGATTACAGGCATGAGCCACACCTGGCCCGAAAGCTTAAACTTTTAAAGCTGTTTAAACTTCTGTCTCATTCATATCTGTGTCTAGAAATTTATTAGCATCATTATATTTCCTTTTGTTTTTAACTACTATCTCAGTGGAAGAAAAATTCGAAAACTTTTTTAGCATAATTTTTTGAGTGCTTTCAGGTACATTGGCCTTTCATTTTTTGCATATGCCATCCTTTCTTTCATTGTGGAGTCTTTTGCATAGTTGTTTTTCTTCTTTCTCCACTCCTCCCACCCTTACCCCCTTCCTTTCCCTGATTTACTCCTATTATAATATGAGGTGGCTGCTCAGCTTTTGGGAACTCTTCCCTGACCTCTTCAGGTCCTGGTTAGGAATGTTAGAAAATTTAGAAATTTTAAGTAAAAGGATTGCTTTTTATTCAGCAGAGAGTAAATATGTTTCTGCTACTTCAAGTCGTCAGAACAAAATGTTAACTAGTGGCATCTTACTGCAAATAAGTATGATATTTTTGTTTTTATAGATATGCAATATGATGAGGACGATGATGAAATCACTCCAGATTTGTGGCAAGAAGCGTGCTGGATTGTAATCAGGTAACTTTGGACCAAACTGAATAAGCTTTTAGGCACAATAGATTTCCTGCTTATTCTTTTCTTGATAAGTAGATGTTCTATATGAATATGCTGCATGAGAGTCTATCATTTTATTTATATATTTAACTTCTTAAAGTATTTCAGACTGGCAGAAAAGTTACACAAAGAATTACTTACACACTTCACCCAGATTTTCTAAATGTTAAGCTTATATTATATTTTCTTTGTCTTTTTCTCTCTTTTTGTATATCATTTTTTTCTGAAACATTTGAGAGTAACTTGCAGACATAAGGACATTCTTTTATGTAATCATAATACAGTGATTAAATTAATATTGATATAATAATCTAATCTGTAGACATTACCCAAATTTTACTAGTTGGCCCACTAATATTTACAGCAAAGTAAAAAAAATTTTTCTGATCCTGGATCCAGCCTAGGATCACATATTGGATTTAGTTTTCATGGCTTATTCTTCTGTCTCCTTTAATCTAGAACAGTTCCTCAGTTTTTTGGTTTTTTTTTTTTTTTGACCTTGACATTTTTGAAGAATACAGGCCAATTACTTTTTTTTTTTTTTTTTTTTTTTGAGACAGAGTCTCACTCTGTTGCCCGGGCTAGAGTGCCATGGTGTCAGCCTAGCTCACAGCAACCTTGAACTCCTGGGCTCAAATGATCCTTCTGCCTCAGCCTCCCAAGTAGCTGGGACTACAGGCATGCGCCACCATGCCCGGCTAGTTTTTTGTATATGTTTTAGTTGTCCAGCTAATTTCTTTCTATTTTTAGTAGAGACAGGGTCTTGCTCTTGCTCAGGCTGGTCTTGAACTCCTGAGCTCAAATGATCCACCCACCTTGGTCTTCCAGAGTGTTAGGATTACAGGCGTGAGCCACCGCGCCTGGCCAAGAGATGAGGTCTTGCTTTGTGGCCCAGGCCAGAGTGCAGTGGTGTGATCATACCTCACTGCAGTCCATAACTGCTGTGCTCAAGCAATACTCCTGCCTCAGCCTCCCGGGTAGCTGGGACTACAGGTGCATGCTACCACCACTGACTAATTTTTTAAATTTTTTTGCAGAGTGAGGGTCTTGCTATGTTGCCCAGGCTGGTCTCAAACTCCCAGCCTCAAGTGATCCTCTTGCCTCAGCCTCCCAAAGTGCTGGGATTACAGGCATGAGCCACTGTGCCTGGCCACTATTTGATTTCTGTGTCTGCACTACTGGCTGTGATCTGTCACCCATGCTCCATTTTTATTACCAGTCATTTGCTGAGTATTTTTATTTAAATGACGTACTCTCATCTCACTCTTAACATAATTGAAATAGAACTAATGATCTTCGACCTATAATTGACATTCTCATACATTCCCTATTTTAGTCATTGATATCACCATTGTCCCTTTTATTGAAATTAAAGTTCTTTTTGTTATCTTTGATTATCCATTTTCTTTAGTTTTCTTTCCTGAAACTTTTTTTAAAAGAAATATTTCAAAGAGGTTGAGTGAAATTTGTCTATAAAAGGACATTTGTAAACCAGGGTTTCCTTACAGTTCCTATGTTTTGCTTTAAATATTTTACCCATATAAGTTTAAATTTCTTTTCCTAAATTTAATAAATTCTACAAAGAAAATGCTCTTGGCTTCACTACTTTTTAAGATACCTTATAGTATCTTTTTCAGTGGTTGGCATATAGTGGTTGGTATTTAATGAGTATTTGTTGAATTGAATCATAATAAAAATGGGGAAATATGCTAGAGAATATCACTGAGCTGTAACTGTTGATGAACTCAAATATTTTTCCAGTTCCTATTTTGACGAGAAAGGCTTGGTCAGACAACAGCTGGATTCTTTTGATGAGTTTATTCAGATGTCTGTTCAAAGAATTGTGGAAGATGCTCCACCTATAGACCTACAAGCTGAAGCTCAGCATGCCAGTGGAGAAGTTGAGGAGCCGGTAAGATGGTTATTCTTATGAAGTTACATAGGTAAAGAAGAGTATTGCTTTGAAATTTCAGCCTTTTTCTCATCTGGCTTAAAGGTTAAAAAAAAAAAGAAAAAGTCAGGAGGAGTTTTTAGCAATGTACTCATAGCCTCTTCCGTCAGCTCCTAATTTCTTCTTACTGATGGAGAAATACATGTTTACAAGTAACCCAAAACCCTAATCCTTACTCAGATAGTAGGAATTTAATAGTTGGGAAGAGGGGGACTCAGGTATATGAACACCTAAGAGAAGTGAGCCAGAAGTAGTCATATGATTTAGATATCCCCACTTTTTTCTTTCACAGTATAAGAATCATAGAAGAAAAAGTGCTTGAAGGGCTTTTTCTCCTAATTTTTATATGTTGCATGTAAAATACAAGAGATAAAAAAGGAAAATCACCTAAATGGGTCAGCTATTTTTATTTTTATTTTTTAGTTCCTGATAGTTTTTATTCACACATATGCATGTTTTTTAGTGTTGTTAAAATTGTAGCAAGGATATAATTTTGTAGTTTGGTTTTACATGAGTGATTGTAAAGAAGTAAGTAGGCTAAAATAATGACTGTCCCCAGTTTTGAAGGAGTAGAGAGGTAGTTGTGGGAGCATGCTGGGGTTGGAGAGAGAGAGAAACAAAATGAGGAAGGGAGAGTCCCAGAAACAGAATTAGAGGGAGAGGTAATTATTTCTAGCCAGCTTAGTTTCACTTCAGTGTAGCTTACCTCCTAAAGGCTGGTCTATTATTCCCATTCTAGTTGGAGATACTACACAGAATTTTGCTTTTAAGAGCAAAAGTAATTCATTCTTCTGGGACTGTGCTGGACAAAGGGACATAAAGTACCTTTTTTATCCTTGACTCATTTTCTCTTTGGGATCTTTGCATAACAAGAGAGATAACTATAACATAGCGAATTCAAAGTGGCAATATGTAAATACTACAGGGAGGAAGAGATCGCTAAAGCTTGGTTATCAGAGCTTAGTGGACAAGATGGGACAGACTTAAGCTGACTGTGAAGGGCAGGTAGGACTTCTGTTAGGAAAGATGCTTAGGCATTTCAGCAAGAAAGTGCTTGAGGTTGGGATGGGGATTGCAGTAACCACTATGTGATTTTGGTTTATCTGTTTTTGATAGATGTTAGTGGAAGATAAGATGGAACCATATTGTCCAAGGCTTTGGTTGTCACTAGATACAACGAGAAATTGTTGAGAGATTGTCAAAGAATGTACATAAAGCATTGTTTTAGAAAAATTACTTTGGAAGTGGTGTTTACTTGGAATGAAAAGAGGCTGAGGCAGATAAAAATCTTGGAATAGCCTAGGTTTAAGATAATAATGTCCTAGACTGGGGTGATGGTGGAAATAAGGAGGGTTGGTTTCCCTTTTGTTCATTTTTACTCCTAGTTCTCTTTGCCCTTTACCTACTCCAGCGTGGGAGACTTGAGTGTCAGTAATTTGCCCTTAGCAAAGAGTCTGTTTAGTCCCATCTTCTTTTTCTCTGAGATTTGATTTAGAGAGAAATCCACTATCCATTTATCTCTGAAAAATTTTTCTAGTGGATCTTGTTTTTTCAGGCAGCAGATGAATGTTTATTTAAAAAAAAAATTTTTTTTTTGACCTGGGCTGAGCTATGGTCAGCCAGGGTTGGAAGTTCTCAGTCCTTTATATAGAATGATTAGGATTTTTTTGATGGTTTATTTTTTGTAATGTTTTATTGATTAGATTAGAGCACAGTTCTATTAAATGATGTCTGGATTAGTTATCTTTTCTTGGTTCTCTGGTCTCTTTTTACTTTTGATCCTAACTAAGGAGAAAGCACATGAAATTAGATAGATCATTAACAAAAATCCATTTTAAATGTTTGATATAAACTCAGAGCACATTATATGTACAGTCTTTATTGACTTGTGGCATATTAAGTCTCTTTTTGTCTTCTGCCTTACAAAAGTGCTTAGGTAAAAAAACTTGATATTCTAAGCAGTGTGAATGTTGAATTTAGAAAGTTCCCATATCAGTAAAATGGATTGATTTTTCCAGTTTGTAGAGCTTCTTCTATTAAAATGTTAATGGAATCCTTAAAACTTTTATGGAAAAAATTATTTACCCTTTTTATGTTTTTTGTTTAATTTCAGCCAAGATATTTGCTAAAGTTTGAACAAATTTACCTCTCCAAGCCTACCCATTGGGAAAGAGATGGTGCTCCTTCACCAATGATGCCAAATGAAGCCAGATTAAGAAATCTCACGTAAGAATTTTTTCCTTGTCAGCAGCTGATATTGAAACAGAATTCAGAAAATGTCATTTTAACCATTTGAGGATTTATGTTTGAGCAGATACCCAACTAGTATTGCTTAACTGTGATCTGCTTTTATTTTCAAAGGTATTCTGCTCCGCTTTATGTTGACATAACAAAAACAGTCATTAAAGAAGGTGAAGAACAACTTCAGACTCAGCATCAGAAAACTTTTATAGGAAAAATTCCAATTATGTTGCGGTCAACTTACTGCCTATTGAATGGCTTAACAGATCGTGATCTTTGCGAGTTAAATGAATGTCCTTTGGATCCTGGTGGCTATTTCATTATTAATGGATCAGAAAAGGTATAGTAGCATTACTTAAAAAAAAGTCACGAAATCGGCCAGGCATGGTGGCTTCCACTTGTAATCCCAGCTCTTTGGGAGGCCAAGGTGGGAAGATCACTTGAGGCCAGGAGTTCAAGACTAGCCTGGGCAACATAGCAAGACTCCTTCTCTACAAAAAATTAAAAAAATTAGCCAGGCTTGGTGGCATGCATTTGTAGTGTCAGCTTGTCAAGAGTCTGAGGCAGGACGATCACTTGAGCCCAGGAATTTGAGGTTACAGTGAGTTATTATTGGGCCACTGCACTCCAGCCTGGGCAACAGAGCAAGACCCTGTCTCTTAAAAAACATTTACAAATGATAGTTAAAATTTAAATTATTAAAGTTGAAATCAAAAAGTAGATTTTCATGCAGGATATCATAGAAGTGGCAGTTGAATCATTTTTAGGGCATAACAGCTAAACTTATATAAACCAAAGGTTTATTTAGCTATACATAAAATGCACTAAAAATTTGGTTGTTGGAGCTTATATATTTCTATGAAGCATTTTTGCAAAATGGAGTTTGGAAAGTTCAAGAATTAATGTTTCAGTGAACCTATATAATTAGATTAAATTGGGATATAGATTTTTTTACTCTTCCTTCTGCTTCATAACCTTTTGGGTTTTATGGCTGTAACTTTCTTATTGTCCATATAGGTTCTAATTGCTCAAGAGAAAATGGCAACAAACACAGTTTATGTGTTTGCCAAGAAGGATTCTAAATACGCCTACACAGGAGAGTGTAGATCATGTCTGGAGAATTCTTCCCGACCCACCAGCACTATATGGGTTAGCATGCTGGCAAGAGGAGGACAGGTATGGACTGGGCTATGGTGTTTTTGGGTTTATTCCTTTGTGCCTTGTTTTTTAATTTATCAGACTGCATTCTTAGTCCAAGAAAGCTTTTCTGGAGCACATAATTGGTATTATATGTTAGGCATTTGAAGCAGAGAAATATGATTAAAACTGAGAAATCAGGTATGTCAGTAGAGGTCAGTAAGTTTTATTTTGTTTCTGTATATGTGTACAATTAAAGAGGAAGAAATGGGAAAAAAGAAGTTGTGTAAAAGGAGCTGTTTGTTAATTTTGAAACATTCAAAGAAGGAGATACTTCACAGTCCAGCTGGGGTTTAGTATTTATCTTTCATTCTGTGCTTAGCTTTTTTCCATATTTGTCTATTCATATTCTCTCTCTTTTTTACTCCTTACCTAATTACTTCTTCCAGAGTTGCTTTGCTTTTCTTTTCCCCCAGGGGTGGGGTGGGGAGGGTGAGGAATCAGTATTCATATTCTTTTATGGCCAAAAATTATTTTGAAATAAAATATTGGGTAATTCTGAGAGAATCTTGGCAGGCAGATGGAAGAGAATGGAAGTTCTCTCAGGTCTAAATGACCAGCCTGCCTGTAAAATTAGTGAACCTGTTTCAGTGGTTTTGAAAAGCAGCCATAGGAGGTTCCTTGGAGTATGGGAGAAATACTGTTTTTGAAATATCTACAATGAACATATATACTACATGGGTTTTTAGACGTTTTTATATTGCTGTGAACTTTTGTATATTCAGATTCTAATGATATTTTATTTTTCTAGGGTGCAAAAAAGAGTGCTATTGGTCAGCGCATTGTGGCAACTCTACCATATATCAAGCAGGAAGTTCCCATCATTATTGTTTTCAGAGCATTAGGTTTTGTGTCTGACAGAGATATTTTAGAACATATTATTTATGATTTTGAAGATCCAGAGATGATGGAAATGGTAATGTGAAAGCAAAACATATTCATAGTGTTGAGACTTGCTGATTGTTGCTAACCTTAAGATGTAGTAGAAAGCTGCTCTGAAGAGCAATTTAGGTGTCACAGTTCTCACGCCACTTACTGTGTAATGAAAACCTTCGGTGCTGCCTAGGCCTTTCTCCTGACAGTTCTGTGTAAAATAGACGTGAAAACTAGAGGCAGCCAGAGTTCAATGACAGCAGCAAGAAGAATAAGTAGCAAAGAAAATGGTAAAAGCACACCAGCCTGGCGCAATTTAGTAAAAAGGGAAAATGCATAGTCGATACCTATTTTCAAGACAACTTTTTATGTTGAAATAATTTTGAACTTAAAAGCTGTCAGAATAGTACAGAGAACTCTTGTATAATCTTCACCCCGATTGACTAGTTGTTAATTTTGCCACATTTGCTTTATCATTCTTTCTTTCTATAGATACACATTATTGTTATTACTTGTTTTGGAATGTTTGAAAGTCAGGTACAGGCATCATGCCCTTAACTCCTAAATACTTTGCTATTTATTTCCTAAGAACTAGGACATTCACTTACATAATCATAGTATAATTATTAAAATTAAAAAATTAACTAGATACAATACTATTAAAGATTTTACTCAGATTTTTGTCAATTGTCCCAATAATGCCCTTAATAGCATTTTTGCTAGTTCAGAATTCAGTTCAGAATCATGCATTGCATGTTTTTAATGTCTTTTTAAATCTTTCCTCAGCCTTTCTTTGTCTTTCAAAGCATTAAAATTTTTAGAGTGGATAGGCCATTCATTTTGTAGAATTCCCATCAGTTTGGGTTTTTCAGATAGTTCCTCACAATTAGATTCAATTTTTGCATTTTTTTGGCAGGAGATATACAAAAGTAATTGTGTGCTTCCCAGGGCATCTTATCAAAAGTCACATGATGTCATTTTGTCCCGTTATTGATAATGTTAACTTTGATCACCGTGGTGTCTGTTAGGTACTTCCACTGTAAAGTTACTATTTTTGTGGGAAGGTTTTTTGAGTCTAGATAAATATTCATTTCTTCATCAGTTTTTTTTCATTGATGATCCTTGTCTGAATAGTGTAATAGTCTTTGTTGCCCTAAATTGTCCATAGTTTTTAGTACTACCTAAGGTAGAAATAAGGTAAAATGCAGGCTAAACGTTTGTCACAAAGTTAGAGTGGAATACATTTTAGTTATTAGAGTTTTTTTTTTTTTTTAAAGAGACAAGGTCTTGCTCTGTTGCCCAGGCTGGAGTGTAGCACCTTGATCGTAGCTCACTTTAACCTTGAATTCCTGGGCTCCAGTGATCCTCCTGCCTCAGACTCCCAACTAGCTGGGACTGCAGGTATATGCCACCATGCCCAGCTAATTTTTTTTTTTTTGTAGAGATGGTGTCTTGCTATGTTGCCCAGTCTGGTCTCGAGCTCCTGGCCTCAAGTGAGCCTCCCCTACTTGGCTTCTCAAAGTGCTAGGATTACAGACATGAGCCACCATACCCAGCCAGTTATTAAAGTATTTATTGGTGTGGTTTCATGACAAAAATGGGTTTTAGTTAGATTTTACTTTTAGCTTTTACCAGTAGTCATGTGCCTTTTTATTTTTTAACCCTTAAAAATTTAATTTGTAAAAGAAAAGATTATGTTATCTTTTATTTAAAAGGTATCCTAAATGATTCAAACTGAATTCAGATTGTATCCAATCTGGAATTTTCTTAGTAAAGTGAAAGACTTGATTTACTTTATGTATATATTGTCTTTTTGACAAATACTGTTTGTTTTTTCAGCACTTACGAAGCTTAGGCCAATTGTTACAAATCTGTGAGTCAAACATTCACTTTATGAAAGTGTTCTATTGTTTTTTCTAAAAGTATATCATTATTGTTATTCCTTTTTCCCAATCTATATTAACCTTAACAAAACAGTTTTGTAACAACCATGGCAGTTTTCTTTAAAAAGATCACTTTAATCTGCTGTGCTTTCTGTGGACTCACTTTGAACTGGTTTACGTTCCCTTTTTCTGGTCTTGGTTCCATGATTGGAATTTAGATGTTTAAACTTGTGGATCAGTGATAAAAAAAAAAGACATAGGAAGCAAACCAAGAAAGGCATTTCAGCATATGTGATAGGATTAAAGGGAATTTACAGAGGCCAGAGTTACCCTCATTTCTCATGTTCGTCATTGTATGTAATTAGAAATCTGGAATGTTAGAACTGGAGTGGAACTTAAAAATTATTTTAAGTAACCCTTTTGTAGGTGAGGAAACTGATTACCTGGCTGCTCACAGATAGTGGCAGGTGTGGAATGCAGGTCTCTAACAATGTGCTTTTAAAATAGTTTCCTTGTTTGAGTTACAGTGAGCTATGATCGGGCCACTGCACTCCAGCCTGGGCAGGAGAGTCAGACCCCGCCTCAATATAAAAAACAAATGAATAAATTAAATAGTCTGCTTTACAAAATATTGAGTGGTTTTATTTACAGGTTAAAAATTTCTGGCCAGGCACAGTGGCTCATACCTGTAATCCTAGCACTCTTGGGAGGCCGAGGCGGGAGAATAGCTCGAGGTCAGAAGTTCAAGACCAGCCTGAGCAAGAGCGAGATCCCGTCTCTACCAAAAATAGAAAGAAATTATCTGGACAACTAAAAGAATATATATAGAAAAAAAAAATTAGCTGGGCTTGGTGGCACATGCCTGTAGTCCCAGCTACTCGGGAGGCTGAGGCAGAAGGATTGCTTGAGCGCAGGAGTTTGAGGTTGCTGTGAGCTAGGCGGATGCCACGGCACTCCAGCCCAGGCAACAGAGTGAGACTCTGTCTCAAAAAAAAAAAAAAAAAAATTTCTTAATACTGAAACTGAAAACGATCTGGCACATTTATTCATTTGTAGCTCACTAAGTTATGATTTGACTATGAAACATCTCTAAACTGGTTTTAGATATCTGGAAGGAACTTCATTTTGCCACTGGTCATTAAAATGTAAAAAAGAGACAAAAACACGCTACTTTTTTTTTTTATAATGGAATTATTTGTGTCTTCCTAGAAAGTAGAATTGCCTGTGCTGATGAGCAGACTTTGTTAGAGATCTCTAGATCTCTGAGGTGTCTTGTAAGATTTTGTGATTCCTTGACTTTCTAAAAGTATTCACATATTTGAGTATGATCATAGGGCTACTTGGCATGTTATAAATTAGGTGATGACTCATTTTTAAGGTGAAAATATGAATTTGAAAATAACTTCTATTTAAATTATTTGATAGGTTAAACCCTCTCTCGATGAAGCTTTTGTCATCCAAGAACAGAATGTTGCACTAAATTTCATTGGTTCAAGGGGGGCAAAGCCTGGTGTTACTAAAGAGAAAAGAATTAAATATGCAAAAGAAGTCTTACAAAAAGAAATGCTCCCTCATGTTGGTGTCAGTGATTTTTGTGAGACCAAAAAAGCCTATTTCTTGGGGTATGTTAAATTTCATTTTAAGTTCTTTCCTAAGATATAGTTGAGGTAAAGTTTTTTCTTAAAGCTAAAAATGTCAAAAATGATGTTTTTAATATATAAATTAAGGGAAAAATAGCCAAAAACTGCTTTTTTTTTTTTTTTTTTGCCCCATATCTTTTAATTCTTTTTTTTTTTTTAGGTATATGGTTCATAGGTTACTTCTAGCAGCTTTGGGTAGAAGAGAACTGGATGACAGAGATCACTATGGAAACAAAAGATTGGATCTTGCTGGGCCGCTGCTTGCATTCTTATTTAGAGGGTAAGGAATTAAAGAATAAATAAAATCATTAAGGAGGTTTCACTTCTGTTTTCTTGAGACAGTTTCACATTGTTGCCTGGCATAGAGTGCTGTGGCATCAGCCTAGCTCATAGCAGCCTCCAGCTCCTGGGCTCAAGTGATCCTCCTACTTCAGCCTTCCTAGTAGCTGGGACTACAGGTGTGCAGCACCACGCCCAGCTAATTTTTTCTATTTTTAGTAGAGATGGGGTCTCGCTCTTGCTCAGGCTGGTCTCCAACTCCTGACCTCAAGTGATCCTCCTGCCTCGGCCTCCCAGAGTGCTAGGATTACAGGCGTGAGCAACCTCGCCTGGCTGAGATTTTACTTTAGATCGGTCATTGCACATAGAAGGACTGAACTGTCTCGTACCTATATTGGTACTTAAAAAGTGAGCTACATTCTCTCTGCTGTTTGCCCAGATTTAGTTCTAGTTCATGTCTGGGAAAGTCAAGTTTATGAGGACAATTTATTACTCGTTTGTATTTTTCTTTTGTCTGGTAGCTTTATGAGATGTTTGAGAAAGCTGAATATTGCCTTGATTTTCTTAGCACTAATATTGGAATTCTTTTTTGTTTCTTTTTCTTTTTTTTGCTAACATTTACAAAGCAGAGATGGAATTGAAGAATTATTTCTGCTTTTTTATTTTATAAACACACAAAACTTAGAGGGAAATATATAAAAATATTAGTGATTATTACAGGATTGGGTTTATGTGGTTTCTGTTTTATTCTTGATGTTTTTATATTTTCCATATTTTCTATAATAAACTTGTTATACTTTTATAATTAGAAAAGTATTACTTGTAAAAACAAAATATGTAGACAATAGAAAAAGGCTAGTAGTAGCAGTGTTTTGCACGTTTTGTTATTTAGTGTGTTGTAGATTAGTGTTTTTCAACCTTTTTTTGTTATTGCCCCACTGAAGAGCCTCTTTTGACATTTTTTCCTAATCACTCCCCCTGCCACATATGTTCATGTACTGTATGTGTATGTCTGTGCTTTATACATAAAAAGAGTAAAACTTTCACTGTACCTGAACCATTTTTGCCCCTCCCTGGCAATTTTTGCAATATTATCTCTGTTGAGAATGCATGTTGTAGACCTCCACATGTTTAAATCAATACCACTTTATTTGGCAGTATGTTTAAGAATTTGCTTAAAGAAGTGCGGATCTATGCACAGAAGTTTATTGATCGAGGAAAGGATTTTAACTTGGAATTGGCAATCAAAACAAGGATTATATCTGATGGCCTCAAATACTCTTTAGCTACTGGAAACTGGGGCGACCAAAAGAAAGCTCATCAAGCCAGAGCTGGAGTATCTCAGGTAAGGGTGTCAACTTCAACTATGACTACAGGTTCGATAGGAAAAATGTAATAGGACTAGTAGATTCTTTTATTTGTTGAATATAAATTATTTTGCTTCTTTTTCTTGGTCACATGTAAAATCATTGGGGCCTTTTGGATTATGAAAATGAAATTTTTCTTAAATTAGCTATTAGCATTACTAAGAGAAGCAAAGGTTTTGGCTTGCAGTTTAGAAACTCAAGATAATTAATAAATTAAAGTAGGTGTTTGGGAGCTGAGACGTCCATGTTAGTGAAATTTTTATGTCTTAAAACCTCCCTGTTAGAAGCTAACCCAGAGAAAATTGTTGGAAAATATAGTACTTCTAACACTGATTTCTATATGTTGATCTGTTGCATATACACTGACTGCAGTAGCTAATCTCAGATGGAGTAATGGGGAAAAAAGCTTTTTAAAAAGTGTCTCACGAGGCATTTTTTCCCCTAGGTATTAAATCGCCTGACCTTTGCATCTACTCTTTCTCATCTGCGTCGTTTAAATTCTCCTATTGGTAGAGATGGCAAACTAGCAAAACCAAGACAGTTGCATAATACACTGTGGGGAATGGTGTGTCCCGCTGAGACCCCAGAGGTAATGCATTGGAATTTATGTTCAGGGGAATACAAAACATAGTGGGCATGGTGGTGTGCACCTGTAGTCCCAGCTACTTGGGAGACTGAGGTGGGAGGGTTGCTTGAGCCCAGGAGTTCCAGGCCAGCCTGGGCAGCATAGTGGGACCCTGTCTCTTAAAAAAAAAATTTTAAAAATAAAAATAATTTATGTTCAGGACAAAAAGTTAGTAATTATGTAAAGCATAATTACTTTTAGAAGTAGGTTTTTTTAATTATGCAGTGTGATTTGGAACTAAGATATTTGTAATTTTGTTCTTAGAGAAAGAGTAAATCTTGAAATCCAGTTGAAGGAAAAATATTTATGGAAAAGAATTTTGGTAACTGTGTAAAATCAGTATGAATAATACTTGGTTTATTCCTTAGGGCCATGCTGTAGGACTTGTGAAGAATTTAGCCCTGATGGCTTATATTTCAGTGGGATCTCAACCGTCTCCAATTCTGGAATTTTTAGAAGAATGGAGTATGGAAAATTTAGAAGAAATTTCTCCTGCAGCTATTGCCGAGTGTGTATATATGGAGTTTTCTTTTCAAAATAATGTTAATCCTTATTTACAGTTTAATATAGAATTGCTAAGTGCAAAATACTTTCGGTTTTTCGTTTTAGTGCGACCAAGATTTTTGTTAATGGCTGCTGGGTTGGAATACATAAAGATCCTGAACAACTTATGAACACCCTAAGGAAATTGCGGCGCCAGATGGACATCATTGTGTCTGAAGTAAGAATCTTTAACTAGCTAAGAGGGCGTGTTCTGTGGGTTTTCTAAACAGGCCTAAGACTAGTGAAAGTTATCTTTGCTCTGGCATCTTTCTTTGAACTGTATTCCCTTAAATTTTATTTATTTTTATTTTTTATTTATTTATTTTTTAGTCGACACGGGATCTTGCTCTTGCTCAGGCTGGTCTCAAACTCCTGGGCTCAAGCAATCCTCCCACCTCGGCCTCCCAGAGTGCTTGGATTACTGGTGTGAGCCACCATGCAGGCCCTATATTCCCTTAAATTTTTCAGTGTATTGTCAGAAGTCTAGGTGATGTTTTCAGCAGAATTTAATTATAAGTGATTGCTTGCTTTAATCTCTAGATATACACTCCTAAAAATTTTGACACATACTTTAAATTATTAAATTGTATTTTAGAAAAGTGATATTTTAAAGTAAAACAATTCTCGGGAATTTTTTTTTTATAAAGCTGAGAATTATTAAATTGTATTTTAGAAAAGTGATATTTTAAAGTAAAACAATTCTCTTGGGAATTTTTTTTTATAAAAGCTGAGAATACTTAAAGAGGGAATAATTATCTCTGATTTATCTTTTGTCTGAATCCAGCGTTTCATTCATAAAATGTGATATACTTGTAATAGATTCTCTTACGTTTTGGTGGATAAGTGAAGTGTTTTGGGATTAGGATGGATTTTTAAAAAATTTTTTAACATATAATTTGAGCTTTAATATGCCCCCAAATAGGGCATTACTATACTGTTTGAGGAATACACATCCAAAACATTATAATTTCAACATGTTATCAATATAAAAATTGTTAATGAGCTATTTTACATTTTTTGTACTATCTTTCAAATCTGTTGTGTAATTCATACTTACAGTGGACCTCTCAATTCAGAATGGCCACATTCCAAGTGCTCAGTAGTCACACGTGGACAGTAGCTACTATATTGGATAGTTAGACTATAAGCTGTTTGTCTGATAGGTGAGCGTGGGTGGTCATGCTTCAGACTGGGAAAGTATGGTCTAGGCAAAGCCATACAGGGCTGGTTAGTGGAAGGCTACAGGATGAAGTACGTGTAATTAGCAAAGAGCCAAAATAAGAAATTACCATACACTGGTGTTTGTGGTATTGAAAAACACATTTTTCATATTACGTTAACTTGCATGACATTATTACCAGATGTTGTTTTTTAGTTCTATAATTACCAGTTTTTTGTTTATGAAATTTTAAATTATACCTAAGTTTTTAACATACTGAACAATGGTAAACTAAGATTTCTCCATTTTATTTGATAATTGGTTGCTCCAGAAATTTAGTAGGAATTTTATTATATTTTTCCCCGTTTCCTCCCTTTAAGTTTTATTGTATTTTTAGCTGAGCCTTAATGGTACAGAGAAAATAAAAGTTCATGAAACTGTTTTGTCTTTTCATGTATAGGTTTCTATGATCAGAGATATTCGAGAGAGGGAGATTCGTATTTACACAGATGCAGGCCGTATTTGTAGACCTCTTCTTATTGTGGAAAAACAAAAGCTACTTCTGAAGAAGAGACATATTGACCAATTGAAAGAGAGAGAATATAACAACTACAGGTAAAAACACGTAATGAGAAAAATGTGTACATTTAAAAAGTTGAGATAGAATTTACATACCATAAAACCAAGCATTTTTTAAAAGTATATGTTCAGTGATTTGTAGTATAGTCACAAGATTGTGTAACCATCACCACTATCTAATTCCAGAATATTTTCATTGCCCTAAAAAGAAACCCTGTACCATTTGTTTTTCTTAATATTTATTATGAAGCAAGGGACTTGTAGGATTTTGTTTAAACATAAAAGTCTTTGTGATGTATTAAATCTAATAATGAAAAATAGCCTATATAATGTAAACGTAATATATTGCACATAGCAAATAATATATAACATAATTATATGAATAATATAATAAGAAATTTAATAAAAGGATGAAACTGCTTTAAAAATTTTAGTAATTTATGAATATATATATTCTTATTGTAAAAAAATTTCAAACAATATGTATAACAAAAAAATTTAAAAGACCTCCAATTTATACTCTCTTCTTCACAATACTGGCAACAGTTAAGTGTATCTTCTACCAGGCCTTATTCTATGTATTTATGTACTCACTCTCTGACCCCACAAGTACAATTTCTTTAAAACAAAGCAAAACAAACCTTTATAATTGTAGTTATGGGATCATGCTTTATATTATTGTGCAGCAACTTACTTTTTTCTCTGTTAACAATCGCACAACCATGCCGGAACTCTTTCCTTTTCAGTACATAAAAATATGAGAATACCTTTTTTTTTTTTTTTAAGTAGGAGGACTAGTTAGTTGAAATATCTCAGGAAATAGGAAATTGAGTGAATTCTTTTTTAGTTGGCAGGATCTTGTGGCCAGTGGGGTAGTGGAATACATTGATACCCTAGAAGAAGAGACGGTGATGCTTGCGATGACTCCAGATGATCTACAGGAGAAAGAAGTGGCCTATTGTTCCACATATACACACTGTGAGATCCACCCATCCATGATCCTTGGTGTCTGTGCATCTATTATTCCCTTTCCTGATCATAACCAGGTTGGTTTCACTTTTTATCTTTTGATTTATAAGGAATTGGGGAAGTAATAAAAACTGGATGTTAGTCTATAATCTCTTCCTGAGGGAAAAAAGCCTTTTAATGAAAAGCCTGTGAACGCCTACGGAATGAGCATTTGACATCCTTGCTGTTGTTTCATTGGTAAGATCCATAATTGATTATTCCAGATGGTTATCACTTATTTTTCAGAACATAGAAATTTTACCAGTCATATTTCTAATTTATTGTCAGAGTCTTTTCCTGTAGAAATACTAAATTTTCATTGATTCTGCTTTTCATTTCTACCCTTAGTCCCCTAGAAACACATACCAGTCTGCTATGGGTAAGCAGGCTATGGGAGTATATATCACCAACTTTCACGTTCGTATGGACACATTGGCCCATGTTCTCTATTATCCTCAAAAACCACTTGTGACTACAAGATCTATGGAATATCTACGATTTAGAGAGCTACCAGCAGGTATGTTCAGTTTTGTTCTACATTTTTTAAGACCCTGCCACGCTTAAGACGCTTTTCTGAGTGCTTGGGAGAGTTAAAAAAAAATGCATCTGATACAGTGTCCATTCTCATGGAATTTATAATGTGGTGGGAAACATGAACATAGTAAAAAGGTGGATATATGGGAAGTGTTGTAATGGAGGTACAAAGTTCTTTGGAAGCACAGATTGATGGAAATGACCAATTCCTGTTAGAAGTCTAGAGCCCAGTTTCATGGAGAAAGTGGCATTTTAGACTAAAGTTGGTGAAGGGATATTTGAATTTGAAAGACAGTTTGAGCAAGTGCCTAGATGCATGAAGGCATGGGATATGGGAACAGTTAGTCATGTCAGTTTATTGTGTCTGGAGTGTAAATATATGAGAATGAAGCTTTGTCTCATAGTGTGAAAGGAGCCTGAACAGGTTGAATTTTATTTTGAGAATGAAGACTGACCCTCCCTCTCTCTCTCCCTTCCTTCCTATATATAGTAATATACATATATATATAGGCACAGAGGACTGAGTTCAACCATCCAACCTTTTTGAGCAGGGAAGTAATACAGTTAGATATTTGTTTTAGGAATATCGTTCTGACAGCAATGTAAACAGTAGATTAGAATCAGGTACTGGATTAGCAGGGAGATAATTTAGAGATTTTGTAGTAGTCTAAGTGTGAGATGGTGAGGTCCTGAAGAAATGAAAAAGAATGATAGATGAGACACTTTTTGAAATACATTTGATAGGACTTGCTACTGGTTGGACATGGAACAGTGAAGAGAGGAATTGGAAATATCATTGGTGTTTGTGGCTTGGGTGATTAAGGAGAGAGGTGCTATTAATAAGATTGAGAGCATGTTAGAAGGAAGACGAGATTTTAGAGTTAAGAAAATAAATTATGTTATGGGTATGTTGAATCTGAGTTGCTACCAGGACACTAAGAAGTGATCTTCCAACAGGGAGTTGCAAATGTGATTTGAAAGAAGGTCAAATCTAGAGATGTAAAATTTTTTATATATTAAATGATAGTTATAGATTACTATGAAATTGCTTAGGGATAAGTCAGAGTGAGAGAAAGGCCACAGACAGGCAACCTTATGCACCAGGGAGTGTTAAAGGAGACAGTAGTTCTTTAGCACTATTGTCTTATTACATTAACAGACTTTTGGCTTTCAGTGTGGGTAATGTTTATTATTTATTTCATTAGTAAAATTTGTCTTTAGTGGCTCTAAATTATTAACTGTAATAGGGGCTTTCTAACATTTTGATAGCAAATTCTCGTAGGTTAAAATGATTTATTTTCAGAGTCCTCCACAAGGGGTTACTGTTGCCTAGAAAAACAGTATCTGTTAGGTTGTCTACAATACGCTCTCATCTTTGGGCTGTGCTTGCAGTGCTGTGTTTTCTTCAACTTTTACAGTACAGTTTCGTTATGGCTAGAGAAGAAAAGAAATTAGTGAAGGATTGGATTTGAAAGGAAATGTTCCTTCTTTTGTTGCTAGTATGAAGTGGGGCACCCTGGCTGGGAAAGACTGCATGCTTTTCTGTCTGTTATTCTTGCCTTTCTCACGGTAGCTTTTCAAAAAACTTTTATTTTGAGATAATTCCAAACTTACAAAAAAGTTGTAAGACTAGTGCAGAGAACTCCTATATACTCTATCCAGATTTCCTAGTTAACATTTTATCACATTTGACTTATCAGTCTCTCTCTTGTTCTCTCTCCTCCTGAATCATGTGAGAGTAAGTTGCAAGCATGAAATCACATGACTCTGTAAAATTCTTCAGTGTGTGTTTCCTAAAAACAAGGACATTCTCCATAGTACAACCAGCAAAACACTAATAGCCATCTAGTCTGCGGTCCCCACTTCAAATGTAGCCAGCAGAGTAGCTGCCTCACAGATGCTTTGACAGTTACCATGGTAGAAAACACCCAAGCATTTATGACCAATATGATTGAATAAAATTGATTTAAAAGAAAGGGCAATTTTTCTTTGTTTCTCAGATGATGCTTTAACGTATGCTCTTCAATTCCCGGCAGGTATCAACTCAATCGTGGCCATTGCGTCATACACGGGATATAATCAAGAAGACTCTGTTATCATGAATCGTTCAGCTGTAGACCGAGGCTTTTTCAGGTCAGCTTTTCATAAAATTCGTCAAAACACAGATACAGTGGAAATATTAGTTTTTTAATCAAAAAAGTAGATTTGACTATGTCTACTCCAGAAAGTAGAAGGCCTGGTTGATGGTCAACTCAAGACACTACTTATGTATCTCAGGATTTTCAGATGCTAATATTTTGAGCCTTTTTTTTTTTTAAAGCAAATACATATTTGCATTTAGATAATATAGAAATGCCTAAAGAAGAAATAAAAATAAACCCATGATCTTAGAACCTGTAAATAACTACTGGCAAAATTATGGTGTATTTTCTTTTTATTCTTTTTTCTATTATGCTTCAGTTTGATTGTTTCATTGACAAACAGATTGATCTCAAATCCACAGCATATGAAGACTGTTTAAAAAGCTGGGAATTGAGAGGAGGGGATGGATTTTTCTTTTTCTGTGTTGTTTCAAAAGATAGCACTAAGACCAGAGGAGGGACATTATAGCTTAATGTAAAAACTTCTTAACTGGGAATATTCAAGTAAATCCTGGGTAATCATCTCTCAGGGTTATGTGGAAGCGATTCTTGTATTGGGTAGGAGGTTGGACTCAGTGACCCTGGGTCCTTCCTGTTCTCACAGACAATTCCAGGTGGGTAAGGCTATGGGTCAAATGCTACATGAATGGTCCATGTGATAACACTTAGGATTTATCTTTGATCCTTAATATAGTTACTCTTGTCCCAGATTCATGGTTGAAATTGTCTCTGAAATACCAATTAAGTGAAAAATTGTTGGCATATTCTAACTCCCTTTTTAAAAAAGAAAATAGAAGTTACCTTTAGAACCATGTGTTTTTAGGTCTGTTTTCTATCGCTCATACAAAGAACAGGAGTCTAAAAAAGGATTTGATCAAGAGGAAGTTTTTGAGAAACCTACACGTGAAACATGCCAGGGTAAGTGACACTGATATTTAAATTAGGAAATTCAGAGTTAACTTACTGGGGGTTTCCTAAGTAATTTTGCTGGGTTGTGTCCCCTTGGCACCTCTGCCCCCCGTTTTTTTGCAATGGAGGAGTATGTTTTCATGTCATTCTTAGAGCTCACATTTAAGAAAATATATATATTTGCCAAAAGTCTTTGTAGCTGGGAGTGGGCTTTCTGTAGACCTCCCCTCCATGTAGGTTCTGCATCGAGGAGGAAATTTAGGAAATGAGAGGTCATGTCAATCCATGGGACACACCTCACTGCCCCATTCGCACTTGTGCTTACTTGTCCTTCAGTTTATGCGTTTGCATGGGAACTTCCCCTTCCTCCCAGATTGTGGTGTGATCATAATATTTGTTCAGCCACAATATTTGTAAACATTTAAAAAACAAATAATGAGAGGGTACCTGGCATTTGTTGTTTCTTCTAGAAAACTCAAACTTACTTTCCACTTACCATTTACTTTCACAGACATTTAAAAACTACTTATACACTGGGAGGGATGGGACGTCCCAGGGAAATGGGGTGTCTCTACTGTAATTTTGGCTGCTAGTAGCATTGCATGAGATAAAATGTGTTCTGTTTCCTTAGATATCTACCTGTTACCCCTTTTCTGTTGGGTGGTTCTAGGTAGCAGTGAATTGATGTCCAGTGGAGTTAAGATCTTGTAAGATGAAATTCAGTTTCTGTGGGAGGATGTGTGCAGAGGGCGTAGATATTCTTTCTCATGTAACATAGAGATCAGAAGATCACAATATACTTATCCAAAGTCACTGAGCAAATGTCTGTCATGGGAGAATCTGATTCGTCAGTGCTCAGTGTTCTTTTTCTTTAAAGACTTTTTTTTCATGCAGACTGTGGTATTACAGAGTTCAGAATAGTTTGTAATATTTGGAATAAGAGCATTGGGTGTTAGTAAACATGATTCACATTGTTAGAGATTCCTGTAACTTCTCTCTAATTTGGAACTGATTCATGTATATGGTTTTTAATCTTTGTCAGGGATTATGTGACATTTAAAATACTTTTCTATATGGTAGTATAATGTCAGAAAATTCTGTCTGTTTCCTCACAGGTATGAGGCATGCCATTTATGACAAGCTGGATGATGACGGTTTGATAGCTCCAGGGGTTCGCGTGTCAGGGGATGATGTTATTATAGGCAAGACAGTCACCTTGCCTGAAAATGAAGATGAACTGGAGAGCACCAATAGACGCTATACCAAGAGAGACTGTAGCACTTTTCTCAGAACTAGCGAGACGGGCATTGTGGATCAGGTTATGGTAACGCTCAACCAGGAAGGATATAAATTTTGTAAAATAAGGGTGAGTATAGCTTTGTCTGTGTTGCTAATTTTAGGAAGTAAACCACATCCCCTTAACTAATCTATTTGTATGTGAATTCAGGTACGCTCTGTTAGAATTCCACAGATTGGAGACAAATTTGCCAGTCGACATGGTCAAAAGGGTACTTGTGGTATTCAATACAGACAAGAGGTAGGTGTCTGTAATCTCTGTCACTCCTAACCCAAGGTTTTGTTGAACATTTTATTAAATCAAAATTGGCTTTAACTTAAGAGCCCCAAGATGGTAAAGGCTTACCTTTTTAATTGTAGTGTTGAGTAAGTATATGGATGTACCATGTTGAACATAATTTGGAGCTAAAAAAATTCAGTTGGCAGGGGGAGTGTCAGTTCTAGTATTATAGCTGAGAGTAAGAGATTTAAATATTTTTAAGTCTCTTCAATATTTTCTTTATAGGACATGCCTTTCACCTGTGAAGGTATCACTCCTGATATCATCATAAATCCCCATGCCATCCCCTCTCGTATGACTATTGGCCACTTGATTGAATGCCTTCAAGGGAAGGTAAGAGATTTTCTTCAAAAATGTACATTCCAAATTGATATTTCTTCCAAAACGACAATAGGTGGTACTTTGTAAAAAGCTAGTATGATACTTATTTTCCTCTTTCAAATTGGTTATGCTTCTGCTTTTTTTTTTAAAGACATTTACAAAATTATGGTCAAGTCAGAATTTTGGTAAGGTATACTATTAATACGTCCAGTCTGTATATCTAAATGTTACCCTTTTGACTGCTTTTCTATAGATGAAGAGTTAATTCATTGGTGGTTAGTTCAGTGTGAACTTAATAATTTTATAGCTGTATTATCAGCTATGTGTGTATCTTTCAGTGGATGTTTTCTATTTTTAAATATCTTGTTAAGGTAGAATGGCTATAGAGTGGTTTTAGGGCATTAAAATGTTATTTTCCTTGAGCCATCAGAAATATTTGGAGTCTTATTCTTTTTGTACCTCATCCTATGGATGGATTTCTATTTCTTATGATTGAGTTTTTCTTTATTATGTAAATTAATTTGTTATAAATATTTTGTATAAGGTAATAAAATGAACCTTAATATATCATAGCTTTCTATAACGTAGATTTAAAGTTCAAAATCTTCTCCATCATGGAAAGGATTTTTTTCCAAGTGTATTTTTGTTGATATATGACTTAAGGGGAAACAAGATGAAGCAACATTTTAAAGACTACTTTTTTTTAAAGGTCTCGGCTAACAAAGGTGAAATTGGTGATGCCACTCCATTTAATGATGCTGTTAACGTGCAGAAGATTTCTAATCTTTTATCTGATTATGGCTACCATCTCAGAGGAAATGAGGTAGATTTGCTCCTACAGTAGTAATTTGTTATGTGTATTATTTTTGTATGTCTGTAGTTTTATTCCTAAAAAGATAAAACCTTTTATTGAAGTGTAACACCTACTTCCAATATGTGCACATACCCTAAACGTACAGCTTGATGAATTTTCACAAAGTGAAACAGCTGTGTGGCTAGCATCAAGATCTAGAAAAGAAAATTACCAGAACCTTTTTAGGCCTAGAAGCCCCTTCTAGTCCCTGCCTTCCCACTCCCACCCCAAGCTAACTACTCTCTTGACTGCCAACATTATAGATTAGTTTTGTCTGTTTTTGGTTTTATACAAATGGAATTATATAGTATATACACGTATCTTCTTTGAAGTTGTCTAATATTTTAGGTCTTTGCTTTGAAATCCGTGTCTGTTTCAGGTCCTGTACAATGGCTTCACTGGTCGGAAAATCACGTCACAGATTTTCATTGGCCCCACTTACTACCAGCGTTTGAAGCATATGGTGGATGACAAGATTCATTCTCGTGCGAGAGGACCTATTCAGATCCTTAACCGACAGCCCATGGAGGGTAGATCTCGGTAAGAGAGCGGAGTCATCATCATTGTTATTATGAATTAGGCTTTTAGTGTGAAAAATGTCAAATACATACAAAAATAGATGTAGTAGTGTAATGAATGTCCGTGAACCTGTCACCCCACTTCAGCAGTTAACAACTCATGGCCAGTCTTGTTGTATCCATCTCCCCTCCCACTAACCCCTGATTACTTTTCAGCAAAGTCCAGACATCATATAATTTCTTCAGTAAATATTTCAGTATTTATCTTTAAAAGTGTGGTTCTCAAGTCTTTCAGTCCTAGGACCCCAGAGAGCTTTTGTTTATGTGAATTATATCTATTGATATTTATCCTATTAGAAAGTAAAACTGAGGCTGGGCATGGTGGCTCACTCCTGTAATCCTAGCACTCTGGGAGGCCGAGGCGGGCGGATTGTTTGAGCTCAGGAGTTCGAGCGAGAGCGAGACCCCGTCTCTACTAAAAATAGAAAAGAATTATTTGGACAGTTAAAAATATATATAGAAAAATTAGCTGGGCATGGTGGCACATGCCTGTAGTCCCAGCTACTTGGGAGGCTGAGGCAGAAGGATCACTTGAGCCCAGGAGTTTGAGGTTGCTGTGAGCTAGGCTGATGCCACGGCACTCTAGGCCGGGCAACAGAGTGAGACTCTGCCAAAAAAAAAAAAAAAGAAAGTAAAACTGAGAAAGATTTAAAATATTTATTAATTTATTTTAAAAAACACTCATAAACTCATTACATGTTAACATAAATAACATGTTTAATGAAAAATAAACATATTTTCCAAATAAATTTGACAAGAGTGACATTGGTTTATGTTTTTGCAAATCTCTTTAATGAGCTGGCTTATTAGAAGATAGCTGGATTCTTGTATCTACTTGTGCAGTCATTCCTTTGCGATGTTTTAGTTTTTGTATATCATATATAATCTATTATCATATTAATTATACATCAATAATATATTTAATCTATATTATATTAAATGTAATATTTAATATTTTTATATTTACATATGTGAGGAAAATCTGACCTCACATAGATACGTGGTTGGAAAAGGGAGGAATATTTTGATTTTCCAGGTAATTGTGGACATTATTCTTTGATTCTCCACCAAAACGACAAGTTGTAGTTTCTTAAAGGTTGTGATGTAGAGTCTGAAACCCTATCAGTGAACTGTTTATATTTACTATGTTAAAATCCATTGGTTTGTCTTGCACATGCATAATTTTGTAGCATCATAATTGGTCATTTTGAAAATGTTGGTTTCACTTAGGTATGCAGGTTTTCAAATGTTGACACATTTCATTATACAAGAAAAAATAATCATGTTTGTTAATATCACTGTTGATGTCATTAGAAGAGCCATTAAGTATTGGGAAGCTGTCAAGCCCGCAGTGGAGGATAGAAGTTCTCTTCTCCATAAAAATTCTTTTAGCTTGAAAGCTCAAAATTTTCATATTTTTCAACAAATACTTAAAATTGTTTTCTTTGGAGTGAAAGACTCACTTTGTTTATTTGCTTTCATTTCTTCTTGTTCATTTTTTTTTGCCTGCCAAATATCTAAGTCTGAATTAACATCATGGGTTTTAAGGTTGATGAGTTAACTTGGTGACAGCTGGCTTTTCAAGTAAAAAAGATGTTCTATGATAAAGTGATTAGTTCAGAGTTGTGCAGGTGCTTTTCTTCAGGACAACCATCTTTGTTATACAGCAGAAGTGCTTTATGAGAACTTTCATTTTCTCACAGGTTATTAAAAAGATGTACACTCAAGGCTCAAGGTTAAATAAGACTAATTATTTTTACTGCTTCATTAAGGACATTTTCAAGTAAAACTGGCTTCCCCTCTTCACTTGAATAGAATATATGACTGTTATCACTTTTCAAAATGACTTGGTTGTCTAGCATTCCCCAAAGTTGACCAATGATTTTCTTTGTAATATCATTAAAACCCATTTGTTTTATTTTATGTATTTTTATGTATTACAAATATTAAGGAAGCCATCACCATCCACTAGCCTGGCCATCTGAATAATACATTTCGCTTCTGTGTTGAGGAAACCTGCAGTCATTCACATGTTCTTCCGTTACTTCTGCCAACATGCGTGTCATTTCAGGCGTGATTGCCTGGGAAAGTCATCCATTGAGAAGCTGCTTTATTTAGATTGACTTTATTATTCAGTTTTGAGTATAGAGTTGAATTCTAGAAAATGAAATGATTGCATGATGAGCCTCTCCTCTGCACTTCATTGTATTTTGTAAGGAGAATTTCATACTATACTTGAGAATTTAACGTATCGACTCCATTTGGGGACCTTCTAGTGCACATACAGTAGTTGGTAAGACTTCTCCCCTCCCCACCAGGAGAGAGAATGCTTAGGGTATAAAAATTTAGAGTCTAGTTCTCCTTCTTTACTAGTATTATTCTATGCCTTTGCCATTAGTCACGGTGGTGTTGATAATAAAAAATAAGTGCAAAATAATCTGTTGCTTTTCCCTTACCAGTGATGGCGGCCTGCGCTTTGGAGAGATGGAACGAGATTGTCAGATTGCCCACGGAGCAGCCCAGTTTTTAAGGGAAAGGTTGTTTGAGGCATCAGATCCTTACCAGGTTCACGTTTGCAATCTCTGTGGCATAATGGCCATTGCTAACACCAGGACCCATACGTATGAATGCAGGGGCTGCCGCAATAAAACCCAGGTGTGTATGCCTTTACTAGCAGCTGATACTTGTTTAGAGTATAACCATGTTGGTTTAATTACCCAGGCAGATTTAGTATGGTAGGACAGATAAGCACTTCCACAATGTTGATAGCGTGCCTCTAGGATTCTCAGTTTTAACTGAGGAAAGAGATAATTTGATTTTTCTGAAAAGCAGTGTAAGTTTTAGTGTGGTAATTTCTCTAAGCTGTTCATCTTCTGGATGATGGTCTTATACAAAGAATTGTGTAAAGAATGAGTTTTTTTTAAAACCTTTTAATTGAGGGTGAATATGTCTGGCAGAAAGGGTAAAATAGCAAAGCCTGGCAGGAGAGAGAAGCACCGTAAGCCGAGGTGGACAGATGAGTGTTCTCAGCCGTGTCCTTATTCATCATCTGCAGTAGCACATCTTTACCTTGTTCTGGGGTAGAAGTGGGGTCACTTTGCAACAGTTCTGAATTACCATTTGTTTTTTCTTTTCAGATTTCTTTGGTGCGAATGCCTTATGCGTGCAAACTGTTGTTTCAGGAACTTATGTCTATGAGTATTGCACCTCGAATGATGAGTGTTTAAATCTTTTAAAAGATTCTCAACAAGATACTTGTAAATACCTTTGTGTCTTGTTTCTATGATACGGCATTTTAAAAAATGACAACTGTGTACTGCATTGCAATAAAAAGCATTTAATTTGTTTTGTTTAATGACATGCATGCTTTCATTCTTCTGTAAATAGACAATAAATTTTTGTAGATAGTCTTCATGTGTTATCTTTATTTTGTGTCTCTCTGTGTCCAACCAGTGAATATAAAGTGTTAGTAGACTGGATTAAAAGAAACTTGTTATTAGGCAAGAACGGGGGTTGTAGTTATCCACAACTACTTTTAGCTGTGCAGACTAATACATATTCTGCTTGATTATAGCTCAGCACCTTCACCTGTTTAAAAAAAAGAACAAAATTAGTTACATATAGGGACATGGTTGACTTTAATTGTCAAGTAGCTTAGTGTTTCCAAGTAAATGAAGATGTTAAAACGTGGGGCTAAAGGATGTAGGAGTCGTCGTACAGAGGATACGCTGCTTGCTCCGTGGAATTTGAACGGTATGTGGAAGGCAACTTTGCTGTACTGGTCAATGCGTGAAAGCTCGACCTTATCACGCAACGGGAAGAGCACATTTCACAGATGACCAAGTTGAGATCCAGAGAAGCTAAGGAACTTTGCTTTGTGGTCCAGCTCTTGTTCAGAATTTAAAGTGGAGGAATAATTAGTGGCAGAGCTGAGACTCAAACATGACTCGCAGCCACTGCTCTGTTTTTACATCTTTACTTGATATTTCCTTTCATACCACCGCTGAGTGATCTGCACAGTGGAATGGTTTGACAAACGCTGACAGCAAATTTGTTCTTACTTTTGGCATAAGGATAAGCCCATTCAGACATCGGTCTAATAGAACTATATAAATGTACAGTCGCATTGTTAGGACTCCGTCAGGGTAGGTTCTTCAGAAGAAGCTTTTTGGCAGTTGAGTGGAGGCAGAACAGAACTGGGCATTTGCCAATATACTCTCCTTTCTGCCTTTTTCTTTTAAAAGCTCACAGTGAAGGACCAGAATTGCCCATAATTATTTCCTTTTAAATGAGAATTTAATAGTCACAACCCAAAAGAAAAATGCCACACAGATAGAAAGTTATGGGAACTATAAGCATTCCAGTCAAGTTTGAGTTTCGATTCTTATGCGTAAGATAAGGTGACAGCATCTAAGCCATAATACGGCCATCAGCCGTCCAGATGTTCTTTTGGAGTCGTGCTCTACATCGTAATGGCACACTTACCGTCCTTATGGGTTCCTAGCTACAGGATTTCACGAGTAGCGCTGTGTGGTACTTTCATACTTGGTTCTGTTCTTTAGGAAGCAAAAGCACTAGTCATTTTTAAGTGGCTGTGAGACTTACTACCTACCCTTTTTCACTGGTATTTCATGTAAGGCATCAACCACTGTAATTTTTGCAGATGCCGAAGCCTGTCCCTGGGAATTGGACGCGTGGCACTCATATTCTCCGGCATCTTCCTTACTTAGAGGAGACACCTGTGAAAGAAAAAGGCCCTTTAGTTCCTCTGTCGTGGTCTTATCTTTTCAGTGGTTTCAATGAGGTCATTATTTCCTAAGTTTCCTAAGATGGCCAGGGGATTTGTAGCAAAGCTACTGCTAGAAGTAGTGCAAGTCCTGTGCTAGGAGACTTAGAGAACGACCATATTCAGTCTGTTTCTTTGGTTCAAGGCTGATAATGAATCCTGTCCTCCTTTTCTTCCTTGTGTTAGAAGGCAAACTATTTATTAATATAAACTTTGGAAAATACACGGAAGAATGAAATTTACTTGTAACCTCTCCCTACATACACATTTAGCAGCTGAGTTACATACAGACTACAAAGCCTGTGATAATGGTGAGTTTTTTAAAAAAATCAAAGAGATGATTCCTACTCTGAGGAAATGTCATGGACAGCTTATGATCACCTTAGTTAAAAACTATAGGTGTACATACTAGTTTGAGGAAAACCTTCATAGAGTATATGATCTAAGTACTATTATCCATGAATATCAAAGGTCAAATAAAAGGTTATTAATAATTGATTAATGCTTGGGTCATTTAGCGAGGATTTGGCATTGAACATTTAGGGAAAAATAGTTGTTAATTCGTTGGTTGTTTTCAAAACATTCCAATAAACCTCAACTCTGCCTTTGGTTCCCTCTGAAAGAGGAGCAGCAGCCCCATGGTAGGGCCGTTCCAAAGAGACGCGAAAGAGCAGGTGTTTCCAGGTGCGCAGTCCATCGGGAACCTCTGCCAGGCCTGTTCGTGTCTAATCCTAAGAATGAGCCTCTTGCTGGCTCTTGGTACTCACCAGCACCCAGCCAGTCACTTCATGTTTTTCTGGGCCACCCCGGGTCTGAATGGCCAGGTTGTCCCGGTCACCAGGCAGGAGTTCTGTCCTTTGAACTCCATAGTGACCCCTTTGTACCTGCAAAAATGAGAGTCTCAGTTCTCTGCACCAAATCATCCACTTGGAAGTGGCTACATTTCCAGGCTTGTTCAGGGTATACATCAGACTTCCTAATTAGATTAAACCCAGCACTTTACTCGCCTGGTTCCTTTCCTGAATACTTTACCTCTTTTATTTCTTCCTGCCCGTTTCCCACTAAGCTAACATGTTTTAAACTAACGCATTTTCATGGATGCTTGGGGAATACATAGGGTCATAATTTCTCGTTGCTGGCTGCCATTGTTGACCCATCCCTTTTGAAACTCTGCTCCTCCGTGCCAGGCCTTTCCTTGCCGGCCACGCCATATTTGATGGACAAACTGTGTCACCTGGTGCTAGTTTGATGCTTGAGACTTTGGGGCTCTTCCTGCAACAGCCTCATCAATGGAAAAGAGTAGGCTGAGACCAAAGCCAATACCACTACTTTGTTCTAAGGGCTAAGGATCAATCAAATGATTAACTGTCGACCTGAGATAAAAAATGCCTGTCAAATACATGCTGCTATCATTGGTTCTTTTATGACAAAACTTGGTGATTGTTCCCGCGCATGTCACGTTGAGATTCAGAAGGATGGGTTAAGAACAAACGGTTTCTTTGGTTCAAGGCTAACAATGAATACTGTCCTCCTTTTCTTCCTCATTTGAGAAGGCAAACTATGTTCATTACATAAACTTTGGAAAATACACACAGGAACGAAGTTTACTTGTAACTGCTCCATACATACACATTTAGCAGCTGAGTTACAGAGTACAAATATTTTAAGCCTGTGATGATGGTGAGTTTTTTAAAAAGTCACAAAGCAATGTTTGTTCATTCCATCCCAGGCTTCCTTTAAGAGCCAGCTTGATGTTTATTGATACTACCTTTCTAATTAGAACAATTTACAATCTCAAGTAGTTTCCTTTTCATTTTCTTCTATCATAAAGCAAATCTTAAGTTAAAACAAGACCAGATCACAGCATATATATATATTTATATATTTTTTTTACACTCTGTCAGTATTACTTTTCCCATGTGGGATCCCACTTACCCACGTACTATTTATTACTAAGCTGTTGTCTCAGCCTCAAAGCTACCCTTTATTTTCTCTGCTTTATGATGCCAGGGCTGGGGACTCTGCAAACCTCATGTGATGTAGGCCAACTCCTGCTTTATAAAAAATACCTAGCATGACCAATTTGGTATGCCTCGTTTTTTGCCTTTTATTTTATTTTTTTCTGGGATTTCCCCACATTGCCACTGTGAGTGAGAGAAAACAGTTAACTTAGTGTCTTTCCCATATGAATGCTAGGAAGACAAACACATACACTCAATAGGTATCTTTTTCCTTCAGTTTCCCAAGTAGCAGGCAGAAATGATTTATGCTAGCGCAGCTTTAGAAATAGTTATTTAAAAATGGGTTTTAAGAATATGGTGGTATATAATGAGTATTATTTTTTAGGCAGAGTCTCCCTCTGTTGCCCAGGCTGGAGTGCAGTGGCTTGATCACAGCTCACTGCAGCCTTGAATTCCCAGACTCAACTGATCCTCCTGGCTCACCCTCCCGAAGTGCAGGGATTACAGGTGTGAGCCACAGCACCCGGCCGCCTTCCTTTTTAAAACATAATTTATTGAGGTGAAATGTCATTGCTCCTTTAATGGAAGTGGCAGCTGTAAAGCTCAGTGTAGCTGGTGTGGGCTCTGCCCACCTCCACCCTCAGGCATTTTCGGATAACAGTACCCAGACTTGCCTCAAACCAGGTGGTTTCACACGAGCACCAATATCAGGGGCTGCATCCTCTGGCCACATGGGGGAGCCAGAGGTCGGCAGGTGACGCGACCTGGGTGGGAGCCTTTCAGTGGGATTTTATAACGCAGCAGGGGGACAGGGAGCCCTTTCTGTCCTCTGGGGTCTTTAAGCTGTGATAATAACAGAGCTTGGAGCTGCCAGTGGCGCTATCGTCCAGTTGGGAGGAAGCTTTCTGAGGCAGAAGAAAATGAGACCGATACGCTGAGAGCAGAGTCAAGGCTTAGAGTCCCGGTGACATTTGGGTACCTGGATCCAGCTGCCCTTCAGGCTGGAATCAAACTCCCTCCCACCCCCGGCCCTGCCTTTATTTATTTATTTTTTGCCCAGGCTGGTTTGAAATGAGTTTCTACAATTGCGACAGAAAGAGTTCTGACTGTGGGAGCCCAGATCCCTCCTGGAGTTCCAGAAGTTTCTCATCTAGTCACACAACAAGCAAACAAAATAATCAAGCCAGACCGTCATCGTCCTTGAGCTTGCTGGAGGCGTACACCAGCCAGACAAGGATGTCTGGTTATGTTTTTTTACTTAAACTAAATTTCCTCTTTGGTAGCATGCGTTTGATTTTTTTTTTTTTTTTTTTTTTTACTCCATAGGATAGGATCGTTGTGAGGCTAAACAATTCAAAATGTATAAAAAGGACAAAAATGTACGTGTACAGTGTAATTGTGAGGTATTGGGTCTGGCAAATGAATGTTTTCTTTTCCCTTCTACGGACATGCTGAGAAGATATTGTCCTTCAAATAGAAGATAGTTACACCAGATAATGCCACTTGAAGGGAAAAATTTCCAGGAACGGCAGCTGATATCTATTGAGTGCTAACTATGCATCTGGCAACGAGCCGGGCGATTTTACCTGCATCACTTTATTTGATCTTTGCAATAATTACATGCTACTTTTATCATGCAGGGGAAGGAGCGGAGGCTTACAGCCATGGTTCTCAAGCTGGGGTGATTCTGGCCATGCCCTCCTCCCCCTACTCCAGGGGACATTTGCCAGTGTCTGAAGATGCTTTTAATTGTCCCAGCAATGGGTAGGGGTGAGGTGGTGAGGTGGGGGTGGGGGTGGCTGCTACTGATATTTAGTAGCTGGGGGCGGGTGCCAGGGATGCTGCTAAACATCTTCCAAAGTGCAGGCAGCCCCCACAACAAAGAATTATCTGCCCAAAAGGTCAATAGTGTTGATGCTGAGAAACCCCGGATTACAGAGAACCCAGTCAACCTGGCTAAGGAACTCGTACTCTTCCCCCAACCCATTTAGAAAGTAATTTCAAAGCTGATTTATTAAAAGAAAATCATGCTTTTCCACTTGGGGCCAGCATTCAGCAAAATTCAGAGAGGAGAAATTTTTTGCTTTGATATTCTTCCTCTTGTACCATATATTTTTTTTTTTTTTCTGAGACAAGAGTGTCACTCTGTTGCCCAGGCTAGAGTGCTGTGGCGTCAGCCTAGCTCACAGCAACCTCAAACTCCTGGGCTCAAGCGATCCTCCTGCCTCAGCCTCCCGAGTAGCTGGGACTACAGGCATGCGCCACTATGCCTGGCTAATTTTTCTATATATTTTTAGTAGTCCAGCTAATTTCTTTCTATTTTTAGGAGAGACAGGGGTCTCGCTCTTTCTCAGGCTGGTCTCGAACTCCTGACCTTAAGCGATCCTCCCGCCTCCGCCTCCCAGAGTGCTAGGATTATAGGCGTAAGCCACCGTGCCCGGCCCACTTGTACCTTTTTGATGCTCTATTCTGGAGTGGCATTCTCTGTCCCTAACTTAGGGTCCCACGGCCTTGGTACTTAGAAGGATAGATCCCACTTTGCTCCTTCCATCCCACTCCCATTGCCCTCAAAACTTATTCGTCCTATCTTCTAGCACTTAGGAAACCTGATAACAATAATCCGTGCCCAGAGGAGAAGGCCACAGAGCCTTGCTTCCTTCACCCTTGTAGCCAGGCCTCCCATCCCTGCAGGATTTTCACAAGGTCTCCCAGCAGACAGGATCCAAAGTGTCAGCTAGGTGTCCAGTCTCAAGTGAGGAGACTGATGCCTTGGCAAATAGTTGGGGGGAAACAAACATTTCTGGGCAGAAAGAGAGAAACCCACGTTCTCAACCACCATGCTGCATCGTCTCTACTGAGTGTGCGCACCTGCTCACACCCACAGGTGCACACACACTCAGAGGGGGCTGGGTGTTCAGCTCTGTGGTTCTTCCTGTTTCTCAGGGTCCCTGCTGGGGCGCTGCTTACGAAAGCAGGGCAGGGACCACCGGATGTCTGGTCAACCCAGCAGAGGTGACGGCCACACGGATTCCCCTTTGAGGTGCAGCAGGCGGCGGGCGAGGCTGAGGCTCTCACGTTATTACCGTCCTCATGCAGTGCAAGGTAAGCTTGTCGGTTCAGGATGTCTTCCTGAAGCCCACGCCACTGACCTTGTTCCAGATGAGGACAGGCGTTGGGATTCCAATGACCTCACAGCTCAAGTACACCTGGGCGCCAGTGACGTTCCAGATGTCCTTGGGGGGCGTCACTATGGAGGGACCTGCAAGAGAGGGCAAAAAGGCAAAGCCATCTTTTAAAAAGCCCCTCACATTAGCCGCGGTAGTCAGCATCCTGGGAAGTAAACATCTGATGATGTGTATGAGGCCATCACCTTGGGGATCACCTGAAGCAAAGTTCAAAGACCAGACTGGCTTCCTCATGCCACCAGCATGATCTTTAAGCTCTACTTTGGAAACGGCATAATCTCAACAAACCAACAAAAACAATTAGGAAGAAAAATTTGTTGTTAAAATTTTCTTCTTCCCCAGATCATGCTTAAAGGAGTTTTAATTGACCAGCTGTTTTGTATTAGCTGAGAATTTCCTATTAGTATGGGGACATTTTAGTTTCAAAATGTGTAATGTTTTTCTTGTTTGGTTTACCATTATTTCTGTTTTTGAGGGAGAGGGGAGAGAGGCAACAGACAACAACTCCTTGGAAAATGAAAGAAAAAAGATTTTAGAAGGTATTTGAAAATGTGCTGGGCACCCACACAGGATGGCAGCCCTTGCCTCAAGAAGCTTAGGATCTAAGGTGGACAAGGCAGGGTGATGAGGCCTGGTTGAAGAGAAAGACGTGGGGTGCTGTGTGCCTTAGGGGACCAGAAGGGGCACCTTTGAAAAGAAGGAGCCTGGGGGTCAAGGAAGATGGTGCAAGGGTCCTTCTCCTAGGGCAGGTCTGGAGAGGCAGCTGGTGAGAGAGAAGAGTGACTGGTCTATAGTGTGTGGCCAGGGCCCCCTCGGAAAGGGCTCTCAGTGTCCAGTTCCCTGGCAGGGGGCATTGGCAGGTGGGGGCGCCTAAATAGAGTCAGCAGGTATGGGACCACCTGAGAGAGGCCAGAGCGACACCGCCCCACCCCCTCTAATTCTGGAACACGCCCCTCCCCTTTTCATCGCAGCTCCCTTTGGAAAGAAGGTCCTGACTCAGAATCAATATCTGTTATGCGCATCCTTTCTGCTACTAAAGTGCTGTGACTCTCTGGTGTGACTCTCTGGTCCTTAGCAAACTGTGGTCCACGGGCCAAATCTGGCCCACAACCTGTTTTTGCATGGCCTGCAGGATAAGAATGGTGTTTGCATTTTTAAGTGGTTAAAAAAAATAAAAGAAAGATAGTATTTCATGATGTGTGGACAAAGTGTAAGAAATTCACGTTTCAGGGTCCGTAAAATAAAGTTTTATTGGAACACGGCCACGCCCATTTGTTTACAACAGTCTCACGCTGCTAGAGGAGCTGTGGCTGAGGCTGTCTGCCCTAAAAGGATCATTATCTGGCCCTTTATGGAAGAAATTTGCTGATTCCTGCTCTAATCAACTGAGGGGAGACTGATGCCTACATAAGATATTATGGGAACATCTCAGGACTTGAATGCTCTATACATTCCCCGGAGCTGATATAAGTAAACCCTCTGGGTGATTTCAGGTTCAGCTCTGAAACATAATACTTTTGAAGCCAACAGATACCGAGAAAGCACGTGCTTGCTGACTGCTCCTTTCTCCTCGGGGGCTGGGTCCCCAACATCTGTGGTAAAACAGACATGTACACCCACGTTTTAGTTGGTATTCAAATTCTGCTGATTCTGAGTGCCAGGGTTCAGCCACCTTCAGAGAGACCTAGGACAGTCCACAGAGGAGGGGACGCAGAGCTGGGAGCCCGGGTTGCCCGTGTGGGACAGTGCGCTGCTCCAGAGCCACACCTGGCCCTTACTTGAAGCTCAGCACAATTTCTTGAAGGAATGGGTTAATTATTCCTTCTGAATCGCAAATCTCTGCTGCCTTGGATCTTCCAGCCTAGTGAAATATCTTACTGCAGGGTCATCTTGCATCAGAGTCCTGGGAAAGGGACAACCTTCCCTTTAGGCCTGGAAAGTTTTCTGGCATAATCAGCATTCAAAGGACATGAAGTCTCTCCCTTTTTGCAACCGGGCTATTTCCAGCACACTGTCATTTCTTGAAACAGAAAGGAAATGACCCCAGTATGCAAGATTTTCCCACTCATCTAAAGTATTAGAAGATGATTTTTTAGAATCCCTCGGGATATTTTTTGTCCCCCCCCCCCCGGTAAGAACGTACAAAACAATCACAGTCTGGAAAGCTCCAAACACGTTTTTTGTTTCCTTCCCTCGAAACCATAGATCTGTGTAGGAAGCCTATATCCTGGCCAGGGGTCTTGGCTTTTCTGTTTCAGACATGGCTGTGGTGGGCGTAGCGGTGCTGTGTTTATGTTTCTGGCTCTGTCTCAGACACTTCCTAGTCTGCATGCACCAAGTCAGAACCCTGCAAAGGGCGGGGCCTCGCCCCATCCCAGGCTTTCCCCAGGGCCCTGGGACCCCAAGGGCTTGGACACCACATAGCCGGATCTGGCTGGACTTTGAACTGCTTTTGTCCACCCCTCTGAGAGCCCTTGTGCTGCTCTGTCCTCCTTCCCACACACAGACTTGGCAGGAGGACCTCAAAGCTCAGGGGATCTCAAGGGATTGTTCTCAGAAGAATACCAGTGTTCAGAGGGCTGGAGGGGCTTGGGAACAAAGCCGCCTGTCATGTATCCAAACCACACGAGGAATGCCAGATGGTGTTACTGTGCGGATCCGAATGCCTCAGCTTTGCAAAAAGCCACTTATTTTAACCTGCGTCTATGTCCCTGTCGTCTGGACAGTAGCAGAGTCAGCAGTCTTGGTCAGGGGCAGACTCTGGAGTGCTAATGGGAGAATTCCAGCCTGATTTTGTCATGCTATGGTTTTTTCCCATGGCATAATGTTTTAGATACACATTCTTGGTTTTAATATAATCTAATTTATCAAGTTTCTTTTTTATGGTTAGTGCTTTCTGTGTCCTGTTTAAGAAAATTTTTGTCAGAGACAGTTTATGATGGGGAAAAAAAAAGGAAATTTTTGCCTAGCTCAAGTCTATAAAGATCTATTTTCTTCTAAAAGCTTTATGGTTTCCTTTTCACATTTAGGTTTTTGGTCTATATTGAATTAATTTTTGTGTACTCTGTGAGGTCAAGGTCAAGGTTCATTTTTTTCCCCTCCAAAAGGACATCCATTTGCTTCAGCAACATTCATTTAAAGGACCATCCTTTTCCTATTGGAACATGATAATTAATGCCTTTGCAGTAAGTCCATTGACTACTTATATGTGGGTCTATTTCTGGACCCTCTATTCTATGCCATTGGTCTATGTGTCTATCCTTGCACCAATAACCATGGTATAATTTAGAAATCAATTGTGCCAAAACTTAAGCACTAAATAGAGGGCAGATGTATTTATCTCCCTCCAATCCTCTCATTATTCCAAGAAACAGAACATTCTTAGAGAAGCAAGAATTCTTTAAAAACATTTGGACCCAGCAATATTCTTTATAAGAGCGATCACCAGGGGATCTAAGAATCGTACTGTGGGTTCCTCTTTCTCCCTCCCAATCCTTGGAATACCTTACATGCATAGCTTGAGTCACCATTTGGACTTTTCTAAGAACATAAATGATTTTGTCAAGTCTGCCACTGGGCTATCCCCGAAATGCCACAGGGTTTCCATACCACAAAAATCTGTATTATTTGCTGACCCCTGTTGGGGTGACGGAGTGGAAGGGCAGAGGAGGAGTTTGCTGCATAACATTTACAAAACCCCTGGACTTCTTCAAATATCCTTGAACAAATACTGGATTCACTATCACAATGAAAAGCTTAACAAGCAATATCTAAACTGGGAAGTGCTAACCTGTAGAACGGCCCTTTGGTTTTGATATGTAGTCTCTTGCAAAGGAAAGTCAGATCAATAAATGATTAGAGTAATATTTACATGATTGACAGACCTCCCATAGGAGGTGGAGGCACGTTGGCTGCCCCCCGACTTCCCATGTGGGAAGAATCCACAGGGCTTCAGCCCTCTTCCCACTCTCTTTGTTCTGAGCTGATACCTGCTAGGACATCTACTTACTAAGCTCTGCTTGGTTCTTTGGCACCTTACCTGGTCTGGAAATTTCCCCAGAGTATGCAGGTGAGTTTCTCGCTTACCTAGAGAAACTCTCAATAAAGGCAGAACACAGCAGCATTAGGGAAAGACAAGTGATGATACATAGTGAGAAAGAATGATCTAATGCTGACCCCACAGAGACACCAAGAGGAGAAGTCTTGCATGGAAGAGAAGAGATGGTGAAATGCTCTCCATGGATAATGGCAGCCCAAGCACATCGCACTCCTCTCCCCCACTCTAAAGAACCATTTGTCCACATATTCCTTGGATAGGCAGTTCCACTGCCGATAATCATCTCGAATTCCATGTCTGTCTGCGATTCGATTCATGAGGGCTCTGTTCTACCTTAGGAGAGCACGTCACTCGATGCCTCCTTACCAAATAACTTCTAACTCTTTCCATTCTGCCTTTTTTCCAAGAAGTCCTAAGCAGATCCAGAATTTGTTTCTGTTTTGAAGGATAAAGGAATTTTTAGCTCATTCTGAGCTAATTTTCTCATACAGAAAGCTCAAAATCAGTCCTCAAGTCCAGGCCAAGGGTAACAACATTGCCATCTAAATCATGTTCAGTGTTTGGATTCCATTTAAAACAAGTCACAGAATTTTTAAGTGTATAGGGACAAACACCAGGATAGGTCCAATTATTTATTTATCCTTGCCCTTGTTCCATTAAAGACTTCGGGCTGCTCAAACATCTGTCTAGCAAACATCCTGTCCATAGTAGAACTGACTGTGCACTGCCCCCTCCCTCTACCCTCCCCAGGCAACTCCAGAAAGCAACCAGGCTGCCCGCAGAGCTGCCCGGTGGCTGAAGTGAAGAACAGTCCACCGAAAGCTTTCCTCACCTCACACCCATCCATACTTTCCTATCTCAGAGGACTGTCCCCAAACCAGGCTATCCCATTTCCCTCTTCTATCTTACACAACTCAGTCAATCCTCATTGAGTCTCTTGATCCCTCTCAACCCTCTAAATTCATGTTCTTGCTCCCCTATTGTTTACAACTCTTGCCCAGTAACCTTCGATGGTCTCTCCTTTTTAATTATTCCTTAAAGGGAAAGAAGAAGAAAGAAGGAAGGGAGGAGGTAGAGGAGAAGGAGAAGAAGGAAGAAATGAAATGAAGAAAGCCAGCTCCTAAATGAAGTTGTAGCAAGGAAGAATAAAGTTCTCAGTTTGGAAGAAAACTAAAATTCAATTTAATGAATTGGTGTCACCTTAAAAGTACCTAGAATTAGTTATAAGTTTCCTGCAGAATCTCCACCTAAGTCTGCATCCTCCTCCTTAGCAGCTTTTAGTTAAGTTCTAGACAAACGACCCACACACTACCGGGTTACTTTAGGAATATTCGACTGTAATCTAGAAATAGCTATGTTCTGAGATATCACTAGAGATATACAAAAGGACGTTTGTAGATGGGTGGATTTAAATGTGGAATATTATGACTTGTTTCTGAAGAGTCCGAGAAGGGCAGTTCTCCCAAAACACACAAATGTCGTGAGGAAAAGACCTTGAAATGGAATTAATTTTGAATGTGACCAGCAATTCATTCAAACTGGTTTTATATAAAGTTGTAGTAGAGAGGGCAGAGTTAAAATTCGTTATCCTGTGAAAAGCACAGGCAGGGATAATGTTAAAGAAGTATGTGAACAATTTCCTCATCTCTTACAGAGCACAAAGCACTTCCCAGCCATGACCTGAGATGTCCTCCCCACGTTGCTATTAAAAAGAAAAAAAAAAAAGACAAAGCACTCCTGGGGATAGAACATTTGGCTCTGGATCCCTGTCTACCATTTATAGCCAAAAGACCTTGAACAACCCACTTAGCCATTTTTACAGAAAAAGAAACTAGGGTGTGTCTGAGAATCTTCTCTTTGGGTTTGGATGTGAGTGCACCTGTCATGAACGTGTCCTGGAACACAGTCATGTGGCATCTCTGATATCTATGAAGTTCTGAGGTTCCACTGCCTGGCTCTGGAGCTCTCGACCTTTGCAAACCAGCATCTCCTCGCCTACCTAAATGCAACGTATGCAACTCATAACATAGTACATTCTCCCAGGGATGAAAAAAACAGAGTCTATAATGGTATCGCCCATTATCTAGTTCACCAGTTTTTTCATCTGAAATAACTGCATAGGAGATGTTAGGAGAGGTGATGTTTTAAAGCTGAACATACTCCACTGAACCTGGGAAATGGTCAAAATCAAATTTTCCCCAGTAGTCAATTTCTGTCCTCCAATATTAAATTTAACCACATATTTTTTGCTTCATTGCTTTCCTCATTTCCCCGACCAGCTCTTACATTTTTACTCTACCAATTCACTCTTCTTTCTCCCTTCTACCCAAATTCACTCTCTGCTCCCACCATCCCTGCTCACCCACCATGACATCCTCATCACCTCCTCTAAAACCTTTGCTTACATTGATGAACTTGCCTACTTGGAATGTCTTATTTTGTCTCATTCTTGTCTATGCTCTACCTTTTATTTGATATTTTAAGTCTGAAGTTTCATTTCCCTTTGACAATTTTTACAGCTCCAGGCCACCCTAATTTTTTTTTCTGAAGTCCTGTCGGGTCCAGAGTTAGTTCCACAGAGCTTAGTGCATCACTGTTCTCTAATGCTTTCCCCAGCTGGGCTAACTGAAGATGCCAGCATCTGATGGAATCAGAACGGAGCCAGGAGCTGTGGAATCAGATGCTGTTCATGTTCATTGGAAGGAGGGAGAGCCCAGACTTGAAGGAGGGAGTTCCCAGAGGAACCCACAGTATGATTCTTAGTGGGTAAAGGGCAGCAGCAACTTCAGAACAGCATAACACGATTAGCCAAACAGAACTCAGAAGATAGCTCCTGCCATGAAAATGCACCAGTGCACACATTGCCAAGCTACGTAACCAAAGTGGTATTACAGCTACCTCTTGTTTATCAGCTGACAGATTATTCATCAGGATTTTCTTTACTATCTGACTTTCTGTTGCCATCAGGGATGTTTCTTGGCTACTGCCCACTCATCAGCCAATGAGTCTATGACCAGGGGATGCAAAGGAGTTTGAACGTATATCACTCAAAGTAAATCCCACTGAGAAGCGTGGGTCTGGTAGGAGGAAAAGATCATCAATGATCCTTACATCAAAAACAAAGAGTTTCTTCCTCATGCTGGGGTACAGTATGCAAATGATGGTTCTCACTGAGTACTTATTAATAGGGCTAAGATAACTGAGTATAAGGACTTCTCCAAGTTATGATAGATTAGCAAACACTCATCTTGACTCTTAATGATGCCGGGTCCTGAAATAGTTCATACAGAGAATGTGCATTAATACCAAATAAGGAGAAAAGTGGGGTTTAAGAAAGATCTCAGATACCACATATGGAAATAAAGAGTTCTGACAACCTGGCAAAAATCCCGAGGTGGAGATGGGATTCCGATAATGCATTAAAGGGAAAAGGACCAAACAAAAGTACAAAATGGGAAAAGAATAGTAGGAAGGCACTATGGCCAACAGGGGGAAGGGGATGAAACAAGTGGAAACTTCCTGATATTAAATAAGGGGAAGCAGTAACCGTATGGCTAATTAAAGAGCAGAGCCATCTGCCAAGGCAAGTCACTGAGGGAACTTCCAGAGGTGGGGTGACGTAGGAGCTGAACCTCACTATAGGATCTAGCACAGAGTCTCAGGGGTGTCAGCTGAGGACAGTGAGGGGAGGAGAAGAAAGTACTAAATCATAAGCAGCATAGGCCACATTTAATTTCAGGGTTTTAGTTAAAGGCAAATTAATCTGGCTATGGTAACTACTGTTAGTCATTTACTCTTTAGTATGAAGGAAGAGCCAATAGCTTATAATGATGGGGTACTGCCAGACATTGTTTGGGGCAAAAGCATATAAGAACTGCTTCCTCTTCTCTAGATATAATCTATTGGGGTGGGATGGGGGAGGTTTAGCACATTAAGACTGAGAACAAAATGCTGGGGAGGTACTATAATAGATTATAGTGAATTTGGAGCATGGGCTTGGAATCAGGAATTCTGCTCGGCCACTCCTGAGTTATGCAACATTGCACAATGCTTTTAACTTCCCCCAGTTTATTTATCTGTGAAATGGGATAATAATATCCAAGTCATTAGATCATCAGAAAGATCAAACAAGATACAGCAATTAGCACAGTACCTGGCATGGGGCAAACATTCAGTAGGTATCAGCTATTGCTTTTCATTTCAAAAGTTGAACTTCCATCAAAAAAGGAGACAGGCAGGGACCTGCCTGAGCAGAGGTGTGGAGGCAGGAAAACGCCTGCCTGCCCTGAACAGCGAGCACGCGGGGCTGGCTGGGGAGAGGGTTGTGCAACAGGACGGGGGCTGAGATTTACGCGGATGGGGGCACCACAGATGGCAGATGAGGTGGGGCTCCAGGATCCAGTGTACCTGATTTAAGTGGCATTTCTGGAGATGATTTTGGAGGTCTTTGCACTTGGATGGGACAGGGCAGGGATTAGGGCCTAACTCAAGGTGGTAGCAATGGGAATGGAGAGGAAAGGGGCAGGACTTGAGAGATTATTCAGGAGGAACTAACGCTACCCCGTAACTGACTGCATGTGGGGAAAGGGGTGAGCCTCCAAGGTTGGAAGAGGCTGCTGCACCGTGAACAGAAGCAGGGGTGTCGTTCTGACGAAGGTGCTGGATTGGAGCAGAGGAAAGGATGGGTTTAGGTTTACACTTGAATTTGAGGTATCACCTGGGTAATGAAGAGACACTGAAGCCCATGGGGAGAGGAGAAGGGATGCGGACTGGGGAGAGCAGGGGTGCTAAGGCAAACACCATTTAGCTGACATTATCGTCCTGGGAAGGCTATGCAGGTTCCTTCGTGTGGACAGGAGACAGCTTTGGCTGTCCTCCCCACCAGCTTCTCAGTAGGGACTTCCCTCAGCTTGCTCCCAGCCCATCCTCACCCCACCCTGGGCAAGGCAGAGAGGTGGACAGATGGGCCTTGCTCAGCCACCAGCCACGGATGTGCAGGGGCAGGCCGTCTGAAAGCAGACTGCCCAACACAACACAACCCTGGTGACAGTGCTCGCACGTCTTGTGAATGACATTTCCTGGCTGACTCCTTGTTACTTCTGGATTAATGAGACACCCACTTGGGCTCCAATCTTTGATGCTGAAAATCTTCTTAGCGTGTATTAGTCTACTTCTTTTCAAGCAGACATAGTATTCAGATGTCTTCCTGTGATGATTGTGAATCTTGCAGTATCTCAAAATTATAACCATAAATTTTAACTGACCATGGAACACGAACAGAGAGTCACTTCTTGAAATTTGTTGCTTGTAAACAAATCTCTTTATTTTATGTTCTTGTTTTTAAAGATAGCGTCTCCCTCTGGCACCCAGAGTGGAGTACGGTGGTACGGTCATAGCTCACCATAACCTCGCACTTCTGGGCTCAAGGGATCCTCCCACCTCGGCCTCCCAGAGTGCTGGGATTACAGGTGTGAGCCACTGCGCCCGGCCACAAACAAATCTGTTAATTGATGAAGTTTTCTTATTCTCTTCTTCTTGGTGTGAGTCTACCACAAAAACAGTGGAGTACTGACCAAGGGTCTGATTCCAGGGTGATTCTGGTCTGGTGTCTCCCTTGGAGGGACTCTGCTAATGTCGTAAATCCATGAAGGTTTAAAATCATGTTCAGGAGTGTAAGGTGGTGAGCTCACTCCGGGAGGAGTGTGATGGATGAGGTCACATGGGGCTGTGTCAGCAACATGGCCCAGAGATGAGCTGCCTTATCCAGCAAGGCTCCCACGGAAGTTGGAATATCTAAACTACGATCAAAATACCAGACTGACTTAAGTCCACACAAATTAAATTAGCAGGGCTGGAGTTTCATTTGGTTTGAGCACATGGAAGAATTGACTTGTTATAAGAGTGTCTTTCTGAAGGGAAACTCCCTAGTTACGTGGGTGTCTCTTGTCCACATTAACCTAGCCTTGGAGATGCTTTCTGTCCACGTCTCACGGGCCTGTCCTGTCTGGACTATGACTCACCTTAAATCCAACACATGAAAGTTTTACATCACTTTTTCCTGTCCTGCAAGCACTGGACTGGGTGGGGAAGTCTCTGCACTAGGGCATTGATTGCCAACCATGAGGATGGCCACACCTGATTCTGAGACTCCTAGTAGCCTAAACAGTGAGTTTCCCCCCAGGACTCTTCATCTGTGAATCCCTGCTCGTCCCTAGTCCCCTGCATACATGGTCAGTGCCTGGCACCCTCAGGATCAGGGAGTTTTTCTGAACCGTCTACCTGCACGGGGGAGTCTTCCTGGGACTGGAGACGCCCCCCACCCTCAAAGCGTGGTGTCCATCCAGGGGCTCTGTGCTGGCTGACAAGAGTTGCAGTCTGCTTAGATGTCCTCAAGCCCTGCCCCTGGGGAGAAGGACGTAACAGATTCCCAAGTGGCCTTCAACTTCAGGAAGGTTGGACTTGCTAAATCTACACTCTGGAACGTTTTGGAAAGCTGGAGAAGGCTGAGGCCTCAACTCCAGGGAGGCCCTGGGGGGATACTACGGTGGCCAATTCTGCTGTCCCCTGTCCACCCTGACAACCCAGCAGTGCAGGGAGCTTAACAACCTGGGCCTTCTCGGCTCCCTGAGAACTAGACAAGCCTTCAGCACCACTATTTGCCCCAGGTAGACATTTATACTGTGGGAATCCCAGCAAATCCTTTGAGCCAGGCTGACAGGCTAGAAAGAGCCTGCGGAATTTCGCAGTAAAATATAAGGTGACCCTCTTAGACTAGGGGTTACCAAACAGATTTGCTCCATCTCCAGAAGGTCATGCAGATTGGAAAAGACATCGTAAAGGGGTATCTGCAGAAATAGCAGGCTGCAGACCCGCAGAGCCAACAGGAAAAGCCCCGACCAGCCAGGTACTGGCCTCTACGAACGATTCTGTCCTGCGGGATCTTACTCCGTGGGTGCCAATCCTGGCTGCACACTGGACTCTTCTGAGTGTGTCTAAAAGGTACCTGTGCCTGGGCTGCACTCCCAGAGCTCCTCACGGGTGTGGACGTGGGGTGTGACACAGATATTTTAAAAAAACTCCCTAGACAGAAGCACTCAATCAAAACATGGCTTTAGGGCACCAGATACTCAGATGATAAGGAAGACGGGAAAGTGGAAAGCGGGAGAGGAGGAGAGGTGGACAGGTGTGAGAAATTACGTTCCTGGGTCTCTCAGGGGAGTGAGAGGCCAAGTGCCACTTAGGAGGTACAGGTGTTCTAGGGGAATCGAGGGAACCCGCTGCGCTGGTTCTGGGCGTAGAGTACAGACACCTGATACCAACGCCACCAGCACAACCCATTGCAGCTGTTACTACTGCAGTCTTGCGGGGGACGGTGGGCAGTGGCTTCCCTCCCTCCCTCCCTCCTTTTGACAGAAGCGTCTGAGTTGCTGTTCTCAGAGTCTTAGCAGTTCTCCTCTGCACCGGTTTCCATTTTCACAAATGGCTCCCACCTGCGCCCTGCTCCCTCCCAATTCCCACCCTCCATTGCGCTGCACCGAGATCCTCGCTCTTCCTCTTGGGGCAAGGAGCAGGCTGAGATGAAGGGGTGTCAACTGCCCCCTTTGGGCTTCCGAGGAGCAGAGCGCGGGGTGAGCCGCCTGCCTGGCAGGCATCTGGCGTTCGTACTTGGTGATGGTGATGGTGACGCTTTTGCCCTTCGGGCTCCAGTTCTGGTTTTATTTGGTCCAGCTGCGATGGGTCCTTGGCCGACACCCCAGACGTTACCCAGCCGTGCATAACTGCGCTCCTCTGTTCCTTCTCTGTGTTTGCCCCTTTTCCAGCTTGTCCCCTCTGGCTATTTTCCATCCCCTTTTGTGATGCCCAGAGACTCAAAAGCTCTCAGATATTTACCCTGTTCTTAGTTTATGCCGAGTGTTCTCAGATTTTCTCCCAGCTTCCTAGTAGGATTTAGTGTTTCTCGTCCCATTTTCTGCATTTTCCAGTGCTGTGCTTTATGGCCGAAACGGGAACAGAACACTCCTTTTACCCCTGGTGGGCTGATTCTCCCTCCGTGTGTGTCTTGAGTACGTACGATGTGTGCGACTGTGTGTTCCAGCACCACTACAAGACGATTTTTCTGAGTGCTGAGTGGAATTCATATCACAGAAGGTGCTAGATGTGGGTGCAGTGGACAGTCTTGGATGGACGAGATTCTTCCTTTAGGCTCAGAAGTGCCAAATATCACTGCTCTGCAATGGGTGTGTCTCTGATCATAGGGTAGGATGACCTATCTAGTGGGAACTGGGGACTTTGCGTAAACACTTTTATCACTTAGTCACTTAGTGAGGCGAGTCACACTTTCTTACCAGGCCGGGGGACAATGTGGAGCCCGTCTTGCTGGGTGTGAGCTGTGAGAAATGGGGCACACAGGTGTGCTCCCCTAGACAAAGGGATCCTGGGCATGGAAATGCTGCTCTTATTGGCATGTATAGGACCAGAAATCCTTGCTTCGGTACTTTGACTATTGTTCAGGCAGTGATTATTTTTCTTGTAGTGAATAATGATTTCTTTTTTGGAGTTTTGTCTTTGTTTTACTTGAATTGTGAATCCTTTACAGTGCAGAAAGAAACAAGGAAAGGGGTTTTCATGGCTTCTCTGGTAGACCGGGTTTTCAAAGTGAGGATATTATACCTTTACAAGGACTAGGAGTCACTATGTTAAAGTATCCTGAGGGTGAGGAGAGCATCCTAAAGCTTGGGTGAGCCCATAATAGAGCCACCCTTTCCCTTTGCAAGTTTTCCTTCTAGAGCAACCACAAGGTCCAGCATTGGAGATTTTATTCTTTTGTTTAAGTAAAGGAAAATAATGTCCTCATAGAGCAGGGGGGATTTCAGATTTGGCAGCTCTTCAGAGCAGCCATACGTAAAAGTAGGAAACTCATTCTTTACAGACAAGGGGAAGAAAATGTCCTCAATACTCCTGAAATTGCCCCTGAAGCTTCAGTCTGTTTCTCCCTAGCCCCTGCCTTTTGGGTACATTCTCAGGGAGTCTCTTTAGCAAAATGTGTGATCCCTTTAGAAAGCTGGGGACCTCAAAGATGGTGACTGGATCTCTGAACTTGGCTAAGCCAGGAGACTTCAAGCATCAAGACGATGCTTTTCGACAGGCACCAGCTGCCTGTGAAGGGGGGAAAGAGGTGGAGAAGCCATTCAGGTTTACCCTGTCCCTGGGAAAGGGTTACAGACTCTGAGCCCCTAAATCAGTTGAGCTGACACTTGAAGAGAAGAAAACGCAAAGTAAACTCAAACAGAGAAAATAAGAACAAGGCCCCTGGGACAAGGATGACATTGGCCTGTCTCCAAATTTCCACCCACATATCCATGGGAGCTTGGCCTCTCTGAAGACTAGAAGGTCATGATCTCTGGAGCTGAAAGCTATAATCCAATTCACAGAAAGTTTCTGGGTAATTTTTTTTAAATGAGCAAGCGGCATTTTAACCTGCACAATAATAATGAGGAATAAAAATTCCATAAATATTCCACAGTGTCAGCACTAGAGAGCTTTCCCCAGTGGCATGTAATATGCTCAGAAGATGATTAAAGAACAGATCTTTCTGGAACATACTGATCATGATCATTGGGACGGCCGGAGGTTTAATTCCTAATAATTAGTGGTTATCAAGAGAAAAATGTCATCTTATCATCGTCAACTTTAATACTCATTCCTATAATTAGAGCACTAACTTCTCCTACTGCCTAGTTGAGTTTACTTTTTAAGGCTAAATTTTTATGGAAAATGGTATAAAAGTTGAGAAAGGTCTACTGTAATACCAGCTATATCAAATTTCAGCATTGTATGGCATTAAGTAGGTAAAAACATGGAATGGACCAATTCATTCGGGCCCACTATGAACTAAGTGCTGTGCTGGGTGACTTCAGAGGTAGAAAGAAGACAGGGTTGGACCCCTACCTGAGAGGGATTTACAATCCAGGAAGTATAGACAGATAAGTAGACAGGCAATTATAATATGGGTAGAGTGAAACTGGCCCCATGATAGAAATACAAATATGAAAAATATTCTTACTGAGTAACTCAGAATTCAAGGAAGAGGAAAGGGGCTTTTAAAAGTTAAAGATGGTGGGTGGGGGTAGGTAAGGAAATTTCAGGTAAGGGGATCAGCATGTTCAAAGATGCAGGAAAGCTTCATGTGCCATTTGCAGGAACAATAGTAATACAATCGTCCTCCCCTTATCCATGAGGGATACTTTCAGATGCCTGAAACCCCAGTTAGCACTCAACTCTATACGGTCTATACGATGTTTTTTTCTATACATACATACCTCTGATAAAGTTTAATTTGTAAATTAGGCACAGTAAGAGATGAGCAATCATAACTAATAATAAAGTAGAACTATTATAACAATATGCCAGCATCACTACTCTTGTGCTTTGGGGCCATTATGAAGAGTTACTTGAACCCAAGGACTGGGATACTGCCACAGATAGATACCAAGTGACAGGCCAGTGGCGTCTACAGTGTGGACACGCCACACAAAGGGACAATTCACACCCTAGGCTGGATGAAGTTGGACAGTATGAGTTTTCATCACGATACTCAGAATAGTGTACAATTTCAAACTTATGAATTGTTATTTCTGGAATTTTCCATTTAATATTTTCAGACCACAGTTGACCTCAGGTAACTGAAACTGAGAAAAGTGAAAGTGGGGATAAGGGGGCACTACTGTACTTTACATTGGTATTGGGCTTTTATATGCATGACTTCATTTTGATTTTCCCAACAAGCTTCTGAGCTAAGCTAGTCCTTTGACAGATAAAGAAATTGAGGTTCATTGAGGTTAAGCATCTTGTGTACGGTCTTGTGTGGTGGTGTGGCCAGGACATGAATCTCGGTTTTCTGAGTCTAAACCCACAGCTTTCCCCATGCAACTGTGGCACCTCCCCACATAATCCAGCAGGGCTGGGGCGTCCTGTCTCATGTTGCTTTACTGGAGGGCGAGTTGTTTGGAAAGAAGGAAATGGAATCTTGAGAACTAGAGGCCAGACTAGACTGCAGTTTTCAATGTCAAGCCAAGGAGATTAGTTATGTCTACAAGTTATCAAGATGGAAAGAAAAACAAGAGTGTGGAAGCATTAATATATTTTGCAGGAGAGGTCACACAATTGCTGGAATCATTAACAGGAGTCATGCTTACCATTTCACACCCTGGCCTGAAACGTGTCTGTCGTGTTATCTGACTGGTTCTGGGTAAGCCATTTGGGCTTGTGACCCCCAATAGACCAGCATCACTCTCCCCGGACTAAATGCTGGGTGGGTGGACGTTAACTCTATCGTGGCCAAATGGCTAGTGTCCTACTCTCACCTTAGAATAAAACCATCTGGGAACTGCAGCCCTTTTCTTTGGATTTTAATGTTTTCAATTAACGTTTAACATGAAAATCAATATTTGAGAATATTATTCATGTTTCATCTTGTAAATCGTTAAAAAGATGCCATATGCATAGAAATTACCTTCTATGGCAGGAATCCTATGAAAACTTTAAAAATCAATTTTAACACTTTGTAGACACTCCTGGGCAGAATCAGCAATTTTTATATCAGTGAAAATGTTTTCTCCCTGGGATTAGATATGTTTTAGATTTACATCCTCATCTTGAGAAAAACTTTATAGGGGATAAGGTCCTGAATGAATACATTTACTTAACTATGAAATCCAGAATAAATAGATCTGGCCCTGAGTATCTTCCCAGCTTCGTTTCTTGCCACATCCCTCCAGATCTCTGAGCTCTAGCCATAATGAACTTCCTGTAGCTCCTCCCTAGGTCCTAACATTTGCACATGCCATTCCTTTTTCTAGAACATTCCCCCCATTTCCTACCCATCCCCACAAGTGCCTGGTTAACTCCTAGCCCATTTAGAGCTCAGCTGAGTCACCTCACCTTTTGTTTGACAAACTTCCCTTGACTCTTCCTTGCCTACCTCCACTCCTGATTCCTGTCTCCACCCCCACTTAGGATGGGGGCCTCCTAGGTTTTTTTTTTGTTTTTTTTTTGAGACAGGGTTTCGCTGTGTTACCCAGGCTAGAGTACAGTGGCATTGTAATAACTTACTGCAACCTCAAACTCCTGGTCTCCTGCAATCCTCCTGCCCCAGCCTCCCAAGTAGCTGGGACTACAGGTGCACACCACCATGCCTGGCCAATTTTTCTATTTTTTGTAGAGATGGGGTCTTGCTCTTGAACTCCTGGCCTCAAGCGATCCTCTTGCCTTGGTCTCCCAGAGTGCTAGGATTACAGGCGTGAGCCACCTCGCCTGGCCTCCTTCTTGGTTGTCACGTGGCTCTCTGTATTGACCCTTATCATAGCATTTTCACAATGATTATAGCTGTCAGCAGACCCCATTAGACTGTGGCCTCAATGCTGGTAAAGACCAGCCAATCTAATCTCTCTCATATTTTTTTGCTGTGACCCAATGCCTAAGCACTGAGTAGGTGGTCAACAAAGTGCTGAGTAGTTGAGTGAACCAATGCCACTACCAAAATACACACCAGGTTTAGTATTTTCATATGAAGGTTTAAACAGCAAGAGTTTAGGAACCCTTTAAAGAAACTGGCTTTCTGTGTTGTTAATTATCGAAAAGACTTTCGGGGGCTCTGGACTATGCCAGATATCTTTAGCTGTGACTACCATTACTCCAGAGTTTGCACAAGGGCACGTTTTAGCATTTAGAAAAGGTTAAAGTGCAGGGATTTTGATTAACTGTGACCTATTTAAAAAATTGTTCCTCAGCTGTTCGTAGGTACAAATAGGTCAATGTTTAGGTATGCCCTTTTTATGTTCCTGACTCAGCCACTCAACGAGAGCAATAAAATGGCTAGAGTTGCTGATTCTAAATTTTTATACTTACACTAACATAGATCATATGTTAAAAATCCATAAAAAAGAAGCAATCCCATTTAAAAGTTTAGATAAAACCCAGGAGACAGAAGATAAAGACTGGCTCTGTAGCAAAATATTTCTTTATTAGTTAATGTATAAGATTCAAAAATCCAGGGTCACTAGTCAGATATTTTTAGTGGGAGAAACCAGCATGAAGTTTGGGGCAACTATTTAAAAGTGCAGAAGTGCAACTCTAAGTTGACAAGCAACAATATTAGATTGGAAAGGAGAGATTTAAAAGAAACAACCAGCAAAGCATAAGCCCCAGTTATACAAAGATGTGAAAAATATTTAAATGAGGATTTAAGTGGAAAACATCAACTTAAATATGTTTCCCAACATGAAAGAAGAACTGCTGATTCCATAATGCAGGGCAAAAGCTCTCACTAAGGGACAGGCTTTAGCAGGTTGGGTGACAAGAGAGCATATAGAGATTTTCCTCTTGCGGTAAATAAATCCTTCCCTATTAATATTTTCATATTCTTAAATTATTGTATAGGCAACGAACTTTAGACTTGCAGGGCCCAAAGATCCATCTTGTCCAAATCTCATAGATGAGGCCTCGGGGGTTAAATATTTGCCTAAGCTCATTCCCAGATGATGGCAGAAAAGGAAGTAGAATTACATGAAATCATCTCCTCGCACTTTATTAATAACACAGCAAAAACTGTTCTCAATCAGCTGGCTACCGTTTAAACAGCACGAAGCGGGGAGATTAGAAAGGCGCTGAGAACAGCCATTAGGCATCCACAGCTCCACTTCCTAGGCAGATGGTCAGCAGACAGTTTAGTTGTGGGAATATTTCCAATTTGCATGAATGAAACACGAACGAATAAGATAGGGCTGGCTCCAGGAAAGCAATTCCCCCAATTCCCTTGAGCCGTGGATTTGGAAAAGTGCAGCCTGCTCTGGAATTTGGGAACAGCACAGACGGTACTGGGTAGAACTCTCTGTGCGACCTCAGCCCACGCATGCATCGAGGCTCCCAGGTGCCAGCTCGCCCACGGGCTGTGGCCGAGACAGAAAAAACAAAAAGAAAAAAAAAAATCCTCTCCAAACACACACATAGGCAAAAGCTGTCTTCCTGTGTTCTCTGCCAAGGGAACCGGAGCAAAGGACGTGAGCTGGGGGCCCTGATTCATCCATCAAGACAAATAAACTCAGTCTATGGAGGTGAGGAGGGCAATTTATGCAGCAAACAAAAGTTCGGTTTTGGAAAGAGGCTCTGGAGAGAACACAGATGCCATCCTGGGAACCTAATTCCACAATGAAAAGAGAAAAGGGCTCACTCTTAAAGCATGGAGTACTGAAAATGCCACCAGGCACACACCCTTAAGTGGCAGCTCCAGAGGCTGGCCCGCCAAGATGTCGCGTTCCTCCCGCTCTGCAGAAATGCAGAGTTTGGGTTCTGAGCCAGCTCCCTGCTGAGCTGAAGGAGCATCTCCACTGGGCCTGGTGACACTGTCCCATTTCAGCAACAGCAAACAGAGCTCTGACTGGTATAAAGCACTTCCCCCAGGAGTGCTGAGATCCTTGGCTGGGCTGGGGCATCCAGCCTCGTGCCCTGTTCAAAGCCACTTTCCTCACCTGCATCACTTCTCTTGTGGGCCCCCTGGGCTCATTCTCAAGAAATCTCTGACACACCTTTCAGCGACTTACTCCCTTCCCATTTCCTCTCTCTGCTCCATGGTGGGATCTCAGATGAGCCTCCCTGTTGGCCTGCCAGCTGCTCCCCTGGCTCCCAGCCCACACACCAGCTACAGATGTGAGTTTGTGTTCACACCACACACACTCTCTCGCACTCTTTCCTTGTCCCCCAGCATCACTGGAGTATTCGTCTTTCTGCTGTGTAGATGTCCTACCCCTTTGTCAAACTCCACCTTTTAGGGGGAGCTTAATTCTGCTCCCCTTGAGTGTGTGCTGGACTTAGTGACTTGCTCTAGTGACTCGCTTGAATAGAATGTGGTGGGAAAGGCAATGTGTGATTTCTTAGACAAGGTCCTAAAAAGCTCTGCAGCTTCCTTCTTGCTTTTTCTTAGATGACTTGTCCTGGGAGAAGCCAGCTGCCATGTTGTTAGGACGCTCAAGCAGCATAGTGGCGAGGTCCATGTGATGAGGAACTAAGTTCTCATGGCAACAGCCAAGCGAGTGAGTCAATGTGGAAGGTGACCAGGGTCCCTGCTGCTGTCTTTACTGCAGCCTCAAGAGCCTCGTGAGCTCTACCCTGAATTTTTGACCCACGCAAACTGTGTAAGATAATAAATACTATTGTTGTTTTAGGTTACTAAATTTTGCACCAACATGTAGCAATAAATAACTAATACAACATCTTTGAACATTTTCCATCATCAGCTAGAGTTCTCCATTAATTAATACTCATAATCTCCTTTTGGAGAATGAGGGTTTGTTTTTTTTTTTTTTGTTTTGCTTTGGTTTTGGTCATAAAGTCCTCACCTCAAGGGTGACATTCATTAATTTGGGATCTTTAGGGCTCAGTCCCAAGGAGAAGTCTGCAATGATAGTATATATTTTCAAGGGCTGTTCTTAACATGTTCTTTGTAGCTGCTATCCTAGAATCTTTTATGTTACTTCATCATTATATAAAAAAGAATCGGAACTTATGTCTCCCCAGGATCCCCAAAACATAAGCCTTAACTGTGAGCCACTGTGACATTAAACACCTTGTAGAAGGATCAGGGATTTTTCTCCTTGTTAGTCTTGTATTTACAATTTAAGAAATAGTAAGTGAGATTAATCTGCCATATGCTATAATACAGATGAACCTGGAGGACATTATGTTAAGAGAAATAAGCCAGTCACAGAAGGATAAATACTACATGATCTTATTTGTACATGGTATCTACAATAGTCAAATTCATAAATAGCAGAAAATCGAATGGTGGTTGCCAGAGGCTAGGGTAAGGGGGAAATGTGGAGTTGCTTTTCGACGGGTGTAGAGTTCTAGTCATGCAAGATGAAAAGGTTCTGGAGCTCTGCTGTACAACAACATACATACACTTAACAATACTGTATTGTACACTTTAAAATTTGTTAGGAGGATAGATGTCATGTTATGTTTTTTATTACCATAAAGAAAAAATAGCAAGTGAGATTAAAATGACCTTATTCCAAGATTCAAAGCAGAAATTTCCTTTTTTGCAACACTCCAGCACGTTTCCAATAGACCACTGAGTATCATACTGTCTGAAAAACCCCTCAAAACTGTAAAAATTGTTTTACTTGTTTTTCATAAAAACAAAAAATGTTGCTATCTTCTTCCTGGAGCATAACAGACAAGGTGCGAAAAGAAGTAGATGTCATACAAAGCAAACATAAGGAGAGGATGTTGCGATTCCAAAAAGTTTGGGAATCATTGATCTGGACATATATTGAGGTTTCAAAAGAAGTGGGCTTAAAAAAATACCTGAGCATTTGAAAAGCTAACCTCCAGGCCGGGCACGGTGGCTCATGCCTGTAATCCTAGCACTCTGGGAGGCCGAGTGGGGGGATCGCTTAAGGTCAGGAGTTCAAGACCAGCCTGGGCAAAAAGCGAGACGCTGTCTCTATTAAAAATAGAACAAATTAGCTGGATGTAGTGGCACACACCTATAGTCCCAGCTACTGGGGAGCCTGAGGCAGGAGGATCGCTTGGGCCCAGGAGTTTGAGGTTGCTGTGAGCTAGGCTGACACCACAGCACTCTAGCCTGGGCAAAAGAAAAAAAAGAAAAGCTGACTTCCAAAGGACTGACATCACCAGTTAACTATCTAATTCTCCCGGCAGCAAAGACGTGTAGACACAACACCCAAGGGAACGGGGGAAACAGACGCCAGTGAAGACTGAGCGATCAGCTAACGCACAGATAAGAGGGGCCGAGCAACACATGGGAAGGGCAGAAAAAATACGCAAGACTGAGACACTTGCTGTTTGATAGTCCATGATCCGGATACAAAGTGAAGAACACATACAGGGCAAGAGTCCGTCATACCATTTTCCAGAAAGAAGGAAATAAAGTATCAGAAGATGGGCAATGGCACACGAAAGGCTGAATTGTCACCGTGCATGTACGTCATTGTTAGTGTCGTGTAGTAACCCAGGAACAGGATTAGCTGAAGGGACTGAGGGACGTGTACGGAAACTTTGGATATACAAAGAGAGGGACACAGATAATGTTTAAATGTGGAACATGCCCCAATGCTCTCGAGGCTGACTGACAGCCCGAGCATGCTTTCTCTTCAGCCTTTCCTCAACTCGCTACTTTTGTACGTTAAAAACTGAAGCTTCTGAAGGTCACGAGAGAAATCACAGAGCTACAAGGAAGCCTTTTGGGCCAAGACTGGAGAAGGGCTCTGAGTCCCTCACCAAGACACAAGGAAAGGTGTGAGCTGGGAAACTGAGCCACGGGGCGGGCTCCCCTGGTATCGCTTCACGACAGAATCTCGCCAGGACACCCTGACTAGCCCAGTAAGGAAACTCAGCTTGGTGGGGAAGCTTGACTACGTGTCGTGGGCCATTTGTGGGGCTGGAGGGAGCAGAGAATAAAGACAGCAAATAACCAGAGGGCAGTTGAGCAAGATCCACACGTCGGGCCACAATGGGACCTTCCAATTATTGAGGTTTCTACCTTTCTAGGCTGTTGAGGGTCCCTCACAACAAAACAAAAACAGAACGTCCTCTGCAGAAGCCTCCAGCACGAGCTCTCTTCAGGTTTCCCTTGGGAATCTTGGGTGACTCTTTCCCTCTTCTAGAAGTTTTCCCAGAGTGGGACCATTTTTCCCTCAAAATGTTGATTGGACCCACTGTACAATGTTGTCTTATTAAGAAAATATCTTTATAAAGAGAAGCCTCGTTTAAATAGAAGTAAGAACCAAAGAAATACTCATCTAATGTTTGACGGAGCTTTTTCTACCTGTTTCCTCTCTCCTACCCTCTCACCTCCCAACTTAAAGAAAAAGTCTGAGTGTTTCATTCTATCAACACAGATTCTGTTTATGCATTTCCATTATGGCTAACACATCCAAAAAAAAAAAAAAGTATATTTCCTGCTGAAAATCACATTTAACAAATCCCTTTGGGGACAGAAAAAAGTGCAAACCACTGAAAAAGATTAGTTTGTGGGAGGAAGAAGTTGGTCCCAAATCACTGCTCTGCATTATCCTCCAGTTAAATGAGGTGGACGCCCCAGGCCACGTTTATAATGATGGAACTTTCTCCATCTCTTACTGCAGGCAGGAACCAGGATTGTTCTTAAATCAAACATGCAAAATGCAAAGCCAAAAGCTTCAATAAGAGAACCTTTGTCTTCCCTTCCGAGTGTCTACGCCAGCTCCAGCCAGCTCACAGACCGGGCACACACAGCAGGGAGCCTCAGTGCATTCTGTTTGAGTAAGGTTGAAAAACCCTAAAAAACCAAATGTGATCAGTCTGTGGATCACTGTTGAATGGTACAACACACACACATTTCAATGTATTAAATAATGTATTGAGATAAAACTGCTAATTAAACAGGCCAATCCATTTGAAGACGGGCTCTCCCCGAGCCTGTTCATTGTGCACTACTTCCTAGTCCTTCTGCTCTGAACACACCTAGCCCCCAGGTTAATGAAGCCCCGAGGGCCCACTTACATATGGTGGTGGCAGAGCCAGACTGGGAGAAGAGTGTGGCATGAGTATACGTTGGTCAAAAGTGATGCCCATCTATATTGCTCCTCTAGGTCCTACTGAAGACACCGTTTTTGATATATTTGGGGAATGAAACACTAGCTTGGTAGTTACAAAGAAAGCTCCTCCAGCCACAGCCTTTGGAAAGCCACTTCGGTTCCTCACTCTGCTTCATGCTGTCAGTGCCCTCACTGAGCACACACATCTCAGCAGATCGGGCGAGTTCTGCATGTGTGAGAAGGATCATCAGTAGAAGGCCTATTTGGGGCTTTCACATCTAGTGTGTCTAGTTTCTCCCTTCATCTGTGCTGACAGATGAAAGTTTGCATTCCATCTGGCGCTGGAGCTGGCTCCTGATCCCTTGGGCTTAGTAGACTAAGCAGCCCCGGTTCTCCGACACTGGCCGTGTTGCGACACACACAAGGGTAGACGGCCTCTCTTTATTTTTCCCTGGTGGTCTCTGTGTGGGTGGGGGGTTCTCATGACAGCACACACTGGGCCACAGGCCCCCAGCACTGAGCCCAGCAGAAGGGGCTAGCCTCAGCCAGCATCAGCCCAGGCCTAAGGGAGCCACACTGGTCTTGCTGTGGCCTGCTTGGCCCTGGGGGACAGCAGCGTGCTCAGGACGGCGGCTCCACATAAGCTTTCAAAGCTTTGGGTCTGCTTTGAAGGGCTTATCTTGAACAGATTTGTTTTCCTGAGGATTGGGAACCTTGGCTGGGGGGACGGGGGTGGTTATAAGGAATGCCCCACAACTGCCCAAGATCTCTGGCTCATGAGGTCAGAGTAGGATGGGCCTTTTCGGGCAGCTCCCTAAGCTTCCACAAACACACAGTAACTGGCTAGAATACAAGGCAGCCCAGACACCAATACCCCTGTCACCATCACGGCCACCTCCACAGCCACCACCCATTTGTGGAGAACTTTCTAAAGCGTGTTCTCTCATTTGAGTGCAGCACGGCCCTGTGCAGTTGATCAGTGTGATCACTGCTGCACGAAGGGGAGGGGCAGGGCAGGGGCAGGCCGGGAGGACGCAGTGACTCAGCCAAGGCCAGCAGCTCACCCTGCCGCCATCCCAGCATGAGCAAGTCTCCAAACCACCTGCCCCGCTTTCCTCTTTGGGAAATGCATCTCTAACTCAGAGCAAAACCATTTCATTGTTTCTGCCCCTCCTTCCCTTCCTCTCTCCCACCTGCCTGCAAAGGTGTTAAAAAGTAAAAAGAAGCCCCACGTGGCATCTGGGTTCTGCTTCCCACTCAGGCCAGTGTGGAAGCACTGCAGGCCTCATTCACTTCTCTCCTCCCCGCGGGAGACACTCAGTTTACTCTCCAGCCTGAATTCAGGGGCGTAAGCCCAGCTCTTGCCCAACGCTCCCATCCCTTTCCTCTAGCTCTTAAAGTCAGAGGAAGACCCAGCACCCCTTGCCTCTGTCCTATGTATGCCATTCCAGTAACCAAGCTCTTTCTATTTTTAATTTTTATTCATTTATTTTTAATAGACCACCAGGACCTTGGACTGAGCTCTTTTTAAATACCTTTTCAGACAGCTTGCTTCTTTTAAGTCTCTCCATTAAAAGAAAAAAGATACAGCTCTCCAAATAAAAAACAGCCACCAGCACCCAAGTATCGTCATGCTTCAGGAATTTAAATTGTACTTCATTTGGCAAAATCTGTGTTAAAACAATATAGCATTATCCACTTCGCATGCACTTGACGCCCTCAGGGTAGAGCTGTGTTTTATACGAGTTACTAAATCTGGTTGGAACTCAACGAGAAACAGCGTCATGGGGGGAAATCTGTGCCGACTGGACCCTTGACTGATCACATTTCAAAGCCTAGTGCTTTGCTGAAGGGCATCTTCCTTTAAAAATAAGCAATCCTATTATTCAGAGCCTTCTCTGCACACCATGGCTTTGAAGGAATTTGATAGTTTGCAAATTCAAAGTTGAAAAGTAAAAAAACCCACAAATAAGACTTGAATCCATTTATTCATGGTAAAATGAATATAGCTTTGAAAAGTCTGTCCTCGTTAGGATCAGTTCAGTGTCATCTGTGATCGGGGGTGAGGCTGCTTAACTAACCTCTTGCCACTGTTTTCTAATACTAGCTCTGTCTTAAAAGGACTCAGGAGATACCACAGAATAATATTAGCTGAAGTGCATTTCTTTTTCAAGAACGTTTCATTGTTTTCTTAATCAGTGTTGTTCTTATTTCACCAGGTTTAGGATACCTTCTCCTCCCCTAAAACAGGATTAAAATAAATCCTGGCCCCTGCAGGAGTGATCAAAGCTTCCCCCTTCACAGAGGAATGTCCATTCCTCTAAGCTTGGGGAGGTTTCCTAACTAATGAACTAGAACACTGTCAGATGTCTGGTTGCCAAGTAATATATTAAAGTGCTTTTCTAATGAGATTTCTGCAAGGTAACCATAAAACCATAAAAAGCACACTAAAGGTCAGTGAAGCAAAAACATTTTTTAAAAATAACCAAATGCCTCCAAGGAAAAGAACAGGTCAACACAGCAGCTAAAAAAAGCTAAAAAGAATTTGACAAGTAGAAAAATAAAGTCCAAATAATTTTCACATCTGAAAAAAAGGGTGGACACAAGGCAGAATAATGTAGTAGGTAGGTCATAAAAGAGCCACCTGAATATCTCAATGTCCAGCTTTAAATCTCTCCTCTTCCACTCATCCTTGTCTATTTGTAACATGGGTCTGTTACATACGTAGCTACAAATGGGTCTTATCATGAAAAGAAGGAACATCTCTTCATTTTTAGAACCTCTGAGAATTTAGGAATATTATGTAGAAATCTTGAATACCAAGGATCTTGTCTTAATCAGCCTGGGCTGCTCTAACAAATAACAAAAACTTTCTCGCAGTCCTGGAGGATGGAGAGTCCAAGATCAGAGTGCCAGCATGGCCGGGTTCTGGCGAGGGCCCGTTTCTTGGCTGGTAGATAGCTGCCTTCTTGCTGTGTCCTCGCTTGGTGGAGAGAGAGATGATCTCTCTTCTTCTTACAAGGGTACTAATCCCATTCATGAGGGCTCCACCCTCATGACCTAATCACCTGCCAAAGGTTCCACTTCCTAAAATCATTACACAGGGAATTAATGCTTCAATGCAGGAATTTTGGGGGGACACATTCAATCCATAGCAGATGTCTTTATTACAACCGACATACTGAGGCATTCTCACTTTAAATGCAAACAATAGCAATGCCATGAAGCCTCTACCATGGATCACTCTGGAACAGCTTTTGGAAATCCTTCCCTTGGCTCCCATCTGTCACTCTACCTTCATTATTTAACCCTGGAGCCTCCCTTACATCCATGACGCTAAGAAGCTAGGAAGGTCCCCCCCTCACCCCTGCAGCCATTGTAACAAAAACAACAGCAATACCCGTTCACTGACTGCTAAGTGTGGGCACTCACAAGTGTAACTGATTTAACCCTCTGGACAACCCCGTGAAGTTGGTACTGTCTCCCATTTTGCAGAGAAGAAAACTGAGACACAGGAAGGTTGTGTAACTTGCCCAGAGTCACAAGGCTTGTAAGTAGAGCTGGGACTAAAAACTAGGCAATGTGGTTCTGGAACCCAGGCTCCTAACCACTATCCCATATCACTTTATAGGCAACCGAAAGTTCTGCCTCAACAAACCACTCTACAAGTACACTACTTGGTGTAGCTGATGGAAAAGTGGTAAAGGATCCAGTGTTTGACTTCAATCTCCTCTTCTCAGTCTTCAATGCAGTTCCTCTAGCTCTAAATTCTAAGAGCTTCATTCCTGATTATAGATTTCTCTTCCTCCTTTCCACAAAAGACCTTACCCTTAATGGGCCAGTAACATAAATATGCATTGCCTATTCACTTGTGTGTTTAGGGTTTTTTTTAAAAAATGGGCTCTACCATGTTCCTTTGATGTTTGTGTTTAATGCAGACTGAGTCCATGCAGGGCTGGCTAATCCAGAGCCCCCAGAGCCCTGAGCACAGTCAGGCATTTCAGAAATGCACTTGGATAATAACCAGCAGATTTCTCTAACAATGGAAAGTTCCCAGCAAAGTTGTCAGGGCTCAAGAGGACCAGCTCCACCACCCGCTCCTGCCAACTGGGGAGCTGCCACCTGTGTAGAGCTGGCTCCTGTCCACAGGGTCCCCAATCCTCGTGGCTCAAGGCATTGCCTCCTGCTGCAGTTGCTTGTTTCTTCCTGTCCTGACCATCCTCTTTCAGCACCGAGATAATTAATGCCTTCCATTTAGGCTGAGAAGAACGACCTTGCTGTCTACGCAAGTAGGGATCATTTATTCCATCTACAAAAGCAGCACACATCTATTTGGCTTAACTCGGAGGATTTCTTTTTGCTGTCTTCTTGTTAAATACCATCATTTCTTCAAGCAAAATTGACATTGTCACAATTTCCATGTTTGTTTTTTTAAAAAAGAAAACAAATTGCAGGTGATTTCTTGCATTTTGTGTTGCTAAAATTCACATCCCAGGGTACTTCATTGGTGAAAGCCCTTTATTCCTCACCTCTCAATACTTCTGGATGAGATGCAAAAAAACCATTTCAGTTTTCCAGTTGAACAGCCATGAGAAAAGAAAAAAAAAAAAAGAACAGCGAGCACCTTGCTTATCTCCACGTTACACATTAACGCGGTCCTGCTTGCAGATTTCCTCCAAGGCAGGCACACTTTAAAAACTTAAATAACTGGCAGTATCATTACCCTGGCACTCCAAGGCCAATGCAAATGCCCGGCTGTGGCCTTCAGTTGAATTCCGTACAGAAGCTTCACTCTTGAGGAACGCAACAGAAAATGAAATGCAAAGGGAAAGGAATTTCCCAATTTCTCCACTAAGATATAATGAAAAAAAAATAATGAGAGCTCAAGGGAAGAAGAAAGCTAGGAAGTCAAGTTCTATATGAAACCTTCGCAGGTATCTTCTGTCAAGCAATCTCCCCTGCTCTGCTGACATCCAATGGTGTTATTCCCACCACTCTCATGCTATTTGTCTCACTAATAATAATAAATAATAAAATAATAATAAAAATGACCATTAGCCTCACCACCGCCACTAACGCTGCCTCTACCAGCATTGACTGAGCTTACACTATACACCTGGCACAGTGCAGGCTCTTCCACGTATTATCTCAGGTAATCCTGGCAAGAATCCAGTGAGGGGGCTCTGCTTATCAGCCCATTGTACAGATGAGGAGTCGAGGCTTTGAGAAGTTAAATGGGACTGACGGCGCTCAGCAGGGCAGGGCAAGGTTGCAGGGTGGGTTTGACTCCAGAACTTCCACCTTGACCACGATTCCCGGTGTCCTGAGTCCTGGCCCACTGCCAGGCCCTTTCCACCCCACAGGGCCATCATACCACACGGTGGGCATCTGAGTGGATGCCCACGAGAATGAATGAACCGACAAACAAGGGAATGTACTTCTGAAGACTCAGTTTCCAAAATAATGTACTTTATCTCAGAAAAGCAGGAAACATCCAAAACTGAGCATGGGAATACTTATACTTCAAAGTGGGATCATTTCTCCACCTGCCCAAGGTTCAAAGGTGGGAGTTGAGTGTCCTGCCTTCTACCCACATTGGTCCTGAGTGCCCCCGGCTAGAGGGGTAAGGGCCGAAACAACTGAAGAGCGTTGGTTGCAGATACACGTTTTACTAAAGTTGATACCAGAACCTTTTCTTCCAGTGCTGAACCCTCCTCTTCTCATTTACAGGGAGCTTGCCGAGTGATGTTTACTTTTCTTACTTTTTATTTAGAATTGACTGGGGAAAATGTCATCTTACCCACAGCCCTGCCCTCCCAGGACAAGTCAGCAGACAAACCGAACAGCCACTGCGGAGGAAGGAGCTCTGCACCAGCGATGAACGCACTCCGGGTCACAAAAACTCTGTTGCTTCCCTTTCCCCTGCAAAGGGGATGTCTACCCGCCCCTCGCTCTGCAACCCTCCTCCCTGTCCCAGGCCGGTGTTCCCGGAATCCTAGCGGGTGCTGAGCACGAGAGATGCCATCTGGTCCTTCTCACCTTTCCTCTCCCGGAAGTCAACACCCACTTCCTCCACAGAGCTTCCCCCTTTTGTCAGCACAGGAAGTGAGGATCCCCACCTGGGTACTGAGAGTAGGTCTTGAGGGGATACCATCTGGAACATTCCTGGCCTCAGGGTGGGGCCCAGGGAACCTGCCCTCAATGGCCCAATGTTAGTTTAAAACTTGCTGGGTAATTGCTTTGGAATTGCCCATTTCTCACAGAGCCTATTCCTCTTCTCTGGCCCATCCCCAGCTATGGGTTCTAAGTATGAAAGCCTGTTAGGGTATTAAAAATGACTGTGCTAAAATGCTTGAGAATTATGAAGGGAGGAAGCTCATGTTTAGATTTATCCCCTTCCAACCCCTCCCACTCACACCATAGAGCACATACTTTCCCCTTAGAAAGGAAAACATTCCTGACCCCTGTTTAAGTGTTTATCAGAAGTTGTCTGGACTCGCAGAGTCTCTGAAGTCACATTCTTTATTAGTCACATCCTTCTTGGTGTGTGGGGTGACCCTCCTGTGAGGCCAGGAGGAATGCTTGGACCTCGTGCAGAAACCGTTTGGTGCTGGAAGCATCAACTACCACCCAGGGATTTTCACTTGGCCCAAACACGAGCAGAAGCTGAGCAAAGAACTTGAGCTTCCTGATGGTGGCGGGGCTTCAGTTTTGAATATGTACGAAAAAAGAAAAGTCCTCGTAGTTCTAATCCTGTGGGGCCTTGATTTTAAAAACAAAGCCCCCAGCATGGAGCCCAGATCCAGAGAGGGAAAAGTGGAGGTTCTAGGTCCTCAGCACAAAATAAGGGACTCTTCAGAGTTTGATCTTGGCTGTGAAGTGCTCCTACTTTGGCATTGTAAGCAAATCATTTTGCCTTCCTGGTCCTTGGACATTGATAAATTAGTTCATGCTTGGGCTTTTATGTCAGTAGTTTGCATCCAGTAGACTTCGGGTGAAAGGCACTGTGTGCAGAAGCAGCTAGGTGATGCTGGTGTGTGTGTCTGAGAGACAAAGGCAGGACGAGAGCAACAGAAAGTGCGCCGACTGGCAGGAAGGGTAAGTGGGTTTTGGTACCAGTTCTCAGGACATTTTACTCGTTCCTCAGTTTTCTCATCTCTAGAATGGGAAGGTTGAAAAGTAGTGATCAAGGAGGTCCTTTTGGGGTCAAGAATCCTTTCTGATTTTTTGTCTCTATATCGTAAGTGGAGGAAATAGGTGTAAGCTTCAGCTCAAGGGATATCAGTTACAAAAAGACATTTTGGAATCAGAGTCTGAGTTTGCAAAAGATGCTCTGGAATTATCCTCTCTTGACCAGTGTGGGTCCCGAATTGTGGTCTGAGAGAACCCTTCTGATACCCAACGACCTGGAGCTGTCATGTTTGAAGTCTCTTAGATTGGGATGATATAGGGGAGTGGACAGGGGAAGGTAAATGGTGAACTAAAATATCCCTCCAGAATCATTCTAGATCTATGAGTCTATACTTTGAATTTTAATTAAATTTTTGGTTTGGTTATTACAAAAAGGGAAAGATAATACCTTCACATTTTTACATTGTTAGCATATTTGATCACATCACATTATATGATTACATTATATGAGGAATACCAATGATGTAATGGTACAATAGTCTTTTAAAATATTTTGTTGAGGCCGGGCGCGGTGGCTCACGCCTGTAATCCTAGCTCTGGGAGGCCGAGGCGGGTGGATCGCTCGAGGTCGGGAGTTCGAGACCAGCCTGAGCAAGAGTGAGACCCCGTCTCTACCAAAAATAGAAAGAAATTATCTGGTCAACTAAAAATATATATACAAAAAAAATTAGCCGGGCATGGTGGCTCATGCCTGTAGTCCCAGCTACTCGGGAGGCTGAGGCAGTAGGATCGCTTAAGCCCAGGAGTTTGAGGTTGCTGTGAGCTAGGCTGACGCCATGGCACTCACTCTAGCCTGGGCAACAAAGTGAGACTCTGTCTCAAAAAAAAAAAAAAAATATATATATATATATTTTGTTGATATTTAAAAAAATACAAAAGTACATGCACATTGTAACAATTTAAATAATATGCAAGTACATAAAAAGAGAGCAAATTGTCTACTTTAACCCCATGATAATCCTAACCCTCAATTACCTATATGTACACATAGTCTTCCATTTTCTTTTTTTAAGGAAAAATTTCATACCTCCTACCTCCGCCTCCTGAGTAACTGAGACTATAGCTATGCATGCACCACCACACCTGGCTTAAACTGCCTTTTTTCAAAAAATAACCAAGATATCATACATTGACCTTCTTAGGTCAATGCCCGTTGATCAAACTTATTCTTTTCAATAGCTGCAAAATGTTCTATAACATGGGTTTAGCTCTTTAAGAACATTCAGGATGTTTCAGTTTTTTTCTATATATAAACTATGATACAACAAATATGCTTACACATATGTCATTATGTATTAGTATTTTTGTTTCTGTAGGACAGGTTCCCAGAAATGAGATTGCTGGGTCAAGGGGTATGAGAATGTTTAATTTTAACAGATACTCCTAGATTACTCTCAAAAAGCTTGTTAGGAATTCTTGGTCTTGGCAACAGTGCACGAGGGTGCTCATTTCCTCATGAGTTTCCCAGCAGTGGGAGTTAGGGATTTTCAAAACTTAGGCCAAGTTGAAGGGGGAAACACTGTAAGTTACTGTTGTTCTAATTGCATTTTGGGGACTATTTGTGAGGTGGAGCAACTCTTCATGTTTATCGGCCATTTGTAGTTGCTCTTCTTTTAATTCACCATTTATAACTTTAAAAAAAAAATACAACATCTTTATTTGGCATCGGGTATCCTAATATTTGTTCATTACAGTTCCTTAGAAAACAAACCAAAAAAATCAGAACAAATTAATCACCCTATTTACATATAGCAAAGGTAGTCCAGGTATCTCCCATGCACACCCCTGCCCCCGCCCCGGGATACAGTTAAGGGGTTAATAAGCTTTGGGGAGTGCAGGGGTAGGGGGGCGGGTTCCACATTTCATCAAGTCTCATATAACCCCTCCACGAAGTCAGGATGCCTCAGCTAGCCAATAGGGTAGCAAGAATGTGATTGGCAGCTTCATTTTCCCTTTCTGGATATCTCAGAAAATAACCCTGCATCCAGCAACTGACAGTGCTCTGAATTCCATGAGACTCAGCCATTTCAAGGATCTGCCCTCCTTGCTTTTCCCACCACTCCCTGGATCATTGACGATCTGATTATATTATACCCCAAATCCCAATGAGTGCTACCCTCCCCCAGAGAGCCAGCTCTCACCCCTTTCTCTCTCCCTCCCTGAGCACTTGAAAGAGGCCTGTCTTCAAGGGTCTCTAAGGGTCTTGGTGTCAGGGAAGCTGCCTCACGGCCACACAGCAGCCTGAACTGCTAACGTGATCCAGCGCGGTGGTGAGGGAGAAGAGACGGCCTCAAAGTATGGGACATAACCCCACAGGTGGGCATTCATCATTACTCAGGAGCTGCAGGACTTCTGTCCAGTCTTTCCTTGCAAAGGTGGAAGGATTGCTGGGAGGGACAGGACACCTCCAGCGGGGGGACAGACAAAAAAGGCTTTGAATGACAATACCCCCAACCCTTTCCCCAAAGAGGTTAGGCTGAGGCGGAGGAGGCACCTCTAAAAACCCCTCCAGGAAAGGGGGTGTCAGCCTAGCAGGAAGGGTTTGTGTGACACCCAGCCCTAGTCCCATACCCCCTCCAAAAGTCTCAGTGACCTGGGAGGAAAGACTGTCTTCCAAGCCCAGAGGACTATTTATAACTTCTGCCCTTTCTCCTGTTGCGTTATTTATCAATCTGTATGAGCTCTTGTTTATTACAGATACTTTCTCTTTTATCATATAGTTTGCAAATAATTTCTCCAGGCTGTCATTGTCTTTCCATTTTGTATATGGTTTGGGTTACCATCGTGTCATGTAAGTTCACGAGGGCTGTGATGGTGGCTGTTTCGTACACGGCCATATGCTCAGTAGCAGGAACTGTGCCCGGCACACAGTATGTTCTCAATAAAAACAATTATTTCGTGAGTGGATGAATAATAAGCTTAAAATTTTAATGTGGCTAAGTCTGTTAATTTTTCCCCTTATGGTTTCTGGGTTCTCAGAATAGCTCTATTTTATTAGTTTAACTTTTTTGCAATTACTCCTTTAATCCATCTTGAATTAGGTTTTTATTAAAAAATGTTTTTTTTTCATTTGGAGTCCTAATCCATCTTGAATTTGTTTTGCATGTGGTATGAAACAGGGCAAACTGACCCCAAACTTTGGCCACAACTTTGTGTGAAAATCATTACATGAAATGCAAATTCTTTTTAGAATTTATTTTAAGGTGTTCTTTTTTTTTTTTTTTTGAGACAGAGTCTTGCTCTGTTGCCCGGGCTAGAGTGCCATGGCGTCAGCCTAGCTCACAGCAACCTCAAATTCCTGGGCTCAAGCAATCCTTCTGCCTCAGCCTCCCGAGTAGCTGGGACTACAGGCATGCGCCACCATGCCCAGCTAATTTTTTATATATATATTTTTAGTTATCCAGCTAATTTCTTTCTATTTTTTTAGTAGAGACGGGGGTCTCACTCTTGCTCAGGCTGGTCTCGAACTCCTGAGGTCAAACAATCCTCCTGCCTCGGCCTCCCAGAGTGCTAGGATTACAGGTGTGAGTCACTGCGCCCATCCATTCTACTGCTGTTTAACTGAAAGGGGAAGTAGAACCAGAATTAACCTTTATTAAAGGCCAATTATGGGCCAAACACGGTGCTAAGCATTTAAAATACATTAACTCATGTAATTCTCACAACCACCTTGTGAGGTAGGGAGTATCTTCATTTTACAGGTGAGAAAACTGATGCTCAGAGAAGTTAAGTAAGTTTCCCAAGGTCACACAGCCAGTGGCTAAGGTAGAATGTCATAGCCTGGGAAATGATTAGGGGGGAGATGATAAAATTGAATGGAACATTGTTCCTGGTCTCAGAGTTTTTGTGACAGTAGAAAGTAAGTGTAAGGGTCAATCTGAAAAGATGCCAAGCAGGAAGGTCTTAGCCAAGTGACAAGAGATTTTCCTCCAGGTTGAGGGACCTATAAGCCGAGGACAGCCACCTCTCTCTATTAAAGGTTCCAGAGAGGTGCTAGAGAGAGGTGGGCTTCCATCAGTGTGAAGGTTCACCTTTTCAACAGGGCACATAATCAACCCACTCTTAATTATTCATCCATTGACTCAACAAGTATGTCTTCAGTACCCACCACCCCGCAAGGACTGTTTAGACACTGCGGATTCAACAGTGAACAAAACAGATAAAAAGCACTGGGCTCATGGAATGTATGTTCTAGTGAAATAATTGAAAGATTGGCTCATGTAGCTTTAGGTGAATACTTTTCGTAACATATTGTGATACCCAAACTTTTAAAAAAAAATCTCAACAATACTGACACATTTCCATTTTGCCTGATTCAGACAAGAGCACTGAAATAGGGAGACAAGAAGTAGCCAAACCACCCATGATGCCGGCACTGTACTGAGTGACCATGTTTTCTGGGGCTTCCACTTCCTGCGGTCTACTAGATATTCTGAAAACTCCTCCTGTTGCAAAACACTAGCTGCTGGATAAACTGAGCACAAATTGGCCCGCCATTACTATAATGATCCCAAGGGAATGAGGCATCCCCAGAGCGACTCGAACTCTTTTTGGAACAATGGTTCTGAACCAGGGCTGGACATTAACTTATCTGGAAAGTTTTAAAAAGTCTTTCTGCCCAGGTCACATCCGAACCACTTAAATCAGAATCCTGGGGTGGAACTCAGGCATCAGCATTTTGTAAAGCTCCCCAGGTGCTTCTGATGTGCGGCCGAGGTGGAGAGCCACTGCGTTGGCAGGTGATGGAGTGCATGGCATATGGAGAGTTGGTGGTCCCGGTGTTCTGCAATTTCACTCAAAATTGCTGATGCTGGTGGATCGGAAAAGTTATTCAGCTTCTTGAACCTCCTCTTCGCACCTTCATATCTTTGCTGTCCACCCCACGCGGGGAGGTGGATCTTGTCCCCTCTCGGATAGATACAAAGAGCCAACCTACGCAGGCACCTTCCTGGGTTTAAATATGCCTGTTTAGGGCGGAATGTTTTGATTTTTGAAACGAGTTCCTGCTAAGCTGAGGCTATGTGTGTAAGCCAAAGAAGAGACTCATAAAATGCAGCCAAAGATGTTATTATTTCCACCAATAAGACTCTAACAGCCAAAGATAATACCCGATGTGTACCTAATGGACACTAATTATACCCTTTTTCTGCCAAACTCTGTGATTCTGGTTCACATTGCTCTTGAGGGCCAATACTTCAAATTTTTTTTCCTCTCATGAACGATTCACCAAAAAGTATTGTTATTATGCCTGTTTTGCAGATAAGAAAATTATAAATGAAAGAGGTTAGTGTCATATAGTAAAGTGGCAGAGTGGGGACTCGACCCAGGTGCTCAGACGCCAAAGTTCACTTTCTGAACCGCTCTGCTATATTTCCTCCCATGTACCAGCCAGTCTTGGCTGACCCAGCACAGAGAGGTGACGGCAACTGGTAGGGGCGGGCCCACCAAGCCCACAGTCACCCTGGGGTTGCTGCTATCTCCCCTACCCTTGGGCTTGTCCCGAGAGGGGCGAAATGCCTGGGGCTGATGTATGAAGTGGATTGGGATCCTAAGACATCTCAAAAAACTTCACCCCAAGGGAGTGTCAAGAAAAGATAGGGCTGACCTTCTCTGCCGGATGATGTGGACTGGGTTGGCTGCCTTTCAGAGGCAGCGTGCCAAGTTTCTGCTTATTCAGGCCTGCGGGGGAATGTCAGGTGTGGCTCATGAGTCTGGACTTGGGGTTAGGGGGAGCGGATTGAGCAGAACTCACCATTTATCAAGTTGCTACTCGATACTCTGTAACACGAAAGGGTTGCTGGTGGGGAGGAGGAGTGTGGAAAGAATACCACATTCCTTTGAGCTCTGTTAGACAGTAAAAAGGAGGGGCGGCCTGCAACAATAGGCCAGGCAGATAGGTGAAAAGAAAGCAGCTTCAGATGAGAGCACATCAGGAGGTGGGAATGACAGACGGGCTGGCTGCTCACTTTGCACATCACGACTGTGTCCAGAACAGGCCCACCCTGCTCTGCCAAGGTACTGTCTAGTGAACCAAAGCCTGGGTGGTGCAGAAGTCAGATCAACTTCTCCCTCCTGCTCTGAGGCTCTGATCTGAGACACACCTGAGCAGAGAGGGGCCTCTGGCTCCGAAGCCCTGGCCTGTCAAATCTCTGGCAGCATCTTGATCTCTGCCCCAGCCTGCCCTCCCCAGCTGGGCCGAGCATCTCTAGTAAGCGTCCACGCTGCGTGGATCCTGGCCTCGCCTTCTCTGACTCAGAGAGTGCTGCTGGGTAAGCATTTTAGTCTCCATCAAACACGCTGTGGCTTCCTGAGGGGGGTCCTTTGGAAGCCAGGGGGGCAGTGTAATTGCTGCAGCTGCTATTGAAATTCGCTTTTGGATTTCTGTTCCCTGAGCAGAAAGTTCTGAAAGCTCCCATGGAGAAGGAGCAGGCTTTGCATCCTGCAGGCTCGGGCTACTCTGACAAATTCCTGAAGCCTCATTTCTGTGTGGTCTCTTTCAAAATCTTCTGAATGTTCCAGGAGATCTATTTCTTGATAAATTTTTCTCTCTTGCTTGGGGTTAGGCCAGAAAAAAGCAGAACAGATGTCAGATCTAAAGCTTCTCCACTGCAACCACTTGCCCGCTGGCCCGCTAATCTTTGGTGATGTAAATGCCTTTGAGCCTTTCTCGCTCCGGGAAAAAGACAAGCCTCTGTAGAAGCGAGAGGCATCCCTTCCTCAAGGAAAACAACATGAAAGAACAGGGTGATAGGAGTCAGCTGCCTCTCTTCCTGTAAGAATATTAAAGCACTCTTTTTCCCTCTCTGAAAGTCAAAATGGATTATGTTTAATTGAGTTCTCAAACCCCTGCATGAATTTTCCTTCTTCTCCAAGTTGTCACCTGGCTGACAAAAAATATGCCTCAATTACTAAAAGAGAGTAGCCCTACAATGAACCATAGCTTAGATGTGGTGTAAATAGTATTATTCAAGCCAGGACAATTGACGGTAGAACAGTGCTGGGGTCAGGAGTCAAGGTCAACACTCAGGGTTGGTCAAGGCCAACACCTGGTCTCTGGAATCTGTATGAAGAAAATCACACCAAGTCGAGTAGCCTTGGAGATATTCATGCATTTAAGAAATACTGTCTTTCACTGAATGTATTATTATATAATATGACATTTGCTAGAAGGCCTGCCACATGTACCACAAAAAGCCAATGCAACTCTGACAGTACCAGTCTGTGGCCTGTTAGGAACCGGACCACACGGCAAGACGTGAGTGGTGGGAGAGGAAGCGAAGCTTCATCTGTATCTATAGCCACTCTCCATGGCTGGCATCACGCCTGAGCTCTGCCTCCTGTCAGATCATCAGCAGCATTAGATTCTCACTGGGGCATGAACCCTACCGTAAACTGTGCATGCGAGGGGTCTAGGTTGTGCTCCTTATGAGAATCCAATGCCTGATGATCTGAGGTGGAGCTGAGGCGGTGATGCTAGTGCTGGGGAGCGGCTGCAAATACAGGTTATCATTAGCAGAGAGGTTTGACTGCACAATAAATGAATCATCCTGAAACCATCCCTGCTCCCCACCCCCACCTGGTTAGTGGAAAAATTGTCTCCCATGAAACTGGTCCCTGGTGCCAAAGAGGTCGGGAACTGCTGCTGTCAAGCACTACACAAACATCGGTTATCATTATCACCACAAGGCAAGAGGTAGAGACAGTCCTCACCCTCAAGTTTATAGTCTACTTAGTAATAATTCTTTACAGTTATTTGGTACTGTGCAGTTTATACAGCGCATTTGCATCCGTTATACAGTTTGACCTTCTCAATAATCCTGTGAAGCAGGACAGATAGATGCTGAAGTTCCGAGGGTGCTGCTTTTTCCTAGTGGCCGACTCTCCTTTGAACATGTGGGCTCATCCTTGGCCTTGCCGGTGCTCTCGCTGTAAGGAACTGCAGAGCTTGTGAATGGGGCTTTGTCAACAGTGGGTTCCTAGGTCTCTTTGACCTGGTCTGAACCTTTCTAATTTTCTAGACACAAAACTTCTCAGCAACTCTGGCTGCTTCTGGGACCAGTGCCCCACCTGCCGCCCACATTTCCTGGACCGCTGTCTCCTGGTCACCCTCTGCCTGGTGGACACATTGAGGCGTTGGGGTGTGGGGTGGGGATGGGGTGGGTATGAGGGCTCATTGTCAGCTCCAGCTGTTTCTAATCAACCTCACCCTGCTTTCCTCCATAAAATGGTAAAGGCAATTCAACAAATTAGCTTTTTCAAAGGGTCACATCATTTTGCCATTAATCCATAAAATAGAGTCCAATTATTTAACACATCAATTTTAAGTAAAAAAATAGACATTTTTCCCCCCACATTATCAACCTGGCTTTTTCCCCCTGACCTCCCCACTTCTTCTCTTAGAGGTCTAGCAGGGGGAGGGACGGTCTTAATTTACGTGGAAAATGCACACAGAACAGGCTTGGGGAAGCTTTCCTTGGACATCTCTAGTCCCCCACCCCCACTCATAAAGAGTAAAGGACTCACTGGGAAATCTTTAAAATTGCCTAAAATAAGCACGCTCATTAATTTACATACACCTGTTTCCTTCCATCTCAAAGCCTTCTAATGGTGCCACTTTTAAATTCCAAAAGCAAGTTATGCTCACATATTTATTCCCTGGCTTCAAAGTTCTTTTGACAATAATTAGGGTTCCCTTTTAGACAGTTACTAAAAACAAGATGTTATTTGTCTTAACAATTAAAAACACAGATGAGGTCAGATCACTCGCGGGGGAGCCTGGGGTGAAGGAAGCACCATAATCTTATCCGCTGTGGGGAGGAATTTAGAAGGCGCCGGCCTTGGACTCTATCCAAGGGTGTTCTGTCATTCAACCATCTGAAAAAGAGCCTTATAAGGTAGTTTCTTCTAGAAGGCAAGTCTACAGTGTACCCTGAGGGCAGGCTCTAGGGACAGGATGGAAATCATATTTCAGGATGTCAATAAATGCCTGCTCAGCTTCATCATTGCTTCGCAGAGCTGTACAGCGTACAAGATTTAAAAATTATAAAACCCTCTCCCAGACGGTGCCCCTCCTCACTGAGGTTATTTCCCAGCTCTTCTAAAGAGATTCTCCTGACTCCCACATGAACGTGGTATAGTACTCAACAGTTTTCACTGGAAAGTTCTTCCTGGTATGTCACCTAAATGTGCCTTGTGGCTATTTAATTCCAGGCCTTTTAATTCTATCTCTTGAAGAACTGTAGAACAGTTGGTCAGGCACCTTTCATTTAATAACGAATTCCCAACTATGAAGAAACATTCACTTGCTATTTGGATTACTAGAATCTTAAATCCTTTAAGACCCTTCTTCAAGGTTGCCCATTTTCTTTTCTAAAGTGTCTTCAGTTTTTCAAATCTTTCCTACAATGCAGTGATTAAAACTGGATAAAGTAATCAGCTGATCTTATATTTAGAAAACCCCAAAGACTCCACCAAGAGACTCCTGGAATTTTTTTTTTCTTTTTGAGTAACTAGGCAGTTACAGAGACTCCTGGAATTGATGAATAAATTCAGCAAAGTCTCAGGTTACAAAATCAATGTACACAAATCAGTAGCATTCCTATACACCATCAACAGTCAAGCTGAGAGTCAAATCAAAGACTCAATACCAGTCACAATAGCTACAAAGAAAATAAAATACCTAGGAATATTCTTAACCAAGGAGGTGAAGATCTCTACAAAGAGAACCACGAAACATGGATGAAAGAAATTGCAGATGACACAAACAAATGGAAAAACATATCATGTTAATGGATTGGTAGAATCAACATTGTTAAAATGTACATACTGCCCAAAGTGATTTACAGATTCAATGCAATCCCCATCAAAATACCAACATCATATTTCACAGATCTGGAAAAAATAATTCTATGCTTCATTTGGAACCAGAAAAGAGCCAGAATAGCCAAAGTCATCTTAAGAAAAAGAACAAATCTGTAGGCATCTCATTATCAGACTTCAAACTACACTACAAGGCTATAGTAACCAAGGCAGCATAGTATTGGCACAAAAATAGAGACATAGACCAATGAAATAGAACAGAACCCAGATATAAAACTAGCCACCTACAGCCAACTAATTTTTGACAAAGCAGACAACAATATACACTGGTGAAAAGAAGCTCTATTCAGTAAATGGTGCCGGGAAAATTGAATAGCCACATGCAGAAGAATGAAACAGGATCCATATCTCTCACCACTCACAAAAATTAATTCAAGATGGATAAAAGATTTAAAAGTAGGGCATGAAACCAGAAGAATTCTAGAAGAAAATGTTGGAAAAACTTTTCTAGATATTGGCCTAGGCAAAGAATTTATGAAGAAGACCTCAATGGCAATCACAGCAACAACAAAAATAAATAAATGGAACTTGATTAAATTAAAAAGCTTCTCCACAGCTAAGGAAATAATCAACAGAGCAAATAGACAACCTACAGAATGGGAGAAAATACTCACCCCATAAAGGGTTAATAACCAGAATCTACAAAAAACTCAAGCAAATCAGCAAGAAAAAAATCAAATGACCCGATTAAAAAGTGGGCAAAAGACCTGAACAGAAGCTTTTCAAAAGAAGATAGACAAATGGCCAATAAACATATGGAGAAATGCTCAATCTCACTATTCATCAGGGAAATGCAAATTAAAACCACAATGAGATATCACCTTACCCCAGTCAGAATGGCTTCTATTAAACAGCCCCAAAACAATAGATGCTGGTGTGGGATGCAAAGAGAAAGGAACACTTATACACTGTTGGTGGGAGTGCAAATTTGTACCACCTCTATGGAAAACAGTATGGAGATTCCTAAAAGAACTAAAAGTTGACCTACCATTTGATCCAGCAATCCCACTACTGGGTATTTACCCAAATGAAAAGTCGTCATTTTATGAAAGACACCTGCACTCGAATGTTTCACAGAGAAAGGGGCACAGCTGACCCTTACAGTGAAGGCTAGTTCAAAGGGTGGAAAAGGTAAGTGAGGGAGGGCGTGATTGTGGTGCGTGTCGAGGCGGGGAGACATTCCAAGCAGAAGGCACCTGCAAAGGCATGGAGGCATTAAGAAATATGATGTGTTGAAATGTGAATAGCAGACACTCATTATGGCTGGAGCATTAAGGGGGTTAAAGAGAAAAGGTCAGAATAGCAGAATGGAGTTCTATAGTGAAGACCCTCATATGCCCTGCTATGTAGTTTGGACTTTGTCCTAAAGGCACTAAGAAGGGAGGCCCTTGAGAATGACATTTTGATTCCATTCTGAGGGAGAAGAGAGGATGGTTCCCAATCGGACCAGAGTGGCTGAAATGGGATTGCCAAGGAGCTCAGATTGAAAGGACCATAAACAAAACATATAATCAAGAACTGGAATAAAGGAGCACCATGTTGTCTTTCAAAGGTGAGATTTAATGATACACCCAAATGGTACAGAAGTCAACGGCACACTGTTCAGTTTGCTTCTATAATTGTCAAAACATATCCAGGAGTCAGAAGAAATACATTAGGGGCCCTGATTTTCACCCTGTACGTCTCTGCTATGGCAAAGTACTGCTGTTGGAAGGACCTCACATTCTCTTCTGCTGTCTTTGGCATTCCTTCTAAATGGTCTCAGGCATCAGTCCCCACATATCTTAATTTAAGCTGGGAAGAAAAGGCTAATTTATGTTAAGGTTTCCAGTTTTAGATGCTATTTTTCCTAACATTTTCCCAAACATAAAGAAAAGCCAGGCCTGTACTCTCAAGGGGTTTGCAGTCTGGAGAGGCACCGGAGGGCTGGGTGTATATGGTCATGAGGTTACGAAACTGGTTCTATAATCACTATCAGTCTAGTATTTTATAATTGTACTCTGTCTGTGTGTGTTTAGAGATATAAGTAGCAGTAGAGAAAAAGGGATAAAACTACCTATAGGCTAGAAAATGACAACACTTGAATGAACAATCACTGAGCTAACCTTCTGCTCTGATAAGGCAAGTACCTGCCATTTTGAAAGACCCTGGGGAAAATTCCCCATTGGAATGTTTATGTCAAAATCTCAATATTTGGAACAAATTTGTAAACAAGGCACATTTTCCTTTTAATCATGTGACTGACAAATGCGATCCAAAGGAACAAATGACTGTTTCTGTTGGAAATATATACAGATTTTTAAGGTTGTCATTTTCTAAGTTTAAAGTGATGATACTATAAATAGCTAACCGGGAGTTAAATGCTTTAAGGCTTTCAAAAGCGAACTTCAAGATTGGTGACATGCAACCTATTAGCATATGGGCTTCTGGAAAAGCTCTAAGGAAAGAATTACTATTTGGAAATTCTGGAGAAAGTCTCAACAGTGTTAAAGCAGCAAAAGCTTCTGTCGTCTCAGTAGAACTTCCTCCTCTCCCCTTTCTACCTTGGCTGGGACCAGGAGAGGAGCTGCCAACGCTGGATTTTTAACTTTGCCTTGAAACTACTGCTGATGGAAAATGTTACTTCAGGCTTTAGAGTTAAAATTTCTCTGTTTTTTTTTCAAGTCCAGACTTCATTTATTTTCCTGTTTCATTTATGGCAAGCTTGGGCTTGTTTGGAATAAAATAAACGATCAAACATAATCTCAAAGGCATTCCTGCTGAGCACTGCATCCTGGGGACAAATTACGCAAAAAAAAAAAAAAAAAAAAAGGAACACTTAGGAAAAACAAAATGGTACCAATGTTCACAACATAAACTGCATCATAAAAACATTCTTCAAAGAGTTTGTATTTTATTTTGCCCACAGATAATTGGCTAGTTAGATTACTGAGAATCTGTAATTTCCAGTAAGTGGATTATTTTATTTAGAAACCATGAAATCTGATTAAAAAATTCTGATAATCAGCCAATTAAAGTGGGACAAACAACTTTTTTTTCTGAAAGTCGTAACTCTGTATTTCCTTGTTAAACTCCTTTCCCCATCTCTTGACGTCTCCTCTCTCTATGCCCCCAAGCCAAGAAAGGATGACGAGAAAATGACATCTCTGGGCTCCCAGCTCTTGCGAATCGACTTGCCAGCTGTTAGCGGAGTTGGGCGAGCTTTGGGGACCGGGAAGTCTGAGGTCTCGGAAAATCTTTTCTATATATACACCCGGCCCCGCGAGTCCTCGCTTTCTTGGCGCACGCACCGAATTCTCAAAATAAAACCACCAAAAAAGAGACGGGAGGCGTCGGCCCCCGCTCCCCGCAGCTGCCAACTCCGCCTCCCGCGCGGCGCCCGGGATGCCCGCGATGCCCGCGAGCGGCGGCGCGGGGCCGGCGAGGGAAGCGCTCGTGCCCACCTTGCTCGCAGGTGCCCTTGCTGACCTGGGTGACGGCCTTCTCCCCGCGGCTCTCGGCCCGCAGGCTGGCGGCGCGCAGCCGGCAGCCGCTGGCGTAGGTGGTGCCGTCGCTGCCGCACACCGGGTAGCGGCTCTTGCACACGCACACGCCGCTCACCCCCGGGCCGCCGGCTGCCGCCCCGGCTTTGCCCTTCCGCCTCTTGCGGCTCTTCACGCACTCCATGCCCGGCGCGCAGTGCCCCCTGCCGGCGCCGCCGCCCCCGCACGGCTCGCCCTCGCCGCGGGCGCACACCGGGCAGCAGCCGCACGCGTCGCGGGTCTCGCCCAGCGGGCAGCCCCGCGGGGGCAGGGCCGGGCAGGCGGCCGGCTCGCAGGGCCCGCACGCGTCCGAAGAGGAGGAAGAGGAGAGGGGCAGGAGCAGGAGCAGCAGCCCGGCGGCGCCGAGGAGCAGGGCGCGCGGCGGCGGCCGCTCCATGGCGGGGCGCGGTGGCGGCGGGAGCGCGAGTGAACCGGGCCCGGCCGGCCGCCTCCTTAAACCCGCCTCCGCGCCCGGCCGGGCCGCGGGAACCACACCCCGGGGCGGCGAGAGCGCAGCGCCCCGCCCGCGCCGCCCCTACCGCGCCCTGGGGGCCGGCGCGGTGGGCTGGGCGCCCCGCGGGCGCTGGCGTCGGCCGGGGCGCTCGGCTCTCGCTGCTGCTGGTCGTGCCACCCCCGGCTCCCGCTCAGTCCCTTGTTCCAGCCTCCGCCCGGCGGGGATCGCCAGGCAGAGAGCGCGGCTCTCTCACCCTCTGCTTTCGCGCCTCTCCCAGCCCAGATGTTTGTCCTTCTCAGCAACCACAACGACCTTGAGACAACCCAGTGTTTAATTTATTAAATTCTCTTTGGACCTGGGACACCTGAGTAGTGATTGCCCTGTGGTTTGGGAAGCTCTTTTGAGAACTGTTTAACACCCCCCCCCATCCCACATGTGGATTTTGTGTACCCGCTGGCCACAGGCCCGCTGTGATTTTGGGTGCCAGGCTGAAACGACAAATTGACAAATCGTTGCCAACCGCTTCTCTTTTTGGAACCTCATAACTGCCTGCGCTCCCGACTCCCTCTGTGCCATTAAACAAAACCCTGTGCTTTCTTGTGCCGAGCCAAGTTTCAGTCCATGGAGAGCTGGGCGTTGTTTCAGGTTGTGTTGGAGCCTCCTCAGACCTCTCCAGGGAGCAGAGCGTGGCTGAGGGCAGCAGGGAGCCCAGCTGCTTGGTGGACGTGCGGCTTAAGCTCCTAAAAATTGCACACAAAACTGGGGAGAAAACAAACACCCTCCGATCCAGAAAACCTAGCACTGCTCTTTGGCCTTTCTTTAGCATATTCTAGAAAAATAGCACCGTTTTTTTTTAAAGGTCATATATTGACATGAAAATTGTTTAAAAAACAACGAAACGTCTTTAACGCAGAGTTTTCCTAAATATTTTTGCCTTTGTCCCACAGTAAGAGATACAGTTTACATGACCCAGTAAATGATCCCAAATGGAAACAAATGCAGAGAGTGCACTATTTCCTATTCTATTCTATTTCTGTTTTATTAATTCTCTGGTCAAGATCCACTAAATTGATTCCACATTCTATCTACTGTGACTATTTATCATGGTTTTAGGTTCTCCAGAAGCTGACCCTGACCTGAGACAAGGATTTCAGTGCAGGCAGTTTACCTGGGAGGCCAGGTCAGGACACAAGGAAGACAGCCAGTAAAGGGGCTTATCCCTGCAGCCAGGTGGAGCCTTCAGGCTCTACAAAATTGTGTGTGTGTGTGTAGGGCGTGTGGGTGGGCACTGACAGCAGGTGTGCCACTAAGGGCTGTCCCTCGCAGGGGGTTAAAGCCCTGCATCAGAGCCAGCAGTGAGAACACAAGCATGTGGGACAGCAGAGTTTCCTCTGGAGAGTCCTCCCTGCCCAGCAAGCAAAGAAAGCCAGTGGGGTTCTGGTTCCCACTGAAGGGGGAACCTGGGCTTTGGGATAGCACTAGTCAAGCTGGAGGACTTGAAAACAGAAGGAGGTGTGGTTATTCAGAGAAAGGAGAAAGGGCAGGAAAATGGAACCTTTAAAGAGAAATTGAACAACTCTTTCCTTCCAAGAATGAAGATATTGTCACTTGTTCAGCTTCTGTGTTAGTGAGGTGGTAGACTCTGGGTGTGGAGATAGGATTATGTTGTCAGCAAATAGAGATAGTTTTACTTCTTCTTGTTTAATCTGGCACCTTTTATTTCTTTTCCTTGCTTAATTGCCCTGGTTAGAACCTCTGGTATAAGGTTGAATAGAAGTGGTGAGAGTGGACATCTTTGTCTTGGTCTTGACCTAAGAGGGAAAGTTATTCATCTGGTCGTTCACCATTTAAGTACGATGTTAGCTGTAGGCTTTTCACAGATGGTCTTATCTCATTGAGGAAATTCCTTTCTGTTCTCCATTTGTTGAGTGTTATTTTCATGAATTGGTGTTGAATTTTTTCAAATGCCTTTTCTGCATCTATTGAGATGATTAATGAAGATATATTTTATCTTGTTGATATGGTGAAGTCCATTAATTGATTTTTGAATGTTAAACCACAATTGCATTCCTTAGATAAATCCCACTTTGTCATGGTTTATAATTTTTTTTACATATTTCTGATTTTTTTTTTTTTTTTGAGACAGAGTCTTGCTCTGTCACCCTGGCTAGAGTACAGTGGCATCACTATAGCTCACTGCAAGCTCAAACTCCTGGGCTCCAGTGATTCTCCTCCTCAGGATCCTGAGATGCAGGGGAACAGCAAGATCAGGTAGGAGGGTCATTGCGGAAGTAAGAGGGAATGGATCAATACGGGGTTGGATTTGAAGCAGGAATGTAGTTTCCACAATGCAGGGGCTACTATTAGCCTATACGGTGCCTTCATGGGGATTAGAAAAAAGCACCCCCACTACACAAATGCAGCCCAAAGGGTTCACGATTTGACAAGCAAGTAGACTCAGCCTGCACAAAGGTGCAGGTGGAGGGAGGGCTGAATTACAGCCTCGCTCGCTCCCAGGGCTGGGTGCCCTTTTGCCGTACACAAACAGCATGGCCCTGCAAGGACAGCCTCATGCTAATGTTGCATCTGGTACGGAATTGGTGTTCAGTTAAAAAATGTTAAAGGTAAGTGGACAAAAGGGAAGATCATTTGGCTGCCACTACTGCCAGTGACTACTGCTATCCGGGCAGAACTCAGAGAGGGTTTGCGGTCAGCTGTGCCAACGGGAATGGAGGTAGAGATTGCATCATTTGTTGTCTACACCTGGACACTTTTTGTGAGTAAAAGAGGGCACTGTTCACAATTAGGCTGGGACAACAGGCATAAATTGAGACAACAGGGACATATGGTCATCCTAAATAGAGGGAGGGGGTGGACGAGCGATCTTAGAGTAGTAGAATGTGCAGTCTTGTGGAGTAACTGACTCTGAAAGGAAATCAAGAAAAGTCTCAAAATTTCTCGCCTGGGAGACTGGGTGAAAGCTGCTGCTCCAGCTGGTTTGTGTTGGGGGAAGAGGACAAGCTTGACTTTGGACTTGTTCTTTACCAGTCAGTTCTGGACAGGGAAGCGGGGCTCCCTCGCAATCACGTCACATTGTTTTAGAGACATTGCAGGGCGTTTGACTGAGAGAAAGTCCTTGATGTCTGTCCTCTCCCTATATGTAAAGTCTCTCAATGATAAAATCTCATTGTGTAATAAAGGACAGTAACTGATTTCTTATCAGTATTCTGTATCTCCTCTGTTAAAAGAGCTACTGCCATGCAGGGAAAATAGCTAATGATATAACTGAAAAGGCATTAATAGCCTATAAAATTCAATATTAGAGACACAGAACGTGAAGGGCTCTCTGGAGGTCATTTAAAGCGAGGTGACACTGGAGCATCCCATTAGCCCTGATCCTAAGTCATCAGGGATACAGACATAGCCGAAGAACTCTCAGGGATCATCAAGGATGGTTTTTTGTGGTCTGTCTTGTATTCTGCTCTGTTATTTGATTGCCTTTCACATCAGGAAGATTTGAGGTCACTGAATAACAGCCAACTTCCAAATATACAGTTGCAAAGAATATTTAGATTTTAAACTCTAATCGTGACTATACTGTATATATCATGAGAGGCCGTTAAACCTCGAAGAGCTTCATTTCCTGCCTTAAAAATTCATTATCTTACACTTTAACTTTGAATTAGCACAGACTTTTACATTTACATTCCCCTATAAAATAAATTACAGAGCATTTCTTTTTGTGACAACAAGTAGGGAAAAAATGTCTTTGGGTTATTCCATAATTAGGCTTCATCCTTCTTTTGTTATGGAGGAAGCGATATGATCATTTGGCGGTAAATGATGCAGGGTCCCATATTAATCTCTCAGTTGCCCGATTCCGTAATTCACCTTGGCAAAGTAGAAAAATAAAAAATACAAACTGTCTCCTCATCATTGTAAAAGACCTGGGAGAACATCAAATCAAGATGAATAAAATATTTTCAGTGGTTCAGTCACAGACTCAACTGTGAATAAAGCTGTGTGCCCACGAGGGGGTGTCTTGGGTTTCTTTGAAAGTTAGTGAGGATGTTTACCCTGAAAGCATTGATTCCCTCCCTTCTGAAGAGAAGATCGGCTGGGATGTTAACATGTTGAGCAACAACATTCTTTTCACTGATGTTAGTTAGTTTTTCTTTTTTTAAAGCTTGTTAAGGCATTAAAATAACAACATCCCTTTCATTGATGCTAAAGAGTCACTTTTCAAAAAAAGATCCACTAAGACGCGAATGACATAGATGTTGCTTTATCTGCTCCTGCAGTGAAGTTACCCTGCTGATGTGTCAGTCTCTTAATTGAATAACAAGCTAATTCCAATATTGTCATGGTCTATAGCTATCAAGCTTCAGATCCAAATTCCTTAATGCCAAGCCACCTCCCTCAGTAGTGCCTTCTCATAAGCATTAATGTTTAATAAAATTCTTGCTTTTAAAGAGAAATGTTGATGTGCCAGAATAGAGGGAACCCTGGAAAACTTTAAGTCCCCCTTCTTTCTGATTCTTGTTGAGTGGCATTCTTTCAGGTCATTTGCACAGATTCCTATGCCTTATTGAGAAGTCACATTTTTAGGTTTCCCCCAAGGTTCAAAGATGACATTTTTGACCACATGTTACTTGACCTTGCATCCTGGAAGCCTCGTGATGAATCAGTAGAGATGGTGATTGGCATGAATGTCAAGGTCTTCAGGAGCGGGGAAGTTCCCGTGGCTTTCTCACTATAGGAAAAGTGACTTGGGAATGAGGTATTCAAGAGAGGAGAGAGAAGATACAACGTCAAGAGAAAGGAACTTCTGTCTCCTTGGCCCTCAGTAAAATCTGTAGTGTTCTGAGGTCATTCAGGTTGTTGGCAGAATTCAGTCCCTTGTGGTTGTGGGACTGAGGTCGCTGTTTTCCTGTTGGATGCTGCTGGACAGCTCCTTGGTCCTTGCACATACAGGACCCCTCCAGATCTTTGAAGCCAGCAATGGCATGTTGAATCTAGTGCTTCAGGTCTCTCTGACTTCCTCTTCGGCTACCACCCAGAGAAAACTGTGCCTTTAAAGGGTTCGTGTGGATCAGATTAGACTCACTTGGATAATTTCCCTTTTGATTAACTCAAAGTCCATTGATCAGTAATAATTTAATATTTCTGCAAAATCCCTTTTGCCAGGTCATGTAACAGAATCATGGACATGATATCACATCCTGTTTATAGTCCCGAAGATTGGGATGGCAAATCTTGGGTGGTCAGTTTAGAGCTCTGCCTACCACAGATGTCAAATATTGTTTTCTAAAATGAGCTCCTCGTGGAAGCCGAGCTCTGGGATTTCCCTTGTTTGCTTTTGTTTGCCTGTGAATCAGACAGTTTGTTGCCTATGCCCTATATCTTATCAATGGGATTTTTCCTATGGTTCAAACAGGATGCCAGTCTCCGAGGCATTGATTCCTGGGGTTCATCTGTTGGTTTTAGACTTTGCGATTTGGTGTTCAAAGCACTCATCTTTGCTTGGACCACACCAGGAGAGATGTGAGACGCAGAAAGTAGCCAACAGGACCCCAGCCAGCCCCCAAACCTGTGGGTTTTAGTGTTACAAGTACATATGAAATAGCTGCTGTATTCACAGAGCAACAATTATCTCATTAAATAACTTCTCAGACCTTGACTTAACCATTATGAAAGATGTTTTGATAAAGAACATCTGGTGTTGTTTTCAATTAAATATTGTACCACTAAACTTTGATTAAAAACTGATTTAAAATTTTAATAGCCCCTCCTTTAGAAGATGGCTAAATGCAAAAAAGAAAAATGTCACTCATTTAAATTTTTTTTCTCTCCTTTGTCGGTCTGTTTTAACTGGATTCCATTAATGACTGTTTAAAACCCACACAATTTTGGATGCAGTAAATCGAGATGCATAAATAAGATTACCATACCAATACTGCTGTTCTCACTCTTTTACTATTGATACCTCATTTTATTTTTATGCTTTAATTAAATTGAGTATATTTTATGTTTCGGTTTGCTTTAAAACAACTGCAGTGCATATAATTGACACTATTTCATCCCTGATAGAAAGTGCTGAGTTGAATTAAACACACCAGTTCCATTTCCTTTTACATTTATCTGTGGAAAAACTAAGACAGAAATAATATGAACTGTATTTCTTTTCCAAGTTGCCCTGATAGGTGAAAATAACTAACCACCTAGTAATTACTAATAAAGAAATGAAATCTTTACTGTAGCGTAACTCTTATCTATATAAAAATAGATCTTTAGTGGCATAAACTAATTTTACTTAGTAATTTTTCCCAAATGGTATGTAACAAATAATAAATACATTATTGCTTTTCCATGTATGCCATATAAAACATATATCTTCAAACACATATCTTAATATATTTTTACTAAAGCTATCAGGTTTAGCCTAAGTATTTATGGTGAGTAAATGATATTATGCCACATGTCTACAGAGCAGGGCTTGGCAAACTTTTTTTGTAAAAAGCCAGATAGTAAATATTTTCAACATTGTGGGCTGTACTATATCACAACTACACAACTCTCCTGTGGCAATACGAACGTAGCCATAGATGATATGTAAACCAATGAGTGTGGCTGTGTTCTGATAAAGCTTTATTTACAAGAACAGGTGAGGGGGCCGGGTTTGATGCATGGGTATAGCTTACTGACCCCTGTTATCAAGGATAATGACTCAGTTCTAGCTAATGTTCATAGGTAAGAAAAATCAATAGGTCAATTCATTAAGTGGGGTCCTGAATATACTTTTGTTATCATAGATATTTTTTGTTTGTCTTGCAGTGGTTTGTCTTAACGTAATCTGTGGATTCCCACATTGGAATTTCCTCACATATCTTGGATTTTAAAGTAGGGACCTAGGCTCATCAACATTTTCAAGAGTCTGTATTATAATAAGTCATCAAATAATTATTCTGATTAAGACCAGGCATGGCGGCTCACACCTGTAATCCTAGCACACTGGGAGGCCGAGGCATGAGAATCGCTTGAGCTCAGGAGTTCAAGACCAGCCTGAGAAAGAGCGAGACCCTGTCTCTACTAAAAGTAGAAAAATTAGCCCGGTGTGGTGGTGTGCACCTGTAGTCCCAGCTACCCTGGAGGCTGAGGCAGGAGAATCTCAAGCCCAGGAGTTTGAGATTGCAGTGAGCTATGATGACGCCACTGCACGCTACCTGGGGTGACAGAGCGAGACTCTGTCTCAAAAAAAAATTATCCTGATGAAACTGTGCTATTTGTTCTCTGGTGGTGGTTCAGACTCTAATTGCAACATATCTATCGTATGTATTAATACAAACTTGGCTAAAGTCAGGTCAGATTTTGCAAGGTCTCACCAACATGTGATTGAATTTTAGACTTTGTTCCAGTTTTGGGAGGGAAAAGGGTCAAGTACAGTGACAAAGCCAAGCAACATTTCTTTAATGGCATTTGGAAAGTGGAGACTAGGATTTTGCTCATAAAAACCAGGAAAGATATTTTCCCTGGTCTTCTGTGCATGATGATGGTTTTTCTTTTGTATACAAATGTGTCTGAAAAATGTGATCTATGCCTGACCCACATCCATGTGATGTTCCCACCGTCGCTTTCTGTGGGCGCAGCATTCTCATTCAAGAGCAGCGACTGAGGCAGAATAGCTGCCTCCTGACCTGTAGTTGCTGACATGAGTGTGGGGGTGCACATCCGTCCTGCCAAACAGCTTTCGTATATGAATGGGCCGTGGTGGCCTACACAGACACAAAAACAAAGCCACCCTCTTCCTTAAAGCACTAATATTTTGTCACATAGGCAACATTGCCTTAGATGTTTAAAACATAGTGTTAAACATCACTCTGCAATAGGTTGTGGGGAGGAATTAATAATACACATACACCATTTCATTGATGGTCTATTAGATAGTTGGAATTTTGAACGTTTTCTCTAATCCTTGAAATAATCATATGAGGTAGGAATTCTTAGCACTTTACTTGCCTGGAAAGGAAGGCTCAGAGATTTTATGTGACTTGCAGAAGGTGACGAAGCTACTAATTGGTAGAGTTGAGATTCCTGCTCAGGCCCCTTTGGAACCAAAGCCCTCGTGTTTCTCTTATGATATGTGTCTTGACATAGCTGCAGGCCAGCAGTTCTCAAAGCCTGTACCTCACCCCAGAGCAATTTAGTCACAGTCTCTAGGGTGGGCTTTGGACATGGAGATATATTTATAGATTTTATTCTTTAGAGAAGTTTTAAATTCACAGTAAGATTGAGCAGAAAGTTCGGTTTTGCCCTCTATCCCCTGACCATCACCCCCTGTAGAGCCTCCCCCTGTTACCAGCGTCTCCCACCAGGGTGGTGCATTTGTTACAGTTAATGAACTTATATTGACACATCGTTATTACCCTGAGTCTGTGGTTTACACTAGGGTTCACTCTTGGTGTTACGCCCTCTATGGGTTTAGACAAATTTATAATAACACGTATCCGCCGTTGGTGTATCACACAGAGTATTTTCCCTGCCCTAAAAATTCCCTGTGCTCTGTTCATCCCTCACTCTCCCCATTCACCTCCTGCCCCACACAACCACTGATCTTTTTGCTGTTCCCACGGTTTTGCCTTTTCCGGAATGTCATAGAGTTGGAATCATACATATGCAGCCTTTTCAGATTGGCTTCTGGCACTTAGTGACGTGCATTTAAATTCCCTCCAAGGACGTGGATGTTTTTCAAAAGCACCCCAGGTGATGTTAACATACAGCCAAGGTTCAACACCACTGGTCTCAGGGGTAAAATCTAGAAACAACCTGAATTTAGGGGAAGACCAGGCTTCTCTTGGTCACCAAGTGGACAGAGTTTATTCTCATCACCCTGGCTGTGTCTCCCTGCCATTGTGCTGCCCCGTGGCTTTAGTCAGGACACACTCATTGCAGCCTCTTGCACCTGGCATGGGTGTCATGCTTTGGCCCTGGCTTGCTGTCCTTAAGTCTTTGGGTTATCACAGCTAGGGGGGTCTGTGTGATGTTTTATTATCTGATTCTTATCTTTCTTTTGGAAAGAAGCCTGGAGTAAGTTCCTAGTGGAGGCTGAACCAAGATGGTTCTTGAGTTTGAGGAAAGCAGTGGCTAATAGCAGAGTCTATTCTAAAGAAGATGAAATCTGAGTTGAATTCTGAAATAAGGCTAGAACATCTACAGACTGATAGTGGGGGTTGAGCTAGTTGGGGCAGCTTTTCTGGAACAGAGAGAGCAGCTTGAGGCACGATCTGAAGCAGGGAACACAGGGTGACCTAACAAAAATTTGGATGCCTGTCCGAGCTAGATGCCTCAAGTGGCCCACGTGAGTGGGGTGGCGAATGAGAGGTAACTCTGCAAAGGCTTGCGAATCCCCTCTGAGGCACGTTTCAGTGTCTTCTTTACCCATAGGTCTCTCTGGAGACTTAGCATCTCCCATAACCCTTGGAAGGGCAGCCTATGACCCTTCCCCCTTGACCTGGCTGATTGGACCATGGATGGTGCTGGAACTCAAAGCACAAGTCCATGTTCCTGGGTAGAGAACCAATCAGAGATCTCTCCTGGGCATGTGAGTCAACAAACATGGACATTTCGTAGTGGAGGGCCCTGGGTGTGAAAGACCATGTGTTCACTAAGTGTTATCTGCCTCATCTGCTCTAGGGCCTGTGGCTACAGTGACGTACAAGACAAAGTCCTGCTTTCCTGGAGCTCACACTAAAGTGGGGAAATAAAAAAGTAAATAAATAAAATTTTGAGTGGTGGCAAAGGCAATGAACAAAACAGGGTCAACTGAGAGAGTATAATTGGGAGAAACAGATGCCATCAAATAGGAGGTCAGGGAAGGCACCTCCAAGAAGGTGACAGAGGCTGGTGGCATGGCGGCCAGGGCAAACAAATAGGAAAATTATTGACTGGGGTGTGTGTGTGTGTGTGTGTGTGTGTGTGTGTGTGTGTGTGTGTGTGTGTAGCCTGTGAGGGAGTAGAGATGGGAGAAGTTATGTGGTCCCTGAGAGACTGAGTGAACCACAGGTAATTCCTGGTTGATTTCTTGTTCCTTTGAGCCCCAGAGCTATGTCCTCCCTTGCATTCTTCCAATAACATCTCCAGACACACACACACACACACACACACACACACACACACACACACACACGCACAAACACACAAACACACACACACCCCCAAGCAGCCTCTCTTGAGCTAGGCTGAGTGGATCTTGCATTTTGTGTGCCAAAGTGCTTAAAAACAGGGATAAACTGAGGAAGATTCTGAATGCCAGTTCTGTGGCTTTGGATTTTGTTCTGTCTCAGAAAGGGCTTTGGAGCAGTGTAGAGTGTCTTCATGCTCTGGTGTCAGGGAAAACACATTCCTTTTTCAAGGATGGAAAGCTACTGATTGTACTGAAGCTTTCATTCCTCTGCCAACTGCTGAAACAAGAAAAACAACCGCCACCCCGACTGCCAGCAATCTGGCCAGACACCACCTGTTCTCAACGCCTGTGTGGTGTGTTTAGCTCAGCTAGGCAGCTCCAACAGCACCTGGGATGCAAAAACATCCTGAATTTCTCCAAACACCGTAGCAGGGCTGTTGAAACAGCACGACACTCAGGAAATAGTCATTATCTCCACACCTCCTGCATTCAGTGGGGTGGATTATTGGCTGAGCTTCAGAGGGCAGCTCCGGGGAGTGCCAAGTCCTATTGGCCCGGATCTGCCATCCACGTGCACGTGCTGCCCGTGGGCCAGTGGAGCTGGGCTTCTTCTCATGTTGCTGGAGAGGAGTTTGGGCTTGATTCGCTCCCTCTGTGTGGGGTCCTCTCTGCATGCCAAATGCACTGTCGGCATCAGCACAAAAAAATGGGTGCAGATTTGTGACAGAAGCTGTTGCATGTATTTTCACCAGGGAGCTCATTCGCCAATTATAAGGGGGAAAAAGTGAAGATGAGCAGGTGAGTCTCATCTCTCTTCACTTGCCTCCTGGAAGAGAGAGGTTGTGCTGGTGGCCATCACCTGGCGTCTTCCTTCCCTTCATTTCCCCCTCCCACATTTGGCAGCAGTCAAAGCTGACCTTCGATGGAAGCGCAACTTCATCAGTTTGGGCTGACGATATTCTCATCAAGGAATCAGGCTGGTAGTCAATAACTATGTGAGACTTTCAGAATATTCTTCATTTTACAGCTACCTACGTAACCCTCTGGTGGGCCCTGCTGTGCATAACTATTGTTGTGGGAATAGTTTTGTGGATATTCCAAATTAAGAAACAGGTCAGGCGAGCTACTTCCTAGGGAGGTAACTCTAAGAGATGCCAGGATAAATCAGAAATATGGTCCTTTCCCACCTGCTGTTATTTTCAAAAGCATCCAAATGTATATTGTTTCTGGTCCTAATGACGGAGAGGCCGTCATGTGGAAAGAAAAACAAAAGCAAAACATTCTTTGATGGTGGTGGCCAATTTTGTCTGAATGTTTTGATGACGCCAGATGCATGCAGTTCATTTGGCCCCAACCAACCCTAGCAAGCCAGCTGACAGTGGCCTGAAGCTGGCAGTTGCAGTCAGCTAAAATTCTGACACCCAGCAATGCATCGTTCAGTCTCACTTACTGAGAACAAATGATTTATTTTCTCACATAAACTTTAAGCCCTTAATATCTCCTGGAATGTATCTGGTTTGGAAAATCTCACATCCTAAATAAGAACGCATGTTTCAGAAAAGAGAGAATGTTTTGTTAACAAGAGAGACAAAACAAAACAGGATAAAAGGACTCTGAAAAAGCCACGTAAGCTGCTTCTATCTGCAGCGACTCAGAGGGCCTTGGGGGGAGTGAATAGTGCTTTGTGGTTAGGAAGAATGGAAAAACCAGGGAAATGAAAGACAATTGCAAATAAGTTAAAATGTTACGGTAATGATAAGTGTTTGTAATTGTCTCTTGTTCTAACATAATGAAAGAGGTATGTAATTGTTTCTGTAGAAGTCAGTTGGTTTTGTCCTACTCTCACTATAAATATGTTGAATCAATATCTAAAGAATTGGCACAAACCATTAGCCAGACCCGAGAACCTATAGCCTGACCAGGTGGAATTGGTAATATATCAAATGAGAGCGAGGCCTCTCTGGCTGAAGTGGGGGTCTGGACACACGCCGCCTTGTGGCATCTTTTCCTCTCTCCTTGCAGCTACATCTGAGTATCTTCGGTGGGGCAACTTGAAAACTGCTGCTCTACTAGGTGCCTGTCTGATGACTCCTAATCTTCATTCCTTCTTCGTATTCACCAGATCACCCTCACTCCCTTCTTATCTTTTTCACCACCTCCAAGCTGGTGGCTCCCAAAGCCAGTGCTCAGAGCAGCGCTGGTCCCGGATGAAGTTCACATGACACCTGCTGACTGTTGGAAGAAAACATAAGTAAAACTTAGTGAGTTTTTGCAAAGCCAAATTATTCTATGTAAGACTTTTTTTTCCCATTATGAGATAACATCTACCCTATTTTTTGGTTGTTAAAATATTCTTTCTTTTATAAGCCCGGCCTGGTGGTTCACACCTGTAATCCCAGCCACTCGGGAGTCTGAGGCAGAAGGATCGCTTGAGGCCAGGAGTTTAAGATCAGCCTGGACAACATAGTGAGACCCTGTCTTTAAAAAAATAAAAAAAAATTCTTTATTTTATGAAATGATGGGAATAGCAGATTGTTTAAGAAATACTTTCTTTTGGGCAAAATATAAAATTATGAATCCTGTGTTAGTCCCCAGGATTTTTATTAAAATTGTACTTTTTTGGGTAAAATTCTAAAATCTAGGCACTGCTGTTTTAAGTATTACCTTTACTATAAGAGTTACATAAGACAAGCCAGAAAAGAAAGTTGCAATATATGGGAGCCCTGGGCAATTATAGGATTCATTTGGAAAAGAAGAATTTCAGTTAATAGAGATTTTCCTGAAAAGAGATGATAAAGAGGCCAGGACTATTCTCATGGCCTAAGTATCAGTTGAGTATGAGGGAAAGGACTCTGTTCTAACTCCAGGGAAGGAGAAAGATGATGAAGTCATTAGTTGGACAAAGCAAAGCTGATGACAATGATAAAGCATTGGTGCGTCCTAGGGGATTTTCTTTTTGTGCTGTTCTGATGGCAATATTTCACACTCTCAAAAAAAGGAGGGGAAGTCTACTGATTTGCTGACTATATAAAGCATTAAAAATCTTTTTAGTGACACTTGATTATGTCAAGCGGTAAGTGTCTCCTCTTCAAGTCCTACATGCCCCGGGTCTGTCCACCTGCTGGTCCTGTTACCCCAATTCAGCACCTGGTGGCAACCAACGATGTGAGTCACAGGACCGACAAGGCGTGACAAACCTATTCTGGGACTTACTGGGGTTCCAGGGATGTCATGTGGAATTTTATCACTTCTATTCTCAGGACATTTCTCTGGGACTGATTTCTCTTCTGAACTGGATGCGTGTTTTACCCGAGCGGATCCAGGACTAAATTGGGAAGTCAGTACCTGTGATGACGTCTGGCTTTCCTTTCTGTGACTCATTTCCTGCTCCTCGTGTCTCTCTTCCATCTGGACGTTTTGTGTTCTCATAAAGCCTGTGCTCAGTGCCTGTCAGCTTAGAAGACATCTTTGCTAAGGTGGAGATAATATCTCACCCTCTCAGTGGTCCTGGGATTTTTATTAATAATAAGGGCCATTTAGAGACTCCAATTTGATTGAATTCTAATGAAACAATCTTTAATGGAGAAATTTTAGGTATCAGAACAGGCTACTGGGAAAGTGTTTTGGGCTAGGGGAAGTTTTAGGAGCCCCTTGAATTCTATCCTTCGTGCTTAGAATTTCTGAGCTTACCAGACCCCGCTGCCCCAGTTGCTAAGGGTTCAGACAGACTGTTCTCTTCCTCTGTTAACCAGCACCAACCAACCAACCTCCTTCTGCAGAATTTAGAAGTATTCTAGTAGCCCACTTAGCTAGTAATGCTTAATGCTTTTAAGCATCAGAAAGTGAAAAAACAAAAAACGATTACTGCATTTGAGGAACCAGGATGAAGTTTGGTCTGGCTTGGGAAGAGATAATGACACCTGCTGTATGTGCTGGTTTCCAGTTGGTTCCATTCCCAGGCAAGCAGAAAGTGTGTACAGCCTAGGGTTGGGCAGGCCACTAGAGATTTAGTTTGCTAGATGGTTGCTGGGCCTAGGAGTATGGGGTGACTTTTGAAGAATTTAGTTGTGCAAAAGATTCGAAAAAACGAAGGTGCCTTCATCTTAGTCAAATGCAGACAATCAATCTGTCCTTTGCATGCAATAAACTGGGACCTTAGAAGTGGGGATCAAATAATTTGGGATGGAAAATTGGCTGGAGAACGTCCAGGCTGACCTGCATGTAGACATTTCTCCAGCCTTGTCTTGTCTCTTACTACAAATCATCCTGCAAAGATTAGGCAACAGCGACTTCAATTCACACACCTTTGAAAGATGGTGACTTCAGCATTCTCCATGGTGAAATTCACAGGCAACAATCAATATGTATTTTCAGGCAAAGAACCATCATTCATTTCTGTTATCGGACAATCTCAGGCAAAAATCATATCTTTTGTGACTTGAAGGCACAGCGTTTTCAACTGCTTTATTACTGTGGCTGAGAACAGGGCTTCGCTCCAACTGGCATTTAGCTGCTCAAGTTTTCTGAACTGCCATTTGTGTTGGAGTATCCAGGACGAGTGTGTTTTGAAGGGAAGGGAAAAGAAAGGGAGAAGGAGGGAAAAATCTATCTGCAGTGAAAAGCTATTTTTGTTAGCTTGAAGCAGCTTAATTTGTTATCGTTGACACTGAGTGCAATGTTGATTTAAGTTTTGCATCGAGGGTATTGACTTTACAATGAAAAGCCAGACACCAGCCATTGTCTAACAAGGACCAGCACAATCAGAATTTCAGATCCAGAATGGTGGAGAGGAGGAAAGTCTGCCAGATGACAGAAGATCTTGTCCTGGCTCTTTGAAGAATTAGTTGTGTGACACTAGCCAAGTCACTTTACCTCTTTGGGCTTCAGTTTTTGCATCTGTAAAGACATAGATATAGAATAACTTGACCCAAGCTCCCTTTCAGCTCTAAGAGTCTTTGACTCTATGATTGGGGTTGTGTTTTTACTATTCATTAACATTATAAATTCATAAAATGAGGCAGGTTTCTAAAACACATGAACACAAATATACTTTAATCCACTTAAAGTGCTAACTGCTGCTCAATTTTTATTTTCAAAATCATTTATCATACTATGATATATTGTGATATTATGATGGAGTCATTAGAAACTAACCAGTTTCTGAAGCACTTTTCAGAGAACAGTAATGATATTCACCAACATTTGTATGGTTGTCTAAAGTGTGCAGAAGTTTCCACATGCACCATCTCATTTGTTTCTTCCTTAATTTATAATTCTTAGTCTGCCTGTAGCACAGCTGAGAAGGGAGGTGAAAACAGTTTACATTACGTTAAAAGTTTTTTTCAAAAAAGTGTTTTGTTTAAATTAGTTTGTTAATTCAACAATGTCCATTGAGCCCTGACTATGTGTCAGGCCCTGTGTCAGAGACGGGGACATAGGGTAGACATGGCTCTACTCTTGTGGTGTTTACAGTGCGGTAGCAAGAGCATAATTAAACAAATGATTGGTGAATATTTCATTACTTCATGGAAACTGGGCTGTCCAGGAATGGCACTAGGACAGAGGTACTGTCAGTTCCCCACTGCTGGAATGAATCCGGGGCTCCCTAGAAACCACTGCCCACTCTTCCTCCACAAATGGAGTTCGGGGATGGGAGTTGGTGTATCAGGGCCATTTTCAGAGGGTACATCCGTCCAGCACATGAGGCACCATTGATTTTGACCTTTGAGATGCTCTTCCAATCAAGAGCTCATTTGCCTGTCTTACAGAGTGAAAACAAATATTGTTTATGGAGCTGCTGGGGTTCAAGGCTATGCCCACAATTGGCTTTTCCAGCGATTTCATAATCACGCAGCTCTGGGTTTTGCAGGAGCTCATGCAAGACTAGTTGGGTGTATAGAACGCAACCAGGAACTTTCCCTCTCAGCACTGAACGTAACTTGGTGATGCTACCTTTACCCCACATTGTGCTAAAACCCATGGCTTCACTTTTAAGAGATGAATTAATTCTATGATTCATTATGGCCAGATCTTCCAAACAGGTGTGGGCACAGTGACCTTGTGGCATAGATGCACTGCCCAGGGTGGTCTGCACATTGGGGCTCATCTTTGGATTCCCAGTGCCTGGCACACAGCCTGGCATACAGTAGGCACTGATTACATGCTTGCTGATCCAAAGCACCACTAAAATGTGTGGTATTGCTTTTAGTGTTTTTCTTTTGTTTTGTCAGTTACCAAAGTAATTGATATTTGAAATCCATAAAGGTGGATGGAATACGGTGGAGACAGATTTTTTTTTCATGTAGATTTAGGAACTTCGATTTAGTTCCATCTTAAGAATTGGTCTTTAGGAAAGTTGGCATAGAGAATCAATTAGATGGTATGATTTAAATGACGTTCTTTGCACTGCTGATTGGGACTGTAATTATGTATTACTGAAGTGCTTTTAAGAGTTATCCTTAGATAAGATTAGATTTATAGCTGAAAAAGGAACACAGTCCCTTTAAAGGAAGGAACAGATGTATTAAAGAACAAAAGCATCTTAATGGTTCTGTTAAGGTTGCTATGGAAATGACTGAATGCAAATTTTATTTTAAGTCCCTTGAAGTTAGCAATCTGTGGAGAAGAGAGAAAAAGTTTGGAGCAGGCTTTTTCATTTTTTTCATTTTTATTTTTCAAGAGAGAAAGGGGGATGGGGGAGAGAGGGGAAGAAGACTTAAGTTTAGGGCAAAATGTCTGAAAGTTGAAGCAAAAAGAGTTTGAAGAGATTTAATCTGGAAGAGACCTGTCAGATTCTTTAGGCCTGTGATTCTCATATTTCAGTGAGAATTACCTGGAAAGTTTCTTAAAACACAGATTTCTGGGCTGCCTCCCAGAGATTCTGATTTAGTCGGTGCAAGCAAAGGCCTTTGGATTTCTAGTAAATTCCCCAGTGGTTCTGGTGCTGCTGGTCGGTGGCTGATGCTGCTGGTAGGTGGAGCACCCCTGGAGGAGCACTGAACCAGGCCGATCCCCTTCCCCTCGGTCTATAGTTGGGGAAACGGAAACTTGGAGAGGTGAAGGGCTGGCTCGAGGTGGCTCTGACAGTAAGCGGAGGAGCTGGGGCTAGAATCAACTGTCCAGGCTGCCTCCCTGCCCTTCCCCACCCTCCTTTCTCTTCTTCTCCCTTCCCCTCCCCTCCTTCTCCCTCCCCTCCCCTCCCCTTCCCTCTGTGAGGAAACTGATCCCGAGATAGGTCATTGCCAAGGTCACAGAGTAGAGTCAGGAGAAGAACCCAAAGCTCTTGACTTCCAGGCTGGTGTTTGCCCCACGTGTGCCCAAGAGTTTCTCCTAGAGAAGCAAAGCACCAGAGGATTATGGGGGCTTCCCTTTCAGCAGCCAGATCATTCCAACAGTGTTTTCTTTAGAAGCAGAGAACAAGCAGAGCCTGCATTATCTGGCAGAATGAATCCTGAGCCCCCCGGCAGAGGGAGACTGTCAGTAGTCATCAAAGGGCTCTCTGGCTTGGGAAAAACGTTGGTGTCATGGGGGAAAAACTTTTCTTCTACCCTCTTATATTTAGTACCTGGGGGCCTGTGAATTAAACTAACAAAAGGCAGAATAACAGGAGGGAAAAAAGCATACAGTTTTATTAATATTTTATGTGCGTGGGAATCCACAAAACTGTGAAACTCAAAGAAGGGGTTAGGCTCCAGGGCTCATGTATCCTTTCACAAAGGAAAGGGGGTTGGGGCTTCCTGAGATGATAAAGGGTGGGAAGTGCCTAGAAAATATATGGGAGAACTAATGGAAGATAAAAGCTCATTTTAGTAAGGTCTGTTTATGCAAACTCCTCTTGGAGTCAACTCTCTGTCTCCGGTGAAGAGCGCTCTTTCTCTCTGGTGTGGGGGTGGAGGGGTGGGCCACCTTCACACTGACAAATTTATGCCCTGCTTTTAGGTAGATAAGACAGGGCAGAGAACTCTTCCTGCATCTGTTGGTTCTCAGTTGCCTTCAGCTCAAAATAATTCTTATGTCCAAAGTGGTGTATTTTGAAGTGGCATCTTCTGGACTCCTTCATTGGAGGATTCGGAGACTTGCCAACATCAGTGCTGGTGAAATTTAGATTGTGCTGGAACAGCTACGCAGAGCGATAGGGTGAAAAAGTCAGGGCAGTATGTTCATCCAGCCTGAAGGAAGCTATACTTAGATAAAGCACTTACTTAAATCGGGGGCCCTGGCTCCTAGCACTCTTGGAGGCCGAGGTGGGAGGATCACTTGAGGCCAGGAGTTGGAGACCAGCTTGAGCAAGAGTGAGACCCTGTCTCTACTAAAAATAGAAAAATTAGCCAGGCATGGTGGTGAACACTTGTAGTCCCAGCTACTTGGGAGGCTGAAGCAGGAGGATCACTTGAGCCCAGGAGTTTGGGGTTGCTGTGAGCTACAATGATGCCATTGCACTCTACCCAGGGCGATAGAGCAAAACTCTGTCTCAAAAAACAAACACACACACACACAAAACAAATAAATAAAAAAATAAAAAGCACTTATTGAAGGGACTGGTAAAATTAAATTTCAAATGATTTCATATATTTTTATTAAAAAAACCTTGCCTTTAGTTATGTATGATATTTTAGAGTCTAGTATTTAATGATGCCGCTTAATGACAAATACTGTTTTGGCTTTTAGAAAATACCTATGTTCACCACACCTGTGTAAAGAATAGCTATTTTTACCACTAGACAATTACTAAAAGACATTATCTACCTTATCCTAATCATGCACACCATAACTAGGAAGAAATCAACAGCTTTGGGAGTGTTGGACTTGCAAAAGCGAATCTATGCAGCGACAGCAAGTGTCATGACCTTCCTGCCTTGATATATCCACTGAGCCTGGAGCCCCAGTGCTTGGGTCAAACATTAGCCCCTTCTGGAATTATCGTGCAGAGTGTAAACCACACATTGTCATCTGAAGGAGTTAGTTTGTCAGCTTTCTTCCCCTGTGGGTGGGATGCAGGACAGCCTAGGAACAGGAGGCCCTGCGAGGATGCCCGGGGCCTGCTGGCTCACTGCTGGCTCACTCACCGGAGTGCAGTATGTGCAGGTGAGACTCTCTTTGGGATTTATAGATTAATTTTTCTCTCCAATTTTGTGAGGCAAGGGACTGTAGTCAGTAGTTGGGCAGAGGAGAGGAGTATTTTCAGGGCAGGGGACCTTCCAAGAAACCCTGAAATCTCACCAAAAGGTGACAGCAGTTTCCTCCTATCTTTGCTGTTCTCTTAAAGGGGTGTCTCCTTCCCTGACTTTCTGGTCTCTCGAGGTCATCGGCAATTCCTCTGGAGGGGCTTCTGCACAGCACGGCTGGGGTGGGATGCGGTAGGAAGGGAGAGGGCATATCTCACTCGGATGCTGTGTCCAACCCCAGTTCTGCTACTGGGTGACCCAAGAGCAAGTTCCTAACCTCTCAGAGCCTTGGTTTCCTTAATTGCAAAAGGATATATACACACACATAAAACTTCAACAAATTAGTATAGATTAAGAGGAGTAGCGCATGTGAAGTATCCAGTATAATCCAATTGAGGCATCGCAGGTTGGGTTTTCAGAAGCTGATGCTGAGCTGGAGTGTGGGGTGCAAGAGGTATTAGGGATCAGGTCCTGAGAACAGAAAGTGGGGGGTGCAGGACTGCGCGGGGGCACAGGCTAAGCTACAGTGCGGGCCGGCCAAGCCTTGGCCAAGCTGGAAGCCCTATAGTGAGCATTGCCCATCAGTGCTGCCTGCGAGGGGTCCGGCCGGCCAGCCGGCCCTTTGTACCCCTGCCTCACACGGTCACCAGTGGTGGCTGCCCCGGGAAGGGCGTGTTTGGGCGAGGCAGCTCCGGCAGCAGAGGCAGACCTGAGCTGACATCTGGAGCTGAGCAGCAAGCCCTTCCCTGCAGCATGGTGTGGGCGGCTCATCTTCACGCCTGCCACTCCGCCATCCAACAACGCTCCTCCCTGCTACCAGAGCCATCTTTTTTTTTAACCTTTTCTCTCCCCTCTTTCCATTCTCCATCTGCCTTCTTCTCTTGCACCTGCCTCCTTGGGCCCACCTTCCCTAGCAGCTCCGAGAGCTTGTGGCCACCAGCAGGGCCTAGACGTGGTGCAGACTCCAGCCCCTCTCCCCTCCACTCCCATTTCAGCAGGAAGCATCTTACCCACTTTTTTTGTCTCATGTGGATAGTTTACAAGTTAGCCATGACTCTTCTTTTACTTTGGCAGAGAGAAGAAAATAGCCAGGCCTTATTCTGCAGAATGAAACAACACAGATGCCGGCGAGGGCACAGTCAGCCCCTGCTTGCCAGCTGGTACCAACAACAGGAGAGATGGCATCGGATGCATCGCTAGCCGATTTCCAAGAATGCCATGGGCAGCCAAAAAAGCCATTTGGGCTTGTTTCGTTTTCCTCTGTTACCTTTCTGAGAGACAAAGAGGCTGAGAGATCACTAATGGAGACGTGGATTTGATGACATCTGGGAGGAGGTTACGTCAAGGGTGCTGGGACACCAACGTACAAATTATAGAACAGGAGGACACGGCAGCTTTCTAAATGCCTATGACATGTGGAAGCTGCTCGTAAAGAAAATTTGAAGGTGTGCAGGCAGTGGGAAACCGGACCGTGGGGAGAGGATCTGAAGGAGCTGAGAGGGCCCCAGATGAGTTTGGAATTGTCTTCCTAATGTGACCAATCCTGGCACCATTCCATGGAGGTCCTAGTCCACATCTCTCTGAGCTTCTGGGATAATTCCAAAATGGCAGAGAGAGTGAAAGCATGTGCATCATTTGGCCGCATCACAGACAGCACCAGAATTATGTACTGGCAGTTTCTTTGCTCTGCGGGAAATCTCTTGTGTCTGGCCTAGAAGCCCTTGTCAGGAGCTGGGAAACACCACTGGCTCGCCGCATGGACGGCAACCATGAAATCCACCCTATGGTGGCCTCTTGGGGACTAGCCTCCTTCAGGGGACCTGGGAAGTCCTGGCAAGTGGGAACTCCCTCTCGGGCCCCAATTCCAGCCTCAGGCATTGTGCAGAAGCAGCCAGTAGCAGGACCCCAATTTAGTTCCATGTTGGGGAGTTCGACCTGGAATCCTGAAGCGCTCTGTGCAGGAAACGAGTTTTACAGGGTTTTGCTGTGCTCTACTTTGATTCTCCCAACAATGCTCCGTTTCATTTGCAAGGACACCAGGACTCAGAGAGATCAAGTGTCTTGCCCCAGAGCTCACAAACAGCCAGGCAAATCCCTGAGTGCTGGCCTTGTCTGGCTCCGTAGACTTCCAGTACATGGTGACCCTGGTTCTGATTTTTCTTGAATCAGAGAAGATATGGGGACAAAGACATTTAATCCCATGGAATCTCAAGTTAGATTCACTAAATGGCTGGGGCTTCAGAGGGTGCCACTAGTCCTTGCTCGCAAGTAATTAAGCATCCTGCTGCCATCCTCTGGACTGTGCTGGCCACGCACGGGCCACGTGTGGTTACTGAGCCCATGAAATGTGGCCAGTTCAAAGTGAGTGTGTTGTAAATGTGAATTTCAAAGGCTTCGTATGAAAAGAGAAGGTAAGTATCTCATTAAAAATTTTATATTGACTATATGTTGAAATAATATTTTGGAGATACTGAGTGAAATACTTATGTTTAAAAATTATAATTTATATTTATAATACTATAAAATTATGATTAAAGTTAGTTTTACCTGCTTATTACTTTTAAAAATCGTGGCTACTAGAACATTTAACATACCCACGTGGTTTGCATTACTCTAGACCCATCTACATCCCCAGATGCCTTTACTCTACTTTTAGCTTCTGCTTATTCATCTACCTCAGTTACCTGTGGGACTGGTTAGACCATCTGCTTTGGACCTTGCAATCTAAAAGGTAGTTCACAAAATGAGTGTCATTTCACACTCAGGTGAGCATGGCCTTAATCAGGTGCTTATAGGGGATCCCGCAGCTTAATGTCAATGCAGGAGCCTCCCAGGGGGTCACGCCTCATTCGTTCAACAAATATTTATGCAACGTCTTATTTATGAGGGACAATGATGCCAGGTTCTGGGAGTGTGTCCGGGAGGAAGGAATAGTCACAGGGCTTGGGGAGCTTGTAATCTGTCAGGGGCGGTGGACATTGTGATGGGCAATTTCATTGTCAGCTTGACTGGGCTCTGCGGTGTCCAGGCATTTGTTCAAATATTATTCTGGGTGTGTCCGTGAGGGTGTTTTTGGATGAGATTAAAATTTGAATTGAGACTGAGCACCATAGATTACCCTCCCCCATGTGTGTGGCCCTGGTCCAATCAGTTGAAAGCCCGAAGAGAACAAGAAAACTGAGTAAGAGGGAACTTCAGCCGCCCGACTACTTGAGTTGGGACATCGATCCTCTGCCCTCGGATGGTAACTTATACCATTGATTCTCCTGGTTCTCAGCCCTTCGGATTTGGACTGGAATGACATCAGCTCTCCCCGGGCTTCAGCTTGCCAGCTGCAGATCTTGGGGTTTCTCAGCCTCCAAGGTTCTGTGAGACACTTACTTGTAATAATCTCTCTCTCTTTCTGTTTCTCACCTGCGTATGTATGCATGTATGTATATATCTATCTCCTGTAAGTTCTGTTTCTCTTGAGAACCCTGACTAATATAGACATTAAACAAACAATTTATATACTGAGTAATTGTATAACTGCTGCTTGGGGGTGTGGTTGTAGTGTGCGCTGAGGGGCCTATTCAGAAGGACACAATCCGTATACTTAATTAGAACAAAGTTCTGGTTATCTATGACTGCATAACACACCACCCTAAGCTTAGGGGTGTAAAACAACTATATTAATATATACATGAGTCCTATGGGTCAGGAATTTGGACAATGAATGTAGGATGACTTGTTTCTGCTCTATCATGTCTGGTGCCTCAGCAGGAAGACTTGAATGGCTGGGGATTGATATCATTTAGGCAATTTCATATGCATCTGGCTGGGATGATGCAAAGCTGGGCTCAGCTGGGAACATTGACCAAAGCATCTGCACACGGCTTCACCGTGTGATTTGGGCTTCACGATAATGTAACTGAGCTCTACGAGGCAGCGTCTTGAAAGGGGATGTTAGAATGAGCGTTCTGACAGACAAGAGCAAGGCAGAAGTTGCAAGGCTTCTTTGACCTAGCCTTGCAAGTCACAAAGTGTTGTATCTGCTGCTTCTATTGCTGACAGGTGAGTCACTAAGGTCAGTCTAGATCAAGGTGAAGGGAACTAGACTAGTGCCAAGGTCTTGATGCAGAAAAACAGGTAGGATAGAAGATATTGTTCACGCCATCTTTGAAAAATACCACCAGCCACAAAGAACAACCTAAATGCTTTAGACTGATTTCTTGGTCTTCTTCTCAAAAAGGAATGGTGCACTATGCAGTTCCCTTCTCAAAAGGGACCAATCACATTATTTATGTCATTGTATCTTCAGAGAATAGGTTTTAGCAATATTGCTGAGATTTGTCCAGGGTTATACTTTAAGTCAAAAGTGAACGAGACCCTAAAATTTCAGGTATTGACTATATACAAGATTATAGTGTATTTTTCTTTTTCTTTTTTTCATTTTTTTTAATTTCAGGATATTATGAGGGTACAAACATTTTGGTTACATTTTATGTCTTTGCCTCACCCAAGTGAGGATTAGAGGCATGCCCTTCCCCTCTACAATGGTATTTTTCTTTTTCATAACAGTGTTATGAAGACATAGTTTATATACCATATATCTATTTAAAGTGCACAATTCAGTGGTTTTAGTATATTCATAGAGATGTGCAGCCATCACCACAATTTTAGAACATTGTCATCACCCAGAAATGAAATACTTAGGAGTATAACAAACAGCTGAGTTTCAGCCAATCACAAGCAGCTGGTTTTAGCCAATCACAGGCAGCCACCTCATCACCCCATGCCCAAGTAAGGCAGGTGCCTAACTATAGTCAGGTGATTTCTCTACTTTGCTTCCCTGTTCAGCCACAAAAACTCACTGCTCACACTGCTGGGTAGAATTCTCTGAACCTCTTCTGGTTCTGTGTGATGCCTGATTCATGAATTATCTTTGCTCAAATTCTGTTAACTTTCATTTGTCTAAAGTTTTTCTGTTAACAGTAATATGGGGAGAATTATACTCTGCAAAAACTTCTAGCCTATGTTCTGTTTAGTTGCTAAAAATAAGACGGACACATTTCAACTTATCAACAACTCCAAAACACAAATGCCCTCATCATTCTCTGGTGGCTGTTCTCTGAGGACAGAGGTGAGCTTTTAATTAAAGTGATTTAACTTCTTCCTCACAGCATCCCTGGGGATGGTATAGGAGAAGCATTCAGTAAAGCCAGGTTTTATTGAAAACAGCATCTGGAAAAATGGAATTGAAATGCAAAAAATGCTGGATGTGGGAGATCTTGCTTAGTCACCTCCTATTTGGAACTAGAGTTTGCATTGATCACATCTAGTGATGGTATGCAGTGTTGTACTTCTCCAGGCTCCTTTCAAGGGTCAGCATATTTGATCCTAAAAGCCTTCCCATGAGGCCAACTTTACTGTGACGTCACAGACGAAGAGGCAGCTCAGAGAAGCCAGCAGACTTAAGTCCCAAACCCTCTTTCTATGCACGTCACAGATCTGTGAAGCTGAGTGACCGTGGACGCGAGGACTGCCACCCCCACCGTTCCAGACCCCAGAGACCTGTCTGCTCTTTGGTTTTTTGCCCATGGGAATGCTTCTCTTTTTAGATGCAAAAATCCCAAACCTATAACCAGAACCCCAAAACACACAAACTCACTCATTTGCCTGAGTTCCTGCGTGAGCCAGTGAGTCCCAGCGTTGCTAGGCCTGAGAAACCCACCGCCAAGGACTCTCCTTGTGCGGCTGTCGTGCGGCCCTGCCACCCCGGGGGAGCGCCCGGCAGGCGGCGCATCCCCGCACCTGTCCACTAGACGGCAGCATTGCGCAGCCGATGCCGCCGCTCCAGGCTCGCGCGCCGCTCCCCACCTCCCGGTGCTCCGCACTGGGGCTCAGGTGCCGGCGCCGCCCAGATGCCCGCGGTGCCGCACCCGGTACAGATGGGCCGCACCTGGCGGGTCACCACAGGTCTGAATCCACGGCTGACTCAGACTCGAGTGTTTTTGTGGCTCAGGGCACAGCCGCTGCTTTGGATCATTGGTCCAGTTCATTTGACTGACCCCTCGGCCCCCGCCCGCGGAGGGGCAGAGGGGAAGGATGAACGTCCCCATCCAAGTGGTGTCCCCCCTACTCCTATTGTGCGGCGGGCGTTATCTCTAGAGACCCCGCAGTCTGCCCGCCGCTCGCTCGGGTTCTCCCGCGAACAGGGGCGTCGCGTGCCCTGCGATGCCGACTGTCGCCAGCAGAGGGCACCGTCGCCACGCGCTGCGCAGGAGCCGCCCGGGGAGGCTGCGGGCTGGTCCTGCGCGGTCCGCGTCCTACGCGTGACCTTGGGGCCCGCGACTGCCTGTGGCGGGACTTCCCCTCTTCCCGGCTATCTGGGCGCCTTCGCGGGGCTCCGGACCCCGGTCCCCCAGAGACCTCGCTCCATCCGTCCTCTTTCTCCCCAGTTCTCAACCTCCCCGAACAGATGGGCTCTTGCACGCCCTCCCCTCACTGCTTGAAGCTCGCCTCTACCCTGTTTGCTCTTTCTAGAATTGGCCTTCTCTCCCTCCGAACTCTGTCCCCCCTTGGCTGGGTTCTGGTTCTGAGTCCCCTATCCCTCTATTTCTTTTTATTTTTCAAAAGTTTTCTTCCTTTGCCAATCCTTTAAACGTCCCTGGCCCCGGGATTCTCTCTTTGACCTGTTTCTCGCTCCCCTCCCCCTCCCAGGTGAACCTATTTACGTCCATGGAGCCCAAAACCACCACCATCTCCGCTACCGCCGACGTGTCCCGATCACCCATCCTGGTGACAACCACATTTTTATCTCCGGTCCAAATTTCTCTTTTGAGCTACAGACCCATTTCTTCATTTTGCCAGGCTAACAGGGGCTGCTTGGGAAACATGCTTGGAAAGTAGCCGCAGTCTCAGGGCTATTCCACTGAGGATGTTGGGCGATTTTTGTCTTCTGTCTAGCAACGCTTTGAATAGCAATGCTTTGCTTCCAACCAGCTGCCACTTCTCTCTCAAGCCTTCTCCAAATTCAAGAAAATGTTTTTACCTAGTGCTTGCCTAGAGATGCAGTCACTGAAGGGAACCACACCCTGCCAAGGGACCCACACCGGGTCAGGTGACCTGAGTCTTCTTGGGAGCAGGAGAACTGACCCCAGGCCACAGAAGAGGGCTGAGAATGGGCTGATCAGAGTCTTCTTTTGAGATTTGGGGACTGGAACACTGAAAAGAATGAATGGTCTAAACAAAATATGGAGAGCTGAGCTGAAAAGTGACATGGGTCAAGAGGCATGTAACAGCTGAGTGAAGGAGGAACATGAGCACGGACAGAGGTAGCGGAGAGGGCTCCATGCCCCCCACACCCCCACCAGGCTCCAGCTCCAGTTTCTCAAGAAACCCACAGTCCTCTCTGCTCTTGGCTCCTGAAGGTTTTCTATATTCACTCAATAGCCTCTTCTCCTTGAGCCAGTCCAGCACTGCAGCCAATTCACGAAGAAAGGACGCTGCTAGGAAAGAAAGGGAAGATGGGCACAGACAAGATCAGCAGGATTGAGCAGGCTTCCCCGCCCGGCTGACAGAGCCGGGAGGGTGGTGGCTGTTGGTGGCTGGCGAAGCAGAGAGGTTCAAGGCCCCCATGTGGAATTCACCACTTTCCTGCTGAGAATCCCTACCTCCCACCTACCATTGCATCTTAGCCGGTTGGGCAGCCATGGCTGCAAAAGCCAAATGCTTTTTGCAAGTGTCACTAGGCTTGTGGAATGGGATAATGCCAAAAGACAAAGCAACATCAAGCATTTATGGAGGCGCTGAGGTGGGAAATAGAAATGAATAAGATATGGTCCCTATCCACAAGGAGCCCACCAACCTTCAGGGAACACAAGCGCCTAAATATGGCACAGGCACTAAAATAGAATTACATGCAAAATGCTGCAAGAACACAGGGAAAGGGAAAATTAATTCTACCTTTGATGAGGGTGGGAAGGAGACAGGGAGACCGTCAAAGGGGTGGTGACTTTTGAGCTGGACCTTGAAGGATGAGTAGGAGTTTGTCCAGCAGGGAAGAGGAATTTGCATTCCACGGTGAGAGAGCAAAGGCTCAAAGGAATGCAAGTCAGTGCGGAAGACTTTTAGAATTGCAGCGTATCTCAGGTGTGTGTGTGTTTTGGAGGGGGTGAGGGCAACGAATGACAGGGAGAAGGGAAGCAAGGGGCAGAACGTGAAGGACCTCAGATATCACTATCAGAGCTTGACTTCATCCTGAGGACGCTGTGGAGCCGCAGAGACTTTCTGTCAGGGAGTCTTGTAATCAGCTGCCTTGGGAAGGGCAACTGGAGACTGAATGGAGGATGCCAGAGGGTGGAGGGAGACCAGCAATCCCAGCACGACTTGGTCTCAGCTGCGTCTGACAAACTCTCCAGCAATATCCTGTGGCTAAGAGGAGAACTGTGCAGGTCACCAATTTTAATTGATTGGAAACCCTGTAGTCAAGGAGGGCTGATGGGTCCGTGCACGCTCACCATCAGCACGGAGGGCTGGTGGTTCTCTTGCTGTGCCAGGGGGCGCCGGGTCCACCCATTCACTCAGACCTTCAGGGAACATCACTGAGGGCCAAGCACAGTCCGCCCTCCCTACTGGTGGGGGGCTGGTTCCACCACGCCCAGCAGATACCATATCCGAGGATGCTCAAGTCCTTTATATAAAACGGCGCAGTACGGTTGGCCTCCACACCCACTGATGCTGCATCTGCAGATTCACCAACCAGGGATGGGAAATAGGTGCGTTCAGTCTCAGCAGGTGTCTGTCTGTGTTTGGCCGAATCTGCGGACGTGGAATCCGCCCTACGAGGGCCGACTGCATAGCGCTGCTGCCGGGAATAACCTGGTGGGGAAGCTGCCACGGTCCCTGCTGCCATGGAGTCTGTTGCTGAGTGAGAGACAGTTACTGCTCAGATGATTTCATGACCTGATGCGTACATTTCCCGCTTGGAAGGGAAAGAATGCAGTTCTGTGAGAGTATATCACAAAGAACTCACCCAAGTCTCAGTTTTAGTTGAGATGCAAAGTACTGTTGGGAGTGGCCAGCCGTCCTAAAAGAGGCTGAGATGAGCTGCTGAGAGACAGGATCGAAGCCGGTGCACCTTTCCCGTCTGGGCCAAGCTGTAAGTAAAGTATTTTTGTTTGAGGAGAACAGGCCAGTTAAACCTGAATGACACAAAACTAGAGGGGAAGTGGAAAATCTGAATTGTAGAATTGAGATCCAAAAATATCTCGCAGGTCTAAACAAAAAGTGATGGAATTAAATGTGAAGCTTAACATTTAAGATTAAAGTTTTAATTGACTTTCAAAGCTTTATGTATAAGGATGTTTATCACTGCATATTTATAACAGTGAAAAAATGGGAAAAATGAAATATCCAATTACAGGAAAATGATTAAATAGTCTGTGTATGCAAACATGAGAGCACTAACACTGAAGTCAGATGACTTAAATTCAAATATTAGCTTCTTTTACCAGCCATGTGTCATTGGACAAATTACATAACCTCTTTGTGCCTCAGTTTCCTTACCTAGAATATAGGGTTAATAATACTACCTTGAATAGTAGGTGCTACATAAACACTACATCAGTGTTAGCCATTATTATTACTCACTAGTATTATGTTTTCAAATATGTCTAACGTCATTAGAAAATGCTTGGTATATAATCCTAAATGGGGAAAAACAGCATAATGAAGTTTAATCCCATTTTGTTACAAATTATGTGGTTGTGTTTTGTGTAGCTTATATCTTCTGCTTTATCAGCTTGGGGTATAAGCTATGTCTGCACAAGTCTCCAATGAACTGAGTCATTGATTTCTTCTTCCCAGCACAATGAGAACCGTCCCCTGACCAGCTGTGAGTAATGGCCAAGGCTGGGTGGCCAACTGCTTTCACCTGTTTCCATGACGGTAGCAGGCACGGATTCATCAGCGTTAAAACCCCCTTCTCTTTTTCCCACTGGGCTCCTTTCTGTGATATATTTACAGCTTCTCAGTTTATTCCCAGTTTATTCAGGCTAAAGTCCCTTGTGGAGAGAGCACAGGAAAATCCAGTGGGTCCACCGTGGGCTGCATTTGCTGTTCCCCAACACAGGTGTGATGAAAGCTGTTGGCCACCCAGCCTTGGGCTGTCCCTGTGTGTGCTGTCATAGCTGCTCAGGGGATAGTTCCCATGGTGCTGCAAAGAGATTTATTCTCATTGTTCTATGCCAACAATGCCCTGGGCTCCCAGTGTTTCAGCTTCTTAGTTTGCCCTCATGCATATTATTTCAAACGATGCCCATGGTGCTGCAGCAGCAGCTGTGGGGGAAGGTTCCAGCCTTGGCAATGTGCTATGCCTAAAACACCTCCCCACTAACACCAACAGTTTAGTGAGCCAGGCTGCTGCATAAGACCAACTGAACTCATCAGAGATGTTTGAAAACTTGTGAACCTAAGGAGAAGTAGTCGGTGGTCTTGATTTCTTTCCTCTAGGAAGCTCCTAGGCCCCCTCTCAAATTGGCTCAACCACTTCCCAGTGACATTTGGTACCAAGGGGAAGAGAAGGGCAGCTTTGTCAAGAAAAACATGGCCCCATGACTACCATTTTTGCCTCTGAACAATGGGCGTCTCTGCCTTAAATTTGAAAGACTGAAAGAAACTGCCCATGTGATTGTTTCCAGAACAAAAACGTGTCCCAAGATGACTTGTTAGACATGGAAGTGGCTGGCAACTTTTAACTTGCAGATTTTCTTGCTAACAAAAAACTTAAAAATTCTGTCTCATCAGGGACACTGCTACATATTCATTAAAAAGAAATTGACTAGCAAGAACTATACCACGGTATTAGCCGTGCTTACCTTTGGGTGGTGAGATTCCAATGGATTGTTTTCTTTTTTATTTTGTTATGTTTTTCAGATTTTTGACAATGAATATGTATTACATTCACAGTTAGAACCATTGACCTTGCCAATAAGTTTACTTAAGAAAACCTAGTCATTTGAATGAATACTAGATGGGGAGATCGGTGTGAATTTTTGCCCGTGTCTTAGACCTGTCCCAGTGGTTCCAAATGACAAGCCTGTCCCCAGCAGGCAGGTCAGTCTCTCCCCCCGGCACCAGTGAGAGGCCAGTGGGTCTGTGATACACGAGTTCTGTACAGCTACACAGAAGGAGGTTTGGAATTAACCTTTGGTTTGGGCTCTGAGCTCAAAGTCCTCCAGCAAAGGGGGCACATGGCCACCCCTTCCTAAAGGTGCGTGGAGGGTCCCCAAACCACCCTTAGGTTGGATGTTTCACTAGAAGGATTCCTAGAACTCAGAAAAGTTGTTATTGTCACAGTTATGGTTTATACAGCAAAGGATACAGGTTAAAATCAACAAAGGAAAAAGGTGCGTTGGGTAGAATCTGAGAGAAACTGGGCACGAGCTTTCTTCACCCAGTGGGGTCACATAAATGGCACTCACTCATCCCAGTACCTCTGTTGACAACATGCATGAAGGATTACTAACTCGAGCCTTGGCGTCCAGGGTTTCTGTGAGGGGTCAGTCCCACAGGCAAAGAGCACTCATGTGACTGACTTGGCTGCTAAGGCTCCAGCCTCCCCACAGGTCAAACTGACAGAGCGTGGCCCAGGGCCCCGGGTGAACACAACCGGCATTTATCACACATCACATTGTTAGCGTAAACTGCTGCGGCCCAGGTACACAAAGATACTCTCCTCAGGCAGGATGTTCCCGGGGCTTATAGGTTGTCCCCCAGGAGCTGGTCAGGGCCAGTTCTCTTTCTGGACTGTGCAAGTTCAAGCACCCCAAGCCTGCTGTGCTAACCCTTTTCTGCACAAGAGGTCAGGCCCCACAAGCTTGGGCCTTGTTCCCTTCTGCCTGTATCTCTTGGGTACTTCGAGTTTTCCTGTTTTTCAGCCTTTTCTATATTATGGGGCCTGAGGCTGCCTCTCCCCAGAGCTTTATAGGCTTGTTGGAGACAGGAAGCCAGACCTCCATGCAGAACGTTGGACTGGCTTGACATTCTCATAGTCAATATTTTGTACCTATGAGGCTGTGTCCCTGCCCCACTGTCCCGATGAGGTCTTCCTGAGACCCCTAGAGATGAGCCACATCGGCTGTGCGCCTGCTCTGGGTAGAGTTTGGACCACTGATGGCCTATCCTGGGGTCACAAGCCTGCCCACACAGCTCTGTACCCCACCCCAGCCTGGTCCAGCCCCTTTCTCCCACCTTGCAAAGGACCTTATTCCCCTGCCGGGTGCAAATCTGTAATGCATGTGAAGGCGAAAGAAGTCTGGGGATTTTGGTTGACCACAAGTATAAATGACAGAACAGGGAGGCAGTCACTGAGAACCTATTAGGAGGTATGGCATACTGGGAACAGTGACAGCTTTGGTGTCCAACAGAGCTGAATTGGAATCCCTGCTTAGCTGTCTTCTTGCTCTGTGCCCTGGAGCAAATTGTTTGCTCTCTAAGGTTCAATGTTTTCATCTGTGCAATGGGAATATTAAAATGGGCCATGGTTAGGGTTAGAAATAATGTATGCAGAGTGGCTAGTCCGGTGTCTGGCATGTGGGAAGCTGTAATGGATGGTAGTTGCAGCTAATGTTAGTAGTTACTGCTGAGATTATTTGGCTGTATCAACAGAGGAGCCGTTTCTAGGTCAAAAAAAGTAGTTGGCACCCTGCTCAGCTTCAGCTGGGGAAGCATGCTCGGTTCGAGGCACGCCACTCTGGTGTGTGTGTGTGTGTGTGTGTGTGTGTGTGTGTGTGTGTGTGCACGCGTGATTCAACATCTGCAGTCTTTCCAAGGGTGGTGGTCAGGAAGGCAAAGATTCTGGAAAACATCAAATGAAGGAAATAGGATATTTAGCTTGAGAAAGAGAAAGCTTAGCTTGAACTGCCTTTCAGTGTTTGCTGGGTTATCATGTAGAAGAGGAATTAGACACAAAGGGCATAACTGGGCCCAGTGGGGAAAGCTTAGGAGGCCAGACCCTGCAAGACACAATTTTAGGTGTGTAACAGCTGCTGTCTAGAGCTGTCTGGTAGTAGATTAGGCTGCCTCTGAGTTGTCCCGGCCCTGCAATTACACCTTGGAAGATGTGTGACTAGTGGGCACACTGGGAAGATTTCTGCTTTGGATGGGAGCCTGGCTGAGAATGAACTCCAAGCCTCCTTTGTCTTTAGTGGCTGTCTTGCTCATTTTTCTTGTTAAGATCCTGTAGGAGGCACCACTCATAAAAACTCCTTGGTATTAAAGACCATTATAACTTTGAAGGAGCTGCAGACACCCACGGAATGTAAAAAACGAAGGTCTCCTATCCTATACCTAGTTCTCTCTCCAGAATGAAATTTTAACTTGGTTCGGGAGAAAGAGTCCCAGCAAGCGTTTCTCTTTCGAATGATTAAAGTCTTCGGATCCATCTGGACTCATTCATTTTAACTATTCCATTTCCCAAGAATATCATCTCATTACTTTTTCAATGACCCAATATTTTCAGCACAAGTGAATGAGTCCAGAAAGTCATTTCAGCCATTGATTATTTTTGGGAACCTTCTGATCTCTTCCGAATCCCTTTCCTTTTAATTTCCATTTATGTCCTCCTGTCTCGTCATCTGTTCCAAGCTGAAAATAGTAACTTGGCTTGACCTTATTATCTACCATTTAAGATTTTATAGTCTTTGGTTAAATCTCATCTTAATAAGTGTTCCTAGGCTATAGATTGTAGTTTTTTCTTTCTTTCTTTTTTTTTGTGTAAAGGCTGCTCTTTGCAGCTCACATCTGTTATCACAAGACCAACTTTACTCCCCTTCTCTGAGCATGCCAAAATCTCACTTCATCTTTTTGATAAGAGCTGGCTTCAACGCCAGCTTAATAAGATATATCTGTTTGCTTAGAAACAAAGAACACCTCCTCTTTAGCCTGAAACTGCTTCCCAATTCTGTTTCTGAATATACCCCAAATCCTATTTACATGGGATTTAACATGCCACTTGGTAGGGCAACATACTAAACGGCGTTAATTAAATCTTGATGTGGCTGAATTTATCCACTGCTTCTTTCTTAGGAGTAAATTTTGACATAGGAAAATTTTGGGCAGCAGGAGAACTGTGGTATTTTCTTGGCCAAACAATATTTTTTTTTAGCAAATATTTGTCGAATGCCTGGATGTGATTGGCGGTAGAATATTGCAAAAAACATGAAAAAGACACAATAGTTGACCTCAAGGACCTGGTATGCAGGAGTGTGGGGTAAACTTTAGATTTTGAGAAGAACAGGATCTGGGTGGACTAAAGGAGTCTCATACTCAGAAGTGGGGAAAAGAGAGACAGAAAGTGGTCGAAAGGAGTAATTTTATTCCAGCTCTCCTGGATGCTTTTTTTTCATTGATGATCAGAGTTTCTTTAGGTTTTCAATTACATTTCTAGTGTGTCTTTGCCTGGTTGAGCATCACTCAAAACCCATCCAGTCCTCCGAGGTTTGGGCATTCTTCTGATGGGGCCTGTCCTCAGGGCCTGTCTTTGTTGGCAAATCCAATTTAAGAGGAGGCAGCAAATCAACAGGAAAGGAAAAGTGTTCTCTTTCTTGACGGTTAAAGTCCTCTTCCTTGTTCTCTGTGCCCCCCAGTTGTTTTTATGTTCCTGGACCCAGTTCACATCCCGCCACCTCTGTGGAAGCTTCTCTGATCACCCGGCTGGACTTGAGCTGTGCTCAGCCGCTGTGCAATCAACCCGAATTCTCCCGAGCTCTCCCGTGGGGCTCACCACGCCCTGCTGACATTACAAGTTGTCCTTTCCTGCGTAGGGTGGCAAGTCGGCCACGATTGTGTCACCAGCATCACCTTCAAATAGTCAGAGACAGGTGACCAGGTCAAGGTGCGGAGGACGTCGTAGAGTCCAATACTAGACTCTGCCTTCAGTCAAGGGCTTCCGGTCTAGGCTGATCTTTCCCAAATGAGTTTGTTGGTATCACCTGAGGTCTATGAATTCTGGGAGAACTTTGAAAAATTGTATTTTTCCTTCAATGATAATGTTATCAGCTATGAATGTGTTAATTATATTTTACAATGATAATTTGCTACTGAGAGACGTTTTTAGAGAATAAGAATTTCTTTTTTTTTTAAATGACCACATTATTCAAATTGGGATTTTGTGGACAGTCTCCGGGAGTGGAGGAAGTATTTTTTTCTCCAGAAGAAATCCTTATATTACTCATTCAATAAATGTTTATTGTATGCCGATTTGTCATGTGCCAGGCATTGCTCTAGACTCTAGAAGCCTCACTGTTGTTATCCACTTACCAGGTAGCACCTTCCACATGGTTCAGCTGTCAAATTCTCTATGCTTCATTTTCTCCACCACTAGAACAAGGGTGAGAATATCTTATCTATTTCTGTCTTTTTGGAGGTTTAGAAAAACATACCCTGGGATATAAGAACCAAACCAAACCAAAGAATTATTAATACTTGTCTTCAAAGGTGGTGTTTTAGAGTCAGCTGCAAGTGCTGAATATGTACCTCTTTCTACCTCCTGCTCATTTCAGTAGGAGGGATCAGGGACCCATGGAAGGGGTCTAGCAGAAATGGGTTCTACGCTGCAGAGCAGAAGATTTTTCACAAGAGCTATTTTTGCATTTGTTTACACTGTCACAGACCTCCAATTTCACATTTCACAAACCCCCGTGGGGCTGAGGAGTTCCTCCCTGGGAGTCTTCTCTGCTTAGCAGGAACTCAAGGGCAGAGTGCTGATGGGTCCTGCGTTGAAAGAACCATCTGTCACAAAGCTAAGGGCCTTGTTACTCATTCTAACACTGAGCACTAAACAAACACCAGAGTAGATAGAGACATAACCTGGGACCTTCTAACACAGACTAATATGAATGGCCGTTAAAGTAGCACATTTGCAAACCTGTCACCCCCCAGAACAGTTCTTGTTAAAAATGTCTAACCATCTGGCATCCATTTGCAATGCATTCAACAGGAGCTACTCCATGGCGCTTAAACATGTCAGAGTAAGACTCTAACAGGGCCACTACCACCCTGGAGTAGTAGGTGGGATGCACTTTGATTTAAAGGGATCAGTTTCCTCTTAAATATGCTTACATAGATGTGGATCTAAGATCACCTGATCCAGCTGGACAGAGTTTTCTGATTCTGAGCATCACATCCAGCAGTACAAGTTTTTGTTCCCAAAGATTCAAGGCCTGGAGCCAGATCTCCACTGGCACCTAAAACACACTGTGTGTGGGTATGATAGGAGACAGAGCGTGGTCCTATTAGTGGGCTGGCTTATTCACCAGAGCCTGCTCGCTCTCTGCAGATGAGAACTACTAGGCATTTTCGGGGGGCGTGATGCCTTCATTCACTCTGCAAACATTTACTGAGTGTCTCCTTTGTGCCAGACAGCCCACTAGATGCCAGGAGTACAGAGGCACATAAAACAGTCTCCACCTTGTAGATGCTTATAATCCAGGTGCAGAGACAGAGAAATAAAGATGTAATTATAGTACGGAGCAGTAAGAGTGATGACAAGGAAAATACAGGCTTCTTCACCCAGTTTTGGAGGGTTAGAAAAGTCTTGCTGGAGGGTGGGTGCTCAAACTGAGACCTGGAGGACATACAGGAGTTAACAGGTAAATGCGAGAGGATGGTAAACTGTACAAGTCCCAAGATATGAGTTAACATGTCAATTTGGAAACTACACGTATTTCAGGATTGGCTGGTCATAGAGCACAGGATGATATGGTGAGAAATGATATGGGACAGGTGAACTTCCTTGATTATATTGCCTACTTATGTATTTTTCCCTGCACTGCTTCCCCAAAGCAGGTCTCTCTCTCTCTCTCTCTCTCTCTCTCTCTCTCTCTCTCTCTCTCTCTGTGTGCATTAAAAAAAAAAAAAAAAAAAAACCACCAAAAAACTCCAGTAAAGTTTTCCATTCAAATGTTTAGTTTTCTTGGTTGAAGACTATTTAGAAGATAAAGTGATGGTCTCTTTGCTTGCTCCAAGTCAGACTGGAGAAAACATCACATGTGAAGCTGGTTATCACAGGGGCTATGATCTGGTATTTGCCAAGGTTCCAAATGCTCACAAGAAGTTTCAGTTTTGAAGGAAACAAGATTCCAGGGACTGTCATATAGAAACAGAAGGAATTGTGCTGGAGCTATGCTAGGGGCAACTAGCACGGGAAAGTGCTTTGTTAACTGTAGTGAGCAACACTAATACAAGAATATCGTTGTGATTGTCACGCCCAGAGTGAGGTCAGTAGAGTTAGACTGCTGCTGAGATGCCGTCTGGTGCCGTAGACGGAGTACTGACTTTGCATCGGGTCATTGTTCCGTGACGTACTGGGTGTGTAACTGTGTTAGTCTGTTTGGGCTGCTGTAACAAAGATGCCATAGGCTGGGTGGCTTAAACAACAGAAATTTATTTCTCATGGTTCTGGAGGCTGGGAAGCCCGAGATCAAGGTGCTGGCTGGCTCGGTTCCTGGTGAGGGCCTGCTTCTTGTTTTGCAGATGGATCTCTTTGCTGTGCCTCGCATGGAGGAGATGGTATTTCTTGTGTCTCTTCTTATAAAAGCACCAATCCTGTTTATGAGGGCTTCACCCTTATGACCTAACCACCTCCCAAAGGCCTCACCTCCAAATACCATCATATTAGGGCTTCAACATATGAAATCGGGGGGACACAAACATTCAGGCTATTGCAGCAACCTTGGGCAATTTATTTAACGCTCAGTTTCTCCGTTTGTAAACAGGGAGAATAATGAGTGCTCAGAAGATTGTTGTGAAAATGACATTATATCATGTATGTGCACAGAACAGGTACTGAGCCAAAGGTAGATACTAGTTATGTAAGTGGTAGTCCGCAACTACCAAACGGCGATCACTCTATGTTTCTGGATATTACTTAGGAGGGTCATATGTTTAGAAACCAAAGTGGAGTCCACCCCTGCACAAACAAATAAGGCTTTTAAACATTGAGAAATGCACACACACACCATCCCCCCTGCTTAGCCAATATAAAAATAAGAAAAGGGGACAGGAATTTCAGCCTTTGTCGACCGATGTCCCCTGGGGGGGTAGCAAGGGCACACTGGTTGATTATCATTGTCTTTTCTGCTACAACTCTTGTTTTTTTCTTTTATTATTAGTTTTTCAAGATGCAGAAGAATCTCAAATTCTGAATGTTTATCCCCATCCTTTGTGAACACGGCTCACAGGCACGCAGAACATGATTTCAATTTCTATGTTTATTTTAGAACCACTTAAAAATTCCTTCCTAAAACTTCATTTGGGCCTTACCTTGGATGGGATTTGAAGCTCATTGTCCAAATTCCCGTCCGTTCCCATTTCTGCTGTCCGCTAACCTTGTGCCCTGTCTCTGTTTTCAGACACCTCGGCCGTGGCTGATTCCAAAAACATTTTCCGTCCCCAAGTCTCGGCTCCACAGGCCACCTCTTCCCCTCATCATTTCTCATTTCTTACCGTGAAAAATCTCTTCTTTCTCTCTTTATGGCTTCCTGAGACCTGAAAAATAGAGGTAATTTAAATTTGGTAATTATGATGACAAGGAAACAACTTTTGTGAAACGAAGAGTTTAAAATGCCAGAGTTTCCTGCTGTTTAAATCTAACTGTCTTAGCCTTTGTTCTGTGGATACCATGGCAGGGGCCGATCTGAGTGTACCCCGACCCGGTGGCCAAGCCTGAGAGGATGACAAACACCTTCCGCACAAGGCAGATGACTTCTACCACCCGGGGGCTGGGGTGGTCAGCCAGCGTTACCACGTTCAGGTTCAGCGGGGCCCCTTGGGAGCTTCCTAACCCCACGTGGAAGCTCTGCTCCCCCACACTCTGCACCCTGCACTGGGATAGTCCCGTGCTGCAGCCAGGTTTCGGTGTTAGGTAGCTGGAATCATGGAGTTGGGGTAGGGGGTGGGATTTCTTCTCTGCCAGTGACTGGGCAATCACCTTCTGCAGGCTGCTCATGGCAACCTCCTCCTCCATCCCAGAAAAGCAGGGCCTTCCGAAGGCTCCACCTGCTCTGTGATGAAGGGCTTTGAGCTCTGCAGGAGGTAGCCGTGGATGTATTAGCATGTATGAACATCCTGTTTTCTGGCACACGTCTAGGCCACCGCTTCAACAGCCGGCGCCAAGGCACAGTGAAAAAAGATCTGCTCCAACCTGGTTGCAGGAGGAGGACACTGGAGGCGTCTAATCTCGCGCCTGTCTCCCGACGGAGCCATCTGTTCTCATTAGAGCAGCTACGGCGCGGAAGGAGGGGCCTCCAGGTGCACAGAAGGAAGCCTGCTCGCCTGTTATCCTTTCAGAGACTTTGCTTTTTGTTTTGTTTAGTTTTGTTTTTGTCTGGCAGGCTCAAAAAGAGACTGTCCTACTTTCTGCAGGAACAATCACTCTAACATTTTATGAAATTAAATCTCTGGGAAAAAAAAAAATCTCATTTGAGAGGGCTTGTAATGGCTCCTTGACCACATGCTGTGCCTGCCAATTTATAGCAGAGAAATATTACAGAAGTCGGGAGCCAAAGTTGGTACGCACAGCCATTGCTTAAAGAGGGATGGATGCTTCCTGGGGACAATGATCTTCCCCCCGGACCCCCCAACATTTATTCAATCTGGAGAGAATTTGTCTGCCAGGCTCTTACTCCTACCTTCCAGGAAGAGCCGGGCCCATTCATCGTCTTCTGTATTCAGAAAGCGATAATAATTCCTCCGAGAGCCAACAGGGCTGGGAGAGTGTGATCAAACTTCTGGTAATCAGAGCTGCCTTTGGGAGGAGGGGGGTCTCCATTTGCAGGTATTTCTCTATTGCCAGCCTGCAGGAATGCCCACCCAATCAACAAGATATTCCCAATGGAGATACCCTTTTGGAAATGTCCTATATCATACTGCAGGGAAAGGCAGATGAAAAAAACAAAAGCATTTGGCTCCAAATTTGAAATGATCTTCCCTTAGATAGATCCCTCTATAATTTAGACTTTGTCTACAAGATTGGCCTGAGGCTGAAAGCATGCCTTCAGGCCTCTTACATACCATAATATCCTCCTGCTCTACTGGGGTCCCCTTCCTGCCTGTCCCCAAAACCCCTTACCGAGCTCCTATTCTGCCTTCCCTCAAATGCTTGGTTTGTGTATCATGTCCTGTCCAGCTAAAATGTTGGCTGATGTGAGGATATTCCCATGGGGGTATATCTGCATTTTAATAGGTGGCTTGAATATGGAAAAGCTTCATGCTAAAGCCACAAAGCTTCACTGGGGAAAAGACAGGCAATTCTGGATGGAGTTGGCGGCTGAGAAGGGGAATGTATGTGAGGTCAGAGACATTATCAAATCCTACTGTCTGTAGTCCATGGAACTTGCCCTTCTTGTCTCTCTTTTCTTTTGTCCCCAAACTTCAGAGTGTCTGGCACCTCACACACTCTTGTGGGGCAGGAAGGAAGCCTTTCATAGGCAGGTAGAAAATAAGACCACAGAGTACTAGGATGGAACACGTCAACTGGTCTGTCGAGTTAAAAAAAAAAACCTGTGAATTTAATTGTTCTTGTTCATCTAGCTCAGCTGATCAGTTTGACGGAAGCAATGGAACCACTGTGCTACAGTACAGTAGAACATTTTTAAAATTTCAGCATATTATGGGGGTACAAAAGTTTAGGTTATGTATATTTCTCTTGCCCACCCCCAATCAGAGCTTCAAGCGTGTCCATCCCCTAGATGGTGCACATCGCACCCATTATGTATGTATACACCCACCCCCTCCCCCCCATCTGCCCGACACCCGATGAATGTCATTCCTATATGTGCTCTTAGGTGTTGATCAGTGAAACCAATTTGATGGTGAGTGCATGTGGTGCTTATTTTTCCATTCTTGGGATACTTCACTTAGTAGAATGGGTTCTAGCTCTATCCAGGAAAATACAAGAGGTGCTAGATCACCATTGTTTCTTATAGCTGAGTAGAACTCCATGGTATACATATACAACATTTTATTAATCCACTCATGTATTGATGGGCACTTGGACAGTAAAACTTTTGATTTATAGTTATTAATAAATCAATAGTTGTGTTGGTAGGATTGGCAGAAACTTCTCAAGTTCTATATGGGGTTAATAATAGCATTAAATCATAGGGTGGTTGTAGGTATAAGAGAGAGAACACTTGTAAAGAGTTTAGTCCCTGTGCTTTGTAGCTACCAGGATAATGGCCTGATAGGCTACTCCCTTATGGAAACAGCTTTCCAGTTCAACAAGGGACTTTGGTAGACACATACTTTGACTACGATTTAGGGGTATTCAGATGACAGCACGTGAGCAGATGCCCATTTTGTCCAGGTGTTGGAGGAACCTCTGCAGACCCCGGTGGGGGACAGAGCACTGGATGCCTTGGCCACTGCCTCTGGTCCCAAGAAAGCAAGTCCTGCTCAGACCCTGGCAACTGAGGCTGAGACAATAGCAGCAATGTTGTATTCAGGAGCGTTGCTTTAAATAATCCTTCTCCTTAATAGCTTTGCCCCTGGCGTGTGACAGGTGTTTACATTATTAAGTAAAAGCATTTAAACAGCGACCTCCTTGGTATAAGGGTGAAGGAGATTAAAATCCAAGCAGTGCTCCAGCTATTTAAATCAATGAGACTTGTCAGATCAGTAACACGGGAGCTACTTAGAGGGCGAAGTCACCTATTGTTTTTGAGCTTCGACTAATATCTCAATATGCTCCTTCCCTCAAAGTCTGGCCAGGCCCTGGGATGCTCATTAAAGGCTGGTCTGACCATGGCCTCTTTCTCTGTGGAAGCAGCATTAATTAATAGTAGGCTAAACACGTGCCAGATAGTTATGCTATTAGGGAGGCTCAGAGCTTGAGTTGATTCCTGCTTAGAGAGAGGAACTTTCAAGGAAGCCCAACGTCAAGTCCCTCAGCTAATCGGGAGCAGGGACCGTGAACACGGCCCCCTCCTCCACTAGGTGCTAAACCAGATTTCTTGGCTTCACCCACAGTCGTTTTTTCTTGAGTTGAGTTTTCCCATTCTTTAGCGACAACACTGACAATCTCTTGTCCACCAGCAGCATCAAGGAACCAAGTTCCTGAGACTTAAATCTCTCTCTTTTTAAGATTCATGCTCTCACCAGGAATAAGAAACTTCTTTCGCCCTTAATAATCAAAGCTAAATGCTCCATATTTGTCAGTGGAGGGGAAATCTCCATGTAAGATGAGCAGCTGGACCTTAAAGATCCAACTTTTATGTCTCAAGATTTATCTTCCCCTTGGAGGTCTCCAGCTAATTTCTGCGGGTCCCACCAAGCTGGCTTGGCTGGGGGCTGGGTGGGGGGTCTGGTGATTTATTACTAATGCTCCAATTCTAAAGGGGACACCTGACCCTTTGAATTTCTTGGCTTCACAGCTGACTCAGTCTGGACGCAAAAGAGCCACAAGCAGGTGGGGTTACAAGGCAGAGTTTACTTTTCTTCAATTTATGGCCCCACATGTTGGCCTGTCTGACTTGCTCATGGAACGTTGCCAGGTGGCGGGTCTGAAGAAGGTGGCGGGTCAGAGACTGCTTCAGTCTCACCTGTGGAAGTGGCGGCTGAGCAGGGCGTGAGGCACTTTCTCTCGGGGTGGCCTGAAGGTCTCTTTCCCAGGTGATTGACCTTGGGGATGTTCTTTGCTTCAGAGCAAAGCCCTTTTCCTACTCACAGCAGTGGGGTGTGGCTATATAGCCCCTAGTCTCTCCAGAATTTCTTTATCAAAATGCAACATCAAGGGCTTCACAATGAGAAAGAGATTCCTGTATCCCTGCAAATAATACCTGGCCACTCACAGTGTCGCCTGCAGGCTCCCAGTCCTGCTGAAACAAAATCTTCATTTTTTTTTTTTTTTTTTTTGAGACAGAGTCTCACTCTGTTGCCAGGGCTAGAGTGCTGTGGCGTCAGCCTAGCTCACAGCAACCTCAAACTCCTGGGCTCAAGAAATCCTTCTGCCTCAGCCTCCCGAGTAGCTGGGACTACAGGCATGTGCCACCATGCCCAGCTATTTTTTTTTCCTATATATTTTTAGTTGGGCCGGTAATTTCTTTCTAATTTTAGTAGAGACGGGGTCTTGCTCTTGCTCAGGCTGGTATCGAACTCCTGACCTCGAGTGATCCACTCGCTTCGGCCTCCCAGAATGCTAGGACACACTTAAAGTCTTTACAGGTGGTAAGAATCATATTTCAGGAGTGGAAACAATCTTAAAAGTCACCTTATGGGAAGGGGATGAGAAAGGAGATGAAAAAGGCTTCTGTTTGGATGTTGCCAGAGCCCTGGATTCCAATTCTAGGTCTCTCCTTGCATCACCATCGTCCCAACCAAGAGTAACTGCCCAGAGCCCATGAGGACCTCTGGACAAACGTCAGCCAGGGGCAGGAGTGTGGCTGCTGTCAGTCACCTGGAGGCCATACAGTCCGTTAATGGGGAACATAGATGCATGTATTCATTGTGGCAAAATATCAGAAGAGCTGAGACCTAAACAGAGTTGGAAAATAATACGATGGTTGGTTCTTGATTAGCAACATGGCTGAGAAGGAGAAATGCACAGCAAAAGACCACCTCATGGTTTTAAGGCACAGCCAAGGCTGCACTCTCAGACCTGCTCACTCTGCCCCTCCCCTGCCGACTCCACCTTCCCCATCCCACAACCTGGTAGGATGCCAGTGGGCACGTGGTCCCGCCACAGAGAGGAGTTTCAAGAGTCACTAACAAGCTTGTAAAGAATTGGTACTTTCTCAGAAATACTCTCTCTTGCAGCTTGGTTCCTGGGGCTTAAATAGCACATTGCTTTCCACTGACAAACGATTTCAGGTAGGGAGATCTTGTGAACTGGTAAATATGACATACACATTTGAATTTTTTTTTTTTTTATTTTGGAAGCTAACTACTGAAAGCAAAAGTTAAAAAAATATCTCCTTCTGTTTTATCTCTGGGAGAAGATGAAACTGCAAAGAAGTGTTTTAATTTGGCAGTGATCTGGGCGCCTTCAGATGGCCTGTTTTCCTTTGGAGTTGAGTTCCTCCTTTCGGGATTGCCGCGCCTTTGATCTTATATTCTCTGTGTGTTCAGGTACCCCTTTGTGCCTATCTGAATCGTGTGTAACAAATCATCTTAATTACTTCGGGCCTAGCTTCCTCCTCCGGTTCTCATTTTCTGAAATTCCTGCAATGGTTACCAAATAAATCAGCGTGGGGCTGCAGCCCTTGGAAACAGCAGCAGCAGCCAGAGGAATTTCAAAGTTAGTTAAAAGGCACAGGAGGAGTGAGGGAATTGAATGAGAGCCACCCCCTGGTTTTCAGCCTGGAGACTTAATGCCAACTGTACTCCAATGCCATGTGCTTTGCAGGGCTCAGCCCTCACACCTTCTCTTGGAGAAGAGAGAATAATTAACGCTGTGACTCCTTGGCGTGGTAGCCAGAGCCCCGCTGTCATCAGCAGCGCCCCAAATGCTGAAGGGACACGAACAATATCTCCCGGCCCAGGCGGGCCGGGAAGGGGGAAGGAGCCCGTGGTGTGTTCCTGGACCCGACCCAGACAAGGCAGAGGGTCGCGGGGAAGGGGGCCAACTCCCGGGGACGTGTCACTGAGTTGGGGCCTGCCCAAGGTCAGGTTGCACCGGGGCTGCGTGTGGAGCGGCCGCGATCCCGCACGCGGGGCGGTCCAAGGGGAGGCAATTAGGAGCCACGAGCTGAAACTGCGGGAGAGAAAACGTTAGGCCGCGCAGCAGCATCCAAACCGCGGACAGCGATGGCTGTTAGCCCGTGGCATCCCCTCCTAAGGGAGGTCACGAAAGACCCATTCTGGAGGGATTTAATGGGGCCCCGGTGACACCCGGGGGAGTGGGGTGCTGAGAACTGCGTGGCTCCTTCTGGGGCCACCCGGCTCTGTGCGGGGCCGCCTGGAGGCCCCCCGCAGGCTGTGAGGTTGGGGGGCCACTTGCAGGCTCCTTCCGCGGGTCGTGCCGCCTCGCCCGGCGATGTCGCCCTGTGCGCGGATGCAGAGAGCGCGCGGCACGCCCCGCTGCCGCCCCGGTGCCGCCAGGCCCGTTGGGTCCCGGAGGAGAAAGTTTGACATAAAAAATGTCACCGTCCTGGTGGAGTGATGGTTTGTAAAATATTTCTGAGGGAGTCTTGTTTGAGGCAGATAGACCTATTTATTCATCTTGCACACTTTATTTATTTTTTTGGAAAAGCGTGATGAAACAGGTTTGGGTCTAATGAGCAGAAGGTGTCACTCCTTCACTCCATGTCCCTGATTATCCTAGCATATTCGGGGGACTTTGGGGGACAGCCAAGCAACCAGGAAGTGGCTTCTCCTGAGATAGTGGAGAAACTTGTTCTCTTTTCTTTACTTGCTTCCAAAAAAACATGCTGGGTGTTAGGCACCCTAGGGAGACAAAGTGAATTAGACTTGGGCCTGGATCCCCAGGGCTTTACACTGTTCTCTTGTATATTCTTCCTCTTGCAAATTATGGATGCCTGGGCCAGAATCTCTGGAAGTGGGGTCTGGATGTCAGCTAGAAGCTCCCCAGGTGTTTCTAATGCGCCGCTGGGGATTACTGCATCAAATTACTTCTAAGACTTCTGTCATTTTGGATAAGCTTTGGTTCCTAATTCTTGAGCTCCTCTAAGTCAGCTGGATACGCCTTAACCAGCATAAATTAGGATCATTTTAATTAGGGTCAAGTTACAACCTTAGATCCCAAATGACACTGCTTTTTTTTTTTTGTGGCCACTATATCCTCAAACAAGATATATATTTTTTTCCTTCTGATTCCAAAGCCCCATCCCTTCTCGGCCTTTTGGCTAAGATCAAGTGTGTAGTATCTGATCCCAAAGCCCCCTCCTAATTCATCTCGCAGATGTTTATTGAGCACCTACTATATATAGGGAGCAGGGCAGACAAGGAGCCTGCTCTCATGGAGCTTAGATTCTAGAATCCAGTCCAGGAGATCGATATGAATCTCGCTTTATTTTGTCTGAATCTCTTTCCTAAGCTTTCAACTATATTCTTCTCATTCCCACTTTATCCCAGGGCCGAAACATAAATAAATTCCACTGTAATCCTTGATGTTATGCACTAAATGTTTTTGTCTCCCTGCTTCCAAATTCATATGTTGGGATCTAATTCCCAGCATGATATAGGGCTGGGGAACCTGCAGCCTTCTGATTTCAAGATTGTTCTTTTTTAAGCACCAAAGGAGGCAAGAAAAGCTTCATCTTTCTCTGCTGCACCCCTTTTAATAAAAGGATTTGTTCTGTAAAATTTGGATTCAGTCAAAAGGCTGCACTTAAGGACCTACAAGACCACGTGTGTTCTTAAGGCTGCAGGTTCCCAAGGTGAGGCCTTTGGGACGTAATTAGGTCATGAGGTTGGAGCCCTTGTGAATGAGCTCAGTGCCCTTATGCATAAGGCCAGGAAGCTAGTTCATCCTCTTCCCCCCATGTGAGGATAAAATGAAAAGGCAGTAGGCTGCAACCTGGAAGAGTGGCTCCCTAGTACCTGACCGTGCTGGCTCCCTGATCTCGGACTTTCAGCCTCTAGAACTGTAAGGAATAAATTTCTGCGTTTATAAGTTACCCGGTCTATGGTACTTTGTTATAGCAACCTGAACTAAGGCACTTGGTTATCCTTCACCAACAGAAAAACACTAAGTCAGGGTAACCACTGTGAAGTGTAGTAGCCAAAGGGTATGATTGTGTCTCCATAGCAGGTACAATTAATGTTCTTTTATAAGTAAACAGGTTGAACACTCTAACAATTTGGATGCGTATGTTTTGCTCTATGTAGTTAAAAGTAAGTCTCACTTCCTGTTACTATTTGTAGTGGACATCTAATTCTTGTTGTCACCATTCACTTACTCTTCTGTTAAACGTTGGGAGGAGACATTCCCTATTCTTCCATTTTTGTGTGTAGGGACTTCTTGAGAGTAACCCTCCTTGCTCCTCTGTTCCTTGTACCACCCTTTTCCCTTCTCCTCAAAGGAGGAAGAGTGAATTACATTCCCTGATGGATGAGTTCGGGTGCAGTGGCTCCGTGTGTTAAACCCAGCCTCCTATTTTCTCTGTCACCTACCAGTGTGCAGAGAGCATTCTATGCTTTCCAATGCCTGTAAATCTGACAGGGGCAGCCCCCATGGGAGACTGCATGTCTGCAATGGGGCAGGCTCATCTAATTTAGGAATTAGCAAGCTCACTTGGTTAACAGACCTAAAGCCATGTAAATAAAGGGGACATTTTTATGTTTCTCTACTTGGTTCCTGGGTCTTTTTCTCAACTGGCTCCAAACTAGGGCAGGACATTGAGCCTCTTCAAGCCCCAAGAGTAACCATATTCCAACTCCCCTCTGGAAAACCGTCTTCTCCAACTCATAGTTAGTTTGGATTAAGTGAAACTGACTTCACACATGAGATCCACAATTAGTTCCTGTTGGCTACAATGATTAGTTTAAGGATGAACATATGCTCCAATCAGGTCCACTGAGTCACAGTGATGTTTTCCTCATTGAGGAAACTCTTGATTTTATCTGCTGGACCTAAAAAAGGGTGTAGGGGTTAGAATCATTGCCATCATTGTATTACAACATGAAGCCGAGAGATGTAGAAAAACAGTCCTGATGACATTTGTTGCACTCGGGATTCAGCCACATCCGAAGCTGATTCTGCCTTGGAGCTTTTCATCTTAGGTGAAACAGTAAGTTCCCTTTGTGCTAATGCTAGTTTGGGTCAGTTTTCTGCTACTGGCAATGATAAACGAGTCACTCTTTATATTAATATCACACTGTTTTAATTGATTTTAGATGTCCAGAGATCACCTCTATAACTCAGTTTAGATCCCTTAAAATAGAGGTGACTTTAGAAAGTATTAACCGATCACAAAGAGGATAGTTAAGTTGTAATACTGAGAAAGTAGTTATTTTTGGCAACTTTCCTTACCTATTTACCTTGTCTATTTATTTGCTATTTTTTGGAAACAAATCTGATGTGATACCTGACTCTAGTAAGTCTTTAATCAAAAACTTTCAAAATGCCATAAGTTTTTTTTCTTCTGATTAACTGGAAAAGAATGAATCTTGTTCTTTAAAGTTTTAATGATCATAGTAAATATACTTAAAGAAACAACAAACTCTTTGGGAGAGGTTACTTTAGTTACCTACCAGGATAAGAGACTGGAAATTTTTTATTGGGAATTCTGATGGAGGTGAAATATAAACAGAGGGTGTTAAGGTTTGGATGGGCAATGAGAAGGGAGAGGGGCTTTCTGGTAATGGGGAAAAAATTGATGGGGGCAAGAGTGAGCCACATTCATGGCTGCTGAGGTGTGTATGGCTAGTTGTCTGCAAAAATGTGTGTTCTCCCTTCCATTTTATAGAGTTGCTACTGGGAAGGGGCTGCTCATCCAGGGACTACATTTCCCAGCACCCTTTGCATCTACTCACTGTCATGTGACTTGTTCTCACCAATGAAATGTGAGGGGAAGTGATGTATGTTACTTCTGTAGGAAGGCTTTTAAAAAGTGGTCCACTTTCCTGGTATCTTTTCCCCATTCTGTATATGGCCCTCTTAGTGGTTAGTAGGGGCATGAGCTCAAAAAAGCTTTTGTCTGTGAATCACTGACTGAAAGAAAACTTGCTTTGGACTGTTTAGTGAAAGGGAAATAAACCTTTATTGTGTTTGGCCACTATGCTTTTACAGACATATTTTATACAGTGAGAACTCAGTGATTCTTAAAGTGTGGTTTCCAGACCAGGAACATCATCAGCACTGGAGACTTGTTAGAAATGCAGATTCTCAGGCTCCGCTCTTGACCTACTGAATCCAAAACTGGGATCTGGAAATCTGTGTTTCAGCAAGCCCCCCGAGTGGTTCTAACGCATGCTCGAGTTTGAGGGCCACTGCCTTTCCTGCCAACTTCATTGCCACCCTAACTGATCAACAGACATGAGTTGTTTCTCCTCACCTTTGCCTTTTCTTGGTTAAATCCTCAAAGTATCTTAAGTTTCTGGGATTCATTAGGAATGGTGGCAGAAAGTTAAAAATAATGTTGGAAAATCTTGTGCATGTGGGAAGACATTTTGTGAGTTTGAAGTTCTGCTGAGTTTTGAGAAAAAGAAACATCCTAAAAGCTTAAAACAGCTTAAAAAAAACTTTTATTCAGTTCTCAATAGTATCATTTTTTAAAAAGGGCATCTATCCTACCTAGAACAGGGGTCACAACCCAAATGCCTACGAGGTAACCTAATGAAGGGAAGTGGGCTGAGTACTTAGTACAACCAGTACTGAGCTACAGATGATTGCTAAGCATGTGGGCCCAGGGGTTTAAGGTCTGAACATTTTCAAAGAGAACTGAAAATTTGGATTTACATGGCAAATCTTCTGGTTTATAAATGTTGGCTTACATTAAAAAAAAAATTCAAAAAACAAAAACAAAAATTCTGTGTGGGTCGAACATGCCTGTGTGTTTAATTTGGCCCCTGGGCTGCCAGTTTTACAACCTTTGTCTGAAAGTACCAGGGAACCAGTCAGGCTGGCTAATGTCTCTTCTTACTCATTAGGAGGCAAAATAACTTTTGCACAAATGATGAGCTTCAAAGGAGGGACGAATAAGAGCTGTACAAAGTAGTTGCCAAGGTAACATCTTGCTGATCAGAAAGGGACGACAATTGGGTTTTATGTAGACGCAGTGGGAGGATGAAACATAATCTTTCTCTGTCTTCTTTCTGTTTAAGATCAGTGTGAAAATGGATGTGGACGCAGTGCTCTGCCTGAGATTAGCAGGAAGCAATTCTTTTCCCATTTGGAGAGACCCCAGTGAGACCTGATCAACTAGCAACATAGGGAAGTCACACCATTAAGTCTTCCAATTTGCTAGCAGCAAATCAATGAACTCTGATAGCTGCTGCCCTAAGCTAGCATCCAGGGAGCTGTGGACAAGCTATTTGACACCTGAATTTTAGTGAAAGGAAGTTAAACTTTTCCTTAAAGCAAGGAAGAGGTGGGGTGGGAGGGGGGTAGATTGTATTAAAGAATGAGATAGGACAGCTAAGTTTTGTGAAAAGAGAGTTGGTGATTTTAAATTGTATCTTTACTTAAATTTATTGTAGAACTATTGATAATTAGGGTTTGGTTGTATGTTTCTACCAACCAATTAATAAGAAAAAGACTTTTATTTCATTTAATTGAAGCTAAACTTTATTTTTTATTATAAAAAGGAGACATTGTTCTAGGGCCTGCCAAACATAGGCAGTCTCTTTTTTTCTGAGCAAGATCATACCTTGATATGTTTTCAGCACAATGAGATGGAAATTTTAGAACACCAAGAGACAGATACTTGCCTGAGGAGTTTTGCTTTCCTTTTAATGCTTATCAGATATCCAGATATTACCTTTACTACCTTGACCTGCTGCCTGAAGGTGGGCTTCTTCCATTGCATGAAGATTTCTGGGCTTTGTAATGGCAGCAAATGATAAGGTCTTGCTGCTCATGACAGGGTCTAGCCTCTTTTTCTGCAAAACACCCTATCTTGGATATCTTTTCAGAGAGATCGACCTCATCCCTTCTTATAACTGCATAGAATCTTGGACATTTGGAGGTCTCCAAATATTTGTTGTCATTTATGTTATATCTTGTTATTGTTATCATGATGATGCAATAAATATCCTACCAACCCATTTTTGCTTACATGTGTAGTATTTTTGAAGGATAAATTCCTTCATGTGAAATTGAAGGGTTAAAGTATATATAGATTTAAAATTTCAAAAGTTATTAGTTAATTGCCCCACAATGGGATTATAGCAATTGATACTCCCACCAGTAATTCATGAAACTGTTGATTTCCCTTCTGCTTTGCTATATATTACAAAATTTCCAATCCTTCCCAATCTGATATGGAAACAACAGTTTCATTGTTCTCATTTGTTTTTCTTTCATTATGAGAGACATTGGATGCCATTTCATTTCTAAAGACGTTTGTTATTTTTTTCAATGAAATGTCTCTTCACTTTTCTAAAAATTGTTGTCATTTTTTGACTGTCTCTAAAAACTCTTTATATATTAAGGAATTTAGACTTTTTTAAACCAACTTTTGAAAGTTGGTGTAAAAAAATGACTGGATTATGTTCTAAGTAGTCATGCTCTCAGCCCAACATACTTGGGGAACGTCTAGTTACTGGCTACCCAAGGCTATTCGCCCAGTGAAAGTTGCATGAATCTCAGGCACAGCAGATAGTCTGGAAAGACCTAACCTGCACGTGCAAATCTATAAGGGAGACAGAGTCTTAGGATTACATGGAGACAATTAATGGAGAGCTTAGTGCAGTGTAATGGACACAGGTAATGGTAATTGGAGGTGGCTGAGTGATTGTATGGTGGGTGGGGAATCTGGGCTGGGTCCAAGGTGGGATCAGTAACAGTGACATGCATTTGGGCATCTGAGGGCTAGAACTGTCATGACGGGGTTTTTCATTCTGATTGGAGGACAGCCATTTTGCCTCACTGCTTCTTGCTTGTGCACAGAGAGTGCTTGGTTTCCTGTGGATACCCTTTGCTGCCACTGCCTTTGCAGGTTAGTGCTGTGCTCGCACCCAGAAGAATGCTTGTTCAGGCCATTATCAGACTCTCTTTGGCAGATTTTGTTTTCAATACTCTGTGTAGTCCCTGCATAGCATTTTCTCTCATTCTGGGCACCAACCTGGCCTAAAACTCTCCGTTAAAGCTAATGGCAAAACCATCATCAGAGTTAACTCAATTTTCCTCCTTTGGTATTTATAAAAAGCAACACTTAAAAACCTTGAAATTTACTTAACTAACAACAAAAGTCATTGCTCTATTAGTTCCTTCCTGGAGATGATTCTTTCTTCCCAAATAGGCCACTTTTCAAACTGGAAAGCACCCCAAATCCTCAAATAGCCCAGTGTTTTTCACATGTGATTTCAGCAAATTGCTGTTTACATGATGCCTTGGTGGGGACTCACTTAAAAGCTAGATTTGTTACTGTATTTACTGACATTTTCACATGATGTTTTGAGCTGCCTGAATAATTGTAATATTTACCAGAAAAAGGAAATCAAAGTAATGAAAGGTACCTAAAATTATTCATATCGCAACATTACAAGCCTTAATTTCCTGCCTGAAGCATGGTGAATTACTCATTTTTAAAGTCATCTCTAGCTCCTGAGAGTCTATGGTGATGTATGTGGATGTTTTGTAGATTGTGGAAAAAATCAATGAATATCACAGATTGTCAAAATTGCAGGTGTGATTATAAAATAATGAGATCAGCTAAAGACATCATCTCTCATGACATCCAAATTGTAAGAGGAAAATAAGGACTAGAAAGGGGGAAGTGAATTGCTTAAGGTCTTGTGGGTACCAACCAGTAGAGCCAGTATCTGCCTCCCATGCTGAAGATTTGTGTCCTTACCCCATCCAGCTCCTTTTCCCGTTATTGCAGGCACAGCCAGGCCAGGACATGGCTTTGCAGGAGCAGAGGACTGTGATATGGCCTTTAGGGGATAGGATCTCTGGTTTTACCCTGGCTATACCTACTCTGGGAGAGGACCATGACAGGTATTGTCATTCTTGGTGACTAAGTGTCTAAGTTAGCCAATGTAAGGCAGTGTCGGAAGCTTTTGTAATGTGAATAAACAGAAAAAGGTTTACTTGATCAAAAAATATTTTTCTCCTGGTGGAAATTGCAATCTTCAGAGTTAGTCCTTAAGTGCTCATCAGTAGAAGGATGCATTTTCACAGGTTGAGTACTCTTCTAACTAGGAGGGATACGGCATTGGTAGGAAAATAGACATATAAGTTCTCACATCCCTCTTCCCTTATAGCTGGCCACATAAACTCAGGTGCATTTTTTAATGTCTCTGTGCCACTGCTGATACTATGGAAAGACCTTCTCAGACTGGATAAATGTCATTTACCAAGGCTCTGATCAAATATTCCATCTTTCTATGATTTTCTTGATCTTCCCTCCCAAGAAGAAATAGCACCATATATACACGTGTATAATTCATTTATAATTAACATAAACCTCCTCACTCTACAGAGAATTTGAGAGATCTTACAAACATATCTACAAAAGGATACAAGAGGATTTGGGGTCAAGGGAAAACAAGGACAGTAAAACAAAGCCCACCACCTACTCTTACACGATTGCTATCATAGAAGAGGACTATGCATTTGGTTCTAAGTTTCTGGCAGCTAAAGCAAAAATGGAAACATAAAGAAATATAAAATTTTGGTGTAGCTGTAAGACAAAAACTAATGAACAGTTCTGAGAAAGCTCTTCCGGAACCTGAGATCTGAGAGGAACATCTCCATGGGGTTCTTGGCATATGAGCACGGTGTGATGTCAGGGAGAACACCCTCAACATTCCTACACTGCACACACGTCTAATTTCATTCAATAGTTTTAAGATGTTACTCAGTGTAGACAGATGATGAGACACCAAAGTGCAGCTGAGTAAAAGCAGCACCATTGAGATACGAAAACAAGGCTGTGGATCAGGTTGTTTCAGTTCTTCATAGATTTTTTAAAAATTGACTTATGCATCTGTGCACATGAAGAATAAATTTTAGGATATGTAAAGCAATGGATGTCTTTTAGAACCTCCATAAATTATTTATTGTAAGTATCTTTGATAAGGATTGTACGGCTGAGAGTTCAAGGTTGCATGTTTTTTTCCTCCCCCAGCAAGAAGCAAGAGTACAGATAACCTGTAGCCAATTAAGGACAGGTCTATATGGTTTGTCAATCAATCTGTTAGAATGCACCTGAATTGTAGCACGTATCACTTGGTATTATAGACATCTGTGTCCCTGGCATAACTGCATCCTCTTCAAGGGCAGGAACTGTTTCTTTTCCATCCTCCCAGCATCCAGCATAATGTCTAAAACGTAGCATCTGGATAATAGACTTGGTTGAATTAATTCAATTTAAAGCCTTCCTTTTATCATCCAGTGCTACTTGGCAAGGATAAGAGCCCTGAAGAGACATGGGTAGGGAATATCGGCTGGCTAAGCTTTGAAGGAAGGGAAAGAGCAAAGGGACAGGAAAGCTCGAGAACAGGATGCATTACATCAGCTGATTCCAATGAGCAGAATGGAAGGGGTTTTAAAAGAGCAGTTTGGGAGGAGAGGCAGGGGAATGACCAGAAACAACCCTTTCCTATCGTGCCCGCTGTTTTCTGTTGTTTCCACTCCTCCGAACTGCAAGCTGCTGGAGACATTTCTAGCTCCCTTGGTTGTGGGGCCTCAGTTAGCATTTGCCAATGGGAGCATTCTCAGGGGACTGGAAAGTGGTAGGAAGGGAAGGCCATTCGTCCGGCTGTGATAGTGGCAGCAGCAGGTGATGCCATGGGTGACTGGGGCTCCAGAGTCACCGGTGGGAGCTTGGGCTCCTGGGTTCCTGCAAAGCAGCTATGGTCAGTGGCCTCCACCTCTTGGATTCATGCCCTTGTGTAATCTTCCCTTGAGTAACTTGCTGCTAACCAATGCAATATGGTAATGTTGAGGAATGCTACTTCCGTGATGAGGTTACAAGTGACTGTGACTTCTGTCTTGCTACCCGACTCTCTCTATTGCCTTTTGGTTTGTGTGCTTTGATGACGCAAGCTGCCAAGTTCCTGAGACCCACATGGCAAAGAACCGAAGGCAAACTCTGCCCAACACCTGGTGAGGAGCTGAGGTCCAGCAGCCTACAAGGAGGAGCTGAATCCTGCCGACAACTCCGCGAGCCTGAAAGTGTACCCTGCTCCGTTTGAGCCTTCAGGTGAGTAGCCTAAGTGACACCTTGATTGCAGCCTACGAGAGACCTGGAAGCAGAGGAAGGATCCAGTTAATTTAACCCAGCCCAATTAAGCCATGCCTAGGTTTCTGACCCACAGAAACTGTGAGATAGTAAATGTGTGTTGTTTTAAGCTGGTTTTGAGATAATTTTAGCACAGTAGATATTAGATATCTAATATAATGGCAGACCTCTCAGTTCCAGCAGCAGTGGCAAGTTTGTGCTCATGGACTCTGGATAGTTCCATGTTCACCCCTTTGCTTTTCCAACTATTGGGGGGGGGGGAAGAAGCGTCCTGCAGCTGCCGATTGTTAGGGAATGCCACCTTCCCTTAGCCAGTGTTTTCAATACCTTTGTCACCATTTTCTTGTATTAAATTCCCTCCATCTGAAATAGCTGAACAATGACTGGTACATTCACATAACTATTATTCCCAGTAAGGAGATAAAGGGAGCATTGAGGTATTTTAAATATAGTTGTCTTTTTAGATGTTTAAAAAAACGAGATGCAACTTTCGATTTTTTTTTTAAGTGAATAAAGGTTTGCGCTTCTGCAGGTCTTGATTTTTGAGGGTAGGGCATCCTGAAAAGGTGGTGTCATCTGCACCTTCTGGTGTGGTTGGGCGTGTGTCCTGTCCACTCACAGTCAGCAAAGGCAATGCGCGAAGGCTTCTGGAGGACACAGGGCAGCTTCTCCATTGTCACGTGAGAGTTGAAGGAAGTACAATGGCCGCACGTGACCTGTAGGTGGAATAAAATATTATGGTGTGTGGGTGAGGGCAAACTCCTAACTCAGCAGATGAACAACCATATCGACTTCATTCCCCCTGGAGACTGTGAAATTAGAAAGAAACCTACCCATCAGGCCAGAGCAGCCCTTGATGAGGTTGAAAAGAGAGGGGCAGACTCACCACTGCACAGCAAAGACCAAGTCGGAGGCAGCAAAAGCTGTAGCTTGAGAACAAAGGGAAAGAAAAAAGACTAGTCAGGGCCATATCTCCCCACCCACAGAAATCCCAGAGAAGAAAACGAGTTATATTTCTCCCACTGGAAGCCTTGAGGGGAGGAGCCATTCAGGAAAACCATAGGGGTAGAAAATTAGATGGTTTATCTGAAAAAGGAAAAATGAGCTAAAGTGTGCCTTTGATAGATGCCTGAATGTGAGGACAAAGGCAAAACATGAACGTATATTTGGCATCAGAAAAATGCCTTTTATCTAAAGATCTCAAAGCAGTTTGAGTCCGTTAATTGACTTGTGAGACAGTTAAATTATTACTCATTCATTTTTATGTGGCATTTTATTCTCAGATTTGCTAAGCATTTTACAACAGAACTATTAATATAAGACATTGGTTATTTCCCACACAACCAGATAGATGCAGTGTGGCCATTACTGTGGGACGCAGGTGGAAAGTGACCCTCAGAGAAGTTGGGAAATAGATGGAGAATCAGGGGAGGATGGGAGACCAGAAATGAATGTGTCAACATTGAATAAGGAACGGTGAGGTAGAGACAACTCCATCTTTTCCATGGCTAGTTCTTCTTGGCCTCTGCAGAAGGCAGAATAATGGTCCCCCAGAGATGTTCGTGTCCTAACCCCTGGAACCTATGATTCTATTATCTAACATGGTACAAAGGACTTTGTAGATGTGATTAAGTTAAGTGTCTTGCGGTCGGGAGATTGTCCTGATTACCTGGGTGGGCCCAATGTAATCACAGGGATTCTTGTAAGGGAAAGAGGGAGACAGGAGAGTCAGAGGAGGAGGCGTGACGATGGGAGCACAGGTTGGAACAGTGCGGGACTGTGAGCCAAGGACTGCAGGCAGCCTCTGGGCGCCGGAAGGGGCCACGAAACATCCTTTCCCCTAGAGCCTCCTGACCTGTAGAATTGTAAGATAATAACTCTGGGTTATTTCAAGCCACTAAGTTGGTGGTGGTTTGTTCCAGCAGCCACAGGAAACTAACACGGCGTCTTTGAGGAATGGCGGGCTGCGTCACCACCTGACCCTGTAAACCTGAAATTCCATTTTCTGAGTTATTTGGGCAGCACAATTATACAGTATATTTTTCTTGCAAGAACTACTTGGGTATATATTAATGAGAATTGTGGCTTTAATGGTTTGAAGGAAAGCAATTATGGCAGCAGCAACAGTAATAGTGGTGGGTAATAGTTACTGAGGCTTTTGTGTGTCAAGGGCTGGGCTGGGGTCTGGACGTGCTTCCCTTCTCGTTTCTTATAACGGGTCTGTGGGGTAATAATTACACTCATGTTGCAGAGGAGGAACCTGAGTCCAAGAGGGCAGCGGAGTTGGTGGCAGAGCTGGCATTTGCCAACAAGTGTATCTGGCTCTTAACCACTATTTGAAATGGTTTCTACAGACTTGATTCCTTAAAGGGCAATGACGAGTCATGTGTGAAGGCAGGATATGCGCAGGTTGTGACAGAAGGTGAACAGGTGTCCCTGTGGCAGTGGGGAGGTTTGTTGACTCTGCTTCAGCTGCGTCAGAGGGCGACATCTTTCCCCCATTCCTTTTTGCCGAGAGTGACACCTCTTCTGAAAGAAGGAAGCAATTGCACGTGGTACGACAGACTCCTTTCCCACCAGAAACGCACATAAGGATGCGGAGGCCACGGGGCTACTTTGGCTCCCGTGAGCGAGGAGGGGCTTGAGCGAGGGGATCAGGAGGATTTGAGATGTGAGGACCAAAATTTTAAGGAGATGCTGTGGGAACTCACGTAAGCAAGTTTGATACAGTAAGAACAGAAATAATTCAAAATATCATAGGCGCTATTGTAAAATGTAATAATCCCTGCTTCATAGGGTGGTTGTGAGAATTGAGTTAATAAATGGAAAGTGCTGTAAAGGTTGTTGTTACTGCACTGCACCCACCCTGCACCTACGCCTGCTGCTACCAGTGCTGCTGTTACTACTGCCACCGCCATGATGGCTACCGCGTCATCGCTATGATTACTACCACTAGCACAATTACTCCTACTACTATTGCCATTGGCTACCTCTGTTACCATCACTACATTATTTCAACTGCTGCCATGACGGCTGCTGTTACTACCGCTCTACTGGTCCTATGACGATTACTACCGCCCCTCCCCCTGCTGTCACTGTGCAGGCGTAGCAATTGATTCCATTATAATAAATATGCCACACAGGCTTCTGCACCTTCAAAAAGGGTGGCTAGAGCAAATCCTCAGGTCATCCTAGGTCTGCCTGGCTATAGTTTTTCATCTGGTTCTTTTCTTTGGGCTGTCGACATCCTTTTGCTACTGCTCAGGTTTGGACAAAGTGGCTGTCATTGCCCCGAGCTCTCCGAGGTAGCAACTCTGCTTGCTTCACTAATCCTTGTCAGTGGCAAATGCTCGTCAAATCCATTCCCCAATGGCCCTTTGAAGTGGACAAACAGCTCCACAGCCATGAAATATCATGTTTTAAATAGAAGGCACTGTGTCAAATGTCACCAGCAGCTCAGCCTTGGGGCTGCTAATCTCGGACTGATTCAGATTGTTTGGAGATAATCACAACTAAGCTTTATCAAGTGCTTATCATGTCTTATCCAGCACTTGTCTCAACACTTAACACAGGTTGGCTTATTTGACCTTCCACAAAACTCTGTGCAGTGGTCACTACTATCAGTCACATTCTACAAATGAGAAAACCGAGGCACAGAGAAGTTATGACATTTGTTCAAGATAACACAGCAAGTGGGAGAGCTGGGATTTGAACTCACTCAGTCTGGCTCCAGAAAAGCAACACACTGGCTTCACTGTACACAGCATTTTAGTCAAAGGAGATCAGGGCCTAGCACAGACAGCTGCTCGTAGTAGCTGCTCCATAAATGCTAGAGCAGCGAGTGAATGAAGAAACAACGAGTGGAAGAACGACAGCATCCTAACACGTCGTTTGTGTGGGTGAAGAAAGGAGTAGGCACGACGAGTGTTCTAAACCAAAGGGGCAGCTCCGTTATTGGCAGGAAGACATTGAAAAGGGAGTCAAGGAGGTCGAGAGGAAGTTGATGAGGAGGTGTGGGTGAGACCTGGTTTGCTGGAGATCTGGGGAATTTGTCACTAGGTTTTCAGGCTCTAAGGATTTTCCTGGGCCTGCTGGTGGCCGGGGAAGCGGAAGGCAGTTCAGGAGTGGGAGGACTTGTAGGCAGTGTGACCCTTCCTGGAACCTTCCTGGTGTCGCTCATGATTTGGGTCCAGGCTCTACAAGTCAGCATCTTTCTCTGATGCAGAATGATTTGTTTGCTTCTTTTAGGTATTAAAAATTGTGCACTGTGGGATTTTAGTGATAGAAATCTCCTTAAAGGTCAACCCCCTAATCCTCACAGCAACCTTTGCGGTAGGATTGTTATTATCTCTTAGTCAAAATATGTAGGTCCTGAGGCTGAGAGCTTACAAGTGGGGAAACTGAGACCCAGACTGTAGTCTGCCCTTGGTGTCTCCCCCAAACCACTTTTCTAGTTATTAAACCTTCTTTTACAAGGCCAGGGTTGTATCAATGCTGTTTTTTAATCACATGCAAGTATTTTCATGCCCCCACACATTGTGTTTATAGTTATGTGATGTAAATAAATATAAATCTATTTCCATTAAAAATAGAACATCCAAAAAAAGAAAATAAAGGTCAATCCCCCTTGTTTTACTGCTGAGGAAAATGAGTCCCAGGGGAATCAAGGGACTTGACAAGGCCACAGTGACAGTGAGGGGCAAGTCTCCCTGTTTCTCCAGGGCCTCAAACACACCTTTAATTATGGTTTGTTCATTTGCTCACCTGGATCTGGTGACAGTCCCTTATGTTGACTTAAATGCCTTGGTGTTTCAGATCAAAAGGCTGGCTTGACTTTCTAACAGCATGAGGTGAAAAAGACAAGAGAGAAATGTTGGTGAGGACGTGGAAGAAAGGGAATCTGAGACCTTAGACCTTTTTGGTGTAGCTCACACTATGGTTCCAGCCTCTACAAATCAGCATCTTTGTCTGACGCAGCACGTTTTGTTTGCTGCACAGTGGGTGGAGATGTGAAATGGTGTAGCCTGTAGCCATTATGGGAAACGGCATGAGGGCTCCTCGGAAAATTAAAAATAGGACCACCATAGGATCCAGCAATCCCTCTGCTGGGTCTATAAACCCAAAGGAAACGAAATCAATATGTTGAAGCGATATCTGCATGCCCATGTTCACTGCAGCACTGTTCACAGCAGCCAAGATAGGGAATCAGCCAAGTGTCTGTCAGTGGATGAATGGTGAAAGAAAATGTGGTATATATACACGAAGGAATACTATTCAGCCTTATAAAAGGAGATCTTGTCATTTGTGATGACATGGATGAACCTGGAGGACATTATGCTAAGTGACATAATCCACACACAGAAGATAAATACTGCATGATCTCACTCATATGTGGAATCTAAAAAAGTCAAACTTATTGAGAGGCAGAAAGTAGAATGGTGATTGCCAGGGAGTGGAATAGGGAGATGTTAGTCAAAGGGCACAGAGGTTTAGTTACACAGGATGAATAAGTTCTGGAGACCTAATGTACAGCACGGTGACTTTAATTAATAATAATATATGGTATACTTAAAAATTGCTAAGAGAGTAAGTCTTTTAAAATTATTTTTTGTTTTTTGAAGACAAAGTCTTGCTATGTTGCCCAGACTGGACTCGAACTCCTGGGCTTAAGCGATCCTCTTGCCTCAGCCTCTCTAGTGGCTGGGACTACAGCCGTGCATCACCACATCTTGCTTGCGAATAGATCATAAATGTTCTCACTACAAAAAAAAAACAACAAAAAACAAACTGGTAAGTGTGTGATGTGCTGCATATATTAATTAGCTTGATTTAATCAGTTCACAGTGTATACATATATTAAAATATCATAATGTATATCTTGAATATATATAATTTTTATTTGTCAGTTATGCTTTCATAAAGCTGGGGGAGAAAAAAAAAGGAGAGAGAAAGATCTAAAATTAAAAAAAAAAAAGTGAGAAAAAGGTTGGCTTGAGCCAGGGCCACAGGCACACTTTGTCTTTCATAACACTGGGTACAACAAAGATCTAATTAGCTAATTAATCCACACTGTATTCCCTTGATAAAAGGTCATATGACTTTCATCTTTAAGATGGACAAACTAAGGTAACTTGTATTTTCCTTCATTTAATATTTAAAACCTCTTTATAAGAGGAAGCGGCCCCAAAGAATTCTATTTGCGCTCATATTAATATCACTTAATTAAAAACATTTTTCAGCATTGTAACAAATAGAACAACTACCTTGGCTGTAACGTATGTTCTTCTTGCAGCAAAGTTTTGCCTCTTTATACAGTCAACAAATGTGAGCATCATAAGATTATAATAAATTATTTAGAGGATATTTATTTTTAATTATTATTTTCTCAATAAATTCTAAAATTCCATACCAAAGAAACTAAGATGACTTAGTTACATACAAATGTTTCACACTGGACTAATTTTGGCTTTTTGAAAGTGACTATATTACTTTATTAAAGATTTCTTTTGCCTTTAATAAGGGAGAAAGGGAGAGATCGTTATGTCATTGAATTCCTCATTCTGTCCTGCCTAGCAAGTAACTTCTTCATATTGTACTTTCCCATAGTTCCTCCTGAATAGAAAATATCAAATCTCCTCTCCAAATCTTCACTCTAATTATCACTCCTAACTGACATGAAACAGTGATTAAAGTAACTCATCTCTAGAACCAGTTTGATATACAACAATAAAAACTTCTTGTCAAATTCCAACGTCATCTGGGTGGTTTAGCTATACACATAGCTTGTTATTGATTTTTTCCCTACATTGATAGAGCACTACTTATCTTTGGTTTTTCTCTAGCTTAAAAGGAAAAAAAATGCTGTTTTTATTCTTACTCTCATCAAAAACACTTTTATTTGTAAGTGACCGTTTGGTAGAAGTCACATAGGTTGTGCAGTATTTTAATCCAGCTGAGTCATCTAGTTCTAATACCTTTTGCTTGCAGATGAGAACACCCATTTTTGCTGGTTCAGTGGCCTACAATTCAACCTTATCCCAAGATTTTCCCTAATTCTCTTCCCTCCTATCTTTCTCTCTTCCATTATGACATTGGTTGATTCTTGCAAAATTTACATGAATTAGCACCGAAAGTGGAACTCAAGTGTTCAGTTTAAGCCCCTTTCTTCCTTTGTGTAGCTCACAGAAGAGAAAAATGTAGCTCCAGCAATGTCTTCCTTTTATTTGTGACCCCACTGAAGAGCTGCTGTTATTTTTCCATTTCCGTAAGACAGAGCCAACCTGGGGGACTTGCTCCGGGTTATATAGTCATTCAAGGTTGCAGTCAAGAGGAACAAAGCATACAAATAAAAGTTGGTTAAATAAATAAACTCAGTGCCCCAAACACAGTATTAGCTGAAATGCTAGTATCAAAGACCTTAAGCAGTGTTCAAGTAAAGTCGTGGTTGATAGCACCTTAATGGGAACTTAAGGCCATTTAGGAGTTGCTTCTAAGCTTGTGAGGCCACGATTATGGAGGAAGTTGCAACTCTTTCCTGTAAAAATGTCTCCTGGTACTATTGTCAGACAGTTGGTCTAAGCTTCTACGGCAAGTCTTATTTTGTTATGTTTCCCAAAACTCCTTTTGGTGTTTTATCTACTGGAGCATTCATTTGAGACAAACAGCTTATGTACTCCTTCTAGCCAAGCAGAAACCAGAATGAATGAGAAAACCGCCTAAGAAAATCTGTCCTCCTGATTTCCCATGTGAAACTGGCTGGAGAGTCACTGTCCCCTGACAGGAGCCTTCTGCAGGCTCCACCAATCCTTGTCAACCGCCTGGCTTGCTGTGGGGGTGGTGGCAGCGGCTGCTTCCGCTTCTTCAAAATAAAAACTGCAAATAAGTTTATTTAAAAAGTGTGTCCATCCTAGTTCATCTTCCCAGCTGTTTTCCTGGTGGAATTAAATTAGCAGTGTAAGTGAAATCTTTTCTGAACCTCATCGAAATCCAAACTTGCCTTTTCAATGGCTTTGTTCATTCATTTCTTTTCATTCACTTACATTCTTATTTATAGATTTTTCTTATGTTGATGAACATTTACTATCTACCAGGCACTGTGCAAAAAAGCTTTACAGATAATATGTGATTTTATCTCAAGATGGCCCTACAAATGGGGGTGTTACTACCCATATATGGCAACACCAGGTGTAAGTAGCTTGCCGAGGTCGCCCAATGGGGTAGCAGACTCAGGTCTGGCTGATTCCAGGGCCTGTGATACAGGAGGCTGCATGCCCCTAGTTGGGAACTTTACTAAATAGTCTATAGTCTTGCAGAGTCAAACTTCTTCTGTAGTTCTTAAAGATGGAGCATTTGAAGGTGGGTCATTGAAGAGCCATGAGCACTAATAGCTTTTGTTCACTAGGAACTGGTGGTAATGACTCAGGTCTTCTGTGGTTCATGAGCCCAATTTGGCTTCAGTGAGTACTGATCTGGCCTCTCACCTTGTGGTGTGTGTGTGTGTGTGTGTGTGTGTGTGTGTGTATTCTCTGGCTTGAAGAGTCAGCAATTACTAATGATCAGGGTTTCCTTTATCTCCTTCTTAGGAAGACTTCTTTTATTTGAAGGTCAAGTTGAATACAGTAGTTCTCCCGCAGGTTCCTTCTTCTTAATTCAGCAAAGACAAGTGGAACATTTTAGAAGAAAACAAAGGGTAAAACAATCAGCACCAGTCCCCAAACACCCATATACATGCACATGAAGAAAGTGTGCAACACAGATGGAGATGCATTTTCAGAGCACAGATTATCTAAAGTGAAGTAGACTATTCTCAATACTTTTTGTCAGCATTGCTGGGACTTACTTCAGAGACTTACTTCTGCATTTGAGCCCCATGGTCATCGCCTTTGGCCCTGGTTAGGCTCTCCTTCATCTGCACGGTCACTCTGCTTCCTGGCAAGTCTTCATGGCATGCAGAAGGCATTTCTCTCTGTGGTTCCATGATCCTTCTCTGGAATACAGGCTATCTGGTCCATCTGCAGTCTGAGTGGCAGTTACTTCTCCACTCACTGGGCCAGGGAGTGGCCGAGTTTGCTTTCCCTTAAGGTTCTGGAGCCTCAGCAGCTGAAGGATCCATCCTGGGAGACTCTTCACCCCAGTCCAGCCTGCTTTCCTTCTAGTTTCAAACCTTTACATCCATCGCCTGCTGGATTTCTTACTGTGTTCCCCCTTCAGTCTTAAGGGATGTCTCTTGTTCTCATTTGTAGGATCAGAGTATTGAAAGAACTCTGTCATGTTACTATTTTAGTTACTCTATGGGGACTCACCCAATCAGTAGAAAAATTCCTCGCACATGTGGTGGCAACAGTAAACATACAAAGGCAAGACTATGCGTTTTCTGTATGTCTTTCTCCTATTTTTATAAGGCCATATAAGAACCTTGAAGGATAATGAGCTTTTGGGGAAACACACTTTATTCCCTTGGGATGCTTCTCATTCTGGGCCTCGGTCTCACATTCACAGACAGTTCATAAGGATGGATATCAGTTACAGTAGTTTGGGTTGTAAGCAACAGAGATTAACTCTGACTCTAAAGCAAAAAGCAGAAAGTATGGAAAAGTTGTATATATGGAAAGTAGAGTGGAGGCTGGGAGATCATGTCTGGAGATGAACATGAACCAGAGAGTCAAGAAGCACGTGGATCTGGCCACATCACTGCTGTGCTCATGCTGCTGCCATGATACAAGCGATCAGCCCTTTGTCTTCCTTCACCTTATCAAAATTCAGGTCAGTAAGAGCATCTGGTGGGCCGACCTCGATCAGGTGTCAGCCTTGGGGCATGAGGAGAGGAAGGATTGAGACCATGGCCTCCTCTGTGGGAGCCCGTGGGAAGCCTCCAAGTGTGCTCAGGAGTGTGCAATCCTCAAAACCAGGGAGGGGCGGGTTGGATGCCAGGCGGCCATTAAAAGAAATCCAGTGGCCAGTCCGATGTATTTCCTCAGTATATATTTTTAAAATATCAGTTTGTATTCCTAACACTGTTCTCAATTTTTTGTAGCCCTCCCTTTTGTTCTTCTCAAAATACACACTTTTTAGGGTAGCAATTGCCTTAATATTGTTAACATTTTATACTGAGACCGTGGAGTCACTGCTAAAGTGTATGTAGTCAGAATTGAATTCAGAAGATTGATGTTCTCTTCGGGCTGCGGACCATCTGATTACCGGGTCTCCTCTGGGCAATGAAGCTGCCTCCTTTTTCTCCTCTCTCGACCGTCAAGCTTGCACCACAGTAATAATATTTAATAAGAGCAGCAGTAAAACTATGTCATTGCTTCTCTGATGGTCAGAGTGGAACGCAGCTCCAAATAAAACAGGAGTGATTGTCATACAGATAATACAGTTGTTTTAGTTCTTTCACCTTGAGAGAGGATGAGGTGGCTTGAATGTTGATTGATGCTTGCCTCTCCTTGCCTACCGGAATAATACATTACGTGTTTGGGTGAGATTGTGTGGTGCGCTCCGTCATGCATTAAACATTTCGTGAGCTATTTGCTGCTGTACATTCTGACTGGATCTTGAAAAACAGCCTTGCTATTTCAGGAGAAAGGAAACAAAGCTTTTGTGTTTTTGGTGGCCCTACCTAAATCAGGAGACTCTTTTTCTGAGGCTATTTAAACACTTTGCCACATTCATCTGTCTTTTTCTCATGCCATCCCAGAATAACTGAAGATAGATAGTCTAGGGAAGCCTCATTTAAAAGAAACTTCTACATACAGAAGTCTGAATTTACAAAACAGAAAAATGGTGGAAAGGTTATTTACATTAGAAAAGGGTATGTATGTATATACAGTTTTGTTTCATGAAAGGATTCACATTAGGCTTTCATTAAATAGCAAAGTCCCTTGCTAGATTAAAATGTGACTGAAACTCTCTTTCAGAAACACATCTACTCTTTAAAACAAGCCATGTTGTATGTCATCCAATTTTTCACTGAAAAACTGAGAATAATTCAGAAAAAAGTCACAGAAACTTTGCATGGATCTAGGAAGAAAATTCAAGGCTAAGGATTACTCCCTTACTCTCTTAGAAAGAGAGTAACTGCCATGGTAATAAAGCTGAGAAACTTCCTAGAACCTGGAAGATTCTCACATTAACTCACGTCATAATCCTAAGGTCATCCTACTATTAATGGTGACATTTTTCAAACTATGTTGTGAATAAGATATTACATTGATGGTTTGAATTTTCTGCTTTAGAAAAAAAGAATTTAGGTGCATTGGACTTCTAAAAATAAAATATATTCCAGGAAAAATCTGTCTTCAAATTCCCCAGTTTGTAATTTAGGGGGAGGCATTTAGCTTTAACCTTTCTGGGCCTCAGTTTCCCTACCTGTAAAATGAAGGTTTTGAATTAGATAATCTCTGAGGCTTTTTATACCTCCTTAGGTTTTTTTTTTTTTTTTAAATAAGAGTAACGTAAATCCTATGATTCTGAGAATCTATCCCCTTTCCTTTGCTTAATTCAAATCCTACATTAAATTACAGACTAATGTAGTCTATGTTTTATCTTCTCATTTTATAAATACACGTAGCATTTTTAAAGCCCATGTTTAGACTTGTAGCCAGTTAGAGGTCTAAAGAATAGTGCAAAAGAATGTTAGGTGTACCTAGATGCTGTAGACTGAACGTTTATGTCCCTCCAAATTTATATGTTACAAATCTAATCTCCAGTGTGATGGTATTTGTAGATGGGGCCTTTGGGAGTGATTAGGTCATGAGGATGGAGCCCCATGAATGAGATTTGTGCCTTTATAAAAGAGCCCCAGAGAGCTCCCTTGTTTCTTCTGCCATGTGGAAACACAGTGAGAAGATGACCATCTATTAGTCTATTAACCAGGAGGCAGGACCTCCTCACCAGATACGAAATCTGCTGGTGCCTTGATCTTGGGCCTTCCAGCCACCAGAACCGAAGGCGATAAATTTCTTTGTTAATTAGCCATCCACCCAGTCTATGGTATTCTGTTATAGCAGCCCAAACTAGGACTGGCCCTCAGAGAATTATTGTTCATGACAGTTATGTGATAGTTAGCTCTGAATTCTGAAAATGACTTTTAGCCAAGTAGAGATGCATATAGGATATTTCACGTAGCTTCGTGCAGCGACTTCTGATGTTAACTGCCTGGACTCAGGCCAGACTTGCAGGTTGCAGGCACAGTCCTCCACGAGACTGCTCTTGTTTTAAGACACCCGTGTTGGGACTCAGAAAGCAACACTCCAAAATGAAGGCCTTGGAGGCAAAAGTTTTCCTCTGACGTCTCCTGCCCTCCTGTCTCTTAGTCCCATTCTCCCCCTAGGCTAGCCATAGAAACCAGAACCCCTTTTCTTCAAAGCCAGTCATAAAACCTAAAAATATTGCTCTCACTTTCCCACCGCCTTTCTGCGTAAAAACTGGCCATAAAGAAATTATCTGACCTACGTTGTTTGGCTGTAAGTCAAAAGACCCTCACTCCAGAGGGGGTCCTACCCCATACCTGGAAGGAAGGAATGCATGCTCAGAGAGGCCAAGAAGAATCTAGACAGACAGGACTTACAGGACTTTCCCACTGAGTCCATTAGCATTAGACACACATTTCTACACAGCTGTCCATACTTTGTTGAACCTAAGCATAAAAATGAACAATTTCCCCTGTGTCTTTAGGTCTTCATTCTGAAGGCTCTTACATTACATAAAACTAAGATCAAATAAATTTGTATGCCTTTTCTCTTATTCATCTGCCTCTTGTCAGTGATTTTCAGTGAACTTTCAAAGAACAAAGGGGAAGTTTTCCCTTGGCCTCTACACCAGCCAGAGGCTTGGGGGTTCCTAGGTCATGCTAGGTTACAAATTTGGAGGTTTCTACTACCCCTTAGGGTTCAGTAATTGGCTAGAAGGACTCACAGAACTTGGATTACAGCTTTATTAGATGAAAAGGATATAAGTCTGAACAAGCCAAAAGAGGAGACATCTAGTGTGAGGTCACAGTGTCCCAAACACAAAGCTTCTGGTGTCCTGTCCCCATGGAGTCCGGGTGCATCATTCTCCCAGCCCGTGGATGTGCAAGAATATGCATAAAATATTGCCAACCACAGAAGCTCATCTTAAGCTTCTTTTTTTTTTCCTTTGAGACAGAGTCTCGCTCTGTCTTCCTGGGTAGAGAGCAGTGGGATCATCGTGGCTCACTGCAACCCTCAAACTCCTGGGCTCTAGTGATCCTCCTGCCTCAGCCTCCCGAGTAGTTGGGGTGACAGGTGTGTGTCACAACACCTGGCTAATTTTTCTATTTTTAGTAGAGATGGGGTCTCACACTTACTCAGGCTGGTCTCAAACTCCTAAGCTCAAGCAGTCCTCCTGCCTCAGCCTCCCAGAGTACTAGGATTACAGGTGTGAGCCAAGATGCCTGGCCTCACCTAAGCTTCTGTGTCTAGAGTTTTTACTGGGGCTTCATTACATAGGCACGATTAATTGAATTATTGGTTAAAATGTTGAACTCAGTCTCTACCCTTGCTCCCCAGAGTTGGGCAGATATCACATGGCTCAAAGCCCCAGTCGTCTAATTACATACAAGGTAGGTCTTTTCTGGCATGACCAGCCGCTATCCCGAGTCATCTCATTAGCTTAAATTGTTTAGGAGCCCACCATGAGTCATCTTGTTAGCATAAACTCTCAGAGCCCACCGTAAATCACAAAGACACTCCTACCACTCTGGAAATTCCAAGGATTTAGAGGCTCCCTTCCAGGAACCAGGGAAAAAGGCCAACCAACTTCTTTATTATATAACATGTTGCTTTTGGCTTTTGTCTGTTCTGTAGTCTTTGTAAGGAGTACAATTTACAAGTTGCTAATTCTATCTGTCTTTCTCTGACAGAGACTTCGAGACTGAATTGAAGTCATTAATTGGTTTAGAGTCAGGGTTGCAGAATGATTAACAGCATGGGTTTGGAGATTAGGCTGCTTAGGTTCTTCCGGGTTCCACCACTCATTAGCTCGGTGGTCTTGGGCAAGTTATTTAACCTCTGTAAGCCTCAATTTCCTCTTCAGTAAAATGGTAACTTATCACGATGAAATAAGCTGATGTCTGTGATGTGCTTAGCACAGGGCTGGGCACACAGGAGGAGCTCAGGGTTTGACATTAATGATCGCTTTGGGATAGCCATTGATTATTACTAAATGTTTACTTTCTAAAGGTGGCATAGCCTAAATATCGGCCAGTGGTTATGTCAGATTTTTAGCTATTAGAAGCTGATCCTTTGTTGAAAGGAAATCTTTCACAAAAATCTAAATCTAGAAAGCAGATATAATCTATATAAAGCTAAACTCCTCTAGTCAGAGAGGGTCAGGCACATGTAGCCAGCCTTTTATCTCCAGGGTATTAAGACCTGTTTGAGGAAGTTAGTTTGGAAACTGGTCTGGACCACGGCCAATCTGCCTCCCCGCCCCCTCCCCGCAGCCAGCTCCTGCGGCAGGGTTAGCAGAGCAGCCCTGCCCAGTGTCAAAGTTAGGCCACAGTTTTCTCATTTCAGTTTCTCCATGAGCGAAATGGGGACGATAATGCCAGCTTTGTTGTGATAGTGAATTAGATAATGTCTATAAACTATTTTGGGCCTTTAGAGATCAGCTTTAGGGACAAAGGCCCTTGCTATCTTTAATTCCTAGTTTGCTTTTAAAATATGATATCCTACACATGCTTCTTAATAATGGGCCAAGCCCTCATTTTGCATAATTTTAGGATAAGATGGAAGCAATGACTTAACCGTTAAGAAAGAAATGTGCTCTTCAGTAGCTGTATTTATGAAAACATTAAAAAAAAAAAAAGAAAAGAAATGGGCTCTGATTGGTTGGGAAGAAAGATTTTAAAATTTGTGTTATTCAGGAGACCAGGAGGGGACAAAAGGCTGTGCAGCAACATCAGCAGAGAGCTGTCTGTGAAGCTGGGTTATAACCTGATCTTTCTGGTCCTTTGGGTAATTAAATGGCCTTTGCTGAGGCCCGAGAGAGGCCCTTCCTAGGGGTTCCTGCTCCAGTAGGACTAGTTTCGCAGCCAGGCCTAATGCAGGCATTCTGCACCGCAGAGCAATGAAGGCAGGTGAGAAGGCATGTTGTTAACAGCTTGGGCTGTGCTGTTCGACTTGAGTTCAGTCTTATTTCTATCATGTTCCCAGAGGAAATTCTGTAGCTTAGTGGAGCACTTGAAAAACGGAAATAATGACACCTCTCTCAAGGGTTTGTTGCAAAGATTACGCGTGAAAATACATGCAAAACAGTACAGGCCTGATACATAGTAAATGATCGTTAGTGTTTGAAACATCATCAGTATTTGTTATTACTATTAATTAACAAGTTTGTTGTCATGGATGCTAAGTATCTGCCCATCTAGATCTATGACCCTGATCTAAAATTCTAAGTTCTAAAATCACCAAGAAGTTGCAGCCTGAGAGGAAATGCCTTTCCATAGCTAGAAAACTTGAAACTAGGAGAGATTTTAATTTGCTGAAAGGTATTCTGGAAGTCCCTGTCGTCTAAGTCTTCATGATCTGAGCTTTCATGTGGGGAACACAGTTTCTTATGCTCACTGCAAAATGAAATAACCACTTAAAATATAAGTCCCCATTTCAATATCCTCAATGGGTAACAATAGGTTCCATCTAAGCTCGTTCTATCAACATCTTTTTTGACTAGTCTGTCATTGATTGTCCCAAGTTGTTAACTTCAGCCGATACAATAAAAAAACAAGGAAAACTAGTTGCAAAGGAAAATTGCAAATCTTTTAAAGGATGCAGGACTTCATGAAGGTGACTAAAGTGATGTTGGAGAACTGTTGAATCAGCCAGTAATTCTACAAACATTTATCGGGCACCTACCACATACCAGGTACTAAGTATTAAAGACTAGCCTTGAATACAACAGACAAAAATCCCAGCCCTCCTGGGCCTGACATGCCAAACTTGCACAGAACCACTGACAAATGGATCTGGTGGAGCTGAACCAGTTAACAATCAGAAGAAATAATTAACAAGAAAATGACATGATAGGCGCTTTCAGTGGTTTTATTTATAAAACACGCAGGCAAATTCTTTGATACTCCTCTCACAAAAGGGACAACCTTATTCTTCTCCCTTTGACGATGGGCTGCCTTTAGAGATTTTTCTCCTAAGGAATAGGGTATGGCAGAAGTGATGATGTGTAATTTTACTGGCCAGGTCATAAAAGTGATACGGCTTCTGCCTTCTCTCTTGGGGGCCCTGATTTGCGATGTAAAAAAAAAAAATCCAGTCCCCCAAAGCTGCCATGCTGCAAAGACCATGCAGTGAGACCAGAGGAAGACAGAGAAAGAAGCCCAGGGAAGCTTTGCTGTTTTGGCCCAGCCGTTGGAGTCTTCCCAGGCCAAGTGCCAGACGTGAGTGAACAAGCTGGCAGAAAGACCCCAGCCCCCAGACCAACCCCTCTAGCTGGGGACGGGTGGAGCAGAGAAGAGCTGTTCCCACTGTGCCCTGCTCAAATTGCCCATTTATAAGCAAAACAGGTGTTGTTATTTTAAGCCATTAAATTTTGGGGAAATTTGTTCCATAGCCATAATGTTAATAATTGGAAACATGCCTCAAATGAGAATGCTAGAAATATCAAAGGATTAATAGAGACCCATGAGAAAATTGAAGAAACCTTTGAATTTTTTTTGCAGAGATAACCTGCTTTATAATTATGCTGTTGAAGTCAGATGGGAAGCGATAGATGTTAAATTGGGTTGTCATTCAATTCAGTTAAGAGAAGGGAGAAGGACAGGAAGGATCAGTGTTGTATTTAGGTGTTGTAGGGAGGTGATGGTCTCATCAGAGGGTGCTACAATCCTAACAAGGCTTTCCTGAAGGTTCCTGAAACAAAGGCCCTCCAGTTGGAAGCGGTTACAAAGGTCTTGCCTTCCATTAGACTAACAACACTATTCAGGATTCATTACAGCAAGCTTTTACTTTGAACATCAAGGTGCAGGAGTATCTCAAAGACGGTGCTACACAGAGAATAAGGGGTCAACCCTTTAAGTTTGGGAACTGAGCTGTTTTGAGTTTTTGTTTTGCAGTTGCGGTCCCTTAGGATGAACCTGGCGTTTTCCTATCGATTGTTTTCCTCACTAATGTAGTTAGGGAGAAGACAGAATTTTTGTAGAATGTGGAATTCAGCAGAGGGAGAATATATTCGACTGGCTGCGTTTCCTCGCCTCTGGCCATGGTTTGCTCCTTAAAGGTCAGAGCCAAGGGGATTCTTTATCTTCCAACATTTTCATTTAGGGCAATCAAACGCCATGTCTTCAGCTTTAGCGAACCTCAGACTTCAATAAAGAGGATGGTATTTTATTATCTCTTCGGGTTGTTTTTGGAACTTTGAGAAAATCACACAAACACTTCTACTGACTGAACAACCATAACAGGGCAAAACAAACCACTCGAGTCTAGTTTCACTTAGGAAAGCAATTTTCATTGTGCGGGACACTTGTAGTAAGGATACTACTACAAGTAGCTTTTGAATTTCTTAGACTCCTCTTCTCTAAGTAGCCAGTGCTCCCACTTGCTGGAAGGTGCAGACGGGGGATGCAGCAAATCAAAGAAACCGTTCATTTGTTCATGGCAGACAAAGAGTGGGCTCCAGAATTTTGTTTTTAAAGCTCTTGCTGGCAGCACAAACCTGATTTACCACTATCAGTTTTTCCCTTCTCAGCCAAATCTCCATCTGAACTCCTTTAGGGGTGACCGTGGGAGGATTTTCCTGCTGTGCCTGAATGTGGAGCCAAAGTCTCAGTCTGGGCATTGGCTTTCTAGCTACTGTATGACCACGAGTGAGCCCCTAAAGTCATTGAGTCTCAGTTTCCACATCTCCAGGTTGAAGTAAGTAGCAACTACTTTGCAGCTCGGGTCAGAGGCTCACATGAAGTGGCTTGCAGAGTGGCCTCAGATGGGACCTGGCCTCCAGCCAGGGTGTTAATCAGCAACCTGTGTGTCCCTCTGAGACTCACCTTTCCTATCAGCAGGACAGGAGCTCTGCGAGGATCAGACAGGGAAACTGCAATGCAAGAGACAAGCATAAGGCGTGTGGCTGTTCACGTCCGTCTAGGGATAAAGAGGGGTGTCAGCAGGGGACATGCAGAGGCTTCCCTGCACGAGCAGTCTTGGAGGTGATCCACACATCAGCCCGGAGCTTAGTAGCCGGAAGAGTCCCCGGGCGACTAGGGGTTAAGGACTCAGGTTCCCACCACAGACGTCGGCCTTACCCTTCCTCCTTAAAGCAGAAGGGAACACCACTGTCATTTCTCACAAGTGGGCTCATCATTCTTGGACCTCTGGCACGGTGGCAGTTGTGACACTGTGACATAAGAAATACGTGTTTGCTCTTCATCCCCAGTTCCTCGCACAGAGCTTCTAAAATCCTTGGAATTTCCTGAATGATCGGGGGAGGGAGCATCTATTCATAATAAGCTCTTTTCAACCACATCTGGGTCTATGCTAATGAAGTGACTTCTGGGGGACGGAGGCTGTGGGGGCCTGAGGCGCTGACCATCCTATTAGAGTTTTAGAACTTACAGCCCCACTCCCAGCTGGAGAGGGGACAGGGGAGAAAGGGTGGAGGTTGACTTAATTACTAATAGCCAATGATGTCATTAATCCTGCCTGTGTAATGAAGCGTCCATAAAAGCCCTGAACAACAGGGCTTGGAGAGCTCCAGGCTGGGGAGGAAGTGGCGGGGCCAGGACGTGTGCACCTGGCGAGGGCACCACCTCGCCCACACCCTGCTCTGTGCATTCCGTCCACGTGCCGCGCCTGAGTTGTATCCTTTATAACAAACCAGTACCAGTAATGGAAACTGTCCTCCTGAGCTCTGTGAGGTTAGGCTTGTGCCCAATCTTGGAGGCAATTTACTTGTTGCATCTAATGGGACAGATGAGAAACTGAGCCTCAGCCTTGGGTTCTCCCGCTGGCTCTCTCTGACCTGCCTCTCTCTAGTGTTTCCCCTCCTGTCTCTTTGTCCATGTTCCGCCTCTCTTCTGTCTTTCTCTTTCATCTGTCTCTCGGTATCTTTCTGTTTTTCCTTCTCTGTCTCTGTCTCTGTCTCTCTTCCTCTTTCTCAGAGGAAGGAGGGTTTCTTTCTCATTCCTCTCTGTTAGATTAAAAAATGAAGCACACAAAAGCAATATAATTCAGTGGCCTAAATAAGAATCGTTGGCATCCCGACACCACCACCTTCTCACGCTGGAGAAGAGTATTTCATGATGTTCAGAGCACGCTCACAGACATCGGCCTTCGTCAGTCTTCAAGGAAATTAACCCTGGACAAATGCAGGGCAGGGGTTATTCTTCTCATGGTTTAAATAGGTCGGGTCTCAGAGAGGACAGAAGCTTGCCCCAGGTCAGCCGGGCTGTGGGCTGGTGGCATTCGAAGCTGGAGCCTGTGCTTCAACCAGGGGCTGTCCTGCAGCTGCAGAGCCGAATTCCGATCAGGACTGAGATTTTCCAGTGTAGGCCCATCAGGTCTGGTCTGGAATAGAAGATCTGGGTTCAGGTATAGGGCACGGACTAGGGATACTGTGTATTCTACCTTCTAACCAGTTTTATCTGGGCAAAGTTAACTGAAAAGAACACTAAGGGGAAAAGAGGCGGGGGTGGGAGGGAAACAAAAGTCCCCAGATGGCAAAACGAAACGTGCATCTTAAGGGGCTATGTGGACGGATGTGTTTAATTTCACAGAAGCTGGAATCAAATTGCCTGGTTTCAAATCCCAGCTCAGACCACTAACCAACTGACTGTGTGATCTCGGGCAAGTTACTTAATCCTTCCCAGCCTCCACTGCCTCATCTGTGAAATAAGGAGAATTACGTCCCTTATATAATAGGGTTGCCTGTGAGTATAAAATGAGATAATCTGTATCCAAACGTCCAGTGCAGTGAAACGAGTTTTCAGTGAATGATGATGGAAACAAGCCCCAGTTTGTTTTGTTTTTCACATTAGCTGGGACTGGTGCTGTGGGTTCAGGCCGCCTCCCTGAGTCGTGGCCCCGAATCATCAGATATTTACTGAGGGCTTGTGTTAGCTGGGTGCCAAGTTCTGCCGCAATGAAAGTAAACAAAACCTATTTTCGGATCACAAAGGTGACTGCCTATCGGGTGAGACCCGCCATTGCGTTCCTGGGTGATTTCAATACCCTGTCATTGGTGTGTGTTGAGATGGGCATGGAGCCAGAATGCGGTGTCTAATCAGGGCTCCCCAAATCTGAACCCCAGCGCTCCTCCTTTGATTTGCAGACCCCAGGCACACTCTGCACAAGACTTTCATCTTTACCAGGTTTAGCAGACAGGAATCACTGATGAGAATCGGGTAGTCTCAAAAGTACAGGGCCACCCCGTGGGTCAGAAGCCTTGCCTCAGGGGACAGATATCACCACTGGCGCACACAAGCCCCTAGACCCAGCTGGCCTTCCTGGAGTTTAGAGCATTAATAAAAAAAGGAGACTAATGCTTTCCAGCCATTTTGTTTGATCTTTTGTGACTGCCTCTCCACACCCTGGGCTGCAGAGTGAGCTGCAGACGGAGATGTTTTAGCAGCGGGCAGAGCAAGCGGCGCTCCCGGCTCAGGGGGGCCCCGGCACAGTCATCAGCGGTGGCAGGCACGTCCGCATGCCATGGATAGGTACAAAAGGTATTCTCAGCAGCCCAGGGTCGCCCAGCTTCGTCTCCTTCTGAACCTCTTCTCACAATAGCGTTTACAGAAAAGAAGCAGCAGGGTATAGAAAACATAAAGTCCCGGCTTGCTCTCCAAAGGCAGGGGGGACACAGGAGTGGAACTGCAGTTCCAGTTCCTCGTGGGCAGCACACCCACCCGCAGGCGGCAGGCAGCTTCGCTGTTCGGGACAGAGATGACAGGTGTGCAGGATGCCACGTGGCCTCGTCTCTGCATCGCGTTACAGTCTGACATACAGCATTGTGCTTACGTTTCCTTTTCCTTGGGAGCAAGAAAATTTTCTTCCAGATGAGACCGACAGTTTTAAAAGAAATGATTGGCATTGAAACAAAATGATGATGTAAACACTCCTCTGTCTGACATCAAATCAAAATATCGTTTTTTAGGCAGGAGAGCAGAGTGGTCAGAAACACAGACTCTGGGCCCAGCTAGCTGGATCCGAAAGCTCTGGCTCCAGGGCAGGCCCTTCAACTCTCTTCCTCAGTTTCCTCATCTGTAAAATGGGTTTAATGTATTACATGCCTCAGAGGGCTATTATAAGGATAAGTTATGTGTTAAAAGTGCTGAAAATGGTGCCTGGCCCATAATAAGTTCTATATAAGTGCTTGCTATTATTACTATGAATTTACAACCAAAATTCCATGCTAGATATTCTTTGAGGTGAATCTAAATATATTTCACATAACAACCAGCATGTTAGTACCAGCCCTGGGGCAGTCAGCTGGCTCTGAGCTCTGGTTTAGTACTTACTAGCTGTGCGACCTTGGCCAAATTATTGACCTCTCTGTGCTTCGGTTTTCTTGTCTATAAAAAGAGAACAAATAACGGTAACTCCTTCAAAGCATTGACATGAGGATTAAATGAGATAATACATGACAAATAAATCACTTATCCTCTCTGTGCCTCAGTTCCTTCAAATGTGAAATGGAGACAATCCCAGACCCTACCTGCAGGGCTGTTGTGAGGATTAAATGGGGATTGAACTCGGGCAAAGTGCCAAGGAGAGTGCAGTAAGGCATGATATACTTTAACCATTATTTTTATTAAAGGGCTACCACTGTATCACATCATCTAAATATTACTGTTATCATTTAGTCAATGTGTACTAACTTTAAAATTCTTATAGAGTGACCCACATATTCCAACTTGTCTCGTTCTGAATTTTCTCAGGAACCAGCAGTTTTCCATGTGTTCTAGCCCCCACTTCGGCCTGTTTATCCACTCTGGTTTTTTTTATTGACTCAATTACCTCCTCCCTGGGTACTGTCCACACACACCAAGTTAATGGCATGCTATTTGCTGAGCGAGGCTTTTTCCCCGTCTTGCTTCAGTCTGTGAACGGTCTCTTGAGCTCCTTCCTGACATTAAGGGCTCAGGTGTAATGTTATTAAAGCTCCCAGCGGACCCCTGGTGTACCTGGGTTTTGTGACTATAACTGCTTTTAAGCAATTTCAGAATGTTACTGGCCTGAGGCCTTTGCTCAGACTGGAAGAGTTAGCATTAATTAATTAAGGCTCCCAACCTCGGGGTATTTGGAATCTTTGCTTGTATGTTTTACCTTGCACGGTTCATATGTCAGAACATATAAACTCCGACTCATACAATTCCTCAACCTCCTCAAATCCTTTCTGGAAACCGCAGAATATAGAAAGCTTAAATCTTCCCTGCATAATTCATTTATTCATTCACTATTTGAAGGGTTTATTGAGTGCCTTCTGCATGGTAGGCGTGTGGGAGGGAAGTAAAGGCAGCAACAAGAAGGTTTTGGGGAAGAAAGGGGTCATAGGAACAGCCAGATCCATCTCTACAGTATAAAAAAAGAATAAATAAATGAGTAAGAATTCTAATTAACTTTTGTTGAGCTCTTAGTATTGGCTATTCATGCTTTATCTTAGTCCTCAGAGAACAACTACAATTATGCCCATTTTCCAGAGGTGGAAGCTGAGGCTTAGACAGATCAAACAACGTCCCAAGATCACACTTCCAGAAAGTGGCAGAACATGGCGGGAATCCAGGCACGTTTAGTTCGGAGCCGGTGATCGTAAACACCGTACTTTGCCGCTTCTCCAGTGATCGTCATGCAGTTGGAGCCTCAAAGTCAATTTGAGGGCACTGAGATGCTCTAAGGGAAAACACTGTGGGCATGATTCCGCTGGAACTTCCAGCTGGGTGTGACACAGGCAGAATGACTTTGGCTGCCGGACAAAGCCCTCAGGCCACTGAAGTTTGGGCCATGGGACGTGGGGAACAAGCCGACAGCTCTGCTACAGTCCTCGCACTGGCTCTGAGGACCTGCGGCACTGAGGCTAAGTGACTTGCCCAGGGTCACAAGGCTGATTAATCAGTGTTGTGGTAAACTGAATTGTGTCTCCCTCTCCCCCCCGCAAATTCATGTGTTGAAGAACTAACTCCCAGTACTTCGGAATGTGACCTTATTTGGAAGTAAGTTTGTTGCAGGGGTAATTAGTTCTAAGATGAGGTCACTGGGGTGGGTCTGAATCCGATATGACTGTTGACCGTATGGGAAGGAAGAATGTGGGCATAGACACATGCACATTGGGAGAATGGCATGTGCAGATGGAAGCAGAGATCAGAGTGATGCATCTGCAAGCATGGCGCACCGAAGATCGCCAGGAAACCGCCCGAAGCTAGGGACCTAGGAGAGCGGCATGGAGAGGAGTCTCCCTCAAGCCCCCAGAAGGAACCAGTGCTCCAGACACCTTGGTCTCGGACTTCCAGCCTGCAGAACTGTGAGACAGAATCTTGCTGTTATTGAAGCCACCCAGTGTGGGGTACTTTGTTATGGCAGCTTCAGCAAACAAATACGAGTGGCACTTGTTACTAGTTGGTTGAGATTTCCAGCTCCGATGGGGAGTGCAATGATCGTGGTGTAGGGAGGAGTACGAGGAGGACAGGAGCTGGCAGATACGGTCAGGACTTCACGCTTGGTCTTGCTTCCTTCTTGCTGTCTCCTCCCCCTTCTCCTTGGGCTTCTCTCTGCCAAACATTGATGATGAAGGATGCTCCGTGAGCCAGGCAGTGCGCTGAGCTCTTTGCATGCATTGCTCCACTCCATCCCCACACAGCCTGAACTAGAAGGGAGCATTTGTGTCTGTTTTGCAGACGAGGTGGCTGTGGAATCAGAGAGGTTGAGTGACTTGCCCAAGGGCACACAGTAGAGAAGTGGTGAGCTAAGACGCAAACCCAGGCTGTCTGACTCCTGCTCCGCTGCATCCTCCATTGCAGCAGCTAGACTGACCCACGTCCCTAGGACAGACACCTATTTTAGAGCGACCTCCAGGACCAGTCGAAGATGCTGCCGGGGAGACCTGACCACACGGCTGGAAAGAGTTTCTCCAGGAAAAGCACTGGGAATAACTGAATCTTATGTGTCATTGGAGCACAAAGCCCTAAATATTACTTGAATACTATCTTCTATATTGGGTGCTTAAAGGCATCCTCCTTTTCTATCTTTTAAAGGATACGTGCAGAGAAGCAGACGTTTTGCTCCCATCCCAAAGGTGCCCTGTGAACACTTTCAGTATTGAGCTAGATTAGCTGTGAGGACATGCTCTGTAGAACTGCACTTGTTCCCTGGCCCTGTCTGGCCCTCCACTCCCCATCAATACTGCAAAGAATTTGGTTCTATTGCTTTTTCAATTTTTTCAGCCAGAAAAATGTTCTGCCATGTGTCTTTTGTTCTTTTTCCGAGGCGGCTGCAGAGTTATAATTTACTGGCATGTAGAGAAAAGTGGATTTTTTTTTTCCTTTGCAATTCCATTTCCCCCCTCCTTTGGGATTCTTGGGAAAACCTGATTAAAATGTCAGCCAGAAGAATGGCTGGTGATTCTTTAAAAGGACTGATTAAACCAGGATGACCCAAAGCTCTAACAGGAGAAGAAAATCCTATGGGGATCTGAGTATGTAACTTTCTAGTTATTGGAGTATAGCAAGGAAGAGTAAGAAAGAAAGAAAGAAGATGCTTTGATAGAGAGGAAGGGTGATATTAAAATTATTATGATTAACAATGGTAATAATAAATGCCATGTGAGTAATTTATGTCCCAGGCCCTGTACTAAATGGTTGTTTTATTATCTCCAATATCCAAATTCTTTGAGGTAGGAAGGCCTGACCTACTCTCCGTAGGAGGAATTAAGGACCATGCCCTCGCTCATATAGTCCAGGTCTGTCCCCTGGGGCCAGAAGGTTGCACTCGGGGTGGATGTGAGCCTTTAGCAAACAGCCACTGTCAGGGCCACCCATAGGATGGGGCTGTACCACGCCCGGAGACTCGAGATTCCTTCTCCCTGGGATCTGAGCACCAGCTCCTTCTGTACTTCCTGGGACTGGGCCTTTGTGCCCTGCTCGTGGACCTGCTTCCAAAATTTCTCACTAGTTGTCTCCTGCTTAAAACTCTCCCTTTGGAGAAAAGCTGTTCACAAACAGATGCACAGAATCATCTGGTTCTCTGTGGCTAAGGGGGAATTCGTTGACTTAGTTGCAGCTTTTTAATTTTGTGTTTTCTGAGAATTGGGTTCTAAGCGTTGAGAAATCTAGTGGCATAACATCAACGTGGGACCAAAACATTTGGCCTGTTTAATTCCCCGGAGGTTCTTTGTGGACTCCACTGCACCCTGGGGCTACGTTCTGGAAGGGGGGCCGACAGGAAGGACAGAATGGGTTATCCAGCTGGCTTTGGCCAGACTCATACAGAGACCGGCCCTACCAGCTTCTGGTTCTTTCTTCTGTCATTCAAGGCCCCGTCCAGGTTAAGCCACACAAATCTTGCCTTCTCTGGTGCCAGATATACTTATTGTTTTCATGGCATGAAGCACCATTTATGTTACTCTCGAATTATTTTCTTTTATAGCAATAGTCTCGTCTGTCCGATAGACTGAACTCCCTTTCCAGTGCCTGCCACCCCGTCTTCACCTTGGCGCTGATTACGATGCCAGGCGTGTAGATGTGCTCAGAGTCTGCTACTGATGGCTGTGGGAAGCTTTTCTTCCAGTGCGCTCAGTTTCTATAATGAAGCACGCGCTCCGCGGAAGGAAGAACTGCCCCCCTGTCGGGGAGGGGGCGGCGTGGGAGCACAGAAGAGGGACCGTCAGCAAGAGGAGCAGTGGCTCTGCAGACAGCTGTGCAGCCCAGTGACGGGGATTCCTTTAAACAAAACCCCTGAGGTGTCCCCACACCGGCAGGGAATGGGACAAACACACGGTAATTATGGGCACCTGTTCTTCTCAGTCATGGTCCACCTGTGGGCTCCTTTCCAGAAACAGACGACAGACTGGCAGTAGGAGGAGAACGTGTGATATCTGAAATGTACCAAACTCAAAGCTCCTTTGTCTAGAAAGGACTATAATAAAAGCAGCGGAAGAAACCTGCCCCTCATGGCCTTGAATGAAATGAAAGTGTTGTATTATAATTGGATGTTCCTATGTGTCCCCAATCTCTGTGCTGAGGGAAGTTGTAAACAGGGAGGGAACAAACACCTCCTGTGCTTGCAGAAGCACCCAGGCTGGCTTCAGAATCGCAGCTTCAGAGAGCAGAGGACCACTCCCCTTGCCCTTCCTCCGGTTACCTGTGAGACCCCTGGTCTGCTCACACGATTCAAGAATCCCACTTTCCAGTGGAGACGGGGCAGTGCAGGAACTAGCTGGATCTTACTTTAGCCCACGTTTAAGAAAATGTAAAGCGTGGGCCTCTGTCTCTTGAGTCCTGCAATTTTCTTATCACCATAAAAGATATAGCTATATGATCAAAGTATTTTCTTCCCTAGGGGACAGTGACATCACTAATCTATGGAGACCCTAGACCATGCGTTTTCTTCTTTTTGGTCTTTTCCTATATTCTTTCAACTTTCTTATCATACAGCAATCAAGTGACTCTGTAGAAGAAATTTCAACTATCAGTCATTCTCATCCTCTTTATAATCCTCCCATGTTTTTGTTTCAAAATCTACCCAAAGGGAAGAACTGAACTAATTTTAAGCAGACTTTTTAATGCAAAAATATACACAAGGGAGCAAAGGGCAAGAATTTAAATTACGTGAGATGATGAATTTTTTTTTCAGATAATACAGTTATTTGATAACAGTAGCATGTCCTGAAATTTCTCATTTGCAATTAGATGTGTGCTGCTTTTTGTATTCAGGAGAAAATGTTTCCAAATAGACTACTGGGGCTTAAAAGACTTACATTAGAAATGAAAAACAACACCCTTCCCCAACAAAAACCCTTGAAAACTACGAGTGCTCAGTTCACTAGGCACAGGAGATTAGAAACATGGTCCTGGCTTTTAAAGCATTTGCTGACCTCTGTAGGTCCAGTTCAGAGCCTTAGCATCTTCGTGGTGTTTCACAGAGCTATGGTATTTCAGGGTTGGCAGGAACTTGGATTAATATCTAGTCCAATCAAGTACCTAGTGCTTGAATTCTCTCTTTGGTATCTTTACCAAAAGGTCACTCAGCCTCTGCTTGAACACCTCCAGGGAAGGGGAGCTCACTACCTCCTGAGGTATCTCATTTCACCTGTGGACAACTCTATAGGAAGGTTTTTTTTTTATGTTGAACAAAAATCAATTCAAATACTTTTATTGAGTGCATACTCTGTTCTAGGTATGTTCTGAGGCCATAGCCATGAACAGAATAGACAGAAATTCCTGTGCTCTTAAAGCTTGCTTTCTACAGGAGGGAGACTGGGAGTAAAAGGAAAGTGAAATGAAGAGGATCTCAGGGATATGTTAAAAAGAAAGACAGAGAGGGCTGGGGTGGGCACTGGCAAGCCTAACTAGTGTGGTCAGGAAATGCCTCATGGACAAGTGACACTCAAGTGGAGTCCTGAATGAGCCAAGTGAGCATCTGGGGGAAGAACATTCTAGAAGCAGAAACAGTAAGTGTAAAGGCCCTGAGGCAGGTAGGTTCCTGGAGCAGCGAGAAGGCCAGTGTGGTTGGAGCGGGGAAGGCAAAGGGGAGAGTGGTGGGATGTGAGGTTAGGAAGAGAATGGGAGCCAGGCCACATGGGGCCTTGGGAGCCCTGGTAATCACACTGGATTTTACTCTAAGATGGGGAGTCTTTGGGGGGTGTTGAGCTGGGGACTAGTATGATTTGACTTACGTTTTCACAAATTTCCTCTGCAAGAAGACTGTACAGGAAAATGGGTGGACTTAGGGAGAGCAGTTAGAAGCTGCCGCAGTTGTTCAGGCCAGAGATCGTGGTGTCTTGCTGTGCAAAGTGGGTGGCTTCTAGCTACATTTTGAATAGTCTCTTTAACTTTCACTTGCTGATCCTAGCATTATCCCCTGGGGGCTTAACACCTACCGTCCTCTTGCATATAATTGGACTAAAGTAAAAATAAGACAAATGCCTCTTATTTCTTCCCTTTGACTCCCTGCAGCCCTCTTGCTTTCCATGTAGGCAATGATTCCAGTATGAATGATGTGTATTTTTCCTTTTCTATAAGTTCTTGTAAAACATGTATTTTTTTTTTTTGGTCATAGATATTTATTTATTTATTATTATTATTTATTTTTTTGAGACAGAGTCTCACTCTGTTGCCTGGGCTAGAGTGCCATGGCATCAGCCTAGCTCACAGCAACCTCAAACTCCTGGGCTCAGGCAATCCTTCTGCCTCAGCCTCCTGAGTAGCTGGGACTACAGGCATGCGCCACCATGCCTGGCTAATTTTTTCTATATATATTTTTAGCTGTCTAGATAATTTGTTTCTATTTTTTAGTAGAGAAGAGGTCTCGCTCTTGCTCAGGCTGGTCTTGAACTCCTGATCTTGAGTGATCCTCTGGCCTCAGCCTCCCAGAGTGCTAGGATTACAGGCATGAGCCACCTCACCCAGCCTGGTCATAGATTTTTAAAACTTAAATAAATGACGAGCTGCAGATCACATTCTGTTTCTTCCTATGTTTTAAAAACTTATGTGTTGCTGACTATACCAGAAGTGTGCTGCTTCTGGCTGAAGCAACTTCTTCCAATAAGACCTCTGTTCCCTGGAGTCTTCTATCTAATTCAAACCTGTCCACTTCTTGCACCGTCCCCAGATAACACGACTTTGAGCTGTTTCTTGGCCTGGCTGCTCTCTTTGGAGCCTCCCATGGTCTATTTTGGGTCATAGTCCTGGACTTCTGAGAGCAAAATCTATACCTGGAAACTCCTTGCCATTTTTCAGGCCTGAAAACAAGGTTCCGTGGCTGAGAAAAGGGTGTTAGGACTCTGGGACTAAGAAAATAGAAGCCAAGGACAACGTGAGGCCCTACACACCAAAGGTGCCCAGAGTGGGCCTTTGCCTCAGTTTCCACGGGCAGTATAGAGTAGTGGTTAAGAACTCAGGCTCTGGGATCAGATACATTTAGGTTTGCCTTCTAGCTCTCCTTTCTAGTAGTTGTGTGACTTTGGGAAAATCACTCAGCATCTCTGAGCTGCATTTTCTCCACCTGTAAAGTGGTGATAACCGTAGTACTCATTTTGTGAGGCTGGTATTAGGTGCAATACTGTATGTAAACCGTTTGCCATAGAGCCTGACGGACAGCGGGCCTCTGATAAATATCGGCAGCAATTTTTAAATATAAATTCGGACAAACCCAGATTGTCACAAAAATGAAACAAGGGTGTTCACTTGCATTGCAAAAGATATTACAGAGTCTCTTTAATAGCAATTTCTCTAGCTTACTTACACACTTTAAGCGACCAAAATTAGGTTTACATGCTGCTTTTCAGCAGTCTAGAAGATATAAAACTTGGTTTACCCGCATGATGACAGTGAGGGACATGCCCCACATGCCGGTGAGAAACGTACTGGAAACTTTCTATGTGCAGACGCAGTGGTGTCATGTGTCCCCAACCCCACCTCTCTGTCTGTATCTCCCTCTCTCAGACCGTACCATCGTAATCCCAGCAGTGGGCTCTAATGCTTTGGAAATCTTGAGGATAACCCTCTATTCTGAGAAGCAATATACTCCATTTTCCAGTGAAAACCTGCAATAAATGGAAATATAGAAGTAGAGGACTTGAAGGCCTTAGCGACATTGAAATCCCAGGATTGGAAGGGAACTCAGAGGTCATCAGTATTCCCTTCTTTTTCTGCAGATGAGGACTCCGAGGCTTACAGAGGTGGGCTGGCTTGGCCAAGGTCACCCAGCTCATAAGTGGCACAGCAGGGACTCAGATTTCCTGTCCATCATTCTTTCTTCAACTCGTGGTTCCTACTAAGGCTCGGATTTTAGTCATTCGTTTTTGGATTGCTCATTTTTTTCCTTAAAAACTCAGGGAGTGGAATTTGTGCCTTCCCATGATAGTCTATCCTAATGAGGAAGTTTTTCCTTAAACAGCCCTGTTCCCTCTTGGAGCAATTTAAATACTGAAGCTCAGGCTTGCCGCAGAACTGCCGTGGTTCTGTAAGTACACTAGTGAAATTGCTATTAACGAAAATCCTTACCATCTTTTGCAAAGCAAATGAACACCCTCGTTTCATTCTGGATATGGCCAAGAGGAAGAAAACACGCTGTAGGCTGTATCTGTTTAGTCTGTTTTTTCCTCCTTTTGCCCCCAACTTGAACTTCTTAAAGGCTCCTCCTTCCTTTGCTCCTTTCCCTCTGTTTAATGTCTCTCCCACTGGAATGTGGGCACCAGGAGGTCTAGGGTCTTTATCTGCTTCATCTCCTGATGTACGAAGAGTTTCTGGCACATGGTAAGAGCTGAGTGGGTGCTTGCTGAGAGGAGAGAGGAAAGGTATCTGTCTCTGATTGAGAAGCAAAGGTTTAAGTTCACCCTGTCTGTCCCTGGCAGACTCAGAGGAAATCTTTTGGCTAAAGAGCAAGCAGCTCCTCTCCCTGACCCTCCCATCAGAGCACATGCCGTGCCGTGCCTGACCACACCACCGCTGGTCACACACGTGTGCACGTGTGCGTGCTCATACACACACACACACACACACACACACACACACACACACACACACAAACACATGGTCCGTTTGAAGTAATTTAAGTAGCATCAAAATTTTCATCTGTCTCCTTAATACATATTTCTCACAGCTTTGCATGGAACAGGTACCTAAAATCCCCGCTATCATAATGATTCTCCAGGTTAAGGAACATCTATAATAGAACCATTTTAAACGAGAAATATTTCACCTAGAGACTCTAAACATTAACTGTTAGCAACACTAGTGCCTTCACGTGAATTAGTTTTCGGATCAGTGATAGAAAAGAAGAGACCATATGAGAAATGAGCATAAACCAGCTACATTCTATTGAGGAAGGAGGGAGAAGAGAGGTGAGAATGTTCTAGAACACTGCTGCTGGTCCGCCAGGAGATAACTAGCTTGCAGGGTCACTAAGCACTCTTTTCAGTTAACCTAATTTTTTAAAACTTATATCAAGGCTTTCTCATTGAAGGAAGCAGCATGCTGGTTTGTATTCTAGTGCGAACTCCTTGTTTCATAGCTGTCTGCTAACAAGCAGCTCGTGGGCCAGACACTTTGCATAGAACTGATAGAGAAGACGGGGCACTGTCTGGGTAGGTGGGTCCTAGTGAGGCATTGTGAGAAAATCCCTGGGCTTACAGGTGCCACATGAAGACACTGTTCCCTGGAGTCAGGCAGGAAGGATCAATTTTGCTTACTTCATAGTTTTGCCTAAGGACCAGGCTTCACTTAAGCTTTTTAATTAAAAAAATTTTCATTTGCTTCAGCATCTTGCCAAGTGCATGCTATAGGAGATGCTCCACATGTTTTTTGCACGTCACTGTGGTGCAATGGAAAGAACCAAGAGTCAAAAAGAAACGAGTTCAAATCCATAATTCTCCACTTACTAGCTGAGTGACCTTGAGCAAATTCCTTGACTTTTCTGCTCCTTCATTTATAAAGAATTTGAACGACAGAAGCCACTGTATGTTTTAGTACTGCAATTCATTGTGATAATGTCCCTAAAATCAGAGTCCCAGGCACACGAATGCTTCTTTGAATAAACGGATCGAGTGGTGCTTTCCATGCATTATCTCATATACTCCTCTCAACAGTTCTGTGAGGTGGCTGCCGTTATAAGTCCATTTAGTAAATGAGGAAACAGAGGCTTTATAGGAAAAGTTAAATAATTTGCTTAAAGTTGGAGCTGGAGCCAACATGACTCATAGATCAAAAGAACTGCTTGAAAGTAGCACCCACGATTTTCCTGAAGGCATTTTTGTTATATCTAATACTAATGAGTTGGCTGTAGGGGCGGCGAGTTGATAAAGGAACATGAACTGAATCATTAAGCCTCACTTGATTATCTCCAGTTTACAGACTACAAAACTGACCTGGGTGAGGAAATTCCACCAAAAACTTTAATATGGAAAAGAAGAAAAATAAAAAAAGGCAAGATCCCTCTACATGGCTCTGGAAAGGTCAATGGGATTAATATACCCTTCAAACACGGTTATTTTAGCTGAAATAAGGAAACGGCATGCGGGAACCTTCACAGACTACTTGTGTGATAGAAATGTAATGTATTTACCCTTTTTCTTTTCCTTTGTGGTGAATGTGTGATTATATGAAGCAAGTTGGTAGCGTAAATGGAACAACCAACAAATCGTGCTCTGGAAATGGGTACCTGTAAATGTTATTTTATATTCTTAGATTCATCAAAATCATCAACTCAAGGTGCCTTGAAAAGAACAAGTGGATAATGGGCAGCTAAAATTGATGGATTGGGAGCCTGGAGAAAATGTGTGTTCCTGGGACCTTCGGGATTGCCTCCTCTGTTCTGTATAATTTAAGCAAACTACCTCTAACTCACTTTATAGGTCAAACTTAATTTTTAACCTCCTGTGAAATGAAAATTAACCTTGAGGTAAATTCATAGAATTTTCCCAAGTAGAAATTAGAGCCCTAGTAGACATTAATAAGTGTGCTCAGAAAAAAAGGTCATGTGGTTAAAAAGTTTTGAAGTCACTGGGCTCAGCAATGCTTCATAGACTACTCCAGTGCAGGACTTCTCAGAGCCTCTAATGTGATCATGTGGAATATGGGCCTCCCAGAGGGTGCAAACAGCATAAAATTATTTGATTGTGTAAAACTCCTCCATTCTTTCCCCTCCACCCCCTGAAGACTTTTTAATGTCTTGTGGGCATAGCATTCTCTGGGATGTGCTTTGGGAAATAGTGATCTTTTCTGACCCTCCTCATTTTATAGTTTAAAAAATCAAGCTTCACAGAGTTTACCTACCTTATATTTAATATCTTATTTTTGTGTTTGCCTATAAGGTATAATTATAAAGTAATACAATTATAGTTCTATGAACATGGAAATATTGCTTGGAGATGAGTGTTATCTTTCCAAATGGAACGCACTGGTGTATTTACACCGAGTGTCTGGATCATGATGCTTCTATTCAAAGCAGTTTCAGAGCTTCACTTTTGGATATTGCTTCATTCAGGTCGCCAGAATTGCCATGTGAGACAATCAGCCTCAGAACTGCAGAGCAGCAATTGACTGGTGCTCTTGCAGTAGAACGAGCACTATATTAAGATAGCAACAAGACTTTGGTTCTTTTAGTCTCTGCTCTATCATCAACAAGTTAAATGACTTTATTTCCTAAACACTTAGAGCCTCAGTATCTTCATCTGTAAATTGGTCATTGGAATAGTTACCTCATGGAGTCATTGTTTGGAATGGATGAGATAATGCATGTGGGCATCTTTATAGGAAAGAGGTTAATTGTGTAGTTTTTGGAAGTTGGCCGCTTGAGTTAAAGTCTCAGCTCTGCTGTTTGCTACTTTTTGACCTTGGGAAAATTATTTAACTCAGATACCTCACTTTTAGAATGGGAATATAAGAGTTTATACCTTCTAGGACTGTGTGGATTAATAAAATAATATAAAGTGCTTATTACAGTGTCTGACACATGATAAATGTCCTATAAATGCTAGATGCTACTAATTGAACCTGTAAAGTATTACACAGGCTCAGTAGTGGCTTCTGCTCAAGAGAATTCTTGATTTTGTTAGGGGTAGAATAGGTGGGAAAGCAAGGTAAGAGAAATAATTAAGAGGACATATTTAAGAATGATATCATGGGTAAAAAAATCACATGTAATATTACAAATTATATTGACTAGACCTGGCTTGGATGGCTAACATATGAATATTAGTTATCTATTGCTGTATAATAATATTACTACAGACTTAACAGCTTAAAACAACACACAATTGTTATTTCACAATTTCTGTGGATCAGTATAGGCATGGCTTAGTCAGGTCCTCGTAAGGCTACAAAATATCAGCTGGGGCTGGGGTTTCATCTGAATGCTTGGCTGGGGAAGGGTTTGCTTCCAAGCTTGTGTGGTTGTTGGCAGCACTGGGATCTTTGCAGGCTGTTGACTGAGGGCTTTGATTTCTTGCTGTCAGCTGCAGGCCACCCTCAGCTCCTTGCCATATGGACTTTCCGAAAGTGGCTGCTTGGTTCCTCAAAGCCAACAATGGAGAGGAAGTCTACTAGCAGCCTTCTGCAGTGTAATCATATACATCCCATCATTTTTGCCATATTATTAATACATGGGCTATGAGCAAGCCCTGGACCCCACCCACACACGAGGGGAGAGTATCACATGAGGTTATGAACACCAGGAAGTAGAGGTCAGGGGGGCTACCCTGTCTTTCCCTGCTACAGGTTGTTCCCCAAATCAAGCCCAGCCTAAAAGGATTAAGGTTTGACCGAATGTGCCCCCGAAGTGAATTTTAAAGGATGAGATTTTTGGAACAAAAGCAGCATGGCTGAAATATGTATAAGCTCCCAAGATGACCACCTTGAATGGACAATACCCATCTCAACCAGAATTTATATCTTATCTTGCTGTTTTATGCCAGTTGTATTATTTCATGGTCAGTTTTCATCTATTGTGAAACTAGAAAGATTTTTCTTATAATCCACATTTGTTCATATACTTCATGTAACACCTTGGCATTCTGTTTGGTATGAACTTTCCCTTAAAGGCCTGTTCAGGCTAACAAATAGGTTGACTGAAAGTTGTTTTTATGATGTAACAAACCTTGGATATGACCTCTCATTATCTAAAGGGATCTGAAAAGAAAAACCTGCCTTTATCTAAATTTCCTTGATTTTGTGGGTTCACGGTTCTTAATTTACTGCACAATAACAGAAGCATCTGCTTCTCTTTGGCTGCGTAGACCTGTGGGAGTCTGTGCTAAACAGCTCCAATATCCTTTATTATAATCAGATACCATCACCAGGCTTTGTGTATTTATTCTTAGACTAGTCAAGTGCAGTAGTGAGAAGGGGAAAAGTAGTGAACAATCAAGTGAGATAACTCACTACTTTTGGACCAGCCGGGCATTTTGTATTGAACTTTACATCATGGATGTGGAGCTGTGTCATGTGTGTTCACATATGTGATAATCACCTTGAAGAGAATGACACACACAATTGTCACAAAGAAGCTGAGACTTGATTAACACATCTCCAAAATACAGTCCCAGGGCATAAGGTCCTCTTAACTTTGGGGTATAAGGATACTAGAAAATCAACAAATCATAGGCATAAACATCTATTAACTTAGCCTGATCAAGACAGTTTTTAGGTTATGCTTGAATAAGGGAATAAGAGGTTGCAGCCAACCACCTAAAAAATGGAAGTGAGCAGGAAGGGTCTTGCTCAGTTTCTACTCCTTAGAAATTGCAGTGAGCCCATACTAAATGCATTTGGATGTTGTGTTAGTTCCCTGGAAGAAAATCTTCTGTGAAGATTTTTCAAAACTCTGATCCATTCCCCAGGGTTTGTCAGACATGTTATTGATTCATTATTTTCACTTCATTTGAAGCATTATTCATCTACGACTTCGGTTTGCAGTTGAGTTCTGCTGAGAATAAAATGAGCAAAACGTTTCTACTTGAACTTCATTTTTCTTTGGATATTCTCGATAGCACCAACAGAACCCGGAACATTTTTGTCCCAAGCAAGTATATGCCTGTTGGTATTGAAATCTGAAATACACATCACTGAAACTTTGGATTAGGGTAGCACATGCCAGCTGTATAAGGCAACGTATAAGTAAATCCAAGGTTTCTTATAAATATTTTTGCTTTGGCAGATTCATAGTATTAGGCTTATACTTAAAAAAAAATCATGTTTTGGGAACAAGTCAGCTCGAGACCCAAAAAGAGAAAAATTCTAACACTATCTGTGACAACACAATTGAATAACAAAAGATGTTATCCTCACATTAGATTTTAGTCCTATGTTTGCCCTTAACTCGATATAGGACCTTGGGGAGCTCACTTAACCCCAGACTTGAATATTATATAAAGGCTTTTTGGGATCTAGAATCCCATAACTCCCACGGAGACAGGGAGGTGGCAACCTTTTATAAACAGATTGTAACATTTCTAACCTCTGCTCTTCTGGTATTTTCAAGGGACAGCTGAGGTCACGTTGTGCTGACTCCTGTGAGCAGGGGTGACAAAGGAAATATAGGGATGATAAAAGGATGAATAGTGAGTCCCAGACTGTCAGAGGAAAAGTGTTATTGATAAATTCAGCCACCTTTATTGAGCATTTTCAAGCATGGGGCACAGTGCCTGATATTGCAGAAAACGTAAGGAGGATTAAGACATAGTCTCTGCCTTAAAAAGGCTTACAAGATAGAGGAAAAATGAGTTGATAAATAAATAAAATAACCTGAGGCAAAGCAGGATATGATTATGGCCACAAGGAATATTCAGATCAGGTATTATTAAAATTTACATGAAATGGTCACGTCTAGTTTGAAGAGGATGAGCCCAGAAAAGCTTTCATTAAAAACTGACATTTGAAATGAACCGTAAAGGATGGAGAGGAATTTGCCTGATGAAAATGGAGGGAAGGGAGCTCTAAGTAGAGGGAGATGGATAAGCCATGGTTTGAAGATGGGAAAATGTGGGCTTTGGGGATAAAATCGAATAGTTCCATTTGGCTGGATAGTGGGCAATTGTGTTGAAAAAGTAGGCATTGGGCTCATGACTTTATCCACAACAAAGTTATGGCAGCCCAGATAGGTTCTGTGATTGGGCATTCTGGCTTGTGCAGTATGCTAGCCCTCTGAGACAAACTCATTTTCATCTTTATGCCGCTAGGATGCATTTTAAGGGTACAACAGCCATTCCAGCAATATCTTATCTTTTGCACTGACCCTGTGTAGTCACACAACCTTTATTTGTATAATGCAATGCTTTCTCACAGCATTAGAGAAACGTCTAACATCTTCATTACCCAACAACATCAAGCACCATCCAACATTCATTTTGTCAGGAGCATTAAAAAACCTTCAAGGCCTCTATGTGGAGAAAACCACTCTCTGTTTAGCATATCCTCTTGAACATGAAAATGGTCTGGTTCTCAAAGGGACCATTTCCAAACCAGGCTAAAAAATGTAGCATCTCTTTTATTTTTATCACTCTGATGGCTATCATCTTCACATCCCTTTTGGGCTTAACCATCCTTTAAATATTTGTCTTGCCTTTTTTGGAGCATTTTTTTTTTTTTTTTTTTTTAGCATTACTGAATTCCATGCCAGCTGCCTGTGTTATCAAAGACCACATAATGGCATATACAGAATGAGCAGCTCTTATGCAATTTGCCTTGTCCTTGTCAATTGCAAGCAGGACTCTCATGAATTATTTAAACTCCTACTGTCCTGGAGTGAGCCCAGTAGTGCTTCAAGTATTCATAAGGAAGTCTCTCAAAACTTGCCTTAAAGAATCATACTCTCAGTGGTAGTGAGTGAAGTGAAGTGGCAGTAGCAGTTGTAGGATTGAAATAAACATTGAGCCAAAATCCTGAACGGAGGCTCCTGGGAGACGTGGGCATTTCTGTAGCCTGTGTCCATTGGTATCTAACTTCAAAGCACTTTTTGTATAAGGAAGAGGCTGGTCAAGTAGGAGCAAAACAAATGTACAACAACAACAACTTTAACAACAAGAAACATTTACCAGGTGCTTATGTGTCAGGAACCAGCCATGATATGGTTATTGTTTTCATTTTTTCAGATGAGGAAACTGAAGCACAGAGAGATGAAGTCACTAATCCAAGATCACACAGTTAGCGGTAGAGCTGAAACAGTTTGTTCCAAGGGCAGAGACTTTGACTTTGTCAGTAGAGCTGGGATGGCAAGCATGGAGTGGATTTCTAAGGGGTCGTGTGTTGTAGATGTGGCCGATGCTGTAGGGCTGCGTTCAGATCTCCTTGAGGGACTGAGACACTCATTCCCCCAGCTCCTGGGAGTGTTGGCAGCTGGTAACCCTCAGCTGAGTCCTCTGGCCATTGCTCTCAGCAGAAGAAGCCACTTCACCTGAGTTCACACCCTCTCCCTGGGGCAGCCGGAATCCGAAGACTTGTCTAGGGGAGGAGGGGAGTATGAAGGCCCCGTCCCCTTGCCTTAAGGCAGGACAGCTCTGCAAGACTATCTCAGCTCCACAGCCCTACTTGGGGTCTTGGGATCAGCTGCCTGGCTATACTTCCTTCCCTCCCCCACAGGCACTGAGGCCCAGGGCTCCTCCGGTAATCTTCTGGGTTCCCATCTCTAGCTCTGAAGACTCTGATATCCTTCTGGCACTTTGAGCCCTGTGGCAAGAGGGCTCACACCTTGAGAATGAGTGTCTCATCCTCGGCACTAGTGACATGTTGGGCCAGATAATTCTTCGTGGTCGGGCTGTCCTGTGCATTACAGGGTGTTTAGCACCATCCAGCCTCTGTACACTGGATGCCAGTAGCACTCCTCCCCTTCAGTTGTGACAATCAAAAATGCTCCAGACATTGCCAAATGTCCCCTGAGGGCAAAATCGTCCCTCGTTGTGAATCATTGTTTTAGATCATTAATGCTTTCCTGTATCCATATCATTTGACTTTTTGGAAAAGGGTCAAAACACTTCTGCTTTTAACATATAGTAATGTTGAAACATTTAATAACATTCCTACTTATTTTTGATGTAGGTAGACATTACATTTCCATATAAAGATGTTTGACATATTTTTTACAATGGCCATTAATAATGCTATAAACCACTACTGAGCATAGTAATTAAAGAGATGTAACTATTTCTCCCCCCTTTCTTTGCTTGGTAAGGCCTCCAGAGAGAATACTGTTAGAAAGACTTTACTAGGTTATGGAAAAATGGAGGTTCTACTGGATACTGATGAAAGAGCCATGCTTCAATAGTAAATCCCATGATTAACTCTACAACTTATAATAAATAAGAATTAACTGAAATATATTAAGAAGTCTTAGGTGTTTCCAAGGCCAATGTTAATAACAAAGTCCAAGGTGAGCCCTTTTCAGAAACAAAATACAGAAAAGATTATATGGACACCAGTCAACACACACTCTCAACTGAGCGTCAGCTTGCCCTATTCCTTGGCCTGTTCTTGGCTACGTTTCTCTCCCCTCCTTCTAAACAATGTGTGCTGGGAGATGCAAAGTACTTTAACCTAAACAAAACATAATGGAGGAAGGAAGCAACCGGGAAAATAATAGTAATCAAACGACGCATTCCCAAGGTTTTGGATTCTCCGGGGTTTTGAATGATCAAGCCATGGTGCCTTCCTCTAGCAAGGCAATTGTGAGCTGGCTGGGGGGAAAGTATTTGCTGCCTTAGAAGCACAGAACCACTCAGAGAGAATGAAATGCCTTTTGTATCCAAGGAACAAACAGTAGTTAGCCTCTCAGCATTTAATAGTCACAGCAGCAAGGTGAAGATTACCAGAGAAAGCTGAGAAAAATATTGTAGGACTTGCCTGGGAAACCTCAATTATCAGGGCTGTTTGGATTACAGAAAAAGGAATTAATTGTTTTCTGAAGAGTGGTATTTTCCTTTCTTTCATTATTCCTTCTTCCTTGTCTTTTACTGGTACCCATTTCTTGTTGCTCCTTTCTTCTGTTAAACATGCACACGCATGTGTGCACACGACACACACAGACAGCCACACGCACAGAGTGGAACTTTTGCTGACTCTGAATTTCCTTTCTCAAAACCTAGGGAGATAGAAACGCATCTAGTCTTTATGCAAGTTCTCGCTGCTCCAGATGAGCTCTAGCTTATCAGATATCTTTCTGTCTACCCATTGCTCACTCCTGTCAGCTCAGTTACAAGAGAGCAGGAATTCGAAGTGTTTTTTTAAAATAAGACTTTCTATAGGATTAATTTTCCTCCATGATGAGAGTATTACATACTCACCTTAGAAAAATTTGAATTTAAGCAAAAGAAAGTGGAAAGGACCAAGGGGAAAGGGAGTGAATGAATGAGACTGAGAGAGAAAGAGACTGAGGGGAGAAGAACCTATGTCTGTTTCCATCACCAAAAGGTGCTACCAACAGGCCTCTGATCAATGTTGTATGGTACAATGTTTTTGCTGTTGTTATGTTGGAAGCTCCTTGAAGGCCTAACTGCACTTATCTTTGCCTCCTTTGTATTCCCAGCAGAGCCGAGCACAAAGTAAGAGCTCTATAAACATTTGTTGAATGTTACTTAATTTTACTTTAATTGTATGTTACTTAAAATAAGCTAGTGCATAAAAAGAATTGGCCAGCAACAGGTAGGGTCATAGAACGCTGTAACCAATCATCGTGGCTAACCCTTCATTTCATCGAGGAGGGACATCAAGAGTGCGGCTGTCTAGGGACTTGTCCAAGGTCTGAAGTGCAGAGCCGGGGGACAACCCCACCTCTTTTTGAATCCCAGTTCTTTCATAGTCAGTCATTTATAATCTGAAATCCTTCTGATTGAGGTTTATCAGAAAAGTCTAACAATGTTTATTTAAAGTCAATTTTCCAGTGGTTCACACCTGTAATCCTAGCACTCTGGGAGGCTGAGGCGGGAGGATCACTTGAGCTCAGGAGTTCGAGACCAGCTTGAGCAAGAGTGAGACCCCATATCTACTAAAAATACAAAAAAATTAGCTGGACAACTAAAAATAGAAAAAAAATTAGCCGAGTGTGATGGTGCATGCTTGTAGTCCCAGCTACTTGGGAGGCTGAGGCAGGAGGATCGCTTGAACCCAGGAGTTTGAGGTTGCTGTGAGCTAGGCTGATGCCACAGCACTCTATCTGGGTGACAGAACAAGATTATATCTCAAAAAAAAAATAAAGTCAATTTTCTCTTTTAAACTTTCAGGAAAGTTTGAGTATAAAGGCAACATTTATCTTTGAATTCCTCTTTATCATTGGTTTTAAGTCCTGATAGTGCATTCCATTCACTCTTGGGGATTTAAATACAATTCAGATGCCAGGCCATTACCCAGATTTCCTGAATCAGAATGTCCAGCACTGGGACATTGATGTTTTAAGAAAAGCTTCACAGGTGATGCTGATATTCAGTTATGTTGGGGACCATTGCTCTGGACAGTATATTTTCCTTCCTTGACAGTACTTCTAGAGTCCACTGCCCAGTGAGCTGAATTTGATGCTTTTACTCTATGTGAAAATGTCACACACCAGGATGGAAAATTATTAGTATTTATCAAAGGAAATTTTTTTTATTTTTTTTGACATCAACAAATACTGACTTCCGAAATTTAATCTCCTCTCTTTCATTATAATAGAATTTTATACTGCATTATGTGGCTACTCAGAAAAAGACCATACTTCCCAGCCTCCTTTGCAGCTAGCTTTGGCCATGTGACTTGGTCTGGCCAACGGGATCTGAGAGGAAGTAGTATATGTAAATTTGTGTTGTGCCTTTAAAAGGAAAGAAGCTGCCCTCCCTCTCCTTGCTCTCCTTCCTACTGGATTCATACCAACTCTGATACAGACTATTACGTGGCTAAGAAATAAACATCTCTCTTATTTAAGTCCCTGTCTTTTTGTCCTTTGTTACAGTAGCTCAATTAGTGCAACAGGCTGATAAAGTCTAAATTATAACCCTGCATTTCCTGGATCTCATTTCCTTTGCTTATTGCCCATGACATAACACAAAAAGAAGTCCTTCAGGGCTGGGACCAAGTCTCAGGCATTCTTTCTAGTTCTGAATGCCTGGCACTGATAGCCGCCTCTACTTACTCAGTACCTATATGTTGACCAATGTCAGTTTGTCCACACTCCAAAGTAGAAAAAGCGATATATTCAATTTCATTCTAAGACAACTGTATGAATCATAGAACAACACAGTGACTGAGACTGCCTATTCTTGAAAATCCATATTCTCGCCCTCTGGAACACACAGCTTAATCCTATTTCTCAGCCTTCCCTGCAGTTAGGTGTGGCCATCTGACTGATTCATTTTATTAGAGCGATATATCTTCAAATTTCCTTACCTGCTTTCAAATGGTTTTCCACTCTAACTTCTGTTTCTATTTTTTACTTCCCTACTCAAACAAACTTCCCTTGAATTCTACCAAAATTGGTATTCTTAAAATCAACCTCATGCTTCCTCCAAATTGAGAAACCATGTTTCCCTGCCTTCTGCCACCCTACCACAACCTTCCAACCGTGTCCAACATTCATCCTGAAGGTTGCATTTAGAGAGAAACTGTTGATTCAGAAAAGTAAGGTCACACGAATGCGTATGCTTCCTGCTTCAAATTAATTTTTCATCGTTCCTTTCTGTGGTATTGTTTTTATAGACTTCTTATTTCCCGCCTGTCTTGGGCTGCATGCCACATTTCTGGCCTTGGGAAAAGTATGCCTGAAAGAGCATAGAAATATCTTTTATAACATTCTGCTTTCCCTGACAGCATAATGCCAGCTACAATCTTTGTTTCTGTTTGTTCTTTAATTGTCCTTAGACTAGAAGCATTTGTGTATTTGTAGCTTGGGTGTCCTCTTTCATTGTCAGATGCCAATTACAGCATGTGTCAGTGGAACTGAAACTAAAATATGTAACCAATCAATGAGTGCTCATTAACAGAATTGCAAGTGCAAAACTTGAAGCATAGGTGTCCTTTTCTAGAGGCTTATTTCTTCGCAAAACAAAAGATCAACTGTGTAAGAAGGTACTCATGTTAATGCCCAATGTACAGTTTTGAATGTCAGATTCTCACAAAGGTGGCCTTCAAAAGTCATTTTCTCTGTATACAGCTTAATTTTGTCAGAGTGTAGATTTACCTTGACTTGCTGCTAACAGAGCAATCTCAACTCTCTAATGTGGCCCACCTCAATCCAGGCCACTCCCACTAGATTGCCTTCACCTCTGCCGGAGTGTACTATCTGTATTAGTCAGGGTCATGCGGGCTCCTGTAACAAGCAGTCCCCAAAGGCATCACGATCCAAACGCAACAGAAGTTCATACATTTCTTACTCACTCAACAGTCCAAGTGGGTGCTCTTGGTGGTGGGTGCTCTTGGTGGGCAGGGGAGCTCCCCTCCATGAGGCCAGTCAGAGAATGAAGCTGATGGCACTCTGCATCTTCAGTACACAGCTTCCAGGGGTGCCCCGGTCATCTTTGCTCCAGCCAGTTAAAGGGTAGACAGAAAGCCCATGTGGGAAGTTTCTGGGCCAGGCCTCTCAGTCATCTGTCCATATTCCATTAGCTAGATTTCTTTAGTCACGTGGCCACACTGAGCTGCACGAGAGTTTTAGGAAAGATAATCTGACCGAGTTTAGGGGGAAGAAGCAATGGGTATTCATGAACAGTTGGTCGTCTCTGCTACACACCCTTCTGTGACTCCGTCCTTTTGCTCACACAGCTTCTTTAGCCCACTCAGTTTTCAAGATCCAGCTCAGAAGCAGCCTTCTTGTCCCAGGCTCCTAGTTGCAATGACTTATTTCTTCCTCTACCTTCCATTCTGAACCCTATTATGGCCCCTATTGAATTCTCCCTTGTGCTCTGGTTATTTAATAGTTTTTTCTACATTGGCCTTACTCACTCAACTGCAAGCTCCTTCAGCAAACCACCGTAGCGTGGTGGGAGAAGGCAGAGGTGTGGAGTCACAGGGGCCTGGATTTAAGTCAGCTGTGCTACCTTTTAGCTGTGAGGCATTGATCAAGTCACTTTCTCTTCTCATTTTCCTCTTCTTAAGAACACTGTGAATACTGTGGAGCGTAGTAGGATGGGTTAACTGAGATAACACTTGAAATTTCCCAATGGGATCTTGTAATAATAAATGCTTAATAGATGTTAATGTTGCTGCCTTTTGTCTTTTTGGCAGTGATTTACCCTTCACTGCTGTTTAAAAAGTGTAGATGAATTGAGCTCTAAGTCAAGTCAAGGGTGTGACCTCCTGGTACATCCAGCATGGGTGGCAGAGGCCAGGACAGAACCAAGCCACTTGGAATAGCGTCAATATGTTGGCCAGGCAGGCATTCATTCACTCGGCTCTGGAGGACTCATCGGCTGCTTAACGAATTGTGTTAACTCCAGCCAAGCTTGCAGCTGCCTCAGACGACCTCTGAGAATTGCTTTACACCAAGCAATGGCTGCTTCGCTGCAGATAAGGCCAGAGGCAGCAGGCGCGGCTCACACCAGGGCTGCCCCAGGTGACCCACTTAAGCTCCCCCACGAGCTGCTGGGGCATCGGAGTGAGAAGAGAGTGGTTAGGGGAAATTAGGTCCCAAGAGAATGGCCTAAAATGTGTCACAGATGATTCCACTCTGTATCGATTACTCTGATGCCTATTCCTGTTCAGGCACGTTGGGAAGTAATATTTTAGCTTTGGCCGTTCGCCTGGGTGAGGTGGAGATAAGAGCAAGGGGTGTAGATTTTTGTTGGAGTATGGTTCTTGCATTTTCAGTTCTCTGGAGAGGGGCGGCCTGGGCTGAGGAGCTGTGTGGAACAGCGGTTGAGAACAGACCCCTGGAACCCCCTGATTTGAATAGCACCCTCACGACATTTTTTTCAGCTTTGCGGTATAAATGACAAAAATTGTATATATTCAGGATGTACAATGTGACATTTTAATATATAAATATGTTGTAAAATCATTACCACAATCAAGCTAATTAACATATATCCACCACTTTACATAGTTACTTCTTTTTTTTGTGATGAGAATACTGAAGATTTACTCTTTTGGTAAACTTCAAGAGTACAATACATTATTATTAACCATAATATATAGTCACCATGCTGTACATTAGATCTCCAGAACTTATTCATTCTGTCTAACTGGAAGTTTATATCCTTTGACTGATATTTCCCCATTCCTACCCCACTCCCCCAGCCTCTGATAAGCATCAGTTCTGCTCTCTATTTCTATGAGTTTCACTTTTTTAGATTTCACGTAAGTGAGATCATGTTGTATTTGTGTTTTTGTGTCTGGCTTATTTCCCTGAGCATAATGTCCTCCAGGTTCATCCATGTTGTTGCAAATGACAGCATTTCCTTCTTTTTAAAGGCTATATAGTATTCCATTGTGTATATATAGAGTACATTTCCTTTATCCATCCATCCAGCCATTGATGGATACTTAATTGATCTTGGCTATTGTGAATAGTGCTGCAATGAACATTGGAGTGCAGATACCTCTTTGACATACATAGTTTCCTATGTTCACTATATCACTTTATGACCATGTGTACCCATAATTTAGCTCCCACTCTTAAATAAGAACATATGGTGTTTGTTTTCCCATTCCTGAGATACCTCACTTAGGACAATGGTCTCCAGTTCCATCAAAGTTGCCTCAAAAGATACTATTCCATTCTTTTTTACAACTGAGTAGTATTCTGTGGGGGGTGTGTGTGTGTGTGTGTGTATTATATGTTATATTTTCTTTGTCCACTTATTAGTTGATGGACACTTATGTTGATTCCATATCTTTGTAATTGTGAATTGTGTTGCAATAAACATTCAGGTGTAGGTGTCTTTTTGATATAATGGTGACTTTTCATCTGGGTAGATATCAGTAACCCCCTTTTCTTGTCTATTTCTCCCTTATGGACTGGGAATGTTGATCCTATGCCTGTCCCACCATTGTTGTGGAAGTAGATAGCTCATTTTGATTTCATAGGGTCACAGCTGGAGGAATTTGCCTCAGGACAAATCATCTTTGAGTCTCACCTATATCTATCTGATTTAGATGAGACTCTGGACTTTGGACTCTTGAGTTGATACTGGAACAAGCCAAGACTTTGGGGCTATAGGAATGAAATGAATGTATTTTGCATGTGAGAAAGGACATGAATTTGGGGTGGGGGACTAGGAGAGAATGCTATGGTTTGAATGTCCTCTCCAAAACTTGTGTTGAAATTTAATTGCCAATGTAATGGTATTGAGAGGAGGTTCTCTAAGAGGTGATTAGGTCATGGGGCCTGTGCCCTCATGGGGGGATTAAGTCCATTATCATGGGAGTAGGTTAGTTGTTGAGATAAAAACAATGAGTTTGGTCTGATTTTCTCTCTTTTTGTCTCACACACTCACTGCCTTTCTGCTATGGAATGACTCTTGCCAGATGCTCTTAGACTTCCCAGCCTCCAGAATTGGAAGGAATAAATTTCTTTTTTAAATAAATTAACCCATCTGTGATATTCTGTTATAGCAACACAAAATGGACTAAGACAAGTTCAGACCTGTGTGGTGGGTTACATGTGTGTGTAAAGTAAAGCCAAATCTCAGGAAGGATGTTGTGCTTTAGAAAGTCAAGAGAGAATTTATCACAGGGGAATCCAGAGTCTGGCTTGACGAGGAAGACAAGATTTTTGAAGGTTAGAGAGGAGCAGATGCCAGCTACGGGATGGTGGCTGATAATCAACGCTATCCTGCCCGGCTGTTGCTGCAGTGCCTTCTTGCCTAGCGGAGAAAACAAACTGTTTGTAAACTGAGAGATGCATCAGGGTGCAGGAAGTCCTACTGTGGTACCCTCAGATAGAGCTTACCATAGAGGAGGGAGGTCCTTTCAGTATTACAGGAGCCTGCGGAGTCCTCACAGGGCATTGAGGGATGAGGGACTGGTTTCCACGGTGACCAGCAGAGGTGTGGATCTAGCCCAGGGTAGCTAAAGAGGATCCCACCAAGCAGTTGAGGCCCTCTGGGCAGGGTGAGTTACTAGCGGTAGCCAGGGTGAATTCATGACACAGGTCGGGTTGCCTGGAAGCAGATGCCAAGGTGGAGTTTGGTCTGTAGGATGTTGATGAGGAATCAGCAACTGTGGAAGGAAGGGGGAGAAGTGGGATTGGGCAGACAGAGAAGTTAAACTTTGATGTAGGCCTGACAAAGCGTCAGCCAACCTCTCTGGGCACTCTAGATTGCATGTGTCCACTAGAGTGTTCTGACTGGGCTGAAATGGTGGGAGCTTTACTTATCTACCTCTGTCAGTCACTGGGTGGGGGCTGTGCTGAGAAGGGACGCCTCTGGGCCGTGCAGCTGTGTGTAGCTGAGGCAGACTCAGAAAGAGTGACCACTGGGACAATCCCCCTTTGAGTGGGGATCTGGGTGACACATCTCCATGTCCACCATAGCTCATACAGCCATGGAGGGGGATTCTCAGAGATGCTGGGGGAAGGGTGGGTGGGAACTCTGCCAAGACCTGGTGTTCCTACATTAGCAAGATGGGCTTTGGAGCTGATGAAATGTGTGCAATTAATATTAATGTGACCTTGTTCATACTCACGCCTTGGCAAGGTCTGGGGACATTCAAATTTTTATATGTTGACTGTATAGTTTATCATAAAAATAATAGAAATAATGAAAAAAAATGAGCTAAAATTTCACCACCCTCTCTATTCCTCTGCTCCCTTCTGGTCTTTTCTCAGATCTGCCAGTAACTTTCATAGAGTTTGGTTTTATCTTATTTTTATGCTAATTCAAGGAGTTCGAGCTGAAAGTCTAGACACAGTGTGGGTAAAGCGGTCTGGTGCTAATGAAAGGGGTGTAACGTGGCCAGCGCAGACAATGAGACACAGCATAGATCCCTGCACAGCCCAGGCGTTAAGTAAAGAATCGGCTGGAGGAAGTACTCTCATGGCTCTGACTATGAGCTCCACCCCCCCTTTTAGAGAAATTAATCTTTATGATTAAATGGGGGTGTTGCCATCGAGAGCAATGTTCTTAATATCTCACACCAGCCTGATTCTTCTGAGTCATCAGTACAATTTCCCTGAGCTTGTTAGTTTTTGCATGTTTGTCTTACAACAGGCAGCTGCATTTTGGGGTTGATTATTTGCATTTTAAAAAATAGGCCACTCACACTGCATTAAATTTTTATAACTACTGTGTTCATTGATCAGATCACTCTGTTAGTGGTTACTATTCCAGCTGTATATTTTAATTACACTTGAACAATCAGCCTTTCTCAGTACTTGAGTAATTTGCTGAGTTTAATTTGTCCCTTTGTTTAATTCCGACTTAAATTATTTCATTATTGTTGGCAGTCCTGTATTACACACTCTTCCTGATCTTTTTAAGTCAATTTCCTGGGGTTTTAATTATGTAGAACCAGTCAATAAAAGTTGATACCAACAAAAGAACTATTGAGGCAAGTGATCATGAAGAATATATGCCCACAAGATGTATTTTATTAATGGACATCCTTAACATTTATGCCAAAACATGAACTAATTAATTCATATCATACCCCATAAGAATGGCCAGCAATTTTATTTTTTGTTTAGTTAATGACAAACTGTGGCACAGAGAAACCAGGCAAACTATTAAAAGCGGCACAGCAAGACTGAGGAAAATGATATGTGTGTGTGGATCATAGAAACATTAAAATAAATGATGTATGTGAAGACAATCAGAACTAACACTGACTGCTGATAAACATATATTTTTTCATGTTCAAGACATTGTACACTCTGGGAGGCTGAGGCAGGAGGATCACTTGAGCTCAGGAGTTGGAGACCAGCCTGAGCAAGAGTGAGACCCCGTCTCTACTAAAATAATAGAAAAAATTAGCTGGGCATGGTGCTGTGTGCCTGTAGTTCCAGCTACTTGGGGGGCTGAGGCAGGAGGATCGCTTGACCCCAGGAGTTTGAGGTTGCTGTGAGCTAGGCTGACGCCACGGCACTCACTCTAGCCTGGGCAACAGAATGAGACTCTGTCTCAAAAAAAAAAAAAAAAAAAAAGAAAGAAAGAAATTGCAGAAGGAAGGGACCTGCGCATCTAGTTCAGAGGTATCATACTGTCTGACTGTGAGCTACATTTGCCTCACAGACCTGTTTTCTGGAGTCCACACAATTTTATTTTTAATTTCTAATTTGTTATTATGCCTTTAAAAGGGCCATGAGCTAGCCAGCTACCCCCTCTGCTTGTTGTTTTGTATTTGGCCTGCTTTACACATATTTGTTACTTTCCTGATTCTACTGGACACTTGAGTTTTCTACACCTGATTCCTGTTTAATGCCTTCACTTTCAGCTAGAAAACTGAGATCCAGAGGGCTGAAGTTGGAAGGTACTCATGAAATCACTTATAGAGATCAGTCTAGCACCTTAGTTTCATGGATTTAGTTTAGTATATTTTCCATTACATAGAGCAGCCTCTATAAATTTCCTTCAGAGAATTAAAGCAAGACAAGTATTTCATTACATCTTTTTGGATTATGGAAATAAGGCCCTACAGCTACATTATAGATACACAGAGTACATCAGCAGTTTCCCATTGCTTAAAAAGCATGTTAGTTTGGTGTGGTGTAGAGAATGTTAGGAGCAAGTCAAAAGACAGCATTCCAGGCTCAGCTGTGTCGCTAACTAGAGGTTATCTGACTCCATGGGCTGTAGTTTCCTAAGGGTATTGTGCTAGCTGAGCTCTGAGTTCCCTCCCAGACTCAGAATCCCATGATTCTTTCATGAACTCCAAAGAGTACACAGGAGGCAGAGGAAGAGAAGCCATCTAATTAAAATGCCACTGTGCCAGGCTGTCCCTTGTCTTTGGGGAGCACTTTTGAGACTGAGTTTTAATGTCCTCACTCACCTTTACAGTAGGATAGGAAATTAAGAACTATGTAGTCTAAGGAAATGGTTATTAGTAAATATGCACATTAACACTTATATAATTTCTGGAAGGGACTAAATGGATAATTCAGAGATCTTCAGAAGCTCTGGCCTCTTTGAGTAGGGTGTTGCTAACCCACTGACTGGCATGTCAACTAGATCATGAGCTCCTTGAGGAAAAAGGCTCTTTTTCATTTATCTTGGTTTTCTGGGTGTTTGCCTGGTACATAGCAGGTGCTCAATAAATACTGAATGAATTTCAACATTCAGAGGAGGACCATGGAACCTTAGTGTTGGGAGGGATTGCAAATTTAATCCAGCCTCTGCCAAAGCTAAAGTCTCTACAGAACCTTAGGAGGATGCTCCCAGCTGCACTAGTTTACCTGGCCATTCATGCCATGAATATTCATTGAGTGTCTCTCATGGACCAGGAATGAGTCTAGGATGTAGTAGTTAACCAAGGAGATGCGGTCCCTATGCTAGAAAGCCTGTTATTTCTTCCCAAATATTACCAGTGACTAGGGTACACTGTGTGTGACAGTTCTTCATTCCACCAGTGGCCAAATCCCAGCTCTAACCATCTTCCTCTGGGAAATGAAACTCCCTCTTGGATGACACCAGCATTAGTTTTCTCTGAAACTTTCTCCACGTGCCCCGGCAGATTGCTCTAGGACCTTCAGTATTTCTGAACCTGTCTGCACTTGTGAGAGGATATTATCTCTCTGTCACCCAGCCTTCACCTTGAGCTCAGTTTCAGCCACTGTTTAACATCTCTTAAACTACCAGCATGTGGGGACTTACCTGCGCTGACAGCCACACTTCCCTTCAGAGCAACTGGCTTCACGCTTGGTTCTGGAGACAGCTGCAGGAGGTGACATTCTGTTTCCTGACTGGGCAGGAGCAGCAGTGATCTGTCATCCTTGGAAAAACTGCCCCGTGGCCTGCCTCCTGGAGAGTTTTCTTGCCCAAGAAGCAATTCAATCCTTTCTCCAAAGCCTTAGTGTGTACCTGCTTGAAAACTCATGTTTGAAATAGAAATTAAAGAAAATATGAGCATGAATGGGGAGCAATACTGCTGAAGGACGGGCTGAACCTGAACACAAAGTAAACAAAAAACATGTCCTATTTCAGGAATACTCTGTTCAAAATCTTCAACTGCCACCTGCATCCCCAAGAATTGCTTATCGACTCAAACCCGAGCTCTTTAGCCCGGCATCCTTGCCTCTCAGTGGTTTGCTCTGAACCTACCTTTCCAAAGTCGTCTCCCGCTAGCTGCCCCCGTAGATGTTTTGCTTTAGTTTAACAGAACCTTTCGCTATTAAACATCTTCTCCATTTTGTTCCTCCTAGTTTTTCTCTCATTTTGGAATTCTCTTCCCTGTACCTGCCCGACTCTTCCCTCCCATCTGAGCATGCCCAAAGCTACCAGTCAACTACGGCCCATCTGCAAAGCTACCTCCTCCATGCACCCTTCTTTAATTCATGATGGTTCTCCCTCTCCCCTGACTTCCTTCCAAGCTGGAAGTATCCTCTCCCTATTTTGAGTGTCTAGAGAACTTGATCTATGCTTCTCTTTCAGCGAGTACCTGCTTTTAAATCGAATATAATTATAATAGCCATTAAATGGTAATTACCCCAGGTTTAAGCTCCTTGGAAACAGTGTCCTTGTCTAATATCTTTGAATTTTTTTACAGGTCAGGTTGAGTGTTTTGCACTCAACAAATATCGAACACATTGAATAAATTACCCTCAGAAGATGCAGAACAGATACAAATAGCTAAACACAGCCATAACAAGTGGAGTCACTGTATAGGTTGGTCTCAACACATTTTAGCATTTAAAAAAAAAAAAAAAAGACACCTGTTTGGAATTCCCAAAAAACTTGGGAAAGCAATTTTAATTTTCAAAAAGCAGGCTCTCCAAAATATAACAAAAACAAGCAAGCAAATGAAATGCAAACAAAACCAAACAAAAAAGATTTACATTCGTTTGCAATACATATACAACCTTTTAAAATCATCTTTCCCCAGCTTCGTCTTAAAAAATGTCTCAAGGGCCTTCTCTGCCCCTACTGGGGCAGCCCATACTCTCCCAGCTCAGCCTAAGCGGCTCTCTGGGCTCCCTACATCCTCTCTGCTTTTGCCAATATAAATTTAACTGCACTTTTTGGCTTTTTCCAGTTTTCCCCTCATCTTTGCCCCCATTAGCGTCACAAAAGCACAGGAGTTGATGGAACTTAGTAAGCCAGGATGCCTCTGAGTGGATGTGAGTTAGGGAGTTTGTGGGTATCCCCCCTCCCCACTTAGAGAAGCTGTCATGGAGCCTTTAAATCCACCATCAAGCCAGCCCTGGGTGGCTGTTCTACTAAGGATTTCTGAGACAGGGAATTGCCAGTACTTCCTAGTTGAAAAAGAGCACGTGCGAGCTTGCTCCGGGGTTAGTGCCTGACAGCCTCTCGCGGAGCTGGGCCTCTGGACCAACCAACCTCATATCAGGTACGTGCAACAGCGGCCAGCCGGGTGGAAGCCGGTCTTGCTGCTGCCTGGCGGGACATCAGCTCCCAAGCTACAAGTGAGAGCGTGAAGTGCCAGCACCTTCTAAGCCATTTGTTACCCCGGGTGACAGGAGGCTGCCCCCTCCCCTTGTACGAGTTGACAGTAAGCATTTTTCAGCTTGTGCTTTCAGAATGTAACCAGTGTAGTATTTTTTATTCCAGTGCGCCTTGGCTTGCTTCATTTGCTTTTATGACAGTGCTTGGGTACGATTAAATGACAATTTAATGTGTATAATAACTCATTTAAAGTTTTAGCGAAGGCTTGAATGAAGGTGATGGGGTTTGAGCACATTTCTGAGCAAGCCATACAGTTTAAACCTAAGCCAGGGGGCAACTTAGAAACATGTCTTATCTTGGCAGAGAACGGCTCTAATTTCTACATTCTTTTCCTTCTCCTCTGTTCTTTTTTTCCTTGGTCACATTTAGTTCTACATCTCAATTGTGTAGGAAGGAACACTGGGGAGTCTGGGATTAATCCCTACCTTGTGGACTTTTATTTTTTCTTGAGATTCATAAGATATCTGAAAATTATTATGGGTCCCTGAAGCATGTCTTAGTCCAAGGCTCTATGAACCCAGAAGAGCTTGCGGGGCTCAGGGGTATGGGGCACAGACAAAGCCTCCCGTCAAAACATGAGCAGAATTTAACTTGTCATTTATTTGTCGTATGTATGTCTTCTGAGGATGGTGAGATGACATTCAGTGACTTACTTTGCCACCATGCAATGAGCAGCTAGTGGAGGAGAGGGAGGAGGGGAGAGTTTTCTGTCCTCTGCAGGAGATCCCAGCCTGAACCCAGGGATTTGGCAAAGGGGAATGAAGAGAATAGGCATTGCCACCACAAACCAATGATGGCTCTTCCCCTTTGCTGCCATTTGGGCTGACTGCTGTGGCCGTGGTCCAGGAGGAGTGGCGGGTGAGGACAATCCTGACCCAAGGCACATGTCTAGCTTTAAGCATTCTCCTGCAAATGCAAGGGAGCTGCATGGGCTGGAGGGTGGCTCTTTCCCAGGGCCAAAGCTTTTGGGTCTTAAGCTCTTAACATTCTGCTAATGACCAGGAATTGGTTTGAAAATTAAAGGTTTTTCTTTCTTTACCTTTTCAAACTTTTAAATGGCAATTCGTGTAGCACACCATATTTATAACAGTTTGCATGTAACTAATAGTAGGTCTCCTTAGGTGCAGAGCTCAGCTTGCTGGGAACCCGGGACACCTGCTCCTCAGCGGGGAGAACTGCCTAAACTTCAGCACAGACTGAAGCAAAACCGCTGAAATTTCAGAGCCACTGCTTTTCAACCTCCGCGTCCTTATACCTGATTCCAGGACCCCTGGGTTGTCTGCCCCAGGACACATTTTTAGATCCCTTATCTTTTCTTAACCGCTTTGTGCCAGAGGGAGTCTAAGCCATGCCAAGCTGGCATGGACAGAAATGACCCAGTTTCTAGAATTGTGGCCCACCAAGGCCATCTTTTCTTTCTTTTTAAATTATTACATATTAAAGTTGTGTTTTAATTCTTAAGGTAGTCAAGAGTGTGATTTGGGGGGAAAACAGCTTTTTCCCCCCTTTCATAACTATTTCATGCCTCTAGACCAATTAATAACGCCAATGTAATGATTTTCACTTGAGCGCTAGTCTGTGCTTTATTGCCAAGCAGAAGATTCTTGCAAAAGCGGGAGGAAGTCGGGTTTCAGAGACTTGTTTCCTTCTTCTTTGAGAGGCATCTGAACAGAGCTGTCTCAGCCCAGCCCAGTGTGGCGGGGTTGCTGGAACACCCCCTGGGTGTGAGCGAGCAAAGACAACAAGGCTGAGAGTCTCTCGTGGAAGCTTTTCAGATCCAATTGGAAATGAGTGTGTTAATTACAGATGCTTTTTTTGGTTGGTTTGTTTGTTTTTTGTCTTATTCCTATATGAAGAGGCAGTTAATTTTCACAAAGCACAACGACCATACTTTGGAATGTTAAGTTTTAGTCATTTAGTCATCTCAATGGCTGTTTTCAAAAGAGGTTCAAGAGATCTATGATACAGCATGGTGACTACGGTTAATGACCATATATTGTCATCATACCTTGTTCTTGAAAAATGCTAAGAGAATGGAGTGTATTGTTCTCAGCACAAAAATGATAACTATGTAAGGTGATACATTTGTTAACTAGCTAGATTTAACCATTCCATAACATATATATGCTTCAAAACATCATGTTGGACATGATAAAAATAATACCTACAACCTTATATGTCGAAAAAGAGAGAATGGATTTAAAGACAGGCTTGTTTTAAAACTCAAACAAAAAATTTGTGAAGAAAAAAAAAACAGAAAAAAAACCAACAAACAAAAAACCAAAAATATAGGCAAGGAGAGTGGTTTGAACATTCTGAGAATAACAGGGTAGGCAGAGCAACAGTAGGGATGCCACTTTGTAGGGCAATCAGAGGGAGAGCTGAAATCACAACCTCTCATTTATCCCCTGGTAATAATGCCCAGTGAATTGCAGGGTGTTTTCTGGCAAGAGTATTTGTTTCTGTAGAACAGGACTAGATTCGAAAATGCATTTTGGGTTAGCAACCCCATTTCCCCCTGACTCGGGGATAAGGGACTTGAATAGCACTTTGTGTGCGCTCAGTGGCTGAGCATGTGTGTGTGTGTGTGTGTGTGTGTGTCTATGAGCATGTGTGCACCCACAGATTTGGTGGCGGGACGGGAGAGGGCTACGCCGGGGGAATGCGGGAAATAGGTAGAAACAAATGCTCTCCCAGTGCTCTGGCTTTTGTTCCTATTTCTTTTTCCTGGTGCCCAATCCATGCAGTAGAAGTGAGGAAAGAGAAATGGGCACAAAGTGGGAGAATGGTGAAAAAAATTGGGGAACCGCAGGCATTATTTGTTCTTTGTCTTTATCACTAGAGCTCAGTATTTGACTCTGAAGGCTAAATTTCAATTCTTTTATAAAAATATCCAACTTAATTTTAACTCCTGTCTTAGAGGACTTCGCTCAACGCTAAACATTTAATCCAATCAAGATTATGCTCAGCTCGGCTTTTGGTCCTTGCTGAGAGCTCTATTGAGTCATTTATTAACCCAGTGACTTAAATGGAATTCACTGGCCGGACACAAATCTAAGGGAGAGGAGGAGGTGAGGCCAGGCCGGAAAGGGGAAGAGAGTGGGCTTATTTCATCTTGGGGACAGAAGGCCCTGGACAATGTAACAATGGCCTCTTGACCTAGGGATGTTTATTATGAGAAGGATGGAGACCGCTGTTGGCCATCAGCGTGGGGTAGATGCATAGTTTATTATATTATTCTGTTGAGTTTTATCAACAGTGTCGAGGCTGTTCCTGGTGGAGGAGAGCTTGCCACGTGGGGGATGTGTCCCTTTGTGTTGGTGGAGGCCTTTGAAGAGAGAGAGTCCCCTTCACTACTCACTGCAGAAGCAATCACTGCTTGCTCACCAATGAGTGGCTCAAATGCCCAACCTAGCCCTTTGGTCCCACCTGACAGGGAACTGTGTCCCAGGAAAGCTGGCCCAGGTCATCTCGGTCCTGAAAGTGGTGTGGGAGAGTCTGGCTCCTGGCATGTGAGAGATTTCTGGTTCATACCGGGACAGTACCCCAGGTGACTTCTGCAGGTCTCATTTTCCTGATGATTCTTTTCCGAGCCTGTGACTTTTCCTGCCCATGGGAGGCGGGCACATCTGTGCGCCACACCCTCCCTTTTCACTTCTGATTATCTTCCTTTATTTTTGACACTTTCCGTCGTGTCAAAGGAACAAATAGCCAAGGCTCCCTTCTCGGTGCCAGGTCTACAAGCCATCTCGCTGTCAACGTGCCCCGTGAGATGCGGCCACAGTGGCTTGTCTGCATTCCAAAGGGAGATGTGACAAACTGGACGTGGGAGCTCTGAAGTCACTCAGTCAAGCACTCTGGCCCATAAAAGCACTGGATTATGGCGGTTAAATTCCCAACGTCTCTGCCTGGGCTGAGCCGCCAGAAACAGGAGCTGAGGGACTGGATGTTTACACGTTAGTCTTCAGCAGTAAACACGTTCCGGAGGGGAGGGATGTCTAGGCTTAAATCACACCATGTGTGTTATCCGTTAGTTTGAGCTAATCTACCTCTCTTTCAGGGAAGTAGGCTGAGTAGTTGTTTTCATTCGCAGAATGAAATGAGGAATTCACAGACCATCCCCTAAGCCTGGCAGCTGCTCCCCAGATTCCCTCAACAAGGCTCTCAGACCCGGTCTAGGTGAGGCGATGCTGGAGAAGGTGGCAGAGTGCCGCCGTCACCCTCCTTGCTGGAGGACAGAGCTATTGTACAGTTCCAGGGGGAAGAGCGGGGCTGAGATCCAGCCCGTGTCTCAAGACGATGTCGGCTTTGAGGAAGGGGTGCCTTCTTTTTTCTTTTCCAATTTGCAAACAGACACTGTCTGTTTGCCAAACTCTGCACAGGGTGACTTCTTCTTTTCCGCACACTGATCCCGTATACTGTAGTCCCCTTTCATCTGCAAGGGGCTATGTTCCAAGACCCCCAGTGGATACCTGAAACCTCGGATAGTACTGAACCACATATATACTATTTTTTTCCTATACATATATGCCTATGATAAAGTTTAATTTATAAATTAGGCAAAATACGAAAGGAAGAACCATAACTAATGAGAAAATAGAGTTATAACAACATACTGTAATAAAAGTTATGTGATTGTGATCTCTCTCATTCTCTCTTTGAATATATCGCTATTTTCGTACTATGGTTGATTGAAAATAACTGAAACTGCAGAAAGCAAAACTGCAGATAAAAGGGACCACTCTATGCTGCAACCCTTCTGCATCTGGCATCTAGGGGTCCCAGTGCGCATTGCAGAGCCAGCACAGGAGCTAAAGGAAAAGTTTAAGGCAGTCTATTAACTGGCAATCCACCCAGCTTCCCCCAATGGTGCCATCTTGCATACCCCTAGCAGTGTTCTATTTTTTTTGTGACTCCCCCCAAAGAATATTTTAAAAGCCTGCCCCTCCCAGGGGTCACGTTATTCCATTAGCACCAAAGTGTTTGACACAGTTGATTATGTAGGAATGTACTCGTGTTATGGGAGGGCTCGGAGGAAGCAGGACGAATGGAGGCAGGATGGGGGACTCTCACTTTTCCTCTTTCTTTTCTGTATGCAGGTCTCACAGCTGTCTGGTAAGGGGGGGATGCTCCGTTACAAAGAGAAGCAGAGTAAATTTCAGGAAATTGATACACTCCCACAAAGAGACATGCAAAGTAAAATGTCCCCCAAATGTAAATGCAAAGCATGGAGTGTGTCTTTGGGCTGTCTTCAAGAACCGCGCTTAACTCCGATTGCTACGGCTGCATCAGACTCATCTGATCCACGGGCCTTCATTCCACAGGGGCTCACACTGTTTTGTTTTCAAAGGGGAAAACGTATCTGTGTTTGCCCTCCTTTGCTTTGTAAAATTGAATTGCAGAGAACTCATGAATAATAGAAAGAGCACTAAGGACTGTGAAATTAGCACTGGCACGAAACAGAATTTCTAACACGGTAAATTCTGCCGAAGGAAGGCTCACTTCACCCTTCCCTAGACAGGAGTTTGGAAACTGGGGCATCTTAGCGTGGGAAGGTGGAATCAATTCTTTAGAGACCCGTTTTGGTTCCTGCTTTCAAGGGATGGGGGTGAATATTTTCAAATATTTTATGAAGATCTTCAAGGGTGGGAGCTATGGTGGTTTATGGTTTCAATGAGAATCATAGGTCAGATTGTGACATTTGTCCACGGGAGCTACCATCTTGCTCTAATAATAAAGACAGCTGACTTTTATTGAGCACTTACTATGTGCTTCACACACATTTCTCACATAATTTCTCAACTACCTTGCGAGCTAGGTATAATTATCTCCATTTTATGGATGCAGAAACTGAGGTTCAGAAAGGTTAAGTTGGACAGCTAGTAAGGGATGGGGCTGGATGCCAACCCAAGCCTGACTGGCTCTCAAGATTGCCCGTTTAACTGTCATAGCACTTCCTCGTCTTTATGTGTCCTCTGGCCCTTTGTCTGCAAAGCCTTCCTGCAACTTATGTGAGGGCCTCACGGCCCCTCTTCCTTCTCCCTTCTGCTTCCCCACAAGGCAACACCCTGCCCTGTGTGTGCTTCATGTTTCAGATCTTCTCCTGGTTGTCTTGGGGTAATATAGAATAAGCTAGGGGAAGAGGAGACATCCTACAGAGTGCACTTTATTGGGGCAAATAATACTAGGGGCTGTTTTGACTCTGTGGTCACCACAGCATATGCTTTAAAACTATAAAGCATGGTGTAAATGCATATGGTTAAGAGTCTGAGCTTTGGAATCAGACAGACCTGAGTTTCTTCCATTCATTCATTCATGGATTGCTTATTGATAACCTACTATGTGCCAAGCACTGCACTAAATGCTAGGTTTGAATTCCAGATTCACTACTTAACAGCAATAGACCTTGAGAAACTTGCTCAATCTCTTTAGTGAGAGTAATAATGGCTACCTCTGGGTTGTTCTAAGATTAGGAGCTGGCACAAAGTAGCTGCTCAGTAAATGGCATGATTAATAAAAGGACAAAAAAGTGGCATTGTTGGGCTAGTGTCTGCTTATATTACTTTCCCTTGGGACCATGTTTGCCAAGGTTTCAGCTAGCTGGTATGCATCACCAGAGCCTGGGAAGTTAATGTACTAAACCAAGATATTAGCCTTTGCAAAGGCATTTTAGAGAGATAATGACTTAGCCCAAAGCAATACCTAATTCTGGACCCTTGGCAGACTCAGTGGGAGTCATTCCAGCAAGGGAATTGTGCAGCAAACCATCGCCTATCTGTCTGCTGCTTTATCTTTGGTAACTGCTTTCTCCTGACAGATAAGAAGCTGTCTTGTGTATGATCAAAGGAATAGGTAGTTGCTTAGGAAATATGGATAAATTTATTTTAAATAATGAAAGAATTTCCATTTGTCCTTCTAGGCGTTAGTATCTCACCTCTATTTAATGCGCAGTGCACTGATGTTAGCACTTGAGGTTTTTCGGATGCCCTCAATAACACTACTTGGCTAATCTAATGTGCTTCAGCTAATGGGTTTTCTATCAGTGTTTATGAACCATCTCATCCATCCACCTTCCTGACAGAGAAGCCTATATATGCAGTAGGCCTGAGATACCCTATTTTTCCAAAGCAGCTAAATCTGTTTTAACACCAGCGTGTAGAATTTGGACTTCCATGGTGTGTTCTCTGAAAAAGAATGAAAGCTATTTTCCTCTTTCCGACAAATTCATAAAAGAATGAAGAATGTCTTGAAACAATCCTGTTCTTAGAATAAAGCTTTTTTTTTTTTTAGTCACAAAGCCTAATAGTTACTAATAGTAACTGTTCTAGCATGATTTAAGTTACTAGTAGGAAATAAAGTGAGATCAGAATGAATGCATGAAGATTAGTCCTGATAAAAGAATTCCATTACAAACCTTTTATTTTGACATGATATAGACTCACGAGAAGTTGCAAAGGTAACGCAGAGAGGTTCTCTGTTTACATCACCCAGCTTCCCCCAGTGGTGCCATCTCACCTCCCCCCGCGCCACCAATCTTGCCATCTATAGCAGTGTTCCATTTTTTGGGACCTCAGAGAATATTCTAAGAGCCTGCCTTTCCCAGGGGTCAGGCTGGATGGAGGTGGGTGGAATGCTGTCGAGCCACCATCTCTTGCCTGGGTTCATGCTGTGGCCTGCTTAGTGACATCGGCACACAATTCAATTCTCAGGACGGCAGTCAGAGCATTGTCTCACTGTCCTTCTCAACAGCCTCCGGTGGCTTCCATCTTACCCCGAGTCCCAGCCAGACAGAGCCTGACCGTGGTGGCAATGCCCAGTCCTATCTGGCCCTTGTTCTCCTGATTCCTATGTCCTGCCGGCCTCTCGGGCCCAGCTGGGTCCGGCCACACCTGCTTTCTCGTCATTCTGCTCGTCTCAACCATGCTGAGGATGCTCCTGGCGCTGGGGCGTTTCTTTCAAGTTTCTGCTTGCTCGTGGGTTGCCAGTGGTGACTTTCCCACTCTCCCCCTCTCTCTGCCCCTCCCTCGTTTTCCTTAACTCCGTTTCCTGCTTTATTTTTTATCGTAGGATTTATGCCCATCTCACATATTACCTATTTTCTTTTTTATTCATTTATTATGTCTCCGAATTTTTCTTTGTCTTTTTCACTGCGGAATCGCCAGGGTCTAGAAAAAGTGCCTGGTGCATCATCAGCATTTGGTGCATACATGTTGAATTCAAGTATGATCGTGGACGGATTCTTTGGTTTTAACTTTGTTAAATTTCCCTCTTTGTGTTTATCGAGAACAACAAAAATAATATCTTACTGTTGCATGGGAACTTAGTCTTAGACACTTTGGCATCTAAGCTATCGAACAGCAAGTATTCAAAATGTCTGGGGAACAGCAAAAGTCTATTTGGGATTCCAAATAAGTTAAAATTTGGGAATTGCTGTAAAAGAAACTGAAAGTAGACATCTGCATACTAAAAGAAATCTACATATAAATGAAAAGCACATTAAAGACCCGGATCAAAGGGTCCCCAGGAAGAGAAAGCAACTGGTTTGTAATCTTAGCTTCTTTCCCAAGTCACTTTGTAACTTGTAGGCAATTTTTCTAATCTCTGGGACTCATTATTTTTTTCTAGGGGGAAATGACTTTTCCCCCTTTCTTTACCTTATCATATTTTATCGTTTCAGTCATTTGCTTTGAGATCTTTAAGCTATGGCATGCTATTTGTAATGAGCTAAGGAAGGCACATGGGCTCATTTTAAATGTTCATTATTGTTAAAACTAATGCAGCGAAGGTGAACTCTCTCCCGGGGCTCCCGTATATCCATTGCTCAATATTGGTAAATATTCATAAATCTGCTATCATGGAAATTAAATAGAAAGTCTCAGAATTACTTTGGAGGCATAAGGAAGGTCCCAAAGAGTGAATTGGGAGGATGCATTTCATTTGCAGTTTTGGAATGGAGAAAGTATTCTTTTTGTCAGCTGACGGCATGCTCTACCCTGGAGAAGGATTCCAAGGGACCTCGCAGTTAGTGATCAAGGCAACACTTGCACAGTGGAGACAGCAGGTTCTGTCCACACTGGAGTGGGCAACTTCTTAGGAGTTCTCATCCGTAAAAAGACTGCTGGCACTGACCACATTTTGGATTGTATTTTAAGACTCCTCAATGACTTCTGCTAGTTTGAGGATTTTCTTTAGGCTAAAATGCATTTACTGCATCTAGTGGGAGAGGTGTAAACCCCACCCCCCAGGGAAGCCCAGCCCCACTCTGTAAAGACTTGATAAGCTAAGGGACTTCTGACTGGGCTCTGTTTTAGGGCACATCTTACTGCCGTGTTGTGGCCTCTCCTCCCTTCCCTTCCATCATCTCCCTGTGGGCAAATCCAGGTTCTGGGGTCAAGGGCAGAATGGTTTAATGATTCCAGTAAATTGATGAAGTTGGTGGTTTAATCAGAGGTTGTTTTCAGAGACAGACTCCTGTTCTTTAGAATCACTTCTTTAGAATCGCTCTCCTCTAGGAAACTAAAAGCATCAGCAGTATTTGCAGTTGTGGAACATCAAGGTCAGGAGAATTAAAAAAAAAAAAAAGCCTGAGAGGGCACTCTTGTCACTGGTTTCAAAGGAGCTAATTCTTAGGGTTATTAGCTGCCTCAATTTACAACGCTATATACTCTTGAACACCAAATGCTCATTATCAAAAATTAAAGAAGCGTGGAGCTGAGATTTGAATTATATTTTAGATAATAGATTTTGGAACATGCTTCATGTTGTTAAGAGTGACCTGACCTTATGACTCATACAGGTTTCCAGTGGGCATGGAATCTCAGTTGTAATACCTTGTTTCCACGGGTAGGAGAAAATCAAGGAAAAGAGCCTCTGTTTTTATTTCCCTGTGGTGTCTAGGAGCAGGCGGCACTGTGAGGCAGGCAAAGCTTGGCTTTGGAATCCATAGTCTCCACTCTCCTTGGGCTCTCTGTGTCCTCAGGTTTTATTCACCTTTTCTGTATTAATCTTGCCTTAGGAAAGAAACATAAGCCTCCTCAGTTTTGAAGGATGGACAATAGCTTAATGGATGTCATGCACTGAATTGTGTCCCCCAAAATCCATATGTTGAAGCCCTAACTCCCGTACCTCAGCATGTGACTGTATTTGGAGGTAATCAGGGTTAAATAAGGTCACTAGGGTGGTCCTTAATTCACTGTAACTGGTGTCCCTGTGAGAAGAGGAGATTAGGACACAGACAGCACACACAGAGGAGGGCCACGAGAGGACACAGGAAGACGACGGCCATCTGCAGGCTAAGGAGTGAGGCCTCAGCACAAACCAAACCTGCCAGCTCTTTGATCTTGGACTTCCCAGGCTCTAGAATTACGAGAAAATAAATTTCTGTTGTTTAAACCACCCAGTCTGTGGTGTTTATGTCTTGGCAGCCCTGGCAAACTAATGCAGTAAGGTTATAGGAAGTGAGACAAAAACGTTCTAACGGTGGGTTTTTAAGCTTCCACCATCTCTGTGGGGGATTTGTGGGGAGGGCAGCTGCACAGTGAGTCCGTGCACAGGGCTGGCCCACCGCAGTGACCCTCTGGCTGGTCTTCCCACCTGTGCTCTCCCCTTATTCCAAGTCAACCTACACATAAGGGCAAAGGAAAAAAAAACTTCATTAAATATGATTTTTGTCACAACAATTCTCTAAGCAAGGGTGACTGCCCATTATATACTGTCACCATCATAGCACATTTGTCTAATTTCCATCGTCCTTTCCTGACGCTTGAATTCTCTTTCACTCTGTCAACAACCTTCTGGTACTGCCATTTTTATGCCTGACAAACACATTTCTCATGATTCCCTGGGCTTTATTCTTCAGCCAAACAAATTATTGTCATGTCTCAGACTTGATTATAATGACTTCTGTGCCTCAGCCCTTGACATTTCACCTCCAAGATGCCTTCTGTCCCCTGTCCCAACAGGCCACATATCTTTCTCTGCTCAGCAAAATTTGTGTGAAAGCTCACTTCTCAGCCTGAGATATTCTGACCGTATGTATCTGTGGAGAAAGAAACTCACCAACTATTTTAAATAATTTTGTAAAGTATTTCTGGTCAGAAAAAAAATTCTTTAATTTATGTCTAAATTAAAGCTCAGACTTTATGGTTTAAACCCATTTGCTTTCTTTCTTCTTATTCTGTTTTCTTAGAATTATGAGAAAAAGGCTGTCACCCTCTTCCATTTAAGAGTTCTTTATGAATTTAAAGCTTATTATAAAATTGCCTTTTAACCTGTTCTCCAAGCTAAGTACTCTCAGTTTTTGTTTAAATCTTTTTCCTACTGTATATATTTTCCAAACTTTTAATTATTATCTGTACCTGTCTCTTTATAAAAAAAATCCAGGCAGAAATATCATATTTAATCAATTCTAAGTTGTACCATTTTCTCACATTTTAACATTAAATTTCAACAGTTAATAGGATTCATCTTACAATTGATGGCATCTTACCATTAATAAATGGCAACACTTTTTTTTTCTTAATGATAATTAAAATTAAGGTATGTCTTGAATGATCAAAAAAAAAAGGTAGAGGAACTAGATTAAAGGAGACTAAAGAAACACAACAATCAAATACAATATGTACTTTTTGATGAGATCCTGAATTTTTTAAAAAAGCAAATAGCAACGAGAGAAATTTTTTTGATGACTTGAAGGAATATGAATATGGTAATATTAGTCTGCTCTGGCTGCTGTAACAAAAGTACTAAGCCACAGATTGTGTGGCATAAACAACAGAAATTTATTCTCTCAGTTCTGGAGGCTGGAAAGTCCAAGAGCAAGGTTCTGGAAGGGTTTAGTTTCTGGTGAGAGCTCTCTTCCTGGCTCACACATGGCTGGTTTCTTGTGGTGTCCTTACATGGCCCTTTCTCTGAGCATGGCGGGGGAGAGGACAGAGAGTGCTACAGAGAAAGGGAGCTAGAGCAAATTCTCTGGTGTCTCCTCTTAAAACAACACTAATTCTATCAGATCAGGAATAAGAGTAATGTTCTATGACTGCATTTAACCCTAATTACCTCCTAAAGGCCCTATTTCCAAATTCAATCATCCCTCGGTATCTATGGGAGATTGGTTCCAGGAATCCCCGTAGATACCAAATTCCAAGGATGCTCAAGTCCCTTATATAAGGTGGTGCAGTTTCTGCAGATAACGTCTGAACATCCTCCTGTATACTTTGAATCATTTCGAGATTACTTATAGTACCTAATACAAGGCCAACCCATCTCTTCACTCACGAGAATTTGACGTAGTACCTGGAGTGTGGCAAATTCAAGTTTTTCTTTTTGGAACTTTGTGGAATTTTTTCTGAATGTTTTCAATCTGTGGTTGGTTGAATCCATGGATATGGAACCCATGGATACAGAGGGCCAACTCTACAGTCACATTGGGGGTTAGGGCTTCAACACATGAATTTTGGGAGGAGATAATTCAGTCTATAGTAAACTACATATTAGATACAATTACAATATAATGTTAAATTTCTTGGGTATGATAATAATATTGTGGCATTGTGCTTATGCAAAGGCTTGTCCTTGTTCTTAGGAGATGCCTGCTGGAGTGTTTAGGAGTGAGATATAATGCAACTTACTTTCAGTTTAGCAAAAAAATGTGTGTTTATGTGTACATACTAATACACATGCATACATGCCTACATAGAGCAGATGTAGTAAAATGTTAATGATCGAATTTACCTAAAATGAATTTGGGTAAAGAGGGTGAGTGTTTATTGTACTATACTTTCAACTTTTCTATGTGTATGAAAAGTTTCATAATAAAAAGTTGGGAAATACGTGAAAAAATAATGATAGATTCTCATAACTGAGGACATCTCAGATTTGATGATATTTGGTAAACCTTGTTAAAACAGAATTTTGTAAGATGTGTTGTTGGGTTGTTTTTGTTTATTTATTTATTTATTTATTTATTTTTTTTTTGAGACAGAGTGTCACTTTGTTGCCCGGGCTAGAGTGAGTGCCGTGGCATCAGCCTAGCTCACAGCAACCTCAGACTCCTGGGCTTAAGTGATCCTACTGCCTCAGCCTCCCTAGTAGCTGGGACTACAGGCATGAGCCACCATGCCCGGCTAATTTTTTTGTATATATATTTTTTTTAGTTGGCCAGATAATTTCTTTCTATTTTTAGTAGAGACGAGGTCTCACTCTTGCTCAGGCTGGTCTCGAACTCCTGACCTCGAGCGATCCACCCGCCTCGGCCTCCCAGAGCTAGGATTACAGGCGTGAGCCACCGCGCCCGGCCGGTTGTTTTTGTTTAATTTGAGCACCAGTATTCTACTAAGTGAAGTATCACAAGAATGGAAAAACAAGCACCACATGTACTCACCATCAAATTGGTATTAACAGACTTAACTGACCAACACTTAAGTGCACATTTAGTAGTAACATTCATCGGGTGTCAGGCAGATGGGGTGGGGAGGAGGGGATGGGTATATTCACACCTAATGGGTGCAGTGAGCACCGTCTCGTGGATGGACATGTTTGAAGCTCTGACTTGGGTGGGGCAAAGGCAATATCTGTAACCTAAACATCTGTACTCCCATAATATGCTGAAATAAAAACAAATAATAATTTGGGCACCAGATTCTTGACCAAGATAGTTATACAGGATCCACCAATTCAGACCTATTTGGAATGAATTATGTGTGTCCTCTAGCAAATAATTACTACATGTTCTATAAACATGAAAATATGGGTAATAGTTAATATCAACTTTATAGATTTGATGTGAAAATTAAATGAGAAAATATAGATCCAGTGATTTGAAGTGCATGGAGCATATTAAACACTCAAGAAATATTAGTTCTAACATCATCATAGTCATTATTATTATCATTCTAGTCACCATCTCAGGGCTTTGTTTGAAAAGACAGAAACCAATCTTTAGAAGTTTAAATAAAAAAGAGGAAAGATGAAAGGATACAAGGGAACTGAGGAAACTCAAGGCTAGAAACTGCAGGCAGGTCTCAGGAGGGAGAGAACTCAAAAACAGGAAAGCTGGCAACCAGCCGAGCTTTTCTCTCTCTCTCTCTCTCTCTTTCTCTCTTTCTCTCTTTCTCTCTTTCTCTGTCTTTCTGCCTCAGGATCTTGTCTCAACTTCCCTCCATGAATTTGCTTCACTTATTCCTGCCCACAGACTAATTGTTTCTGCTGCCACTTGCACAGGTTGGAGCAGAGTCTTCACAACCCTGAGTCTTCATCTCCTCAGTTCCCAAGACCAACAAAGAGTGCCTAGTGCTTTCAGACAGTCACTTTGGGACCTGTTTTTCAAGTTCTGAAAGAAAATCTGATTGGCCCAGCTTGGGTCAGGTGTCCATTCCTGGTTCCATCAGTGGCCATGGTGGGCAAGGGCCAAAGAGTAGGGAGTGCTATGGCCCGAAGAGACTTTCCCATTGGGGTCTCCTACATGACGTCAGGAAGACAGCTGAACGGAAGGAAGGGACTTACTCTGTGGAAAGATGACCCTATCTTTAAACACATCTCCTGCACCTGCCGCGTGTGTAACTAAGGCAGTGCTCCCTTCGGTCTGCTCTGCGGGACACTTCTGCTTGCTTTATCTTTCCCTGTTCTCAATACCACCAAACCCCCAAGAGCCCAGCACCCTGTGCCTAGGGAACACCCTTCAAAAGTTGGGAATGGGAAGCTGGGAAGAGACATGAGAGGACCTGTTAAGTCCTAAAATCTGTGCTTTCTAGGCAACCTTGTGTTTTAACTACAATCGAGGCTAAGTCTGTCTCTTTCCAACAAACTTTATAGCTAGTTCCTGGAACCTGGAATCAGTATTCATTGAAATTCATATGACATTGCCGATTTTTCTCCTTCCTATTTTGACTAGCTCTGGGCCACATTTTGCAACTACTTTTCTTTTTCCTTGAGGAATTCTCTCATTAGGACAGTTTCTGAGCTCAGACCTTTGGGACACATCAGAGATAGGAAAGCCTCACTTTGCGTGCTGGGATATTTTTGCATTGCCCCATTTCTCCCCTGGCTTCTCTCTCCACGGCGCTGATTTGAGTGCAGAGCTCTCCCACTGACTTCAAAGCGCTCTGAGGGAAAGTGAGAAATAGACTCTCAGAAATTTCCCAAAGATATTTTGGACTTATTAAGAAGTACTGGTAATATTTTTTAAAAAAAGATGAATATTAGTCCTGGAAAATGAGTGAATATTATGACTATCAGCCAAAGTCAAAAAATTCTCCTCAGATAGTGGAAAAAGGCTCTTATAAATTAATAACACTTGGTAAATGCATTCATCCTTCTGGGTAGAAATTTTTAGGTTCTGTTGCGATTTCAAAAACATAAAGATGGAATCCTTTAAATCCAGTCCCTACTTTACAAATGTCAAATATCTATCACATTATCTTCATAACATGAATATGAAAGCTATAAACTATTTTGAGGAAGATATATGTTATATATAATTCAAAGTAGGTATTTTCTGAATTTCTGTAAACTTTCTAAATTTCTCAGGAGCAGTGCTTTACATTTCAAGGAGGATCTAGACAGTTACTAGTTGTGTCTGTAATATTGTTTCACAGGTTAGAGAATATCACACCTCTGTATTAGACCCTTAATGGCCACACCAAAGACTTACTCAGACACCTTCAGAAAAAAGGGAATTCATTGTAAAGAGACAAAAGTACATGGGGACAGGAACTGGAATAGAGCCTCTCAGGACTCTTTGTAGTCTTTTCAAAAATTGACCTCAAACACTTCTCTAGTGATGTTTCTTTTGCATGCTTCCTCCAAAGTACTTTACCTCTCAACTGACCAGTTGGGACGTAAAGAAAACTTCTTGTCCTTTCATTCTTGAACAAATGTCCCTGGATCTAGGGATTTTTTTCCCCCCAAGAAAATTTAATTGATTATCGCCCTCTTAGAAAATTTATTATGAAAGTTAGGAATCTATTAGCTTTGATAACAGACACTATCTTGAAGAAAAGGCTTAGGCTTTGGAAATATTGCCAGAGATGAAGCATCTAGGATAAAAGTTACCTTCTAATTCTTACATGCTTTTGAGATTCAATCTTATCTTTTACCTTTTGTTGGCTGGTTGGCAGACATGCCTGAAATGTCCAGTTCAATGTTGTTTTTTCTTGTTTTCCAGAATTTTCTATTTTTTCCCACTGGCATAGCAAGTCTGGCAGAGCAGGGGAGAAATGGTGGGTGTCCTGATGCTCCTCTCAATGTGAGGACAAATCATGGCAGATGAGATTGGAAGCACAAAAGAGAAGGAAAGTCCAGGATTCCAGCTTATGGAAAGAATCCTGTGAAAAGAAAAAGCTGACTCGGTTAGCGCAATAAAAAATATCACAGAACTCAAAGAAATGGAGATCTCTGGTTAGGAAGTGAACACATATTTTCCTTTGGTCAAAGAGCACCAACATTTCTATCCTGCTCCAAGCTTGGCATTGTTTTCATTGTTCGTGCGTTCAATAAGGCGAATGACCACCACCACCACCCCTCACCGTGAGGGAAAAGAAGCAAGATGGTTTTGTGATAAACTAGTCATTAATGCCTTTCATTTTCATGAACTCATGGCTAGAAGTTCATTGACAAAGTAAACACCTGCCCTTGAGCTCCTGAATTAGCAAGTATGTATTTAGTATTCTCACTACCAGGTATGTAGTTTCATTGGCATATTAAAAAACATTTCATCAGGAAAATATAGCGCCTTTTAAAGGGGAGAATAAATAAACTCTTCCCTAAGTTAAATAGAGAGCATGATCTTCATGCTCTGTGTCGATCTACTTACTAACTCTCCTTCTTATCAGGTATAATATATTCCTGTTGGCAGCTTGATTTAATTGGGCTTGTGGTAACTGATTCAATCGAGCACTTTAATTAGGTAATTATTTTGTTATAAGAGCCACTTGCCAGCTTGCTAGAGAGAGGGAATTTTCCATTTGTCTCGAGCTAAAAATGGAACGTGTATTCTTTTCTTTTACAACAAAGTGGAATAAAAATGATCAGATAAAGAATTAGGCTGAGATTGAGCTGTAGAATAAAAAAAAAATAACCTTGACTTATGTATTAATAAAAGACAAGTGTGGTATTGAGGAATGAAGACAGAATTAGAGTTTCTCAGATCGTGAGTGCTGCCGGTGGGTATGTCTACGCTTTGCAACAAAGTGATTACTCGTCCTCTGCCTCAGTTTCTTACTAGAAGTGTGGATTTTTTTCTTAGATCCTATGCAACAAAATAACTAATGGGGAAAAAATAATAAGACATAAAGAAATACTCTTGTTCCATCACTCTGAACAAATGTCCCTATATCTAGATTTTTTTTTCCTCAAGTAAATTTAATTAATTATTGCCCTCTTAGAAAATTTATTATGAAAGTTAGTCATTTATTAACTTCAGTAAGAGACTTTGTCTTGAAGAAAAGATGTAGGCTCTGAAATTATTGCCTGAGACGAAGCGTCTAGGATAAAAGCTATCCTCTAATTCTCCCATACTTGAGAGATTCAACCTTATTATCTTTTGTTGCTTGGCAGGAATGATTATAAATGATCTAAGGATACCTCAGATCAAATAAACAAATAATTAGAGTTGACACTAAAAAAGCCAACAAGACCCTAATTAATTGATTTACTAATAGCTATTTTCCATTTACAGACATTAGCCCAAATTGGGTATTAAAGCTGTGACAGGGGCCACAAGATAATCATTTTTTTCCCTCTAAACCCCTGATTACCTGCTGGCCTCCCAGTGTCATCATTAACTAACTAGTCTTTAGAGGCTTTTGTTCCCTCAGTGTTTGAGGCTAATTCTAAATAACTTCCATCTGAAACATAATATTCATCTATAAGCTCTTTGTAGAAGAGTCAGTCAACATAGCAACTATGTTTTGCTTTGGCATTTTTTAGCTTTACCTTTTCAGCAAGGAAGATAGAAAAAAAGGGAACATTTCTCAATTAAATTCTCATTTAGCTGGGCACAGTGGCTCACACCTATAATCCCAGAACTCTGGGAAATCCAGGAATTTGAGGTTACAGTGAGCAATGATTGGGCCACTGAACTCCAAACTCCTTTGGCCTCACCGTTTCTTTGGGCAGGGACTTAGAGGAACCTTATGGTTTCCTGTCTCACCCATTATTTTTTGTTAGTTACCTGAGTAACATCCACTGGTCCCTGATTCTCAAGGGAAGGAAAACATCCCCAAAGCCTAGGATATGTTCTCTACTTTCTGCACCACTCTAGATGAAATGAGCACGCCCTTGCTGTAAGGGTGTGTGTCCTACAGAGCCAAACCTTCCTGCAGAGGGGCTTTCCAAAGTTCTAGTGTGGGGGTGAGGGCAGGAAAGGGTTCTAAATTATTTGGTTACAGATTGAAAGGCCCATCTTTCAATGGGCCTGTCAGTACTGATGCCATAATTATCAGGGCACCACCTTTATTTACCCACTGGCCCTAAACCAGGAGAAAGAAGAAAAGAAAAGGGTGTTACGTACTGAACCCCTAAATCCAAACAGCGACATTTTCCGACCTTCACTTAGTTGGGGTTGTCAGAATATTATCAGAATATCGGGACCAATCTGATTCAATGGCATATAGGTTTTTTTTGAAAGAAATATACATATTTCTTTAGTGTTTATGTTAATATATGGGAAATAAAAAGCTTTTTTTGTTCTTTGAAAAGCAAACATTTACAGAACTCTTACAAAGCATTACTTCTGGCATATTCGCAGTATCTCAGTCAGTGAGACAGGTGTGTTTCTATTTACTTATTCAACAAATATTTATTTGGCACCTTTTATATGCCCAGCACTGTGTCAGCGTGGAATCTATCTCTGGGAAGCACAAACCAACAGCACTACTCTTCTTATTGGTCTTATATTCTACGAGGGGAGACAGGCATCAATCTAAAAATAAATCACACAAACTATGTATATAGAAGGACAAGCAGAGACCAGTGTGATGAAGCAATAGTACATGATTCTGTGAGATTATATGATAGACTGTGGGTAGATTAGGAGCCTGGAAAGTTCTCTCTGAAAAATGGTGCTTGAGCTGAGGTTAATTTCAAATAAATAAACAGATGAGTTGAAGTTAACAGGGTCTGTGTACCCACAGAGAAACAGTTAACCGGCCCTCTAACTTTTTATTTTACCATCTGTGGTATTCTACTCACCCTTTCTGAATATTCAGATATGGCAATGAGTTAGTTCCATTGCGCTTTCTAGCTACCCTGGCCAGATTTCCCAAACTTAAAAATGAGGAGAACACATGACCTGTCAAAAGATTTCTTTCTTGAGTTGTCAATTTGTGTTTAATTTATTTACTCACTCACTCATTGTCCTCACCCACTCAGCTCGCCCTCCACACACACACTGATCAAGCGTCTGTATGTGCCCAGCACCATGCTGGTGAATGGGGTGCAGAAAGTTCTAAAAATGAAACCATGGTTAATCAACATTAACTGTATCTTTCACTAAGCTCCCACACTCCTGTGTTTCTCTCTGGCTTTTCAAGTATTGTGTCACTTAATTTTCATGTCTGTCTCCTCCAGGAGACTCAGCTCCTCAGTCAGGCAACATGTTTCATTCATTTTTGGGCTCCCAGTGCCTAATATGGTGACGGGCACATAGTAAGTATTTGAGAAATACTTGTTAAGTGAATGAATTTAATGCATTACCATTACTCAAGAACATAACATCGAATGTCAGATGAATGATCGCTGTTGTTGTGTAGCTAAAGTTGGAGCAACCTGTTTGATGCTGTGGTGTAAACTAGTAATGCTGCACCTTAGAGGACGCAGATGGCTTCTGGTGACACTGCTACAGGCTGCAGCCATCAGTCCAGCTTCCTCTGCTATTGTCCCATGTGCATCCTTCAGCCAAACACTTTGCCTCTTAGTTTCTCAAGTCTTGGAGTCTTCCAAGGACCACAAGCAGTAACCACATGGCCCTGCTCCTTGGAAAGATTAATGACATGAGACAGGTCGAGGGATCCTGTTCCTTGGACACAAGTGCCACATAAACTAAGGTTTTCAATAATGACAATGACCTATGACCTGGCATATCTTAATCATGCTGCCCCACATTGTGTCTCTAGATTCTAGAAGAGTTTAATAAAATAGTCAAAAGCAAAAACTATTTGAACTTCTTTTCTCAGCTGCAGGAATAATTTCTATAAATTTCACAGTTGAGTTCTCTTAAAGTAAAGGTTGTTTTGAGAAGAGTGAATGAGGTGCCTCACACAGATCGCTCAACTCTCAAAATAGACCTGTGAGATTCAGATGTAAAAAGGGGCCGTAATTTCTTCTCTCACAGGTGCAGTACACATCAAATGATTTCCATTTGTTTTTCTTGTCAGTTTAGCAACCACGATAGCTTTATTGTATCTTTGTGTTTCTTTCCTCGTTGCCCTCCCAATTCCTCCTACGATTTTCCACAGTTCTCTGCTGAGAAGTAAACTTATAAATTACCTGACAGTCAAGTCAGGGCAGAAGTCAATCACCATCCAGTCTGATCACAAAATCAAAATGTTTGTGATCCGTCAAACCTTTAACAAGTCAATTGCTTCGTTTGAAAAAAATGTGTCTGTTCTCCTTCATGCTGAGAGCTACTGAGTCACTCCATGAATTTTGCTCTGGGTAAGACCAAAGTCACAATGTCTTCAGACTACAAATTATGTAAACCATCTAATGAAATGGCGAGGCCCCATTCATGCCTTTTGAAGAATCTTATTTCATAGTTTAAATCCTGATAGAACAGAGTTGAGCTCTATGTCTTTGGTAACTCAAGTAGATAATGGAAAATTTGTCCTGAAATTTCAGGGAGTAAAATTTTAGTCTATAGGCTCTGAGTCATTTATGCTTTCCCATTAATGTCCCCAGACATTTTTCTTGTAAGTGGTCTTTAGCATGATGCTGTGTATGCATGTGTATACATACTATATGTACATGTGTGCATTTATAAGTACGTATAAAACTCCCTCCACTTGCAGAGTTGTTCATCAGACCCTAGTTTGTTAATGAGTATTGTTCCTGCTTGACATCAGTTACTCTTGCCCACAGAGGACAATTATAGTGACCTATAACTTGACACATCCTAATCATGCTACACTACATTGTGTCTCTAGATCCTAGATTCTTTGGAACCTATCTGTCAAATCTAGGCTCTTTCAAAAGTCAAAAGTAAAGATCTTATGGAAAAGATTTTGAAGAAGTGTTTGGACATTAGAGTTGAGCAAGCATTTCCAAATCTGCAGAGCCACTGCAAACACTGGGCATGTTGAATCTCAAGGAACTCAAACAAGGCTACCCATTCCCAGGTGAAACATTTCTCTCCCTTATACCCCCCATCTCACACACATTTGCACATGCAGAGTTACACACATACATGTAGAGTCCACATAACGCTTTTTTCAAATTTAGGGATGAGTTTCTGTGGACAAGAGCATCTGAACAAAAATATTCTATCTGGCCATGGAAAGAACTACAAGATATTTTATTCTTAAACTTGTTGCCATCTCTCACCTTGCTTCCTGTGTGAAACAACTCTTCCCCAACTTATGAATAAGCCCTAGACACAGCATCCATGTTTTTGGGTTGTCCAACCAACTAATAATCATTTATTTTTCTTGCTCCTCCATGTCATTAGACAAGGTTAGCTAATGCTCTCAAAGATTAGGTCCATCTTGACATCTTTATTTTAGCGTTAAGCACAGGTGAAGGGTGGGAGACTTTGGGGGGCATAGCTGGAGGACGAGTGGTCTTGGAATACCCTCTGTTTATAGCCTCCAGTACCATTTTTCTCATGCGATGAATTGGATCATTCTGGATCTCGTTAACCAGCCCTCCCAATGGCTTGGTCTGCTTCAAATGGACCGCTTGCTGCAGATCATGCATGCTCTAATATTTCATCAATTCCACATAATTCCCCTAATTGAGAAACTTGTACTTTCATTGCGTCCTCAAAAAGCAATTTCCTAATGACTTATTAAAATAATGCCATTTGCCAGCCTTTTAAAAAGTACCACTTTTGCATAGTGTCACGCTATAATTAGTAACACGGCATCCGTGATTAAGCTGAACACCAATTTGAGGCACTTGCACAGCCTTAACAGAGCTCTGTCACTAATGGGATATGGCACTTTGATTGTTCCTTGATACCTGAATGCGGCAGCAATATCTAGATCTTGGGAGTACCTTGAAATGTTGATTTCAGACTTTGAAACCATGGCAACATTTGGTTGAAATGAATCCCAGAGTTTAAAAACCAAGATTTTGTTGTTGAATTTCTTTGCTTTTTTTTTTAACCCCTTAGTTTGCAAAACTCATGGGAAAACCGTTACAGCCAGACTTCTTTGTACAAATGTGGTATCTACTCACCTTTCTATAGAAAAGGGCAGAACATAGTTATAATTATCTTCCCATGAGAGAAGGAAAGACTGATGTGTGGGCCCCATAACTGTTGGTCTAAAGGTTACTTGATGATACAGTAGCAAGCTGTTAGCAAGAAAACAGCATAGTATTTGAATTCCACCCAGTTACTCAAGCTTTGGAAATTACTCCCTACCTTCACTTGGATACCAAGAACCTCAAATTCTACTGACAAATCAGTTTTTGTATTTCTCCCCCCCTCCCTCATTCTCATTACCAAGTCCCTAATCCAGGCAAGAATCCACTAACTCAGCTCCTGCCTCTTGTCTGACGCCTTTTCAATCTGTCCTCAGGTCTAAGTGATGCCTGAGTGGTCTTGCCACTTGAAAGCTGTGATGGCAGTTCAGAGTTACAATAAAGTCATATTTTTGACATGAATCTAAGGCTCTTTGTGCAACAAACTGGCTCAGCCTCCCTTTCTAAGCTTGTCTCTGTTTACTTCCCCCTGACCCCCAACACACACACAAATTCTAGACATACCAGACTACGGACATTCCCTGAACGGAGACTGTCATTGCTCTTCTAACTTTGTTGTTATCATCCTCTCAGGTCTCCCAGAGAATACCCTTTCCTCACTTGGCATGTCTGACATCCACCTGGATATTTTTCAAGTCCAAGTTTGAATGCCCTCTCCTAAGTGCCTCTGGCATCCCTGCTCCTTCTGCTGCCCAGAAAACTGCTGGACATTTTAGTGTTACAGACACATTAGATTTCACTTTAATTGATTGTACATTTCTATTTTTCTGCTGCGTTATGAACTCTTTGAGGGCCAGAATCTTGCCATATTTACCTCTTTATTCCCATCGTTAACACAGTGTTTGCCACACAACCAATGCCCTGGGTTTGTTGAGATGAATTGTCACTAAAACAGATTCTATGGCTATTTCTCATCAAAATTGCTCAAAACAAAATGGTGAAGAAGTAAAAACTGTTTTTGTTGTCTTCTCTCTTCTTCTTGGACCTTATTCTTCTTATGGGTCTAGTTTTAACATCGCTCTTATAACTTGAGCAGGTAGAGCGTCCCCCTGTGTTGAACTCCTTCAGGACAACACCCACAGTTCGTACACAATCCAAACAAACACAGCAGAAGTGGGGACCAAAGAGAGGTTACGGAAGCGTCAGAATGGCAGGTCTGGGTTGACTCTTTGCTGCTAGGATTGGACTCAAGGGCCCCTGCCTTGTCATCCTCCTTCCTGCCTCACCTCTGCCTCCCCCTAATGTCCTTGACAAACACAAAATTTCATTTCTTAATACACTGTTACACTCAACAACCCTCTTAGACCCTGTGGAGTTTCCTTTCCCATCTCCATTTTGGAGAATTCTTCCTCCTCCCCCGACAATGGAAAATTGGTAAGTTATTACGATCACTTGAGAACAGTAGGTGGTCATGGTCCAGAGCCAGTTATTGGATCTCCAATAGCAGCTGAAAATAGAAGAGATTAAACTCCAGGGCTACATTTTTTCCCCGCGAGAAGCTGTCTATATATACTTGTTAAAGGACCTCAATCATTTCACCCTGAAATCCCCAATGCTATATTGAATCATCTGAGCATCAGAAAGTTGTCCAGTGGCAGCAAAAACTTTATCTAAAACTTTTCTCTGTTTATGATTTTTTTTTAAATGGCTGTTTGACAAAAGGAGGCCAGAGAACAGCAGGCAAACTGAATTCTATTTCTGATTGGGACAGGGGCAGAAGCAGGAGAGAAACTTCACATGGTTTGTGTTTTCCTACATGCTTTCTTGTCTCTAGGGTTGACTCTTAAAGCCATCTTTCCCTATTCCCGGCTTTATCTTTCCTGCTCATGGGTTCCCTCTTACTTATTTAAATATTTATTGGCTATTTCTTGAGTTCAGTCATTCATAAATTCATTTATTTCAACCAAATTTAAATGAATGCCTGGGATATTAGTCAGCTGGTACTGCTAACAACAATCTCAGTAGTTTAGCATAACAAAGGTTTATTTCTTGCTCACCTATGGTTCAGTATGCATGCTCCTGCGGAGGTAGCTCACCTCCTCACAGATATCATAAGGTCTTTTAAAAATTATATACGTCTAATCTGGTGGCATCTGAAAATGTGCTCATTCTCTTAAAACTCTCCTGGGACTTCCCTCTTTTCATTTTCTATTATCCTGGGGTACACAGCCCCCACCCCAGGGCCACCGCAACCAGGGCTGACTACACAATTTGTGGGGCCCGGGGCAATACGAAAATGCGGGGCCCTTTATTCAAAAATTAGTAAGGATTTTAAGATGGTGACAACAGACCGTTAAACCAAGCTGGGGGTTCTTCTGAGCACGTGACCCACAGCTCACACAACCAGGCAGTTGGCCCAGGTGCTAGCCCTGTCCATACTTAGCTCAGTGGTTTTCTGAAGACACTGTCTGGGGTTTATAGTTCTGCTGACCCTAACTTTATGGTATTTGTGTCTTCAGAATGCTCAATCTGCTTGCTGGTGGGCCCCTCAATTTTAAGGCTTTCTCAGTTTCCTTCGTCGTGGAGGAGCACAGAAGTATGACACTAAGAGAACCCTGTTCCTTCCCCAGGAAGGCAGCCTGCCTGTCTCAGTCAGATCCTGTCTTTCCATCTCATGGCATCTGGGTGCACAGGCAAGACTGCTGGCAAAAGGAAAGAATTGGAGCTCAGTGGCCTTTTTGGTTTTAAGCAAATGACAGAAGAGTAGGAAGAAAATATATTTTCAATATACATAACTGTCATAGGATAAGTAACGCAATAAAGGCAAGCAAAAGGTTGATTAATGCATAATTTAGAGTAATGGTTGAGAAATTGGGATTAAGGTGGGCCCTGCAGGAGGCATGAAAGTGATGCTCTAGTTCTTTAAGCTGGATGGTGGTTACATGATGTTCATTTCATTGTTATTCTTCATACATTGTGCATTATAAATATTCCTTTGTACATATTTAATATCAACAACGACAACAACAAAGATAAAGGAAAGGCTTAACATCAAAGCGGTTATGAACATAGCTTCCAAAAAACACATCTTTAAAAAGAACTTTTTATTTTTTAAAACAAAAGTAAATTTATTTAAAGAAAAACCGTTCTCTCCTCTGTATGACTTGTGTGATAAGATGAAAGCGCCAAAGTTGATTTAGAAACCACCCCAGTAGTATAAATATCCCTTTAATCACTCTGTTGGTCAAAATATTTAATTGTAGTACTTTATTCTTTCATTTCAATGGAAGGAAAACATGGTTTTGCTGATGACAATTATGCTCTTGCATTACAATGGGGGCAAATGTCTGTACTTAATCCGAGATATTATCTGCATTCCAATGTCTTGAATATCCTTCACAGTAATTAATAACAGGCTGTGTAAGCGAACCCTTTCACCTCCCTGACAAACTCAACCCAATTGGTGATACATAACCAGCTACAAACTCAGATGCCATATGCTCAGTGTAGCGTCCCTTGTGGGGCTGGACACTAAGTAGTCAGGATTTATTAGACCCTCATCTTTTACTGAGTCTTCAATTCTTTGTTATTTATTCTTTACCAGCCCTGAAGAATAGGGCTTGATTGTCACTCCCATTTTGCAGGGAGGGCGGTGAGAGGCGAGGCAATTTGCCAAAGGCAGAAGATGGAGATGGTGGCAAGCCTGAAATGAGAGCCCACAGTCGCGGAGAGCGGGGAGGGACTGAGATTCCACCACCTTTGTGAGCGATGCTGGCTGCGTGTTCATCGCTCGCTCTCATCCGAGGTTGCTGAAGCATTTCATGAATAGAAATCCTTTTCCTCCTGTTCTCTATGGCCCTTACAGGATGTATCACACCACTTAGCACCTATATTGCTCTTATATGTTTCTGTTTTCTTCTTTAAATGTTCCATTTGTGTGAAGGATTTAAGTCCCTGATAAAGTCGTGAGCGCCTGAATAGCAGGAAATACATGTCTCTATTTCTTTTGGTATCCTTTTTGCCAGCACAATGCCAGGCATGTGCACCAACCCTCGATAAATAGTTACAGGGTCCCAATCTCTTATTATAACCCTCTATCAATTAGGTAATCAAAACACAGGATTCCAATTTGCTTCACAAAATGAAATTTTGCTTTTACTGAGAGAGATCTGTGTTTGGGCTACTTTTGAAATACGGCTAGATTTAACAAAATTCCATTTTGACCTCATTCAGCAGGGGTGGTATATGGTGTAATCACCTTAGCGGATCATTAGCCTATGTAAGAAAATTTCCAGAAAACATGCTTTATGTTCCCTGTGAATGAATATTTGCTTGGGAAACTGGAACTGTGCTGGGCACCATCACCCCCTGTCAATTCTAATCTTAAATTTCTGGCCTACATGATTTCCAGATTTGTAAGGAAAGTGAAAAAAAAAAAAAGGATAAGGGAATTGAATTACTTACCAATGGATGGTAGGTATAAATGATTGTGACAAATATTAACCTTGAGTTTGAATTATTTTATGGTCACTTTAAAAGGCTTAGTTATGTAAGATAATCTAAGTCCTTCTCTCCTTTGCTTTCTTTTTACCTTCTCTTTGAAGTGTTTCATTTTGTTTGGTTTGGAGTCTCCTAAGTATCGAATCCATCTACCCCAGCCTGACAAATGACCCAGCCTTCCCCGGCCGGGCTGATATGCACCAGTTCCCACTGATAGACGTAACAGCCGGCGTCCATCCAAGTTGCCAGTCTCGGTACCATACTGCTGGTTAAGGATTTTGACTATCACCCATCCCTTGCTGTACGTGGCATGTGGTATGAACTGACTGCATATTTGGATTCTCTTCTATCCAAGTGTTCTTGCTGAACCTTTTTTATTGGTTTTTTTTTGGGTTCCCAAAGTTGAAGATAAATGGGGTGCAATGGACCTTTGTTATTTTTGCCCACCCAGTATCTGTGGACCCTACTTCTGGCGATAGCCCCCCGATGTTGATAGGGGCTCATTTTTCCTCATCTCTGTCCATGAGGTCCCGGTGGAGCTGACTCCAGCTCTGATACGTGTGTCAGAGACGGTCACATTGATTCAGGGTGATATGGATCATCATATTCATTATTAGATGCCCTGGATTATTTCCTGGGACCACTGGCCTCAAAGTAGCTTTTCATTCCCACTGTCTTGGAGCTGCGAGGAAAGAGGGTCTGGGGCTGCTTTGGGAACATGTGGGGTCTGAGGATGGGGTCAGCACAGGAGCAGTGTGACCAGGAGACGGGGCGCGAGAGAAGCCTGGTCCTTATGATGTCAGTTGAACTCCTGTCTCCAGCTATTGCTAAGGTCAGTTCTCCTCCTGAAATTTTAAAAGTTAATTTAAAAATTAAAGTAAACTTTAAAAATTGTCATCTTTTGACTGAATTATGTCAAGAGTCCCCCAAGCTGGTCTCTCTATCTTCAGTCTTGTCTTCTCTCCAATCTTTCCTCCACCATCAGCTAGAAAGATTGTTCTGATTTACAAAATGGATTGTATCAGTCCTGTGCCTAATCTGTGCACTCACCCCCGATGGCACATACTGTTCTTGGGATAAAATCCAATTATCTAACAAGGCCCACAGACCCTAGGGTGATCTAGCCTCCTTCTCTCAGCATGCCTCTCTCACTCTTCATTCCAGCCCACCCTATCTCTGTCAGTTCGATGCCGCTTCTGGTACCTTTGAGGCTTTGTGTGTGCTATTCTCCTTGGCTGGAAGACTGTGCACCCTAGTCCCTCTCCACTTCCTCTGCCAGCTCCTCCTCATCCTTCATTTCTCAAGTCAGATATTGCTTTTTTCAGAAGGTCTTGCCTGGTTCTGTAGTCTGGGCTAACTCTCTCTCCTATGTGCACCCTTATAACATGTCAAGTTAGTGTGCACTAGCACATGAATTGGCGTGATATTCCAGCCTCTGTTGTGAGCTACTCCTGGGACTAAGCCTCAAACCTCTCCAAGTGTGGGGATAGGCGGGTGGATGGTGAGTTGGAAGTCCCAGACCTACTACAGGGAGGTGGGGACAAAATGAGGTGGATGAGAGCTGGGGAGAGGGAAAAGGAAGAGAAAAGAGGAGACTATGAAACTCACTGATGAAGAAGAAGGAAGGAAGGAAAACTGTGTGGTAGGTACTTTTATGTGTCTCTCTGTGAGATGCATGCCTTCTGTGAGGTAAGCATGACCTTCATTTTCCAGAAAAGGTTGGGAGAGGTGAGAAAATAACCGAAGTCTAAAAATTAGCAAGAGGCAGAGTTGATCTTGTTGTCAGACTTAGGCAATAAAAATACAGGACACCAGGTTAAACGTGAATTTCAGATACATGACTGTCTTCGTCCATTTGTGCAGCTATAACAAAATACCACCTATTGAGGTAATTTATAAATAACAGAAATTAATTGCTCACAGTTCTGAAGGCTGGGAAGTCTAAGATCATGGCGCTGGCTGGTGCTCCCTGTGTTTCCAAGATGGTGCCTTGTCACTGCATGCTCCAGGAGGGAAGAACACTGCGTCCTCACATGGTGGGAGAGTAGAAGAGCAAGAGGCTGAATTCTGTGTGAAGTCTCCTTCATAAAGGTCCCATTTACAAAGGAGGAGCTCTCATGACCTAATCACCTCCTAAAAGTCCCCACCTCTCAATACCACCACAATGGGGATCAAGTTTCAACATGAAATTTGGAGGGGGCACATATTCAAAGCATAGCAATGACAAGTACTTTTTTAGTATAAGTATGTCCCAATTATTCTTTGTTTATCTGATATTCAAATTTAAATACTGGACATCCAGTATTTTATCGAGCAACTCCAAAAGGTGGGCATTCTCTACTATGCTAACGGCAGATCATTTCCCAGGCAGGATTACCCATCCTAGTCTAATTGGTGGGTGAGAATATTGAATATGAGAGAGCAGTGGGCAGGCCAATGGTGTCAAGGTGACAATGAAACTGAGCAATTCTCATATCCTTAGTGGCAACAAAAGTGTTCTGTCGAAAAACCACGAGGTGGTATGTTTCCAGAAGAGTCGCACCCTCTAACCTACATCACAATTCTGAGAATTCTAGGAAACAGCCATCTTATATCCCCTAGAAGAAAGTGAGATGTCAATTAATCATCAATTGATTTCCCAAGGAAGCATTCCAAAATATGGAAATGTTTTTTGAAAAGATGCTCATAATTTATAAGTGGATACATCCTCCTAAATGGAAATAACACTGGATAGATGATTATATCCACTCCATGAAATATTTTGCAGCTATTAAGAATGATTATTTCAAAGAGCCTTTGATAATATGAGGAAATGTGTATGCTACAAGGTAGGATACATAATTATACATACAGGATGATCATAACTGTTGGGAAGGGAATAAGGGAAGAAAGAACGAAAACTTATACCTAAGTAAAAAAGATTGGCAAGAAATACACGAAATGTTGCAAGCAGTTTTTTTGGAGGGTGGTAGGTAACTATTTTTCCTTTTTGTAAGTTTTCTGTATTTTTCAAAATTTCTATCAATGGCATATATTACTTTTATAGTGAAAACTATCAATATTTTATTTTAAAAGAGAGGAATTAGATACTAATATTATTTGTTGTAACATCTGTTACTTTTAGAATTGAATTTGGCATATAGTAGACAATAATTACTAATTGAATGAATAAATGGTGACAAGGATTGTGTCAGTATTCTTTACCATTGTATTCTTTATATATAATTAAAGAAAATTGAAGGAATGAGCGATTTTGGCTCTGGGTGGTTTTGGATAAGCCTCCTTCTAGTCTTTCTGGGACTCAGTTTCCTCACCCATGAGTTGAGGGCTTGGACTGTCATCTCTATGGTGATCTCCAGAAGCTGAAATATTATGTGATTATGTGATTATGATTATACAAGCAAGGTTCAGGCTGTCAAGCAGCAAGGGAGTAGAAGCTAGTTGCCAATCTGTTGATCTTATAATTCCACACCACTTCTTAGCTCTAGACATCCCTACTTTAGGATCAAGCAAGCCTTTGATGAGGGACTATTTTATGAGACTTCAGAATTGCCCAATTGTAAAGAGATCACTCATGACTAAATCCATTGCTTTCTGCATTTCAAAGATTTGATTTTACATTGCTTCAGTGCTTTCTGAATTATTGCTTTGTTCTGTAATGGTAGCAGTTTCTGGCCTGTTTTAGGATTGTTGGCAGTTGTTGGTGTCTCTCTAGAGCTGGCAGGGCCGTTTGCCGTGCTGGTTCTATATCAGAGAAATGGCATGTTGAGAGGACCAGTTTCTTCTGTTGTTACTATTGGTTATTTTGTATTTGGACAGTCAAAAAGACATCTCATACAAAAGCAAATTACCAAGAAAAAGGAGAAATTCAGAACCGTTTATGTCCAGGATTTTGTTTACCCATTGGAGGCACATTCATAGATAAAATGGAAAAGTGCTCAGTGCAGCTGGCTACATCAGGGAGGGTGCTTTTGTGTTCAACAATTTTTATGGTGGGTAAAGCCTTTTTTTTTTAAAAGCCTTTTGCTGTTGTCATTTCCAATTTTTTTCCCAATTCTTTGCATATTTTAAGAATTGTTTAGCAACTATGTACTATCCTAGATCAACAGCCCCTAAAAAAAATCTCTTCTTTGTTTTTAATGATACATTATACTCTTTTTACCTTTTCTCAAAACTACTTAGTTTCCTTGATGAAAATCATTTCAATGACTATGTGAATAGTTTATTCTGTAAGGAAAACAAGAATGCTCCCAAACCTGGGTAAGTTAATTCTGTTTACAGCAAGAGTCAGTCGAGATGCCATTGGTCCAAGACTAATTGCGGAAATATCAGGAAGATTGAGTTACCGAAGCAACTTGTTGTAGCTTCCTCGATATTCTCCCAATATTTACTCCCTGTCTCTTCCAAGAGAGGAGGACACAGTGAAAAAGTAATAAATACATAAAAAATGAAAAACCGATTGATTCTCTAACCTTAAATTTAAAATATCTGTGCTAACAGCACACGGACACCAATGCACATGAAAAACCAAGTGACGGTTGGATCTTACAGGAGCAACACTCTGTGTTTTGAGAGAACACTGCCATCAACATCAGTTTGCCCTTAGGACCTAACTCTGTAATGTGTTTAGCTTTTTCCCTTCACAAAAACTTATTGATTTTGGCAAAAATGCCATTATTTCCAGAAAAAAAGAAGACTATCAGATATTGAACCGACATAAACATTCATACAACTGGATACTTGTCTATTCCAGTCCTCGCTCTCCAGCTATTTGGTTTTGGCTGCGATTGTTAGAAACTGAATATAAAGGAGGAGGAGGCATCAATACCTATTGCAGGAGCAGTTTCTTCCAATCTCGCCAGTAGCAAATTGAGGGGAAAAAATAAAAATGAAAGACTCTGTTTCTACCTTCTCTAATAAGGATGTGGATTGTGAATTTCAATTCATCCCTTGGGGGAGGATAGCTGGCTTGACAAGAGATGGAGAATAAGGTGGAAATATTTTCTTTAGTTCAGTGAAAGGGCCACAAGCCTCATAAGCTTTTGTGGGAAAAATACAGAATGAAGCAGATAAGAGAGAGTGTTCTTCAATAGGGCGGGAGACAGATCAGCAATTGATGCATATAGTCATAACGACTTCTTTGCTCTGTGACTTTGGGACATCTGGTCACAACCTATCTCTCCACACTGTATCCTTCTCCCTGATCCACCTTGTGTGCTCAGCACACTGTTCTGGTTGACTCCTTCTGCGTGGCATGTGCATTCTCCACCCCACTGTTTCCACCTGCCCATCCCCAAGCCATACTTGAAGGCTTGGTTGAAATGTCACTCCTCTATGAAGTCTTTCAGGTACCTTCAGAGAGAAACAATTGCATCCAATCTGTGAACTCATGACAATATACGCGTGTTTTTTAAAGAGAGCACTCATCATATTGTAGCTAGATATTTATGTCTATCTTTTCCACCAGACTGTGAGCTTCCTGAGAACATAGTGGTATGTTAATCAACTCTGTTCCATAAAGCACTGAGTACAAAGCAGGCAACTTACTTCTTATCTTCCATTTTTTTTTCCATCTATGCATAGCAGGACAGGATTCCCCCCCACCTTCTTGGTAAAAAGAAGGTCTTTGTTAGTTACAGGAAAGAAACAGTGAATTTGCATAACATGCATCCAAGTCAAGCTATAAGGGCCATTCGATATTAGCAAGGTAAAGATTTGCCTTGTTCAATTCAGAAAGATAAAAAGGAGCTAAGCTTGCTCATACAGTAAACTGTAGGATTCTTCCTCTACCTGACAAAACCATCTTTGAATGGCACTCGTGGTCTCAAGGACATTGCAAAATATCTCCAAGATGGAAATGAGACAAAGGTAGATTTAGGGAAGTTGAAGGAAATGGGAAGGATCCAGGGAAAGCAGAATCTCCTGGAATTCCTCTGATGAAACCCTCACATGGAGGGAAAGGTGACTCAGAGGAAAGACCAAACAGATTTTTGTACCATCCTCAGGACTTCGTGTGTTCATGGTCAGTGACGGGCAGGATTGATTTCTTTGGAAACAGGCTATGCCTTAGAAGGCAGTCTGGGATCTCCCTGTATCATGCCCTTTCCTCTTCTTTCTCCTACCCCATCATACCCAGATCCACGCTTTGTCTTTTCTGGCTTTTCCATTCCCCTCCCTACACCAAATTGTTTAATATGTATTTTTTTTTAATTTCCATAATTGAACAATTCCAAAATATTGAGTACCCTGATGGAGCCCTGTGGTGGGTTCTATGAGGGTGTGTGTGTGTGTGTGTGTGTGTGTGTGTGTGTGTAAAAGTCAGCTTGAGTCTTAGCCTTGAGGAATGAATTCACCACGTGTCAGAAATTTAGACACGTGAAAGATGAAAATATTTTAAAAAGAAATACATAACTACACATGGTTTCAGCCTAAACAGAAATAATTCTAGGAATAGGTTAAGATTTTAGGGAAAAGAAATTATCTTTCTTTTCAGGCCCTCTCGTGACATTTAGCACTTTATTTATTAGACCTTTGAAGTGACTGCATGGAGTCATGCACTCAGAAATCTGATCAACTTAAAGACTATATGATTTTATTATATAAAGAAAATGAAAAATATCAAATTTCTGGGCCAGCTATAGGAATCACCCCTTATCTTTTCCCCCCAATCTGCCTTCCAAGATGCATCATTTGAAACACTGCATGAAGAATGATTGGGCAAAACAAGCCCCTCTACGGTACTGACAGGAAGTGAGTAAATACAGTGGTCTTTCATCTTCTAAAAATACATGATGTTTCCTTACTCCCTCACCTTGCTTTAGGCTTGATTGAGCATAAAAGGGGAATTTCCTTCTTCTTTCAGAGCAGCATTTATGGACCTCTAAATGGAAGTCCCTCTCTCTGCTTCTTTGCTCAGATGAGGGGCCTTGCTGCCATATCCTCGGGGTATTAACATGCACTGTGGACCATCAAGTGGGAGACGAGATCCTATTTCTGGCACTGCCCCCTGGCTTGCTGTGTGACCTGGTATAAATCACTGACACCTCTCTACTTCCGTGACCGCAGGACAGCTGCTGAAACATTCTTCCCTGTCTCCAATGTCACAACCGGTATCTTGCTACAGGCTTGAGAACAGGACAGAGTTATGTCACTTGTCAGAGGAATCAGGCACTCAGTTACTCATTTTCTCTAGAATGATTGAATTGCCTTGGATAAATCTACCAGAGGCTCAGAAGCAGATGGTGTGATTTTTTTACTTTTCCCAATTAAAAACAACAAAACAAAATCACGAACCCTACAATATGTCCCCCAAAACACTCAGGTAAAGTTTTGGAAAGTTTTAAGATTTAGACATTTGGTCTTCTTGGGAATATACATATTTTTGATGTGCAATGAGAAAATCTTGGAAGTTCTTGAAATCATAAAACTTGACAATTAGAAGAAATTTTGGAATGCCTCAAGATTCCCCAAATGCTTTCAAGAATCTTTCTTATGTCTTCAGTACATGGCAGATTCACCATTATCAGGGCAGAAGGGCCTTCTGGAACAGTCCTGTTGGGTGCTCTCTGATTGGATCTGTTGCTACTGGCCTTTCTGGGTGACAAAAATCTAGTCTTGCTATTGTGCTCTGGAAATTGATATAGGGCCTTTTCCTGAATTTTTTATTCAGGCTGAACTTGATTATAAAACAAGTGTCACGTGCAGTGGCCTCAAAGGCCAAGACAAGCCATGGCAGAGTGACTTGAGTCGGGGGACCCGGGAGCTTGCAGAGAGGGAGGCGGCAGTGGTGGCCTGGCTCTAGACTGTGCTGCTGGCTCTGGGTTTCGGGAGCATTTCTGATGCGACCGAGTGTGAGCCTCAAAGTTGTTTTCTGGTTTTATTTTGCTATTATTTTTATTCTTTACCATCAATCAGCAGTGCTCTCGGCATGTCCTCTGTCGATTGCCTGATCCTCATTGTTTTAAGAAACACTTTAAAGAAATCTGAGCGCTGCCTGAATATTTATTTATTTATTTTTTTGAGACAGAGTCTTGCTTTGTTGCCCGGGCTAGAGTGAGTGCCGTGGCGTCAGCCTAGCTCACAGCAACCTCAGACTCCTGGGCTTCAGCGATCCTACTGCCTCAGCCTCCCGAGTAGCTGGGACTACAGGCATGCGCCACCATGGCCGGCTAATGTTTTCTATATATATTTTAGTTGGCCAGATAATTTCTTTCCATTTTTAGTAGAGACGGGGTCTCGCTCTTGCTCAGGCTGGTCTCGAACTCCTGAGCTCAAACGATCTGCCCACCTCGGCCTCCCAGAGTGCTAGGATTACAGGCGTGAGCCACGATGCCCGGCCTACCTGAATATTTTATGATTAAAGAATTATTGTTATTTTTTGGAGTATGGTAATGATATTGTGGTTATGTTAAGAGCTATAGCAGTCTCTAAGAGATACACACCAAAATGCGTATGGATGAAATAATTCACTGTGTGGATTGGCTTTAAAATAATCCAGTGGAGGAAAGGAGAAATGGAGAGGTGTGTAGATGAAACAAGATTTGTTACATATTGGGAGTAACTGAAGCAGGATGATAGCAATATCTTTCTATTCTCTGTACTTTTGTTTAAAATTTTCCGTAATAACAAGTAAAAGACAAGACCCCAAAATAGGATTGGAGAGGAGTCCTGCTATATACCTCGGGGTGATCATATTACATAATGTCATTCCAAGGATCTTTTGCTTTCCTGTTCCGCTTGAGATGTCTTCTTTACTTAATGTGACCTTGCTCACACTGAAGAGATCTTAGAAAGCGCTACATTAAATACTACTTGATTTTTAAAACGGCTTCATCACACGGACATTTCCTCTGTGTGCAGAAAGGACATAGCCCTAGGAAAGCCGTGAGGGATGGACTCGTGTCCTGGTCACTGGCGTCTGGAGTAGGGCAGAGTTCAACCAGGAATGGGCTTCACACGGGCCCGGGTTTAAAAGAAGGAACCTTGCTTGGAGCACGATTTCATTCTGCTGTCAGTCTCAGGACTCCCCTATCAGATCGCCCATCCCTGCCAACGGCTCATCTCATCCCTGCTGAGGGATTTTCTCTTTCTCCCCATTTCTTAAAAAATTCCTTTGCTTCCAGACACCTTATTAAAGCAACTCTCTTCTGGCTGTTAGCATTACGAATCTGTCAGCATTTTCCATTATACCCCTCTCTCAGCTGACACTCTGTTCTTAATTGGCACTATTGTAGTGGGGAAAAGAGACAAACAGCTTTAGTTAATGCTGGAGACCAGGCGAGGGTTTCGATCTTAACACCCTGTGTCCCAGATTAGTGGGTTGAAGTTAGTCCTCTAATTTACTTGACTACATTTTATTCCCAGGGGACTTCTCTGTTATTTGTAGCACCTTGTCTACCGGCAGCAACCAGAGGGAAGCCTTCACCTGAATTTAATCTCAATCTCAATAGTTTTCCAAATAGGCCATCTCTCCTAGGTGAATAGTGACATTGCGGATTATACCCATTGGAAGCAGCCTTAGAAATTATCTTGTCTACTCCCTTCACTTTATGGATTTAAAATAGGCCAAAATATTCAAATGACTTTTCCAAGTCAGAAATCTATCAAGTCTTCTGACTCCCATTTAAAAATGGATTCAGCCAGGAGTATTTTAAAAACTCACTTTTTGAATAAGGATTTTCATCATGAGTTAATATGAGGCATTAAAAAAAGATACACTTCTTAAATATTTATTTTATCTTAAAATGTGTCAAATATCCCCTCATTTGCAGCTATTTTGTGGACTGTACCAACTGGAGTTTTCCCAAACCCATGATGTATCATCTTGGATTTCCACTTTCTTTAAAGGAAGTTGAGTGGAGTGAAACATACAGATATTTGTTAAGCAATCTGACTGCATAATTCTTCTAAGTTTTTAAGGCTCCCCAACCCTTTTTACAGTTTTGTAATTCATAGCTAATTTGATAGCAATATTTTTAGCAACTCACCTTTATCATGGCTTTCCAAAGAATCCAAGTTGTTTCTATAGAAACAGCAAGTCCCTCTCTTTACGTACTCATATCGTATCAATTACCTTAATATTTAATTAAATTGCAGAGTTAAAATTACAAGTACCCAGGCAGTGACAGTTTTGAGAACCAATATTACTGACTGTTGGTAAGCATAGCAGCGGATGGAAGCAGACATATGTGAGTATAGCAGGGAATTGCCTACTCTCTGAGAAGGAGCACTGGGCAGTAGGTTTGCGAGGATAATGAAGAGTTTTAGTTTATCTGGCCAGATGGTGAAGTGGTGGCCATTTATGAGATCATTTTTTAAATGGGCGTTTTTCTACTGCTGTGCTCTGGGGCTTGTGGCCTCATGTGGGAGGTCCAGTTCCAGCTTCCCTGCCTCCCAGGCCCTTGCCACAGCCCTAGCCTTGGTCCTAGGGCCGGTACCGAGGAGCACAGCCTGCAGGAAGGCTGTGGGATTAGCTCACACTTCCTGCTCTGGGAACTCTCTTTTTGTTTTTAAGCACTTGGCTATTTCCATTTCTATATTTTGACCTCAGTCATTACTTTTTTGGGTCATATTTTATCCGGAATGCCTGTCTTTTTTGGAGGAGGGCTTTCCCATCCCGTCAGCTTGGTCATTTGTCAGCAGTCCTCTGAAAGACCTTTCTAGTCCCAGTAATTGATTCTGGAAGAAAGAGCTATGATTTTTCGGGTGAAATGTTGGGTGGGGACTTTCTTTGTTTCCCAGAAGGCAGACACAGGCGTTCTACTGGGGGTGTCTCCTTTGTTTATGCCCACCCGATATTAGAGGTGTCTTTGCCCTGACTTGCTCCCCAACCCCACACTTGACTCCCACGTTGCCTTGGAAGTACTCCAAGTTATCATCACCCTTGTCTCCCTGGAAGCCAAGTTTTAATTCCACTTCCTATTATCCCATCACTCTGTCTCTTGGACATTCTTCCTTTGCTATAGATCTGTCAGGCCCCTTTGTAAAAATGTAAACTTATTACATTCCCTTTATTCACCCTGGCACTAATGTCCTGACTTCAAATAAATGTCCTGAAGCTCTGTTGGCCGGCCTTTACAGAGCAGAGCATTTGTAGGTTACTTTCCATCTACTGTCCTCTTTTACTTTGTTTAAGATGTAAAATGAGGGCAAAGAATCACAGGGCTTAACTAACGGTCTGCAATTTCCTGCTGTCTCTATACCTTTTTTATGACATTAATTCATTGCCACTTTTCTGACCTGTGGAATCTCTTCTGGATAGAAATGACTAGGAGTTAAAATAAAGTTAAAAAAAAAACCCACTAATTTGATTCAATAGTCTTGTCAGAGTTCTTGTCACTGCCTCCTTGGGACAGCATCCACTATTGCAATCATTTTAACAACTGCTCTCTGAGTTAAAACACATATCTTAGTTACTCCTCTTCTCTACCTGAAGGTTAGAGTTTTGATTGAGTTTCCTTGGGTTAGAAAAGAAGTGTTATCCACTTAAAGCACTTAAAGTCATCTAAATTTCCTACCTCTACTGACTTCTCTATTTTGCCAATTTTCTCCAAACAGATCATTATGGTACAAGTACTAAGAAAAACATCCAGCTTGATTTTTATGTTCTTAGCATTATCACTTGATATTTTACTGTTTGAGTTTCTCAGACATGTGATGGTTTGTATATGTCAGTAGTTTCCCTGGGTTGTAAATAATAGAAACTGATTCTAGTTTATTTAAGCACAACTGCAATTTATTGGCGGATAAAAGGGGACACAGAAAATCAAGGGGAAGCTTTCAGAAAATGAGCAGTGTGTTCATCAGCTATGGCCCCAATCACGCTGCATAATAAACCACCTCAAAACTCAGGGGCTTGAAACAATGAGCATTTTTTTTTTTTTCTCACTCTCGTGGGTCTGCAGGTTGACTGGTTTGGTGGATCCTGGGTGGGCGTGGCTGTGGTGGTCGGCTGAGTATTGGCCTCCCAAGATATCCAGGTTCTAATTCCTGTGACACGGGAATATTACCTTAAATGGCAAAGAGGGAATTAAATTAAGGACCTTCAGATGGGGAGATTATCCTGGATTATCTAAATGGGTCTTAAACGCATCACAGGTGTCCTTACTAAACGGAGGCAGGAGATTTGGCGTAGAAGGCGAAGGCGATGTGTGGTGGCAGCAGGGAGAAATCTGAAGATACTACACTTCTGGCCTTGAAGATAAAGGAGGAGCCGTAAGTAAGCCTGGGGACCCAGCTCTACAGGCCAGAAATGACAAAGAAACAGACTTTTCCCTAGATCCTCTAGAGGGAGCACAGCCCCGCTGACACCCTGGTTTCAGCTCAGTGAAACTGCTTTTGGGCCTCCAAAATTGTAAGAGAATAAATCTGTATTGTTTTAAGCTAACAGCTTTGTGGTAATGTGTTAGAGCAGCCGTAAGAAACTAATATAGCCAGTGCCCCCGCTTTGGGTTGCAGGTTGGCCGGGCTCAGCTCCAGGCTTCGAGTTGGGTTAAGATGTGCTCCTTGTGTGTTCTTCCTGGGACTCAGGGAAAGGAAAGAGGCTTCCTGGGGCATGCTCTTCTCATGAAAAATGGACTAGAGTATTAACATTAAGCCAAACCACACAAGCACATTTAAAGCCTCTGTGCATGATGTTGGCTAATTCCTTTGACCAAAGCAAGTCGCATGGCACAAGGAGGTATGCTCAGCTGGCTGTGGAAGGATTCTGGTTACAAACAGCCTGGGTTGGATCCCGGCGGATCCCGGCTTTGCTATTTACCAGTATGTGACCTTCGGTAAGCTACCTGACTTCTCTGTGCTCAACTTCCTTACTTTAAAATGAGAAGATACTAACAGTACCTAACGGATTGAAATACTGGGAGGTTTAAAGTCAATAATAGATGAAAAACTCTGGAAAATCATCTGTACATGCTAGCTGCTATACTAAATGGAAATTACATCCAAATAGCTGGCATAGAAAGATTATATTTTTATCATTAGCAAAATGCCTAACTTACAAACAAACATTAAAATGGTCTAGTCATTCAATGAATCACTCAAGTGGTGAATAAAGAACTGTATAATTTCAAAGGGATTAAGAAACATAGTACTAGAAGCAAAAGCAAAAATCTTTAAAAAATTTTTTCTGTATTAAGAAAAATCTTTATCGACTTTCATCAAAGGATAGTGAATATGTGTACATACTTGGAGAAGGGATATTTCTTTTATCTACTGCTGCATAACAATTACTCCAAAGTTAAAGGCATAAAACAACACTCATTTTATTTTCTTGTGGGTTCTGTGGGTCAGGAATTTGGACAGAGCACAGAAGGGATGCTGACTGGCATGTCTACCTGTGTCCTCTCCATGTGGCTTGGACTGCCTCACAGCATGGCAGCTTCAGAGAAGCCAGACTTCTTACCTGGCAGTTCAAGGTGCCAACAATACGTGCTCCAGAGAACAAGAAGGAAGTTGCATGGCCTTTATGACCTAGCCTCTGAAGTCACACAGTTATCACTTCTGCCAAACTCTATTGATTAAAGTAGTCATGAGCCTGCCCTGATTCAAGGGGTGGGGACATATTTAATGAGAGAAGCATTAAAGAATATACGGCTATGTTTTAAATCACCACAAGGGAATAGAGAAAAACATAGTTGTACATCATTCTAGTTGTATCTGCTGGTTGCAAGGAGCAAGGTGGTCTTGTTTATTCACATAAAAACATAGGATTAATAGATAGGGAATCCAGTGGTCTTTTAATAAGGAGCACCTATAGGAAAAATAGTGGTATAGTCCTGACCCCTTCTGATTTATGCTACCTTGATGTTTTCTTGTTAAAATACTTGTTTCTAATTTTTAGTTTCCTCCCATCCCCTGATTACACAAGTAACATTTGTTTTGTAGAAAACGCAAAAAGTATATAGAAATGTAAGGATGTAGAACTGTGCCTTCATCAACCCTCCCAGAAGTAGTTCTACTACCAAAAGGAAAATACTGTTAATATTCTGACGTATTTATCTCTCTCCAGTCTTTTTTACTATGAGAGTTTTTAAACAGCTTGCATAATACTGTGTATATGACATTACATTACCCAAGTTTTCAATTTAAGATTCTCTTCTAAATATTTTTCTTTATATAATTAAAAGTTATCTGTAAACTTTTCTCTTTGTCTATTGTTTTTGAATACAAAATTTAAATTTAAATTAAAACAATACATGCTCATGATTAAACATTAAAATACAGAGATATATAAAATTAAAAAGAGAAATCTGCTTCCTTAACCAAATCTAAGTTATTGGTCTAGAAATAGACATATAATTAACCTTTTTTTTCAGAATGGGGTTTTCAGTAAACTTAGTGTTTAACAACTTATTTCCCTTTAACGTTAGTAAATTTTGAACTTTCTCTTTAGAATTTCTAATTTACCTTTATTTAGATAATCTCTTATTCAGGTTTTCCAATATTTCATATTATAAAAATGCTGCAACAAACTTCTTTGAATGTTAAAACATTTTTTTTTATTTCAGCATATTTTGGAGGTACAAATGTTTAGGTTACATTTATTGCCTTTGCCCCACTCGAGTCAGAGCTTCAAGTGTGTCCATCCCCCAGACAGTGTGCAACACATTCATTAGGTGTGAATATACCCATACCCTCCTCCCCACTTCCCACCTGCCCGATACCAGATGAATATTACTACTATATGTGCACTTAAGTGTTGATCAGTTAATATCAATTCGATAGTGCGTGCATGTGATACTTGTTTTTCCATTCTTGTGATACTTCACTTAATAGAATAGGCTCCAGCTCTATCCAGGATAATACAAGAGGTGCTATATCACTATTGGTTTTTTGTGGCTGAGTAGAACTACATGGTATACATATACCACATTTTATTAATCCACTCATGTATTGATGGGCACTTGGGTTGTTTCCACATCTTTGCAATTGTGAATTGTGCTGCTGTAAACATTTGAGTACAGATGTCTTTTTTATACAATGTCTTTTTTTCCTTTGGGTAGATGCCCAATAATGAGATTGCTGTATCAAATGTAGTTCTACTTTTAGCTCTTTGAGCTATCTCCAGATTACTTTCCACAGAGGTTGTACTAGTTTGCAGTCCCACCAGTAGTATAAGTGTTCCTATCTCTCTGCATACACACCAACATTTATCGTTTTGGGATTTTTTGATAAAAGCCATTCTCTCTGGAGTTAAGTGATATATTATTGTGGTTTTATTTGTATTTCCCTGATGATTAGAGATGTTGAGCATTTTCTCATATGTTTGTTGGCCATTAATCTGTCTTCTTTTGAAAAGTTTCTATTCATGTCCTTTGCCCACTTTTTAATGGGTTTTTTTGATTTTTTCTTGCTGATTTTCCTGAGTTCTATATAGATTGATCAGGTCCCATTTATTTATTTTTGCTGTTGCTGTGATTGTCTTTGGGGTCTTTTCATAAATTCTTTCCCTAGGCCAATGTCTGTAAGAGTTTTTGTAACATTTTATTCTAGAATTCTTATAGTTTCATGCCTTAGGTTTAAGTCTGTTATCCACCATGAGTTGATTTTTGTGAGAGGTGAGAAGTGCAGATCCTGTTTCTACATGTAGCTATCCAATTTTCCCAGCAAAATTTATTGAATAAGTGTTCTTTCCCTAGTGTATGTTTTTGTCTGCTTTGTCAACGATTACATGGATATATGAGGATGGTTTTATATCTGGGTTCTCAGTTCTGTTCTATTGGTCTATATCTCTGTTTCTGTGCCAGTACCATGCTGTTTTATTTACTATAGTCTTATAGTAGAGCTTGAAGTCTGGTAAATTGATGCCTCCCAATTTGTTCTTTTTGCTTAAGATTCCTTTTGCTATATGAGATCCTCTCTGGTTCCATATGAAATGTAGAAGTACTTTTTTCTAGATCTGCAAAAAATGATGTTGGTATTTTTATAGGGATTGCATTGAATCTGTCGATTACTTTGGGTAGTATAGACATTTTAATAATGTTTGTAAAATGCAAGGATTGGCCATTTTTCCTGCTCTATCTTTCCAGCTCTATTTTGTAAGCAGCTGTGAGAATAGAAGAAACAGAGACCATAAGGACAGTCATGTCTTTATAAAAGGAAGTACTTTTCTGTGATTTACTGGTTAGGCCCTCACAGCACTATATTTGAAGTAGCAGATGGAGGAAGAAAGGGCCATTATGTTCTAACTCACACATAGATCTTTCAGTCTGTCTTCAGGAAAGCCACGAAAATTTGTTGCAACACATTCATTACTACTACTACTAAGAAGACCTTTTCTTTGGAAAAAGAAAAGTCGTAACACTGTCAAACTCCTACTCAACCTTCCATGTTGGATATTGCATCTTAGGGCACCTTTTTCTTGAATATCTTTCCATCCCGTTATACAAATAAGTTATTCATTATGTTCTACATGCTATTTCTATATTCCAGACACAATTCTACTCTTTTACTTATTACACAGTTTTTAAACTGTTTTTAAACTTATTACACTTATTTTTAAAAAATACATATTTTTTCTCATTGAATGCTTCACAAGAAAAGGGTTTTTTTTTTTTTTTTTTTGTCATTATATCCTCAGGGTCTAACCCGGTGCCCAGCGTCCCATGGCCACCTAATAAATGTTTCTTAAATAACTGATTGACAAACAAATGAATCCTTCATTTTTACCCAATGTTTCCTGATATATGGGACTTGGAAATGGATGAGAGAGTGCTAGTACTCAAATCAATTTGCTGTTACCATAATCTAAGCTCCCGTCCCTTTTCCTTTTAAGAGATGGCCCATTTCTAGGTGACTTGGAGTTGCATTTCAGAAATCGTGTTTTAGCTCTGGCTCCTTAGCTTGTTTTGCAAGGGAATTAGGAGGTTTAATGCATTTGTGTTGCTTAAGAGCTTGAGATCTGCTTAGGAAATTCACTTTAAAATGCCTAAGTGCTAGTATCATAATATTTATTGAGAATTGATGAATAGAATTCTTAAAATAGTCTTGCTCATTGTGGTATCACTGAAAGCATGCTATGCTAAATCCCATTTGTCTTGGATATAGGATTTCTGGAAGATGAATGGAAAGAGGAAATTAGTGGATTTTGGAGTGGGTTGTGTAAGAATGAACAATTTCTATAAAGGTCCCTTTTCTTAAAGTGACAAATGTTAGAAAAATGCCTTTAGCTGTACTTACATGAGTTTGGTAATTACAAGTCTAATAAATGGGCAAATCCCACATGCTGCCAGATGGAGAAATTGAGCAGCACCTCTTCCTTGAAGTCTGCCCTTGGATGGGATAGAAGAACCACAGAAGGTCACTCCACTCTAGGATTCCTAATGTTAGGTGGGTCATTTATGGTTGCATCCATTCTCTGCAGAACGGGAGGCTTCGTTTTTTTGTTGTGTGACATTTGACAGCCTTTACAATTTATGGCAGGCATTGGTAAAACAAAAACAAAATGAAACATGTCTTTAATGCTGAGAAAGGATTTGGTGGTCAGAGCAATTGCTAGCTGAGGTGGGACAGTCATCTTCATTTAGGAGAACTTGGACAGTGACTCTGTGCTATGGCTTGCTAGAGGGACAGAAAGCAAGTCTACCTGATGGTGTTAAAAATTCTCTAAATAGTATTTCAAGCATCAAGTCTAAAATATGCCCTTTTCTCCTCCCCAAGAAAAAGGCAGTGCTGGATGTCTGCTCTTCTCATTCCCATTCCTTGCAATGCCTCTTGGTTACTCAGTTTTCTCTACAAGGTTCTCCTAATATTCATTTAAATCTTTCATCTTACTTTCATAAAAATATATACGGTTTATTGCCCAGTGCCCCCAAAGGATCTACCCTCTACCAATTTTAAAGAATAAACACTTCAAAATAGAGAAACTGGCCCAATTTTTGCTTTAGGAGAGAAGTCACCACCATCATTATCTCCAAACACTTGTAGACCCCTTCTGTGTTATCATAATAGTTACAATAATAGTAACAATTATTGAAAGCTTACTTAGAGGTGCTGACACTGGGAAAATTCAGGGGAGTTTTATAGTTACTATGTAGCAGAGGCAAGAACAAAATGGAAGTCAAATCAGTTCAGCCTCGAACTATATCAAAATGATAGCTCAATAGCCATCCAAGTTTAGCACTTCTCCCAGAAAGGCAGATTTTGATGATCATTGGCTTCTCTGGTCAGAGGAAGGGGGATTTTTCCACCAAAAGTCAGTAGGAGGTATGGCTGCGTGTGGATGAAGATAAGGTTTGCATGGTTGTATATAAAGTGTGTATGGGAGATAGTGAGTAGAAAATAATTTTAGCTGGATCTTATTGACATTATTTCTTCCAAAGTAGAAGTTGAAGTTTTCTACTGAGAGTAGGTGAAGGAGGAGGCTTGAAGAGTGTGGTTATTACTCAAACTAGTCTGTAGATTATCAGATGTGTCTTCAAATCACAACAAATGTAAATTTCAGCAAATTACAGAACTTAGTTTTCTTTATCACTATTATGATGACAAATTCTCCAACAGTATTAGAGATAATTAAGCCACTGGGTCTGTGACTTCATCTGACAGCGTCTATGCCTACGGAATAGCAGAGAACTGACATTGAGATGTCATTTTGAGAGCAGTATTTAATGTTGCATTGGGACCTAATATTACCTGCAGTTGGGAAAGCTAGATGAGGAACTCCCCAGGGCTCAGTGAATTCTCATGAACTCTGAGAAACCAGATGGAAGACAGGAAAAGCTGGCACCTTCTCCATACACCTCTGTGAATGCCACATACCACTCTGCTTTCTCTGTTTCCCCAATGGTCCCATAAGAATTGGGCAGGGTACCCATTCTACACACCTCATAGAACTTCGGAGATTATCAAATCAGAAATGAAAAAATCCTTTTTTTTTTTTTTCTCCTCTTACTTTTTAATTTTGTTGCATTTTCTCTCTTGGAAAGATTTACATTGAAAGCCCTCTTTTTACATAGCTTATCTCTTCACAATTTTAGCAGTTTGTCTGCATTTCTGTTGTGAATTGACTATTACCCTTTAGAAGCTTTTCCTGTCATGTTAAAAAAAATTCTCTTCTCTTTTTCACAGCCATAAAAAAAAAAGCAGAAGTAGATATTGCTATTCAGTAAGGAGTAGGTATCGTTAGCTCAGCACATCAAAAAGCTTCTGAATATAAAAGGATTTCTTCTGAAATGATGTAAAAATTAGAGTATTTAAGCAAAGAATACCATTGTCATTAGTATTGCATTTCACGAAAGAATTTGAACCTTTAATTTCTTACTTCTTTCTCTCTTTTTTTAAAAAGTATATGTTTATTGTATGTTTTTTCCAGAGGATAGTTTTTATTCAGTGCTGAGGGGCTCGGCTTTTTACGTGGGCTTTGGTGGAGGTCTTGGGGCAGTCCTCACAGGTCTAAATTGGGGCGGGAGTAGTCAGTCCTTTCAGGTCTCACAAAATTGCTGTCTAACTACCTGGATGAGAACAGCACAACTCAGGCAGTAATGTAGCTTCACTTGAGAAGCATATAGGAGTTGAAGATACTCGCTTTGGGAATAACCCTGACAGCTGTGCCCTCCACTATGTTCCCAATGATGAACTTCTTTTTTTTTTTAGTATGTATTTCAATAGATTTAGGGGTATAAATGTTTTTTTGTTACATGGATGAATTGTATATTGACAAAGTCTGGGCTTTTAGTGTATTTGTCACCCAAATAGTGTATCTTGTACCTGATAGGTAATTTCTCATCTCTGACCCCTTCCACTCTCCTTGCTTCTGAGTCTCCAATGTCTATTATGCCACTCTGTATGACCAAGGGTACCCATCGCTTAGCTCCCACTTATAAGTGAGAACATGCGGGATTTTTTTTTCTGTTCCTAAGATATTTCACTTAGGGTAATGGTCTACAGTTCCAACCAAGTTGCTGCAAAATACATTATTTTATTATTTTTTATGGCTGAGTAGTATTCCATTATATATATATATATATATATATATATATATATATATATATATATATATATACATACAAACACCACATTTTCTTTATCCACTCATCAGTTGATGGGCACTTAGGTTGATTCTATTATATATCTTTGCAAGTGTGAATTGTGCTGCAATAATCATTCGGGTGCAGTTTTTTTTTTTTTTTTTTTTTAGCATAATGAGTTCTTTTCCTTTGGGTAGATGCACAGTAGTGGGATTATAGGATCAAATGGTAGATCTACTTTTAGTTCTTTGAGGAATCTCCATACTGTTTTCCATAGAGTTGGTACTAATTTACATTCCCACCAACAGTGTGTAAGCATTACCTTTTCTTGGCATCTGCACCAACATCTATTGTTTTTTGTCTTGAATGACAAACTTCTTAATGGCTTTGTCCCTGGGCACATATCAGGTGCAGTTTGCGCAGCAAATAGGCTACATGTGGCTGTAGCCCCTTTTGGCACAATTATTGTTTCTCCTTCTCTTTGTCATCTTGGAAGCAAAGATCCAAGAGAGGCTCAATTCTTTTTTTTCTAAAGTGCTAAGCAGGGACATTTTAGTGTCTACACTTACAAAAGCACATTTTCCTTACTAAACCAGTAGCATGGCCTTCTGGGTAATAAAGTAAATTAAAATTTAGGAGGACTTCATTCTTTCAAACCCAGCTACTGCCTGACCTTGGTTATGCTGTTTACCTCTCTGAGCCTCAAGCTCCCCATCTATAAAGTTGGACTCATAATGATCTTGCATTTACACACTCCTTTGAGGATTATAAAGGGAAGGTACTATATAAACTGGGAGCTTTTATTCTTTATAGTTTTCAGCTGAGAGTATTATTAGCTAGAGTTCAGAATGGATCAATGAGGGATGAGAAGTAGGATTTTTAAAGAAAGGTTAAACTAAAAGTTGTGCAGAAAGCAAATATTTTTATATTAACTTATGTAATCCCATTGGTTCCCAATATATGTTTGGAAATGTTTTTATAGGAAAGAAAAAATGGCCCAATTTCATAAGAGGAAATTTCACTTGAGAATCCTGATACTCAACTTCAAGGAGAATTTGCCTTTGTCAAAAGTATAGTCAGATTATATTCGATTCTCCTACTCTCTCTGGTAAGATGTTAAATGACCATACTGTATGACCGCACATACATTTAACGAATACATTGGACGCAGTTATCTCACTGCATGTCCTCACTGTCTCAACTGAAGTTTCACTGGGCGATGACACAGCTATAGCTGATTAGAAGTCCCTGAGGAGGCTGTATTTTTAGAACAGATGCTAATTGTCTTTATTTGGCAAAATAACATCCCTCTCTGATGTCCATGGATGTTGATTCTCAGAACGAGACCAAAAGAATATTCCAGCAGTGGTAGCATTGATGAAACCAGCAAGAGTCGCATAATCTTTGGAGGCAAGCGTTACTTCATTTCTAAAATTGATTATTATTTACATTAATAAAATTGACCTAAACTAAATGTGATCAAGGTGAGAGAGAATTGTTTGGAGGAGAACAAATGAACCTAATAAAAAAGATTTAAAAAGGCCTTCTGGTTTATATGATCGTGAACTGCAAATATTAATAGATGTCCCAACTTTCTGTCCACTCACCAGTTATGGATAAGGAATAGCACTAGGTACTGGCATGGTGGTAATTAAGCAAACTATGTGTATATGTTAATACAAAGAGGTCTCCTAATCAAAGAAAAGGATAAATAAAAGAAAAAGAACAATAATAGGATAGTAATTTGGGAAACAAATATTTTGAGGTACAAGAACTACTCAGGCCTTTGAATGAGTAAAATATGCCAGAAGAAGTTCTTGCTAGAAGGATAAAACAAATTATGGAAAAGAGAAAAGGAAAGAAAGTTTAAAGAAAACATGTTATAGTTTGCCATTTATGAAAGACTGACAGAACTATATTGAGAACTTCTGGGATGTTTTTGCATTATTCAGCGATGAAAAATGACTTTAAATATATATATAATGCACTTATTTATTTGTTTATTTATTTATTTTTTGCTTAAAAACAGGCATTTGTTTTCTCACAGTTCTGGAGGCTGGAGGTGCAAAATCAATATGACAACAGGGTTGGTTTCTGGTGAGGACTCTCTTCCTGGCTTGCAGATGGCCACCTTCTCACTGCATCCTCACATAGCCTTTCCTCTGTGTGTGAGTGGAGAGAGGGAGATCTCTGGTGTCTCTTCCTCTTCTTATAAGGACATCGGTTCTATTAGATTAGGGCTCCTCCGTTATTTTTTTTCTTTTATTTCAGGATATTATGACTTATATTTTATAACAAAAACTTGTGTAATTTCCGTTCCAGTGTTTTGAAGGAAAGGATGTTGAGATGTTTTCTGTTATCAAAGGCTCCAAACATAAATGATGACTTGGGTTGAGACATTAGGGAGTGGTGGAGATTGTGGCAAAGTATTTAGTTGATAATTACGTTTAGACAAAAGAGGATGGCCTTTGTGAACTTTTAGTTCAAAGTTCTTGGCTATAAGTAAATTTCTTTATACTGTTTTTCAGGGAAAAATTAAATTTGGCCTTCTTGGCTAACAGATCACTCAAGAGAAGTTTGTCTTATGTGAATAAAGGTATTTCAAAGCCTAAAAAAGTACAACTCATTCCCATAATGGCCCTTTCTATATGAGCATTTGGTGCCCTATTGCTGATTCCAAGCAGCATAAACTTTGTACAGCTGACATTTTCTGACTCAACTCCTGCTATAATTGAAATTACTTTATTAAACAAGCTTGAATCATTTCAATTACTTCATGGCCTGGAGTGCTGGTGGCGTACATGATGACTACATGCTGATTAAATTAGAGCTCGTACACCCCAGAAAGATGTGCATACCAGAAAATGGCTTTCTTTTTCTTCAGTATGAAAAAGCTCTCTCTAATTCATATTCACTGGATAGATCCCTTTGGGTTGTATATTAATATTCATAAGATAAACCACATAGCTAAAGCAGAAGATTAAAGTCAAGTCTCTTAATAAAGAAGCAAGAGTAATGACTACAGTAAAATCTCCAAAAATGCCATTATCCCCCTGAAGAGTGAACACTACTACTGTACACGTGTTGAAGCTGAGCAAGAGAACAATAAAAAATGAATTACTGCAGTGATTTGTATTTTAAAATCCGCTAGAGAGGAATGAGCAAACAGAAACAGACCTGGAGTAAAGGATATCAGGATCAGATGGTTGCACAAAGCAACAACTTTGAAGAGTAGAGTTTGCAGTTCACCCTATTTTGATAAGACAATAGATTTGTGCTATTGGAGATAGCACTGAAAATTATTTCCATTAAGTAAACTCTATGGTTTTCTTTTGGATTTGGTACTGGATTCTGAGGATGGGGGGTAAATTAAATCACTAATCAGAGGTGCCCAGCAATTCCTTTTAGTGTTTATGTGTAGTGATTCAAAAAGAATGGAACTCTTTGAAAAATTTATTACTCAGTGACAACGTTGTATAACAACGTTTGGTCAAAACCAGTTTACAAAGAAACCATGACGATCATTTCTATAATTTACAAATATTCAAGATGTGTCCCTCCTGTCACAAGGCACATGCTAATCCTATAGTCTCATTCATTGCAAGCACTTTTTAGCACATCATGGTTGGAAGGGGAAATGGCAGCCTCACTGCAGTCCTTTATCTTCTCATGGCTGTGAGTAAGAGGACTACAAAACAAGGTTCCTAATATAATCTGCTTGCAAACCACGTATTTCTATAATCTGATTGATTGAGCAATATAATTTTAAAAGTATTTAATTCTTTTTGAATTACCTTGCATTTTGCATAATGTCAATGCATTTTTACTTTTGTGTATTTTTAATAAACTTTACATGCCATAATTCCCTAAATGCTTTCATTGTTGAAGGTGGGTTTTCTTACTCCAAACCATAAGTATACTTTCTACTTCTTAAAATAATTCCCTCACCTTAAAAGGTCATCCTTGTTTCTGCCAGAGTTTAAAGGAGTTGCACCTTCCTTTTTGTTTTCTTCATTTTTTTTTTTTATCAAAATGAAGACTTACCCAGGCAGAAGGAACAGCATCTGCGAAGGCCTGGAGGCTGGCACTAGGCAGTGAAAATGAATAACAAAGATGAAGATTGAGCGGCAGTTATACAGGCCCCATCTGGAAGGGTGTTAATGCCACCAGGGAGTGTGAGCTTTATCCTTAAACTGATGGGGAATCATGGGAAAGCTTTAAGCAGGGTGTGGATGAATTTGCTTAGTTCCTTAGTTTGCAGGTGCCATTGTCTTTTTTAACTTCTCGTCCTATAAATTTCATGAGGAACTGGCTGTGTTTACTATGAGGGAGGGTGTTTTGTGCTCAACCCTGAAGCATATTAATAGACACAACCAAAGTAATTTTCTCCTTTCCTTCTGAACACAGTTTCCATTGTTTCTGGAGGAGTTTGATAAGCCCTGGAAATATATACTTGTGTTTTCAAGTGTATTTTTCAAATAGTTTAGTGCACCCATGTTTGTGTGTCGGAGAGTGTGCATTCCATCACCTTAGAAGGCCCCATTTTTCCTTCTTTCATCCTGTCATTTCCTTCTCAGAAAGCAGCAATTAAAGTCAGTGCGGTATCGAAATTAGAAAGCAACAAAGATATCCCTAGTATTATTGTTTGGAGTCACACTGCTTTAAGCCATAGTGTTGAAGAAGATTGAAAATTTGGATTTCAGGATTGAACACTGACTCAGTAGTTGGTACCTTCCTGTGGAGATTAATAATTTCTTCTGAGGAAAGAATGATTTATATGATATATTGGATTGAGTATAAGAGGACTTGAGTTCATATAGTGTTATAATGGTTCTGCTACAAAATAATAGCCATAATTTATGTACTCGGTGATATATGTATCATAATATACGTGATATGTTTGTATATATATGTATAATCATAATTTTCAAAAGAACTCTATAAAGTAGATATATCCATTCCAAGGTAAGGAAACCAAGGGCTACACAGGTTAGCCTCCTGAATGTCTGTTTGCCTATCTCCGACCATCCTCTCTAACCTGGTCAGGAACACCCTAAAATTGCCTCTCTCTCTCTCTTGCCCGCCCCATGCATCATCAATTTTTCACTCCCGATCATATCATTCCCATCACCATACAACATACTGTAACATCTGCCATCTTTAAAAATTCTCTCTTGACCTCATAAATTCTCCCTAACTACTGCTCCATTCTTTATTTATCTTAACAGCAAAACTCCTCAAAAAACTTCTACACATTCTCTCTCCTCTCAGTCTCCTTTGAATCTGCTCCAATCAGGATTTAAACCCTAATACTCCACTGAAACCATCTTGTCAGAGCTATCAACCGTTTCCGTGATGTAAAATCCAGTGCTCATTTTCCAATGAGGGGAAGAGGGGTCACTTTTATAACAAACCTATTCCTGTGCTAATGACATAATTTATTCATGAGGGCAGCACACTCATATCCTAATCAACTCTTAAAGGTTTCACCTCCCACACTATTGGAGTGGGGATGAAGTTTCCAACACATGAACTTGGGGGACACGCCAACACCATAGCAGAGCTTCAACATGTGAATTTGGGGGGAACACAGTTCAGTTCAAAACAGGCAGTGTGTGTGAATTCCTTACAAAGCTAACTGTTCTCTTTCTTGAGCAGCATGGTACTGCTCTTAACATCTCTTTTGGGGCCAAAATGGTGTAATATTCCACCTGACAATATGCCTGCTATTTCCCTGCTAGTCTCAAAGAGTGGCAAAGCTTTGCTGTCTCTAGCCCGGCAACTGGCAAAGGCTGCATTTGGGCTGAATGGACACTTTAATTGAGGAAGTCACAGGGTTAGCCTTTCTAAGAATTTGAAAATATGTTTTCTTTTGAAAAAGAAGGAAAGAGGCTTTTGGAAATAAGTACTTCCTGAAGATGTTTACATTAATGGTGAACTGGGAGTAAAGAAGGAATTGAAGTGGAAGTACCATTTGTAGTAGTTTAAATTCTCTCTTTTTTTTTTTTTCCCTTTTTGCTGTACAGTATGGTCCAAAGCCACCTGCACTGTTCTTTTTGTAGGAGAATGATGTACTCACATTTTACCTGACTGTCTTAGACAGCTACAAATAACACTGGTGAATAGCTAACTTGGTGCTAACTTGCCCCATTCAGGATGAGAAACAATTGAACAAAACTTGTCACCACAAAGCAGGAGAAGGAAATGTTTTACACACTGCAGAAATTGTGCTCTATGATAGATAAACTTTGATAATTTCATTTGTCCCTCACAAATGCCATTTTTCAAAATCTCACTTCCTTGCTATTTTAATTTTCTCTGTCCTGCCCTCATCTTCATTTTCTGTTTGCCCTTAATCCTTTAATACTTTCTTCTTATCTTTACTTGACTGTTCGGAATACTCAATGTTTGGAGAAACTCTTTTTCAATTAGGTCTGGTACCTGTCAAGGAACAGTAAATAAGCATAGTATTATAGATTAGATTTTAAAAAGGCTATTTAAGTTGCATCAGTCTGAGGAGTATTAACATTGGAGATGCCAAGGGCCTTTCACAGCCCTGAAATTCGGAGCATACTGAAATATCTTAATCCTTGAAATATGAAAGAGGAAGATGGAAAGAACATTTTCACTTTTACGTGAGAAAAACTTGTCCATCCAAGGACACACAGAGTCTTAGAAACACAAAGCCAAAAGAGCTGGGAGATCATTGCTATTTGGGGGCAATCCTGTCTATTTTGCCTTATAAATTTCTTCATGCCCCCAACGCATATTCCCTTTAAAATCAACCGGGACTTCCTCAAAAGCACTTCAAACTATTTTTGAGCAACTCAGGATTAGAGTATTAAAAATGGCGACTAGCTGTAAATTCCGGAGAACTAGCGTATGGGTAAAACTGAAGATATTTATGCAGTAGTTTTGGTTCCAAATATTACCATTTCTCAAGGCATTTGAATATTTTTGGTTTACAAAATACTTCTACTTGTTTTTTTTTTTAGTGTTCGAAGTGTCTACATTTTTATAACTCCTACTAAGGTGTCTTATGTTCATTACTGTCTCCATAAAAGCCAGTGATTTGGTAGCAGAGCTGCACTTTATGAGCTGTCACGGGGTGTGCTACATATTATGTTAAGGCGAGCGGGGAGAAGATGACAAACAAATCATAAAGTTGTCCATTTTCCTAGACAATTTTACATCTGCTTTCCTCATTTTTTAACGTTTGAAATGATATATATGTTTGGCAAAGTAAAATGTTTGTGTTGCCTTCTCATGCTTGGTACAATTAAGGGCTGTGTTCTTATCAAAACATACATACAACAGTTTTTTTTGTTAAACCGAACACAGTGAAGAGGAGACTTAGATGCTCATTTCTGTTTATACCAGGAAAAACCTCTAACTCTGAGTTGTTTTTGAGTTTATTTTCTGTTAGAAAGGGATGATACTACTAAGTTCTGCAGGCCCAGATATATTATAATGTGGACTCCAAGGTGTGGCACAACTGGACTAAGTGATTTTTACTTCCCCAATTGCCTATGTGATATTTGGGTTACTGCTGGGTTGGAATCCTCAGTGTAAATTAATGCATTGGTATTTGAGTTTGTAAAGCCATCTATGAAAGTTCGATTAATGCAACACAATCTCGCTTGGACCTTACCACTCTTGAGAAAATTGGGAGCAAAGCTACAGGAACATTGTGTGCAAAGGCAAATCTAAAGACTTTGATTCAATTGTGCAAGTGTTCTAAACTTTTGCACATAAATGATCACCTTAACCAAAATTAAAAGACAAATGATATATTGGGATAAAGTGTTTGTAATGAATATGAAGGCTGGATTGTTAATGGCCTCATTGTATGAAGATGTCTTCAAAATCTATTAGAAAAACTCTCAAATCACAATAGAAAAAAGAATGAAGGACATGAATAGGCAATTTATTAAAGAATAAAATGAATGGGCAATCCTGGAAAAAGTCAAATTTTGTTAGTAATCAAGGAAATATAAACTAAAATCAAACACCATTCCTTTTTATCAAATTGGTAAAGATTAAGCAATATAATCTTTAATATGCAAGTGTTTACTTAATGCAAAGGACTGTCCTTGCACATTCAGGATGGCCCTGAGATAATAAAAGCTGAAACATTTCCTTGAACAGCATACATGTTAGAATGTGGACAAATAAAGCATGCTATCATCTTCTTGCTGGGCAACGTGGCCATGGGGAAGGAAATGAGATTTTGGACACAGGCATTCCAGGTCAGATTCCCAGGTCTCCTATTTCCAGTTTGACCTTGAAGAGGCTTCTACTTTCTTAAGCCTTATGAGCTTCTGATTTCTCTTTTATAAAATGGGGATAATGACTATTTTGCAGAGTTATTGTGAAGATACAATGAAATTAAAAATGCTTCTAGAAAAAAGTAGCTGCTTAATAAATGCAGCTATTATATTGCTTTAGACTATTTTATATAATGTCAAATGCAAAATTTTGAAGTTTGTATTCTGTAATAAAAGGCCTGACCATTCAGAGTATATGTGTCAGATACAAACATTGGGCAGGAGCTGGCTCCCCATTAAATCCCAGGCTGCTTTGTGCTATAGGATATTTGGCAATGTGACTCTGGATGTCACTGACTTCTCTATAATGGGGAACTTTTTTTTCAGGTAATAGGCAGCTTGGAACTTCTTTTCTTTCCACCAAAAATCCCTACTGGGTTTTGCAGCAGGGAACATAAAATTTATGCAGAACAGAGTGAGACAGACTAAGCAGGAGACAGAAAGAGGAGTCATGTGAAACGAGAAAACCTATTCCCTGGGTGGCATGCCTGCTGCCCAATGCTGAGCATGCACAGGAGGGAACCAAGTCAGTTGCAAGGACGTCTGCAGAAGCAAGTCAGGAATGAGTCTGTCTAGAGTGAGCGGACTGCCATTGATGAAGCGACTGTCCTTCAGATGTAAACATTGAACCATTGAAGGCAGAGAGGCTGGGAGAAAGGTTCTGATACCAGTAAGCAGCCTACACATAAGGTTGTGGAAGAGCTTGGAGCAAGTCAGAAAAGCGACCGGCAACCTCTGCTAGGAAGAGGTTTCTGTTGAGCAATTGAAATTAAGGTTAGAATAATGCTGCAAAATGTGCTAGCTTTATATTACGCCATCTGAAAAAATAACAGGATTTTAGGTTCTCCTCATCCGAAATGCATCCTCTCCCTTATTTCTAGGAGTCTTTATAGAATGGCAGTCAGTTGACTGACTAGCATCAGCTTCTTCCTCTCCAGTGCTGCCTTCCACCTGTCCACACCTGTTGCTGCAGACCCTTTGGAGAAGCACTTTTGCTGGCACTGATATCATGAGACTACCAGTGTCCACACAAAGGGTGATGTCTCTGCACTCCCAAAGCTTCCGGTCTTGGGGCACCAGATCTGAGCTGGATCCTGGAGAGGCTGTGCAAAGAGACTCCTCCTCATCTCAGCCATACTCTTCCAGGTTCTAGTGTCCATCTTCTTTCTCTTTGTGGGACACGAAACCTGTCCGAGGGAACCCAATAGGCTCTGGTCAATGTATCTTCTGTGTCTTCTGTGACAGACGACAGGATCTTCCTCTGTCACCCAGGCTAGAGTGCAGTGGCCTGATCATAGCTCGCTATAACCTTGAACTCCTGGGCTCAAGTGATCTTCCTGCATTGGCCTCCCAAAGTGCTGGGATTACAGGCATGAGCCACTGTGCCTGGCCCTGTGTCTTCCTTTACAGCTCCTCACTCCATCAAGTGTCCTCTCTCTCCCAAGTACAATCATTCCTCTCCCCCCCTTCTCATCCCAAAGTGGCCGTGCAGGAGACCAGAGATACATCATATGAGAGGAAGCATGTCCTGCAGCCTAAACACTGACATATCTACGTCTAACCTGCTTACGTTAACTCTTAGGAAGGGTCTCATTCACTTCATGGTGTAAGAAGCAGCTATTCTCCAGCTGTCCCTTTCATTGTCATTACAAAGTTTTTAAGAAAAGAACCTGCGCTGTGACAGAAGAGAGCAGACTCCAGCTGGAAATTAAAATGAGCATTCTGTTTCCTCCTGGAGCTGGACGGCCGGTTGGGCAGGTCCCCACCCCTTCCCGCAGGGGCGGAGAAAGCTTGTTTTGGGCCCGGTGTGCCACACATTCTCTACGCTTCTGAATACGTTCCGCTTCCCGATGCTCCGTTTTATCATCTTACATTTTCCTGGGATAACACCAAGCAATTTCTCATTTCCTTCCTCCTTTGATGCATGATCTTTCAAATATTCATAGATGTTTTCCCTGCCTCCTCTGTTGTGAACCTGGGGAATTTATCTTCAGTCCTTCAATCACATCGGTTTTGCTTTTCCGCGTTCTCACCCAGTGTGTGACAGCTGGAGGTCTCTAGAGGCAGAGTGGAATGGGGAGGTAAAAGTGTCCGGGCTAGAGGCCTTGGGGCTTGTGGCCAGTGGCAGCAGTGGTGTCCCCCTGGCTGGACTTGGCCTTGTGCCATTTCTCTGGATCTGGTTTTCCTGTTCTTTTTACTCTAGAAAGAACAACACTGTAGCACCTAGGGGCAGCTCTTTGGTGGGTGGAATGAAAACAGTAAATTTAGGCAGCTCTGTGTTCTGTCCCGGAGTGGAGTGTGATTTAGGCAGGGGCATAACGGGAGTGAGGGCTCGGAGATGCACGGAGCTGGCTTGGGAGCATCGGGTAAGTGACTTGAGGTCTCTGAGCTCAGTTTCCTTACCTGGAAAATGTTGACAATTTTTGAGGCTAAAATGAGACGTTCGAACATGGCTCTGACCATGTTCGGTGCACAGTAGACACAAAGTAGAGAGAATTGCTGCTATGATGCACTTCGGAGCCAGAGAGACAGCTTTAAATCCCACTTCTGCCACTCAGTAGCTATATGACCTTCTTCCAGGGGTCAGCAGGCTTTCTGGAAAGGATCACATGGTAAATATTATGGCTTAGTGGGCCTCGTAGTCTCTGTTGGAGCTATTTAACTTGGTCATTGTAGTAAAAAAGCAGCTATAGACTATATAGAAACAAATGGGCATAATTGTGTTCCAGTAAAGCTTTGTCTTAGTCGTTTTGTGCCACTATAACAAAATAACCATAACCCGGGTAGTTCATAAACAACAGAAATTTACTTCCCATAGTTTTGGAGGCTGGGAAGTCCCAGATCAAGGTGCCAGCAGATTCTGTGTCTGGTAGGGGCCCTTTGTCAGGCTCATAGATGGTACCTTCTTGCTGTGTCCCATGCAGTGGAAGGGAATAGCTAGCTCTCTGGGGCCTCTTTTTATGTCCCCATGACCTAATCGCCTCCTAAAGGCCCTACCTCCTAATACCATCACATTGGTGATTAGGTTTCAACATAAGAATTTTGGGGGAACACAAGCATTCAGACCATAGCACTTTATTTATAGTTTTAGAATTTGAATTTCATATCATTTTTACATGTCACAAAATATTATTTTTCCCTTGACCTTTTTCAATCATTTAAAAATGTAAAAACCATTCTTAGCTCTCAGTCCACACAAAAACAGGTGGTGAGCTGGATTTGGCCTATGGGCCTTAGTTTGCTTAGTCAATACTTCATCTCTCTAACTCTCAGTTCTTTTTCTTGCGAATTGGGTTGGTGTGTATTTCAGTGAGATGAAGTGCTTGGTATATACTAGGTTTTCAATAAAGTGCTGTTGTTTGTTATGATTCTTATTAACATTAGAAAGTGAAGACTCATGCCACAATAATCGGTATTTTTAGTTTAATATGATTACAGTCAAGGAAAATGTTTTCAATTTGATTCCTTTTTTGAGTTTATCTTGTCAAGAAGGGTAGTTGAATGAAATCCAATTAAAAATGTCATTTAGGGCCAGGCACGGTGGCTCATGCCTGTAATCCCAGCACTATGGGAGGCTGAGGTGGGAGGATCACTTGAGGTCAGGAATTTCAGACCAGCCCAAGCAATAGTGAGACTCTGTTTGTAAAAAAAAATAGAAAAATTAGCCAGGTGTGATGGTGCATGTCTGTAGTCCCAGCTACTTGGGAGGCTGAGGCAGGAGGATCACTTAAGCCCAGGAATTTGAGGTTCCAGTGAGCTATGATGATGCCACTGCACTCTAGCTGGGGTGACAGATTATCATTAGCAGAGAGGTTTGACTGCATGATAAATGTAATGCACTTGAATCATCCTGAAACTATCCTCCTCCTCCCCCGGTCCATTGAAATATTGTCTTCTATGAAACTGGTCCCTGGTGCCAAAAAAATTGGGGACCACTGGTTTAGGGGACAAGACTGGCCCCAGAAGGGCAGACTCCACTCTGTGGCTCCAGGCTGGACATTGCTGTACCTTGTGGAAAGAAAAGGAGAGAACCAGTCAAGGGTACTGCAAAGAATCGCTCACATACACCCCTAAGAGACACCTGCAAATAATTCGTGGATGGGGAGGAAGCTCCAGAGTTACCCGTGGCCAGGATTGTAACAGCAAATCCCCATCCTCAAGGGAAAACAGGTCAAGGAGCTTCTCTCTGCCTTAGGCCTCTCAAAGGATTGTCAAGTGGCCTTGTGTTCTTGTTTCTGCCCCTCCAGGCAGGGAAGAGGCAGGTTGCTGCATTTTTGCTGAAGCTGGCCATTCTGAAGGTTGTTCAGACGTGTGACGGTGTGTTTTGTCCTCAAGTCATTATGCTGAATTATACGCCCTCTGCCACATCCTTCCCACTGTCACAGCCTCTGTTTACAGATCCTAGGGGATCAAACCTTGCTTTTACAAAATGCAACTGTTCTCAACAAGCTTTTACCGTGAAGGGTAGAGACAAACCTTTTTATGTTTTTTAAATACGTCTTTAATTGTTTCATTTTGGGAGAGAAAGAATAAACTATAAATAATTTTTACACGGTATGTGCACGGATAATTATTTCCCTAAAAAGAGTAATAGACAACAAAGTATGCCCGGTGGGGTGCACAGCAGTGTGCTGGCAATATTGATCGGGGGACTGGAAGCTTGTTATCAGATGAGGAATTAAACAGGAGAACCTCGCAGCTCATTCACGCTCCTGGTGAGCAGGTTGCATCTGTGCTCTGGGTTCCGCGCTGGCTTCCCATCTGCTTGGGGACGCGATTCAGGCAGTCAAGGTGGAGATTGTGATCTATGGGGCTACTGTGCCTCTCTCTTTCTTGGCAGGGGCAGGTGACAGCTGAAACTAGCTGAAGTCCTCTTGGGAGGAATTCTACATCAGGACTCTTCGGGCAGGGAGGTCCCGGGAGAGGGCCATGCCTGGTAGAATAGATGTCCTCTTATCCTGTGCCAGCCTGAATCGGTTGAATTTCGCTGGCCCCTGGCAGAGTTGTCTGCGCTGACATTGTCTTAATTTAGCGCTGGCAGATCCAGGGCTGGGGAAGAGGGTGAAGGTCAGATTGACAGGGGATTGGCTCAGCTTCCTCCCTTCTCTTGGCCCCACCCCTACTCCTCTTCTCCTGTTCCCTTTCTCTGTTAATTTGCTAATTTGTCCAGGGCTGCCTGCGCTGTTGCCCCAGGTGGGAACCCTGGATTCATTTTACAGTTCATTTTCCTTCTTTCTCACGTCCAGCTAGCCATCTCTGTCTGACATTTGACCATGACAACATTTTTTTTTTAGAAGAGACCATCGCTTCCACGGTTGAGATCTGCCCTAGAGCTCATTCTGCTTGCATTAGGATAGCTTCCTGACCAATTTCTCCGCTATTGATGTGGCCCTCTTCAATTTAACAAAAATACTGATTCCAGAATGATTTTTCTAAAGTGATGGTTTTCAAATTTTGCTGCATATCTGACTCACCTGGGGAGATTTTAAAACTCCTGGTGTCCAGACCATATCCTATGCCAATTAAATCAGAAAGTCTGGGGGTTGAACCCTGGCCCTGACATTTCTTATAACTCCCCAGATAAATCCAATATGCAGCCATATTTGAAATCCTTGTCCTAAGTCACGTATGTGATTCTGTTTCTCTTGCTCAAAAACCCCTTGATGGCTCCCCACTGCCTGTAGAATTGAAAGACTGTACTCCTTAACTTGGAATTTCCAGCCGTTTATAATATGGCCCTAACCAACATTTTTAGTACAATCTCTGCAACATTCTAGCTCTAGTTCTGAACTACTGTCTTGGATTACTCACCATTCCTTATACATGTCATGCCCTTTTTTTAACCTCAGTGATTTTGTTTATGTTTTTTCTTCTTCTAGGTTTGTTATTCTGCCATTCATTGATTCAGACAGTATTTTTGCTATTTGCTGTGTGCCAGACACCCCAGCAGGCAGTGGGCGTACAGTGGTGAGGCTGTGGATTCTCTGACCCCAGCTGGGCATCCAATGATTCAATTCAATTCATTTCTGACACTAACTCCCAGAGTCAGCATAGGCACCACGAGTTAAGGGTTCAGTCCCACGAAACCTTCCCTATTTCAGAGGCTAGTGGCAAAGTCCCAGGAACTGCCCAATTTGCTATACATTTGAGGATTCCTAAAACCCTCTCCTCAGTTTTGACAGTCTCCTAGAATGACTCACAGAACTCAGGAAAATGCTTTATGTAAGTTTACTGGTTTATTATAAAGAACACGACTCAGGAACAGTCAGGTGGGAGAGATGCACAGGGCAAGGTATAGCATGGTCCATGTCACATCCCTCATGCCCTCTCCTGACACACCACCTTTGCAGGACACCAGGCTAGAGCCTCTCCACACCCTGTCATTTAGGGGGTTTTATGGATATTTCATTATGTAGGCACAATTGACTAAATCACTGGTCATTGATGATTGGACTCAACCTTCGGGTTCCCTCCCTTCCCAGGAAATCAGGGGGTGGGGCTGAAAATTCCCACCCTCTAGTCATGGGCTGGTCTTTCTGGGGACCAGCCCCATCTTGAAGCTCTTTTGGGACCCCTACAGTGAGTCATTTCATTAGCTTACAAAAGGCATGCATCGTTCAGGAGATTCCAAGGGTTTTAGAAGCTTTGTGACAAGGACTGGGGACAAAGACAGAATATATATTTTTATTATACCACAGTAAGTAAAAGCAGATGCTGTTCTTGGCTTCTTAAATCTTGTAGACCTACCAGGAATATAAGATTGAAACCATGGCTGGTTCTGTGAAGAAGAGGCCTATGATGTCATGAGGGCTCACAGTAAGGGGGTCTGACCTAGTTAGAGAGATCAGGGGTCTCTCCCAAGGAAGACTTGAGACCCTTAGGGGCTCTAATAGATCCAGAAATCAAATAGACTCCCTACCCTAAGAAAAAAAAGAAAAGAAAAGAAAGGGTGTGATTGTAGTAAGAAACCCACCCAGGACAACTTCTCTAGACAAAGGGGAGGGCACAGCATGGGGAATGGAGTGGGGAGGGGCCTGGCAAGGACAAGGACTCAAAGAGGGCTCTGTGGCCTGACCGAACAAAGCCAGGGACAGTGTGGTGAGTGAGATGAGCCTGGAGAGCAGATCCTCAGATTCAAGCACCTTTGTCCTATGAGCAATGGAAACCTATCCAAGGGCTTTCAGAAGGGGCATGTGGTAGGCTCAGGCTCTTGTTTTGAGAAGATACCTCTGGATACTGGTTGGATAATATACTCAAGAGGGCGCAGTAGATGTGGATGGATCAAGTGGTAGTTAGTGCTTAGTAGTCCAGGCCCTGCTCCGGTGTCTTCTTCTCTTTGAGTCGTAGCTCAGCCAAAGGGAGAGAGGAGTGAGGATGGGAGCAGGACTGGACAGTCCATAAGTTTCATTCCTACACTACAAATCCCCCAGACAAAGAGGTCTTCCTGGTCTTTGGGTCAGGGTGATGACTCATTCTATAGGCATTACAGCCTTTGTTAATTCTACCATTCCACTGGATCTCCATTTAATTTCTATAGAGCAGACACTTGTCCTGCTCATCATCACCTCATGAGCATTTAATGAGTGCTCATCAAAATGAGTAACGGTATATGGACTTCTGGAGCCAGACTGCTGGGATGGGACTTCTGACTCTGCCCCTTTCTAGCTCTTGAGCTTGGGCAAATTACCCAGGCTCTTTGTGCCTCAGTGTCCCCATCCACCTCAAAAGGTTATTGTGAGGATGAATGGAGTTCATAAAATACACTTAAACCAGTGCCTGGCACATAGTAGGTGCCATGTATGTGTTTGCCATTATAATTGTTATTACTATTATATTTAATAAGGTCACTCATCTCCTTTTGCCAAGATCTGGTTGCCTTAGGAATGGGTTTGAAGGGAAGCACTAATACCCTTAAGTTTTCATGAGATCCACTCTCTTCCCCCATGATCTACAGGGTGTTGGTGTAGGGAGACTTCCTACTACCTCGAACTTGCTCAGAGTGCTAGGAGATTGTGATGGTTAATTTTACGTGTCAACTTGATTGGGCCACAGAGTGCCTGGATATTTGGCCAAACATATTCTGGGTGTTTATGGATGAGACTAACATTTGAATTGTGAGGAAAGCAGATTGCCCTCCCTCATGTGGCTGGCCCTCATGCAATCAGTGAAAGGTCTGAATAGTACAGAAAGTCTCTGTTGAGTAAGCGGGAGCTCCTACTGGCTGGCTGCTTGGACTGGAACATTGATCTTTTCCTGCCTTCCCACTGAAACCGAAAAATTGGTTCTTTTTGGGTCTTGAGCCTGCCGGCTTTCAGTCTGGAACTACAGATTGGCTCCCGGGGTCTCCAACTTGCTGACTGCTGATCTTGAAACTTTCCAGCCTCTGTCATTGTGTGAGCCAATTTCTTATTTAAAAAACTCTCTGTCTTGCTTGGCATGTCTCTCTCTTTCTCCTCTCTGCCTCTGTTTCTCTCTGTCTTGTATATGCGTGTGCTGTCCAGCCATGTAACCATTCATGTTACATTAACAATGGCCGGACAGCCCTTGTGTGCATGTGTGTGTATACACATATATTCCGTATATGTTTAATGTCTCTAGAGAACCCTGACTAGTACAGAAGTGATAAGAAAAGGGTTCCCAAACAGGATTTTATTATTCCAGTTGAGATTTTTACAGTAGTCAGTCATGATCCAAACCAATGCGTGAAGACATCTAGTTAGTGGTCCTTTGGCATTTACCTACCTTTAAGAAAACGCCAATGTCACGGCCACAGTAAGAAAGGTCTCCAGCAGCTCAGTGCTGTGCTTAATTACAGATGCCTCATTCATCATGCCCACAGGCTGCTTCCAGAAGGACCCCTCTGAGGAGCTACTTCCCCCTTGGTTTAGATGAAGTGAACGGTGCAAGAGAGTTAGGGGTGTTCCCCTTTCCTCCTCCCATTCTAGTTTTCTGCCTACTTTCCCTGCCCCACATCCATCTTCATACCACAGAGTCAGAACAGAATATCTTATTTCTTTCTTAAGTTATCACAGCATTGAAGGAGGCAAATGAATCGTTTTCTTTTTTTAACACAAAATGACTACAACTTGTGCTCGCGGATGCAGGTTGGTTCATCTTCCCTGTTGCGTTGCTTCCTGGCAGAACACAGCGGCTCTCCTTTGTCCAAAGTCAAACTGTAAATCCAGTTACTTTATAACAATATTGAATGAAATGAAAATCTCTAAAGTTTCTCCTCTCCGACTCAACACTTGGTTGAGAAAAATGAAGTTGCCATTGTTTGAGCTGATGAAGATTAAATGGACTGCCTCTGAATTTAATTGAGTCTCTGTTTGAATAATATCCATGGTGGGTCCTATTGCAATGTTTGGTGATTAATGGTGAGAACGAACAACAGTAACATCTGGACCCAAAGCTGTTCTTGGCTTAAAAGGTGTTCATTCCTTTGAGAAAAAGGATTCTCTGCATCATTGTCCAAATAATCATTAGCAGATAGATCAGCTGAGACATTTTAATTAAAATTTCAAAGTGTGGGGAGAAGAAAAGTTTCTTAACACTCTTATGTATTCAAGTTAAAATAAAAACTCTGTTATTAAAAAGGGAAATCATTTTTTTACTTCCTCAGAGGAAGAGAAGAAAAGGTAAATTATGAAGTAGCATTTTTTTTTTTTTTTTTGCTCATGGATAGATGTACACAAAGGAGAACTTGGGCATAAGATTTTTTTCAGTCAGTTGTTTTAACTGTCATTACAAAAACTGGGTAAGAGAACTTTAAGGAATCATATAGATTTAAAAGAGAGTTTTGCCTGGTTTTTATCATATAAATTTTTTATGAATTATAATAAAATAGTAGTCATAGAAATTATTCTGAGTAATTAAGATGATATAAGAAATAAAAGCATGAGTCTTTTGAAAGATTTTATTTCTAAATCTTGACCAACTATACTGGAATTATTACAAAATATTTGGGTAAATAAGAAGCTCCCGCATCTGTGCTTATTATAATAGGAATTCTGTGGGATGTGTGTGTAGGGGGAAGACAGCCAATCAAACAGACTAACAAATTACTTGGGAAAAGTATCTTAACTGAAGACATTTAGTCTAATCCTCAGCTAAAAATACAAGGAATACATTTAACAGATCCAACTGCTTAGAAGAGATTGAACCCCGAGGAGATGCTAGATCTTTTAACATTATAAAACAATAAACACAAGCAGACGAGGGAATAAAAATGTTGTATTTATTTGAAAGCAATGTCCAAGTTTAGAAGTTTTATTTCAAAACATGAGGAGGCACCATCAGTCAAAATAAAAATAGCCACTAGAGAAAAATAAACCAATAGATGTGAAAAATAATTGTTTTCATCCAGGTGATTATTTGTTATTATTATAATTTTGGTCAGCCAGCTTACTCTGTGTCAGAATGGGCATATGTTACTATAATCACAAGTAGCTGGATTGAGTTTAGGCCCTTCACTAATATTAGAAAATAATTTGCATGATAAAGAGTCATTGTGTCTGCCCTAACTTGTGAAATCGCCTCACTAACATGATAAAAATTTGTCCTTTTTGCTTTGTCCTTGTTATATTGGAAAACCCACATATTTTCCGCCCAAGGTGAAAATACTTGATTTGCACAGAATGACAAATTCAATGATTATCTTACTTAGAAATAATAGTTTGATAAGAGCAGAGTGTGTATTTTTGTAGAGTTTGAAAATATATCTAATTACTTTGTAGAGTTGGAATATGTTGCAAATATATTTAGTTATTCAGCAAACAGTGTTGAGTTTCTGCTGTCTATAGGTGCTGTGCTTTATGCAGAATATAAAAATGAATTACATCTGGCCTTTGTCCTCAGAGAGCTTACAATCTAATAGGGGAAATAAAAAAAAACTAAGGTTCAAAGGAGAATATGGAAAGCATCACTGTGGATTGGTAGAGAATCTCTACTTACCAGAGTCACACAGCGACTTGGTGGGATGGAACGTCCACCATCTTGGATGTTGCTTCTTACTGAATGCCAAGGGAAAAGGGTATTCAAGCATTTTTCATCACACAGGCAATTAAATGTTCATTCTAGAAATGCAAATCACTTCCACTGTAACTCAAGGTCCAGAGTGAGTCATAGGGCCTTACTCAACCAGGAAGTGCAAATCTACCACATGCAGTGCTACCTGGAACTGGAAATAGGTGGGTGGCAGGCAGCATTCATAACTATTCTAAGAATTAATCCTCTTGTGTTACAATATCCAGATGTCCTTGATTCTGTGGGATGAGATTCAGTGAGAAGAATATTTAGCAGGGATGATAATGTGGCTTTAGATTCATTATTGCAACATATATCCAAATATGTGTGTTGATGGTGTGGATTATGACATTTCATATCAAATAATAAAGATTCTCTCTTTGAAAACCAGTTATGAGAAGAAATTTTTATGTCTGCTTTGTTGCTTTCGCTCTGTGATTGTAAGGAGCAGTAGTGACATTTAATCTAAAGCAAAGTACTTGAGCAGAATGACATGCTTGTCTGATTGTTCTGCCCAAGATGGCTGTTGGTGGGTATATATCCAAAGGAAGAAGTTTAAGCGAGGTCACAGGGAGATTTTCCGTTTTCTGTGCTTTTTGGCTTTTTATAATATCTGGTAGTGTTAGCCCCTCTCATTCTTTCTTGCCAATTTTTTTCTTGACTATTCTTGTCCATTTGTTCCAACATGTGAACATTAGAATCATTTTTGTTCATTGTGGCTCTTGACAATATACAGAAAATAACAATTGCAACAAAACAACACAAATAAAAGAGTTAAAATGGGAAACAAGGGTTAACTAATTACATTCAAAACAATTGTGAAAATTGAGAGAAGGTATTATAGTGGAATCGGTTGTTTATATTTGTCATTACTATTATTGTTCTAGAAACTTCTATGTTTATGGCACTCATTTCACAGAGATGACCCTGTTGGGAACTATAAACAAAATGTGCTGGCCAATTTATGAAAGTAGATCTGTAAGTGGCTTTTGAGACAAACTAGAACATAGCTCGCCTTAAAAGATGACCTATGGGAGGACCAGCAGGAGCTTTTAGATCATTCCTATTTCCTTAGATTCTCCAAAAGTCTTACCATGACAGAAAAAAACAGGCTTTATGAGCATCATTCAAAAGTTAGTGGTAAAGAGCTTTGCTGTATGATTTTGGAGGGGTTTTGAGTAGTCCACACCCTAATTTTAATGAAGGATGCTAATTCCCAGTGGAATACCATGCCACAAAGTCAAATGAATGTTCTGAAGTATAGAAAGAGGTTAGGATGGGATTGGTTACAGGAAGAGAGTTAAAGGAGACAGCATTTATTGAAGTTGCCAGGCCAGGTACTTCTATTTACGTTATCTCATGCCATCCTCTTAATCAAAATTTGAGGAAGGTTTATTGTCCCTAATTTATAGAAGAGGAAACTCAGGCTGAGAAAGTCTTGCCAATAGCCTTGAACTGGGATTTGCACCCAAGTATGTTGGACTGTAAATCACATTCTTTCCAAGACATTACACAGCTTCCTTGGATCACTGGGTTAAGGGAGGAAACAGGTGGGATAATGGAGAAATGGAACCAAGAAGATTTTAATCTACTTTCTATTATTTCCCATGGAATTTCAGAGCTTCTTTACTTTCTATCTTAGTGCTCTAAGTCTACAGATGTGTAATAATTTTGATCTGAGATAAAACCATGGGTCGGCCTCTAGAGTTCTGCTTTCCAGTGATCCCAAGGGTAAAGTCAGATTTGCTTAGCCTTCCATAAAGTGCTCTTTAGGTGCTCTATTACTTTATAAAACCATATGTCTTATCTCAAATTTTATTTTATTTTTTATTTATTTATTTATTTATTTTTTTGAGACAGAGTGTCACTTTGTTGCCCGGGTTAGAGTGAGTGCCGTGGCATCAGCCTAGCTCACAGCAACCTCAGACTCCTGGGCTTAAGCGATCCTACTGCCTCAGCCTCCCTAGTAGCTGGGACTACAGGCATGAGCCACCATGCCCGGCTAATTTTTTTGTATATATATTTTTAGTTGGCCAGATAATTTCTTTCTATTTTTAGTAGAGACGGGGTCTCACTCTTGCTCAGGCTGGTCTCGAACTCCTGACCTCGAGCGATCCACCCGCCTCGGCCTCCCAGAGCTAGGATTACAGGCGTGAGCCACCGCGCCCGGCCCTTATCTCAAATTTTAAATCAAATTTGATGTTTTGAATATCTATGACTTGTCATGGTTATATATTTTTGAACCTGTGAAGTTTAGAAGAAAAGTTTTTCTCCATTCTTCCCAGGTGTTTTCAGCGTAGTCACCTCAATCACTGGAGGCTTACTTACTTTTCTGTGATAGGTGGACCCTTTCAAACCACCTCGACAGTGCAGAAGTGTCCAGGGCCTGATTTAGATTGTCTGAGTAAGATTTCTTTGAAATATAAGAAATGAAAATTGCTAGAGGCTTCTGGTCAAGGACTGAGTAGATAGCTCACACTAAAATCAAGCTATGATGTCACAGAGTGTGACAGGAGCAAACCACAAGAGTAACTAGAGCTCCTTTCTCTTAGGAAGGGCCAGCAATAAATCCTGTATTTGTGTAGATAATATTTGCACAGAAAAAGCACATTTCAATGCAATACAAATGATAGTACATTTGCATAACACTCCTCAGTTTATAAAACATTTTCCTGTATTGTCTCTCCCTGAGCTTGACAGCAATTCCATGGCTGTTAGCATGATAGCCCTATCACCGCATGAGAAAATGGGGACCAAGAAAGTCTAAGTTACTTCTCCAAGGTTATGGAATTCAGGTTTTCTGAATCCAAATTCAGATCCTCTGAACACTAAAGGACTGTAGCCACACATTTATAAGCACCTGTGAGATAAGATTTCAGGGTCAGGGTCACCAATAAGTCCACTTGTCCTAAAGTAGCACTCTCCCCCACCCCTCACTGACATTGGTAGCTCTGGCTGCTCCTATTCTACAGTTAACTTTTGGATGATACTTATAAAACACATACTTCTGTCTGTAAGACTTTGGAGAATTTAAGGAGACAGTAATGGCCTAGAAAGGCTTGCTTGTGTCCCGACTCCACTGTCAATGTTCAAATAAGTTACCTGGATGCTCTGAGATGGCATGTCCAAAATTGTGCAGACTGTACTTCCTTGCTGGGGACCTTTTGCAAGTTCCTTAGCCCCTCTTGGCCCTTTCCATCTGTAATTTGGGAATAATAATTCCTCCTGCACTAGGCAGTTGTGAGCATGAAATTTACTGTGTCTGACATCTATAGCACTCTGTAAACGTTGGGCATTGTTAGTATTGCATGCAAAATTCTTGGCACCTAGTAAGTGCTTAACAAATGTGAGTTTAAAAGTATTAAGGAACAAGGAAGAGAGGGAGACAAACTATACTGAATTCACAGTTTTCAGAGGGGCATGACAAGAAAGAGTGGCAGAACTAACTCCCTCACACAAACTTACAGACACTGTGACCCTAGTAGAGATGAATACTGCATATATAACACTATATAACCTCTTCTGATCACAAACTCTGCTAAAGTTTATCACCATCCATCGAGAAAATGCCGACAAGCCACTGAGCTGTGATTCACGTTGCCCATCAGAGCTGGTACCAGTAATGACCTCTGTTGCTGCCTCCTCGAGTGGGGTTTGAACCAGTAAACCCAGCCATTCACCTGCACATTTTTCAGTGCTTTGGATTCGCTGCTATAATGAATGGACTCACAGGCACTTTTCTCAGCAAAAATGACAGCGGTTGCTTTTAGAAAGAATGTTCAAAAGCACATCCACAAGAATGTTAAGCCAAGCGTGTAAGTAAATGTGAATTAAGTCATCACATTCTGGCTAATCTCTAAAGAGAATGTGCCTGCCTTTGAGCAGCTAAGAAAAAGAAAAGAAAGGATTAAATTATTTGCATGCAGAAGAACTAAAATGCTAAGTTTGCCTTTAGGGCAAAATGTTTATATTACTTCCTACCAGGTCTGCAACAAGCTACTGTGCTCCTGGCTGAGAAGATTAAGAGCCCAGCCACCTGGGTCTTCAGAACACAGGTTCTAATCAGTCTTTGAAGAGGAAAAGGCTCTTAGAGTTAGGATATAGACAACCATAAGGGACAGCAGCTGTAAGGCTTACGTTGGCACTTTGGGTTCTACAGTGAGAATTAAATGACTATGGATGATTTGCTTTTCTCTAAAAGAATAAACTGTAGAAAACCAGGAATGAATGACTTCTCTGGTCGTCTACTCCAGAAAGGTGAAAGAAGTCAGAAATCGGTAGTTATAAACAGAAAAATCACGCTTACGTCTAGCTCCTTGAAGACATCAAGTTCCCCTTTCTCTGTTTAGGGATGGACACAATTATTACTCTTAAAAAGTGCAACATGGGTTACTTTGACTTTCCTTAGTGCATAACGGGAGATTATAAAGTACTTTAAAAGAAAATTATGGTGAGAACCCACATAGAAGACACTTCTTTAATGAAAGTGTTGATGATTGTGGGTTTGATTCAGATTAAAGGTAGATCATACTGCTCCTCAGCCCCAAACTTATTTTGATGTGCTTTTCATTGCTCCAACTCCTTCTTGCAGGATGTGGAAACATGTGATAATATTTATAACAATAACAATAAAGACAATGGTTTAAAACATTGCCAAACTTATGGAGTGCTTGTTTTGTGCCAGCACTTTCTTTTATACATATTTCCTTTATTTCTCACAACAATCTTAAGAAGTAGATGTTTTTATTAACCCTATTCTAAGGATGTAGGGAATTTAAATCACTTGTCAAATCTCATTCAACTGGCAAACGTAGAGTTCAGATCCAACCCAGCTTTCACCTACTACTACTGCAAGTGCTATGACTATGATGCTGATGAGTACTACTTACCTATCTTACTATAACTACAATAGCTACTGCAATCGCTACTACTACTATTACGACTGTGACAACTACTACTACAACCACTATGACTACAACTATTACTACGACCACTACTACTAGAAATGAACACATATCCACCAAGTCACTTAAAGCTCAGTGACAAAAATAATCCTGAATCAAATCTGATTCACGATTATTTTGTTAATGATACACTTAATAACTTCTCATAGTTTTCTATTGAAGTAGGTCTATTGGCAGGTAAAAGTGAATAGAGGGTTTGAGCATGGCCAAAACAACCCTGAAGAAGACTATAATTTTCTAGAAGTTTGGCATTTTTTTTGCTTAAAAAAAGAGAACATCTCAAGTACTGTTTTTTCTGCTATAATAAATCTGTATTGGTTTAAAAAAAAAATAAAAACTTGTCCCTAATAGATTTTGAGTAAAATTGACAGCATGGAAACGGTGCCAAGCATTCTAGAGACTTTGTGTTTTCCCAGTAAACGCTGGTGTGTGGGTTGGTGCACACGAGGTTGAAAAACATTGATACACAATGGCAAATAATTGATAGTCTGCCATAAATAAAGGGCTGGAAGTTAATGCCAACTCAGCCTTGCATTCTCAGTTCAAATGCCATCTCTTCGAGAAGGCTTCTCTGCTTCCCCTTGTCCCCACAACTAGGTCAACCCCTCCCTCAATTTTTCTTAACTATTACTAATCTTCAGTAGCTCACAAGACTCTCATAACTTTATAAAGAGTAAAGTACATGAGGGCAAAGATCATGCCTACTTCTTTTCCCACTGTTAAATTCCTGGGTGTAACACAGTGCCTGGTACATAGTAGGGGCCTAAACTTATTTATGAAATGAATGAATGAAGGAAGGAAGGAAGGAAGGAAGGAAGGAAGGAAGGAAGGAAGGAATGCATGAGCTTGCTGAAGAGTCAGCCATCCTCTGCCATGGCTGGGCACTGATGTGAGCAGCCTCTCCAGACGATCGGCACCTCATTCATTGGTCACTTTTGGGGAATGAAGTGATTTTCATATGTGATGCTTCCATATAAAGGGAAACAAATATTTAAGTTTTAAAATATTAAAATAACAGCCATTTGGACAGGTCTACGCGGACACCCTGTGCTGCTACCGACACCTTGTTGGTGGCAGGCTCTGTGAGATGGCACAGTTCCAGCTTTCCCCAGGGCGTGTCTGGACCTTGCTCAGAGTAAGATGAGGTGTGGTGGGAAGTGTTAGGTAGAGGGAAGTGGTGCCTGTCCATCTTCTTTAGGAGCTGACTACGACCTCCCTGCAACACTTACCTTCCCGGTGGGAGAAGCGAATGCGTCACCTGCCTGCTCTTTGGGAATTACAGACCTACCCCTATTGGCCAGCACTTCTCCTGGAAATTACAGGGCAAGGAGAATCCCCAGCAGGTTTCTCTCTGTTTGTTTGGCCTTGTGCTATTTTGGTCAGCGCATGCTGGGCTGTTTAAATAATACTGTGAAATTCTCACTTATCTAGCACTATGGGGACAGAGTGTTCCACCTAAGTGGATTTTCCAGATAACTGAAACATCCTGCTAAGTTGCAAATGCAAAAAAAAAAAAAAAAAAAAAAAAATCCAAAAAACAGGTTGCATTTTGTTACATAAAGCCTTCTAAAATATATGATACCCATCCATGCCTGCTTTTATATCAGAGTACAGTGACGATATTTTAGCTTTATCTTGATGGCTCAGAGTCAGAACCTTGAATATAGAATCAGACCTGGGGGGCCGTGATGAAGACTGCCTGATTCAGCTCCCTCACAATAGACAGGGAGAGAAGGAGGCTCAGGGAGCTGGTGGGACTTTCTGAAGATGCCCAGCTGGGCAAACAGTGATGCAGAGAAAAGTTCAGCCCTCAGCTCTCCTCTGAGTGCTCTTCCCTATTGTACTAAATCAGGGGTTCTCTAGGAATGCAGGAGTTTTCCTCTTTTCAATAAGTAGCTCTAAACTGCTATGTTCATTGTTATTTCTAATTTTTATATTTTTAAACCTCCCTAGTTTGAAAGTTAGTTTTCCTTTGATGTTTTTCCTCTAGTGGCATCCGGTCTTACTTGGGGTACCACTTTAAAGCAGGCAGTGGTGATGGGGGCAGGGACTTTTAATACTTTTTTTGTGTCTCCCACAATTTTGCACAATGCTTTGTGTGTACTAAATACTTGATAAAATAATTGTTGATAGGTTGATTGTATTTTCTGTGGGCTGGGGAGTCAAGTAGCTGAGGCTGTTCGAAATGTGCTTTAAAGGAGAGTACACTGTACAATAACCCAGTTTTAAGAGGGGGCCTCAGGGGCCTGATTGTAGCTAAAGTCCTTTGAGAATGAAGGGAGTGTAGTCCAAGGTGAAACCAGAGAAACAAGCAGACAGTTCATAAAGGGTCTTAGAAATTTTCTAAGGAGCATAAATTTTATCTGGAAACCCAGTAAGGCATCACTAGAGCATTTTTAGTTAGGAAGTTACATAGTCAGATTTGTTTTATTTAATAGAAAGATCACTTAAGCTTCATGGTGGAAAATTTATTCACTCTACGAATACACATTAAGGATCTGCCTTGCGCTGGGCACTGTTCCAGATGAAGCTCTGAGTAAGTCAAAGTCCCTAATCTCAAAGAGCTCACATTCCAGTGTGCGTCTGGTGGCAGCAGAGGTGGTGGGAACCGGTAGACATATTAGTAATTTCAGACAGTAACAAGGAATCTGAAAAAAAAAAAAAAAAAAAAAAAAAAAAAAAAAAAAGACACATCTCTAGAAGGTGGCTGGGGTAAGTGGAGTATTTGGAGCCAATGATTAGAAAATGTCTCCTTGACACATTAGAGACTCAGAGTAGGGAGACCAGTTAGGGGACTGCTGAGAGATGAAGAGAGGCTGAAGTAAGGTGGTGACGCAGTACTGGAGAAAGGGGCCCAATTATAGTGACATTTAAGGAGGTAGAACCTGTGTGGCTTGAAGAATGATTAGATGTGTGAGATTGACCCAGGAGAAAGGGGGAATTCAATGATGTAAAGAGAGAGGAGGGACAGCAACAGAGGGATCCGCTGTGCAGTGGTGGGGTGGGACAGGAGTGTGAACCCTCCACCCATTTTGACAGGAGGGAAGGAAGAGCGCATGGAGGCAGGCGCAGGCTGGCTTACGGCTGTGGGGAGATGCAGAATCCCTTGGGACTGTCTCCATTAGCTCCGTGAATATGAATCTAGGTCATAGGTAAGGAAGGGATAACAGAAAGGGAGTTGGAAGTTTAGGAGAGAAAACAAGATATGGAATATGCTTCTGGAGAGTATAAGACTAAGTAAGAATGGATTAGGGCAATATAATGTGCATTCCAGGAAGCAGTAGGGTTCCACCAGGAGCTGGGAGTCATGCATTCGAAGTGAGACAGTCAGCATAATTACGCGTCCATCTATCCAGTGGCTTGGGTGCCTGTGATTCAGGTTAGGTCCAGAGCGGGCTTTGCCAACTCATCAGGGTTGGGGAAAGGGTTGGTTAGTGCATGTGCATGCAGTGATTCGTAATGATGGGTTGTGGTGTCTAGATGAGGGTGGGGATGGACAGGGTTCAATGGATTATTAGAGCTGGGTGCCAGGGAAAAAGACAGAAGGATGGCAGATGCAGCTCAGAGAATGGGATGGTTAAACTTGAGCCAGTGGAAGCAGAATAGTCATTTGTAATGATGGCATGTATAGAAAAGGGGAGGCTGGGAAGGTTATGGTGGAAGATCAGATCATGGTGGCTGAGAAGGTGATGAAACTGAAAGGTCAAGATATTGGAAGGAGTTCCAAGTAGGCACTGAAATTACCAAGGGGAGCCATGGAGAAAAACGACAATGAATCAGGGGCTGCATCTGCAAGGGGTGACGAGAAGTAACCAGTGGTTCTGCAGGGAGGAGTAACAGGTGTTACCAGATTGATAGTATAATATTGCACGGTGAAGGGAGGAACATTTCAACCTTGCATAGCACCTTGTATGCATTGCCGTAATACTATTAATATCTTATTCTGCATTTTGTTTTAGTTTGTATCCTCATTCTGTGTCTTTGACAAGCCCCCACTGTTCCCTAAACTGTGAGTTCATCCAGTCTGTAGGAACTGGGTCCTCCTGGTTTTCAGCCCCCACAGTGCCTAACACAGTGCCCAGGTGACAGCAGGCAATTACCATTTGTTGAATTAGATTGCACCAGATGTGGAAATTTAAAGATCAAGTAGCTAACAACCTTAGAGGATATAATATTGAAATGAAATTTACACGTAGATTTATTGTGCATATTAAAAACGTAGCACTGTCAGCTAATCATGTAGTTCCAATTGTTTCTAGAGTTCCAAAGACATTAAAAATATAATTTGATCATAAATATTGCAGAGAAAAGCCTGGGGCCATTCTATTTGCATGAAAAGTTGCTGTTTCCTTGTTTGTATACTGCAGGAATAAAAATGTCTGAGAAGGAGCACCATTTACTAGCTTTGACTATTTTTCTGAACCTCCCCAAATATTTGTTCATCCAAAATGACTCTTTGAAAGCTAAAAAATGGTTAATTTTTATTTTGCAAAAGGAGCTGTACCCCTGCCTTAACCAGACCTAAGGCAAACTGGACAATGCAAAAATATTCTTTTAAATCTCCTCACTGTGCAATGGCATTGTATGCGATGAATAATAAACATCACAAGAACAGAGAAATTTTGATCGAAACTGTAAACTCCATAACTTACTTCTGCAGCATCTAAATGTAAATTGTAAGGGTGAAGAACTGTTTCGAACGATGTCCAAAATTGCCTTTTGAAAACCATGATGCAGCGTCAGCACTGCAGCTCCACCACCGACAGAGGTAATGGCGGGAGGGTATCTTCCACACACTAGAGCTCTGCGAAGGTAATTCACATTCTCCTTGTGTCTTTCAATTACCACTGGCAAAATGCATAACTAATCAACTTAGATCAAAGATGCTTGATTTGTACTCTTTCTTTCTCATCTCTGTCACCTCTGGCGCTCTCTCTCCTTTTTTCTCCCTCTCTCTTTTCTTTTCCTAGACACTCATAAACCAGAATCACTTAAAGATAATAGCTCCTTCAAAAATGCAACTCCACAGGATTTAATTAAACCATAAGTCCCAGACTGGCCTGGGGAGGCTGAAGCAGTTAGTGTGCACTGAATCTTCGTTCAGAACGAACATGGGATTTGTCTTAGTCCATTTTGTGCTGCTATAACAGAATACCTGAGACTAGGTAATTTGTAATGAACAGAAATTTATTCAGCTCACAGTCTAAGGCTGGGAAGTCCAAGATCAAGGGGCCACATCTTGTGAGGGTCTTCTTGCTAGGTCATCCCATGGTGGAGGACAGACGTTCTAAAGAGCGTGTACTTGGGAGAGAACAGCAGGGGCCAAACTCGCTTTTAAAACAAACCCACTCTTTTGATAATGAAACCACTTCTACAATAAGGACATTAATCCGTTTGTGAGGGCTGAGACTTCACAACCCAATCAGCTCTTAAAGGTCTCGCCTCTCAATACTGTTGCACTGGGGATGAAGTTTCCAACACATGAACTTTGGGGACATAGTCAAACCATACCAGGATTCTAGCGGTTTCAAGGTGTCAGAGACCAAGTACATTAAAAGAGAGATTTGGCTTGTCGCTGGTTGTATGAATTCAGTGAATCAAACACAGGCTAGAGAGTTAGTAGCCCTTACTTTTGTGTGACCTCAGATACGGCAATGTCCTTTCTTCCTGCTTCCTTATCTATAAAATGGACTTTGAAGAGCAACCTTAAACTCTGTTGTTGCTTAAAAAAATAACTTTTTATACCTTGGCCCCTTCCAATATTTTTGCCTATAGTTTACAAAGGTTAAATGACTATACTGGGAATATTTCAGTTGTAGATATTTAGGTAAACATGTCAGAATTAGTTTGTTAACAGGTATCCCATATTCCATCATGTTTCCTAGGGTCCTGGAGTAAGATAAAATGAAAGTACATGAAGACAGAAATTGCTTTACCCTTTCTTTTACTGTACCTAGTTCATGCAAAAACACTGTTCTTAAAAATCTCTAGGCTGGCAGAATTATTATAATAGCTAATATTGACATAGCACTATGTGTTAGGGACTTCGTAAACAATTAATCTATATTAATTTATTTCTGCCTTATAATAATGCTCCATAATAGATGCTGCTATTTTCCCCATTTTATAGACAAGGACAGAAAAGTTAGGTAATCTGGCCCAGGGTTTCAACAGCATTTGTATTATGTCTGTCTGTCTGTCTCTCTCTCTCATATATATGTATATATATATCATATATATATATGATAAGTAATTTGTTCACACAATTATAGAGGCTGAGAAGTCCCAAGGAAGTTTTAAGCCACCAATATAGTTCTAGTCTGAATCTGAAGGCCTGAAAACCAGGAGGGCCAATGGTGTAGTTCTACTTTGAAGGCTGGAAAAAAATGGATGTCCTAGCTGGAAGTTAGGCAGGAAGAATTTCCTCTTATTGGGGGAGGGTCAACCTTTTTGTTGTATTCAGGCCTTCACCTGATTGGATGAGGCCCTCCCCACCAGGGAGAGCAGTCTACTTTACTCATTCTATTGATTCAAATGTTAATCTCTTCTAAAAAATCACCTTCACAAAAACACAGCCAGAATATAATTTGACCAAATATCTGGGCATCCTGTGGTCCAATCAAGTTGACAAATAAAATTGACCATTACAGCATGAAAATGACTCAACCAGGATTTAGGTCCTGGGAGCATGGCTCCAGAGTACATGGTTTCGGCCAGAGTGTACTTGGCCTCCTGTATCTGTGGAAGATTTGCTCTAGACCCCCACAGATACCCAAATCCATAGATGCTCAAGTCCCTTACATAAAATTGTGCAGTACTCTGTATCTCTCTGTATCTGTGGATTCTGCATCTTAGAATTCAACCAACCACAGATGGGAAATAAATACAGTGGGCTTTCTCGGTTTTGATCCACAGTTGTTTAAGTCTGGGGATGCTAAACCTGTGGATACAGAGGGCTGACAGTAAAACTTATAACCTCTCTAAGGCCTTAGCAATTGTAAGTGTAACCTACTCAACACGAAAGTTAAGTGATGGTCCTGCTTGGGCTTTGATAAATATTTTATAATTATGAAAAGTACAAATACTTAACAACTTCCCATAAGCAACATCATCACTTTAAGGGAACTTTGTAGAGACAGATAGTTTGTTACTAGAATATTCAACCTTCTTCCCAGGGGATTCTATTTTGTCCTTTAATATTTCAAGGTGGCCAAAACTAGATCCTTGCTTGCCTCAGACTAAACCTCAAACATTGCAAATCTGATATTTTATAAACCAGAGAGGGAAAACAGACATTTCTTACTTTTCCTTCTTAGAATGCTATCCACAGAGAGCTGTTACTGGGCTGCAGATCTGAAGGCTGGAACTTCCTGCTTGATTTAACTCTTCTAGGGATACAATGAATGAGAGGAGCAAAGACCCTGCTCTCCTACTATATAGTGAGGGATACAATCAATACGTTAGTAAGCAAACATGAAAAGATATAATGAGATATTTGTTAGCTTTATGACAAAAGTGGAGTTGAGAGAAGAGAGAAATAGAGATGGGAGACGTGAGTGAGGTGGTTCTTTACACAGGGGAGTCAGGGAAGGCTTCCCGGGAGCAGGTGCCATCTGAGCAGAGATTTGGATGAAATAAGAGAGTGAACCATGAGATGATCTGAGGAAAGAACCTTCTAGATGGGAACTGATGAGTCAAGGCCCTGAGTCTGGACTCTGCTTGTGCTTAAGGAACAGCATGATTAGAGTGAAATGAGTGAGGTGGGGAGAGGAAGGTGATGACGTCAGAGACACAGCTGGGGCCAGGTGATGTAGGGTCTTTTTTGTTCCTGGAAAAGCCTTTGGATTTTGTGATGGGAAGACACTGGAAGGTTTTGAGGAGGAGACTGACAAGATTTGCCTCACTTTTTAAAGGATCTCGTTGGCTGTTCTGTGGCGAATAATCTCTTGAGAACAAGCGTGGAAGCAGAGCAGCTACTGCAACCATCCAGGTGAGACAGGTTGGTGGTGAGGGTGGGTCGGGTAGCAAGGCAGGTGGTGAGAATTATTCGGAGTTGGGTTTTATTTTGAAGATAGCAGTGAGGGGCTTTGTTGATGGATTTACTCTGTAGTGTGAGCCAGTTCTGTTTCAATATTAGACCTCTGTAAAGGCGATCTTATAACTCAGAAGATTTATGTGCAAGAGAGCGGGTTAAACTAAATGGTATCTAAGGTCTGTTTCTCTAACACAGTGATTTTAATCACATTTGTACAAGCTCCCTGAGATATAACAACACTCAACTGTTTTATCAGCTGCAGTTAAACTTTATTCTTTCTATATCTGAAGCTCAGCATAACTTCTTTTGATCCAGGGAGATTTTTAATAGCAACATTATTAGTCTCCCCAAACAGAAGCCAGTGAAAAACATGAATGATTTTTCAGTGTATTCACAACAATGGCAGGATGATGTATAAAAATATTACAAGAAAAATTTCAAGGATGTGTATCTGTTAAGTAAATATGGGGGAAAGAAGCCTACGGAGAAAGAAAAAAAAAAAAAACACAAAACATAATATATAAATAGCCCTCAGAGAAGGGCCAAAGAAAGAATTATTTCATTTAGCCACATCAGTGAAAAATTGCCTGGCTTTATATCAGAAAAGAATCCCTATAATCCACTTTGAAAAGTGCTTGCTCCATATATTATGCATGACATTTCCAGGCTGCCAAATTCCTGATTGAGTTGGTGATTAGAAGACAATGCAGCCTCTCTTTGTCTCTTTCTTCCTTTCTTGGAAGCGCCTTGCCTCAGCTCTGCTTCCTCTGAATGCCGCATGAAAGTCAGAGACAGAGCCATGAGAGAGAAATGTGCATCAAAGAGTAGATTTAGTTAAAGAGGAAAAACTAGCGGGAATGTGCAGCAGCTGACGCAGGAAGAGTTGGCAGAGGGCAGAAGGAATGAGAAAGGTCAGGAAACAGCGATTTTACCTGCAGTGTTGAAGGTCAGAAAGGTGTCAAGTATTAATTGCCCCCGACAACAAATAAAATAAAGCTTTATTTGATTTGCAGGGAGCTAGAAGAGAAATGGCTCATTTTCAAGCTGCATGTTTATATCATGCTACTTAATTGGCCTATTGAGGCACAAGGGCTGCTGTGAGGCAGCAGTGGGAGAGAAGAGGAAGCGTTGGGGGGTGTGGGATAGAGTTAAACCTGGTAATTTATTACGATTGCTTTCTATGCTCACCATAATAGACTACTTCTGAGCAATCAGGTTGCGCTCCTGCAGGACTTGGGGTGGCACAGGTAGGCATTATTTAATTCATCTGTGTGAAAGGGAGCAACAGAGGGAGATAAAGTGGGTATTAATCAGGACTCTATGAGCTTTGGGATGGCTGCATCTAAATCAATCCAAGGGGTCGTCTGGGAAATCAACTCCCTGTTTTCAGCTGGCTGACATTTTTTTTTCTGGTAGGGGGATATTGGAAGCTTTTTCTCACTCTCTTCTTCCCAGTTTGGTTCATCATAATGAGCCCCAGAAAATTCATAAGTCAGGAGGTATTTGCTCTGACTGGGATTTCATTCCACAGTCTCTGAATACTGATGACTGGTAAGCATTACTGGGACATTATCCGATAGCCCGAGGCTCTTCTGAGTTCATTGCAGGCACTAGCAAGAATTTCTCAGTACCTCCTGAGACACACTATGTATGTGGCTATGCCAGGCTGGAAGCTATGGCCTAGTCAACACAGGTGACAAAGCACACCTGGAACGGGATAACCCGGAGAACCAGGAAAGAAGTGTCAAGGCTCTTGCTCAGGGCTTAATACGCAGTATGGAGGCAAATTAATTCACGAGTATTTCCCTTGATTTTTGGTTATGGAATATAAGAGAGATTATTATTGGTCTTGAAAGAATGTTTTGAAGAGGAAATGCACTAGTGTGTAACATACCAGGATCGCAGAGTAAGAAGATAGATGCTGTCCTTCAATCCTTAGCCTTTGACGGAAGCAGTGGCCCCTCTACCTGAGAGCTTGTATTGTTCCTCGCACGGGTGGGCCTCCCGCTGGAGAAGCATGACACTAAAAGTTAACTGTCCCCGCTTTAGGTCATCCCCACTTGGCAGTACTTGGTTGGAAGTGGTACCCAGATGATCAAAATGTGCTTATATCATTTTTGAGAGATCACTGAAATGAAAACATATGCTAAATAATCATAAAACCTAAAGATGACAAAAACATATGCATGCACTCCCAGGAGTTCATGAGGAGAGGCAGTGAGCTGTGGGATTCCTCTAAAATAAATCCCAGGGCAAGTAAACTCCTCCTTGGGAGCCATTAGGTAGGATCTCTGGTAGGCTCATGTATTCGTTGAGGTCTCCCAAGTACTCTGAGTTGATGTTGCAGTGCACGTAATGCACACCCCACCAGTGTCCCCATCATTTTCTACCCTGCTTTCTTCCAGGGACCCAGAACAACTAATAAGCAATCCTAGGTGATCTACTATACATAAAACATACCAGGGTTAGTGAAAGCGCTGGTAATTTCTAAGATAAATTTACTTCACAGGATTCAAAGCTTTTGAAACATGGTATCTAAGTAAAAAAAATAAAAGATTCAGATGAGACAAACCATTTATTTATCTGAATATGAAACATTCTAATCAAGAGAACAGTAAGAAAAAGCAAGCCTGAATTATAGTATTTGCTTGCTAAGTCCCATATCCCTCCGAGGATCTCAAAGCACCTCTTCCCATTTGGTGGTTCTTTTCAACCTGTCTCTCTCTTTTGGCATGTGTGTTGTTTAAAAACATTAGTAAAGATGGTTAAGATGTATCAGTCTGTATGTATTTTTGTGAATGTGTTTATTCTGAAAACATACATCATTTTCCCAATGCAACATCTCTGGCCATGTATAAATCAAAGTTGTCTTCTATGTTATTGTCTCCATGAGCTGCTGGAGATCTTAGTGGATCTCTAAGCTCTGTTGGGTTCATTTTACTAGGTTTAAAAAACAAAAGAAAGAGAAAGAAAGAAAACCTTTTGATCTCCATCTTACCTGGGGAGAAGAGAATCAAAGAGAATTGGAAGCAGAGGGCTATATTTACCTTTTGAGAAACATAAGCAACAGAAAATACTAGCTATAGCTTCACGTGCTGCAGGATTCCTGGTTCCTACCATGGATAGGCTAAGGAAAGAGAAAGAAATGGTTTGCTCGGAGTAGCTTTCCCAGGTCTGCTTTCCTTGGCATTCCTCCTCTGGGCATTCGAGTGCTTTGCCATGTGTGGAGGTGCCAGGGCCATCCTGGATCTTGGGTGTGCGTAGAGGCAGAGTTGGTCTCACTCCTTGTCCAGTGGCCCTGGTCTCAGTTAGTCAGGCCAGGTTCAGACCCAGGTGGAGGATGCAGAACCCACTCGGGGATGAAGATGGGAGGCTGCAGGGAGGAGAGGTTTGTCAACGTCAGGCAGCATCAACCTGAACTTCCATTTGACAAAAATTAAGCATGAAAGCTGGAGCTGATTTTCTTCCTTCGGGCATTACTGCTGTCCACCCGGTCCCGAGCTGTCAGTGTCTCTGCTGAGTGGGTTTCCATTCCCTCCTGCATGGGGTGCAGGCTCATTTAGGTAGCAAGTCCATTTAAAGACAGGCCTTTGCATTGCTTTGCATGTTTTCTTGGCTAATGCACAATGTTAAAAACACCAATAAGAAAAACAATAATAATGCTTTTGGATACATCACACAGGCAGAACATTAACAAGAGGTAGGCTTCATTAGTTGAGCTCTCATTTTCATAATATCCATGAATAACTGAGCTTAGAGTGAAACTCTTTCTTCATTATACCCAGAGCTCTGATAAGGAGATAGAAAGTGCCCTCTGGGAAGTATCTACTCTACATTAAACCGCATTAAAAAAAATTCTACTGGTTCTCTTGAATCTAAATCTTTAAAAAAGAAATCTGAGCTCATTTCTTTCTTTCTTATTCTGGATTATGGAGATAGAACACAATTGTCATTGTCTATCACATGTGACCGGCTCTCATTCTAATCACCTGCAAAATATTTACTTTGTGGAAATATTTACCGGGGCAAATAGGAAAAGCAAGGTTGCCCTCCATTTGCCACAGAGGGGCTGCCGGTCTGCATTCTCCCTACCATTATCATTTATGTTCGAGGAAAATCTAAACTGACCTTAATATTAATGAAAGAAAAATTATAAGCAGGAAGGTAAATTCTAGGCAAATACTAAAAATCATTCCTACAGAGAGATATGCAAATAGTAAATTTTCTGGGATCAGTATTAACTGAACCACAATGGCTCTTTCATGGTGCTGAAAAGCATATACAAACACACACAAAATATATATATTTTAAAATTGGGATGTTTCATATGTCTTTCCTCAATGACCTGAAATGAGTTGGTATCTAAGCCCCAAGTGCACATTTTAACAGCAGTTAATAAAGTCTGTCGCACCTAACGGCACTTTGCATACAGAATTATTGACCCATTTGCTCCCAATGTGTTACTTCAATTCAATTAATTATCTTAGGAAAATGATTCAAAGTGAAGAGCTATTAGGAAATCTCTACATCACAGCTCTGTGGCTATCTAAAAAAAATCTCTTCACATGCTGAATTAGTGAGATAGTGAGACAAAATGTGTTTTTATTAGGTGAAAAATTGATACCAAGACTTCTCAAGATTTCATAGGATTGGAATTCCAGTTGGTGTTTAATTTTGTGACTTTGTGAAAGGTCCCTTGGTCTCACGACCTTGTCATTCTTATGTTCAAATACTCGCAATGGTTCCACATTGCCTGGAATAGGTTGAATCTCTCCTTGGTAATCTGACTCCTGCGCACTTTTTATCATACTGCTTGCACTTGGCATCTTAGCCTCAAGACACGTGCAGCATTTGGTAAGCTTACCTTTCCTGTTTCTCTCTTGGAGTGGTTTTATTTTTTTTTTTCATCTTCATGCTTTTTCCTTAGCCCTAGAATCCCCTTTTGCTCGATTTTCTCTGCTGAAATCCTACTTTAAGACCTACCTCAAGTGTGTCATAAAAAAATATGATCCATTTCCCTCCTTGAAATGAATTATTTCTTCTTCACTCTTTCAGCATAGTGGTTCTCTATCTTGGTTACGCATTAGTATCACTGGGGAGTTTAAAAAAATACCAATGCTTGGGTCTTACTTCCACATCTCTGTTCTGTGCACAGAATTTTCACTTTCATCTGAACAATGACCGGCAATAACCTTCCCAACCCTTTCCAGATGCATGTGGCTGATATCTCCTTTCAAGGAGAGCATGGGGGCACTTGCTGATAGATCAAAGTGAGTGTGGATGTGAATGGACGGGGGCGGGTCACTCCTTTGCATCCGGTGGTTGCAGCTTCCATGCAGCTGCTCCTTCCTGCAGCTGAGGTACCAGCCAGGTGGACCATGCTTATGTCACAAACTGTGAGACTCATGGAATCTTCGGGCCTCCGGTCAGTAGGATCAGCAGGAAACACGGGAAGTTACAGGGAGTTGTACATGGCAGGTGTGGGAACTCAAGCCCGCACAGTCCTCCGCAGAGCCTGTCGAGGTTAGTCTGAAAGCTCTTGCTACAGTGGTTTTGTCATTCACCACTGTGAATGACAAAAATTATTTATTTTGTGTTTTCTTATTTATGTACAAGCAGTGATCCCAAAATTCTACCACCTTTTCCTAGTTGCGTTGCTCCCCCACTGTTCCTGAAGACCATTCCACAGCATTTCCTTTCCCCTCCCACCCCGCCCTCCCTACTCCTCACACATGTCTGATGGTCTTGTTTCCTTCTTCCCCGGGAAAGGATAAGGCATCAGGAAAGGACGCCCTCATTGTCTCACCAAACAGTCTGCCAATCCTCTGCATCTGTGCTGTGGACTCTGTTTTCCATCTGAACCTCGGTCCCAGGCAAGGCCACATGCTCTGCTCATGTGGCAATCCTGCTCCCCCTTCATGCTTACAAGACTGTGCTTCTGCCATTGTCCCTCTCTCCTGCTTCGTCACAATCCTCTCTGCTGGGTCATCCCATGGTCCTACAGACAGGCTATGTCATCTGTCATCCCAAGAAAAAAGAAATCTCCCTTGACCCTTCATTTTCTCCATTAACCTCTCGTGGTAGCCTCGGGAATGTGTCTGCAGACATCCTGCTAAAGGCAGCGTTCTCAACCCAGGTCTTCAGCTGCTGTGCTTTGGTATCTGTCCTCCCTTTGCACTGAGCATTGCTTCCCACGGACTGCTCCCTGCCAATGCCTGAGTTAAGCAGTGATAATAAGACAGAGCCCTCCTTGGGAGACATAGGACTCCTTTGTTGGTCACCTCTGGCTCAAGAGCTGATGGCTTTGTCAAACTTTCTGTGACCTGAATGGCCGTCTAGCCAGCTTCCACCCAATTTTCTCTTCTTCTCTCCTCCACTCAGCATCAGACTTGCATTGTTGCCTGACAGTTCTCCCCACGTCCTCTAGCTCCCTCCCTATTTCTTTTCGTATAGCCATTTCCTCTTAATGAAATCTTGCCATGCTTAATCCAGGCTTGGAATCTGCTTTGTGAAGGACCCAGACAAACGCTTCCCCAGTTTTTTTGCTTTCTTTCATAGCAAAGTTCCTCTGAGGAGTTGCCTGCCCATTCTCTCCTGCTAGATCCCTCTTGGATCCTCTGTAGTCAAGCTTTTGCCCTCACCACTGCAGCCAAACTGCTCTTGTTGAGTCACCAATGATGTCCATGTTGCTTAATCCAGCAGTTCTCACTCCTCATTTTTCTCATGTGCCAACAATTGCTGACATTCTTCTTGAAGGATCTTTTCCAATTGGTTTTTGGAATACCACCCTTTGCTCCTTTTCCTTCTATCTTGTTCCAAGACTCCTTTGTTGGCTTCTTCCCATTTCTACTCCTATGTGCTGGAGTGCCCTTCAACAAAGGCTCAGATCTCTCCTCTATTTACTTTCTCTTGGTGATTCTCTCTAGTCTCATGGTTTTAAATATCATCTATATGTAACTCCAAAATATGTATCTCTAGCCTTAACATTTTCTGTGAAATTATGGTTTGTGTATCCAACCTTCCTTCATTTGTCTAATGTATACCTGCATCTTAACATGCATATCTTAAGGTGGATCCTCTAGAAAGCAGAGCTTGAACCCAGCACTAAGGAGCTACCACTTTATTTTAAACGTGTAGTTCCAGGTTGTGGAGGCAAAGATGAAAGGGAAATGAAGCAAGGAGGATGCAATGCCGCACCATGAGATGCATGTATGTATGCCTGGCCCAGGTGTGCACTGAGCTACGGAGGAGCACAGCAGGTAGTCCACAGGCTTATTTACTTGGCACATAAATTTCCTACAGGGCTGCAGGGAAGAGCTGCCCTTTGGAGTAGTGTTAGAGAGGAAGGAAGGGAACTTTATTTGCCTGTTTCCCTCCCATCTTGTGTTTCTCATTGATCAAGGTTCACCCCATGGAAAGCTAACTTTCCTAGAACTTCTGGATTGTCATGCAGCCTCACTTATGCCATTTGGGAAAGCAGGTTCCATGACCCTTGGTGTGGCACAGGTGGGTACCAACCCAGAGCAAAAGACATAGGCGGTGATGGGAATCTGAGATGGTATACAAGATGTGTGTTTACATTGTCCGCGTACCTATGCACTGTCCAAAAATAGAACTTGGATTTATTTTTCCAACCCCAATTAACCTCTTTACTCCCAATTTGCCCTATAAGACTATTCTCCAGAGAGTAGCCAGAGTGATCTTAAAAAAATCGGATTATATATTCACCTGCTCTAATCTTCCAATAGTTTCCCATCAATAGCTTTGTGTAGAATAAAATCCAGAGTCCTGCTAGTGGCCTACCCCTAGGAGTCTTCTCTGGCTTCATCTTCTATACATTCCTCCTCGTCCTGCAGCTCCAATCACCTTCCCACCTGGGCCACGCCTCCAACACACCAAGCTTGCTTCCACCCTAAGGTTGGTGCACATGCCGTTCTTGCTGCTGGGAACTCTCATCCCAGATTTTCCCATGCCTGGCTCATTCCCTCACTTCATTTACTTCTCTGTCTCTCTCAGATCACCTCTGTAGTGAGGCTTTCCTTAGCTCTCCTGTTGAAAATCAGAGCTATGTTCATATAGCCAATATTATACCATATATCTGTTCTTTCAGTGTTTGTCTCTCACTAGAGTGTTAGCTCCATGGGAACTGGGATTTTGTCTATTGCATTGCTGTTTCCTCAGTAACCAGAATAATGCCCTGCATATGTAAGCATTCAGTATTTATTGAGTGAATTAATTCTAGAATATGAAGTTTAGGTGCCAGAGGAACAGAGAAAAGGGGAAGGAAAATGGCATTTACCACTTAACAGGATATGTCACCATGTATTAATAGCTTTCTTCTTTTTCTCTCTTTTGTATTCTAAAGAGATCTACTCACCATAAACAGAAGAAAGCTCCACTATACGAAAACTAACTGTGCAGTGTTAAGAGCATGCTCAAAGGGTCAGTTTCCCCCAGTTTTTCATTAAGCAGCTTTGTGCAGCACTAGCTTCCAGGGTGGAAAGGGAGGGAAGGGAACTGGCTTTGAATAATGGGTAGGAGGGGCTGGGCATGAGCGTACCTGGCAGTGCCATTCTCAGATCCTGGTGCGCTGTTTCTGGTCTGGCTTTTTGTGTTGTGTCAGTGACTCAAACCAGAACCCCTTGGGTACCCACAGGTCCTGTAGAAATACACACAGGAGGCAGGGCCCGCCCAGTCCCCCTATATGCGACTGGAGCATGAGGAACGCAGCTTTCTGCTGGGTGGTGAAAAGAAAACATTCTAATAAGGACTCACGTTTGCAACATCTGTTTCATTTGGGTAATTTTAGGTGGCTAAAACCTGCATCTCAAAATGACGAGGGCTCCTATCGTCTTACAAATGATTGCTTCGACGTCTCTAAGCACCTACCACCGTAATTAATAGACTGTAAGGGCTGGGAAGAAATAGGGCCCTCATTAGGCTCAGGAAACAGCATTGCTTTAGGGCAAACTGACATAGAAGAAAACAGTGTTGTGGTTTCTCTTTCATAGAAAAGCCTAAAAAAACCACTCACTCTCTCGCTCCACTCTCTTTTTTAAATGTGTAGTAGTGAGTTAAGGGTTTTAATATTTCTGTTAACCTTTTCATATTCAGATATCGTTGCTTAATTAATCCCTACTACTTCTCAAGAGAAAAACAAACATATTTAAAGAACTTTACAAGGATAAAAACTAAATTTTAAAGATACAAACCAAACCTCATTGTTACTGAGACCTTTATCCAAAGATAGCATCTAATAGAAATAATAGGACTTTTATTCATAATATTTCTGGGTAGAGACATGAGGGAGATTAGCAGCTGTTACTTGTATTATACAGATGATGAAAGTGGAGGCCCATGAAGAATACTTTCTCTGCTTTTCTTTTTATGTTTTTTTTTTTTTTTTTTAAGACAGTTTCACTCTGTAACTTTGGCTAGAGTGCAGTGGCATAGTGTCATCATAGCCCACTGCAGCCTCAAACTTCTGGGCTCGAGCAATCCTCCTGCCTCAGCCTCCCGAGTAGCTGGGACTAGAGGTGCATGCCACCTTGCCCAGCTAAGTTTTTCTATTTTTAGTAGAGATGGGGTCTCGCTCTTGCTAAGGCTGGTCTCAAACTCCTGACCTCAAGCAATCCTCCCACCTTAGCCTCCCAGAGTGCTAGGATTACAGGCATGAGCCATGGTGCCTGGCCACTTCCTTTACTTTTCTACCTCTCACAGCACTTCCTATAATACTTCCAGCAAGAGCTTAATAGATATATCTTGAAAAAAAGGCATGACCATAAATGTAGACAATAGTGGCAAAATGGGAAATGTAACTCTGATTTTATAAGATGTAGATCCTCCTTTATCTTACAGATTTTATTCTTGATTCTTCCCTCTTATTAAATATCAAAACAAAAACCCTCCAATGGAAAGCAAGATCTGAGTGTCTACTTTAAAGTCTATGTGAACATAAGTACAATCTAAATGCGCTCTCTGTCAAGCCTAATTCTTATTTGTGTAGCTCTATGTGATAAAAAGAACACTTTGTCATATCTCATTTGATCCTCAAAATAATCTCTTCTGAATTGGATCCCCAAGGCCTTCTCAGACCCAAGACATATCATTGCCACCTGGAAGCTGATACTATTTCAGAACATTGAGATGAAATGTTCTTTGGGAAGAAGCTGTTAGGTCATCGTGACTTTTCTGCCAGGTATCTGTCTAGAGTGTTCTGCTTGCTAAGATATATTGAATACATATCGATATATTGATGTGTGATACTGCACTATGTTATGTTAATCAGGATAGGATAAGTTATGCTGTGGTCAAAAACAACCCCCATATCTCAGTGGCTTAACAGAACGAGGTTCGTTTGTTGCTTATGAAGATGACTATAAATCCAGGTGACTCTTTGGGTGACTCAGTGGTCCAAGATAATGGATGCTCTGGAACTGCACCATTGGAAACCTGCACCTCCTCAGTCACTGCGGCAGGGCTGGGCCGTGCTATGAAGTTCGTTCCAGCAATTAAATGCTTTTCCCTGGGAGTGGCATATATCACTTCTCCTCACCTGGACATGAAAGAGTAATCTTCCTACGTGCCAGGAAGGAGACAAAAACCAGATATTGGTGGCGTAGGAATTCCTCCTACATACATTTTTTTAAAATTAATCAATAAAGAAGTATTAAGTTTTGGGCTTTAATTCAGAGTAGTCTTAGCCAAACCAGTCCAGGCCTGTGCCTTCTTCCACTAAAGATATTACAAATGTTACTCTATAATGCAGAGATGACACCTTTTTTGGGACAATTATGTTGGGCCCCCAATTTTCTCTGATATCAGGCTATGGCGATCTCAATGCCAAAGCCAGCCAGTATGTTCAATGAATTCAGCGGGAGAAGGAAGTTGGCCTGGCAGTTTTGAGAGTGTATGGAATAAACAACGAGGTCATTGTCTGCAATATTCATTTTCCAGCACATCAGTGAACACCGTGAGAAATGCTTTTTGGTCAAGGCCTCCTCTTCCCGCCATTGTGGAGAACCTAGAAGGCAGTTATGGGGACTGGGAAGAAGACAGAAGGACTGAATGTCGTAGATTTTCTCCTCAAGGGTTATGACTTTGTGCCTGGGAACAAATTGCTCCCTCTTGCAAACGTGATTTTGGCCTCCTTGGTGGATCTTACGTGGGCTCATAAACTTGGCTTAAAAAATGCTGGTGTCTAAAGGAGAGTGTGTTTGCTCAACCTAAAAGTCAACTCCCTCTTGATTGCCTTACTTCAAAACGCAGCGATGGGCTTCTAAATCTGCTGCTCATCCTTGTGGGATCAGCGTAAGACTCACCTGAGTAGCTTGTAAAATTCAAATTCCAGGTCTCCACTCTCAAAAATGTTGGATCAGTGTTGTGCAGCCTAAGAAATCATATTTTGATCAAGAATCTCATTGATTCGGATGCTTGCTAGTCCACAGACTATGTTCTGAGAAACACTGAGCTGAGTGAAAGAACAGGGATTGGTTGGGAAGTGGTCAGAATCTTGTTGTGAATTCTGAGCAGCCCTCAAAAATACCCATATTGTCATGTAATTTGTTCAATATCCTATACAAAGGGCTTGGGAAACAGTCTGCATAGTGAATTCACAATAGACTTTCCAAGATTTGACTGCTAGAGACTGCTGTAAATTTTCTAAATAATCTCTACAATGGTTTTAGGCATTTCTTCTAGTTAATATTGAGGGCTTTCCACCCACCTCATTTACTGGTGCCCTTTCGGATTGTAGAAAAGAACGGCTGGCCCTCGATGAAGACAATGGAAAGCAGGTTGAATGAATCCCTAAATGGCATATTTTATTTGAAAAACATGCATTATGCTCTTTTCCAAGTAAACTGCACAGAAAAATGTAAATGAAGCATAAAGCTCTTATGAATTAGACCCTAAGCGTTTTTCTTTTTAGCATATAAACTGCCACTAAGGATGTGATAGGAATGCATTTTCTACTATTTTTCAAACTGTAATTACATTTCCCAAGTAAAACTCAAATACTTGATATGGTCCTGTTGCAACTGTACCAGACAGGTAATAATTGGAAAATTTAACGCAGAGTTTTATCTCTTAAATGCTAAAAGGTAGGGCTACTCACAGCGTACAGAAGAGTTGGCATTAAATATAAAAACTGTGAACCTGGTGATTCTCTATGATGTTAATTTTGCATCTGGAAATATGTTCCAAAGCTGTAGCACCCGTCTAAATATATAAGAATAAAAGACAAGTCATTCCTCCCCTAACCTTTGCCTAAAACAGCCTATAATCTCCATGTAGCTTTCAATGGTTCCGTTTTTTCCCCCACATCTACTGTATTTCAGGTTGGAATGTGATGCATTTAAGTCTTAGAACAGTAAATTAACTGATTTATGTAGCAATGAAATAAAATGAAGTAAAAAAGCAAGAAATTCTCTGGAGAGCGCTATTCAATTGTGTATCCAAGACCATCAGAAAAGGGCACACAATAAAACTTGTGTAGAGAATTAAAAAAATTTGAGCAATGCTGTTCCCATCCATCACCACAGTAGGCTTTGTTAGACAACACTTTTTTATTATAATGCTATCTTTTTTTTTTAATTCAGCAATTCTAAGACTTACGCTATGTTAAAGATGCATGCACCTACACAGAGAAAGATGAAAAGCTTCTTCAGACTTCTATGTGAATGGATAATATGTTTTTTGGGGACAATGCAAGTTAAAAAGTCTCTACATAGGCACATCCTATTCAATTTTTATGGGAAAACTATACACTCACAACTTTAGGACAAAGCTCATCATTGTCTGGAATATGATCTTACAAGTAAGACTCTTAGAAGAGCAAAAGCTCTGAAATAATTTCTGATAAGATCTCTCGTGAAATCTTCAGCCTGATTTTGCCTTTTCAGGTGGGAAAACTTTGATGTTTTCTAGTGTATGTGAAACCACATTCCATGGCCCTTCAACAATTGCTCATCTGTACTTGAATTTTTTATAGGTTTCATCCGGACCTGATGCATCTTGTTTCTGTGTCTATCAAAAGAAATATTCATTTATTTCCACATGCTACCTTTCACTTCTCATTACTGTGCACATTTGGTTACAAGGGATTTTCTGCAACATGACATTGCAAGCCTAAATTAAAGCTATGATTTCTGAAAGCATTTGTCAACTTTGGATGTATAAAAAAATAGTACAACTAAAATCCTCAAACTAGAGATTGCATTGAGCAGTCTCTACTAAGTCAAACTGGACATGATTTCACACGGTAGAAACATGTAGCTTCTGACAGCTGGGGAAGCAACAGAACATAAGGATCAATAGCTTCAGGGTTTTGAATCAGACAAGGTTCAAATCTCTGCTCTACCTAATCTACCAGTAGTCTTCACCTTGGGCTTACGCTCTTTGAGGTCAGTTTTCTCCATGTGTAAATGGGTAAGTAAAAATTATAATAGGGTGGGATAACTGCTATATCAGTTAGATTCCCAAACATGTAAGGATTCAAGCACAATAGAAATTAGATTTTTCACTAATGGTACTTGATAGTGACCAAGGTATCTTTCCTGTAGTCATTCAGAGAGCCAGGCTGACAGAGGTTCTACTGTCTTGAGTGTGTAGTTTTCAGTGTTGCTTTAGAGCAGTATTCTTACATATTTTCTCATTATTTCTCCCCTAAGGAGAAAAATTAAATTAATTATACCCAATTAATTTAGATTAATTAAACCCAATTAATTCACATTAATTAATTTAATTAAATTTAACTTCTCCCTAATCAGAGAAATTAAATGCTCAAAAATAATATTTTATCAGGTAGATCTGAGATTTGGAAGACTACAAACCATTGTAATAACAAAGAATTTTTTTGCTCCCCCAAACAACAACTTTCACTTGTTTGGAGCCATGTTGTCCCTACTGACATCGGATGTGTTAGAAGTTACCTCTGTTCTAGCATGCTGGAAGAGGAAAGGAGATTGAAGGAGCAAACCTGGGAGATTTTTATGGGCCAGGCCTAGAAGTGGCACACATCACTTCTGTTTATATCCCATTGGCTAGAATTCAGTCACATGGTCACTCCTAACTGCAAGGGACACTGGGAAATGTTTTAATAATCTAGCTGTGTGTCTAGGAAAAAGAGAAGACATAGTCTTTGGTGAATAGCCAGTGGTTTCTTTTTACTATTTTACTTGCTTTTTGTGACTTGTTGTGAGGATTTAACTAATACTTAAAGGGATTAAGTGTTTAGTATCAAGTCAGTGCTCTGTAAATACATAATGAGGTTTTTTTGAATCTGAAAAAAGGAAAAATTAAGCAATGTCATCACTCCATCATTTAAACTGTCAGAGAATAAAAGAAATCTTAGAGTTGAAAGGTAGCTCAGAAACCATGTAGGCCAATCTCCCATCAACAGATTTCTGCTTGAACACTTTTAGTCGAAGTGAGGCAGTACATTTCCTTGCCATATCTGGAGTTACTTTAATGTTTTTATTCCAGGCAAAAATCCATATCCTCCGACCTCCAACTGTCTACCCTACCCATTATTTGCTTTGTCCTCTGAAATTTTTTACTCTTTAATTCATTCAACAGTTGTTTATAGAGTGCTTACTGTATGCCTGGTGGCATGCTAGGCTCTGGAAATTCAAAAACAAATGTGGGCTCCTTCCCTTTAAAGACAAAGTATTCTATCTTTCAAAAGGCAAGAACCTTAGTCTTAGCCATGATTGTATCCTCAGTGCCTAGCACAGTGTGGGCATTTAGCAGGTGCTCAATAAATAGTTTTGAAAAGGTGGGTATAATGGTGGACAGACATGAGGAAAACAGGTGATGTCAGTACAGGGAAATGAATTATATTAAGGAGGCAAGGACCTGGCTTGGGGAGGACAGCCAGGAAGGGCACCTAACCCAAGCTGTGGAAGGCAGTTAAGAGGTGACATCGGAGCTGAGTACTGAAGAATGTGAGAATTTACCATGTTAAAGACTGGGGTAGGGGAATTTCTAGAAGAAATAGCGTGTTTGAGGCCTGGAGGTGAGGGCTTGTCAAAGTGTGGCAGACCAGTTGCATAGTGTCTGCCCAAAATGTGTGTCCACTGGGAACTAAGAACGTGACCTTGTTTGGAAACTGAGTCTTTGCAGATGTAATTGCTGGGAACCCAGAATTAAAGGAGGCAAAGGAAAATTCTTTTCTGAGCCTTTGGAGGGAATATAACCCGATGACACCTTGATTTTGGACTTTGGGCTTCTAGAACCATGAGAGAAAAAAATTCTGCTATTTTAAGACACCCAGTTGTGGTAATTTGTTATGAAAGCCCTTGGAAATGAATACAGGGGTCTTATCAAAGTGTAGTCAATGGAGGGTTGGGGAGGGTTAGCAATCAGTCAACACTGTCCCATGAAACTCCTGATGGCTCTGTACAAAAATAAAGTAAGAAATCCTCTAACAGGTTTACCAGATGAATACTCTCCATGTCCCCTGTACAGGACACTGATGGATACTCATGCTTGACTGAACACTTCTTGTTAATAGGTTACTCTGTAGTTCACTCAAATCCTTCTACTTTCAGGATTTGATCTATATACTTACCAAGAATCGGGTGTGTTTGTTTTCAAATCTGTTTTTTTCAATAGTGCTTGTAATTTTGCAATTTTATTATAATACGTATTTAGTGAGTAAATTATGAGTATGGAAGGAGAGTTATTTCTTTGAAAAATAATAAAATATTTTGGGAAGACTAGAGTTTGATTTAAAAATTGAAAAAATTAGGAAAGCTGTATAGTCCAATTGCTTTTTAAGTGTCTTAATGTTTTGCACGTTAAAGAAACTGAAATCACCAATTGTAAAGGAAGAATTCTAGGAATGGTTTATACAAAAAGAACTTTGAGGAAAGTTAGGCAGTTGCTGCTTGGTTATATATCCTAGATGGACACACAAAAGTACATTTGCATGTTTGACATTTAAATAAGATATCTAAAATAGGGACTTTTAAAAAAATTTCTACTTGAACCAAATTTTAGACTTAATTTTTTTGATTGTATTGAATAAGAAAGTTTTTATCATAGATTAGTAAAGTGACTTGGGTAGAAATGTTAACAAATTCTCTCTTCAAGGCTAATGAGAGCTTTCTCTCAATCACACTAAGTGAGGAGTAAATTTCCTTCTTACCTGACAAGTGGCTGTTCGGCTTTAGGAACTGGAATTTGGATTCCTGGTGCCCTGCATTCTGAAGTGGGACTCTTGTTCCCTGTATAAACAGTGTCATAAATGGTGTGTTATTTCTCAGGCCTGGGAATCTATTCATCCCAAGGTCATAGAGGCTATTACTGGCAGAGCCAGAAATGGAAACAGGCTCTTTTTTTCTTTTTACTGTATGTCATGGTCTTTACAATGTGTTTCACCAACACAAAGGGAATTTTATGCCAGCCACTTTGTGGTAGAAGCAGTATTTTATTTTTCTTTCTTTTTCTCCTCTTCTTCCTCCTTCTCTTCTTCTTGGGAATATATGTTTCAAGTTCTAATCTTTAGTTTACATATGATCTTTCAGAATGCCATTCATTTGTAAGTTGGAATAGTCTTGTATGTATATGTTTACCATAATTGAGTTTAAATTATATGTTGTTTGATAAACATTAGTTTTGTTTAAGTTCCTGAACATAAATCAACTGATTATTGGGGAGGTGGCCTAGAAATAGAAAATAGGTCAAGTGACTGAGAACATTTCAAACCTGGGTTTGCCATTTTTTATGGATAAATCGTCAATGAATAATTACAAAATTATGAATCAGTTAGTAAATATTGTTTAAATGACCATTATATGTCAGGTACTGTGCTAAGTGCTGGTGTAAGATAGGCATGAATAAGAAAGACTCCATCAGTCTCTTAAAATTCAGAGGTTTTATACTAGCATTGCTTTCTTCTGAGATCAGAACCAAGATTGCCAGGGACAGTAGTTGGAAGCCTTAAAACCCTGTTGGAATATTTACTACCATATAAAGGCTATCAGGAGAAGAGAGAGTGCTAAAATTTAGGTCCCAAGATTTAAGAACATACTTTCCATGTTTGAAATCACTAGTTAACTATTTAGTAGCATATAAAGTGCTTAGGAATAATATTCCCTTTGAGTCAGTGTGGTGTGTTGTAGAGAAGATGAAATACAGAAAAAGATGACACTGTTTCCAGTCTAAGCTTTGCCGGACACAGGCCCTGTGACCTTGGGCAATTCACTTTGATTCTTGGGTCCCCATATCTTCCTTGGTACTGATTGGATGAGGTGATGTCTGCATTCTCTTTTCATTGTAAAATTCTCATTTATTGTAGAATTTCAAGGCTGTTTGAAGGACCCAGAGCATCCTTTATGGACTTTCTGAACTACTTCATTACCCTCGCCACACAGCATGATATTTGAAAGTATAGTTTTTGTCATAGAGACATTATGTGATCTAATCTGCCTTCTCTCACCCCATTCAGTGCTTCTGTTAGAGGAACGAGGTAAGAAGAGGCCAGTATCTGCTTGCTGATTTGAGGAATAGTTGAAGGAACTCGAAATGTTTAGCCTGGACTCACATGACCAAGCGGGAAATAACAGGCAGCCTGGAGTATTTGCTGGTGTGTCATCAAACACATGCACTCATGACTCAAAGAAGAGTGAGACATGCATTTTGTCTTCAAGAAGTTCAACTCAGTGAAGACAGACAGGCAGACACACAGAAAATAGTGATGAGTCCTAGTGTCAAGGCAGGAAGGATTGGGTCTTAGATAACCCTGATAGAGATAAAATGGGACTACAGATGGGAAAGTATGTTTTTGTACTTCCCCAGAGAGCAGAACACGAGTACATGGATACAAGTTACAGGGGATAGATTTTTGCTTAGTATGAGAAAGGACTTTCTAATAATTTGAGTGGATCCACCATTATATGGTGCACCTCTTAGAAAGGAGATGAAGACTCATTTTGCTTTGCACTAATCAAAAAGATGCTGGACACATCTACTGGAACCTGCACCGGGTGGGAGGTTGGATTAGGTGATCTCTTGCTTGCCTTTGGCACTCACACTTTGTGAGATACCTTTCAGTCAACCGAACAATTTTCTTTCATTGGATTCATCCTACAGGAAGCCACAGGGCAGAATTCATGTTATCAAATGAAAACCACCACCACCAATGCAACCACAGAAAAATGAGACTATTTTAATGAAAAGGGGGGCCATTATTTCTGTGAGCATTGCTATCCCTATTAAATAGTTCCTTTTGTCTATAGATAGAACACATGACCCCAAAGCAGGAAAATGAGTACAGAGAAAAAAGTCCATTTTTTAGCAAATTTTTTAGCAAATAGTGAACTCCCTTACTTCTGAAATGAGGAATACAGGACTGCAGCTTGCATAGAAGGGGGCTGTGATAGGATTTACTCCAAAGTGCTAAGCTAAGATTTCCTTTGAGGCTGTTGCCTTTAAGCTGCATGACTCACCAGCAAAATTCACAAAACAAAAATGTGATCACCGAGGATTACGCTGCCATTGCTGGTAACACGCTGGCAATGAGTGTACAGGACTTGCCAAGCACACATTGACCCTCTGAGTCACATTGGTTCCCATGGAGATTAACACCATCAGCAGTGGGGACAACAGCCCAGAAGTGCGATTGGTGTGAGACAGGGAGTAGAAAAATGGCAGTATGATCCTCTAGAAATGCAGCAATTGGAATGAAAAAGGAGCATGAGCTGGCATAGCTCAGGAGAGAAAATGACTTGTAATGGCATAGCAACCCACTTCTCTAGCTCTTCCTGCAAATGGCTGGGGAAAAAGTGTGGTTCCTGGCAGATAGGCTACAATCTACTTTTATTTATCTGGCTATTTCCAGCAAGTTCTCTTCTCACCCCAGATAGCTTATCTCTTCCGAAGAGTGTGTACAAGGTGAACTCACCACGGACCAAGAGGTCTTGACTCTGGGACTGCAAGTCTGATTAACATGTTGGGGCTCAGGGGTGGGAAGGACACAGGTTACTTAGATACATCTTGCTAGGCTTTAATTTTCTTTCTGGCTAAAAAGATTTTTACTTCCATTCAAAGAAAACCATGACTTCAATTGCACAATTTATGTAGTTCGTTCATGTATTTCAATATGACGATCAGGTTTCTGAGAGTTATTTTTCCTTTGGAAGTTGTCATAGGGGTATGTGGTGGGCTGATTCTCTGTCCCCCTGTCCTTTGCAACCAGTTCTACTTGCGCACACTTTTGCAGGCTGCAGCAGCCTTGCACACAAGCTTATCCTGATGCCTGACTCTTGCCTTCTCCCATAAAAAGAAGGGAAAAAGCTTAGAGACATATAAATTTTCCAAATTCAATATATTGTGAATCATGCCCAGCTCAGATGGATCAGGGTATACAAGGTGAGCTGTACTTTTTCCTGTTTCTTTTGTATCAGCAGTTGTGAGAAATGCCTATTAGTTCCCGAAGGATCAAACAGATGTAAGAAGAATAACTGGATCCTAGCAAAATCAGATTAAATTGCATCAAAAGTAACTGAGATAAAATGACAACATGTCACCCTGGAAAAGAAAGAAGATAATGATTTTCAAAGGAATGACAAAGCAGTTTTGGAGAAAATTAGAGTTAATAAGATATCTAGATGATGATCTTGAGGATGACAATAATGATGGTGATGGTGATGGTGATGATGTAATCACCATTGTATTAATCAGGATTTTTTAGAGAAACAGAGCCAATGGGAGCACAATATATCACACCTATATATTATTTGTGCACATATGTACATACACACACAGAGATAAAGATTTATTATTAGGATATAAGGAATTGGCTCATACAGTTACGAAGGCTGGGAGGTCCTAAGATCTGCACTTGGCAAGCTGGAGGCACAAGAAGAGGTGATATTTAGTTCAAGTCTAAGGCAGGAAAAGACTGATGTTCCAGCTCAAGGAAGTCAGGTGGAAGGAGTGCCCTTTTACTGGAGGGAGGACCAGCCTTTTTGTTCTACTCATACCTTCAACCAATGGGATGAGGCCCACACACTTTAGAGAGGGCAATCTGCTTCACTCAGCCTACCGATTCAGATGTCAATCACATCCAGGAACCCCCCCACAGACATATCCAGGATAATGCTTGAACAAATATCTGGGTACTTTGTGGCTCAGTGAACTTGACACATAAGATTAACCATTGCAATCATGATCATCAAGAGATCTCGCCCCTTAGTTCCAAATTCCATGATTACAAAGAGAGTGCTTGTTATAAAAGAGATTTTCTTTTTGTAAAGGTTCTGTCTCATAGGAAGTTCAGATAGTTGTATTTTTTGCATGGAGAAGGAACTCGAAATCAGAGTCTGATGCTTTAGGAACATGCTTTTCAAAATCTTCTGTCCTCTGACTTCTTTCTTAATGACATCTAATCTCACTGTGCTACATTGTGTATATCAGAGAAGCAGCCTAGCCTAGTACCTAGTGGCTCAAGATCATGGTTATATTCCTGCTCTGCCACCTATTAGCTGTGTGACTTTGGGCAAGTTACTGACCTCTCTGTGCTTCAGTTTCCTCATCTGTAAAATGGGATAACAGTGCCTGTCTCATAGGGTTGTTGTGAGGATGAAATATATTAATACATGTAAAGTACATAGACCAGTACCAACCTGGTATGGGGCACACATCCATAACTATCAGATATTATTATATATCTTTTTGAAAAATCAAGGATTTAGAGTGGTATCATATATCACATATCATGAAAATCCTTTTCATTTAAAAATTAATCTGTTGTGAAACTTACCAGAGATGGTACTTGGTAGCTGTCAGCTCAGCTTTGGGGCTTGTTCTCAAATCTTCCTTGAAAAGAGCAAGTCTGTGTGTGTGTGTGTGTGTGTGTGTGTGTGTGTGTGTGTGTGTGTGTGCGCGCGCACACGTGTGCATGAGTGTGTGTGATGAAGGCAGATGCCACGTGTCTGTCCACAAGATGGCGCAGCGCTCCTGCTGATGCAATGCTCAGCTGCCCTGAGGGAGGCAGGGGATTTTGATCAGCATCCAAAGAATCACCTCATCTCTCCCTGCAGAGAGCACAGAGCACAAGACTTTATGATCTGTCAAGTACATGTCAGTGGTCTTTGCTTGTGATTTTGCAGAAACTCATGGGCTATAATATTGGGGTTTTTTTTGCAAGAAATTTGTATTATAGGAAAATGATTCATAAAACTAACGAAGTGAAAATGATCATATATATGTATGTGTGTGTCTACACACACATGTACACACACACAAACATGTTCCCAGGTCTAACATAGTTTTTCTCTCTGCCATACCTCTTGCAAAAGCCCAGCTGGCAGAGAGCATGAGGCTTCTCAGACTGTGTCAAACTAACTCTGGGGTGGAGAGACCAACATGGCACTAAGGGAAATCAAACGGCAGAGCTCAGCTTTCCGGTAAGAGCTGGTCCTGGCTCCTTCCTCACGGAAAGACCTGGCCAGCACTGCGTGCTGCCTTGTCCTCCTGTGCCATCTGAAATCTGTGCCCCGAGACTGCTGGCAGCTTCCGAAATCTCTTTATTCCAAATTTGGCACAACCTTCTTTCATCTGTGACTTTGGAGTCCTTTGCTGTGTTACCCCACGATCCAACTTGCAGTCGGGAACTGTTTTATTGACTTAACAGTTCTCGTCATAAAGAACGTATTCTCACCCCCAAAGAATCTGAACAACACACCCCTTTCACACAGAAATGGTGAATTTTGAAGACTATTTTGAAGCTAATCAAGGCCAGCGTATGTTGCCCTCCTGCAGCAGAGAACGACTTTCACACTTGCCACCCTCCAACCCGTTCTCCCCAAACTGTTGCTGTGGTCTGTTAGGAATATAAATCAGGTTGTTTTACCCTTTTGCTTACAACTCTTCATAGACTTCGCATTCTTTATTTCTACCATCTTTTGTACACTTATTTCAGAGTAATAATAACAATTTGTAATCCTGCTGCTTGCTTGTTAGTTTACTTGTTTATTTTTATCTTCTTACCTGGGATCTAGGCTCTTAACAGCAGGAGCCATGTTGGTCTTGTTCTCCATTGTATTCCCAGGAGCTAACGCAAGGTGACACAGTGAATAATTGAGGAAAGATATTGTTCTCTTAGCTGTCTGCCACTTTTCATGGCCTAGAGCACCTAAAGTGCCTATCCAAAGAAAATTACAAAGTGATGATAGTGGATAAAAGCAATGGCCATTTATTGAGTGCCTACTATATGCTGGGCATCTCCTACACAGTAACTCTATTTCTTGGATTTTCAAGTGTGATATTATTATCTCTTGGTTTTATAGATAATAAAGGTGAGGTGAAGTAATTGACTGAAAGGTACATAGAGCTGGGATAAACCCACATCTATTTATTCTCAGAGTTGATGCTTGTTCTATTTATTATTCGAGGCTCTATCTTTATCATACTATTCTTACATTTTCCCTTGACCCTGAAGATGTTATTAATGCTTTTACAACAAGGGGTACAGTGACATTAGATAAATGTAACATTTCCTTACATATTTTATCTCCCAACTCTAGACATAGACATATTAGGGGGAAAATCTTTTTTTTTTTAATTAATAAGGCAACTGTGTCACCCTCAAAGATCTTTCAAACTGTACAATGCCTTGTAGGCTGGTTCAGTGGCAAGCCCTAGGATTTAGAGGTGAGGGCAATTCTTTGTAGAGCTGATAGCTTCAGATACCTCCCCTGATCTAGTCTTCATTTCATCTGGGTGCTGGAAATAGAGAAGACTAAATGTAAAAAAAGAATCTAAAATGGCATTTTCTTAAGAAATGGGAGATAACAAGGCCTAAGCATTCCTGTTCTGATATCTTTCTGAAGGAATACGATAACCCCAAATGGAGAGAAAAACTTTCCTCCTATGATTCCTATTAGCACTTCAACAGTGCATAAATGCAGGGAAGCTGCAATGCTAGCTGATGGGCAGCCAGTGGCCAGAAGGAGATGCCAGGATAGCGCACCAGCAGCGATGGTGCCCCGTGTACGTGGCAGCACACAACAGAAAGGCTAGTGCCCAGCAAAGCTGCAGTGCTGGACAGACTCAGAAGCAGCCTGCAGAACTGGCGGCCATCCCTTTGGGGTCCATGCCTAGCACAAGGAGCAGTGATATCTGGCCGATGCAAGAGGAATCTGACCAACAGGCTTTGTGCATGAGCCATATGAAACAACGTTGGAGACTCAGGGGGATCTATGGAGAGATTTTGCAGGGGCTCGGTTCTGTAATAACTGATGGCAGTGAAACGATTACTGAGGATGTGATATAATTTTCACTCACAGGCTGCTTTAGCCTGTCCTGGGGCATGAATAATATTTCTACCTTACCGTATAGTTGTGAGGGCTGAATGAGACTGCATGCATGAATCCCTGCTCAGTGCCTGTCATAAATAGGTGATGAAAAGGGTTAATCTCTCTCTCCCTTCCTTATTGTATTCTCTTAGAAATACAGACTGCCATAATGCATTGCACCATTGCAATATTCCTATGGAAAAGATACTTTTTAGGAAGAGTGTAACAGTTTAAATATTCCATTAAGAATATTAAAATAGAAACCCACCTGGATATTTTCCACACTGGAATAATCCATGATAATGCTAATGCAGAATGTTTGTAGCAGGGACTGTTATGAGTTTTTTAATATGCATAAGGTACTTGGATAATATTATGTGCATGCTTTTGCTATTTCCATTTTATAAATGAGGAATAGAGGTGCCATAAGGATAGGTAGCTTTTCCAGGGTCACACAGTTAGCAAATGGCAGAGCTGGAATTCACATCCAGGGAGGGCCACGTGAATAACCTTGTATTTTTCCTGCTTCTCTGTGTCTAGTATGTTCAGGTAGTATAGCAAATATTGACTGAGTGCTTTCTACAGGAAAGCCACTGCGTGGGGTGTTGCAATCTGCATTGCTAAACCCTAGGGGGCACCACTCACCATAGTGTAGGTAATTGCAGTGCACAGCCTGGACAGCTGTTCATGGCAACCCTAGAGTTCTCAAGATATGATCCTTTCACTGAAACAGGGCAGTCTGTGAAAGTGCCATAATGGAGAGTAAAAAATGTGGAAGTAGAGAGGACCAGGAGATTGATTTTGAGTCTTTTTATCTATTTAAAAGGCTGAGAGTTATGGGATAAATTTGTAGTTTCAAACTCATAGGTTTCCCTTTATGGGAACCAGTGGGAGATATGTCTCTAAGAGTTTAGTGCCTAGAAACATTGCTTTCTTGGGCAGCAGGCATTGTTTTATTTTTATGGAGAATGTGTCTCCTGTAATAGATTAAGGGATCTTTTTGTTTTGGGTACTTAGGAGCTCAGAACCACATTAGGGTCCCTACTTCTGCAAATTTGTGTCGTCTCTTAGCATATGTTTCAGTGAGCTGATTTTCCATTTGGTCTTACATACCTTTCTTCTATCTTTATTGTGATTACTTTAATCTATTTACATTTTTATATATAATTGCATGTATTCTTGCTGGTTGAAACACATCGTTGGTAGTAAGGTAGAGCAAGTGAATTTGGAGTTACGTCCCCTTAGACGGGCATTATGCAGTCTCTTGTGTGCCATCCCTGTTCACTGTACAGAATGAGCAGGTGCAGCAAATTGTGCACCAGTCAACGTTTGATGTAAATGTTTCCTGGGTATTTTAGAGGGAAGAATATTTTTCTGCTCGTTGTAGGGGAAGTGTTGCTGTTTTTGTGGCTGATTGATTGATTGCATGATAACCGTCCAGCTGTAAAGACCATCATCTTGACACATTTAATATTACATTTGGTCCACTGAGGGCTGGCTTGATTTTGATAAACACGTAGCTGAAAGGCACAGTCTACCTCTTGATAGGGCAGCCGTGGAAGTTTATTAAAACAGGAAAGCAGGTGGTTACTATCGGAGTAAAGATCAAGACAACTGCATACAATTCCCCCAGGTCTAGTCTGTTCCCTTTATGTGCCACGAGGTACCACATTCAACATCTGCCAGGTGTGGGACTTGGTGTCTATTTCCACTGGAGAGGAAAGGAAAATGTTCCAGGAGATTTCCATCTTTAGTCGTTACTACAACCTTGAAAGATAATCATTTCTAATATGTTTACCTGTAATATGGAGATACTGAAGCTTCAGAGAGGTTATGGAACTTGCCCAAGGTCGTAGAAAAGTTGAGATTAGGGATAAGGTAGGAATGACCCCAAACATGATCCCCAAGCTCCCATTAGCATGCAGAATGGTACTTGCCTTTCTAATAGCAGGACAAGGTCATTAATCACAATACTGTAACGTATCGAGGCCACAAACAGAGAGAGAAATCACAGTACTTCCAGGCAGGAGAAGTATCTCTGTAGTCCTGTCTGGTGGTGCAGCTCGTGTACAGAAAGACAACAAATCTCTTTGAATCCTGGACCGTTTGTCAGCCTCCAAAGGGTCTTTGAGGTGGCTTGTATATTGATTGACTGGAGTCTCATGTGTGGTGTGTTGTGATCAAAAGGCAAGGAACCAACAGACCACAGCTGCCACCAGTGCTGCCAGAGGACAGCCTATTTGGACAAAGAAGATAATTATCCATGTCTTGTCACTGAGGAAACTGCCTTTTCTCTGTGCTGCCTTCTTCTGACTGGGTTAGGAGCTGATCAATTCAGAGAATAGATAGGATGTGACTTATTTCTGATTTGGTGTTAATATTTCAGGAGTTTGGGGCATTGTACATTTAAAAAATCCACAGTGTGCAAAAAGCATATAGTTTTATTTTCTAAAGTTGTAGCACAGATATTGTTATTCTTCTGAGGAAGCAGAGGGCTTAACTACTATCATTGACCTTAGCCTCTCAGAATCCTCTGGGGCCCCTGTGGAGCAAAGAGAGCTGGCATCATCGGTTCTGGATTAGAATTGTCTCTGCAAGCCTTAGAGGGCACCTTGATGGTTTGGCGGTCCCAATTCGCCACACGGGGTGAGAAAAACTTCTGTATGTCATGGGGACAGGGACTAGATAAACAATGCAAGCAGTGTGTTTACAGATATGCAAATAAGCATGCAAATTAGACTCCTGTCGGCTTCATTTAGAATGTAATTTAAAATTAATTAAAAATTAAGAGGTAAATTAGAAGCTAACATTCAACACCATATGGGAAAATATACATATTTATCAGAATGGCATATATGTATACTGCACGGGTAGAGGAGCTAATTGTGATGTGTGCAGAATGCCTCCATTTTGATATTGCATAAAATCAATGTGGGAAAGCCCAGTATGTTGCAAGAATTATTTTTTAGCACTCTATGAATTAAAATTCACTCTAAAGAGTAAATGAATACATTTCATATGCATTAAATTCTCTACAAACTTATCCTAATGGACATCGAGTTTTACAATTGGAAAGTGAAATGATAAATCAGGTACAGTTTACCTCCATATGCTATAAAATATTCACGAAACTCATTTTTCTCCAATGGGGTCACTGAGCACATTCACCCTGGCAGGCCTTTTGCATATTGTTAATATGCGATCTATACTTGGAAAGTAATGATTTCCCTCTCTCAGCCACTGAGGAGTTCTGGGTGATTAATGAGTTAATGGCTGCATCCACACAAGGCCAAAACAACTCATTGAAAAGTGAAAAATTCAATCACTGCACCAACTGTTTTGTCTACAAAACAACCAAACAACCCTCTGTGATTGATTTTCTTTTCACTGAATTGATTACTATTTTTTGGCAACTTCATTGAATTAACCAATTGTTTGATACAGCTACAGTGTGGACCAACTGCTTATGTGAATGTCACAAAACATTTCTCTATTAACTTTTCTCCCATTCCTAAAAATACATATAAGCAAGGAGCCAACATACCCGTGTAAGAATGTTAGAATTATTCCATGCTTCGGCTATCTTGGATAAAATATTTGATTTTATTGAGATGTGGGCAGTTCTTTGAAAATAATGACAAGTAATGCAAATGCTCTCTTCTTATTTTATTTTGAAGAAATTCAGACACAAAGGGATCTGAAATCAACGAGAATAAAATGACCACAGAGTAGGCATGTCATAGAGAAAAAGGGAGGAAAACCAGTAATAGTAGTGATAATAAAAAAACAACAAAATAGCCTCCCACAAAGACTAAAGGAGGTTTCAGAAGACAATGCATTAATGAGCAAATTAGGAATTTGAAAGTATTCTGAGAGCTAGAATGGTCAATGTTAAATCTGGAAAACAGGAGTGGGAAGTAACAAAAAGGAGATTCAAGAAAAAAAATACCGGCCGGGTGCAGTGGCTCACACCTGTAATCCTAGCACTCTGGGAGGCTGAGGTGGGTGGATCATTTGAGCTCAGGTGTTCGAGACCAGCCTGAGCAAGAGCGAGACCCCGTCTCTACTAAAAATAGAAAGAAATTAGCTGGACAACTAAAAATATATATAGAAAAAATTAGCTGGGCATGGTGGCGCATACCTGTAATCCCAGCTACTCGGGAGGCTGAGGCAGGAGGATCGCTTGAGCCCAGGAGTTTGAGGTTGCTGTGAGCGAGGCTGATGCCATGGCACTCTAGCCCGGGCAACAAAGTGAGACTCTGTCTCAAAAAAGAAAAAGAAAAAAAAATACCTGTGGTCTTGGCTGATATACAGATGTACACACTGTCCTAATGTAATTGAATATTGAATAAAAATAGTTTCCTGTGTTCATTTATCTATGTTGACTTTGATTACTTTATTTTAATAATGCTGGCAGGCTCTGGCTAATGTGATGAAAAATATTATTCTTTAAAGTGTTGGAGTGGAGAGCAGGTTAAAGCAGGTTAAAGAATCAACTACCATTTGGAAAGGAAAGTAAGAAAGATGCCTTGTTGGAAGCTTTGCTTTTTATTCATCCTAATTTGAAGGTGCAGGAGGTATGCAGAAAGGAAAGAAAAGTTCTCATTATTATTTGCCTCCATTAAATGCAAGACTCAGGTTAAAAAGGATAGAAATTTATTGAAACAAATGGTATCACAGAGTAGAAACGATCCTTGGTGATCACTAACTCCAATCCTTAATTTACAGATGAGTCTCCTGGTTCAAAGGGGTGAGATAACACACTCAAGGTCACGTGGTTTGTGCTAGAGGTAGAAGTTTTCAGATTTCCTGACTTTCAGGCTAGGGAACAGTCTAATGCATGTGTCAGAGATGAACAAACCAGGTAAAAATTCCAAAAGTTGAAAGAAAAAGGTACAAATTCATTTCAAGAACTGTGTTTGCGTAGTGATCACAATAGACAGAGGTTCTCAAACTGACACCTAAGAAAGTTGAGGCCAAGTCAGAGTCCCCTCTGTGAGTTGCAAAATTTAATATCACAAGAACTTACAAAGTGCTCTCTAAATGGGCCTGCCAGGTTCCAGGAGAGTGGACTGTCCTGAAGAAGGTCTCCCTGCCTCATCTGAGAAGAACAGACACAGGGGACTAGAGAGGGGAAGGATGAGATGAACTTCTGAGTCTGGAATTTGCATTGATGTTGGAAATGGTCTCAATGTAGTGTCAGAGAATTTCCATTTTTGGAAAAAAAAGAATTACAGGAGAAGATTTTTTCTTAAATCTAGCTCTGTAAGTGCTGTAGTGCTGAGGGTAAAGGGGAAGGCAGAGCAGAATCATGGGTAGGTGGGGCCGGACGATGGTGGGAAAGCACCAACCGGGGACAGTCATGGTAGAATTTGGCATAGACAGGAGACGAAAGGTCAGAAGTGCATTTGACTCAAATGTCTTTTCACAGAGTGTCTGTCTAGCCCTGATGCTTCTGTTAGGAAAATTGACAGCTTGTCACTAGGCATTGCAATTCTGCTGTGGCATGATGCGTTCATATTCAGTAGGCACGACTGAAGTGTTTGCCCACCAACAGCCTTGAACAATGGCAAATAAAACAAGGCAGGTGTAATTTTTTTTTTTTTTTAAAGGAAGAGCTGCTTTCACCCAGAAAATTGAATCATGGGCCACAGGCTCCTTGGGGTCTTGAAGCCCCAAATTTTCCCAGGATCACAGCGTGGCTTGTTTATTGATAGGATGCAGAATCAAAGTTAGCAAAGGCATGAGAGGCTGTGGAGGGGGGCTAAAGGTGGGGGCGGTGTAGCAGTTCAGTTGAGTTTTCTGTTCCAAGAGAGTGGAGAAGAGGTAGCATAGAAGAGAGAAAGAAGTGAGGCGGTCAGCCGTGTATTTGCTCTCTTTTGTTCTGTTGCCTGGGAGTAGGAAGGCATATAAGATACCCAGTGAGGATAATGGGTTTTGTTTTGAATCTCTGGGAGGGGCTGATTCATACCATCCTGGGATAGCCATGTGTAGTTAAGAGGACAGACCAGCTGGGTAGAGAAGATCTAGCTGGCACTCCGAGGGTTTCTGGCTTCCCGTTACGAGGATGCTGAGTTGACAGCCCCTAGGTCTGCTGTAGAAGCTGCAGGACCCTTGAGCCCCCTTAGCTCTCCCCCCACTGTACTCATCGCTGTCACGGTGAGAGAAGCAGAGTGAGAAGAAGGCTGTTTGAAAGAGCAATTCCACTCAAGAGAGACTGGGTATTCCCTAAAGCGGCTGTTTAAATTATTGGATCAAGCTAAATTTAAACCAGGTTAGACATTTAGTTAATTTATTTTTCTCTAACCAGCAGGTGGAAGTTCGGAGAAAGACAAGATTATAGACAAAATAAAGGCGCTACATTTTCACTGATAAAAAAGTCTCTTAACATTTTCATATCCTGTTGGTTTTCCAGGAAATGCAGAAATGCTCTGTAAGAAATAATCTCAAAATTGATGTGATGGATTAAAGATGGGAAAACATGCTCTGGAATACCTAATGGGAATGTTAGTCTGTGTCTACACACACAGAACGACATGACTGAATATAGTTTTCCTTAAAAAGCGGTGGAATTCAGCAAGGCAATAATTATATTGCTCAATAAGACTTAATATTTGGATTGATTGAATTTCCTTTGCCTTTTATTTTGGAGTCTGTCTTCATAGCTTCAATATGAGAATGAAAATTTTCTCGCTAAAACAATATATAGTCTAATAAAGAGCCAGATTCAAGACATTATTTTATTTGGTAATATTCAAGGGCATGTTTAAGCAGGGGAGGGTTTGTGATAGAGGTAAGTGCAGTCCAAGTCATCAAATGTTGACAGTGCCTGTATTCTGTGGGGGGCACTTGATGGGCATTGAGAGGTCCGAAGGGCATGAGGGGTGGAGGAACACCATAAGGAGGCAGAAGAGATAGAGGATAATTCTGATTGGGGGAGTCAGGAGGGCTTCCTATAGGAGGTGGCCTTTGAGCTGGGCCTTGAAGAAAGACTATGATTTCCACAAGTGGAGATTTTTCTCATGAGAAGGGCATTTGAGTTGAAGAAATGTAGACAAAGGAATGACAAAATGAGTAAGTGCCCAGTGGGTTTGTCCTCAGCCCAGTAGTCTGATGCATCTGGGGGGTGGGAGGGGTATAGGGTGGCATGGGGATGAGACGGGGTGAGGAGGGCTGTCAGGAGGTTATTTTAGAAAGGGAGGTTGGAGCTGAGGAGTGAAGGGACTCAAATACTCTGTGGTTTAAAAACACCTTCATCCTGGGAGATTTAGAAAGAAAGCCAGCACAGCCCACCTGGTCTGACCGTCTAGACTTGGAAGAGGCTGGAACCTCCGTGACGGGGGCCAAGTGTAAAGATTCAGAGCTTGCGACTCTTTCTCTGGGACCCGCCATGTGGAACTGGGGTCCTTGGGCTTGGGCTGCTTGTGTGACTGTGCGATGGACTGAGTGCATCCCTTGTACATTATCAGTTCTGCTGAGGAGACATGTGACCCACCACTCGGAGAGCAAGGACAGCAGCCGTCGGCCAGGGGATCAAAACAAACGCAGGAAGACTCAGCAGAAAGGAAGCGTGGTTGTCAGCAAGCTCTCCAAATACCCACGCCGGGTGGAGAATAAAGGTGGCAATATCTCAAAATAACCACAATCCCCACTTTATCTAAGAGCTCTCAGCAAAGCAACGAAGTCTTGTGGGTATATTACAGAATCTCTCTGCAGACCGGCGTGTTTAATTTGTGATTTGAGGGTAGCACCTGTGTTGGTTCATTCTTACACAAATTCCCGAGGTAATCAGTTTCGCAGAATATTGCCGGCTTGGCATATTTCTCCCACTCCCATCACTCTTGGGAATATTGGAACTAGAAGACAGGTACTCTTCTCGCAGAGTTATATTAATAAATTTAATTAACATAAAACAACATTAGTTCGGCAGCTGGCACCTGAGGCTGGAGAGCTTTCCCTCCTTTCACACCACCAAACTGCTGATCCTGCGAGTGTCTGCCAGCTAGCGTTTGTATTTTGTTAGGCCGCGGTTATCGCGGTATAATTTACATAGAGTAAAATCCTCCCTTTTAGGAATACAGTTTCATCAGTTTGGACAAATGTATGCAGTTATGTAATCACCACAGAATGGATAGAGACCATTTCTGTGACGTAACAGTTCTGTCATGTCCCTTTATAGTCAATCTGCTCACTCCGGGTCCTGCTGGCAACCACGGATTCCTGTCACCACAGTTTCGCTTTTTCTTTAATGTCATATAAACAAAATCATACAGTATACAGCCTATCGCGTATGGTTTCTTCCACGCAGTGTAAGCTGCTTTCCAGAGTCATCCATGTTTCGGAATGGATCATTTTGTTCCTTTTCATTGCTGAGTAGTTTTCCACCATACAGCATAATGTGCTCGAGTTTGTTTATCTACTTGCCGTTTGATGAACATTGGGTGGTTTCCAGTATCTGATGATGAGGATTAAAGTTGCTCTAAAATTTCACCTACAGATTTTTGTGTGCACAAATGTGTCCAATTCTCTCAAATATCTAGAAATGGGTTATATGGAGAAGTGTATGATTAACTGTATAAGAAATTTCCAGGCTGAGCCTGGTGGCACACACCTATAATCTTAGCACTTTCGGAGGCTGAGGTGGTAGGATTGCTTGAGGGCAGGAGTTTGAGACTGGCCCAAGCAATACAGTGAGACCTCATTTCTACAAAATATAGAAAAATTAGCCAGGTGCAGTGGTCACGTGTGCCTGTAGTCCCAGCTACTGAGGAGGCTGAGGCAGGAGGATCACTTGAGCCTGGGAGTTTGAGGTTGCAGTGAGCTATGATGACACCACTGCACTTTAGCCTGGGTGAAAGAGAAAGACTCTTGTCTCAATTGAAAAAAAAAACAAAGAAATTTCCAAACTCCTTTTGAAAGTGGCTGCACCATTTTGTGCTTCTACCAGCAATGTATGAGAATTCCAGTTGTTCCATATGCTCACTGGCACTTTGGATTTGCACCATTTAAAAATTTTATCTATTTTAACAGGTGTGCAGTGGCATCTCATTGCGGATTTAATTTGTGTTTCCCTAATGAGAAATGACATTGGGCATATTTTCATGTGCTTATTTGACATTGTATGTTTTCTTTGGTGAGGCTCCTGTGGCATTGGTGAAAGAGTGGGCACATCAGTCAATGGAATGGGAGAGAGTCCAGAGACAGCCCACAGCCACACGGGCAACTGATTTCCTGCAGATGTACCACAGTCATTCAATGGAGAAAGGACAGTTTTCATAACAAGTGGTGCTGAGCCAACTGGATGTCGACAGCAAAGAAAAATGAATTCAGACCCATACCTAAAACCATATACCAAAAATTAACTCAAAATGGTTTATAGACCAAGATGGAAAACCTAAAACTGTACAAATTTAAGAAGAAAACACAGGAGAATATCTTTGTGATGGCGTGTTAAACAAAGTATTCTTAGGACATAAAAATCATGGACCATAAACAAAGAAAAATTGGTAAATTAGACTTCCAGAAACTTAGGCACTCTAGCTCTTTGAAAGATACTATTAAAAAAATGAAAAGACTGGGAAAAAATATTTGCAAATTATGCAGATGATCTCAAGCCAGATGCGTCTGCTCTGACCTACTCTCTGCTCTTCTGGGTTCTCTGGGATCTCTGTGTGAGTTTCCTGGGCCACCTCTGCATGCTGGCCTGCCCTCCTCTGTCCACAGCACAGCCTCTGCACCTCCAACACCAGCTTTCCTGGACCACCTCTCTGTCCCTCTTCCTTCTGTTTTACCGTTATTTTTTTCTTTCCCTAAGAGAAAGAGCATCAGTGTTGGCACTGTCATATCACATACGGAGATCTTCCTTATACCGTGAAATTGTTAGTACAGCCAGGGAATCTTGGGGTCGAGTTTCAGTTTGGGGGGCTGTGTGTCATGTACTCTGTGAGAAGACTCTTCTGATGCACCCCATTATTTAATTAGATCCAGAACTCATGAGGGCCTAGAAGAGCGAATCTAGCATCCAATGTTTCAGATTCATATACTTTTAGGCTTTATTTTCCCTGGTGTATCTAAGAGAGGGTAAAGAGGAGAATTAGCAAGGACCAACGGCCGTGAGGGGCTTCACGTTGCAACTCTGCCCGAGCGGCACAAGGCCCAGCATGGCTCACAGAGCACCCCGTGTGAATGTGACTCTGGAGCGGGCAGGACCACCCCTGCCCTGCTGTCCCCTCCGCAGCAGGTGTGCACAGGGAAGCAAAGGGAGGCGGACGCAGAGCCAGGTGCCAGGAGCAAGTTGCTCCACAAAACTTTCCTGCCTGCTGTCCACCTTTCTAGGGGCAGGGGAGTGGCGGTTGTACACACTAGCAGGACTGATGCCTGAGAATCGCTTGGCCCGTGTTTTAATTGTCCAAAACCAGGGTTGCTGCCTCAATCTTTTCTTGAAGCAGAACTAGTCTGCAGCTGTGATTCTTTCCCCCGACAATTCCTTAGAGCAGAAGCCAAGAAAATAGCTCTGGGGTTGACTGAGCCATATTATGGCCTGGCAGATTAAAGTAAGAGAACTTTACTTTAAAAAAAATATACAATTCACACACATTAGAGGTGTGTGCAAGGGAGAGAAAGGCATTGTGTGGTGTTCAAGCAAGGAAATAGACTTCACAATGACAGCTCTGAATCACCCGTCAGTATCTTCTGAGCTTTTCCACCCAGAGCGGCTCATTGTGGTTGTGGATTTTCCTCCTCCCCGATTAGAAATGTCCCAAAGATTCAGCTGGTGCGTCACTGCGGCCCGTTGTTGAGGTCCTTTGTTCTCCATTTCATCGCTGATTGCCTTTAGTGCTGAATTTCTCGAGTTAGGGTGTGTGTGTGTGAGAGAGAGAGAGAGAAAGAGAGAGAGATGCTTTCATCTGAGAGCTTTATTAAGGAGTTTTGGGATGAATCTTTGAACTGTAAGATTCTAAACTCTTTTTGTTTAGATTCGAAACTCTTTTAGTTTAGAATCTTTTTTTAAAAAATCAAAACTTTTATCTTTTTAGCAATCACATTTCTGGCATTTGTTAATTAAGAAAATAACAGAAGATAACATGGTGTCAGCATGTTGGGTTAAAAGAGAACATATCAGAGATTAGGAGTGGGAAGCAGGACTGTAGACCCTCGTGCCCTAACTCCAAGGACCCTCAATTGGGGTGAGCCCACGGGTTGTAGAAAATGGATGGGCTGGTGTGACAGTCTTATTTTAGTTTATTCTTTCCTTTGCTCCATTTATTTCTTTTGGAGCACTTACACTGCTGGCCGAGAGCACAGAATAAAGGTCATGGATCATAACATGTCTCGGCTGGAAGGAATCTCAGGCATCCTTTAACCCGGGCACCTCATTTTACGGATGAAAAAACTGAGTCCAATAGCGGGAGAGTACCTTGCCCAATTTCAGGCAGCTAATCTTGTGAGGGAGCTAGGAGTGTCCTTATGTCTCTTAACTGCCACTTTTATATTTTTTTCTTCTTGGGCTGTATGGAGGAAGGCTGCTTGTCTCCCTAGTCCTAAAGCGCATTGCACTCAGCTGCAGTTTTGTCAGTCTGATGCACCTATTCACAAATCCTTACAGTGTTAGAAACCTTGCTTCTCAAGTTCAGTGTGTTTGCAACTGTATTTTTAAAAAGGCTTTGTTTATGTGAGAAGGCATCTGGGTTGACCAGCATCAACCTTCCTGGTTTGTTGCTTCTTTCCTGATGTGCTGGGGCCTGGGAGAACCCTGGTCAAAGACGGGACCCAGGGCAGCGCCCACCGGACGGCAAATGCGGTTCCCATCCTCCACTCCCCATCCGCCCGCCGTCCATCTGTCTCCGGGGTGCATCCGGCCTGCTGCCTTCCGAAGCAGCAGTTGTCCTCCCCACAGCGCCCTGAGGAGGGCAGCCTTTACTTTCCCGTGTTTTACAGTTCTTGGAAAAAGCCCTGGCCTTTATCTGGAATGGAATGGGCTTGTTTGTCACCTAAGTGCAAATGTCATTTTAGCACTTCGCTGGTCATAACACCCTTTCTGGCCTTTATAGGAAATGACATATTCCTGTGTTCTTTGTCTCCAACACATGCTTCAGAAAGGCACGGGCAGTTTTTATGGTTTAAAAGGTTGCAGAGAAAACGCAGAGACCTGTAGGCCAAATACCAAGGAGCACAGAGAACACAAATCAGGTTACAGTGTCACCAGGGTCTCGTGGAAAGTAGAGAAAAGAAAGGATTGGCTGTGTGTCCTGTTGCTATTAACAAGCTTTCCACTGTCATTTCTCTTCCCGGGGTCAGAGGGATGTTAAAACGAGATTGGCACTCTCCAGCCAGACTGGCTTCTCTCTTCTTCCCTCTCTCTCACTTCCCTTTGCCCCTGGCCCCCGCCTCCCCTCCCCCGTCAGCCAGGGTTGTGTGGCCCTAGCACTTAGGTCTCTTTATCAGTCCCTTGAGCTGTTCTTGGCTTGGATGCAGCAGCAGAGAGGTGTGCTGAAAGTGCGCTCAAATTATTAGCAACGGCAGGTGCCAGGCAGGCATCGATCCGGCGGCACGTGACAGCTTAGGGGAGGAAGGTTAGAGCAATTTTATGGCCTATTACAGCATTGCTTTCTCACGCGGCTAAGCCTATGACAAGCGGCTCCATCCTACCTGGGTCTCTGAGACACTGAAACTTGCTTTTAATTACAGTAATTACTGCTCCCAGCCAGGCCCGGCCCACGGTGGCCAGAGACACAGGAACATTCTTCATTAGCTGGTTTTTGCTCTTGGCATTTTCCCTGTTGTCATCACACAGGACTTGCATCCAACATGACACCTGGATAATACTGTTCCTAGCAAACACTGACACAGCACACCCCAAGCCAAGCATGTTCTATGTGCTGCACTCGTATAGTCTTGGTCAATCCTCACCTCTCACCACTAATGCTATAAGCCTTGTTTGTTCAGATCAGGAAACCGGGACACAGAGAGGTCAAACACCTTGCGCCAGGTCATTCACTTAGTGATTGGCAGGGCTGGGCTGAGCTTGGCACCCAGGCAGTCTGGCTCCACTCCATGCATCTCAGCACTGTGTTCTCTTATTCCCAGAGTTAGCAGTGAGCTCACTTTCTATGAGCAGAGGGGAAAGTTTACCATTAAGAAAGTATGAGAATGCTGTGCTGCCTCAGTTTCTCCAAGATGGTCTGTCGTGGTGGGTGACATGGATTACTGCTACAGATGACAGTAAGTGTCAGCGTGATTGGCTGCCTCTTCCAGCAGGACCACCCTGACTAGCCAGCTTGGGTGCCATCAACTTGTGTGCCAATGATCACAGTGCACATTGTGGCATTGGTTCATCATCAGAAAGAAAAATGCCCATCCTCATCTGTGCCTGGGGATGCTGAAATGTTTCCAAAAACAAAGTCCTTACCTTTAATTTATTAAACAAGTACTGGTGGTGTGTCTACTACATGCCAGCACTAGGCTCGGTTCCGGGGACATGGAGATTCATAAGACACAGTCTTGCCATCTGGCACCGGGTCTGGAGGGGGACACAGGTAAGTGAACAGTAAGACGTCCGGAAGTCTGCGTCCCAGGGCCACACTCAAAGCCCCTCTCGGAGTTCTTGCAAATGAGATGTGACCCAGAACTTTAGTAAACAGGACTGCAAGTGCTGCACTAGAGAAATTACCATCTATGCCAAGGAAGCCGTCCTGGGATATACTCACTCTACCTCACTATAAACTTCTAACAGAGCAAGGAGAGAAAGTTATGACCCATATATGGACCGGCTGGATGAAGTTTTCATTTCAAAAGCATTTTCCACTGCTCCTTTATCACCATGACCAGCAAGTATTTCCATGGAACATTGCTGCTATGCTCAAGTTTCATCAGGTTAATCTTGTAAATAGAAATCTGTCCCCTGGTTTGCAATCTTGACATTTTGAGGAATGTGCACCTCATTGTCCTATCATAGCTCACAATATTCCACCAAGAAGGGAGGGAAGAAAGAAGATGACATCACTGGATGTGAACACGGAGGGGGCGTGAGGATGAGGGAAGAGAAGGCGAACCAGGAGAGGTGAAATAGCCAAAAAGGAGGACAGAGCAGGCAGCCGCTGGGGCAGGGGTGGGAGGTACTCGCAGGGCACCGGCTCCGCCCCTGTGGCTGCCTGACTGCCCCTTGCTCTATTGCTCACAGCAAGCCTATGGGAATGAATTATTATTGCCCCCACATGGTAGATGAGCAAACAGAGGCACAGAGTAGCCAAGTGACTTTTCCGAGGGCATGTAATAAGCAAGTGGCAGGGCTCGAATTCAAAGCCAGCAGCCTGGTTGCAGAGCCTGGGCTGCCTCTGCAAGTAGACTGGCTTTGAGAGCTGTGCATGGCGACAGTGACAGAGAGGAGAGACACGGGCAGGTGAGCACGAGGTGGCCTGGCTGAAAGTCAACTGAAACCATGAGCTGGTTCTGCATGGGAGGGCTGGCTTTGCTCTTCTGTCTGGGTGGTGGCTAATGATTGTCTGCTCTTGCCAGGTTCAGCTTCCAATCTGGCTGAGGGCCTCGGAGGGCCAAGTATCTGGGCGGCAGGCAGGGTGCTTGGAGCATGGTGAATGGGACTTGGCTGTGACCAGGTCTACTGGCCACAAACATGTCAGTTGGGGACAACTCTCTCATTTCAGGCCAGAGAACTCCACTGATGAAAAGGCCTCATGCATGAATCCTGCCGGGAATCTCTGTCCAGGCAGAAAATGGGACTTAAAAGAGGAGAGCTCAGAGCTCCTAGGGCTACACAGAGCCAGACTCAGGTGTGTGGCGGGGGTGGTCTAGGGAAAGCACAGGCTGATCACGGGAGCGGGAGGGGACGCTTTTTCTCCTGGGGACTCAGTGAAGCTCGCCCTGCCTTTATTGTACTCCCCACTCGCCAAAGCAAATCATCTTTCCTCTGTGGTACAATAAGGTGCTGCAGCCGGGTGGGAGTCTGCCTCCTCCACCGGACTGGGCGTTATTCTCCTTAACGTGTCTGGAGTCTGGGATGGTGTCTGCCTAACCGTAGAGACTCAGAAGTGCCTATTGCACGAGTGGGCAATTAAGGGATACATTCGTCACTTAGTCCGAGAGGTGATGTGTAAAGCAAAGCACCACTGTGGATTGTGAAGATAATCTCTTCAGTAAACATTCTAGCCTGGCTTCTTAGAGAGGAGAGAAGTCGGGGTGAGAGGAAGAGTAAACTACTGCATATTCAGCGTGTGTCCTACACACGCACACATGCACACACACACACGTGCACACACGCACGGATTCACTGTCCTCATTCCTGTGCCGCTTTGGAATCCGGAAGGGAGGGCTAAAAGCAAGTGTTGCATCAGGTGATTGTGCTTTTGAGCATTCTCCAATTCAAGAAGCCTGTCATGCTTACAGTTTGCATAATACCTTGTTCATTAAGACCCATAAATTAGCACTGTTTTAATTGATTCCCTGGAGGCGGTAAATAAAATGACATGGAGTGACATCAAAGGGGGGGGAATGGCACGAGGTGAGCGTTTATCTCTGTGCCCTCTGTGCCGGCTTTCAGAATCAAGGTCTGACAACGCTCGCCCTCGTACACTTCCTGGCCAGGCCTTTGTTCAAGCTCATTTAGGAAAAGACCAATGTCCTGAACGGGCTGCAGGGCTCCGGGGGAATTTCACCTCTTGTGTTTGGCGTCCTGAGTTGCCGGGGCAGGCTGTGCACCCAAAAGGAGAGGTATGGTCAGATCACAAACCAGGGGTAGCAATTTTGCTGATTATGGAAACAACCCTAATTGTGAAATCAGTCTCCATCCCTTATTAAAGCAATTTCAGCCATTATGTGCTGGTGTCATTGCAGTCGCCCTAGCTCACTGGTCTCTGGCCATAAACCACGCTACTTTGAGAACGGCAAGTAAGCTGATGTTTGCCGAGGCCCGACTCTGCCAGATCATGCTCTAGGGACCTACGCATGTGATCTCGCTCCACAATCCCGATAAATTGATATTGATTTCTCTATTTCTACAGATGAAAGGACAGAGATTCAGAGAGGTTAACTATCTGGCTCAAGGTCACAGAGCTTGCAAGTGATGGAGCCAACATTTAAACTCATGCCTGTGTAACTGCAGAGTATGTTCTTGCTACAAAATGACATAGTCATAATGCCTTTTGTGACTTGATCATGGGAGAGCACTGCTCCCTAAATAGTTCTCCTTCTCTGCCTACTGATGCGTAACTTTCACAGAGAAATTTAATGACATGCATGAATAATTCAGTATTTATGTAAATCTGTGCATCACGTCTCAGCAATATTTTTATTTAAAGGGAGCCCTAATTGTGGAATAAAAATATTTATCCTATAGTTTTATGTTTTGTTCACTGCTCTATCCCCAGTGTCTAGAACTGAGCCTGTCATAGTGTAGAGGCTCGGACTGGCCATGTGGTGAATGTCCAGTCTAGGTTAGACAGCATCCTCACTGTCTTTCATTGATCCACGAAGATAATGGCTTTTTGTCCCTCCTGCTGATGGCAAGGATAAGAATAAACTGAGTCAAAGCAGAAGAGAATAATAAAAAGATGGTGGCCTCTGTGTTGAGCACTCACTTTCACTCTATTTTGGAACTTTTACTCTGGAGAAAGCAAATTGCCATGTAGAAAAGTCTGTAAGGCAAGGGTTCAAGGTCCATGTGAGTAAGTGTGGAAGTAGATTCAGATGAGACTCCGTCAGCTCTGACTGATAGCTTGACTGTAACCTCATGAGAGACTTTGAGATAGAGGCACCCAGCTGGGCTGTACTCAGATCCTGACTCACAGAAATGGTAATACAATAATTATTTGCTGTTTTATGCTGCTACATTTTGGAGCAATTTATTATGCATGAAGAGATAGCCAATGCAGTCCTACCAGACTATAAATTGCTTGTAGTCCAAGTCTTCTTCTTCTTTGTCTTTATCTGTATCATCAAGCAGAACATTTTTGCATCAGTAGCAGAAAGAAATACCCTCCCTCACATCTATGGTACTGTTGACATGGACTTGGAATTAAATAAAATCTTATTGCAATTAATTAATACAATCCCTCCTGGATAGCAAAGAAAGAGGTAGTCCCAATTACTGTAGTGGCTTATGTAAGGTGAGCTTGGCTCGGAAAAGAGCCAAAAAATATTTAGTCCTGAAATACCAGGATTCTTGTTTCCTAAGGACAGCATCACAAATCATGTTGATAGGGGGACTGTCTTTTCTTCATAAATGATTAGATCTGATTGCCTTAGGGAAAAGTTCCTGCTTGCTTTGGCATGTGTTTGTTTCTTGGATACACTAGTGAGAAAACCAGTTGCAGTTCTCCCTGACAGGGTGAAGGAAACAGAATTGGAGCAATAATCTTTGCATTTTCTCCTGGCACTAGACCTCACCTTTCTCCTTCTCCGTCCTTTCCTATGTCTGCAACTTAGCACCTCAATACCTCAATAAGGCTTGAGAAACCTAGTGTTTAAGTCACACAAGAAGCTATCAAAAATCCTCCTTTTTCCAGAGGGATGATGCAGTTTCCCAAGTGTTTTAGTCTGTTTTGTGCTGCTATAATAGAATACCACAGACTGGATAATTTGTAAACAATAGAAATTTATTTCTCAGGGTTCTGGAGGCTGGGAAGTCCAAGATCAGGTGTCAGGAGGTTTGGTGTCTGGTAAAGGCCTGGTCTCCACTTCCAAGATGGCTCCTTGAATGCTACATCCTCTGAAGGGGAGGAATGCTGTTCCCTACACTGCATGGAAGGCAAGTGGAAGGCAGCAAACCTACTCCTACAGGCCCTTCTTATGGAAACAGTAATCCACTCATGAGGGTGGCGTCCATATGACCTAAACACTTCCCGTTAGAACCCACCTCCCAACACTGTTGCATTGGGGATTAAGTTTCAACATGAGGTTTTTTTGAGGGGAGGGGGACAAAAAACATTCAAACCATAGCACTGTGGGAGGGAGTAAGGTCACCAACCTGGCATGATGAAGGGAGAGATTACCTGACAATAGGAAGAGGTTGAGAATATCTTTGTATTACATACAGCCTTTGTTCAAAAGTCAGAGACTGAAAGCCCTCTTCCTCAGGGAACATCAAAAAGGTGAAGCTAAATGAAAGTTATAACCACTGTTTCTTCCAGACCATCTTGTTCTTTTGAGAGTGACTTGACCGTTAAGTAAGGACTCTGTGTATCACCATTGAGTCAGAGGACTCCTAACAGGTCGGGTGAAAGGTGTTAAGGAAGGCTCGGCCACTGTAATGCTTCCCAACCACCTTGCAGAAGGTCGTCAGGAGCAGGGCTGCAGAACAGACTGCATCTACCTTCTCTCTCCCCTTTCTCCTTCTATTCCCCAGCTCCCCAACTCTGAGGATTCCTAGGAGAAATCTTTTAGATAAATGCTCAAGTTCCTTATTTCATTGTAAACTTGTGGATAACAGTTTCTGCACCAACTCCTTGCTGTTAGTATAGGAAGTACTTATGGGCTGAGAGTGGCCCCAAACATTCCAAGGCACAAGGAACGGTGTGACTAAATTCCCCAAATTTCTTTTTTTAGGTCAGTGGTCCCAAAGTGGAGACTTTAGCACTTTTGGAATATATATCTCTAGAATGAGTATGCAGCATGAATAATTAAAAAAATTAAATGCTTTGCAGGTTTTTGGCTTTGAGTCTGAGTGTACCTGAGTGTATAAGGGCACATCAAGCAGAGGCAAGTTGATATATCTTCAAAAGTTAACTCTAAAAATGTGCAGATGAAAACCTTATTTTATTTTGCTTTGTGAGTTTATTATCACTGCTGTAGCTAAAGTTATCGTTTAGGGGGAAGAGATGTTCTATTTTTTTCAATATGTTCTCATTTGTTTCCTGCCAATGTTTTGCAATATTATGAACATATTTGTGTTGTGTGTGTGTGTGTGTGTGTCTGTGTGTTTTAATTAAATCTACTTTTGTCAGGCTAACACATCTCCCGTTATTGGCAAATACAGAAATACTAATGCAATGTGCTATTTGTTGACTAGGGAAAGTTGAAGGATGAGATGTTTTGTTCAGGGAAGAGAAACTCAATTTATAATCTTCTGCCCCTTATGAAAGATCTTATTGAATATGATCTTAAAACTGATCATAAGAAGGAAAAATTCAGAAATTTTTTTTTAAAAGAAAGAAAGAAAAAGCAAATATCTATACAACAAACTTCTTTAACTTAAATAAACACCGATTGATGGAACAATCCACAAGAATTATCTTTATTATTCCACAGCCAACAGCAAAGGCTTACATCCCATTATGGTAATAAGCAAACCTTTGAACTTTGCATTGTTCACTGCCAGACATCAGCACTTAAGGCTTAGGCAAACAATGTTGTACAATTGCTTTTGGGAGTTGCTAGGATAATACTTCGGCTTCTTTTTCTGAGTAGGCTTGATCCTGCCTTCCCAGTCTGCATTTCCCAAAGCAGAGGCTGGAAAGGCATACAACTGGATTAAAAAGTGGACTCTTAGGAGCAACACATCAAGATTCTCCCTGTGCCTCATTCCTTCTCCTTGTTAGTAAGTAATGGATTGACATGAGGGAGACGATGTGTCCTGTCAAGTCATGATATTGCTATTTAGTCTAAGTCTCTGCAAACCCCTTTGGGCTCAGATTCAGAATATCCCAATACTCTGGTGGGATCTGCATGCAACTCATCTAAACATTTGAAAGGACTGACTGGGAAGCCGTGCACCACAGTGGAAACCACAAGGTTTTGAAGTTAAGTGGGCATGGGTTTGAATCTCAACCCTGTAACTTCACCTTGAAGAAGTTATTCATCTTTCAGTCTCTGTTTTCCCATCTGCAAAATGGATAACACCATAGAGGCATCATGTGCCATATGTCAGTGTCTGATGAAAAGTAGATGCTCAGTAAATGGAAGCATCTAATGAAATGGTCAATCCAGGCAAATATGATTGTTTCAATGACTATTGAATATGTTTAAGTTTAAAGCTGAACTACTTGGAATGTTTGATTAAAAACCTCATTGGATTTATGTGGGTATGCAGTTTTAATGAAAAAAAATCAATTGAACCAATTATTTGCCATGGTGGGTTGTAATATTCACTACAGATACTTGGTTTATTGCCTAGATTCCTCATTTATTAACTTACAGTGTTAGCTATATCTTTAATCTTAGAAGTTGTTAGTTGGCTTGAGAGAAGGAATGTGTCTCTGATTTTCCAACCTTATAACCATGGAAGCATTTGAGAGTATAAATAAGATTAAATCAAAGCAGTTATTTATTTATTTAATCTTAGGGTGTTTACATAATTTAGCGACATCATAGGTATTAAAATAGATTCTATATCACTCAGGTGGCATGTTCTCTTTTTCCTGAAAATTCAGCCAGACTTTGTTTCCCAGCCACTCCTGCAATTATTTGAGTCCATGTGACTGAATTGTAGCCAGTACGTTGTGAATGAAAATGTTATGCTCCACTTTCCTGCCCGGCTCATTAAAACCTCTCATGTGCTTCTCCATGCTCCATTTTTTCCTTCTAGCTGGCTGGAATTCCAATGCTTTCAGGGACATCTTGGAAGCTACATGTTGAAGATGGCAAAGACTCTGTCACCTACATCAATATAGTCTCTAAATAACTATTTAGAGGAAGGATAGCTTACTAATTTACTCATTGTCCAGTACTATTAAGTGAGTAAGAATAAACATCTCTTACAGTAGACGCATTTTACATTTGGGGGCTTATTTGTTACAACAGCTTACTCTAACTATTACATGTATTCTATTACATGCTTTGGGGAATGCCTTTAAGTTTTATCTATCCAAATAGTTTGCCTTTGCCAGTAACAAGGTGTCTACTGGGTTTCATAATGAAACTGAGATTGAGAAAAGGCAGAAAAAGGGCATATTTAGCATATTTCATAACCACATTCTCTCAGCTGATACTATTCATAGTATTAAAACATCTTTTTAAGTTCTTTGAGATTGTTTCTCTTTGTGCCTGGTATGGAACTGTCCATATTACTCCTATGAGTGACAATTAGCATTGTGGTTGCTTCTGTCTGTTTTTCAGGGTGATACAAAGAACAGTTACCTAGATCAAAGTAGAATTTCTGGCTGAGGCAAAAAAGTGATGCAGAGAAAGGGAGAGAGAGCGCAAGTGGGAGTCTACTAGGTATGGACCGCATGCTAAGCTAGTGACAGCTGAATGAAAGTCAAAATGCTAAAAAAGTGCTTTCATGATACCAAGTGCTGGGCAGTTTGTCAGGGGAGAAGGGAGAGCCCTTGGCACAGATCAGATGTGTGACTTTGGCAAATCACTAAGATTCTCTGGGACCAGTTTTCTAATCATGAAAGGGGATGTGACCAGATAATTTCTAAGATTCCTTAACTCTAAATATTTGATCCCAAGTGATATGAGTGAGAATGTAACATACTGAGAGGCATACATTGGTGCTGTGATGTATTATGATAAATGTCAGAATCTCCCCCTCTTCTCCCTCCTCCTCCACTGAAACTCCATGGCTCATTAATATACACCCCCCCCCACCATTTTTCAGGGCTTAGTGGCAATGCTCAGTGACATCTTATGCAGATCCACACGGATAGGGCATCTGGGGCGGCTACATTCAATTTTAATTGGAATAAAGCAAAGTAGCAGCTGTTTGGCATTAGAGGGAACTTTAAGCCTGTATTCCAATTCCACCAAGGAAAGGAGCAAACAAAAGTCAAAAACATTTTAAGCCAGTCGGTCTGAAATATTTAAGGCCATCTGCATTTTCTCAGTAAGTGGCTATCACCTGGAACATGCTCTCATTTTCTTTTAAAAGCAGAATTGACAATGATTTACAATAGGATAAAAGAGGCAGTGGCATTCAAAATGCTGAATTCTTAGCTCATCTTCAGTGCCCCTGCCATAATTATGAGTTATTTGTCTAAACCTGCTTTCCATTACAGCTAAAAATATTATAACAGCAGAGTCAAATTTTACATGGTGGGAGCAAAAGTGGATCTTGTTTTTCTATAGCAACATCGTTGAGCTTCCTGGTGCAGTTTGACCCTACAGTTATTCATGTTCAAATGCCCAAGTGCTGCAATTCTGATGCGGTGGAAGAGCAAGTATGCCATGTGATGTTGTGCAGCGTTTGATCCTGCCAGACTTCTGTGTCTCAGACAATTGACAGAGATATCTGTAGCTGCCTCATGCCCATATAGGTAATGCCAACTTTAAAGTTAGGTAATGCCAACTTAAAACGCTCACATCTGAACTCTGAGACTGGCTACCATGTGTGCTCCCTGCACTGCCGTCTCCTTGTTCCTTTTGTGTTCTCCTAACTCATTCATTCATTCATTGAACAAATATTTCTTAAGAGACAGCTATGTGCTATACATTTTAATAGATGCCAGAGATACAGGTGCAAATAAGATAGATTTATTCCATGTTTTTACCATCCAGGGCAGAAAACAGACACTGATAATTACGAGTGTAATAAAGGAAGGATTTGCAAAGCAAGAGAGGGTGAGCTGAGCCCTAATGGATGGGTAGAAATTCGGCAAAGAGGGTAGAGGAGCCATTTGAAGGGGTAGGGGCAGCTTGTGCAAGTAAATTCATGCTGAATGTATTTAGCAGACATATGTATGATTCCTTTGGGGGCTTTGGTGTTTGCGTGTCGTTGGAGTGTGAGAACAAGTCAGCAGGTGCAGGAGACAAGGCTGGAGAGACCAGAAGGGGTCTGGTCCCAGAGGCACTGGTGTGCCGTGTTTTCTAGTTTGGACTATATCCGGTAGGTAAAAGTCACCGAGGGTTTAAACAGGTGAGCCAGATGGTCTTATTATCTTTTATAAGGATCAGCGATGTGGAGAATGGAGCTTAGGGAATGGAAAAGAGAGCAAGACTTTCATGCGAAGCAAGCGGTCACAGCCAGGACGTGATCTACACGATTCTTCCCGATGGAAGGCCTGCCTGTGAGCCTCCTCCCATTTGTGCTGGTTGATATCCAACCATATTTCCACATCCAGCCTGAATTTCACTTCCTTTGTGGACCCAACATTATTCCTGCTCTCAGAAATTGCCTCTTCCTTTGAAATTCTATACTTCTTGTCTGTTCCCTTATGGGGCATAGAGTACAACCAGCTTGTAATGTTCTTTGTTGTGTTTCTCTATGAACCTCATTTCTTCTACAAGATGCCTGAGGAATAGGAAAATGTCTATATTTCCTTAAATTTTTGGCATCTAGGATGTGTCTTGAAGAAATCAAAGCACTTTAGAACTGGAAGAACCTCAGAGATCATCTAATCCTTTTCATTTGATGGATGAAGAATTTGAAGTCCAGAAAAATGAGTGTTGTCCTAGATTTCTCGGCTGCCAGTTTTTTATCTTTTCAGTTATCCAGAAAGATGATTAATTTTGTGGTTGATGATGATGATTTAGATATTTATGACTTTATTAGAAAAACATGATTCTTTGAGGATTAAAGGATGAATCTTGTTTATTTGTACCCTTCTTCATCAAGAACAAAAGGCCAAGTTAATGTACTTCGTTTTCCTCCCATGAGAAAGCCCAGCAAATTCTACAAACTGTTTGAGCCCCAAGATGAGGTCATGCATTGCATGTAATAGCAGCTGCTAACTGGATTAGGCCTTGCCTTTTTTTTCTTTTCTTTTTCTTTCTTTCTTGCTTTCTTTCTTTCTCTCTCTCTTTCTTCTTCTTCTTTAATTTTTTTTTCTGAGAACATAGCATAGGCAGACTAGTTCTCAGTTGAAGAATAAAATAAGAACAAATGTTTTCTTCCTAAGCATGGATGCCCTCAGTGCACACCCCGTGTCACCCCTCTTATTTTCTATTCTCCCATAAATTTTGATTAAGCCCGTGACAGTGTCTTCAAATGTGGGGTAAAGAATGCAGGCTGTGCGGAATGCAAATTATCTGCCCAACCAGGGGCATATAGGAATTTGGAGATGACAAATGCTTTACAAAGGTCTCAACGCTGAAAATACATTGCAAACTCAGTACATGCAGAGGCCAGGTAAGTAATGCAAATGAGTAAAGGTGGCTCAGTGGGCACTAGTGGCATGGACAGTGAATGTTCTAATATGATGACAGCTTCTTCTCAAATACAGTTATTTGTTGCTATGAGAGAAGTTGTACAAATTCTACCAGGTTTTCTGATATTCCAAGGCAGTGCAGAAATCTGGGTTTTTATGTAAAATATATCAGATCTGAAATAATGGCCATGGTTTTAAAAATTTAAGACTCTTTGCAGGCAAATACACAAACACTTTTACAGACTGGCCTGAAGTCCTGTTAGTTTGTAATTTCTTCTTTCAAACATTCTAGACACTTTCTTCTAGTTACTAGATATACAAGCTAATCAACATACCATTAAGAGTTTGGAGGTACTTTGTGTATATCAAATATTATTCAGGATACTTAAGGGAACCTGTAGAAATTAAAGATGTGTTTTGGCCCACGATAAACTTTCAGTATTTTTGGGTAATATGAAACCACATATAAAAAAAAATAACAAGCATCTTAAGTGTAAACACAAAGTGTCTATAAATTAAATAAGAGTCCCTAGGCCCCACCACCCTTTGAGGCCAAGTTAGTGATCTACCTATAAGTTACATTACATGCTCTGCAAACCTACATATCTCTTTATAAATTCATTCAGCTCATTATAGTACAATTATGAATTAAGAATCTGCTTGAACCTCTTAAAATTCAAAACCTTGAGGTCATGACTGTCACAATTTATATTTGTACCTCCCATGCTTACAATAGTGGCTAAACATGATAGTGTAAATTAAATGTTTGTAGAATGAGTCAATAGCAAATCAGAGCTTATAGGAGTTATAGTCATTACAAATGTTTCACTAAATGGGAAAGAAATGGTGCAGGATGGTAAAAAAAGACTGTGTAGAAAGTAATGTTTCCAGTTGAATAGCGATGTGAGTGAATAGGATTTCCATACATGGAGAGCCTTGTGAAGAGCATTTTGGGTGGGAAATATTAGTCATGAGGTTATGATGAGACTAAATAGACTGATTTGCAGTGTAGAATTCCATTTTTATAGCATGATTTTATTTGAATATGATTTTGACGTGCTTCAAATATTGCAGCTCAATGTGTCCCTATGTGTCCATAATTTTCAGATTATTCCCATCCCAGTTCACTATCATGTTTGGTTAGAAGCCTGTAATCCTTCTAGGAGATAAGGCTAAAGACGTGGGAATGTTCTCCATTGTAATGATAAATCTTTCTTCATCCACTTGGTTGATTGGGAGATGAATATTGAGCAAGAGGAAGTGTTTTATTAGCTGGAAACATTTTTTAATTACTTATATCCATCTCCAGAGTGCTGATAGGGGATAATTTTTAGAGCTATCTAATATCGTGGGAAACCAAAACCTTTTGGGGATTGGGCTTTATTCTTTCAAGCATTTCTCCATTTTCTGGTTAATTGGATGTGCTCCAGATGCCCCAGTGGGGAAATTCTTCCCTTAACAGGGTTGATACCTCTTCTACATAGCATGCCCAACAAGGAATTGGGTTGAGAGAGCTAGGATTGAGCTTCCTGGTATTTTCTGGATGCCTTGGTGACATGTGAATCTTGGCCATAAAATTCTCTGTCCTTAAAATTTTCTTTGCCTCTTTTCTGATACCAAGCCTTATTCTAGAACCTTCTCAAAGTTCTTTATAAAGCAAAAAGACAGTTACATGTCAGAGGCCAGATCATTGTTTGCTGTGGGCTTCTTCTTAGAGACTATGACAAGAATATTTTAAGAACCCAAAAGGGTAAATTTATCAGCCAGTCTAAAACCTTATATTTTCTCAATAATTTTATTTATTCATGTGTATTGCAAGTGATCAATCATTCTGCCAAATGTCCTGTACTAAATGTGCTAATGAACTAGTGAATCAAATATTTTGGAAGTATGGACACATGTTAACATTGATTTTCAATATTTGAATCACATCAACAATCTGCTCAAGGAAAACAACTTTACAAGGATGGATTTCTGTATAGCTTATTAATAGTTGGCAGGCAGAACACTTGTTAGATTCATCACTGATTTATTTCCTTTAACTCTGTGTATCCTCAGTCCCCTGAGTCCTTAGTGACAATATTAGTAACAATAGAATTATAATATCCATTATCTATTGAGCACTAGCGAAGCCTTGCTTTAGGCTTACCTGGATTTTTTCTTAAAGTAACACAAATGTTTCTCGGGCTATTTGGTACCAGTTGAATGTCAGGTAGAAAACAAACAACAGCAACACCTAGAAACAACAGTGAAGGGAAGAGTTAAATGGGGAATAGGGACAAGGCCATGTGCCGTGATGCAGAAAATGCTGGAAAGATATGGAGTGAAGAGGATTGGGTTCTGATATGCTCTAGCTCTGAACTGGGTCAGTCACTTAAGCTCTCTGAGTCTCAGTTTCTTCACCTCTAAACAAAGGATAATAATACCCATCTGTCATGGGATTATGAACAATTGAGTGAATACAAATATCTGCTGCTCTTCATCTTCTGATCCCTCCCCTCTCTCTCTTTTCACTGCCCGTTTCTTTCAAAAACAAAACATCACTCTGACTTTCACATGTGGATATATTTATTGTGTCAAATGACATCTGGTTTCAAAAGAATGATAATGTTAACTCCGCATATAAACAAGAAGGGAAGTCAGTTTTGTCTGACTCCCCAGCTTTCTCATTTTCTGAAACCGGTAGAGAGAGAAATCACACTTATGGAATGCTTACCATGTACCAGGCAACGTGCACATCTAATTTAAATCTCATGACAATTCTGTGAGGTATCAGTGTCCTCGTTTTGCAGAGGAGGACGTGAGGTACAGAAAGGCTATTAATGTGTCTGATATCACACAGGTGATGAGCGGCATCAACTGGTATTCAGACCACGACGACTGTTAGTACCAAATCACGCTGTCTGCCCCTGTGGTTCTCGGCGGGTGAGAGGAGTCCATGTGGATCATCTGGGGGAGCATGTGGGTGGTTTGAAAAATTTCCTCCAGGAATTTCCTTCTCTGGGTGGGAATCTTGCCCTGAGATCCCTGAGAGTCTCTGCTGGTGCTCCTTCCCAGCCTGGGCAGGCAAAGCCACCAACTCTGCTCAGCGATTATCAGAACAACCTACAATGTTATTTCCTTTTTAACGGATTTCAAGTCTTTTATGGATGTTTTCTGTACAATGTTTACCAAAGCAAATGCATTAAAAAATCAAAACTTGAATATGGGCTCTTTAGGATCTATTTTAGAACAACAACACAAAAATAAGAATAGGGAACAATGTTTACATTTTTTTAAAGGCAAAGGAAATCTCTGTCTTATAGCTTGGCAGAAGAGACGAGGAAGTAATCTTGGGCGCTGGTGCTCTTGTTTACTGGCTGAGGTGCCAAAGATACCCATCTGTCAAGAAAATGTGTAGGATGTTGATCAAGCCTGGAGCCTCTGACACTGAACAACCCGCTGGGAACGAAAGATGCCACTCCCGATGAGCGTGCGCCTGCCTGATGGGGCACTGCGTCTGTGAGGAGGGATTTCCATCCATCTTCCCACTGAAAAACGGGCTTTTATTATAGTTGAAAAAAGGGCACGGGAAAATTGCCTTGATCTTCACACGATGAGATACAATCTGAGTGTTTGGCACATCAAAAACTCTTTTTGAAAGATTATATCATTTTGGACATTGACAAACAAAAGCAACTGGTATTTTAATACAGTGGAAATAGCAACCCTTCGCCCCAGCCACTGTTGAGGTTAGGTCTAAAAAGGAGGATATTTGAATGGAGCAGAGATATAGCTCCAGGCTTTCATGGCTTATATTTTCTTCTTTTTTCTCCCTGATCCATACTGTAAGTTCTCTCTAATATTCTATAATAGAGTGAGTCAGCTGGTGATAAATATATAATAGGTAATTTGCATTCTTTTGTTGATTGATACCAGACATTGAGAAGGACACTTGAACTTGAAGGACTCCAACTTCCCAACAGCTCCTGAATGTACCTGACACATTTACAGTGCTCCCAGGTAGATGTCATACCATGCCCAGAGCCTAGAAACAAGGTCAGGAACATGAGCATCCCCTGGGGGCAAGATCTTCCATGTGGGGTGAAGGTAACATCTTTTAGACACATTATCCCCCTCTATCCTGTGCAAAAAGCAAAAACACTTTTCACTATCTGTTTTGGATATGTGTTGTCATGGTGACAAAGATGGGAGCACAGAATGGGCAGAGTTTGAGAAAATATGGCAGAGTTTTATTTCTCCACAACTTTGTCTGAAAGCACTCTTTTTTGCTACACTTAAGACATGGCATTACTTATGCCCATGGTGCTGGCAGGCATCTTAGGGACAGTAGGGAATGCCAATCATTGGCAAACTGTACAGGTAGCCTCTGATTCCAGAATAAAGCTACCAAGGACTGGGGCAGGGGTAGTGTCTTGAGTGTAAGAACACAGATAAGGCAGCTACTTGGTGTCTTGCATAGACCAACTAGCAATAAATTAAACTGTTTACTTTTCAGCTAATTTCCTTGATATTATGGAGTTGTATCATCATTCCCATTACTTTCCCTGCCCCGACTTTCTCTCCTGCTTCCTCTCGACTTTCTTTGGGAGGCACTGGAATGATGATTTGAAAGATGTGCTTCTAGAATTTATCAAGGTTTTTGTGTAAACTATTCCCTCTATCTGCTCACTCCCTGTCCCCCTTCACCTAGTTAACTCTTATTCACGCTTTGGGTCTCTTTCAAACACCATTACTCCAGGGAAGCCTTCTTTGACATCTCTTCTACCTGACCTTGTCTTTTTCTTTCCAAGTACTTATAATTAGTAATTATAATTTATTTGACAAACATAGTCTCTCCCTCAATAATGCACCTTCCACGAGGGCACAGACGGCTCCTGTTTTGTGGCCACTGTTTAAGCAGACAACCCAGCATCTACAGCAGCCTCTGCCATGTAGTGTCCAGAAATACTTATGAAAGGAGTCAGTCAAATACTGCATTACACTTATTGACCAGTATTCACGGGATGCTTCACAGCAAGCCCTGTACTGAGCAATGTAGGAGATGTCAAGGAAGCAGAAACACTAGATCATATTTCCAAACGGGTTAGAATTGGTTTGGAAAAGGTAGTTCTTCGGAAGAGTGATCTTGTGGTTTTTAAAATTACATTTTTTTAAGCACACTGTTTCAAAAATCATAAGTATTAATAGAATAATATTAATGTTATGTCATAGAAGTGCAAAAATCAAGAACAAAATTTACATCAGGTATGTAGACAAACTTCTACAGCGTATGGTTTTACATTTATTTTGTGATAGTCTGTTTCCTTCTTTGGACGTATTATGAACACGACTTTTTAATCTTCTTCCTCTCTTGTTGGCATCAACATCGTTTCCTTGCATTTATTCTGGTTGCATGGTACACTGTTGTGACTGATAATCTGAAAAGTTGCTAACAATTGGGAAAAAATATCCGTGTGGATGCTTGCTAAGATATACCAAGATAAATCCAGAGAGTTTAGAAAGACAAGTATTTAAAGGAAGAGGTTTCATTCATATGTGAAACATAAAAAAGTTGATCTTATAAAAGTAGAGAGTAGAACAGTGGTTACCAGAGGATGGGGAGAGGTTGGTTAATGAGTATGAAGTTTAGTTTATTTAGAGAGGAGGAAGAAGTTCCGATGTTCTATTGCACAGTAGGGTGACTATAATCAACAGTAATGTATTATGTATCTCAAATGCACTAGAAAAGAGGGTTTTAAATGTTCTTACCACAAAGAAATGACAAATGTTTAATGGATATGCTAATTATCCTAATTTGATCACACAATGTATACATGTATCAAAACATCACACTGTACCCCATAAATATGTACAATTCTTATGTGTCAGTACACATAAAATAAAACTTAAAAAAGGAGAGGGAAATGAATCGAATATTTGTTAAAACTATGAAAAAGAGATTGACTTTCTCTGCTTTAAAATGAGAGAAGAAATTATAAGGAACAGACTGATAGGTTTTATTTGATAAAAGCTTCAGTTCCTTTATTAGTAAAATGATGGTTGGCATAGAGTAAATGTCCCAAAATATTTATTATTATTATTGTGTTGTAAGGACATAAAATAAAAAATAAAAAGAGCAACGTAGGGAAAACAGAAAACATGAAAAGTATAGTTAATAGCTTTTTCTTAATTTAAAAATATTTAACTGACAAATAAAGATTGTATATATTCAAGGTGTTCAATGTGATTTGATATTTGGATACATTGTGTAATGATTGTCACAAATCAAATTAATTAGCACATTCATCACCATCCATGCTGTACATTAGATTCCCTGAATTTGTCCATCTTATAACTGAAAGTTTATGTCCTTTGACCAACATCTCCCCCTCACTCCTCAGCCCCTTGCAACCACTGTTCTACTCTCTTTTTCTAGGAGTTTGACTTTTTTAGATTCCAAATATAAGTGAGAGCATACAGTATTTGTCTTTCTGTGTCTGACTTATTTCATTTAGCATAATGTCCTATGGGTTCTTCTATGTTGTTATGAATGGCAGGATTTCCTTCTTTTTTATGGCTAAATAATATTTGCTTGTGTGTGTGTGTGTGTGTGTGTGTGTGTGTATGTATATAGATCTATGTCTCACATTGTCTTTATCTGTTCATCTGTCCATGGAACGTAGGTTGTTCCCATACCTTGGCTATTGTAAATAATGTTGCCAGGAATATGGAGGCACAGACATCTCTTTGAGATACTAATTTTATTTCCTTTGGGTATATACCCAGAAGTAGGATTGCTGGTGTATATGGTATGTCTACTTTACAATTTTTGAGGAATCTGCATTCTGTTTTCCATAATGGTTATGTGAAATTAATAGTTTTATCAAAGAGTTCATATTCCTAATAAGTGTGCAAAAGTCCCTACATACATAAGGTACAAAAGAAAAAATTCTAGAAAACATACATATAGAAAAAGCATTCAGCCTCCTTAGGTTCACCTATTAAGTTTAGTGAAGACGATAATGTAACTAATAAGATTATAATAAGGTTGGAAAGGAATTCAACAGTATGCATGAATGATGAAGCATGCTAAGAAATCATCTAAAATATTGAAAACCCATATGTCCAGAGAATGCAACACAGCATTTTTTTCATATTGGTGAAAACTTAACATCCACTTAAAATCTAACAACAGAGAAATGATGAAAGTATTTTTTCTATCTAGGTGTCCAATATTACACAACTATGAAAAAGGTAGGATACATAATTTTAAGCAACATTTCATACGTTGACATACATGATATCATCTTTGAAAGATAATGTGGCAGTACTTATTGTAATTTAAAATATCCCCTGACCCACTACTTTTACTTCCAGGTCTGTTTTATAAAGCATGCGCACAAAGATGTGTGTGCAATATACACACTGCTTGTAGGAATATTGATTTTAGAGCAAAAAGTGGAAACAAACTTAAATATCTAACACAGGTGTGGTTGAATTCATTTTTGATTTTCACTGTAATGGAATGTTATGTAGCCAATCAAAAGAATGATGTACCATTGTGGAAAATTTTCCAAAATATATCATGAAATTAAAAAAATCAAGTTGCCAAATAATGTGTACATTATGACCTAATTTTATTAAAGCAAAACAAGCTATACATGTGTTGTTCAAACATACAGCTACATATAAATTCATTGAATAAGTCTGAGCACAATACACACCAAGATGCTACCAGCTCTGACCTCTGGGAAGGGAGAGGTTTTGGGAATGGGGGATGGGAAATCAGTGGGGATTTTCGTTTATTGCTCTATAGGCATTTCTGTATTGTTATTTTTTTAAAAACAAAAGAGCTTAAAATAATGTATTTCTTGTGTTATGTTAAAATAATGTAAGAACAAAAGCTAAAACACAAAGAAGTACAAGAGCAAAATAATAAAAAACAATAATGGTTATTTTAGGTCATGAGATTAAGGGTGATTTTTTTCCCCCCTCTGTTTTCTTTTTTCCCTCACAAATACTATAATATGGTTAGATTCCTTTCATATTTAAAATTCAGAAAGAAAGCTTTTATTAGATCCAACTTTCCCCTAGGAAAATGGCTTGCAACCTCAGTTTTTTAGCGTGTACTCGGAAGAGGGTGGGGAGCAGTCCTTGGTTACCCCAGCTGGAATTGTAAAATTCCGCTCAACCAGAATAGTTTCGATTTACATAAAATGAAAGTTCACATAATTTCAAGCTGTCCGATCTCGTCCCTACTTCTTCTGGTGTGAGGAGGGAGGTTGGGGAAGGGCAGTCGTCATGTAACAAACAATAGGGATTTTCAATTCTCACAAGGTTGGGGATCACTGCTTTAAGAACTAACCATCTAAGATGACATGTGACACAGACAGTTATGAGAAAAAAAGACAAGCAGACAACTGTACAAGTATTGAAAAAATGAAGTATTTACATTATGCATGAATAATATATCTTTGTGCACATCTCCTGGGTGAACTTGTCAAGTTATCTTTCTCCCGTCTGCTTTGGTGTTTATTTCCAAACCATTTCTATCCCGGAAAATCTTTTTGTATTGCTTTGGACCCTCTGGAAAGGGATGACTGTGACTTATGCTTTCCTCCTCTCCAGGATTTGTAGGGCTTCCTTTCCCCATAATTTTCACTTTCTGATTTGTTAGTTTAATTTCAACTAGACGCTGACTGAGTAAGGATGATTCCATCTGCCTTAATGTTCTTTGTGTCGTCTCCTCCACATTCTGGCATCTAATAATGGTTAAATAATTTACCATCACTGCGGGAAATATTTTCTGAGACTTCATGCATAAATTGGTTTAAATACCCTCCTCAGCAAAACCCAAATGGTTGAATTCCCTTCTAACCATATTATTTTCAAAATAACAAGCAAAAGAGCAAAATAAGTAAAAGAGCAATATACTCAAAAAAACAGTTATGGTTATTTTAGGTCATGAAATTGAGGGCGATTCTCTCCTCTCTTTTTCCCCACTACTAATACCATATGGTTAGACTCCTTTTATATTTAAAATTCAGAAAGAAAGATCCAGAAATAAAACAATCAACAGTTATTTGCTTTAAAAATAATAGTTGCCGACTGGATCAACCCCCAGAGCCTTTCCTCATGCAGTTGGTTGTTTTGTGTTGCAGACGCCGCCTCAGATTGGTGTGCTGCGTTTGTTTTTCCATGTTAGTATTTCTTACACTGTGTGGAAATTCTAGCAAGCATTTAATAATTCAACATAAAGGAAGAACAATATTATAGTTGAAAATTAGCCTGAGAAAGGAGAATATAACATTTTTAAATACAAGAAAAATAGGAAGGGTGAGAAGAAAGCAAATCAGCTGAACAAAGAGCTGCATGATGACCTGATACACAAATAGGAATGCCATATACATTGGAAACTAGAGTGTTCACTGAAGAGGAATGTGGAGGTGATTGCTTTTAAGTGTAAGAGCAGAAGAGTTAAGTCAAGAAAAAAAGATGCTACCAGCAAGATATTAAAAAGGAATAATGTTTCAGAGGCCTAATCTCTTCACATCGCTTTTAGTCTCAGGTATGTAGGAGGCCCCAAGGGTGTCTGGGCATATTTAGAGTATTCAAAACCATTTTTCTTCACTGCCAAGGTTGGTGGCAGTGGAAGTGGATGGTTTGCTCTCGGGACCCATGTGCTGGAGATCTGGTCTATGTTCTGATGCTGGGGTGCTGCTGCAGCTAACTTTGAATATTCACAGCCAAGGCCCGGCCCCTGGCACCTCTCCCTGGGGTCTGGACCAGATCCTGGGCAGTGCTGCTGCTTCCAGATCCCATCCCTGGCTCCTGGGTGAGTAAAAATCCCATGTATTCCTAGAGGCTGACCTTGACTTAGAGCTCACCTCCTCCCTTTCTCCTGGTTGTACCCGAGGCTAGAGTGGGGCGACATCACAGGTGAGTCTCACAGTTGGAATTTCAGGCTCTGCCATTGTTTTAGTTCCCTGTGGCAGGCATCTCCTATCTTACCCTCAGAACCCCGGGTTTCATCCTTTCTCTCCCTCTCTCTCTTTTGAAGAAATACATCCACAGGAAAGGATCTGATACACTCACTAATGCTGAGGTAAACTGCTGATAAGATTTGAATTGTGACCCAACTTTCTGGTGTGTTTGCAAGTGGCTTCAAAGTGAGGCAGGCAGGGGTGTCTCACTGTGGCACTTCAGCAGCTGTTGATGCAGTGATTACAAAACTACTTGCCCAAATCACTATTGTGATGGAGATTTCCCCACTATATAAACCATCTGCTTTTAAAGACTATATTTATCAAAATGATTTTATCAAGTTGCTTCCCCACTAATGATCTTAAGGGTTGATATGATTCTAATCAAAAGCAAAAAACTTTTTAGAATATGTAGTTTTATACTGGATAAAACTGTGTGATTTCTGTTAGAATTTTATTATTAATATGGGCTCTTAATTTTTCTGTACTAACTTATGGTTCTTTAGAGATTGTGGGGGGAGGTGTCTTATTCAACAAATTTAGTAACTATTAATAGGTTAGTAAATGTTTTGCAGGAGATGGATTCATGGCAAGAGAAGTAAGTGGCAGAGACTACTCTGGTTCATTGAAATTTGACCTTTTTTATCTGTAAGAACCAGTATGGTTGCAAAAAAAGAAATGTTTCTAAGGAAAAAATAAATGTCTCAGTGAAAGATACTTTCCTGCTAATTTTCCTTGTAATTTACATCCAATTGATCACCAAATCCTCTAAGTTCTACTTCAAAAATATATCCTGCATCTTACCACTCCTCACCAAGTCCACAGTTCGAACATTAGCTCAAGACAACATAATTTCTCATCTGGAGTACTCCAGATTATTCTCCCTGTTTCCACATTTGCACCCCACTCTCTGCCTCTCCACTCTTAGTAGAGTAACAGACTGAAAGGGCAATTCATGTCACAGCCCTCCTTGCTTAAACCTTCCAAAATGGCTTCTTAATCCAATTAAGATACAATTCAAACTTCGTTCCAACACCCATGAGACCCTGAGTGATCTGTCCATAGATTTCCTCACTGATCTCATCTTCTATTATTCCCTTCCCCTTTCCCCTGGATTCCAGCTACGATTTTCCCCCCCTTTGTTTCTGAAACAGGATCACTCTATTTCTCTCTCTGGGCTTTTGTTCCAGTTGTCCACTCTGCCAGGATTACACTTTCCTTAGATCATCGTGTAACTAACTGCCTCCTTCTTAGAACTTATGTTTCAGTGCAATGTTCCCTTCTCAAGAGAGGTTTTCTCTGACCCAACCTTTTCTTCATCCCCTGTTCACTCTACCTCATTGTTCATTTTATTTTTCAGAGCTTATTCCTGTCTGAAATAGTCTCATTCACTTGTCTGTTTGTTTATTGTATGTCTCTTCCCCCCAGACTATATATTTCATGAGAGCAAGGACCTTGTCTTTCTTGGTTATTGCTGTAATCCTGGAGCCCAGAACAGTGCCTGCCAATGTGGGTACTCAGTAAATATTTGTTGACAATTTGAAGAAAAGTACCAGAAAACATACCAGCTTAATTTGCACACCCATAAGTATTAGGACGAGTCATCAGATACCATTTATAAGCAACTAGCAAAACACATAGTAGAGTCTGAAAGCAAGATTTTTTAATGAAAGGATTAGTCCAAATGAAGTAAGGGGGATTTATTCTGGACAGTCCAAAAGTGAATGCCCTAAAATCATGGCTGGTTGCGTTAGGTTGGTCCTCCAGTGCCAAAATAAGCATCACTCAAATTGGAAGTTTTAGTATGTTTTGTTCTCTTTTATTAAAACAGTACTGTTTTTAAATGACTTGAAGTTTGCAGTTCTGTCTCAATGAGTCATCAACTTGAAAAATGTGTTTCTTCAGGGTGGGAGGAGAGTTTTAAATTCATAATTCATTTGTTGCAATGTTCATTTATTAAAACAAAGACATACTCTTTAACACTCCTTCCTTTCCATGGCATAATGCCTTTTCCCTCTTCTTTTATCATATTTTATGTATGTATGTGCATACATATAAATAAGAAATTATGAAATGCAGTTTATGTTAGTAGAAAGAGCATTTTTAGTATGTTCGTGTGTAGAGTGGAGTGTGCTCTGCTATATTTCATTATAATTTGGCATGCAATTTTAAAGCATGGAGAGAGTATGAACACAAAGAACATAGACATTTTTGCCTCTCTATTTATGGTTCCAAGCCAGAATTTTATCAAATTCACATTTGGAAATATGACTAAAACAGAGTGGAGAATAAAGCTCACAGAGATCTCTGAATTAATTGAATTATTCAGTTTCATACTAATCCAGATCCCCGTGGGATAGAAGGTATAATCTATGCATTCATCTCTGTGTATTGCCCTGCTCACTGAGGTTCTATTAAACCACTGCAATCATTAAGGCAGTGTGCAAACCACCAAATTAAACAAAAAGGCTATTTTTACAGAAGGAATGAGAGGCAAGGCAAAACATTTTTTAAAATAAAAAATGACTTTTCCTCAAAGCTCAGAACAGTAGCAGAAGGCTTTAAGAACATAAACATAACCAATCTGTCTATTCCAGGGGATAAAGGCTATGTTTCTTAAACATAAAAGAACAAAATTTCTGAGTAGCAAGCAAGTTGGGAGCATTTGCATAATGGATTCTATTTACATAAATTACATTGCTTATAGCACTCATCTAATAAGACTTGGCAAAGGTGGAAGGCAGAAGTTGAAGTGGAGTGAAAAGAAGGTTGAATGTGTAGTTCTAGAACTCCTTTCTGTCCTTTTTGGCTTTTCTCCATTCTTTGAAGTCTGTGTTTCTTTGGGGGTTAATGTGTGCATTTGCCCCAAACTTTATAACCATGCATGTCAAGAAGGATTAGATTTGGTCATTCCTGCACTCTGTGTGCCCCCTACCTTGTTTTGTTCTCTTTTATGAAGGCAAAAATGAGTTCATCTGTCAACTACTGGAGCATGTTAACTCTTGTATGTTGGGATTTGACAGCCACTGGCTGTGAATTTTCTCGCCATAACAACCAAATGAAAATGTCAGCAATGAATCTTTCTGCTAAGTGCCAGATTTTATCTTTCTCATATGCATCATTTCCCTTTGTCCGAATACAAAATTTTAGTGCTTTGCATAGCTCCAGCAAGGAGCTTATTTCTAATGGTATAACATGGTAGCTCACAATGTACAGTCCCTTCAAGAATGGTAAGTATTGGGGGTGTTAGGTAGAACCCTAGGTAATCTTCATCAGGATCTCAAGTTCAAGAAAGACATTCTGGCATCACAGATATCTGGGTGGAGACAACCTACCAGTTTAAGAGGACCATTTTTTAAGAATTTTTGGTTTTCTTCCCCAGTTCTTTGGAACGAGTGAGGCTTCATCTGAGGGAGAAGGTGAATGACGGAAGGAGCTGGCTGCCCTTCTCTTCAGCTCAAGGTCTTTGATCTGATGAGAACTGGGCAGAACAGGACATGTTTATTCCTCACCTTCCAGATTCTGGAATTTCATAAGCATTGACTTACACTAATTCATCCACAGCGAGACTGGTCTTTGCAAATGTGAAAACCTTTGGCCGTGAGGTCCGTTAGGAATGTATTTGGCTGCAGCTAACAGCATATCCGACTAAGGGTGTCTTAAGCAAATAGAATTTATTTTCATGACATAACAAAAAGTTTAGAATTGTATAGTTCTGGTATTGGGTCAACTGCTAAATGATGCCACAAGAAACCCAGGTTTTCTTTTTCTGCCTTTCTACTGTAACATCACTGATGCGCTCGCTCAGTCTCCGTGCTTATTGCTTAAGGGCTGCAAGAAGGCTGCCACAGTATCACACATGGAGACTTCTTTTGATGCAGGAAGAAAGGGAATTGGGAGAAATAGGCCAGGCGAGGAGTATTTGCTCTCTTCTATCAGGAAAGGAACAATTCCCTCACCGCCCCCACCCCCCAGCAACTGACTCCCCACCAGCCACTTTCCTCTCAAGGTGTCTTTTGGTTTTGGTTATTTGCTTATATTTTGTTGACCAGAGCTGTGTCAAATGACCACTCCTGTTTGCCAATGAAGCTGAAGAAGTGAGTATTTAGCTTTTATAGGCAACTAATGAAGAGGCAGATAAAGGAAAATGTACCAAGTGAGCCAAGCTACAAGGTCAGTCTCAATGACCAAGGAATTATACTACTCAGGACAGGTAAGCACTATCTTGCATTCAAAGTCAGGAACTGATATTCTTTTGAGTATTTCAGGGCCAGTTCTAACTTGTCCCTAATACCTGCTTGCCTCTTAGGAACAATGTGTGTTCATCCTCTGCTTCCTTCTCAGAGGGTGACTGAAGTTTCCCCAGAAAGCTGCAATGTGATTCTAAATACATTTTAACTAAAGGGAGATGGGACACAATTTTGAGTATAGAAAAGGAAATATTGTTTGCTGTATTAAAAAAGTTTTGGTGTCAAAATTTTGGAGTCGGTTAAAATCTGGGAGACAGAATATTCACTTATCTGTAAATTGCTTTAAGTTACCAACTTATTGACACAATTCCCTATTATTTCTCCTCCCTCCTGGAGTACACGTATTCAAAACATTAGGGTGGATACTCTTGAAAACATTTATCCTCCTGCCAAGAAGAATGTATGTGAGGAAGCCCCCTCACCTGAAATCTCACCCCATGGAATATTGCATCATTCCCCATAAAGTCTTCCCAACTTATGCTGCAAAGACAAAGCAATGCATCTTGTAGTGAAATGACAAATACTTCTCGTTCCTCCTTGGCGTGAAGCAGGCAGCTGCCGAGTAAAGGTAGCTGGCAGGATTCCCAGAGACAGGGCTTGGGCCACGGGTTGAGCAGAGGAGCAGTTGCCATCTCATTATTTCATTGTCTTGTGGTTGCTGGGCACACTAGCTGACATGCAGAATCAAAGTAGAAATTACTACTGTCAGAGAAGTGATACTAATGGTAGTGACTCTTTTTAGTCCTTCAGTGTTTTCCAGGGACAATCACCTCAATTTAGTGGACCCGTCTCCGGCTGCATTAACCCCCTAGGAAGGCAGCTGGAATATGCTTCGCAAACTGGTGGTGCTGGGTGATTTGTTGCAATAATGGTTTGAGGGCCAGATAAATCAGTCAGTGTCATTCGAGGGAGGAGGAAGAAAGTGTGTTCCAAAGCATCCCTATATTATGCCAGTAGGGAGGAAAAAAAAAAAAGCTTAAAGCCATTAAAACAAAACACTCTTTCAGCTCTTTTAAAAGAGACATTACACCTTAGGGGACCCTGATGCAGGAACATCAGAGAAGTGAAAAATTTACTCATCATGATGTTTGTCGATAAGAAGTCAATTTTTTGGCAATAGGTGCTTGTGTTTATTAGCCTTAGTGTCCCCTATTTCGCTCTCCTTTTCAATTTTCCTTTTATTAGGACTAATGATCGTTTGAGGACGTGAAGTGGCTCAGGACTGTGGCGACCAAATGAACAGAGATAAGCCGACGGCGGGCAGTGACTTGCATCCCTGCAGATCAGATCCGGGTGCTGTCGAGAGGTTTATTATATCCCCTATGTTCTCTCCCGTAGTAACACCACCAGCAGACGTAAGCACGCATTCTGGTCTTGGTGTGTGAATCTGTCTGCTTGAGTATTCTCATATCATAAAGGGACATTAAAAGAAGAGTTTCATTATACTCTGAGAAACTTTTCCTACTGTGTATGCATATGCATATATGCTGTGATTCTATGTGCGTAACTGACCTCATTAACAGCAACAAAAACCCTTAACATGTATGCATATATAGGACCAAGGATAAAGAATGAATAAATCTGAAATCAGAATGAAGGGAAAATAAAGGTAGAAAAATAACTTAAAGCCCGAGAAAAGGTTAGTATATAAACTAAATGGTCTGAAATATAAAATGACTCACTTGAGGTGGGTTGCAAATTTGGCTCTGAGCTTTCTGGCAGCCAAAGAAAAGAGAGAAACTTCTCAATTCTACATAATGGAAACACAGCAATTGCTGAAAAGAAGCAAAAAGCTCTGTCCTGTTATGAAATCTGAAATAATGTCTTCCCATTTCAGTAAGCTCCACTTCATAGGTATTCTATGTTAAAAAATGTTACTGGCATATAAAGTGCTGAGCAGTGGCTGTAGCTAGCGCTACAAAAAAAAAAAAAAAAGAAAAGAAAGAAAAAAAGAAAAAAAAACCCTACCACAACAAATAATAAAAAGCAAACAAGCCCAGATTCATCATTTTCCTTGAAATGTTGAATTATTATTAACTGGATTGGTACGTGAGGCTCTGAACAGTGAAGTGAACATCACTAAGAGGAGAGCTTTTCATCTATGAATGTATATTACATATATATATGTATGTTTTTTTCACATCAGACGGGTAACGTACCAATGTTGTAACAAGTTTTGAGGGAGATGATATCTCACACAGGAGCAAGAAAATCTAATCCTCATGTCTATGAACTACAAAAGGATCTTCTCACCAACATTTTTTAAAAATGTTAGATGGCATAAAAACTGTCAGGATGTTTTTATTTTCTGAGAATCTGGATGATTCAGGGCGCTGAACTGAGTCACTGAAAAATGTTAAAAGAGGGAACACGCTACCAGAGCCAAAGAGAGTCAAGCAGTCTGAATGTCCCCACTCTCTAAAAGAGGTTCGGGATGGAGGTATGACTACATGGTGAGTGCCAGGCGCACTGTCTGGGGAATGGACACGCTTGGGGCTCTGACTCAAGGGGATGGGTGGGACATGGGCAATATATATAACCTGAGCTTTTGTACCCCCATAATAAGCTGAAATAAAAAAAAAATAAAAAAAAAATAAAAGAGGTTCAGATGACCACCAGCACTGGAGGTGCTGTGCTCATTCAGTCACCAGTCAGAGCCTGGGGCCAGGAGGCACCTGCTTGCTCCAGGGTGGACAGCCGTGGTCTACGGGCAGGAGGTTGGTTGATAACTTGCTGCAGTAGGTCCCTCTGCACTTAGAGTCCAGCCATTCTAGAGCAATCTATACCTATTCTCTTTGCTGGAGTGATCTACCAGCATTTTCAAATGTGAAACTTCTAGCTGAGTGGATCTCCTTCCACGCTTAGCATCACCACAGCCTAACAAATAAGTTAAACCTCTTGCTAAATAACAAGACTTGAGTGTACTAAAGCCTTTGGGAGAAAAAAAAAAAAACAAACCTTTGACTTTAATTATTTCAAATAATATGACATGGAAAGACCTATAAAATGAGCGGAGTTTAAGAGACAGGACAAGTCAAATGGGTACAATCATATCTATTCATAAATATATCTGATATATACATTTATACATATATACAGATGCGTATATGTTTATTTTCTTCCACATATACACACACATAGATCTTTAAAAATTACCAAAATTTCACCTCAAAGCAGGCCAAGCTATACAGGCATTTAGATTTAGCAAGGAAAAAATAAAATAAATAAAAAAGTACTATAAGCACTTCTAGCCCACAACTACTAGACATTAAGCAATCAATCAGCAAATAAAATACTTAAATGAAAAAGTTAATATATAATGTTACTATATAATGTTATATATTATATGTATCATGTTTATATATAATATATAAACGTTAATATATAATGTGCCTTCTATAATGGTTATAGAAGGCACATACTTTATACCTAAGCAGTGGTAAAGGCAAATATTTCAGGGACAAACTGAGAAAAAAAAAAAAGAGAAGTGTTAGGAGATCAATGAACCAGTGGCGTTTTACATTATCTCTTTTACTGCTGGAAGAATAAACACAAACAAACCCATGTGGGTCTTTGGAGACAACTCGGCCACCCTTACAGATAGAATATTTTCTTTATGGATGTGAAGGTGACCATGCGTGCCTTGTAAAAACTGTGAGGAAATGTGTAAAGCTTGGTATTGAAGGGAAGAGATAAAATTGCAAAATGATGAAATGGAACCAGCCATTACAAAATGTCCATTTCTGGCACTTTTCTCTCCATTTCCTTTTCAAAATTGCCCCCTTTTCTCCTACTTTCCCCTTGATTTCGTGCATCAGAGTTAGAAATCAATAGTTACTGCTTTATAGAACATTCCTTTGTGTGAGTGAAAAGCAAGGGGAAGAAGGGATTGGACCAAGTGAGGGTTAAGTAGGGCAATGTTGGATAGGGCAGGGTGATTTTGCTCTTTAAAACATATTGTTTAAGGAACATTTGCAAAGTTAATTACTGGAACATTATAGCAAGCAGATAATTTGGGGGGGGAGGATAATATATTAGGCACATGTGACCATATTCTAAAAAAAATGGATCAGTAGTAGCTGTTCATTACTTGGTGAACTATTGAAGTTTAGGAATCAGATATTTTCAGCTGACAATGTTTACCAAAAGATCTTCAAATTGTATAAAGGAAAGCAGAACACTAATGATTGATATAAAATACTATCTTATTTTTTTAGGTTATCTAAATTCAAAAAATAAAGTCTCCTGTCTGTATGTTGGTTATAAACTTTGGATTTCAAGGAAAAGGGTCACTCAGGTAACTTCCAAGAATGGGAGGGGAGAAGTGGTCATTATGGGATACAGTGGAAATAAATCTGGCAGGAATCTCCATCATGCTGCAGGGGTTCGCAGGGGCCCAGGGAAATTCTCATAGTGAGACCTTGCAGGACAAACACGAACACAGACAGCAGGACAGCTCAGAGGCTAAGAGTCCCCTTGAAAGTTGAACTCCTACCTGAGAATATTAAAAAGCATGACAAAACAAAACAAAACAAAACACAAATAAATAACCAGCTCTGAAACTACCCGTCCTGTCAACTTCTGATTGGTTTATATCTACATTTGAGTTCTTCCCTAACCCATTTTATAATCAAGGTAAGGTTAATAGCCTTTAGTATTTTTAAGGGCTGTAATTTGTACAATCATCTAAGCTAACCGACAACAAATGCAAGTTTAGTTATCTAAGAACAGGCACATTCATTCAACAACAGATATTTACTTGAATGTCTACTACGTGTCAAACACCGTCCTGCATTCTGGGATTGTAGCCTGGGGACTTGGGAAGACCTTGGGTGGAGCTAAACAAATCATGGAAAGTAACTTCAGTTAATAAATGGCCTTTGGTATTTCTTGCTATGGCAATTTTCAGGGGCTTAAATTTTTACTTGTCTATTTTAAAGGTGAAGCTACATATGGGCAGGTTTTTCTTTTTAGTTTATAGACTTTGCTTTTCTTCCACTCCCAATGTATTATCATTTTTCAAGTATTGTCATTGAATGTCCTTGTTCTAGTTACCATTGATGGCTTTTCAGCATCCAGGCATCATGTTGTGTCTTTTTATTCTTCACTGGTATTGCCTTAAATTGTGGGCATCCTTATAATGGGTTTTCTTCTTTTTCTGACCCATAAAGAAAATTCTGACATAATTTGCTGAACTCTGATCCCATTAACTTAAAATTTTAGTTATGAAAGGACAAGGTATTATAGTTGTCACTTTTCTCAACCTTAGAAATAGATGAGGTCAGTTGTACTCCTGCCCTTGAAGGTGTATGTTAATCAAAGCAGTACAAGTTTGATTTTTAAGCCACTTCCAATGGACAACTGGTTTAACTTGAGCATTTATTAAACAGATGAGCACGCACTTGATCAAAAGCATTTCTAAATAGTGCAAAGTTCAGTGCTGGGTAAGATGGAGGCCAAGATAAGAGCTTTCTATATATCTCAGACTCCATGCTAGGCACTGGGGGCATACAGATGAATTTAACACAATTCTAAAAGAGGTAAGTTTCCTCAAAGAACTTGGGATGTATTTTTGATATCAAATAGTTTGAAGTACTAATAAGTGGCTGAGAGTTTGACTTTTGAGTCTTAATACATTATTAAAGGCTCTTCCTGGTGAGGTATGAGAATTTATGGGATACTGACTGTGGAATAAATATAAGGGCTTGAAGAAGAAAGATAGCTAGATGGGTGGGTCAAAAAATGAAAGTTGTAAGTGAGAATTACTCCCTTCTACCAGACTCTGGTATTAAAAAACAACAACAACCAAAAAGACCCAAAAACCCAACCCAACAAACAACAATTGAAATGAACATTTGAAGCTCCTGTAATTTGTAGAAAACCCACATTTACATAATGCTCAATTGGAAGCAAACAAGAAAAAAAATGTTAGGCAACTGAATTATCTTTACAGGTTAATGAGACTGCCAGAAAGCAATCGAGAAAGTACTTCAAGAGGGGAATTATTTAACATAAATGACATTTCTTTTCATGCAAACCAAATTAATTTTTGGAAATAAGTTAGTCTATTCTTCCTCCTCCTCCCCTTACAGATTTTCAAGCTAAATTGTGTTAGATCTAGAAAAACTCTAAATAGCCCCTCTGCCTATCTTTAGGAGTCTTTAAAGTGAAAATATGGGTGCATGGAATAATAAGAATCATGACACCAACCAAGACAGCTAGAAAGTCTATCCATATTGAGGACCAAGCATAAGGTCTGCACTGTCAGTAATTAGCATTCATACTGGGAAAGAAATTACATATTAATATACTGTGTGTTCTTTTATTAGGTGGCTCATTTTTTAACAGTGACATGCCTGTGGACAGAAATGTAATTCTTCAGAGAGATTTAAAAGGTTGGGACTACATGCAATTCACCACATTAATCATGTGTTAGATCAAATAAACTCCCATTGTGGGCTTTTTGTATTCATCAGGAGTTCAGCAACAGCAATGCATTCTGTTCTAAAACTGCAAAAGAATGAAATCCGAACTAAAATATAGGAGGAAAAATAAAGAGCCTAAGAGAAACAAGGGTTTTTTTTTTGTATTTATTTCCCAAATTCATCCTCTATTTCTGTAATTGAGGTAAAACTTCAGACTAATCTTAGAGTCATCCATATGGCTATTATGAGTGGTTTGTTGGTATTAATTAATGTAGGAGATAGTAACAGCACTGGGAAATAATTTTAAGGATTTATTGCTATTTGATCAGTGTTGAAAGATATTTTTATGCCAGTTCAACTCTTTTGCTCCTCTGTATTGTATAATGCCTGGCAGTAGGAGAGAGGGAGAAACCTTTTGTTTCTGGTTATATAACACATTCCAATAGAAGCTCATGGTGCACTAAGAGTGTTATAAGGCTAATCACCTTTAAACGCTGCAATGTATTTTCAGAGAATTAGAACGTAGAAGGGCATAGAACTCCTTACAGTTTATTCTTTAACAGATACCAGCATTGAAAATAGATTTTAAAGCTCTATTCATGAATCTACATTGTGGTATTGTTTAAAATAACATGATGTGAAGCATGAATTGCATTCATACATGAAAATGAAATCTGAATGCATTCTGCTAATGGAAGGCAAAAGTCAATTGTCATTTAGGTCACTGTGTGACAGTGGGAAATCATTTTAATGAAGCCAGGCCTGTTCAAAACAGTTTGGATCTCAGTATATAAAAGAATATGAGTTCCCAAACAGGATTTCACTGGAGGCAAATACTATCAAGCGAGCAACTCAAGTGTACAGTAAAAGCTCCCACTAGCAAAAGGTTGAATAAGCTTGAATCAACAAATACATGGTTTTAAGTATTTTATTCTACACATTTTTTGATGACTTTAAAAGTAGTACCCAGCTCCCTGCACCGTGTGAACTTTGGGGGCAGAATTATGCTCTTTGCAGCCCTTACAATAGTTAAAGACTATGCTTCATTTAATTAAAAGTATACCTAAAGACAAACAATGGAGAACACAGAATCTTCACTGGAGAAAACAAGGGCTGAAATGTATTCATTATGCCATTATCAGTACGTTTCTCCTATTCTTTGCCTTCTTACCCCAAATCAGAATCCCTCCATCAGTTCTCGATTCTGCTTTTCCTCTCCCCTTATTCCAAATTGGCTACCAGACTAGTAAGAAATAAAATTCTCAGCAACCTTCCAGTTAAAGGTGCTCTTTGTGGAAGACTTAATGATAATTGGGACTGCAGCTTCCTACAGTTCCAGTCTTTTTCAAAAAACAGCAAATTTTGGCAAGGAGCTAAGAAAGTAGAGTCCTTAGTTCAATCTGCATTTATTCAAGACCGTGCTGTATGCCCTTGGGCAATCAAAGAGTCTCAGAATGTTTGCCAAGTGTCATGTCATGGAGCTTGCTGCTGCCATCTTCCCTCACCCAGGAAGGCTGTAGGGGAGGATGCTGACCCCAGGGGAAATCAAGTCAAGTTTATTCAGCGTTCAGTCTCAGGCTATTGGTTAAGGAGACAGTGGGCATTCTGGATATAGAGGCTCTTCATTTCTCATCTCTCCCTTCTTTACACTTAATAGAGGAGGCAATTGAATCAGTGTGGTGAGATGGACTAATACATGAAAATAAAGAGGGAAAAATAGTCTATCAGATGCCCGTGCATTGTGTGTCAAAACTTTGTAATTCTTTCTCATTACCTAAATTTTGTGAGTATGTGTATTTTTTGTGTAGGAATAGGGGAAAAAAATTATTCAAACTATGGAATAATGTAATATGCAAAACATTTAAGCATTGCTGAGAACTCTGCCCCCTAGTCCTGTTGTGTTTTAGAGTTAAAAATATCTAAGTTAGTAGACATTAAGAAAAACAAATATCAGAATGAGAGACAATTGGAAGGTGATATAATGGAATGTTCTAAATGTCATCTTAGTGATTTGGTGTCAGGAAGAGTTGTCTGACCTTGGCAAATTATTAATAATTCCTGTCAGTCTCAGTTTCCTCATCTGTCAAGTGGAGGTAGTAAAAGTAATGGCTTTTAATTGGATAGAGTGAAATGATGTATCTAAAGAGAGCTTAGCATATTGCCTGGGCCAAATTAAACGTTGGTCATTAATGTTAAAGTATTATAATAAAATTCCAAATGATTAAATTTTTAACTTTCCCCCTAGGTATTTTGTTGGAGTTATCCACTATTTTTGCAAAAAAAGAAAAACCTTTATGGTCTTTCTTCTTATGTCTTTCTCTGTAAAAGTTTATTTCCTACTGCCCAGACATTTGCCTTAAGGCCTATAAATGAAAATAACAGATATTAAGTATTCCATATTTAAAAAAAAATATCAAATTTGGGGCCAGACTTAAGCCTACAGAGCTTAATGAGGGGTGTGGGAGGACCACCAGCCACCATCTGATCATGCCTTTCCCAGCCCATATCAAAAGATTGGAGACTAGAGAAGGGGTCTTCAGGGTCAGCCTTCAGGACGGGCTGCCTACATCTGCCTAAGGGCAAGTGAGGGGGATATTCAAGAGAAGCACTTGTGGAGTCTGAGGATACCTACTTAAAGGGGCTCAGCAGAGTTCTTGCAGGCCTTTTGAGGAAGACTGCACTCCCAAATCTGGTGGTACAGTATAATCTAGTTTCTCATGCATTAAGTCACTAACATGGGAGATATCTGGATTCCAGCCACTTGAAGCACATTGAAAGGAGCTTAGCAGCAAGTGAGGGTGGACTGGACCACAAATGGAGGACGCTGAGGTCGACTGGAAGAGGTTGAGCTGGGCCAGTCTCTCACACTGAGGAACCGTGCAGTGAGGCAGCCCTGCACAACTCAGTGACGGATGTATACATGCATCCCAGCATTTGGATGCACACCACATGAAGGTCTTGACTCGGGAACAGTGACACCAGGGAAAGAACTAAAGAACTAGAACTGCAGGGAATTAAGTAAAAGGGGATTTGCTTTTTATATTCATCCTTTCTTGCTGTCTCCTACCCATGTGAGAGATTAGACCTAACAGAAAAGGAAAGAAGAATTTTAGAAGTTGTCATGTTTCCGTCTATCCTCCGAGATATGAGATATGCTAGAGTTATAGAAGAGAAAGAGCAGACAGCATTTCTTTGCTCACTTTAGGTGCCTTACATCAGACATCTGTTCTGTATGAGAGGATGGTGACAGCTGGAATTTTTAACTGGACTGTTTTCTCTATCTCAATACACAATCAATGCCCAGAAGAGGTTTGCTTTCACCTGGTAGGGCGAGAGGTAATGCCCTTATCACTTTCGCTTCGGAGTTATATCAACTATCTAGCTCTGTGCCACAGTTTAGTTTGCAGGGGCTTTTGTTGTCTTGCCATTCTGCAGAAAATCATATTGGTGTACTATATTGATGGCATGTAGGCCTGTAGAGCAGAGGCCTTGATGCCTTGGAAGATACAAAAATGCTAGGGGGCAGGAGATACACCTTCCAAAATACAGAAATCTACAACTTTGATGAAATTTCTGAAGTTCTATTGGTCTGAGAATTTTCTGGAAATGTTTTCAAATTTGAAAGACAAGTTGCTAGACTTTTTGCTCTCCATCAATAAGAAAGAGGCAATTGAAGGGCTTCTTTGCATTTTGGAATCAATATGTACCACATATGACTCATTTACAAAAGCTGCCAGCTTTGTTGATATTTACAGCAAAAGAAGCTTCCCTAGCTGGTCGAAGCTACTATATAAGTAATTCTTTTATCTCAAAGTCACTATATAAGTAATTCTTTCAATTCTTACTAGGTGGTGGATCCAATCAGTAGTGGTCAAAGTGTCTGAAACAAATGGAGATGTTCATTGGAGTCTGTGGCAGATAGGAGAATCAAAGTGGAAATACCTAGGGTTTTGGAGGAAAGCCATGCTCTTTTCAGTAAGTAGTTATTCTTTCTGTGAAAAACAGATCTTGCCTTGTTAATAGACCCTACTAGAGATTGAGGTCTGACCAATGACATGAGGTAGCCAGACCACCCAAGCTGCTCAGCATGAACTATATATTATCTGAATCATAAATTTCAGAGATCCAGCAATACTCTTTCATCAATTGAAGTGGGATATCTGAGACTGGGCTTGAGTAGGTAGGGAAAACAAACTAAGATCCACGATCATGTGGAGTACTTGTTCAGTATGTTTATTAAGCCTATCAGCCCCCTTTTTCTCAATCTATATATTTATGACATCATTGTGGGTTCCATATGATCATTGGTTGAGAAAGAAAATATTTGAGCCTATTTTACAGACAGCTCTACGAAATATGCTGGCACTACTTACGTGCATTGCTGTGATATTCTCAGGCAGTGGTGGGTTTGAAATACAATTAAGGAGGGAGATTCTTTAGGAAACAGTTTGAATAATGTGCACCTTTATGTAATTTATCTGAAAGAGAAGATGCCTTGAGATAAAAATTAATATGTATATCCAGTCATAGGTAGTGGTGCATGATTTGGATAGATTGTCAGAGATTTGGAAGGAGTAAGACCAGAGGATTGGTGACAGGGAGGTTTGATGAAGACATATGTAGATGAAACTCTGGAAATTGGTTCATAATGTCTTTACCTATATCTATCTGTACCTGTATTTATATCTATCTCTGTATCTGTCTATATGTTTCCCATGTGAATGTTCATAAAAAGAACCTCCTTGAAGAGAAGGTTCTTAATAATATGGGCAACATGATTTACCCTGTGCCTATTTGCAGCTTTCTTTCCTAGCCAGTTTGATGTACTTTCTTAATGGGATCTTGAAAAAAGTTATGAATGATGAGGATAGTGGCTATGCTTGAAATCAACAAAATTGATTGCCCTTCACCATAGCTGCCTTGACTACTATATCACTGCGAGTGTCAGAGTTCACCTCTGAGTCCCTGATAAGATATCATGACCCAGGTGGCCCTTCTATCATTAACAGGACATGATATGTCTCTTTGGAATAGACACATATCGTGGATTTATATTTTTCTTCCTATTCTGACATGCTCTTCTAACATCAATAGGCTTACTTAATACTTTATACAGAATTATCACAGTCAAAATCACTTCTCATTAGGAACTCTATCTGGGTGAAAGAAAAAAGCCATGCTCTTTTCAGCAAGTAATTATTCACAGTGAATTAAGTAAGATGATAGGCTAATGCTGATGGTATTCACTAGTCTTACTATGTTGCCCGTTTATCAAGAACCATTAGATAGATATTGGAGACTCAGTTATAGCACCATCTGGGAGAGAACATCTTATATGTTTAAGGTACTGCTATACAGATTGTGTTTTGTTTACTAAATCAGTGACCAATATATATAGTTGTTTCATTAGAAGACAGAATACCCAGATCTGGATATAATGAGTAAAAGAAAGAGGAGTGCATTTCTCTATTATGCCTATTGATCAACTGGTAAATTTTTTTCTGACTATCCCTGTGACTCAGGATTTTATTAGTTCAGATATTTTTTACACAAGCAGGGGATTTTTCCATTAAACGTTACTACCGTGGTTCTAATAATTTGGAAGCTAAGACATTTTGAGCTTCCTTTGACACTGGTGAATAGATTGAAAAGGGGCAGAGCACTGGCCACAATGATTGATCCTGATTAACAAGGTTGAGATACGGTAGATTCTACACAACAGGGGTAAGGGAAGAATGGAAGTGGCATGTTCTGAACATGTCCCTGAAAATTCAGATGTTGGGAACTTAATCCCCAATGCAACAGTGTTGGAAGGTGGGGTCTTTTGGGAGGTATTTAGGTCATGAATGGATTAATATTATAAAAGGGGTTGGCAGAGGGAGTTTGCCCCTTTTTGTCCTTCTGCCTTCAGCCATGTGAGGACATAGTATTCCTCCCCTCCCAAGGGCACAGCATTCAAGGCACCATCTAGGAACTCTGAAATTTAACCCATGGGTTGTAGAATAAAAACACTAGACCAAATAAACATAGATGAGGAGTGGGCATCACCCAGGGACCCTAGACTTGACACTGGATATTTTTTGGTTATATGCTAGTTAGTTGTGTTAGAGGAGAAAAGTTGAGGAGGTGCAGTGTATAAATATGGAAAAAGAATATATATTGGTGTTGGGCATCGGAAAAGGTGGTTGTAGTAGACATTGACCTTTTTTTTCTGTTGTCCATATTTGACCCCACTTTCTGTGTTTGTGATTTTCATAAGTATAACTGAGAGTCAGAGCCAGTTTCTCACCACAAAAATCTGTAAATGCCAGATACTAGTGCTTTTGGCCTCCTTCAAACCTGGGCGTGACCGCATGACCTAGTCTCCACCAATTAGATGCTCAGCTCCAGACTTTGTTCTTTTTCTGGGTGGAGATTTGAAGAGCCAGGATTTGAATTCAGATTTTTATGGTTCCAAAATCATGGTGGCCTTTTAACTAGAGCATGTCACTGACAAATGTGAGTGAAGCAGCTCTACCAGCTACGCCACCTGGGGGCTTTGTGATCCTGGGCAAGTCACTTACCTTGTCAGAACTTCATCTCCTTGTCTGCAAATTGAGGATAATGAGTGTCCACTTCCACAGAGACCTTGCAAGGAATAAATGAGATAATGCACACAAAATACATTGAATGAGATAACGTGTAAGGCAAGGATTAAATAATTGGGAGCTTGGTCATGCAGAGCAGCAGAGATGATGGGAACAACTCTTTGGGAGCGAGGATGGCAGTAGCAAGCCTGATTCCCAGGGCGTCCTGGCAGTGACATCAGCCTCAAATGACCACACCAGCTCCATTGGTGGCTGTTTCCCATTGGACAAGTTCTGTGGCCTGATGAGGCACTACTCTTGTGTGTGCAACTCCAGCAGTTCTTCAGCCCTCGCAACGATTCTGTGAACTCCCCAGTAAGTCTTTTAGTAAATTTCTTGTGTGCTTATGTCTGCCAAGCCTCAGTTTTGTTGCTTGGAACCGGGAACCTTTGCTGTTCAATAGGCCTGGCTTTATTCCTTGTAGTCAAAAACACATGACTTTTAAAAATCAGGCAAATCTGGTTTGAATTTCACTGTGTCATTTACTAGTCCAAGTAACTTGCTCAAATTTCTTGAGCTGTTTGAGATTCTAGCTTCCTTATCCTTAAAAGGAAATAATAATACTTTCTAGAATAATCATAAAATTAGCTGAAATAATATGTATAAAAGGTACCTATCACTGAATCTAACCTCTACTAAGCATGCAAGATGGGTTAATTTCTTCTCCCAAAGCCAGTATGGATGTCTTTGTCTGTTTCATGATAGGAATTGGGCTACATAAACATTATGTAAATAACTATTGGCCCCAATATTGGGATGAGTCAAAGAATGTGGGGGAGGAAAACGCCTTTGAGAGGACATGCAAAATAATTGGAAAAGGGAATTTCTCTAGCCCTAGGCCTATCTTAACTGTGTAGAAGGAATGGGGATAACATAGAACGAAGTGCGTTATGTCTTCGATTGCCTTTTGCCTGCATTCGGTGGTAATTGAGTCTCCATTATTTGTAATTTTCTGCATTATTTGTGTCGAGCCCATTAGGCAACTGCATCATTAGTATCATATTCACAAGTGTTATCATGCAGCCACAGCCAACAGACACTTAATGGAAAAATCCACTTTGAATCATGTGGGTGTTTTCTTTTTCTCCTCCTTATTTCTTTCTTTTATCTTGCTGAGAACACACACACATACACACACACACACACACACACACCATAAACATATTATATATGCTAAGCTCTCCTATTTATGATAAAAGATCTAGTTACTAAGTGTAGCCAGGATAATAATCCAGTAAAGGCACATTAACTCACTTACTTTGGGGATTAGAAATATTTTATTTGCTATTTTATTGCTATTTTTAAAAGCATGACTTTAGAACAGTGGATTTTTAACTTCAATGTGAATAAAAAGCATCAGGATCTCTAAACATGCAGATTCCGTGGCCCACTTTAATGAGGTGGGCACTATTCTAGCTTCACTTCTACACCGTGAACAGTGAAACACAGGGAGGTTAATTGACTTGGCCACAGTCACTGGGAGAATTCAAACCCAGGTGTGTCTTGTCTGTACTCCATAATACTACCGCAAAAAAGCAGAGCACTGTGTCCTCTTTTAGGCAACTAAGGACAGGTTTACTGTTAGTATCTTTTTCTTAGTGCACTGACCCAGGTATATGACTTTATCGTTGTCTTTTTGATATAAATTAGATTTTTACCAATTTTCAATAGAGGATGACAATCTACATTCTTTCAGTTCTATTTCTTCTATCACTATACCTTTTCTTAATTGAATGAAAATAGATATCTAATAAATGTAGACCAAAGCAAACACTAGAAAGAGTAACCATTTAAAAGGACCTGCCTTATTTTCCCAAATCTGTTAAATCTTTCCATGGATTTAGGATTTAGGATTGAGAAATAGATCCTTTAGGACTATTAAAGGATAATGATTTTGGGAAATTAATGCACAGTAAAAATGTGTTTATAGTGCTTGGATTTTCTTAAACCTTCATCTGGAGAAAATTCATGATTCTTTTCCCTCTTCTCCCCAGCCCCTGCCTAACTTCCAAGTTTTTTATTACCATATGTCAAATGCATCCTATATACAATGAATTTATATACGCTATTCTATTTAATCCTTACAGTGACCTACAAGGTAGACTTTTTCTATTTTATAGATAGCAACAAGTAGCTTAGAGAGACTAACTTCTCTAATATCACACAGCTAATCATCAGCAGAGCTAGTTTATTATTATCTGACTCCAGTTCCATCTCACTCTAAAACCTGTGTCCTTAACTGCCAACACTATTTAACCGCCTGCCTGTCTATTTAACAGAATCATAAGTTTTTATGTTCTCAGGATAAACCAGTAATAAATTCAACAATAACAACAACAACACACTGAACAAACAGATTTTACTTTCTCTAGTCCAACGTTATGGAGTTACTCTAAGGATTAGAGATTTAAACTTCAGTAAAACGAGAAGCTTTATGACACAGTAACTATTCTCATGTCAATGACAAAATGGCAGTGAGCCGCATGCAGGTGACAGGAGCCCCATCACAGCACTCTGTTTGTGCAACCTTTATTAAATGGAGCCGTTGGCTACCACCTGTGGTTTTGTAGTCGTGCCTCCCACTGAGCACACATTTGATCTTCTGATTAATTAGGTGCACCTTGGCTAGCAGCCCATGAGCCAGCATCCATATTTCAAAGCTTAAACTGGGCTCCTCCTAAGATGAAAGCAGAATGTTTCAAAGAGTACCATAAATCCTCGTGTCATCTTTTGGAAAATGAATGACATTAGGAATATTAATTTATTGATAAAATAAAAAACATTATAAGGAAATGATGCACTTCAACATTTACTTCTGATTTATATTTTTATGACAAGTTTTTTTTTTTTATTGGAGTAAAGTGACAGAGATCTTTCTGAGGAGATCTTTAATTAGAACAGATTAATTCCATCCTTTCGGCATTAAGAAGAGAAGAAAATTGGCCTCCCAAAGATATTGTCTCAAAAATGCTTAAAAGTCTACCCACATTCTTTCATAGATGAAGACATTACATTCCTTTTTATTTTTTCTTAAATGGATTTAATATTCGATGGGACAAGTAACGTTTCTCTATTTAATTGGTGTTCTATCCAAGAGCAGTGTCATCCAAACTCCTTTTTTAAGAGATTCCAACTGTCTGAGTTGCCGGTTTATTTTCCCTTCCTTTGTCTTTCATCCAAACATGTGTCTTTCATCTCTGCAGTGAGCAACGAATAACCAGCCAAGCCTGTCCCCCCAACTCACCCCCTTTCTCTGTGCTAAGGTAAACTCAGTATGTCTCAGTATGTCGTGTTTCCTTTCTCTGCAGTGGCTAGAGTACTGCCGGCATTCAAGACACCAAGAAACTCATTTCCCGTCTTCAGCCATGTAATTAACAGCAAAGATGAATAGATAGAACCGGGATTCATGTGCGCAGGCTTGCTGGCTCTCTTTGTGTTTTATCTAGGATGGATGATCTATAGTTTTATTTTCCCGCTCATTTGTTTACCTTAATAGGGTGTCTTGATAAATGTATAGTAGCAACCAGACATTTGCTCATCAGCTCTGAAGTACAGATCATTCTTTGTTTAAACTAGTCTGTGTGAGACCATTAGATCCAATGGGGGTGAGCAGAAAAGATCCAGGATGAACATAATTTGAATTGTCCTTTCTGTGTCATCTCTTATCAGTGGTCTTTAATAAACCTATAGACTTTTTTACTTTAGAATTTTTGTTATTAGATTGGAAAAAACCTTGCTAATGTAAATGCATTCCTGTTATAAAAGGTGAAAAAGAATAAAAGCTTTTGTAAAGAGAAAGCTAACAATTCTCTCTACCTCCAATCTCCTTAAGTAAAAAGCCAATGCTAACTGTCAAGGATGTATGTTTGTATCCTAATTTCCATGGATACCTACATATATATAAAAATATTAAAAATATGTGTATATCCACATTTTAACATTTTTATAAAACTGAAATTATATGTGTTCCTCTACACATTCTTATAATATATATAATAATATGTGGTTTTTAAAAATTTAACAATATATCTATTCCAAAGTAGTCATGGAATAGCTCTATGTGCCAGGCAGTGTTTTAGGCACAGGGCATACGATGGTTAACAGGTTGGAAACTTCTGCCCTCACAAAGCTTACATGTTTGTCAATCACGGATATCCCTCAGGCCAGTGTACACAGAACCAGATCATTTAAAAAATGGTTTCATAATCTTGTAAATTTCCTTTCCTACTGACAGACATTTATGTGTTTTCTATTTTTATTAGTATTGCCAACAATGCTATATTAAGCATTCTCATATAGATTCTCTTATGTACAGTGCTTTCTTCTTTAATTCTGGAATTAAAATAGGATTTTCTGGGGAAAATAAAAATATTCTTTTCATTTTAATAAACAGTGTAAATAGGTTTCCAAAAGTTTGCCATATCCTCATGTGCAATATTTCCACTATCCACATATCCACTAAAAATATTGATGAGTGCTTGTTTCCTCTCATCCTGGGTATTGGCCTTCTTTTTCTCCTCACAAATTGCTATTTGTGAAAAAAGGAGTGCTATTTTGAGTATAATTTACGCTTTCCTAATTACTAGTGAGATGGAGCACTTTTTCATGTTTGTTAGCCATTTGCATATCCTCTAGACTCTGGATAGATTTTTATTTTTCTCTCAGTTTCTTTCTTTTTTTCTTTACACATTAGAGATATTAACTCTGTATGTCTTCTATGTGTTGCAGATATTTTCCTCAGTTCATTTATATTTTCATTTTTTGGCACATTTTTCCAAATGAAATTTCTGGAAATCTCTGCCCAGGCTGGAGTGCAGTGGTGCCATCACAGCTCACTGTAACCTCGAAATCCTGGGCTCTAGCGATCCTCTCATTTCAGCTTCCCAAGTAGCTGGGACTATAGGCGTGTGCCACCATGCCCAGCTAATTTTTAAAATTTATTTATTTATTTTTTTAGAGACAGGGTCTCACTGTATTGCCCAGGCTGGTCTTGAACTCATAGCCTCAAGCGATCTTCTCACCTAGGCTTCCTGAGTTGCTGGAATACAGGTGTGAGCCACCACACTGGCTAAATTTTTTATATAGCTGAATACATTTAATTTTCTGTCTGTGACTTCTAGGTTTCCTGTCTCACTTAAGTTCTTCCCTACCCCAAGATTATTCAGATATCATCCTAAAGTTTCTTCTAATTTTTTTATTGTTTCATTTTTAGAATTAGATACTTACTGTATTAAGGTTTTGTTTATGAACATGATGTGGGGTAGGCTTTCAGCTTTGTTTTCTTCCAGACTGGCAGATAATTATGCCAATGCCAGCCATTACACACTCCCCCTAAAACTGAATTGCCACCTTGCCATATCAATTCCCATACACCTTGCCATATAAATGCCCATACACACTTAAATAAATATCTGTACCTCCTATTAGATTTCATGGTCCTTCTAGATTTCTCTAAGATCTGCAATACAATATAAGGAGAATAGTGAGCAATTGAGAGTCTAAAAGTGTAGTGGTGAATTTATTATCATTAGTTTCTCATTAATGAATGATTACTCAAATGCTATTCCTTCAGGACTGATAAATGATGATACAAATGCTATTACCTCACTTTCATCTGATGAAATTTCTGTATTAATATACATAGGTCATGTAAAAATCTCAGTTCTTTATACTTTGTTTCAAACATAATAAAATGTATTTGCATTTTCTCATATTATCATGCTATATTGCTTTATAATCAAGTTAGCATTATCCAGGGACATTAAAAATTATAATTTATTTGTTTCTAACATGCTTTGTAATTGATTAAATTGAAATTCAGTTTTTTTAAGCCTATTACACAATAAATATTATGTGAAAGCTGGATACTGAAAAGAATAAAAAGCTAGAAAAATCCCCCTCCCCTAACTCCCCTTGACAACATTGGCCAGCTCTGTATCTCAAAACCTTTAGCTCAGTATTTCTCAAACTGTGTGATGTGGAATACTGAATCCATAGGATGTAAGTTAGTTTCATATACAAAGGAGGTACTATGTCAAAAAGTTTGGCAAGTGTTAGATCAAATATTTTTAAATAGGGTTTTTATTGCAGGACTTCTCAGAGCCTTTAGTATACACTCATGGACTGTAGGGCATATCGCGTGCAATGTTTCCCAAGCTTATACAGAGCTTATGTTTCACAGAACATACCTGGGAATGCTGCTCATGCTTATTCTTGTTGGTCATCATGAACTTCCATTTTCCCCAAAAAGAAGTGAAAATATGAAAAAAAAAGAGAGAACACCACAGTCATCTGAATTAGATTAATTTAGCTTTGTATATGGGAAAAATTACTGGTAAAAAATTTTGCCATATTACTGGCTTTTTTTGTGATGTCTCCATCAAAAGCTTCATGTTTTCCTGGGCCTTATCATTATAGCCATTCTACTCTCATAGCTGTTACCAAATAGCCTTCTTAATGCCAGGCCTTTGATCGTTATGAACCTTGCTAAACTTTGAAAGAAATAAATCACCATCCTTCTAACACTGTACTCCCTTATGTTCCCTTGGGGGATCTTTCTAGACACATTATGAACATTGAGTGGTTATGGGAAAGAGTGCTTATTAAGGTTTATATTCTGCTGTTTGAAACCTATTTGTGTTGTAGTAAGGAAAACTTCTATGGGAATCTATACCTGAAGGGTTAGTTTTGTTTCTTTATTCCATAAATCAATATCATAATCAATTCTGTTATCTTTTGAACTATTTCTAACCTAATTCTATGCTACTGACAGTCAACTGGTTAAAAATCAGTGCTCTTCTCGTGGAGATAATCACTGGTTCAGCAATTCAGCACTTTTAATTTTTTCTCTAGAGAGACGGTGGAAAGAATGTTGAAATAATTAACTTGCCTCTTGTGTCTGTCTTCCATGATAGCAACAGCAAGTTCACAAGAAGGAGATGGGCTGAGTCTTTTCTCATCAAAAAGATATTAAGTATGTTGTAGTGTTGCTACGAAAATAACTATTGAGGTCTAGTAGACAAGTCAACTTTTTTCCCTTTTCCTTCTCTTCCCTCTTACTTCTTCCCCCACCCCACATGCCAATCTTCCTTTCTGCCTTGAACTATGCTATCCATTGATACAAAACTTTTCCTGCAACTTACACAGAGAAGCTGGGAGAGAGGGAGTGTGCAAAATTAGGGAAGCAGTAGGTTTTGGATACATAATTTATTTGAGACACAACTGCTGATCCTTTATTTTATTTTGCAGGAAAAACTGACAATGGTAAAATCATTATTGCATATCTATTTTCAATAGATTTATGTAGCAAGGGAAAGATTCCATATTATTTTCTTCTTATATGCTACTCAGAAAACAATTTGCCAGTTTTACTGGCAACATTTTATTGCTACCATTGAGAAACCCCTATATTGGTTCTAAATACTTTAGTTTTTTTTGTCCAGTGATATTGTCTGTCAGACTACTTTCCTCCCCTATTTTAGTTGGCTTTTTTATTTGCCCTTGTGAGAAATTTTTTAAACAAGGAAATCTATATTTATATATTTCTCTCTTTATATATGATATATATATTTCTATATACTTCAAGCACAATTTTCTCTATGATTTGTTTTCTTTTCTATCTTCAGGAATGGTAGAATACAGATATGATAGCATCCATGAATAAAAGGGATTCTTTATATTATCTTATTAATTCATGGTGATAGAACAGGAGTCAGGAAACTTGGGTTTTTAGTTCTGGCTCTGCTTGGTACATACTTATTTCTGTTCTTTGTGTAAAGTCATTGGCATTAATAATTTTTTGTCTATACATCTCATATGTTAAATGTGGGATGTTGAATATAAAAGAAAGGACTTTAAATATAAAAGTTTTAATAAGACACTAATACAAATCTTATATGCATTAATTAATTTATGGAATCATATTATTTATTCATTTCTTATTCATTCAAGTGAATTCAGCACCTAAAATGTGCCATTGTGCTACATACTATGGATATAATGATAAATAATGTGAACTCTTCTCTCAAGACAACACATAATCAGAATTCAATGAACAATCAACTTGTAACTGTTATGATTTTCCTTGATCTAATTTTGTGAGTTCGCCTAAATTTTAATAGTTTCCTAGTTTTCCAAGTCCATTTGTTTATTTTGCTTTTGATGCCATAAAGTCGAGATTGTATAATTTAAATAATGAGTTCAATATCCAGATACTGTTTGTATTTCTATGACTCTTCCATACTTTTCCATATCAACTTTATTATTTATTGAATACTACTCCTATTTTGCTTTAGTATCTTAGCTTGAACTTTTTTGTGTGTTTTAGATTCACTCTTTTATTTTCTTTGACAGAACCTTCATAGCTGTGGTTCACACAGTCTTGTTATTGCCTTTATTTTCTTCTTATCACAAATTATATATCTCATGTCTTTAGCTTTTGTTTTCAGTGGAGAATTTATTATTTATTTACACTCAATGCCAAATGTTTCCTTCAGGAAACAATTATACATTGTTTTTCTTTTTTGGTCAAGGTATGTGATAAATGTACCCTGTGGCATCCAGGGGTCACTGTTCTATGCCCTCATGGTCCTCTATGGGCTCTGCACAGCCTCGGGCCTGAGCTGCTGAATTGCCTGCTCCATTCCTTATGGTTTATCTCTAAGGAGTAACATCAGCAAGATGACACACTAAGAGATACCAGCATTCATCCTTGCACAAAAAAACAATAGTTAGACTGATATACACAAAGGAAAATAGCCCTAGGAGGTCTCAAGAATCCAGTTAAGAATGTACAGCAACACAGTGGGGCAAAAAACAAAGAACTGCACAGAAAGGTCTCTGGTAAGACTGGCACAGCCGAGATGTCTGTAGATGCCTAAGGACAAAGGAAAGTGGAAGCTATTAGTATCAGTCAGGTGGTGCGTACCACTGAGGGCCCCTGTGGCCTGTTGTACAGAGGGTCCTGGCAGCCTTTGCTGCTGAGGACCTCAATAATCCCTGCATCCCTGCAGCTCTTACAGCTGGGGCCCTCTTAGGGTTCTCTCTGTCTTTTTTTTTTTTTTTTTTTTTGAGACAGAGTCTAGCTCTGTCGCCCGGGCTAGAGTGCTGTGGCGTCAGCCTAGCTCACAGCAACCTCAAACTCCTGGGCTCAAGCGATCCTCCTGCCTCAGTCTTCTGAGTAGCTGGGACTACAGGCATGCACCACCAATGCCTGGCTAATTTTTTCTACATATATTTTTAGCTGTCCATATAATTTCTATTTTTAGTAGAGATGGGGTCTCGCTCTTGCTCAGGCTGGTCTCGAACTCCTGAGCTCAAACGATCCGCCCACCTCGGCCTCCCAGAGTGATAGATAGGATTATAGGAGTGAGCCACCACACCCGGCCTCTGTCTTTAAGAAGCAAATATATCTATAGTTTGCCCTCTGAGATCCAGTTTCCTTGGTGATACCTACCTCTTACCAGGGTGTCTGATAGAGAAATGATCTGCCTATTCATTTATCTACATGGCGATTCAGGTCTCCGTGGGATAGCCCTGTACAATATAGTAAGTCTGTACAAACAGAGTCGCACCATTGCAACCCAAGTTCAATGTCCTTATGAACTTACAGAGGAGAGTTTATGATCATCAAAATGACCTTCATACCTTTGGCATGTCTTATACCTGGCTCCTGGTACTTTGTGGGCCATTGTTAATTCAGTCTATCATTTTGTTATGTTATCTGTTCATATTGCTGTCATATTTTTTCTGACCATTTCCATATGAGTTGCTTCATTTTTCTTGCTTTGTGTTCTCTTGATATTTGTATTATTTTGAAAATTGTTGTGTTACTTGGGACTGAAACAGTAATATCTTTTTTCTCATTTAAATATCTCCATCCTTTCCATTTTGTTCTTGATTTTTTTTTCTTGGAATTTTATAGATATGAATTAAGAATGTAGAAATTCTTTCAATTAGATTGAGGTTACTGGTCTCACTCAATCTGCAAATTAATGCAGGGCATTAGTTTAACGCTCTTACGCCCTCTGCTGCAGAATGACATCCCGCCACTGTCGGATTGTTGAGTATCAAGATTAGAGCCTTCCTGTGATACAGCTATTGGGAGTTCAGAACTTGTCTGCCTGGAAATATGCCGCCATCGGTAGGTGGATAATTAATCTAATGGGAAGTAATGAAGTAGGGGATAAAGGTATAAGAGCCTCATGGCAGGAGCAATTTATGATGGGGAGAACTTTATAATAAGAACAGAACATACATTAGTAAATTTATCAAAGGGTCAGAATGGAAAATCTATTGAGTATGGTGTGTGCTCATTGACTTCATGCCCTCAAGGCAAATCAGGACTGAGAGGCTTATTGTGGCCTCATTTAGTTTATTAACTGTGGGCTTATTCTTCTTGGCTTTGCCCTTGTCGGGGTGTGTGCAAGTGTTTCTTTTTTTCTCTCATTTCTTCCCTCCTTCCTCTCCTTCCCCCTCCCTCCCTCCCTCCGTTCCTTTCTTCCTTTCTCCCTCCCTCCCTCTCTCCATTCCTCCTCCTTTCGTCCTCCCTCTTTTCCTTTCTTCCATCAATAACTATGGAGTGCTTTCTGTGTAACAGATTTTGAGTAAGACATTGGGAATGTAACTGAACAATAGAGACACAGTCCTTACACTCATTGGGTTTATGGTCTCTCAAGAGAGACAGATAAGATAAAAGGCAATTACTGGCGGGGACTGTGGACGCACAAGGGGAGGGAACTTCAGGTGGAAACGACGAGACTTTTTTCCCAGCTAAAATGTATTGGTAAATGATATAATCACTTTTTTTATTAATCACTTTTTAAAATTTAGTTCAATTTTTTCCGAGAAATGCCAGTGAACTTTCTAAATTACCAGGTAAATAATTAATAGAATCAAAGAACTGTGAAGTGACAGCTAGACAGTATAATCATGGCCTAGCATCACTACACTGGTGATTCGACATTACTAACTACCAACTAAAACGGTATCTTCTTTTAAGGCATCACTGGTTAGCTTTGTGTTATTGTATATAGTAGACTTGTATTTCTTTAAACAACTCTATAAGAATACTTTTACTAGGCTTTCCTGAGATTCGGTTTTTTTGGCAATTATAATTGAGGGACATTCCTCATATTAATACTTCCCAGTATGATTACTAGAGCAGTAGGAGGCTGGTGAATGTATCATACAGGTTTCTAGAAACTTGTTACCCCTGAATACTTATACCTAAGCAGGTGTGATGATGTCTAATAACAACAGCAGTAGTGATAGTAATAAATAGCTAACATGCCCGGAGTGCTAAGTCATAAGTGCTTTATGCAGACTCCTTACTTGCGTGTCACACTTATAAACACTATACTCTGCTGTCTTTTATTGCCACGGAACGCAGAACAGTTTTGAAGTGTTGAGAAAAAAAGTGCAGTCCTAGGAATTAGATTACTTAAGTTCTAATACCAACTCTCCATTAACAAGACTTTTGCCTTGGTTTACATAAATCAATGTGGGGGATTGGGTTGTATTGGCATTTCACAAAGTATGTCCTTAGATGTGTCCTATTAAAAAGAGATTATACTTAAATAAGCTTAAGAAATGCTGGAAAATATGTTCTCCTCTTGGAAAGTATTCCCAAAAGTCCTGCAGTGAAGACACCTAGCTTTAAGCTTTGTTTGATCCAGCTTTTCTTAACTTTTGACCAAGGGATGCCCTTTTGGAGAAGAATAAAAGGCATACCACATTTTAGCTCCCCTAGATAACTAGTGGTTTATGAAAACTACTTTGATAAACTTGTAACCACATAATCTTTGATGCCTCTTTCAACCTCAAAATTCCTATGGTTATCAATATTATCTTTTTTAATGTATTCTCGGATCTGTTTGTCTTGACCTCCAACATGGACACCAAACTGAGAGTTTGATGAACCCACATGTGTAATGCCAGGGGTGGAAAGTATATTTTATATTCACAAACACAGCCCGGTAGTATCAAATTTACACTTTGAGGCCCTTCCAACTGGTTTTCTGGCATGTATTACTTATGTTTCCCATCAAGCTAAAGTATAACTTGCCTTAACCATAGTTTATAAGAAGGTTTAATAACAATAATTTTCTGTTGAAGTTAACTGAATTATAGTTTTACTTGCAAATGGGTGTACCTTGTAATATCACTGAAGTCTTAGTGTTAATAACAGAAAGTAGTATTCACAATGTTTGTTTCACCATTCATGGAATTTTCTGAAAAGATCTGCCTCTAGCAGAAGAACAATTTCCTTACTTACTTTTCTTTTTTTCCTTTTTTGTTAGCTGCTTCAGAGCAAGTTTAAACCTTTAGCTTCAAAGTCTGTGAATGTTAACATAGGTGAACTTACTATTGTGTGTGTATTTGTGAAAATACACACAGGGAGGGCTTTCCTGATGTCATTTATGCAGCCACAGTCCAAGGCCATAAATGACACACAGAATTGCTTTTAGAGCAAGTACATCAAAGCCCCTTACAATACAGAAATTGAGGGACTTGAGAACCTATTCCAATTTCCACCCACAATCAAGAAATAAGAAATTAGACTTGGCAGAGTAGTTCTTCATGAGCATTTAAGGTGGTGAAATTGAACTTATGCAACTTATTATCCTCAAGTTTTACCCACAATCAGGAAGTAAGAAATTAGACTTGCTAAGTGAAAAGTTGTCTTCCTGCAAAATTGAACAAATGGGCTATTTGACCAAGTGCCACTGTAACATGATGAGTTAGCTAAGACCTTCAAAAATGAGATACTCTGTAGTATGAATGAGCTCGACTGGAAAAAGAAAGGAAGAAGAAATATTTTGTGCAGAAACCCTGCATGAGGTCCTTCTCTCCTAAAAGAATTTTTAATGGTTGTCGTCAGCTTTGAAAAGAGACTTAATGGGATATGTTGGCCTCTTTTATGGAATTTTCAGCTGGCACACTCTTCCAGCTTTCAGTCAAAAATTTAAGTGCTAGTGGCTTAAATTGAAATTCTTGACAGACACCTCACCAAGTGTCTTCTCCGTCTTTGTTAAAGACAAAGTACAGATCTTTAGCTGACCCAACAGTCCCTTCCCTTTCAGGAAGTGCTTTTCGTTCATTGCAGGTTTGCCTCGGTGATTATTATGCTCCCGGCCCTATGGAAGGTTGGTATATTAAATTGGTCTGAGAAAGATTAGTCGCTCATTAATGTAATCTAAAAGTAGGAAGGCACAGAAACATCCCATGAAAACCCATTCTCAAGGGGATTCTCTGGCATGCTAGTGCAATAATTGGAGCTTCATATTCTAGCTCCACCGTTTTCTAGGTGCATAATCTCAGGCCAATTACTTCCCTTTTCTTAGCTTCAGTTTTCTCACTTATAATATGGGGATTATGAAAATATCCCCGTGGCAGGGAGGTTGTCAGGATCAAAAGAGGCAGCATGTATGAAGCACTGGACATATTGTTGTCACATGTTAGGTATGATTATCAGTGGATGCAGAGATTCAAATGGTTTTCATCAAGCTTGTTAATTCAGGGAAGAATATCCAGCTGGTTCATCAGCAGGGCCTTTGTAGGCCCTTGAAAAAAAATGCCAAATTGTTTTCTCAAAGCTAAAGCCAATACGATTGTTGAAATTGCAGCAGTAGCAATTCTGTTCATGGTAATAATGTTACATTGCATCTAGGTTCTTAAATATATCCTTTAGTTTCTGGCTTATTATGGTTTAAGAACGTTGGGAAGAGGAAGAAGGATCAGCATGAGGTTGATGGTTGAGTGACAACTGTAATTTTCCATATAACAGAATCTTTGCTAATATAAAAGCTACCTTCTGGTTATGCAAAAGTTTAATGAAATATAGGCCCAAAGTGGTGTTTTCTATCCAACAAAGAACAAGTGCAGTCACAGATTTTAGCATGTTGAGTTATTCTTTCCAAAATCAACCACCTAAGGACCAAGGAACAAGACTTAAAACATAATTTCTATGCATTCTTTTTTGAGTGAACAAAACAGCTTGTATAGCTAAACTGGGTAGCTGCAGCGTAATTTGGTAATGTTTCTATTTGTTGAAGAAATGCCGAATATTTGCAGGAATGGCAAGAAGCAAAACATAGTCCTCATCTGTATGCAACATAGTCATAACATAAAATTATGAACTCAGAGATATGATTTCTGAAAAGATTGAATTAACATTGTGAAAATTAGAGCCCCCTCATTTGCATAAATCTGGGGAATGCCATTGCATGACAAAGCTGGCAATTTATTTGGCAGTAGTAAAGAGAGAAGTTGCACAGCGTTTCACAGCTCTTGCTCACTGGTGGAAGTTAGGAGTGGGAGTCTGCTCTTTGTAGAAGGGCCTGGGAATCGGCATAATTCAGATATCACTCCCAACTCAAAGCTCTTCTGAAATAAAAAGAGGCACCTTAGAACTGTTACTTGAAAAATGATGAAAAAGTTCTGACATGTAGCTGTTGGTGGTGAAAATTCCTGTGGGAGAAAAGAGTGTAATTATTTGATCAACACAAACCCTGGTAGACTTTTTAGCTAACTGTAGCTATCCCTACGTGACCTCTGATTTCTTGAGCTTTCATGAAGGAGAACCCAACCTGGAGGGAATCAAAGCTTTTACTTGGAAACCAGCAAACTGCTAACATGTTCCTGGGGTCATATGATCATTTCATATCCAGAAAGTCTTAGCTGGAAAAAAAAAATCACCTACATTCACAGAGCTAGAAGGCTGATCTCTCTTCTCAGATGGCTGATATGTTACACTCAAGACTAAGATCTTTCCTGTGTTACAGCTATTTTTTTTCTTAACTAATGCACATTAACTGCAAAGGGTGCAGGAGCGGAGGGGCAGTCATAAGTATGGAATGCAGAGGATTAAATGGCAGTTCCAACATTACATTGTGAGGATGGCATATGAATAAATGGCCCCAGGTAAAAGTATATCTTTACTTTTTTCAAATAGAATAGATAAACATATGGGAGGAAACTTCTCTAAACACTGTCCAGAAAGGTTCACTAAGCTCCATTTTGCTTACTGATACAAGGAGTACAGCTTTTCTCTGTAATGATTTCCCCAGTTAAAAGATGAATGGAATAAGAAAAATTTCAAATTGTCATATCGAATGTGACAAACGTGGTAGATTGGAGTGAGTCTGATGAATGCTTTCCTTGAACCTGTGAGGGAGCCTATATTAATAACTTCTTTGGAAAAATGTTGTATGGAAATGAAAAACTTCATGCCATTTGTTTAGTTAAGAGGCATATAGGAAGCAGCTAAATGTCAACTAAAACTGTTACATGTCAATTCAATGTCAATTGAGTGAAAACAGTTATCAATTAAGAGCCAATGTGATAAAGAGGAATAAACCTTGTATTAAGAATATCTGGGTTTTAGTCTTAATTCTACTACTGACTCTGTGAGGTTGGGAAAGTCACTTAACTTTCCTGGGACTGAGTTTTTTTCATCTGTAAAATAAAAGTGCTCAATTAGCTCATTTTGAAGGAGCCTTCCCAATCTAAAATCTCGTGTTTTTTACTGAGACAGATTATAATAACTTCTACTACTTAAGCAGTTTATACTTCAATATTCAATCCACAAAAATTAAAAAATTATAATAAATTAGCTTAAAAAGGCAAAATTAGGTAAATTATACGCAGTATAAATAAGCTTTCATAAGTTGGAAACTAATCTTGTATTACCCAGCTAGTGCCTCTGCCACCCATATGTTCATAAAAACACTGTGGTTGTTTTATTGTCCTCTCTGGCAGTGCCAATCATAGTTAGCACTAATTAATGAAATTCCAGGGTGCTGTTTGCCAGGAGGTTCATGCGATGGGTGAAGCAAACTACAGTGGCGAAGTTTCCATCATTTATATTACCGTGACAATATTGGCTCAAGTTTCAGAAACAGTAATTCCAGCTCCCAGTCCCCATGAGAACAAATGTAGGTTGATTTATGTTCAGAGCCTCTCTAGCATATTGTCAATGCTGAGATGGCTGCCAGAGCTCATCCTACAAAGTGCTGACATTTTCTGGGAATCCGTTTGCCTTTACACATATTCTCTCTAGTAGCTTCCATGTGCACACATTGTTGGTTTTTTAATTTTTAATTTTAAGGTCTAAGGCGTGGGTTACTGATATTAAAATTAATCTGACATGTTAACCCAGTTTATGCCAATACAACATTTTTTGGGCTCAAGTCATGCTCAGGAAAGACCATCAACTTCCTTTAACCCATGTTGGAGTTACCTTAAACAGGGTTCAAATTCAGTGGACTTTCCTTGAATCATGTTTCCTTTTTAGTAAACTCCCCACCTCCTCTCACTACACCCCATTTTTCTGGCTTTGTTATCCACCTACTTTTATCAGTTAGTGAACCTCGATATTCAGGTCCACTTTGCCTATCCTAACTCCCATTGTCATTGCCACTGAGTCTAGTTCTTTTGGGCTCTATGATTGCTTTCTGGTTTCAGTCATAGTCATAGATAGTCATAGACATAGATTACTTTAAAAAACAAATCTCTGGAGAAGGAAAAGAACCAAATATTCCAATTGATTATTATAGCAGAAGATAGACACACCACACCAGTATATAATGAAACATCTCTGTATGGGTTTAAGCAAACAGTTTGAATAGTATTCTCAATTGTGTTGTGGGAAATGAAAGGTTATCCTGTTGCAAATTTCTAGCACATTTTTTCCTTAGAAATAGACAACATATCAGTGCTCCTTGAAACAAATCATTGAGATAAACTATGGATTCAACATGATCAGTTTTATGTTCCATGTTTCTGAATGGGAAAACATTTTTTTCCATTATAAAAAAATTGAAATATGATTCAGGTAAAGTATAATTTTACCTGTACTGACTGATAGATTTTTATGAACTCACTCCCATCTTGATCAAAATATAGATTATTTCTCACCTGCTGGAAGGATCTCTCATCCCCTCTCATAGTCTGCAGACCCAGCCTGTTTTTGCAGAGGGATAACAGAAATAATGATTTTTTTTTAAATGAAGATGATTGACTATTTTAAAATTTTTATTTTCAATTTTTTCCTCCAGTTTTTGTCATTGTAGATTTGCTTTCTCTTTTAAAATCCTCTTTCAAATTTTCCCTCTGAAGGATGGGGTAGAAAACGGCCACTGAACACTGTGAGTTTTGTTGTCTATTATTTCCTGCCAGATGCATTTGTATGGCTGAATATTTCTTGTTGTCCCTTATTTGATTAACAGAGAGGTAGAAGATTTATCTTTTTATTTTTTTCAGGATTCCTGAAAGATTGCTTCTATGTATGAAAGGATAGAGTAATTTTACATTTGTCTGTCAGTGGAGATTTTTCTCATTCATGCACAGTTTATTTTTATTGTTCAGTTTCTGGAGAGGGGCCAAACTTTACAAAATTCCTTTGAATCTTCATTTTGTTGCAGTCAGCAACATTGCACTTGTAAGTTTTGCTCAGAAGCAGAAAAGAGGATGAAGTGAAAGAGCAGTCTAGTCGGCCTTCCCTATGCATGAGTTCTGCATCTGTGGATTCAACCAACTGCAGGTTGAAGATATTTGGAAAAAGCAAAACTTGAATTTGCCACATTGCCGCATACTACGTTGAATCTGTGTGACTGAAGTGATGTGTAGGCATTGTATCAAGTATTATAAATAATTCAGATGATTTAGAGCATATGAGAGGATGTGTGTAGGTTATATACAAACACTATGCCACTCTTTTATAAGGGACCCGAGCATTGTGGATTTTGGTATCTGTGGGCGTCCTGAAGCCAATCTCCCATGGATACTGAGGGACAACTGTGCTGTGTCAGTGGACCTTTGTAGAAGTGATTCAAGCATCTCCATAAGGGTCTACCAAGAATGAGATACGCTGATAGAAGAAGCAGCAGGTTTACAGAGGCCAGAACTGATGCTTATTTACTGCCAAAGTCAGATTTCCCTCCATCCTCAATGCAGACTCCTGGCTCCCCATATTATTTAATAAATCTCAGGCAGATTCAAACCCTGGTTGCCCCTACATATCACCAATAACCTTGGCAGTATTAATACTGAACGTTTATATCATAGTTTTATAGTTTATAAAATCCATCTCTTTTTTTTATCTCATTATTTATTATGACAGCCTTGTAAAGTAAGTACTATAAGCCTGTTATCCCTTTTTTATTGTTATGAAACTGAGATTTAAAGAGATGAAGAGTCTTTCCCAAAAAATATGTCTTCCTTAAGTAGTTTGGTTCCTTACAATCTGGCTCCACAGTTAGAATCCTAAGGGATTTCTAATTTTATTAATGACTGTGAAGTGTGTATTAGTTATATCCACATATTCAGGGAATAAGGGAAGGCATGCAAGGTGATGCACATGATCCTTCTATGGCTTGAAGTTCTAATAAAGTACTCATAAAATGGGACTTAGTAGGACAGCTCAATCCAGGACAGGTTCTCACCACCCATTCTTCATATGATTAGTCTTGAATTACTTCAGTCTGCAGTTTCAGAAATCACATTTCCATGTAGATATTACTTCAGGTTAGCTCTTATTGCACTCCGGCTAAGAGAATCTTTAAAACCATGAGCTTTTCAAATTGGATGCTATTAGGATTTAAGACTGTCAGAAGCCTAGATTAAAATAGCATTGGCTATAGTGGGTGACTGATATATATTTATCAAACGATTGAATGGTTCTAAGTATGGCTCATTGTTATTTATTATTATTCTATAGCAAGAATAAGAAAGAGATTTGTTAATTTTATAATGCCATTAACACAGCAGTGGAATTTATAGATTCACAATTTTATTCGAATATTATGGATATGATCAGTAATTGCAGCCCTTCTGAATTGTTCTGAAATTCTTGAAATAAACAAAGGCCTGTGTTGACAGCAAAAAATGAAAGTGTGATATTCCCTTTGTTAGTAGATCAGCAATATCAATAAATTATTAAAAATATTAGCAAAGAATGAATGGAAATTGTTATTCAAATCCTTTTTGCTTTCTCCATTTTATAGAAATGTCATAGTTGATCTTTTCTCTGAGCCACTGGGTCTTAAAAACTGTAGATGGCAATCCAACCACAAAAATGATAGGGCTTGCTAAATTTAGTAGTGGATTTTGCTTTTCCTACTGGCACAAAATTATGTTGCTCTAGGACAGCAGCATATCAGGAGAAAGAATCATAAAAACAAAAGCAAATTTCAAAGAAATAGAAAACAAGATAATTTTTTTGCAGCCTTTTCTTTATAAGTTCCACTACATGTAAGTTTACAAAATGCAATTTTGGGTTCATGAGTTAATCAAGAAATACTGTGAAGGCATTTCAAACTATGGATAGTAGAAAATCTTTGTTACCATGGAAACAAGATACTATACATGAGAACAGACCACATCATATGGAAGATTTAATTACAATGAAATGATAAATGAATAAAGGCAATTTTTATCCTATTTGTAGCTAAGGTCCATTAGAAGTCCAGTTTCCAAGGAAACCCGTATTTAAAAACAGTAACAAGAAAAATTATGGAATAAGATAAACTGCATTTGAAAAAGATTTTGAAAAGGTAAAAGCAGCCCCACCAATTAAGAATATTTCTAATTTTAAAAGAATCACACTGGAATGAACTTAGATTTCTTTTGAGAATCATGAGCTATCCATAATAAACAATAACATGCAATTTCTACACAGAATAATAAAATATTTGTTTGAAAAGTGTTCAAGAATCTATTTTTTTAGAATACAATTGGAATGGCATATTTAGACATGTTTTTATTTTGAAGTGAGTTTTGCTATGATTTAACAGATCAAAGCATGGCCAGAAAACACAGCATGGTGGTGTCAGTGGATCATTTTGATTCCAAATGTTGTGTCCTATTACCAAATTTGCTGCTGATTTATGCATGTATGTTTGGGCTGAGCCAACAAGAAACAGACCATCTGGAGGGCCCTTTTGATGTACGAATATGAGTACAAAATAGTCACTATCCAATGTAGTCTCATTAAGGAGTGGATTTAAGTCTGGGGTGCCCAGAGCATCCATAAAAGCATAGTATGTTTCAGCAGTAAGTGTATTAGTTGGGGCATTAGTGTGCTGGTGAGCATTTATTCTATGCATTGGTATTTTAAAGGAGCACAAAATTGCCTCCATCTCTCTCCCATGGTGGAATACACATAAAGCTGGAGCAGGTTGAGGGATGAGAGAAACAAATCTGGTGGGCTAATCTGCAGGGCTGTCATGTCAGGGAGCAGTTGTTTGACCAGAGCAGTAAGTTTCTGTACATTCTATGCTGCCATAATGACTTTAAACATTCACAATAGCAGTGTCTGTTGATTTGAACTCTTTAAAAAAATACAGTATGAAGGCCAGAGGCTTTGGAGTGAGACCAATATGGATTTGAATCCCAGCCCTACTATTTACTAGCTGCATGACGTCGGAAAACTTATTCAAACTCTTTTACTGCAGGTTCTTCATAAGGAATACTATCTACTGCTAGTTTGTATTAGTGTCAATATACATAAAGCAGGTTTTCTCAACCTTGGCACTATTGATATTTAGACCAGATAATTCTTCGTTGTGAAGGTTGCCCTGTGCATTGTAGGATGTTTAGCAGTTTCCCTGGCTTCTACCCATTGGATGCCTGTAACAACTCCCCCCAACCCGGCCACCAGTGGTGACAACCAATAACTGTCTCCAGACATGCTAACGTCTTCTGGGAATTGAGAAGCACTGATGTGAAGTGAGATGCGAAAAGCAGATGATAAATAAATGGCAGTTAGACATTATAAATTTTTGTGAGGATGTATATATATTGCATAGTGATTAAATCCAGGCTTAGCCATTTAATTTCTCTGATGACCCATGCCTTCCATGCCTTTTATTAGTTCTAAAAATTTCTCAGCCAACATCTTTTCAAATATTTACTGTCTGCTAAACTCCCAATGTTCTCCTTCCAGTATGCCAATTAAATGCATATTGGAACTTCCTTTTCTCTATTCCATGGCCCTTAGCCTCTCATCTCTTTTTCTCTGTATCTCCGTATGATATGTTCTGGATGATTCCTGCAGGGCTCTTTTTCATTTAGGAATTCTCTTTTAAGGGAAATTTTATGTTAATCTTCACTACTGAGGTTTTTAAAAAATTTTAAGGACTATAAATTTTATTTAAAACTTTTCATCTGTTTTCTGCATCTAACTTCTATACTACTTTCTTTTCTTTATGGTTTTGTTTCTTTTTCCCCCTCATTGGATATTATAAAATAACAATTATATTGTTTTAAAGTCTCTTTCAGATTTCTCTGATGTTGATAACCCCTCAGCCTCTGATGACTATCCATGATGTTGTATTTTCTTATGTCCTTTATAATTTTCATCAGCTCACTTTTGATGGAAGTATTTATTGTCGAGATTTCACATTTTCTTTCATTTATAGAGCTGACCCTATTAACAATTTCATGGTTATCTCTGAGGTAGACCTATGTGTTCACTCATTCTGGGCATGATTTTATGTTAGATCTTTAATGTCACTTTTTAGATCTCTATACAAGTAATGAAAGATTTTGGATATCACACCCAAGATATCGGGTAGGGAATATAATTTTTTGAAGTAGACTTTTTTTATACAAGGGTCAGAGTAGGTATCTTATTTTCGTGTTACATCATTAGTAGGTGCAACTTTGTCAAAGGGATTTTCTTATCTGACTTCTATTTGGAGACCCTAATTTTGGTTTCTTGTTTGAGTATTAATAACTTAGACACTGTCTTACTCTATTTTGTGTTTTTACAATAGAATACCAAAGACTGGGAAATTTATAATAAACAAAATTTATCTGGCTCATGGTTCAGGAGCATAGTGCCAGCATCTGGCAAGGGCCTTCGTGCCCTGTCATGTCATGGCAAAATGTGGAAGAGCAAGAGAGAGTAAGAGCAAGAGAACAACAGAGGACCAAATCTGCTTTTATAATAAACCTTCTCATGAAAACTTATTGCTGTGATAATGACATTAACCCATTTATGAGGGCAGAGCCTTCATGACCTGATCTCCATTTATTTGCCCCTACCTCTCAACATTGTTGCATTGGGGATTAAGTTTCCAACACATGAACTTTGGGAGACTCATTCAAATCATAGTAGACACCAATAGTTTCATTATACCCATCTGATTTCAATGCGTTGTTACAACTATGCATTCGCTTTTCATTTCTGGGACCCACAGAATTATATTTCTTGCTTTCAATCTTTACTATTGATTTTCAATAAAAACCTTTAGTTTTGACCTTTGGCCGAAGGATACAAAATTTTAGTAAGACAGGAGGAATAAGTTCAAGAGATCTATTATACATTATGGTAACTCTTATTAATAACTTTAAAATACTTGAAATAACTTAAAAATATTGGTCCTACTTGAAAATTGCCAAGATGCCATCTACTTGTGGTGAGAACACTTAAAAAATTTCTCTTTAAAAAATACAAACTAGGCCGGGCGCGGTGGCTCACGCCTGTAATCCTAGCACTCTGGGAGGCCGAGGCGGGTGGATCACTCGAGGTCAGGAGTTCGAGACCAGCCTGAGCGAGACCCCGTCTCTACTAAAAACAGAAATAAAAATTATCTGGGCAACTAAAAATATATATACAAAAAATTAGCCAGGCATGGTGGCACCTGCCTGTAGTCCCAGCTACTCGGGAGGCTGAGGCAGTAGGATTGCTTAAGCCCAGGAGTTTGAGGTTGCTGTGAGCTAGGCTGACGCCATGGCACTCACTCTAGCCCGGGCAAGAGAGCAAGACTCTGTCTCAAAAAAAATAAAAATAAAAAAAAATTAAAAAATACAAGCTAGTAGTAGATAGTATTCCTTATGAAGAACCTGCAGTAAAAGAGTTTGAATAAGTTTTCCAAGGCCATGCAGCTAGTAAATTGTAGGGCCGGAATTCAAATCTATATTGGTCTCCCACCAAAGCCTATGGCCTTCAAACTGTATTTTTTATTTTTATTTTTTTTATTTTTTTTTTTTTATTTTTATTTTTTTTTTTGAGACAGAGTCTCACTTTGTTACCCGGGCTAGAGTGAGTGCCGTGGCATCAGCCTAGCTCACAGCAACCTCAAACTCCTGGGCTTAAGCGATCCTACTGCCTCAGCCTCCCGAGTAGCTGGGACTACAGGCATGAGCCACCATGCCCGGCTAATTTTTTTGTATATATATTTTTAGTTGGCCAGATAATTTCTTTCTATTTTTAGTAGAGACGGGGTCTCACTCTTGCTCAGGCTGGTCTCGAACTCCTGACCTCGAGCGATCCACCCGCCTCGGCCTCCCAGAGCTAGGATTACAGGCGTGAGCCACCGCGCCCGGCCCAAACTGTATTTTTTAAAGACTACTTTTTTAAGCGTTCTCACCACAAGAAGTTAAGTGTTTGGGGTAATACATATGCAAATGGCTTTATTTAGCCATTTCATAATTTATACATATCAAAACATTATGCTATACACCACAAATATATATGATTTTGTCAACTGAATAAATAAATACAAAAATACATTTCCCCCCAAATCTAGCATTTTAATGTTTTTTAGGAGTATACGTATTGGTTTTCTATGTCAGCTCAGCCTACCATGTTGACTAGAAGTTCCCATTTAATTGTACTAAACTTCAGTTTTCTTATCTGTAACACCAGGATAAAGATGGTATCTACATTTTAGGGTTGTTGTGTGGATTAAATAAGATAATGAATGTAAAACATTTATTTACTGAACACATAGTAATTGCTCAGTGCATACTACTATCATGTAAATCAGCTGCTATACTTCCTGCCAAATTTCAGATACTCAATAATTTATCACTATAATCTATAATTATGGTTATTAGTATGGATCCTCATCTCAGATCCATTCATGATTGGGAACCATATCAAGAATAGAAAAGTCCCAGCAAATAGTGCCAGAACTATTCAAATATCTCTACAATCTGTGTTATAGTCATTTTGAGGATCACTGACATATATGCTTTGAGTAGGGTAGTGATTCTCAATTGGGGATGATTTTGCCTCCAAACGGACATTTGATGATGTCTGGTGACATTTTGATAGTCACAACTTGTGGGGCAGGAAGCTACTGGCATCTAGTGGGTAGAAGTTAGAGGTGCTGCTAAACATCCTATAATGCAAGGGGCAGCCTCTCACAACGAAGAATTCCCTAAAATTTCAATGGTGCTGAGGTTGAGAAACCATGAACTTGGTTATTAAACCTCTTCATGGTTCAACTTCAATTTATTCTTAAACTATTTGTCTCAGAAACAGTATTGTGAATTGTACTGTTCACTGAATTAATAATAGGATATTCGGCCGGGCGCAGTGGCTCACGCCTGTAATCCTAGCACTCTGGGAGGCCAAGGTGGGCAGATTGTTTGAGCTCAGGAGTTCAAGACCAGCCTGAGCAAGAGCGAGATCCCGTCTCTACTAAAAATAGAAAGAAACTATATGGACAGCTAAAAATATATATAGAAAAAATTAGCCGGGCATGGTGGCACATGCCTGTAGTCCCAGCTACTCGGGAGGTTGAGGCAGAAGGATCGCTTGAGTCCAGGAGTTTGAGGTTGCTGTGAGCTAGGATGATGTCACGGCACTCACTCTAGCCCGGGCAACAGAGTGAGACTCTGTCTCAAAAAAAAATAAAAATAAAAAAAAAATAATAATAATAATAGGATACTGGTTGTAAGTTGGTGACCAGGGACATCACTCTGATTCAGGGAGAATCTTTCCCTAACGCAGGATTTCTTTGGCCGTACAGGGTGATGAGCAACTACCAAATTTACATATCTATATGGCAAAAAATAAAATGTTAACAAAAACAATACAACAATATCAATAATGCAATAACAACAACTCACACACAGAGACCTACACATATACATAAACACATAGTCACACACACAAAAGCCAATGAAGTTGGGTTGAAGCTTTCAGAGATGCCTGAAGTAGATGGCATCTAACATTTGTACTGCTAAAATTTCTGGATTTGTTACGAATATAAAACTGAGCATCTCCAGGAATCCATATCTCTTCCCTAACTCTCTGAAGCCTCTGTTTTAAAAGTCTTTTTTACTGAATTTTAATTTTCTATTTCTGTGTCTGTTTCATTTTATAGACATCTTTGAGGGCAGATATCTTGTCTTATTTATTTATGGAGCTTGATACATAGAAGACATTCAGTAAATGTTTGAACTGAAGATTGAATAGGTGAATGACTAACACCTGCAGAAGTTTATCAATATTTATAGTTATATTTAAGGACATACACCCCAACTAAGCTAGGCATCAGAGAATGCAATGAGTAGCTACAAAGTGAAAGAGAAAATGTAAGGACAAATGGAAGCCCAGCCTCAAACAATATGACAGAGTTGTGCAGTACTGGAAAACACTGTCAGCAAACTAAAAAGCTTGATGTACAGCAATCTGAAATGAAATTTGAACAAAGACTGAAGTAATTCCTGTTGTCTCAGAATCAGACAAACATTACTAGTCTCTGCAAATAGCAATGGCAGCCACAAAGCCAAGAACACACTTGGCTTATGTATGTGCTGGTGGTGTCTTAGGTTTATGATTATGTGAGCCAAAAATCCAGGCTTTTCTCAGGCAGAGATTAACACAGCATCCAGCATATAGTTTCTATAAAATGGATATATTCAAATAACAGTATCAAATCTCAAATGAACAAATCATCTATTGCCACTACTTGTATGCTTAATTTAGGAAAAGCTGTAATGCCAACCCAGATCTAGAGAAATATACATTGTAGGGGAAACATTTTTTTTATCTGTTTTCAATCTTTTTCAATGATTTCTAAAATTCTGATATTTTATCTCTTTAATGACAACCATTTAATATATTTTCACTTAAGATGCTGCCATACTGTCATCGAGAAATCTTTTCTTCACTTGATAGAGGAGGAAACTGAACCTTTGAAAGATGAACCAACTTACCCAGGACTTCACAACGGGAAAGCAACTGAACAGAGATTTGAAGCCAGGTCTTTCTGGCTCTGTGTCTTGACATTGCATCCTCATGGCCAGTATATAGCAAATTTTCAGTCATTTGACAAACTTTCCTATATGCAGACATTGTATTTTTTATTTTTAGTTATTCTCCGTAAAACATGTTTGAATACAAAAGTTTCCATTTTAATAAGAGAATAATTCAGAAATCTCTTTATGATATATAGAATACTGCCCTATGTACTACATAGTGTGGAAGATAATGGTGACTTTCCTATGAAATAATTTTATTCCTTTCATGATGCTTAGACAAATATCAAGTTACTTCACTGGATAATCAACCTAAAAGTTCCTCTTTAAATTTTTTTTTTAATTTTAAAATTTCAAGTAAAATGTGGATATATTCTTGTAAAAGATTTGAATGACATAGAAAAAGCAAAGCCCTCCCCTAGTTTTAGTGCCACCCAGAGTCCTCAGCAACCATTGTACCTTCCTTCATTCTGTCTGTGATGCTGCAGCTGGGACTGCGACTCAGCCAAGGACACTTCCCAGACTGCTGTACCACGTGGCTTCCTGGAAGGTTTTACAGTAGGGGGAGGGGGAGAGGAGAAGGGACTTCCCAGTTTTTTCCATTCCTGTCAGCATTAGTCTCACCAGTGGCAATGTGCCCCAGTCTCCATGCTCTTTTGGCAACCACAGAACCCTCCTTAGGGAGTTCTCAGAAGTACAGCTGAAACAGATGGGGCTCCTCGCAAGGGCCGCGCACACCCCTCCTTTGTGCATCTCGACTGTGGTGACCCCGCCTCTCTCTCTTTGCTTTCCCAGGCCTAGGATGGTAGCTCCTTCCTGCAGTTACTATCTCTGGTTTCCCTCAGTGCTGCTTCTGTATTCTCTTATCCTTCTAATTCTTGTGTTAAATTTCCTCTGTTTGCAATCTAATAAATTATTTTCCTATTTTCCTGACTCAACTCTGACAGACCACCATGATCAGATTGGGCTGTAGATATTTTTCTTTCTATCTTATTCTCAATTTAATACTTTTTATCAATGATTATGTACATATAAAAAGAAAGTGAAAGGCGATACTATAAAAAAACAGTAAGAAGTACAAACCTAGCTGTGAAGGAGAGGACGATATCGCGGCTTCTGGAAGAAGATGCGTTTCCGGGTCAGGGCACTCCTTCTGGGAAGTAAGTGGGCAAGACTGTGAGTTAATCTTGGGGGAATGTCGGCGTGTCACGTGGGCTGTCAGCAGGGTTGTATTGATCCAGGTACTGGTCAATTAGCAGGAATATGGTCAGGGGTGTGGGCTGCTCTGCATTTTCTGATGCGAAGTTTACCTTCGCCAGCTTCCAGGTCTCAGAAAGATGCCAAAGCAGGACCTCTTTGAGGGTGCCATGAGTGTCCTCAGCTGGCCCAGGCAGGCAGAAGGGAATGGAGAAGAGGGCAGGAGCTTCACCAGCACATGGCCCATCAAGTCATCTTGCTAATGACCACACAGCACTCGGCAAGTTAAACTTTTGCATACACTCCTCACACCTGGTCCTGGTGCTCTCCAATGCAGCTGTTTTCCCCTGGCCTGCCTTCACCATTATCCTGAGATTGCCTGTGCTTCCCTCTTATGTTGAGCTTTCTGTTTCCCATGTCACATACTTCCTTTTTCTTGGGTTATCCTCGGTTTGGTAGGGCATCCTTTAGTAGCTTTCTGAGAAATGGTGCATGGGAAGTAAATAGTTTTCAGATCTTGGATATTCAGAAATAATTTAATTCTACTCTCACATTCGATTGAGAGTTTGCCTGTATATAGAACTGTAGAGTGGAAATAATTTTCCTTCATAATTTTGAAGACATTTCCCTACTATTTTTTAGTTTCCCATATTGCTGTGAGAGGTCTGAAGCCATTCTGATTTCTACCTTTTACATACAAGCTCTTTCTCCTCTCAGAAATCTTGTAGGATCTATCTTTTCTTTTCCTCCCATGTTCTGAAATTTCGTATATGCCCCAGTGTGAGTGTTTGTGTATATCATGGGCCCTTTTAGTTTGGAGACTCATGTCTTTAGTTCTGAGAAATGTTCTTGAATTATTTATTCAATGATTTCCTCCTCTCCATTTTTATCCAGTTTCCTTTTCTGGAACTCGTATTACAGTATACATATTCTCTAGTTTCTTAATATTTTATGTTCTATTTTCTACTTTTTTTCGCTTTATTTCTGTGAGATTTTTTCTGTCTTCTGAGTCATTCTTCTTTTTCTATCTCTGTTCTTGGCTATTTCTGAAGAAAGCATCAAATGTATAATTTTTGGTGCCTGCATAGCATTCTCAGCTTGCTGCTTGCTTCTGGAAAGTTGAGGGCCTTGAGGTCTTTATACATCACGAACAGGTTCGCTCATTTTTAGTGTAGGGTATGGCACTCTTGCCAATTCAGCTCTCATAAACGCTCGATTGGATTTTTTGGTATGAGATTCCATTTTACTCTGCATTACAAAAATTACATCCACAATTATTTTGAAGACCTGCCTGTCCCTCTAGACTCAATTATATAGGTCTGACATATCAGGTATTAGTGGTACCGTAGCCTTAAGTTGCATTGTCTTTGGACTTTGAGTATTGTTTTTAAGAGCTCTAAAGCCATTGTGATTCCTGATTCTTTGCATATGAGATTTCCTCTTTTTTCCTCTAGAAGTTTGTGAAATATCTTCGTCTCCCATGTTCTACAGATTTGCATTTCTAACTCTTTGCTGAGAATGACGATCAAAACAAACTTTTCTGTGGGACTTGTCTGGATGTTCTGCAAGCAGAGCCAATCAAAATCTTCCCTGGGGTGTATATATAGATTGTGGAGAGATATTGTCTTTTCAATGGGTTTTTGATATACAGTGCCACAGACATTAAATGGGCTTTTTGAGTTGCCCCTGGCCAACTTTTTTGGCTGCATTGAGGAAATCTGTGGGTCATTTTGTGATAACATAAAATTAGAATAATACACACAAAAAGTCAAGCCTGAGAGATAGGGCAGGTGAGAGAGAGAGCATAATATGTATCACCTGATCCAATTGTGTCTGAATCCAGCAACCTCTGAAGTCATCAAGTACATGAACTAATTCATTTCTCCACTTACTTAGACTATTTTTAGTTGTTTCCTGTCCTTTTAACCTGAGCATATACTCACAAACACACCACTCTTACTGAGGGTGCTTTGGCCACCAATCCCCATTACTTCATTCTTTTTTCTTGGGGCTCTGTTTCACTTCTTAGCTGCCTAATGATTTGGTGGTTAAATACAAAAGCACTGAAGCCAAACTACCTGAGTTTGAATCTTGGCTCCTCTGCTTATTAGCTGTTTAATCTTGGGCAAGTTAGTTAACCTCTTTAAGCTTATTTGTATGTCAGCAAAATGAAAGCGTTAATTGTCCTCACTTTTGGGGGGATTTTGTGAGGATTAAATGAGTTAATACATTTAAAGTGCTTAGAATAGGCCTGCCACCTGGTGCTTGTATAGGAGGTGTCAGCTATTTTAATATTGTGCTCTGAAAAAAAATCAAAATGTTTGTGTTTGCCTTTATTTTCTATTTAAAACTATTTTCTTTAGAGATGTAATGACTTTACCTTTTTGGTTTGCATTGATTATGACACCTGGCATGATCTCATGTTCATGTGAGCATTTCCCTGGCTTCCCTGTCTCTGTGCCACATTGCTCATGGGGACCTGTTGTTCCTAGCCTCATTTCTCTCTTGCTTGCCTTGATCCATTTCTTGGTGCACTTAACTTCTCTTTTGACCTTATTATTTTGTGTTTGCCTCAAGGCTCTCTGACTGTCCTTTTTCTCTTTTTGAGTATGATTTTTATTCTACTTCTTGTGTGCTATTTCACCTCACCACCCCTCTCACTAAAACCCTTAATGAGAAGAGCTCCTCCTAATAGCTTTACCTGAGCCCTATGGGCAGAGTCAGAGCAGCATTTAGTAAATATTTGTGATTAAGGTATTACTCTACGCATGCCAAAGAGTAATATTCTCAGCTCATAGGGAAGGGGAGTTAACTACAAACTGAGTGTGTGACCTAACACGGGTTTGTCAATCTTGTGCTTCTCAACTTTGGCTATTCTCTGCTTGCTGTCTTTCTCAACCAATAATTTTCCCTTGTGTCAAGTAATTTGGAAACATTTTTATATTAAAAAAACACATATATTCTTGACTGTGGCAAAATTTGCATAGTACTCACTTCAATTCTTTAGATCTTTAGGCCTATGGACTTACATTCCTTGGAGAGTATAAATGGTGGGACCTAAGTTGCTGTTCTCTGTCATTAAAGATACCTCCATGGAAACCTTTGAGAGGATGATAGAACAGTACATTTCCTTTGTCAGTGCTAGATGGGGTTAATGTTTACAACAGCAGAACTTAATACTAGCTACCATTTTGGAACACTTATTATATGTTCAAACCTCTGCTGCATACTTTATGATAACATATAATCTGATATTCACAAGTCTATTTTGTGTAAGAGGAAACTGAATCTTGAGAAGTTAAATAACTTGGTAAGGCCTCAAAACTATTCTGTTTTGGGACTTGGACTCAAATCCAGGTCTGTAAAGCTCTAATGTGCTTTTGACTACCACTGTGCACAGCCTATGCAGAATCATTCAGAATAACTTCATCCAAGATGAGAATTTTATGAACAATTAAAAAGAGCAGCTTCCATGAATACCAGCCAGCTTGAGGTCTTATAGGAACTGTGGGGTAAGAGGGGCAAGGGAGAAAAGGAAAGTAGAAGAACATATGTGTGTGTGTACGTATATGTATATATGCACATGTATATAAACACACACAAATTATATATTAGACATAAATAATACATATACTATAATATATATAATAACTTGCTTGAGGGGAATTGTAAACTATCCCCATATCTCAAAATTGTAGTTGTCATTGTACCTTCTGCCAATTTAGTTTTAAAACCAGCCAGCTTTTGTTCCAGGAAAGGATACCACGGGATCTGCTTTGTGCAGGTCATGATCTATTCAAGCCCCAAGCACACATTGGTGAGTGTAATGAATACCAACAACTTGATGGATAATTTGCCCTGAACATTATCCCCTAGGATTACACTTCTTCAACTAAAATCGTTCAAGAAGGTCAAATAGCCTGTTTTATTATACATTATTTACAATAGAAAATTCATTAAATCCTTTTCTTAAAAGCTCATTGACAGAGCTATTTACCATCATCATTTTCTCTCCCCTTTTCTTTTTTGCAAAGGTTGACTTGGAAACAACTTTATCTCATCTTGCTATGTTCTGAACCTTTGGTGTATATTCTCATTTATTTTGAAAGTGAACTATTTGGGCTGTTTGGCTTAAAGTAGTTCTCTTTAGGGTGCAATAGACAGCAAGAATATGGCCTAACGTTTTCTACTGATGCACTTGAACCTCATTGATCTGCATATACAAAGCTTAATGCAAACTTTTAAACACAGAAGCTCACCCAAACTTCTAATCTTAATATTGACTCTGTTTGTAGGTACTACTGCAGTTAGGCTGTTTCTCAAAGAATGTTCTATGGAACGTATGTTGCCATGGTGCCCATCAGTCTGTATAGAAGCAGTCTCAGATCAATCAATATTCACCTCATTTTTGCTGTTTCCATTGTTTTTTAACTGTCTGATTTTGTTTGTAGGTCCTGATTCCATTCTGGCAGGGCCTTAGTTCAAGATTGTCCTGGGAAGGCAGAGGAACGTACAGCGGGGTGAGAAATTTTCCTACCAATTATTTGAAATAGTTAAGGATAAAACTCAAACTATGATCAACATTCCAAAAGTGAATGAAATCAGAGTAGCTAGCTGCTGAGAGAGTTGATAATTATATCTAATGGACTGTAAGCAAAATTGTCAGTGTTCACTGCCTTTGATTTTGTTATTAACCTCCTTCCTCTTATTTAGAACCTGTGAATTTTAGTTGAGGGGTAAGGCAGGCTAGATCAGATGTGCTGACAAGGGCCAAAACTAAAGGACAGAGGGAGTAAGGGCTGCTCACAAAGCAATTTTTGGGGGGCCCTGCCTGCCCAGTTACTAACCAAGGAACACTCCTTTGACATTCCTTCTAGGGCACAGACATCTCTCCATTAAAACGTCTCCATTTAACCTCTGCCAGCAGCACACAGACTATCTTATCATAAGCAACATCAAGAAAAATCTATGAGATTTTAAAGGAAGAGGCACATTTATATTTATGGTTGCCTTCATTACTTACCAAATGGAAAAGAATGGTTGTGGCCAAGCCAACCACAGAATTTTAAAAAAATTACTTATATTTTGCTTGAATTATTGGAATAGCTGTTTGCTGTCTTTGTTATAGGTAGCATATGTCTCTTTAATCCAGTTCATTTAGATTACATTAAAATTCTCTGTCTTCCCATAAACAGTCCCAGCTTCAGAGTCTGCTGGCCAGTAATTGAAGCTGATCTGTTGTGATTAAAGGTCAGCCTAGGATAATCCTCAATGAGTTTAATTTGCATGTGGAAAATTAGTTATATATAAAGCTTATACCTACTTGAGATCTAATTTTTTCCTTTTATCCTTATCCAATAAGCACTGATTATGCCTCACCTTGGTTACGTGTTCCCTGGGACTTGTCTGTGAAATGACCATCACGTCCTTCCTGGTTCTGCTCGTCAGGATATCCCAGTGAATGGCAGGGTCTTCTCAGGTTTTGTTTTTAGGACCTTTGTCCCTGACCTCTTCTGTGTAATACCACAGCTCAGTGCCTGTAGATATTTAAATTGAAGCCTCTGGAAAGAGCTCCAATTTCTTACACTCACGCTCTGGGATGATTTTCATGGCCCCAGCTCTTTGTGTGACCTCTATGCCCTGATATTTTAAAGAGAGATTGGATGGCATGGTATTGGCTGTGATGATGAAGGTTACTAAAAATAACAAATAACTGACCCTTTAATAAGATTTAAAACAGGCTTATTGAGCTGTGAGGTTGTCAGCGGTAATGAGATTTTATTCTCATTTTCTCACATCTCTTTTAATTTACAGCAGAGTTGGAAAAAAATTGTTTTTAAGGGCCACCAAAAATATGATTCATGGCTTCTGCTCATGGATATCTTAAACTCATTAGAAAATTATGAAGATGCATAACGCCCAGGGTAAACTAAAGGCTCATAAAACATTTTGCTTAAGGTGAAATTGATTTCAAATGTGCTGGGGAAAGTGAATATTAGTTAGCCTTAGATTAATTCTCTTTAGCTTCAAGACTCTATTGTATGGGGGCAAGGTAGTTCTTTAAATTAAAGATGGCATAATTAAAAGTGCAATAAATTGAAAGAATTACTTTATTTGATATAATTTCTGTGCAGTCTGGTCTCACTGTCTGATTCTGTTATGGCACTGTCAATGAGTGGTGACGACTAGGTACTGATTCTCAACTATATTATTCTTCACTATAATCACCCTTTATTATAATACTTATCTGCAAGGGTACATCGATCAGAAAATGTCCATTAATTACACTGCTAATGGTCAGTAAGTGAGAGGATTATGCCAGAATGAATAGGAAACGAGCTGTGAGCACCTTTAGGGGTAGCCATTGTGACTACAGCAGTGGTACTGTGGGCCGTGCTGAATTGGTAGGTGAAGCTGCCAGCCTGGAGCCGGCAGGTAGCGTGCATTATTGACCTTTCGTTTATTTAAACTGCAGGAGCCTGAAGCCTAATATTAACCAGTGATACTTACAACATCTCTGGCATGGGGCATGTAGTCCCTTGATAATATAAAGAGATGGAGATGTTTCTACATGACATAGTTTGATTCTGCTTCAGGTTTTTGAATGTTTCTTATCTCCCTAAAGAAGAATAAAATTTGAAATATGAGTTGAAGGCTCTTTATATTTGAATGTAAAGTATGGCAAGAAATAATCATTTTCAGATAAGCTGCTTCCACAGACCTAGTAGGTTAGTGGGTGCATTTATTTAGTATACTTGTATATCGAATTTTTCCACTAATTCCCATATCCTTAAAATTCTGATAATGCATAATTACTTTTATTGTTATTCTCTCAGACATCTGAAGCAAGCAGTTTGGTCTTACAAAGGTAAGATTTTGCTCTTTAATGATTTTCAAGAGAATTTTTAAGGCTAACCATGACATTTTTTTTTTGCATTTTGATATGTTTTTATTATATAAGATGGAGTTATGCCTTCATAAGAGGGTCTATTGGAGGCCCTAAAGTGGCCCTGGGTGGGAGTGATTCTGTTCAAGTGTCTACAAGAAGGTGAGGAAGAGTGGTGAAGAGTGCAGGCTTTCAATCAAACTGACTCTACCAGTCCGGCTGTGTGATCTGCAATTAGTGACTCAACCTCTCTGAGCCGCAGTCTTTTCATCCGTAAATGAGGATAATAATAGTTTCCTTTCATGGGATCATTGGCTAAATTCTTTGATAAAGTTCTAGGAAAGGGTTTTGCTCAGTGCCTGGCACACAGAGAAGGCACACGTATTAGCTATGATGTCGCAGAGGATCCAAGGTGTCCTTTTTTAAATTTTAATTTAACCCTTCCATCAGTTGTTTGGAATAAGAAATCTCCAATTTTTTTTTTTTAATTTAGGAATCTCATTTACAGGTTCCATCTTCTGGGCATTGACAATTAGAATTTTTAATGGTATACTTAATTCCAACAGTGACCCGATCCAATAGCCTCTTCAGACAAGAAGCAGTCCCAAATATTCCCCCCACATCCCCGATTTTCCTAGAAATAAGCTAAGATAGCAAAAAACTCTTGTTGCCACAGACAGTTAAGGATGGTGTTTGTCTCTGATAATCCACAAATTTGGGTGGGGGGCACCAATCACAGACCTATTAATCTGTGGCACCAGGTAGGTCCTCCTGCTATTGAACTTTCTCAGCAGTAACTATGCAACAGGTTGAGAAGACAAAAGCTTTTTATGGATGAGATTTCTCATGACAAACCCTTCCAAGAGCTTGGCACATTCAGAACAAAAACCCTTTGGTCCCCAACCATTTTCAGACTGGCCAGCTGATGTGACCTGAAAATCACACCCCAGGGTGGCAGAGACCAAGAGAGAGCTCCCACTTGGTCACAAGTTAAGCTCTCAAGAACATAAAACAAGAGGGAACCTCCTCGAGTACCCCTCTTTATGACAGAACAACACAGAAAGACAAAGCAAAGGAAAAGAAGAAAAGAATCATAAAATATGACCACAAAGTACCAAAGAGTACACCGGAGTTGCTGTACCCCAAGACTAATCCTTTTCTCTCATTAATCAAAACTTTGCAGAGAAGACAAACCGTGATTTTTACCATCTCCTCAACAGAATTGCACAGAGAGAGAGGCTAGGAGCCTGATGGATAAGAAATTCTTACCGTTTTGCCAGCAGATCAAGCTCCTGGGTTCCCTTCACTGTGGCTTCCAGAAGAACAAAGTGTTTTTGGTGACTCTGCTCACAGCACCGTAACTGTGGAGGCCAAGGCCCTTGATCCCCTAAAGGTTTGCTGAAAAATCACTGACATGAGGCAGACTGATTAATAGAAAAAAAGGCATACAAATTTATTTAACATATATATATAAAATGCATGGGAGCCTTCAGAATGAAGACCCAAAGATATGGGGGAAATTTTCCATTTTTATACTAAGGTTCAACAGGTGTGGACAGCCATTTGAAACTATGATTGGACAAGGGTATGATCTAATGCTAACAGACTGAGTGAGGAAACCCAGGCAGGCCTGTCTAGATTCTTCTTGGCCTTTCTGAGCATGCATTCTTTCCTTCTAGGTGTGTGGCAGGAGCCTCTCTGGAATTGGCAGGGGTGTTTTTATGACCTATAAACAAGGTAGGTCAGATCATTTCTTTATGGTCAGTTTTTACACAGAATATATTTAGGTCTTATGGTTCAGGTTTCTATAGGGATTCTGGTTTTATGGCTAGCCTCAGCGAAGAATGGGACTGAGAGGCAGAAGGGCAATAGAGGGACAGAGAAAAACCTTTGCTTCTGAGACCTTCATTTTGGGGTAATGTTTTCTGAGCTCCAACATTACTAATATGCAGCTATGTCATATTTGAAGGTCATGAAGTCTTAATCTAGTAGTATTTAACCTTGACCCCATTGGTATTGAAATTATATTCCCATTTATTTAAAGCTATATTAGATAGCTATTTAGATAAATCACAAATTTCTCAAAATTAATCTTATCCTAGTGAAATGGGGTATATTTTTGGTATAGTTTTTCTTTTTCTTTTTTTTTGAGGCAGAGTCCCACTCTGTCACCCTGGCTAGAGTGCCGTGGCTTCAGCCTAGCTCACAGCAACTTCAAACTCCTGGGCTTGAGCAATCCTACTGCCTCAGCCTCCCAAGTAGTTGGGACTACAGGTATGCACCACCATGCCTGGCTAATTTTTTCTATATATATTTTTAGCTGTCCATATAATTTCTTTCTATTTTTAGTAGAGATGGGGTCTTGATGTTGCTCAGGCTGGTCTTAAACTCCTGAGCTCAAACAATCCGCCCGCCTCGGCCTCCCAGAGTGCTAGGATTACAGACGTGAGCCACCGCACCCAGCCTTGGTATAGTTTTTAAGCGCCATTGAGCTTGAAAGTTGGAGAAAAGGGAAATGAGATGATTTTGAACTTACCTTAATAGAGAAATGGGTAGTACAAAATCACATAATTAGAGAAAGAAGAAAATGGGATGGTTATGGACCATTCACTGGAGAAATGAGGGTATAAGTTGATTTTCATGTTTGAAATAAAAAAGGTAAAAAAAAAAGCAGAACAGAGAGGTGCAAATAGTCTTGAGAAAAAGTGTAATGATTGTTCCTCTTTATCCAAACTTACTGCTAACATAGGAGAATTAGAACATTTTTGGACTATTCTTGAGGTCAGTTAGAAGCAGCATCTGCCAGAAAGAAGCAGCATTATAAAATACATGAGGAGACAAATAAGATGCTGATATTCATAAATATCATTACTCTTCACTAGTCTCTTGATTGAAATGCAAGAAAAACTAAAAATAATCATGCTCTGCTGGTTAATTTTTTTTAAATAAATTCAGTTTTTCAACTCATGCCTTTGCATTTTCTGCCAAATGACTTTGATTTTACTGTATTTTTCAAGTTGTATGAATATACTGCTTGTTTTTGGCATTGAGAAGACAATGCTTTTGTCTCCTGTGGATGCCAAATGGAGGACAAATTAATATTCAACATACCTATTACTTGGAAATTAAAATACTATTACGTTTCTTCTGAATGATTTCTTTTATTACAAAGATATATTTAATAAGGCATTTAAAAATGAAGTGTTCCTTGAAATTTGGAAGTAATTTTATTATTTCCATAATTCTCTTGCCAAATTAATTAGATATTGTGGGCCAAATGTGTAGTTTAAAATCATCAGATTAATGCAAATGACATTTTGTACATAAAATCAAATAGGAGACTTTTAGAGATTTCTTAATTTAATCTGAAAGGCAATTGTGAAAATGGTTCTCTGTACCAAAATTAAAGATGTTATTTAAAATTAATTCTAAAGCTAAAGGACAAACATTACTTCAGATTAAATGCTAAAGGACAAAGATTAATGGTGAAAAATCTTTAATTAGTAGGAAGGAATTGAGTGGAAAATTATTAACTTGTCCCTTCATAAATCTTTAATACTAATTGATTAGTGCTTTATATTTAAAGATATAATCATCAGAGTGTAAATAATCAGTGTAACCTTTCTTAATAGTGGGCTAAAATATTCCACCAGACATTTGAAAGACACATCCTTCTGGAATAGTTGGACTATATTATTCCAAGAATATTGGAGCTGTTTTATTAGGAAAACCAAATTCTTGTGAATTTTTGGAAATATTTCCTTAACTTTGAATCTGTTGCCTTCTTTTTCTCCCACAAACATTAGACTAGCTATTTCAGAAATACTAAATTTACTGCTATCATTAAAAAAAGTGATTTCTCAGACTGTCATTAGATTGTCATTTTAAAGCACCCTTAAGAATTTATTTTTAATCTTTTATCAACTACATTTCACAGAACTGTCAATACCTGTTCATGTGCATGCTGGTCAAAATGTGGGCATTTTTGAAACTAACTGCTTTATTAATAAACATAAACTGAATATGGTTTTTGCATCGCTAGTAGTGATGGAGAAGGCCAAATAGTAAGGACAAAATAAAAACTCAAATATATTTTTAGTAGCATGTATGGATTTTTGGAAATTTTATTTATTAGAAATTTTCTTGGGCGGAGGAGCATTGTCTGAGAGAAGTACTTTGATAAAAATATTTTGGTAAATGGTGAACCCCCCAGGGGATGCACAAGTAGTAAAGAGGAATAATTTGCATTGCTTCCTGAAGAGAGTGAGTGTGGGAGGATGCTAATAAGGAGTAAGCTGTCAGAATTCTTGTGTTGCACTGTGTGGCTGATCCTTGTGATCTCCCACAAATGCTTCCTGTCAGTGCATTTTTTTTTTTTTTTTTGGTGGAAGCTTGAGAAGGTGCTGAATTTTGCAACATCTGTTGATATAAGTAAGGTGAGACAGAGAAAGTATGCGCAAAAATAGAAGCCAAGGGCAGGTTCTGGACCCAGCGCTGAAATTCAAGATACATGAAATTAAACAAAGCCATTCTATCAGCACACTAATGGAAAACATCAACCTTTAGGTCTTTAGGAAGCACGAATGAGATTGAGGAAGAAAGCTTTCTTTAGTCAGCTTGGCTGCCATGACAAATACCATAGAGTGGGCGGCTTAAGCAAAAGAATTTTATTTCTCACAGTTCTGGAAGCTGGGAAATCCAAGATCGGGGTACCAGCTGATTCAGTTCTTGCTGAGGACTTTCTTGTACAGGGCAATCTTCACAGTGTATCCTCACATGGCTTAGAGACAGATCATTTCTCTTGTGTTTCATCTTATAAGGGCACTAATTCCATTCATGAGAGTTCTACCTTCATGACCTGAGATAAGGAAAGAACATTCTCATTGAATTTAGCAACATGGATTTGGCATCCATGGAGGTCCTTGGAGGCTTGCCTAGAACAGTTCTTGTAGAACGAGAGGAAGAAACCAGTCAATAAAGGACTTCACAATCAACAGGAGGTGAGGAGGTGCAGAAGTGAGAAATGCCGTGAAGACGATCCTTCCAGGGAATTTGACCATGGAGGGGAACAATGAAATGAGGCCATATTTAAACCAATCTATGGAGTCATGGAAACTTTTTAAATTAAATTATTTATTATACATTATTTGTTTATTTTAAAAATCATGGTAGCTATCATAGCATATTTGGAAATAATGACAATATTACAATAGAATGAAAAGATTGGTGATTCAGGAGATTGGGGGTTAAGTGATAAATAAAGGCTTTGAGCAGAAAAGAGGAAATTGACACAAAAGTACAATGGAATGGGTTGACCTTTTACAGGGAGAGAGACAACATGAGAGAGAGGAAGGGTCAAGTGCAATCTATTGTTAGGAGGAGGAATGTGTGTTTGATAGCTCCAATTTTCTAGTTCTAGTGAGAGGCCAGTTCACTAGGAGAGAGTTAGTGCGGAAGACAGAGGAAGAATTGTATGAGAAGGGCAAAAAAAAAAAAAAAAAAAGTGGGCAGTATCAAATGCCAATTGGCAAAGTGAAACCAGTTAGCTCAGGTGTAAATTTTTTTCCCAACAACTGCTAGAACGGACTTTATGAATGTCGTTAGGAATATGTTCCAAGATCTTAGGTAGTGTGTACAGCAAATTCTGGAGAGAGGATAGACCTCAAATTCTGGGTTCAGATTCTGCCTTTCCCTCTTCCTAGCTGTGTGATCTTGGCAAGTAATTTTACTACTCTGGCCATCAATGTTCTTCACTGTAACATGTATGTTGGCATATAACAAAAATTAAATGTCAGTGTATGTCCTTAGCAGAAATAAAATAAAATCCTTAAATGGTTGCAATAGCTGTTGCAATTATACATGGATATTTCCCTTATATAAGCCTCCATCAGTAAGAGAGCTTTGTTTGTTTGTTTGGACCTTTGATCATATTCTTTATCTGAGGGTATTTTTTTTTGTTCTTGATTTAGATCAAACTATCTGTGAGGTTTGGCACCCAAACTACATGCATTCTTCTGAATCTCTTTATGTCTCCACATCTCACCCTCAGTAGCTCCAGAGGATTGCCCTGATTTAAGGGGATAAAAGGCAAAACAAATCCCATATTTGATTGCAATTAATTAAGAAGGAATTTCTGAAGAGATGAGTGATGAGCAGAATTTTGAAGAGAAGCAAGATATTGATGAAAAGAGCAAGACACGAATTTGTAGGTCAGTGGGTGGTGGGGGGTTTGCATGAGGAAAGACATGGAGATGAAAATGAGCAAATTGCATATGGGAGGTGGCAGGCAGATATTGCTGGTGGGAGTGAAGAGGCTGCGGTGAGAGGTAATGAGAAATGAAGGTGGGATGGGATCCTGGGTTGTGTCATATTAGTGGAAAGCCCTGAAGGCCAGACAAGGCTTGGGATATGCATAATAAGTGACATGGAAACCCCGGAGATGGCTGAGCTGACAAGACACCTGAAGAAAATGAAGTTAGAGGAAAATCATTAGAGCATCAGTGAGTAGGTGGGATCTGATGAGAACAGACTGGAGATAGAGATCTGAGCTGCTGGGGACCCCGGAATGGGTGGCTAGGGGAGAAGAGGGAAATGGCTAGATTAACATAATATAGTTCAGTGTTTGTGGGAAATCATTCAAAGAGCTAAGAGAGCAATAGGAAACAACTCAAACTTAACTGAGGGAACTTGGACATCACAGTGATGTGGTGTTTTGAAGGGAGGTGGGGTAGGGAGTAATAAGAGTAGAAATCGTTTTAATAGGGCGAAGTCTAATAAGACCATTGTATTTGTATGTTAAATTTATATTTTAATTACACTAATGAAAAACTAGAACTGGGTAATACATTACTGCCTCAAAGAAAGAAAATAATAGAAAGAAGGAATATTTGGGGCACTCTTCAGAAATAGTAATCTTGATCAATCTCAGGCCACATAATGTTTTTGTGTGATGTTGTCTATGGGTGTAAAACAGTGTGCCAAAGAAAGAGAGAGTGAATGTGATTCCTTGGCCCCTGTGTCCATGTGTTTAACTCTCAGTCTTTGCTCTGCAGTGTCACCCTGTATGCCAGCATTTCAGGATTGGGAATATGCAATTTTTTTTTTTTTTTTGAGACAGAATCTCACTCTGTCGCTCTGGGTAGAGTGCAGTGGCATCATTGTGGCTCACAGCAACCTCCAACTCCCGAGCTGAAGTGATCCTCCTGCCTCAGCCTCCTGGGTAGCTGAGACTACAAGCACCCACCACCATGCCCAACTAATTTTTCTATTTTTAGTAGAGATGAGTGTCTTGCTTTTGCTCAGGCTGGTCTCGAACTCCTAAGCTCAAGCAATCGGTGGATTGGGAATAGAGTTTGCCATGAAAATTGATACTTCGTGAGACACCTCAGAGGTTCCAACAGCCAGCCTCTCTGCAGCTTGGGAATACAAGGTGAAGTAGGATTTTCCCAAGAGCTGGAATGTATTGAGGAATTATCTTAGGTGCCCTGGATCATGAGGTGCCATGGGACCAGAGTCTCTAATGACTGACATGTGATGAGTGCCTAGCTGCTGGCACTTTGCCCCGTCCTTTGCACGGGGTTGTATTGCATAGGTTGTATTGCACAGCCCTGAAACATGGCTGCCTTTGCAATCCATGCAAATAGTGCCCTTAGTGTTGGAGGTGAAATCTTTTTCTTATAAAAAGCTCCTGTGAATATCTTAGTTTGAAATGACTTTCTCAGTGAATAAGGAGAGGAAAGAGAGTGCACTTTCAAGTTTGATCAGATCACAGAATTACTGTTATCTTTAACACCTTTAAGGTACCTTTAACTGTGAAGTAAAGTGTAAATTAGCAGGAAAACATGTTTGGTTTCCTGACTAAGATGGGGAGATTTCAACAGTTGATATCCAGCTGGATTTCAGTTTTGGCTTGTAAGTGTTTTGTGTTTTTAATAGTGCTGACAAAACTTTTAAAAAATGAGGAATACATGGTGACTATAAAATGCAAGTTTCTGTCTTAAAGAATGTTGTCTGATTGATTTCTTATGGAATATACATACCCCGTTTTAATATATGATTTACTAAATAGTATGCATCTATGTATCTTTTGCATATTATAGAGATACATACATATCTCTACAATGTCTGCATCTTTTCTAAGTTTAATCTTTCCAGTTTAGTGGACTTTAATATTTTTACATGCTAACTTATTTTTAGTCAAAAAAATGGCAAATTGTGGTTATTTCATTCTTTTTTTTTTTTTTTTTTTTTTGAGACAAAGTCTTGCTCTGTTGCCCGGGCTAGAGTGAGTGCCGTGGCGTCAGCCTAGCTCACAGCAACCTCAAACTCCTGGGCTTAAGCGATCCTCCTGCCTCAGCCTCCCGAGTAGCTGGGACTACAGGCATGCGCCACCATGCCCGGCTAATTTTTTCTATATATATTTTTTAGTTGACCAGATAATTTCTTTCTATTTTTAGTAGAGACGGGGTCTTGCTCTTGCTGAGGTTGGTCTTGAACTCCTGACCTCAAGCAATCCACCCGCCTCGGCCTCCCAGAGTGCTAGGATTACAGGCATGAGCCACCGTGCCTGGCCAATTTCATTCTATTTTTAAAGTTACTTTCTTATGGCCTGAAGATTTAAATTAAATGTGGGTATTATGTTGGTGTTTAATTTATATGCTTGAGATTTCTATCACTAATGAAAATATTTTATTTTCTTTAGAAATAATTCTATACTTCATAATTTGTAGCTTAATAAAATAGTATATGTATTAGGCATAATGTGTGAAATGAAGGAGGTGATCTATTTTGAATTTGAATTTGTAAAGAATGCTTCTTTAAAAAGCTAAACTCAACAGCATAAAAATATTAATACATGCAGTTGAAGAAAAACTGGTTTAAAACTGAACAAGCCAAAGTATTTTAAAAATGAAATGTTTCATGTACTTGACCAGCTGTCTATAGAATTAGGCAGAGAGTGGGGTGTACGGCCAACGTGTGGGCAAAAGCTTTCACTTTCAACCACATTGAATCACCAGAAAGTGCATTACATCTTTTGTTCATTCAATGGCCACGTGGGCGGAAAAGTGTTTTTCAAATTACATTCCACAGTTTTCTGAAGCATCTTTGAATGTAGTAGCTCTTTGAAATTAAGTGTGATTTTGACAGACAGGTTTCTGCAAAGCAGGGTGAGAACTTCTTTGGCCATGAATGGAAATAGGCTTCTCTCCTTCAAATCACCTTATAAGGGTTTTCATGTTTGTGCTGAAAGGTCGGTAAGGACAGTTCCTCATTTACATGGTCTCTGAGCTTTGGTGGAGCCTCCTCATGGCCACCCAGTCTCTAGTCTTGACTATAGGTGGTTGTCACATCCCTTCCTCAGCACCAGCAGCTTTCACTCCTCTGGGAGGTTCCCTGAGACTCCCCATTGGAGAGAGCTCAGCTTCAACCCTTCATTGCCTGGCTCAGACAGTTTGCTTCAGCACACACATTCCCAATCCCAACTCTAAAATTTTTCTGGTGAGCTTTTAAAAAAGAATTTATCTCCTTCCCTAAATGTTGGGGAATATCCTAAATTAAGATTCTGGACTTGAAACCCTCACCTTTAGGAGCTGAAGTTAGTGGAACACTGGAAATAAGATGACCTGTTTTAGTAGAGTTGAATTTTTCCAAGGGTGGGGGTGAGGGTGGCTGGTGGTGAAGCTGGACAAGGAAGAGACACAAGAAGATTAGGAGAATGATGGAGCTGGGATTTGACATTATTGACTCATGATTTTGCTTCTGAATTATGGTCTCTAACTCTATTCTTAGATATTTCTTAGTTTGTGAGCAAGAATGGAAACATTTTAGACTTGTTCATTGAAAAGAAACCTAACGTCTGAGTTATTGTTTAAAGAGACTAGTTTCTTTCATTTTTGACAATTTTCAAAGTCTGCTCACCATGGCCAGACCAGTCCAGTGCTTCTTTCTTATAGCAGTTCCGTTTAACCGGTGGAGTAAGTGGATTGATTCCACCACCCTCCACCTTAGGCGTGGAAATTCACTGGGTCCTTTAAAATCAGGCACCAAAGCTGTTGCTCCTCCCAGACTAACATTAAAGGCCATAAATCCACATGTGAGGAATGACTGAACATTAATTCCCAGCCACTCTTCCTGGAGATTCTGCTTCATTTTCATGTCTTCTCACAATTTCCGCTCCTTTGACACAATAACTGATCTTGAAAAATTTGAGTGTAAGCCTTTTGAGGGAAGCAGCAATGTTCTGTGTATCTTCCTGAAGGTTGATGAACATAAGGGAAAAGGGTGGGGAAAAATTAGTCAGAGATAATTTAGGAATGCAAATCTCTGCTTTAACCTGTGTTCTTAGAAACTTTCTAGACCATTGGAATAGGAACTTAATATCCCTGGGTGGGGGTGTAAAAAAAGCACTAGAGTTTTTACCTATTATGGAAACTGGAAAAAGCAAGAATACCTAATTTATTATTATTTCAATAGATTTAGGGGGTACAAGTGTTTGTTACATGAATGAATTATATAGTGGTGATGTCAGAGCTTTTAGTGTATCTGTCACCAGAGTAGTAAGACTACCTGATTTTTGTATCAGAGCTTTTTAAATAGCAAGTGACAGAATGCTCAATGCAAAAGGATGTTAACGGAAATTTATTAGCTCATAAAACTGAAAAGTCTGGAATATGGTTTCTTTGGGCAACATAGGGCTCAAACGATTATCCCTGGGACAAGATGTTCTCTCTTCATTTCTTCACATAACCTTTTTGGCATTGGCTCTGTTCCTTGACAGTCTCCTCCTTTTTGGTGCAGCATCAGCCTCGTACTTTGTCAGATTAAGTACACCATCACTCAAGCTGAGGTTCTGAATCTAGCACTGCTTGGACATGTCTGACTCGATTTGAATCGTGTTTCTGACTGAACCAATCCCTGTCTCCAGGGGAAGGAGGTGATCTGTCTGATGGACCACACTGGGACCACCTGCACTCAAGAATCTGGAAGTGAACTCAGCTTCACAGCAACCGTGTGGTCTGTGATGAATGAAGAAAAGGTGAGTCCCCATATAAAGAGGGGAGTGCTGCCGGCAAAGTAGCATGAAAGGATTCTGGGGGATCAGAAGCAATAGTGGCCTCCTCTGTCCTACAGTACTCTCTCCTGAAAGTACGTTTAGGGAGAGACCTGATAATATCACAAGATCAAGGTACCTGAGTAATTATAATAAAGATCAGCTTCTATAGACTTCCTCTTCATTTGGAATATTTTTAAAAATTTAGTATACTACACTGCACAGCACAACTGTATGCTCGATTTACTGATGATAATGCAATTATTAGACATCATGTATATGATATACTTGGAACAACTGCGGGAAATGTGTGTTTATAACTCTCTTTACAACTAACATGAAAGGACCAACTGAGGTCATTTGCAACTTTTAAAATGCTTTGAGTGACTAGACATAGTCTTACATTAAAATTGCTAGCAAAATTTTGAGAAATGCACAAGGGACAACAAAAGGTAATAAAGGAAAGAAAGGGCAATTATAATAGATGCTGGCTGAGGTTAAATGATCCATTATGTATCTGTTTTGTGTTATCTCAACAATTCTGCTATTAAAAGTGTTTCTTATATCTAAAGAATATTATATTATTTCTTATTACAAGCCTATAGCCAAAAAAGGAAATCATAGATTCTGCTGACATCCTACTTATTCTTTAGATTTTACTACTTCAAATAAAAATCTGTCAGTGTTTCATTTTTTTTTTTCTTTCTCAGCTTCTCTGAGTACTGGATCAAGCTTTTATCTCCCCTGTGAATGAGATCTATTTTGTAAACAATTGGCATAGCGTTGTTGACAGCTCAGACAGGTTTTGGAGATTCAGGGGGAAGAAAGAACAGAAAATCACTGGCAAATTCTGGGTGGGTCCAAAAGTGTGAAATATATTTCACAGTGATGTTTTGGATTAAGTGTTGCTCTTTATCTGATCATCTTAAGCAGGATAACCATATACACATATGCACACATATGTTGTATTTCATGAAGAGGCATTAATATTTGAATATCAGGATATATACTGTCTATACAGTGCTGTCAGGTGGGGTATTTGGATAGAATTAAACTAATTCAGCCAAATGATCAATTTTATTTTTTCTCCCCTCAGAATCACTATGCGATCAAATGGAAGCAACTTAATTGGCTGGTTATTTTGGTGTCATCTAAGAACATCATGCTCTCTTTCATGACATAATTTGAGCTTGATAATTTCACCATCCAAAGAGCTGTGTCCCGGACTTACAATTTTATTTTATTTTTTGGTCAGGCGTAATTGGGCCAAAATTGAAATTTAATAAAAGTGATGGCAATAAAAGCCACAATGTTAAAATGGCCTTGTGGTATTGTGCAAGAGTACAAGGAAGATGAGAAAGCATTTCTGGGAAATACTCCAATGGGTATTAGAAAATGGCCACCTATTTTTTAAAATAAGAGAATAAACACCATCTTCTGCAAGTAAGACTATAGATAATATAAACAGCTGCTTGCTTCCTTTTCCCAAGTTGGCCTGGGAGAATCCATGTGCTCATCTAATACTTACTTGTTGAAGTAGGCTCAAAATCACTAACAAGCCTCTATAGCGTATCCACTATGTAAAACATATGTGTTAAGCCAGAATATTACAAAGTAGCAGAAAGATTTCTGTTCTTGAAAGGCTTAAAAGAAAGTTGAGGAAATAGGAAATATAGAAAAACATAAATATTAATTTGAAGTAGTATAAGTTAAGTACCTACTTAATAGTATAGATCAAAGGTCAACAAGTGTTTTTTTTAAAGGGCCACTTAGAAAATATTTTAGGCTTGTGGGCCATACGGTCTCTGTTGCAACTACCCAAGTCTTGTAGCACAAAAGCAGCTATGTAAATGAACGAATGTGCTGATGTTCCAATAAAACTTTATTTGTAGACATTGGAATTTGAAATTCAGATATTGTTCATGTGTCATAGCATATTAATCTTCATTTGTTTTTTTCCAACAATTTAAAAATGTAAAACCCGTTCTTAGCTTGCAGACCGTACAAAAACAGCAAAGGGTCAGATTTGGTCAGTGGGGTATAGTTTTTTGATATATAGGACAAATAATAAGTGTTTTGGTTTATAGGGGTATAAACATGTAAAATATTCATTGTTGATGTTTCTAATCTTAGAAGGAAGTTAAATATATAAAGCAATACATTTGATTTTAAGATAACTAGGTCTAGACTTCAATTTTTTTTTTTTTTGCAGTTAACTGATTGATTATTTAATTATTTCCAGTGGAAGCTTTCCCGGTTAGGGCTGAAGCTCAGATGTATTGTGTGTGACACTGGGAGACGGTTCGGTTTGGCTGCGCGTAAGGGTGGTGCATAAGACAGCAGTGAGAGAGAAAAGCAAAAGAGTGAATGGCACCCGGAGACTTGAATTCCCGGCTGAGTGGGCCATACTTCAGGAAAGAGGTGTCCTGCAGGTTACTGAGCAGGAGAATAATCTGATCAGAGTTGCACTCTTTGTGGTTTAATGTTTAGACCAGAAATAGGAAAAAAAAAAAAAGCGGGGTAAGGCAGCTAACGTGATCAAACTTCTCTTATATGTCAGACACTCCACAGAGGTAACGTTAAATCATTTCTCCGTTTAGTGGAACGAAGGGAAGGCCAGTGTGTAAAGTCTTGCAGGATAAGAAGAGAAGGGAAAGGTGCTAGAAAAATTCCACACTCTTTTGCTTCAGATTGAATGAATAAGGCAAAGGAAAGAATCAAAGCTATTTCAATGTTTCCTAGCCCAGGGGACTGAAAGGATGGTAACAGGGAGTCAGGAGTAGTGGGTTTTGGAAAGAAGCTTGAGTTCAGAAACATGCATACAGCCAAGCAAATTAATGCAGGCCAGCAGACTCGAGTTCCAAGAGACTGAGCTGAAAATTCATGGCTCTCTTAGTAAATGCTGTCTGGAGTTGATTCTAAGAACTGTTTCTGCATGGCTTCAATTAAGGACTCTTGTGCTTTACCACTTCACTGACCATAGTGGGTATAAGAGAGGCTGGTTACATTTTGTGGCTGGGTAAAAATGTTTGAATAGTTAAACAGTTTTAAGATGTTATGGAAAAATACATATATACACACACACACATAGACACTCACACTCATACACACACACAACCACAGAAATTGTCACACTGAATTTAGTAATTCCAGAAATTGGATGTATTACAAGTGGCAATTCTTTGAGTTCAGATTTAAATATGTCAAAATCCGTATGTTTAACACCTTTGTTTAACATATGTCTCAAACATATTCTGCTTTTTATTCCCCTAACATTTGGTTTGTGAATACTAAAATAATGAAGTTATGTGTCTGATTCATAGACGCCTCATTGTTTTAGTATGCTGACTTGTAGCATCTCTTCTTATTCCAAAAAAAAAATTCTTCAAAAGAACAGTTTTTGACTGATCCATGCCCTTCCCCTTAAGTTCCTTGTGTGATTAAATAGATGTTCTCACTGCTCTACCAGTCTTTTCTCTGAGTAGCCCAATTATTCTGTCAGCTTTGATTACTAATCTGCCAACATGTTCACATTTTCTAATTCAGAGAATTAGTCACAATCGCTTGCGATGCCCGACTTCAGTGATTTGCTTTATGGGCGTCCGTGAATGCTGAGGAAGACTGGCTTGAAGTCACAGTCCCTGGTATTTTCATATTTTCAAAGTACTGAAGAGCTCACACGACTCTCCTGAGGAGGCAGAGTGCACGTAGAATTAAGAAGGAGTCGTAGCCCTGGCTCCAGTTAGTGTAAAATCAAGAGGTTTTTCTTACCTCTCTTCGTTCTCTCCTTTTTGCTCCCTTCCTTCTTTCTGTACTTTCTTTCTTCTCTTTCTTTCCCACTGAAGTGCTCATTGCAGCCAGGCTTAAAAGGGGAAAACAGAAGCCGCTTTCAATCTCCCAAGTAGGAAGAGTTTTAACGCAGGAAGATAGAGGTTTCGCAACTGCTGGATGGGCTGAGGAAAGGGCAGTCTGGGAAGGACTGCCCCTGGTGTCCACACCAACGTAGAAGATTCTCCAGCATTTGCCTGGAATCCCCACAGTACCACCCCCGCCCCGCCCCCCCCAAGAATAATGGCTTCTCCTTCTTAATTTGTGCTACAGTTTGGCAATTTGACCCCCAATTTGAGGTGGGGCCTGATGGGAGGCGTTTGAGTCATGGGGGCGGATCCCTCATGAATGGCTTGGTGCCCTCCCCACGTGTGAGTGAGTGAGTTCTCACTCTATTAGTTCCCCTGAGAGCTAGTTGTTAAAAAAAAAAAAAGCCTGACACCTCCTTCCTCTCTCTTGCTTCTGCTCTTGCCATGTGACCTTTGCAGGCCACCTCCCTTTCACCTTCAGCCCTGAGTCAAAGCAGAGTGAGGCCCTCAACAGAAGCTGAGCAGGTGCTGGTGCCATGATGCTTCTTGTACAGCCTGCAGAACCATGTGCCAAATAGGGCTCTTCTCTTTATAAATTACCCAGTCTTTGGTATTCTTTTAGAGCAACACAAATGGTCTAAGACAGTTTGCCAAGACATGCAGGTGCCTCTCACTGGCAGACGCTAGCCCGGAACAACATGGGGACAGGAATCCTGGAAAGTATAGCTCCAGTCTCCTCCCCTGCAATGCAGGAGATTATATAAATGGGAATGACAATGACATTGAATTGACAACACTGACACATTTGCTGAACTTCTATCAAGCCAAACAAAGATAAATGTGGTGATTTCTAGCCTCAAGATGCTGACAGTCTGGTTAAATTGACCATATGTTAGTTTTCTAAGATGGTAAATTTTACTGAGCAACTATGTCAGGATGAATCCTCACCATAGAGCCCTGTTGGAAAACATTATTAATGCATAACATTGGTTATATAATAGTTCCTTTTCATTAAGTCCTCAGTTCTTAACATACTTATAGTAAAGCTTGACATACAGCAATTACCAGAAATAAAAACACTGTCCCTCAACATAAGTAGTATAATGTCACTAAATTTTCAAGGTGCTTGTAAAAATATTAATATTATTATTACATTTTTCAGGTCATGATTGGGGAATAAATTATTCTTGGATTACAATATTCTCTTTGAATGGGTAACGTCTCTCATTTCTAAGTAGGGTAAAATCTTACATGGGGATAACTTCATAAAACTTCAGAGCAGCTCTATTCATTTAAGTATCATGTATCATTACATTACAAAGAAGCTTTCAGATGGAATTTAGTGCCTAGAGATTATTGCAAATTCAGTGAAATTGTTAAGTTTCCAGTCTTATTTCTGTCAAGTGTGGCTTGCTTTGCCGTAGAGGCATATGAGACATTGAAAGATATGCATCAGGTACAGTGAGAAATTAGCTGTGTAAATTTAAGTTGTCATTGCACTGAATTGTATGTTGTCTCTTCCACATTTGGTTTTCTTGATAGGCCTCTACTGAATCTTAGTGGAAAGAGAATTCAGTAGTAGAAAGTTGCGTGCTTGTGGCAACCACAAATGATCACATCTCTGTACAACTTCCCTCAGTGACTCCTGTTTTAGTCATCTTGGCTTGCCATAACAAATTACCATAGACCTAGTGGCTTAAACAATAGACATTTATTTTCTCTTAGTTCTAGAGGCTGGAAAGCGCAAGATCAATGTTCTAGTAGAAACTTCGGTTTCTGGTATGGGCATTTTTCATGGCTTGCAGATGGTGGCTTTCTTGCCTGTCCCCACAGGGCAGACCCCCCCCATACACAGATCTTTCTCATTATAAGGCCACAGTCCTATCAGATTAGGTGCCCACGTTTATGACCTCATTTAACCTTAACCTTAATTACCTCTGCTATCACCAGATACAATCACATTGGAGCATTGGGGGTTAGGGCTTCAACATATGAATTTGGGTGGGGGGACACAACTCAGGCCATAACAGCTCCTATTGTCCACATGCAAGATAAAATCTTGGCTCTGCAGTATGGCCCAAAGCTGGCCTCTCCAACCTCAGAACTCAGGGCTTCTTCGTGTCAACCTTTTCTCCCCAGTTCTTCCTTAATTTTGTCTGCCTGGCTATCTCACACCTGGATGTCTTTGTAAATGTTATTTGCTCAAGTTGAAACCCTATCCTCCCCTTCTGTTCCTCTTCATCTACCCTGATATCCCAAACCAAGCTAATTTCTATTTGTTTTTCAGTATTGTGAGTCCTGCCAAGTGCTGTGTCCTCTGTGTTTCCATGGGATCCACTGCTTACCTCTATTTTTCCACCTAAATTTTTATTTTAATGATTTGATTGTAAGTATTCTGCATGGGACTGAAAGCTCCTCAAAGGCAGAGACTGTTCTTATGCAACTTGGCATCCTTAGAGCCAGACAGAACTCCCAGTACATAGTAAATGCTCATTAACAGGTAAATGAATGAATGAACAAAGCTTGGGAGCAGGCAACTCCTAATCACAATGATAAAATTAATAAAACAGAACTAACCTTACATTCATCCTCATTTAATTGCTTTATAACTATAGCAGTATTATAACATTTTTATCATAATTCTATAAAAAGGATAGGAATTATAGATCTTTCATAATGTTTTTCCCAGTGCCAAGTATTCTACTGGGGCCCACTGTACAATCTGCAATGCTCATAATAATGAACTAGGCCAGCCAATATATATATTTTTCCTTCCAATTAATTCACTCTCCCTGGTTTACCTTGCAAACCCAGCTGCTGGGAGAAGCTCTGATGGTTATGGGGTTAAAGAGGAAATGGTCATAATTTTTATTTAGTGTTTTCCATATAAATGCACCTCATTATCTGCTGTACCTCATTATATATGATCTATTTTATGACCATTTAGTTCTCCTTGGCAGTCCTGTTTTTATTCTGTTATGCTCGCTGTCTAAATTCTCAACTTTATGACTCCATTACCCCTGCTCTCTGCTGCCTGCTGTCCCACTCCCACCGCCGAGGTGGGTGGTGCAGCCCCGTGGTTGCCAGGCCAGCATTTCTAACACATCCAGCACATGCAGACTGGCAGCGGTGCAGGGCACAGCGGCGGAGTGTCATGCTTTCATATCACATCGCTAGACTCTCATTAGATACTTGTGAGAGAAATTACCAGCGAGGCTTCTTCAGGCACAATAGCATTAATGAAGTTAGAAAATGACTCCCACAGATGTTTGACACTCAATCAATCCTCCTTAATTTAATTACACTCCTGAACGAAAGACAAAAGAGATGCTCTTGTAGTCCATCCCTTGCTTTTTACTTCCTCGTAGGCTTTGCCTCCCTTCTGACTGACTTAATCCTTGCTGAGAAATGTCAATGTAATTAACATAAGTTATAATTATTTAAAAGTGGACTTTGTTATAATACCTTGTGTCGTTTTCCACTTCTCTTCCCCTACCACACTGCAAGTACGTGAGAACTCTCTATGTAAATAGAGTGCGGAGCAATTGTGCTCTTATAACCTTGAGAACTCACCCATGTCTCACGTCTCTGTAATTAAGGATACTGATGAGACTGGTGGGGACAACTTTATATCTTGATACTTTGTTCACCAAGATACTTTCAAGGGCTTATTCTGAAATTAAATAGATTCTGGGAAATTTTATTTTTACTAGTCTCACAACGGTAGGATAAGCTTATAAAGTGTCAAAATTAAAATACCTGACACTACATGGTACTTTACTTGTCGCAAAGTCCATTCATGTATGTAACCTTCCTTAATCCTCACAATGACTTAGTAGGGTGGGTATCATTGCCATTTTGGAGATAAGGGACTTGAGGCAAAGAATGGTTAAGTGATTACCTGTCCAAGGTTTTACAGTCAGTAAACAGGAATCCTAAAACACTGACTTTCATAATAAATAATTATTGTCACTAAACCTGTGCCAAGCACTATTCCTGGCACTGAGGAAGTTGCAAATAACTAGACGGCCACAAAACTGTGTAGCACTTCTTGGAGAGAGGCATGTGAAGGAGGCAATGGGAGAGATAGGAGGGAACTAACTAGGCTGTTGTGACCAGTGGCAGAGCAAGTAGAGCCCACGGATGCTAAGGCATCTGGAATGTATACTGAAGTCAAAGGGAATCATGGAAGAAGTTTTTTTTTTTTTTTTTGCCTCATGAGTAGTGTCATCAGTTTGAATTTTAGAAAGAGTTAATCCAGTTTTAGTATGGGTCCTGTCCATAATGCCTCCCAGGGTTGATATTGCTGCCTGATACCAGCATAGTAAACACTGGAAGAGAAGCAGTATTGGGAGGGAAGATTATAATTTCCATGTTGAACTTGCCTGTGGGATATCCAGAGGGATCTATTGGTCTGAAGCTCAATAGGAAGATACGAGCTGGAGATACGGTTTGAGAGATACCAGTGTACACGGGGGATGGTTAATGACCCTGTCACTGAGGATGTGTGGAGTGGGAAGCGAAGAGGGCTGAAGTCAAGCTCAATAATATCAATAATAATATTGCTGGGAGTGATAACAGTGAATGGCCCTGATCCCTTGAGAGGAGACATGTCATGCTGGTCACCCCCGCGTGCACTGACACTGTGCCCCTGGGGAAGTAGCAGGGTAAGGTAGAAAGTGTGCTGGCTTGGCTTCAAAACACTGAGGTCTTGTTCTTGCCCAACCAATGGCTTCCCAGTGGGTCCTAGGGGGAAAAAAACCCAGTCTGTTCTGGGTCTCAGTTGTCCTATCTCTGGAGGTGAGGGGCTATAGCAGGCTCTTCTCTCAACCTTGTCACCTCTACTATTGTGTGTGACAGAGTCACAATGACCAAGGCTTTAACATGAATGGTGGAGACTGAAATAGACAGGAACACAGTGAATCCTCTGCATTAAATCAGAGTAGCTCTTCCCTGCATGGGGAGGCTCATGTGGACCAATTACCCCCCTATAACTCAGAGCTTCAGACATGTTCAAAGGAGACAAGGTTTGAGAGCTGCTCATCACCTTTCCCCTACATCTTATTTCACACTCCTTCCTGGTAGATCTCTGGACTGTTCCCCTTCTTCAATTGGTCTGTGAAGTGGGCAATATCACCAACAACTGACCTTTGTAAAATGATCAAGTATATGTACATATTGTGTATATATACAGAAATATATGATACTGTATTATAATATAATACAGTATTATACATAATTTAATAATATCAGAGAGAGAGAGCACCATCATTTATTGAGTGCTCATTATATATGCTAGCATATCCATAGTATACCTATCGTGGCTCATTTATCCATCAAAATAACCCTCTGTGTTAGGAATTATGTAATCCAAGTTTAAAGCCAAGTTTGAAAAAGTTCAATAACTTTCCAAAAATGTACATGGCAACATGGTAGAATCAAGGTAAAAATCAAGTTTGACTCCAAAATCTGTGCTCTTAACCATTCTATTTATTGCCTTTAATAGTGTTTATATTAATAGTAACTTAATTGCTCTTTAAGATAATAAATTCAAGGAAATCTTATTAAGATGCTTAAAACTGGATATCTGACTTTTATGGAAAATGGCAGTAATGGTAGCAATACTCATATAGTTTATCTAAGGATTTTTGACTTTTTGCTTAAAAAAAGTTTATGCAGTCTTTCGTTTGATGTTATATTTCATCTTTTGATTATTTACTTTGCTAAGGAGGATGTGATTTTGATTTGAAACTTTTCTCGGGGTCTGTTACATATTTATGATACTTGTTTGCAGTTCTTTGAAAATAGCACAGCATGGCTGATCTAAATCATTCCCCCCACCCACTAATCTGAAGTTGCTCTCTGTTTCTTATCCTATATTTTGTCTCCATCTGTGGAGGAACAAAAGACTCCATGGGGGATCATTTTTTCTTAACAGAATCCATCATAGACCTGTAACTTGCTTTGCACAAGGAGTAGTTTCCCCTCAAAAATTTGCATAGAAACTAAGCTTGCCAGATAAAATACAGGAATCCTAGTTAAATTTGAATTTCAGATAAGCAAAAAGTATTTTTTTAGTCTAAGTAGGTCCCAAGTATTTTATGGGTGAGTAAGGTGCATGGGACCTGGTGGTGGAAGGTCGAAGCCTTGGATTTCTGGGGTGTCCCCTGGGGCCTTTGGCTGCTGCTGCACAGTGACAGGTCTCATAGTTCAACCTAGTGGAATGTCCCAGCTTCGAACCCTTTGGCACTCATGACTCACAAAGAGTGTCTTTGAATTGGGTGTTTGCCCAGCAGCTTCCTGCTATGGTTCCTTGACTCATTCACGTCAGTTGGTCCTGTCTACCGTCTCCACCCTCCCCGTGGGGCATGTAGAATTTAGGATTCCTATCACACTCAGAACGTGAACTCAGGCCCTCCTGCAGCCTGCCCAGAACCCTTAGCCATTTCTATTCTGCCCAGTGACAGTCTTACCCTGGAGTTTCAGACAGCAGAGCAAGCCCCTGTGTTTTCCACCTTCATCTCAGACTTGCTAATACTTTCCTTGCCTCTCCCACCCTGGGGTTTCTCCTCCCACCTCTCTCTCACTTCCTCCATTCCTACTCACTTTCCCTCTGTACCAAAAACTCTGCCTGGCATTTTGCAAGAACTCTATAAAAGTTAACTAATATTATAATTTAATTCTCAAAAAGAATTCTAGGAATTATTTATCATTACGTCTTCCTATTATTAATAGATTTGAAAGCTGAGTTTTAAGAAGTGTCCCTTATTCAAAGTTGTGCATCTAGTAAATGGTAGAGCCCCTGCTCTGAATCAGTGAGGGATCTTTCCAGACTAATGGGAGTGAAGTGTTAATTGTTCACTGCTCTTCAGTACTTCACAAGTTACCTGAGACTGGTCTTATTTGGGCAAATGCATATTACCTAAGAGAGCTACAGAATCTCTAATATTTTCAAGTCAGATTTTTAAAGTTTCCCCACTCTGCAGAGGAGGCATGGGTCACACTTTTGTTCATTGTATCATTTGTTGCCTTGTGATGTTTTATCACAGTCATTTGTTTCCAAGCCTGTCTTTTCTATTGGGGTGTGAGCTCTAGGCCACATACCATTGTCTTCCTCAACTTCAGCTTATAGCAGATACTGTTGAATTGAACTGGAATTTGTTTCTTGAAGTTTCTTTTTAAATTCCCCAATATTCCCTAATTTCAAATTCTACTAGCTCCATGATGTCTGTATATAACCCTCTTGCTGGTTCTACCTTCCAGCATCCTCTGAATCAACGTAAGGGAGAAGGGGGCTGGAGGATGTATAGTTGTATTGATTGACTGAAACTTGCAGGTGCTGCCTCTGGGACCCGCAGACAGACAGAGCAGGATGCAAATCTGGCTTAGTCACTTGCCAGCTCTCTATCTTTGGCAAGGCACTTAACTGACCTTAATTTTTTTCCAATGCAAGAATAATATCATCTTTGTTACAGCACTTTTAATTAATTAAACAAACATTTATTGGATACCTATTATGTGTCAGACACTGTAGTGAGAGGTAGATTTGAATATCTGTCTCTTTCAGTCTCCTGGGGAACTCCAAATGCCTTACTGTCAATCAGTGCCTGTTAGGAAGGCTGTCTGAAGCATGGAGCTTTCCTTTTGGTAGAGGTGGACAACTTGTGACAGTGAGCTCTTGATGAATATGGGAAGACTGACAAAGCCATTTATGTGACCATAAATTTCTTTAATAAACTGTCCTGTTTCATTATCACCAAAGTTACCTTGTGAAATGAGCCAAAAGTCTCGGAGGATTTTGAACTACCTCCTGTGAGCAACAGAAAGGCTGGTGGAATTTTAAGCCAGGAAGAAAAATGCTCAAATTTACTTTTTAACAAGATCCCACAGCCTAAAAATGGAGAATGGATTAGAGAAGGATGAGATTTAACACAAACAGATAAAATAGAAGGTACTCTAGCTTCCCAGTGAAAGTTTATAGTGAATTGGACAAACGTGATGTTGGTGGGATGGAAAAAAGGTGATCAAGTAATACTTGGGAGATGGAATCAAATGTATTTGGGGATAGGTCGGATATAGGTAGGGGTTAAAGGAAAAGGAATCATTAAAAGACGCTACACTTGAGCAACTGGGTGATTGTAGAATGATTTGTTAAAATAGACAACATAGAAAGAAGATCTGAGTTTGGTTTGGACATCATCACATTTGGGTGCATGAGATATATGGAAATGGAGATGTTAAGTAAGCAATATTTAAGGGTCTGGATTAACTCTGTAATATTCCAGGTTGTTTGGACAGTTTGATAAACTGGTGAAGCATGAGAAGGAGCAGGCATCCATCCAAGAAGAGGGCCAAAGCCTCATAGGTTAGTGATTTCAATCCTTCCATTGTTCTTGCTTGGGAAGATGGGCCGCTATGCTCCCAGCTGAGTGCCTGATTGCTCACAAGGACTGCAAGACTGGGGATGGGACTAACCAGCTGGGTTTTCCAACTTCAGAATGCAAGACAACAGGTGAGAGTTTTAACTTGGATAATCCGGAATCCCAATAGCAGAAAAAGAGCCAAATCTGGAAAGAAAGAAGCCATTTGGCCTTATTGGTCCTAAATACAATGAATATTTAGGTACTTTGTGTCACACACATAATTAGGTGGCTTAGCTATGTCTTACCAATCCTGCAAAAGGGATTTCTTGTGACTTTCTGCTCCTTTTCATTGTCATATGTTTTGCAAACCTCTTGTATTTAATAAAGAAACATTGTAGATGAAACACTCAGTGTCTTATGTGTTCGATTTATTATAATATATTCTGACCATTCCCAATCATCTCAGTCATTTGCAGAAAATGACTAATTTGTGAAAGCAAAATGTACAATCAAAGCTTAAAAATGGTGATAATTACTCCTCTTGTGTAGGAATAAAGTATTATCTGTTCTGAAAATTGAGCGAAGTTACACAGAGCATCAAGGGACAAATCTGTTTTATTTACAAACTGAAAGTTGATAGGTAGGTAGGCATTTAGCACCTGCATTGAATATTAATAAGTATGGCTTAGTGCCTGAGCACTGGGCCATTCTTTTATTACCACACTTGCTGGCACAAGTAGGGCTGCTCTTAGTTTAGGGGAGAAATAAAGCACATCTATGAGATGTGGGGGTTGATAAAAAGATTGGAAATATTGACAGTTTGAATGGGGGATGTAGTAGCTTACAGTGGCCCCAGTTCCTCTCCCTTCTTTGTGACCACACCTTTTTGTCATGTGACTTTGCACTTTCTTCCTGCCCTTACGAGAGTTTGTCCATATGATTTGCTTTGACTAATGGCATGTTAGCAGGTATGACATGACCAAAGACTGAAGAGTGTTTGCTCAGTTGGGGTTGGTCTACTCTGCCTTCACCACAAGAAGAACAGACTACAGTTAGTCCTGTAGTGCCAGGAGGAGGAAAGACAGGTAGGGGAGAGACAGACCATACCTGTCAAGCCCAGTCTGGAGCAACCAGCCCTCTGCTGACCCTCAGCCACTGAGTTCTGGTGTGGTTTAAGATGCAGTCATCAAGTGACATTAGCCAATGGATAGGGGGAGTTGCAGACTCAAGAGAAAGACCCCAGCTAATGTTAGTAATATGGGGGGAAATGAGTGATAGACAAAGAGAAAGAGGAGAAAGACAGAGAGATACATACACACAGAAAGGGAGAGGGAGAGGGAGAGAGACATTGACATTGGATGAATCAATAATTCAGTATAAGAGAATACAACTGTTTTGAGGTTAAAATGAAAACATCGAGGAAAGTCAAAGGCTTGGCACATGAGGAATGAAAACATGAATGCATCTAGAAAAAAAGATTCAAGGAGATTTGAGGCCAAGCAAAATAACAAATCACCAATTTGTGCATGGTCTGAATACAAAAGCAGCAGGAATTGCTGCAGGAGGATTCTATCCCTTCCAAGGGGAATCTTCTCTTTCCCTGCCCTGCTCTTCCATAGGGGTCTGTGTCTCCAGCCCAGGCCATTCTGCTGAGCACGTGATCTGTGTGTCAGTCTGTTTTGTGTCTGTCACCCCTGGATGCTCCAAAGGAAATCCAGGCACCATTTTTTATCCTGTTGCTGGAGCGAAAAGCTCAAGTGTCATTCTAGTGCCTCCACCTCATTGTTGCCCAATCAATCACCAAATCTGGCAGCTTCTATCTCCTTAATATCCCTCACAGCCAGCTCCTTCCTCACTGTGTTAAACTTTGCTCATATCAACTTCATCTTCCCCTAAATTATTGCAGTCCCCCCCACCCCGCCCCAGTTGCTCTTTCTTCCCTTATTGTTCCTTCTACTTTCTTGTCCACACTGCAGCTTGAGGGATCTTTCCAGAGCACAGAACTGGTAGTATTATTCCCCAAATGAAAATTTAAACAGCTCCCAATTGCTTTAGTATGAAGTCCAAGCTCCTTAGGCAGCAGAGGATGCTCTTTACACAGGTAGCCTCCCTGTCTGACCCCCTGCTGTTCCTGCCCTCCTTTCCACAGACACTTCCTACTTTCCTAACAGCCTGGAATCCCCTGAATGCGGCTCTGCTCTGCCTCTCTCACCTCTGGACCTTTGCAATGTGCCTCTGATCTTTTTCTTCCTGCCTTGACAGAGAATTAATAGCTACTTTTTATTCTAGACCTGGAAACCTGAAAAAATAAAAGGGACTGGGCAAAAATGCAATAATTCACTCATAGCATTTTTATTTCTAAAGAGCATGCACCAGAGACCATTTCCTTCTTACACCTTCCTCACTATTTACTCTTGTCTATTTGGTGTGGATGTGGGGATCCAATCACTTGAAGTAATAACATTTGAAATTGACAACTGTTAATACATTTTAAAGTAAATATGAAAGATCTACAAAAATATACAATTTTAGTTTATTAATTTTTTCAAGTTGTAGGAAAGATATGAGACTTGCTTCAAATCTACACTTTTTATTTTAAAAAAATATCATGCTAATAAATCCGAAGGCCACACAATTGAGGGTTTGAGTAAAACCGTGATTACTGTATTCTCTCTGAAGGAGCAGAGTATGTAAATGCCAGTCATTCCTTATTAATCCACTCTTTGATGATCTCCAATACAGTACCCTTGGTCCCATTATCTGGGATAATTGATGTCTACTGTGTCATGGTTCCCCTTCACTTTGGATTATTAACAATCTCTATGACATGGTCCTACGACTTCAACTGAGTTTTTTGCTTATCTCTCAGAAACTAGGATGATTATTGGTTATTTTTTTCTAAATTTCAAAGTAAACCTTTCTCAAAGCAAACTTACTTTAGAGAGTATCGCAATATGTATATTTTTTATATATTTTTAAAGAACAGCTGTGTCAAGGAGCTTGATTTTGTTGTTGTTGTTGTTGTTGTTGTTTTTTTTTTTTGACTTAAGGCAATGGTCTGATTTGATTTGTTAACAATGACCTTTCACAAAATAATATTAAAACACACTACTACTTTAAATTTTGATGAAGTGCTTAATTGAAAAAAAAATAAAGCACCTGAAAATAAATGCTAAAACTCCTCTATGGGTCAGAAATCTAGTTAATGAGAATCAGAGTCCTTTCTCTAAAGGACAGTTATCCTTAAGTAGCTTAGCTAAGTAATGATCATGGGAATTAGATGCTGGCCTATGAAAAAGGAGTTAATTGCATTTTCTCACCTTCAACTGAGCAGATACACATATTATAAAATCCACTACTGTTCTTTTCCCAGTGTTCAAGGAAGCACCTTGGTTAAAAATTCTTTATGACTTATATTTGGATGTGATCCTTGAAGCTTAGTGTGATACTTGTATTGTCATGCAGTTATTTGGAATAGCTTCCATTGGTGTTTTTTGTGCCATGATTATATTTTGGGTATAAGAATATAAAGTCTAACAAAATGTTAGTAAAAAATAGAAGTTATGTTTTAAAAGTCACATAACCTAGGTGGCCAAGGGAAGATATGGTAGCACTGTCTAATGGCTCTGGAGGATGGAGTATCTGGGGCTCGAGAAATGGGCTTTCTGATCTGTAGCTGGAAATGGGTGGGTATGGAGGGAAGAAAATGGTGGGGCCTCCACAGTGGGTTTTATTTAGTTCCCCCCTGAAATAGCACACATGTGATTGGTGGAAATATTTTTTTTCCAAAGATCATTCTTTCTTATCTACATGAGTAATTTGTGTTCTTCTGGTGACCTGGTAGAGACCTTTTTTTTTTTTTTTTTTAATTTCAGCATATTATGGGGGTACAAACGTTTAGGTTACGTACATTGCCATTGCCTCCCCCCAACCCCCAGTCAGAGCTTCAAGCGTGCCCATCCCCTAGACGGTGCGCATTGCACTCATTATGTATGTATACACCCATCCTCTTCCTCTCTCATATCTGCCGGACACCTGATTAATGTTATTCCTAAATGTGCTCTTAGGTGATGATCAGTGAAACCAATCTGATGGTGAGTACATGTGGTGCTTATTTTTCCATTCTTGGGATACTTCACTTAGTAGAATGGGTTCCAGCTCTATGCAGGAAAATACAAGAGGTGCTGTATCACCATGTTTCTTATAGCTGAGTAGTACTCCATGGTATACAAATACCACATTTTATTAATCCATTCATGTATTGATGGGCACTTGGGTTGTTTCCACATTTTTGCAATTGTGAATTTTGCTGCTATAAACGTTTGAGTGCAAATGTCTTTTTTATAGAATGTCTTTTTCTTATTAAACAATATTCCTGGCCTAGTATGAACAGCACATTTGGCCCTCCTTGCTCTGTATTGCATTACAAGCTCACACACATTAGCTGATGGTGCATGATACTCTGCCCGAGTAACTTTCCTTTACCTCAAGTTTCTCTGCATCTCTTATGAAAGTATAGGGAAAATTCAAGTTTACTCTGCCACAATAAAAAGAAATGCAGAAGAAAGAGGCAGTGTTACAGGAAAAGTTTCTCCTTTCCTGTGAAGCTTGTCTCTACCTTCCTAAGCTGTGTTAATTACATTTTCATTTGTGTTTACCATTATAACTTCAATCCATTTCAATTATAATTATTATCACGCTAAATACTGTATTTTACTAATTTTCAAATGTCCGGTGCTTGGCATATCACTTGGCATATATTAGATAATCAATAGATTTGTGACTGAATGACCAAGGTATTGCTGGCATCAGAAATATTGTTGGTACATAAAAAAATACCTTTAAAAATAATTTTAAAAAGCTAATATGTTTTTCAGCTCTTAGCATGTGCCAGGAACAGTGCTGAACATATATAGATTTTCTATTTAAATCTCATTAATATGTCTATGAGTTGGGTCATATTATCCTCGTTCTGCAGATAAGGAAACTGAAGTGTGCAAAGCTAAAGAAATTTTCCCCAAGTCATACAGCTTGTAAGAGATTGAGACTGGAGCTCCAGTGCCCATACTCTTAAATCTATTCCAGGTAAATGGAGAGGGATGTAAATAATTATAATACTAAGACTAATTAAAATGATGGATCTAGGTAGTTGGCTCACTTGTGACACAAAAGATAAATGATCAGATTTACTTGGTCAGGGAAAGCTTCCCAGAAAGGGTGAAAAATATTGATAGGCATGTGTCATGGTGAGGATATTTAACCTAGTTTTATTTTTGGTGTTGTCACCAAGTTTCAGTAAATTAGGCTGACCTCGTGCAAAACATCATTAGACTCACTTGTTTCTATTTCCTTATCTGTATAAGAGGTGGGTTTGATTAGATGACATCTCATCTTAAATATCTTGATTCAAAATGAATTATTTCACTGGAGTGTGTGTCTTGCACACAATGGAGACTCATAAACATCTACTGAATTGAATTACTTTGGACTAGAGAGAATGCATCCAGTGGAAGTTATTGCTGCAGCTAAAATCATCATCTAGATTGTTATTCTTTCATTATCTTACATGGTTTTTGAACATTAGTGGAATTTTCCTATAATATTTCCCTTTTTGAAATTACCAAATACAGGGACATCATGATTTATTGTTGCTGAATTCCAAATTTAGTTGTTTGAGATTTACTATTTTTCTTTCATTTCCAAGGTGTGCCTTATGCTGGGGATATGATTTGATCATGATCGATCACTGTTTCACTTTGTAAACTCTGAAAAATCTCTAAGAAATCTGGCTAAACTGTATATCACTGGTATGTATTAATGATGTACGAGGATACCCTCATAGGAGAATATGTATGAGTACATTTTCATAGGAGGGAATAAACTATGAACCACTGATTCAATGTCAGGAACTGAATTTTCAGAGGGGCACAATCCATCCTCTCACCTGTGGGAAATGAGGCCCATCTCTCATCTATATCATCTTGGTAAGAGGACATATCATCGTCTCTTAAATTACTTTTAGAGAAAATCCATGATCTCCTTCAGATACCAGTAGAAAAAAAAATCATATCTAAGATGTACTTGATGACAATACACAATTTTCACTGGGAATTGTGTTTAGGGGTGGGTGTAGAAGTTGAGTAGATTTTTTTTGCTTTAATTTATTTTCTCTATTTTTTATTTTCAATTCTAGTGACTTTTGTTCTTTACTATTTCCTTCCTTCTGCATGTTTTGGGTTTAATTTACTTCTATTTTTTTCTAGCCTCTGAAAGTAGAAGCTTAACTTATTGATTTAAAAATCCTTTCTTTTTTTCTAATATATGCATTTAATGCTATTAATTTTCCTCTATGCTACCTTTAGCTAAATCCCATACATTTGGATATATTGTGTTTTTCTTTTTATTCCATATAAAATATTATTTCCCTTGTGGAAACTCTGTGACCACTGAGTTATTTAGTGGTGTATTATTTAATTTACAAATAGTTGGGCATTCTCTATTTTTCTATTATTGATTACTAGTTTAATTCTGTTATAGTCAGAGAATATACCCTGTATTATTCCAATTCTTAAATTGGTTGTGGATTGTTTTATTGCCCAGAAAATGATCTGTCTTAGTGAATGAGACACTGTAAACTTGAATATGGAGCTTGTGAACTTAGAAGGAATATCGTGAGCCAAAGGACTCTTTTTTTTTTTTTTTGTCTACAGCCTAAAACAGACCTAAAGCAGGTCTCTGGGTTCCCCTTCCACTGTGCTGCTCAATATGTCAGCCATTAGCCACATGTGCCTATTTACATTTTAAAAATTAAATAAAATTTAATTTTTTAAATTAAAATTCATTTCCTCAGCCACACTAGCCATAAGCACTTACTAGTCACATATGTCTAGTGGCAAATATGCTGGACATGTCCATCACCATGGAGTGTTCTGTTGGGCAGTGCTGCTCTAGATTCACATCCTGATTTGGGCTTTAAGATCTCACCACTCTAGTAACCAGATGAGGCTTGGAGAGACCAACTGAGGTGACAAGAGTCAGGGAAATGAGCTTCCTCTAAGTGAGGTTTAGAGCAAAGCTTGCAAAGTTGTCCATCTCAAGACTTCTTCTGGGCAGGGATTTTGTAATGAGGAAGGAAGCTATAGATCTGTTGTGATGGGAAAAATTTCAAAGAAGCAGCTCTATGGAAAAATAAATCATTCCATTTGAAAGAAAATATTTTTACCTCTTTTGTTTGTACCACTAATCATATGGTGGCCTAAAGAGTCTCTTAATCTCTCTTTTGGTGTTTGAGGTGGTGCTGGTGTGGTCTGAGGTCCTTAGGATGCAACTTGGGAAAAGCTGCAGCAGCTGAGAGCCAAGGTGGGAAAAGTTTAACATCTTCATTGCTGATATATGCTGTGTGCTTACTCCATGTTGTCTCTTCCACAAGACTGCAAACTCTATTATGGTATAAAACGTGACAATTATGCTCACGTTGTATCCTCAGGACCTAGCAAAATGCCTGGCATTCAGTAGGCACTCAAAATATTTGTGAATGAATGAATCAATCCTACCTTGGATGAGGTTTATTATTATTAGTTATTTTGATACCATATTAAATTAATAGAATTTGTTCTGTTAAATAACATTAGCTCCTATAACTTTTCATTACATACTGCTCTCCAATTATTTATTTCCCAAACATATGGCTCCCAGAAATGTGTGTGCTTTTAAACTAGACTGAAGGTTCTTAACTGGGGCTACATTGAATGCTAGACAGCTCAGGCTTGAGCTTTAGGAACCTATGTGTATGTGCGTGTATATATTTTTCTAGAGAATCTAAAGATTCTTAGATTTTTATTAAATATTCAAAGAGGTCACTAACCACCTCTTCTCCAAATGTTATGACCAATTAGATTAGCCAGTGCTGTACAAATTTGAAATGTTACTTTCAGTTCTGTAGCTTGGTGCAGAGTAAGAAATACTGAATTGGGATTGAGGAAATAGGCGTACTGTTACCTTGTTAAAGTCTCTAGTCTGGTTTGGCCTGGATTTTATCATATATAAAATGAAGAGAGTGAAGATGAGGATGGAAAACTTCTACGAGGTCTTGTAACTTGGATGTTTTTATGTTTTACAACCCAAGTCACTGGTTTCCCAATTAGCTTGTTGAAGCTTGTGTGTGTTAATCTGAAGCAAGTCTACACCGTAAAATCTAACTTCAGGCCCTTCCTGGGCCGCAGATCATTATCTGCCACACTTTAAAAAGTTCTAAGTTATTTGCAAACTTGGATTTCTGTAGGTACTTTTTAAAATTGTTCTGTGCACCCTTCAACGGAAGAGGTAGTTTATTTCTGACTTCCTGTTCTATCAAAGGCATTTTGCATTCTCAACCTTATTTCCATGGTACTGGCTTTTGTGTAGAGCAGTGGTTCTCAAAGTGTGGTCCAATGACCCTTCCAAGTTCCAGAGATCCCTTGGAGGAGGGGGTCTGTGAGGGCAAAACTATCTTCATCATGATACTAACACTGTATCTACCTTTTTTTCTCTCATTCTTTCTCAAGTTACGGTAGTGTTTGGTATCACAACAGATGGAGTGCATAAGCAGATATAAGGAGGACCCAACAGTTTTTTATTAAGCCACACCTGGAAAAGACCTACAAAAATGTAAACCAAAAGCTACTCTTCTATTTTTTTTAAAAATGTGTTCTTTCTCATAAAAACATATGATTTATATTGGTATGTAATGGGTTTATTGTTTTCTTTTGATGAATTAATAAATATTTTAAAATATTTCTCAGTTTTAAGTTTGAACGCAGTAAATATCAACAGATATAATACACATGAACAGAAGCTCTTTAGAGTTCTCAATAGTTCATTTTTTTTTTTTGAGAGAGAGTCTTACTCTCTCATCCTGGGTAGAGCGCAGTGGTGACCTCATAGCTCACAGCAACCTTAAGCTCCTGGCCTCAAGTGATCCTCCTTGTCTCAGCTTCCAGGATAGCTGGCACTACAGGCATGCACCACCATGCGCAGCTAATTTTTCTATTTTTTGTAGAGACAGAGTCTCACTCTTGCTCAGGCTGGTCTTGAACTCCTGACCTCAAGCGATCCTACTATCTCAGCCTCCCAGAGTCTGGGATTACAGGTGTGAGCCATGGTGCCTGGCCTCTCAATAGTTTTTAAAAGTGTGAAGAAGTCTTGAAATCAAGAAGATGACTTAGAGGAACTTCATCTTATTTGTGCTGTTATTTAGTGAAAAAAATACCATGGCCCTCATTGCTCTTGGTCTCACTATTTGGGTCTTAAAAAGATAGTGTGAGTTACCAAGAGTGCTATGGTCAAGTTGGCAGAGGAGAGCTCCAGGTAGAGAACTAGCTGCAAACTCACCTTGTAACTTTTGAGCACGTAATTCCCCTTCGTACTCCAACTCTCCCTTCTCTCAGAGATATTACTAGTAAGTGGGCTCAGTTTAAAAGCCCTGTATGGAAGTCAAATGATCAAGTAGCTGATCCACAGCATATAGCACACTACCATGAAGTAAGTCTAAGATATTACCTTTTTAGGACAGTTACTAGCACAAAAGAATTCACACCATGAACCTTTACTTTTCCTGACACCCTGAAACAGTACCTTGTCTTCTGAAGTAGTTTTTCTGAACCAGACCCATACCTAGTATTTTCACAAATGTTTCTTTTAGGGATATTTAAACCATTTTATGGTTCAAACCATTATTTAAGAGGGGAAAAAAAGTCCTAGAAGATTTCCTGCCAGACCAGCCCCATCTATAAGCAATTACTTTCAGGTTCTGAGTATTAGCAATACTCAAGAGCTTGTTGGAAGCAACATTTCTATTATTGTTAATGATGAAAATGTTCGGCTAGGGAGTATATCCATTTACCTCTTTGTCGTTTGTAATCGATTACTCATGGTAACCCAGGTGGGAAGTATATTTTTAAGACAGTTGTGCTTCAGAAAGAGAAGAGAAATTCTGAGTTATTGGTTATTAAGGTTTGCCTGTCTATAACATTCCCATTGGCAGGGCAACTGGGAAAGTAGTAGGTATTTTTAAAAAATCATTTAGTTTCTCTGTCAAATTATATTTTTGTATCTTAAATGGAAAGAAAATCTGGAAAAGTGTGTTAATACTAGAGCTTGGAAGCACAAAGCTATAATATGCTTGATACATGCATAGTGCACATATATGTCTATATATAGGATATCACACTGTGATAGATTGATTTTGAAGGTTAGACATCTTTTAGATGATGTTGTTTTCTTTTGGAACTCTGCTTAAGGAAAGTACAGAAACTTAAAACTAACCTGTTCTGTATTTTTAAAATTAAAGAGAAATAATTTGAAGAATTAACATTTCTTAGTTGCTTTATTGGTTGGACATCTCAAGCTCTTGAACTGAAGAAATCAATTAGAAAATTTTTTTATTTGTGGAGAAAGAATCAACACTAACACCTGTGAGTGGGACAGAACATAAGAAAGAAGTCCAGTCTAAAAAATCAAGAGGAAAACAGAAACAAATGTGAGTGGTTAAACCTGGCAACATAGTGCCTCGTGATGAAAATATTTTAAGTGGTTTGTGAAAGAGACAAAGGAGATGGAGATATATAATGTGATTTTAGAGCACATCCTCATCAAAACTGGTTATAAAATTTTTTGAAGTTTTTGTGTATGAAAGCTGATAACAAAATTACTTTAGACATTGAGTGTTGAATCAGTGTGGCAAAAGTTGACTTTACTTGAAATGAGATTGAAATCTGAAGGCAGATGTCCTTGTTGTTAATACCATGAGGGGGTAGAATGCTAATTTCAATATGGTTTCTGTTAAAAATAAAAATGAAAACTTTGTTATGTAGAAAGAAAGCCTAGAAGAATAAATATTATAAATGTTTGAATGTTATCCTGATTAATAATGTTGCTGGTTTTAGAAAATCAGTCCTATTTCTACAAGGACTTTGCTTTATAACTTTATGCATATGTGTGTGTGTGTGTGTGTGTGTGTGTGTGTGTGTGTGTGTGTGTTTTGTCTCAGTACTAGTAGCAAACTTGGAATCTGACAGTGGTTGACGAGTTATCACCAAATCCATTTATAGGCTTTTAAGCCAAACATAAGCCCTGTTAGAACCCATAAGAAAGTGAAATAGCAAATAAAGGAAATACTTGTACAATTAATAAAGGTACTCCTATTGTCTCCTCACAGAAATACAATCCTGCAAAGTGTTAACAATATGCTATATAATTCAATGATCAGGTAATAAGACTGAAAATGATACCCCATAACTTTAGGAAAGCAGTCTCCAAAATGTTAAAGCAAATATTGGGAGGTGTCTATGGCCAGATACAATAAATCAGAATGAAGGGCTCTAAAACAAGATTTTTCTGACAGTACAATCATAAATGATCTCGGGAAGGAAGTTGAAGAAAGATCGCAGAAGATCAATGTGTCTATATAGAAAGCTCTTTGAGCTCAGACATGAAAAGATCATGTGCAAAAGAGACACATGCCCAAGGACAAACACAAAAGAGTAGCTCAATTCTAAAGAGCAGGGTCAAGAAGGCTAAAGTCAAGAAAGACTTTGTGAGAAATGCTAATGGCCACAAAAATCCTGAAAACTATGTTTGGAGCAAGCTGAAAAACAAGAAAGAAGTAGGGTCCAACTCAGAGAAAATAATATAATGTTAAGAGATGACAGAGAAAAAGCAAAATTTTCTAATTCCTTCTCTGCCTCTATGTTCTCTATTGAAGACTAAAACTTGTGTATTTGGCAACAATTTAGTGAGCACAGACAGTTATTTCAGAGACCAAGTGCAATGATTTATGTAATGGTGCTCTAACCTATAAATTGACTATGAAAGTATGAATTGCTGTGCATATTAGTATTAGCTAAATAACTCTACCTGAGGATTTTTGCACGTGCTAATGCTTGGTTAGAGTCATCTCACCCACTGAGGAGTAACAGCTGTTGCTCTTCCCATGAAGCACTCTTTCTTAAACAGCAGGACAAACACCACACCATTCATCTGATCCTTCAGTACGTCCTTTCAGCTTTCTCTTCAACATAGACGCATTTTGAGGTAAGTTCTGGCTATGCCTATTTTGATAAGCGTTCTTATCATAAAAGGGTGCTGAATTTTGTCGAGTGCTTTTTCTGCATTTGGACTATTTTGCAACATGCCCACTTTTACCACTTCTCACTGTGCTAACACCGTAGTCCCGAATAGCAATATCTTTCACCTGAACCATCTTAATAGCGTCTTCTTTTTTTCACCCTTGCCCACCTCGGCAACTTGTTCTCTTTCTCCTCTCTCTCTCTCTGTCTCTGTCTCTCTCTGTCTCTCTCTCTCTCTCACACACACACACACACACACAGACACACACACATTCTCCGTACAGCAGCCAGAATGATAAATTTAAAACAAAAATCAGATCATGTCACTCCACCATTGGAAACCTCCAGAATCCTCCAGGAGCTCATACAGACTTACACGCAGGAAACAATGTTGCCAGTCATCACGCTCTTTTCTAATGCTCTGATGGCTGGTCTTTGGTGTGCTGCCTCTCAGAGGTCTCCTTTAACTTTTCTGTCCTTTGCTTCACCGCTCCCCTACCGATACTGATAGCAGCGACTCACCACGGGGTCAAGGGGCCTTGGTGAACTGCAGTGTCCTGATTTCATCTTGCCGTAAGGTATGGTGAATTTCAGCACGGTCTTGTTTGTTCAGAAACTGCATGTACTAAACGGTAACTATCATCATGATACATCACCATCTCTTCAGTTCTGTACTTTCAGGTAAGCTCATGATTAATATTCCCTTAGTAATGTGGTATGCAACCAGTTTGGTGAAAAGGCATAACTTATGCAATATGATCAAAGTAAGACTTTATTTTTCTTTCTCATTACTCCTTCACATTTTGTTACTGGATGAAAGCTTGGTCAAGTTTCCTGGCTTTTCTTGTCTATCTTGGGCAATAGCTTCACCATCTCCTGAAGTTGTACTCGAGTTTAAAAAGAATGTCCTGCCCTTGATAATAAAACCCTGAAATTAAATTTCAAGTTAATCTTTTATACGCCTTCAATCGGGCTCACACGTGCAGGCCATTTACAGTGAGGGAGGAAGGCAGCCCTTCTCCCTCTCTCGCCTCCCCTCCACTCCTTCAACCCCAGCTGGGGAAATAAATGTTTCAGCCCCCTCTGGGATGGGTGCATGGGGAGACGGGAGAGGAAAGGAGGCTGTGGTGGTTTTAAAACACAACACAAATCCTTTGCTGCTCCTCCCATGGAGAGGCAGCGTGTGTATTCAATACTTCAGGATCTTTGTGGGCTTGTGACTGTTTTGACTAAGAGAGTACAGTGGAAGTGACCTCATAGGAGGCTAGGTCATAAGAGGCAGTGCCTTTCTGCTTGGTGTTTGTGGCACACGTTCTCTTGGAACGCTCCCTCTCAGAACACAGTCACCATGCTGAGAAAAACCCAAGTCACATGGAAGGGCCAGGTGTAGTAGCTTCCCCAGCTAAAACCAGCCTTTCATACCAGCCCCAGGACCAGGCCTAAGTGCAGGAAATCAAAGCCCTCAATGTGCAAAGTTTAAGGAGGCCCTCACTTTCAGAGTCTCCGAAGTACAGAGTGGACATTTGCATGACAGTGAGAGTGAGTGCCTCCTTAAATTTGCATCCTAGTCACCCTCCTTGCTTCACACTGGTCTGGCTGGCCCAGCCCCTAGTTGTCTGCAGTACCCCAGCCATTGATACTAGATTTGGAAATCCTTAAGGGTTGGAATCATGTTTTTAGTATAGTATCTACTAAGTGCTCAAAAATTATTGAACAGATGGATGGATGAATGAATAAGTGAATGGTTAAGGCCTCATGAAATATCTCTTTTAAATTAAATCTATTAAAGCAATAGTGTTTAAGTAATAAGCTGAATGTTTTCTTTTCTGCTTCTAAGTTTTAAGTGAAAAAAAGCTATTTAACATGACAAACACCTTGAAACATTGCTTCATACTATAAATAGCTTTAAAAAGTCTTGGAAACTAAACAAAAAAAGTAATTAAGGAAAGCAAATTGACATGAAGGTTGAATCACTAAGAAAATAATGGGAGAATTATTTCATGTGTGTAGACGTTTAAGGCATAAATGTCAGTGCCAGTAGCTTGTCACCACTCTGCTCAACTTAGAGCACTTGTGATGTTGAGAAGTACAAGATGTTGGGCAAATAGAAGATAGACAGATGAACTACTGATTTGTTTTTTCAGAATGATGTTCTCAGATTAGTAAAATGTGAAACTTTAAATATGATTAGCCCTGTTCACTTCACATTTGACAGAAATAATGCATGCTTTGGAAACATCAATTCAAAATCTACTTGCCTTTTTTTTTTCCTTTAACAAAAATGTTGAATGTTAATATTCTATGAATTTCAATCCATAAAGTATTACTTTTTGGCTGTGAATGCTATTGAAAAATAGGACTTGTTTTGTTTCAAGTATATTCTGGCCTTCAATTCATGTCTTCTCTCTAGCAAGTCTGTTTTTCCTTAAGTAAATCATAAACACACTGTGATTAAAATGCTATCATCAGTTAAATAATTTTAAACGTTTGCATTTTTTTCTAGTGTAGATATATCAACAGATGTGCTTTTAGTTATTCTGTAGCCTCTTCTCTCTTTTCATCTTTCTGTCTTTCTCCTCCACCTCTCTTTCTTCCTGTTGCTATCTCAGATTCTCAAAACTTGCTCCGGTAATTCATTCTGACCTAGGTGCTAATGAAGACTTCATAGTGAATATCCAAAGACATACTCATTTAAAAAGAAAAGCTTTACGATTGGTGATGACTTAGCCCTCTAGTCCTTCTTGAACTTCAAGTGCAGACATTTGATTTAATTCATTATCTAAGTCACTACTATTATTTAATTCATTAAATGCAAGATTTCCCACCTTTACTTGATTAAATTGTTTAACTTTTATTTTCACTAAATCAATAAAATAGACACTCCAGGAAGAGGAACCAATTTTTTTCCCCATGAGTATCCATACTCTCTATGCTCTGCCATGTACCTTAAGTTTGAGAAGGTTGGTCTTAAATAAGCAATTTCTAAAATGCGGGATTTTAGGCAAAATTTTGTTTAAGAGACAGTAATATTTAAATCACTTCTTATTAAGAATGGCAGCCCTGATAAATACACTTAGCACTGAATACTTGAAGCATGTCATTTCTTACAGTAAACTGCCAAGGCTACTGGCTTCTGCTCCAACTCAACCCTAGTAATATGAGATAACTATGTCCCCAAAGCCAGCCCTTTAGGAGATTTGCTATGAGGTACTGTAGAATGGCACCATGCAAAGCCTTCTGGGGAGGCTTGGTGAATTTGCCTCCATTTCCACTAACCATTCTCCGGGCCACCTAAAATAAACCTGAAACCTGACTAATAATTTCAGATGCCACCCCTTCCAACCATATGGCTTGCAGCAACTATTTCCTTGACAGGCATCTAGAGCCACCACTGCATTTCTGCCTTCATACCTTTGCTAATGCTCTTTTCTGCCTTCCCTCTCTCTTACTGTTCATTCTTTGTGGTTCAGGCTAAGGTTTATCTATTCTATTCTACTTTTCTGGATTTCATTCATAATTCTTTTTCTCTAAAGTCCTTTGTCACTTAAAGTCTTCTTAATTTAGCCCTTTTTATTTATTTTTATTGCTTGGATTTATCTTGATTATAAGCTCCTTGTTGAAAAGGATTATATTTTATACATTTTTCTGAATCTCCCTTGGCACCTAGCACAGAAGTGGATATGTAGTAGGCCCTCAATAAATACTTATTGTTTTAATTGAATTGCCACCCCTTAAAATGTTTTGTTGAATTTTAATTGTATTTGCTATAAGCCTTGCCAGTCAAAGTGTGGATTGCAGACCAAAAACATGGGCATCACTGGGGAGGTTGTTAGAAATGCAGAATTGGGGTCCACCTCAGACTCACTGAATTGGAACCTGTATTTTAACAAGATCTCCTGGGTGATTTACATGCACATTCATGTCAAGACACACCTAGTGTTCTTCCGGGCCCTTGGAGTCAGTACAACCTACTGACACCAAATTCTATAAATATTCAAATGTCGGTATCATTAAATGTTATCTAAAGCTTGAAGAATTTGAAATGGCATGATATGAAGATTCAGAATATCTTTTTAGAACTTGATGTCTGGCCTATACTTTTGAGTGAAATCTGGCTCACTCCCCATTTTTGTATGGTCCATTAGCTAAGAATGGTTTTTACATTTTTAAGTGGTTAAAAAAAATCAAAAGAATATTTTGTGACATATGAACATTATATGAAATCAAATTTTAGTGTCTGTAAATAAAGTTTTATTGGAACACAGCCACACCCATTTGTTTATGTCTTTCACTGTACAACAGCAGAGCTGGGTAGGTGTGATAGACCTTATGACCAGAAAAGCTGAAACAATTTACTATCTGGCTCTTTACAGAAAACGTTCGCTAGCCCCTGATCTAGATTCATGATGCTTGTTTATACAGAAGGAGCTCCAAATAGATTCTAGCTAAACTCGTGGAAAGGGAATCATGAACTTTATACATTTGGTGGCTTTAATATTCTAGGTGTATATAACATGGGTGGAGGCACAAAACTGCATTATAAAATTACATGCTGAGAAAAAATTATTTTGAAATGTTGCAGAATTATTATTTTGTGGAATGGCTTTCTTTTTTAACTAGTCACAGGAAGTAAGAGAAATAAGTGCTTGAAAATATCCAGTATGTCATTGTCATTTGGAACTCAATAAGCTATTATAGTTTTGTCAGATCCAATCTCTAAGGAGGTGAATGAAAATATATATCTTGGGCAATCTGATGATGACCCCTATCAACATCATGCATCCTGGTTACCCCATAAGAGCAATTCTGCTCTGTCAACTTGGAGACTCGAAGTTACCGGTAAAGGTCACTTACTCCTTCACTTTTAGCTACTGGATATCAGATTGAAATTAAAGTGAGGAGGTATGAAGAAGGTGTCCTACATCTTCTGTCAAATTAGCCTAATCCTCATTTAGTTGTACTGCTAATTCAGCATGTTCGAAGGGCTCCTGACACTATGAGAAATGTCACTCTGTGACTTTAAACGATTTAAAGGCGATGAGGCTTCTTGATTTGAGTCAATTCCTCCCTGACGCATGCTGGGGCTTAGAAGATGTGTGTGCCCTTCTTAGCTGCTTGCAGAATTGCTGTACATCTTCGGATTTAGGATGCAGAATGGCAGCCACGTTGATTGGCTGAATAAAACATAAGTCAGGAGAAATCTGAAGGCTGCCTGAAATGCCTGTTTTCTTTCATCCATGCAAGATTTGTTAGGGCAAATAAGTGATATTGTAAAAACAGATGTAATGTAAAAGGTGATGGGTTATCAAACGTTTGTACCCTCAAAGTTAACAAATAAAGTCCCATCAGAAAGATCTAACTGCTGAGTTATAAGCTTCTGCTTAAAACAATTGATTTTGCAAAGTGTATTGTTCAGTTGACAGCTTGCTGGATGACACTCAGAGAAGCTGTGTTATGCTCTTCTCGCTAGTAAAATACTTTGCAAGCCACTTTATTTCTTGGTGTATAATTCAGATTCTTTGCTGTATAAAATAGACTGAATACCTGGCTTCTTTCAAATCAAAATTTCTATAATGATAAAAAAAAACAACTGCAATAGTATGTGGGCTAGAAATGTAATTAATCATATAAACAAAAACACAAATAATTAAAAATGGAAACTCTACTCATCTACTTTTCTTCTCACTTTTTGGGAAGAATTAGAATGAGCAAAGAAAGGGAGAGTCAGCAGGGGATAGATATCAAGCTTGAAGCACATTGGAAAATGTAATCCAAGTTTCCCCAACCTGAGGCTGTAGATGGGACCATAATAATAACAGTAATAGCCAGAATATTATTATTTCTATCTCCAAACTTTAATATTGAAGCTCCAGGCAAAGGGAAAATTTGGAACCTGGTGCCACTACCCTCCTTCCCAGCTTTATTACTTTTCTTCCAGACCCCAGGCTGTCAGTGTTGCTACCACTGCTGGATCAGGAACCATGATTGATGCACTGCAGTTCTCAAAGTGCCCAAATTGTGCTGGTTCCTTGGTATATCAGGAGACAATGTCTCTCTCCTCTTTATTAGACTATTTCAGAGGTTCCAATGTGGTGCTCTCATGCATCAATATTTTAGAATGTGATAAAACCCTTGCAGTTTTTAGTTACAGATTTTTCTCTCTCTAAACTAGAGCCCAGACATGTCCATGGGTCCAGTCCACAGACACATTTGAGTGATTGCTCCAGTAATGTATCTGTAGTCAACACTTGCATCCCTGGCTTTGTTATCAGGCGGGTTAATTGTGCTTACCTCTTTGTCTCCTTGGAATAAATGACCATCCATAAGCTTCTTTAGTCCCCATATAAGGTGACTTGACAAACCTTCTTCACCAGGTCACAATGCATGTTCATCTCCAGACTCAGCAATGAGGCTACCAGCGCCCATAGAAACACACCTCTGTCGGTCCACTCTTCTGGTTCACTAGACATGCCAGACCTGTCTGACTCCCAGCAGTGAACACTACCTCGGCTCTAGCCAGGTGGTTAGTGTGGGCCAGAAGGTTTCCTACTGCTGTGTACTGGCACACCATTCTCAGATGGATAGCAGGATCAGTGCTTCTTCCTGATCCCCGTGAAACCTGGGAAGATATAATATTTGATATATTACATAAAATAACATACTAGGTTGAGGCAGACAGTAGGTATTTCTATTTGAAGAGGTGGTGGGGATGGGTTCTATGGCACACAGAGTACTAACAATGTGGTAAGCATTGTGCTATTTGTCCTCTAATTCTCACAAAAGTCTGCTTTATTTTTACAGTTTACATTATTAAACCAAAACAAAGAAACAAAAAACCAAAAAAAAAGAAAAAAAAGAAAAAAAAACCTCCTGAGATTCAGAGTTTTAATAATTTGTCTACATTTATACAATTAGAAAATCGTAGAGGTTACAAACCTTGGTTAATCAGGCTGCAAAGATCATTAATTTTTTTCACTCCAATATATTGAAGATATTTGTATGTCCTTCTTATTTATTTTGAAAAATTCACAAGATTCTTCTCTATAGTTGGATTCCCCTTACAAATTTCTCCTGAAAGCATTACTCTAAACTACATACTCATCCTTATTTTTTACCAGAAACTTTTCACAATAATCTTTTTCCAGAAGAGTTGTTTCAGTATATTAGCACAATAGAGAAGGAGCCACTATTGAAACAAACAAGTCTAAACAATACTATCATGCTCAACACCTTGTAGCTGACAGATAGGTACTCATGTTACTGGAAGGATAGGCCTGGACACCTGCCATTTCCATTAGTGGAAGATACTTCCACCCGGTGACAAATTGGTTCCAGTTGTGTCTAACGGCCTTCAGGCATCTACCACTCTCAACCCCTTTATCAAACTGAGAAGTGAGAGCAAAGTTAATGCCAAAAGAGAACAACAGGGTGTGCAATTTGGTTCATTGTACTCTAAGTCTGTGGACCAATCCAACTGTGTCATAAATACACTCCTGACACTGCTCTGCCTGGAACTTCAATTATGGAGACAATGGGTACATCTCCAGCACAATGGCTTTGTGCATTTTGGTATTGTTCTAGACGTTGTAACAAAGAAAACAGGTAATTAGTGGCTTTTTGCACTAAGTACTCTAGCTGCAATTTGGCTGAAGTACTTGAAATTTAATTGTTTCAGTGTTAATAATGCATTTTTTAAATAAACAATACTTTATCAACTAGGGAGACTCTTACCAATAGAATGGGTGAGTCTCTTCTATGTTTATTTTTTTTGTAATTTTGAATATTTTCCAATCCATGTATATGTGATCAATTTTAAGATATTCAATATTGATTTTTTTCATGTATGTATCAAGGGTCAAATGCATGAAATCAGTCAATGGGATTGGTAAGAAAATCAAAGGGTTTTATTAAAATATAAGAATAGATTTTAAAATTTCAGCATTGTACATGTTTGTCTCTGGAAATTTCTATTAATATGCATAAATAAAATATGTATTTTTGAATGGAAAAGTTTTTACTTCTGCTTAAATCTAAATAGTTAAGAAATAAGGTAAGAAAGACATATGATATTACATATATTAAAATATACGGTATTATATTACATATATTCATTACATGAATATGCACATGGTTAAAGATGACAGGAGGTTTTTTTTAATTCCTTTAATGTACAGTGTGAAGAAGTTTTCTTAATTCTTTGATGTCAAATATGAAAAATATTGGTAATTATTTGACAATCTTTTATTCTGCTGAAGGAATATAGCTTATATGTTTTGTTGGTAGGAAACACACATTTAATTATAATTTCATAACAGCTCATTTACTAAAGAATTTTATTGTGTGCTTCCAAAATGACCAAGTGTTTGTAAGTTCTCCATAGGACATACTATCAAAGTATGCTGCATATACACTATTTAAACTATGGGAGTTGAGATTCTGTGATCTGTGGTTTAGGTTTATACATGAAAAGTATTAATAAAGAAATGTGCAATTTCACAAGTAACAGTTAAACCACCATCATATAACAAGTCAGCCCTCCTTATTCCTAAGTTCCAAACCTGTGGATTCAATCAATGGCTGTTCAAATATATTTGGAAAAAAAAATAGCAAAACCACAATAAAAAAATGCAGTATAACAACCATTTACATAGCATTTACATTGTATTAGGTATGATAAGTAGTCTAGAGATGATTTAAAGTACATGGTAGGATGTGCATAGTCTATATGCAAATACCATGCCATTTTGTATAAGGGACTGTCATTGAATTTTGATATCTGAGGGGGATTCTGGAACCAATCCCACATAGATACTGAGGGATGATTTTATTATTTTGTTAAAGAAGAAAACATATGTCTGATATACTCTTACATTTATAAGATAATTAAATTAATATTATATTTTATTTTTTGATGCATTGTTGAGAAATATTAAATTTTCATGGTCTAAGAATTCATAAGCCAGGTATCCTAGTAATAGATATCTACTTAAAGAAATAATGCAAATATGTATATGTTAACTTTACAAAAAATAAAACCACAATAATACTTATGTCTACCACTTTATCTATAGGTTGACAAAGCATCTGTTAGCAATGGAAAGGCTATAGTTTCAATTCACACACACACAAACACACACACACTCACATACACAAAATAAAATGCTCCTAATAAAAGTAATTTAAAAAGACAGCTCAATGTTTTTTTGTACTTCTCCTTTAGCATTCAGATAATCAGACTTGTGAAATAAATTTTTGGAGAGCAGATCATGTGGATTAAATTGGTCCTAACCTTTAACACAGAGAACAACCTCAGAAGCAGAAAGCTAAAATGCTTTTAGTAACAGGCACTAAATAAAAATATATATGAAGTGGCTGGTTATAACACAATTGGAAGTGTTGGGACCTGTGGGGGGCTTGTTGACCTGATGAGTGTAAAAATTGCTTAAATGCATCAACATTCTTTTTTTTTTTTTTTAAATATGTTTTCTGCTGGTTAAAGGAAAGCACTTTGATCTGAGACCCTTGTTACTTTGTTAAACTCAATTCTTTCTATTGCCTTTCTAAAGCATTGCTCTTGAAAAACCAGTTGTGACTTAAAAAAAATTATCAATATCTCTGGTTTTGAGATGGAAACCATTAAAGGAGAACTTTACTCTAGAATTGCAGCATTTGACACCAAATGCATAACAAGCTTCACCAAAAAAAGGTTTTCTTTCTACTTGAAATCACTTAATTAAAGCATACCTCACATTTTCCTTACCTGGACAAATGAAAATAGATGATTATTTGTTACATCTGAAAAATTAAAATTGATACAAAGGAAGAATTGCCAAGTTATATCAGCGCTTGGTTTTTATGTTTATGGGGAGGAAGTATTTTCTTACTATTAAAGAAAAGTGCTCATAGTCTTTCTAAAATCAGAAAGAACCATGCCTCCTCAACCTGGTATTAAGAATTTTTGGTATTTAGAAATGCAATATTTTAAATCTTTCTGCTTATAAGAACAGGCAATATAAGATGGAAGAATCACTCATGCTGTCAACCATTTTGAGAAATAATAACAAAATCTCTTCCTGAGTCATTAAATGAATGCATTTATCCTGAAAAAATCAGACAATGGTCTCTTTGTCATAAATTTTCATTTCCTTAGGAAATATAAAGATCAAAACATTTCATTTTGTAAAGCATGCATTAATGTCCACTATAGTTATTAAAAAAAAAAGATTTTAAACTGCTGTGTCCTTGTCCTTGACAACTTACAAAGGACCACTTTTTATGATGTGGTTCTCCCAGGAATCTGGGATACAATCAGTAATTGATTTTGCTGAGAGATCTAATTGTTTGATAAAAGCATTATTTCATCCTTCAGAATAGTAACCTTGGGGGAAGAGGTCTTAACCCTTCTTTTTTTACAGTCTTGAAGAGATATGTCTCAAGATTGAATGGTACTGCTAGGTTGACTGTTTTGAATTAATTGATTAGTAAATTCAGCCAAGTAGTCAATTTCTTTTTTTTTCCGTGTTTGTTTCTTTGGACTTGAGTTGATTTTTACCTGAGCATACTGAAGAACTAGGCTTCAAGTAGACCAAGACTAAAATTTACATTTTGCCCAGGCAAAAGCAAATTGCTGAAAGCCTTAGAAAGTCTTTTTTTTAATTTCAGGATATTATGGGGGTACAAATATTTTGGTTACATGTTATGACTTTGCCACACCCAAACCATGATTGAGGCGTGCCCTTTCCCCCGTACAATGCTCACTGCATCCATTAGTTGTGAGTTTATCCACCCCCAACCCCTCTACCCCCAAAGAATATTATTACCGTGTGAGCGCCTTAATGTTGATCAGTTAGTGCCAATTCGATGGTGAGTACATGTGGTGCTTATTCTTCCATTCTTGTGATACCTCACTTTGGAGGATAGGCTCAAGCTCTGTCCAAGAAAATATAAGAGGTGCTAGATCACCATTGTTTTTTGTAATTGAGTAGTATTCCATTGTACACATATACCATATTGTATTAATCCACTCATGGATTGACAGGCACTTGTTTCCACACCCTTACAATAGTGAATTGTGCTGCCATAAACATTTGAGTGCAGATGTCTTTGCTATAGAATGTCTCTTGTTCCTTTGGGTAGATGCCTAATAGTGCTATTGCTGGATCAAATGGTATTTCTGTTTTTAAGCTCTTTGAGGTACCTCCAAATTCTTTTCCACAGAGCTTGTACTAATTTGCAGTCCCACCAGCAGTGCAAGAGTGTTCCTGTCTCTCCACATCCTTGCCAGCATTTATTGTTTTGGGATTTATTGATAAAGGCCAGTCTCACTGGGGTTAGGTGATATCTCATGATGGTTTTCATTTGCATTTCCCTAGTGATTAGAGATGTTGAGCATTTTTTTTATATGTTTGCCGGCCATTATTCGGTCTTCTCATGAAAAGTTTCTGTTGATGTCCTTTGCCCATTTATTGATGGGGTTGTTTGATTTTTTTCTTGATGATTTTTTTTTGAGTTCTAGATAGATTCTTGTTATCAGCCCTTTATCAGATGTGTGGAGAGCAAATATTTTCTCCCATTCTGTAGGTTGTCTGTTCACTCTAACGATAGTTTCCTTGGCTGTGCAAAAGCTTTTTAATTTGATCAGGTCCCATTTATTTATTTTTGTTGCTGCTGTGATTACTTTGGGGGTTTTCTTCATAAATTCTTTGCCTAGGCCGACGTCTGAAAGAGTCTTCCCTACATTTTCTTCTAGGATTCTTAAGGTTTCATGCCTTAGGTTTAAGTGTGTTATCCATCTTGAATTGAGTTTTGTGAGAGGTGGGGATCCAGTTTCAACCGTGACATTTTAATCATATCATGTAAGTTGGTATCTATTGATGGGGATCAAATATTTTCTTTTGGGGGTGATTTTTCTCTCTGATCTTTCATGTTTCTTGTGTTCTTTCACTGATTCTTTCTCATCAGGCTACTTTGTCAAGAACAGGGGATGCTGGGGCTGGTTTATGGCCTTATCTCCATGTCCCAGAAGGGACATTCCCTGACAGTGCTGGAGAGATGAGCTCTGGTTCTGTGTTGCCTTAGAGGTGTTTTAGCCTGTTGGGTTGTCTCTGACCTGTTGTCTTCACCTCTTGCCAAAGGAGATTAGTGAGTTTCGACCCCTTGCTTAGTCTCTCAGGTGGTGAATCACTCTTGTGTGCGTGACTCTGCTGCCCACCACTAGTTTGAGAAGAAAGGCACTGTGTTGGGCTCTGGGGTTACCCTCTCTTTTGTTGCTTGTAGTTTGTGTGGAGGAGTCGATTATCAAGTATTCCAATGTCTTTGTGTTGGGCTGTAAACCCCTGAATGGGGTATACCAGTGCCCCAATCTTTGGGAAATGTCTTGTCACTCCCAAGGGTCAGTTGAGCCCTGTTGCCGCTTTAGGTGGGGTAAGAAGAGCAACAGGTGCCTGTAAACCTGAGAGCATAGACTTCTGTGGTTGCTGGATCTGTTGCTAGGGGAGAGCTGCTGCCATGTTATTCAGGGCTCTTTTGCCACAGTTGCGAGGCAGCTCCAGGTGCGGGTTGTCAATTGGAGCAATTGCTAAGCTCTGTGGCCAGGATTTTCCTTCCCAGACCGCAAGCCCCAAAGCTGGCAGCGGCCTGGGTGCCAAGGGCAACCCTAGTGTTACCACGTTCTTATCAGACAATCAAAGTCAACCCACTGGACCGAATCAGCGGTCTGCCCCCTTTTGCTTAGTTCCAAGGTCCCACAGATTCAGGCCAGTCACACAAAGAAAGCGATTTTTCTCCTTTCTCCCTGCCTCCAAGGCGTAGCCTGCCCTGCTTGGCTGGGGAGGGGCATTGCCTGAGGCCGCAGCATGTCCCAGCCCAGAAAAGGTATTCTCTCTTTTCTCCCTTCTTCCAAGCGCAGGGTCTGCCCTGCAGGAGGGGAAGTCAAGCCTCCCGGGCTGGGGGAGGGGCGCTGCCTGAGGCCGCCCCGCCAACCAGTCCGGGAAGCAGCCTCTCATTGCTCCGCCCCTTTCAGGGCGGGGCTTGTCCTGTTGGCGGGAAATACCAGCAGCCGGGCTGAGGGAGGAGCGCCGCCTCAGGCCACTGGGGGGCTCCACCCAGAAAGCGGCTTCTCTCCTCCCTCCACCCCTGCAAAGGCGGCGTTTGTCCTGCAGGCGAGACAAGGCAAGCAGCCGGGTTGGGGAGGAATGTTCAGAAAGCGGCTTCTCTCATTACTCCCCTCCTGCCCGCGAGGCGGGGGCCTTGCCGGAGTCTGTTGTCCGGGCCTGTCCTGCTGGGCAGCGGTAGGGGTGCTGCCCAGACTGGCCACGCGCCGCAGCATTCCTAGGCTGTGGACCCCCAAAATGGCGGCTGCCCGCCCACAGAGAGCCAGCACCGGGGGCCACTGCTGGCGGGGGTGGGGGGCGGTGGGTGCTGGGTTTGGCAGGCTGTCCCCACAGCTTCCCTGACGCTCCGTCCCACCCTGCGCCCGCTGAATCTTCGGCGGTTTCCGGGGGCAGAGCCTCCCCTTGGGTGTCCGCCCCCCTCGTTCTGGTCCCCGCGGCCGCCAGAGGCGGGGTCCCCGTCTCCAGACTCCTCCCGCGGACCCGGGAAGTGACCAGCCCTCCCCGCCGGGTGCGGACCGGCACAGAGCACTGGAGAGCTCACAGTGTCTCCCGCTTTCTTCTCTTCTCCGCACAGCCCGTCAGCCCGCGCCACAGCGCCGCACTCACTTCAGGCGCTTCCCTGCCCGGGTGGCTGCCGGGGTCTGTGGAGGGAGAGTCCTCCTGTGGGTCAGACTACACTGCCCCGCCGGCCGAGGGCGCGGCCGTCCCACGCTCTGTTCCCTGTTGTGTGTCTCGCACTCTCCAGGCTTTGCGGTGGATTCTCCAGTTCACTGTTTTTCCCCAGCGCTGCTTGTCCCGCGCTGCCTCTCTGCAGATTCACTGTGCTGTTCCCGTGGGAGAGCGGCCCCCTCGTGTGTGGCTGTCCGCGTTCTTCGCCTCCACTCTGGGAGCAGAGAGCCAGGAGGGCGCCGCTAATGCGCCATTTTCACCGCTTCTCCCTTAGAAAGTCTTGATCAAAACTTTTTCATAAAGGCATATTTTTAAGGGTGTAAAAACTCCCTTAAAAACTGTCCTTAATTTGGTATATCCCAAAGTGAGCTTCTACTTTTCACCATTTAGTTTCTTCTACAATCTTCTGTCATCTATGACCCCCATGGTGTTACTGACTTCTGGTCACATTACTCCTCTACTCAAAAACACTCTTGGACTCCCCATTGCTAAGAATCAAAGTCATTCTACATCTTTGAAATCTGGTGGTGATTTTCTATCATCCACTAAGAAGGTACTTTATGTTCTTTCCACAGCAACCCCTTACGCTAGCTGCTCTTCCCTGGAACAGCCCTCCCTCCATGCCTTTGCTTACCTGGTTCAGCTTGTTAGAGCAGGAGACTAGGGGACAGGGCTGAGACCAGATGCAGAGGCTTGCAGAGTGGGTGCATGTGTTCAAGTAAACAACCCTGAAGCAAAAGCTAACTAGAGGGGCTTACACCTGCAGGCAAGAACTGGCTTCAACCAGCTTGTCAGCTATCTCTGTCACCTTACATGAATTTTGGCTAATTACAATATCATTTACATTGTGGTTTTAAGTTTTTTCCCCTCATAAAATCACCATGACAGTTCTAAGACAGCCATGTAAAGTATAAAAATGGGAGGAAACCCAATTCTAGGAATTACTACCCAAATTCTTAGTAAAAGCCAATCCCTTGGTCTTTTGTACTCCTCCTCTCAATTAGTGAAACTACAAAAGATCTAAAACCACTTCCTACCAGGGCAGCTGCTCTTTTACCATCCTGCCTGCTCTCTCTCCTGAGAGTGTACTTTTGCTTTCAATAAAAACAAACAAACAAAGAAAAAACATTAAAAAACAAAAGCAAAATAACCTGTCCCTTGCTTGGCTTATGTGGCACATCCTGAAATTCTTTTCCTGATAATCACCAAGAACTCAGAAAAACCTCCACTCAGAGTCCAGTAACAAGCTGATGCAAATGCAGGTCTTCTGTTAATCATCCTGATAGTTAACTGAGTGCACACTCCAGTTGTAGATATTTGCAGAGATCTTCAAGGCTACAATTGGGGAGGACTTTTTTTCTTTGTCTTTTTTTCCTTATCTCCTTCTTTCTATTCTACCTGTAACCATAGTCCACACCATAGCCCAGTTTTTCATGCAAGGACTCAGAGCTGCGGCGTGTGTTCAAACCTCTGTGTGTTTACTAGAAAAAACTCAACTAACCTTACACTTGTTACTATTTCTTCACTACAGGACCGCACTGTTTTCTGCATTGCTCAGAACCCTGTGGGTACGTGTGTCAAGTGTCAAGTACTCACATTATTACCAACGCCAAAGGACTGCAGAGATGGAAATCCTCTGCTGCAAACTATGCAAGTTCTCAGGTAAGTTAGCATTAAGATCAATTGAGATGCAATCATTATCACTGATAAGATAGTAAATCTACAGTGGTTGTTATCTTGGATGTGAATGAACTAATTTCTTTAAACTGTTTATGCCTCTGGGACACAGTGTGGAGAATAGATGAATATTGGACATCTGTCGAGATCAGAAGCATGTGTATCATTCAGAAAAAAAATGACTCTGTTTACTTGAGGGCATCATGTGGCCTTGACTTGGTGTTAGGTTAACCCCAAATCAGCAAATGCCCAGTGGCTTTTGTCTTCAACTGATTCTTTTCTCAAAGGGAAAAGTATTTGGCTCTGCACAAAGTTTTGCTTATGTCTAGGACCCACTCTTACCTAAGTCTATTAAGTATATACCTAAACCTCTGTACCTGAGGATTGGGAATATTTCCCTGTTACCTCAGTGAAGCAGTCCCAATCCTGTCAAATTCTTCAAGTAACTGGACTAGGTGGAGGACAAAATTCTTTGTAAAACCTAATGTGTCCAACAAATTTGGTCTCGGGATAATAATTTGGATTTAAATAAATTAGTACTTAATATGAGACTGTATATAAGACAATGATATTTTTAATCTCAAGTAAAACATCTTTAACCTAGTAGATTAGGATTAACTACTGCTAACATAACTTGATCCAGGCAGAAATTTCTATTACTTTGGGTACTATCACCTTTGAAGCAGTAGAAAATCGAGTCTCTGAGCATTTGCTTATTAGGCTTGCACTAAAAGGCTAAATGAGTTGTACTGAGTTGATGGAATTTTTCTGTGACTTTTGAGAACATATTTTTTGCCAATTATTCATAACTTCCACCCTGCCAGTTCCGGAATATTTTCAGGCTCACGTTACGAGATTTGCGTATTTAGGGCTTGGGTAAACTGGGCTTTGTGTGGTACACTGGGGAACACTGTAATTTTTTCAACTTGGTTTCGCTTTATTTCATATGTGTATCATTTTAGCTAAAAATTATCAAAGAAATTTAATCCTGCAGTTAAGACAAAGTAAAAAGAGTTATGAAATTTAAAATCAGCAGTCCATTGACAATTTTGAGGAGTCAAATGCTGATTTTTCAAAAACCCCAGAGCACTATTTTTGTCTATTTGACTGCTTGCATTGAAACAGAAGTTTGCTACTTGAGAAAATGTTAGCCTTCTCTGAATAAGTAGTTTGTATTAAACTCTATTTAGATTTCAATAGCTGTTGTGTATTGAGGTGTCTTGCCAGTGAGCTGAATGCTAGAGAAATATATCACTGTATATTAGGCATTTTAGGTTGTTTCCAAGGAAGAAGTTCTTGTCCACTTAGAAACAGTTTACGGAATGAGATGTAAAAGTAAAAATGCATTGAGAATTGCAATACCCTAGAGTAATATGAATTATGATTTTTAATGGACATTTTATGATTTTACTACACACAATACTTATATAGTTTTTCCATAGTTTATATTGCTTTGGTAGAAAAAAATTTATATTCATAATGAACATAAGCCTAGGAAACTCACATTTGTATAAAACATGATCCAGAACCAGAATTCATGATTCAGGGTGTCAAAAAATGGAAATGAAAACAATCAGAGAGCCGTGGCAAATTTCGCTAGTTATATATTTACATACATGAAAATGTCTTAGGTGCATAATGGGGACATCTAGCTTCCTCTGAGGCATGACAGTAACATGCTGTCACCTCTCTTGCCTTTTCCACTCACACTTTTACCCACAACAACCTTGTTCATGTCCCTGCAATTCCATCAAAATTGCTCTTATTTTAGCTCTCAAAGACCTCTTTTGGCTCACTCCAGAGAGCATTTGACATGTCTGTCCCATTTTACACATTTTACGTACAGTGTCATCTTAAACCTCTTTTCCTCTGGCTTCATCAGACCATATTCTCTAATATTCCTAGGTCTACCTCCTTCCTTTGGTCATTCTTTCTCAGTCTCCCTCAAGGTGTTGTTTCCTCTGACAAATGTCATTATTGTTAGACCCTTAAAACTCTTTCTGTTTGGCCTTATCTTCTGTCCATATGCATCTTCCCTAAATGGTCTCCATCTGTTCCCATGGCATCATTACCATCGATATGCTTATGACTCCCCAAAACTGACCTCTGTCCTGGGCTCAGACTTAGATGTCTGCAGTAAAAATCTAAAGGGTTTTCTGATGAGGATTCATTTTCTAAGAATGGCCCTCCCTTTACATCTGCGTGTTGAAGTCATATTATTGTGTGACCCCTCCCTGCACCACAGTTAATTTGTCCAGGCATGAGCACTTGATCCACACTTGGCCAATAAATTTGTGTCCTGAGATTTTGGGGTTTGAGACTGGGAATCAGGTTAACCTTTCTTTGAGATACTGGGTTGGAATCAGGATGGTTGTGCAGGTCAAAGACAGCAGTGTCGTGTAAGAACCCCATCCATTCTGATTGGCAGTTAAATATTTTAAGTGTCACCTCTAATGGTAGGGTACAAAGCTTGGGAGTTGCAGGCAACCACGTTTACTTTCATGTGTTCCATGTAAACAGAGAAGGCCAGTCTAGAAATAGGAGATGGTGAAGTTTAATCTATGTGAAGCATATCTCAAGAATAATAATTTTTTAAAAAGTTAAAAAAAATAAATCAGATATAGAAGAACAGAGATGAGAAGTGCCAAGAGAATCCTGAAGGCATTTAGGTCCTAGAATGCTATAGTTACTGAGGGACAGACACATCCTTACCCTGGTATATTTATAGTAAACTATGGTCTTTGTTAAACCTAGCTTGATTTAAATCTGCCACTTTTCAACAAAAAGTCCTTGTTGATAAAACATCCTGCTGTGTACTGGACATTTTTACTTCTGTTATTAACAAATATATCATTTACCTCTAATTCTCTCCTCATCCCCCACCAGCACTCTCAGCTCTAGGCCCAATTCTCCTTCCACTGCTCAGTAAATGGTATCTTTACTTATCCAAACCATGGAGCTGGTCATTACCTTTAATTTCTCCTACAGTCTATGCCCTCCCATCAAACTGGTCAAATCCTGTTATTTATCCACCCATTTATTTCCATTCTACCACCTTAGTCTGTACTACATTTGCATTATTTGGTAACCTTATAAATGATCTTTCTGATTCCAGCCCTGCACCTTCCAATGGGTTCTTACTCCAGAGATTTCTCTTACTCGGCTTCACACTAAAGCCCCGTATTCAGAGCTCTTCATGACCAAGTTCATTGCTGCCTCCTTAGCTTCACCTGTTGCCACTACCTTTGTATGATATGCATGAACCATACTGAAATATGTATAGTTCTTTCATGTGAAAAGAGCTTGCTTCTTCTATCCCTATCAGAGCACCCTGTATGGTAATTGCCTGTTTACCACTAATCTGTAAGCTCCTTGCAGACAGGGATAATGTTCTGAGTTGGATTACTATTAAGGCTTAATAGAGTGCCTGTCTCATGACAGGAATTCAGTAAATATTTACTGAACAAATGCATTTATTGGAAGAATGCATTGCTGCTTGATAGAAGTATGGAATACAGAAGCAGAGATACGAACTTATTACGCAAGGACAAAGTACATTTCCATGAACCAAATGCTGGGAGGGAAGCATGACTAACTCTGGGTTCAGTGTTTCATGAATTATCACTTAACAATCTTAATAATCTTGAACATGCAGCTTTTCACGCACTAGTTCATGTTCATCTCTCGGGACAGGCATTGATTCTTTGACATGTAGCTAGTCACGTAGAATAGATTTTACTGTCTATAGATGGTGGCATTTTTCTCTGTGCTTTCAGTTTTTAGTTCCTTGACATTTTTTTAGATATTGCTGTTTGACTTTTTTCCTGAAGACTACAGTATAAAGACTATTCTAATGTTAACAGCTACAGATGTGCACATTCCAGAAAAATTAACTCCTTAATTGCATCAATATGTGCCTGTCGAGGCTCAGTGCTGGGTTGGTATTGGAGTGATTAGATAGGCTGGATGATAATATAATGTGATAGAGTATTAGAGATTTACTAGTGTGCTTGATTTTAAACTACTCAGGCTTAAAAGTAGGAAGCTTCTTGCCTTACATTTAAGTCTTTTATCTATCTTGAATTATTTTTTGTATATGGTGAGAGATAGGGGATCCTGTTTCATTCTTCTGCATGTGGCTATCCAGTTTTCCCAGCACCATTTATTGCGTAGGGCTTCCTTTCCCCCAGTGTGTGTTGTCTGCTTTGTTGAAGATGAGGAGATTCCTCAAAGAAATAAATGGAGACTTACCATTTGACCCAAGATCCCCACTACTGGCTATTTACCTAAAGGAAAAGAAGTCATTTTATTAAAAAAGACACCTGCACTCGAATGTTTATTGCAGCACAGTTCACAATTGCAAAGATGTAGAGTCAACGTAAGTGCCCATCAGTTCATGAGTGGATTAAGAAAATATAGTATACCACAGAGTACTACTCAGCCATAAAAAAAGATGAATTAATAACCTTTTGCAACAATCTAGATGAAACTGGAGACCATTCTCCTCAGTGAGTATCTCAACAATGGAAAAACAAGCACCACATATACTCAATATTAAACTGGAACTAACCGATGAGCATACATGTGCACAGAGGGAAGGAAAACTCAGTGGAAATCAACCAGGGGGGAGAGGGAGGAAGGCAGAGGAAAAACCTACCTAATGGGTACTATGAACACTATATGGGGTGATGGGCACACCTATAGCTGGGACTCAAGCATTACAAAAGTGATCCATGTAACCTAAAACATTTGTACCCCCTTAATATTTTGAAATAAAAAAAAAACCCTGTAGCTCTCAAATCTTGATAAGGCTCATACATCTTTGGTTATACCAGTTCAGTTACATAGAATGAGTAGTATATTTGTAACCAAATGTGCGTTTGAGCCATCTCTTTCCTTAGGATTTAGGCAAGACCAAGTCATACTCTCATTCTTTGTCCCATGGGTGTCCACTGCCTTTTCTGGTTCCCGTAAATTCCCCAAAGGCAATGCTTTCATGATCACCTGACTCCAGTGTCCTTCCTCCACTGACTTCTTGTCATTGGTTCTGTATTACAGCGCCTTTATATCTGAGTTTCCACTGTTGCCATTGACTCTGGTGGGCAAGCAGCCCCTTTTTTGATTCTATCAGGGCAACCACAGAATTCTACATAGTTGTATATAGCAGACCCAGTTATTGAATGTGTATTATGGGAAGTTAGAATTCCGTATTAGTGATCCCTGATCTTCATTCCCTATGGAAGGTTCTAACTGGCCATACTGCCAGCTGAGGGTTCTGCTTCTGTTATTTTGTGATACTTTTCTTACCCTTCTCTCCTGGATTGCCTCTGGAAAGTCAGAGTTCTCCCTCAATTGCACACTCCAGTTAAACTCTCTTTGCCATCTCTCTGCCCCAAATCTGCCTCCTTTGCATATATGAAACACATCTAGTTATTCAGTCAAACAAAAAAGAGATGGAATCATTTAGAAATACAAAGGATATCCTGACATTTTATTTTTCCTTGTGGTTTAAAATCATCCTTTTCCCCATTTCTTATAGGATACATTTATTCTGAGATAGGTAGAGAGAAGGGGGTTTCTGGTTTGTTGGCAAGGCAATAAAATTTAGAACTCATCAGTAAGCAAGTGACCTATCTTTGGGGTGTTTTAATAGTACGATGTCACAGAATCCATCCCTACTGATCCTCAAAGAGCAGAAACAGCAGCAAGACTTTATTATATATCCTTTTTGCTCGGCAAACTTTTCTTGCTTGAGCAAGAAAATTTTTTTTTCGTGTAGTATTCACCTTCCCAACCAAGGACAGACAACACACAAAAGCTTGTTTGCTTTGTCTTTATGCCAGTTTCCTGGGGAGGCTTTTTCTGACATGAAGAGTTCAGGCAAAGGCCAAGGAGAATGGAGGTGTCTGACTGTCAAGCACTGAAACGCCTCCACTTGTATGGGGAGATTGTTAGTGCCTGTCTAGACATATATCTTATGTTGGTTTACTCTTTCTCTTCTCTAGGGTGATCACTGTTCTCTCAACCTTTTCTCATTATAAGAGAAATTTACTCATTTAGTGAAGGTTTAATTATTTAGTACATTTTAAACTTTTCCTAGGGCTTACCAACGACATGATTTACGAAGGATAGGAAGATAACCCAAATCAAGAAAGGAGCTGGGTGCCAAGGCGAGCAGGAGAACTCGTGGCCTGCCTAGAGAAGGCAGCAGGTGCTGAGCAAATGCCAAATGCTGAGTGTGGCACATAGGCCTGGCACACTGTGCCTTTCTTTGCATATCTGCAACCCACCTTATTGCTCGGACAAAACAAAGGGTCACCTTTTTAAAATTTATTACTAATTAATAAAAACAGAAAAAATGTGCTGTGAGGCTTGCACTGTGAGCTTCAAGCAAAACATGCCTAAGGAGGAATCCAACCTGAGTGTCGGGACAGTTTGACCTCTTGCTGTTCTAACTTTGGAACAGCTGTAGCTACTCTGTTCTTCTTTCCTTCCCTTTTGTTGTAACTCCCTTCTCTAATAACAAGAAACCTGGCTCCTATTTTCTTTAATATATTTACTGATTTGTTCAAGCCTAGAATGCACAGAATGTAGTTTCGGAGTCCCTATCACTGGAGAAGTGAAACTGTACAGAAAAGCCTGCATCCACTAGCAAGATACGGCACATTTCTATTACCCTAGAAAGTTCCAATGTGTTTATCCTCCTTAAACATACTTTTTCTTAGTATATTTTAGCACACTTCCTTTCTCAAGTTTCTTTGGATGTGGGTAATACATGAAAGTGCACTGATGTGCTTCACATTGACCTAAGACAGGATTTTAGATCAAAAGGATATTCAAAATTGAGGGACATTTTACAAAATACCTTAGCAGTACTCCTCAACACTGTCAGGATCATGCAAAACAAGGAAAGAAAGTGCCATAGCCCAGAGGAGATTAAGGAGACATGATAACTAATTGCAATACGGTATCCTGGATGGGATTCTGGAACAGAAAAACGTTAATGGAGAAACAGGTGAAATCTGAGTGAAGTCTAGAGTTAATAGTAATGTATTAATATTGATTCCTTAAATTTGACAAATATAAGGTGATAACATTAGAAACTGAAATCAGGTAAGGGGTATATGGGAATTCTTTGTACTATCTTTGCAACTTTTCTGTAAATCTAAAATTATTCCAAGTAAAAAATTACTTAAATTATTCAAAACATTGGACTCAAACAGAATTGGATGGTTAAGAACCCAGGATTTGAGTCAGACACATTTGAGCTCAAATATTAGCTCTGTCTAAGACTTGCAAACATAATTGGTACTGCTTTTGACTGAAGCCATAATCATCTACTTTCAAATATCTCTCTGCGCTCTTTTAAGTAGCAATAGCAGTTTTAAATCAAGCATAGAAGAAAATTTACAAGCTGAAATTATCTTGAACATATTAACCTCTCTGAGCTGTTGCTTTCACATCTGTAAAATACAATAATTATTTTTTCATAGGCTGGATTTTAGGGCTAAATGTAGAAAATCCATGTAGAGTAGCCTATGAATTTCTTAGGGCCATTGGTACTTTCACAAGTATATCTCAGAAACTAGCATGATTACATACAATAAATACATAATGAAACTTTTTTGGCAAATAAACTTTTTTCCTATGAAGTAAAAACATCATACAAGTTATTTTTCTAGAATCCATTGTCATTTCAGATTCTCTTCTGATTGTGACATCTCAGCAATATCATGTTATGTGTGGACCATTAGATTCTGTAATTTTTTGAGCTCCTCTAGCTATAAATGCAGCTATGCTGTGTATTGGGTGAATCATTTTACAGGCTCTGGAGACAACTCCTTGATCCCACATATAACATCACTCTTCTACTCAGTTTCTTGATGTGGGATGATTCTGCTCTGTGTTCTTAATGACAAAGGTCATTTGGACCCTGCAACTGGGGACATATTAAAGTTACTGTGTCTCTCCTCAAAGTTTAGGCTTGAAAACATTAAAACAGATGGTGATACTTGGAGGGTAATTAATTCTCCTTTAGAGAAGTAATCGCTTTCCTTAAAAATAAATTAATGGCTCCCTCTTTGTCCAAGAGGTAATGGTTTAGTAAATTGAGCAATGAACGGGGCTGCTCTTGAGCAGGACTTAGGGGAAAAGGAGAAGTATTTTGAGATTCTGCCCTTGTCTGGTTGTGTGAATTTGGGAACTTCAGTCTTCTGGCTGAATGGGAGGACTAAATGAAACAGAGCATTTTAAGCACGTATACCTGATGCGAGGTGAGGCTTCAGAACTGTTAGTCAGTATAATCATTAGAGGTAGAAAGATGGACATTATTAAGCAGTCTTTTTGATTTTGTGTGGACACTGAGAGTCTTATTATGGTATTAGAAATAAAGTACCATAAGGTTCTGGTATACAAGATCCACTTGCACAGGTGGTATTTTTAAAATTAGTTACTGATTAATGACCAAATTGTCCTCCTTATTTCATGTTATAGTAAAACAGTTGGGAAATATTTGAGTTTCCTTCTTTCTGGAAGGCAATGTACAGCATATAAGTACCTAACAAATATCATCAAATGCAATCTCACCAGGAGCCTATGTTTTAATATTCAGAGAAAGTTCTTAGTAGATAATATTTTAAATGATGTGTTTAAATAAAGATTCCCATGTGCTTATATTTTAGATTTTCCATATTCATAAACTTTGATCTTCCAGCAATTCTGTAACACTAGGTTATTCTGTGAAATAACATCTTTAGTTTGTGTCCACAAACATATATGTAGCTGTTTACCATTTGAATTTTCATACTTATCTAAACAATGTAACCTAATGATACTGAATAGAAAGTTATTGTGTGATCATTCTCTTGAGCTTCTTCTGGGCTAAGCTCTGCCAGCGGTATATTTATTTGGTAGAAATTATCATGGCATCCATATTTTAGCATAATGGGAGATGTATTTTAATATTTCATTCAAAACAAGAAGTGATTATTTGTGCAAAAATGAATTTTAAATTCACTTTCTCTTACCACAATATGTAGAAGAATACTGATCCCCCCCACAGAGAGAATTGCACTAGTAAAGTGATAACAGAGAGATCCACATACCACTCAGCACAGATTGCCCAGGGCTGTAGCAACAACAGCCCTAATTTGCCTTTTGCAGAGTATTGGAGGGGAAAAATGCATTCTTTTGAAATTGTTTGACAAAGAGTGTTTGTTTAAAGATTTGTTCAGGCAAATGTATAAGGGAAGGCAGACTTAAAAAACCGGGACCAAGAAGCAGAGCTTTCAGTACGGACCATTCTGCATAGTGTCAGCCTGTGACACAGAGGACAGGACCCAGGATAAAGCCAACCTGTATCTTTTACTACACTGACTAAGGTTTATCTTGCATATGAGGATGAATTGAAGGTTGATGTCAGATCCCATTGAATATTCTTTAGAGCTCATTTGTTTCTAGATAGAAAACACAATCATAACTTAGAAATTAAAATTTCAAATCCTGCATATTGGTAAACTCTTCAGTCTTCATTCAAAGGTAAGACTAATGTAACCTAATGATACTGGGAAGAAAGTTATTGTGTGATCATTTTTCTTGAGCTTCTTCTGGTTCAAGCTTTTGCCAGGGGCATATTTATTGGGTACAAATTATCATGGCATCGATATTTCAGCATAGTGAGAGAGCCCCTTCCCCAGAAAAAGCCATGGGCAGATGATGTCTTTGTTTTTGAAGAAGGTGGTATGAGTGGTCCTTTTCTCTCTCCCAGTCCTCTTTTCTCAACTTGTTAACTGAGGATTCGGACCTCATCAGGTTTGGAGCAGGAGAGGGAGAAGGAGAAAGGGGATCCAGGAAAAAGTATCAATTGGTACATTAGTAAGTTGGCTTTGTTCTTACTGGCCTGGGTGATATTTTAGACTTCTTGTTCTTTCTTGGGCAATTCTCAGAGTTGTTGCAGGAGCTCCACAGCTGAGCCAATCACCAATAACTCCTGCAAAACAGTTGGCTCCTTCTCTTCAGTTGTTTGCTTCTGATTTCTTGGCCACCTCTGATTTCCTGGCTACCCTTCTATAAAGATCCTCCATTGTTGCCTTTTCATTAACTGGCTGATGCCCTGGTCAAGATCCCTTTTAAAATTAACTTAGATCAACTTCCCTGCAGAATCATCATCTGAGCCAATGTTGAATGGTGAAATAAAAAAAGATATGTCCACATCTTAACCCCTGGAACTCATGAACAGGACCTTATTTGGAAATCGCATCTTTGCAGATATATTAATAATTAAAGAATCTTGAAATGAGATCATCTCGGATTATCCAAGTAGGTTATAAATCCAATGACAAGTGTCCTTATAAGAAAAATGCAGAGGGAGAAGAGACACAGAGGAGAAGTGATGTGAAGATGGAGGCAAAAATGGAGTTATACAGCTGTCAGCTGAGGAAAGCCTGGAGCTCCCAGAAACTGGAAGAGGCATGGAAGGATTCTCCCGAGTAGAGCCTTTGGAAGAAGCATAGCCCTACTGACACCTTGATTTTGGACTTCTGGCCTCCAGAACTGTGATAAAATAAATTTATGTTGCTTTAAGTCACCCAGGGTGAGGTAATTTGTTATGGTAGCCCTAGGAAACTGACAGACAACATCTTGGCTGGACATCATCAGGTCCTCTGTAGTTACTGCCTTGACACAACCTTCTCCTCTGCTAACACGGGCTGCTTTAGCCAGCCTCGCCTCTAGGATTCTCCAGGCTCGTGTCAGACACCCTAATGTGCCCCCCAAGCTCCATGGGGCACATCTCAAACTCTCCAAGTGTTTCCTTCGAAAGCCCTCTCGCTAGACTTGAGGTGAGAAGCAAGGGAGCCCTCCTCAGCAAATCCATTTCCTTAAGATGGAACTTGTAGCACAGCTTTATACAAAGAAATCTGCTTCAAATCTTTTTGCCCATTTTCTTTTCTCAAATATTTATCTATTCATTCATTCATTTATTTTTTCTTTGAAAGGTCATCTAAGTCTTCAGATCTATTCTTGGTTACCAACTTTGTTTCTAGGTCATTCAGTTCAAACCGCCAGTTTAACATCCTGGGTTACATGCAGATATTAGCAAGGTACGGATCCTACCTGCCTAACAAAACTCTCGTGCCAAATCAGGTAATACCAGGTAGCAAGAGCCCCTGCAGAATTCTAGAACTCTATTTTGAAGAGGACTATTTTTTTTTTTTTTTTTTTAGTGTTCTACAGTTTAGAGTATTTCCAGGAAACTGTTTTTATGTGATGTTTGTCTGGAATTTTCAATGCAGCACCTGAGCTCTGGCTGCAGACTCCTCAGTGCTCGTGGCTATTGGTGCTCTCCTTGTCTCAGGTGATACACTCTCGACCTAAACCTTTTTCTTCAGAGAGCCTCTCCCCCAGTTAAACTACAGCTCCTGGCCCTTGCAGCAGAAACGTTTGTGCCTCCCTTCCTAGGTTCCACCTGCATCTCAGCCTGCCTCAAGGTTGGGTAATGCTAATTTGTGGTTGTGTAGGAGCTCAGCAGGCCCTTGCTGGCTCTAGGGAAGCTGGGATAAGACAGTAAAAACTGCTACTACCTGCCAAGCTTTCTTTATTCTTTATTGGCAGAGGAAGCAACAGTTTCCTAGGTAGAGAGGCAATGCAGGAACAGTGCTCATGGAAAGTAGAACAATTTTGGCCACATTGAGGTATGGGGTGCTGTTAAATAGCTTGATTGATTCTTAATCCCAGAGACAGGCTTAAAAATAGGAGAATCCACAATGAAACAATTTATAATTGCTCACTACTCTCTGCTTTAGCTGATTTTTTTAAAGTTACATGTATACAAACTCATTTTTCCTTTTCTAAATATTAATATGTATTATCACAGCATCAGCATTCTTAGGCAATCTTAGGACCTTGCAAATCTTACCACCTCCCATTTCTCTTGGAAGTTTCCAACCAGAAAACAATGTGAGTGAGAAACATTACCCAAGTACAGGCAAAACTTTCCCTTGGGTTGGATAATAATATTGTTTTCCTGGGCTCAATCTTTTTCTAACTTTTTCTCAAATCTAAATGGCAGGCCATTTCCAGATAAGTTTAACACATGGAAGCAGGAGTTTGAAAGAGAAAGATAATTAGAATTCTTGAAATTCTAAAGCAGAGTCAATCAGGTCACTACTAAAACCTGGCCCAATAAGAGTTCTGTGTTTTGATGGATAATGTTACCAACTCTCTTTACTGGAGTAAAGTATAGGGGTTTTACTATAGATACTATAGATAGGAGAGAATATAAAAGTGTGGGGAGAAGGAAAAGACTTGTTTCCCTTCATAGTTATCACTGCTGCCACAAAAATCTAAGTACTGAAGCCCCCTAGAATTGCAGAGATAACCACTAACTAAAGATTTCACCTGCTGAGCAGAAAGCATAATTCTTATCAGAGATACTGTCATAGCCACATATCTTGATATTGTGGAGAATCAGCTGGTATTCAGCCAGGACCTGAGTTGAATCCCCTTCATCTGGTCTACCCAGGGAACATGGTAAAGTTTCTTTCTTAACCTCTCCAAGTGTCAGTTTCCTCTGTAAAGCAAAGCAGGACTAATATCTGGTTCAGTGGGCTTGATAATTAGATGATGTGATAATGCTTACAAAATGCACGTAATAATGCTTGGCACAGAGTAGCAACTCAATCCATGGTAAAATTATAACTATAACCTTATAATAGATGTTGGCATGCACAGCCTTTGGTTCCCAATTGTCTCCTGTGCTTCCTCCGGAACTCACACGTTTCCTTCTCACACCATTTGGCAGATTTCTATTATAAGCTTTGGCTCTTGTTAGTCCTATACCTTCCTGGAAATCATTTTTTCCCTCTTCTTATACAGACTTATCATTCCTCTTCCTTCTCGCCTGCAAGGAGATTACGTATTAATAGAATAGCTGTGGACCGAAGACAGAACCCTAGCAAACTGTAATGTTTAAGAGGTAGAAGAGGAAAAGCATCTCCTCAGGGACTTAGTGAAGGGCCAAGAGGTAAGAAGAAATCTAGGGGAAAAAAAAAGAGCAGAGAATTCAAGAAGGAGGCTATAATAAAGAGCAAAATGAAGCCTCAAGGTCTAAAAAGAAGACTCAAAGAAAACTGTTATCCATAGAAGCTGTCCTGCCCATGCCTGCCGAGACCAGTCGCACACATTCATGTGCCAGCTGGCAGGTGCCCAAAGAGTCTTACTCATGGCAGAGAATGCATGGAAACTGTTCCCCGACATGACACCACCTCTGAGCACACTGAGGGTAATGGCTCAACACTGGGCCTTGGGGTATTGGTATCCAGCAGCATTTTAGCTTCAGGTGTTTGCAGCACTAGCAGGATGGAATGGGCAGTACTGACATAGAGCCTTCTCTTTATAGGAGAAAGCAAAGCTCTGAGCCCCAGAGCTTTTGGGGAGCCACTTAGTAAGACACACTGTAGGAGGGAAACTGGTCACTTCTCAGCTTGTTGTATAAACTCCCTAGATTCAAGCCCAGTTACCCCACCTCTGCAGAAAATAATATGCTCCACTGATCATAAGCCAGTGCCTCAAGTGGGGTATCTGTCTTCCATAGGGTTTTGTAAAATTGAATTTGGTCATGCATTCTGCCTTTTGGCGCCCATAGTCTTCACTATTCTCTACCCAGTTTGCATACTTGTTTATGACCCTTGCCTGGACTCTAGAAGCATCTAATCAATTTGCAAAGCTTGACCTTGCAAATCATGTGGTGTATCTTCACTTATGCAAGCTGCCAGAAAAGATCTTTTCTTGTACCCTTTAATCTTTGAGGCTGCTTTAGATACTCATTTTAACCTGATTTCATCCAAATAAAATGCTGGAAGGTATGAATTTTGGCCTGACAAATTGCGATTCGCCTCAGGTGGATGGATACATTTCCTCCCCTCAAGAAGTTTTCAAATAGAATTCTAGAACCTTCTCTTAGGCAAACAGGGGCTGGATACCAAATTTTTCCTATGAAAACATGTTGGCACAAGAAATTCTTCTCTGTTTTAACAAGAATCTTGTCTTTCACTTTTTTGTGCTATTTTTTTTCTGTTTTTTTGTGCTATTTTTTTTTCTGTTCCTTTTTTTCATAATTGCCATGGTAACATGGGTCTGACTATTTCTTCACATGAAGTTATGAAATGGTTTTCTTGACCTACTGCTTTTACAGGAGGCAGAGCTTATGACCCAATTTCAAGTTACACAGAGTTACAGGAAAATGGAGCCAAACTTCAGGGTGTTTATTTGTTAAGCAGTGAACCATACCATACACATCGTTTGCTGGGCAGGTCAGGGACTAAGAATGACTCAGTAGAGGCATCTTAAGGCCTTATATGAAGCAGGGTGAAAGGAGGAAAAAGGACTTATTTTCCTATGGGCCAGGATTCAAAAAATGTAGGAGCTCTATGATAGGGCTGGGTGGCTCTGCCTTGCCTTGTTACCTAAATACTGGAGTTTCTTAAACAGGAAGCTGAAACAACTCAATGTGGGACATTAGGCTCTTTAGCTATTCCCCTAAAAGACCTCAATGACTACAATTTCACAGTTCCTGATACATAAAAATATTTGTGAATGAATGGACTTATTTTTGATATTTTTATTAGGAAATTAAATATTTGGGGGAGAGGTGAGATGTACCATTGAAAATGATCTTTCTTTTTCCAAAATAAAGCCAATTATGGCAAAGTTACTCAGTAAATCAGCAACGATGATAACATATCATTAGACTCTACCAGAAAACACAAATGCTTCAGTAAATACCTTCCCTTAAAAACTGATGATAGATCAGATAACTTAATCAGTCTGGATTAATTCATAGATTAATTAATAAATTCTTCACAGAAATATGTTTAAATTTTCTTCTAGTATCCTTACTGTTATCTCCAGATATAGGTTGCCAGACTACATACAGAAATGTCCATATCCTTTAGTCACATGTTATTTACTTGAATTTTGAAATACTTGTGTTAATCTGTTATAATAAGACAAATTACTTCCCTTGGCTACAAACAATTTTTCTTTCGTAATACATATGGCTTAATACATGTAAGCCATCTTACCTGATTAATACATAGTTTCAGTAGGTTTGGATGTATACTTGATATTTCAGTGGATCACAATCCCATACAGGTATGTTGTATGATGCCAGTTTGGAATTGCTTTTTCACACTCTTAAAAATCATTCTTGCTGTTAGCAACTGGTCTCTTTCTTGTCCTTTACTTATTTATTTCTCCTCATCCTCCTTCTCCTTCTCATCCCACTTCTGCTACTTTTTTCCCCTAAATTGGTAAATGTTTGCTTTGAACTGTCTAGATCAATGGGAACCTCATATATCTTAGAAATCGTGCTCCCCTCGATAAAGAAATGCATGTAACAAAGCTACTATGCTCTTGGATAAGTGCTTATGATCTATATATCTTCCTTAGTAGACACTGTTGGTGAATAAAACAGCCCTGCCAACAAAAGACCCCTCTGTGCCAATGTAGATACAGAGGGAACACATTTTATTGCAGAGTAAGCATTATCAGGCTTGCATGCATGTAAGGCAGCATGAAAGTGACTCCAAAGTCTGGACATAATTTCATACAAATGAGTATGATGAAGCAGAAGAAAGAACAATGAAAACTTTCTTATCTCCTTGACAGACAAAAAGATGTCCCTTGTGTTTGCTGTATACCTTATGAAAGAGTTAATTTTGTAGGTACACATTTATATTTTCAAGGGTCAGAAGGCCCACAACCTTGCACTATAAAATCAAAAGGTTGGGCCTCTTAGTCAGTCTTATTATATTTCCAAGGAGACACTCTCAGAAGGGGAGGTTGCTGCTTCCCTCCTCTGGGGAAATTTCATGATTTTGCCCTTACAACACCCAAGTTAGGTTTTCCAGGTGCTTCTTTAAGTGACTTTGATGAGTCACCAAGGCAATTCGTGATGCAAACGGATGATTTAAAGAAAGCCCAACATACCAAATGCCATGAGTTTCAGTTGAACCAATTAGCTGTGATGGTGTGCATCTGCATGATGCTGCGGTTTTCAGCGATTCATACTGAGATTTGTTTTTGACCCCATTTTAAGAAGTAAGATTAATGAAATGTTAGACTCACATCTGATCTTGGTTTTATGAGGTTGCAATGCATGTAGATTCATCTAGTTGTTCATCTACTGAAGTCTTTTTGGCAGAAGTTTACCTCTTGTCATTCTTGTAGTACCATTTTTAAACAGGTCATTGACTGTACCAGTCATTACATAGCTATTAAGTCTCAGGGACCTCAGGGCCTTGTCAGAGTTGCCAGGATTTATCTTGGGGGATGCAGGCCAAATAATCTAATCGGAAAATTTCCCAAAAAAGATCTAGGAGCCATCATGTGTGATTACTTTATTGGTTGGCAGCCTTTCTTTGGCTTATAGATACTAATCAGAAAATCCAGAAAAGTTATAAGTAGAATGATGGTAGCATTCATTCATTTATCTAATTTTTTTGTAAGATGTTGTAATGATGGGAGACAGATATGAAATATAACTGATACCTGTTCTAAAAAAGGCTTATAAGTTAACAGTGAATGTGTGTCATATGCAAATAAGTATGAAACAAGAAAAGTTTGTCAAGGGTCAGTGCCTTGGTAACGATACATGGGTGGTCAGACAGATGATGGAAAGATGGCATTTTCCTGGTGTTGGAAGAGGCTCTGTGGAGAAGAAGGCATAGAGGCACTGAACAGTGAGTCCAGTCTCCACAGGTGAGGACAGTGGTGTGGAGGAATCACCAGGACACATTTGAGGAATGGCTCAAAGTCATTTTGACTGGAACATGTTTAAGGGGTCCTGGAAGATGAGACTAGAGAGTTACACTATGAGGAGTCACAGGCCAGTCTAATGAAATAGCATATAGCAGTGTCATTTCTAAGGAAAGGCAGTAGAAAGGGAATGGGCTTTGGAGTTAGAAAGCCCTAGTTTCAAATTTTGTTTCTGTCATTTTCCGTCTATGGAATCTTGAACATTTACTGAGTTAAAGTTTCCTCATCTTTAAAATTGGTGAGAAATGCCTACGTTGCATCTTGCTATAGCGTTTAGAAATAATAGAAATTAAGAAAATATTAATATCATATAAAATTTATTATGAGATGTAGACATTATCTCTCTGAGACTCCCTCCACCACATATTCATTACTATTCTTTATCTAAGGGGGCAGAACTGGCCTGATTTATTGATTGAAAGATGAATCCTACCAGAGATTAGCACTTAGCAAAGATTACCTAATGGCATCCATTAGGAAACTAAATTACCTTTGAGTTTTTGTAACACCAGCTAACATTTTACATTTCTGGTCCAGGATATTTCTTCCTATTGCTTAATACTGTTCTTATTATGTCTCAACTAATTTTACTCCTCACTGTTAATCCCAATGTGGTGTTATTTTTACTTTTTGTTTTTCCTACAAGTAGCTATTTGAATGAATTGACTTTGGAGTGTGCCCAATTCCTTTATTTACCTCTTAATCCTTTCATGTCACTCTGGAAGTACTGCTTCAGGATGAGTCCCTGCAGAGATGGCATTTCAAGCAGCCTATAAGGATTAGCTTTCGGATTTTTTTTTTCAGCACGCAAACCCAATTTGGAGAATTATCACCTCAGGCATAAGGATGATAGTTCCGGAAATGTCACTCACAAAGGCCTGTGGAATAGTCCAGCTCCCTTTTACAAATAGTTTGGTAGGGAGCAAAATACCAACTCCATCAACCAGTCAGTGGGCAGACAGACCTTTGGAAATGTCTGTAAAACCCTCTGCTAGCTGCTAATCTTCTCTCTGTAATTTCACTGACATAAGCAATAAACCCTGTAATTATACTGCACTAATCAAGAACACTGACAATAATGGAATATCAATCACAGCACTCATATGTAAACCCAGTCAGGTTCTGAGTCTAGTTTTGGCACCATTTGTAGCTTTAGTTATAACCTAACTAAAAAGGAGCTGATGAATGCAAGCTGGCTAAATCACATGCAGATCAACTATTTCTCCAAGCTATCTTGCATATGCTTTTCAGAATGCATTTATTCATTAAATTAATTTTTTTGCACTGATGTTTGAGCATGTGCAGTTTCCTTCATTTGTAGTTTATAACAGCAATAACATCCCTGGCACAGGGCATTTCCTGAGGATTAATGGCCAGCTGGGGTTAATGGCTGAAGATAGAGCCAAAGGCCATCAATTCCTTCCCTCCAGTCATTAATTCTTAGGAGATGACCTGTTCTTTCATCATTATCGCTTGAGTGTTTCTTCATTTGACCTTTATATGAAGTGATGTGGCACCGTAGGAATTAATCCTGATGTGAGGACTGCAAAAGATGCATCTGCCAGGCATCTCCTAAACTTGTTTATAGGACAACTAGAATTTACCTCCTTACCAAATCACAAGTCACACCCTACATCTGTGTCTATCAAGTAAGCAGTTTGTCTAGAATGAGCCATTTACTTTTTTCTAGTTTCTGAAAAGCTAGCTTTTCCAGCTTCTAGTTTTCTGATGAGTAGTTAGAACTGATATTTCTGATATTTCCCTGTTGTTTGATTGTTCCTTTCTAAAACATTCATCTCTACCAGGCAGCTGTCTTTCAGAGAAGTGTCTCATGAGATGACATTTTCATTATTATATGAGAACTATTACATGTTCTCCCCAGAACCTTTTTCAAATGCGCACAAAGACTCTTTCTTTGGGGTCTGTGTGTGTTTTTGTTTGTGCTGAGGGGGCAGAGACAAGGGTCTGTGAAAAATAAAGGGATATTAAACACAAACCCACCCATCTACCCAAAGCTCTTGGAAGATTTTGTTATTTTCAGGGATGAGGAGGCTTTTTCTGATCAGCTCTTCATTATTGTCTCAGTAATTATGTTCCCTGAAGATTATCATTCTTGCATCTTCCCTTGAAAGAGTAATAATGGTTGAATTATTTAATAATGTTGCTTTGTCTTTTACCTGGTCTCTCACCTAAGAATCTCAAGGTGCTTTGCAAAGATTAATTATGATTAACAAGACTCACAAAATGGATCCTAATTTGAAGCATTCTGAAAGTTGTGAAGACTCAATAAATTAAGGTAACAGAAGCAGAAACCTGAAGTTGGGGTTCATTTGTTTGATTATAGAAGAAAGAGATTTCCTTCTCAACAATCCTCTGACATTTTTTTTGTCCAGATTAGAATAAAGGATGTAAGGCTAGATTCATGAAAGCGAATTAACTTCTCCTAAGCACTATGAATTAACTTCTCCTAAGCACTTTACCTGTGCTATTTGTCACCAGGGCAACAGTGCCACTTCTTTAGAGTAGTGCATTAATCAGGACTTTTCGGGTCATAGGTGACTGAAGTCTGACTAATAATGGCCTAAATAAGAAAGAAATTGGCTGCTATAGCTGAAAAATCTATCTGTAGCCTGTCTCCAGCTACACTCAGTGACTCAAATATGTTCAGGAGGAGTCACCTCTGGCTCTGCTTTTCTGGCTGGGCTTCATTTTGGTGCCCCTAGTAGATCCAGACTTACATTCTACAAGTTTAGCAACCCAGGTTAAAAAAGACTCTGTTTCCTAAAAATTCCAGAAAAAATGTGAGTCAGCCTGGCTTTGATCAGGTGTCCAAATCTGAATCAATTCCTCCAATTACTTTGTCCAGTAGGATCGAATAAGTTAATTGGCTGGGCTAGTTTGTGTGACTGCTCATGAAACTGAGGATATATTAATAGTAAGCCATACCCAAACCAGGTGGTTGATTTGGTGGGTAGAGATGGTTCTGGAAAGGAAAATCAAGGTATTCTTTTATGAAGGAGGAGGACACGGAGAAACAACAGATATCCACAGAAGGTAGCATGATTTCAGTATTTACATTTGCTTCCAGCATAGAAACAGAAGACCTCAGAGATAAAACTTAACGTCGTTATCATTTATAAATTTTTACTCCATCTGCAGTTTTTAATCTGGGAGCCAAATCCACTTTGCTTAGGTAGGGAACTAAGAGTACCAAAAAAGGAAGCAGTTAGACTCTTAACTGAGTACAAGTCAACTTAGAATAACACACCTTGAAAGAAACCATTTGAGAAGAGAAATATGAAAGGATCTGGAAAAGTCAGAACAAGATTTTATGAAGGAAGAAGAAGATAGATCAAAATTGGCTATTGGGTATAGTGACAACGTCCACAGTAACACTATTCTATTCTAAAATCTTTACATATAGAGGCAGCATTATTAAATGAAGTCATTATGATAACCAGGGAGATATTTTATAACTCTAACCACACACAGAGTTTTTACTGCTCTTATAAAGTGAAAATTATGCTTCTTGGTTTGGACCCCTTTTTTAGTATTTGTTTTTGTATAGTTCTGTATGTAATGATTTTCAGATAAAATGATTCAAAAGCAATTGCTCAACTTGGCATTAATGTAGCAAAGCAGTTTATCCTAGGAGAATTCTTCTGTAGGTAGAGAGTTTGTTTATTTCAGAATAACCTCTAAGTAAAGATTAGGTTTCTAAAAGTATGGAGAGATAGAGAGTTATTTCAGTTTGATTAGAATCTGGCATGCCTGGCCCACTCACTATATACCTAATTATACCTTCTTTTAAGGGAGAATAATGACAACAAAGAGAAAATAAGAATGTAATGTTAAGACTCAAGACTTGAGTTCAAAATTTGTCTCCGTGATTACTAGCTGGGCGATCTTGGGAAAACCACTTGATATCTATGATAATTTAATTGCAAATGTTTCCAATTCTTTACTCTCCCTCTATCTATGTCACTTTGAAGCTCATCCCATTAAGAGGTGTTTTCTATTTCCTCACCCCTTGGTGGCTTTGGCCTTATAATTGCTTTGGCCAAAAGAATGAGGTAGCCAATAGAATGAGTGTCTGTGTAGCACTTCTGAGCCCAGACCTCTCGCTACACATAGACAAAAGACCACGTGAGGGACAGGTGTGACAACTGGCCATCCCCCAGACTGAGCTAGCTTGCTAGCTGAACTACAAAAACAGCAATGCTTGATGGAGTCCAACAGATACTGGAAGAATCTCTCAGTTGAACCCAGCCTCCATTACTGACTAGAATTGTGAAATGAATAAATAGTTCTTGTTTTAGATCACTGTGAATATATGAGATTCAGTTGCCCTATCTGTAAGGTGGAGACAATTGTGCCTGACCCAAAAGGTTGTTATGAGAACTAATATGAGAAATGTTAAACACCTATCACTGTGGTTGGCACATAGCATGTGTCTAATTAATCTCAGTTCCCTTTACACCTCTTTTATCAGCTCCACCCCCCTTTTCACTCCTCCCTCAACAGCTTCTTCCCTTGGGTCAAAAAAGTAAATAGTCAACCTTTTGGATAATTTGATTGCCATGGCCTTTTGAATAATTCGATCGCTAAGGTGGTATGAATATATAATTAAAATGATGAATGCTCAGCTCACATTAAAATAAGAGGTATGGTGAGTGCCCCGGAACACACCTTGATGAAGCTGTTTGACCCACATGTTGTCGCACTGGCTGCAGACCAAGTACTGAGTGGAGTCGTGTGAGGTTGACTGACAGGCTGTACATGAATCAAGGAGGGATGATCTTGGAGGGGCTGGCTTCATTAAATGCCACCCATTCATATCTGGTATTTCTGGATCAGTTAATTACTGAAATTTGTTTTACAGCACAGCTTTTATTCATTTGCAAGTATTATATGTCTGAGCTAACTTGGGTATATTTTGAAAGTGAGTCAATATTAACTGATTCAATCAGTCAGTATGTACTGAGAACCCAATATGTATCATGACAAGGGATAGATATGGACATGTAACTTGTCCTTATGGAGCTTAGTTATGTTCTATTCCTTAAGCACTTTGCAAATTCAGGTCTCCTTATTCCTAGGGACTCTGGGATCGGTCCATTCTTTGGAAGGAGAGACTGAAGTTCATTGATTTAGTGGTGACTCAGTTGGGTTGTTGGATCTATTGTAACTATATAAAAAAGGTTGAATGTAACTAGGTCTAATCTTCTTAGGACTAAATTGCAATGAGATTGAATAATGCCTCCAGCGGTGGAATAATATGTGTTGTCCAGTGACTGTGTTATGCTGATACCTGCTGTTAGACAATTCATCTGCTTGCACTGTAGGTTGCCTGCTGTTTGGAATTTTCTCAGATGCCCTGAATCTTTGATTTATTTTTTTCATTTATTTCTGTAGTCATTTATTTACTCATTCATCAACTTCTCAAACACATACGCCTTTGATGTGCCAGACATGTGGTCTTTGCTCTAGAGGAACTTTTGGTCCAATGAATTAAGGCAGACATGTAACAAGTAACTAGAACAAATTGTTACATCAGCTGGAAATTTTATAGGGTACTTAGGATCAGAAGTAAGGTTTCAATGTGACTTTAACATAGGACAGCTTGTTTTGATCTGAGGCAGACTCTCCCCTGCCTGGGAAAACTTATCATAGCTCCACAAAGCAAACCCTACAGACAATCCTTTTCTTATTTCTATACCAAAGTCCTAGGCTATTCTCAAAGTGTGGCTATCTGCCTGGAGTCCTGAATGGACAAATTCTGTTCTCTTGAGAATCAGTTATGACTCTAAAGGTGTGAAACACTTGTCTGGACTTTTAAAGAAGACATATACACAACCACAGAATGTGTTAGTTCATTTTATAAGAAATGTTCTCTGTGATATTTCTATTTTGTTACAGGTGATACTTATGAAAAGTGATCTTTGTGAGTAACATTAGCATTTGTATTTAGGGAGTGCTCACTGCCATGAATTTAGGAAGTTAATAGTTGTATTGGTTTGCTAGGACTGCAATAGCAAAGTTCCATAAAATGGGTGGATTAAACAACAGAAATTTATTTTTTTCACAATTCTGGAGGCTATAGGTCTGAGAACAAGGAGTCAGCAGGGATGGTTCCCCCGGAGGCCTCTCTCCCTGACTAGCAGATGGCCATCTTCTGATGTGTTCACCTGGTCTTCTGTCCTTGTTGTCTGGGTCCTAATCTCCTTTTCTTATACAGACACCAGTCATATTGGATTAGGTACACTCTAATGACCTGATTTTAACTTAATAACCTCTTTAAAGGTTCTATCTCCAAAGACAGTCATAAATTCTGAGGTACTGGGAGTTAGAACTTGAACATGTGAATTCTGGGAGAATACAACTTAGCCCATAGCAGTTGTTTTCACCAAAAGAATTCTGTAAAATGTGAGCACTCATATGAAGCAAATGAATTGTCATTTTATTTTTAAACTTAGCTCATAAAATGCATCCAGCTCTTTTAAAGAAAAGAGACCTGCTGTTTCGTGGCACTTGGTCTGTGTTTCTGTGCAAGCTTGATTGGCTCATATGTGAAAGAGAGAAATCTGAAATTTTAGAGGACGCCAGAAACAGTGTGAAAGCCTTTGGGTTGCTCTGAGCTTCTACATATTCATTTTTTTATTCCAGTATTAAAAACTACAGAACATGATTTGAAAATGATTACCTAAAGAATTCATTTCTGAGTTGGCAATTAGCCAGTTTCTTCTTTGTATTCTATCAGGAGCATTTTGTCTTCTCTTTTCTTTGCATTATGGGCTCTCAGTTTGATATCTGTTGTAGCAATGCATCTGTTAGCTAATGGTATTTCTTTCTGCCTGCATCAATGTCAGTGTGTGTATGTGTGTATGTGCATGTGAGAGAGACAGACAGACAGATGGAGAGACAGAGAGGGAGAAAGAGACAGAAAAAAGGAGAGAGAAGGTGGGGATAGAGAGAGAGAATAGTGCTAGAGGAGGAGAGAGCAAGAGAGAACACTTGCTTTGAATTATCATATGTCAACTCTTGTTATCCATCTGGAAATTCAGAGAGAGAATTATCTAAGGGAAGAAAAGGAGGATTTTATTTATTTAATTTATTTATTGGGTAAAGAATATTTGTGCTATGCTCTTTGAACATTTGAAATTATGCTAACACACTAACGTTTGGAAGAAACTAGCAAATCTTTATTCAAAGGCAATGTTGATGCACATAAAATGAGTTAGGTAAGTCTTATGTCTAGTGGAATATTAATGAAACCACTTTTTAGATTTGGGTATACATGAACACTTCATAGATACACATGCCTGCTCTTGAAACTTACTTCTGATTATGATTACAATATTTTTAGCAAAAGAGATATCACGGGTCAGATGTTTCATTATCAAGTCATATAGGATGTTGAAAGGCATTTTTCTTCTTTTCATAGCCATATTCCCAGTCTATTGAACATTATTTCCATTGTTCAGACCTCCACAGAGCCTTGTGGATTCAAACCTCTGTCTCCTGAAGCTTCTTGCATTGGGTCATTTGGTGTCATAGAACTACAAAATGATCCTGACCTTTCTCTTTGTCTTAGATGTTTTAGAAAAGGCATCATAATTTTACATGGACTTTATTCAGAAACTGTGACCGACACTGATGTGAAGAGGTCTCTCTAAATGGCTCCAGCAGTGCCTTTGTTTTGTGCCTACATCAATACCTGCAGTTTATTTCCTTCAAAGAGTTTCCTTGAGGAAAAACACCCCAAAACTCCATCAATTTAATTAGCCTCCTTTTCAGAGCATTAGCAAACAAATTCTCTTTCTTAATCAATTTCATCCTATATGTAGATATAATCAATATATCTTATATTTCAGCATAGCTGAATCAATATTTTATACTTCAAAATACCTTTCCTACCATACTTACAATGTCAAAAACATATTTTATAATGTAGATGTGACTTCTGATATTTGTGTACAAAATTATATGCAAATAAATGATTAGTGCAGCCTGAAAACCTGAGCTCTGAAGCTGGTTGTAAATGGCTTCTTCGTTTCCTGGATTCCTAATACATTTAACTTGGACAACTGAATCTTACCTTCAACTAGTAAATTTAGAACATAATTAAGCCTAATTCTGTTAGCAAGAGACCTACCATGGCTTACCAGCTTGACAAGAGTCATCTTACCCCCAGTTCTAACCCTAAGACTTCGCAATTGAAGACCCAAGACTTCTTATTTTCACTCCGATAGTAAGAGGAAGTCAGTCAGTTATTTATGTAATAAACATTTTTGAGAATATGTTTTGTATCAGTCACGATGTAAGTTTCTGAAGATGCATTTATGACTAAGACATGCTTTTGGTTATAGTCTAGTGAGAGGTACAGAGAAGTAAGAAACAATTGCCATGAACTGATTGTTTGTGTCTCCTCAAAATCCGTATGTTGAAATTTAAACCCCCAATGTGATGGTATTAGGAGATGAGGCCTTTGGGAGGTACTTTAGGTCATGAGAGTGACCATGAATGGGATTAGTGCCTTTATAAAAGAGACCCCAGGGAGCTCTCTAGTCTTTTTGTTCCTCCACCCATGTGAGAATACAACAGGAAGTTGTGGCAATCTGGAAGCCAGAAGAGGGTCCCCACCAGAACCCAGCTGTGCTGGCATCCTGATCTTAGATTGCCAGCCTCCAGAACTGTGAGAAGTAAATTTCTTTTGTTTAGAAGTCACCCAGTCTACGTACTTTGTTACAGCAACCTAAAGAGATTAAAATAGCAATTAAGATGAAATATAAGTGTTCTGACAGGGGAATAAGGATATACTATGATTATATGACTAGTCATCCAATCTAACCTTAAGGAAGGAAAGACATTGAAACTGAAGAAGTAGAAGGAGGAAGCCTTCAGAGATTAGACACTCTGGTCATTCAGGGGCTTTGATTCCCATTGCTATACCTCCCTGATGCTGAAAGCTTGACCACCTAGATCTCCACTTATCCCTGCTTTGATATCCTGGACCCTTTGACTTTTTGACCTTAACTGATGATAGCTTTAATTACTTGGACTGACTTTCTAATTTAAGATTCATTTTATGCACTCATATCTGTTCTCACTATAGACCCGTGGGAGCCTGGTCATGCTCCTGGCCTTTGGCCAATCTAGCAGGATTGCTTTGGGCTTTTTGTTTTACTTTAAAAATGGCAGCTGTTGAGTTATGATGGAGCAGTAGGCTTAATGGGGGTAAAATCAAAACTGCTGGTGTCATTTTTCTTCATCTGGGGAGAAGCACAAAATTTAGCAATGATGGTTTGAGAAAATTGGGTTCCTGCCATGTATGAAGGTCAAGCTTGTGGTATGGTGACATCCTATAGAGGTAGAAGGATGGCAGAATATTGCATGGTGGATAACATTTGCTTAGGTATCTCAGACAAACTCAGTGGAAGAGATAAGCTCAGACAACATCTTCAATCTGGTTACTATGATCAGATTTATTTGATAAGAATTGACATAGTTCACAAAATTTTATTAATTCAATACTTTAAGTTTTTGCTTAGGAATATGTATAATATATTTGTAGCAGCACTGGTAGCTGATGCAAAAGCTATCTCCATGAAAGTTTCAGGCGAAAGTGAAGGACTGATACACATGCTCTATAGAGGTCTGTTGATATAAAGGACTAACAGAATAGATGATTGACATTCACTATTTGGTTCAAGGAAAAGAGGGTCAATGCTAGAATCTTTCCCTAATACATGTCTCAATGTCCTCTTTTTTTCTCCTTCCACTCTCTCTAGTTTAGGCCAATGTTCTCAATGTGCCCTTGGACTAATAATTTAGTTCCATTTTCTGTCTCCTTTCAGTCTGTTCTCTTTCATTATCACCACAGTAGCCAGACTGGTATTTCTAAAAGGTAAATAGTTTCATGCCATTCCCTTGTTAGCTGCCATTTATTGTCCATTGAAAGTCTAGTGGAAATTTCTCTCTCTGGCCTTCAGGCTTTGCATGGTCTGCACACTGCTTATCCAGAGGACTCCATCTAAACATTTATCCCAGAACTACTGATTCAAGTTCTTCAGCCTCCTTTCATCTCCTGGGACAGACCCAAGTTGTTTTTAACATCAGGGTCTTTAAACATATTGTTTCCTCTGCCTAAAAATACTTTTTCCTGGATCTTTACTTTTTTTGTGGGGGGGCGTGGAGGAATCTTTCTCATACATTTGAGGTCAGCTAAAGTGACTTCTCCATGAACAGGTTATCCTCAGCCTTTAAAGTAGGGACTAAAGTAGGTCTCCTCCATCTTGTTGCATCCCAGATATCTTTTGTTTTATATTATCAAAATTTGTAATTATTTTCTTTATATATTTGTTTTTGATCTGCCTACTCAAGTAGACTGACATTTTATGAGAGCAAAATTCTTGCCTACCTTATTTTCCATTGCATCCCAGTGCTGAGAACAGTTTCATTAAATAAATAAATATTTTTTGAAAAAATAAATAAGAGAATGTTATCCATTCTAGAGCAAGACTGTGTGTGTGTGTTTTAAGACTATTCTATTTAAATTTATGTAGAGTATTGAAGGTGTGAATTACTAGTAGCTAAAAAAAGGAATTAGCACCACAACTTTTTTCCTGGTATGAGTTGGCACCAAACACATTGGACTTGACTTAGTAAATATCATTTGTGAAGATCTTAATACCCTAAAAATTCAGAAATAAACAGGCATCAATGGCACCCCAGTGATATTCTTCAGAGGCAAAGCTGCTGATTGTGGTGTCAGTAATAGCAAGAGATACTCCTTTAGCAACCTGAAGCATGAAAGGAGAAAACAAATAAGTTCTGTAAAATTGTGAAAAAGACCAATCTGAGAATTGCTCTTTGGAAAGTCCCAGAACTACCTGAAAAAAATCGAGGAAAGGTGCAGTGGGAGAAAACAGATGGACAACTATATCATGCTCATGAACCAGCAGAGTCAATATTGTTAAAATATCTATACTACTCAAAGTGATGTACAGATTCAATGCAATCCCTATTAAAATACCAACATAATTTTTCACAGATCTAGAAAAAAATAATTCCACATTTCTTATGGAACCAGAGAAGACCCTGTATAGCAAAAGCAACCTTAACCAGAAAGAACACATTAGGAGGCATCAGTTTACCAGAGTTCAAGCTATACTACAAGGCTATAGTAACTAAAACAGCATGGTACTGGCACAAGAACAGGGACATAGACCAATGCAACTAGACTGAGAACCCATATATAAAACCATCCTCATATAGCCATCTGATCTTAAGCAGGCAAAAACATACACCGGGGAAAAGAATCCCTATTCAATAAACGGTGCTGGGAAAATTGGATAGCCACATGTAGAAGATTGAAACTGGATCCCCACCTCTCACCTTTCACAAAAATCAACTCAAAATGGATAACAGGCTTAAACCTAAGGCATGAAAACTTAAGAATTCTAGAAGAAAATGTTGGGAAAACTCTTATAGACATTGGCCTAGGCAAAGAATTTATGAACATTTGTACCCCCGGAATATGCTGAAATAATCAAAATTAAAAAAAGAATGGAAAAATAAGCACCAGATGTACTCGTCATCAAATTGGTAATAACTGATCAACACTAAGGTGCTCACATGGTAGTAATATTCATTGGGTGCCAGTCAGGTGGGGGTGGGAAAACTCACAACTAATGAAGACAGGGCGCACTGTATGGGAGAAGGGCATGCCTCTAGTCCTGGCTTGGGCGAGGCAAAGGCATTACTTCTAACCAAAAATACTTGTACCCCCATAATATTCTGAAATAAAGAAAAAAAAAGTTACCTACTTCTTGTGTCTATTTAGTGAAATAACATATATAATAATAATATCCTTTTTCACATTAAGATTTTGCCTACAATTATTTCTGGCTTATTTTAAAGAGACTTTGGTTCTTTAAGTTGTTTCTACGAAGTGTGAAACACATTGAGGTTTTTTTTTTTCATGCCAGATGTTAGAACCTTTGCTTTTATTTACTAGTTGGATTTGAGTTTGGTCAAGGGAGCATTTTAATGGCACGTGCAGGTGATAAAAACTCTTAGAGTTTATAGATTATTGTAGCAGAAACACATCTGTATGAATGTTATAGTTTGATTATTTCAGCCATTTGTGTCTGTTCGCCATGGATTTACAATGTGCCATTATGTAATAGACATAGTATAATTTATTTCTCACAGCAACTCTATGAGGTAGGTGACATTAATAATAATTAATAATTACAGGAGAGTAAGCAGAAGCAAAGAGATACTTAGCAAGTTGCCCAGGGTCACATACCTTACAGCTGGTAGTGGTGGGAATAAAACCCAGGGTTTTTGATTTCGGAATCTACCTCTTAACCCTTGTGGCATGCATTCCTTTCTAGTTTTGGAATCACACAATTTTTTTCAGAATTCCACCCATAAATTCAACAGGGTGGTTCTAGGAATGAGACTATGATATTAGGGCACTAACTCTAATGTATCTTGGAAGTACTGAATCATTTGTATAATGAATCCCAGATGAGTGATGAGATAGATATCACAGGTTTGGGGGCTTAATAGGCTTCATCTCTAACATGTTTAAGAACTTGCCCTTGTACATCTGTCATCCTTTCATAGTTTTGTTAAAACATCATTATTCTACTTCTTCTCTACCCATTGCCTGGCTAGAAGCTTTTCTTGCAGTTCAGTTTTTCGTACTCAGTGTTGCTTCAAAGGAGTATGATGATAAAATAACCTTAAGTCATATAAAAAAAAATCCAGTAAAAAACTATTAAAAATACTGCAAATTGTATAGGACTGCAAACATGTTTTATCTTAAAAATTTATGTGGAACATTTGCTTAACTGGAACAATTTTGCATATTCACTTCCATCTGCCTATGAAATATTCCCTTGGTTAAAACTGCTCCTTGTTCTGAATATTCAACATTAACTTTTTTCCTTGGTTTTTTAATAAATTCACATGTTTATTACAAACACAAATCAGGCAGCTTGTATGTATGTATAATCATTTACTTAATACATTTTTTAGTTTAACCTGCCATTTATTCATATATATTGAAACTGCATATTAATAACTTATCTAAAACAGTTTCCAAAGCATTGAGACCAATATACTTAATGATTGTATGCACTGATTTTAATGGTTTGCCATCTCTCATAATGTGGGGGCTAATGTAACATACTTTTAGGGTGCTCTTGATCAGAATGTTTTCTTGTATGAATTTATAGTCAGAAGACTGAAATTTTAATTTCATATTTATCCCCTTTAGTTTGTGACATTAGGTCACATTTTGTCTTAGTTTTGGTAGAGATGTAGAGGGGCTTGACATTGCATGTGAAGGTGCCTTCACAATTCTCCGACCATCTCTGTACCTTTAACAGCTCCTCCTACTCAGTCCTGAAGCAAGAGTTGCTATTGTGCAAGGCTCCCAACGCTCAGATTCTTAGTGAAGAGAAAGAGTTCCAGCTTCTGCTTCCAGTGCTCTGGTACACTGTCCCTGCTAGGCCCTGACTCTCTCACCTCTGTCCTCCTGTCCCTGCCTGGCTTTCTCCCATCCCTGTGCCCTGGCTCCTGGATTTGGCTGTCTACTGGATGGACTCTGGACTGTCTGCCTGGAAATCAGTTTTGGATTGTCTGGCTTTTATGGCTTTGTTCCAAACCACCTTGTGCATGGCCCACAGTCTTAAAACCTACATCACCATCTGCAATCCTAGAAACTGGTTATCTAGGAGAGAAGTAGACAGGAACTGTGTCTGGTAATTACACAGCAAAGGACACAGTGACGCAATCTCTACCCCAAGAAACCTGTTCACCTGTTGTAGTCAGGGAAGGCGAAATTAATAGACTTTTCTGAGGCTATAAAAGTAGTGTAAGTCCACATGTAGAATTTTGTGAGAACACAGGACAAGGTCACAAAATCAAGCTTCACAGTTGGGAAAGATCATTGGAAAGACATGTCATTTGAAATGAGTCTTAATGCTATGAAGGAAGTAACAAGGTGGAGAATGTATCTGGAGGGAAAGTTGTTTTTATTTTTAGGCAAATCATAGAGTACAGAAACAGCATAGTGTTAATAAAGAAATACAAACATTGGATATTGCCAGAAGGTAAAATGCAATGTAAATAGGAAAAAAAATGACACTGGAGAGGGCGGAGATCAGATCATGAAACTTCTGTATACTATAGTGAAAACCATGGGCCTCCTTGTACTGATAGAAAGCCAGTGTTTGTAATACATTGCTGTTCTATTTATATGCCACCTGACATCCATTTACTCTTCTCCTGGAACCTGCACTGCAATGAAGTTTTGGAGTTTGCACCACTCTCATTTCCTGTCCATGGGGTTGCATGATGTTGAGTCCACTCCAAATTTTGGAATTTATGCAGGCCATAGAGTACTGGTAAGAAATAAGAACATCCCTAAACATCTGACCACAGCTGGTCTCTTCAGTTATTTCTCCCTCTTTTTTCCTCTTCTAAATACTTGTGATAATAGTGGTTACTAAGGGATGTATATGTGTAGAATGTGGAACAGGGAAAGTTGAGCTGGAGGAGATGGAAAGAAATAATTATTTTCTAGATGGCTCAGAAAAGAAGTCCTACAGTATAAGCAAAACTGGCTGGTGAATGTTCTATGGTTCTAAGCATGTATGAATCCTCTTCCTTTTTCCTACTTTCTTTCAGGATTGCAAATTTCTTTTGTTTTAGATGCCTAAGCTTGGCTAGACCATCAAACTGTATTTTTTCTAACTCTGACTATATTCATCTTACAATCATGACTAATTCTTTCAATATTCTGACAATAGTGGAATTTTGTCTTGCTTTATAATTATTTTCCTGGGGAACTGGGAGGATCCAGGATATCTAAATAGATTTTTCTTCGGAAGTATGTCTCATATAGCCCCAAGGCAATGATTTAACATTATAATGCTGTTTACAAATAAGTTTTCTCATACATAACATTATTTATTTTGTGTATTAATTTTGTGAAATAGGTAGCATAATAACCTTCATCTTATAGAAGAGGAAAACATTGAGAGTCTCTGCAACTAATGAGTGGCCCTAGTTTACACAGGAGATTGAGCCATGAATAGAAGACTTCAGAGTCTGGAGTCTTTGTCTACATCACACCACTTCTCTGTAACTCTAACAGTAATTTTGGAAGATGACTCTGGGAAAATCTTTACCTCCTTCTCTTTGCTAATAAGGGAGCTGTAGCACAAGGGAAAACAAAACAGTGGCTAGAGTTGAAACAAGAGAGAAGCACAGGTCTTCTAACTTCTTACCTTGCAAGCTGTTAACTTCATCCACAACTTCTTTTTGCATAATGGGATAGCCAGTTTCTTGACACACACATGACACAGATTGGTTTTATTACTGCTGAGCTATTTCTCTGTGATCTTTTGTCTAATACTGGGACAATGTTAGGAATGCCTTTTGCACTGTATGATTAGCCGGGATAGGAATATGACTTCTTTAACCACAGAAGAAAAATGATAGCTATTTATCAGATTCAGAATCTGTATACCCAAGTACATCCAGATTGTGTTTTATCTTCAAGGTGCTTGTGGTGAGCACCCAAAATACACATTATGACACTTGTAATGGCAGCAATTTGACAAATAATTCACATATATGAAGCTTCTAAAATGTACTTAGATTGAAATGGTTTGGGAACTATAATTATAAGCAGAGGCTTCCCTGGCTTTCAGTTCACCTTGGGGTGATAATTTTATATTTCGAACATTCTTGCAGAAGAGTATTACCACTGAATGAGCTTTCTTAACGGCTTCCCTGTTGAACTCTGGTGAGTTTAGCGTGTGTCAGGAAAATGTTTTAACTCCATTCTATTTCTGCTTGGCTAGAGAAAGCTTTTAATCTCTGGAAAGCTCACATTTTGTAAATGGGTGTTGTAAAAGTAGTTTCTTTAAGAGAAAAAGAATGTCATTGCTTTCTAAATATGAAAAAATTATATGGTTTAGATACATTTGGCAGTTTTTTTAGTCAAAACACCCATCTCTGGAATGTGCTTATTATTGTACGAATACTGCGGCTTATCCAAGGCTTAATGTGCAGGTTCAATAAATATCAGAATGTTGTGTACAATATTACTGAATGTAATTTAAAAAAAAACTTATAGAAGTTCTAAATATTACAGGGTTAAAAATAATTATACTAATGTGTATAATGGGATGTTGGAGGGTACAACTTATAATGAGAGCCAATTAAGCATGTTACCATTTTTGGAGAATATATGCTTGATATGTTGCCAACAGAGCCCAATTCTACCCTTCCCGTTTTTTTGCTAGATAGTATGTAGTACTGATATTGATTTATTTAAAGAGTATTTTACCTTGTATTTCCTTATTTAGAGTTCTTACCATTATAATTTTTTTCTTTGTGCATAGGAGTGTTTCAAAAGGAAAGCTGCACTAGCTGGCTTTGGATTTGAATCCTTTTGTTGGAATCATTAAGTTTTTTTCACTGCCTGATGGGTTTTTCTTCTGAGAAAGAAAAGAACTTATTAATTAAGCTATCTTGGTTGATAATAAGACAGAATCCGGGATGTTAGGATTGAAAGAGATTTTAGCATTGATCTAATCACTGATCATAACTCACATTAAAAAATACATTTTATTTTGCAACCAAATACATATACACAGGCACCACCTTCCCCTAGCCTCCGTATTGATATATATGTAAATAAAACTGAAGCAAGAGCTTCAGGAAAAAATACTTAGGCTTTGTGTGATGTATCCAGGCATTTTCTCTTCTCATGTAGTTCATTAAGAAAGATGCTGATCTCAATCCACCAAACTGACTTCACCACCAGCACCAGCTACATACTTTTCAGGGTCCAAAGTGAAATTAAATTTTGGGATCCCCTCATTAAAAACTGTTAAGATTTTCATTAATTCAAGGGGAGTCCTTTCTGCGCATGCAGACTTCTGAGCCAACGAGACTGTACAGGTTGTATACCTGCTCATCCTCTACAAATGGTTTGCAGCTGTCAGTTTAAAAAGTCCTCTAGAGCAACTCCCTCATTGTACAGATGTGAAGACTGAAGCCCATTGACATCTAGTGACTGGTTTAAGATCAGAAGATGGTAAAATGCAATAACATGGCAATTCACTGACTTCTAGGCCACTGTTCTCACTGCTAATCTCAATTACATAACTCTGGGGATAAGATAATGGACTAATAAAATTTCTGTTTTTTTTTTCTTTTGTAAGCTATCTCTTCTTCTGATCCCAACCTTTTAAAAAATTTTTAATCCAGATTTTGTTGAAAATATTTCTAGTATCACTGTCTCTACGTTCATGTCTCAGTAAGAGAGAATAATGATATTTTTTTCTTTGAGGCTCTCTGAACCACAAACTACTATTATCTACTGTACTTATTTGAAGGGAATGAAGGTAAAGAGCCAGACATAAGGTTCAGATTCTGGGTTGAGGAAGAAAGCCTTAAGAAAAAGGGATTAATGAGGCCTTTAGAAACTGAGAAGCCATATGGAGGCATGAAATGAGGGGTTAGGTTTAGAGAGGGAGGGAAGTCTTTTCTCTGACTTTGCACCCTCCCAGTCAGAGCTACAAGTGTGCTTATGCCCCAGACAGTGTGCACCACACTTGTTAGTGTCAGTTTTCTCCATTCCCCCCCCACCTGCCTGACACCCAATGAATGTTACTTCCATATATGCACAGAAGTTTTGATTGATTAGTACCACTTTAATGGGGAGTACATGTGGTCTTTGTTTTTCCATTCTTGTGATACTTCACTTAGAAGAATGGGCTCCAGCTCTATCCAGGATAAAACAAGAGGTAGTTCACTGTTTTTTTGTCACTGAGTAGTACTCCTTCATATACATATGTCACATTTTATTAATCCACTCATGTATTGATGGGCACTTGGGTTGTTTCTACACCTTTGCAATTGTGAATTACGCTACTATAGACATTCAAGTGCAGATGTCTTTTTTATAGAATGTCTTTTTTTCCTTTGATTAAATCCCCAGTCGTGGGATTGCTGGATCAAATGGTAGTGCTAGAAGTCCTAGCCAGAGCAATCAGGCACAAGAAGGAAATCAAGGGTATCCAGATGGGGGCAGAGGAGGTCAAACTACCACTTCTTGCTGACGATATGATCTCATATCTAGAAAACCCCAAAGATTCTGCTAAGAGATTACTGGAATTGATGAATAAATTCTGCAACATTTCAGGATACTAAACCAATGTACACAAATCAGTAGCATTCCTATATGCCAACAACACTCAAGCTGAAAATCAAATCAAAGACTCAATACTTTTCACACTAGCAACAAAGAAAATAAAATACCTAGGAATATGTGTAACCAAAGGGGTGAAAGATCTCTACAAAGAGAACCATGAAACACTGAGGAAGGACATAGCAAAGGACGTTAGGTTGGCAAAATCAACATTGTTAAAATGTCTGTACTACCCAAAGTGATCTACAGATTCAATGCAATCCCTATTAAAATAGCAACATAATTTTTCACAGATCTAGAAAAAATAATTCTATGTTTCATATGAAACCAGAGAAGACACCGTATAGCCAAAGCAACCTTAAGCAGAATGACAAAATTGGGAGGCAACAATTTACCAGACTTCAAGCTATACTACAAGGCTATAATAACCAAAACAGAATGGTACTGGCACAAGAACAGAGACATAGACCAATGGAACAGGACTGAGAACTCAGATATAAAACCATCCTTATTTTGCCATCTGATCTTTGACAAAGCAGATAAAAACATACACTGGGGAAAAGAATCCCTATTCAATAATGGTGTTGGAAAAATTGGATAGCCACATGTAGAAGATTGAAGCAGCCTCCGCAACTCTCACCACTCACGAAAATCAACTCATGGTGGATAACAGATTTAAACCTAAGCCATGAAGCGAAAAGAATTCTAAAAGAAAATGTTGGAAAAACTCTTATAGACATCAGTCTAGGCAAAGAATTTATGATGAAGAACCTCAAAGCAATCACACTTTAAGCTCTAACTCGGGGTGGGGGTGGGTGGATTAGGGCAATATACGTAACCTAGTACCTCCATAATATGCTGAAGTAAAAAAAAAGCAATCACAGCAATAACAAAAATAAATAAATGGAACGTGATCAAATTAAAAAGCTTCTGCACAGCCAAGGAAACTATCATTAGAGAACATAGACAACCTACACAACGGTAGAAAATATTTGCATGCTATACATCAGATAGGTGTAAAGGACTGGTAACTAGAATCTGTACAGAACTCAGGAAAATCAGCAAGAAAAAATAAAAAATTCCATGAAAAATTGGGCAAAGAACATGAACAGAAACTTTCCAAAGAAAAGAAAAAGACAGACTAATGGCCAACAAACATATGAAAAAATGCTGAACATATCTAATCATCAGGGAAATGCAAATCAAAACCACAATGAGATATTAGCTCCAGTGAGAATGGCTTTTATCAAAAAGTCCCCAAACAACAAATGTTGGTGTGGATGTGGAGTGATAGAAACACTCATACACTGCTGGTGGGACTGCAAACTAGTACAGCTTCTATGGAAAGCAGCATGGAGTTACTTCCAAGAACTGAAAGTGAGTTCTTCACATGTACATCTTGAAACTTATACATAACAGAACCTGAAAAAGCACCTGTTCTATGCTTATTTCTACCCCAAGATCAAGAGAATATCAAAAGTTAACATGTCTTAGGAAGCCCTTTGATGCATCTTGATGCCCCTTTTCATGATCACCTTTTAGTGACACACTGCCGCTTGATAAGTAAAGCCTCTTAGCATCTCTTTACGGGGACTTTCAAATGTCAAATGACCAGGCACACAGTAGGCATAAAGTGTCTCCTCTAAGAATCAGAGCAAAATGTAAAAATAATAAATTACCAGTTTCCTACTGACAACTCTATGGATCTTTTAAGAAAGCTATTAAAAATAGTTTCCCCCAGTAGTTTGCCTATTAATACTATGAAATATTCACTATGTTAACTCTTCAATTAAATTCTGGTCACTTATGATCATTTGTTAGCATTTTAGAACTAATAATCCCTTAAAATACCATTGGTGAACAACACTTAAGATTTAAATGACTACCTTCAGTCTCCTAAATTATTTCTCAGTAGTTTACTTAACTTAGAAAACAATTCAAGGGTTTTCATTGCTTTAATTAAAATTTAGGTGGGTCAAGACATTTAGATCATCATTTCTTCTGCATGTTATTATTTGTAATATTAAAATATTATGTTATGAAAGAAATCTGGTGAAACTTAGTTTAATGTTTCTTTTTGGTGGGATTTCTACGAGTCTGCAATATGCTAGTATTCATTGTGATTTCTAAGGGAGGGGTAATAGGGAATACAGCATTTTCTACGTTTTTTTGATTACTTTTGAGAAAATAGACCTCAGGGGACTACTCTGTAGAAAGAACATGTTTTGGGAAAAGCTGATATGCAGGATGTTCGAGTTTCTGTTTACACATTCAAGGACATAGTCATAGGATATAGAAAAAGCACCAGATTTCTGTTAGGTTATTAAAAAAAATGTGTTATCTTAGGGTGAAGCAACCTCATGTGAAGTGGATGGAATGTGAGATCTTTCCAAATTTAAAACAAAACCAAAACCTGAGTCCTCAGTTTTCTGTGAGCTTGTGAGGTGATGGTTTAACAGATTATCTTTGAGCAAAGTTCCTTTGTATGCACTTTACTTAGCATGGTGAAAATAGAAATTCTGATCATCTTAGCTCTGAGAAAATCTTAAGTGACCTGGGAAGATAAATGACCATGGGGAGGAAAATTTTGTTGGTCCCCAAAGGAAGAACTTTGGATTCTACACATCTAGGTACATGGCCTCTGAATCATGGGGTTGCAGCTGTTCTTGATCTATCCCAAGCTAACCTGAGATGTTACCAAAATCATTTTTCCATAGAGGGAAGAGAAAGCAGGAGACCTCCAATATGATGTTGGTTGATAATATCATAAAAAGTAATAATAGTGATAATACGTCCCTTTTGAGTGCTATGTACTTGATACTGTGCTAAAGTGCTTTATGTGGATCATTTCATATAATCCTCAAAGAACACATTAGGTCAGTAAAATTCATATGCTCATTTTTAGATAAGGAAACTGAGGCCTGGCACATGTTTCCCAGATATCACGGCTAATAAGTGACAGAGCCTGGATGTGAATACAGGAAGTCTGACTTTTAAGCCAATGTGCTTAACCACTGCCTTATGTATTACGTTTTACCATCAGTAAGAAAGTTTATAGTAATAAAGTATGTCATTGGCAGGTCTCTTCTATATTAAATGGAGGCATCTCTGTGACTATAGATGTCCAAGTTTCTTGGATACTTATTACTTGCTAATTATTGATAAAATCTGGGATTTCTCTTCCAGGACATGACACTGTAACTTGTGTTTGTATGTGACATTTGGGGTGGTAAGAGATGATCTTAGCTAAGGAGACAGAAAAAAAATTTTTTTTGTTAAAAAGAAAATGAAGTCTCTTTAGAATAAAGTGGAGAGAGGCATGAAAAAATTAAAAACTTTTAATAACTTCAAGGATATGCATAAGAGCACAATGGGATAATTGTTGCAATGTTGTTCATGTAGTATGTGATTTTAAAATTAAGTCAAAGACCACATAGGTAGACCTGTGTAGTTGAATCCATCCACGTACATGGTGGCAGAATAAACCTGCATGTGCTTTCGGAGGTGTCTCCTAGGACTGAGCAGTTCTTATGCTCCTGGAGACATGGTGAGATAGAGTTAATGGAGGTGTCACTGCTGCTGTGATCAGATCAGTTACCACAGGTAATTCCTGATGAGTTCGATGCTCAGCGTTCTTTGCTAATTTCTCATTTCCATTCCCACTGTCATAGTTCAGGCCCTTATTACCTCTTGTCTGGACTACCAGCTGGTCTGATTGACTTTGGTCTCACATCTCTCAAAATCACCTACAGAGTTTAAGGTTCTTAAAGCTCCCTTTTTATCATGTCACTCTCCTGATCAAAAGTCTGCAGTGGGTCTCCATCACCTACTGAGTGAAGAGCAGACTTTGTAGCCTGGCATCTAACAGTCTCCTGAACTAGCGATAACCCACCTGTCGTGCCTGACACCCCCTCTTCACTCACATGCGTCCTTCACCCCTGCCTACTCACAGCTGCTGGTAGCCTGTGTTTCCTCATGCCACCTCCTTTGCTTTTGCTTTTCTGTCCACTAAAATACCTTTCTCTCTTTTCCTTCCATCAGCATTCTACATACGCATTCTTTAATGCCCATTACAAATATCTCTTTCTTCAATAAAACTCTCTGATCATTTCAACTGTGAGAGACTTTTCATCCTCTGAACTTTATGAGTGGATTTGTGATCTCTCTTCTATGCAGCTACAAACTTTTTCTTTAGACTGTAGCTAGGGCACATCTTTATGGTGGATTTTGAGGTTAGTAAATGCAGAGGCTGCATCTTAGTCATTTCTGCACCGCACAGTGACTAGCCCAGGGCCATAACATAGTAAATGCTGCAAAAATAGTTGTTGCACTCAGAAGAGCAAGTTCCCACCATTCCTGAGAATGTTATCCACAAAATCCTAAATCCCCAAAGGCAAGCTGTTACAATGCTTCTTCTACCCTATTTGCTTTTCGAGTGCCTCTATTTTTCTTTTGAAAAATAATCACAATTGGAATTAAGATCTTAATTTGTATAATTATTTCTTTATTGCTGGCCTTTGTAAGGACAGATACTAAGTCTGCCTAGCTCATTATTGTATTGTCAGAACTAGTGAAGTACCTGGAATGTGGAAGTCATGCAGCAAATATTAATTGAGTAAGTTAACAAGTCTCCTAACATAACCCATTCCAAAACACCTGAAGTAGTAGCTATGCATTCAAAGACATATATTGGGCACTCAACTATATCAGGCACATTGCTAGGGCTGGGGAAACAAAAATTGAAAGTGACTTCCCTCATGTCCAAGAGTGAAAGCCTTATTCAATCCAGTCTATCGACAAAATAAATGGAGCCGTCCAGTCTGGTTTTAGGTGACACTAGATCAACCCCTGCCTTAGCTGGTACATAAAGAACCAAAAAATCCTCTCTAAGCATGATCTATATTCCTGGCAAAACCAATATGGCCTGTCTTACCTGGAAGGGTTGACACCTTTAATTTATAGCTGATTTTTCAGATATCTGGAACCATTTCTTCTGTGTGGTAGATTTAAATTCATGTGAATTTCAGTGGACATGCATCCATAGCATAGGACTCAGTTGACAACACAGAGAGAACACAACTCCAAATATTTGATAGCATCCTCATATGCAAGTGGTCTGCCACACTCTTGTCAAAAGTTCAGATGAGATATTTAATATTTAACTGGGTCACTCCAAGAGGAACATCATTTATATATTTCTCCTTACTCTAAACTTTAAACCTGTACTAGGTTAGATCAGTATAAACTGGGCTATGAACTATAGAACGACATCATAAAACTCTGTCCTTGGCTTTTAGTGAAATCATATGGGACGTAGCCCTTTTTAGAAGATCTCCACATTTAAAAAAGTAAAACAGCAACTAAAGATATTATACATAAATTTATCCAATATTTCTTATATGAGGACCCATGTGATGTATTTTTTTCTGAATTTAGGGTTAAGATAAACTTTTCCCACTTCTATGCTTCCTTTCAGTAGTTAATGAAAGATTTGCAACTATATCTATATCTATACCTAATCCATATCTACCTATGTATGTATATATGTATGTATGTATGTATCTAAAAATAGCCAGGAAATTTAAAGCTAAATATTTGCTTGTTGGTAACTTCCTTTATCTTAGGTTTTATTCTATAATTACTTTCCTTTCATGCTCCCTTCCTACTTATTGTTTGACTCATTTGTTTTTCTGTGCTTCTGAAAATAGTTTTACTGTATTGATTACTTGCATTGTGGTTTGAATCAATTATTTTTGGATGGAGTTGGGTATAAATAAATAATGCCTAAATAAATAATAGACTTGTCTTGTAGGCATCCATATTCTCTCTTACAAGCATTCATTGTGGGAGTTAATTGGAAATGGAACTAAATATTACTTTGATTAATTAGTGTTCATTAACTTCCCTTAGTGTATTTTATACAACTCATGAAGCTGCTAGGGTCTGCTCTGACACAGCTTGAACAGTACTTTTGGTGAGATAGCATTGAATTCTTCTGGTATTTTAATGAGCATTATATATACGGATTAATTTTTTGTTCATCATTCCATATTGTTCCTTCTGCTTTCAAATGAAAATTGCAAATGCTTAATTGTAAAAGTTGTTTACCATCACTGTAATTCACATATGTATTTTCATGTCCTCAGCTGAAATGCAATTTTCTAATGCCTGACACAGGTAATACTGTGTGATGAATCACAACCAAGTTCAATTTTAGCTCTTTTAAACTAAGAAAAGAAAATCAGAAAACTCCTTTCCTTTTTTCAGTTATATGAATACAAAATATGTGGAAAAGTGAAGGCTACTCATGATCTAGAAGACAATCCCATGCTTATTGGTACACCTGTTCTTCATATTACCTTTAGCATACATTTTTCTAGAAACATAAATATAATATCAGTCCCACCTTGCATTGGAGCAACAGTTTCCTACTGTTAGAAAGGTATATTTCAATATACAGATGTAGCTCGTTATGGACAAAAATTTTACCCTTGGACTCTACCAGCACCTCTTCGGTCATTCTGCTTTGGCGTATTTGATTCTTAAAGAAATTTATTGCTCTTTGGTTGTGTTGCCAAGGTGATACTCAGAAAAGCACTCTTTGAAAGACGTACTGTGGAAATGAGGTTTCTTAATCAAATATATATGGGCAAAAATGTACTACATCTTCATTTTATTAGAAACTCACAATTTGTATTAGGGTTAAGGCTCTGAGAACTCCTGCATGAAAGAAATATCTCATAGTGTTAAATCTAGCATTTTCCTAAAGAACATATTTTTATACTCAAAACAGACAAAGAATTAACACCCTGAGGAATTATTTTATTTGCTATTGTTATTGTGGTTTTCATGTTCCATGGAGTATACTTTCACCTGGGGCTTATACCTGTGCTCTTTGTGTCTTACGGAATCATGAAACCTGAACATGAGCATTGAAAGGGCCTCCCAAGATCTTATGATCCAGTGGTTTTCAAATTGTAGTGTACATTATAACTACCCAAGGAAAGCTTGTTAAAACAAGATTTTTAGGCTACACTTCTGTAGCTTTTGGTTCAGTGGATCTAAATCAGGAGGCTAAGAATTTGCATTCTAACAAGTCCTTAAATGATTCTGGTGCTGCTTGCTGTTCTGGGATGATCCTTTGGAAACCCCTGATGTAGTCTACCATATCCACTGCCCTTCCAGCGTTTGAAATTTTCTTACACATTCTTTACTCTCAGTTTGCTCAAGTATCCTTAATTGTCTAGGACAGGTCACTTATTTCCAAACCACTAGGTTTGAATATATGAACATGTAGTCTGTCATGAACCTTAGAATTATTTCTGAAAAGAACAAGAGCTTGTTCTCTCAACAACCTCCACTGTATCTGGCTGACTTTGTTCTTTAATTATTTATCAGTCTGGATGTTCATTCATCAACTTTCTGAATGAATGTTTACTGAGTGCATACTATATAGCAGGCACTCTTTCAGTATGCTTACAGTGGAAAACAAAGCAGACAAAGGTCCCTGCTTTCATGGAGCTAACATTTTAGAAGGGGAAAATGAAAAATAAAACACTAAACATGCAAATAAAGGAGATAATTTCAGACAATAAATGATAAAAAACAAAAATAAATTAAAACAATGAATATTAGAAAGAATTTCTATGAGGGACTAAACATATTGTGGTCAGTAAATGATCTTTCTAAAGAGGTAGCATTTGAGGAAATCCTCAATGACTTATCTTTTTAAGTTATTCCTCTTTGGATTTGGCCATATAATGTCTGGATATTCCACTGGATATGCCACTGTCAGTCTTCCTGTCTCTTTGGACTGACTCTGTTTTGGACTACTTTCTCTTAGCTTTGCTGCTTTGCTGACAGTTGTGGATCGGAAGTGTTTCAACCCCAGAGGACCTCCACCCCTAACCCTTGTCACACCCCAGCCATTCCTTCCCTTACCACCCCCCAACTCTCCCTCCACTTAATTGACCTTATCAGGAAGATTAAGTAAGATATCTGCCCACCATCCCTTCACCAACTTGATTCTTGAATAGTTTCTGAGAAAAGGAGCACTATACTTTTTGAGGCAGTCCTTTCCATCTTTTAAATGTTCTTTAAGAAAACTTTTTAAAATATAATGACCTGAATTTCATTGCCTTGTATAATAATTTGTCCTCCTAATTGTACCCATTGAAATAGGGCAAACCTAATCTAATTCCTCTGCACTTGACGACTCTTCAGATATTTGATGACAGCCCCTGTGTCCGCCATGTTTCCTGCAAGATTCCTTTTTCTTTTTTCTTTTTTTTAGTTGTGGCACTTTTACTTGGATTTTTTAAAGAAGGTGAATATAAATAATATCTTTGCACACAAATTCTCATTCTGGAGAAACAGGATGTAGGATTAAAAGGTGCAAACATCTCCCTTCTTCAAAATAACTTTGAAACAGATAACTGTACCTGTTACATCTCCTGGTTGGCAACTTTATAAATCTGGCTTGATTCATCTAATGCCACAAGTTTGACAAAGTTGTTTTTGTTTAAGTGACACCTGGTTATCCACTTTCAGTACATGTACCATTTGGCCAGTGGTCCATAAATAATATTAACATTTTCAGTTCCTTTTTCTTAGGCCAAACTTCCCTATTGGTTGTGAATCAATCATTTCTCCTCCGATATGACTTTGAATCTCTTCTCTCTCTTGCTTTCTCTCCATATTCCCTTTACTTTGTTTATTACCAATTCTTCAGATGTGGTTTGAATAACAGAGCAAAGAACAACTGCTGTGTCTCCTCAATTTAATTACTGTTCATCAATGATGCCGCCTATATGCACAGAGGCTTTTATTTATTTTTGAATACTAATTTTGTTTTTAAAAATTAAAGTTGAGTAAATCAATCACTGACCTCTTCTCCCCTAATTATTTTTCCCTTCACATTTGCTGCAGTGAAATCATGCCCCCTCTGTTGCTATACTTAGCATTACTTTTGTATCAGACATTTTTCTATGGCTTTAAATAAAGAAAATCAAGTCATAGTGAGGTCAAATAACTTGCCAAAAGTCACACTGCTCCTTTCAAGTGGTTGTTCCAGGATTTGAACCCGATAGCCTGACTGCAGAATTTAGGCTATGAACCACTATACTGTAATTCTGTTAATCCCCGTGCAATCAAGTACAGGACCTTTTATTATCCTTGTGAAATTTCATGTATTTAGATTTACTCCAGTCTCTCAAATCTATCAAGATTCTTTTGTGTTCCTGGCTGTGTCATCTAATATATTCAATATTCCTAACAAGTTCATGCCTTCTATAAATATAAAAACAATCTATTAAAGTACTCCATCTATCTATCTATCTATCTATCTATCTATCTATCTATCTATCTATCCATCCATCCATCCATCTTCATCAGTCCATTTATGAATGGCATATTTTCCATGATATATTCACATGTTCTGACAGCCATTAGGATAAGAATTTTACTATATCTCAAGTTAAATGTATTTTATCTGTAGCTTCCTTTCCAATCTTTTTTTTTTCATGTTTAATGAAGAATTTTGACCCATAATGATTGGCAGAAGGTGCCTTGGAGCTGTTACACAGAAACAAAGAGCCAGTATCAAGCTGGATGTTAAAAGGCAAGTTGTATGAGCTTCAGGTTTCCTTCTAGGCAACGATCATGGAAACGGAGGGTAAAGGTTGGCAGACAATTAAAGGCAGTGGAAGTCTTTTGATATTAAGAAGGACATCATAAAAATATTGGCAGTTTGGAGGGATTTGGTCAACAATTTTGTATTTGGAACAAATAATAGCTAGAGGTTTGCTACAAATCCACGGGATTAGAATAAAATGTAAAAGCTATTGCCATTGTAGGATAGCAACTTCATAAAGACTCTGTCATAATAACCTGAAAACGTGCTTATTAAGTTAAAAAGTAATGTATATTCTGCGCTGACAGAGTCATGAATGTACATCATAATACATAACAGTATGTACCATTTGACCAAAAGGGGCGGTCACTAACTGTGAGTTTCTTTAGCTTTCTATGAAGTCACATATTAATACACCTACCAATTTTGGATTTCCATAGGGTACAAGATGGCAGCTAGACAATCTCTTAACTATAGCAGCATAGTGATAGGAGACAACAAATATAGAAACAATTATTTGTCTTGCTTACTATCATGTCCTGAGAGCAGGGCTTCTCAACAGAGGCAGTATTGACATTTTGGGCTGGATGATTTCTTTGTTGTGGGAGACTGTCCTGTGCATGGTAGGATGTTTAGCAGAATTTTAGCCTGGTCTCTACTCACTAGATGCCAGTAGCATCCTTTCAGTTGTGATAACCAAAAATGTCTCCAGCCATTGTCAAACGTCCCCTAGAGAGCAAAATTCTTCCCTGTTGTGAACCACTGAGCTATAACACATAATATAGAAGACATTCAAATATTTGTTAATGAATAAAAATTGGATGAATAAAATGTTTCCTGCTTTCCACATTCATATTAATTCTTCATTGTCTAACACATTAATAACATAGGAGAGGGAGTGAGGTTAGAAATTAGGTTATAAAAGAGAGTATTTTTGTTAGATATTATATCTGGCCAAGAGGAACATATATTTAAAGTCTAATCCTACACAAAGCAGCAGAAACTGTTCTTCTATCTAGAGAGCCCTTGGACTACCAAAACTCCCTGGATGGTGACTAAAATTTCACCAAAGTAGATGCCTTTGCTTTGAAGTAAAGTAAAGCTCTTCTTTTCTGGGAGAGCTCTTTTAAAAAATAAATACCCCAGGAAGAATTAATAACTTAATCCTTATTGTTAAGAAAGAGATTATGCATTGGATTTTCTCCCATACAACACCCAAATATGAACACCGAGGGAGCCCTTGGGATTCTGGAAGTTGTAGAGGTCATGTTTCAAAGAGGAGGAAGTAAAGGCAAAGTTTACCAACCACTGAATTTTCTAAGTGGTTCTCACCAGTGTTATATGTTTATTAAATATACATACACAGTCTCTAGGATGCTATCTTTGCATGTTCCTGCTTCAAGGACGTGCAACAAACATTAAATACCAAAATGTTTGAGATCATGATACCTGGAAACTTGTTTGCTGCTCTAATTGCTAATTTTATGGTCATTATATAACATTTTTCTTAAATAGTAATTAATTTGAAGATTATATTTTCCCATTTTGTATTTCCAAAATTGTTGATATTTGTGAAGAACTAGTGCTAAAGTGGCTCACATTGAATTGTAACAAGAATTCTCAGCCAAGCCACAGTCTTTGAGCAGAAGCTGCTAAGCTGCTTTCTTCAGAACAGGCACTGGTATTTGTGATTCAAGCCCTTGCTTGAGTTGATTTCTGCTTATTAGTCATTAAAACACATTTTTAAAATATGTGTATGCATGCCCTGATTTCTGTTACCCAATTAGAAGTTGTTACCCTCATCTTTTAAGCAGGATTGCAGTAATTGTACTTATACAAAAGTGAGGGCATTTCTTTTGGCCAGTACATAATTACCAAGATAGTCATTACCATGGCTATAAAGGGAAGCTGGGATATACCTCATGGAGTAAAATTTCACATGAAGCAAATCAAGCTATTTGTAGTAGTAGATGGTTATCCATGAAGCTATCCATATGATAGTGTATTCAGTTCAGTTCAATGTCCATTCATTATCACCTATTGATATGGAGGAGAGAAGATTCAATTAAATGAAGCTACTTGCTGGGCAGAGGAGTAGATTTTCTTTCTGGACATTTAAATATTGTGTACCATTCTTTATGTGTTCATTCACTAGCCTAGATCATGACAACATAAAAGTTAATTATGACATTAGTAAAGATTTTATAATCAGAGTTATCTATGTCTCTATGGCTTCTTTGGAATATGGACCACATTGGTCTTTAACATTTCTAGAAGTCTTCTCAAACTTCTTCATTTATCTGTATGGGAGAACTTTCTATGAATAATATGTTACTCAAAATGTCAATAATGTCAGTAAATATCCTCACTATTATAGCTGGTTCCTTTTATAATCGAGTTTATCTCATGAGAAGAAAGGGCAACCTTAGAATTTCTTCCTTATTAATTTTTGGCTTGCTTGAGTGTTCCTTGGCTTCTGTTCATGATTTATATCCCAAAATAATGCTTTAGATTGTCCATAGGAATCTGTTTGCTGGATCATGGTCATGTTTGTCTTGGGAGTGTCAGGACCTGCTTTGGCAAAGGGGTCATATTCTACAACTTTCTGAGGCAGGTAACATATTGTAATGACCAGTATTCTGAATATTGGGTTGTTGTTTATGACAAACTCTTTTTTTTTTTTTTTTTTTTTGAGACAGAGTCTCACTTTGTTGCCCGGGCTAGAGTGAGTGCCGTGGCATCAGCCTAGCTCACAGCAACCTCAAACTCCTGGGCTTAAGCGATCCTACTGCCTCAGCCTCCCGAGTAGCTGGGACTACAGGCATGAGCCACCATGCCCGGCTAATTTTTTTTTTTGTATATATATTTTTAGTTGGCCAGATAATTTCTTTCTATTTTTAGTAGAGACGGGGTCTCACTCTTGCTCAGGCTGGTCTCGAACTCCTGACCTTGAGCGATCCACCCGCCTCGGCCTCCCAGAGCTAGGATTACAGGCGTGAGCCACCGCGCCCGGCCGACAAACTCTTTTATTATTTGAAGTGTTCCATCTTCCTGTAGTCTTGCTATTCCAGATGAAACATACTTTGACGGCAAAATCAGACAAAGAAGAAATTCTACAGCCCCATTTTCTTCTTGTTGAACATTAATTTTTCATTGAAGGAGAGGAAAAATGATTTTGAAAATGTTTTAAGTGCTATATGTATTGAAAAACATAAAGACTGACTAACTCTGTTTTGGAAAGTCTTTAAATTTCTTTAAGGTAAGGGATATTGTCTTTTTAATATTTTTATCTGAGGAGTCTATATATTTATCAAATAGTAGATATAAACTCATAGAAACAAAGCATCCATCACGATAGGTAATAGAAGTAGCTTACATGCTCCATCAACTAGAGTGCAGCCCTTGGGCCCTTGGTTCTCAAAGGACAAGCTACCAACTGTGCTACTACAAGTTCTATGGATTTTCCTTCCATGCTGAAAGGTCAAGTAGTTTCCCAGGAAGAGGGACATGATACCTCCTGTCTTTTACCTTGTTCCTCTCTTTTTATACTTCCTTCCAGTTTCTGCCCAAGTAGACAATAATTATTTTGACTGCTTTTTAAAATCAAGAATTTAGGAGAAGGTATTTGATTGCACAAAATTGTGGCTGAGGCTTAATGCCAGTCATTGGGTCCTGTTAATTGGAAGTGAGTTATAGCAATGTGATTAACATTTGCATTAGGTATGTTCTAGCCTCTTTGGAAATGAGTCAGGGGGAACAGCCACTTACCTGTTAGGAGCAGAAGTAGAAACTAGCACACTTGAATTTTCTCGTCTGCATAAACTTATATTAGTGTCACCTTACCTACAAAGTCTAATATCCTCTTTTAGGAGAGTGAAAGAATATTTAAAGTTGTTTTCAGTTTGGCTAGAATTGTCTTTGGAAACACAGTTGCTTGAGAACCAAATGTGTGTGCAACTGGGAATATATGCTTAGTGGATAAAAAGAAAAAAATTACATCTATGATGCAGTTAGAATAAAATCTCCAGTGAATACATTAAATGCAATCCAAGAGGAAGTATTTTTTTCCTGTTGAGTCTGTGACACATGTCAATGTGAAGCCTATACGATAGTTGAGATTGTTGTTCTTATTTTGAGTATATGGATGTCAAACCTGACACCTTTTTTATTGCAAAAGTTGGCTCCACAGTATTAAATAAACCTTGCATAGATTATGACATTTATTCCACAGCATAAGAGCTCATTTTGAGATAGGTGAGCTTGTGTTCTGTACCTGAACCTTAGCTTACATGTTATACACACACATTTTCATAAGTACAAGCTAAGGTAAACATCATTTCATTGTAACCTTTTAAAATTCTTCAGCATAATCACTAGCTATGACCTGAATAAGTATGCAAAAAAAAAAAACAACTTCAACAAACCTATTCTCATGCTTCATTTACATTATCCCCAGAACACAAATAGTGAGATATTAAAACTGGGTAAGACTGTCAAATGAGATTCACTCACCTGACAGTTTTGTCACTTTAAATTGCTTTGTTGTTTATGCCATGGTTGCAATCTCAGCCCTGTTACTTGTTAATTGCTTAGTCAATGCAATTGTATCACAACAAATTTATCAGAATCTTAAGAGAAGAACTGTCTCTGGCTTGGATATGAAATTACTTTGATGGATCGAAGGTGATTATTATCATTAAATGTGACAAGCACAAAATAAAAATTCTGTTTTTAAATTCCTCTGTAGTAAAGGTACAATAAAATTCTATTTGAAGGCTCTAATAGAGGAATGAAAAGGGTAAGCAGATGACCATCAAATCTTACCAAATGAAATATTTATTGAATAATTGAGAAGTACAGAACACATTAAATGTTGGTTGGTAAAAACAAACAAATATAATGTACTTATGTGTATAATTTCTGAATGTATTTGTGTGTGTGTGTGGTCCAAGTTGGTGAGTGTTTACTTGGGTATTGGCACTAGGTTCATGACACTAAAGGATTCAGGAGACCCTGGCACTGGGCTTATCTTGCTCTTCATTTTGAATTCAGATTTTATCACATACAAACTCTTTTGCCACTTTGTATCTATGTATACTTTATCTTCTTTTACTTAAAATCAAATGCCAAAGAATTCACACCTTTTTCAGGTAGCAGAATGTAGTAGAAAGAGCACCAGATCTTGTCTAAAACTGAACTCATTATAATCTGCCCCACTCCTGTCTTCTCCTCCATTCCCTTCAAATCTGTTCCTTTTCTTAAATATTCATGTTATTTGTAAATATTCCATATTCAGAACATTGGCCCAGGCCCCAAATCTTATCACCATCTTTTACTTCTCACTCTCCCTGGTTCTACCAAATCTTTTCTATTCTACTATGTGCACACTCTTTGTCCATACCTGTTCTCATTTCCAGTTCAGGTCCTCACATTATCCCTTCTTTCTTAGATATGTGCTTCCCTAGATTGGTTTCTTGATCTTCAAACTTCACTTCCAGCTCAGCCTCCATGTTGCAATACCAAAAGAAAGTGCATAGCACTTTTAGGACACACTGTTGGATCACCAAAATTTGTTTCTGAATCATTTTATTCTCTTTACTTAAATATGCCAGTGGATTCTTGTTAACTATGAGATCAAATCCAAATTTGTTGTCTTAGAACAGTAGGTTCTTCTTGATATTGGCCCATTCTACTCCTGCCTTGCATTATCTTCTTTCCTCAACACCCTCACTTGTCCTTGTATCATAAAAATATTCACCTACTTATGGTTCCTGGAGCCAGTCATTGCATTTCATGTCATACCTTGTTTGTTTCCTCTGTTCTCCTTGTATGATTGTTAAATTGTGGATTCCTCTGGAAACCCATAATGCTCTATTTTGTTGTATCATATTAGTTGCTTTATCTACTGTTTTTCCAATGCATCTTAAAGATCTATGAAGCATTTATGGTAGCAACTGATATTTACCAAGTGCTTGTTATGTGGCTAGCATGGTTCTACATGTCTCATGTAATTTTTATAACTAATTTATAAATTTAATAGTCTTCCTATTCATATTTTAAAGAACGGGAGAAACTGAAGTCCAGAGAAGGCCAGTAACCTGCCCATGATAAGAGAAAGAGTAAAAACAGTGAGATTAGGGTTTGAATCAAGTGGTTTTGCACCAGACCATGAGATCTTAACTTTGCGTTATATGTTCACTCCATTGGAAATGATTTATGTTAATATGTATCTCTTCTCCTGTAATATGAACTTTTTATATCCAGGGACATATATATATTCTCTATGTTTTTATTCCCTGAGCCTAAGATGGAACTTGACATAGAATAGACATTCAGTATATATGTGCTGAATAAATGATTAGGAATTAGTCATGTATTCGCCCTTTACCTTTTGCATCATTGGAAAAACTCATTCACTCTTCTAGAAAATGAAGTTCTTCCTCATATGCAAAACTGGAATTATAATACCTGTCAACCTATTTCAGAGTGCTGCTATGAGAAATAAATAAGATGGTAAAAGTAAAATGTTTGAAAACATCATACAAGTGCCATACAAATAAATGGGAATAACATATTTATGACTAACTAATAAATTGAACAACATGTAAAGATCTAATATGTATAATACTGTTATTGGTGCTCTTGGAGATATAAAATAAATATAATATAGGTCTTACCCTTCAGATGCTTAAATCAGGAATCATCACCTAATAATTACAATTTTTTTTTACCAGTATATAGTCTATTTTAATAGAGACTGTGGATCACCTTAGCCAAAGACGTATTGAAAAATAATTTGATTCATTCATTCATTTGTACTTTTATACATTCCACAAATATTAATTGTGACCGCAATGTGATAGATACTCTCCTAGGCCCTGGAGATATAGTAGTGAGGAAGTTAGGCAAAGCCCTTGCTGTGTGAAGAGGAAAGATAACAGACATATAAACTCGTACTATAGGAAAAAAGAAAGTAAAAGGACAGAGAGTGATAGAATAGGTGTGACTATTTAACTTAGGCTGTGTTCTCTTTGAGGAGATGGTTAATATTAAAAGTTTTAGGTATATATCACTGGACTTTATAATAAAATATCCCTTTGGCATGACCATTGATCTAACAAGGTATAGTAGATAATTGTCAGTGGTCTGCCAATAGCTCCTTGCATCCCTTTACCATTTCTGTGCATGATAGCTTGATTTGAAAGGGCCAACATGTATATCTTTGGGTTGCTGGAACACAATTTGCCAGCTCATTCTACAGGCCAGAAGTTCCTGTCCTTTAATGCTCATCTCCAGGCAGCCTTTAATCAATAACATGAGTGTGGTAGTTTAAATACCCTAGCTCCCTCTCATCCCTTGGCTAGAATAATTCTAAAGCATGTGTCTTATACCATTTCCCAGGTATAAAGCTTTAATGTCACCACTGTGGCTGGCAACTGCCTTCACAATGTACCCCTTTCTTGTATCCAGCAATTAAGCAGACCCTAAGAGGATGTATGGTGGTAGTTACTAAGTTGCTTTGCCACACTTTAATACATGTGGATGATAAGGAGAAAATGAACTCCAATGGGCTTAGAGAGTTTACTACTTAGATAGCAAAAGCAAGATCAATCTGGTATCAGCATCCCATGTTGCTAGCCACACTGAAGGACAATTTAGAAACAGAGTGGCTAGATGAGGGACCATATGAGTGGAGAGTCACATGGTCATTGAAGAACCAACCCTAAATTTAGAGTGAGGCAGTTTTATAGTTTGCAGCTGTACCAAAAGGGAGAGCAAGGCAGAAAGTCCCATGCCTCACCAGAACCAGAGAGGCTTTATGGAAGTCTTCTACAAGGTAGGGTTCTCCCACAGAAGAAAAGTGATCATGTGACAGCTTCTCACAAGACTGCTTATGTTGTCATAGTCCAGAAAGGATTAGGGTTTTCCACTAAGATTTAGGTCAGACTGTGATTGGGCCTTGCTTTTGTGCCCTATGTAGACACATCCAAGGCCACCATAGTACCATATTCACCTATAATTTGTCACTCCCCCCACTCCCCCACCATATCACCCCCTCATACCCAGAGGTATTTCTGCACCTCTGAAATAACCTTGTCACATGTAGTCTTTGTCTCAGGGATTGCTTTTAGGCAGAGCAGGGGGCCAAATCAAGATATTACACCAACAATTTCATCCAAGAGAGGTGAGTTTGTAAAACTGTCAGAGTAATTTTGTTATATTACAGTTCTAAGTCTGGGCACAGAAGTTGCAAGATGCACCTTGATTTCAGCTTTAATATGCATATGTGTCTTGGAAAGAGAAAACAACAACAGTTACTCCATTCCTTAAGATATTTGTCTGTGAAAGAGTCCTTTTCTCTTTTCTGAAAGAAGAGAATGGATTTTGATGGAAATTTTTGGTATTGGGGTTTAAATATGAGTGATCAGGGAGCTGTTATTAGTTCAGGCAAAAAAAATTAAAGCAGGTTGTACAGGTATCAGTGTATACACTCAGGGTGTAGACAGTTACAAAAGGATTGTACATGCAAAGCTGGAGTAATGCTCTTCAAAATCTATGATATGAACATATCTCTTACAGAACATACTTTTTTTTTCACATTGTCAACACCTGCTGTGCACAGGTGGTTTGGTCAGTAGGGGGTTCTTGCAAAATAAATATTATTTATTGTTCAGATCCAAATTTAAGCATACAGATTTTACATCTCCCAAGGGTCCCAGTATTTGGACATAAATAGTTCTGACTTCAGGGCCCCTACTCTGTATTTCGCTATACTTCTTCCTAGTATCGATCTATATCTGGAACAATAATAATAGCAATAATAGGCAATATGTATTGCAGATTTACCTCACGCTAGACACAATTCCTAGTGTTTTATGTATATCAACTCCTTTAATTCTCATACCAATCTATGATGCAGGTTCTATTGTTATCCTCACTTCTTATTTTAGGAAACTGGAGCATTGTGAGGCTAAGTTATCTACCCAAGGTCAAAGATCTAATAAATAGTGAAGACAGTATTTAAATCCACACAGTTTGATGGATCATTTGATCTTAAATACTACCCTTATATTTTAACAGATTCTTTTAAATTATGTCATTAAAAGTATAGTTAAAAAACTAAATTCAATAGTTGTACAAATGCTTTCTCCAGGGTGCATATAAAAAATGCTTTAAATTTAAGATCTATGTGTGAAATTCAAAAGGCAAGATAATTTAAAACAGTTTTACTTATTATGCTAATGTCTACATGCAGAAATCTTATCTGAAAAATGACCTCAAATAGTAGGACATGATTAAAAAATTTGTGATGTTAAAAACAACATTAATTTTAAAATTCACTATTTCTTTTGAGTTCAAAAAAGAACACTTAGGTGCACATATGGAAGTAACATTCATCGGGTGTCGGGCAGGTGGAAGGGGGGAGGAGTATATTCACACCTAACGGATTTGGTGTGCACCATCTGGGGAATGGACACGCTTGAAGCTCTGACTCAGGTGAGGGAAAGGTAATATATGTAACCTAAACATTTGTATCTCCATAATACGCTGAAATAAAAAAATAATGGAAAGAAATTATTTCTAAATTTAAAAACTTGTTTAATTTTTCCCATGTTACTATTAACTCAGTGTTTAAAAAATCTGTTCCTAACATATGTTCAAGTACAAAGTTGTTAATTGTAAAATTATTGGTTAAAATCAATTATTTTAAAATGTTGGTTAGGACCAATTTTTTGTCTGGCTTTGCTCTCTAATTAGAATTGCTAATTGAAATAAGTAGATCCTTCAATGTAAGAGTAAATTTGTATACATCAATTCCAATAGCATCAAAATCGGATGATGGTCATGATTCACTCTGGATGGGGTAGAAGGAGGATGGCCAGCTACATCATGATTAGATGATGATAATACAGATATAATACGGATAACAAAGAGAAAAAAAGTCAGCTAGACACCAGTTTGCCTGAACCCATTAACCTGATTAACTCAGAAACATTCCTTTGAGAATGTAGAAATGAGATAGCTGAGCCTTACGGTGCCAGTGTGTAAGATTTAGGGTTGATTAGTAGCCTAACCACTTTTCTTGGCTCCACTGTAACACCTGTGATTTTAGGAGCCATATTCCCCATAAGCACATATAGATGGGTTGGGACATATTGAACCAACTATTTTAATATCACCTAATTCATCATAAAAATAGACTAATGCTGGAAGGGAGTAGCAGATGGGCTGAATCCAACCCATGATAAAAGGCAGAGAAACTCAGCAGGGATAGACCTAGAAAAAGATTTTGGAAATTCTGATTTCTGACTACCAGTGATAATTACTAGAGTTAACATTACATATTAGGAATAGGCATATGATAAATGATCACTTTGACATTCCTCTTCTGATTCAATATTAACTGTTCTCCATTGCTGCCCATGAGCAAAAAGCCTCTTATTTATCCTATTATAAAATAGAGATAGAGCTTTGCACCAACAGTTTCTCAGTAGCAAGCAATAGAAATAAACTCCAGCTGATTTTAGCAGGATAGAAATTTATTAAAGGACTATTAGGAAGCTCTCAGCATAGTTGGCAAGAATGGAGAATGAGACTAAGTGCTGAAAAGCAGGACTGAAACCCAAGGCAGACCTCAGTAGTGGCCTGATAATGAAACTATTGCTGCCTTCATTAGTACAAGGTGTGAACATCTCAACCTTATCACAACTGTTAATGCTGCCAAGAAGAGAAAGCATGCCTCTTACACTACTGGCTTCAGAATTAAAGTCTAACATGGGTATATGTGATTGTCAGAATCTAGTTCCAGTGTCTACACCCTAGCTTCAAGGGAGCCTGGGAAGTGAGTGTCTTAAATTTTCTCACTTCTAGGATGGAATCAATGTATCCTGCTATTAAGAATCATAAAGTGTGAAATTGCCCCACATAGGAAGGATGCTGAGATGCTAAGTGGCCAAGAAGAATGATGATTGTCTATTTCATGACATCTTTATGTAAAGCCCTTTGAAGAGCTCTGGCCTCTGGTCTTGTCAGAAAATCAAGTTAAGTAGTCTCTAAATTTGCTCCAAGGATCCTGACTGAACTCTGTGTCTCAAATAATGGATCTCTCGGAGATAGTGACGTGATATTGAATTAAAATTCCTACACTTATTCATATAGAAGTGAATATCAGTAACTCTATCAGTAGAGAGAGACATATCTAGGGTTGAGAATATGTTTGATGCTCATACCTGACGCCAGTGTGAACATGAAGAATGAAAAAATGCTAAGACTAAATTTTTTACAAAGAAAAGAAGTGATATTTTTTCCTAGTACATTTTTATCCACAGTCCGGAACTCCCTAGCTGATTTTTAAGCTTGTATTTCTAAAATGTTCTCAAAGAAATAACAATAAAAGAGTATGTTGAACAATATCTTGAAATTTCTGTATACATGGAGAATACTTAATTTGACGGAAAATTTCTATGCCATGAAATGCAAATTTTCATTCACAGTCTCAGAATTTGTTTTGAGCTGGAAGCAATAATTTTCTTAAGTGATAGATATTTTTATAACATTAACATAGATAAAATGCCCATTGAACAAAGTTTTTACACAATGGTATTTGGATTAACATTGGTGTTGCTTCTGTAATGTGCTTTTTATGCTTTCAATTTCAATTTTTATTTTATTTTATTTTTTTATTTCAGAATATTACAGGGGTACAAACACATTGGTTACATAAATTGCCTTTGCACCCCCCGAGTCAGAATGACATCCATGCCCATCCTCCATAAAGTATCCACTGCACCCATTAGGTATGAATTTACCCACCCCCTCCACCCCCCACCTACCTGACACCCAATGAATGTTACTTCCATACATGTGCATACGTGTCGATCAATTTTAACAATAGCAATTCTGCTGATCCATGAGCATGGTATGGTTCTCCATCTGTTCATATCCTCTGTAAGTTTTTTCTCAGTGTTTTGTTACTTTTCCTATATAGGTTTGTCACCTCCGTAGTTAAATATATTTCTAAATATTTTATTTTCTTTAATGATACTGTGAAAGGTATTGCATCTTCAATTTGATTCTCGGCTTGACTGTTATTGGTATATGTGAAAGCTACTGATTTGTGTGCACTGATTTTGTATCATCAAACTTTGCTGAATTCATTTATCAATTCAAGGAGTCCCTTGGAAAAATCTTTGGCATTTCCTAGATATACGATTATATCATCAGCAAGGAGCAACAGTTTGACTTTTTCTGCCCCCCATTTGGATACCCTTGTTTCTTAGAATTTGTCCATTTCCTCCATGTTTTCAAATTTTGGAGCATAGAGATTTTTATATAAGTATTCAAAGATGATGTTTTGTATTTCTGTGATATCCATTGAGACTTTTCCTTTTTCATTTCTAATTGAGCGTATTAAAGTCCTTTTCTTTCTGCGTGTGGTCAATCTAGCAAGAAGCCTGTCAGTTTTGTTTATCTTTTCAAATAACCAACTTTTTGTTGCATTAATCTTCTGTATAATTCTTTTGTTCTGGATTTCATTTATTTCTGCTCTGGTCTTGGTTATTTCTTTTCTTCTGTTGGGTTTAGGATTGGTTTGCTCTTCTTTTTGCAGTTCCTTGAGATAATTTATTAGTTTGCTGATTTGTGATTTTTCTCTCTTTTGGTTGTGGGCATTTAAGGCTATGAGTTGTTCTCTCAGGACTGCTTTTGCTATATCCCACAAATTTTGATAACTTGTGTCCCCTTTATCATTTAGTTCAAATAGTCTTTTGATTTTCATCTGATTTTCATTCCACTTGTGTTTCCTCTCTGCACAAGATGGGCTCTCAAGCTTCCCCACAGTTTGTGTGTCTGGCTGGCTGGCATGCAACTCCATGTGATGCTGGTGGATAGGGGGATATCTAATTGTGCACCCCTTTCCCACCTCTAGATCCCAAGGCGAGGTGGGTGGGCCTCTCTATCCCCAGATGTCTTCGCCAGGGGGATGCTCCTACTAGGGGAATAGTGGCAGCTCAAGGAACTCTTAGATCAAGCTGAACTCCCTATTAAAGTGAATGGTGGTGGGGGCACCTGCTCCAATTGAGCCTGCAGCACCCGAGGCATTTGGTTGCCATGGGAATCAGTACTTCTGTAAATTGAGTCTCAGTTGGGCAGCAAACTCCAAAATGGTAGTTCTCCAGGGGAAGGGGCTATAGGGTGCACTTATAGACCCCTGCTCTCCTGTGCTCCTCCACACCCTCCTGATGGCACAGGCTCTCACTTGCTGCCCGACCCCAAAACCAGGACCTCTCTCCCACGCCTCCCCACCCTGCTGCCTGTGAGTCAACAGGCTAAAGCGCCAAATGCCTGTGGCTGCAGCACTATGACCACCCTCCTCTCGGAGCTGCTGTGGCGACTATACTGTCTGAGGCAGGTTTGGCTTTGAGTGTGCTCCCATTGCCCAAAGCAGAATTGGCTGGGATTGTGTTCCCATTATAGGGAGCAAAGTCACTCAGTGCAAGGTGCTTTGGCAGTTATATGGGGTGGGTGTGGCCACATGGCTACAAGCAGCTTGAGCCAAAATGTTGAATCTTTAAATATTATAATATATATAGATAGAGATATAGATATCTGTCATTCTGTATTTGTTTTGATTGGTCAGTTCCTGTGATAAACAGTAGCTAAATAGTTTGAATATCATTTAACTATTGAAATAAATTTTAACATCTTACTGAATTTTTAATTCCAGTGCTTACAAGCATTCTGAAAGTCAATAAAGACTTTCTAGGAACAAATCAAATGCTTTTCTACAGATGGACTGTGTTGTTCCACTTTATCCCTCTTCTGACAGCTCATCTGTCCTAATACCTAGACATTCTTACTATATTTGAGCTCTTTCTGGAAAGCCCAGCAGCTATTTCCATAAAGGTTCTCTTTGCACGCACAGTTACTCCTCCCGATCTCCTCTGTGCAGTGCAGTTCGATTATTTATGAGTGCCCAGTTTCACAGAGGGGAGAACAAGAGGGACTACTAATATTCATTCCTCAACTGGAGGGAGTGAGTAGGAAAAAAATGTAGGCCAAATAAATTACTTAGTAGAATGAAAATGCATGTCATCTTTTATCAAATGCCATTAGCTCAGGACTCAAAGTGTCAGGAAGAGGACACCTAAACCATTTGGCCCACTCAAGTGAAGGATAGAAAATGCTCTTTCCAGGGGTGCTAATTCCGTGGAATCACTAGTTGAATAAAGTCAGGTGTAAGATGCTGAATGGAGATGAATTCCTACAATTCCTTTGATTATTCACATGAGTGAGCCTGATAAGGACTCACCTCCCTATGACAGAGCCTCTTAGGGTATTTGGTTTCAGCTGTAATAGATGGAAAGCTGATAAAGTCGAAGAAATTAAGAACACCGTTGAAGTGATTTTTGTCTATCCATTTCGAAAAAACAAACAAACAAACAAAGAAAAAGCCTCCTCTTCTTCTTTTAGTAGCTTCTTTCTTTTCTTTCTCCACTGTAGATATTTATTTACTTAATATTGAATAGAAACCTATACTATGTAGTTATTTTTTAAAGACCTAAAGATTCTATGTAAAATGTAAAAACTCATAGTCAATCACAGTCAGTGCCCCAAGCAAACAGAAGGGGAAAGTTTTTAGTTCCTATTGTTCCCTGTGAGATTTTGAAACACAACTTCAAACATTAATTACAGTCAGGTTAGATGAAACTGAAGGGCAAATTATTGTGTTGACTGAATTTCATAAGGGACTGAGGTTTCAGTGAAAATTTAATTCATTTTCTTTCTTCTGCAGATTAAGTTACTACAAGTGTAGAGTGAATTCCAAAAACATGGGTCTATTTTTTTTTAATAGAATGAGTTTTGCAAAGTCGCCTGAGAGAATTTCCAAATTGAAAAGTAGAGATGTGGATTCATAGTTTTTATAAACAGAGTGCACCTAAATACAGAAATTGTGTCTAGATCAACACAAATCTCTCTACCCAAGAGAAATAATTCAAAAGTGCATGCTCCTCCAATAGTATGGGTCAGGAGAATTATCTTCGTAAGAAAGATAGCACATTATGCTTATTTCCAATTTTTACTATTAATTCTTTGTTACCTCAGGCAAGTCATCTGGGAGAATGGATTTAATAATAAAAAGAAGTATGTGTCCTTCCTTTCCTAAGTTGGCCAAGGGCACATCACACTGCTTGAGTTACCCTACTCACTAAGAAATATTTCAAGCTCTGTGCTTTTTCACAATTTATGCTGTACTTAGAACCAGAGTTTAAAAGGATCTATTTGCTATTCTCACTTTAATTTTGCTTGATATTTGAAGATCTAAATTTATGCAATTATAATTTTAAGTCCACAAATTTATAGGTAAAATTAATTCCTTAAAATATATTCCATTATATAACATATGTATCTAATTCATTATGTTGGAGTTCATCATTCCTTGTCCTAAATAGTGTCTTTTCTTTTCTTTGTATGATTTATAATTCCCTAAAATAAATCACAAAATATATGTTGAACATTTTTTATGTAGAAAGGATTTAAACTTTCTTTGGCTTCTGAAAGCCAAGGATGACCCCTGTCTTGGTCTTTTCTGGCTGCTATAACAAAATACTTTAGGCTGGGTAATTTGTAAAGAACATAAATTTATAGCTTACAGTTTTAGAGGCTTGGAAATCCAAGATCAACATGCCAGCAGATTCCATGTCTGTTGAGAGCTTGCATTCTGCTCCAAAGATGGTGCCTATTTGCTGTGTCCTCACCTGACAGAATGGCAAGCAATCAAGCAATCAAGCAAACAAACAAAAAACCCCCAAAACAAAAACAGAGTCCCTCAAACCCATTTTATAAGGTCACTAATTCCATTCATGAGGGTAGAGCTCCCATAACTTAATCACCTCCTAAAGGCCCTACCTCAATACTATTGCATTGGGGATGAAGTTTCAATGTGAATTTTGGGGGGACACAAACATTTAGACTATAGCAACCTCCTCCCCACAATGCTTAAGAACTACTTTCTCTGCTCTCCTGTCTTGGACTATCTAATCCTTTCCAGAGTCTCAGTTCCCAACCAATACCTGTGACTCTCAAATTTATATATCAAGCTCTTTCTTCTGAGCTCTAGATCTTTATATAAAAGTCATTTATATCAGAATGCTCAGAGCCAAATGAATTTATCTACTTTCCCCATCTATCCTCTCCCTAGCCCCATATACCTGCTCCTCAGCCTGTCCTTCCTAGCTTAGTTGACAAAACATCATCAAACTTGTGACCCAAACAAAAGTCTCATTTTTTTCTTATTCTCTCAACCATATGTCTGGTTACCATCATCACCTTTCTCTTTTCTCCTTCCTTGCTGTCCTTATTCTAATAAACTATCTCATAGCCCAGCGATCAACAAAGACGGATAGACACACACTCGAGGATGGTCCACATGGAAATTGAGTAAGAACATTTTAGAATTTTTATGTATTTATTAAATAGAAATACATAATTTTTTAAAATTTATTATCTTTTCAATTTCAGTATGACCCTTATGACATACACTGTTTAAGAGTATATCAAAACATATTATAATATATGCACATAAGAGAGAATGTATGCTCAATTTTTTACTGATAAAAATTCATGATGAAAAAGTTTGGAGATAACTGATCATTACTGGAACCTTCTATCCAGGTGCTTTGTCTCTGTACTTATGTTCTCGAATCCATTTTGCATAGTTATTAAAAATATTAGCCATACTAGGAATTTGACTTTTTCTTGGCAAGGCATACTGTACTTCATTATCAGCTGTTTTCCCATTTCCACTCTCAACATTTTCCCAACCTGCATCCTGTGTCCTGGGCCAAGTGAGCACTAATATTCTGCCAGATATTTTCCACTCTGTGACCTGTTGTCTCTCTGTGCGGGCAGAGCCTTTTCTTCTTTGCCTAGCAAACACCTTCTTTTTAAGACCCTGGTCAAATTACTTCCTCCTGAAGCCTTTCCTGACTCTGGAGACAGAGTAGGTCACATTCTCCCTTGTGTAAATGAAGTGAATTTATGCACAGTGCTACGATAACATAAATTGGATTCCAGTTTAGCCGTCCATTCAAGATTTTCTCTCTTCCTGCAGACTATGTCTTTTGAGTCCATTTATTCATCCTTATACTGTCCACCACTCCTAGTTCAATGGTTGCCATGTAAGGCAGTTTGTGAATTATCTTGTAGTACATATGTTACTTTAGAGAAAAAATAAAAAGAGCTATAGTATCAGGGTATCATTAGAAATTTTACATTATTTTCCTATATCTGCTAAGAGTTCAGAAACCAGACTGACATCAGTGAAGTGATCCAGTAGTACCATATTAAAACAAGAATACTTTTTCAGTGTGTTGGTCTGAGGAAAGCCTAGTTTTTCTATTTCATGGTTGAATTTAGGGCATGTTCTTTTAGTTCTTGATAAGTAGACCTTTTCACAGAGATATTTACCTATACAAAATAAAACGTGTGATATTTAAGCAAACTTTGATACTGTTCCCTATTGTACCAAGACTCAGTGAGAAAAAAGAGGTGGATCAAAGGAGGTGCACTGAGGTTTTCTCATTTTTACTGGTACACTGAACTGGCAGTAAAGAAGGAGTTCATGTAGGTACAACATGTCTGAACAGCTGTGAGTTCTCAGGTTGCTTCGTCTTTTCCCAAACAGCTCTTCAGTGGATCCCAACAAGTGCCACTGTACAGAAGTGTGTTACCTTAGGCTGTTCCAGACATCCAGTCTTACAGGGTCAGCTTGATGTAGACAAGAGTTTACACCATGTCCAAGCACATCAAGAGTGGCTAAGCATTCATAAAGCTCATCATTTATTTTTAAAATGTAGGGCTAAAAGTTATTCATCCATTTAACATTTCAATGTTAGCAGCAATGTTCCAACTACTCTCGACAACTCGCATCAGCAAGCTTCACATCCATATTTTACAGACTTAAATACTATGGAGGATGGTCTGAGGCCCAGGGAAAATCTTATCACGAAGCATTAGCGCAGTAGGTCCTAGGTGGGAACACCTAGTTTATTCCTTTTTATTGGAATATTATTCCATGACATGAATGTGCCACAATTTGTTTAATCATTTACCTATTTTAGTATATTTTGGTTGTTTCCAGTTTTGAGCTATTTTTTTATGAACTTTTAAATATATTAATTATAGTTATTTTATAGTCCTTATCTTTTAAGCTAACATCTGAGACTTGTAAGTCTGTTTCTATTGACTAAATTTTTTCTCTTAACTACAGTCTCTGTTACATTTTCATGATCTCTCTCACCTCCTCTTTTTTTCTTTTTGGCAAAATGATGTTGTTTGATTTTAAAAAAACAGGCTTCCATATTAACTTCTGATGAAATCTTACAAATATTTTCAGGGTATTTTATTATGTTTTGTTTCCCTATTATTTCCCTATTATTTTATTTTCATTCTACATACATCACTATACCTCACATTTTCTTTACATTTGGTAAAAGAGTTAGGCAATACATTTTTTATGGGAAGGTATTATTTTGGGTAACAAAGATAGCACTGTATTTTAAGTCATATATTCATAGAGTTTAGTAATATTTTTTATTCTTAACTGTGTTAATTTTTATAATAAAGGATTTAAATGCATTTTTACTAAAGTTGCAGCTTAAAGGTTACTTTTACCTTAAAGCATTCCCTGAACTCCAAGGCAGAGGTAAATATTCCAACTATGATATCTCAAAACTTTATAAATATGTCTGTTACTATACTGATTATATTTATTGTACTGATTGGTTATATTAATAGTTATTTTGATTATGTTTTTTTTAATATTTGATATCATGATTCTAGGGCCATGTACATGAAGGTAGGGAATGTATTTTATTTATTTCTGTTTTTTGTAGTGTCTAACACACAGCAAGTATTCAATAAATATTTATTGAATAAATAAATAGATAATTAAATAATGCATAAGTGCATGTAAATGAGATTTGTCTGTATTTCCCAGAATATCATAAATAGTATAATATATTGAACATAAGCACTCATGAAGTATACAAATAATTATTAAAATATTTCATGGGAACCCTTTTAATTATTGATTGAAAGCCCACCTGCAATGATTGTTCCTTGAGCCTTCTATTTATAGGCAGAAGGAGGCAATAGAAAAAACACTCAACTAAGAATTGATTTAAGCTCCACTACTGAATTTTTATATTTTTGGCATGATTTTGGTCAATTCAATTTACCTTTACAATGCTCAGTATATTCATCTGTAAAATGAATATGAGATGGTCTAATTGGAAGTACTTCACAAATAAAGGAGCCCTATAGGAATGGGTAGAAATAAACATATTGAATCTACAAATTAAAAAAAATAAAATTGTCAAATATTGTATGTTTTTATTATGTACAATATGATGTTTTGAAGTTTATTGTGAAATATTAACTTTTTCCATTCAAGTAATGCTGTGAAAAACTTATTTGTTTGTGGTAGTAAAACTGATTAAAACTGTAGAGAAAGTCCTTAGTTAATGTCTAAAAATAAATATTTATCAATGTACAAAATATTTTGATACATTTAAGAAAACATTTTAAAATGCTAAAAAATTCAAGTTCTAATTAATGCTAAACTAGGTATTCTGGGAAAGTCTTAAGAAAATTAGATGTGTCTACGTATTTTTTTTTGAGTCATATTGGAAGTAATTAAGTTTTTGGCAAAGAAGAAATACAAAATTCCAAGTCCAGCACTTGACTATATCAGGATTTCCTAATGTCTTTGACAATTTGTATTCTTCATAGGCATTTTGTATATTCATTTTCAAACTTATCTTCAAGTCACTACAGCAAATCTCAAAAGAACTAAGTAAATCATATTCATCAATTTTTTGAATATAAAAATTTAATGTATTTTTAAATAAAATTCATGCAAAATTTGAAGCTATATCTAAGTCTCCCAAGGAATTTCTGTAGGGTCAAGCACAAGAGCAAGAGTAATTAAAGACTTACCAGCAACCTTTATAAATTGAGTATCTAAAATAGTTATTTAATTTAGGTAAGGATTTACCATAACTACTCTTGAATTGACAATTAAATGAGTATCAATTTGTTACTAAAAATAACATTTGAAGATTAACATTTAGCAATTTTGAGGCAACATATTCTATATTGAAGTAGACACTTTTCCCCAAGTATGTTTAAATACATATTTAGTAAAGACTTCCATTTTCTTATGGAAAAGTTCTTAATGTATACAACTCTGTTCAGAAAATTAATTTGTTTATATAATAGAGTATTAGAATAGCAACAATAAAGTGTGCTTTTAAAAAGAGTTAATATTTAAGTTAGAACTTAAGTATTCAGCAATATTTAATTTTTTAGGGGCTACAATACAACTCTAATAATGCCAATTTGAAAATTCCATCAGCATTTATTGGACATCTTATGGAAACTATTCCATTAAAGGAATAATGAAAATACCACGGGGGATTCAAGAATGTAAAATATATTTTATTTGCATTCAAAAATGCTTGCATTAAAATGGGAATAATGGAAGGTAGAAAGTAATAAAAAGCAAAATGGGCCTGATAAAATATTAATACTAAGGTTGTGTAGAACAAAATGCAAAATTAAATGTTACTGGAGTGACTGAGGGAGATTCCATGAAAGAACATTTTAACTAGTTCTTGAAGGATGAAATGCAAGAACATATGAAAACCAAGGGTAAAAACAACCTAAATGCAGAGCAGTTTGAATAAAACTATATAGGAGAGAAACCATTGGGGCAAGTTTGAGAATTAGTGGACAGTGTTTTCTTGAGTGTTGACAAAAGTACCTGGTAAAGGGAAATAACTTTTAAGTGCATTAGTAACTTCAATCTAATTATATAAACTTGAAAATCTTATTAATAGAGGAACAATTAATTAAAAACAGAATTAATCTTCTCCATAGCAAAAGATTAATCACAGGTTTCTTTAAAAAGCATCTATATATGCTAAAAAATTTTATTTACTTATAAGGCAGACATTTTTATAGAATACTCCAAAGGCTGTATCTGTTTTGGAAAATCAAGTCAGCTATATAATTAACATTAAAGGCACTCTACCATTCAGTTCTTTTACCTAATTTGGGTTCATGAAAATATAAACTTCATGTCAATGCCTTTTACTGATTAGTATCATCTGATTTTATCTTAAACAAAAGCTTGAGTTCAAATCACATCAGTCAGGAGAAAGGGTAGACTTTGAGAATATAAAATTTTACCAAAAATGGAAGAAAAATAATAACAAGGACAATGATAATAATATAAACCACATGTTTTACAGTTTCAAAGAGAGTTGTGTGATAGAAGGAGCATGGCTTTGAAGTCAGATCATGGTTTTCTACCATTTCTGTACATCATGCAACTTAAATTTCCTGAGTTTCAGTTGCTTTGGCTGTAAAACAGAACTATTAATATTAACCCCTATTTTTGATGATTATTGAGTGAATTGAATATGGGAACATAAAAATAAAATATTTAGCACATAATAGGGGCAAAATAAATGGCAATTTTGCTTGTCTATTTCTCATGTGCATTATGTCATAACAACTCTGTGAAATAGATAATATCAATTCATTCACCGTATATTTTTTGATATACTTACATGGGCCTTGCATTGGTTTAGAAGAGGATATATCAGACAATAAAATAAACAAAAATGCCACATTTATCAAGATTTTAATAATAGAGTTGAGAGAAAGTCAGTCAGTAAACAGAAAAAGAAGAAAAAAAGTATAGTATTTTTTTTCCTTGAATTTCAATAACTCACCCATAATATACCTCAACTTAGATTGGTTGGCTTTATTTTAAAACAAGGAATTCCTTGTTGATCTGTAGATTTCTTTTACCCTTGTATTAGTAAGCGTTCTCCAGAGAAACAGAACCAATAGATATCACGATCTTTCTCATACTCTCTCTAACACACACAAGGAAGAGTTGATGTTGCCGCTTGAAAGGCAGTCAGAAGGCAGAATTCTCCCTCAGAGGACCTTAGCTTGTTTCTCTTAAGGTTTTCAATTGATTGGACAGGCCCACCATTATTATAGAAGAAGGTAATATGCTTTACTCAAAGTCTACTTTAAATTTTTTTAATGACCATTATATTTTTAAGAAAAAAAAATAATTCGTTATTCTAAAAAGAGGAATAAATTGAGAATCAGAGAATGAAATAGCTTGAGAAGTTCACATTAAAATTTACTCTAGGTACTTTTAGGGGGCAGCTTAAAAATAATTGGTTTAAATATTTTAGGATTAAAAAAACACTAGTTCTCCAAATCACAGTGCTTGGCAAAATATTTTAAAGTTATATGTTTTCTATTTTTTGTTATAAAAATGGATAAAATGTGAACAGAATATTTTTTAACTGTTTTCAAAAGGAACAAATAAGTGTAATTGACAATTTTAGTCCACTTAGCTTTATGTTTGATACAAAGATAGAAAATTACAGCCTAAACATTTTTTTTTCAGTTCTTTTTCTTTACACACACATATACACACACACACAGAGCAAGAGAGAGAGGGAGAGAAGGAAAAAGGAATGAAGGGAAAAAAGAAAGGAGAAATAAAATTGAGGGTAAATTGAGGGCTTTTTTCATTCACCTGTACCATCAGTTTCTCCAGACTCTATGGTAACCAATTTGAATTCTCTCTATAGATATATATGTGTATTTATATGCATATATGCATATAATTTACATTTTATATCTGGATTCATCGCATATAAATGTTCATAGTCTTTATACAAGGTTATAGAAACTGGTAGGCAGGCCATATATTTAAGACTAATCTATTTTAGAGCACCTTTAAATTGTATTCAATGTAACAGTTTTATTAAATTCTTTGATTTAAAGTATTACTGAATTACCCCGTGATCTACAATTCTCAGGTGAAGAGACAAAAATCCCATCAAGATGAGGAGATGGGAATCTAATTCCACAGAACAAAATGTGCTTTTAATAAACTGTGACAAGACAGGCAAGAAAAAGCAAAAGGTTTAAGAGGCAAAAGATCTGGGTCTCAGTCTAATGAAAACATTCAATCCATGTGTCACAACCAAATAAAACAGAAAAGAATATAGCAAGTGGACACTGACCTCTCAAGAATACATCTTCTCTACACCATAGCAAATTCACCTAGAAGAGCAATGAATCCCTGGCAAACATTTATCTTACAAAGAAATGCAATAAACTGGTTAAAAAATACACATTCAATGCATCAGCACAATGAAAACAAGCTAGCTAAAGGAATATACTTCACACAATATGAAATATAATACCTGTTGAATTATAGATAACATCTGTACATATGTAGGCACATATACATAGCATAGAAAATGTGGGCTGCTTCTTGTCTTTCACACTGTAATGCTATTTGAAACTTAAATTGGAAATTAAATACTCTGATTAAAAGTAACATAAATGTATAGAAAAATTATATTAAAGTAAAACTGTCAGAAATAGAATTAAGAAAAAGACTAATCCCTGAGATAATTACTATTACCATTTCTGTGCATTAACTTTGTATTTACTGTTTGTATTTTTATTAGAAATTTAATTTTCATTTATTATTGATTATACTAATATTGATAATTTTGTGTCTGTTTTTTTATTTTGTTAACTGTTCTCTTTCTTGTTTTTCTTTGATATTTTACTCTTTTTTTTTCCTTTTCATCTAAAAATTTCCCTTCTTTCTGAGACAATCTGGCAGCTGGTGTCTCTGGTCTAGTGTCCCAGCCTATATTTATTGTTTTTTGTCTAGATTATATTTTAGCTGTTAAAATTTGAGAGTTCTCTGTTAAAATTTCTAACCACAGATGTGTTTCTATTTCTCCTAGAATTAATATAATGCTGTTGCTGATAACCAGTATTTATGGAGAGCTTTCTGTGTGTCTAGCACTGTTCAATGTGCTTGTCATACTAAATAATTTGATCTTCATGAGAACCCAGTGAGGAACGTTCTGTTACTAACTCTAGTTTTCAAATGAGCAAATGGAGAAATTAAATAACTTGCTCAGTGTTATCCATGAGAATTTCACACAGGCAATCTGGCTCCAGAGTTCATGCTTCTGCTTGTGGCATCTTGATATGACATTCAGTACCTAGAGGTTCATGATTAGCCTATCTTCATTGTGTGTTGGATGTTTAATCAGTTTAAACCTACTCTGTATTTATTACCTTTGTAACAAGTTTAGGATGATGGACCATGCTACACTCTGTGAAGTATAATTAAGAAATGGTTTCATTGTTCTCTGGTCACTGACTTCAGCCATGCTTTATTAAATCTCCCTTTTCCTTTTCTTGATGATACACTTAATGATATTTTCAGCTCAAGCAGATTTCATAGCAGTTCCTAAAAGACCTTTTGTGGTCATTGTGGTATTACATAGATCACCTACTGCAGATGACACCTTTGACCCTTCCAAATCTCATGTTGAAATTTGATCCCCAGTGTTGGAGGTAGGGGCTGGTGGGAGGTGTTTGGGTCATGGGGGCAGATCCCTCATGAATGGGTTGGTCCCTTCCCTGCAGTAATAAGTGAGTTTTTGCTTGCTCCATTAGTTCACAGCAGAGCTGGTTGTTTAAGGGAGACTCGCCCTTCCTCCTCCCTCTGTTGCTCCCTCTCTCCCCATGTGATGTGCCTGCTCCCCTTTCACCTTCCACCTTGCTTGGAAGCTCTATGAAGCCCTCACCAGAAGCAGATGCTGGCAGGATATTTTTTTGTACAGCTTGCAGAACTGTGAGCCAAGTAAGCCTCTTTTCTTTGTAAATTACCTGGTCTCGGGTATTCCTTTATAGCAATGCAAAATGACTAACCTCACAGGTTACTTATGTGGAAGCGGTGCTGTAGCTCAAAATCTCCAAATCCCTCTCCTGTGTTCTCCGTCAGTATATCCTGTTGTCTCTTGTTGCTGAGCTCCCCTAGCCCAGTGGGCTGCACTTCAGGGCAGCTGACTCAAGGCAGTTCAGTCTGTGCTGCCTTCTGTAGAGTCCACTGGACTTGAGGAAAACTCATGCATTCTTTCATCTGGCATGAAGTGGAAGCGCAGGCTGCTCTACTGCATCTCTCTCCGCTGCTTTTTCTTTCCAACGTTCCTTCAACCACAAGACCTTGGGGTAGAGGTGGGGAACTGGCAGCTCAGCCAACCCAGTGCATAAACAGATATCCAACTTCAAAATGAGATGCCTGTTTCTACTGCACATTCTTGGTTCCTAGGACTGAACCATTACTTCTCTCTCTCTCTGTCTCTGTCTGTCTCTGTATCTCTCCCTCCATCCCTTATCTCCTTTCTGGCATTTGTTTATACAGACAGACAGGGCTGAGGAGTGGATTGGTTGGGATGAAAGTTGAGGGCAGCAAATTAGTTTTGCTCTTTCATGATAAGCCCTGGAAACAATGTCTGGCTGATGCTATTTACTTTACTCTCTTTGAAATGTAGTTGTATGTATTTTCTTTTTGCCTTAGTGTTAGATCCTAATTTCCAATGTGATTTAAACAGAAATGTCCTGTTACCCATTTACTCCATTTATTTTTATTTTATTTTTTCTAACCCTGATGACTTTTGGTTAGTTTATTGGTATACACCTAGATTTTATTTCATCTTTTAAATATATATTTTGTATAAGCAACATAAAGTTGTATTTTTTTAACTCAGATAAAACACTTTGTCTTTTTACAGCTCAGAAAAGTAAAGGGTGTGCCCAGGGTCACATCACTAGTGAAATAAAACATCAACATTCTATTCCAGATGTGTCTGCCTACAAAGACTTAATCACTACATTCCTCATTTTTCTCCAGTAATGTGGAAAATATAATCTTAATCTCAATTTTGTGGATTATTTTAATGTTTTCTTCAAAATACACCTGAAGGCCAGGTGCAGTGGCTCACACCTGTAATCCCAGCACTTGGGAGGCTGAGGCAGGAGAATTGCTTGAGGCCAGGACTTTGAGACCAACCTGGGCAACATAGCAAGATCACATCTCTATAAAAAATTTTTAAAATTAGCTGGGTGTGGTGGCCCATGCCAGTAGTCCAAAGTACTTGGGAGACTGAGGCAGGAGAATCACTTGAGCCTAGGAGTTTGAGGCCGCAGTGAGCTATGATTATGCCACTGTACTCCAGCCTGGGCAACAGAGTGACAGAGTGAGACCCTGTCTTTCTAAATACAAACAAACACAAACAAAAACCACACACACTTGAAGTTTTAATTGTCAAATTCAAGAATAATACAGGTTTTGACCAGATAAGGATACTAATACATTTCATTTCCTGACACTTATGTGCATACATTCCCAATCTTTCTTGATCTTTGTTTTTCTAATCGGTTTAGTGATTAAGCTCATGAGTCTTGGAGTCAGAGACTTGATTTGAAAGCTTAGTTCTGACACAGTGTCATCTGAAAAATGAGCATTAAAGAGCTAGGACACCAAAGTAGAAATTGTGGTGTGAATTTTATGTTAGTCTGTTGGTAAAATTTAAACATGTTGAGTCATGACTGGAAACTGGAGACATAAGCCCAAGGAAAATCAATTTCATATGAGAGGAGGATGCTTCTTGGAAGGAACCTAATCATCTGTGCTACTGGAGTTCAATCTTATCTGGATATTTATGTGCAGTTAGTGATTTCATCTAGCACAAGTCTGTTTTCAAGGGTGAGACATGTTGTTTTGGGAAAACATGAACTTGACCACAAATAAGACTTAATGATCATGCTTTTGAGCAGAGTCTGCCACTTTTACTCAAATCTGTCTTTAGCCCAGACTCCTGAAAATGTTTTGATTCTGTAGAAAGGGGTAAAAGTAAATAAAATCTGAGGAGCTGTTTTGGAAAACTCTTAATGTGGGAGCACAAGTAACATTCCTTTCATGGTTTCTAAGAATATATGAATGACTATGCAATAGGAGGAGAATGGCTTTTCCCCTTCCCTCTCTGCCCCATTTTGCTATGGACACCAGTGCCTGCTGGAGCCACCCCCGAATAGTGGCTTTGCCAGCAGGGGATTGCTCTTCTCAGATGAGTAGCTACGATCCCTGCATGCTCAGTGCATCAGCCAGAGCCACTGTGACGGGTGAGGGAGAGATGGTGGAACCTGAAAGAACAGTGGGATGGGGAAAAACTGCAAGTCCTCCTAGTGGCTTCCAGGTACCATTTTGCCAGGGGAAGTGACAGTGGTGAGCAGATGCTCCAAAGTCACCCACATAGAGCCGCTGGTGCTCTGCAGAGTGAAGGTGAAGCAACAGGACACAGTTTTATGAACATGTACTCCTGACTTTCCCCTCAGATCTGCTTCAGCCACAATATGCTGCACCCCAGTAAAATGTCAGTTTCATCCCTCCTATTATTTTTGAGTCCCAAACCCTCTTAGTCATCCTTGAATTCTCCTTTTCTTTCTCATCCTACATCCAATCCATCAGAAAATACTACTGACTCAACGTTCACATATATTCCATATGCAACATTCTCACTCCCTTCACTGCTACCACACTGGTGCTGGCCCCCAGGACCTCTCACCTGGTTACTGCAGCAGCCTCTTCTCTGATCTCCCTGCGTCCACCCTTGCCCGTCCTAGTATATTATCAGCACAACAGCCAGAATGAGCCTTTCTGAATGAAACTCAGCTCATATCCTTCCTGTGATCGAAACCCTCTAAATGACTCCTGATCTCATCCAGAGTAAAAGTTAAAGTCTTTACAATGAGTTACAAGACCTTCAACATGATCTACCTTCTCTCCATAATCTTCCTTATCATACCAACGATTATTATATTAATATATAACATTCAATATGTCACATGTAATATTTAATATAATGTATAACATACATTATAACAAATACAATATATTTCTTCTAGGGTTACTAAGATTATTATAAAAATTAATATATGTAAAATGTTCAGAGTGTCTTTCGCATAGTAAGTGCTCAATGAATTTAATCTATACTTACTATTGTATTCTTCATATTATGCAGGAAGGTTGAAAGTATGGAAATTAATGGATTCCCAAGTCAGGGATAAAGGAATTGCAGCTTAGTAAGATCAAGAGACTCGCCCAGAGTCATTACTAGAATGTAGTAGAGCAGAGATTCAATCTTAGATCTCTTGACTGTCTCAGATTGCCCAGTCTCTTTCCAGAAAATTATTAACATCCAGTGTGATTCACTTTGGAAAAGGGTGTCCTGAATTCATCTTTTGTTTTACATTTTCATTTAAACTTTTCAGAATAAAGGGAGTTGAAAAAAATTCTAAGTTGCATTTACATAATATTTCTTATAGTTACATTGCTATGACCATATATGTGTAAATAAATGCTCCTATGTCTCCTAAAATTAAACTCTTTGAGAGAAAGTACTGGGTAATTATAATTTTTGATTCCCTAAGATTATAAATCCAAGGCCAAGAAAATAAATGAACAAATACATGGCAATTATTTGCATTGATTAAAATTGCTGACCAGTAACCGAAACTCTCATAACTTGAAATCAAAGTTTCCCATAATTTGTATGTTTTTTCTTTCTCTTTGTTCCCCTGTGGATGGTTGAGTCTGAGTTTGCGATTCACATTTATTTATATCACAACACTTTATTTTCACAACTAATTCCCGGACTTGACATTAAAAATTGCATCTCACAAAAGTGTAGTCATTTCTTTCACAGAGTGACATTCATAGGAGTGAAAAACACTAACTCAGTTCAAGAGCTGTGTTCAGACTAATAAGAACAAGATTTATACACTTTTTTGCCAAGCCTGTTTCTCGACTGCTAGAAATGAGAACAAAATGCCACTAGCAAATGGAACCAAAATGATCAACTCAATGTAAACAACACTTAGGATCCAGTTCATTTAGAAAGTTCATTCCACTTATCTATATACCTTTAAGTGTGCTACGATATTCTTATATAGGCATTTGCATTAATTTAAAAATATGGGTATGCTGGTAAGCCAGCATTTCAGTGCCCCTTTTCTCCTTAGCTTTAAATTTACTATATATTCAGTGACTAGGCTATTGGGGATAATGATCGTGCTAGTTAAGGTGAATGACTATTTTTCAAAGGATGAACAGTTGCACTTTTTCACTCAGAACATCTCAGATAAGCATAAATATCAAACCACAGAGGCCTTTGCTGGCTGCTGGTGATTGTGGAGGCAGAGGCAGAGTGACTCAGCGCAGATGACAAGCAGGAGGAAAAGCACAGCTCAAGGCCATTTCCTCCCCGGCTCCTTCCATGCCAAAAGTAGTAACAGCCTCAGCTTTCAAAAGATTGGAATCTTACTATACTTCCATTTGTTTGCTTCAGTTTGTTTGCTTTCTTCCCATTCTGTCTAAATGGCAGAGAAGAATTTTCACCTCCAGAGTCTAAAATTATAGAAGGAGGATTTGACCTAAGTTTTTGTGTCACGTCTCAGGTTCGGATTGAACATGGGGGATTCCATCACTTTCGATGATCAGAAATGTTTTCCAGTGAGAACCCTTTGAAAGATGTAACATTATAAATTCAAAGTAGCAGTATTTATGTTGCTTCTTTTTGTTAAATCATTTGTTTAAAACTGAAGTTAAATTTTTTCATCTGTTGCTTATTCTCCACCAGCATTTTCCCCAAAGTATTAAATATTACTTTTTTTGTCATCATCTTGTCTACCTGATTTGGAGACATCCTATAATCTTTACCTACTTTGGCCTGTAACTTTTTGTGTTTAAATTCCTAAAGAATGGTATATTTATCATCTATCATTATTTATTATCATTTATTTCTCAAAACTTCTACATCTTGGTCTCTACTTCTTCCCATACCCAAATTCTTCACTTCTTATGGGCTTTAATGTATTCCTAACTGCCAAAAGGGTAAAAAATTTCCAGCCTCAAATTTTGAAGGTTAAAAATTTATACCAACTCCCATTAGAGGAGCCAAGTAGAAAAATGATCTCTGTAGAAAATTCCAGCTTTTTGATTTTATGGTTTTAGATAATAAGTTCCTTGAAGTTTCTTGAAGTATGTGCTCATTTGACTATAGTGATTAAAATCAGTTTACATTTTTCACTGGGGAATTGATGTGACACTGAGAAGGAGGCAATGGTGAGCAAAAAATCTTCTGCTACATCAATTTCGTATTGAAACAATGTGACAGCTACTTTTCCTGGGACTTTCAGGTACTTGCAGAGTGAAGTTTGTTTTCAATGTGCAATAGATTGGTATTGGAAAGGGTTTTGTAGATTTAAAAGTAAAAAATCATAGCTAAACTTACTTGTAAATGTAATTTTGTGTAAGTAGGGTTTATACACTTGTTTTCTGCTTACCATTGCCCTGATAGTAGATTTTCTTCCTTTTATCATAGTGCTTGGAAAAAGCAACATTTGAAAGTTTTATTAAAGTTAAAAGAGATATATTATGTTTACAAATATTATATAATATTATGTGATATCACGAACCTAGAATTGTAAACAACTGATTCTACTCTGTCACTGTTGCTCACCAGCTTCATGAGTATTAGGGGACAAAAATAGGCAAAGCCATGCATTTTATTGCTGTTAAGCTTCAGACTCAAACTTAGGCAAGGCCATTGGGGTGGCTCAGTTTAATTAATGTGGAATTATTTACTGTTTTATTTTATCCCTAATTTCATGTCTAAGCCTCGGCTTTAACATTGTAATGGTGATGAAGAAAATAAGTCTAGAGGAGACTATGTCAACGAGTATGAAGACGAGTTCCAAAGTATTGGGGCTAGATAAAGACAGAGATAGTTGACCTTGTTCATTGAAGACCAGGTCCTAAACCCAGTCTTTCCTCTGTAGCTTCGGGGAAGTAGCAGCATCCAGGAGGATGCCTGCCATGCAAAGACTGACCAAAATTTCCTCCCTTGGTATTGTCGCCCCTCAAAATATCATCCAATCTGACCCATTCCTCAAGTCTCTCTCCTTACATGTGGGCAAATTGCGTGTGGAAGTTTTAAGGGAAGATGGAAGGTTTTCTTACCTACTTTGTCCTGTAATTAGACTGAGAAGAGATGAGTTGGAGGACACAGATATTTATTTCTACTAGGAATCTCTGTTTGGATTATCTTTCCAGAAATATTTCTTGCCTTTCTATCAACAGACGAAAAATAGATAAAATCTGTTCCTGCCAGTCCCATTGAATAAACTAGACTCTGGGAATAAGAAAAAGAAATCGATATAAAGGCGAGCAAATGATCAGAAAAACAAAAAGTGAATAACCCCCCCCCCAATACTCTTTAAGCTAATGAAATTTATTGAATAATGAAGCATAGAATTTGTTTTATTTTTACTTTGCATGGAACTTCACAAAATTTAACTAAAAACAAATTTCTCAAAATTTAAGCAGTCTGTGGAAATCCCAGGATTTAATCTTTATGTGCTATTTCTTTCCAAAAAGAACCTTGGCCAGCAGAGATGCTGTGTCATACAGCAAGATAAAAATAAGTGAGCAAAATGGGAGGGGAGGGCAAGCTGGAGAAAGCGATGGGTCAGAGTAGTTCACAAAATTAGAGCCAAGGGTTCTGTAATGTGAGACCAAGAGCTCAATAAAAGAAGCATGACGTGAAGCACCTTACGTTTTCAAAGCACATATAAATCAGAAGTGAAAAGGGAAAAAGAGACAATTAAAATAGGATATATTTCAAACTGTTCGTGTTGAGGGAAGAAGCTAGGGTGAAAGAGATGATGGAATAAAGGTATTATTTCTGAAACTGCTTTGAAACCAATTATGGCCTTTCAGGGGAGGAAGTAAGATGAGGTAAATGGTGTAGATTAGAGAGATCAGAGTGACTATGTTTAGCTCTGTAGAATTTAGCATGTCGTCATCTGGAGTTGTGAAGTTAAAGCTGCATAAATAGGTGGCTTACTATTTCACTATCCTGGGAAAACAGGCATCAAATGGGACTGTCCTGGCAAACCTGGTATATCAGTCAGGGCAGCATTCTCCAGAGAAACAGAATCAATACGGTATATACTCTGTGTGTGTGCACGCATGTGCATGCATACAGAGAGAGAGAAAGATATAATTTCAGGAATTGGCTAACGTGATTACGAAGGCTAGCAAGTCCAAAATATGTAGTAGTGCAGGGAGAATTGATGTTGCAGTTAGATTTGGAAGGCAATCCTCTGATAGAATCCCTCTGTCTCAGGGAAATCGTTTTTCTTTTTTTTCCTTAAGGCCTTCAACTGATTGAATAAGGCCCACCCACATTATGGAGGACAAACTGCTTTATTCAAAGTCTACAGATTTAATTGTTAATCTCATCTGAACTATACTTTCAAAGCAACATCTAAAGGTGTGTTACCAAATATATGGTTACCGTGGCCTGGCCAAATTAACACATAAAATTAACCACCACACCTGGATACAAGGTCAATGAATATGAAAAGAATGCACCCAACTGGTAAGCCTTTGACTGAATTTGCCCTGCAAGCATGATGTGTTTGGCTCAGGGTTTGAAAAGTTTTCCAGTCAGTATTTTAAACTGGGAAATTCCAAAGACAGACAAAACGTATTCAAATTTCTCGTTTCTCTTAAACATTGGTTCACTCACCTCCACTGGGTTCTCATTGCCTCATGGCAATAAATGGCTGGAAGTCATTAGCAACTGACTATACAATATGCTTTGTTTCTTATACTCCACCATTCTCACCCATTTACATGTGTTGCCCGGATTCTGTAGGCATTTAGATTTTAAATCTTGGCCATAAAATCTATGTATAGTGAAGATGGATTGGAGAAGCCCCTTAATGCTTTGCCTTATAGGTGAACCAAAGATAATAATATTAATAAAATAAGCTCCAACTACTTCAGCTGCCCCAGGGAAGCCCAGCCACCTTGGATGAGGGCCCGTATTCCTGACACACATGCTTAGGATAAGTAACCTACTACAGTGAACACTTAATTTATCTGGGAGGTTTTGACAATAAAAATAATAACAGTGAAGCATTTGTGGCACTTATTGTCCAAGGAAAACCAACTTACAGGTTTATTTGGTCTGTAATTATAACTTATATAGCAATTTCAATGTAATATATGGTAGAGGCTCTAAGATAAGTCATGTGGAAAAATGAAAATGTTGACTAGTTCTTTTTAGAATTGTCATTCAATGTTTTTTTTTCCTATTCTAATGGAGACCTTTATAAGAAAGGTGAATGGAAATGCATCTGTGTGTTATAGGGAAAATATGGCTTTTAAGTTTTTGACAGCCTAAAATTTGTTAATAATGAGATTCACAATTGATCTGTGATGCATTTCGTTGACCATATATGTGATCAAATATGAACTATATTTTTATGGGCCACTGCTTTCTGTGACCCTGTTCTATAACCCTTTTAAGAAGGTTCTTTTGGGTTGGCAGAAAATATAAAGTACCTTAGAAATGCATACATAAGACTCTATTCATGATATTAGTAATTCAGTTGAACCAAATGTGCTACTTTCTACCTGTCAAAAGTTTTTAGGTGAAAATTCCTTATTTGGGAGAAATTTCTAAGGTCTGGAGCAACTGAGCTCCTCCCTTTTCCTATTTATTATTTTCTTGTCTCTTAGAATTGAGTATAAAATCCATTTCTCCTTAAAAACTTTGATCAGCTCCTAGCCAAGTAGAAATGCAACAGTAGTAAGGAATGTTGGCTGAGTCCACAGGGAAGCCCTGTCTCTTTTGGGAGTTTCTGGAAGACCCATAGACACTGAGTTAAGTCAATAGATCTGTATATGGCCTTTGTGCACTTAGGATAGAGATGAGAGAGAGACAGAGAGACAGGAGGTGTAGGCAACGTCTTTGGTGAGAGAGCAGGATGATCCTCAGCTTGGCTTCAGGGCTAGATCTGATTGGTACAGAAAGGTAGGCATTATTCTCATTTTATGCATGGAACATAATCTGTCTTAATTGCAGTGATAACGAAATGTAATGTAGAAATCTGGCATTGGGAGAGGTTTGTTGCTTTGGAGTGTACCAGGGGAAAATACCTGGTCAGGGCAATGACTGTGGACTTGAGGCCTTATGGTCAGTGATGGTGCAAATCAGCTGGTCACAGCAAATGCCAAACAGAGGCTTGTCAGGAGAGGTCTCCTTGAGGTGTGTGTGTGTGTGTTGGTGAGAGCAGTGGGGAGCATTTTTCAAGGAACTAAATGTCTGGAACTAAAATAATATGTAGGGTAGGATCAGAATAATTTGGGTTCTCTAAGACTACTTTTACATTGAGAAGACTAACTTTGCTACCTAAAAAATGGAATTTGCGAATAGTGTGCTCCATTCCTAGACTCTAACTGCAAGCAACTATGAATCAAAGGAGGCCTCATTATCACACTGTGTATAGGTAGAATTTTGTCCCCAAATAAAAATTTCTTCAAGTAATCCAATTCCTCTTTATAAACTAACTTTTAGTTTATATGCAGTAAAATTTTCTCTTTTTAAATACAGTGTCATGCGTACCAACAAAAGTATATAAACAGTTTCATTGGCCTCCAGTTGCTTGGTGTTTCCCCTGTGTAGCCAACTCATCCGCCATTCCTTCCCCTTTGAATTACAAACAAAACAGTTCTCCAGATTTCCTGAAATACAAACAACTTCTGAGTTGAGAGAAATGATATAGGCCTCTGGCTGATGACCTCTGATTCCTTGGCTCTTACTCTTTTGGTTGGATCGCAATATTTTTTGCATTTTTAACCCAAGTTGGGCAGGGTTATATGAGTAATTTAACCTTTAACAAGCTAAGTCACTGTGCTTCAGGAAGTGGGTAATGCCTGAAAGATTAACTAGAGTATAACTGAATATTTCATAGAGCCCTGTTAGTTTCTGATCAAAAAACCGTATCTCCTGTTAAATTAATAAAGCTGCCCATGGGTAGGTGTTCAGGTGCTTTGGTTCTGGGCCTGAGAGCCACTCAGGAATTATCAGAACATGCCCTGACTCCTTTTCCGTACCTTCTAGAGCAGTCTAGAAAAAGAGGGGACTCCTCTATGTAGGAAATCTTTGATGTTACTGTTAGGGCTCAGAAAATAAGGCCCCAAAGTGAAGGCCTCAGAAGCAGCTTCAGAAGCAAAGTTTCTCTCTGACCTTCCCCTGCCTGCCTGTCTCTCAGCCTCCTTCTCCCCTGAGGCCAGCCATAGAAACTAGACTCCCTCTTCCCCAAGGCAGGTCATAGAAAATGGAAACTTCTCTTCTCCAAAGCCAGCCATAAAACCTATAACTTTGCCCCACCTTTCTGTTAAGAAATAGCCATGAAGAAATTCTCTGACCTACCTTGTTTGATTATAAGTCATAAGACCCCCATTCCAGAGAGGGTCCTACCCCATACCTGGAAGGAAGGACTGCTACACAGAAAGACCACAAAGATTCTTTACAGACAGGTCTTGCCCCAGTTTTCCCCACCCCAGTCTACTATCATACCCTTTTTGTCCAATCACATTTCTACATGGCTGTCCCTGCTTCACATAACCTAAGCATAAAATCAGATAGCTTTCCATGTATCTTTGGGCCTTCATTCTGAAGGCTTCTATGTCATGTAAAAACTGTGATTAAATTTGTTACACTTTTCTCTTGTCAATCTATCTTTTGTTATAGAGGTGTCAGTTGTGACTTTTATGATGGGGAGGAAAGAGATCACCTACCCTCTTTCCACCCCTACAGTTTCTTTACTGGCTTAACTGGCACAAAAGCTTCTTATTTTTTTTTTTTAAATTACAAAAAGTTAGCCTCTTCGTTTACTTGTAACATTATTTTCTCTTTTTTCTTTCTTTTTTGTTTTTTTAAAGACAACTTTTCAATTGTCAATGAAATGATGTCATACTCCCTGGATATAACAACAAAAATACAAAATGCAAAGGAAAATACAAATACAAAAAAAAATACAAAAAAAAAAGTTATAGGAAGATGCAGATTTAGAGAACAGGTTGGATGGTTCAGGGGGGTTATTCATCCTTTCTTTTTCTTTTGGAAATTGTGTCTTAAAAGCTTGCTATAGAATTTTCTCTCCAAGTCTGCCTTATTTACATTATAGCATCATAGTATGGGTGGGCAGACTTTTGCCTTTCCAGGAAGTTATTCACATATATAGCAAATAATTCATAGTTGCAGGTTAAGGCAAGAAATGAAAGAAATCCAGTTTATTTATGAGAGCTATTTTAAAAATTTTTGTTTTAAATCTTAAGTTTTAACATTAATGGTTTTCCTCAAAGAGAAGAAAATAAAAAAAAAAAGATATGAGTTTATCCTTGAAAATCCTTCCTAATTATACCATGCTTTACTGATTTTGGAGGAGGGGTGCTTATGTCAATGTAGTATACCTGTAAATAATAACATTTTATATATTGTCAACGCATTTCTCTATAAATTAAATCCTTTAAAATCAAAACTTAAGTCCTTAAACATATGCGCACAGTTTACAAGACCTTCAAAAGTTGAGATTCTACTGAATATTAATTGGTATAGATACTGCGTGTCTGTTCATAGTTACACAGAGATAAACTAATTCCACTGACAATAAAGTTTGCAGATGCACATTTTGTTTTCCACACAACTCTGACAATTTAGGAATTCATGGAGACAATCCTCTGTGCAGGAAAGATGAACTGAATCAGAAGAAATGAGAACCAATAGAAATCTTTTGCCAAGAGATTAAGTAAGAAACTTGGTTACAGTTGGAATTTCTGAATTCACCTCCATAGCATTTGTATTTCAGACATCTATCTTGGAAAAAGCAAATAAGGAGAATTTTGCATTATATGATATTTTTAATGATTTATGCCTATTCTAGTAGGGACTTGTACTAGCTACAGGTCGTAATAAAACTATAATAATAATTACTTCGATTTCCAAAGTAGAGATTGAGTTCATATTGCCCCATAAAGAGAAGTCCTCCACAGGTATTATATAGACGTAGAGATTAATAAACGCATTTTATAGGTACAAGAAGCATTTTGTGCAATTGCTATGCTCCCAATGGGACTAGTCACAAGATGGAGCTCCAGGGAGTTTTCTTCATAGCAGATCTAAATCTGCACTTTTAATTTCTGTGCTTTGTCCCAAGCTAGATATGTCTGCTCTCCCTGTTCGGATCTGTGTCTCAGCAAATGGCCCCACCATCTGTCCACTTGTCTCCTCCTTTCATATCTAAACTCTCATTTGCCTTTCTACCAATATCTTAGTTTAGAACCTCAGCATTTATTGCTCAAGCAATTTTCCTCTATTTCTGATTTTCTTAATCTATACCCTCCCTCACTGAAACTTCATGAGTACTTTTCCAAAATAAAAATATGATCATGACATAGCTTTCATTCATTTCCTGGTTCATTCATTCAATAGATATTTATTGGTTTATCTATTATATACTATTCTGTGGGCTGGGAATACACGTGTGAACAAAAGGAATATGTTTCATGCTATCAGAATGTTTGTGAGGGGCTATAGACAATAAATACATTAAAGTAAATAAATGTAAGGAGATTCAGATACAAGTAAATGCTGTATAGAGAAAATCAAATGGTGTAATATGGGAGAGCCACTTGTGAAGGCAATAGGCCATATGAGATAGGTGGAACAGGAAAGGACTCTCTGATGAGGTGACATTGTCACGTGTGAATAAGCATGTGTGTGAAGATCAGGGAGGACATTCTCGACATAGGAAATAGCAAGTGCAAAGGCCATGAGGCAGGCATGAGAATGTGCTTGAGAAATAGAAGAAAGTTGTTGTGGATGCAGCATAGTGAGCAAAGGGGAGAGTAAGAGAGATGAGGTCAAGATCAGAGACAAAGGTAGGGGCCAGTTCATTTGGGAGCTTAGAGGCCACGGTCACAGTTACGATTTTATTTATCTATCATTTTTGGCCTCTTGATTTCTTTGGCACCTCAACCAGCAGGATTTCATTGTGCTGCTTTGGACATTCTTTTGCCTACTCTGCACAGCCCCACTGCTCAGTCTCTGGGACTCAACTTAGATGCTGGGTCATTTTCACCAGAAATCCATTCCTCACTCCTAAAAGCTGATTAAGCTTCCCTACTATGCACTCTTGTGGGACCTTGTGTGTATTATCTCATAGCATGACAGCACTAAATTGCCATATTATTCACTATTCGTTCCTTCCTTTATTTATTTTTAGATTGTGAACTTCTTAAATGCAGAAATTGTATCTTTGTCACTGTTGATTCTCTAGCATGCACCTAGCACAGCATTTGGCTTATAGTAGGCATTCAACAAATATTTGTTAAAGTGTAAATACAGTCATGTGGCACATGATGATGTTTAGGTCAATAATGGACCACATGTATAAATGTGGTTGCATAAGATTACAATACTGTATTCTTACTGTACCATTTCTATATTTAGATATGCAAATACCATTATGCTATAATTGCCTACAGTATTCAGTACAGTAACATGCTGTGCTGTTTAGGTTTATAGTCTAAGAGCAATAGAGAATACCGCATAGCCTGGCTGTGTAGTAGGCTGCCATAGTAAATTTTCACAAACTTGGGGGCTTAAAACAATAGATATTAATTCTTTCGCAGTTATGGAGTCAGAAGTCTGAAATCAAAGTATTGGCAGGTCCTCACTCCCTCTGAAGGCTCTAGGGGAGAATGCTACCTTGTCTCTTTCAATGATTGGAGGCTCCAGGGACTCCTTGGCTTCACAACTCCAATATCTGCCTCCATTTTCATTTGATCTTCTTTTCTCTGCATGTCTTCTCTTTAGTCTCTTATAAAGACACTTGTCATTAGATTTAGGGTCTGCCACATAATCCAGGGTGATATGATCTCATGGTCCTTAATCTAATTATATCAGCAAAAACCTTTTTTTCCAAATAAGATTATATTCATAGATTCTAGGAATTGGGACATGGCCATATCTTTTGAGGGGCTACCATTCAACCAACTGTACTGCCTTTAACACATATTATTTGAGAACAGTCAGAATATGAATCCTAACTAATTTACTTGAGACAGAAACTACACTTGTATACATCAGATATATCATTGTATTCTCCTCTAGTTTCCTAAAATTTCAAATTTATCTATTTTCTAAATTTTAAATCAGAGAGACTTCTAAAAACGATTATTAAATAATTTTGTACCCAACTTTCCTAAGTCATTCAAAGTATAATCAAACTTTGTTTTTACAGCTGAATATGTCATGATATATGAATCAAGACATTACAAGGATAATCTAGAAAATCTAGTGTGTATTAGGAATGGCTAATCCAATTACAAAGGCAATAGGCACATGGCCAGCCAGTGGCTTTGTAATGTTACATGTATTCTTTCAACAGAATTTGGTCCCCCTGTGGAAACATTTATTAGTAGGAGATGTAAGTGCAGATGTGTTCTCTAATGGATGTTGTGGGGTAGTACTATCTGTCTGGTTCCACAGAATCTGTGACTTAGGGCTACACTAAAACAAGTTTATGAGACCTGCAGGCGAGCTCAGTGGCAAGATTACAGTCAAATCTAGGGATATATTACTAGGATGTGGACACCCATGAAAAATAACAATTGCAGAATAGTGTTAGGATGTGTGCTGAAACAGTCCCTCCTGACACCCTCTGAACAATTCATCTGCAGCATGGTTTCACTGGATCAGTCTCCACAGCCAGGTAGAAAGGTAGAATGAGGCTTACACATGGGCAGCAGCAATAAAGAAGCGATGAGCTCCTTAATGCTTGACTTTCATTAACACTCTACTAATTGGCAACTGTGGATATCTCATTTCGAAAAAGCAATTTTTTGTTTTTTTTTTTTTTTTACAAAAGCCTCCAGGTTTAAAAAAAAATTTTTTTAAATATGCTTTATTAATTTTTGGCAGACTATTTTCTTCATAATAGCCAAGTTTTAAAATGTAAGCATGCTGTGCAATCATTAGGTTGTGTGCACAAAGAACATAATTTGGATGAAAGGTACAGAAATCTTAGAACAGGTGTAATTGTAAAGTCAGTTCCTTTGTTTTTCTTTTCCTAGGTTTTGCACCTGTGCTTTATTATTTAAAGAGATAATCAGTAATACATCAATTTTATTTTGCAGTAAGATCATATCCTTACTCCCATTCTTGAGGTTGTGTAGAGCTTGAAAGCAAAAACAGTTTTTAGGTAGTTTATATTTTATGTATTAATATTCATTCATTTGTTTCTTATACAAATATTTATGGAGCTCCTAATACATGCAACATACCATGCAGAATTTCATTTGGGGCAAGACAAGTTTAAACAAATTTACTTGTCATGAGTAATGGACTTTCTGACATGGAGAAAAAGAAAATAACAAGATTCATTTGAGTTTATCCATTAAATATTTATTAAGTGCCTACTGTGTACTAGGCACTGTGCTGAGGCTACAGGCCTACATAAGACAAAATATCTGCTGTCTCTGTTTGTAGAGAGAGCAAGACAATCAACTTTTAAGGTGTAGTGTAGTGAGTCCTACACAGAAGCGTGCATAGGGCAATATGAGAGTACAGAAAAGAATATCAGAATCAACCTGAGACTTAAAGATGTCTTCGTAGAAAAGGTAGCACTTAGGTGAATTTTGAAAAATGAGTTTGAATTAGAGCCATGAGGGAGTGGATATAGGTCTTGGGCTGTGGAAGTGACTCAAGTAAAGACAGAGGTTTGACAACTTATTATCATGTTGAAAACACTTACTGCAGGGAATTTTATAATTAATTTCTATAGCACTTTTCTATATAAATTTCACAAAGTTGGCTTGCGAAAGTCCAGCCATAAGATTTGCTGCCAGTAGAAATAATTAAGAGTTGAAGATAGAGTAATAAATAGGGACAACTTGTTATGTGATGCAATGGGAGTATGGATGGGAATTAGCTCTGAAAGCTATAGACTTTATAAATCTCACAATTTCTCCTTATGGTCTATAGTCCTACAGTGATGCTGGAGTCACTGTACAGTGAACTTTCAAAAAGATACACACATCAATGCACATAGCTCCATAAAATTGTCTGCTAAATGGGCAATGTTGGCTGGAAAACAAATAGAATGAATTTTCTTAATGGTGTTTTTTTGAGAAGCAAGTTTTTCTTAGCATCATTTCTGGAAATACACTTGGCAGAGGATATAGGAAGATCAAATTGTGTTGTGAACCTGAGATTGGAATGTATAAAAAATAGTTTTAACATTGTATTTGAGATGCACAAATATGAGAAAATATAATTGTAGGAATATCATAACAACATTTTGCTATAATATTAATACATGGCACAGATTAAAGGGGAAAATGAAAAAAATGAGAAAACAGAACTCAGATAAATGTAATTATCAGTATACATTTACTTGTGAGTATTCAAATGGCCAGTGTCTGAAAAGATTGTCTAATGATTGAAATAGAGAAGTTTGGAGCACAAGTTCTGCAACTGTCATTTATGACCACTTGCTTCACAAGGCTATTGGGAGGTGCAATAAATATAAGAGAAATTTCACCCTGCTCTATAGCCTGGCAAAATTAGGTGCTTTAATAGGTTAAGTGAGTCAGTGCTAAATCAATATAAAGACAGATGATTTGGGTTCATAGGCTGGTCAGCCAAGTTTATTTCCCAGGCATAGATCTCCCTACAAAGAAAGAAATTAATATAATCACCAAATCAGGAGAGTATCTTTATAGGCAAGAGGAAGCATGAAAATACATTTTTTGGGCTACAGATCTCATCCGATAAGTACCATTACCAGTGTAAGATCAAATACAATTGCCACGATGTTTTGCTCAACATCAAGTAATGATGAGCATCTCGTCACTGAATTGTAGGAATAATATAGCACTATATTAAGGCCATTGTAAAATCCCCAAAGAGTCATAAAAGGATGCTGGCCCAAATTCTTCAGCCAATAACAGTATTATCTTGGGCTATTAGGACACATCCAATTTTGTAGGTACAAGGTTTTAAAGGATTCTACCCTGCCTTAATTCAACTGTATTTTGCAATCGTCTTCAGAGCCATCAAATTGGGCCTGACCTAAAAGCCTCAGTACCCATTAAAATGAATATCCTGTACTTCGAAAAAGAATGATCAAATAGCACAGGGTCATATCCTACCTATGTCTCAAAATATCAGAGAAAGTGACACGTACCTGGTAACCTTTCAGCGCCCTTGAGGAACAAAGAGGAGAGGGCATTCTAAGAAGCAGGAACAGCATGTGCAAAGACCCTGAGTGTGGACCAACTATAGCGTATGTATGGGAGAGAGGTGGAGGTGAGGCTGGAAGTATGCTCAGGAGACAGTTGCTGAACAGGTTGCATGCCATGTTTAAGTTTAGATTTTATCTCACAGGTAATGGACCCTTGAAGGACTTTTAGCAGGAGAATAACTATGAAAATTGTTTTTCATGGAGAGAACGAATAAAGTCTCAATGAAATAACTAACTCTTGCAAAACACCACTGACCATATACGTTAGGAATTGCATGAAGATCCTAACACAAATTGCACATGCTTATATTAAGTTAGTTACTGGTAAACACACTCACATATCTTATTTATTCCGCAATTATTTTAAGAGGGTAAGAATATTGTGACTCCCTTTTTACTGATAAGGCAATTGAGACTCAAAGGAGTTAATTTTCTTGTGCAATATGACGGAGGCAGTCAAAGTAACATTGCAGAGATTGGAATTCTGATCAGGTGGAGCTATCTTATGAGTTTAATTTGCTAATGACAGCTTTATCCTGATTATCTGCAGAAGTTCACCGAGCCCTCCAACCAGATACTCTAGGATACAGAGTACTCAGCTATGACCTTATAAATCACTTTTTTATTATTAGTGGAAGAAAATAGAGTTGCATACACATTTTATTTATATTTTGCTTTATACAGTATCAAGGGAGAAAACAAATATTATTTTAGAAGTTGAACAGACTTTGATAATATTCCTGTAATAAACCATTTCCTTGCAACAGTGTAGAAGATCATTCCCTAATTTATATATAAATGTTTATATAGAAGATCAAACAGCAAAGAAGAGCTGAGAAAATTTTGAAGACTAATAAGTTTGTGTTCCTAGAGCACCAAGGACTTGTAAAATAGATTTTAAAATACTTGGAAGTGATAAATGTGAATTCTGAATCTTTTCTCTGCTTTTCTTCCTGGGTATGCCCTTGCCCTGGATATCTGAATGATCCGCTCCGCCTTCCTCAGGTGTCTGCTCAGATGAGAGTCTTCTCTTAATTAAAGTGGTAGCTCTCCTTACCCACTGGCACTCCTTATCTTCCTGATTTTTAATATCATGTATCAATTTCTAGCTTACAGTATAATTATTATAATACTGTGTGTATGTGTGTATATATATATAATATATATTATATTATATATTATATATGTTATATTATAATATATATTGTATATATTATATTATATATATTTTATATATATATAAAATTTGTCATTGTCCATCTGGTCTACTAGTACAAAAGCTTAACGAGGGCAGAGGAATTTGCTCCTTGTGATTTCTGACGAATTTCCAGACCCTAGAAAAGTTTCTGACACAGAGTATGTGTGAAATCAGTCAAACGTATGAATGAAGGGAAATAGGGCCTAGGAAGACCAGATAGCAGAACTTATCATCCAGCACCAGAAATCAAGGCAGTGTGAACTGGTCCTGAGGACAAATACCAAGTCCAATACACAGAATACAGAGCCCGAAAACAGACTCATGCTTATATAGAAACTATATAAAAACAGAATGCCACTGCACATCATTGGAGAACAAAAAGGGCCCATTCCATATATGGTGCTGAAAACTGGCTGTATATACGGGAAAAATAAACCTTTACATCCTGTTATTCCCCAAATGAATTCTAGGTGGATTAGATAGCTATATGGAAAATGAAAACTTAAAAACTTTTAGCACAAATTATATTTATGACCCTAGATTAGGGAAGAAATTTTAAGCAAGATAGAAAGAGCAAAAAATCAAAGGAGAAAAAAATGACAAATTTGACATTGAATTAAAAATCTGTATTCATTAGAAGGCATCATAAATAAAGTGACAAGCCACAAACTCTGTAAAGATATTTGCAGCACATAAAGATGGTATAGAATTAGAATCAGAATGTTTTTTATAAACTACACATCACAGAGAAAATGACAACTCTACAGAAAAATGTGCCAACGGCAACACTTTATAGAAGGGAAAATATATGAAATAGCTGTCATTCTTATTATCAACCATGGAGAAGGAAATTAAAGCCAAAATAAGTTGCTATTTTATGTCCACCAGGTTGACAAAAAGTGAAAAAGTCTGGCAATACCAAGTGTAGGCAATGATTCAGAGTATAACTAGTGATCCCAACTAGACTGTTGGTGTAAATTAGCACAAAGGATTGGAGGAATTTTTGGAATTATTAGAAAAAGTATGTTAATATTAATTTGTACTAATGTTATATAAAATATTGAATACAGTCAAAGATATAAATCCAGTTCTTCTCTTCTATCTAGCCTATGGGGAATTAAACTCCCCTTGGTGATAGATGTAGTTGTGAGTCTTGCACTGGCCAAGAAAACGTGAGTGTAAGCAATGCATTTCATTTCCAAGTCAAGTACTTAAGAGCTATTTATTACACAATACTCCATATAATCCCTTGCTTTGGTCCAGGGACCATGTGAGCTTATGGTCATATGGGGTTACTGCAAAATCAGAATATTCTGAATGCTGAACCTATAGCTGGAGGATAGCTACCCTGATCATTGCTTGGACTTGCTTTGTGTGAGCAAGTTCTCAACTGTTGTGTGTTAAGCTATTGCAATTTTAAAATTATTAGTTGCTGCAGCAAAACTAGTTTATCCTGACTGATAGCCTCTATAATCCAGAAGTTCTATGTCTATATATATACTCTGTGAAAAATCCTGTGCATGTACCTAAGGGGACATGTATAATGAAGTTTTAAATAGCAAATGCTTTTAGTGGCAAAAATTTAGAAACCCCCTAAAAGTACATCAGAAGAAGAGGGGGCATATTGTGGTATAGGCTTATAATGGAATGAAGCAGGGAAAATGAATGAATTGGAATCATATGTATCAATAAGAATGGATTTTAAAAGCATAGTATTAACCAAAATAAGCAAGTTGAGAAGAACACATATAGTAGTATCCATATTATATGTGTTTATATGTACAGTAAGATCATGTAAACACATATAAAATAATACCAGCTGTTACTTAGGCAGAGATATTTACATTGAAATGATAAGGAAATTCCTTCAGGTGTTAAACACCAAATTTAAGAGTGTGGCTTTCTCTGAAAAGGACAAAAAGAAATGTAACTGAGAAGAAGTTCACAAAAGTCTTCGGTTATAATGAGGATATTTTATTTCTGAAGCTGGGTATATGGGTCCATAGGGAGTTGTATTATTCTTCTTAACTTCTGCATATCTTAATACTCTTAATAATAAAAATATTAACCATTTATATAAACATAAAATATGCAAGCAGTTATGGACTACTTTGAAGAGTCAGCTCTGTACTATGGACCAAGTAAAAAAAAAATGGAAGAAACTTTAGGCAATAAATGTACTTCAAATAAGAAAGTTTCAAGGATTCTTAAATGTATTCATTGGAAATTTCATATGAAAATCACTCCCAAACTCTGTTAATTGGCAATATAGGGAAATGGAAATATAAATCAAGAAAGTTGATGAGACTTTTAGGAGATAAGAAACATTGATTTTCATTTACATATTTGGATGTAATACATGTGTATTAATCAGGGTAGGCTAGCTGATATAAAAAATAACTTCCAAAATTTCAGTGGCTTAACTCAATAGAAATACATTTCTTGCTAGCATAGATTATATGGTATATGGCAAATAGACTTCTAGGAAGTAATTCAGAGACCAAAGCCTCTTCTATCTTGGGGCTCTGGCCTCATCTAGGTCCTCCTAGAGTCCTTTCCTTTCAGCCGGTGAATGGAGAAAGCATGAATGATAATGCAGGGGAATTTTAGAGATCAGCCCTGAAGGTGGTTACTTACCACAAATACAGTCACACCTGACTTTAAAGGGATAGTGACATGAGTTTGATGAATGCTTAGCCAACCTTTGTCACACCATATTTATTATAAATGATGAAATTGGGTCATAAACAAAGGGCTGGATTTTGATCATCTAACAAGCAGAATTAGTATGTGCTATAGAACACTAGTCAATCAGAGTCAATCAAGGCATTCTTTCAAAGAATTTGGTGTTTGATATTGCAAATAGGTCATGATGGGAAAAATAACTCCTTGGACTTCCTTATACATATTTTATCTATTAGTATGGTTTTAGTTTTAACACTGTGGCAATATATCCTGAATTGTCTTTTCAGTGCTTGTGGGCTCTGAAGAAACGCTCCCTTACCTTAAATCTTTCTGAGTTGGGCATGTGTGAGGAGTGAATGCCAACCAGCTATGGGAGGGAGGGCAGTAGTGGAGCATCCAGCATGCTAGGCAAAGAGAGAGGCAGCAGAGTGGGTGGATGGCACTGGGGAATATTGAACTTGGAGTTATGAAATTTAGGCTAGGTCTTAGTGCTAACTTTATAGTCATGGTATTGTGAGCAGTAATTGCATCTGTTTGTATAAAATTTCCTCCATGATATAATGAGGGGACAGGACTAAATATTTTCTAAGGCCCTTTCCAGTATTGAGGACAATCTGTCTAAGTTAGGCACTCTAACTATAATCCTTCTCACTTTAGAAACAGCAATTCAATAAAATGTGGCTCTTTCTGAGCCATGCCAATGGACATACAGTAGGTCCAGTAAGCAGATAGCACTTAAAAGCCTTTGTGGATGGTTGACTTAGTTACTTACTTTTAGGACATGCCATAAAGAAAGGACAGAAATTTTTCAGTTGCATCTGCACATACTGCGCATTTCAAAATTTCTGAAATTTCCTTTTACATTTTGCACACTCTAAACATGTTTTGTGATTTATTTTTCTTCATCAACAATGTATCATCAAGATATTTATTTTATTTTCTTGTTCCTTCCACTAGTGTAAGCTCAATGAGGGCAAAGATATTTGTCTGTTTTATTAATGTTGCATTCTCAATGTCTAGAACAGTACTTGGCACATAGAGGAATATTAAATAAATATTTATTGAATGAATTAATATATTACAGATTCATGAAGACTTCAGAATCATCAATAGCATTTCAAGGAGGCAGCAGTGAACATTTTTGCAGTTTGGATGTGAAAATCTATTTGAGAACAGTAATCTGAATTTTGCATTGCTTTCTTAACTCAGAGAAAGCAAATCAGGCCTAGGGAAGGACCTATTCTTTTTGGGGCAATTTTTCATAAGTTTAAAATTTTTGTAAACCTCATCTAGCATTTCTTAAAGTTGTCATAAAAGATGTATAACTTCCCATGAAATTATTTTAATAGGGACTATTCTAACAGTATTTAAATGGGAGGTTAACAGAGTTTTGTTTGTAAGCTTCAAAAGAATTTTCGTGAGGATTCTAATACAATTCACAAGTAGCAAACACAATTCTTAAGCTGCTCAGTATAAAATAAGGTAACAGAACCACACATATCTCTATGCCCCCTACTTCAAATCAACATCTAATTATCAATGTTTATGTATTATTCCAAATTCCCATTCATCTAACTCTAGACCACAATTTAATCATGATGGATTGTGATGGCAGCATCGTTTGTGGTGAAGGCTATGATCTGTTATGATTCTTTTTGCAAAATTATGATGATGAATCACACTTGTCAATGATTTTTGAATGAGACAAATCCAAAACTAATTTTCTATCTGCAACCCAGATGTAATTGGCTATGTATCATAAATCTTCCATGAAAATATTCTTCAGTTCCATTGCTGTCAACTAACAAAAGTGTTCTTCATAGTTCACTCCCCAAGAAAAACAATGGAGTATAATTAGAAGGGAAGGGAGAAAGTGTGTAGTGGATTTAAATATAAAACACAGAAAATGCCTGGATCAAATTGGCTGCACAAATGAATCTCTGTTATCAAAATCATTGTAAATTACATCTCTCCATTTTTGGTCAGAGACTCAATACTTCAAGACAACCATAAAATATTTTACCTTCACACTAAATTGTGGAAATTAAACAATGCTTATAGAGTTTTCTGGAGTTTGAAAATGACTTACATCTTATTTATTTCAAAATAGATGAAAGTTCTGTTACAACATATTGAGGTGGGAAATGGTGAAATTCATTATTGCTCTACAGTGAATATAGATTTTTTTAATTTTTTGTTTTATTCACTGAAGGGAACCTTGGCCATTAATTAACTGTGGTACCAATTAAACATAGACTATGGTTTCAAGCCACATGCAGATCAGAAAGCTTAGTACCAGGCCATACCAACTAAGCACTGACTCTGGGGAGTGTATGTGTTTAATCCATAAAATGGGTATCCTCGTTTTGAAAAGGGAAGTGGCTGAGCAATTCTGTGTGAATATAAACCTGTCATTTCTATTTTAAACAGTGACGTAAAATGATTGTTTTACCAGTATGGGTCAATGACCTTTTCTTTCTAGGTATGAAGCATAGCACTCTCTGTTGTAGAAATTTCCAGTATTGGTATAATACATCCTTCCTGAGCATATGAAAGAAAGCATTTTGACCAAGCAAATCTCAGAAAGTATAAATATACCATTTCTTAGAAGAAAACCAAATCTCCTCTAACATGAAATGTGTCTAATCACAAATCTCCTTTTTTCTCCCCATGGTACATTCTATATGCTATTCTTCATCTAATCCATGCTTCCAGACTAACCTCACATAATAATACCATTAATAATACTTAGCACTTATATAGTGCATTCCATCTTCAAAGCACTGAATAAACATTAAATAATTAATTCACACTGGAAGAAGTCAGCAAAATTATAGAACTTTCAAATTCTTATGAGAGGAGCAAAAATATTTTATTATTAATTTTTTGATGATTTGTTTTGTTTAATCTGTTTTTTAAAAATGTTTTTTACCTTGTCATATAAGAAGAATAATGTTATGGTGGGGAAGTATATGAGCCTATAACTGGCTTTTACAGATGATTAAATGCTTGGGTTGAAGCCGAGGCTTTTGATAACTGCTAGAGCCGTTTATGACCTCATATACTACTCCACTTTGGAACGTTAGGCCTTAAATAACATCAACCATGTGCTTTTACTGAAGAGAGGAGAAAGAAAAATAAAATGCCCTTTTAGATGAAAAAAATACCTACAGAGAACTCTATAGAAATGTCATAAATATCATGAATAAACTTCTATTTAGTGAAGGTTCTATAATAGATTTGGGAGCCAGGGTATCACTTGACACCTGTCTGGATAGCCTTTTAATAGAAAACTTAGGAAGGAATAGTTCTTTTAACCATGGGTGTAAAAAGTGCATTGGGTTTATAACAGGCCTGGCATCAGTTACTGCTAAACAGAGAATTCTAACATTCACACAAAGTGACTTGGAGCTTACAGTGTTAATCTGCTTATATCAAATATGGTCCCTCTAAGTAGGCAATTTGCTAAAATCACATCTAAACATTTCACTGGATGGGCAATGTCATGCAAAGGTCTACATAGAGTGAAAATGTGGCTAGAGAGGTGCTGGGGAGCAAAAAGAAAACCACATATATAAGCTTTGAAATGTATCTAGCAGACTGCAAAGATTATTGTTTCTTCGGTTGCCATTGAAAATGTGTTCATTGAATTCTTAATTCTTGATATATATTTCCTTGACCTTTAAGCATCTACTATACTGAATGACATTTCACTGATTAAAAAAAGAGTACTAGGGGGAACAAGATGTACATAAAAATGTAAACAAAGAAGCCATAATAAGTAACATAAATAGCTATGAAATAGAAACATATTTATAATAGTAAAAATAATGATAATAGTGCTAAATTCTTTGCACACATTGGTTTATTTACTCATCATAAAAATTCTGTCAAAAATTGTATTAATATTCTTATTTTACAGATAAAGAAACTGAGATTTACAGACTTTAATAAGCTCCTAAGTGGAAAAGCCAAGATCTAAACATAATAGGTCTGATTCCAGAGTGTTCCAATGCCTGTATGTATCTCTCATTGGCAAGCACTTTACATGTATCAATCATTCTATTACAATCATGTTAGTATACAAAAATCTTATATACCATCCCTGAAAAACACAGAATTCCAGAAACCAAGAAGCAAAACTGAAATTCTCATTCATATTTGTCTGATTCCAAAACCTGTGCTTGTAAATACACGTAAGCAATTTTATAATTATATCTTTGGAAGGGACTTACACAGTTTCTAGTACAGATTTTATAGTACTATTATATGCACTAAAGGAAAGAGAAGTGATCTGACCAAAGTCCTGCAGTAAGGTAGTATCAGAGCCTTGATGAGAATTTCTTTATTTTTGTAGTGAGAATGCCTTTTTCCCCACAGCTGGTAGCAGTATTCCTTAATATTCAAAATAGAAGAAGAGTTCCTAGACATAAAGCAATAATGGTTTGACATGCTTTAGTACCTATTACCTTTGCATTGAGACATAAGAAAAAATAATACCATTGCACTTAGTGTCAGAGAATTAGTGATTAAAACCCAATACCTGAATATCTCACAGGTACACCTAATAGTTCTAATATTAATAGATAACCAAAGATGGTCAAGCAACTGATTTGTATGAGTACATTTAGATATATTAATGGCTCACATTTTTTTAGTTCATACCATGTGCTGGGCACTGTATTAATTCATTTAATCCTCAAATGAAGCTATCATATGGCATGGGTACAGTTACTGTTGACATTTTACAGACGGGGAAATTGAGATACAGAGAGGTTAAGTAACTTGCTAAAAGTTACCCAGATGGTTGATGTTGGTGCCACTAACCTTGGCTGTCTATTTCCAGAGCCCACTTTTGCATCAGCTTGCCTAAAACTGCCTCTTGAATATATTTCTAAAGATTTTAAACAGCAATTGGAAATTTAATGCTAATGGATTTCTCCTGGCCTTAAGGGAATATGTAAATATTAAAAAATATATGCATATAAGAACGATCTAAAAAGATGTTTTAGATGGTTTCAAAATGGTATCACTTCAGTTACTCCTTGTTTCTAATTTAATTAATGCTGTTTGATATGGATGAATGTTTTTCAAACTAGGAAAAATGTGGCTGCCTAGAGTAACATTGAATTATTTCAGTATCTTTCCGTATGGGAGTATAAACACTCATGATGCAGCTTCCTTTCTCCTCATTCAGACTTTTTTGATATTGTAGAACCATTTCTTTAGCTTCTGTGATGTATCAAAGTTATAAAGAACAATGATGTGTATATTAATTATTAAAATATCTATAGGTATTTTTATGGACTTACAGCAAAAGATAATTACAATTGGTATCCATTTGTAACTAGTAAAATAATTTTTATTTATACAGACTCTTTCATTGCAAAGTTCTTCATCATTCTCTGATTTTCAAATAGGAAATTTGCTGCAGTACAATGTTAAGGTTGTCAATCTGATTCCACAGACAGATGTGCAAAAGTCATTGGTATTCTAGTTAACACTGACTGCATTCTACAGATAATTTGTTGGGTGGCTCTGCTTAACAGTGCAAATGACAGTCTCACACAGATGCTCACCACTGCTCTCTAGCTCAACAGGATGCGAGTGTGATATGTGTACAACTAAGTATTTCTTCCCCGAATAGTAAGTTTCTGCTCCTTTCAAACATATACCCAATAAATATAGTATATGGGCAGACTTTGATCAAGTAAAGAGCTAAGTAACCCTTACTGTGTATTTCTAATGTAGCATGGAATGCATTGTAACTGAGAGTAGCATTCATTTTGTCTTTTTAACAGATGTTATTTGGGGTTTGATATATGAGTATATTTATTTTTTTACCACACTATTCTCATAACAGAGAACACAGAGCCTCATTGGCTCATAACAATAAGCCTGTATTGAATTCACACTTCTGAAGTGGTTTTCAGGTGGCTCTGCTAATTTTGCTGGGGCTCTCTTCCATATCGGGAGGTTAGCAAACTGTTAGATGATCTAGAAGGGCTTTACCTGGAATGAGTAGGTTAGCTTGTCTCTGCTCCATGTGCCTCTCATATTCTAGCAGCCTAGCCTTGGCGTGTCCTTCTCATGGTGGTGGCAGAGAGCAAGTAGAGTTTTATTGGACTATTCCAAGCTTCTGATGGCAAAATCTCTGCTAATAACTCACTGGCCATGTAGCTAAGCCTAAGGGAGGGGAATTATGTCAATCTCCCTACACATACCACAGGAAAGCACTGACAGGTTATATGGCAGAGAGTATGCACACAAGAAAAGATAAATTATCAGGTAGACTAATGTAAACTAGCATGGTCTTTACTCATAGCCATGATTACTGAAGATTCTCTAATATGTAAAACTTGCTCACCTCCGTCCCACGGACTCTTCCCCCCACCAAATATCCAGTTATAGCAACTGTCTCACAGAGTCCAAAATTTCATAATCTTAAACAGGTTTGGATGTGAGTTCTTTTGATCTAGAGAACTATAAAATAAAAAGACAAGTTATCTGACCTCAAACACTCAACTCTAAATGGCCTTAGCAATATTTCTGGTGACCCCCAGCCACAATGTTGTAAGGAAGTAAAGTCCAGAAGGTCTTGAAAATATTATACATGATAGATCCAGTTAAGGTCCTCACCAGCATCTATCACCAGACATCTTTGTGAACAAACCTTCAGATAATTAGTGAGTTCGCTAGCTGAGGTGCCAGACATCATGAAGTCGAAAAAAGCTATCTCCACGGTTTCCAGTCAAACTTATACCTACAAAATCCATGAACATAATGAATATTTTGTACTGCTTATTCAGAGAGAGAAAAACTACAATAAGCACTTTCATTTGAATAAGGAAAAATAAAAAGCACCATGGCAGTCACTCATCCGTATCAATTGTGGATTCTCTCTAGGAAAGATTTTGCCAGATTCCTCTACCATGGAATGGAGTATGTTCCTTGATTAAGCCTTGGTTCTGTAAACTGAGAATGGCCAAGGACCTTTAGACTAAGGAGGTGGTGTTTTTCCAGTGCAACTATTTCTTTTTTTTAAATTTCGTTTTTGTTTTCAGTAGCTGTTGAAATTTTACTTATGCTGTAAGTGTGACTATCTTAAAAACTTTGTGGCTTTTCTACGTTATCGTATTTGAGTTCATTGCGTGCAACAAAAGCTACATACCAAGACATACCTATCTCTTTAGACTTAGTTACTAATAGTTCAGGCATATATGAGTAAAAATGACATGTTGGTCCAATGGCTCAGAGAGAAATAAGAAAATGTCTTATTCACAGTATGTTTCCATACTGAATTCTTCCTATTTTAAATTCTCAACAATTTTGACGTTCTGAGCAATATGACATTTATATATTAGATGTTTGACAATTGTTATGACAGTTGTTGCGTGGTCCACTTTCTTAAACTCCGAGTAGGAAGAAAAAAAACAACAACAAAAAAATACAAACAATAAAAAGAAATTCTCTTTCCATAAAGGGTTTTGTTTCCATAAAATTTCGTGCCATTAAATTGTTTTTTATCCTTTACATCTCCCAAGTGTGTGATCTTAGAACATTCTTGTATATTATTATATTGCTTTGACTGTTTCCCCCATTGGTATAGTTCTTTAATGGTTTCTTTAAACTAGAAGTACACACACTAAATTACATAAAACACCTTTAAGTATTTCTCAAGTGAAAAAAAGGAGGAGAAAAGATGAAAGAGGATATTAGTTCTCCAGATTTCCTAGTATCTATTCCATCTTCTGGTAGTAGGTATAGTATAAAGATAAAAGCTTGCTCTGGCATAGCATGGGGGTTTGTGACATTGCTTTCTTATTAATGCTTTGTGAACATAAATAAATTTGTCTTACTAAGTACCATGACAACCATGAGACCTTTAAGAATATATATTATTCATTTTAATTGCTTCTTTGTTCAAGCTTTGCTAATAACTATAGGAAAATGTAGCTTTCATCTTTCCTTGGTCTTGTATGCTAAAATCTTTGTTTCTTTTATTCATTTGCTGAATAGTTTATGTATTTTCAGAATGCAGAAGCTTCAAAATGATTGAAAGTTAACTAAAGATATTAGAAGATCATCACTTTTAATCTTGCTGGGATATGAGATCCTCATTGAATGCTTGGCTTCCTCAATGGTTCCATTTACATTGCTGTAAGGAAGAACTTTGTATTAGTCATAGTTCTCCAGAGAAATAGAATTGATAGGGTGTGTGTGAGTGTCTGTATGCATATGTTTATTTATTTATTTATTATAAGAAATTGGCTGAAAGTCCAGACCCAGGAGAGCAGATGGTGTCATTCAGTCTGAGTCTAAGTCTGAAGGCAGAAGACAGATATCCCAACTCAGAAACAATCAATGAGAAAGAGAATTCTTTCTTAGTCAGTCTTTTACTCCATTCAGGCCTTTCAAAGATTGGGTGAGGCCCATCCACATTGGAGAGGGTAATTTTTTTTTTTTTACTCAGTCTACCAATTCAAATGTTAATCTTATCCAGAAACACCCTTATAGATACACCCAGAAATAACGTTTAACCAAATATCAGGGCACCTATGGTTGGTCAAGTTGATATAAAATTAACAACCACAAACTTATTTTGTAAGGGTCACTGGGTGTACTTTTTTTTTTTTTAACTGCAAACAATATGAAGAACATTAGAAAAAATTGGTGAGAATCAAAATTACACTGATTTATTTTTTCCAAGTTCCCCAGACATATTTCTTTTTTACTATTTTTTCACCAATCCTACGTAACAAAAGCCAAGAAGAACTGTACTTTCTTGAGGAAGGAGGAAGTAACTCAGAGAGAAATCATTGTGCTTTCTACGATGTAGCACTTACTGCTTTTTATCCAATTTCGTTTTCCCAACACAATGGAATCAGATATCCATTTCTCCATTTAAGCTCCGTAGAAGTACAGATCACCATGGTTTCCTAGACAATCTACACAGTCTAGACAATCCAGATAAGTATAGATATGTCAGAAGGTAATGGAAGCAGTTTCTATATTATTAATATATAATTAGAGTTACCAGTGGTTAATTTTCTTACTAACCAATCAGTGTAAAAATAGTATCAGAGAAGAGATAATGTCAATATCTCTAATAAGCAGCAATATGAAACTACTGTCTTTAAGTAGTAAACTGTATTCTTTTCAACATTTATTTGTGACAATTATTCAACATGCATTAATAAAACACTGGCTAAGTTCAAGGTACTGCAATGTCTTGCTGGGAAATATAAAGATGAACAAAATATTCTGTCTTTAGCAGGATAGAAGTGCAGGAAAACAACTAGCAATGTGGTTTAAACATAAATATATGGTTATCTGTTCAACAGGAAGAATGAGGTAATTGATAACAGGTTATGGTGATTCTTAAAAGTCTAGGCAGACAACACTAAAATGATCTGAAAATGGCAATAGGGCTTTGGCCATCGTTATTTGAACTAGGAAAATACATCCAGTCTCTGACTGGGACTTAAAAAAGCAAAGAGAACAATGAAGAAATAGGTCAATTACCACAAGTGGAATTTCAGAACAGAACTCTATTTAGAAGAATTGGAGCACATCATGTGAGAAACCAGACGTCTGGATAAGGTCAGAGCCCATTCATCAGAAATACAGCATGTGTATTGAGGTCAGATTAATAACAAGGGCAACCTGATACTTAGTCAAAAGTGATGTCAAGTTTAAAGAATCTTAGATATTATCCATTTCAGCTCAGATTTGGTCTTGTGTCCTGAATGCTGTGCTGAAGCTTCACTGGGGGAATAATGCAGAATCAGTACAGCATAGGTCTTACAGAAGTCAGGGTCCCCAGCTTTGAGAAGTTCTACATACTTCTATCATACGTCATCTTCAGTGGTACAAGAGAAAGAGCACAGGCTTTGCAGTTAAAGGAGCTAGGGCCAACACTTTCTGTTATTAAATGGGTGATAGTATGTGAATCCTTTAAGCTTCTCATCATTAGTTTATCTTTAAATGTTTACATGGTACACTGATTGCATTGATGGTGTTAATTTCTCACTCTTCTCATTGTGGGTGGAACATCTTGCTGTACTCACTGACTCTGGAAATAGCTATGTGACATGCTATGATCAGTGGAATATTACCAAACATAATGCATACTAGAGTGTTTCAATTACCTCTTGATGTATAGGAAAACATCCCCCAAAATTAGTGATTTAAGACAAAAATCATCTTATTCTTTCACTATTCTGTGTGTCAGAAATTTGGACTTGGCTCAGCTGGGTTGTTCTCTGCTGATTTTGCCTAAGGTGGCTTATGCAGATGCATGTGTCTGGTGGCTTGATTTAGGGGCTGGTTTGTCTAGGAGTTCTCAGCTAGGGTGGATGGCCTTTTGCTGGGCTTCACGTGGTCTTATACTCCTGTAGGCCCTGCAGTTTACTCACATAGTGATCCAGCTTTCCAAGAGGTTGAAAGCAGAAGCTGCAAAGCCTCTTGAGGCTTAGGCTGAGAATTTGAACAATGTCACTTTACCACGCTGTATAGATCAAAGCAAGTCACAAGGCCACCCCGGATTCAAGAGATGTGTAAATAGATACATTACAAAGAAGCATAAAGGAATTATTGTGATCTTCTTTATAAACAATCAGACATACAAAGTGTGAAAAGTATTAATACTTGACTATTAGATCTGCCTCTCTTGTTACTTTGGCTTACATGCTATTGCATTCCCCAGCTATCTTGCTGGAGGATGAGACACATGGAATAGAGCTGCATCACCAGTCATTCCTATGCCAGACTCATCAGCAATCAGCTAACCGCCAGGCATCAGTGAGCCCAGACACCAACTAGTTAACACACCGCTGACTTCAGATTCATGAATGAACCCAGTCAGGAGCTCAGAATCACCCAATTGACTCAAAGACTCTCAAGCAATAATAAGTGCTTATTGTTTTAAGCCACTGAATTTTAGGGTATTTTGATAAAGCTATTAATAGATTCTCAGAGGAGTTTTTGTGTAAGTGTAGGGGTATGTGTGTATGTGTGTTGTGCATATGTATATGCATGTGTGTGTATGTGTGTAGTAGATGTGATCAAGGATCACTATGGTGCCTAGCACAGAGGGTGGTGAATACATATTCACTGAATGGGTAGATACGGATGCCAGTGAATGTTAGCTGAGATATCACAAAATTTTATTGAAGGATCTATGGTAGTAGGACATTATGTAAAACCTGACTTTGGATAATTGTAGATACATTTCTTTTTCTCAAAAGTGAATTTTCTTTTGTAAATTAGCTATGTGTTTGAGCTAAGACTGATTAATTATCTTACAACACACATCTGTGGGTTTCTCTGGGGAAGCCAGAAAAGCAGTGCCCTTTATAAGGCTGCTCTGACCTCGAGCAATCTCCTCAATGTCATCAAAGCTCTATTTTAAATGATCAGGAAAAAATGGATCAAAAATGATCGAGTTTGGTCATTTTCATGATTAATGCATAAATGTCTGTTCCATTGAGCTGAAGCAGTTACTATTACATTTTAGAGTAAGATATTTTTTTCCTCTGGAAAGTTAGTGTCAAGGCTACTAGGATTTTACAGTGTAAGAAGAATATATCAAACTCCTTCTTTTGAGAGAGACTGCTCCCAAATGGTACATAAAGGGATAGAATTTTCTTTTGGTAGATTGAATTCTAGCTAGTGTGTTTGCACATGGAATTTTTCTACAAGGCAGCCTTCAAGCCTAACGGTGTGTAATTTTACCATGTTTTAATGCATTATATGTTTAGGACATTGTTTTTTTAAAATCTTTTAGGTTTTCCACGCTTAATTTGCAAAAAACAAAAGAAAAAAGAAAGAAAAGAAAGGAAAGAAGGAAAGAAGGAAGGAATAAAAAGACAATGTTCATAAATTCAAAAAAACCAAGTGTAAAATAATTGAAAGATCTCATTTTGAAGGCTCTTAATTTCTGATCCTATTGTTATAATGGCTGGTGTTTGCTTACAATCCTGTAATTTTTGCAAAGATTGCAAAGAAAGAAGAAGAGTGGGTGTAGGGGGAAGAGAGGAAGAAAGGAGAGAAAGAGAAAGAGAAAACATTATTCCCCTTTTCCCCCAAGGCATTTAATCACCTCTGAGTGGTACTTTAGTTGTTTCTTCCTTATCTGAGCAGGATGCAACTATTAGCTTTATACTATGCTAGGGAGGTAAATTTTGGGGCAGGAGAAAAGAAGTGGATTATTGGTCTGAATTAAAAAAAAAAAAAATACACCTTAGTGACCAAAATCCAAACTTTCCCGATGCCAAGATCTGTTCTCAGACGACAGGAGTTTAACTTCTCTTGTGAGGTTAAACTCCTGTCATTTAACAAATAGAATGGTGGATCAGCAGTTACTGATGTTACAGGCATGCATCCAGATCTCCCAAGCAGTATGAAACTTACTTCTAGCAAGTCCCACATAATCAATAGACAGTATTGCTATTATTATTATCACTAATAATAAATAATGAGATAAATAGAAAAACATGCTTTTAAATAGTCTATCTCAAACAGCATAGCATTCTCATAAGCAAAATACGAGCTTCATAGATTTGTTGTTTCTGGTTGATAAAGGAAGAATTAAGGGAAGCAGTTGGAAGGATTTGGTTTGTAACCTGTTCCCAATACCACTTAGTCAGTATTTCACCTTGGGCAAGTGCCCCAACTTCTCTGAATTTTAGATTTTGCAATTTATCTTACTTGCCTAACAACATATCAAACAAGATAATATTTATACAACAAAAACTCTATGGAAAGCAGTATACAGGATAAATTTTTATTTTGTCACTATTCTTACAATAGTAACTTGGACTTTTGAAACAGGAATAAATTGTATACCTCGTGGGGTCCTATCTGAAAGCATCTAATGTTTTTAGTTGCTGTTCTTCAGATTCTTAATTAAATTGTATATTATATATAATAATTCCATCACTCTTTAAATTTCTTTATATTATTGGGTTCTCAGTATTAGAAGCTTTGTTTCAAAGTTCATAATCATTCCATGAAATTATTATTATTTTACAGATAAAATGACTTTAGGTTTAGAAAATTTAAGTAACTTCTTCACTGAAGAGCTAGAAATGTGTTCCTACTATGTCAGGCTATATCCAATATAGAGCCAATATATCCAATATATCCAGTAATAGCAATTACCTCCTCATATAGGGATCATGAAAGAGCTAATCTTTAAGAAGGAACTTGAAAGGGTCTTGGAATATAAAAATATAGAAGTAGAGGGAAATCAGTTTTAAGCAGCAGAGCCTCAATAATAAATTTGTGGAGGATGGAAATAAGAATTTGGGAAATTCTGAATTTACATTTCCCTTTTGTCTTTTCAAGCTTATCGTCTTTGCCCTGGCTGTCGTAGGGTATTCATATGCTTGGAGTGGCAGTGAGGCTTGTCATCATAGAATGAAAAGTAGAGAACTTAGGCAAAATTTAACTTCTAATGTATGAAAAAAAGATTTTTTTTCAGTAAAAGTCAGTGTTTTTTGAAAACAAAAGAAATTTTCAAATTTATTTATCATCCAGTGAACATATTAAGGATTAAGTTAGAGGGACTTAACTGATCGAATTTCTTCCATAAGGCAGTGAAGATAGATGCCTCTTCCTCCTAGAGTCACCAAATTGTAAAGCTTTCTTCTCTAGAGGAAGGAATATTTGGTATGGAGGAAGAAAAAATTTTTTATGCTGATTCAGCGGATGTCTGGAAGAAGAAAGTGAAGGAGGACAACAGAGATGTTTAATCAGTAAAATTGCACTGAATGGGGCTGGAACAGGGCGTTTTCCCATGGTCCCCACTGGGATCTTTAGAAAGAGCATCAGTTGCAAACCACCCTGTACTAACCTGCTGCAGAGTGAGCTGTGTTGTCCCGAATTCTCAAATGCCAAAACCAAGTAAGATGTGGCCAAGGTACTGAAGGTAAGTTTCCAGAGGCAGTATCATAGCAGGCACAGAGTAGCAATTCTGTAAGTTTTGCCCACCAGGGAGCCATATTTAAATTAAAGTTATAGTGAGATCGCAGAAGGGTCAAAAGTCACAGTCCACACACTAGGAGGGTATGAGGTAAGGCTTAGTCAGCCAGAGTTTACCAACAAACTCTCCCTGCTCAAAGCCAGATTATGAGCTATATCTATAGCAGCTGACACCAGGTGGACAAAGACCATGATCCTAGAGATCAGGAAAGCCTAACAATTCTGCTACAAACCTCTAATATGAAGTTGCTTAAGTCACATCTTTCCCTCCATGTACTCAGAAGCCACTATGAGAAGATCCTGAAAAGGGAGGTGGAAGACTGAGGAATCTGAGATACCAAGCACTTTTTCTTAAGAGTCTGAATTTATAATAATTGAAAGGAAGTCTTTAACACTTAATTATTTTCCATGCTTCAAAAGGTTCAGGTTTAGGAGAAAGACTAGATTACTGGTAGGCAAAAAAATAAAGAAGTTGCATCTGAGTTCTATGCATCTGAGATTTATGAGTTAAATTCACAATTCTGTTACATTGGAATGCAAGAGAGATACTATTTCTATTTGCAGGTAATGGAAAAAAAGATTAAGAGTAGATCAACAACTTGACCAAGGTAAAAGAACAGCAAGATGATGATTTAGGATTTGAGCTGGATATTTGACTCCATGGGTCATGCTTTCCGCATAATACCATGCAGTAATGGGGAACAGCAAATAACCTTGTTGGATCAATTATACAATAGAAGCCTAATTAGGAAATAAATGCATAGTGTCCTTTCTTGGCCAAACCATGGGGTAGCTTTTCTAGGAGTGATGAGAACAAAGAAGTAAGTAAGCTTGAAGCCCAAACCCAATTTAGGTCTGCGTAAAAAATATGGAAAAAGGGTACAGTATTTGTACACATATTATATACAGTATTATGTACCTATTGTAATATGGTGCTCATTACATGTGTAATACACAATGAAAACAATATTAAACTATAAAATAAATGCAGTAATGTCTAACTTGCTACTAATATTTTCTATGATGATTACTTGAGTATTTGAATGCATCAAACCTTTCAAAACATTTTTTTCCAACGTCCACCCTTTTCTGGTGCTATAAGTGTTTATCATAATACTACATTTTCTAAGATGATTCAGATATGAGGATGTCAGTTTCTTTACTAAGAATAAAGTCCAAATGCAGCTACAGTAAGATATCAGAATAAGTTTTCTAAATCCCTTCTTAATATTTAAAGTCCGTATATATGTTATATTTTCTTAAAGACTTCAGAAGGTCAGATCTAAATATGTCACTATATTACTGATTTTATTTCTAACACAAATTAAAAAATGAGGTATTCTTTTTTTGGATTTCAAATTAATATCTATGCCATTTGGTTTAATTTTCATAAATTGAATATTTTTTCAAACAGAAAGAATGGGAAGTTAACTTACTATATTCCAAAGTAACGTTATTTGTCTACAAAAGGGCTTATTTGAGATTTTCACCACAGCTTTTCCAGCTGTATGTTCTTCAATCCCAGTTCACCCTAGTTTACTCAAGTAAAATTCTGAATTGTAATACTAAGAAATATATTTTTAATATTTCTTTTCAAGTTAAATGAAAGTACAAACTGTTAAAGTTTTGTAATTTTGGTAAGAATTACATATAAAAAGAAATGAAAATTGCAGGGTATTGGGAAATGAGTTTAGGATATTTCCATATGAAAAGAAGTTTTTGATTTAAAGGAAATGTTAAAGTATAGGAAATTGGAGTCCTTAAATCTGGAAAAGTACAGAAAAGGAAAAGAAAATATCTCAGAAGAGCTGGGCCCTGTTGGAGAAATAAAGGGCCAGTATGCCACTGATGATGGTTGGCATGTTAATACATTTATTTAATAACAACCTATTTGGCCTTTATTTTTTCTTTCTAACCATATCTGCAATGTCATAGAAGTCAAGGAAGGAAAAATATTCATAGTAGATGTTTGACTTTCACTAGGATTACATTAATAAATTCTTAATTATGACAATTGTAGGTCTATTATACATGTACCATAAGTTCTTTGGGACTTAAAACAGTGCCTGGAAAATAAAAGAGTTATACTGAATATTTATTTAATGACTAAATATTTTAAAAGAGGTATTGTATTTGAAATTATGGGTAGAGATCGGCAATGTAGCATTAAGAATCAAATGTTGAATCAGTTAGATTCAATCCCAATATAAGTGAAAAAAGTTTCAAATTCATGTCTCAGTAAGTTTATAAATTACCACGTTATAGTTCTTAAGGGCCACTCAAGTATATTTGGAAGTATAAAAAGGTCAGCAAGATGATCGAATAGGAATTTCCAGTACTCATCCCCTCAAAGATGCATCAATTTGAAAAATCATCCCTGTATAAAAATAGCTTAACAAACAGTTTTCTGAAGTACATATATCGTTTACAATTCCATCAGAAATGTATGAGGATGCCAGTTGCTCTATATTCTCAATACGTGATATCAATTGGTGTTGATATTGTGAATAAAATAAAAAATATATAGGTATGTATAATTGTAGAATTCTGATGGGGATGTAGTGTCTCACTGTGAGTTTAATGTTCATTTCTTTGATGACCAGTGGTACTGAATATATGTTCATGTGCTTAATAGTCATGTACATACAATTTTTGGTAACATCCCTTTTCAAATATTTTGCTCATTTTAAAAATTAAGTTTTTTGTCTTAAGATTTATAGAATTCTGGATTCAAGTTCTTTGTTGTATCTATACATTGGGAATGTCTTCGCCCATTCTGTAGCATGCCTTGTCATCCTTGTATTGATGTGTTGAAGGCAGAATTTTTTAATTTATTTTTTTCTTTATTACAGTTAGTGTTTTTGTGTCTTATTTCAGAATTTTTTCTTATCCAAGGTAAAAAATATTGTATTATGTTTTCTTCCAGAAGACTTTTGTTTTCTGCATTTATAACTATGGTCTCTTTAAAATTACTTTCATGTATGGTGTGAGGTAAAGGTCAATTTCAGATTTTTCCTTCATGGATGTCTAACTGACCAAGCAGCATTATTTATGAAAAGACTGCCCTTTCAGTCTGAATTGCAATGGTACTTTGTCATAAATCAGGTCAACATATATACTTTATTAAAAGTATTTGTTCTATAAAATTTGGATTCAGTCAAAAGGCCTCACTCAAGGATCTAGAAGGTCACATGTGGCCCCAAGGCCACAGGTTCCCCAACCCGTGAGAGAGAAAATTTACATTATGAGTCTTTCCTGGCTAATGCTGAGAAATAATAGCTATGAGTATTGAATTGATTAATTTTTTTTTATGAGGAAGACCCCTTGATACAGACTGACTTTAATGCTCCCATGTTATCCCATTTAAATTCAATACCAATTATTTAGACAGAAGATTGTTCTTTTAGAACAGGTCTGACCCTGTAGTATTCCCACAGGAAAAAAAAAATAGTAAAGCTACTCAAAAAACTATTAAAGATGTATTGCAAATTAAGAGCTATGTTTTCCTTTTTTTTTTTTTTTTAAGAAAATTCAATTTATTTGATGATGGAATCAGGTTAGTTTTTGGGGGGAGGGTAGTCTTTTATCACAGGTTTCAAAGGGAGATTTCTTTGAAGCACATCTTTGCTGAGACATAAAAATGTAAGTTGGCTAAAGCTGACAAGTTTGTTACAGTGGCTTAGTCCAGAATAGAGGAAAAAAATAGAAGACTTTCTCATTGCAATGAACAGCTAACAAAGCCTGCCTCCTCCTTTTTACTATTGTGTGTGTTGAGCATTACACATCATTCTGATGAGATAGCATTAACTGTGTCTCTGGCCTCAAAATTGATCATTGTCTTATTAAATTCAAAGAGTTTGCTTCAACAGTATCATGTTTAGCTTGCAAAGAGCAAAGCTGTGAGGATAAATGTGAATCATAAAACTCTGTTTTTCACTAAAAGGATTAGGTATATGGCAAAGGCAATGGCCAATAAGAGTTGATATGTGGTGAGCATTAACTCTGCATAATATTTTGAAGGTTTCTGTTTCACATTTCTCTTCCTCAAAAGAAAAACAGAATAGACAGGATTTCAGTAAGTATTTTGAATCCTTTGTGTTGATTCTTAAGGAACAATACACACCAGAATAGTTCAGGCTTCATAAAATAGATCATTAACATTTCTCTAAAGCAGCATAGTAATAAAAGAACCAAAAATGTATCAGTTGGCCAAGTAACTGTTTTCCCGGTCTAAGAAAACTAATAGGGTTTTTAAGACATAAATTAGAAGATTCCCTGTTATCATTCCAACATACTGGATTTTGGCACCTTTGTAATTATGTTATTTTCACCAATTCATCCTACTTAAGTATAATGCAGATAGAATCTTGATGCAGTTAGTTTCCTATGAATCCAACAGTCTTCCAGATATTTAGTGTTTTGGTTATAGAACATAATTCCCAGAATACTCCTATCATTACTTCATCTGTTCTCAGGGACTATATCTTCTTCTTCAGAACATTTTTGTTCTGTAATGACGACTGTTGGTCAAATAAATATATTTCACAGCAGCATCTAGTGGAGTCTTGGCTTTAAAAAATGAGATAATTTCTATTACTGCACAGGTAACTTTTTTACCTGCATTAAGGAATCACAAAAGACATTTATCAACTATAGATTTAGTCAGTCAAGGTGTTAGCAGAAAACAAATGGCATCGTCAAAGGGTTCACTGACAGAAGTTAAAAGAAAGGACTGATTACAGAGATGTAGGCAGAGTCAAGGAAAGCACGAAGGGATAGTTAAGCATCCAGAGGTCCATAAAAATGGAAAGCCCTTACTACTCCAAATCCTGATGGGGTCAGGGGAGAGAGTGGTGGCAGTGTGGTAGTGATAGTATCCAGACCCAGTGATAGGTGTACTGTGGGAGAGGGGCTGACAAGTAGTAAGCTGTGGATACCCAGAGAGGGACACAACTACTGTCAAAATCATGGCACAAAAGGGAACGATGAATAACTGATATAGTCCACCTTTTGTCCCCAATTAACATTCATTCCTCTTCTTCATTTAGATAGATATATCTGAAACACAAGGGAAAAATCCCCAAACACATGAGAAATACAAAGTCTTATTAACTACCTTACCACTTTGGGGTGTTGTCAATGCAGGCAGAATCCCACCAGGGACATTAATTATGATGTTATTAAGCATCAGTGCCATTCATATAAAATATTGAGTATGAGGAGTTGGTAGAAAGGAGGCAAAGAATAATTAATGTAAAACATAGCTGATCATAGTGTCCACTTCCTTATAATCTAGCTGATTATAATGCTTGTTACAAGACTTGTTGACCATTTCACCTTCATTCTTTATTCACCAGTTTCATGTTCCCTTTATTCTTTCCTGACATTAGTTGCTGAGCTTTTATTTTTCCTGGTGGGGTGATACAAATCTTCACACCTGTGGGCCTAAGTCCCTAATAATAGTAGAATGGCTGAACTAACATACGACATAGTGAGTTGCCTGGATTCCAAAGTTCTCTGTCCTCCTACTAGTTTAAAGAAACAAAATTCTCCTTGGTAGTTGAATTAATTATTCAAATCAGGACACTGACCCCTTTCTTTGTTTGCTGGTTAATCAAAATAAGAAATCCAAGTTAGCCCAAGGTCTGTCTGAATTTCTATTTCAATAGAATCATAATTGTGTTCCCTGGTGGAAGAATATATTCTTTGGGTATTCACTTTCCAAACACACTGAGGCTACTTCTAGTGTACTATTAATGTAGTAGTACATGGGGTTATTCTCATATACATTCCTTGTTTCCCAGACACATGTATTTTATCTACAGAAGAGACAGCACGTTTGTTGTCTACTGATTTAAGGCATATTCTGCATTCTATGTAACAGCACCACAAACTCACAGGGTCTCTTCACTTACCTAGAAGCGTTACTGAGCCTTTGACAGCCAATTCACCACTTTGTCAAACACCTCCTCTCTGAGGAATATGGGAAGACCAGAGAACACCTTGAGGGAAGCCCATTTCTACATTTCCTTCACTATAAAATATGTCTCATCAGCAGAGATGGTTTTTCTTCTTCTTCTTCTTCTTTTTTTTTTTTAGAAAACTACAATGATGAATAGGTATTTTACACGTTCCTGAATAGCAATATTGATAGAATCTGCAGACACAAAGGCAAATCTGTGTCTGGAATATGAATCTATTCCTATGAGAACAACCTTTGTGATAAAAGTAACCTACAGTTATCAATGTCACCTGGTGATTGGTTGGCTTCCCAGTAAATGGTCATATAGGAGGCTTAGTGTCCACTTCTGCTGTTGATATGTTGGATGCTCAGCAATAGTTGTGGCCAGGTCAGTCTTAGTGAAGGAAGTCGACCTCATAGAGCCTGTGTATAGCCTGTAACAATGTTACTGTGAACACTTCCTAAATTGGCCCATTACACAAGCAATTTAGCGGCCAAGGACAGAAGCTGACATGGCTACACAATAGGTAATATTGTCCACTTGATTGGTGAGAGCCGTCATCTCACCGGAGAGAATTTATGTGGCCTATGAAGATTTTAACACTCTGTCCATCCTGAGATGTTTATTCACAGTCTTCTCTCCTAGACTGCTTTGTCATTTATCCTCTAATTTTGTTTACTTTCAATACCATGACCAGTAACTAACTTGTTACCTGCTGACTATCAATTTATGGAGATTTTATATCAGGTGATTTTTCTCTCCTTCCAGATGACCCCAGAAAGTGCACAAATGTAATGACCAAGACTCCTCCTCACAGTTTTCAAGGTTCTACTTCTTTCTAGTTAGTGGTTTTGAGGTTAGTATAAGAGAACTAAAGAAGTTGTGCCTTTAATTGTCATTGCGTCTCTATAGCATTTACAGTCAGGCTTCGTACCTGATCCACAGTCATGTCTGCATGCAACCTACTTGAGAAAACAGAACAGAGGCTTTCTGCATTCTGAAAAGGGATTCCAAGTTTTGAGTTAATTTGTGTGTGTTTGTGTGTTGGTCAGAAGCAACCAACAAACCTATTTCAGCTTTTTAAATCAATGCCAACGTAGCAACTAAGTACCATAGTCCACTGATCTTCCAAAGCCTCTTTCCACTGTGCTTCATTCTGTTCCACCTGTGATAGTTGCGTAGCCATGGGGGCATTGCAGCCACGGAGCACCAGTGCCCTATGGCCCCTAGCAAAGAGCTTACCTCAGTGCTCATCAAAGATGTGAGATGTCAATACTGAAATCCAAATTTGAAGATCTGTTTCCTGGCAACATTTCTGCAGAAATTCTTGTATCAGCATGGTTCTGGCAAGAAATCGTGGATATGCTCAAAGAAGTCATTAAAGAGCATATAAAAATGGGATTATTTACAAAGTGAGGGCAAGGTTAAAGGTAACAGCAAGAAAGAATAAATCCCCAGGAGTTATCAACAGATACTATGGAATGGTTACCAGGAACTAGCTGTTACCATCCCTAGTTTTAAAGGGGAAAAGAAGAGAGCGATGTTATTGGAACCTATTGAAAACCCACTCAGCTGAGTGATGAGCAAGTGGAGAGGACTCTAATGATGTCAACACTGCAGGGCCATTGAGAAGAAGCTCCTGAGCGCTCTCTGGCTCCCTACTGTCCCTCCAGTCTTCCAATACCTCCCATAGGTTGATCAAACCTGGAAAACAGGAGGCAGGGGATCCTGGCTAATGCAGTCCTTTAAGTTCAGCAACCAAGGTATAGAGAAGGGTGGGGCATAGAGCTGGGAAAGTGAATAGAGAAAATCTAGCACAAAACATAGATTAACTATTTTTTATTAATAAATGGATTCTTTTGGATTAGCATATTTCTGCCTTATTCTTTTAGCTACAAATCTATATTTTTGTGGATTAGAAAAAGTAATATCCACAGAATCCTTTGAGATCAAAATCCAGAAAAGTTTCTGAATTTACTCCATCCACTGGAATCTAGGCATCATTAGGGTGGGGAATTCCCTGCTCCAATCCTATATTTGTTTTATTTGTTTTCTAGGGCTGCTGTAACAAAGTACTGCAAATTGAGTGGATTAAGCACCAGAAGTTTATTGTCTTACAGTTCTGGAGGTTAGAAGTTCCTTTGCAGGGCTGTGAGGAAGAACCTGTTCTATGATCCTTCCCTAGCTTCTGGTGGTTTTCTGAAACTCTTTTGGTAGTTTTTGGCCTACAGAAGCATCACCCCAAGCTTTTTATTCATCTTCAGGGGGTGTTCTCTGTGTATGTGAGTGTGTGTCCAAATTTTCCCTTTTAATAAGGATGCCAGTTACATTGGATTACAGGCCCACCTTACGGCAGAAAGATTTCACGAATTAGGTTAATCAACTTAACTAATTACATCTGCAATGATGTTATTTTCAATGAAGGTCAAATTCTGAGGTACTGGGGTTAGGACATCAATATGCAATTTTTGGGGGGTGGGTGGGAAGGACACAATTGAACCCATAACAGATGCCTAATGCAATGCATATCTCAGGGTAGGTGCCCCATAAATGTCTGAATAAATGTATGAATTGTAGAAGAGGAGATAAGAATCCACATTTTGTTTTATTTTCATTTTCTGGGATGTTCAGTTATACCTTATTCATTAATCCACACGTGATTCTCCTAAAAACTATCAACTTAAGAAACTTGAAATACTATCAGGCAGGATCTTCTATTTGCCCGTAATGATTAATTGGTGATAGAAGCACTGTGTTCCATATTGAGTGATAAATCCTTCTACTCAAGTTCTACCTCTAGTGGTGCCCACTCAGACAGTTTCAGAGACAGACAGAAATCTCTCAAGCCCATAAATGTCATTCTGACCGGTGAATGATCAATTTACTTCCTGCATCATACAGTTTGATTAAAAAATTATTGCCTGAGCTGGTGACCTGCAAGCACTTTTAAAGCTCATAAAATAATCCCATCACTTCAAAATCTAATTTTGATATTTATCCCAATGATAACCTGTGTATAAGAACCATTAAGATCATTTTTGCCAATATCCTTTGAGTCATTTATCCAAATTAATTTTATTTGCCATCCTGCTCGCTGTCCTGCCTCCTGCATTTAAATCCAACTTTACTTTCTAAAATCCACCAGCAGCTTTTTCTTTTCCAATATCTAAAATTCACAGGAAACCTTTTCCAATAAGTACTGTCCAATGTTTTTGAACGTGAAAAACAATGATTCAGGGATTTTCAGTTTCCCTATCTAATTTTCTCCTGTCAAATCGTGAATAGTAATAATACTATACTAATACTAATACCTTACAATGCAGTTCTGTGTAGAGAGCCCTGGAATTGGAATCCAATTTGTTGAATTAGGAAATGAATTAGGGATTTGTGTATTAAATAAGGCTACATATCACTATATATAGGCAAGTATTTAGTATAATTTTCTGTAGTTACTTAGTTATTATTTGATCCTTTTGTCTTCACAGCGACTCTATTATAAACTTCATTTAACAGATGAAAATATTTTTAAAGAGATGAATTAATCTACCCAAAGATATGGCTGGGCTGTTATGGCAAAGTGAGAGTTAGAGTTACAACTCTCTGCCTGCAGAGCCCGCCATAATTTACACCATCGCTTACTATTTTAGAGCAATTCAACAAAGTAGGCAGGCTGGACCCTCCTCAAACCACATGCTGCTTTCTCTGCCTTGAACTCTCTCTGTACAGATAACTAGATAACCCCTACTCACCCTTTGGGATTCTGCTTTGACATCAATTTTGCAGAGATACCTTCCTTACCACACTTGCCATTTCTCCTTGGTGGACTCATAATTTTTTGTTTAATGTCCGTCTTCTTCACAAGGGCAGGAGTGTCTCTGACTTCTTTACTCCCTGTTCCCAGCTCAAAGTACAGTTCCTGACTGTGCTCTGTACATGTTCCATGATACATCGATGAGTAAGAACACACATCACTATGTTTATTTTGCACAGGGCCTAGAAGGCAGTGAACCAGGCCAGCAAGCCTTACGCTCATGAGTAAGTCTCATGTACAATTCAGACATACAGTGAGTTTGTAAAGAGAGTCCCCCTTTTCTCTTCAAATATTCTGAAAATTTATGCAAGAGATAACAATGCAATGCCTGTTTTAGAGGCCATTAAGACTCCATGAAATGCTACAAAAGCACATACACATACATAACACATAATACCCTTTTCTACTAAGCTATAAAAAATGAATGCATTTGATTAAAATAAGAATTAGTACTCCAAAAGGCACTAGCTTGGGTAATATTTTCCATTTTAATTGGGATTCTTATTGTTCACAACATATGTTCTTACAAACATTAAACCTATGCTTTACATCTCCTACTTTAGAGGCCCTAGTTTACTTATTAGATCAGGCTTATTTAAAATTCACCTTAATAAGGTTTTAATGCAAGCATGAATTACAAATAAGAAATAAAATGGCTTTAATTTAAGCATATCAAAGAATTTATTCATATTAGGATGATTAAACATAATATATTAATACTGGATGCCTATTTCTATGGAAAAACCCATAGATATTAGCTCTGCAAATTTCAGTCCAATAACTTCTAGTCAGGTGGTTCTTAAATCTTGCTGAACATCAGAATCGTTTGGGAAAGTATTATTAATACAAGATAATACAAATGATGGTACCCCATTCTTTGAAAGTCTCAGTATATTTGAATTGAGACAGTGAAATCTGCATTTTTAAAGAAACTTCCAGTGATTTACATTTTCATATGGGTTCAGAAATCATCAAACCTTCAAGTAATGAGATAGCAAATCTAACTTGGTTTCATACATTAGCCACTTCTTAATGATACATTAGTAAGTTAGGGAGATGAATTAATTATTTCAGACAATAGTCACTCAAACCTTCACCATTCTTTTTCCACCCAAAATACAGGGCAGGCAAATTTCATTCATTCTTTGTTTAAAGAAAATTGATGTAAGAATAGGCAGTGATCTTGAAGCTGCAATGAATATAATGACACTTGGCTGTGATTATTTAATGCACTGATTTCTGTTCTAGAGACTATATTTCAAAGTGTAGTAGGAGGCCACATAAAACTCAATTTGTCTCTTATATATCTCTCTTCTCAACATGTGCTTTTATTTTAAAAGCAGAATAAAGATTCATGGCCAGAAAATTGAGCTAAAATCGTGTATTAAGAGTATATAATTTTCAAATCTTAATTTTGCTATTTCTTAAGTTAAATCCTAAATTACTTTCAAAAGCCTCCATTACTCCTGTATTATATAATGCTTCATTTAACAGGCTAAGTTTTGTAAGAAAGTGTAGGGGAACTTTACTTAGAGCTATTATGCAAGAATACCAGAACTACCTTAGCCAAACTTCACAGAATTGACGCACAAAGACACAGAGGTGGGGTGGGAGAAAGCTTTTATTTTACATGAATGCTTTTTTTTCCCCCTTTGAAATGCTGTATTTAACTGTGAAATCATTTTTCTAGGTCCCAGCTGCATTCGTGTAAGCTATAAGCTCAATTAATGTTTTTCTGCAGCAATCTTCAAGGTGTCTAATAGCAGCGTTAACAGTGACAGAAAAGGCAGCTTAGAGTGGTGTTCACTGTGCTAGACGGACATAACAGTTGTAGCTAATCTGGATGAAGCAACATGCAGATCACGTATTATATTTGGCTTGAGGACCAGGGATTCTTCTGTGTTGAACAGGAATCACAAAATCTGATTGAATGCCGAAACAGGTAGTTTCTAAATATTCCCATGTCTCAATTTTCTCTCCTAAAAATCTGAACTTAATAAGGTTGATCTAGTTTGAAAGTTAGGGAAGGTGAGTTTGTTGATTTATTCCTTAAAGTTTTTCAAATTGTGTATTGCACAATCCTAGAAAATGAGTCATAGTGGTCTTGGGAACTGGGAGAAGATAAAGTAGAAATTATGCTCTTCTCTGATAATTTCCAATTTCCCTTTTGATTGGAAAAACAGTTTAATTCTCGGTTTCTAAACACTGTCCCAATAATTTGATCTGCCACATAATGACAGAAGAAAGCACGTGCAGTAGAGACTTGACTCATTATTTCAAATGGTCTCTTGACATTTGTGGATTTAATATTTGAGGTTTCAGCAATTTTCTAGTGACTATAAATGTTTGTGTCTTGTAAAACTCTATTATTTGCAAAAAACACAAATTTGAACTTCTTTCACTGAGACACTGAAGTGTATTCCAACATAGGCACTTAGGCAAATGGATCTCAAGTCGTCTTTGGGCTTCTACTCATTGTCACCCCTGAAATGAGTGACTTGAGGTCCCAAATATTTTGTACGTCCTGAAAAAATAGCTAAATAAACAAATTTATACAAGTTGAAAAAGTAGTTAGGTTGGAATGTATATATAGGAAACAGGCTTTTGCTTGAAAATAAGGTTTAAGCAAAAACTGGGAGACTATAGTTGCATTTCCACATTTGTGAAAAAATCAAGATTTATCATCTCTTGAATGTCAGGATTTGTCTCTCAAATGTCAAATGTCTCAGGTTATATTCTCTACTTCGGTAGGATGAAATTTATTATTTCTTTTTATGAAAGTTGTCATTGAATTTTAGAGTCAATGCAATTCAAGTTTAAACATGGGGGGCTCATTTAACTCTTATTATTCTCAATTTTTCTGCATGGTCTTATTGTAAAATGGTAAATTTTAATAATAAATGCTTCATAGGGTCAAATTCCTTAGGCATCTCTTTCTCTCTTCTTCTGTTAGTGATTAAAAATTTAGCCACAAGAGGTTTTATTTGAAACCATGTGTTAAACTCACATACACACAGGTTTTGAATTTTTATAGAATTTATGGATTTTATGTGGATAACTTTGAAGAATGAGACTATATATTGAAATATGAATTTGTGTTGTTTTAGCTGGAAGGAATAGAAGATGAAAATTTATGTCCATGCCAAAATCATAAAAAGTAAGAAATAAAGAAGTTGACATGAAGAGGAGCAATACATAGGAATAAGTTACAATGGTACAGAGGAGTTTTGAAGCCACATTCTAGATAAGGTAGAAGAATTGAATTTATAAGAGTTAGTGACAAGCAAATACCATCCATCTTAATGGAGGAATCTGATTAGAAAGCATGTGTATATATAAGCAACTTGAAATAAAAGTACATGTATGAGTTGGAAATGATTAATCCAGGTGAAAATCTTACAGAGACATTACAAAACTTATGAAAATAACAACATTTTAGCTTCTCAAACTTTTGGAAATATTTCCCCTTTTCCCCATTCTTCCAGATTACTTAAAATCCATGTTTGGCATATCTTTCAAATTAAAGTGAATCAGTATAAAAGTGTATTGTCCTTGAAATAATTAAGGTTTCAACACCAAGAAGCAGCATTTTGGCAAATTATTGACAAGTAAAAAAAGAGGAAATTAATATGGAGTATTAGAAATTCCTTTGCAAAGAGTGACAAAGAGCTAAAATTATAATATTAATAATAATAGCAAAAATAATACAGAAACTATGAGCTCTGAGTAGTTGTACTACTATGTATTCAAGTTCACTGGCATTTTCTTCTGAGGTTTCTAATCTGATACCAATCCTATAATTATTTAATTAAAATATTGTATTTTTATCTCTAGACGTTACATTTGAGTCTTTTTTATAACTTCTTTTTCTCTTTTTATCATGTTCATGTTTTCATTTATATCCCTAAGCATATTTATGATATTTATATGCTTTAAGGTCCTTAATCACCATCATTTCTGGGTCTGCTCTTATTAATTGTCTTCCTTGTTATGGGTCATATTTTTTCTCTTCTTTGCATACCTGTTAGTTTTTATTAGGTTTTAGATACTGCAAATTTTACCTTGTTGGCTGCTACAGTTGGCTGTATTTCTTCAAACAATTATGGACTTTTCTTTTTGGCATTAAGTTACTTTAGGTCACTTTGGTCCTTCTGAAGTTTTCTTTTAACTTCTTTAGAATGGACCCGAGCAGCCTTTATGTTGGTCTAATTTAGACACATATCTAAGGTGTACCCTTCAAAAGACTTGATAATTGCCCTATAAATTTGATATCTTTCCACTCTAGGTGGTAGAAAGGCAAACTATTCCTATCCCTATGTGAGCCTCAGGAATTATTTGACCTACTTACTTACTATTTTCTGACATTTTCCTCCCTGGTCCCATGGAATTTAAACCCATACTTATCCACATCAGTACTCAACAAGGCTTCAGATCCCTGAGGCTCTTTCTCTAATTAACTCTCTTCTTTCCATTACTCTGACTTAAAAATTCCAGCTCCCTTGACCTCTTTCAGCTCCTCTCACTACGCCTTCTCTTCCCAATCGTGGGAGGCCTCTGGGCTCCATTTGTGCCCTCTCCTAATCTGAAGCCTGGAAAACGCCCCCAGGTGCTAAACTCGGGCAATTGCAGGGTGCACTTCAGTAGTTATCCTTCTGTCAGTGAATTGTGTCCTTTATTGCCTGTTTTCCAATGGCTGCAAATTGTAGTTTCAGTATTTTGTCTGGTCTTCTATTTTCTTTTTTAATTGTGAGAGAAAAATCTCTGTTGCAGTTAAATTTTCCCTTGTGGACGCAGAAATCCTTCCCAGCAGTTTCATAAGCACCTAATTCTTATTGCTCTGTTTGCTATTGCTGAGTTAAAAATTATCCTCAAATGTAGCAGCTTAAAACAACAATTTTACTTTGCCTGCAGTTTTATATGTCAGTAATTTAAAGAAGTATGGGCTGAGCAGTTTTTGTTTGGGGTTTCTTACATGTTTGTAGTTAGATGTCATGAAGGCTAAAATAGATGGGATGTGTTATGTGGCTCATTCACCTGGCCTGCAGTTAACGTTGGTTGCCAATTGGTCTTTCTAGAATAGTGTTATTGGTATAGTTAGTCTTCTTACATTGTGCCTGGCTTTCCTCGTAGTGAATATCCCAAGTGACATGAACATAAGCTTTATGGGTTTTTATGATATAGATTTGGAAGTCATATAGAGTCACTTGGATCAATTATACTCTATTGTTGAAGAAGATGAAGGCCTATGAAGTTTAAAGGGGAGGGGACATTGATGCTATCTCTTAGTGGAAGGAGTGTCAAAAAAAGTTATGGTTATTTTATTTTAAACTGCCCTGTCTCTGTTAAATTTTTTCCTGCTTGAAATACCTAGAGTGGTTTGTTTTCCTGACTAGACCCTAACTAATTCACACTGTAATTTGGGTGCCACCATAACAACAGAACTAAAATAGGTGGAGTTGGTTTAGCAAATGGGTGGCAAGCAGCAAGAAAAAAGATACAGCAACCATGGGACAGTAGAGCCCTGTTACGCTATGGCAAATCATTTGGTAAACTAGTCACTTGTGGTAACTTGGAAGGCAGAATCCTTTTAGAATAAAGTTTTAAAGAGAGTGACAGTATGTGCTGGCTACTATTGGTGACATTTAGCTGAGTGTTAGGAGAAAGAGATTAGCTCAAGCAAGAATTGACTGGTTTTCAAGCACAGATCAAAGGTAATAGAGAAAGTCTAGAGCTCAAATGCCTTACAAGATTGAAAAAAATGACTATTTATTGAAACCAAATACTCAGAGGCAGTTGTAAAAGGCTAATAAGACTTTTTATTAAAGAAAGTGAATCGACTGTGTACTAATTATCAGCTTAGGAATGTTTTTTCCCTACCTAACATAATTGTTTCAGACAGCCTAAATCACATCACCACGACTTTCAGAAAGAGAGTGTATGTGAAGGATGGATTGTAAAAACATTTGACAAAGGAGGAAAATGCAAATGTTGGACTGAGATGGACTTACTTATGGGGGTTGACTTTTTATAGATTTTGATTCAAGGTTTTGGGTGAAGGAACTAGAAATGAGTTATATTGCTTTCTTGGTTGGTTCACTGAAACTAGGAAGACTGATGACCTAAATTAAATAAAGTTGAGACTCCAAAATTTCTTTGGTAAAAAAAAAAAAAAGGAATCCAAGAACATAATAATATAGGAATGATGGATTGAATTTATCATGTGACACTCAGTCACTTACCCCCACATTTTATCCCGCAAGAAATCACAAGATACTTCCTTTACAACAATATTGAGAAATACATTTGTGAGGAAACACCGGCATCCTTAGAATCTCTGTAGTAATAGTTTTAACAAGCTGGAGATTTCCAGTGGTGTTTTATGACACCATTGAAATGTGCCTCCAGGGCATTGATGGGATCCTGGAGGGGCAGTACTCAACTGTGTGAAAAATGAGCATGGTCACCACGTGGGTAGCGAGGTTGGAGAAACAGTGTCTTGACTCATTCTGTCAAACTGATCTGACAGAATTGTCTGACTAATTAATTATGGTGTCCCTCTAGCACCGAAATAGATGGGAATCTATAAAGACTACTTGATCCATATAACTGAAAAAAGAAAAAAGAAATTTAGATTGGATGAACACTAGAGCCCATGTCTGATACTCACTGCTTCCAACCTTGGGTGACATTCACGAGAAGCCGGAACGCCTCACTACAGAGCTAATCACGTGGCTGGCCCAAAACTCAGAGGAGCTGAAAGAGTAGGTCTGGTAGGAATAGAGAGAGGGTCAAATAAAAAAGAAATCTGGATTTAGTAAGGCGAGAATTTATTTGAAGGTGACTAAGAGGGCCTTAAATTTCCCCTCAGCCTGACTAAACATTTGACAGGTTTCTTCCTGGCTATAGATCCCTGACCTATCTTTACTTTAGAAAACTTAGAATTATAAATTCTTCATCTGCTTCTTTGAAGTATATGTAAATTTTCTTCTAGCGTCTTGCCTTGCTAGTTTTACCACTGAGGAAATGTCTTTCTCAAAAACCTGAAGACTTTCCCTCCGAAACGTAAACATTGAAGGAAGTAACACCCGCATCTCCCAGTCTCCGTGGGAGGGTAAGGCATTAATTAGCAAACACAGATGGACTAATAGCAGAAAAATATTTGCAAGCTCAGGATGAACTCAATGTGCTGGACACATTCCATTAATCAGCCTCCTCACATTTTCTAGTACTTTTCCTCTCACTCATCCCAAGGGTTAAAAACTCTCCTACCTTTTGTTTCAGTGGAATTTAGTTGAGTTTTTCTCCCCTATTGCAGTAGTCTTCCTTGCCTATTTAACTTTTGTGTAGTGCAGATTTTACTTTGACAAAAAAATTATTGCAAAGAAGAAGAGGAGGGACTATTGCAATAGAGGGAATGCTGTGACCATAAGATCTCCAAGCATCTCAAGATTAGGCAAAAAGAATTTTTCTTTTATAGAGAGGAGTAAGCAAAGCAAGCAATAAAGAGGTGTGGGGAAGTGGGATGAAGGTGTGGCAGATAGGTCACAGAATGTTTTACCCTGCAGCCAGCCTTTTCTCAGACGGGACTATTAAGATGCATTTATATACTGGCCAAAGTTTAGGGACCCGGGGAAAGACAGAAACCTAACCAAAGTTAGCTAACAAGCATATTGTTCCTATTGAAGAGCAGTAGGGACAAGCAGTTGAGCTAATCATTTATGAAACAGAGAATGGGAATTTGAAGGGTCTGTGTCAGTCTTTAATAAGACACAAGTAGATAAGAGTTATCTTGGTAAGTCTTATCTAGGTCATATGGGGAAGGGTGGTTCTTTGTTAAGCTGTTTTCTGGAACACAAAAGGGTATGTGGGTGTCAGGGGTAGAGAATAGTTCTTAATGGTCTCTTTTTTCCTGGGAGCAGAGGGCTCAGGTAAAATTCAACATTGTCAGGAGCCATAGGCCTAGCTGTTGCCCTAAGCTCACAAGGTGAGCTAGCAGATCAGCAACAAGGTGTGGGAGCCCCAGGGGCCTCTCGCACCCTGAACTGAATTTCAGAGGATATTAGCTATTCCTTTCTTTCTACCTTCCAAGTCTCCTGCAAATTTCTCTTGTGGCCAACCCTAACTCAGACCCATATAGTGAAGGAAATTCTGAGAAATACAATTTCAGTTTGGCTAAGTTGATACAGTACAAAATCAACTTAGTGAATGAAATGAAGAAAAAAAGAATGAAGCAATGTGATTCTGAACAACTTGAGCCATGAGAATAAATATATATAGCAAGGAGGTCACAACTATATATGGATAGAAATAGTTACAGTGAATAGTGTAGATAAAGAAAAAAATGACATTTATTTCAGAAGCGTGTCTGACCTAGTTAGTGCAAGCTCTTTGATGTTCCTATAGTACTTGTATCTAATGTCATTAATGCTTATTGTACCCTATTTTAATGACTTGTTGGTGTGTGAGTCTTCCAAACTAAGTTTGGGTTATCAAGGTAAGAAAATGTTTATGCTTCTTTTGATCAGTAGCATGTAAGATGGTGCCTGACCCATACAAGGAGCTCATTATAAGTTTGGTGAGAGAATAGTTGAATGAGGTAGTGAGTTCTTTTGAAAGATGAACATTGAATTCATGACTCTAACAGAAATATCATGCAAAGGAAAAAAAGTTATATAAAAAATGAAAATGATCTTACTTTTGTGTGACTCAGCATTCAGACCAAAAGCCAAGCTTATACTGGCACGTTGAGGAAATTAGTGAGAAGGTCCCAGAGTATTAGTCAACTAGTATTATACAATTATTTTGTTTCCAAGGGTTATAGATCATCAGAACTTTTTAAGGCAGATGGCTAAAGTAAAGGATTTCTTTTTAGGGAAAAATTCTTTTCAACAGGGATGAGGAAGATATATTCTTATTCCCATTTTGCTGCTGAGAAAACTGAAGCTCAGAAAGTTTGGGTAAGTTACTCAAATCATAGTTAAAAAGTGGCAAAGCCAGTAGTCAAATCTGAAAAGTTTGGCTCCAGAGACCAAACTCTTAACCTCTACACTGTGCTTTTCTCCATGATTGCAGAATGATATGGAGAAAATAAGAGGAAAAAAATCAGCTGTAGGAAATGACAAAAACTGAAAGACAGATTAAGAAATAGACTTACAAAGATGAACGATGACACAGAATGACAGTCATCAGAAAAGAAAAAAAATGGGAATGGAGAATGATAGACAGAAATACATACATTCAAAGAGACAGAAGCAGAGAAGAAATAGTCAAAAATGTCAGTGGCACAGAGGCCAAAACATTCGAGTTTTTTAAAAAAATAGTTTACTAAATATCTTGCTATTTGTGAGGCATACAGTATTTTTTTTCTGAACTGCAAGTTATTAGGAGTTAAAGTTGAAATGTTTTAAACACAGACAAAGGAGTTTGCATTTAGACAAAGCTGATCTACAAGTAAGAATGCTGAAGAATAATTTAAAAGAAAATGTAGAGAAAGCATGTTAAAATGAGTAGCTTATCAACAGTGGAAGGCCAGTGACACATTTAGAAAATAATTGGCGATATTTGCTGTTTGTAGGGAAGGCCCTAGAATTTAGAATGTTAAAGAAATATGTGTTTTTAAAGCTATTTGGTGGCATGTAAACTCACAAGGCATGCAAAGAGATAGGCTTTTGAACTGGGTGAGTTGTATTCTCTAAATTGCCTGCACAACAGTCATTGTGGTGACATCCTCAGCGTGCTAATTTTGTGCCAGAAAAATGTACAGCCTCCTTTCAGGTCATAGTGGCTATCAGAAACTTAGGAATGAGTAGACCTGTACAAAGCCTAAGAGCAAAGTATTTACTGAGAAATTGTTCTGCTTTCCTATTTGCATTTATAAACTCTGTTGAAGGACAGACTCCATATGTTGGAGTATTAGCTCCGTTTTTTCCACATACTTTCTTCCTGAAATGTGGACTTTACAGTAAAATTTCAAGGCCACCAAGTTGGCAGCCTGTGCTTGTCAGATGTGGTACTTGTTTGGCTGGTGGCACAGAAGGAATGGCTGGAGATTACTACCCATTTCCCAAGGATCTCCAAGGAACTGTTGAACACCTTCATAATGGAATGCTTTGTTTTGCAGTTCCTTAAGTTCCTTCCTTCATTCATTTGAACATGGGACCAACAATTTCCTACACCATTTTACTGAAGTATAATTGAAATACAGCAAACCACATACTGTTGATCCTTTTTATTTGTGAGTCCCATATTTGTGAATTCACCTGCTTGCTACAATCATGGCACTTTTGAAGTCATTCGAAGACATGCGCAGAATGGAGAAAAATTTGAAAAATTTACTTTTTCTTGTATCAGCTTTCATACTGTAAACAAGCGTCCTTTTGGCCATCCATTCAGTGCCAAATTGTCCACAATTTTGTGCTTTTAGTTGGCAATTTTGCTGTTTAAAATTGGTCTCTCAAGCCTAGTGCTGAAATGCTGTCTGATGTTCCCAAGTATAAGGCTATGATGTGCCTTATGGAGAAAATGTGTAGCTTTGATGAGCTTCCTCTAGGCATGAGTTCTAGCGCTGAGAGCTCAGCGTGAATGAATGAACAATATTGTACATCCAGAAAAGAAGGAGAAAATTTGCCAATTGGTATGTGAGGCCATTTGGAAAGTGTTGAAGTAACATTTATAGATGAGGCTATGGGAAATGTGGAAAAGTGGTTATATTTGTGAATTAATGAGAGGACAACTGAATTTTTTTTTTTTTTTTTTTTTTTTTACATAAAAAGCATAGTGGAAAGCATTGTTGTGAGGCTGAAATCCCAAGAAATTTATGGCTATGTTACCCAAGGTCAAGAAAATGTTAAACTCTGTTTGGCCAGTGCTGGCTGGCTTACATGTTTCAAATGGTGATAGGTTATGTGGAAGAGATTTTCAGCGCTGGCAAGACTGGCTTATGTTACAAGGTCCTTGGCAAATGATTCTGTGTGACGCAAATGACATTTCCATTGAAGAAAATATTGTGACCAAAAGCTCACAGGAACCCAACCTTGTATTTCACAGGAGCGATAGCTGAGTATTTTCTAACTTAGTGTTTGGGGTGACTTTATAGACTATAACTACTGTGTATATTTAAAGTATACAAATTAATCTAAATAATAATATATATACACACATATATACATATGTGCGTGTATATGTGATACATAGTCAATAAATCATCACCACATTATAATGAGTATTTTCATTACAACCAAAAGTTTTCTTATGTCCTTTTGCAATCCATCCTTCCCTCCACCTCCATCCCCAAGAAATCACTGAACTTCTTTTTGAATCTATAAATTAGATTGCATATTCTAGAATTTTATATAAATGGTATGTTCTCTTTTTTTGTCTAGCTTATTTTATTCAGCATAATGATTTTGAGGGTTTTTTTCATGTTGTTGTATATTTAACTTGAATGGTCCTATCATCTACTCTCCTTAAAAATAGTCACATCCCAATTAGAACAGTGGCTATGGTAAGCTCTTAAAACATGCATACCTGAGGGGTTGAGTTTGTTTGTTTTAATTTACCTGGGAAAAGGTGTAGTTGATTTTTATAATCTTTACGCTAACCAAAAAGGGCAAAAGAGGAAAGAAAAATGTTTTTATTTTACTTTGGATTTATTTTAACTAAGTCTATATGTGCCCTATATTGAATAGTCATAACTTTTAGCCATAATTCAGATAATTAGTTTTTTTCACTTTAAATTTAGACTTTTTTTTTTCAAAATATTAAAGGGGTACAAATGTTTTAGGTTACATGGATCACTTTTGTAATGCTTAAGTCCTAGCTAACGGTGTGCTCATCACCCAAATAGTATTCATAATACCCCCTAGGTAGGTTTTACCCCTCGCCTCCTCCTCTCTCCCCACTGGTTGATTCCCACTGAGTTTTGCTTCCCTCTGTGCACGTGTGTGCCCATTGGTCAATTCCAATGTAATAGTGAGTACATGTGGTGTTTGTTTTTCCGTTATTGAGGCACTTCACTTAGAAGAATGGTCTTCAGTTCCATCCAGATTGTTGCAAAAGGAATTAATTCATCTTTTTATGGCTGAGTAATACTTCATGGTATACATATACTACATTTTATTAATCTACTCATGAATTGATGGGCACTTGGGTTGATTTTTATGACTTATTATTTACTGGTTGGTTTTAGATTGATAAATATCTTTAAATTGTTTTTGGTACATTTGGAAATCAAACCTCACAAAGCATGATACTTTGGGGGGCAATGTAGATAGAGTTATATGAATGTATAATTTTAGCATGAAGCTGAAAAAAAAATTTTTTTTTACAAATTATTAGGAATACATACTTTCTAATGTGCTTGATTAACTTCCAGGGCCTAGAACAATGACAAAAGTGCCTCACATGCGTCAGATGCTCTGTCCAAGTCACCTCACAATGATGTTTGATAACAGTGGTGGCTCCTTCTACATAATTCTGTAAGATCCTCTGTCTACCTCTGCCAGAGAAACTAGTGCATTCAGTGGACTCACATTTCATATGGTTCTCTTCCACACTGAACTATTAACTCTTTAAGGGAACTTGCCTTATTCATTTTTGTATACTCAAAATCTAACATAATATTTGGCATATTGTAGACACACTTTAAATATTTGTTAAACTGAAGTATTGGAGAAATAACAAGGATACTTCCCATACAATGGGATTTATTTACATATTTTCCTGTCCAAATACCAATTTGATAAATTACTATTAACATGTACTTTGAATAAGTGGGAAATTAATTGATTGAAATAATAAAGCGAGATTTCTTTTCTCCATAACTAACCCTGCAAACCTACTAGGCTTCTTACTCTAGGCTCTACAGCCCTCATAGATTTTCCAGTCACTTATAGACAGCACAAAGCTCCTCGTTACTGCCAGCATAACAGTTTCACCTTAAGTGATGAACATGTCAAAGCCAATGTACAAATAAAAATGCTCAAAATATAATTTGAATAGGCTGGCTTTAGTGGGGGAAGCCTGCAGTGAATTAAAGGAATGAGCATAGTCACTTTTGTAAGTTCTCTCTGTTCCTCTCTCTTACTTGTCTTGTCACCATTGTAGGACTGGAACAGGAGAACAAGAGAAAAGGGGAAAGACAATCTCATTAAAGAAATAATATTTTGATTTGGCATTTGTGTGCTCAAGTTCAACATCAGATCTTTTCCTCTTGTGACACTTTGATGGTTTTCTTTGATACTTTAGTAATTGTAGCCTACCTCGTATCAGGCAATACCTCTGCTGTATTGGGAGCCATATGACAGCCCTCAGCTTCTGCCTCCAGCTGTATACCTCTGGTGTCTTTCTGTTGATAAGGGTCTCTTTGACAAAGTGACCCTAACAGCAGCTTCTTATATGGTCACATCTGAATCATTAAAAACAAAACAAACAAATACCTCTGCTCTATTACTGAGGCAGTACAAACTTTGTTGCCACTATGGTCATCTCTAGGCAGTTTTAGCTAGTCAGGGTTCTCCAAAGAAACAGAACCAAAGGAGATACACACACACACACACACACACACACACACATGCTTGTGCACACACACAAACACACACATATATAAATAATCTCTAGGTATATATCTAATATAACATCTCTCTCTATATATATGTATATGTGTGTATATATATATATATATATATATATATGTCATGCATCACTTAATGACAGGGATATGTTCTAAGAAATGCATCATTAGGTGATTTTTGTCGTGTGAACGTCATAGGGTGTATTTACACAAACGTAGATGGTACAACCTACCACCCGTCTAGGCTGAATGGTATAGCTTGCTGCTCCTAGGCTATAAACCTGTACAGCATGTTACTGTACTGAACTAACTCAGTCTTCTAAAATCTCAGATTTATGAACATAGATTTTAAGAAGTCCATTGGAGAGCAACATCATCTTGAATGTTCTCTCTTTAGGGAACATTAACTTTTGATAGAATACCAAGGAAGAAATGATTTTTAAAATGGTATTTTAAGGTAAGAATTAATCCTGTTTCATTCTCCAAAAAGAAAGAAAATGAATGAGTGTATGCTTTTGATTACTGTCATTCAAAACAGAACCCATATTTTCTTTCATCCCCTGGGTGGAACCTGCTCAGATAAATGAGTTTGATGGTGAGAAGGCAGATGTAGCACAACCCAGATGGCATTTCTGTTACTTCCTACATCAAAGGGGTACTATCAAGAGACATCAGACATCTTTGTAAATATCGAAGTCTTGGAGTTAAAAGTTTAAACAAAATAAGAAAGCACATCAAATAAAATATTATTTTTGTTGTGCAACAGCAAATGGGCATTCTATCAGAACTTTGTTAGCACATAATGAGTTTATCTTCAGTTGTAAAGAGTAACAGTGCTTCTAAAAGTATATAGCTATGTGAGGCCTCCAATTTGGTCTCACAATTCCTTGTGTTGAAATGTGGTCAGTCTAGATACAACACATGACATGTAAAAATGGCTTTATTCACTAAGATATTAATAAATGCACACATTGATGATACATATTTTGGTTGATAGTTTCTAAATACCTTAAGGAAAATCAGTAAGTTGGAAACATAATACTACCTGGAGATTAACGTTTGCTCTCAGAATAACTCCTCATTAGGATTCTTGAATTTTCATACGTTTTCATATTCTTGCTTTGTCCAGGGAGCTTAATGAAATCCTATGAGCAGAACACTTTGAGAGGGTCTGCAGTTTGTCAGATACTTTCACATTCTCCTCATGGTGCACAGATTTCTGTTAACAGGCAGACTTCATAGATTCTTTTTGTCAAGAGCTTATTGGAAACAGAAGTCTATTCTGTCTGCTAAATGTGAGGAACTGAGATTCAAGTTCTGGTGCAGCTAAGCTGTCAACGAAATGCAATGATTGGGCTGATGTCCAATTTTCTAATATCGACCTGGTTCTTAAGAATCCTAACAAAGTAAAGTAGCAGTGGCAACTACAGCAAAAAGCATGCTTTGGACACCTTCATGTTTTATGGGGACCCATATCAGTTTTCTGTGGCAGCATGTAGTATCTGCTTTATTACCTGTAGTATGTTAGCACCAAGTTCCTGACAAGAAACAGTCTCCCCGACCCGAAGCATGGTATTGCCATGGAAATCAGACATTCAGACTCCACTATTCAGAGCTCACCTTTCTCACTTTTATGAAAAGTCCAAATGCTTGGGGAACTTGTGAAAATATTTCAAATGATATTCTTAATAAAACATTTCTGATTCAATTTGAAAAACAGCTGAAGTTTCTCTTAGAAGCTTGAGGTAGGAAAAGATAGCAAGTGGTTGTTTTTTAGAAGTCTCAAACTCTCCAAGTTTCTTTTAAACTTTACATCCCCTTTGTTTAAACACAATTCTTTGGGTTTATTTTTGGTAAACCAAATGTCAGCTAAATACATGCAGTTAGTTGAGATTTAAGTAAAAATCAGGAGCTCCCATCCTATATATAATATTATGCAAACTCTCCTTACATTTATAATCAGCCTCCTGGTTGCTTCTGATTCTAAAGTCCTCCTGTTACTGAACTCTTACTATCATCTCTATTCCTTTTTGTCCTTCTCACACTGTACCAGGCTAATACCTAACCTTTTTTCCTTAATTTCCAACAAACCACCCATACAAATCATTCATATATGGAATAGGCTTTACTGACATTTTAGGGCAATGGAAGGAATTCTATTCAGCGTCTCCACCAATTGTCTTATCCTAAAAAATCCTTTGGCCATTCTGTCTCTGAAAATTTTTTCCTGGCCATGGTTTCCTGGCTCTGGACTCTTACGAGGCTGCTTGACTCACTGCTCCCCTTTTACCTCTCCTTACACTTACTGTATTTACCTTTTGCAAGATTGCTGAAAACCCTTTCAGTTTAGTTTCCATCATCTTACTTAGCTCATTTCCTTTAACTTTGCTCTGGGAAGATATATTCATATCCAAAGACCCATTAACAGATCTCATAAAACAAAAGACCACCACTCTCTGTCTTGCTTTTTTGCAGACCCAAATGTGGGATAGTCTTTTTTCATCATTCTCCTTCAATCACTTAAGTTAGCAGAAATATAGAAAATTATTCCCCCTCCACTGGAAAATAAGCATACACTTTCAAAAGTGGACGTGGCTATATTCAATCAGCTTTGGGTTTAAATTATCAATGATCATGGTACATTTGAAACTTGGGTTGGATTTTTTCTTTCTTTCTGGTGAAAAATAAAGAGCCTATTACTGTATTTTTTAGATTGTATTTTACAATGCAGGCATAAAAGTTTGCACTGGCAGGATTTTGGAAACAGGAGCATTTGAAATAGTCCTCCTAAATCTTTTCTAAATGATTATATGTTAAATATATTAATCTTTGAAATGTAAGTGAGGGTATGCTTAAATATTTCTGAATTATATGCTAGTTGCTGGGTCCAAGCAGTTTCAATGCAAGAGTAGTTCCAGTGAACGTTCCAAAACAAACTAAAATATATGCCAGTAGTCCTCTTTTGAGATGTTCTGACAACTATCTTTTAAAACATGCTTATTTCTAAACCAAAGATTGAAATATACTAATACATGTGAAAGTATCACACAGATTCAGGTCTCTAGGCACTCAATAAATGTTCAGTGAACTTGAAAGCAAAGGCATGAAACATCCCTACTTTCCTTCAGTGGTTGGTTATTTCAGTGATTTTTTTTTCTTGTTTATTCATTTATTATTTATTTTCCTTCTTGCTCCTAAAAAAATACTATATTGCAAGAAACATAAATTAGAAATGACAAAAACCAGGCAAAGAACAAAGAAATGAGAGTCAAGAAACAAAGAAAGCCTGGGCAAGAAATAAAAGAGCACATACAAGGGAACCAGGGATAAGACTTGAATAACATAACAGTGTATTATACTAGGAAACTTTTTTGGTATGTACACCAAGAAGTTGGTAAGGGATGGTAATTTGAGATAGCTCATGGCTTTGTTCTCATATGAGTAAGGCCATAGTTTGCTGACTTAATTCTAACTAGAAGCTCATGAATTTATTCTGATTGTTATGTCAGGGTCACCCTGACATTAATTGAGAGAGATTTTTCGATAATGGCATATGCAGAAGCTTAGAGAGAACAGGAAGAAAACCTCCAAATACTTTCTCTTTCTGGAGGGTCTTCTTGGTGTTCACATTTATAAGTAAAGAATAACTAGCAATGCTTATTTTTTTTATGAAAGCATGAGACGTCATGTGATGAAAGTTTGAGAGGTGAAAAGCCCTTGCAAACTCTCTTAAATTTAATGACTTCTGGGCACAGATATACTTTGAGTCATATAAAAAGAAAAGTTACTTTACTCTCTGGAGTCTGTTGATGTCTTTGAAGTGAGTTTGTCTTTTTTTTTTTTTTTTTTTCCTTTAAGCCCCAGTTAAATCAGCTTCTCAGGATTTGGACCCAAAGAGGAATTGTTGCTTAGATTAAGAGAGAAAAAGACTTGAGACAAAAGAAAATTAATTTTTTTCACATATGCACTTGGCTGATTGCTATAATAGACAAAACGAAAATAAATTGTTGTATTATATTAACTATTAATAGTTTAGGATTCATTGATGATATAAAATGAACAATATATGATATCTGTGTGCTCTACTTGGTGAATTAACTGCTAACTATATTTAGATACTAACTGGTAGATACGCATAAAATAAATTATCTTACTTTAAGCATCACTTTAATGGGGAACTTCTCCAGAAAAACTTGGTATAGCTTAAAATTTAACACACATTTTCACATATAATAGAATTAGGCTTTGACTTTTAAATAAAGTGTACCAGATGATATAAAGTGCAAACAAGGCTTTTAGTCTTGGTTTCACTTTTAGTCTTTTAACACTTTGCTGTTAAAGTACTGACTCTTAAAGGAAATATAATAATTTAGACTGTGGCGGGAGTTAGAGTGGGTGTATTATCATGAACTGATATAGAAAATAGCTTTCTCTATCTTTTGAAAGGACACAACTGAGAACTGCTTAAATTTTTAATATTTTCATTTATTAACTTTAGTAAGCTACTGAAATTGATTTTTCTCTTTTTAAGAAAAAGGAAAAAAAGACATTCTATAAAAAACACATCTGTGCTCAAATGTCTATAATGGCACAATTCACAATAGCAAAGATGTGGAAACAACCCAACTGCCCATCAATACATGAGTGGATTAATAAATTGTGGTATATGTATACCATGGAGTACTACTCAGCCCTGCAAACAATGCTGATCTAGCACCTCTTGTATTATCCTGGATAGAGCTGGAGCCCATTCTCCTAAGTGAAGTATCACAAGAATGGAAAAACCAGTGCCACATGTACTCACCATCAAATTGGTACTAATTGATCAACACTTAAGTGCACACATGGTAGTAACATTCATTGGGTGTCAGACAGATGGGAGGGGGGAGGAAGGAATGGGTATATTCATACCTAATGGGTGCAGTACACACCATCTGGGGATGGGCACCCTTGTAGCTCTGACTCGAGCGGGGCAAAGGCAGTATATGTAACCTAAACAGTTGTGCCCCTGTAATATTCTGAAATAAAAAAAAATTAAAAAAAATTTGCATCTACAAGTCAAAGCCTGGCTCCTCTAATTGCTAATAGTATGGCCTTGGCCAATTTATAAGACCTCTGAGTCTGTGCTTTCTGTAATAGGGATGAAAATAGTACCTTCCTGATGAGTCGATGGTGAGTAATAAATAAGGTGATACATGTGAATATCTGCAATAGTACCAGATGCATAAATGTTAGTTATTATTATTACTTTATTCCTTAAATGCAACATGAATTCGTGTGATGGCTTAGGTATTTTCTTAGGAAACATACTATGAGAAAATATGGATCTTCCTATGGTGCCTCATGCTTCCCTTGCTGAGAAGCACACTGTAACCCAGCTCTAGAGGACATGCCTTTGGTGCCTGCCTGATGCACATTGTAAGACTGCAGAGTAATTAGAGTTTATTTGTTAAACCAGAAAAGTTTTGATTCTAAGGCTGTTGATCTTTCACCTATTCTAAATTTGCACCCTTTATGTGAAACCTGCACCTAGAGGAATAAAATATTTCCTTTATGTACTGCAGGCTAATGAGAAACTATTGAGCCTATTTATCAATATCATTCTTAAAACCTTTTCTCTGCCCTACTTTCCTTACCCTTGAGTACAAATGATGCATTGAACATAATATGTCTTTGTGATTCTTATTTTACTACCTGGTGCTTACATGGGGGTTTGGTTTATATTTTGTGTGTGTGTGTGTGTGTGTGTGTGTATGTGAAATTCACTAGGGCTCTGATTAAACCTTTAAAACAATTAAAATTACAAAAATTATATAAACTTGTATGCCTTAGACTCCACTGTAGAGATTATACAGTAGGCAGAGATAAAGAAAGATTTCAATGGGATTCTGATTCATCTAATAGCATAGCACTGCCTCAGTGGCACACAGAGATTTGAAGGAAAAAAAACCACATTGCAAACAATTCCAACTTTTATAGGCTTCAGTTCAAATGAGCTAGTGGGAGAATTTGCAATGAAAAATTGCTTTGAATCCTTATTTGCTTATTTATTTATTTATTTATTTATTTATTTATTTATTTATTTATTTATTTTTACATAGGCGATAAGAAGCCTGTATTTAATATATAGTATTAAAATATTGATTCAAATTGGAATCCAATTAAAATCTTAAAACTCTCCATAAATTACATAATGCAAGAGAGAGTTTAGAGCCAATAATAGATGGATTTTTCTTAAATAAATCCTTGTTTAATACCACATTGCAAGTGGAAAGATAATATTTTTGTTATTCATGAAGTCCCATAACTAGGATTTCTTTAAGCTAACTAGGTCCGTTTGCACATATATGAGAAATGCAATTACTTCTCTTATTCTTATAGAAATAAGATATATTTCTTATTTGGATAGATTTTTCCTTTTAGTTTATACAGGAAAAGATATTTCTAAGAAGTTACCTAGATTTGTAATCCTAGACAATTTTTCATTGAGTTATTTTTTCTAGGACAAATAACCTCACAAGTATTAGAAATTTATGAATTATAAAATTCACAAATTATAAAAATTCACCAATTTTAAAAATACTTAACTGAATGTTTCCTTAAGACAGTCTTTTAAAAAGTACGATTATGAATACATGACTTTTATTTGCATATCCACATAAGCTTTCAAGAAGCTACTGCGGTATTGAGATGCACATTGATAAGACAGTGTTAAAAATAACAGTGAGGAAACTTGAATGAATAATAGAGGGAGACCAACAGAAGGTATTTTTTTACTGCTCCTGATTTACATGGAGAAAATCCCAGAAAATAGAATATGCAAATATTGTATAATATCCAATTGTATACTATCCAATAGTAGTGAATAGTTGCCTGGTTTCCACAGATGACACAACAAGCTTTAAGTTTGGGGTTTAAGAAAGCCATTTTCACACACACACGCTCATATATATCTCAAAGTATTTTTCCATTGCTTCTGCTGTTTAGCACTGCACTGTGTCTCTCCTTGGTTCTATCTGACTCCTTTATTTCCCTTTGACCTGTTGTTGACCTCAGCTGTGATTTGGACCAAGTCCCTTCTAGGTCAGTAATTTTTTAATGCTGTGATTCTATTTCTGTTCTGCACACATCAGCTATATTTATCTATTCCCAGCCAAGTGAGGTAAAGATAATATTAGGTTGCCTTTTTCTTTTTTGCAGTTGGATAATTTTTAAAGAACATATAGTATTCCAGAAGATCATAGGTTTTGTATGGAGAAATACAGGATAGACAACTTTTATTCATTCATGCATTCCTAAGTGATTATTTACTATTTGCCAAGCATGTACTAGATATTAGAGATACACACATGACTCAGTTTCAATTCATGCATCAGAAAGTTTCAATGAAGTAGGAAAAGACAGACACATAAACAGGTATAAATACAATAAAGTACTATAAATCCAATGGCTAATGTATACGTCATAAAAACAGAACTGGTCATTTTTCCTAGGGCAGCCTGGACCCCCAGGAAGCTGATGCCTGGGCTCAATTTGAAAGATGAATGGACTTTTCATAAGTGCTAAGAAGGTCATTCCAGGAAGAAAGAGATATGTGAGCACTGAGCATAGGTGTTCAGTACAGCTGGAGTGTAGAGAGGTTCTCCCGCATGGAGGAGTTTGGATTTCATCATCTCATATATTGGTCTCCTATTTGTGGTGAGTGCATCAGGTGCTTGCTTAATATATTTCATCAGAGTGTGCAAGAATATATGAGAACTTCTATTTAAATCAATTTTATATCATCCTTTATTTTTTGTTATTTTTGAGCATGCTTTGTCATATATATGTATCTAATTTATAAGTAACCAAATGTACTATATTGGGAGTATGCTTAAAAGTTATTTAAACGTGGAATGTGTAACCAAAATGTTTGGAGATGGAATTAGAGCTTTCAGAGAGTTTTGAACTGAGGTAATCTGTTTGTCACTGTGGTGGAAGTTGATCAAATTGTTAGAAATTACTGGGATGTGCATTTAAAAGTTCAGCATGGCATATATAAGTGGTAGTGAAGGTTAGATATTATTATTCTATTATTATTATTACCAGTAGTATTAATACGCATAGTATGTAGTTGACAGGAACAAATACTGGCCTTGACATTTGGCAAACTTGAATCTTCGGTGTGACAACCACGTGAATTTTTGTCAAGATATTTAAGCTTTCAGAGGCACAGTTTCCTTACCAACAATAAGAGCCTAACAATTTTTGCCTCGTCAGTTTGTAGTAAAGACTTCAGATAATGTATATAAAGGCGCATAGTAGATGCTTAATAAATACTTGTATGAAGTAACAAAAATATTGCAATTATGACATGACTTTTGCCTTCTTATTCAGAAAATTTTGCTTCTTGCTTCTCTTTTTCTTTTTATTTATTTAGATTTGTATACATGCCCAGGGCTCTTTCAATTACAGGACATTCACAGATAAAAGTGTTAAGGGAGTCTTGCTTCTGTGCTGCTAAAACAAATAAACACCTATTTTTAACAATGGCCTTATACTCTATTTGTAAAAATATAGAAATATCTTCACATGCAATATTTTGCATGAGGGAAAGAACTCTAAGCCAGTGCTATTCTTCTTCTGACCTTACTTACACTCATAAATATGTAGAGACTCGTGGCTTTGGCTTTTTTTTTTTTTTTTTGGCCTTTACTCAGGTGGGTTCTGACACTGGATAAAGATCAGTTTGGCCTAGATTTTCGTACCTTGGGAAAGGTCTTTGGTGACTGATGTCTATGTAGAATTGTGTCTTAGTATTCCTATGAGAATAAGAGTAAGTTAGTATGATTTCATAATAGAGCAGATCATTTCAGATTGTAAACACAGCTACATTTGTACCTCTTTCTTTTGCCGTTTATATAAATATTGGGAAGTCATTTTACCTTCTGCATACATGGGCCAACATATAGAAAGCAGAGTTTTAAAATTATGAAATAAGCATGACTTTATTGAATAATTTATTGTTCTACCTAGATGTTATCAAACAGAATTGATAAAAATCAATTTTCCATAAAAAGTAAAACAGTCAAAATAATTATTTGTGGCAGATATCACACAAAATTTGATTATGGCATATTCCATAATTCCATAAAGGATTTTAACTTGTTTAATTATACAAAGATATACTTTTAAAAGAATTTACCTTGGCAGGGTCACCTCTGTGGGGAAAAATGTAAATCTAGTATTTCAATGCAACCTTAAAAACAAAATGTGCTGGCTGGGAGTGGTGGCTCATGCCTGTAATCCTAGCAGGGAGACTGAGGCAGGAGGATTGCTTGAGGCCAGGAGTTTGATACCAGCCTGAGCAACAGTTAGGCCTCATCTCTACAAAAAATAGAAAAATTATCTGAGTGTGGTGGTGTGCACCTGTAGTCCCAGCTACTTGGGAGGCTTAGGAGTAGAGGATTGCTTGAGCCCAGGAATTTGAGGGTGCAGTGAGCTATAATGATGCCACTGCACTACACCTGGGGCGACAGAGCAAGACCCTGTCTCAAAAAAAATATATCACAAGCTCTTTTCTAATTCAGATTTACTGAGTATTTTTATCCTGCTTAGAATTTGCATTTCGTCAAACTTTCCCTCCATCTATTGAGATGACTGCATAATTTTCTTCTTTAGTCTTCTTTACATACATGAAAATATATACTGACTTATTTTTGAATGTTGAAACAGTTTTGCATTCACAGATGAACTCTGCTTTTATATGACGTATATCCTTACTGATTTCCTGTCTGGTTGGTTTATCTGTTAGTGAGAAAGGAATCTTAAAGTCTATAGTTTTAATTGTAGATTTTTCTGTTTCTCCCTTTAGTTGTATCAGTTTTTGTTTCATGTATTTTCAAACTCTATTAAGACATATACAGACAGTCTCTGGATTACTGATGACTTGATTTACGAAGTTCCATACTTACGAACAGGCTCCCAAGACTTCCCGTAAGGATAATTTACAGTTAAATAATAAAATTAATAATTTGGGATCTAGTTTCTTCCGTGCATGTAAACATACCTGCATGGCATAGCGGTTCATTGAGACAGCATCTTTATGCTAGTGGCTAGTCTCATCGTTTATATGGTCACTTGAAAACAGCATCACTTTTGTCTAACTTTTTTATTAGATTTTGTGAGTCTGTCTTTACCCTTTACCCTTCCACTTTACCTCCAAAGCGAAAATCCACTGCAAGTCCAGTGAGCCTGCAGCGAAGAGAAAGGTGATTATAATGGAAATGAAAGTAGAAATAATTAAGTGTTCGGAGAAAGATCAGATGTCATCATTCATTGGGAAAGCGTTAGGCTTCAATTGCTCGACTATCGGAATAATTGCAAAGTGAGAATAATGGAACATGTGAAAGGTGGTGCTCCAATGAAAGCATCAATTATTACTAAGCAGTATAGTGGATTAATTATTGAAACGGAAAGGTTATTATTGATTTGGTTAGAAGATCAAAATAAACATAACATTCCTGTTAGCCTAGCATTGATACAACATTAGGTGAGTGTTAACCTTTAATATTCTTCTTTGAAATTTCTCCTGTCTCCTATCTAGACTTCATGTTTGAGTTAGTTTTTGGGTTGTTTGTTTCAATTAAAAGAAAGAGCACAATAGTTTCTGTAACTTATTATTACAGTATAGGGGCATCATTATTATTGTTAGTACAGTATTACACTCTATTATCACATCTGAGCCATTATAGCATTATTATTATTAATATTATTATTACCATATATGTGCTGTTCATTAGGGATCCGCGTTCGATACAAATCCAACCTAAAGACATTCTCAGGATATCCATAACCCAGTTCCTTGCTGGCTATTGACTGAAGGGCTTCCAAAGTTCCTTGCTATAGGCGCCTCCTCAAAAGAGAGCTTATAATATGGCAACTGGCTTCCATTGGAGCAAACAAGCATAAAAACAAGAGAGGGCATGCACAATGGAAGCCACCACCATTTTGTAATTCTTTCTTGGAAGTAACATTTGATCACATTTGCTGTATTCTATTTATTACAGGAGGGTCACTAAAGCTAGGCTGCATTTAACAGGAGGCGGTTATAAAAGTACATGAACAGCAGGAGGTGAGACTCATTTGAAACCATATTGAAAGCTTTCTATCACACTTACTTCAGATTTTTCTTGGGATTTCTATGACACATAGGAAAAGTAAATTAAAATGAAATTACATTTTATGAAACCAGTAAATGATGTTTAAGTAGATGCACTAAAGGGACAATATTTTCCTTCAGAAAGTATACTGTTTCATTCATTCAAAACAGATACTCAGATTTTCTTTGTCTAAATATCTTAGCTATATTTACATTCTTTTTTCTTCTTCTGGGGGTATGGATTTGTGGAGGGCAAAATTTATGTTTCTGATGTTTGTGCCATTTCCTACAAACGTAGTGCTTGAGATCTGCTTAAATTCAATTGGAAAGCATTTATGTATAGGTCAGAGAGTCCTAGGGAAGTTTTCCACTTCAACATGAATACACCTTTCAAGATCATAATGACCTGCCTTGGAGCTTCTCAATGAACTATTGACCATCTTTTAGCTTTCTAAGATGCAGGAGATTGTAAGGTTGTATTAAGTAGACTATGTCCCAGGGTCAAGAAAGAAATGTATTTAGGTATGCTTAGTATAAATTCTCTTTGATAGAGAATAGAAACATCATTAGCTTTGCCTATTTGCTCACTTAATAAATCTAAATGGTCTAGATGAACATTTATAATTTGCACAAAAGGCAAAACTACAAAGCTAGAGACTGATTTTATTTAAAAAAGTGATGTATAAATTCCCTTTTGTTTGATATTAGTTCTCCCATACTCCAGTTTCTCTTTAGCCATCAGTTAACATTTTCTTTTGCAAAATGATACTGTCCTTTGTCCTGTCATTAATGTTAGCTGTGGTTTCAACACTGTGGCAAGGAATCCCACAGCCAAGGCAGTCAGCTATAAAATATAGCACTATCTAAACAGGAGCTTCATTAGATTTAGAGTCTGTCTCATACTACTGCTTTATAATTTGGATACAGAGGTTCCCAGACTTTACATTCTGTGACTTGATAACACTAAATGCTCATAAATGTGCCTTAATCTGTCTGAAATATTTGTAATGAGCCAAGATTTACATCCCTAGGAATTAACACTTAGAAGGCCAATGACTTCTTCCATTATTCATCACTTCTTGGCTCCCATTAGCACAATTAACAGCTGTTCCACCTCAAATGATGAAGATAGTTTCAAGCTATTCAACAGATTGAATGAAAAAGATGTTATATTTTGTTTGACATAGAATCAAAGGATTGCAATTCTTATATGTCTATTACACTTGAGTGATAATTTAAAAGGTAGATCTAAGTGTCCATAATTGCAAAAATTGTGATTTCTTGCCATTGAGAATAGATTGTAAGTAGAATTATGTTGATAACTAAACTATTCCCATACATTAGTATAAAACTGAAATTGAGGTAAATTTGGTCACCATATTATAGATGAATCCAAAGGCCAATTGTATTTTAATTTTAATAGAAATCAGATTCCTAAAGGAACAAAGATATAATTATAACATTTCAGAGACTAAGCAACTGGTTGGAGACATTAGATATGGGGGAGTGAGAAAGTTGAGAGGGTCTCTTTACACTCTTGTAGCCCTAAAATCATACTATTTAATCTTATTTTCTTTATATAAATAATCAGTCCTTAAGGAAAATCTCCAAGATTTTATATTGCCATAGTACACTCAAAATGTCCATCCTTTGATAGTTCATTAAAAGCACAGATATAATAGTGATTGCAACATGGGTGTTACATGAATCTAGAACTTCATGGGCCAACAATATAGTTTCTTAAGTAAAATAAATTTTATGCACACATCCTTAAAAAGATGGATACACTAAGAATCAGGTTCTTACCACTTGGAACAGCACCAACTTAAACTTTGTAATATTTTTTTTTAAGGGTCCCTCTTGTTATATAATGCAGAATGTCTGGCTATTTAGCTTCTTATGGAAATGTTCCCAAATCTATCTTATGTTATGGTTTTACATTTTTCATAGACATTTGATTTATGTATTACTACCAGCAAGAAGTAGAGAAAGCAATAGGGAAAGAAGAATGAAATATATTTAGTGAGAGACAAAGAGTGTCTACTAAAAAAAATATCTGGGAATAACTGGAAAGATTGGAAATCAAAAGGCAACTCTTTCCTTCCCATTGCCATTGTTCTAAATGAGCATATACATTGTATACACAATGTGATCATGCTTAATTTTTTTCTTGTAGTTCTCATAAGTAAGAACAGCCCAAAGGAAAACATTTCATTAATATTTATGTAAAATTTTAGATTCAGATAAAGGAGTAGCAAACTTTTTATCAGGAACCTGGGTCCTAGATTCACTTTATATATCTGAATTAAATTTATCCACAACTCTGAATCTTTGAGAATAATATGGGGATTGAAAAATATTTCTCTGTTTTCTTCAGAAAGTTATTTTATGGATTAATAGCCAAAGTTATTGGAGTGTTTGGAGCATACAATATAAATTATATAAATGTAGATTATAATGAGAGTAGACAGAAGACTTAGTTGGTTTACAGCATGGTGAGAAAGTTAATGAATTCAGCAGAAGCAACCCATTGTGCAGAGACATCTAGAAGGAGTCAAAAGAAACTATTTGCTCCTATTTACAAAATGACCTTGAAAATTCATTACTTGACCTCACCGTATGCATCAATAAATTCTGCTGTATTTGGAAAGAACCTGAGGGAAATGAGGCATTGCCAGAATTGCCAGCAGTGTTTACAAAGTCTGCAACACTAGGATGAATGTTTTCATTGTGTAGAGGGTCTGTGTTGTACCATGATATAATTAGGTTTGGTGTGATTTCATTTTCAATTAAAGTGATCAGCTTAATTCACTTTTCTTCCAGTTACTAACAAGGTAAATTTGATAATATTTCAGGCTTATTAAGAGTGCATACTCATGACTCTTTAGGGTGTAGTTTTCCTTCTCCTGGTTATTAAATGTGAATATAGTTCCCACCTTACTATAGAAAAGCAACAGCACTTAAGTCAGCCAACCTTTACTAAGTGCCTACTGTGTGTCAGGAAAAGAAAGATAAAGCAAGTGGAAATACATGAAAGAACATATTGGGTTTAGAACAGGAAGTTCATAGTGGCAAAATCATAATGTGAGAGATGCAGAAGTTGAGTCTATTTAGGGTGGTTGTAGACTGCCATGGGTGTTACATCCTGGAGTTTTGATTTTACCATTAGATGATGGCCTAACAAGCAAATATATAACCTAATCAGTAACATGATTTTAAAAAGTCATTCTACTGGTAATGTATGAGAAATGTTTCCTATGCCCAAGTGTCCCTTATAACTTGGAAGTGAATGGTTAAATGACAGGTCTGTAACCCATTCTCTCATTTTGGCAGGTCGGAATGGGGAGGGAGGACACTTCTGGGGTGGGAGGCAAGATCAGACTGGGTCTGATCTTTTTATTAACAGCTAATAATAGACTTGGCAAACAAACTAAATAGTTTTTGCTAGTAGGAGTGTCGCTTATTTGTGGAATGCTTTTAACAGTATATACCTAGTTGTCTAGAATTGCCTAGGGTCACTGTGCCTGGAAAATATTGATCAATGCAGCATGGCTCTCTGGAAATGCCACTTAAGGGATGTCATAATTTGTGTATAAAATGGAGGTGCTTCATGATCCGAATGTTTCCTTGTATGTAAGCAGGGTGACCACATGCCTCATTTAGAAATCTCCTCTGTGTTAAGCTACTCAGGAAAGACCTGAGTAGCTATAATGGAGATTCCAGTACTCTTGCTGTTTTACCTCTGCATATGAGTACTTGTATTCTTGGAACTATTAGTAAAAGTTGATACTGGAAAAGATCTATGACTCCTATGAGTCTGATTTTATAATATGATCCTATGTATTATTTCAGTTTATATAAAATATCCACGAATACTCAAAAGAGATAAAGCTTTCAATAGTATTGGAATCTTAGAAATAGGGAAAGACTTTAACTGACTGAACCCATCTGTTCTTAGTACTCTCCAACCTAATCCCTTCATTCCTTTCATTTTATATCTACTTGAGGATGGCAGCATATATAGGTGTGGTGAAGATAATAACAATTGTATTTTGAGATGTATGATTATCTTAGGAAATTGACTATCCTTGACAATGGGAGGGGGTGAGACAGGGATGGGGGGTGATCTCCATCAGCATTTTAAAGTGGGGAAATACTGTCTTTCAGGTGTTGTACTTGGCCAAAGAAAAACCACATCTGATTCTCTGTGTATTTAGAGAATTTGATTGTTGGAAGTATCTTGTGTCAGACCAGCAGAGCTGTATTATGTGAATACCTGTAGGAAACAAATTGAGCTCCTCCAGAGCTGGAGCTGAGAGGTAAAATCTGCCGTCCTACAAAGTCAGTTATCAGCCTATGCTACACACTGTATATACTATCAGAGAGGAAAGGCAAAGTCTGGATAGGTTTCTCTTTGCTCAAGGATTAGGAAAAGAAAATAAAGAAAAGAAAATGAAGTCTAGAGACAATAGAGAAGATAATTTTATAACATAAAGAAATCAAGCATTTTCAAGAACAAAAGTTAAAATTTTATCTCTAAAATTGTTTACTAGGAGGAATAGTTACTTCTTTGATCTAAGTAAAATTCTACAAGTTATGGCCTATGCAAAACTAGAAAAGGAAGTGATAAGCACACAATAGATGGGGGTGACATCTATGTATGAAACATGTACAAATGGAATTTATCATGTAGATATGATGGAATCTTGTAGAAGAAAAGTTTCAAGGAAAATCAAAGTTCACTAACTGAATTGATATATTAAAGGCATTAAAATAGTATGATTGGTAATGCAAGGAATCAAATTACTGCTCTAGAAGACAAAGATAAAAAAGTCTCTTAGATGTGTAAGAATAAAAGACAGAGAAAGACAGTGATGAGAGAGACTAAGACATATGAGAGCATAGGGAATTAATGTTGTTTCCTAGCAAGAAACCAGAACAAAGTATATAATCACCAAATCAGAATCAACAGAAATGAAATCACACTAATTCTATATATCTTTCTGTAATATTTAATATAATAGGTAAAGATAATATAAACTGTATAAGAAAGCAGGTTTCATCTCAGACAAACTGGGAATCATTTCTGAAAGTAATAGAAAGATATCTTTATATATACCCTTCATGAAAAATATTAATCACAGATTTGTAGTTGAATAAGAGTAATAAAAATTACTGACTTAATTAAAATCACTTTCATGTAATGAAGAAATCAGCAGTGATTTTTTTCCCCTTAATTTAGATAATTTAAAAATATCTAGATTTCCTATGTATTTAATAGATCAAATAGTTTCACACCAATGGAATTTAATATTAAAAAATTAAATATGATTCATATGATAAATGAGAGAAAAATTTAAAAAATTGTGGAGCACAAAACAACAAAGCTATATATAATAATAAAATATATAATAAGCAAAGTAATACTAAAAATATATCAGGCCAACAAAACTATGTTTAATGTTGAATTAAAAGGAAGATATTATCAGATTGGGTTAAAAAACAAGATTCAAATGCATTCTACTTGTATAAGAGATACCTTTAAAGTAAGGATATATAAAGGTAATAAAATAGTCATGAATCTGTATGAGACAGAAGTCAGTATAAAGCCATAAGAAGCAAAAATACGACAAAAATAAGATAAGCACAAATATATATATAAATAATAAAGTTAAATAAAGAAATATAACTTTAGTAGGAGGTTACCATTTGTTTCTAATAAAGTATATCTGACTACCATATTTATAAATGTTATATACATATATATTATATATTACCATGGATAATAATTATTTTAAGCTTCCTTAGAATATTTGCAGAGACCACATATAAGTTTGAAAAAAAGCAGACATCACTCAGGGAAATTCTTAGATAATGATGAAATAAAAAATAACAATAAAAGTCTTCAAATCCTCTGGAGAAGAAAGAAAAGTTCCTCTGAACTATCATTATTACTTTTGCATAAAAGAAACTAAATTATATATACAGACAATATTTTTAAAGAGAAATTATATCATATGTCAGAATAAATTTGCTATAATAAAAGCTATATCTGTAGATAAACACATAAATTTAAATGTTTCATACCTTAAAAGATAAAGAAGGAAAATAAATGGAATAAACATTCAATCTTAGAAATTAGGAAGGGATTGTGTGTGTGTGTGTGTGTGTGTGTATACATGCGTGCACACAGGTGTACATAAAACAAAAGAAGGAAACAATATAAAAGCAGAATTTAATGTTACCTAGCCAACCCAAACAATCAACAAAATAAGAAATCCCATAAAATTGATAATGGAATCAGAGAACTTCAATAATTATTGAGAAAACTATTTAGAAAATGAATCAATGTCTACATAATGTTTGTTAAAATGGGAGCTGGTGGCTTTTGGGTAGAATAATTTGAATTCAGCTATTCATATCATTGTTTCAGAGAGAGTTCAATCTGAGATCCCTTTACAGACCAGCTTCATCTTTTAAACAAGCAAATATATATTAAAATCTGGTTGTTACATGTTTGGAGCTTTCCCCAGTTCAAAATAATAATTTATTCTAATGTCATTAATTTAAGCAACAATTCTACTGTGGTAAACATTTGCCTAATGTTATTTATTAGTATGCATTCCATATTACTAGAGCTGTAACAAAGAAATCTAGCCTTTTTGATGTCATTCCCCTTATTGCATAATATAAAATGGTTTTCTTTCTAAAATGGACCCTCAATTCACCTCTGCCCTTACTAGTAGCTTTTCATCTCTCATGTCCTTTATTCTATCAACAATAAACTTATTTTTCTTGCATCTTCAATCTTTCCCTTTCTCTTGCCTTTTTCTCTACAATACATCAAATTTCCTCCATTCCTTTAATTTTGTTTTAACTCTATCGCCCAGTTTCTTTCCTGTCAAGAGAAGTACATAGTCACTGCCTTCTATTTCTTAAACTTTCCCCCAACCCCGGCCTTGGAATCCTTTGTGATTTGGAACTATAGATAGATAGATTAGAATGATAGATAGCTATCTATCTGTGTGTGTGTGTGTACCTCAGAGATTGTCTAGCTCAAACATATTGGTATTTTAGTTCCACCCATTGTTAATAGAATCTCTTTTTTTGTAGCAGATATCAGTCAACATATGTAACCACCTACCTATTATCATCATCATCTATTTAAGAACAGCCAGAGATGTAGAAAAATATGATGTAATGATAGTTAGGAGATAATGTGTTGACTCTCTGACTAAACGAGTTCTAGTAACTTTTATAGAATTAATCTTAGTTGAAATTTTACATTTATTTGTATGATTCTTTGATGACTGTATCATCTGCTATACTCATGCCTTTCTTGTATACCTAGTAAAACATGCAGTGAATGCCAAACAGTAGAAATTCTTTGACCAAAATTGAAACAATATATTTTGGGAGATGATAGATTGATAAACAGATAGCTACAGATACATAGATAGACTCAATACATAAGCATATTTAGTCTCACATTTTGAAACCATCTTAAAAACCTAATACCACTATTTCTTGTTCTGCTCATTCTTCCTGAACTCTATTTCCAAATACATGTTGGATATTTATTTTCTGATATCCTAAGAGATGGATCTCTTTATATTTCTTGAAAATTGTATTTTAAAGAGCATTTCTGCAGCATTATTGAACATATAAGCAAATTCTTATTTGTCAGCATTATTGTGAAACCTTGTACAATTTGAATTCCAAGTTTTTTGTTATATTACCATATCCAGAAGGTAGTTGCCATTTTTGTCCTGGTCTGGTCTGTTAGTCTACTTTTAAACATGGATTCTGAGTGATCAGACATGTGTGAATATTGTTCTTTACCAGTGGTATACATCCTCATCTTTTGCTGACTTAGATAAAATTCAGAGCCACATTGATTTACGTTACTAGAATCATTGCCCTAATAGCTACAATATACTTAATGTAATTAAGTCTAGAAAAATAAGTATATTCTTAGTGATTTGTTCTAATACATAAGGCACATCTTTTTTTCTACCTTTTCTGTTGGCAGAAAAGAAAGATATAGACATGGAAACAGAAGGCAGAAGGAGAGTCAGGCCACAGGATTTCAGTAAAATTTATCATTAACTTACGATCAAATCTGTTACACAAATCTCTATTTTTGGCAATCCATTTGGTGAAGTACCTCCTAGGGTGCAGCAGGAATGTCCCCAGAATTAGTCCCACTGGGGTTGTGAATCGCTAAAAATAAGAGTCTCAACATAAAATTTTATACTTTATTGTAAAAAAGCTCAAAGGATACAGGTTTTAGCAAAGGACACAGGAACGTATCTGGCTAGGGTTGTTCAGTTAGTGTTGCTTCTGGGATTTTCTCCAGCTTGCTTATGGAAAAGACACTCGAGTTGTGGCAATCGTTTCCAGCCACTTCAAGGAATGATCTACCTGGGTAGGAAGTCCTGAGTGAGGGCTTTCCGATCCTATGGGACCCACAGCCATATACCCGAAGCTCCAGCATAATCCCCCTGATAGTTGCAAAAGCAGCTACGGTAAACATGCTGCCCAGGTCAGACGTTCAGGCTCCAGGTTGAATCTCTCACTTTGTCCCCAGCACCATGTTGCTACGTTTTGCCTGGATTATATTAATATAAGAAGACTGGGCCCCATTCTACACACTGCTGCAACATGAAATGACCAGTTATGGAAACAACTATTTTTCCTCTTTCCTGTACCAAAAAGCCAATAAAGAGGGTTCCAGGGAGACCAAGCACAAAAAAGTGACATTTTATCTAATATTACCTTTTCTATTCTTAAGCACTTAAGTGATTCACCATTTCCAGAGCCAGAAAGAATCTGAGAGATGGGAATCAACACATAGAACATTAAAAGGAACTGAAAAATCAGACAAATGTGATGAAAACAATGCTTTAAACCTTAACAGTTTTCAGTTATCTTAAAAGAAGTCAGCGTTAGGAAACACATTAAGAATCAGAAAACCAGACAGACTTGATGCTGTAGCTCTGTTTTCCCAAGTTGGTTGCAGTACGTGTGTTGAAATTATTAGCTTCCCTTTGGGTTTTTCTTTTCCATGCTTTGACTTAATGATCCAGATTATTTTTCTACCTAAATATAAATAAGGCAAGAGTGCAGTTTCTATTATTTTATTAATACATTAAATTCCCTATTACTATATTCATATAATAATCAGATATAAAGGATGACCTGAAGGAAAACAGAGCTATTTATTGATTTCTTCTCAGATTATTTTATTTTGGGCAATTCTTCCACTCCGTGTGGCTAGTTTGAGTACGATTTTCAGTTTAAGATAAGAATACAGAGGTTCCAAGAGCATGTTATTACATAGGTCTCTACTTCCTAAGTAACCTGGATGTCACTAGAATCAGGCACTCTCACTTTAAACTCTGCTTTTTTTCTACATTACTACCACACATTTCATCCACTTTAGTAATTTGGGCAACTGGATCTAATATATTAATTCATTGACTGCAGAAATTCTTTATAAGGAAGTTACAGAAATGCCAGGGGAAGTTGATTATAACAAGTTTCTGTGTTTATAGGTTTCTCAGGACATATGGATTCTCTTCTTTTGCTACCGGGACAGAGCCAGATATGCTATGTGTGCACTCAGTGGTGCTGTCACTCATGAAGAGGCCTGTTGGTAATAGGCCAATTATGTGTCAGTGTGACTCTCCTTTCAAATCCTGAAAATTATTATTTTTTTTATTTCAGCATATTACGGGGGTACACATGTTCCATTCTGAGAACAAGTGTATGTTCTATTTAAGAAAAATAGAGAGGCATCTTGCCCAGAAAACAGATCTGTGAAAAAAAAAAGCAAACATTACCAGAGGAGGCTCATGAATTAGTTTTCCACAAAGAGAAATGTCTTAATATTACACATAATAAAAAAAATAGAGGAAAAAGCAATATACACTTAACAAGGAGAGTGAGGAAACATGAGGCATAAAACATCTGTTAGTCTATCAAATTGAGTGAAGGATACAACATCTAAAAAGAAAATGTTTTGTGAGATGAGTGTGAAAACCTTGAAAATATAGAGCCTAGACATTGAAGCAAGTTCTGTGTCTGCAGGTAATAGCATGCAGAACTCTTGAGATCTCTGACCATTTCATTGCGGATTTTCGCCATACCGTTATGAAGCATGCATCATAAGTTGTGTGCAAGTAACTGATATTTACTCTTACTGGTTTTAAAATAACTATCCTAAAAACCTTACCTAACTCTTATGCCATCATTAATTCTCAGGGTAAAGCTAAGTAAAAATTTATTGAGCAGAATTCATAGGCATCGTCGACATGATTTGGGTTTGCTTCTTATGTAATACATATGTTGGGTGCTACTGTTTCAGACTGAGCAAAGGAAGAGTCTGGACAGAAATTGAGTTAGAATAAATGAGGCAGTTTGATTATTGTATTGGTGTTGAGCTCTTAATATATCTAAATCATGAAAATGTAAAATTATTGATTTGTGTTTGCTCTCAGACCAGTAAAGATAATATTTTTCAAATTACTTTCTTTAGAAAAATAACCATAGTTAAGTCTCCATTTTAAGAAGTTTGTGTATCTAGAAATTTGGGCCTTCATAAAAGATAAACTAAGAAATCATTTACTTTGCCAAAAGAATCTGCATGTCATTCCTCTAATGACAGCATTTTTCTCATTCACTTATAATGCCTTAATTCAGAAAATTTAAAAAATAAATCCCCTCATGAAATATAATTAGTATTCTTTTATTAATAATATTAAAATTAATTTTAAAGATCTGTATGAGAGATTTTATTGGCATCTTCAGTGTATTTTCTTCTCATCTATGTTTCATCAGTCCTGACTAGCCTAGGGAGAAAATTATGGTTCCACAAACACAGTAATAAATATTTTTCTAATGATTCTCTCTGCCCACTGATGCAAATCCTTGGAAGCCTCTTCCATTGTTTTAGGCATCTACATCTACAAGAGAGAGCTCAAAAGTGTGTATCAAGCACTATTCTCAACCTTGGCACAATCCTCAGGCACCCACCATCAGGAAGCTAACCTAACGATGACTCGTCACCAGTACCGACTTCAGTGATAGCTGAAGACTATTGCCTAGTCCTGGAAGACTATGTTATTCAATGGAGAAAGAAAAGAATCCAAAAACATTCCAGACAACATAATTAATTAATGTCCTGTGGCTTGTATTTCACATCCTGTGCCTCCTTGTATTTTCAAATATAATCATTTCTCTTAAAGCCCAAGGGGTTTGTAAGGCAAATCAGATATGACACAATGAGGGATATAGATTACTTAGGGAGCATGATTTATGCTTTCTGAGTCTCAAGGTGTTTTCTGTAGACCTCTTACATCAGAGAAACCATGGGTGGTACTTATTAAAATGCAGATTCTGTGGCCCCATCCCAGACTACTGTATCTACAAGTCTGGGGTGGAGTCTGAAATCTGAGTTTTCAAGAATCTTACCAAGCAATTCTTCTAAGTGTGTAGGTGTAGGAACATCTGCACCATGCCACACAGGCCACTTTGACAATAACTGGGTAGTGACAAAGAACATGGTCATGTTTAGCAGCAGGGTTACTTTATTTTAATAGGTTTATGTTTTGTTGGAAATACAGCTGAGTGATAGGAATGTGTAAGAAATACACGGTGGTGGTGAAAAAAGATGAGCCATTGCTCTTGAGCAATTGAAAGAAACTCTTAAATACTTGTATCTTAGGGATCTTTAGCTTCTGGATTTGATGTTGAGCTTTACAGCTATGCACTTATAGTTATAAAACATTTTATTGCTTAAATTCTCACAAGAAAAATAACTTTTTCCCCTAGTCTGAAGGTCCCTTGGCCTTAAAATCACTAGTTTTATTACCAAAAAATATAAAACTATTATATTAATATTTTGATTTTTTGTTTTGAGTTCTCTTAGGAACTTTCATATTAGAGCAGAGCAGGCTGCATGCCACTTTATTTAATATTCGCACACCTGTGAGATGCCTATTATTCTCATTTCATAGATAAATGAACAGAGCCACAAAGAGGTTAATTAATTTGACCAAAATCACACGACCAATTCCAGGCTGCTTGGCTCCAAGTCTAAGAGACTTCCTATAACATCATGCTACTCACTGGAAATAGTATATTTTGTTTATTCTCTTTAAACAGTTTTGTCTTCTGTGTCTCTTAGGCATCATGATAATCTGCAAATGGTATTCTTTAAAACCAGGTTGGCCAAATGGTTTTAAAGGCAATATTCTTTTCAAAAGTTCTAAGAACAAATTTATTAAAGTATCATTATAGTGTGTGTGCATGTGTGTGTATGTGTGTGTGTGTGTGTGTGAGAGAGACGTTGTAAAGTGCATGAGGAATGGTTATGATATGAGCAATATTTGTCTAAACAGAGAAACAATTTTCCATAATGTTACCCATTGCACTCTTTTCCTTGTAATGTTTTTATCTGGTACTGCAACTTTCCCAATGGAAAGTGTGTGATGTCAGGCTAGTTGTACAAACATGCCTTTTCCATTTTAAAAGCATATGTGGAATTCTGCAAGTAATCAACTACAGACTACTAAAATGTTCTTAGATTTGAGTCTTCTGCACTATTACAATTAAGGCGGATCTTTCTCTCTACCATGGGAATTGCACTGTATAACTGATTACCAAGCACATCATGTAAACGGCTCTTAGAAACTGTAAACAGCCCATTATGGAGAGTGCACCTTATTAACAAAGGGCATATTAGAATCTTACCGTGGTAACTAATTGCGTCAAATGTACAGTACATCAATAGGTACATAGACTAGGAAGCAGCGTTTTCCAATTAAGTGAATCAGTTTGACCTTCTGAACTATAAATAAACTGCAGCAACAGCTACTGATTAGGCTTAAGGAGTCTGAATTCCATTGCAAACAAATGCCTCAGAACTTAAGCATACTTAGAAAGTTAATCCTGTAAAGAGTCAATGAACAGATTTAAAGTTTCAGCATTAATGCCTCAGACCTGAGTTTCCTGAAATTTCTGCAGTGCAGGCAGAATGGGAATGCATCCCTCTAAATAGATAAACAAACCCTGAATTAGTGTTCACTCTCCCTCGGGATAACCAATTTAACAGGAACAAACCCATTTTCAAAATAGAATAAAATATTTGCTTCTCTAGGTAATTACAAGGATCAGTTGGACTATTACCCCTACACGAACATACCCAATTAACTATCCTCAGTGGAAACTTAAAATACTTGTTAAAAAACAGAATTTGACCCTTCTTTATTTTTATTTGATGTCTATCCGAGAACTAATTCAAAACCTATTCACCCGATTTAGATCTGAAGTTAAAGTCCAATCTAGTTCTTTAACAACTTTATACTTGGTATACAAGGCTGACGCTGCTAACCCACCTTCAGGAGAGTACACTTGAGTTGTCCTTGCGGTGCTGATAATGGATTTCCATAACCTTTTTAGACATCAGTTTTCTCATCTGTAAAATGAAGGACTTGGAGCAAATAAATTTCAAATGCCTTATAGCTCTAAACTTTCTATGTATTTATGTATGTACATAGCTAACCAAAGTTCAGACATTGCTTAACCAACCCAGATAGAAATGATTAATTTTCAGCATCAGTCACTGCAATTTTTGTAAGAATTTATGGGAGATAAATGATAAATATGAATGTAAATTCTCACAAATCCAAAGAAACAATGCCTACTATATTTTCCTATTGGTGAGGCAAGAGATTTAGTAGTTAGGGAAACAATCTCATTTTATATACAGATCATTTTAGGATTTTGTGTACGAAACATTCAATTTCTGTAAACATCTTTAAATAGCTATGTAGGCCTTTTCAATTTATGTAAAAGTCCTAGCTTAGAGAGGCTAGCCTCTGATAGGAGTTGACAGGGACTCATACCATTTTCTCTTTTAGTTACAGAGGAACACTAGAAACAACAAACAGGACCTAGAAATTTCTCACATCAAATCCTATCATTTAAATTGATGAGCTCTTCACTTACTAGATTTAACAACTCTAACTATTCCAAGGCCGGGGGTGGGGATGGAGAAATATCTCCTTGAACCACAGTGGCACAGAGTATTTATTTCAAGTTTTGAGAAAAGATACTGTGAGTTTGATAAGCCATAGAGTAGTTGGGTTTTCAGGGCATTTAAAACTGGTCTTCATCACATGAAATGAGAGAGTCAATATTTTATTTGACTAGTGTAATGGTTGGAAAATGAGCTCATCATCTCATATTCTCAGGTGAAATCTTAGCTCTTGATAATGTATTTCCTACAAGTTTTGTACATATGAATGCAAAAGTTCTAAACATGATATGCCTGTGTCTGAAGTGAAACTATAAAGCGGGAACTCTTTCTTTACTTTGGTTTGTCCTCCATTTATGTATTTGTTCTTGTTTCTCAGAGGCTCTTTCATCCTCCAGATAACACTATTTTCCTTTTATGAACACTATTTCTATTTTTTTTTTTTTTTCTGAGACAGAGTCTTGCTCTGTTGCCCAGGCTAGAGTGCCATGGCGTCAGCCTAGCTCACAGCAACCTCAAACTCCTGGGCTTAAACAATCCTCCTGCCTCAGCCTCCTGAGTAGCTGGGACTACAGGCATGTGCCACCATGCACGGCTAATTTTTTCTATATATTTTTAGTTGTCTGGCTAATTTCTTTCTATTTTTAGTAGAGATGGGATCTTGCTCTTGTTCAGGCTGGTCTTGAACTCCTGAGCTCAAACGATCCTCCCACCTCAGCCTCCCAGAGTGCTAGGATTACAGAGGTTGCCCAGTTTAACACTATTTTTATGCCTCAATGAATAGAAGCTCTTGTTACTCAATATATTATTCTTCCAAAAGAATTAATATATTTAAAAGAGGGTTGGAGGGTTAACTGAAGTGACTGAATCTCAATTAATGATATGCTACCTAAATCAAGGAGATATTTTTAATCGAAAAGATCTTCTGGATGCCTTTTTTATTCTATAACACAGGCAGAAGGCTATTATTCTGTCTTGTCACAAGGCTCTGAGAAGGTGCTGGGATGTCAGGTCATGAGGTGTGGCATTTTTGTTCACTCTATTCACTACTTTTACCCGGTACCTAGAATAGTGCCTGCCACAGAGCAGGTAATAAATATATACTCAATAAATGTATACTAAATGTGTGAACACTTATTATCTATTATGCCAAAATTTATGCATGTCAACCCAGGGCTGGTAGGAACTGCAGAGATTTGGCTGTGAAACATATCATATGGGGAAGCCCAAATATGAGTGGAAACTGGCTACAGATGAATATGAGAAAATATAGAAGAGACTGCCATGAACTTATCAAAATCATTTTCTCTTCCTTCTGAGCAGACAGACTACATTTCCAACCTCTCCCCCTCCTTTGCATTAAGGGTGGCCATGTGACTAGGTTTTAGCCTCTTGAATGTGAGGTTCAGTGATTTGAGCTACTGGCAGTCCCAGCTCTTTAAAACTCTGTTTGATCCCTTACGCTTTCTCTGTCTCGATCTGCCAGCTAGAAGACCCCACAGAACCCTCTAAGCCCTTGGAGAAGATGGAAGAAGGTGGATGCTGAATGATAATGTGAAAAGCCTCCTGCTGAACAGGAACATCTGTGTTGGATTTTGTGTGACTGAGGGACAATCTTTTATTTTACTTAGACGTTATCACCTTTGATTGCAGAAGGAAGAAGGGAGGACCAGTCAGAGAATGCGTGGTGAAGCAAGATAGGACAACAGGAGCTAGGGCAGAGGGACAAAAAATGTGGCTGGGAACACTGGTAGGCTGGGGAATATGAAAAGTAGACAAATTTCTCCAAATTATTTGGAGTCAGAATTTGATGTAGTAGACGAGAGGAATTGAATGGGCCAGGTCGGCCAAATGAATGACAAATGTCAGGTTATTGTAATCACAAAAGATTGTCATTGACTGAAAGCCAAAGATACATCCCAGTGTGCTTGCAGGAAAATATAAAGTATTAATAAGACAGATCCTAAATGAGAATGAGGCAGAAGTGACCTGACATATGTCTTTGAAAAACAAAATTTGATCCTTATACCCTACCTAAGCTCTCTGTTTCTCAACAAAAAGATGAAGGAAAGAAAAAAAAAAAAAGAATGTGACAAAATGCATAGTCCACTTTTAAATCAGCCATTTGAAGCGTTATTATTGTTTTTAATGCTGGAACCTTCAGCAATATTAGGTTAAAAGGTTTACTGCTGCTGCTGCTATGGAAGGGACGCCAGTTTCTAGGGGTACCAGGTAAATGCTTTTGAAGAAGAAGAAATCATAGGCAAGATTGTCTGTGTGACTAGTTATTTGGGAATATAATCAGGAAGCATTTGTCTGTACTTTAAAATGCAAGAAGAACGTGAAAAGTGAGAGGCTTTCTCATCAGGGCAAAGACAGGGATGCAGATTACTGCTTTTAGTTAAATGCTTGTCTTCATTATAGTTGAGTATCTTCAGCTTTGTCATAGGCATTTTTTCCTTCAAGGTTTTAGGCTTTTAAAAAAATTGAGTTTTCAGGTACAGAGTGGCTAGTTCCCCGGGATAGAAGAGGAAATTTTTCCAGCTAACTCTGACTCTGAGGCAAATGTTTACTGAAGAACAGCCATTAATTAATCTGGGGACAATAAAACCCTTTTCCTGTCCTATCTCCAGTTAATAATGCATGACTAAAAGTTATGTTCTAACTGTAAATCAGGGCAAACAAAACATTGCACAGAATTATTTCCACTCAAGTCCAACAGTTTGATATGTGTGTTGTTTTAAAATTCCCACTGGGGCTGCACATCTAATGTTATCTTTGAAAATGTGCTAACAAGCTTGAAAGTATTGGGGCTTTTTCATACATTTTTATTACAACTGAGGATTTTGAAAAATGAAATCTGATGCCTCTTACTCAGAACATAATGTGAAAGCAGAATAGGAAATAAGAATATGGCAATAGAATTTATGCTACATGGTAGGATTGTCTTAATTCATTATCTAGCGTAGAATACTTTTTTCTTTCACTTATGACATAATTTTTTTATGTTGCTAGCACATTTTTGTATAAGAATGATTTTTTTTCTTCCAGAAGATTTTTATATAGGCAATCTGATCTCTGGGGAGGAGGGCTTAGACATCCCATTAATAATGTGTGAGGATTTTGTTCTGACGTTGCCTTGCAAAATGTAACAGACCATTAGGAATAATACTGATGTGAAGCTCTAAAATTCTAAAGAATATATTTTGAAACTCTGGAGAGAATTGGTAAGTCATAAATTAACTCAGCATCAGATGTATATTAATCTGGTTTCAAACAAAGTGGCCTCCTTTAAAAATATCAGTAATCCTAGTTAATATGAGTTATAAATTCATAAAATTACCATAACAAGACACCTGAGGCCACATTGCACACTCTACCTTAGGACAGTCCAGCTAAGCTATTAAATTCCCTTGTAAATTGGGTAGGTTACTGAATTCCATTGTGATCTGTTTCTACACAGTAAGATGGACAAATTGAATTAGGTTTGTGTTTTTTAAAATCTAACCCATGGACCCATTAGGGTTTCATAAACACGGGACTTTGTGGGGAAAATGCTGGTGTCATAGTAGGATCTAAAATGAATGGGCAACTGGGAATTAATATAACTTCTGGGAATCTCATGCCTCCAATGATTCTAATAATGAAAAACTAAAGCTCTTATAATGAATCTAATAGTCTTTTCCTTACCTTAGAAAATAGACACTCATCATAAAGATATAGAAAGTGCACCTTCTTTAAAGGGAAGATAAAGTGTAAGTAAGATTTTTTTTGGGGGGGTGGTTAAACTCAGTGGGAGGAAGAGATTGTTTATCCTAAACCTAGTGGTCATCAGAGATGACCAGGAAGGAAAGCACTATGAGCAACACTTTTAATAATGTCCTTTGGTGAGGGTATCTTCTGTATATCCCTAATAGGGGAAAGCTTCAGCAGTAAGAGAAGCCCACCCTGTGGTACCCATGGTGTGTAAAGGGTTGAGAATGTCTGGGTAGCATCCAGGACAGGATTGGGTGGAGGGAGGTGGCAACGGAACCAGGGACTCAATCAGCCAGAGGTAAACAGAGATGCAAATTCCAGTTGTGCTGGTTTAAACAGGCACTTCTAGTAACAATGGTGTTGGTAGCAACTATGGCAGTCAGTTGGGACTAAGAAAGGACAGGAAGCAACTTTGGGCCTGCAGTGGGACGGAGTGGCACCTTTCAGACGGCATTAGTGGCAACAGGAGAAAGAGTGGTGGTTACACTGGTGCTTTGGGAAGCAGTGCCAGCTAAGTGACAATGGCAGATTCAGCAGAAGTTGTGAGTTGCATGGTGCATGGTCTGCTCCAATTATGGTTGATGCCAGTCTTATTAAAGGCTTCAAGAATGGAGATGATGGGACTAGTGTGGATCATGCCGGGACCCCGGAACGTTGGTGAGGAGGGTTCTGGTGACATCATGGAGACAGGCTATTAGGAGAAGGAAGCAGAAATTGTTTCTATGAAAATGATAAAGCTAAATTGAAATTTACATTGGTGGAAACATGATTTTTCTGATAGTTAATGGTAATCAAGACTTATAGGACAGTGCCCTTTGGTCTTAGTGCATACGGTAGAACCTGAAATTGAGTTTCACATTTAAAATGCAACATTATTTGTAATTTGTAATATAATTTGTGGTTTCATTTTTCCAACTCCTAAAATATGATCAATGTAGAAACACAAAAAAGTCCATAAATCAAACATAGATTCCTAGCCTTAATTTTACTATATAAAATATTAATCAAAACAGTGATGGCTTTTGAATTAAAAAACTAAAATCAAACAGGCTAGAATTCTGCTTCTGGCTATGATGAAGTAATTAATATTAGACCATTCATGCCATAAACAACCAAAAACCTGGACACATTAAATGGATCAATCATTTTCGGGCATTGTATAGGAGGCCACATGATCTCTGAAATAGGAGAAACTTGTGGGGCAAACCCCATGATGCCTTACTCTACCTAGGGACAATCTCCCAAGTATGGCCCAATGAGCATCACAAACCAGCCAGAATTTAGGGAGTTTGAAGTGACTAGAATTTGCAAGGAAGGAAGCACACAGGGAAGAGGGAATTCAATGAGGCAGAAGCAGGTGGAAAAATTTGTATGAGGTTATTTGCAACTTCTTTGGTGATTATTGAGCTATGAATGCAAAGGGAAAAACTATGCAAAGTTTAGCAGAGTGTCTGCTATTAGTTTGGGAATGAAAAAATGACGAAGTCAAACAGGGCTAGGAGACTTTTGGGGACTGACCCTATCCCAGTGGTGAGATCTTCCATAACCCACAGGCAGCCAACTGAGATGGCAGAGAGGCTGCCCATTAGGAGTATAATAGAAAAACCATATAAGCTTTTAACTTTATTTCTAAGTTAGTAGAGAAAATAACAAGAGTAACAATTAATGTGGATTTATTATCACCAGCACAGAGGTCTAGTAGTTAAAATAAATTCAACAAATAACTTGGAATAAAGTTACCACATCAAGAAAGAGGGAAAAAATAAGGCTACCTTCAAGATTTCAAGAATACAAATTTCAGATCTATGCAAAGACATGAGCTAAAATTTGAAAAAAATAAACGTAAATATAAGAGTGGCGTAGAACTGTAAGCATTAAGCCAGGGAGGCAAAACTCTGAAACAAAATCTAAAGAAGGAGAAGAAAAATAACAAAGAATATTTTGAAATATATAAATGTGTTTTGTACTTGCTTATGTTCAGCCTTTCTTTTATTCAGACAGAGGCACCCATTGCCTCAGGGAGTGCACGATTTTTAGGGAAGGAATTAAAAGAGCAGGGAAAAGACATTATCTCGATTTTGATTTCTAAATTAAGAATCTGAAGTCCACGATCTGTCACAGTGTGGACATTCAGGGACTGTTAAAATTGATATAGGTTTTCTTCTCTCCAGACCAAACCTGTCCTATGTATCCATTCAAGTTGAGGCTGGCACACAGGTGTCAAGGGACACCATTCAGGTCATTGATACTTTTATGTCTTGGAATATATTGTATATTAAACTAATGAAATTGTCAATATTTAACTGTTTTAAGATGCAAAAGTGGAAAGTTTATATAATTGAAACTAATGTTATATTATTACCTTACTGATTCCATGTTTGAGAAATTTATAGGTTTACTATTAAAATTTCCCACACATGACATTAAAAGGTATTAAAAATTATTATATGATGAGAATTTTCTCAAAGATGAAAGTAAAATAGCTTATTCTTACAGAATTCATATACTAATATACCATTCTGTTTTGATTTAGGGAGGAAGAATGACTTTGATAATTGATCTAACAAAATTTATTAATAAAATAGGCTGTATTTGTACATAAGAATCTCATTTTTTTATTTTCTTAAAAGAAAAAAACATTTTCTATTGTAAATGGGCTAGGTAAGTTGATATGTAATATTGTCCTTTACATCATCTGTCATTTATTTATAGAACAAAAATGGTATTGCAGAGTTCACAATAAAAATGGACAAGTAACTTATTGTTCACTTGTAATGTAATGACTAATAATCACTTATCACCAATAATCACAAATCAACATTTGCATAGATATAAGTTATCATAATCATAGTTATAAATTATCAGCTAATTGTTTTGGCCAATTATTTTTGAGAAATTTTTCATTTGTTGTTGTGGAAATTTTTTCAGTATAAAAATTGCCTGGTAAATTTTTGAGTTTACCATGGCCTATTCTTTTACATTCTTACATTCTTACACATTGTAAAATGGTTCATAAGCTATTATATATTATTTTTCCCTCATGTCAGGGTAAAAAGATAAGTTTTAGAGAACAAAATGGAAAGCCATCAGAGAAGTAAATGAAAAGAAAATCTTTTGCATCATTTGAATACATTTTTGGATAAAATAGATGGAGTGCTTAAAAAGGAGAAGATTTCAGAGCTATTATCTTCAGTATAATGTAGCACAATATGTCATTAATGGAGAAGGATGTGCATTTAGCTTCTACCCCCATGTCAACCACAAATGATAAATTTCAAGAAAAAATGAGGGGAAATATACATGAAGAACCCATTAACCAAATATATTTTCTGAAGTTCTGGATGCCTGGCAATGTAATTTGAATACTAACCAATGGAAAAATTTTAAATTATCAAATGATAGATTTTAGAAGCATTGATCAGTTCTTTCAAATTGTTAAAAATATAATAAATCCTGGTTATCTTATTACAAACCAAACTAACACAGTAACATTGCTAATATATGATTTACATTATAAATTAGATGAGTATGAAAAATATTCACCTGAAGTATGAGAAGGTGAATATTGTATCAAAAATGTAGGTAGCATTTATCAAATATTCTCAGCAAACATCGAGAGAGTGAAGATAATGCTAAGTGCTCAAAACTGAAATCTGATAAACTAATGAAGCTTTCTAAACAGAGAATAAGTAAGAATAAGAATAATATTGGCAAGGTCTTATTGAAAAAGTTATGTACACAATTTAGTATTTGCTAAGGCAATGCCTAGTGTTCAGAGAGTAATCCAAGAAATTCTATGATATATTATGGGATTTCCTTCTATTGCAGAAAGTGTATAAAAAGGATCATTTTGGCATACTTTACCAAGTAAAGGACATAATCTTAGAAGGATCATACACTTTTTTAGTAGCATACTTAAAGAAAAATAAAATGAACCTAAATCTAGGCATAAAAGAATAATGTGAGATGTCCAGGATACAATAATGCTGCCGTATAATTGGGAAAGAGAATAAATAGAAGATCTTGAAAATAGTTTAAAGGATTTTGCAGTTTTTGTTTTGTGCATTCTCTGAATTGGGTAGTAAACACGGAAGTAAAAAACTTTATTGATTCTGATACATTTAAAAAACTTTTCAGCTTGAACAAATGTTGGCTTATCCTAAAAACACATTTGCTAGCATAAATTTGAAGCCATTGTCCAAATAGCAATGGGAAAGTCAAATTGATGCTTTCATGCCACAGAACACTCATTAAAGGATATTATTCTAATAATCTTTCAGAAATTGTTGATACATTAATAAAGATCTAGACTCTGTACTGAAAAACAAAGATCCACTTTAAAAATACATACTTTTTACATGTGCTTGATCTGTGTTAATAATTTAACAAAAATTCATGCATGAACAAAAGTCAATGTCTAAGAGCCCCTGAAATCATTGAAGAGATAAGAAAAACATTTTTTGATGTTTATAAAAATATTACTGATGGTAAGTAAATTATAGATTATTATTGACACCTAATTTTCCAATTCAAAAAACATGAGAAAAAGAATAAAGAATATTCATGTTGATTGTGAAGCTCCTAATCAGCATTTCTATGATTCAAACAAAGGAAATTAGAAATATTTTATCCCAAAATATGGCATTTGTATATACTGTATTGACTGAAAGGCTCAATATCTCTCTGACCTTCCCACCCCCCCACCACCATAGGCTCTCCCCAAGTCCCTGAAGTTTCTTTGTCTGCCTTAGATCCAGACCCGTTTCCCAGAAACAGTCAGAGAGCTGCTTCTACAATATAAATCAACCTCTATGTAAAGTGATAGGGAGATGCCTCTAAGAACTAAAAGTAGAACTACCATTTGATCCAGCAATCCCTGTTATATTATTTTTGAATTTCAGATTATATAACTTGTACAAAATGACTTCATGTTTCTTTTCACTGTTATTATTAGAAAATAAAATATATACTAACTTTCACTCTATTTTTTTTAACTTGAGGAAGATGAGAGATATGTTACTAATTTTCCCAAAGCCACTCTGCTCCAAATACTACCTTTCATATTTCAAAAGCCCTGTTTGGGAGACTCAAATCATAAAATTTTATCGTAAGTCATGTCAGGATAGAAGATACGATGTTAAGAAAAGTTTACACCAGAGGAAGAGATGAAGGAGAATGTGCTATGTGTTGTAAATGGGGCCAGAGGGAGGGTGACTAAGATAAGAAAGTTACCTGAGACCATCATGCAAATAAGAAAAGAGGTGAAGAAGCAGGGAAAGAACATGGTAGGACATTTGATTTTTATTTTTTAATTTATTTTGTAATTTTTTATTTTTTACTTATTTATTTTTGAAATTCAGGATATTATGGGGGTACAAACATTTTGGTTACACATAATGCGTTTGCCTCACCCAAGCCAGGGCTACAAGCGTGTCCTTCCTCCATACAGTGCGCTCTGCTTCCATTAGTTGTGTGTTTACTCCCTCCCCCTAAAAAAATTAGTACAACCCCTGTGGACATTTGATTTTTAATATGTAATATGTATTTCCCAAACAACAATAGAATAACAAGAAAACTCAAAGCTTTGTTATCCTAAAGAACTGTTTTTTTAAATTGGCATAGAGAAAGATACCTTTAATGCCACGTTGAAGGTCTGGTAACACTGCTTCCCATCTTCCTAGTATTGAATGAGAATGGGCAGTCTAGATTAGAGATTAGATCAATTTCTGGTAAAAAAAAAAAACAAAACAAAAAACAAATTGCCCATTTACCCATCTGAATTGTAGCGTGTAAATTTAAACTCATGATACACTTACATTTACTTAACAAGTATTAAGATGTTAAGATGCTCTTAGGCTTTCATATCTATTCAATTAATGTTCAAAAAAAATTCATGAGATGGGTTTAGAGAGATTAAGCAAATGCTCAAATAATAGAAAATTATTTGCCTAACCAAATACATGTGCTCTTTGCACTTTATACTACCCTTAATAACAAAAATTTATTTAACATTTGTTCCTGGAGGAAGAAAAAAATAGATGGAAGGGAGAGAGAAGAGAGGGAAGCCCTGTCAGAGATAGGGAGGGAGGGAAAGAAGGAAGGAAGGAAGGAAGGAGGCTCACTACTTGCAATTGGAGGTATAAATATTAATGGAAAAGACCTGACAGAATCAGAATGACCCAATTTTTTTTTTTTTTTTTTTTTTTTTTTTGTCACTGACCACTCAGTCAAAGCAAATAATGTTTGGAAAGGAGGAGGAAGGAGAAAACAGCCCCAAAGGATGAATGATTGGATGCTAAAAGTGAGGGTTTTTTTCCCCTCTATAATTAGATTCTATTCTATGAGACAACCTGTAGAAGGAATATTAGAGTAGCATTTAAGAATTATAAAGACTAAGATAAATGCCAGAAAAGAAGATAGGAAATTGTAATTCCAATTTTCACCATGGTAATATGGGTCTAGAGAAAATAGCATTATCAGATGGATTTATAACTGGATGATAGTGTCCAAACAGTGATGATGGATGGCTTGCTTTCAAACTTGACGGAGGATTTTAGCACAGAAACAATGAGTTTGCCTGTGAACATTTTATAGCAAATGGTCTACATTTTATATATCAGTGACTTATGTGGAGAGATAGGGGACATGTCTGAATTTGCAAATTACACGAAACTGAAAGAGATAGTAAAATGTTGCATGGCAAAAACTAAATGCAAATTGATGTCAATATTTGCTGTGATAAATGTAAAATAAAATATAAACCATCCTGCACTTTATTTAAAAACCTTCACAAATATAAAATAAGAAATAATGAGGCTTATCCCACTGGACTTTCAGATGACCTGAAGCTCAGTATGCATTGTTATTGTCATGTGGCTGTTGTAAATCTACTTTGAGGCTAGACTTATTTTAAAAAGGCATATTATCTCAAAAGAGAAATTATGACTAGTTCTGTACACTATTCCTTCAAGAAGAGAGAGGAAAAGAAACAAATAGGGTAGATTTGGAGAAAGTGACCAATCCAGCATCAGAGAGAATTGCACACCTTTCAAGAAGCCAAATCTCATTCCGACTGAATTCTTATATTTAAAAGCCTGTGGGATGAAAAGCCAATACGTTTATTCAGTAGAAGTTCCAGTTCTGTGGAAATAGTGTTAACAGATAGAAATTGGGGAGAAACTGATTTTTTACTTGATTAAAAGCAATATTACTCACAATCACAACTACCTGAATAGTAGATTTTCTATCACTGAAGGTCTTCAAATAGATGTTTGATGACCAATTTGGGGAACATGTATTTTGTACTGTTCCTTGCTCGTTGACTCTTCCCAGAACAATACATGGCACACATTAGCCATCAGCAAATATTTAAGGCATAAATGATTATATATAAAGGAGTTACTTATAACAAATATTTATGGAACATTCATCATTGGTCAGGCATAGCTAATTTTCCAAAACTGTATAAAAGGAACCGATATTTTCATTTTGTAGCTCAGAGAAATGAAGCTAGCAATGGGAAAGCCACTTCCCCAAGTCACCCAGGAAGTGAGTGGCTACAGGCAGGATTCTAACTGTGATATATCTGTCTCTCGTATATGTTTCAAATTTCACAAGGTGGTTAACCCGGATCATTTGTAAGGTTCCTTCCACCAAACGTTCCATTATATATGCCAATAGGATGATCTTTAGTAACTTTTACTACATTTTAACCAAGTTGCTTACTGTATTTGTTGACATTAAAATGGAGGGGTAGAGATTTGTTCTTTGAGGCAATTACCTACACTGTGGACATTTTAATTAATTAGGAGGAAAAGATGCAAAAAGGAAGCCAGGCAGACTAGCAGAGTCTGAGTCTGAGTAGCTAAAGACCAGGGTGAGGCTGTGGCTTTACTCTGCATTGGGTGGCTAGAAGAAGTGTAGCAGAAAGTGCAGCCAAAGACAGGTCGTGCTATTTTACAATCTTGCCTGGTTTAAACTGCTCATTACATTTTGATTAGCAATGCAGAGTGTGAGCTCTTTGAGGCCAGGTTTCATACCTTAGTGATACTTGCATCCTTCTGGGCCTTGCACAGTGACATTCAGCCATGTACAAAGGATGTGGCCAGGGCGTGTAAAGGTGTGGTGAATGCCATTCTCTTTGGGGCAGCTGGGACAGTGCTGATTTGAATGTGCAGCTTGTACAAGCCCTTGCTTATTATAGTAACCCTGAAAGTTACTAGTAGCTTGTCTTTAAGTTTTACGCCAATTTTTATTCTAGGAAGTATTCCATGACTTACTTGCATAACTACCTTTGATTGTTTGCTGTTGTTTTTAAAATTATTTGTCACCCTGTGTTTCCATTATGACACCTCTGTGACACACCTTGTAATGATCTGTTTAATTATCTGCAAGCTCCCCTCTACCTCCCCCCACACTAGACTCTGAACTCCTTGAAGGTGTGGTAATCAAAGCAAAAACTGCCCCAAAGTTAAATAGGTCAGGTAAGCGTTATTCAAAGCTATCCCAAGAGAGGAGAGAGGCCGTAACTCAGTCTGAGCTCTACTTTGCTGAAAGAAAGGGCTAGAGAATTCTTAAGAGCTGGGGTGGAGTGATTATAGACCATAGGTTCTTGCTAATTGACTTTACCCAAAGGAAAAAGTAAACCTATATCTTCATAACAGTTTAACAGCTTGGAGAAAGGTGACTGCCTAAGTTAGGCTCCTACTCTTCCACAATAATTGGGAGATAGGGCACTGTCTTCCTTGATGACATTTCAAAGGGATGGCTTCCAGGTCCTGGAGAAAGATACTTCCGGGCTTTAAAAGTGTCAAGAGGCTTTTTAAAAGATTTACATCTCAGAGGGGCAGAGAAAGAATTTACAAGGACAAGTTTTCTAAAGTAAATACTCTACAGAAAAGGGAGACTTGGGGCCTAGAGTCTGGAGCAAGCCTGTCTTAAAGTTTAGTCAAGTTGAGGGGAAGGTTATAGCCTTCTCAGTTAGTGCTTTGTCAAAGTTCTTTGGTTGAATGAACACATAAAGTTTATTCTTTAGGGCTATAATTTTAAATGTGTTAGTTAATTGAAAAAGTAATTTAAATAAAGCAAATTTAAAATAATATTTAAAGTCTTCTTTTATCTCTATTTTTCATTTGATATTTCATTGTACAGAAAACGCCACCCCCCAAATATATTACATGTAGAATACACATAAACTTGGAAACATTAAAAGGACTCCCTATAACTTTTCAACTGTAAGCATAATTTATATATTATTTATTGCAGTACAGCACACAATGACATGTTAAATTCTTTTAAAAATAAAAATGATTCTTTCAGAAGCTATCGTATTAATATTTTCAACATTTTTGTTTATTCTCAAGTCAAAAACATTATACCAGACACTGAAACATTATGCATAAAGTTTCTCTGTGGTAGCTCTGGCTATAAAACAGGAATAATAATGTTTTCTCTTCCTACCTTGATGAGTTGTTTATGAATAGCAAATGAGAAAGTGAAAACACTTCAGCATTGTAAAAATAACTGTAGAAATGCAGGGACTTATTAAAATGATGAATGAACACATAAAGTCGATTATGAAGATATTTTCATTTTCTTAACAATAATATCTAAAATGTAATAAGATATGGAGATTCAAGCTATCTACTAGGACATATAAAATAATATTTGGTAATCATTACCTTAAAATAATTTGTATAAGTTGGTGAGATGTTTAAGTATTAAATTAAGAAAATTTGAATATATTGATTATTAGCATCCAAAAATATGCTATATAGAAGAATAATCATCAGGTAGATGGAATCAAATGCTTGTTAAAATTGCCAACTTTGCTTGGATTCAGGTAATCTGTTATCAAATCCCAGATCTACCACATACCGGGTCTATGACCTTGAACAAATTATATGAACTCCCAAAGCCTCTGGTTTCTCATCTGTGAAATAGGAAAAATATCTACCTCCCAGGGTTGCTGTGAGGATTAAATGAGGTGAAGTAGGTAAAACATTCAGCACAGTGACTGATCCTTAGAAAATTCTCAAAAATTGCAGAACACACACACATTATTAGATATAACATACATACATATTATATAATCCTAACTTGGGCAGATTATGTGTGTGTGGTCATATGTCATTGTAACTTGTTATGTTCTTAAAACAATTCATTGTTCTATTCAAGTTGCAGTATTTTCCTTAGAGCCTTTATTATATAATTCTTTGACCTATAAATCTTTTCTGTTTCACTGTTAGTGCAGAAATTTTAGCAAGCCCCATATAATATATCATTAATTTTAAATTGCTTAAAATAAAGACATTTTACCAAATCATATTTAGAAAATGTATCAGAGGCACTGTGGTACAGAAGCAATGACACTGGGTTGGGGTATTGGAGCTCTAGGTTTGTTACTTGTCATCTGTCTATGGAAAAGCTACTTGTCTTCCAGAATCCCAGTTTAATAACCTGAAACCATTCAGATAATCAAAACTACCTGAAAGGATTATTGTAAAGGACATAATACATTGGAAAATATTTTATATAAATTAAGTACTTATTTAAGCCATCCTGCAGAAAAAGGATGGACCCCTACCAGAAATTTGGGTTGGAAGTCAAGACTGATGATTCTGTACACACACACACACACACACACACACACACACACACCCACCCACCCAAGAAGGTACAGAAAGGTTTATGACACACATGATGAGGCTTTTGGGGGGGGAACAGGGCAGGCCTCCCATGCTGGTCAAATGCAGCCTGGTAGAGCAAGGAAAGCGTGCTGGCTTGGGGTGTTTACGATGGGTAGGGGATGGTACTAGAGTGAGTGGCCCCTGCAGGCAGAAGCTTGCATGGTTTGAACTTCTTTCTGGCACCAACAGCAGTGCCTAGGCTTTCGTAGCAGTTTGTCTTGACAGAGTATAAGGGGAATAGAAAAAGGTAGGGGCTCGAAACCTCTTAGAATCAAACATCAAAAATAGAGTCAAACTTGACTACAGGAAAAATGAAGGATTTCATTATTAAACTGTCAGTGCAAGTGTGGTGGTGTTGGTTGTTACCCAACAGCCCCTTCCTTCCTCTTCCTTGCTGAAAGAACTGACTTCTCACAATAGAGGCTGAAAATGTGACGCAGCCAATGGGACCTGAGCGGAAGTCTGCCAGAGGACTACTAGGGATGATTTTGCTGTCTAGTAAAAAGAGAGGCATGGGCACTAAATGCTCCATTTCTTTAACATCAGGATTTTTTTGTGATTCAGATTCATAGTTGAATAAACTAATAAATTTTAGGGTTCTTCGGGAGCATTTCAGTATGAATCCAAAATATCCCATTGTTCCAAAAAGTCACTGTGCATCTTTAGGTAGAGAAAAATAAATATTATGTGTCTTTGTGATAACTCATTTTAATAACACTGGCTCCCTCCTGATAATCAAAAGGTCTAATTGTTGGCAATAAAGTATCTTGGTAAATAAAAATAAAATGAATTTTTTGCCACTTAATACATTTGTGGAATAGATACAAAATTTGAAATTATGGAGTCTGTGTTGTGAAGAAATTTTGGCAGTGATCAGTTTGGACATATTAATTTAAAGTGTGACTTTTTTCTTGGAAAGTCAGTGTTTCAAAATGGGATTCTAGTAAGCCAAATAAAATGACTCCCCAAAGACGCCATGCCAAAGGCCCAGAACCTGTGATTATGTTATATCCCAACACAAAAGGGACTTTGCAGTCAGGGAGAGGAAGTTTTAGGGGGGAAGTCTTGCATTCTTCAAATGTCATCACATACTTGGCTGCCTCGTCTTCATACCCATAATCTTAACCCTGAAGCCAGGGACAAATATAATTATATATAACTGACTTAATTGTGCTTTTCCTCTACCAGTCTTATTGGGATCACAGCATAGATATATAACTTTTGAATACAGGACAGTTTTCCAACCAAATGTTGTCACCTGGAAGCTCTAGAATGTATTGTAATAGTTACAGTGTATTAATGATGGAGCATCATATTCACCCATCTTTTCCATGAGCTCTAAAATTTTCTATGTAAATTCAACAGCATGCATTCTCATGCACTTAGTTTAATGTATCAAAGAGAAATGTCATTTCCTTTTTCTATTAAAGCCCAGAGAAGTAAGGAATTGTAGCTCTTTCTTCAAAGACCTAGCATCAGCTTTTATTTATTTTTTCTAATGTTAATTATTGGAAAGATGCGAGCAGCGAATACAAATTTACCTGTAAGTTTTATTTTTTAATTCATAAATATTCTTTCTGTAATACTTTGGAATTCTCTTTTTTATCCCATGCTCCTAGTGACTCTTCTTTCACCTTCCCAATTATTCCTGTTTTTTTTCTATTGGACATTTGAGAGAGAAATTTTGAAAGCTGAAGAGCTGTTTACTTGTTGGTAGATGCAACTTCTAATATGTATCCTTTGAAAAATACAATTACATAATGCTAATAAAATGATAATGTATTATTATATACTCTAAGATTACATTTCTGGTTTCTCAATCCAATCACCTCACTAAAGGTCCTTTAATCCAGAGACTCTAAGGAAACAAAGGTTAAGAAATCATTTTTTTCTCTTCTATTTCTTATTTCTCCATTTCTAAGATTACGTGCTAATATTTCTGTGATAAATGTTTAGTAAGTTGTATATTTCTTTTCACATAAATAAATAAATAAGAAATAAGACTGGCTTAGTTTTTCCTGAGGAATGGTTCCTGTCTCAGAGTCCATTTATAAGCATATGTAGATCATTTTATAGTTGTATAACCAGCCATGCTTAGCTGAAACATGATCAGATTAAACTTGTTTCTTACATACACAGCTTTTGCTGTCCTTTTCTCCTCAATATGGTATCTTCCAGTGCAGAGCTACTCAAAGAATGGTGTGCAGACTGCTGCTGATTCTAGAAATGGCCGTTGTCAACAGCAATGAGAAAAGTACAGAAATTGAGAGGAAACATTCAGAAATTCTATAGAAAACTAATTGAGTTTCTTTGAGGAATATAGTAATATTAATAAAAATAGGCTTGATTTTTGTCTTTCTTAATTTCATTTTCCTGGTATTTTATTTTTATTGTATTGAAACTATTGGTCTGTGATAGACTGGGACAAAAATCAGGTTCTTCACCACACATAGTTTGAGAAGCATTGTTCTAGTTTCTTTTGGGGGTTAATATCCAACATATTTAACAACTTTTCCAACCTATCCACCATCTGATCAGAATGGAGGCTGACCACAACAGTATTTTATTTTCTCAACATGTATTTGTCTGAATATCTGCCCTACCATTCCTTCTTCTACATCTCTTCCTTTCCTAATTTCCCCAATTCTATAAAACAGTTCAGGAACAAAGGAAGGGCTAACTTTACATGGTGGGGATAGCAGGAGAGATCAAGAAGTCAAAGACAAAGTCCTCTTTCTTAGCCTACTAAGTCTGGTGAGGGTAGCAAGCAAGAGAAACAGTGTCAGAGGTAGGGGTTGGGAAGTACTTACAACTGAACATTTTTTCTTCTATGCGCATTACAAAATGTAAATTTATTTTGGAGGAAAAAGACTGAAGACATGAAATATATTTATTAATATATATAAAATTAATTTATTTTGTTACAGATCTGAAAGTTTAATTTTGAAGTGATAATAGCAGATACCCATTCAGGGGAAAGACGTTAAGACAGATAATGCAAAAAGATTGAATGACTTTGTTAGCTACTTTTTATTTTATTGTTTCTTTATTTATAAAGATTTTGAATAAGACCACACAAATCAAGGTTTAATCAGAATAAAATTTCTATTTAAGTTAGTTTACTTTTCACATGTCTGTTATTATCTAAGGTCATTTGATTGCCTCTAATTTTATAAAATTTTATGAGCACTCTGGTTGTTGTTATACTTTTAATCCAAACATGCTATCTATTCTGTTTTAAAACAATTCCTTTAATGCCTTACTCAATTGTTAAATTCTTAGGTGGAAGTATTTCTAAATATAAAATGCTTAGGACATGAACTTTTTTGGGAGATACGTATTTGTAAGGCCATTGCATCTCATTTTGAAAATGGCTTCAGACTGGCTTTTTGCCCTCTCTTTAGTTTTCTAAAGATATTTCCTTGGGACCTGCATACTTTGCTTCTTTAAAGCTTTTATCATACAGGAAATACTTTGCATTATTTAGGAAGGCATCAAAAATACCATGATTAGCCACTTCCATCTAGTATTAGTAACATCTCTCTTCCTTTTGTTCACATTATCCTTAGATTTTAAATGTTGAATCATATCCATTGACTGTGATAAATTGATCATTTTATGAGATAAGTGGCCTGTCTGAATCATTCGCCACTCACATCTGCTTCATACATTTTTCTCTTTCTGGGCAAACCCATTCATATCTACCACTTCAATTACCATCACTATTCAGATAGCTCCGAAATCACCTTCTTCAGCACCAAGTACTCTCCTTGTTGACAATTTGAATTTTCAAGTGCCTAATGAATATTTTCAGTTGCCTATACCTGGTTTCCTTAAACACAATACATTTGAAATGAAATGGATTTTCTCTACCCACTCTCATTCTCATCCCTGATAAAATAATCTACTCTTCTTTTTTGGTCATTACTTTTATTCATAGTGACATCAATTTTCCATTTGCCTTGGATACAAAAACTCATCCTTCTCCTTTTCTCCCACAAACATGATTAGTAACCAAGTCTTTCTGATTCTACCTCAAAGATGTTTTTTGTATATTTTTTCATCTTTTCTTTTCACATTTTTATTCCTTTTGGTCTGTACTTCCTGCTTTTAATTTCTTGCCATTCAATTTCATTCTCCATTGTGCCAGAGGATTTTCTTCCTAAACCACAGGTGAGTTCATAATGACCTTACCTTTTCTCAAAATTCTTCTAGTTTTCTACTACTTGCAGAATAAATTCCAATTATTTAACATGGAATTCAAGGTCTTTCAAGATATGTGGTTTAATACAAATCTGAACCTCAGTAAATTCAGTATATTCGTCATATCTAGGATTTGCCATTTCATATGTCTCTGTATTTTAAAATATTTTTATTTCCAGTCCTTTTCTTCATGTCATCATTCTCCTAAACTTTCTAGGCTTACCTCAAAAGCCTCCTTATTTCCTGTACTCAAGAGGCTCATTCCTATGAAATCCTAGGGAAATTGGTTTGGATCTCTACTTTGCTTTGGTTTTGTTATGAATATAATGCAATTTTATCACAGATACATTTAATCATTTATATGTATGCTCACACTTCAGTGGTACTGCTGAATTCCTCTCTGCCCACCATTATTTTCATAGAAAACATGAGATGAGAATCATAGATTCTTAAGTTCCCTATATAAATTTCCATTCCCACAGGCTTGCTGAGTTATGGCCTGATGTGGTTCTAATTTGGGAAGATACAGCAATTTTTGCATATTTTAGCAATGTTCCTACATGCTAAGCCAATAATAAACACTTCTTTACGGGCCATTCCTTCCATGATCATGCTGGACTAATTGAGAGATGAATGGTCATTTCTTCTTTTTAATTGTGTCCTCTGACAGCAGAACAAGTTCATGTCTAATGTGACATTTTCCTAAGGAGATTTTTAATTTTTAAATAAGAAGCAAATCTCTAAAATTAGGGGTTTTAAAGTTTTCATCTTAGGAGTGTGGACTCCCTAACAAAACATGTATCATCATTTGTTTCCATTTTTGCATGTATCATAATGATCTACTCTGTGTTCAATGCATGAAATTTAACCTAAAATTTATTTTGATCTTGCCTAACCAGTGTAGGTCTCACAGAGACGCCAAATAGTATCAAGCAATGTCAGGATTCTTCTGTTTGACTGTTTTTGTTGAATGGTGGGTATTCTATATATCTTATCCCTTAACATTTTATAATCAATTGAAACATTCTACAGGAATCTCTACTCTTGTGAAACATCAGCACAGACACCAGTCTAAGCATGTTAACTTCTTACCCAAGTAAATAAAAATGCTAGGATGATCTGATTGAATTTGCATGAAATTCAAGGAGAAAGTTTATCTCAGCCCTCGAAAGAATCATAAAATAGTGCCAAGGGACTCACAAATGTGATGAATTGGTCTCATGTGGATTCAGACTCACAAATCTTAGCTGTGTTTTTCAGGAATACTCACTCTTTAGTTTGATAGAGGAAAAGAGTGGTTTAATATACTTACAGAAATATATATATGTATATATCATCACATTTCAGTAATAATAAACTTGCTTCTCTATGATGTTGTGACATTTTAATCTTTGCAGAAAAAGATGACACAGAGTCATCTGCAAGTTGTAACATTTCAATTTTACACTTTGGAGATTTCATCTTTTGATGGGATTTCTTTTATAACCTGACTAATGTAAGGTTATGTTGTCTCTCATTACCACCTTTGATCATCCTTTCAGCAGAGAAGGCTAATATCATCATCATCATTAAGCCCTGGAAGAATTTCCTGCTAGTGTTTTAGATAATCACAACATTTTTCATTTTATGGAAAACATGAAGGGAATTTGTACTTCTCTCTTATTTCTTACATTGAGTGTTTGGGGTGGAGGCAAAAGGGAAATGTAAAATAAGTATCCTGAAAAAAAATCCTAACTGTACTTTTAAATTACACTTTCTTTGTATTGTCCTGTATGTTTGTAAGATGGATCATTGTCCAGAAATGAGGCTTTGAATTTAGGAACTAGGTTAGATGTTTATCTAAATTGTCATATTTCATCTAGGTTTTTTAAGCCTCATCACAAATAGTCAAATGCTAATCAGAAACCTGGCCTGAAACTGGAAACTTAGAGTTTTTAGCATTCGGTCTGTTGTCCTTAATATTTTCTGCCACAATTCCCATTCCAATTAAACTATTGAGAATACAGTTGACCCTTGAACAACACAGGGGTTATGGGCAGCAAAGCCCCATGCAGCCAAAAATCTGTGTATAACTTTTGACTCTCCAAAACTTAAATAGTAATAGCCTACTGTGGACTGGAAGCCTTACCAATAAACAGTTGATTAACACACAGTGTGTGTATGGATTATATACTGTATTCTTAAAATAAATAGAACAACAAACATGTTATTAAGAAAATCACAAGGAAAAGAAAATGTATCTACTATTCACTTAAGTGGAAATGGATCAACACAAAGGTCTTCATCCTCATCTTCGCATGGAGTAGGCTGAAGAGAAGGAGGAAGAGGAGGGTTGGCAGAGGCAGAAGAAAATCTGCATGTAAGTGGACCCGTGTAATTCAAACTCACGTTGTTCAAGGGTCAACTGTATATTACAGTTTCATTATTACTAATCCTACCCATTGCTTTTTCTTAGTAGAGCTCTTTTATAGTTGGAGTGTGATAAATATTACACGAAATTATTTCATGCATGCAAATCATATCTGCTGTGCTTGTATCAATGTCAAAGGAATCTTATTAGTATTTGGACTGCTACAGAATGACAGTGAAGTCTGAATAATTCATTAGCTGCTGAAAGGTCAGCTTGACTACTTCCACAAACATTTAGGAAGGTACATTATGGTTTGGTCATAAAGTACTTAACCATAGCTTTGATTATTTATTTCTCACCACCATCATATGAGGTCAGTAAAAATTATCTTTGTTACTATGATTCTATGCTCTGGGGAACTGAAGGATACGGAAATAGATGGAAACTGTGGTTAAGGCTGTTACCCAAAGTTATAACCAAGGTCACGGATAGAATAAAAATCTGAAATTACATATCTAAACCCCTATGTGTCCTTTCATTGTTCAAGCAAAGGAGGCAGATTACTTCCTGGATGTGATATGTTTGCCAATTTTCAGATTGGAACGAAACAATGCTTTATATAGCACCTTTAAAATTCATCTCATCCAATCATTCAGCAAATATTTCTTTAGTGCCTACTATGTGAACTGCTCTATGAAGGACTGTGCACATGGCAATGTTACCTTTTCTCTCCTCAAGGAGCTTCATATACACAATTCACCTTATCATAAGACACAGAGGAGGGAAGGACATATTATAACTGTTGAAAGGAAGCACTAGACACAAGATCAAAGGGCAGAAAATGATTTCCCTTCCAAGTATTTATTACATCTTTTTCTGGCTTCCTAAGTTGAGACCTAGGCCTGTCGCTGAGGTGTGTAACTATCTAAACAACTGAATGATTTGGTATATGATTAAATTGGTAATCTTTAAATATTTGCTTAGCATTTATTTGGCTAGATAGGAAAGATGAACTTCCTATTTACTAAATATATAATTTTTTTTACATTCCAAATAAGCAATTTATGACATGCCAAGATGAATGAATCTTGGTTTACAGTCTCAGATGTGAGATTTAATGTTTTAAATTTCAAAAGTTCAGTTTAATATTCTAAATAATGCTCAACTGTCATTGAGCATTTGGTTTTTGCTGGATTGGTGAAAAACTCTGGTCCTTCTAGGTGTTCCCGCCTGTCCCAGGTTTGTGCCCTGGTGACCAGAAAGGAATAGACTATGTTAGATTCTCGTGTACTAGTACAAACCCAGTATTAATAAAAGTAATAGGGAAACACAGGAGCAAACTGTCTGCAGATTAGTATCTCGGAATATTATATCAGCCACATTTTCTTGCTGTATAGTCAAAAATATTTTTCATCTGGAGTTTTTCTCAAATCTATGGAAAAGATAAGCCACAGCTCTTTGTCCAAGATAGTAACTGCCAGGCTTTGGCAGTTGGGTGGATTCAGCAGGTCCCTCCTTAGGAGACGCAGCCTTGATCTCCTGTGAGATCCTCTGTCCTCCCAGCGTGGAGCCTCTCCTGTTACTCTTCTTCCCGGAGCCCAGTCACAGGCGAAGTATTATTACCTGGCATGAATGGAGAAACTAGAATGGACTCAGACCAGACCCTCTGAATTCCTGAGACAGCCCCTAAAGGCCCTAGCTTCCACATTGTTAGTGGGAGACCCTCACATCCACCCCACATACCATCTATTGTGCTATGTTTTACTCCAAAGGCAAATTAAGGAGTTCTTGCATTTTCCTAACTGCTGGTTGCTGCCCTGCAATGTCCACCTTCTGAGATCAGGCAACTCCCTCTTTTTTTTCCTTTTCTTCTGTTTTTTTTTTTTTTTGGGGGGGGGGGGGGAGACAGGGTCTCCCTCCGTTGCCTAGGCTGAAGTGCAGAGGTGCAATCACAGTTCAATGTAACCTCGAACTCTTGGGCTCATTCAGGTGATCCTCCTGCATCAGGCTCCCAGGTAGCTGAGCCTGCAGGCATGCACCACCACACCCTACTAATTTTTAAAATTTTTTGTAGACATAGGGTCTTACTTTGTTGTCCAGGCTGCTCTGGAACTCCTGGCCTCAAACAATCTTCCCACCTCAGCCTCCCAAAGTGTTGAGATTACAGGCATTAGCTCTCATAACTGGCAATCGGCTCCCTTTAAATCCTTCCTGTGCAAACTTTGTTTTCAGCATGGCCTCTTTGCCAGTGCTGTGGGCAAATCTCTGTCATCTTCCAAGGCCCATTTCATTGGAATGCAACTGGAGAATCTAGCTTCTCTCAGAGAAGTGTCCTCATATACCATGTATAAATCTTATTCAACAAACTCAAGTTTTCAACAAATGTAGTTCTGTTGTTCTCTATAACTCAAGCTAAATTTTTGGCTCTGGGCTGGCAGAAAAGTAAATACTGGTTCTTCTTGAGGATTTAACCACCCAAATTGTCAAGAGTTTCAGGACCTCCAAAGAATTAGGAGGGAACTGTACAGGTAATAGAGCAGTGGAAATGACTGTCTAAGATATTCTTATGCCATTCTAGAGGCCTCAAAATCTTTTACAAAACTGCCTACAGTTTAGGGTCTCTAGAAGTACTGCTCAATCATTTCTCATTGAGTTGGTCTTACCAATTCCCTGAATAAATATCTCCTGTACTCAGAATTTATAAATTCGGAATCCACAAATAACTCATTCTCATTCTGTTTCTCTGTCTCTCTTTCCTATCTCTCTGTATGTGTGTATCTTATCTTCTTTCTTCCAATTTCTGGCATTAACACTTTCTATGCCAAGAAATCCCATTCCCCAGCAGGACAAGGAAAAAAAAAACTAAAATAACAACAATAAAAGACAGAATAAAATACCATGGATAAAATCTCCAAATATTATTCCACATAAACATGCAACCAACTGAACATGATTTTGTCTCTTACTTCATTCTTGCTCAGCAACTTTGATTTATCACATACACAGGTAACTGAAATATAAGGGCTATTGACTTCCTTTTTCCTTTTTTGTTTCCATTGTTAGTAAGTTTTCCTCCATTTTTTAAAATAGCTTTTGGTTTCTCTTTAACATTTTTTGGTAATTTTCCTAAATCTCAGAATTTCTTTTAGAGGGATACCAACAATCTTATTTTAGGTAACAAAATAAATCTCTCAATCTGTGCTGTGTGCTCTCTGGTTTTGTAATTTAAATTGGCTGTAATTTCTGAGGCAAGGTTTCAGGGCTATTATTTTGGTCTATAGTTGCATCCCCCATTTTGAACATCTAAACTAAGCTAAGCAAACAAACAAAACGCCAAAACAAAACCAAGAAACCCCCCACTGGACAGAGATAGGTGTCTTTGAAAATTGCTCATCCTTAATTCAGTGGGACCATGATCAATATGTATTTTGCCATTTTGTTAATTATGTTAGAAATCTGTGTAAGAAATCCAATTTAACTGGTATTATATTACAGTTCTGTTCAATGATTATTTTAGCACCCTTTAATGTTGGCATTTCAAACATCTGCCTGACTGCTCTATCATGTAATCTGACACTGGTCCACCCTCATATCCAGTTAGTAATAGCCATCTAATTAGTCTCCTGCCTCTGGTCTTGCCTTATTCCAGCCATTCAGCCACAGGGTAGCCACAGGTATATGTCTGAAATGCAAATCTAAGCATGGTGCCCCCTTCCTTAAAACCCTTCAGCGACTTCCCTGAATCTATGACAGTGAACTACAATAAGCTATCTGCTTAGATTCTTCTGGAATGTCTTTAAAGGTGTAGAATACTGAACCCTACTTCACAAATACTGATTGAGGATTTCTGGTGAGACTGGAAAATCTCTGTTGGGCTTTGGAAATTAGCATTTGCATTTGAGCAAGAACCCTGGGAAATTCTTATGCCTGACAAAGTTTCAGAATCATTGAAGATAGTAAAAAAAAAAAAAAAAAAGTCATTAAATATGATTGCCATGCTTATCCTACTGTTATTATGGACTCTCTGCTCAAGCCATGCTTGATTACTTGTATTTTTCTATTGCTTTCATGCCTTCTTGCTTTTTCATAGCTATTTCCTTATCGTGTCTGCCCATTATCTTTTTTAACTGGCTAATTCCTACTCGTTCTGTAAGAGTCAGGAAGAATAATTCTTCATCTGTGAAGTCTTTTCTGACCTCCCACCTCCCACAGAGAACCATTCTCACCTCTCTAAATATTCCTATCACATTTAATAAATACCATCATCATAGTGAGAAAGGGTTCAGGTTAAAACTAGTGGCCAGCTGTGAGTATTGTGGCCAAGGACAGGGCATGAACTAATGCACCTGACTCTTACTGTGAGGGTGGTAATTGTATTTTCTCAGTTTCTATATTGGCATTCACTATGATGGCTGTCATATAGAAGGTATTCAGTAATTTTTTGAAATGATACATTAAAAAAATAAATGTGTAACAGGAAATACGATAGGACTTTTTCTGTTCCCTAGGACTTTACAACTCAAGTCAGGCCAAAGCCAAAGAAAATGTCACTAAATGCATTCTATTCTAAACATACATCTCCTTCCAGGACTTCCTAAGTGCTGTTGGAATCAGCCCTCCTTTTACCACCTACCCTCTCAAGGTTACTTTCTGCCCAATATATCTAAGAAGTGTGGGAGGCAAGAGAAAAAAGGAGTGTCACCAGAGTCATGGCCTCATGGGAAGTGAATTGTGGTTAGTGAGAGGCTATCCCACCCTGATGGTGAAAGGCTGGGCTCTCTGCTGCTAAAGCGAGTGATACAGATGCTTTAAGAGAATCACTTTGTATGCCTGTCCTATAATAGTAGACTGGAGTACATTGTCTCATTTTGAATATACACTCATATAGTAGATTTCTGACTGACTCTCTGCCTTTCTGAGCAGAGGAAAAGAGAATTGGAGAGAAAGCAGGACAGAGTGAGGTGGGTGTAAAGCAGCCTACATGCTCACAGGCATGGTAATGATGTATGAATTTCCTCAGTGCCAAATGCACACTGTGGAAGGTAACTGGTCTTTAGCCATCCTTTGGGGACCAATGCAGGAAGGCAGATGGCCAAGGAAGATGGCTTTACATGAGGTAGACTCCTGGAGATAAAAGCTGAGAGGATTATAGTGGAAAAGGATAAACTTGAACTCCCATGTCCAGGGCCTGTGCAGTGGAAAAGCCCTGCACGGTGGGTGCTCTGAAACCTCATTAGAGGCACACCTGAAGGCAGAGGCCATCAAATAAAGTTAGCCAGAAAAGCAGTAACAGCCTCCGCAAAGAAAATGGTATTCATACCCAGTCAAATACATTGATGTTCATCATTTCCCTTTCCTTCCTAGTTATCCTCTCTATTAGAGTAGCTTCCTAGAGGAGGGAAAGAAGGGAAGAACTGAAAAAGAAAACATGTCTCATTTCTAATTAATGCTCTTAAAGCTACAATTATAACAAACAATGGGGAAGAGGAAAGCTTTAAATAGCTTATTGTATGAAATTTTATACCGAGTTGGACTAACTATACAGTGGACAATGTCCAGAAAGCTATAGATACATCCTAAGATGGTAATTAAAGGATGTGCCTCCCAGCAGGGAATGGGAATTCAGCAAAACACATTGGAAAGCAGTGGTTAAGGAAAAGTAGGTCATTTAATATTTTTATACCATCAAATTGTGTTTCCTTTTAAAAAAAATCCATTGATTTGAATGAAAATAGTGAACACTAGAAGGCAACAGGGGTTCACCAATGGCCAGTTATATCAAAATAATATCATTTCACTTCTGAAAGTGTTTCTAGAGGTTTGGAAATACCCAAGTCTAATCAAGACAAACAAGGAAGCCTCAGGATAAGAATGGAGATAAAGAAACTTGTAGTTTGTACGAGTGTCTAAGGGAATAAAAATGTCAACCAGAGTACAGTGAGGTTTATATTAAGTTTAGAAAAAGAAGAATACAAACAATTTATTTTGGTCGGTTTTTACTTGGTCTTCCACATTCAGGATAAGGCAAAGCACTGAAGTAGAGAGGATAAATGTAGCACATCAAATAGGAGGTCTTAGCTTGGGGTTTGATGTAAACCAGGCCTCCACTCCTTAAAGCAGTGAGACTAGCTCTCAACATTTGCTCCTAATAAGTGAGAATAACAGTATCACCCATTTTGGATTAGAGTGCAGATTAAGTGAAATTCCATACATGTAGAGTATGATAACTAACACAGTATAAACCCTAATGAATGTGAATTTCTTTCTTTCCAAGAGAAGTGTCTTCCATTGCTGGAGAAAATATTAATTCGTTATGTTTTACTAATAGATGAAACCTCTTTCAAAAATGTCCAACAATTTTAACAGTAGTTCAACCCTCATCAACCTACTTTTGAATTATAAACTCTATCTCCCAGGTGCTTTGATTCTGAGGATGTGTGATTTGCATGGAGACACCAGTGTTCTAGGTTTATGAAATCCAGAGCTCCATTGTACGTTAATGAATCATTATTCTCTCATGTTTGGTTACTCACACCCTGACTTGTCTCCTGAAAGCCTGGTCTGTTCTTGGTGAAATGCTACAATTAGTTTTCTGAATTAGCGAAGTTGAGGGTTAGCCCATGGGAAGCAATGTCTGCAAGAAGGAATAACCTCCCACTCATGGAGGACCAGCTAGCCTTCATGTGTCGTCACATGGCTTCTGCTTCCGTTTTGAATTGTTCTGTGGAACCACATCATGACTATAAGAACAGACAGTTTTGGAAAGAAGGCAACTCTAGAATGTGTCCTGAAAGTACAGCTCTAACACTGGTGTGCACAAAATGGCAAACTCATCACGCAGGATAGTTAGGCAGATTAAACAGCAGGTATCTCTTCTCTTCAGGGCAGAAAATGACATGAAGCCACACGGAGGCATTAAGGGAAAAGGTTCACAATGTAAAAAATTGTTAGCCACCTGCCAGTTCAGTACAACAGCAGATGCACATGTTAAATGTTCACGAAGTCAAAATGACTTTTTAAAGCTTTTGTGTGGTTAGAATGTCACTTTTTGTCCTTTGAAAACATCAGCACAAATAAGACAATGCTGGGGTGCATTGTATGTTCTAAGTTTTTGTTTCAAGAAGAAATGATAATTTTATTTCTTAAATTGAACATAAAATGTAATAAAGCACTAAAAAATAAATCTGTGGACATGTATCTTTTATAATAAAGTTTCAAAAGTTAACCCCTTACACTAGTATCGCATTTCTAGAACATGAGGAATTATTTGGTCAACTCTGCCATTATTATGCTTTTTGTTAAAATACAAAACTAATTATTTTTACCCAAATTTTATTCCTTGTGGTTTGTTGATGGTATAGTACAGTATAAACATTTTCTGCAAAACTATGTTTCCAGCACATGTGATGAGATACTCCCTGTGATTATGTGCTCTGTTCCCTAATTTGACTTTGCATCCATGTCAGAAATTATCATAATATTTGGAACATGGATAACAAATAATTTTCTCATCAATCTATGAATTAGATTTTAGGGCATGCCATTCAGAGGATAAAATAAGATGAGTTGAAAAATAAAGTTTGTAGAATCATAGATAATGTTGAAAAGATGTTAAGATCATCTATTTCATTTCCTTCATTTAAAAAATAAGAAACTCAGGACCAAAAAGGTGAAATGACTTACATAACACTATTGACTAATCATTGAAAGAATTCGAACACAAAAATACTTTTTGTTTTATTATATAATTTTTTTGTTAAACCTATTTTCATTATCATAGTAATTCAACCCTTATTTAAAGAACCTAAAAACATTTTTTCACATTTTCAATTTATTTGTGGATAATACAGCTTTCTTTTAATTTCCATTGGTGATTTTATATTATTTTCAGAACATAGCAGGTGAAGTGATATGGTCTAAAATTTTTCTTTGGTAGTTCCACTAAGATAATGCTTTGTAATAAATATACCTCTTTAGTCACAGGCAATGTGAATTATAAGATGTATTTAATATTGCAAAATACACCTTCTGCCTTTTACAATATTGAGGTAGGATACTCATCCAATAGCCCATGCGTTCTCCTCTATTTCCCAGCCTCCCTTGCAGTCAGGTGGAGATGTGAGACTAACATGGGACAAAGGATTGGGAGAAGAGGTCATGCATATTACTTCCAAGCTGAAGTGGTTAAAAGCTGCAGTACTTCCTCCATACATTTTAATTGCATTCTGACTCTAGAGCCCATGTGTTGAAAATGTATTGGCACAGGATAGTTGCCTAGCTTCCTGAGTTATCATCAGGAAGAAAAATGCCTCTTCCATCTTCTATCAGACTTTGAGGGGGGGAAAAAAAGCAGAACAAAAAAACTTTGTGTTGTTTGAAGGCTCTGAGATTTCAGGGTTTATCTGCTGGGCAACTGACACAGCTTAACCTCACTAATGCAAGTATTTTATACACATAAGTCTGTGGCAATTTGATTATTTTAGGGTTTTTTTACATAATTGTGCATATCTTTCAATTTCCAAATGTTTATTATTAGTAGGGTATATTACTAGCTCACGTCTAAGGGTAAGGAGGATCTTGAGGAACACTTCATTTGATGGTGGGCACTTGATTTTCAGCCAAGGCAGTACCGCCCACCTAGGGTTGTTTAGTCCACCTGCCAGCCTGAATGGCTAAGTTATCACACCAGGAAGGCAAGCCTGGGGTAAGCAGGCACACGCTTTGGAACTGTGCAGCTCTGGAGACTTTCCACATCGCTCCAGAGGTAGCAGAATTGAATATACGGTTTTTTCTTTTTTACTTTCATGATTCTAGAGAGTCACAGTAAATACAGTAAACATGACTATCAGAAAGGTTGATGAGTAAAAGCTGCTTTTAAAATCCTTTTCAGGGAGATTGGCGTATTGTTTTCATCCAAGCTCAGAAAATAAGACAGAATCTTATTCTCTTCTGATACATTCATCTGAGTTTGAATAACATGAAGGAAAGCAACTGGCTTTGTGCATTATTTGCAGAATAAGGTAGGTGCTGATGCTAATATGTCACTGATGGAGCCTGCCTGGTTGGGATGTAAATTTGTGTCTAGATGTGTGGTGGCTATGTGATCTTGGGATCATCACTTAATCGCTTCAAACATCAATTTTCTTATGAATACGGGAATAAAAATATGTACTTCGTGGATTCTTTTTGTGAATTAAGTGATAAAGGCCACAGGAAATACATAGGCTCAGTGGCTGATAGCTTCCTTTCTCTTTTGTTTTCTTTACTTGTAAATTGATGTGCACAACGTTTCCTTACCCAACTCACAGAGTTGTTGGATAAGAAAAAAATGAAATAATATACATAGAAGCAAATTATAAGCTGTATATTGTGATTCAAATATAGAGTATTAAAATAGTTGAATACTGCAATAATTCCTATTTTAAAATTAGGAAGCCATAATAAGCTGATTTTGCAATGTAAAGAATATAGGATAATTCTGAAAGAGTTTAAAAATTCCAGTTTTTGATACTCTTCTAGAGCAGAGGTTGACAACTACAGGCCACAGGTCAAATCTAGCTGTACTCCTGCTTTTTAAATAAAGTTTTGCTGGAACACAGCCATATCCATACATTTATACAATGTGTGCGGCCACTTTCACACGAGAATGGCAGGGTTGAGTAATAACAAAAGAGACCTGATGGCTCTCAGAGCCTAAAATATTTACATTCTGACCTTCTGCAGAAAAAGTTTGCTGACCGTGCACTAAATTTTGATAAATATACCTATGGGATCTTGTGATTTTTTAAGTCTCCAAATAAAGTTTATTTAAATTAAGTTTCATTTTCAAGGCTCTAACATGTGCTTGATCTTTAAAACTAGGTAAAATTAAAAAAGAAGGATGTCAACAATCAAGTGACAAATATTTTAATAATCTGTTAGTAATCTATCAGATGTGAAATAATTTTGTAATATTGGGAAAATAATAATAATTGTTTGTTATCCCTTTGGGAATTTTGAGCACCTGATCTATGCTAGAAACTGTTCTAGGGTCTGTGTATACAGTGGCACCCTTATGTAACTTGCATTCAATCTCCTTGAGTAATCGATATACAGTCACATAAATAAATTAGGTAGTACTGATAGCAATCTATGGTTTGAAGAAAACAAAGAGAACTAAAACCATAGATAGTGGCTTGTGAAGGGCAGGCAGAGTCCTATTAAAAATTTTTGCCAACATTTATCAAATGACTACAATGTACCAGATAATGTTCTATACAGTTTATAATTATTAACTCACTGGACACTATCAGCAACCCTATGGGGTAGATACAACTAAACCTGTTTTACAGATAAGGAAGCCAGAACAAAGGGGCAGTAACTGCCTAAAGTCACCTAGCTCACTTGTGATAGGAGGCAGGATTTGAATCTAGAAAGTCCAAATTCAGAGTTCAAGCTATTTGCCACTCTGCTGAGTGACCGAGCAGTCTTCACTGAGCCTATTTACTGAATGATAGGGTAGATCAAGTCACAGAAACTCCTTGTGGAAGAGAGTTCTGGGCAGAGGGAATAGCAAGCACACAGGTTTGGGAGCTGAAGTGTATGTACTTGGGCTGTTTGACAACTAGAAAGATAGTGTGTCTATAGCAGTAAATAAGGGGGAAAATAGTAGAAAATGAAGTCAAACTACACCTCATCATATAGAATATGGAAATGTACTTAGATTTTAAGTGTGATGGCTTTGAACCAGGGAATGAATTGACATGATTTATACTGTAGAAGCAGCTCTCTGACTGCTTCTGGGAAACAGACTATAGGAGGAAAAGAATAGAAGCAAGATATGGAACAAACTGCCAATTGGGTACAATATCCATTCTTTCTCTTTCCATCTCTACCACCGTAGCCCCTATTTTTTCAGGTTGTACTGCACACAGGTAAAAATGATATTTCTTAGCTTCCCTTGCAGTTTAGAATTGTTACATGACTGTCAGTACAGCATAAACTGAAGCCGCTGGCTGAAACTTTGGGGGAAAGCTCTAAATATGAAGCTGACCCAGCAGGCAGCCTTTTTCCTTTGTCCCACTTTTTCCTTTTCAGTCATGAGGATAGAAGATGAAGTCACAAGGACCAAATCAAAACTGTTAGGCTATCTGGAGGGTGGAAGCTATTATCTAAGGATGTCTGAGAGACAGAATGGGCCAAGGACTGTGAGCTATTGTAGAAGACCTAGATCACTACATTCCAATTTCTACTTTTATGAGAGAAAAATCAACTCCAATTTTATTTCAGCCACATTTATTTGAATTATTTTCCAATATGCAGCTAAACTCATTCCCTAAATTGAAAATAGAGGCAAGTCAGCGGGTTATCAAAGTCGTCCAAGCAAAAGAAGATGGTGGTTTGGACATAGGGGTATCTACTGAGGTGGTCAATCAACATAATACTGGCTTGAGAATGCAGTCCGTAAATATTTACTTGAAAGAAGCAATGAATGAATGAATGAATACACTCAATGTTTTAATTTACTAAAATGATAATTAAGGTAGTTACAAAAACTCTAAAACTAAAATTCACCATGATTGCATTCATGTTAAAATATGTTTATAAAATAAGTTAAGTAAAATACAAAAAGGAAAACAGTTATGTTAATTTTGTATTAATGTTCTTCTAGTTGCAATTTTAAAAATGACTAACAAAATAAATTTAGCTTCTTAAAATGTCATTAAGTCATGTATAGGCAGCCTCCCAGGGACAGATCAACATTTGAATCCTGTCAGATGAGTAAAACTTTATTCTTTTTTTTTTTTTAGCTTAAGCATACAAAGTCCTTAATCTTTTCCCTCCAAATCCTTACTGCTCTACATATGCCACGTTTGCTAGATTGAAACTTTTGGTGGGTACTTTAAGGACATTTTAATCCCCCTTTTTGTGAGATCAATGTAATCTCCCTCCACTGCCTGCTTTATACATTAGGGGATTCTACACACCAAGTGAAATTCAATAACAGTGGTGGCTGATGTGCTGGATAATATAAAGATGCAGCCACCTGACAGCTGATTCTTCAGTGACTCCACTTCTACTGACAGAGGTAAAAGAAAATGCTGAAGTTGTCAGTCTGCTTCTATTTTTTATGAGCAAATTTTGTAGTTTTTGGAGCTATGGGATGGAAGTGCATTGCAGGGATGAACTTCATGTGCCAATCTGCAAAGCAATCCTTGCTCTCTCTTGGGATGGGAACAACACTTGTGGAGCATTTTTCACCTGAGGATGGCAGAGTGCCTCATTAAAATGGATTTATTAAACCTCCAGGGCCCTCTGTAGAAGAGGGATGGTCAGCTGCTATTTCATCAAATGGGAAAACGGGGCAAAAGACGAGTCCCAGTGAGTAGATTGTAGTACCAAAAATTGGCAAACTTTATATGCTTTTTCCACTGGTTTTATAACTGGGGTCAAGTCAGTCATGAGGCATCTGATATTTTGAGTACCAATAGGTATGCAAGAAGGGTAAAATGATATATGTACACTTTCTCAATGTCAGCACTATTGACATTTGGGGTCAGGTAATTCTTTATTGTAGGTAGTGACTGGGGCTTTCCTGTGCATTATAGTATGTTTAACAGCATCCCTTTCTTGTACTCACTGTATACCAGTAGCAATTCCCCATTGTGACCACCAAAAATATGTCTCTAGACATTGTCAAATACCCTGTGGGGGACAATAAACCCACCATCCCTCCACTGAGAACCATTGTGCTTTCTTTATATGAGATAAAAAGGAGGCCAAAAAACAAATTTTGCTTTCAGCATTGACTGCATAGGAGTATTCAGCTTCACATAGAGAATGTCCAGAGGTAAGATGTAAACACAAGCTTGATTTAAACAAAGATTAAACAGTGAAAAGATTCGGGATCCAAGAACGCTACAGGTGGCAATACAAAAGCCATCAAAACACGCAAAAGTGATTTAGTTTGAGTGATCCATCCATTTAGCTAAAGTGGGATGAAGCTGGCAAAAGGCAGGTGAGGGCTGAGGCACTCACTGAGCAGGCTGGGGTAAGAGCAGGGTGAATGTTAGGCAGGAAAGTGAATCCCGACTTGTGGCATAGAATGGGAACTTTTCCTTGTCACTTCCAGACTGTGCCAGTTGATAACTTCTGAGCCTGAACATACTCCATATAAACTGCTTTGGGAAAGAGTGGTGCTGAAACTGTCAGGGAAAATCATCAATAATTATTGAGAAGCATGAGAGCAAAGGTAAGCATGAGAGCAAAGGTGACCATTGATAGAAACTTCATTCCCTTCATATATTGAAGATTCATTGCCAGACACTAATTTATCCCCTGAACTTGAATTAAATCAATTCCTAAGCTATAATTACTTGGAGAAGCAGTAATTTTTATATATTCAAATATCATTTAACAAATTTTAAATAGCAATAGTAAGAAGAATTGCTATCATTGATCTTGTCACCTGGTATCTGAAAGAAAGTTTTCCCCTTTGGGGTTGGAAATCCTTTTCCCTCTGTAGTTAATTGTGAGTCCTCTTTTAAGTCACTAATGTTATTTTTTCCATAGTAAAATATGCCTAAACCAGCTTAGACTTTGGCATGGTAATTCTTACAATGGCCTTTCATTAATTTATCTATCCCTCCATTCATCTTATCAGTCAAGTACACAAATCTTTTGAGAATTTGTTGGTATTAGGCACACATCTAAATAGAGGACATGAAAATGCAAAAATGTGGTCCCTGGCCTCAAGTAGATCATAGAGTCTTAAAGACATGATAATTAATTGTGATAACATAAATGCCACTTGCAGATAGTATACATACACAGCCTTCACGAAGACATGGTATTTCACCTAAAACTTGGAGAATTACTGTTGTTTTACCAGAGGAAACATGGATTTTAGGACATAACAGTCAGAGCCAGGAGGGAATACAGATGTGTGAAAGGTTGTCATAATCAGAGAACAGGAACTCAATGACATGAGCATTGGGAGCTAAGCCTGAAATCATAGGCAGCGGTTAGTTTGTGATATCCTCTTTTGTCATGCTAAGGGATATAGACTTTGAATTTTTAGCAGAGGACTATTTAAGTAGTAGAGTGACTTGGCCAGGTTCATGTTGTCGAAAGATCACTCCAAAAGCACTGTGGAAGATTTATCAGACTTGAGAGAGATTAGTTGCAGTGACAGCAAGAGAGATGGATGAGCAGGCTATTGTAGTACTTCATGTGACAAATGATGATGGCCTCAATGAAGCAGTGACAGTGGGATAGATTGAAAGGAATCATTCTGAAATATGTTTAGGTAGTAGACGTGAATAGACTTGGGAATTGATTTGATTGTATATAAAGATGTTGGAAACAGAGAAATAAAAGACTAGTGTTCGTTGAGTCTGATATTGGGTCAACATGGTTGACTCAGGAACATTTTGCCATTGGGCATCAACCGCAAGGTACACTCTCATACCATTATAAACAATCACCCAGGCTGGGCATGGTGGCTCACACCTGTAATCCTAGCACTCTGGGAGGCCAAGGCAGGAGGATTGCTTGAGCTCAGGAGTTTAGGGCCAATCTGAGCAAGAGCGAGACCCCGTCTCTACAAAAAATAGAAAAATTAGCCAGGTGTGGTGGTGTGTGCCTGTGGTCCCAACTACTCGGAAGACTGAGGAAGGAGGATGGCTTGGGCCCAGGAATTTGAGGTTGTTGTGAGCTATGATGATGACTGTACTCTATTCAGGGTGACAGAGTGAGACTTCACACCCAGGATCTTCCTGGGTATTTTTCTCCCTGGTCTATTACAATACTTTGACAGATTTCTGGCTGTTCATTCTTACCATTGCCTTTGATTTCAGTACTGCATATGTGTTTTGACTTTTTTAGCTTTGACTCCGGACATTCTTTTTGGTTTTCTCCAGCCTCATCACTCTTTTCCCCCTGACTGTCCAGGAGTGGGACCACTCGTTTCTCCCTAGCTTCCTGGACTCAACCTCTAATGCAGATATACCTTAACTACCCAAAAAGAGTTATGGCAAGTTTTGGATGACTGAATTAATGGAGATCTTTTAAGAGAAAGAATATCCAGTTGCAGATGTCTAGTGCCAGTTACAAATTTTTATGAGAACTCAACAATCAGTACAAGGCAAAATGCAAATATGAGTGTTCTCAAGTTTTGTATTTAGCCATTGACATCATGAGCATGAATACAATAACTTGAGAGAGAAATGTGTAGAATAAGAGGAGATCAAAGATAAATACTAGGAAATAAAGCATTTTAGGGCTTAAAAAAGAAGTAGACAAAAAATGAAGGAAAATGAGTTAATTGGTAATAGAATTAGAAAAAGAATTATATACTGAGGCCATAAGGTAAAAAAAAAGGACAGCAGTGGCAAACACTTTTGAGAGAAAAAGCAAGATAATGAATTAAAAATGTCCCCCAGATTGTGAAATTAAGAAGTGATCAACTATAATATAAAAATCATTTTATTAACTGATAAAGGCAAATGTCTTTTCTGTGGATTAAGGAATGAATGATAAGTGAGAAAATGAAGAAAAAATATAATTTTTTTTTTCAAGGACTTGGGAAGTAAAGTAGACTGCGGAGCAAGAATTAGGCTCTGGGAAGAATATATGACCAAAAAATCTTTAAATGGAAAATAATAAATATGTCCAATATGCTGAGAGAAGCAAAGTGCAAAGTCCAAGAAAAAAGAAGCATCATCCATCAAGCAGGCCAAGATGGAGCAGGAGGGGAATGAGATCATTATTATAGATGGAGCTGTCAGTCTTGGAAGTGAAATGGGACATTTCTTCCGAGACATAAGAGAAAGAAGAAAGAATAGGCGTGGGGAGAAATAGATAGGTAGGCTGATAGATAGGCAGATAAATGAGTTTGGAGGTAGTAGGAGGGAAGTTGGTGGATTTCATATTTCACAGCCTTTAGATTTTTAGAAGAGTAAAAGTAAGGTAATTTTCTAGAACTGAGAGCAGCAGAATGAGATGCGCTTCTGAAAATATAATAAGAACTTAGAATAACTAAAAGAAAGGATACTACCTCATTTAAAGATCATCAAAATTTTTTGAGAGGTAGATATTTTCTGTTTTACTAAAGAGGAAACTAAAATTGACAGATCATAGTGCCTTGGAGAAAGTGACAAGATCCCAATGGGAGAAACAGGATTTTTAACCTATGCATGTCTTATTTTATATTCAGTGCTCTTTCAACCAAATTATGCTAAGTAAGCAGTAAGAATTATTTGAAATAATTGGCTGATGGATCTAGATGGAGTGGGGAAACATAGAAAAGGCTTCTGAAGGAATAGATAGAAGAGTCAAGGAAAATGGTAATTGAACTTCATTAAATAATATAACTGGTGCGTTTGGAGTGTAGCCATAGAGGATGTAACAAAATAGATGCCTGTAGCCAGAAAGTGTGATTGGGATGTTGCAGTTTCAAAAATGAAGAACATCCAAGTGGTAGTCCTGATATGAGATCCTAAGAATCCTTTCTTAAAATAAGGTGACTTACGTTGGATTCCAGAGGACAAGGAACAATGATATTGGTACATCTATTGAGTTAATCAGTTAATCGTGTCAAAGCTGAAATGGTCCTAATGATGAAGGACTTTGGCAAAAAAGAAGATGACTCTTATAAATGAGGTATCAGAGAAGGAAGGGAGTAGATCTCCACTCAGTGACTTTTAGATTTTCAGAGAGTTCATCTTCCTCTCTTAAGTTTTGAGAGATGAAAGTATCCATGTCCAGAACAGTATAGAAGAAGGAATTTATTTTATGGTTTGTTTTTAACCACCCTTTAATTTTAATTGAATTTCTATTCCAATCTTTCATTACACCTTTACAAAATCTTTTTTATAAACCTTGAACAAATTTTGTCTAAACCTAGAAAAATCTTTTAGCATTAATAAATAATTTATAAGTATATTTAACTTCTGGTAACCATGATGAAAGCAGTGGAAAGTTGGAAAGCCTTCTCATTCTGTGGTCTTGTCCCCAGCCCCCATTTATTTTGATGTACAGAATAGAATAGATTAATCCTGCTAAATTTACAGTGCTGCGTTACTAACCAAAACTGTTTTTTAAGTCATTCCTAATCATGTCTCACCAGGCCATGGATAAATGGTTTTACTAAAGGGGATTTATGCTAAGTCAAATTTCTGAGAAGAAATAAAATCTCTCTGCTGTTAATTACAGCACTTCCTATTTATTTGAGAAGAAGGGGATTTCTCTAGTGGGTGCCAAGGATATGAAAAGCATTTTTATTCTTTCTGTAACAGAATCAGAAAAGGAAGACACTAAAACTAATAACAAAAGTCCAGAGTGGCCCTAAACAGAGCTTCCTGTGTAGTAGAAGTGTGAGACCTATGTATGTGTGCATCCTGCGTGTTTTGACCAGCCATAGTAAAGGTAGTTGGAGCCTGTCCTGAGTTCAGGTGATTGAAGAAAAGGATGAACAGCTGCCAGTGAAAGAAGGATTGTATCACCACACAGTTGACTCTACAATGCTTCTAACGAGCCCTGATTCAGTCACCCCTCCTATTTCCAGGAACTCATCTTCCTACTAAGAGAAGTATATGAGCATAGTTGTACTTACATGTTCCTTTTGAGAAATGGTTAGTTATTGTTTATCCAGCAAAGCTCATATCTGGTAACTTTCAAGCTTTCTCTCTTACTACTCTCTTTATATTTCTTATCTTCCAGTCAAACCAAGTGATTCCTTGCTATCTGAACACGTTTTCTGTTTCCATGTCTTTTCTTATGCTGCTCTATCAGCTAGTGTGTCTTTCATCTTATTCCACCTGTTTGTTAGATGATGGTGCCATATCTTTTATGAAGACTTCTCTGTTGTTCCCAGACAAACAAATCTCTCCCTCCCTTGAATTCCTCTTCTTTTTAATCTCTCTGATGGAATTCATATTTTACTTTATATCTTGGTTGTCTTTGTGTATCTCCCCTGCTGTATAAATCTCTTCAAGTGTCTCATTCTAATAGGAAGCTATATTTTATTAATCTGGTTATAATTTCTATTTTGTCAATAGAAAACACTATATAAGAAAAGAGCAAAGGATGGAGATTTCCAGGATGTTATTTTTGTTTAATCCTTTTTATACTCTATTTTAAAAATTACATAATGGCATTCTGAATTGAGTGTTTTTATAGTACTGATGAAATAAGAAGTAGCTTATATAAAAGGAGGATGTAGGGTGGTAGCTGTCCTCTTAAATGGCGCTTTACATCATCCACTTCACTACGTTCGGCACTATTCCCTCCTCTCTCTGTGTGTCTCAAGTGGACAGTCACTTCCTATTTATCCTCTTATATTTTGCTTTTTCCCATTTATGTACTTTTCCTCCCACAGGCTCTAGACATTTGACATTCAAACTTAGACCCACACCTTGCTGCTTGGTGCCACCATCAATCATGAAATTGTCATTTACGCTATTCAACTTATAGCCTCATCATTCTTATCTACTAATATCTAAAGTGTATTTATATTTTTATTGGTATTATCTATGTCTGTTATTATTTTCTAAACTAGCTTTCCCTAAACTGTGTTCTGAAAATAATTTCTTCATTTAGGTAATCACAGATGCTCTTTGAGAGCAGGGGAACATAAATATACTTGGAAAAAATGAGACTAAGTAAAATTGAATGAGTTTTTGAATGGACTGTGCATTGTAGATCTCCTAGAAAGAGAAGCAGTCTGTAGGATTTCCTAACTTAACACATAAAAAAGTCTGGCAGCATTCCTCACAAATTCTTGTCAATGGGAAATGGCTTTGGGGTTATCTCATTCACCTCCATCTTTCACAGGTGAAGAGCCTGAGGTCTGAGAAGGGTAAGGGAATTCTTCTCATGCTGATATTTGTGGTGATATTGAGTCCATTTTTGATGACCTCCCAGGCTCATGGTCTTCAACTATTACAATCTCACTACTCTTCATCTCTCATTTTTTCAACTTATCAGCCTTGTTATTACTTCCCTTGCTACCCTGCTTGAACAAAGGGCAACCATTTTAACACTTTAACATTTTAACACTCCATCTAACACACTTGAAGAGTGATTTTTCAGCTAGTGTGGTCTAGAGAGGGAGAGGGGTCACTAACACAATTAAAAATCACCTGGAGAATCTGGAGAGGTTTATAAAATACACACACCCTATCCCTGAATTTTCTAAGAGGCATACTCATTTCCTGAAGGTTCTGATATTCTCTTGAGGGTGCGTGGCCATAAACATTTTCATTCGTTGGTTATTTTTACCAGCCTTAAGTATTTTCCCTAAAGAAGCATTTACTAGAGATACTGAATTTCACTTGTCTTTGGAATAAGGGACTTTGAATCAAATATTTCTTGCTAATAAAACACATAGTATGGCAGAAAGCAGGTAGATGTAAGACATTCAGCAGAAGAATCAGCATTCAAACCAAGCTTGATTTATGTGTGGCATTAGAATTTATACTAAGCTGCTAAGCCCACGTTTTTGTCTTTGGAAACATATTTTACAATTTCACAATTGTGTTTTGAGGATTATGTCAGAAATTTGTATAAAATGCTCAGTGTGAACTAATTCTTTCTAGATGCTTTTTCCTTTCTCTTGCCAGTTAGAATGATTAATGCAATAAGCCGCTGATAGTTTCCTTAGAGAAGGAAGAGGTTGAAGATTAGGGCAGTTCTTTCCTGAGAAAGTAATACCCTGCTCTTGGATGAGGTGTTATTTGCCCTGTAAATGATGACTTCTTGCTTTTGGGGTGGGGGACCTGCAGCCTCAAGGCCACATGTGGCCCTCCAGATCCCCAAGTACGACCCTGTGACAGAATCTAAACTTTTTATTAAAAGGATTTGTTCTGTGAAATTTGGATTCAGTCAAAATGCTGCACTCAAGGATCCAGAGGGCCACATGTGGGCCCAAGGCTGCAGGTTCCCCACCCCTGCCAGAGTTCTGCAGGGGAGAGAAGGTTCGCTTCCTCTCAATCCCCATGCCTGGGGGACAGAATGTTGTGGTACATAAATATTGTAAAGTGGGTGTTGCTTTATTATTTACTCCTTCTGAAGAGAAACATTGATCAAATCCAGCATATCTGTACTGGTGATTTATTATTCCACTTTATTCTCTTACAAGAGGATTAAATATAAATGCTACTTGGTTATTTTATTACAACAAAAGAATTAGAAATCTTTAGTGTTTCACTGGGTTTAAGATAGCTTTGAGCAAGAAGTTCCAAATTTCCCCAAATGTCCAAGTGTTTTGACCAAAGGGGTCTTTTCTTCTGAGTTTGGGCTTTTTTTTTTTTTAATACTTAAAGTATAATGTTCTGAGCTCTAAGGTGCACTGTTGATGTTTAAGCTTATCAATAAGTCATGTTAGTGGAAGAAGTTTTAGGCATAAACACTCTGGAACTCTGATCTCCTGAAAAGTAAAGCTATTCCCACATGAGGAAATAAAAGGAGGACTAGAGAAGCCTTACGTCACATTGGACCTGAGAGCTCTATTTGGGAAAACAAAAAATCTACAATGAAGAGTGAAGTACATACCTCTTGTGCTTTAGGTTTTACCTTTATTTCAGTAGTCTTTTAGACATGGTACCCAATGCATCTGGAGTGGGATATTAAATATTGATTATAGTTTCCCTACTTATTGTTGCCCCTGCATCTACTCCTTTATCTCAGCACTGAGTGCTCCATTTCCTAGAAAATCTATCAGCCACTTTCTGTTTTTTCTTCTTTATTTGTCTGTTCTAAACTTAATTGTTAATATTTTGAATTTTGAATTATACTCTTACCAACATTATCCATTCCCTTGTCCCCCTACCTTTCCTTCTGACCTAGTCAGAAAAATTCCACACCTGCATCCGTGCTATAATGCTCTTTTTCTGTTTATACAACTGAAATTTTGTCTGTTGTTACAAAATGAACAACCAAGCACCATCATTTTGTGTAGTGTTGCCACTACTTATTCATGTCCTTCAGCCTCAACTGGACCAAGCACTTACCATGTGTCATTTTACATAAACTGGTCAGGATTTTTACCACTTTTCTTAAAAACAATACTAACTATCACTACACACTTCAGCCATGCTCCACATGCCAACTTTGAGCTCAGTGCAGGCCAGAATGTTTTAGAAAGTCAGCTGGGTCTAACATACATTGCAAACAGCTCTTGGCCTACTGCTAAGAGGCAAATGACTATGGGTATCTTTATAAAGCATACAAGTACATTTTAAAAAGAGATAAATAAAAAGGTATAAAAATTAGTAATGTAAAATACTTTTTAAAAATGTCTCCAGATGTGGTTTTTGTTTACTTTTCCATGTTTTCCACTATCTTCACAATTACAGCCACATCCATTCTTACCTTCTTCTGTAGTTTCTGATACTATTTAAGAACAACAAGGAAGTTGGAAGTCAGAGAGACGAAGTAAACTGCTTGGCCATACTGTTGGGACGTGGCAAAACTAGATTGGTACCTCAATTTCCTTAAAGCTCTCCATTCCCTTATCTTATTTAACTTATTTCAATAGGTTTAAGTTGTAGAAATGGTTTATCGTTACGTGGATGAATTGTATAGTGGTGGACATTTAGTGTACTCATCACCTGAATGATGCACATTGTATCCATTAGGCAATTTTCATCCCTCACCTCCTCTCAGCCTCCCTCTTCTGAATTTTCAATGTCCCTTGTGACATTCTATATGACCATGCATACCCATAACTTGGCTCCCACTTATAAGTTAGAATATGCAATATTTGTTTTTCTGTACCTGAGTTACTTTACTTAAGGTAATGGGCTCCAGTTCCATCCATCCTTGCTGCAAAAGGCTTTATTTCATTATCTCCCTCACCGAGTAGTACTTCATGGTGTATGTGTCTCTGTGTGTGTATGTATTTCCATAGAGGTTGTAATAATTTACATTTACACACACATACACGCTACATTTTCTTTATCCACTCATCAGTTGCTGGGTGCTTAGGTTGATTTCGTATCTTTTCAATTGTGAATTTTGCAGCAACAAACATATGAGTTCAAGTGTCTTTTTGATATAATTACTTCTTTTCCTTTGGGCAGATACCCAGTAATGGGATTGCTGGATCTACTTTTAGTTCTTTGAGGAATCTCTACACTGTTTTCCATAGAGTTTGTACCAATTTACATTCCCCTGAACAGTGTATAAGTGTTCTCTTTTCACCTCATATGTGCCAACAACTATTTTTTTCCAGTTTTTGACTTTTTAATAATGACCCTTCTGACAAGAGTAAGGCAGTGCATGTAGTTCCTTCCACATACACATGGCATCTCCTGACTTTTTTGTCTTTGTGTTGCTACTTGTCTAGAATGAGTGTCCTCTCAACTTCAATCAGTCTTACTCCTCTCAGAATTTTGTAGGTACTGCCTCTTCCTAGAATTCACTATTAACTCTTCCTTCCATCAGCTACATATTTTGGTTAGATGTGCCTCTTCTACATTCCCATAATACCCTATGTATGGATTTATGTGATATTTACAGCATTGTCTTATGGTCTGTCTTATGGCAGGTGAAAAGACTGAGAGCTCCAAGTACTGGAAGGTACCTTGTACATCACTGTCTCTCCAGCACCTCACTGTGCCTAGCAGATAGTGGACCTACGTAAATATTTTGAATAATAAATTATATTATATATTTCTAAATTTAGTGAATTTTGAGCTGAGTCTAATTTTATAAATGCATGAACTTTTAATTTCTGGAAAATTTGAATCATTGTAGAGGTGCTGTATTTTCTTTTAAAAAATAAATTAATTGCTATTTAATCATTTTCCTTAAAACCATCCGCATTCATCTACACTTTCAAAGAAGGCTTAATGTGGTCAACACAATGAACAACTCCAGGGACACCGTCAAAATTGTATTTTATTGCATTTGATCTTGATGACCACTACCATCTTCATAGTGCTAATATTCATATTATATATATATAATATTCATATATATACTTGGAATTGGGCAATATAGTAGCCTGATTGAAAGCAACCAATAGACATTTATAGAGCATCAGGTATATAACTAATGCTGGTGTGTGTTCTCTATGACTTTGGAGATATGAAAACAAGTATTAGGTCTGCTTTCCTGAATCAAATATTTTTAATCAGGGTTATAGAAATAAAAGTTTCATGTATGTCTGACAAAGGACTATGCACCATATTATACAAATAGGCACTACATTCTTAGGCATAATCAAAATTGCTAGGAGGCAGAAGTGAATATAAACTGGAATATTCTGATAAGTCTTTTGAAAACAGCATAGGGTATGGATAATCAGGGAGAGGAGAAAAATAATGTAAAACAAACTAAGGATGTGACATATAAAAGCACACAAATAGTACTAAAATGTGGAGGTGAGTTAAAAAAATCTCGCAAATTTCATTTGTCTGTGGTTGGCAGAGGATGCTGAAAAATGGTCTCTCCATTAACCAAAGCTAATGGGATCAGTGTTTTGTTTGCTTGTTTGTTTTTCTTCTACCATTGAATATCTTCCTGTCTCATAAATAGTATCCAGGTTTTGGTAAAGAACTGTTACCCATGGACATTAAGGCAAACTAAGTAAACATTTATAAGGAGCAGTTAGTTCCTTTCTTCCTGGCTTTGATTTTATTTGCTCAATTAATTATTTAATCTGAACAAAGGACATAGCCTCCCTGTGCTCTCTTCATCCCTTTGAGGTAATCAGCAGTGCAGGGAGGAAATGCAGTAAATGGACTCTGCGTGGAGGGATAAGAGAATTGTGGACAACTATTGTTTTAAGTACCATGAATATGACAGCAGTAGCTTAATAATAATAATAAAAATGTAATTTATATTAAGCACATCTTATGAAAGCTTATTATATCAAGAATGATGACTGGTTGTTCTCCATCACAAGTAGGCACAGGAAAAGATGATCTAGATTTAAATATTAGTAGACTATGTTATTTAAAAAGATAGTTATATTTTCCCAGTTAGACTGTAACATAAATAAGAATGATTATTCATCTTTCAGGAACATTTAACTTGACGTCTGGATGTAGCTAGGGGGATGGAGTCAAAGATTATCTTGTAAAAAGATTTTTTTTTTTTGTAACTTGGAATCGTAGAGAATTGATACTTTAAAAAAATCCTAGGTTGTGTAGATAGTACTTTACATCATTATTTTGTTTTCTTTTTGAGATGAATGCTTATTTCCCAATTTTCCAGTGGACTAAATATATCCTGAATGATTAAGTGACCTGGACAATGTCACACACCTTGCCACAAAGAGCCCTTGAAGAATATTTTGTAATAAGCTTCAAATTACAGATGAAGAAATTGAACCAACTATATTTAAGATTACAAACGTTTAATAGGAACAGGATTTGACTCTCCTGTCTTCCACATAAGTGTGCTTTCCACTAACTGTGAACCTCCCCTATACACACGAAGTGTGGTATGAACGAGGGCAGATGCAGCCCTGTCTCCCTTGCACACACAATTAGCAGCAGAGACACAAAAACCACTTACTTCTGCTGCTTTTTGTCCTTTAGTGACAAGATAAAATATCAAAGTCAAGGAATTGGTAGTGCTTGTCCCCATCTCTGCTTTCTAAAGATTTAATATTTGTTGTGCTGATAGTCTACCAGGCTTTTGTTAATGAGGTCAGAGGAAAACTGGAAGAAACCAAAAAAAAAGGGGGGGAGCGGATTTGACCAACATCTCCATTGGAAACAGCTTAGAGTGCCTTGTGGAAGGAAAGAATATTGAAAAGGCTTAAGGAAGGAGCAGGTCAAACAGTGGAGAGGAGGTTGGGAAGGTAGAAATGGAAAAGAGAATTTTCTAACCAACTCTGATAAGAGGAACTCTCAGCATAAATTTTGCTGTTTGTGCAGTATAATTCCTCACCTTCTTCCTGGCTCTTTACTGCCTTTACCAAGGAATTCAGTAAAATCCTGCATTCCTCTTCAATACTTTTAAAGTCAGAATTCCATTTAATACTTTTGAGGTCATATTTGCATTGTGGTTGTTATGAGGGGGATGTTTCCACGATTGCTTTGTGTGAATGGGAAGGCTCATTTCTTTGGCTTACTCTTTTCATATTTATATCTTTAATCACTGAATCTCATGCCTAATTTCAAAATTTTATTATAATTAAATAATAATTAATTTTATAATCTTTATTTATTTTTTACTTTGAAAACTAAAGGGACTTTTATTTTTTTGGCTAGAAAAATTCTTCAATAGTATTTCCTATTCCAGTTTGTCTTCCTGTACCCAGTCTATTAAATTTCTGACTTTACCAGTCCATGCACAAAAGCTACCTTTCATAATAAAATCAATATTTCTTCTTTGGCATATAAGACCCATTATGATGGATCTGTATCTAGACACAGTCCAACTAGTCATGTCTCCTAGTGGCACATATCAAGTGTGCTGGATACATTACACCACTTTAAGTTCCCTAAACATTCTGCTGTTATTTCTTGTCTATGATCCTTGCACATATTTTTGGCTTTTTTTGGGGGGGGGGAGGCCTGATGAATATAATCATCAAAATGCAGCTTAAAAATAATTTTTGTTGTCTTCCTATATTCCCAAGGCATAGAAAGCCACTCCCTTCTTTATGTAGTCTAAGGATTTGGAGCATTCCTGTGTCATGGAACGTACATATATTGCACAGGGATTGTCTTCATATCGATCTGCTGTTGGTGTTGAAGTCAGAGGCCATGTCTTATTCACATTTGTTGGCTTAGACCAGAATCTGGCATATAGTAAGTGCTTATTAAAATTTTACTGAGTCAAATTGAATTTGATTAGAAAGTCAAAGAAACTTTTTAAACAAGTGACTTGATATCTCTACATGGTTTAAATCAGGGTATTTCAGGGAAAAAGAAAAACATGCATCACAATTGTTCTTGGAAAATTGGCTTCCATTTCTTAATTAATGCAAACATAAACAGGTTTTTCATTGGAAGTAGAATTCTTTTAAGACTGGTCCCTTGTGTTCTGTTGGGAAAGGTGGCCTGCAGAACTGTTGTTTATAAAAAGCCAAAGTTTCTGAGATTTCTGTGTTGTATCATATTTTGAAGGGAGGACTGCCATCAAATGTGGCTATAGGAGGAGGAAAGGAAGCCTAAGTCCCTGGGTGATGGGGTACTGAGTACTACCTGGGTTATGAAGAACATGGATGGAAAGTACTAATACCTATAGGACCCTTCTTGATTCCCAAATTACAACTCATTTAGATTCTAAAATTCTCCTGTTATATGTTCTATTTGTGAGATGACCTGCAGGAAATCATTGCATTCATCTTAACCCCTACCACCTAAAATCTCTAAAGAGTTGAAAACTTGTTAATATGAACAATTAAATGGGGGACGCAGGGCAGTTTATGTGGTGCATTAGGAAGACAAAATGGGGAAAGGGGTTGTTTTACATGCCTGTAGTGCCTCCATTGTGCTTGGTTTATATTGTTCTTCATCAGTTTTGGCATCGACGTCTGCAGTATCCCCTTTCCTCCCCAGGCTTCCCCTTTACAACTCGGTCACCATGCAGGTTTTCCAGGATCCTCAAAATCTACTTTCTAACAATCAACTTTTTAAAGACAATTTATCTTCAAGGACCAAAAAGGTAGAAATGTGCCTTATTTTCCCTGCTGACTTACTAATTTTGCAAGTCCAAAGTCAGAAAGTGGCAAGAAGTGGTAAAACACCTTCTGCATTCCACTCCATATCATCTCTACCAGAACATGATGCATTTCTGTAGGCAACCAAATACCTATTTATAATACAAAAGACATTGCAGCATGAACCCGACAACTGTTATGAAAGAACAAACATCCACTGAAGAGTCATTTGCTAGGGAAAATTTTACTTTTCTGTCACTGCCTCAGCCAATATCTTATGCTCTGGAAGTTGCCCTTCCTGCTTAGAGAAATCCTTTGTTGTAAATGTGCTACCAGTTGATAGAGTTGATCCTGGAGGCTTTTATTTATTTATTTTTTTGTTTGATATTTCATTAGGCTGCACAGTGACTTTTTTTTTAAATTTTATTTTTACTTTGGCCTCTGATGATGATAGCAGGTCTCTCTCTTTCAATTTAAATATAATTGAACTTGAGATTAGCTGTTCACAGATGCTGGTAAACCTTGCCATGTGTTACCTATAAACAAATTCCAACTTCAATTTGAATAGCACCTCTCACATCAGTGCCCCAAATTGCTTCACAGTGATACATCATCAATATTTCACAACATGGCATCACTGAGCTGAGTATTCAGTAATTCAGCCATCACTCCAAATAATCTAGAGCAACAACCACCAGAAGGAAATAGGTCTTCTCTTTTACCATACAGTGACATAGATTTAATATTTTAGTATTTTACCCTTCAACCATGTTTAGAAGAACAGGGTCACTGTTTACATTTGCATCAGTAAATCCAAATTTAATAAACAAATAAACAAACCCCTGCTGTATATAAATATATAAGTACATGTATATAAGTACATGCTTCATATTTGAATAGAGTCTCTGAAGTATTTTTAAAAATTAAGAATAAGCTTATGTTATTTTATTTCAAAAATTAATTCATGAGATAGATGCCTAGTTACCACCCACATGGAAATGCAGTTTGCCCAAGCTGGAAACAAAAAAAAAGTCATTTTGGATTTCTATCTCTTCCTCTTCAACACATGTAGTGCCTATCTTAATGCCTCTAGCATTCACATTATTTCTTTTTATCCTATTATTGTTTCCATAGTCAAGGTCCTTATTTTTCCCTTGGATTATTTCAGAACCCATCTGACCAGTTTTCTTGAATCTATTTTGCTTGCAATATCCTACTGGACTACCCTAGATATTTCTTACAATAAGTGCTAGAGTGAATTTTCTATAATGAAAATGGACACTATCTTTCCTCAGCTAAAAATGCTTTCCAATAACTTCAATAGATTCAATAGACTTCAGAATGCTTAAAATCCTTAGTATGGCAGACAAGGCCTTTCATGAACTGAACCCTGTCTACACTTCCACCCACATCTCCTTTTATTCACAAAATGAGCACCCATGTTTCCTCTATGCATGGAACTCTTTGTAGTTTAATGGACATGTCACCTTTTGTGTCATCTCTGGAATTTTGAACTCATTGAAATCTTTTTTCAAAAATGCATAGTTACTTGCTCACTCAGTTTTCTCTCACTCATTGGGCAAGATATGTTGCATTCAATCTTTAGTGCCTGGTACTTGATACTTATTACCTGATTTCTGAATTGAGTATAATTGAATATGAAGCAAAAAAGCTCCATCATACTCACATCTTCTGTTTATTGCCCAAAGCTAGATAGATATAGGTTAAAATATCTCAAATTTTAATTCTTAATATTTTACAAAAGGATGAACTTCTTTTAGAATATGTTAAAAGCTATAGAGCCTCGTAACAGAATAAAATGCACAGACAATATTGCATACGCAATTTTCCATACAGCTTCAGAAGATTCATAAATATGTTGTATTCAATTTAGGGATTTGCAGCTAGAAACACTTTCTCTAAGGTATTCCCATATCAGTAAACATACTGTTGGGGAATTTGTTTATTTGTGTTCCTTTGTTCTTTCTCCCCATAATTCAGAGAATCATGGAATCCCTGGGTTGGCAAACCCTCTAAATACTACTTAGCCAAATTTTATATCTAATGTATGAAGCATCTCTACAATGTTTATATCACGAGCTTTTCCCTCTCCTGTCAAATATTGTTCTTCAGTGAGAGTGAAGCCTCTATCTCCTGAACTTGTCCATATCTATTTTGTGGAAAACAGGGCAGGTATCCCAATCAACTCCAAAAATGGCTTGAGAATATAGGGGAAGGAAGATTGGCATGGCTGGGTGATGGTTCCTGTTTGTGGGCTGGGCTTACCTGGTTTGAACCTCCCACCAGCAACAAAGGAGGACACACTCAGGCCTTTCCTAGTGAGGCTTAAAAGATGTCAGCAATCAAACATCAAAAATTGGAGTAAGACTCTTTAGTGCAAAATATGTACAGTGTTTGTATGCAGAAAACTACAAACTACTGATATAAGAAATCAAAGAGATACCTATGTGCCTGGATTGGAAGATTTAATATTATTAAGATGTTAATTCTTCTCAACTTGATCATAGATTCAGTGCAATCTCAATCAAAATCCCAGAAAGCTATTTTGTACATATTGGCAAACTGTTTCTAAAATTTATATGGACTGGCAAAAGACCCAGAATAACTAATATGACACTGAGGAAGAAGAACAAAGTTGGAAGACTCACATTATTGGATTTCAAGACTATGTATATACATTTAAGGAGAGAGAGAAAGAGAGAGAACACAGAGAAAGAAGTCTGTTGATTTAAAGGCTGTTCTCATTTTAAAAAAACTTTCACATAAAAATCTTCAATAATGTTTGACTATAGCTGGGTGATTGGCACACTTATAATTTTGACTCAAGCAGTACAAAAGCAATCCATGTAATCAAAACATTTGGACCCCCTTAATATTAGGAAATAAAAAAGAATGAAAATTAAGGTATGAAAATCGAATAACAACATTTAGAGGGCCAGGGGAACTTACCATGGAATGAGGAATGCATAATGCAACAAAGGAATCTGTACGTAGTGAAAATGTATGAAACAACTTGCTGAAAGTGGTGTGGGAAAAGATGCTGACCTACATAATTTTGGAAATGAGTGGAATTTGTAAGATTAAAGATAATGTACCATAGTTGATAAAATTGTTTCCCATGGGTGCATATGTTAGCAATTTAACAAGTAAATGCGAGGTAAGAGCTAGGTTTCCGCCTTTAGAATGGTAGATTGCAAATAGGCAAGAGGTAGAGGCTTAGAATGATCCATACAGGAGTAGATTAGAGTTGGAGACATCAGCATGAACTGAAGTTTTGAAGTAGAGATTCAGATGATTATATATAGAAATATTCATAGATATAAGTATTTAATACGTACACAGGTTGGTATACTCATATATATGTCCTTGCTCTTTCAGCTGAGAGTCCTTAGAAGCAATCATACTCCAGCAACAATAAGGACACATAGTGTCTAGAACGTGGTTCTAGGACTCATTCTTCTTACTAGTGCCCCAATGTAAGAAAATGCACACACACAAATGTACCCACATGCACACCTCAATGGAATATGTCATAGGGATGTCGGGGCTCACTGCAAGAGCTCCATATTGCCACAGCTGGAACAATTTGTGCATCAGAATAAAAAGGAAGTAATATTGCATTATAGACCAAAGTGTAAATTAAATATCCATGAGTCCATATTGATATAAATGATTAAATGAATAAATAAATATGGGGCAGTAGACAAATCTCCCATGCAGAAAATTTCCCATGCAGATAATTTATTACATATTCTGCTCTCAGAAAGATGAAGCATAAATTCCACTCCATAATTGTGGGTACAACTTAATAAGGGTCTTTTAAAGAGTACAGTAAGAAAGGGAAGAAAAGTAACCCTATAGCTACAGTCAGGTGATCGAGGTAAATATCATCAGTGGTAAGTCATGTTGATAGTACACACCTTTGATAAAATGCAAAGAGAATGATGCTCTCTCTGTGGTCTTCCTTGCCCAAACCAACAGCCCCACATCTAATTTGTCTGATAAGAATAACATCAGGCCGGGCGCGGTGGCTCTGGCCGGGCGCGGTGGCTCACGCCTGTAATCCTAGCTCTGGGAGGCCGAGGCGGGTGGATCGCTCGAGGTCAGGAGTTCGAGACCAGCCTGAGCAAGAGTGAGACCCCGTCTCTACTAAAAATAGAAAGAAATTATCTGGCCAACTAAAAATATATATACAAAAAAAAAAAAAAAATTAGCCGGGCATGGTGGCTCATGCCTGTAGTCCCAGCTACTCGGGAGGCTGAGGCAGTAGGATCGCTTAAGCCCAGGAGTCTGAGGTTGCTGTGAGCTAGGCTGATGCCACGGCACTCACTCTAGCCCGGGCAACAAAGTGACACTCTGTCTCAAAAAAAAAAAAAAAAAAAAAAAAAAAAAAACAATAACATCAGACAAATCCCAATTAAGGGACAGTATACAAAATACCTGACCTGTACTCCACAAAATGTCAAATTTATAAAAAATAATATCTGAGACACTGTCACAGCCAAAAGGAACCTTAAAAGATTTGACAAATAAATGTAATATGATTGACTGGATGAAAACTTGGAACAGAAAAAGGCCATAAGATAAAAAATAAGAAAATTCAAATAAAATATGGACTTTCGTAAATAATAATGTGAAACTATTTGTTTATTGATTGTGACAAATGTATCCTACTAATCTAAGGTGTTAAGAATAGGAGAAACCTAGTGTAGGGTATATGTGAACTTTCTATCCTAGCAACTTTTCTATAAATCTAAAATTATTCTGATATAAAATTTAAAAATTATCTAAAGTAGCAGATTCCAAATTATGGATATTATTTCCTATGATTGAGTTCACTAACATGTTATTCTTTGCTAGATAAAAATTAAATCCAGAGTAAGCAGTTTTTTTCACTGACCTCAATCTGTTGAGAGAAGAACTTGGCTGAAAGATGAACTCTGTTTTTCTCTTTTGTTTATTGGATGATCTGCTTTTAGCAGAATTAGAATTAGATATCTGAGTAGTTGTATATCCTGAATTAGTGCCAGTTTTGTGATTTTTATATTAAAAATAATCCCTGGGTCTATGTTCTCTATAATGTTAGGTAATTTATTGCTTGTTCTCACAATATCACAATTTCATGCTTTAATACTTGATTATTTCAGGCAACTTTTTTTTTCTCATTTATTTCAGGATTTAGTTATCTCTATTATGTTATTTACCAAATTGTGTTATATATGTTGTATCCACATGTTTTTCTATCACATTTATTTATGAAATCCCTGAAGATATATTTCATCAGGTAGCTACTATTACAAAAATTACATGTAACAAACTCCAGTATTCAGTGGAATACAAAAATAAGCATTTATTTCTTCCTAAAAGTGTGAATTGGCTAGAGGTCAACTGATCTAATATGTGCTTAGCTAAGGGTACCTTATCTCTATGTGTCTCGCCTTCTCCCACTGAGATCAGAAAAGTTGTCCAGATACATTTTCATTGCGGTGACCAGAGGTAAAAGAGAGTAAGTAGAAAAAGAAAGGCTTCGTGAGTCCTTGATTTGCAACTAACACACCATCAACTCTACATGGTCCCTTTTATCTTCCAAGTGAAAGCACATGATCATTTCTAAAATCAAGAGCTGCTCACAGTGGATGGGCACTTTGCATTTTTCAGTGGCTGTGGTAACAGAGAGGGGAGAAAATTAAGACTAGGAAAACAACAGTATTTTTTATTCATTTTTCTATCCCTTAGTCCTATAACAGTGCTTAATACATGGTAGGTATTCAATAAACTTCTGCTAAATGAATTAATGAGTGAATGTTCAGCTAAGTAGATAGATACTTTACTTTCTGAGGTTATTTTGTACAGAGAGATGCAGGTGTTTCTATTTTACAGCTAAAACTTGTAATGACTTAGAACCATTCTAATGTTGTCATGTTATCTTCATGATTCCCACTTAAATAAGTCTTAGTGACATCTACAAAATATATTAAATGTCAAGTGCTGTGCTTATATTCTGCAGCATATAGTTATCTATATAAAAATATTTTTTCTGATCCTCTTTACTTTGCAATTTCTTTCTTCAGACTGTATAATCATCTTTCATGTTTTGTTTGAAATTTGTGTGACTTCTCTTCCTGTTTCATAATTTCTTTTCAAAAAATTATCTCACCATTAATAAGATGTTGATTCGTAGAATTCTTATACTGATTTTGTCTAAGAAATGTTTTCTTATGTTGTTCTTATATTTTTCTTTTCTTTTTATTTCAAGTGCAAGGAATAGCAGCACTATTTGAATTGTGGTGTTTTAAATTTGCTCTGAACTGAGTTTTGAGTTTTTGATAAAAAAACAAGTCACAGAAATCTAATCAATACGTAAAAGTATACTCATGCTTCTCAGAGCTGACATAGGTAAGAATGATCCTAGGGCCCATCAGGTGATTTCTAAGCAAGTATCATTGATTAGGTTTTAAAGTCAGAGAAGACTGAGGAATAAAACAACAATTATTAATATATTTTTGCTACCTGTACTGTGGTGTAACTAGATCCTCCCTTCCAGACTAGGGTGTTATCCCTCCTTATTGGCTGTGGCCCACATGTGCCCTTCTTTTCAGGTGTGCCCTCTTGGCACATGGCTGCCTCAGCAAATGTTCTTTCTCCCTCTGGGGAATCCTGCGTCAGTGGCTTGCCACTACAGGAGTGCAAATGCCAGCCCTGGCTTCAATTGGAAAGGGTTCCAAAGGGCCCTCCCAGCTCCAGAACTGCCCATGAGACTTGCTAAGGCCTCTGTTGCAGTTATTCCCAGTTAAATTTTGCCCTCATCTCAATCCTGCTTCCTTCTCCGCTTCTCAGCTGTTGTTTTCCAGACCATTTCTCAATAAACGTCCTGCACTCACATGTTTATCATGAAGTTGGCTTTCTAGGACCTGACTAAGCCACTATTTGTAAGAATGAAATTAGGTCACTTGTAGAGACTTGAAAAAAAATGTGTCCTCTCTTTTTCCTTTCTTGTCAAGGCACTTTTATAGTACAAAACGGTGTAGGTACTCTGGGGAGTCACTTAATTGAAGAATTTCAAGCTTGATGCAAATAGGCTGCAGATATTCACTAAGTAGTAAATAGCACAGAAGAGAATAATTTTTTCCCAATAGCTACACTAAATAAAGAGATTTTTCTCAACAGTGGAGAGTTGTACACGGATGTACAGAAGGTGAGCAAAGTGAAGCACTGATATTTTCAAAACAAAATATATAAATCTATGTCTCGATCAACAGGGTTCTGTAAGTCTTAAATATAGCAAGGGCAAAACAAATGCTACGGGGAATTTGAATTATTGACTATGACACTTAGAAAGATTATCAATTATGAATTGTGATAATATTTATAGCTGTGTTCTTCCTCAGGTGAGTGGTTTATTAATATTAATAATTACAGCATATCTGCCATATGAGTGAAAAAGAAATTATCAGCCTTTCAGAAAAAGAAAAAAAAAAACTTGTATTGAGTATAAGTAATAGTATTTACATAAACATGCTTCAGTATGAAACAGCTAAAGAATTCATAGCTTTGTCCTAAGGAATTAATGTACTTTCCAAAATACCAAAATCTATTACTAAAATGAATCTTTACTCTTGTAGAATGTAGCTCAGTAAAAGCATTTTTTTTTTCTCTATATTAAACTATACATAACTTTTTGATGTTGCTTCGTAAACTTGTGGGAGAAAATCTATCACCCTTGTTAATTATCTTAAAATAAAACTGTGGCTTTACTTGGCATTAAAATGGTGCTTTATAAAAATCAGGCTGTAATATAGTAGCATTACATTTCACTGAGTGTAAAATATAACAGCTATAAACGAATACATGAAAATTTCTAGTTTAACTGCAGAAACATGGCTTATGTATACACACATTTCATACATGGATACCTAGGCATAGTGATGTGATTGTGTGAGAATGTGTGTATGTGAGGTGAGGTGTGTGTATGTGTGTGCTGTTGTGCAATGGATCACTCTATAGTAGGGCAACAAAAGGAAGATTTCACATATTGTAGTCTAGGATTAAACATTAATAGGCCTGTCAATTAGATAGAATAGTCTTCGATTTCTACAAGCGTATGAAAATATCATTCTTCCTTATCTACGATGGAGCTCCTCTGTGAAGTTTTGGTTAGAGCCTTTCTCCCTGACTTGTCACATTTTGAGTAAATCAACTCTGGATGGATGGGTTCTCTGTACGTATAGAAAGTGTGTCTATCATTTGTCTCACTTGAGTACGTTAGATTGTTTGTTTACATACCTGTCTCCTGTGCTGGCATATGGGCTCTTTCATATAACAAAGGAAATAACTTTGTTATTTTAATCTTTTTATCCTTAGCATCTACCACAGTGCCTGGCACAAGCAGGTTTTCAGTTAATATTCATTCAGTAAATAAATGAATCAATTAATGAGTGCTTCAGAATCACTAAATGCTTTTCATAATTTAAATTATGATAAATGGTATAGCCTAGATTTACTTCATCTGAAAAAGCTTTTTTCCTCACAATAAATAAGCCAAACAATTAATAAATTTGCTAAACTTTCTTTCTGCTTGGCCTATTTTATGCTTTTACTTTTAATCTATTTATCATTTATTCATGAATCTGCTTTAGTGTATTATCTTCTCTTATGAGAAACTTTTACTAATTTTTGAATAAAACTGTAAGTCTAAATTGATCATTAGGACAATTTAGTACAATTATGAGAGTATTGTTCCAATTACATTATCAGAATAAAAATAACTGTTATTGGATTTTCATACAGCAACATCTTTTGAAGTCTCCAAACACTTAATAAAAGAAAAGAAATTCTCAGTTTTGTGATATAATTCTTGAAGTAGTTATTCTAGTCAAAACAAAAAAATTATAATGATACAATAAAATATAATGAAAAATAACAACTATAAGCAATTATATAATATGTTTAATTAAAAATCTCATTAGTACTCTAACAACTAATTGTGTGATATCGATAGGACATATGATACAGCCAGGATTCTTAACCTCAGTTCAGGTTTTAGAGCATCTTCAAAGCTGAAATCAATCACACAATATGTTTTTGAGCTTGACATCCTTGGGGAAGAGTGGTCTCAGAATCAAAAATAAGTATTTCTGAACCCAGTTCTCACAACCAACTCTTGGTACTGTTTTACTGGACAAGTACAAAGATTCCAATAAAGATCCCAATTCTGAGACCTCTTTGATTTAGCCAGCTCTGTTACACAGTCATTAACATAAAGCTTTGCTTTTACTCAAATAAATAAATTCTGTATTTGTTAGGGAATTTGAAAATTCTGCCCTTTAAAGGAGACATATTCAAAATACATAGATTATTTTGTCTTTACTGACTACATTTTTATTTTTATTTGGTAAATTTTGGTAAATCTCAGCTAGGCAGCTCAGTGTAATCTGATAAGTGACTGAGTTTCTAATAAATTAGAGAGTGCTATTAGTCAGCAGAGGTGGTAGCACACAAACTGGAAGATACTGCGAGGGCACTAATCACATAAAACGTGACACCTGTGAGCCCATGAGCCTGCAGCTTTTTGGGACTGGGTGTTAACTCTCATTTCCCCTGGTGTAGGCATGTAAAGAGAAGCATTCAAGAGATACTAACAGTGTTAGAGCACTGCATAACACTAAGAAAAAAAAAAACACCACCAAAGTGAAAAGGGTAAAAATGACATGTCTAACAGTTACTTATCAGAGCTGGCTTGTAATCGTAGAAGAAAAATGTAAGCAAAACAAAACAAAATCATTTTCCCAATAAGCTTAGTTTTAATTCAAACAAACAAACCAAAACATTTAAAGAGAGAAGAACATTAAAAAGTTGCTTGTGAAGCTATTTCCCATGGTCTGCTAGCTCACAGTTTCATCTGTAGAAATCTGTCACATTATGTCCTAATGTAATAACAGCCTTGATAACATGAGCAGAAACAGAGCAGCAGCAGCAAACCCACTGATTTTACACTGCACTTTCCGGCCTTGGAATTAACTTCGCATGTGGGTTTTTGCTCCATCTGGGCCAAATGCCATTCCAAAAAGCAGCCTCATTTGAGCCTTAATGCTACCAGTGGGTGTACTTAATATGCTCTGGATTTCGGTGACCGTGGCAGAATGGAGGCCAAACTCTACCCAATGTCAAAATGTGTTTTCTAGCCCTGTGTCAGAGTCCTTTAGCACTGGAACATTTGTAATTTCTGAACAATTCCCATAAAACTTAGGGGTTGTTGACCTGAGCTAAACTCCCTATGGCTAGCAATGTCATTCTCCCTCTTGTTTCACTTTCCAGGTTGATAAAAATCAATACTTTCTCTCATAGAATTCTGACTTTCCAAGCAACATGCAGGTTCATGTGAAATGTGTGGAGCAGATAAAGGGACAGGACCTATTATTTCATCTTCCAGAGCTATTTCCTATATCCACCCAAGCAGAGGAGAATAGTAGAAATGCTATAAGGAATCATTATTTTTGAAATGAACCAGTTTTGGATTTTTGAATGGAGTTAGGGTAATTTTTGAAAATAGTTCACTATGTCATTAATAGTTAGCTTCCTTCAAACTGTTGTTAAAATAAAATCTTTGAGCCTAATGTCCATTATTAACTCCCATATCTATGTTTGATTTCAATTATTGCGGCTTTATTCTTAAGGAAAATAAAGTTTATAGCTACTGCAGGATTGAAATTTAAAAGAAAAAAGCTAAAAAGAACATAGAGCTGTGACTTCTTTGCTTTCACTCTGCATCCTTCTGAAAAATAAGAAATGGATTTGCAAGAGATTCTTCCCCTTTTTTTTTCCTTTTGGAAGAAGCTTTTCATGATGTGCAGCTTTCCTAAAGTTAATGTAATAAGCATTCTGAAAATGGTTTAATTTCCCATTGTCTGGGTTGTTAAAAGATAATTTAATCTCTTCCATGTGATGAGTCCCCTTCTCTGCCATGCTCTAAGCCAAGAGTTGGCAAAATTTCTGTGAAGGGTCAGAGTGTAAATATGTTAGGCCACGTGGTCTCTGTTCCAACTACCCAGCTTCTGCCACTATAGAGTAAAAACAGCCACAGATAACATGTAAATGAATAAATGTGGCTGTAATTCAATAAAACTTTATTCACAAAACCAGGCACTGGGCCAAAGTTGACCCACAGGCTATAGTTTGCTGACCTTTGCTCTAAGCTCATTTTCCCACTTTGGTTCACATCAGAATCATCTAGAAAGCTTGGCCCAGACCTTTATTGAGGTTCCACTTTATAGACATTTAAAAGAATGTATCCATTCTGATATATATGCATAATATATGTAAAAGCAGTATTTACATATTTAATACCCAATTTAGGTGACTCTGATGGACCCCAAAGTATATATCTTTGCTCCGGGACACATTATTCTTGAGAATATTATTCCATGCTTCCTAGAGGAAGAACATAATTGTTCGCTTTCCCTGATCCTTAGGAAATATTCTTACGTGTTTATACCAGTCTGTTTACCTGATACTTAGGCAGATATATGAGATTTTGAGTAAATATAGAGGTGGAAACCTTTCTGTGATAAGAGCAGGTGAGAATACACAGCTGTCAAAGTAAGCAAATTCATGTAAGTGATAGCTGAGAAACAAGCTTGCCAAGTGTACCTTCTGCTGTCCAGACATCATATAGCAGGTGTGCTCTGGAGTTCAGGTATCTAAAATGAATAAAAGAATAGTGGTTAAAATTTGTTAAGCATTTATTATGTGACAGGAGCCACTCTGATCTTTATTGATTTTTATTATTAATCTATTTAATTCTTATATTACAATGTAGATAATATTACTTTTTGATGTAGGTTATATTACTACCCTTTTCCTTACATGTAAGAAGAGAGAACTTAAGAGAGGTTATGGAGCTTAAGTCCATTCAGCTAGTTAATGACAGATCAAATGCATGACCTCTGTTCTATATATTTTTTTCTCGTTAGGTAAGAATGCATAAAGGAAAAAATCAACTATGGTGTGTATTTCAGTATAGTTCAGAGAAAAAAAAATAGTGCTAAAAGTATTCAATGTTAGGTAGCACTTTGTAAAAAAATTATTTTTTAAAGATACCTGATAACAATGAAGGGAGTCTAGGGGAAAACTTAGGTTCCTGGCAACTTCTATATTATCATGTGCAGAGTAGATCTTTTTGGAAAAAACATTTTGTTTTCAAAAATACAGATAGAGGAGAATTAACCAGAGGATGTGATGTAGGGAAAAACAGACAAAAAAAAAAATCTGCCATTAAAGAGATTCAGTGTTTACACTTAATGTGATTAAAAAAAAAAGGATGTTAGTTTTACAATGACTGCACTTTAATTGGATTCTTTTAATAATGTGAACGATGACTTCTAAATAAGCCAACATGAGGTTCTTGAGAATCTTAGGAACTACCTGTGTATAAAGCAGAGGTAATTAATCTATTCTTCACCAGTGTACACAAGAGAGGCTATTAGACTACAGAGGCCTGTGAAATGGTGGCACTCAGAAGGCCAGGTGGAAGGCAAGTCTAGCATTTGCACAACAGGGGAGAATGCAGTTGACCCACAAGGAAGCGTAAGAGCTGGGGCCCAGTTCCAGAAGGTATTTGGTAGAAGAATTTGGCTCCATAAGGGCTCACACCACCTTTGCTTTCTTTACTGTTACCGTGCCTGGCACCAAATAAGTATTGACTTACTATCTGACTCAGGACCTGGTAACAACTAGCATGGAAATTATACCAGACAGGGGGAAAAAAAAAATGGGTCTTTTTTTTCACACCTATGGCACAGAATTTAACATGTATAAAGAAATCACTAAAATACATTTCCATCGTTGCTCAAGCAATCCTCCCACCTGGAATGCTAGGATTACAGGCATGAGCCACTGTGCCCAGCCAAAGGTAAGTTTCTTGAGAGAAAATAATTTATTCCTTTTTTAAAAAATATCTACTCTCTATCTTGAACTGCATGGTTCACTTAAAAAAATCTACTCACCATCGAACACGGAACATTGTTAGTATAGTGCCCATAATGAGCACCTCATACATATTTGTTTTTTACATAATTATTTTGTGACTGCTAAAGAAACACTTATTTGTATGCTGAGCATGAAACTCATGCCTCTGTTTCCTAGGCAATTTTTTCCTTTATAAGAGTAAAAGATCATTAATTCCTAATATATTGCTAGATAAATCTTTCTGTGGCACTCAATTGTCACTTGTTTATATAGCATAAAATAGAGTTCTATGAGTTGTCGTATGAGAAAAAAAGCATCCCTTTTACCTGTATAACTTTCTTGTGTAAAATAAAAATACTTTGTATTCTTTGGGGGGTTAACAGGTATTATAAGACTCCTCAAAGTAATTTATAAAACACTACTAAAATAGAGTAGATCGATGTGAATTCTTGTTGAACTGAATATAAATCCACTTATTTTCCTAACTGAGAAAATCATACTGTAGACAGAAGTGAGAAGAGGTATAGGTAAAGAATTCATAGTACTCACTTTTTAAAAGACAGTTTCACAATTAGTTGTCTCATTCACAAAACAAAGACATTATAGAACAAAGAATACAGGTGCATGTTGATATTTTATTGTATTTCCAATGTTCAGTTCTTGGTTTCTAGGACAGTAATTTGAAGTATCCAAGTGAAAAGCATTCACTTTGAAAGCATTTACCAAACTTAAACATAAAATCAGAATTTTGTGTTTGTTTCTTCTTTGAGTTCTCAACCTAATTGTTTTTGGTGGTCTTTACCAAATTCCATGTAACTGAGTAGCCCTGCTCAAAGACATTGTTTCTATAATCTCTATGAGTTTAATTATCCTCACCTCAAAAACATGCATGCACAATAGCTAATTAATGCCTGAACAGTCTGTTGGTAATTATATGTTTATCATTTCTCCCTTTTACTAACGGTCATCACTCCAAACCATCAGATCTGTCAACTAAGCTACTAGGAATCCAGTCTAAAGTCTTTCTTATTTCTAAATAAGAAACTTTGTGAGGTTGACGGTATTTAGCCAGCAGAATGGTATGATGCAGGCTTGAGTCAGTGGAGTGTGGGAATCGTAAAGAATCTGGTGTTATCCGTGTTTGGTAGACTAGAATTGAAATCCCAGCTTTGCTATTTATTATATGACTTAACTTTTCCAATTCTCAGTTGCTTCATCTATAAAATGGAAAGAATAGTAGCTAGCTTACAGAATTGCTACTTTCTAAAGAAATGCTTTGCATGTAAGAAGGCAATCTATAGAAAGAGAATAGTCAATTGCACCAAAATTTGAGACGTTTGCTTTGTTTTAACTTAATGTTACCATTTTTATTTCCAGGCATCAGTACGCCCTTGATGCCCTCTACTAGGACTGTGATATACAGAAACAAGCATAGAGAAGACTCTATACATAAAGCATACCAGGAATGCTTTATGTATAGAGTTTATAATAATATTTTTATTGCTTTATAATTAATTTTCCACATATTCCACCAAAATATTCTTTCACATATCCAAATAGGACTATATTACATATTTGTTCAACATTATTCCACCAAATCATTCATCTGCCTTAAAGAATAAAATATATATTCACTGATAATCTAACCACAGGCAAATTTCTATTCCTCATTTATTTCAGCAGATGACTAACAATACAATACAACCTCATTCTCTCTTGCCTTGGCACCTGTTCTTCTCACTATCCAGAATGCCTTACTCCCATTTGCCTCCTGATAAATGAATTCCTACCTCAAATGCAAGTCTCCATGTAGTTTTCTCTGACATACCAGGTACATCTAAGATTTTTAACACTCCCACTCCTTTAAAGCAATCAATGTCTTGAATTGAAGCATTTGTATAAGTGCATGAATGATGAATCTAAGAAGCAATGGTGAGATGGCAACAGATGCAATTTACAAAGTTTGCTGTATTTGCATCACTGTCAAACCAGGGCCAGGTGGGTGGAGTTAGCAGAACAAACCTCACTGTACTAATCATATCTAAGGAAAAAATAGCACCTAGGTCTAGCTAGTTTTCTTACAGCAAATCATAAATTGTTAAAGGCACAGACTTTGTTTCCCATGGTTATATACCTAGCATAATATCTGGTACATGTAGACAGATAATAAATATATGTTAGAGAATTAATGAACATTTTGTTTTACCTGAACATGAAACATCCTAAGCAATTCTATACTCCTGTCCTTAAGTGCCAGTTACTGAAACTTGCAACTTAGGTCAACAAATCTAAAATGAAGGCTTAATAAGACTGGATCAAAGCACCACAACGCAGCACAGCTCAAAGCCCAAGTTTACTAGCAGAAAGTGGCACAGCTCAAAGCACATGCAGGCAAACAGGCAGCAGCTGCAAGGACATGCTCACCAGCAGGGAGCAAAACCAGTTAGCAAGTCTAAAGGAAGAGAAGAAAGATCCCCAGCTGGTGGTGGTCATCTTTTTGACTACTCAGGCTCACAGCACCTGTTATTCTCTATTGGTCTCACAAAAATGGGTTAATGTCATTATTGTAGGTTTGGGTTTGTTATCTCCAGTGGATTCGTTCGTATAAAAGCAAGTTCAGCCCTTTCTCGCTCCCACTCTGTCTCACCCTTCTGCGTTGCACCACGGGCTGATGCTGCATGAAGGCCCTTGCAAGATGCTGGCCCCATGCTCTTTGGATTTCCCAGCCTCCAGAACCATGAGCAAGATAAATTCCTGTTAATGAACAGGATTACCCAATCTGGGGTATTCTATTATAGCAACACAAAACAGATTAAGACACTCTCCATCAGCACTCTTGATGCACCACAGATAACCAGCAGAGCTCCTCCCTGAGCTCAGTGTAAAGCCCAACCCTTTCCATGGCACAGACTCCTCAATTATAAGCTCCCAGAAGACAAGAAATACATTTGTTTTGTGCACCACTGACATATGGTGGGCATTTAAAAAGAGTCATCAAATTAACTATGGATATAGAACCTTTTTGTTACCCATTACATGAAAAAATTTCTAAGAGAGTTTGACACAAAGAGGGAAGACTGCTCTTTTAAAAATCAATAAAGCACAAGCAAAACCAAAATAAAAACTCACGAGTTTGCTCTTTATATCCATCCTGTGTCATCTTTGACAAAGCATAAAACACCTTTGAAACTAATTTTCCTAATCTGCAAATGAGAAAATGGGAATGTTCCTTTCTTGAAAATACATGGACTTTTTTTTTGAGATTTTCTATCTGGACAGAATCTAAATTATAAATTACTTATTACATATTATAGGACTTTGTCATTCCTTCACTCTTATAACTTATCTTCTATTGATCAGTAATAATAACAAACCAAAGGTATTATGCTCAAAGGTTGGATGCACAATACATTTTAGGAAAGGAGTAGAATGCCAGCTCCCCTTAAAATTGAGCTGTGTCCACTTAAATGAGAGGCTCTCTAGGCCATCTTAAATGACACTTCAGAACCACTGCTTATGCACATCAGCAAACATCACAGAATAATTAGGGAGAGTAGAAATCATCATAATGTCAGCCTTTCCTATTACTGAAATGTAAGCACTCAATATGGTACTGTCTAAAGCAATTGCAGAATGCAATAGATCCAACTGTATCTCCTTTGGAGCCCACAGAACCATCCTGCTATAACCTGCGGGTTCCACACTAGGCCCTTCCTTCAATTAGTATTTAATCACCTTGGAAAGCAGCTGAGAATTTCAATCATTATTTTTTTCCAAGGCCCCATCAATCTTGTCTGTTGAAGTAATTTGATTTTTTTTTTCTTCCTCTACACGAATACTAAATCTTCTTAGTGGAGAAAAATGATGGGGGAAAATAAAGTGGAAGCAGCTAATTTTTATAAGATATTTAAATGAAATTCCTAAAGAATTGTTTTAAACCACTCCATTATACCTGTACCTTAATGCCTTGGGGACAGAAAGAAGTCTCGCTGAGTGCTTCATTTCTTATTTCTGATTGCAGCAATTTGGGCTGTTTACCATTCAGGGCTAGAGGCAGCCTGTACTGTGGCTAAGAGCTAGGAATTTTGAGACAGATGGCTCTGGTTCCAAATGTGAGCTCCACCATTGACAAACCACGTGACCTTTATTCATTTGCCACCCTTGGGTCAAGTTTCTTATATCTAAAAAGGGAAAATAATAGTACCTATGTCAGATGAAGGTTGTAAAAATTAAATGCAGTAAATGATCTTTAGTACCTCGGACAGTCCCAGGTATATAATCTTATTTTAAAATGGTAGCTACATTTGTTTTTATCTCTTATTCTCTATTGACTTGACACACTTATTGTCAACTTCTCAAGATGACAATTAGGTCAACAAATTAAATAAGATGGATTTCTAAAGATGACAATCATTATGGGACTTTCTAGAATTAGTCATCATTCTCAGTTTTTAAAATCATAAAGTTTAGCAGTATCTACTAAAAACATCAAAGAGCAAAGAATCTTTGTTCACTTTGCTTTTCTTTTAGCTTTCAATATTTGTAAATTAAATTTAAGCTGATTATTAAATATATTTATTAGCATATTATAATTAGTCATTCACTATCTCAATGAATTGAAGCACCCCTTCTATTTTTTTTTTATTCTTTGAAACTGTGATGGAAAAATAATGTGAGTTGAAATTTTTATAAGAAGCCATCGACACTGTATCTTTAAACTTTAAGGCTACCAGTACTCTTACATAATTTTTCTTTATTCTTTTATGACACTTTGTTCTTAGTTTGACTAGAAGTCTAATTACATTGCCTTGAAATTATGTATTTCTATATCTTTCTTTACCTATTCATCGTTACCTTGTCAAAGGCAGAAACCCACATGATTCATCTTTGTATCAGACAAAACCTCAAACAGAACCCATATTAGAAGCTTAATTGCCTTTTCTTGAATGAAGAATCACACTCATGGGTGAACGGGAAACCCCCTGCTATCAGGTCAAATTAGAACTTCATCTTTGTGCTCAGGGGAGCCCAGATTCTTGTAATTTTAAAGGCTATCAGAGAAGAACATTTCAAAGAACTATTTGGCTCCGTGTTCAGCCACCATATTTGTCAAGAAATTTTTTGTTCTCCAGGTGGAATTTGACATACAGCAGTTCTCAGCACATTTACTTGAACTTTAGCTTTAGTTTAGGAACACAAAACCCATCTCGGTAATAGCTGCACATGTATTTAAGTGTGTTGTCTTTACTCCTGTTATTCTCCAACCAGCCAGCCAAACAGAATCATACCCTCTACTTTTCCAATCATCATTTTTTCTCATCTATCCAAGCTAATAATAGTAGAATAATTATTATTATAGGTAACACATAATAATGTGTGCTAGGTACTCTTCAAGGACTTCATACATATCAAATCATTTAATCTTCCTAACATTCCTATGGGAGGTATTATTACTACCCACATTTGACATCTGGGAAAACTGAGGCAGAGAATATTTAAATGATGTACAAAAGGTGGCATAGCTAAGAGGTAGTGAGCCAGGATGTACACCCAGAAGGTGGCCATTAGCTTACCAATTGTTTCCCCCAGAACGAAAACATCTCTCTCAAGCTTGTCACTTCCTTGGGGCTAAATTCTGTGATATTGGTATTGTCTATGATAATGTCAAGTCATACAAGTTATCTTGTATTTTTGAGGAATAGGGTAAAAACAACATGAGGACTTCCATTGCCCAAGAAGCATTAAATGCCATTAGAATTGCCTTCCTATCATCCAGCGAGAAAATTGGACAAAATATATGAAACAACTGTTTTGAGACATTAGACAACAAGAAATGCAGATCTGTGAAATATAAGAAAAGGGTACAAAATGAAGTTAGCCTATCATCACTGCACTGTACAGCGTAAAGGCAGTTTTCAGGCTGCCATGGAAAGCAGGCAGAGAGAAAGGTCCTAAAAAGAGCCCAGCAGTTGCCCCGAGTTGAGAATGTAGAAATGTGAGTATGAGGAAAGCAAGCTGGGTAGAATGTGTAGGGTATAGGTGAGGACAGAGACAGTGATCTGGAGATCTGTAGAGAGATGAGTCTCTAGTCTTTGTCTGTGTATTTATTTGGATATACATGAGTTGAAACTACACAAAGCCATGGAAAGAACCACTAGAAAGTAGTAGCCAAATGATTCCCACACTTACTCTGATATAAGAATAGTTTGTGTTTCCTTCAAGGAATAGTTTGTGTTGTATCACTAGGAGGCTGGGGATGTGATTCAGGAAAGCATTACATGACTTTGTTCATATGAGGTCTTAACTCTAGAGAAAAGTATTTTGTTGTTGCTGTTCACTACCTCACCCCTTCATAAATAGAAACATTAAAATTGAGTGCCTAAAGTCTTCTTTGCCATCTTCCTGTTGGAAAAAGAAGATTCATATGTTGCCTAACCAGCAGGGATTTTTGAACTCTCAACTCTTCAGTTCTGCATTCCTAGGGGACTAGTCACTAGTTCCAGGGTTGAGGAATGCAGCTTGATGGACTACAGGGTGAAAATAGATCAGTGAATAGATTATTGGAAACCCATCCTTGACTATTGCCAACGTGCAATGCAGGTACAATTATAATCTAAATTTTTTTTAATTTGATAAATTATATTCATTTAAAAAATATTTTGGATTTTTATTTTAACTTTAATTGTCAAATAGTGAGGTAGCCAAGGTGGTGATGGAGGATTGGTGCCGTGGTTTGAATGTGTTCTCCAGAAATGTGCTGGAAACATAATGCAACAGTGTTGGGAGGTGGAGCATAAGGGGAGGTTTAGTTCATCAGGGTTCTGCCCTCATGAATAGATTAACACCATAATAAAAAGGGCTCAGGGAAACGGGTTCACTCTCTTGTGCTCTTGTTCTTCCACTCTTCTGGCATGTGAAGACAGAGTTCCTCTCTTTGTCTTATCACCTTCCATCATGTGATGATGCAAGAAGCCTCTCGCCAGATGTTGGCACCTTGATCTTAGACTGTCCAGCTTCCAGATCTATGAGGAATAAATTTCTGTTAGTTAGTTTTCCAGTCTGTGGTATTCTGTTATGGCATCCCAAGATAGACTAAGACAATTGGGGATACATTTATCACTACATTTAAGAACTTAATCTCATAGGATTCTTGAATCCTCAAATAAAGGGAGGAGAATACAGATTTCCTTTCACTTCTTTAGAGTCCACTCATCAGGAAGAATAACACTGAAGTTAAATAATGCCTTCATTATTGCTCCTTGAGCTTTGGAAAGTTGAAATTAGAAATTGAGGAAAAAATTTTTCCAAACATGAGTAAGATGATAAAAGAGAGTGGGAAAATAAAAATAAAATAATTGATGTATTTCAGTATTAGAAAATAGGCATATTGAAGGACACTTGATAAATGTGCTTTGCTTATATCACATGTGCACAAATATTTATTGTTTGAGCTATAAAGGAGTCTTGTTTTTGACCTCTTGGTGATGAAGCAGGCAGTGGTAAAGAAAGAACTAAACACAACTTACAGATATTTTCTTACTTATTTATACATCTTTGAACCCAGTATTACTTGATATCTCTTACAATAAGAATAAGGAGCAACATGTAGATACTGCTTAAAGAAAAATAATCTTTTGATTTAGATCCCCAAATTTTAGGGTAAAGCTAAGTGATTTAGTATAGATATTGGAAGTATTTAATTTATGGCCAGTATCTTGAAGGGAATAAGAATTGATACCAGGTCTGTGACTCATGAAAAGATTAGATAACCTCCCGGGTTAGTGTGTATCACACACATATCTAGGTCAGGTTAATATTGATTCCTTTACCAACTGAATTAGTTTTCTATGACTTTATAACAAATCATCACAAACTTAACAGCCTTAAACAGCACACATTTATTATTTAATAGATTCTGAAAGTCAGGAATCTAGTCACAGAGTGACAGAGCTGAGACTGCAGCTCAAGGTCTTACAAAGTTGCAATCAAGATGTGGCCAAGCTATATTTCTATTTGGAGATGAGGAACAATCCCATATCAAGCTCGTTAAGACTTTGTTTGTGGATTCTCCCTATGGCTACTTACTTCATCGAGCCAGCAAAGAGAGTCTCTTGAGGGAGTCTGTTAGAAAGAATCTTATATGTAGCAATGTAATCACAAAAGTAGCATCTCATCATTTTTGCTATGTTCTGTTGGCTTGCAATTAGTGAGATGCCTCACCCATACTGAAGGGGAGAGGATATACAAGGGTGTGTACACCAGGAAGCAGGGACCCTCAACAGCCACCCTAGAGTGTGTCTGCCACACCAGCTAATGTAATATTGTTGTCACAGCCAGAGAAGAGCCATGGGCATAAATGCTTCTCCTTTGGTATTTTACATATTATATGACTTTCTTTATTCTTATTAATAAATACAAATGCTGACACTATTCTGATGAACAGCATTAAAGTTAGAAAATCCATTAAAAACTAAAATGATCTTTGCAATTAAGATGTTTTGTATTTTGGTTGCACTTTACACTTTTTAAAGCATTTATATATATTTTTATCTTTATTTTCCTTATAAGTATCCTGAAAGATATCCAGAACAGGTGGTATGACACATAGATGACAGGAGAGGAAAATACATGTTTTCATAACAGATCTGGAGCTAGAATGTAGTCCTGTGCATCCTTGGCAGGATGTTATTTCCAGCGGTTTTCACTAACTGAAAATATGAGTGAGGTCCTTTTCCTTCTGTTTATTACCCAGTAATTACTGAAGCTGAATAATTGCTTACAAGTACTAGAGAAATTGAAAATTTCACAAGGATATAGGTTTATTTGGTGGTAGTTTGCTTCCTCAAACTTTATTTAGAAATGAAATTTGGAAAATAGTACTAACAAGTAAAATCTGTGATTTCTCCCATTGAGACTAAGGTTTCTTTTTTGAACAGAGAGACTATGGCATTTAGATGACTAAACTCTCCTTCTGCGATTGTGATAAAACACAATATATCCTAGTTTATAGTTTCTATATTTTTGTGTATAAAAATAAAACTTACAATATTAAATAAAAATCTGTTAAAACAAAAACATTTTTCTATGTCACAATTTCCAAAGTTGATAGAACTTTGGATGTAAATTTGTTTCTTCTTTTCCCCTATGATTTTCTCTAAGCTACTAAAGAGAGACTAAAATTTGTATTCCACTCATATTTACTGAAGGAATAGAGTGTGCATACTGTCGAATTTGAAAATATTTCAGAATAAAGTATGTATTAAGAATATATAACTTGGAAACACTTGTTTTGTTAACAGTGTCTCCTCGATCCTTATCATTAACTCCAATGGGTTAAATCTAATTTCACAATCATACTGGGCATTCCTACATATTTGGCATATTAATTTCCAGAAATATAAAACAAATATGCTTTGGGAATTTGCAAAATATGAAGTGTTGAAACCATCAAAGATGTAGCAGTTTTCTCTGATTCTCTCAAACTTGTACCCTTTCACTCTGGCTTAGTTTTTATAAGCACCATAGTGCTTTGTTGCCCTTCTAAGGAGTACATTTCAATGAATGGCTTATTTATCAGCTTGTCTGAGAGCAGGAGAAATGTTACCAGGTGGACTACCAAAGAATTTTGTTGTTTTACAGAAGTTGAAAGCATTTTGGTAAAGTATTATGAGACAGTGTATGGTAAGTGCATGACTAACTTCCTAAAACAGTAAAATGAGACTCAAAATGTCAACTTGTGTGAGTGACAATTGAATGTGAGTGAAATGTTCTCTCCTGATTAGTTTTGCTTCCTTGCTCTATATTAGAAAGTGCTGGAGGAATCCAGCAGCATTATTAAGAAGACTGTCAGAGGGAATGTCTTTATAGGCAACCCAAGCTATTATTTAGGTTCAAACAATGGTCTTAAAATCACAGCCATTAGGGACAAAGCAAAGAAAGAGTGGACAGTGAAATGGGCAAATGTTTATCAGGGGTGTGAATAGGAAATTTTTTTTGGCTACTTATACCTTAATTTTAAGACTCAGTAATTGATATACATTTGGAAAAGTGATGATGAGACATTTCCTAACAATGACATAATTCTAATCCATCACCGCTGATTATTCATCAAAGCTTTGTTTGTGATGCTTTGATTGATGGAATGAAAAGAAGAAAATCACTCTTGATTTTAGCTAAAGAGCAAAAGGACAGATTTACTTTAAAAAGTGCACTCTGCTTTCAAGATAAAAATAAATATCTCTTAATCACATGTATGCTATCAAGTAATTTATAACTTGTAATAGATCCTTAGTTCTTGTGATAGCAATAGTACTGCCATGAAAACAGGCTCACATAGCACTGCCATTAGATGACAAGAGTGAGCTTTTCCTGTAGAATCCCTCTTACCTAATGGGCCTGAAGCATGGATATCATGCCAGGGGTGCCCGGGGGCTGCTCGGCTGTGGGTCACTGTAGGGGCAACAACACATTCAAAAAAGTCTTTTGAACAAAGTCAGTGCCCAGAGCTCAGGTGGGAAAATGAGCAGGTTGGAAGAAGCAAGCGAATCAAAGGCAAATTTTTCTGGACTAATACTGAAGATGGAGGTATGAAATAGGATAAGAACAATGTCCATGAGTAGGAAACTTCTATTTAAGGTAAGCAGGATGAATGAAATGGATACCATGTGAATGTTTATTGACTCAGTGCTGTGATTTGGTGGAGAGCAACAAACACATATATTCCAGAGGAAAGTTAAATCCATGAGACAAATGTATCCACTTAAAGAGAAGGTGAAATAATTTCTTGTGATGTATATTCATTCTTGTGGAACAATTTTAAAGTAAAAGAACACTGCACCTGAGATTGCTATGTAAACACAGTGATTCATAGAATCATACAGGCATTTCTCTACTTCATTTTATTTAAAATTAGATTATATATTAGTGAACATAAAATGAGAATTATATTTAAAAATAGCAAATAAGATTCAATCCAATACCCATCAAAATACCAATGTCATTTTTCACAGAACTAGAAAAACAATACTAAATTTCATATGGAATCAAAGAGGAGACTGAATAGCCAAAGGAATCCTAAGCAAAAGGAACAAATTTGGCGGTATCACATTACCTGACTTCAAATACTACTACAAGGCTATAGGAACCACAACAGTTTGGTATTGGTATAAAGTTAGACACGTAAGTCAATGGAACAAAATAGAAAACCCAGAAATAAAACCACACAGCCCCCAACTGATTTTGAACAAAGTAGACAAAAGCATACACTGGGGAAAGAAAGCCCTGTTCAATAAATGGTGTTGGAAAAATTGGATAGCCACATGCAGAAGAATGAAACTGGACCCCAGTCTCTCATCATGTACAAAAATTAACTCAAGATGGATTAAAGACTTAAATGTAAGACCTCAAATCATAAAAATCCTACAATAAAATGTAAGAAAAACTTTTTTGGACATTGGCCTAGGCAAAGAATTTATGACTTAGGTCCTCAAAAGCAAATACAATAACAAGAAAAAATAAATAAATGGGACTTAACTAAACTAAAATGTCTCTGCACAGCAAAGGAAATGATGAAAAGAGTAAATAGACAACCTACGGAATGGAGAAAATATTCACAAACTTTATACCCAAGAAAGGACTAATATCCAGAATGTACAAAGAATTCAAACAAACTAGCAAGAATAAAACAAATAACCCCATGGAAAAATAGGCAAAAGACATGAACAGATTTTTTTCCAAAATAAGATATGCAAATGGCCAAAAAATATATGAAAAAATGTTCAATATCACTAATCATAAGGGAAATGCAAATTAAAACTGCCATGAGATACCACCTTACCCCTGTCAGAATGGCCATTATTAAAAAGTCAAAAAACAATAACTGTTGGTGAAAAGGAAATTTCTTTATACACTTTTGGGGGGAATGTAAATTATTATAACCTCTTTGGAAAACAATATGGAGATTTCTAAAACAACTGACAGCAGATCTACCATTTGTTCCAGCAATCTCACTCCTGGTTTTCCAAAGCAAAAGAAGTCATTATAACATTTAAAGTACCTGGCTATTCTCTAAGAGACGTCACCCAAGTCTTGGCAGTACCTGAATTTCCATCAGAGAGTAGCAAAGAATTTTTACCCAAATAAATGAATTTCAAAGAGAAATTGGGACATAAAATGAAGTCTCTCTGTAATAATTATGCACCATGTGTCATGGTTGTTTGATTTACCAATTACAATAAGAAGAAAATAACAACAAACAAACAAATGAAAAAAACTCACCTCCTTGGGAGCTGAGTTTATATTCATCACACGATTTTGGCTCTGAAAGATTGTGGTCTTCATTTACATAAAAACTTGAATAAGCCTCTTGATGCTAAATTATAGTTATTTGACAAAAAGATATTCATGCTGGTCAAAATCCAACTAACACTGAAGCATACTTGCTTTTTTCATGCTTGGAGTTTTTCTTTCTCTGCACCTCCAGGTAGGAAGTCTATATGCAGTACAATGCTGCTGAATTTTGGCAGGGTGAATTACGGACACATTTTAGAGTCTGAAGAAAGGTTTTGCTTCCCTTCTCTTGCTCGAAAACATACATACATGCACTTATGGCCCGTGTGTTGCTTTTAGAGGCTAGTGTCACTCCCTTTTTCTTATAGTAGAGCTCCCCTCTTTTCAGAGGAGGAACTCAATTGTGGTGCATTGGGAGCTGACCTCACCCCACAAATGAAAAGGACTAGACATGTTACCTAGGTCTGACCCTTCAGCTATGTCACCTCCTCACCTTAGTGGTTTATTCAGCCATGGGCACATGCCTTAAGTTGGACCAGGTATCATATAATCCTCCACATAACTTTCTCCTGAAGTTGTGGAGAGGGTGCCCTCTTTCCTTGGGATTCTCAGGTGGTAGCACGTGGGTACTGGGTGGATGGAAGTCATCGTTTCTGCCACATTTCAAGGGTCTGTATTGAAAATAAGGTACAGACAGAGCCCCAATATCCTTTAAACCTCTGGAATAAGAACTTCTTGAAGCCAAATGTACTCCTTGACTTTTTGGTAAAATGAACTGAGAAATTCCCTTTCTCATCAAAACTAATTTGTATTGAACTTTCTTTTTTTCTAATACATCCTCTAAATGCTAATGTTTGCTTATAATTTCATGGGTTCCTAAATCCCAGAAATTCATTAACCTACTAACTGAAGTAAAGAAAGCCTCTCTTTGTGTGGCTTCTTGAAATACTTGAAGTCCTATGAAATAATGAATGAAATAGAAAATGTAACCAAAGGAGAGAGAAAGACAGGCATGAGTATCTTCCAAATGAGTATTTCCCAATTCCCTGGTATTCCTGGTTTACCTCTATTACCTCAGAGAAAGAAGATACATAATCTCTTTTGAACATTATGAAGCCAGCAATATGCTAATGTTTATGGGAAGAAGAATAAGACAGTTAATATGTGTTCAAATATTTAATTTTCTTTTAATTATAAGCAATTGTTCACTAGAATGTTAACTTATATCTCTGAAAGCATCTAGAACATAATAGGTTATCAAAAATAATTGTCATGCATGTGAATAATTTATTGGTAAAGGATGGAAAAATTTGTCAGTAACTATGCAAAGTCATAAATATCATGCATATTTTTACAAATTTGGTATGCCTCATTGTTATTCTTAGAATATTATGACATGTTTATCTTCATCATAAATATAAAATATTTTCCTATGAAGAGAAAATCTCTTGACGGTAAGACAGGATAGTTTTTGTGTGTCTGTGTGTGGCTTGTAGTGTGTGTATCTCTCTGTGTATGTTTCTGTTTTTGTGTTCATATTTATGATGTAAAAGAAGAAAGAGATAAGGAGAATTTTTTGAACTATACCAATGGGTGGAATAGGAAAAACTCCATGTTTTTGCTTCAGTAGCAAAGAAATGTCACACACTGAGAAACAGTTGTTAGATGATGATATAATAAAGATAAGTTACCCATTTCCACTATGATGATTATCTGAAATGAAGATTTTTAAATTTTTTCAGTATGATTTAGAAATGACTTCTGTTTTCCATTTCTGACTTGTTGAATTATTGCAAGCTTTCCACTGAACACTTTTCCTTCTTGATTACGATGCTCCATATACTGTCTAAAGACCGTCATCTCTTTGCAGAGTCCCTGGCCTTACAAATCGGTCTCCTTACTTCCACCCTTGCTTTCCAGTCTATTCTCCACTTGTTAGGCGGAGTGATCCTGTAAAAAGTCAATGAGACCCTGTCATTCCTGTGCTCTAGCTCTGAAAAAATTCAAATCTTTTCATGGTCTGTAGGCTTTATGTTACTTGTCCCCTTGCAAATTCTCTGACTTCATTTTTTGATATTCTCCTTTTTGCGCTTGCTCTTCCCTAGGCTAAGTATACTGGCCTCTTTTAACTTATGTTCTGCTTAGAACAGTCTTCCCCTAGACACCAACATCATTCATAGTCTTAGTTCCTTCAGGTGGTTGCTAAAGTGTCATTTTGTCAGAGGTACCGCCCTGATCACTTTATATAAAACAGCCACCTGCCACCATTATCACTCTTTATTCTCTTATCTTGATTTGTTTAACCTGAATTATTATTGATTTATTTGCTTATTGTCTATCTGCCCTTATTGAATATACACTCCGGGAGGACAGATATTTTATTTTGTTCACAGCTGCATTCCAGATTCTTGGAATACCGTGGAACCATAATGAAAATCCTTTGAATTAATGAATTTTCTCAAAGTTAGTAGCATGAGTACCTAGGCAATCACAGGCAGATTAGAATATTAACATGTAACTCTTAACTAATGCACCTGAGACAGTTCAAGGGATTTGCAGGAGGTTAAAAAGGTTGAACTAAGGCCAGAGACCCTGTCTTAGAAATTATGTCTTTTTCTATTTTTCTTATATCTTGTAAGAGATAATCAGCTGGATACCCTTCTAAAAGATAAATCAGTAAAGCTTCTGACACCTGATGAAAGGGCAGAGTGGCAAGCTGCCCTACTTATAAGAAGTTATGCTCAGACAATAAAAACCCATGTGGTGGATACTATGAGTGTGATGTAAGGGAGCTTGGAGGATCTGCCACAGCAGAGTCACATTCCAGCCTTCAAACCTCTCCTAGAATGTCAGGAGGCATAATGCATTGTTAAGTAGCTGCCAGTTCCTTCCCCAGAGGGGATGCCATCTCTGTGATGGGTGAAGCAATTTTCTCTGCTCATCTGTGAAGTTTCTTGAGTTCTCTGGGAATATGAATACAAGATATTATGGCTGTAAAATGTTAAAAACAATAACTAGTTATTCATGTCATTCAAAAGCAATTTGTTTGCCGGAAAGACCTGACTTCTTTTCTTAAGTGGTATATTCAGGTTTCAAATTAAATAATTGTAGTAAGAAATATGTTATTTTATATATGTAATTATAAATTACCTTGCAATTGTTTTATTATCGTTCATTCAGGGTGCTAAGTGCCATCTTTTATAGCCTATACCTGAACACAAAGAAGCTGTTTGAGTACATGTCACTTCAGGGTCTCCTTCTAGCTATGTTGTCTGCCACCCACTCATAAGACCCAGTATACAGAGGAGTATTATGGAATACAGAGGGTCAGATTTCCTGCACATACCTTTCTGAGCCTCATTCACCCTCTCTCTTCTATTTTTGTCATCATCTTTTGTTTTTGAGCCCAATAAGATGGAAATAAATACTATCTTTCAATTTAAAATTTTAATCAAAGAAGTAATTTTTTTTTTTAATTAGAAAGATGGAAGAGGACAATATGGAGATAAAGAAAAGAACTCAAGAATTGGGTCAAGGGAAGATGGATAATGGGGAGGGGAATAGAATGAGACAAAGGAAAGAGTAATGGGAAAGAGTAAAAGGTGGAGAAGAAATGTGTAGGTAAGGAAGAGGTGAGGTTTGCCATTGACCTCACCAAGGAGCACTTGCCCAAGAGGCTGTTTTTTCTCTAAACTCCCAGAGCGTCCTCTGTCTCCATGGGACCCAAAACCCAGGAGTTATATCAACAGTTTTTTTAAGAAGGTGGAACACCATGAGAAAGAAAAAGAAGGGGAAAATACGACAGAATAATTTCTCATTATTTAGGAAGTTGTGTTAGGTAATATCTAAGTTTCTTTTCTACTTCCAAGTTATAAAATTATGATTGTCAATTTTAACCTGAATTATTGTTATCTTAAAATTATTTTCTTTTCTCTTCGGTGTTTTATTTAACTCACATGGTTGAGGCGTGTGGCTCACCAATGCCTTTCTCTGCTGTGAATGGCACCTGTGGGGGACCTGCTAACCTGAATTTTTGGCCTCCTCGGGCTGTCTTGACATGGATTTAAGCTCAGCTTAATCATATTCCAGGGCAATGAACTTCAGTGGAACTGGTGAGGTGATGTTTGAACCATTCTTGCTCAGAGGTAGTGCAGTGCGTATGCTATATATTTTGCTAGGGCCTAATTATAGAGAAAGGATCTGATGTTGACAAGCCATGACAACATCAAGGTTTCTGTCATCACAGAGCTTAAAATCTCACACAGGAGACAGGTATATAAGACATTGTTAAAGCAAGACTTTTGTGCTAAAGGAGAAATGCAAAATATATGTATATAAAAGACTAGGGGTCTCTGAAGAAGTGACATTGAGGGTGAGACCCGAGAATTATTAAGAACTAGCAATTGAAGGACAGAGTAGAAGGAAAATTCCAGGCAAAGGCAGGCAAAACTCTGTGATAGGAAGGATTGTAATATATTAATGAACAGATGAAAAGTTTCTGGAGCAACAGTTAGGGGAGGGAGATGGTATCTAATGAGGATGGGAGATGTAGGTAGGGGCCAGCATATAAAGGTCATAAAGGGCAGGAAAAAAGATTTTGGATATTTTCCTAATAACAGCGGAAATTCACTGAAGTTATTAAGTAGAGGCATGGCATGATGAATTTAAATATTTTTAATGTTTCTCTAGTTTCTCCTTAGAGATGATGTAGGAGGAATTAAAAAGCAAACGTGGAAAAACAAAGGGTAATTGCAAGAGGTGACTTTGGCTGGTAGGTCCAAGTAGGGTTCGAGAAAAGTTCAAGGTATACTTCATATGGAAGAAGAGAAGACCCCGTATAGCAAAAGCAATCTTAAGCAAATCAAACAAATTGGGAGGCATCAATTTACCAGACTTCAAGCTATACTACAAGGCCATAGTAATTAAAACAGCATGGTACTGGCACAAGAACAGAGACATAGACCAATGGAACAGAGCTGAGGACCCAGATATAAAACCATCCTCATGTAGCCTTCTAATCTTTGACAAAGCAGACAAAAACACATACTGGGGAAAAGAATCCCTATTCAATAAATGGTGCTGGGAAAATTGGATAGGCACATGCAGAAGACTGAAACAGGATCCACACCTCTCACCTCTCACAAAATCAACTCACTGTGGATAACAGACTTAAACATAAGGCATGAAACTGTAAGAATTCTAGAAGAAAATGTTGGAAAAACTCTTATAGACATTGGCGTAGGTTTGGATGTTTGTCCCTCCCAACCTTGTGTTGAAATTTGACCTCCTTTGTTAGATGTGGGCCCTAATGGGAGGTGTTTAGGTCATGGGGTTGGATTCCTCTTGAATAGATTAAAGGTCTCTCTCTCTGGTGAGTTCTCACTCTGTTAGTTCCTGAGAGAGGTAGTTGTTAAAAAAGAGCCCAGCACCTCCCCCCTTTCTCTTGCTTTGTCTCTTGCCATGTGATCTCTGTACAAACTGGCTTCTCTTCACCTTCTGCCATGAGTGGAAGCACTAGAGGCAGATGCCCAACCTCAAACTTTCCAGCCATCTGAATTGTGAGCCAAAGAAACCTTTTTTCTTTACAAGTTAGCCAGCCTCAGGTATTCCATTATAGCAACACAAAACAGACATAGACATTAGGTATGTCTCAGCAGATAAGGACGGTGTGTAACTGGCTGCATGGGGTCCTAAGTGGTTATACTATGTCTAAATATGGTTTTCACACAGACTTCTCAGTCTAAGTCTAATAGCTCTAAACATAATATTTATCAGTTGTTAACTACTGGTCCAGTAAGTGTTAACTTCTTCACTTATACCACCTTGATTGTTCTTCTTACTCTTCCTATCCAAGTATCAACAGCATCAATTCTTCCTTCTGGTAACTAAATGATTTAAAGTTACTAAGTAATTATCCTTTATTATTTTTTAAAGAGGAATAAAGAGTAAACTATTTGTATGTCTAATAGTCATTTTTCCAAATACATATAAGATATCAGCCTAGACTTTGTTCTAATGCCCACATATAGCAACAAAGCAGGCAGCAATAGAATTTTGTATTAAAGGTTGACATTTTCATCTATTACAATGATAGCATTTCAAATCCATTTACGTAGAGGCTGCTTAGTGGGAATTAAAATCACATATTAAATAACTTAGAGGAAATCATTGGCATTACTAAAATGGAATAAAGGGTTGCAACTTAAAATTGACCAAATTAAAAACTGCCACTTTTAGTGAATTATTTAATCTAACTAATATCTAGTAGTTAAATGCTGTATGTCAAAAATATCCTTATTTTTGACTTTTTAAGCTAACAACAAAGAAACGATTGGCAGTTTATTCATCACTAATAAAATTCTTTATAATTTAGTTTCCAACATCCTAAACTAATTGCTTAGTTTCGATTAAGCACTTTAGGATTGGCTCTATTTAAAATCCCATTGCATCAAATGCCTTACTATTAAAAAGTCCACCACTAGTTCAAGCATAGTGGGGAAGTTTTTATATCATTTTCTTACCTCACATTTCCTTTAAATTTCCTGTGAATATTATTTGAATATTTTAAAAAATTACTTTAATACCAAATCTGCAATATCAATATAGAGGCATCCATCAAATATTTAATACTAGATAGAGAATTAATGGGAGTAAATCAGGAAGAGAAACACATTCATTTGTTCACACACTTTTGCTTTCACTCACTTCACATTCTCACACGGATTCCTTTCCTCACTCAATAACTCCTTTGACAAACATTGAATAAGCACACCATGTGGGTTTCGACACAGAGACAAATACACAGAGGTTGCCCACAAGAAAAAGAATGTCACATAGATGTCTGCACAGAGAGCTGTGGGAGATAGAACAACTGTGTCTTCCTAGGCTTGAAGAGTAAGAAACACATTTTCAGAGAAGGGAACTTGATTTTTGAGGCATGACTATGAGACAGCTAGTTGGATCAAGGAGCAGAAACATTTCTGATACAGAAAAGGACATTTGTAAAGGCACTGAAGAGTGAGTAAACTTGAAACACTGAGAGAATGGCAATCAGTTTGGGCCATACACAGGGTGCTGACTTGGTGGAGAGAAAGGAATGACCAGGAGGGCTGCCTTTGCCATGGGAGGGATTGGGCTTTGCACTGATCTCAGTGAGGAGCTCTGCTGGTTCTCCATGGTGCATCAGGAGTGCTGATGGAGGGTATCTTAGTCCAATTTGTGTGGCTATAATGGAATATCACAGACTGGGTAATTTATAAAGAACAGAAATTTATTTGGGTCTTGGTTCTGAAGGCTGGGATGTCCAAGAGTAGGGTGCTGGCATCTGGTGAGGGCCTTTGTGTGGCATCGTCCCATGGTGGAAGGCGGAAGGGCAAGCAAGGGTGAGAGTAAGAGCAGGAGAGGGCTGAACGCACTTTTATAAGAACCCACTCAAGATAACAAACCCACTCCCACAATAATGACATTAATCCATTCATGAGAATAGAGCCCTCATGGTCTAATCACCTCTTAACAGTCCCACCTCTTAATACTGTCACAATGGCAAATAAATTTCTACATGAATGTTGGAGGGGACATTCAAACCATAGCAGAGGGTAAGTAAAAATAATGGAAAATCAGCCAAGAAAAAAAATGAACTTAAGGTTAGATGGGAAGTAACTTGCAATCACTGTTTAACAGTAGAATTGCCATATATGAGGACTGTGATACTGAGATGACTATATCTGAAGGGCTTTGTGGTACAGAGTGTATGTTCATGGTAGAAATTCCTGGCTGATTAAACTTAAAAAATAATGCTACCTCAGAGAAACTTAATTTTTATTTTGCGGGCAGTATGAATTCTGTAAATGATAATGTTTCCTCTTTGGATTGGCTGAAAATATGAAGCTAAACCTGAAGTCCATCCATTAATAAGAGGGAAGATCATTTTGTTATACCAATTGTGTGTCTAATTGCTGGCTTTACAATGCCCTCAACTCTATTTATTTATTTTTATTTATTATTTTCCTATCCAACATGTTTTCTTTCAGGTATTACTTTTTGTGGGCATAATATTAATAAAATAGTAATAATAGCTAGCATTTATTGAATACTTAAAATTTCCCATGCATTGTGCTAAGTATGCTTTTATTTCAAAACCAAACCTGTGTGGTAGGTACTATCATCCTCTCCATTTTACAGATGTAGAAAGTGAGGTAAAGAGTACTTGTTTTGCCCAAGCATGATGACACAGGTAGAAGTGTAGGGCTATGATTCAGGGCCAGTACTCAGAATCATTTTGCTGTTCACATATTTTTGTTTCCTTTTATCTTCAGAATTGAAGTGGGGTATATAACTGGAAAATGCTAAAAATGAGGTAAGGAGTCAGAATCAGGGATTACTTGGCCTGCATATTTTAGTCCATCATGCTAAAGAATACCTCCTGATTCAGAGATTTTTAAAAATCATTACTATATTTCCTTTCAATATTCTTTTTCTTCTACCTTTTCAATTCATTTAGAATGTATTTGGTTAAAACTGCTATATATATTACCAATTTTGCCAATGAGCTATTGCATAACCTTATCTTTTTGACTGATTTATGTTGCCAAATTAATGATATAATAAATTCCTGAATAGGTATAGTAAAGCCATTTGGAGGTTTATAGTCCTTTATTGATCTGCCTAACCATTGTATTCTTTTACTTTTTGTGGTTTTATATTATTTAGTAATATCTTATTTACCTTTGTAGGTTATTTCTTTATTATAGAAAATGGTAAATAATCATGGTAGTATTAGGCAAACTCATATTTTTTCCTGATTTTAATAGGGATTGCTTTAGTGTTTCATTTTTAATTATAATAATGGCTTTCATACATTAATTACAATGCTAACGTGACACAAAGTAAAAGCATTCCATCTACTTGCCTAAGGTAATGGAATTAATAAATCTCATACCTGGAACTTAGACCCATACCTGTCTAGCTTCAAAGTCCATGTTTGTAAATGCTATACTACACTTCATGTAGAAATTTTCAGTACTACTGAAGCTTTGAATCTATATCAGTGTTTTTATGATTATCTCAATAGAATGCAAAAAATAAAGACCTAACATGGCAAGTATTTTAATGTTTTTGTCACTTATATTTTTAAAGTTTTATGATAATGATATTGGGCTTATTTCTAGTATGTCAGTTATGTGTTTTACCTATCATACTCCATGTAATCATTGTTGCATTACAGATTCTATCAGGTTTATTAAACACTTGGCTAAGTATGAAGGAAAGCTCTTAGATGAAGTCTACTGTTTTTTCCTGCCCATTCCTTTCACTAGAAGTAGATTAGACCATGTTATAGTGTAAAAGTATTGTTATACTCAAAGGCAGCTTTATTTGTAATATGCTTTGATTTCTATGAAGCCTATACTATAGCTTCCTAAGACTACGGATATTAGCAAGTTATTTGTATCTACATACACATGTGCATAAAATTATTTAAAAATATACGTAGGTGATTTTTTTGTATGTGCCAGTCATGGAAGTGTCTATAGGCAGTGTGCACTCCTAAAAGTAGAAATTCAAATTACACTAAAAAAATAGAAAAACTAACAGTCCTGAATTGTGTAATGTTATTGTTTGATAGTCTGTAAATATGCTTATACAGATCAAGTAATAGAGAAATTATGACATCAAACCATATTTAAGAATTCTTAATTTTTTTCCTTAAACCTTTTTCTAAACTCTGTACTGTGTATCTTCTAGTTTTAATAGTAAGAAGTTTTCACTCTGCACCCTTCTGCATCAACTTTCTTAGCTTTACTGCATCTGATTTGTCTTCCACTTGCAAAAGACATCCACCTTTTTTCCCTCAATGTTCAGTACTTGATTCCTCTATTTTCTCTATAGAAAATAGACTGCCTACCATTTATTGGGCAAACATTCCATTCCTGGTAGTGAGCTAAATTGGATTATTTTCACTATATCATTTAATCCTCACAGGGACTCTGAGTTTGATATTATTTCAACTAATTGACTTAGAAAATAGGAACTGAAAGTGCCTGATTGTATAAATAGGTGTCAGAACCAGGATTTACACACAGATCTAGACTGATTTCAAAGCATTGGAACTTAATCTATACTATGCAACTTTGCCATATCCCACCATTGTCAGGGTAAGGCTCTTAAATTGAGTCAATATTCTATTCCATTTGCATTGAGGGATCTTTGAAGAATTAGAGAGTAGACCCATTAAAAATTGACTTATATAACACATCTTAGGTAATTAATTATCTTAAGTAGGAAGATAGTCAAAATCTATAAATTTGGCTCCAGAGCAATAGGTAAATATGGACAAAATGTTTATCATTAAGATGGTTCTATAATTTGGTTCTGTAACTCAGCTCCTATGAATATAAGGCATCTTAAAAGTAAATGAACTACTTCTCTATAACCTTTGGAAAATATTGAGGAAGAATTTTCAAGCTGTTCTTGTACTGGTAATAATGCTGGACTCACTCTGGCAATAATACTGGTTACTGTGTTTGTAAAGGATGTCAGAGCTTTAGGCCGGGTGACACTGTTAGTTGTTAGGCTTAGAGCAGTGATATTGCCCTCATTAGCTCATTTAGTACTGTTATCACTGGACAGTGGTGTCCCTGGAATGGAAATTGCAGCATGCATTGTTTACAACTTCTTTGATAGTTCTTGGAATTGCTGCCTACTTTGGCTGTGTTTGCCTTCACGTGTCTTCTAATCTTTCTTGAATTTCTCCCTTTTCACATCATTTATTTTCTTTCATTACTTCTTCTATGTTTAACCTACCTTACTTACTTTCTTGTATAGAAAACAGGAAAAATGTCATTTCTGCTTTTAAAAAGTTAGTGCCCAAGCCAAAGTCAAAGCCAAAATGCCAGCCCTATTAGCTAATCCCAGCCTTTTCTATGATGAAGTATAATGTCCCTTTCAGGAAAATTTACTGAACTCTACTGTTCAGTAAATATTAGGCTCAATATCAAGTAATGCCAAGGAAGCTCCCTCTTGATGCTATTTCCTTTGAATTGCCCTTTTGACTGAAACTCAATAATTAACACCTTCATGACGAAAGTTTGGGAAACATATATGTATAATACTATGCAAGGTCAATATATCTCCAAAGTACACTATTGATTTTTTTTATGTCCTTATTTTTTTAAAAATGTCCTCTCCTTTCTGTCATCTCACATCTGGATTATCACCATAAATTTTTCATTAATCACACTATGTCCAGTTTCTCCATGTAAAAATTCATTCTAGGTAATAATACACATTTAATCCTCTAAGAATCACTATTTTATTCTGGCCATATTTCTGTATTCAAGAATCTTAATATTTCCTTTACCATATTATATTATTCATTTTCAAAATGAAGGCAAGGCGTTTGAAACTGAATTGAGAGCACTTCACAATGGGCGACTGATGGCTAACTTTTCCAACCCATTCATTTCTGTTGGTTTTATTAACTGTCAACTAAGAAGGTTCTTATAGCAGACTGACCTGATAAATTGTCATCTCCAGGTCTTTAATATTACTATTTTCTCACTATCTGGCCATTTTCAACATATAATTCACCATTCAGTCTAAGGTTCATCTCCTCTATAAAGGCTTTCTCTAGTCTGCAGTGACCTTCCCCCTTCACTCCTATAATTCTTTTCACACCTTGCATTAGTTATTCTTTTAGTCCTTAAATAACATGGAAGTGTCATATGTGTATTTCTCCTATTGTAACAGCTGAATAGTATTTGTAAATAGTAGATTTTCATTTTACATTTATTGGTTGATTGACTAGCTGATTAAACAAAAGCAACATAAGTACTATTTTTTGACCTTTAACAGCTTACAATATAGTAATTATACTATTGCATTATATTTCGCTGGAAGATTCTCAAAGGATTTGGAAGTATTCTTAAATCGTCACTCATAAGAATGAGTCTGGGTACATCTTGGAATCTTTTCCCCGTAAAATGAGAGCATTGTCTATAGTATCCACCAGAGTTCTTCCTACTTTTCCACTCTATTCTGTAGGAATGCAGAGAAGACATATTAACTTGGAGAAAATAAGACTTTTTTAAAGGTCTTGAGGAATTTCAAAGGTCACAGAGAAAAAGAAAAGGATTCTAGGTAGTGGGGCCCTAAAATGAATAACTGAGAGAAAACCACAAATAGTCTATATTTGGGGCATTATAAGGAAAGTAGCCTGATGTTAATACAGACTTCTTTAATAGGCATGATGGGACAGACACCAGGAGAAGTAAGGTTGGGACAAATCCATATGGTGATGCCTTCAAAGACATGCAAAGGGGAACTACTTAAGATGTCAAACTGAATCTGTGAAAGAAAAAGATTACTTCTAGATCACAGTGCTGCTCCCATGTAGGAAAAAAAATGTTTGTTTTTTTTTTTTTTTTTGAGCGTGGCTCTTTGCTTTGCATGTCTGGTATTTATGGCTTATACATGTGTCTACACATAGTTGTAGCAATCAGGTTTCTTTTCTTTTTCTCTATTGAAGTGCTCCAACTTCCTTAAAAAAAACCATAATAAGTTATTTTCAAAAGTATGCAATGTGTCAAAGGTCCTCAGAATTGACTTGGAGAAAGCTCTGGTATGACTTCAACTAAAAAAGAAAAATTTTATAAATGCTGGCTGTATTACCTGTATCAGCAACACAGCTGGAGAAAATCACTGCAGAAACAGGGTAAGACCTGGTGGTACAGAGAATGATCCCAGGCTGATTGCCCAATAGTTCATCAAAGCTGCATCATCTGTCCCAGGATGAAGTTGCACTGGTAAGAAGAATATTATTGAAAGCCGACAGAATCATTATATCCATTTCTATGAAAAATGAAATACTTAGATGTACGTCCCATTAAAAATGGCTAAAATCTGAAACATAAAGTTTGCCTCCTGAAGCTGCTTACTGACTGAATATGAATAAAAACATTGAACATGTGATGCCATATCTTAAATAGTGATATATCCAATTCACAGAAGTAATTAAAGCATACTCACAATTTTACTTCCATTGAAAGACATAAAAGATTTATATTTTCATGTAAAGAAATATTTGTTAATTATCAAGTAAATATTTCTGTGCTTATGTAATGCATGGGGAAATATCAGTGCTTCTTAGATTGCCCTAAGTAAAAATATACTTAAAAGAAAATTCTCTTTGAATAAAGAAGATGGAATTAGGAATTTAGTTTCACTGCCTGAGCGTGTCCTTCTTCCATTTGCCTGCTTTCCCTGAACAGTTGTTCACATCATCCAAACACAGTTAATCTCTCTGTTTAGTGGACATGGCTATTTTTGCAGTGCCTTAAAAGTTTTGTTGGTTGCCAGATCATTAATGGGCTATGAATTATGCAATAAACTTCTCCTGCACCAATAAAAAAGAAGCCAGCAGTGAAGTCTGGTCTGAGAATAGATGAAATGCAACAATAAAAGCCATAAACACATTTTTTCATTTGGGAGTCCTATTAAGAATTAGAAATAATTCATGTTTAGATGGTTTTGTATGGCAGAGATGCTGCACTGAACGAGTTTGCAGGACTTTTACAAAATTGAAGAAGAAAAAGAAGATCACTGGGCTTGAAACAGAGGCTGGGACTGGGAAGCAGGGACCTCACTGTCTTTGTTTCCTTCTTCCTATTAAAGTCTTAGGCTAGTAAAAGTTTATAATCGCATGATTATGAGCCTAGATACAATTTACCAGGCAGTTATTTTTCCAGAAAAAAATAATCACTTGTTTTTTAAAGCTCTTTCATGCAATGTCATTTTAGATTCATGTTAAAGATCTGAAAATGCATTTTGTGTTTGAAGCTACTCCTACTGATCGTATAGTTCTTTCTAGGTCTATAAAAGAATGAGAAACAAATAACATTTCTTCCTAAGCAAAATGCCAATTAGGAATGCTTTAGCCAGGAGTTGCAGTTTATTTTGAGTGAATTTGCTATGATGTGACATTTGGTCATTTACTTCTGGGTTTCTCTGTCGTGGGAAAGCAGTTGAAATAAGCATGTATAGTGCTTAGAAGCATAGTATGAGATATGACACAAACATCAGGTGCTATATGCAGACTACATGGTGGGGAGGTAGATAGCAAAGAACTCAGGGACTGATGCATAAAGGGAGGGAGGAAATGAAGTGGAATTAGGTATAATACATTGACAAAATTTGCTTAATTTTAAGATTAAAGCTTATTTTAAGATTAATCAGAGTTTTGTTTGATTATTTAGGAGTGGATCTGATGTTTAGCTCATATTTTTACTTTTTTTGCTTTGATACACATTCTCTTATTTTTACTGAAGACTTCTCTGCTGTTTGACTAATCTAAGCATACATTCTAAGCAATCACAGAGGCTTCTATATAAAACAAGGTGAGAGGAGGATGAGGAAGCACTAACTGTCCTTTCCTAGAAATCCGAATGTCTCATTTTGCTGCAAACCATGTGTTGACATTTCCTTAGCACATTTTCTGTGACCACGTTGTTTAGCTTCATCTTAAGTCAGCATCCCACACAGAAGCTGCTTAGAGTCCTTGGTACACTGTCCTATTTTCCCTTACTTTGTCTTCCCTAATATGCTAGGTCCAGTTATCTGGCTGTTCTATAGTACTTGCTCTGAACTGTAAGAACAAATTCCATATGTCAAGTGATACTGACGAAATGTGCTTCCTGTCAAGAAACAGTTCAGAATGTTTTTGTAAAATGGAATTTCCACGCACTGATCTGCCCCTTGTTTTATAATTCAATTTTAATAGTATGAACTAGGAGTCCTTGAGGAAATCTATCAAGTGACTCTTAATTAAAAGGAAGGTCCTATCAGATCTGCATCCTTAATGAGTAAATAAAGCACATCCCTTAACTAGCAGTTTTATTCGTTAGCTCTCGCTTAGCTGCACTTAAAATAAAAAAAAAAGAATTTCCTGATGTTCACACATTTGTTTTCTATGTCCTTCTATTTGTGAAGGCTTTTCTCTCTTGATTATTATTTGTTGTACTTGAAAATCTAGTGAGAATGAAATTGAGAGAAAATGAAACTATATATTATATATGAATCAAACCATGATTCTAATTTAAAACTTCTTAATATCAAAACCAAACTAATACAAAGGATGGGTACAGAATTCACATTTTTAAATAATTTTTAATATGTTAGCGCCTTTATGACACTTATCTAATTAAATCAGCATCTCTGTAAGGCATTTACTTTGTGTCCCTATTTATAGATAAGAAAGCTTAGAGTCATGGAGACTAAATTGTGCATCCTGTTCAAAGCCATGCAAGTAAGTGGCAAACGATTTGGAGACAGTTTCGTCTGACTTCAAATGGATATTTTTGTTCCTTCCAATATACCACCTTTTTTGTTTGTTTGTTTTCATGAGAAGCAAAGACAGTGTTCAAATGTGCTCTTACAAAAGGTTTCAAATGAGTATTGTATCTGGAAGAATTTTAAGTTATTGAAAAGGTCACATGATGTTAGAAGATCTGGTTTTAGTGTCCTTTTCCTTTCCAACATTGATATGACCTTGAACAATTCACTTTGTTATAAAATAGGAATAGTATCAATACATGCACTCTTGGTATAAGAATTTAATGAGGGGACATGTATTACCATGATTTATAAATTCTAAAGTGCCATATAAATTATAATTTTATCATTATCATACACCTTTTCTAAGAAAATCAAACTATCATATTACATATATAAAAAATTATACCTGATTATAAGTTATGCTCTATTTAAGTGACTGTGAAACGTGATCACAACTCACTCTTGCTATACTTTAGGACTACACCCTACAATGTTTTGGGAAGTATCAGTTTAGAAATTTTATTGTATATTGAGATATGTGTTTGTTTTATACTTTTTTATTTTGAATTTATATCATCTCTTTCTTCACTTAAATAAAATTAAATGTTTAATATTCTCAATGTTCTCCAATTTATTAATAAACCCAATTCAGGAAAACACTGTTAGATTTAAAAAATATTCCTATATCTGCTATAGGTTTTAATAAGTAGTACATAAAAATGCAATATATATATGTGTGTGTATGTGTGTATATATGTACATATACATATATATATATACATATATATATATATATATATGCCAGATACTAGAAAAGAAGAAAATGGAATGGGATCTGGATTACTGAATATTTGTTTCTTAGAAATGAACAGTTGCTCCAGCTTGTGTGTGTTTGTGTGTGTCTGTATTATTTTATTGCTTTCTGTAATAATATGACTTGTTATCAATTCAAAAATTGTATTTTTGAACAACTATATATGCTTTATTTTGAGAATACAACAGAAACAAAAATTTTGATTCAGGAATATTTTGAGACTATAGTATCAACTGATGAATAATGATTTATAGATAAAAAATACTTTAATATGGATGTTGTGGTAGTTACTTTTAAAGATGATTTTCAGATTATATAACCTATGTGAATATATTTTGCCTGTTACATTACCTAATTCAACATAAAGAAACATAATTTATGACCTAAAGCCAACTCTAGTAGAGATACCATTGTGCATATGGAGTTGCTTAGTTCATTCTCTGACACATAGGAAGCACTCAACAAGTGTTACTTAAATCTAAAAAGAGGAGAAGTTTCAAAATTTTTTATGCTAATAAGAATTTTATCTTTTAAATATAGGCAATGGATATATAAAATACATTTTAATGAATGTAATTAAAATGGTTTTAGGGAATAATAGCATTATAGCTGAGCTAATGATCAATCCATTCTTTCAGAAATAGGTGATGATCAAGAATTAATTCAAAATGGATAGAACATTATGTCTTCTACTCATGAGAATGAAGTTAAATGAGTTTCTGTTGGACTGGCAGAGGAATTTCCATTGGAAAGTCATTTCCAAACCAAAGTGGAAAAGGAGTTAATGAAGAAGACAGTGCATTTTGGTCATGTTCAATGTAGTGTTTTAAACTATCAGAGGGCCATAAGGATAATGTATTTTTCCAAGTATATTTTTTGGTCTTAACTAATGCTTTGTGGCACAGGGGAGCCATTCAGGTTTTAGTGATAGCATTTTCCAAATAAGCTTGCTGGCATTTTTGCTTGCCAGCCCTTAGGCCTTCTGAGTTTGGCTTATGCTTTTGGATTTTCATTCCAACACACAAAATAACACGTGCCAGCACAGGCCTCCAATAACTCCTACTCTGGGGTCGCCAATATATTTTTTGAACTTTGTCTTTAATTACACTTAGACATAATTCACATTTTGTTTACAATGAAAAATATTTCCTTCAATAGAAAGATGGTAAGCAAACAAAAATAATGAGAAATGGGATTAGAAAAATCTCTTCCTGTAGTTCATCATTTACTGGTATAAAACAAAACATAGCGAATAAATTTAGGAAAAACTACACTGGCTGAAACTCGGTCTTTCTAAAATGCTTGTTGTTACATTGACTTGTTCATTAGTGTTAATAATGAGTTATGGAGAATTAGAAGATATTACTGGGAAATATGTCTTGCTCATTTTATAACATATTTTTAAAGCACACACTTGCATTAGGCTAGATTCAGAATAATTTCTGGACTGGGAGAGTGGAAAAATTTACCTCCTGGGTCCTCTTTTGACTAGTTTGGACAAATGGTCAAAATAATGAATTTTATCATATATGTTTTAACTAACTCCAGAAACAATGGAATTTCCCTGCCTTATAGAAATCTTATAGAAATTCTGAAATTAATTTTTCCTATTTGAGATTAATAGGTAAATTCAATCAATTTATGTGGTTTTTTGCTGTTACTCTATAATGAAATTTAAAATTCTGCATAGACTTGGTTTGCTAACCATTACTTGAATGATCCTGAGCTAGGATATCTTGGGGAAGAGTCAGACACCTGCCAACAGCTCTTGTTTCAGCCTCATTGCATCTCTTGGGTTTTATCCAAATACCACAGACATGACTTTTGTACAGTCCCAGAGAGCTTCTGTTTCCTAGAATCCATTCGCACTGTGACATCTACACACATTTTCTCAAAAAATCTTAGTAGACGTAATCATCTGTGGGGACCATCAAGAGCCAAATTTTAAGTATTCTAAACTCCCATCTCGTATCTTTTTCAACCACAGAGTCTCTTTTACAACCCATCAATATGTTAGATGGCTTCATAGTGTGACTTTTAATCATTTAATAAATTTAAGCAGTTTAAGAAATTAGCTCACTAAGAAGCTGCCATTTAAATTTAACTTATTCATTCCTTAATGATATTACTAATAACATTTTACTATTAATATGGTTTATTTTCTCTGTACAATTTGCCATGCATTGAACCAGATATTCTACATGCATTGCTTTTAATTCTTATGTCTGTACTGTGAGATGAGTATTACTACACTTCTTAACTCGTTGCACATGTTAGACAACTGAGACTGAATGAAGCTCAGGAACTTTCCTAAGTAATTAATTTCCTAGGAGTACCAGGTACTGTATAACACTTTAGGGATGCATTAAGCACTAACAGTACCACAGACAGAGAAAAGAGCATGCCACTAATCAAAGGTCTGAAACTTTTGTTCTACTGTTCTGGAGGAGCAGCTAAGATGTTTTAACCTTTAACTTTGTTACTTCCAAATGTCTACGTTGTCATCTACTTTGAAAACTGCATCAGTTTTCTTTCATTTGCAAGTAAGAGAAACTCAGCTCATTTTAGTTAGTGTAGAAAGAAAAGAAAACAAATAAATAAAATGGAGTTTCATTTGAAGAATACTGGGACTGTGCAGATAATTGATGGAAGAGCTGCATAAACCTGGGAAATCATGAGGCCAGGAAGCTATTGATATGCAGGAAGTGAGGCTTAAACAACATGTACAAGCCAGTGGTTAAGGATCTTTTCTGTGAACTCGGGCTACTTCCTGAACTCAGATATAATTCCTGCCTCACAAATCCTTTTCCCCTAGAGAATTAAATGCACTCAATGATAAGCAATAATAAAAAGGAAGTAACACAAGATCTACACATAATGTGGCAAATTGCTGTATGTCAAAAAATAAATAAGATGTTTGCCTGGGCAAAACATCAAGTCATCTACAAAGGGGAAAGTTTCAAATTAACCTCAAGACTTCTGTACAGCAACTGTCACATCCTAGACTATGATGGCCATTATATCTACAAAAATCTTCAGGGAAAGGAAGTGTGGTGATATTTAATAAAAGATAAAAAACCAAAAAACAACAAAAAAAAGCTCATTAAAAAAATATTCTAACACAAACCAATTTTTCAGGACCAAGATGAAATGTGTTATATCAATAAATGTGAATAAACTGAACTCTACCATTAAAGGGAAATTATTTTAGATTTAGATATCAGTGAAAATCTCAATCGTATGCCATGTGTAATTAAAAACAATCAAATGAATTAAATGAAGTTGAATATAAAAGGTTGAGTAAGGAGCAACAAAAGAAGCCTGGAGAGTTGGGGTGGAGCTGCAGAACCAGCATTTACAGGGAAATCCATGTAGATGGCTCCATTTCAGATCAAGGGTCCTAAGATTTCCTTGCCAGGGTCCTGCTCTGTGTGTCATAGGCCTGCCTTATCTGAACATTTAAATGTCTGGAACTCTGGGATGGTAACAACTAGACCATTGGCCCATAGCTCAGCTGAGCCTGTCTTTCGCTGCAAGAGATAAAGGCCACTATGGAAGCCCTCCGTGTGAGAGGCCCTCTGGCTCTCACACTGGGCCCCTAACTCCACCTTAGAGTCTGTTGGCCATTGTGAGTCTGTCCCAAATCCCCACCTAATTGCCTGTTTTCTCTTACCACTCTGGGTACACTTGTGATAGTTTGAGTCATCTGAGGAGTGGGTACCAAGATGGAAGTAGACATATAAGAGATTTATTATGGGACATGACTGTGAAAGAGAATGGGAAATGAGCCAAGTGAGGCTGGTTGAGTTGTCAGACTGCTGTGAGTTTCTGATCCTTACAAAGGAGAGAAAGAAGGGAAAAAGACTGGAAGGATGAGGCTTAGATTTCAATACAATTCTAAGGATGTTCAGCAAGGCCCATAGAAAGCATGAGCCAAAATCACTTTATTATCCTGGCCATGCTCAATTATTGGCTAGAAGTAGCCCATAACATGTCTGGCTCTGGAGCAAATGCCATGGTGGATTTGAGAGTGTAGCAACTGGGGCCATGAGTTCACTATACCCCTAAAGTGAGAGATTTGATAAGCTCATTCATAAGACTGGAACAGTATCAGCATGTGTGTACATCCACCCAAATATGTACATTCTCCCTTAGAGACGACCACAGAGCAATTGCACTTGTGAAAGATTCTTTATTAAAATGTGAGCTATTCATTCATGTTATTATGGCATACCACAATGTAGTGTATAATATTACAGTATAGCATTAGTAATTCTCACTCTTAACTGGCATGCAATTAGTTTCAATAGTAGGAAGTATGTTAATTATTCATAATGTTAATTCAAAATAAAAATTATATGATTGCCAGAAATGCTTAACATACATTGCCTAAACATTTTTTTAAATATTTTTGATAAATATAAAATTTTAAGCTATTTTAGATTTAAAAATTCTTAGTAAAATAGGAATATGTGAATGGCTTTTTATGTAATACACATATATTTAGTATTAATTCTTATGATGAAATATTAGAATTACATAATCAAGACAAGAAAGGATGTTTGATTTAATCGTAGTTAAGTTAATTTAAAATTGCTCTAGAGTTAGTAATGGTACAATTACTTGTGAATACATGAATGAAATATAAAGAGAGAAAAAATAAAAATTTGTCATTGCAGATGACATAATAGTACAACCCAAGAGAGTGAATTGGAATAATAACATTATCATTAATAAGAGCGTTTAGTAATGCAGCTGCATCCAGGACTTATAGACAAAACTATTTATCTTCCTATATACCAAATAATCCAATGAGAAATCTAATGAAAGAAAACATCTCATTTACAATAGGCATATAAAATGTAAAGTACTTAGGAATAAACTTAACAAAAATTATGCAAGACCTATGTGGAAAACAAATTGTAAAGTTACATCGGGTCATAAAAGAGGACTTTAAAAAATAGAAAGACATAATCTATTGGATTGGGCAGCTAAATATAAATATGTCACTTCTCTTAAAGCAATCTATTAATGTAACAGGATACGCTCCAGATACTGTCCTTTTTTTTTTTTTTTTTTTTGTATCAGATTATCACTCTGTTAAATTCTTACAGGAAAAAACAAACTTGGCTGAATAGCCAAGAAATTTCTGAAAATGGAGAGTATTACAGGCAATACACGATAGGCTTTATAGCTTGTCTGAGAGCTGATTAGCATAACTACCAGTGACAAAAGTGACCCCTTTTCCATTTCTACAGTTAAAAGGCCAGCCAAGCTATGTTAACTCAAGACATTGAGAGTGATGCATAAAGAGTTGTTTCTGGCTGAAGTATATTGTGGGCTTTATTGTAGAATCCTTTCCATCCATTTATTCTACATCCAGCAATTGTTTATTATATTCCTGTTTATGTCAGGATCAGTTCTTGATGCTGAGAATATAGAGCAATGAACAAAACAGCCAACAATCCCTGCCCTCATGTCACTACATTCTAGTGGGAGTCATGTAGGGTGCTTGTAAGTTTAAGGTCAAGTTTAAGAAGTACCTCCGCCCAGTTGGAGTGGTCTCTGGGTACTATCCGGGCAGAACTGCAGTGCTATTGTCTCATAAATCTGCATCTGAAGGGAGAGCAGTTGAGCTTCCTAAAGTTCTGACTTGGCTTTCCCTGACTCACACTTATGATCTACAACTGTGTGTCTATTCTGGAGAACCAGAAGATATTCATCCGTTTATGACTTGAGAATATTTCTGTCATCTCTACTGTAAAATCTACTGAGCTGAGGTCTTCATTCATCTTTTTAAAAACTTATTTAATTTACCCAGGTAGAGTCTCTATCTTGTTTCCCTATAGAACTGAACCTACTACAAACATTTGTCAATTAAATGATTTAGGCAAGAAACTATTTTGAATAAATGTTAAAATCAATTATAAAATTATTTAAAATACTATAATGTTGATTCAAAAGTAAAAAGTTGCATCAATGGAATCCAATAGAATTTAGAAATCTATACAAAAAAACATGAGAAATAACGTGTAATACAAGTAGCATTGATTATAGTGGCTCATTGAATTAGCGTTAATGGAAAAATTGAAATAGCTCACAGGAAAGCCAAAAAAATAATGTTGGAATCCCTACATTAATCAATATCCCACAATAAATTTCCAATGAATCAAATAACTTGATGTAAAATATGAACCACTAAAAGAAAGTATTATACAAGAAGAAAACATAGGAGAATTTAATTGTCTTATTTATAAGCATTGCACAAGCTCCAGATGTAACACTAGGGACAATTGTTGAATTTTGTTGCATCACAAAATTTCTTCATGGAAAATATTTCCTTAAATAAAGTCAAAATACAAACAAAAGTTAAGAACCAAAATATTTGCTACTCATATAGAAAAAGTACTAAGATAGGACTCGGTGATTGCTATTTCTGCTGTTTTCCTTATTATGATTCGTTTGCTTTTGATGGTTGCCCTTTGGGGTCCCAATGCTATGAGGAGAAATGTATGGCCATGCCAAATCTGATATCATCTCTTAAAATCTTGGGGAGGTAGCGACCATATGGGACTTAGATGGAAGACCACTTGATGTTACCACTTGGTATTATAGTCTGGTCTCATAGACTTTGGGCCCCTCATTATCCTCAAAAGATCCAGTCAACTATCACTGCTCTATCCTAGAGCAGGAACTCCTATTCTTCCTAATGCCAAGGAAGGAAATGGCTCTGATACTATGGGCCCAATTACCAACTGCTCCTTGATAGAAAACAAGAGACACACCACTAAGGGATATCTTAGTGTGTTGCCATCCCTGCTCTCCAGAAAGAGTGTAGCAAAGTCTGTTAGTCTGGATGTTTCATGCACACAGGAACAACTAAAGGTATATCTATAAATAAATATGCATACATTTAAATGTGGATATTTAAAATATATAAAGAAATATATATCATAACTAAATATGTAAGTGTATCTTACTATTATGTTTACTCTGATACTCTTAAAAATGACATGCCATTATGAAAAGAACATTTGCTGTTTTTTTTTTAAGCAACTTAAGTATAGTAAATTCAAATTTGGTTAACATATGACTTAAGTTTTTAAAGTTTTTTAGAAGTTTAACTTAAAAGGCTAAGTAAAAAAATCACTATTACATATTTAAATAAAAAGTGTCAGTAATACATTTATATGTGAATATACACAATCTTCAATCATTCTCAGACAGTAAACCTTTTATTAGAAACATTACACACAGTTATGATATATTTAAATGTCAATTTTGTTTACAGAAAAGGAAAATATTTAGATTATTTGAAAAATTGAGATATGGTGTGCTATTTATCTTACTCTCTTTTCCATTCAATCAGTACTGAATCAAAATGATTTTTTCTTTCACATCACATAATATTCTGCAAATTTCTGATTTTATATAAAAACATAGAAGAAGTTAAACTGGGAAATTATACAACAATAAATAAAGGAATATTTAATAATAAGCAGAATAATACACCAGTATTTCCAATCCGAAAACAAAATTGCTAGTAGTGCTGGCATGCCAAAACCAATGTGTTCTGACCAGACACAATGAATTTTCATCAGATAAGATATAAAGCTTTTAACACTTACTTACATCTCCCTTTTTTCCCTTCTTAAATAACCATATTGTTACTGGTAGGACATAACCTTTTGATATATCTGAATGCCTGTCTATTGCTTTATTTTTTTTTCACAAATTTTATTGCATTGTTAATAACCATAGACATTTCCAACCTATCCCCAAATAGTTACCGGTATTAGTATGAAGAAAAATGCACATCTTAATTTGTAAAATAGGGATTTTTGCCTTTGTTTCCTTTGTTATTCAGCAAAATATGTTCAACCCATTTTAGTTATCATGTTGCAAAGGAAGGTTGCTGACATATTTCCAGTGGTGACACATTTATGCTGAAAGACTCTGCATACTGTGTATACTTTGTTTAATTAGTAATTTACTTACCTGTATTGACCCAGCTTTCAGGCTGATCTTTCAAAAATGTTAATCAGATCATGTTTTACTTGTATTTAAACTTCCTATTGTCATTCAGACAAAATTTCAATTAATTAACCTGACTTAAAAAGCTCTTACTGTCTTGCTCTTCCTGACCTCTCCTTGGCAGGTAACATTTTCTCTTTCTTACTCTTTCACTACCTAGCTTCCTGAACTCTGATTATATTGGTCTTGTTTTTCTTTTTTTATAATTCCTTTAACTGGTCAGAGACTCTGTCACCTGAGGATACTCACACGTTCTTTCTGTCCAGAATTATCTTCAAAATAATTCCTACTGTTGATTTTTGAGAAGCAACTATATGATGTTATCATCTTTATGTCACCCAGATTTGAAAACTTTGAGTTGAAATATTTCAGTTCTCTGCCTTCTTCACAATTTCCCAATCCTGTCACACTCCAAGTGCTCTCTGTTAATCATCTTCCTGCCTTTGTCATCTCTTTTCTCACCCAGTCCAGGGGCGTATCTTTCTCAATTACCTGGTAATTTGAGGATTCTACCTAGAAACCTTGCCTTCAAGACTCTCCCATTCCTCTCCATCCTACACACCCAGGCAGATTTTTCCTCCTACTTCACTACTTCAGATATTTTAACTCATTTGTTTAAAAGTCTTTAAGTTCCGACAGAACCCATTAAATAAAAGTCAAATCTTCTTTTTAAAAACATTCTTAAAACTCTATAATGTATCTCCCACTACTTCCTTAAATAAATTGTTCTACAACTGATCATTCCCTCAGTTATTCTTTTTCACTTTTACTCATGCCATATAAATCTCCAAGAATACTTGCCTTCATCCAGTCCCCACATCCTTAATTACAGTCCTTCCCAATTTTCAAAGGCAATTCAGATGCTGCAAATTTGGATATTATGCTGCTACACTGAAAACTGTGAATAATGTCTACTCACAATCTGCAATGGGCATTTGTTTCAAGGAGCATCTAATAGCATGACATCATTTTTTAATTTCATATAACCTTTATTAATTCTAGTTTCCTACTAAGATAACTCTTTCCCTGTTAGCCAACTGATAATACTCTAGTTAGAATTTATGTTTACTTTCCACTGAGTTCATCTACCTTGTTCGCACCAGTTTTCCTCTTCCTGTACCTATACCTTTTGCCATGTGAATTTGTAGTTCTTCTGACTTGGAGGCAAAAATATTTTTATTCTTCTTAACTTTGAGGTTGGCTGTATGTCTCTCTTTGGCCAATGGAATGAGGTAGATGTGACGGGAGGGTACCATTTATAAGCCTAGCCCTTAGAGTGCTCATATGTTTCTTCTTGTTCTCTTGCACATACACCATTGCTGTGAAAACAACATGCCATGGCTGCCAGGCAGCTTGTGCACCTGTAGTAAGAACCAGAGCCACCCAGCTGCCACAGCCTGAGGCCACGCTGCCTAGCTGAGCACAGCTTAGAGGCAATTGAGTTTTGATGTGGTTTGTTACGCAGCAGTAGCAATCAGATATATCCATACTAACATAGTTTTAGTCTATTTTTCTGTTACTGCAGTTATCATCTTATTATGAGTATATTTGACAGAAATAATTACTTAAAAATATTGATTATATGCTAGATTACTATTTTGACTGAATGGATTTAGACTAAGTAATTCATATATATTTTATTATGTCTATACATTTTTTATCTTATTGATTAAACTTCAGAAGTAAACCTTAGTTTAGCTTTCAGGCCCAGTCTGGGTAAGAGCCATATCATTACTGAATCCCTGAAAGCACCTACTATTCAAAGTACTCTGCACAGAATAAGCACTCCTAAGTGTTTGTAAAATAAATGAATAGACTTTAAATTTATCGTAATATCTCAAATGGTACTACGGGGGAGGCAATTTTTTTTTTCTGTATCCTCTTAGAGTTTTTTGTCTAGGACTGAGGACTAAACTGATATAAGATAGATTAACAGGAGAAAAGCATTCATATTTCTGTAATATTTGTTTTATGTAACATGGGCATTCTCATAAATAAATAAAAACCCCCAAACAGAGCTAGAGTTGAACATTTATATACTGAGTTAGACAAAAAGTAGTAAATTGTGAAAATGTGACAAAGCAAGGGTGCTAGGACTGGGATAGTTAATCACCGAGAAGTGACTAGAAAGATAATGGTTAATTAATAAAGTTTGTTTGAGCAGATTTCTCCTAGCTTTACCTCTCCATCTCTGGCAATAAGAATGTCTTTCCTTCTGCAGGTGCAATGAGGATACCTTCCACACAGAAGTTTTATCTCCAGCTTTTAGAAAAGTCACAGTGCTCTTCGTGTAGTCACTGGGCTCTTTCTTTTTTTTTTTTAGGTGACTTTAACTCAAAATAATTAACATGCCAGAGTGGCATATTTTGGAGTGCTGTGTTACAAACTGCTTTAGTAAAAAAGTATATGTAAATTGAAACAGATGTTTTTGATAATTGGCTGGCATAATGTAAGCACCGATTCAAGAATTTAATTAAAATCATTATTTTTAGATATTTTATGTAGTAATTTTTGTGGATTATCTTTTGTGCTTCAAGAGTGGGAGGTTATATCTACATTCCCAGCAGCATTATTCAAATTAGCTAACAGGTAGGAGCAACCCAGGTGTACATCTGTGGATCAATGGATAAGTAAAATGTGGTGTGTAGATACAAGGTAATATTCTTCAGCCTAAAAAAGGAAGAAAATTCTGACATACGCTACTATACATCATATGTCATATGAATGAACCTTGGAAAATGAACCCTGGGGACTTTATGCTAAGTGAAATAAGCTAGTCACACAAAGACAAATACCATGGGATTCCACTTATATGAGGTACCTAGATTAGTCAAATTCATTGAGTAGATATTTAAATCTTGACTTAAGTTTCATTGCACTGGTGATATTTATTTGTCAAAGAGCCTATATGGTGAGTGAGTAAAAACAAGACTTGCATATTTTCTTAGAGTGACACTACATGTTCATGGTTTAGACTGTAGTGTATGACTAAGAGTGCTGATCACTAAAGAAGCAGTTTAGCAGGATGATTAGGACACAGACTCAGTAGTCAAAGTGCAGGGATTCTCGTCCCAGCTACAATACTTACCAATTACATGAACTTGGAGAAATTGTTTATTCTCAGTTTCCTCATCTGTGCATGAATTAATATGTATATAAAACACTCAGAATACTGCCTGACACATCACTAGTTGATATAGATTGGATGTTTGTTTCCTCCAAAATCTCATGTTGAAATTTGATCCCCAGTGTTTGGGTCATGGGGCAGATCCCTCATGAATGGCTTGGTGATGAGCGTCTACTTCAAGGGAGAGCTTGTTGTTAAAAGAGTGTGGTACCTACCTCTCTTGCTCTCCCTTTCATCATGTGACACACCTGCTTACCCCTTCACCTTCAGCCTTGATTGGAAGCTCTCTGAAGCCCTCACAAGAAGCAGATGCCAATGCCAGGCTTCCGGTACAGTCTGTAGAAACATAAGCCAAATAAACCTCTTTTCTTCATAAATCACCCTGCCTTGGGAATTTCCTTTACAGCAATGCAAAGCGGACCAAGACACCAATATTAAAATATTAGCTATTACTATTTTATTGAGAAATTTTGGGATGAAAATCTAATATTTCAGGAAAGCCTGGATGTAATATTTTAGTAAGTATTATCTCATAGCAACATTGTATTTTAAGGATGATATTGACTCGGAGGAAATAGATAGCTGTTTTGGAGGAGTTAGGCAGGAACTAGGGAGGAGTTAGGTAGCTAGTACTTCTAAGTGCTTATGCAGTCAAGCCTACGTAAAGAAAGTAAAAGGATAAAAATTTACAGCTCAGGGCTTCTTGGTTTCTACCTTAAATATGCACATATCTGTGAGTAAAGGCAGCTAGAATCTATTACCATGATATAGGCATTTTGGCCTCTTTCTTTCCTTTTAAGTGCACTTCCCAGTACTCATCTCTCCTCCTTATTCATTTAAATAATTGGCAATCGGTGCAGCCCTTAGCAGAAGGTGGGAGCTTATTTATATCTTCTATTTGTCTTTAAAGACAAAGGAGAGGAACAGATGAGAGCAGATCAAGGAGTACTTTATTTTATAATCTCTCTGGAGAAATCTAGGAGTTCCCTCCCTCCATGCTCATATTTCTTGTTGTGAAGCACTAATGAAGACACTAATTAGTCATCTCATGGCATGGATGTCCCTTGGATATTTTCAAGACTGTCTTAGTCTGTTTTGTGTTGCTATAAAAGAATACCACAGAGTGGGTAATTTATAAGGAAAATAAATTTATTTCTGCAGTTCTGGAGGCTGGGAAATCCAATATCAGCCCAGCATCTAGCAAGAGCCTTTCTGCTACATAACCTCATGGCAGAAGGCAGAAGAACAAGGGAGCCTGAGAGAACAAGGGAGTGAGAGAAAGGGAGCTGAATTCATCCTTTTGTCAGGAACCCAGTCCCTGGATAACTAACCCAGTCCTGTAATAATAGCATTAATCCATTCATGAAAGCAGAGTCCTCATGACCTAATCACTTTTTAAAGGTTCCACTTCTCAACACTGTTGCTTTGGGGATTAAGTTTCCAATGCCTGAACTTGGGGGGACACCCTCAAGCCATAGCAAATAACTACTTATTTCCATTTTGCATATGCTTCTTTTTTATGTTTTCTGTTGCTCCTTCCTGAATTCAATATGTGAGATGTAAGAGAAAACCAAAGCAACAGCAATCCTCTCCCTTTTTTTCAGTTTCAATAGGTGTCTAAAAGCTTATATTGAGTGTATGCCAAAGAAAATTTATTCCAGTGAGATAAACACTAAATTGACAACAAATCAGGTATAAACAAAAGGTTCTGACTACAATAAAGCACAAACATGAGAAGTCCAAATCTTGTCCTGATAGATGTCCTAGGTAGAATAGTTGTGCTTCTCATTAGCATATTGCAATGCTAAGAGCAGAAAGTGATATGACAAAGAAAGTTTTCTCTAATGATTTGTGCCAAAACTATGATTCCCAGCAGTTCTGATTTCTTCCTTATCCTAACTTTGAATTGCATTGGATATAGAATTGGTTTCATTAGATTCACTGATTTCCCTCATTCAAAAAATGTTTAGAATGTTTCCTCTATTCAATATAATTGTGTAAATGTCACAATAGGTGAAAGACAAAGTCAAAGTCATCAAACTAAAAGACAAATCTGTTGGATGACAAAGTCAATATCAAAAATTATTTTGGAAGATTCGTTAAATGGATCCAGTCTGGCAATGGGAATCTTGATGTGAAAAGATACAAAAACCCATATAGGTACAGTATTTGAGAATATCCTAGGTTTAGCTTACTCTGTTCTCATTTTGAGCCAACAATATGATACAATGGTGAGCAAATGAATAAACAAACATAGAATAAATAAAGATATAAAAGCAAAAGTTAGTTGGGCCTTAGGATGCAGTCATAGAGTTATAGAAGTATATACTTCTAAAGAAGCATTAACAGAATGGAATGTATCCATAGAAGAACAAACAGGGAGTGAGGCATTTGAACAACAACTTGGACTAAGAAATTGTTCAGCTTGAAAAATTGAAATTTTCATCATGGGTGGAGAAATTTTACAAGATATGAGTGCAAGCTTTATGCTCTTCCAAGATCTAAAAATGGTAAGGACTCAAAGCCTTCTCAGAATTACTAAGCTAATGAGACAAGTGCAGTCAAATCACAAAAACTTTATCTTACAACTTCCTCTATGCATCTTTCTCCACCGTAACAGATTTCTATCTAAATTAGACCTTAATTATATAACTTGCAGCTCTGTGCTTAACATGTCCAGGTATTAAATGATCATATTTCATACTCATTAAGCTTTTTTCACATAATGATGGTATATAATCTTTATGGAATCTTCCTGAAGATAACAGGCATTATTCTTACTCTTGAGATGGAGAACTGGAAAGCTTTCAAATGACTCCAAATCACTTGCTAGTTGGGAGCTAAGTACAGTAATTCTAGCTAGCATTTCAGTGTTCTATCTGCCAAACCCAGAGGGCAAAATGTTATGAAAGTTTCTTCTTTGATTCACTTTAATTCAATTCAGCGCAATTTGATTCACTAAGCAATAATAAGAACCTACAATGTGCTCAATGTCATCCTAAAAACTCTGGGAAAGGCAAAATATGTATAAGGCACAATCCCTCAACCTTAAGTATTGTATAATTTAATTGAAAGTACAACACATAAAATTAAGGAATAGTGGCATAGAAATTTGAGTTAATATATGCTGTAAATTCTTAACTGCAAAAAGTGTGATTGAGGTAATAAGTGCAATTGTAGTTAAGATACTGTATAACAAAATTTGACATTGGACCTCTCACATACTGGCAGTTTTCTATAACACAATTTCTAAATATATTTTTGGAATTTATCCACTCCAAATTAGTTTCTGTATACTACAGTAAGCTAGCCAAAGTCTTAAGTGCTGCAGGCACAATGATGACTAAAAAATGACATCCTGGTCCTCATGTAATCATATTTTAGAAGAGGAGAAATATGAAACCAACATGCTCACCAACCAATAATATAATTTGTTATATGTGCTTTGAAGGGAAAGTCCAACTTGCTAGAGAAAGTATAACAGGGAAATGGATTTGGTTTTGGAGAAGGGATTAGGAAGGTTAAGGCTTCGACATTGAAGCTAAGACCTGAGAATGATTAAAGAATAGTCGAATTAAGGATTAAGGTGAAGAGTACCCCTGGCAGGAGAAAGAGCATGAAGATATGCCATCTTAAAGAGCAGCTCAGAACAGGTATAGAAAATGAGGAAACATATTCTATGTTTTGTTTCCCAGTAGTTTGGTTTCCCTTAACTTCTTTTTAGATTTTTGGGGCAAATGGAAATTTGGCATGTGTCTGTTTAGAAAATTAGTCGATGTCCAGGGACTAAATTAATGTAAAGGAAAATTCAAAGGGAGAAAACAGATGACTGTATGAGCATTGCCTTTATCAAGAACACTTGAGCAGTTTTGGTTGAGAGCTCTAGAAACCAGAGCAAAAGAATTAGGATTATCTGTAAAGTTTGTGTCTTGGCAAAGAGCTTTAAAATGACTTGTGAATATTTTAGACTCAGTACACTGGACAATGGAAATTCATTATAGGGCGTTTTAAGTATGTTTCTACTTGGTGGTATGTTATAACAACCCTAAGAGCTCAAAGACAAATCTTATAATTTTTTATTTTCTCATCAGTACTTAGCTCTGCCCTGTAAAAAATAGATGTTCAGGTAAATTTTGTGAATCCGTTGGAACAGTGATTTCAGAAGATATGTTCAGTACAACTAAACCAAAATAATTGACATTTGGAGTAGGTACATGCTTGCACAAATATGGTTCCAACGGTTTCCCGTTAATTACTCTTTCTTTTGCCCCCAAAGCTTCTTGGATATTACAGCATTCATCCCTCTGCAGCAGAATAAGTTCAAGTGTTTGTCATTGCCACCGTATTGTGGGCCCAGGCAGGGACTAGATGTTTGGTATTTGGTTCACTTGTATGCATGGTATCTACAAAGCATCTGGCATGAAACCAGCACATTATATTTATTGAATGGCAGAATGAACAAATAAATGAACAAATGAATGAAAAAATCAAATGATCCAGTCATCTTGCATTAGCCTTTGTTTAAAACTGATGCAGTTCAAGAGAAGGACAAGGGAGAAGCACACTGTAAAACACATATTATTCACCCAAGAAGTGTGTGCTGAATGATAAAGCTTCAGTAAAAAAAAAGCTGATACAATCTGATAATGTACTAGGTATGATGAGTTAAAATACACAGAAGATTTATACTTTCAATGGTTTTTGAACTTGAGTCATTTGAGGTGATTTTTTTTTTTTTTTACAAGGACAGATACAGTGAAGCTAGCCTGTAAAGATACAATTCAACAGATTTAACAAGAATGCCAACATTTTTAATGCAGGTGGTCCAAGACCTTACTTACAGAAATTGTGCATTAGGTATAAATGGTAGCATTGGTCACTCTGAAAAATTGAAAGAAAGATAACTTTATACTCTTTGAGTTGGTAAAGGGGCATTTTTAATTCAAATCTTCTGCTTTTTTACAACAAGATGCTAAAAAAAACAAACAAAAAAAGAAACAGCATATGCTGCTAATTTCTCCCTTTGATTCCCATCCTGAGAAAAAGCAGCATGAATTATAAGGTGACTCTCAGCATTATTTATCACTCGAACACCTTTAATCAAGCATTCTGGGTATATTTCAACAGTTTACAAACTAATGCTGCCTACAGAATCCTGCTGGAAGATTTCCTCATATCTGTTGTTTCACAAAGTATTATGTTCTTAACACCAGGTGGGGAGGTGAGCAATCAGAACGCAGGCCACGGACCCACCGTAAGCAGCAAGGCTGAACGTGTATCTAGTGTGGCCAATTTGTGATAGAGTTTTCAGGACTGCTCCTGCTCTCCTTTGAAATGAAATAGGGAATAGAGGCATATAACAAAAGGATCATGAATCTGCTTGATATTCACTCCCATTTCTTCTGGGAAGAATGATTTCTCTCACTCCAACCATGTGGTTTTAGTGAGTCTTCCATGTTGTCATGGACCCTGGGATCCCGCAACGACTCGTTTCATTGCAAATGGGCACCCAAGCCAGTGAGGATGTTCAGAGCCATGTCTTGAGACTTTTACACCTGAGAGCAGAGAACTGTGTTCCCACCCCATGTGTAGTGATAAGATGAGCATGCTGCAGCTGTTGTTTTCTGCATTAAAGACTGACTTTGACAAAGAAAACCAAGACAGCAGCATGCGTGAGTGGGTGCCAGTGAGAACAGAAGGAAAGAGACAGAGGAGAGAGAGAGAAATGAGGGAGATGGCAGAGGAGGGAAAGAGAGAGTGTTTTGTTAACACTCCAGCCCCTTGTTCCTGGGACCATTTGCCTTTACCTTGGCAGCATCCACTTTATTGTAACTCTCTCAATTTGCCTAAATCAATCTAAGCTGGATTTTTGACATTGTAACCAAGGATTTTTAGCAAATTTAGTCATGGGCTTTTTCAGCAGTGACTCCATTAAATTGGACCACTAGGTGAATTATGGAGAGTTTATTCTTCCGAAGGATAACTTCTTATATTGTGAAACTAATTTAGAGTTTGACAAACTTATGCATTACATTGAAAGATAAACTCCTTAGATAGGGAAAGGGAAGCATTTTTCTTTGCTACCTACCCACATTTCTCTCTCTAAAGGTAAATGTTCAGGTAAGATAGTATATGACAGGCCTTGGATATGAGAGACAGTGTATAACTTTAAAATGTCATTTTCTTAAATACGTTTCTATTACACTTCACTGGTGAAAACTTGTACTTTTAATTCTAATGACTTTTGATCAAGGTCTATTTAAAATATCTGCCTTATGTTGCAGAGATATTTTGTGCAAATCTTGTTTGGATTATGTATATTTTATTAAGTTATTCATGTTTTCCTGTCTCAGTAACAAATGATTCAAAATGATTTTTTTAACAGTCATAAATAATTTGTTCACTGCCTGCCCAAACTTTTACAAAATTCGTTCTCTCAAATCTTATTATCTTAAATTTAAAACTCAGCCATGCAATTATCTGAAGTCTATACATTATCTTTGATAATGTTCTGGTTCCCCTGCCACTTCGTGGGTGGTGATTAACAGCTTCTCATTGTATTTGTGTTTTTTTCTGTTGTTTTAAGATTTTGACTTCAGATTTGAGGTTGCTGTTTTCTCATAAATTCTTGGTAACTGCTATTTAATATTTCCTTAATTTTGAATCTTTTTTTTTTATTTCAAAGTATTACAGGGATACAAATGTTTTTGGTTACAAGGATCACATTTGTAATGCTTGAGTCAGGGTTTAAGTGTGTCCATCACCCAGATACTGTTCACTGTACCTGTTGGGTAGATTTTTGACTATCGCTTCCTTTGATACCCCCCTGATTGATTTCCATTGTGTTATACTTCCCTCTGTGCACATGTGTGCTCATCAGTTAGTTCCAATTTAATAGTGAGTACATGTGGTGTTTATTTTTCCATTATTTAGATATTTCACTTAGGATAATGGTCTCCAATTCCATCCATATTGTTGCAAAAGGCATTAAGTCATCCTTCTTCATGGCTGAGTAGTACTCCATGGTATAGATATGCCACATTTTGTTAATCCACTTATAAATTGATGGGCATTGGTTTTATTTCACATCTTTGCAATTGTGAATTGTGCTGCAGTGAATATTCTTGAGTGCAGGTGTCAATTTGATAAAATGACTTCCTTTGGGTAAATACCCAGTAGTGTGATTGCTGGATTGAATTGTGGATCTACTTTTAATTTGTTAAGGAATCCCCATACTGTTTTCATTAGAGGTTGTACTCATTTGCAGTCCCACCAAAAGTGTATAAGTGTTCCTTTCTCTCCGCATCCACACCAGCATCTATTGTTTTTTTTTTTGAACCACTGTTATAATTTGCCTCTTTGCTTTGATGCCTTAAGTTATCTACATTCTATTTTCAAAGTTTAAAGAGAGAGAACATGCCAATAAACATCATGTTTTGCAAGCTCAACAGAAGAAAAAGATTATATTATCCCAAATATTTTAGAAAAAGAAAACTCCATTTCTCCGTAGACTTCATAAAACAATCACACAATACAAATTTGCTGGAAATAATGAGGGTTCTTTGCAATTCTTACAGCGAAGTTTCTTAAAAAATGGAGAACCTGGACTTGTACCTGCCTCCTGGAATCTGGCAATTGATGGAGATGGGGTGTCAGAGGAAGGTGAGCAGCAGCTTCAAGTGGCATCGAAGCCTACAAGGTAAGGCTTCAAAATCCATCAATATTTTTTACTGTCCTTTTTGTGACATATTACTATTTTGCAGAAAGGTGGATATATGCTCTTCAAATACTATTAAAATGAATACATGAGATATATCTAAGACAATATCCTATTATTCACAATGTTAGGAGAGGGTCGAGAGAGAAGGATTTTCTCATGTGTTCAGTACATGTGAATGTATTTTATCTTTAGGATAAAAAATTAATAAAGGCATTGACTATTATTTTCCAGATGCCATATCTGTCATTTTATCATTTGTATTGGTCTCTACATATTCTCCTGTCCAAATTCAGAATACCAGAATTCTAAATGCTTTCCCTACAAGTTATCTAAGCTTCTAAGAAGGATACGATTTAAATGGTTTGTTGAATTTTAGCTACATTGTCTAAGTGAAGAGTTGTTATGTATTTTTTAAAAACATTATAATAGAAATCTATAATTATCCTCAATTTTTTATGATAATTTTGATACATTCGAAGGTTAATTAAGTTGTCCTAGGTTTTGAGATTTTTGAAAATGAGGAAAGTTTATTGGAATATAAATCCCTCTCTGGTTCATAAGCTTCTTGAAGACAGATTCTAAATTTTATTAATATGTCCGCTGGATATTGTATGTAACAGCCTCTTATTTGTTGAATTAATAAAAAAAGGAAGTAAATATGAAATCCAAAGTCACTTTTTCTTGACCTACAGCACTTCTATTTACCTTAGATTACAGGTCAGTCATTGCAAGAAATTTTCCAAAAGTGTATAGACCAGATGATAGTTGGACCAGCATTTCTTTATAATTAAATTTATGTATGGAAAGCATTTAGGACAGTCTTGGCTCAGTGTAAAAATTGTTTTTATAATTTTGCTATCATAATTATTATGAAATATCTATGTGTGATTTAAGTTTATGTAAATGTTACTAATATCCCCCCAGTAAAGGAAAAGAGTTAAAAAAAAAAACTAAAAATTTTAAAACAATAAAAAAACACTAAACAAGTCACTTAACTCTTAAAGCTACTTTTCTCTTGTGAGAATACCCTTTCTAACTCATATTATAGATTATGAATTTATTCATGGCTATTTGATTAAAGAAACATCACTTTCTGTTTCTGAACAAGATAAATGGCTCCTGCTCACTGGAAAGGTGACAATGGGACATTAGTTTGATTTTTGTGTAGAGCTGTAATATTCTTTGCTAATGGCCTAAAGCAGTAGATTCGGATGAAAAATTAAAATGTTTTCTGTTTTCTCTGTATTATGTAAGAAGAGTCCCTCAGAAAACATCGTTTTCATTATCAAGAATGATTTATCCTTTGTGATTTATTTTGCTATGAAATTGAAAGGGCAGACACATTTCTGTCTTTATGTACAGTTTCCTCTCTTCACAAGGGAGCAGGAAGTGAAATAACCTCTCAGGAAACATTGAAAGCAGACACTTGCTACGTAAAACAGTTTGCACCCACAGCTAATTTTGCCTTGCTTTGTTAAAACAGTGCAACATTTAAATACTGAAGAAGCAATATACTGATAATGAAACCATTTCCAGGCAAAGAACTTAGAACAGGTATTTAGTCTGGGTAGTTTCAGTATAAATGTCTATGCATCCTAAAAACATTTCAGGCTGATGCAATGCAAAGAACTGCATCTAGCAGGGAAGGCATATACCTGTCATGATCAGAACTTAGTATGGGAAGGGCCTTTTTTCTTGAATGGAAAAACAACTCTTCCTTGAGTTATTAACACACAGCAATCAGTTCAACTGTCAATATTATTCGCTTAATTCATAGTTATGAAATAACTTGTAGGCTAGGCATTTCCTTAATACTGGAAAATTCTCTGGTAAAATAAATAAGAGTAAAATAAATAAAATAATGTGTTAGCACATTAAGGTAATGTGTTAACACATTCATTTGCCTTGCTACAATAAAAATTAAAGTGTTAACTTCTGATCATAGTTGAGTGTTTTCACTCACTGCAACAAAAATGAGATTTTAATTTAGAACACTTTCTTGTATCTTTTGTGTTTTTTTTTTGTTATGTGTAGTTTTTCACATATCTAATAAAAACATGACACATTATTTCTTTGCAAGGAAGAAAGGGTAAGAGGAAACAGCTCAGATTTAAAATGTATGAACTCTTCCTAATTCAGTGCTTAGCTGCACTAAAATCAAATCAAGAAAAACATTAGTTTAAAAGTCTTTTTTATATGTTTATATTTTCTGATAAGTTCGTTATTTCTTTTCTCCTGCTGCCCTCTTTTTTGGGGGGCAGAAGTCTTTGGTAACTAAATTAGAAAAAAACAAAATGATTATTTTAGTGGAGTTTACCAATTTTGTTTGTTTGCATTTACTTTTTAGGCCAATGGTTAACTAAGATCACACAGATCACTGTTAGTCCTGCTACTTAATAGCAGTAGGACTGGGGACAAGTTACTTAACAATTCTAAGCTTTGGTTTCCTCATCTGTACATGGAGACAATCATAATACCTGTCTTTGTGAGAATTAAATGATACAATGCACATAAACTCTTAATACAATATAAGTATTCAATATATATTGTTTACTGAAAGTCTTTGACTTGAAAATTGTTCAGGCTCAAACTGAATTTTAGGAAAAGGCAATTTCTACAAGTGTTAAACTGACTGTATCAAATCTATTAATGGCCTAACTGCTTTGAAATCTGTTCTCCAGAGAATTACATTCTATTCTGTGAACAAAGTACCAGTGGGCAATTGTAGGAAAAGAAAGAAAGGCAGGCTACTTTTACTCTTAACTTTGGGTTTGTTCTCAAGAATTATTTACTTAGAGGTCCAGTGTATTTTTTCCCCAAGGAATGGGAGATGGGCTTGTGAGTTATTGAGCTCCTCATCAGAGCTGTTCACTTTGTCGACCAGAATTAAGGCTGTTAAGGCAAAATAATTTGATAAAGATTTATTGGAAACCAAGTGTGAGGATGGACCTAGGAAGTCGTGCTAACAAAGTTGGGAGTGTTCCAGAGCCTGTTACAAGTTGGAAGGCTTTTATAAGAGAGTTTAGGTCACAGGGCTGGGGAACCTATGTCCTCAAGGCCACATGTATTGCAGGTGTGTCTACTGAACAAGTTACTGGGGGTAAAAATCTCACTATGGGTGGAGAGGCATTTGGATTTTCTTAATGTTATCCCCTGAATGCTGCCTATGATTGCCTCAAAACCTGGCTTGTGATGTTCTTTTTAGATGAGCCTTTGAGTCCTTGAACTCTTAATCTACAGAAATGGTCGGGTTGCACATTTGTTTTTCTTTGCAAATTCTACATATGGGAATTGTCCATTTCTATAAATAGCTGTCCATTACTAGCATTCTCGGTTAAGGTAGATTTCATCATATATATGAGTTGGCTGCTAACAGACCCTATGTCTTCATAGTTCAGGGACTATGAAAAATAATAACTTCCATTATATACATCAAAGATGCAAGTATATCAGAAACGTCATTCAGATTTGTGCTAGAATGCAAACATCACACAATCAGGACTTTAAGGAACGTCTTTTAGTTTGTGGAATTCTTTTTTCAGTGGGACCTTGAGCATAGAAAATTAGCTCACCTTTTTCTGTGATATGTGACTCAAAAAATCACTTTATGAAAATAAATAATATTTATTTTTGATCAAATATTAAGATTTCAAAAATAAATACTCCCATGAGAAATGGGTGTTTGAATATGAGTGCTCATGTGATAGATAAAATTAGTGTTTCAACTGGTACATGCACCAGAGAGGGTAAGATAGCATCCACCTTGTAATGTACCAGTGGTACTTATGCCTATGTTTGTGTCCTCATGTGCCATAATGTGCTGTTTCTACCCATTGTTAGCAACTCTGAAGTCCTTATTTGCATCTAATTTACCAGAACCAAAGCGATGCTTTCTGCAGTTAAGCATTATTGGTCTGGATACATGTGACATGCCAGTTAGAGGTACATCCTCTCTGGTGAATTGAATGGGCAACTGTCAATAAAAGGGCTTTAAAACTAGGCGACAAGGATCTAGAACAATTTAATTCTCATAAAATTTCTACCAATTCATACTTTAATATATAGTATATAAGGCATATTATATATGCTATACTTTTAATACTATTTATTATACCTTGATACATGGTATATAAAATATAGACTGGGAATATATATATATATGTAAAGCAGAATATATATAGTCCTTCCTGGGGGCAATTTGTGTATGTGTATGGGATATGGCTACTTCACAGACACTTCTAAATGCAAAATTAATCATGCAGATTTTTCAGTGGGTTGCAAAACTGAATCACAGTACAATAAAATAGTGCAGAGAAAATATAATTTCTTTATTTGGGGTAAAAGCAATCTGTTCTTCCTTTTTGTAAACCTTTTTCACTCAGTAACAAAAAAAGCAAAACTTAAATTTCCTATCCTCTTTAAACCTTAGTCCAACCTAATTATTTAAATAATATTTTCAGGTAATATCAGCCTCTTAAAAAATTTTATAAGTAATCTGTGATACAATCTGTGTTTTAGAAGATCTTGTTTACTGGTCCCTTCCCTCAATGTACATGTTCTCAGCTTCTGCCTGAGGCTGTGCTTCCCAGCCTGCCAGAATGGCTACAGCTGGAGCAAGATAAGGATGCCCACTGTCACCATTTGTATTCAACGTAGTGCTGAAAGTCCTAGCCAGACCAATCAGGCAAGAAAAAGAAATTGGGAATGCTTTCAACTTTTCCCTAGTCAATATGGTGTTGACTGTGGGTTTGTCACATATGAATTTTATAATTTTAAGATATATTTTTTCTGTGCCTAATTTGTTGAGGATTTTTTACCATGAAAGGGTGCTGAATTTTGTTAAATGTTTTTTCCGTATCTATTGAGATGATCATATGGTCTTTGTTTTTGCTTCTGTTTATGTGGTGAATCACACTTATTGATTTATGTATGTTGAGCCATTGTTGCATCCCTGGGATGAAGCCTACTTGGTCATGGTAGATTATTTTTTTGATGTGCTGTTGAATTCAGTTTGCTAGAATCTTACTGAGGATTTTTGTATCTATATTCATGAGGGATATTAGTGTGTAGTTTTCTTTTTTTGTTCTGTTCTTTCCTGGCTTTGGTATCAAGGTGATACTGGCTTCTTAGAATCAGTTGGGGAGGATTCCTTTCTTCTCTATGTTATGGAATGATTTCATCTTACCCCAGTTAGAATGGCTTTTTAAAAGAAGTCCAAAAAGAATAGATGCTGGCATTGGTGCAGAGAAAGGAATGCTCATACCCTGTTGGTGGGACTGCAAATTAGTGCAATCTCTATGAAAAACAGCATGGAGAATCCTCAAAGAACTAAAGGTAGACTTTTCATTCAATTCAGCAATCGCACTACTGGGTATTTACTCAAAGGGAAAGAATCAGTTCATCACAAAGATGCCCACACTTGAGTGTTTACTGCAGCACAATTCATAATTGCAAAGATGTGAAATCAACTTAAGTGCCCATCAATTCATGAGTGGATTAACAAAATGTGGTATATGTATATCATGGAATATAACTAAGCCACATAATAGGATGAATTAATGCCTTTTGCAACAATTTGGGTGGGACTGGAGACCATTATCCTAAATGAAGTATCTAAAGAATGGAAAAAACAAACACCACATATACTCACTATTAAATTGGAACTAACTGATGAGCACACATGTGCACAGAAGGAAGTCAAACTCAGTGGAAATCAACCAGGAGGGACGGTGGAAGAAGAGAGGGGTGAAAACATACCTAATGGGTACAATGAATTCTATCGGGGTGATGGACATACTTGTACCCCTGACTCAAACATTACAAGAGAGATCCATATAACCAAAAACTTTTGTACCCCTGTAATATTTTGGGGAAAAAAGATGTAGCCCTGAAAAGCTGTCTTTTGTGGGGTAAATATGTGAGAAATAAAAATAAAGTCTTAAGTCCCCCAGTTGACTGAATGGACCACCTCTTGGCCAAGGGTACCCCAGAGAAACCTTAAAACTGACTTATCGGTCAGTTCCTAAAGCCTAAAGAGAACCAGCCCTTTGGAAATACTTGTTTCTTGGGTGATTTCGATCAACCACCTAATGCTGTTCCTCCTTTATCGTGGTTTCGGCACAATAACTGGCCAGCATTCTTTCCTGATAAGGGTCTACCAACCATGGAATGGCTTTAACCAGACTACAGAAAATGTACACTGAGGTCTATCATGTCCTCTGTTTCACCTTTTGACATCAGAAGGCCGAAAACTCCACCTTTCTATCATGCTAACACTGTCATTTTTTGTACATGCAATCTGTGAAGGGGCATGAAGCTCAATTCTGCATGTGCATGTTTCTTCTGTCATAAATATTCATGACTCTTCCTATAGCTTGTTAAATATGTATGTTTGGCCACTCTGCTCATCATAAATTCCTGTTCCTTGTCCCTTCCCTCAATGTACATGCTCTCAGGTTCTACCTTGAGGCTATGCTTGCCAGCCTGCCAGATTGGCTACCCTGAAGGCTGTAATTCTTTATGAGAAATAAAGCTTTCCTTTCCAAATTTATGAAGCTCATTATTTCTTCAGCTGACATTTGCATCTGTAGAAAATCTGCATGATATAGCCAGTCTTTCCTTTGTCCACACCTGGGAGTCTGACACCTTAAAGAAAGAAAGAAAGAAACACTTAGCATCTATCCTCCCTGAGTGCTGCTACCTGTGAGGTTTTATCTATATCACAAGACCACATTTGCTAGCCATTCCTCCTCTTTTCTCCCTCTCATGACTTATTTTGCCCCTATAATCTGATTTACCATTATAACTAGTTTTGGGTCATGCTCTGAGCCTTCATTCTTTTTGTAAACTCAGGAAGCTATATAAGTTTCTGTAGCCTATTGGAGTTTGGGTAATAACTCTGTGATACTCTCCATGTACACGTTAATAGTAAATTTGTATACCTTTTCTCCAAATAATCTGCTTTTTGTGAGTTGGTTTCTCACTAGACCTTCTGAGGGCAAAAGAGAAGCTTTCCCTTCACCCCTACAGTGTAATATGGCCACTTCCAGTAAAGCTAGGAAACAATTCCAGTACATTCTTTATCATTTTAAAAATACATTCTTTGTGTAGTGGAAGTTTTAGCTATAGTACAGGCTGTTCCCAACACACTCAGACATATCTGAGTATTGCCAGTAATCAAATTCACATGAGGATGTTTGAAAGAAAAGCTTAGGCACATCTGAGGAGGGGCACTGGGGAGCTCAATGGAGAAGTTTATCTTCAGACTCCAGCCTTGTAGAGAGAACTGCTATAGGCAGAAGCTGAAATACGTTTCCTCCAGGGAACTTTGAGTTGTCTGTGGTGTAAAAAGCCTTACTCTTGGTTATGATGTGTAAGGCAAGGAGGGGCAGAAACAGATACTGACCACCACCATTTTGTGAGGGTGCAGCGTGGCTTTTCTGTTCCAGGGAATGCATGGGGGGCTACTTTAAGACATTCAGGATCTGCGGCAGCAACAGGCTGGGAGTGCTTTAAGAGACAACCTCAGAGTCAGCCAGGAGATGGCTCTGGGGTGGGTGCTCGAGATAGCATCGAGGGAACCTTTGCCCTGCTTCAGGGCAATAGAGGGTGTAAGAACGAGAGAGAGATCCAACTAATGCTTTTGTGGTAGAGAGGGCTTGAGATCAGCAACTGTGACACATAGCTTAGGGAGTCTCAGCAACTCTCCTTGATGAAGAGTTGAAGGTCCCATATTACGTGGTGTGGAAAAGAGCCAGGGGAAAAGCAAGACCTATTATTAAGATGTTCCTACTTAAAAACTCTTTTGATGCAATCTAGGGCAATATGGGCTATTTTTTTTCTAGATTGTATTGTCTGTAGAAAATGATACAGATATTATCTATTTTGAAATTTATACCAGATTTATGGTCATTTTTTATGCAAGATTAGTCACCTAGAAATTATAATATCAGTGATGCTAGGGAGCTCAATGCCACCACTCTAGTATGCAACTTTCTGTGTCTCCTGCATTTACTGTTCGGGAAAATTCACCCACCCAAGCAAGGTTCCTGATGTTTTATTTTCCCTTGAGAAAGGTCTATGTTTCCTAGGTCAGGACTAGTGGTGGGAGACAAAGGCAAGAGGAATATAGAGCATAGGAAGATGAATGCTAGGAAGACTTTTGAATCTTGAATTTCTCTTTGAGCCTCAAAGTGAAAACTCAGAGTGGATTTTAAGAACCGTATCTGTGGGGGTGAGCTGTGAGTCCATTCTAGGCTTAAGTGGGAGGGGGTGGTAGGGAAGGTTTTGGCGGAAAGCACAAGGTGGCAGAGGAAATGGAACCATATTGTTATGACTTACTGAGGCTGTTGGAAGAGTTTTCTGCAGGCTTTAATGGAGAATTTGGTTTTGTTTGTTTGTTTTTGTCTTTTCTAGCTTCTAGAGGCCACCCACATTCCTTGGCTCATGGGTCCCTTCCTCCATCTTCAGAACAAAAATGTTACGTCTTTTTGACCACTTTTCCATTGTCAATGGAAGCCTCATTATTGTAATGGGACGCTAATGATTTCACCATAGACAGCTTCTTATGCCTTACATCCTAAATCCCATCCTTGCTCCATCCTCTTCACCTCAATCCTGGTCTTTCAGCTCAAGGATTTAGAGTTTTTGAGTTTTGTACCAATCACTCAAAGTAAATTCTGCAAACATCTTTTGTTACCAAATTTTGCCCATTTAGTCACAGAGTTCATTTTTATAGTTGAAATATATTATGATTTAAAGAAATATTGTGGATTGATCTATGGTCATAGCTAGCATATATAACACTATTTCCATGGAGACATACATTCTGAAATTCAATCAAATAACAGATACACAATTATGTAGGCAGAACAGTGTGCCTCCCCCCCCGCAAAAAAGAAGTCCACGTCCTAATCTCTGGAACCTGTAAATACGTTATCTTATAAGGCAAAAGGAAATTTGCAAGTGTGATTTGGGTTAAGGAAATTGAGATGAGGAGAATTATCCTCTATTCCCCAGGTAAGACAATCTGATTTTGAATTCCTAAAAGCAAAAATCCTTTCCCAGCTTAGTTGTAGGCTGTTGGTAGATGGAGATATGACTATGGAAATGTGGTCAAAAGATGCAATATTTTTGTTTTGAAGATGGATTCATGAGTCAAGGAATGTGGGTGGCCTCTAGACGCTAGAAAAGACAAAAACAAACAGACAAACAACCTGATTCTCCCCTACAGCCTATAGAAAGAAATGCAGCCTTATCAACATCTTCGTTTTAGCCTACTGAGACCCATTTTGGACTCTGACCTCCAGAACTATAAGACAATACATGTCTCTTGTTTTAAGCCACTAAGTTTATCATACTTTGTTATAGCAACACTATAAAACTAATACAACAGCCAACTTATATAAACTATCTAATTAATAAGCTGGAGGCTGCTTACATTAATTGCTTCTTTAAGGTTTAAAAACAGAGCATTGTTTTCATCAAGGTGCTGCCCGCTGACCTATATGTGGATGCACACCCACACACACATGCAAATATACACACATTCTACTATTTTGTGACTCCGTTTAGGGGTTTAATGTCTATTCTTCCATTTAGTCATCACCCAATGCCATTTCAGATAGGGACTAGTCCCACTCTTCATAGATAAAGAAATGGAAGTTTGAAGATAGTGGTGATTTCTTTTAGATTCCGTAGCTAGTAAGAGGAACTAGTCAGGACTGTTTGACTCCAAAGTATGCTAGCCCTACAGTGTCACCACAGAGCATATTAAAAACAAAAACTGTTAGGTGGGGTGTTATTGTGCTTTATTTAAATCTATTGTGTAAACTAAAATAGCATAAATCACTAAAAGGTGCACCAAGTGATAAAGTTAAGTGTTATAAACAATAAATGAAGACCTTCAAGGCACAGTGATTTCTTGAGCTCAAGATTCTATTGTAATCTTAAAATAACTTTTTATAGCATATCCAGAATGTACTCTTTTTCTAGAAATACCTTGACAAAACATTACAACATTAAAAATTAGTTGGAAATATTCAGTCTTAAATATAAGAAACATTGTGAGATTATGGGCATGTTTATGAAGAGCCATATCTTAGATGCAGATTAATATAATCTTATAATACTTCTCCTATGTTCCTTTCCTGGGACCATCAGCTCTCTGGTTTCAGCTCATCCCCACAAGTCACACTGACAGACCTACTGGTTTGGAGTTTGTGTCCCACCTTCAGACTTTGTACCAGAGAAAGGCCAGAAGATAGATGCCCAGCTAATGGTTGGAGGACATGGAGTGTCAAGAAAGAGAGAGGCACCAGAATTAGAATAATAATAAAATAAAAACAGATTAATTATAGTGGGAATGAGGTGGCATGCATATTTTTTCTAATTCTTATCCCAGACAGCAGAACAGTATCATGAGATAGATTATAAAGGCAAAGAATTGAGATATATAACGCTGAAACACTGAAATATGAGGCCCTTGTTAATACTCATAAAAGCACTCTGTTTCCAAACTCGCATGAGAAAGAAAAATCGAGTCATTACCATTCTATAAATTAGTCATTTTGAGAACTACCTACTTCTTTGATTATCCTCCTTATAATAGAATCTCTTGCTACTACCAAATAAATCTTTATTTTAAGGCAAAACAATGTCCAACGTGAGATTTCTGCTGTCAAGAAAAGAACATCCCATCAATTCAACAGGTCCCAGCATTGTTGCAACTGAATCTGAAGAGAATATCATTTAACCCAGTGGAGTACATATGATGTCTTTATTTTTTTGAAGTTTATTAAGGTAGACCAGTTGGTACCTGTGGAGTGCCAAGCGTGAGCTAGATGCTGAACAACATAGGGATGAAAAATTGCTTCTTGTCCCATGAGCTAATCTTTCAGTGCACATTAATATGATTGGGGACTGATGCATGAATAAGGTATAAAAAAGATAAAAGAGCCTTTGTCATAAATGTAAAAGTTTTTCTCCTTTGGGGTTTAATTATATTTTGCTTAATAAATTCCTTCAAAATAGTACACTTGGAGATTTATACTCTAGTGAATTTTATCAGGGTAGTTGTCAAAGAATAAACATGAGAAACAGTATCTAGAGGAAAACAAAAACATTTTGATTAAGACAATGCACTCAAATACAGATATATCTCTAAGGTCTGTGATTTATCGTTCTTTAAATTTTGAGGAACAATAATCATTTCTAATAGATGCATTTTAAGAGTTTTTCAAAGCATGTTGAGAAAATAGGAATAAAAGCCAGAAATTAGAGCATTTGAAGAAAATTGAATAGCTATCGGAAAATAAAGGCTTGCTCAGGGCATTCTCACTGTAGTTGTGTACAACTTGAACTATTTCTAGAAGGAATTTCCTATGACTGTTAATATTTTTGCTCTTCTCTTTTCTGTGAGTATTAATTTATGTCAAACTCTGGCAGGTTAGCATCCTTATCTGATTCATCATTGCATCTTGAATACACTAGTGCAGTGTTAGGCACGTAGTAGGTATAGAATATAGTAACTACTTCTTGCAATAATAAAAGTGGTGAAAGGCCCGGACGAAGCATTTCTTTAGTTCCAAAGGCCAAAAACTCCAAGCCTACTTGTGGGATTACAAATTCTGATATTATAAATGCCATTCTCATTATGAAATACTTTAAACTCTTTGGATGACATTTAAATGAAATAGAATCAAGTTGCATTTAAACCTCTTTGTATTGAGTCTGCAATGTGACCTACTCCATGTAGGAGTACACCGCCCGTTCGTTTCTAACGTCTACTGACATTGTTCTCTGTGTTGTGTCTGCCAGAATGGATTGAGGCCATCGAGAGAGAGACACATATTAGAACCAGCAGAAAGTGATTATAGGTGGCATCTGGCAGGAGTCATTTTCTCTTAAGGCTTTGACATGTCATTCCTGGTAAATCAGTTCTGTTAGCTATCTAAAGGCAGCAGATGTACCATAGGAGATTATGCCAATAAATCTTTTGTGAATTATATATATATTTTTCCTATTGCTGATTCATTGCAGTTCACATCAGCTCAACCACGTTTGTCTAGAAATGGATTCCAATTTAAGCTTCTTAGGTGTTTCCTTACTGAATAAATGTTTCTGAAAAGTTCTTCTTGCATGATATGACCTAATACTAGAGATAAACTGTTTTAGCAGATATTGGTTTATTGATGAGCTGTTTGATCTCTTCAACTTCAGATTTTTCAGTCGATTATTATCTTGGTGAATTCAATAAATACTGCAAATACATTTTTAGTAAAATATTTTCTGTAAGATCTCACAGAAATTGATTTTAACTGTGTAAAATGACAATTGCTAGATAGTCCAAAATGTGTAACAATAAAATGAATGTACCAAAGATAGTATTTGGCAATTTATGATCATTTGATGACAGATAAGAAATTACTGGAGTCAAGTTATTACGTAGTACTGAATATGCTCCTTTGGATTGTCTTTCTTCACTTTCTGAATACTGGCCACAATTAATCTCATTTGTAAACAAGCTTCTTATTTCCTTAGAGCCATGTCTACTTTCTACCTGTATACTTATTTACATTCTACATATCTTTCTGGGTTCAATTTATGTTTGATCCTTGAAAATTCTTGTTAATTTCTAATAATCACTACTGCCTTCTTTATCTTAATATCTATTACAACATGTAGAGCCAGAAATAACGATTGCACTTAGAATTTTTTCTTCCATATAGTGGTGAAATTTCTACCCATGTCTTAAGACCCAAATCAGATATTTTCTCTCTGATCCATCTAAGAAAATTGATCACTGCAGCCTTTCTGTCACTCTTGTGCCTGGTATATACAATTATCTTTGTGTTTGTCACATTTTATTACTGTTCTCTATTTTTATTTTGGTGTCACCTACCCAGAGTTCTTTTCTGAACACTTTTGGCTTTTGCTTCTTAATATAAAGTATTAACAGAAGGAAAGAATAAAAGGAAATATAACAGAAATATGAGCTTTTCTATATCTTGGTTTTTCATTTTATCTAAAAACACTAAACTCTATTAATATCTTAATGTGCTTTAAATGCTGACTTCTGCTCTTAGGCAATCCAATCATTCAGTTTTCATTGGTTTTGCAAGAATTTATTGAATGGCTACCACTGTGTTCATTTTGCTGCTTGGAGCTATGGAGGAGAACACATAGTATTAAATAGAGTATTTACCATGAAAGGATTTCTTTCTCTTTAGAGAGACAAAACATAGATGCCTGAAAATACCACCACCACACTATACAGAACCTGAGCTAAGTGTCAAACTTAGTGATGCAGTAAATTAATAAGATGAGATTTTTGGAAATGAAGAAATATATGCAATGGCAAACATAGTAAACTGGGAGTAGGGGTGTTATGGTGTGCAGAGTGTTTGCTTACCTACAGGTGCCTTTAATATAAAACAATGCAGGGCCTTCAGGGATCTAAAGTTAGCTGTTAAATCCTTTCTATACCAGTATGAATTGTTTTGCACAACATTTTTAGTAACTTATCTTTTTCTGAAAATTCTTCTTGCCTTTCACTTTTCACGTTGAAGTTGAAAACACATCCTCTCATGAAAATTAGGAGTAGGAAATTAAACCTAATAAAACTTCTCTCTAGATCAGTATGGCTATTGTCACTATTCATCTCTAACTTTTGGTAAGTCTGTGAGATTTAATACTCAAAAACCAGTGGACACACTTACTGAAAGTTGTGTCGCCTACAGTGAAGTCATCATTTTCAAGCCTGACTTGCTCTTCCAAGAAAGATCCAGGAAAAAAACCATTATCATGGTTACCTTCTCAAATGCTTTATTTAACAGGATCAAGGGCATCACTCTTATATTTTTTTGCCTGTGAGAATCTGATGCATAGATAAAGTGCTTGATGATGGTTTTATGATGTCAGAGAAACTTCCATGACTAAATCTGACACTATTAATTTCTCTCCTATAATTGTGTCAATAGCATATTGTAATTTAATATTAAATCATTTTTTATAAATAACAGAGCAGGCATCAGTCTGCCTTACTCTGATGTCTATGGGAGGCTTGCCAAGGATATGGCTGATGAAATACAACCTTAGACAAGTTCCATCTGTCCCATTTAGACGATATACAGTGTCAGATCTCAGCGGTGGAAGTAGTAACTGCAAGCTGCTCCCCCCGGGCAGACAGCAAGAGAGGGCTACTGATCACACTGATTAAAATTTAAAAACCCAAAACCTTAGGGTGGGTGTAGTAAGTATAAATTTAAACTAGATGGCCACTTTCAAATAGACTTCTGCATTCAGGGCCAGTGTTATGTGGAAAAATGAAGCAAATGCAGGTCAGCTCATTTCAAATATATGTACTTTTGATTTGGCCATTAAGAAAATATTTTGGAAGGAACATTGCTTTCTCCCGTCAGAAAATAACACTTAAAGGACACAGAACTGTACAAAATGTTTCTCAAAAATATCAGGACTCAGGAGTATCTTTAAGCTGGGTCAGGAGCTCATGATTCAGTCAAGCTTTACAGAAAAGTTTCCAGAAATGAGGTCAGGAATGGCAGAATGTGTTTTATCCAGGGTCACATGGAAGCCTATCATTCCACTCTGCGTTTTAATGGAAGTCTCAATTATGACATAAAAGCCATTAATGCAGATGGAACTCCTGGAAGCAGAAAACTTCTAAAAATCCTAAAACCCATTGAATGATGGGGAAATTCTTCCAGAAAAGGTTTCTATTAGAGGTTATCAGTAATTATATAGAAACATTTCAAGTTTAGACTTTTTGATATAGCTTTACTACTCATTTCTAATAAAATATTAAACTCATTCATATACTAGTTATCCAGTCAGTCATTAGAAGTAAAATGGGAAACACTTTTGAGAATATTGAAAAATGAGCAAAGGTGATTAGGTCTAAACTGGGAGTGAATGTTTTTCTGTGGTCGTAAAATGAAGCTTGATTATCCATATGTGTGTAATTGACTTCTAAGGTCAAGATTTATTTCCGCCTGCCTTTTATACTTAACTACAAAAAATTTGGTGAATGAGAACATAAGGGGATTTGTTTTACTCAGTGGCAATGGTTCATTTTCATAATTATCTGGCAACATTTACTGAAGACCAACTAAGTCTATATTTTGTCTTGATTTCCAGTGAGAATTTTATTATGTAGAAAAGAAGCAATCCTTTTTTTCTGAAACAGACATCTCGTAAATTGAACTGTGGTGACGCAAGATGACAATAAGGCTCTAGAAATGGAAAACATTTTCATAAAGCAGGAAGCAGACATCTAGGTGGGCAAACAGCTGAATCATTATAGACATCATGTTTCCTTAACCATCAAATAAGAAGGTTGAATGACACGATTTCTAAAATTCCTGCTGCTTTTAAAAACTGTAGTGTTTTCTGAGCCCTGTCATTATACAGAATAAATCCCAGAGCTTTCTTACTTTGTTTAACAAATAAATATGGTAAAATTTTAAAATGGCTATTGGAAGGAATCATCAATTACCAAACATAAAATTCTTTTGATTCTTCTATTTAGAAGAAAAATCTACTTTTTATTCTTCCAACTATAACAGATTTGTGACATTTCTTCATAAGCTCATCAGTTTGTACAATCACATATACTTACGAATTTTGAAAATAATTATGAGAGAGATGCTGTAATTATCCGTCCTTTACAAGCGTATAGACTAAGGTGCAGGGACATTAATTAACTTTTCAGTCACAGAGGTTGAAAGCTCTGCAGTCTGACTCCAGAGTCTCTCTCTTAACCTCTGTACTGCGATGCTATTTATTTGTCCCTGATTCCTTTTCTAAGTGAATTTGATATCATAATAAAAGAAGATTTAGAGATATATTTTATGTAATGTAATTTTTCAAATTCAGTGTTTTAAAGTTTTTCTTATACATCACATGAGTAAGTGGATATAGTGTGGGGTTTGGATTCTGATTGTTTTCTTCAGTATAACATGAGAATAATAATATCACTCCTAATTCTGAGTAGTATATTGTAGGCATTCAAAAATCTAAGATCTCTTCTATCATCTTCTAGCAGAGATATGAAATTTTTATATTCTGGAAGAAAAACCTGAGATGGAAATTCAAGTGCAAATGACTGAAGATGTCCATTTGAACAATGCGACTGGGGAAAGCAGAATATATAGGGAATAAACTAAGCAAAAATGTGTATTTAACCTTATCTTAATTCCACTGGGAGCTCTAAAGCACTAATTACACTGGAGAGTCACTCCTTGATGCAAACGGAGCAGTCACTTTTGTATTTGTCTGTCATGCCCAGTCATTGCCTACTGACTTTAACTGGAAGAGGGACGGGGATGAGGAGTAGTGTGCATATTATTTGGGGCTCAGCGGCTCCGGTTCAGCCAGTGGCAGTTCTCTGGAGAAGGGGAAGCTGTGACCTTTAACTAACCAGCTCACAGCAGATGGGGGATGCCTGCTCCAGCCCCAGTAAAGGGATCTGAGTGGGGGCCCAGCATATTATATTAACAGTGTCCAGAATTTGAAATCTCAATTCACATGTCTTGCAGGCACTCTCAAGTCATGAATAATATGATTGAGATGTTAGACACTGACTACATTTGTCCCTTAGCATGATGCTATTGCTAAGGTTTTCATAGGTTAATTCAAAAGGGAATGAGTTTTTTTTTTTAATTTCAGAAATTTATAGGATACATACATTTTTGTTACATCATTTGCTTTTGTACAGTTTAAGTCAAAGTTACATGTGTGCCTTTCAGCCAGTTAGATGTGCATTGTAACTGTTAGATGTGAATTTACCCACCCCTTCGTCCTCCCTCCCATCTGCTTGACTGCCCTTGAATTTTACTTCCATATGTGCACATGAGTGTTGACTGATTAGTTCCAATTTAGTACTGGGTAGATGTGGTTTGTTTTTACATTCTTGGAATACTTCACTAAGACGAATGGCCTCTAATGCCATCCAGGTTGTTACAAAAGATGGTAGATCTCCATTTTATTTTTACGGCTGAATAGTGCTCCATGGTATAAATATATCACAATTTATTAATCCATTTAGGTATTGATGGGTATTTGGGTTGATTCCACATCTATGTGATTGTGAATTGTGCTAGTATAAACATTTGAGTGCAAGTGTCTTTTTTATAAAATGGCCTTTTTTTCCTTTGGGTAAATATACCCAGTAGTGGGATTGCTGGATCAAATGGTAGGTCTACCTTTAGTTCTTTCAGGTATCTTCATACTACAATTCTCCCTAAAACATTTTTAGCAATTCCCAAGAAAAGGTTACTTCTCATTAACACCAACTCTCCTTCTCTCGAATATTTGCTTTCACTTTCTATAGGTCATTTCTTGCCATGACGTCTTAAACTTCTCCAAGTTGCTGCTGTCACAACTCCATCCCCGCTCCAAGTGTGTATACCAGCCACTCCCTTAACTCTTTAGTGCAGAACTAAGGCCAAGCTTTAATGAACTTTATGGAAAGCTTGGGTTTAAATGAAGAGGGGGGAAAAAAACTTTGAACGATCAATGCTCATGGAGTCTTTTGGTCATGCCTCTCAAAGTGGTGCCTATTGCTTAGCTAATATCTTCTGCAGAACCCAGGTTTTCATCAACAAGTCTCCCCTCAATAAAAGTGCCTTTGTCCATATTCCCACCCTGGAGTCCAGATCAAATGTGTCTTGGCCCTCAAGTGAAGAGAAACCCTTTCTCTTGGTCCAGTTCAAAGCCAAACTTCTTGGCTGTCCCAGGATGATTTGGCAAGGCAAACATCCAGTCTGAAAAACTAACATGCAGGGGAATGATGCATTTAATATCTTCCCCCTTAACAGCAAGTCTGTAATTGCTAAACTTTTGCCATTCAAGTGAATTTCTTCTGAATTTTAAAGGTAAAGTAGTATTTCCATCACCTGAGATGGAAACTGCTGGTAACTTTTAAATAAAATTTATATATTTTAAAATCAAGCTAAAAATTTAAGCTCTACTGGGTACCCCAATTTTTAATTTGAGTATAATATGTAATCTTTACTTTTGACTTCTACTTAGTGGAGCTGCAACTGTACATCATGACCACAATTATTTATTTATTTATTTATGTATTTATTTTATTTTTTTTTGAGACAGAGTCTCACTCTGTTGCCTAGGCTTGAGTGCCATGGCATCAGCCTAGCTCACAGTGAACTCAAACTCCTGGGCTCAAGTGATCCTCCTGCCTCAGCCTCCCAAGTAGCTGGGACTACAAGCATGTGCCACCATGCCCGGCTAATTTTTTGTGTATATTTTTAGTTGTCCATATAATTTCTTTCTATTTTTAGTAGAGATGGGGTCTCGGTCTTACTCAGGCTGGTCTCAAATTCCTGAGCTCAAACGATCCACCCACCTCGGCTTCCCAGAGTGCTAGGATTACAGGCGTGAGCCACCACACCAGGCCCACAATTTTTAAATGTCATTGTCTTTTAAAATTTTTCTTCTTCAAGAAATCAAACTCTTTTGACTACAACTTCCTATCTTCCCATTTCCTCTATTCTCTCTCTTCTACTGAATCTATTTATTGTTTTTTAACATGACCTCAATCTTTCCAACTCTCTCAGCTAATCATTTAATTTCTTATCTCCTCAATGCTTTGAATCTGGTACCGGTCTTCACCAGTCAACCAAAATGTTCTCTTGAATATCTATAATTTCTTCTTAACAGGCTTCTTTCAGTTCAGGAGTATATTTAAAACTCAATAGTCACACCATGCTAGCCCCCAAACACTGCCATGAAGTGCCCTGGTGCTAAGCTATGAATTTCCCTTCCTCCTGTCTACTACCCTACTTGCATAAGCATCTCAGACCAGCTTGCTGCCATCTGTCTACTGCCACTGTCGATCTCAGGAGGTCCACAGATAAAGGAACTTTGTACCAAAATTTCCATGAGGCTACAGCACACATTATCCACCATGTGACTGTGAAGGAGACAACCATGCTTTACAAGCCAGTGTAAAGAAACTTCTCATCACATTTACTCTCCCATAGTCTCACCCCTATCCCTATATAGTGCACTTCTTTAACTCAAATTTACAACCCAAAGTGAGAGTTCTCCTCTTCATCCTAGACCCCTTTACTGGACCTGGGCCTTCTAAAACTACTTCTCTCTCTCTCTCTCTCTCTCTCTCTCTCTCTCTCTCTCTCTCTCTCTCTCTCACACACACACACACACACACACACACATATATATGTGTGTATATATGTATACACACATATTGCACACACAAATATTGTATATGTGTGTGTGTGTCTGTATTTCTTTTACACAAACTTTCCCAAGTCATCCATATCTTTGTGATTTCTCCTTTTGCTGTGGAACATAATGCAGCCTGGGGTGTTTCCTGAGAATTCTGCTTCCCAAGTAGCTCTCTGAGGATGTGGTGGCTGACCTATGTTCTCTCAGCTTGTACATCAGGATTAGAAAGTAGGGTAGTCTCTTCATTTTTCCTTTATTCGGCTTTTAGATATTTTGTGTATATACAAGGAGGAGGGTAGTTTCCTGCTGTGGGCAGAAACTTCTACTAGCATAACACTCCTGATCTTTCTCCTACCATCTCACATAATTCTCCCCAGGGGGTAGAGATATGACTTATCTCTAAATCAGCAGTAGAAATAGAGCCTTCTCTCTTCTGCCTCCAGGGAGCCAACGTGTGTGCAGGAAGCATGCTTTCTGGTTTCCACCTCCATTTTATTTACTTTACTCAAGAAAATCCTCAGTTGTAGAAGCCTGAGGCAGTTCAGTGCTCTCTCTAGCTGAGAGTAATCTAGTTTCAGACTAGATTTCAGACTAATTTTTGGAAGCTCATTGTAGTTGTACACTTTGGCCATACGTTCTAGTAACAACTGGACTCAGACAACCTCAAGCTTGGTTATGTGATTAACTAGCTATGTGAACCTTAATCGCTTCATATGTTACATGGAAAAAATGATGGTACTTTACTCCACAGTGTTTTTATGAAGACTAAATAATTTAGCAAAATTTAAAATATTGTGCAATATGATTGGCTCATAGTTATTGCTAGCTGATATTAAAAACCAGTGTGATCCTTTGATCTTCATGTGCCATAATCTGTTTACTTATGTCTCAAGTAGTTCAGCTAGAAAAGAGGGGTTATATTTATTTGGTCCCCCCTCAAACCTCAACACAGTTCATATTCCTTCTTATTATTATTAAATCAGCCAAATAAACAAAAACCCTGTTCCTTTGAGGGTCACACCATTTGACTGTTCCATCCTCAGTTCATTCTTGTCACTGTCAGCCCTTGGCTTTCCAGATAGCCCTGCTGCTTCCAGACAATGGTTCTTTGTCGTTTTGTCAGAATCATCAACGGCATGTCAGACGCTCATTTTCTAGATTTTCACACCTGAAGAAATTTATAACATTTCTGACCATTTTCAAAAATGCTATTACTTTACTCATTGTCCTATATGATTTTGTTTGTGTCTATTCCAGCTGCCTAAGGATTATACCAACACTTAACAAAATGAGTTCTCAAGCTTAGAAAATATAATTTGCTTTACTTATTTACTTATTAATGTTTGTGGCTGTATCTACTAAGATAGCCACGCATATACTATTCTCTTTTCTTGGACTGGCTCATTCTCTTCTGTACCAATTCTCAAAAGTTCTAAAGAAAGCTTCTCCAATTAAAACCACCCACCTCTACAACTAAAGCCACCCACCTCTAATTCTTCTTTAATTCAGAATATTTTTCTACAGTTTTACATTGTGCACTATTTCAATTTGTAATTTTAGCAAATTGCTTTCCAGTTGCTTCAAGTTTTATTAGGAATGTGCTCTGAATAACTAAAAAAATAATAATATTGTGAAGAACAAGAAATATTTTTTTCTTTTTTTTCCTCCCTACATCTTCAAAGAATCTGCTTTATCTTTTAAAATAATGGATACAGTTTTGATTTGCATTTCCTTGATAATTAGTGATGTTGAGCATTTTTTCATGTTTCTTGGCCATTAGTTCATCTTTTTTTGAAAAGCTTCTGTTCATGTCTTTTGCTCACTTTCTTATGAGGTTGTTTGATTTTTTTCTTGCTGATTTATTTGAGTTCTTTATAGATTCTGGTTATCTTTATTGGATGTATAGCATGTAAATATTTTCTCCCATTCTGTAGGTTGTCTATTTGCTCTTTTGATTGTTTCCTTGGCTGTACAGAAGCTTTTTAATTTAATCAAGTCCCATTTGTTAATTTTGTTGTTGCCATGATTGCTTTTGGGGTCCTCTTCATAAATTCTTTGCCTAGGCTGATGTCTATAAGAGTTTTCCCAATATTTTCTTCTAAAATTCTTACAGTTTTATGCCTTAATTTTAAGTCTGTTATCCATTGTGAATTAATTTTTCTGACTGGTGAGAGGTGTGGATCCTGTTTTACTCTTCTACATGTGGCTATCCAATTTCCCCAGCAAAAAAAGATGTTGGAAGAAAATACCATAATATAATTAAATTATAGATTCCAATAAAATAATTTAACTTTTATAGTACTGGTAAATACTATTTTTTTTTTTTTCTTGAGACAGGGTCTCACTCTGTTGCCCGGGCTAGAGTGCCATGCTGTCAGCCTAGCTCACAGCAACCTCAAACTCCTGGGCTCAAACAATCCTTCTGCCTCAGGCTCCTGAGAAGCTGAGATTACAGGCGTGTGCCACCACACCCAGCTAATTTCGTGTTATTTTCCATAGAGACCGGGTCTCGCTCTTGCTGAGGCTGGTCTGGAACTCCTGACATCAAGGGATCCTCCCACTTTGGCTTCCCAGAGTGCTAGGGTTACAGGCATAAGCCACCATGCCCAGCCTATCTTTAGGGTAAATAGAATTAATTTACTTGCCCTTGTAAGAATATTATTACCTCTTCTTCCAAGAAAATGCATGAAAAATTGACCTTCCCTAAATATATCTTCATGATTTTTTACCATTTACTCATATGGTTTAAATTTGCTAAAATACTATAATGATAGATTTTCTGACTTATGAGATACCAGTATCAAACTAATAAGTTTGAGAGCATAGAACTAAGTAGACTTTTTAATTTGAGACCACATATTTCCTTTTTTTCCCCCTTGAATTTAAAATTCTACTCACTGGGAAAATGGTAGATTTAAAAAAGTCAATGGTTTTTTTATGTTGATACCGTATCTGTCGCTTAGTAGAACTAGCATTTATATAATATAATAATAAGGACAATTATTCAGTCTCTTTTAAAAAAGTTAAAAACATAGAAATTGTATTGGCTGTGATAACACTATAATTCATTGGTCAGAATACTGTAGCTACACTGCCATTATTTATTTCAAAGGACTCATTAGGAAGCTAATGATTTTTCTCTTTGAGTTATTGTGCTCCTCTGAATACTCAGCGAAGCCTTTTGGCAATTCCCTTGATCCAAACAATCTGCCTTTGTTTCTGTGAAGGAGCACTAGACAGATTATCCTGGGGAAATCGTAGATACTTAAAAAAAAACTTCCATATAATTTTTAATATAATCACTTCTGGATTATTTACTGCAGAATATTGCATAATATCGTTGGCAAACAGCATTTTAAAATTAAAGAGACTGAGGTTCAAAGCCAATTCCACTTCATATTTACTCAAGTATGTATGTTCATACATGAAGAATTTATTTAGTCTAATTTTGAGTTTGTGTACCTGTCTGACAAAGAAAATAATAGCTATTTCTTAGTTGCATTATGGGAAATGGCGAATAATATATACCAAGCTACTCCTGCCATAATTGACACCTCATTGGGGCTTAATAAGAAAGTGATTGATAGTCTTCAAATTTCATAGTGTAAATTAGGGTGGTTCATTAGGGGTAATATCACTTGAATTTGCTTCATCTTTGCACCCTAATGCTCCTTGGAAACTGCTCCAATATAGGTCACAGAATTTAAAATAAGTCTTATAATTAGTCTCTAATTGTGGCTGATCGTAAGTAGTCTAATTAAGTATAGAATAGAAAAAACTCTTGGTGGTTGGGCAACTTCAGGTATTCGCTTGCAGGTGTGTCTTCTCAGTCCCCTCATGAGACACAGCGGCCCAGAGGAAACAGCCATGTGGAACAACTTCACACTGAGCATTTCATTAATGTGTGCCTGCTACCATTCTAGGCACTTTTAAATATATTTATTTGTTTAATTTCCACAGTAACTTTCTGAGTTGTCATAGTAGACAACATCGGTGACCTGACTTGCTCACCTTTCCCAGGCTGTGCCTTCAACGCTGGCTGCTCTGCGTGTTGGGCACCTGTTGGGCACAGATGCCCCCGTCTCTGGAGGATTACCTTCCCTCTCGCCGAAGCTGCCTTGCTGGAGAGAGTAGCAAGGTACAAAAGGCTGGCTCTGTGCCTCAAAGTGGGACTGACACTGTGTCGCTTATGTCCGTGAGATCTGAAGTAGGCCCGGCTGTGGTAGCTCCATTCCAAGACGGCTCCCCAGGGAACCCACATCTCTTGCTGTTTGCCTATTTTTGCAGTCCCCTTCTGTATGGAGTCTGGGCTAGCCCTATTAAACCCATAGAATGTGGCAAAAGTGACACTGAATGACTTTGGTTAGGTTGTAAGAAGCTTTTAAGCTTTTTCATTTGTCTCTTAGAATATTTGTTCAGGGGCAGACAAGCCAGAATGGAAAATGTCTTACTCTCTCATGAGGGCCACGCTGTGAGGAACTCAGCCGGCCACAGAGAGAGACTGTGGAGAGACAGGGCAGACGCTGGGCAGGCCTCAGGTGTTCCAGCCATCCTGGCCCAAGTGTGGGGCACGTGAATGAAAATATCTTGGGCATTTCAGTACCAGTGGATGCCACATGGGGAAGACACGAGGCCCCCAGGCTTATGTCTCCAGCCAGTGCTGTCCCAGCCACCTCCAGCTGTTTGAGCCAACTCACCTCACACTGTGGAACAGATTAACCTCGCTGTAGCCTGCCCACATTCATGATCCATGAAAATCATGATGCGATATAAGGACTGTTGTTTTTCTCCACTAGTCTTTGGGTTAGTCTGCAGCAGCAGATCATGAGAACAGCAGCGGAGACCACATGCTTGCTCAGCGTCCCCCCTGCCTCCCCTGCTCCCCCTCGTTTTCTCAGCACAGCCCCTCAATAAGTTACTTGCACTAGAAGCTTCATCTCAGTTCTACTTCTGGATGATTCTAGCTAAAACTGGTAGGTTCTATTATTTTTCACATTTGAAAGATGCTCAAATTGAGGTACACACATATAAAATCATTGACTCAAAGTTACACGGCAAGGACTTGGAAGAGCTGGTGTTTGAACCAGGCCCCAGAACCTTTGTTCTTCACCAGAATGCTCTACCATTCCTGGCCGGGTTACTGCTGCTTATCATGGCCAGGACTTTGTGTTGGGCTAGCATGCTAAACCTTCAAGTCAAATAAGCCTTTGAATATAAAGAGCAACCATTTAATCACTTTCTGATTTTTTTTTTTTCCATTCAGAGGGTCTGTGTCTTCCACTGAGAGACAGAATCCACCATCTTGTCAAGCATGTAGCCCTCTGTGCGATGGCAGGAGGACAGACATGGGGCTGCCTGGCTGGCCGCCAAGTGCAGTGGTGTTCTGTTTGCACCATGCCAATCCTTTTGTCACTTGTTAAAAATTCAGTGTTATCTTCTCTCCCAAACATTGCTACCATCTGCCTAGGCATGAATTTGACAATGATTATGTGGTAATTGCAGCTGTGTGTCTGATGTCTGATACCAATTATTATTATATAGAACGGCCAAAGAAAATTCATTTTTAGGCATCTAGTTTTTCTTAAATTCTATCCTTCTAGTCTTCCCTGCTACCCTGTCCCCGAAGCACCCTGCTGATTCTTTTGAAAATTTGCAATGGTCTAGGAAACTATTGATGCGTTCTGCTTCATAAAGGGAAAAAAGTATCATAAAGACCTTTCTATATATTCCTCGACCAAATTAAAATAGCTCCAGGGGCTAGTTTTTTGAGATCACGAAAGAGTTATTGTGTGGACCGGTAAGAGTGTTCATTTAATTTTGTTAAATGGAGCCAAGATAACTTGATAGTTTTACAGTAGCATTTTCCCAAATGTGTACGTATAAATAAGTCAGTGCTTGCATTTATGGATCTTAAGCTGCTTTTAAAGTTCCTAGGAAATAATACATAATTTAAAATAGTATGTTCTTAGCTAGTGTTGCCTAAAATGTTTGGCCAGGTTTTCTTCAATAAGAAATTCCTAAAATAGCAAAATTGTTTCAACATTCAAATTCATAAAGTACATTGTTCATCTTTGTCTTCCCACTATGTTAGCTGTAAAATATCTGTTAATATTTGGCATCTTTTGGGGGACAATAATAATAAAAAAGTGCTTTCACACATGTGCCTTTCAGACAAACATCTTCCATGTGAAAACTCCAGAAAGATTCTTAAGGGAAAGCCATTTGAGTGGTATAAATCAAATGGCTAAGCACAACCAGAGTCTGTAGAGTCTTATAAATGTAAGAATGAAAGCAAGAAGATAGGACTCACCCTGAAAGGAAAGCAAAGCTATAAATTACTGATATAAAAATCCCTTGACATTTATCCTGGGAAGTTTTAGCAATTAACTGCCAGGTTCCTTTTACTGAGAATCGTTAACGTTCAAAAACTTAAAAAAGATTGTATAGGGGAAAAATAATAAATCCCATAAGTTCGTAATTGGAATGGACCCTTGCTACAAAAAACAGATGAATAAGAGAAAAATAAACAGAAGTTTATCAACATGTTTATTTCATATACACATGGGAGACACCCAGAGAATTAGTAGTTCTTCAAGAGGTGACTTTGAATTTACTTTATACAGCATCTTCAACAAAGAACAGTAAATTTTTAGAGAAGTGACAAGACCAAAAAAAAAAAAAAAAAGGATTTTGAATCTCTACAGGCAGAAACTTAGGGGGAAGGCAAACAAATGGCAGATAAACATTAATCAGTAAAGCTTGTTGATATAAATTATTTTGGTATCATCTCTAGGTGGTGAGTGTCTAAAGCTGTCTTCTTGGTTAACCTTTGTTCTCCTTGGTTGGGTGGTGGTGGGAGGGGAGGATAGCTTTTGACTTTGTAAATCCATGTCTTAGTTTTAGGCAAAGAGAGGGAGGGCAGAGAGCCCTCCTGCATCTGCTCCTTCTTAATTATCTTCAGCGTAACTGTCAGCCATCTTCATATTTTGGAGAGGCATATCCTGGACTCCTTAATCACAGGTACACATACTCTTTGCCCAGTATATTCCTCTGGTGCTTCTGCATGATTAAACATGGCTGCAGAAACAAGCACAATCCTGCTGACTAAACTTATTCTGTTTATGAGCGCACATTTCAAGCTGCTCAGGAATCCTACTCTATTCAACTAATCAATCCACCCTTTCCCATCTCCCTCTCCCTCTCTCTCACATTATCCTGATTTCCCTTTCTACTAGTTCAGTTATTAGCATACAAACATTCTATAATATCTACCATCTTAAAAAAACAAGTCAAACAAACAAAACAAACTTGATCTCTAGCTACTTCACCAATAATCGGCTAGCTTTTCTAGGAAAATTCTGCCAAATAATCCCTTATGTTCACTGTCTCTATTTCCTGCTTTCTCATTCTCTCTGAGTCCCACTATCACCAGCCTTTCAAGTGGACTTGTCAGCATCACCAATTGCTACCACGTTGCCTAATCAAGCTGACTCTTCTATACCTTCAAATTATTCAACTGCTCAATAGCACCTGGCATTTCCTCATTGCTTCTGGGATACTACACTTCCCTGGTTTTCTCATTTCCTCATTGTTCACTACCCTTGTCTGCCCCCTTTTCTTTGACTCACCCTTTAAACATTTCAGTGTCCTTTGCAACTCTCATTCTTCATCTCTCTTCTTCAGATAGACTTTCTGGATGACTTCACCCATTTCCAAAGTTTTCATATATGTGGATGATTCTAGGATTCATATTTGTAGTCCAGATTTTCCCCTGGGCTCTAGACTCATATGTACAACTACTTATTAATATTTCCACCTAACGGTGTGGTGCATGCTGTCTTGGGGTTGGGCACGCTTGTAGTTCTGACTTGGGCAGTGCAAAGGCAATATATGTAACCAAAACATTTGTACCGCTGTAATAGTCTGAAATAAAAAAGAAGAAGAAGACGAAATACATGCATGGGTGCACACACAAACATTTGCTAAAGAAGAAACAAATTCATGCAAATGATATTATTGTATATGTAGATGATCTAACAGAATCTTCTGACATATCATTAAAATTATAAGAAAGTTTAACAAGCTGGCTTATTTCAACATGGAAATATATTTTAAGACAGCAATAAAACAATTAAAATTTTACAAAATTCATACAGAGATGGACCCATAAATAAACTGAATGGAAAAGAAATCATGGAAGTAGATTTGTGGCTTTGTTAGGACTTTCCGTATGGGAGGCAGCCTGGCGTGGCCAGTCACCGGGGAAAGGAGGGATTTTGAATTACTGGGGGACAATTGAGTTTCCCAGGAGATACTCAAACCCTGCAAAACTCAATTCCTGATATATTTAAGACCTAATTGTCAAAGGCAAAAATATAAAGTTATTAGGAGATAGTAAGGGAAGGAATTTAATGTAATATACAAATCGCTACTGTAAAATAATGTACCAGATTGAAAAGCCTTTGGATTGCATTTAAAAAATTAATAAAATTTTTGAGAGTGTAATAAAAACTTCTATTGACAAACAAAAAAATTCTATTTGGCATATCCAAGACTTTTACATATACAGGACTCAAACACTTAATCCACAGGGTGAGATGCTCTCCCTTCACCTTTTCTAACCGTTTTATTCATGTCATTCAAATCAAACATACATATCTTATCAGAAAATCCCTCACCATGCAGTCAACCCCTCTCCCAACTGTGCATTCCTTTACTCTGATAAATTGCCCCTTAGAGTATTTACTCACTTAAAATTTTCCAACTCTCCCACTAGAAAATAAGATTCATGAGGACATGCACTGTTGTATTCTTAGAACCTAGAACAGAACTTTTACCACAGCAGGCATTTAAAATTTTTGATAAACGAATAAATAAAATAAGCAAATAAATAAGCAATTATAGTTATATATGCTCTGAAGGAAAAAAATAGATCATTGTGTTTAAAAACAAGATTAATTGAGGAGCTTTGAATAAGATTGTCAGAGACGATCTCTCTGAGATTATAACTTAAGATTTAAAGAATGAGAAGGAATCGGCCTTGGGTAAAACCACGGGAAACCAACATCCACTGAAGAGAAAACAGAAAATATAAAGGGCCCACAGTGTGAAAGATCTTCCCAAATTCTAGGAATTGCAGACAGAACTTTGTGACTGGCGCACAGTGACTGGAGGGAGAAGCTTGAGATGAGGGTGGGGAGAGGAGCAAACTCCAGGTCACAAATGTTCGTGTAGGTCTTGATAAGGGGTTTTAGTGATGGGTTTTTCTATTCTCAGTGAAATAGAAAACGACTGTAAAGTTCTGCGCAAGGGAGTGGCGTTATATAATTTATTTTTAATAAGGGCTTTCTGCTCAGTGAATAATGGGTGAATGGAGAGTAACACAATAATAAAAGCAGAAGGGAGAGCAGTCGTGTGGCTATTACAACAGCCCAGGGAAGGGAGGCTGCTGACTGGTCTGGGGCTGTGACAATGACATACAGAAAGTGACAAAGATTTGAAATTTATTTTGAAGGTAGAATTGATAGATCTTGCTAGTGGACTGAATCTGGGAAAGGTTAAGAGAAAGAACAAAATTAAATATATTTCTCAGTTTTCTGGCTGGATGGCGTATGTGCCACTTTCTGATATAAAGAAGACTGGGTAGGGTGAGGATCCTGAAGGAAAAGTAGGAGCCATTTTGTTTAAATTAAATCTGGGAAGCCTCTGAGATGTGTCAGTGGAGATATCTGGACACTGATAAAGTTTGTGTAATTTAACTTCTTAGGTTTCATTATATCCCCCATTTTATAAATAAACGATTGAGATATAGAGAAGTTAATTAATTTCCTCACTTCAGCAGAAATGGAAAAGTGAAAATTACGCTAAGTCTGTGTCTTTTAAAATAGTGCATATAACTCACTAAGGTGAGAAGATCTATCTGGGAAGAAGTCTGGGCAAGAAAGCACAGATTTGGGAGCTGTCAGCATAACGTTACTGTAAGTCCACAGGTGTGACCATGTAGGAAGGGGAGGAGGCTGAGACCTGAGGGATATCAACATGTAGGCTTTGGACAAGTCAGTTGACTTTTTCTGAGATTCTAAATCCTTGACGGAGAATAAGAGAAATTAAGTCTATTCTGTATTCTTCATAAGCTTCTTGGAAACCAAATGTGGTGGTGGGGTGTTAAAATGCTTTGGAAACTGTTAAAACATTAAGAAATGTTGGTTCCTATTATACATACTCAAGCATTTACATTTGTCCTTATCTTACTTTCCCATTGAATAGTAAACTTCAAAGTCTGTAACTTTTACTATTTTCTTAGTTTGGTTTGGCCTAGTACTATAGAGTCCATTTCATAGGGTACAAAAGATGTCAAATCAGATGCTATCTTCCAGATGCCTTCATAAATTTTCTAATTATTATTATTAATCATGTAAGTGGTCATTTAAGTCATCTCTCTACATAATTTTTTTGGGGGGAAGACTTTTTCTAAACTTTTAGGTATTCTAGGTACTCACATAAAGTTATAGTACATACAGCAAGATTGTGAGTTATAATCCTTAAGTTGGAGGCTTTTCCATAGCAGCAAGATGTTTTTTGTAATGGAAAACAAGAAAGAATACCAGAGAATCTTTCAAGTTTCCTTGCAGGAATCTGTGTATATAAATATTCTTCTAGCACCCATATACTTTGCTGCCACGTTACAATGAGTCCATAGATACTATGACTTAAGAGATAAAGAGAAAGAATAACAGTATCAGCAACCATAGCACTAAAGATTTTAAAGTTTATGTGGACAGAGTAAGCACAAAGGGAGTCTGAAAATATCAGAAGCAGCATATACAAAGAGACAGTGTCGATATAGAAGATAATATCAGATCACCAAAGAAAATACAGGGCTAAAATACAGCCATTGACAATTGAGAACAAAAACGTCGATAGATATCTCTATTATATGTCAGCTAATTAGTTATAAATTTAACTGTTACAGTCAGTAGATTTTATTACAGGACCAAAACCACCTTTTCACCGTAGCTGCCTACAGCCATGTGGTGTCTTAGAATAACTTTGCAAAAGCAAATGATGGTGTGGAATTTTTGTAAGCCAATTTGGGTTTTTCTGGATAAGCTTCAAAATGATTACTTGAACAAGGTTTACAAAGGACACTATTACAAAGCTTTTTCTCTTACTGTAATATTGCAGGAGGCACTATCATTTTCAGCTCCCTCTCCACATTTGAAGGACCCACATTCTGTGATGAAAGATGGGAAAAACAATATCGGGTCACACTGGAAAAAGCAATTTGGTTTTGTGACCTTTAATTTTGAGTTAATGTACTAAGAGTTCTTCTTTCTATAGTGGACTTTGAATACTTCAATCATAAGCCCTAGAAAATTCAGGCTTTCCATTAGAAGTTTCCTTTGTCTTTCTTCTTCACATCAGCAGGTCAAACAGAAATCAAAATTACAAAGACAAAATATTATAAGGCAAAGTAGGCTTTAGTCTATACCTCCATGGAATAGTACTTACTAGATGAGGAATGCAGGCTTTTAGGATCACAAGGGAAAAAGCATTCAAGCAGTAAAACTGGGATTCTTGAACTCTTCAACCTAAACAGAATCCATGAGTCAGCTGCACTGCTTCAGTTCAGAGCGACTCCCCCTTTAGCCAATTGATAATTTACATTTTACAGTTTAGGAAATGATTCAAGTATTTTGCCAAAAGTTATATTCCAACTGTTTTGCACCCTAATGATCACCAAAGAGGGGTGATTTCTCAAGAACTCTGTCAAAGAAAAATTACACAGATGGAGTTAAACAGGAAAGGAACACATTATTGAAGAATGTTGCAATAGGGGAGAGAGGTTGAAATCAACGCCACTGAAACAAAAGGTGGGAGAATTTTTTTCTTTATTTCATAATATTGCTGGGATATAAACACCATGGTTACATATTTTGCCTTTACACCATCCCAGTCAGAGCTACAAGCATGCTCATCCCCCAGAAAGTGCACACTGCACCCACTAGGTGTGAATTTACCTATCCCCTCCTCCCCCCTCCCACCTGCCCAACACCGGATAAATGTTACTTCCATATGTGCACGTAAATGTTGATCAATTAGTGTCAATTTAATGGTGAGTACATGCAGTGCTGGGGTGAACTAGTAGAAAATATTGGAGAACGAAGGGGCAAGATTGGTTAATTTGATAAGACCATCTGTGTTTGCTAATCGGTAGTTCTCAGAGTTAAGTTCCTACCTTCCCACAGAGACTTGGAGGTACAGGTACTATCTTTTTTGATGATTACATTTCTAGGAGAATATTTACATCTCAAAGAGGCATAGAAAGAATTTACAATTTTCTAATAGCTTTTCTAAAGTTAGTGCTCTAAAAAAAAGTCATAGATCTATAATCAGGAAGAAACCTGTATGCCATTTAATCAAGCAGGGAGGAATGCTGAGATTGTCTTGGTCAACAGTTATATAAATGATATCCTATACAGATACTGCTAAAATTGTCTTTAATAATGTACAAATCTATAGCCTGTATGTTATTCAAAGCCACATTCAGAGACTTCTGGGAAATCTGGATTAAGATTTATGAACTTTTCAGAGTTCTATGTCATGACTCTGTCTCTCACCTGCTAAGACCTCTCATATTGTTTTGAAAAAAACTCAGTTTTACAGCATAGAATCAAAGGATGCTGTGCTGAGACCCAACTGTTATTTGCCCCTTCTTCAGCCAGCAGGAAATCCCTGGAGAGGGTGTTGTAAGGAAGAAGGCGAGAGGTGATGTTGAAGGGAAAAGCAATTGCTTCTGACTGCTAATGTTTAATCTGTCCCCTACAGAAATGAAAGCAGCCTTTTATCTCTGAGTAGAATAAGGTGATTTAGAAGGGGAACAAGATGACACTGCAGTAGTTGATGCTGACTGCTTAGTAGTAAATTCAATTCAGCGCATGACTTATGTGAATTTCAGGACTGAGATAAACTTCACTAATGTAATGGCTTTTGGGGAATAGTTCAGAATTTCTTTTAAGTCTCTTAAACTGTTGTTGCCTTGCCTTTCTGGTTTACACTGCAGTGGCAGTGTTTGATCTGTCGCATTTAATGACTTGTCATCATTTCTAGCATCTTCATAGAAGTATGCTCCAGGCTGAAACCTGGATAAATATATTAATGATATGGACATAAGTACCACCCCAGATACACACACATATGCATACACATCCATGCACACACACACATTTACACACACACACACACACACACACACACACAAGCACTCTCATTACATTTGGTATGTCTGTGTGTCTCTGCTTGGACACTTCTGGTGATGGGATGGGTTTATCCAGGCAATTTTCCCTTCTGTTGCTACTCTATTTGCCTAAGTACTTTTTCTTTTAATAATCTGAAATTCGGCTTTTAAAACTTAATAACTGAAAATTTTAACAGTAGTAGTAACAATTGCTTCATAATTTTATATTAAATTATAGCTTATAAAATCTTGCTTTATAAACAAAATTCAATATATTTCCTGAAGATATGCAAAAAAAATACCATCTTTTCTGCTTTTTTTTTTTTTTGAGACAGTGTCTCTCTCTGTTGCCCTGGCTAGCTAGAGTGCACTGGCATCATCATAGCTTGCTACAACCTCAAATTACTGGGCTAAAGCGACCCTCCTGCTTCAGCCTCCCAACTAGCTGGGACTACAGGTGTGTGCTACCATGCCAAGCTCATTTTTCTGTTTTTTGTAGGCACAGGGTGTTCAGGCTGGTCTCGAACTCCTGAGCTCAAGCGATCCTCCCGCCACAGCCTTCTGGAATGCTAGGATTACAGGCATGAGCCACCGCGCCCAGCCTCTTAGCTGCTTTTCTCTGTCATCTGTTATCACTCCTCCCTAAATATTAACTATGAGAAAAGCTCCTCTAATTATTTTTCTCTAAAATTAGCATTAAGACACCTTTCAGATATGTCAAAGAAAGGTTAATATTGTGAAGCTAAAAAGAACTCACACAAGGAGAGTTTCAATAAGTACTGTAATTCTAAAAATAGAAAGAAGAAAAAGTCAATTAAAAAATTAAATAAAATAATCCACATAAAGCACTTAGCATATCTTTATAAAGAGAAGGTTTATGGGGTACATTATTATTATTGTTAATATAAAAATTAATAAATATTTATGGTGAGTGTATGAAAAAATGTGCAGCATCTCTGGTAACCAAATAAATGTAGTTAAAACATTGTGTATATATGTGATTGAAGAAAATATTCTATAAATTTTAGTAGCACTTATCTATATGTTATGAGGTTCTTGGTAATTTTTAATTTATTTTCTATAATTATTTTTATTTTTCAAGTTTTAAAATAATATGTTTTCTTTTGTAATTAAAAATGATAAGTTTTGTTTGTTTGACTGTTAAATAGCCCCTTTGTTTGCTTTTTCACCTTATACATCTCAATTTCTTGACATTCTTCTATAAGATCCACAAAATTTTGTTTTTAGCCTTTGATATGACTTTTGGGCAACTACTTACTATACAGGCCTATTCCATATCTAATATAATCAGTGACCTCCTTGTGCATTTATGTTAATTTATTTGACTATATTTCTCACTTTCAGATAAAAATATTCCAAGTTTTTCTTTTTTCTTTTTCTTTTTCTTTTTTTTTTTTTTTGAGACAGAGTTTCACTCTGTTGTCTTGGCTAGAGTGTAGTGGCATCATCATAGCTCACTGCAGCCTCCAACTCCTGGGCTCAAGGTGATCCTCCTACCTCAGCCTCCCAAGTAGCTGGGACTGTAGGTGCATGCCACCATGGCTGGTGAATTTTTCTATCTTTAGTAGAGACAGCGTCTCACTCTTGCTCAGACTGGTCTCAAACTCCTGAGCTCAAGCAATCCTCCCACCTCAGCCTCCCAGAGTGCTAGGATTACAGGTGTGAGCCACTGAGCCTGGCCCAAATTATTTTTGAGAATAAAATTTTTGGATGATTGACTCTCAACTATTTCTGTTCTTAAAAATCCGTACACTCTTTGATGGCCATTCCCACCAATACCACTGGCTCATTATGACCATATCACACACTAGGATTTGTGTATATAGTATACAATAGTCTGTGTCTTTGTGTGTGTGTATTTTTAAAATCTCACAAGTAATCCTGATAAACCTTCCTTCAACCCCTCATTGAATTGCTCCTTAAGAACTCCCATCTGTCTGAGACAATTAATTTTCCAGGTCTTGGCTGTGGAACACTGTGTGAAGTGGTAGAAATTGTCCTGGACTTGTTATCAGATGACCTTGGTTCAAGGTCTTGCTCTGTCATTTATAAGTCCTATGATCCAAGGCAGTCCCTTAGGCTTTCTTGCTTCCCGTCCTTGATTTTCAAATAGAGATAAAATATCTCATAATGGAGTTGCCAGGATGAAATGAGTTAATACAAAAGCTCTTTGTAAGATAAAAAGGGTTATATAATCCAAGGCATGCTTATTGCTATTTCTTTTAACTTCCAAGTGTGCTTACTTAACATTTAAGACCTCTTTCACACTGTGCTTTCTCAGCCCTTTCATTATTTTGAAATCTAATGTTACAGGCTCCTTCTCGGGCTTTTTCACATTTTAAATTAATTCCAATTGGTCTTTCTTATTGGTGACCATCGAGTCTACGTTCATGTTTGTGTCTCAAGATTGATACACAATGGGAAAGGTGTTCGTGGTTGGAGAATGTGGGCTGATCCCACTGTGATAAAAATCAGGTCACCAAAGAATGTATTTGGAAGGAATTTAAAAATTATTTTCTTGCTAGTTTGAGGGATGTTATAGGTAAAGACATTCCTAGGAAATATGAACAGATATAATTTTTAAAGATGATTAAGTGCCCCCAGAAATCTACTGCATTGCCCTAGACATAGGCAAATTATTAAAATAATAGATGTTGTGACAGAGTAGAGACAAAAAAGGAATGTAGAAAGTGCAAATTAAAAGCAGCATTAAAAATCAAATGTGGTAGACAAAAGTAGGCCAAAGTACAATCAGGTTATTTAACATAAACATAAAATAACCAGAATGATTTTTAAAACTTAGTACATAACATGACACTGTTGGTTAAAATTCCTCAATGGTTTCCATTGCATTTATAATCAAGTTACAGCTCCTAGATTTTTGTTATTTAAAATTAGTCTGTGTGTGTGTGTGTGTGTGTGTGTGTGTGTATGTGTATGTATGTATTCTGTGAGTTCTCTACCTTCTTTATTCTCATGATTAAAACAGATAGTTAATAGTTTAGGCCATACTTAGATAAAGTAAGCATTCAATAAATATGTCTTTTTTGATTTATAAAATGAAACTAATAATGGGCCATTGGAATTTTAGACACATTTAAAACAATTCTTGCCTTTTACCAAATCCAATTTGATAATGGAATTGAAATTAATTTATAAAACTTAAAATGCTGTTTATTTGGCAGACTATCTACATGTATCTGTAGATATATATGTATGTGTTTATGTGTTTATATATATAAATCTTTAACAATTAATTTAAAAAGTATTTTTGGAGTCTAATTTCTAGTAACTTCTCCATTCATCTTGTTTTCCCATTTTTGTTTTGTTTGCCTTTCTCCTTCTAAATAGCATAACTCAAGGAAAGGCAGTAAAGGGTGGGAAATAAACAGCATAACTTTGTGATAATCATAAAAAAAAGAATTCCCAATTGGGAATTCTAAAAATTGTCTTTTGAGATTATGCTTATCATGGATAAGTGTAAGAAGCTGTTCCTCAAACCTAATTACTAGGTGATTTTTTTAAAATCCTTCCAATTTGAATGTTAATAAATGTTGTAACAGGAGCAGAATTCTCAGAAATAGGGATAATATGACAACCTACTTTGTTAGGCCCTGTGCTGCTTAGTAAATGTGTGTCAAGAGCTTTGTACCGTCCCATTTACAATCTGTGGTCACAAAGGATGCCTGGGGAACCAAATGAAGCTCATACATTTGTTATTTATTAGTTTTTTGTGTGTTTTTAAACAAACAGTTAATTAGAAAAAAAACTGAGGGATAAGACTTGAGGGAAACATATTAAGACAAGAAAGCAGGAATAAATAATGCATGCCAGCAGGTGAAAGTGCTCAAGGGGTTAAAAATAATTAAAGGTGACAGATCTTAAAAGTATGATTTTTAAGCCAGGGTCTGAGACTAATGCCATTGTATAATGTATTTTAATAATGACTGAACCATGTTTTCAAAAATATCACAAGCTTTTTTAACATAAGCAGCCTTCATTTTAATGTAGTTTCTAATTCATCTACTAATTAACAGAAAATATTGATATAATAAAATCTAAAAGCCCATATCATTCTTAGTTATAATTTCCTATTATAAGAGTGCAGTTTAAATGCAATGGATGAGAAAATATTATAACTCTTATTAATATGATTATTATTTGGACCTGCCATAATAACTATAATAACTTACAATTTGCTCTTAAATTAGTCATTTTTGAAAGGAGTAGCAGTGAGTGGTTCTTACAACTGGAAATAAGTCTTCAGATAGAGAATTTGAAGAAACTATTTATTTTTGTCTCTATTTTTCATCTCCTTTTTTCTTGCTCCAAAACTACCAAGCATGTTAAAATCAGATCTTCCCTGACTCTTGTTTTAAAGTCGACAAAACTCTTCAGTATTTTAAAAGACTAACAATGTCCCAAATAGATTACTTTTCAGTTCCATGTAGAGCATCAATCTGTGTGCCATGTTCGACACTTCCAATTTCAATTTATTTCCTCACCTCAGGGTAACCTCAGATCTTAGATTAATGTCATTTGATAACAGAGTGCAATTCTGCATGACATATTTTCAGTTGCCATAGACAATGCTTTGATGAACGTCTTTAAAGTAGAATAAATCTCTTATACTATAAAACAAATGGCCTTGTACACTTTTGCAACAATAATGAACACTTTTCAGGGTAAAAATGTTAACAAAAATTTCAAAAAACAATGAAAACATGCCAGTGGTAGTGTTTTTCTCTGTATAAACATTGGAATTATTCTAATTGGCTCCGACTAAAGCTACCTTTCCTGGATATATCAGAGATGCAGGTGCAAATGATGTACATGTGCAGATAATTGGGCCAATTATTCAGTCATCAACGTTGTGAGTGAGGGTACTGTTATTCTCTAAAAAGTTACTGACTGCTAAATAGGGTAAAGTCTGAATGCTGTTTTGAAACTCCTCAGAGACTGCTTAAAAACCATGTACAGTAGACACTCCAGTCTTACCTGACTGACCTGTCCTGTCTGGACATGCGGAAGTCCATCCTTCCCAGTCTACTTGTAGCTAGGTGGGATTGTGTGACTCACTGTGGTCAGTAGATACTAGTGGAAGGGATGGAATCAAGTTAGGACTGAGGTTGTATAAAATCCTTCTGCAACCGTCTAGTTTTCTCATTTCCTTTTGCAATGCTCTGAAAGCTATGCTTTATGATGAAGAAATCACACTATGAAAACCAAACAGATTGCCCAAATACCACATAGAAAACTGCCCTGGAAAGTTGTTGAATGTCATCAGATTTTACGTTAACAACACATAAAAGTTTGTTTTATGAAACCACTTACTTAGGTTTCAGGGTAATTTGTTATATTATCACACACTAATCTTTATATAAACGAAAATTATATTCATTTATCTGCCCTGAAATTGAGGTGTGTTGAGTTTAAAATTTGAGTATACTGTGTACACCCTGGCATGTCCTTACTGCTTCACATAATGTTTGTTGCATTCCTATTCTGCAACGACATTTTGCTAGAGACTGGGAAAACAGAGTTCCATAAGATATCATAATCTAATAATATAGAAAGAATATGAACAAGTGGTTAAAATTCTGTGATATTAGTAGTGTTGCTGATGCTCTAATAAGAGGTAGAAATCAAGAGCTAAAGAATATTTGAGAGACACATTACCTAAGTGCTTTAGAAAAATCATCATGGAAGAGATATTGGAGATATATGATGTGAGTCCTAAATGTTTAGAAGGAAGTTCCAGTGCACAAAGGAGGGCTCTTCAGATGACAAAAATGCATGTTCAGTAGCACAGGGCACACATTTCACACATTATTAGTGGAGACGGTATCTAGGCCAAGGTGTAAGTAAAGACTAGTAGTGGAAGATGGTACCATGCATGTAGTTTAGGCACATCTTGTCAACAGTGAAGAACCACTGACAGAGGGGAGGTACAGAAGGCAGTTGAAGGTTCCTTTGGTTATTGAAATAGTATAGATGAGAACAATTTATATGTCTATAGCAGTTGCAGTAAACATGGAGAAAATCATGTAAATTTTAGTCATTGGTAGAAAGAAGGCTTTGTTATCTTGTGGGATGTCAATGTTACAAGAAGTATCGGTAGAGATTATAATGAAGTTTCCAGTTTATATGACTAGAAAGAAAGTGATGCCGTTAATATCAAGTGGGTTCAAAGGGAGAAATGTGATAAGCTGAATAACGGCCCCATAAGATACCCATGTCCTAATTTCTACAACCTGTAAATACTACCTTATATAGAAAATAATTTGCAGAGTTGATTAAGTTGGGGATCATGAGATGGGGAGATTATCCTGTATTATCCAGGTTGACCTTGAGAGCAAGTACAGGTGTCCTTATAAGATGGAGGCAGAGTGAGATGTCAGACAGATCAGGAGGGGGAAATGTGGCCCTGGAGGCAGAGACTGTAGTAATGGGGCCACACACCAAGGGCGGCAGCAGAAGCTGGGTAGGCAAAGAACCGATTCTCTCCTAAAGTCTCCTGAGGGAACACCACTCTAGCAACACGTGAATGTTGGCCCAGTGATAGTGATTTCAATCATCTGGTCTCTCAAAACTGTACAGAAAAATTTCTGTTGTTTTAAGGCACTAAGTTTGTAATAATTTGTTATAGCAGCAGTAGGAAATGAATACAAGTTTATAATGTTAGCCTAGAGTTTCTGGCTATGACTGTGTGTGTGTGTATTTGTATGTGCATGTGTGTTTGTGAATTGTTTGCATGTAAGTATATGTACATGTAAGTTGATGAAAGTACAGAGGAAGGAAAAGGCTAAAATTGAAATAAATAAAACAACTTGGAAAGTTATGTGTTATCTCTTCCTTTTACTGATACAGCTGCCAAGATACCATACGTGAAAATATCAGAAGAGGTTAAGAGATAAAGATTGCAGGCAGGCCAGCAAAATCATCCTAGCTGATAGGCAAAGTGCTATCAGGAGGACTAGTATAGATTTTATGATTTCTTTTCTGGAACTGAGAACTTTAAACTCAGCCTCACCACATCTCAGATTCCTAAATGCCAGCTCTACTTCTTCTACCGTCCTTTCATTAATGACTTTCAAGGAAAAAAATGATCAATAAAAGAATTTTATGAAAATCACCAGATAGAAAACAATGGTGATAAAAATGATATTTATGACAACCATGAGATGGTGCCCAAACACGCTCCCTGTGTCTAACCACGTGGAGAGAGGAGAGATTAAGACAGTCACACAAGGTCATGCTACTCTGAATTGAAGGGAGTAAAGCCCACGTCTGATACCTCCTTGGATGATTTTATTTTTACTGTAGTATATATTGTTTGCTTAAAGAATGTGTCAAAGACAAACTTTCTGCATCTTATTTCCTCTGTAAATGGAATATGTACTCATTTAACCTCTAGTGGAGCTGTAAATCTTAGGTTCATTGTGGTTCTCATTTTCTTGCAGAGGATTTGGTTTTGTCTCTGAGAACTTTTAGGAAATTTTTCTTTTTTCTTTCCCTTAGGTATTTTTATGTGCTATCTCTCGGTAAGAATGGATTTTAGAAAAATTCCACCTCCCTGATGCAAGGTGGGCACTTCCAACCTGAAGACATATGGTTCTGTCTTCAGCTCTGAAATTTTTCCTACTGTTATTTTTTGGGTAATTTCTTCACCTCATTTTTTTCATTGTTTCTATACTTAAATATTTCAAGATTCTTCCTTAATATTGCCAATTGTTTACCACTTTTCAATTATGTGTCCTTTTAGTTGTATGTCCTGAAATAGTTCCTTACTTTCAATTCCAAACATTATTTTTTGGATTCCATTTTCACTAAGCATATTTTAAATTTTATGTAACTGTTACCTAAATTTAGAGCAGGCTGTTCATATTTCATTGAAACAATAGCTTATCTAAATTCTCTAAAGATACTAATTTGAGGTAGTTTATTTGCTTACATTCTGTTCTCTAACCTTAATTCTATTGCTTTTCCTTACGGATTAGTTGCCTCATTTTTCCATCTTTATCTTTCTGTTTTCAACTAATGAATTTCTAAAATATCAACTTATCCTTAATTGGGCATTGATGCACATGCATTTAAAAAACCAGATAAATTATGTGGCTGGCAGGGATTTCCTCTGTTGCTCTTGACCTGTTCCTTGAATGAGAGGGTTGTTTGCAGTGTGTTGGTGTGTGTATGATATTTTGAGCTTTTACTGTGATATTTACAGGGGTGTGTTATATGTATGGAGCAGGCTGACAGATAAGAATCCAGACACATTCAAATACCAAAACAAGACCAGTCTGACTAACGTGAACAAACCCTCACTCTGGGAGCCATGGGTCCTCCTCAACATATCCATCAACCTATGTCAGGCGTTAAAACAAACACTGCTTCCTGATGCGCAGAAATAGGAAAAGCCTGCACATGAACATGTCCTTCAGATTGATTTTCCATCAGTCATCACGATTTCTGCCCCTCCTCTCATACCTGCTTTCTTTAGCTCCTAACTCTTGGGAGCTGCACTGGGCAAAACCAATCCAAGCTCCACTGCAGCTTTTCTTGTTGAATATACTGAGCAATAGCTCCTCTTATTGTAATGTACCCATTTAGGTGTTCCTATCAGTCTTCTGTCTTCCAGAAATTCATTTTAATCTTTTGACTGTTGATGTTTCTCTGCTGTCATTCTCAGAGACTCTGTGGATTTATTCACTTTTGTATTTCTTTACTGAACACTCAGTAGGTTTTTCAGACACAGGAGAATTTAATGAGATTTCTGACTCTCATAACTGGAACCAGAAGTTCTGTGAGAATTCTTAAATGTTATTTTATAAAGCAAAGCAATTGGCTTGTTTAAAGTCAATACCAAAGAAATATTCGTCTCTCTCTATATATATATACACACACATATATACACACATACATGCATATAAACAAAGAGTTACGTTCTTCACTCTACAGTACTTACACAAATCTCCAAAGATGTCCTGAATGAGTGAGAAAGAATTCAAAGAAGAAATGTTTTTATAGATTTGAAAACCAAAAGGCTTTAAATAATATTGCATTTTCAAAAACATATTAAGAAGCAAATGACAAATTGAGAAAATAGAATTTCAATATAGCTTAAAAAGAGTCAATAACTTTACCATAAATAACATTCTTTTAAAAACCCTCATAATTTATTACATTGAGAAAAATGTTCAACCTCAAAACTGGAAACAAACATTATAGGATATGAAATGATAATTTAAAAAACGAAATGGCTATTAAAATTTTTAATTATGAATACAAATTTAAAATTTTACCAGATGTAGTATGACCTTTTTGGATGCAAGTACCAAAAATATAATTCAAACTAATTTAACTAAGAGGGAGTTGTGTTGAAGGGGTATTGATGTCATTTACTGAATCAAAAGAAGAGATACGGGCCCAGCATGCCTCTGGGAATTCTAAGTGACCTAGGGTCTCCAAGACATTCACTGTCTCTGAGTGACCTTTATATGTTCAAATCCCTACATGATTTAGAAAAGCAAACATGGCAATTGGTTCCCAGAGTTACATTCACTTTATCTAGTGATCTCAGGGAAGAGCTCTTGCTTGTCAGGAAGGACTCTGACCTACCTTGACATACGTATTGAATATGAACAAGTGCGTATGGCAGAGACATTGGGCACTGTGATTGGACCAGTCTGGTTCATAGGCTAATTAACCCCTGGACAAGGGGTGGTGGCTGGCTTGGCTACCAACAAAAGAAAATGGAAACATTTTGTTGGCCAGAGGAAACAAGATCTACACAGCTGTGTAATGAGTTAAGAGGAGGTTTTGTTAAAAGGAAGAAGTTGCAAAACTATGGAGCAAAATGTTCCTAAAATCTTTCTTGATGGTCACTTCCATCCATATGAATTTGAAGGATGTTGACCTACTAGGAAGAGTAGTAAATGAAAAATAAAATATCACTTTATTTTTTGCTGGGTCATTATTTGCCTAGGGTTTACTGGACAGAGATAGATCAGAGCACCTGACATTATTTAAAGATCAATAAGCAACCGAATTTTCATGGAGTTCCAATATTATTATCAAGTTTTCACCAAAGTCCTATGTGGTGAGATCTTCCAACCATTTGAGCGGTCTTGTGAAAATAATAAAAAGAAAAGAGAATCAGTTAAATGGGTCACTAACTCAGCTTCCTCATTTTAACACATGATTAACAAATGAAAAAGAAAGAGGCCACATCCATGACTATTAGTAATGTAGTCCTATCAAAGGAACTGGACTCCATTAGATTAATAAGTGACTTAGCTGGGGGAAGAAGCGGAAAAAGTAGGTAAGAGAAAGTAATGTAATGGACACTCCTTTGCTCTATTATGTAGCTAATTTACATTGCAATTTTTAAATCCTGTGTGATTACCTAAAGCTCCGTTTACGAGTTTTTGGCTTTCTTTGAGAACCTAATGCACTTTATTCACAGACTTTAAGAGCTGGAGAGGAGTTTAGAAATTAAGTTCATCTACATTATTTTTTAAGAAGCCGATACTCTGAGTATATGCATAACTCTTTGAATTCAGGTTTCCTAAAACACAGTTATGTGTGCTTTCCAGTATATGTGAATGTCCTACAATTAAGAAACATTGTGTCTTCATTAAAATATATATTTGTCTCTCATTCTGTATAATCTATCATCTATCTATCTATGTGACCTTAAGAGAATTTATTTTTCCTATAAGATGCTGTTCAGGAATTAATTTCCATCTAATTTCAAGCTCAGTAAATTTTTGCTCAATTTTTCAGGGAAATGTTTCTTCATGCTACTGAACATCTTTACTTTTTAACTATTTAATTAACTTTTTTCCTAAATTTCTTACATAAATTTTACATGAGGTAGACTTAACAGAACACAAAGATACATAAACAGGCACATGTACACATGCGCACACACAGTCCTGCTAGAGATTTTGAGTTAGAAATTTTTAGTTTACTTTAAGAGTGGAGAAATAGGCATTGGTTTTTCTATAGGCTACCCCAAAGTTTGACTCAGTATGATATATCACTCATGCTATAATCGCCTTTTCCCCATCATTTGAATATGTAAGTTGAAAACCACCCCCACATTGCATATTGTTAAAACAATTGCATTATCTAATCAATTTAATTCAATATCACAGATACAGATAGTAAACATTAGGTATTTAATGTAATGTTTACTATGCATATTCTTGTATGCACTTCACACACATACAATTTGTGTGTGTGAGAGAGAGAGAGAGAGACGCATGGAAAGAGAGAGAAAGAAATAGAATCATATATTGGACACTTGTGGTCTCTATAGTACAGTGACACTTTAGTTTACCTTTATTCCTTTTTATTTTCACACACACAGTATCAAAGTTAGTCCTGTATGTAATTTGTGGGTTCAAGATTTTATGTGATACCAGTTGTAGGTGCCATATATATTACAGAATAAAATTTTATAAAATTTATAACTAAATCCATAAGAAGCTAATCATCTATATTATACAATTGTTTTAACTTTATCTTTAATAATCTTACCAGCAATCAACTTTATTAAAAATGCTTGGGAAAAATTTATAAAATATGCTTTTTAACTTGTTCATTTTAGAACAATTTAGTGGGAACTATTTTTTTAATCCAGCTATTAATAATTTATTTCCTTCTACTCTGGGGTAAATTAAGAATCCCAGAATTAACTGTTGAATTATTACACTTGTCACTGCATTGAGGATAAAGATAAAGGCATAAAAACATAAAATAACTCATTTCTTAAAAAGAAAATAAGGAAACATAACTAACACTGATTTGTGTAAGTAAATTTACATATGCAAAAGAAATTAACTGGAAATAAATATTTGCCTTAGTAACATAATGCTATCCAAACTTCATAGGGAATATTCAAGAAAAATGCAGTTATAATTTTAATATGCACATGAGATCAATTAATCTATCACATATGCAAATAGGAAGGCAATGACCCTGATTCCAAAGCTTGTTATTTCTGGAGTTGGCATATGGCTCTCTAACAGCAGACGTAATGATTTCAATAAATTAGCTGCTAATGTCATGTAATGAACTCTGATTTGTGTTAATTTGGCCATTACTTAACAATTTCATGCTAATTTTTAAAAAAAATCAGTTTTTAAGGCAGTATTAGACTTACATTTTTCATCTAAGGTTTTAAAAATGAACAGTAAAAACATTTTGATTCAGATGTTTAATAGGACAAAAGCCATTTTATAAAGTAAGAATACAGAATGTGAATCACGAAGTTTAAATAAAAATTTGTTTCTAATAATCCAAAGTTTTAAAAAATATTATTTCCATTAAATAGTGATCATGTCAAAGTATTGAAAAGGGTTATTACGCTCATATTTAAAATAATCATTGCTGAATTCCGCTGTTGAAATCTTTCTCATCCCACTACTATTCTTATCTGTTGCAGAATATTACAAGGTTTGTCTGATTGTTCCTGGTGATGATGGAGGTAGTGGTGGTGGCAGTTAATATTTACGTGTATATGTATGATATATATGTATGTATATGTATTATATAGGGACCTCAGTTGCACACTACAGATTAGTTATTTTAATGAAATCATGAGAAATCAAATATGTTAAAAGAGAAAACATTTTCCTATCTTACCCATGCAAGTAAAATAAAGGTTTTCCTTTTAAGTGTGGTCTTGCACAGATGGATTAATGGGGGCTATTAGCTTACATAAAACCTAACAAACATGAATATTTTCTGTTTGACTTTTGTGGAAGTCTAAAAAAGAGCACAATAGAAGTTAAAGTTATTCCTGGTCTAATATGCATTATTTTTATTTTAATTATATTTATTTACTTATTTTTGAGACAATGTCTCCCTCTGTCATCCTAGCTAGAGTGCAGTGGTGTCATCATAGTTCACCGAAGCCTCAAACTCCTGGGCTCCAGTGATCCTCGTGTCTCAGCCTCCTGATTAGCTGGCATTGACATACACCTGGCTAATTTTTCAATTTTTGTGTTTTTTTTTAGAGATGGGTTCTCACTTTTGCTCAGGCTGTACTCAAACTCCTGGCCTCAAGAAATCTTTCCACCTCAGCCTCCCAAAGTGCCAAGGTTACAGGTTGAGCCATCGCACCTGGTTATATGTGCATTATTCTTAACATCTCATTTAACTCTATACATGTCATCCCTATACATGAGTGGGTTAATAGTAATTAACTCATACAAATCTTTTGGGAATTTAATGAGTTAATATATGCAAAGTTCCTGGAAAATGGCAAGGATTAAAGATTTGTTCCAAAGAAGTATGGGTAAATAAATAATGTCACTCAGTCGAGCACAGGTGCCTTCTTCTTACATCTCGTTCAGTCCATTCTCCACGTTAGAGCCTGTATGAAACTTAAATCTGATTTATGTTATGACTCCTTTGCTTAAATTCTTCAATGAATTCTTCAATTCATCTAGGATAAAGGCCAGAATCCTTACTATGGAATACAAGGCCTTTCACGTTCTGGCTTCTGCAGTATTCTTATGCCACCTGTCTATCTTGGTGGATCATGTCTGTCAGTCTATCTTAATTGAACTATTTGTATTTACCTGAATGGGATAAGATGATGAATGCCCTCATACCTATTTAAACAATATTTTTTTAGCCAGAAATTCTTACTCTAACTTTATTTGCCTAGAAATTTCTACTGAGTCTTCCATACTCTTGGATGTGATCATTGATACTCCTAAGGTGAATCATTTCTATCTCGTTATTGCCCTAGCTTCTTGAATACCTTGTACTTCTGCATATTACAGTATGTAGTATTTATTTGTGTGCATATCTCTTTATCTCATAGACTCTTAGCATCATACTTCCTAGTACCATGTTCAATTTATCTTTTAACACATAGTGCTTAATAAACTATCTAGTATACTAGTATAGTGGACTTCTAGTGAATGTTTCTTGAATTTTATGTTGAAGATAATGTGACAATTATGCTCATAAGATGATCTACTATTATGAGAAATTAGAAGATAAAATTTAAGTGGATCTTGGGTATTTCAAATAAATAATATATTTATGAGATATTATTTCTGTTTCTCAGCAGCTATATTTTCATGTTCAATTTCATGAAATCTTCATCTGCATTCAGTTACAAATACTAGAAATACTGCTTTATTTTCATATAATATAATCTTTATTATTTCCTCTCCATGTCTTATTGGCTCTGGTAAGTCTCTCACTTCATGAAAAGAACAAAAAGTACGGTAAATTCATTCATTGCTAATCATGAGTTGAACATTTTGATGTTTTACTTCTTCCTCTTAAGACAGAGGTGCCAGGAATGTTGAGTTGTGGCTTGTGAGTCTTTCTACTGACCCAAATATACACAGGGGGGCCAAAATATACCTATGGCCCTCATAGAAGAAGGTGACAGATACTGAACTGAAGTGTATCCAAGGACACAGGATCTTTAAACCTCGTTTTTCTTGTATTTACAATTGGGATTTTAAGTGAACCAACTTTCATTCTACTGCAACTCTCTGGATAAGAAACCCCGGCATTTCCCAGAGGTTTACACACTTGTAATTACTGTCAAGTTCATCAGGAGCTCTTTATTACTAATTACCTGCTACTCATATCATCATTTCCATGAGGTACTAAGGTTTTGGTTCTCATCTGCTTTGGCTATTGGAATCAGATAATGGACTTTCCATCTATTGTAGGGTGTTTAGCATTCCATATATAAGAGAACACATAGCTACTTTACTAATGCAGATGGATGCCCATAGCATACTGAAGTCCTACCTAAAGCCAGTGTGTTTTTACTGTCTGACTTGAATCTTTAACAAAAACTATTCATTCTCAAACCCATTTATTCCAATTAACATTGTCATTGCAACCATAAACTTTAAGTATGCATGTTCAGAAATATGAGTGTGAAAGATGAAGTGTTGATGCTTGTATGAAAACGAAGTTGAATGCTTAGGATAAATTTGCTGAAAATGAGAGGAAAAGAAAATATGCTGAACTATGTATAGTCAGAAAATTGCAAAAAAAAAGGAGAAATCACAAAAATCTGGAGATATTCTACTATCACATTGCTTAGCAACTGTCTTAAATTTCAGCTTACTTTGAAGAAACTCAAGCTGAAATTCACACATTAGATTATAGTTTATGCAAGGAAGACAGTTCAGAACTTTAAACATTTAAATAAATGATTTTGGTCCTACATTAAAAATAATTGGTGAATGGATATGCATTTTACACATTATGTTAAATTAAAATGTTTAAGGTATTTATACGTTTTTATACTCATCCATTTTAATTATTGATTAAAGACTATATAATATTTTTAGCAATGAGACATCAAAACTGGTTAAATGAGTCTTTTTAGCATCAAATATAAATTAATTCATCATTATTAATTTACATTCCTTGCGCTCATAATATTTGGGCCTTGTAGTTGTCATATAAAAAATAAAAATCATGACTTCCTGAAAAAAAATTCCCATTATAGGAAATGAGATTTCACTTATGTGCTTCTGTGGTCTAGGAAACCATTAGGGAGAAGGTGGACTTGAGTTGGAGGGAACAGAAGTTAAGCAGTGCTGGTGGAATGTGGGGAGCCAAGTCAGTTGAAGAGAAGGGATAAGAAACCCAAGAGGCTGTAATTAGAAAGACAGCTCCAAGCCATCTCCTGGATCCAAGAAGTCTCACTGAGGAGTAATAAATGATTTGTCTGTCCAATGGAGACAGATGTTGTCAGCTTTCAACGCCATGCCAAAGTGTTTGTGATTTATTCCTTTGAGTAGAGTTACTAAATGTTTCTAAATAGCAGGAATTACAAAGAGAGATAACATAATTAAAGCCATATTTCATATGGAATTAATTCATTAGATAGGTAGAAGGGGCAGAAAGATGGAAGATCTGGAAGCCATCAAGAATATTGTTATAAACAAATCTGAATTATTTGATCCCCACCTCTAGTTCCCCATAATTACTTACTAATACAAAAGATTAAGGGTTTTTTCTGAATTTGAATGATAGCTACTCTTTTAATGTCATTCTTTGAAGTTACTCTGAGTTTTCTAGACTTTTAATTAAAATCATTTTAGCTAGATTACATTATATAATCTAGCATATAATTACATAAAATTTATAATCTCTATAAGAAAACTATAATAATATATTCTGAATGGATTGTCCTGACTTATCACTACCGTCATGTCTGGAATATTCTGACAGTTACAGATCATCTGGCTTGATTCACTCAGTTCTACAGTATGAATTGCTTGACCTTGATATATTTTCTAATGCTATTTCTATCTACTCCTCAATTTCTCTGACTTATATGTCTTCATTGTAACCCAAGTTTTATCTCTCCTTAGCTGATTTCATAAATCCTTCTCATCTAGTCACCTGTCTAATACTATCTCAATATACTATCTAATAGAGGATGCCCATTAATAGCAGTAGTAAACTCTAAACTGCAGTAAATTATATGACCAGGATTTTTATCTAGGCTTTTCTCCTTATAAAATATGTGTTTTTTTCTGTGTCCTTCCAGAATAGGCTTTGTCAAAAATGAACAGCATATAAATATTTGATTTATTACATTCCTATCCACAGCACCAAAATTGAAATGCTGTACCTAAAGCACCATTTGTTATCAGGGTGGTAAATGTTCAACCAGACTACTTGAATTCTTCTTCATGGGCATAGCTACATCCAGAATTTACATGGCCAAACAAAACAAAACAAAACCCTAAAAGCAATTATGGTGGTTACTGTTTTGCCTGAATGAATATAATTCTACTCTCATTATTAAAGGGAAAACATGCAAAGGAAACAAGAAAATTAATTCTGCCTATAATCTCCAAACATGATTTGAACAATAATGTCAACTTTCTCACCCAAACTTAACAAAGCTAACCATAAATGTCACATTTGACAGCATGATTTTCATATATCCTCTCTTCCTTTGTCTGTCCTCTATGAATTTATGCATAATACTCCCTCCGATGCCTAATTCATATCTGTGATAGGCCTGCTATGGATCTCCTACCTGTCCTCTGTGTGCATTAGAGATGGAGAAATGTAGAGTAGAGGTATGAATATTATTGCTGTACTGTGGTTGGATGAAAGAGTAAGCTGTCTCTAAGTTAGAAAATGGCCAATACGTAGAAAACAATTTACACACTTAACATCTATTGAGCACTTACTATGGCCTGTTTGGTCTGTGTCAGAGGTTATAAATCTGGCTTTGGAGAACCCTTCACTTTTGGTTTTCCTCCTACATTACTGAATAGTCCTCAGATTTCTTTGCTGGATCCTCCTCTTCTGCTTCAACTCCTAATGTTGTAGTGTCCAAGGGCTCATGGAATCTCTAATTTCATGTTTTATGACCTCTCTTGTATAACTGATATTCCGAAATGAAATAAAACTAGGATGGGATCTTTTTAGAAATCTCTTGAATACAGCTTAAATCATCAGAGTGTTAACAAAGTTTGAGACTGCTCTTGAGGTTCTATAAAAAAAGGTTCTTCATGAAACTGAAAAATTTCAAGGGCACCCAAAAATGGACAAATGATCATTTATGTTCTAGCACTGTCAATTGTTAATCATGGATCGGTTTGAAAAAAAGTCATATTTGCAAAAGCTTCTTTTCTGAAGAATAACAGTAAGGAACATAATGACTGTGAATCCTAGATCACCTTGCTAGATTATTAGGTGATATGTCACATATTATCCCAAAATTTAGTGCCTAAATTAAAAACAAAAATTAATCTGACAGTTCTGGCAGTTTCTGAGGGTCAGGAACTCAGGAGCCGTTTGCTGAATGCTGCTGGGTCAGGTTCTCATGAGACTGCCGGCATGATGTCAGCAGGGCCTGAAGTCATCCGAAGACTTGATTAAGGCTGGAGATTCCCATCCTCTTGGAAGGAGGCCTTGATTTCTCAGCAAATGAGCCTCTGCGTAGCCCTTAGCTCCTTTCAATGTGAACCTCTCTTAAGAATGCTCATGACACGGCACCAAGCACCCCCCAGAACAAGTGATTTAAAAGATAGGGGAGAGAGATAGAGAATCTTTTATGACCTAGTCTCTTTAAAGTGACAAACTGTCATCTTAGTTTATTGTATTAGTTAGAAATGAGTCAATAACTCCAGCCTACATTCAGGGTGAAGGAAATTAGACTCCACTTCTTAAAGAGAAGAGTATAAAAAATGTGTAGCCATTGTAAGACCAGCACAGGTGTCTTGTATCTTTGTCTTCAGACCTCTAGGGATTCTCACTTTACTATTGTATTTTGATATTGTCATAACGTGGATAGCTTATTATTATATAAATAATTGAAGGCAATTGAAGGAAAGGAAAGGCCACTAGTAGTAGTAGTAGTAATAGTAGCAGGGGATTAAACACATCCGTAAGGTATAGGGAGTGAGTGGAAAAGCAAGAACGAAAACACATAAGGTAGAGCAAAAATTTGATGGATCAGTGATTCAAAGAAGATGTAAGGTAAAAGTTTTAAGAGAAAAATTCGCTAAGGAAAATTTTTCCTTTGGTACTAAAAGAAATTATCATTAGAATGGTGAAGATAGAAATGCATATGTTTTAGGAGGAGTGGGGGTATTGAAGAAGTTCATGTTTTGCTTAATGATACCTATTTTCTCAGTGAAGTACAAAAGAAAGGTTCCTTGTTGAGAATTAGAGTGCTGGTTAGTAGGAGGTATGAAGACGGTTAGGAGTGTTTAACAGATGTCCTAGGATAAAGGAAAGTCCCAGGACTAAAAACTAAAGGAACACTAGTGAAGTTTGCAAAGATCAGTTGATGGTGGAATTCATATACATGGTGCCATTTAGCACTTTAGGTTGTCATTCGTTGAATACACATTTTGTGTCATATACTGAGCTGAGTTCTGTATAGATACCAACAGGTTTAATTCTCATCACAACCATCTGAGATAGATGTTATTACTTTAGATAGAGGGAAACTGGGGATCACGAAGATACTTCATTTTCTGATGTCACACTGTCATACATGTGAAATAGGCAAAATTTGAACCCAGGTCTGTGTGGCACAAATATTTATCCAATTAATGACTACCCACTCCAGCAGGGCAGTACCCTGCTTCAATTTAGGAGCAGGGCTGTGGAATAAGTCATGTAGAACTGGATGCTACTAAGTCTGATCAAGAAAGAATAGAAAACAAGAGAAACAAGGATGGCGATGATAATGTCATTTGAGATATAGATCATGAGATTCAAGTTAGATCAGAACAGAAAATTGGATGAGGCTTCATAGACTAAGGAGACACAGAAGGAGTTGAGATACCATCGTCTCATTTTCTCTTAAGTCACTGTAGCATCAACTATTCCTCATTCACATTTCTGCATACACATAAGACCCTGCTTTCCTACCTCAGATTGTCAGAACTGGAGCTATTTTAGAGGTTATCTAACCAGTTTCATCATTTTCAAAATCAGAATCTAACTTTCAGAAAGATTAAGAGCCAATGTTGTTGAAATTAAGGTTGAATATAACTTTTCTTTTTGCCTCAGGGTTGATACTTGGGTCCACACTGGGAACTGATCAATAATAAAGTTTCCTACTTTCTAAAGACACCTATAATTGAAGAATGACCACCAAGTTCAACCCCCACCCAATGCATAAGAGCAGAAAACTGGAGTGGAAAGAAGTTAGAGTAGGATGTGGGATGGGTCCAAGTTTTATGGAGCCTGAAAATCATATAATTTTGGAGATCCACATACAAATACATTTACATTTTCATATTTATAAATCTCATAACTCCGTGAATTTATTGTTAGGACATATGTCAGGGATTTTGCAAATAAAGGGTCCAGAAACTTAATCTTTAGCAACTTTACAGTAAATTATTTCTGAATAAGGAATTATCCATATTTTTGTGAGTTCAGGATTTGTAATGAGAGGTAATATTCTACCATTTCTTGATAGACAGGGCTGTATTTTGTCCCTTCAAACTAAATGAGAACAGAGTTCAAAAGAATCTATTTCACAGGTATATTCAATTGAGCAATAAAATTGTGGATTTGCCTCTGTACTTGTGTGAACAGTGAATGAGAGTTAGGGAGAGGTCAGGATTTGACATGGAAACTACAGTGCACTGAGTGCACATATTGGAAGATAACTGGGTTTGAATTTTCCTGTGGGCATTCCTTTCCAGAGAGCTTTTCACTAGGTGAGGAGGTGCCAGCCACAAAAGACTTGGGATAAACCACCTTAGGACCCTCCAAAAATCTCATACATATGCCCCAAAGATGGCCAGTATTGAGATGCTTGATACATGGAGGACACTGGTGCTGGCAGGAGTAGGAGAAATGGTGTGGACAAGCAAGAGAGCTTTTGCACCTGTGACCTTTTAAATAAAGAGATGCTGGTGCCTTTTCCCCCATCTTTCTGTTTCTAGACACAGAGGGGTTAAGGAGAGAAATAAAGGAGCAGCTCGAAATCTCCTCTTTACTTTATATCTATCAGTAACCAAGAGTAAAGTTTAAAGTTTGGGATGTTAAGTTTCCCACTTAAATTGGGCAGGGGTAAGTTTTAGAAACCAAAAAATGAGTGCAATGACTAAAATGGCCTGAGGTGTCATTAAGAGATAAGAAAAAGCCATTCCCTAAGGTTCAGTAGAAAATCATGATGTGAGAAACACACCCAGGCACATGCACACACACAAAATTATATCCTGTATTGTTGAAGCTTCTATAATAAATAATCTTTGCTGAGACCTCAAAATATTGTAAAATTAGAATGTGTTAAGGTTAGGTCTAGAATTCAGTTCTCTAATCTTCTTTTATCCTTCCATAAAACCAAGCTGCTTCCTTTATAATTTGAACTCATATTATCAACTACAATTCAATCACATTGATCATTTAAATGTATATTTTTATGAAAGGAAATTATTTTTCTTAACATTATTAAATTCTAATTAAGTATGTACTATGAGTCCTATGCTACTCTCAAAACAAAGATGATGGGCTGAACTCAACCTCCCTTCTTTCCAATACTTTTTATACAAATCAACAAGTCTCCTAAGCAACCTAAGGAGGACAGCTAATGTAAATGTTCATTGTTCCAAAGCCCCCATTTCACTATCTTTACCTTCTTGGGTTAATATTATATTTATTTTTTTCATTTCTCAAGCCATTACCCTGTTTAATAACTTAGAATGGCACCATTGTGCGTCAAGCAGCCTAACCTTGAATCATTAATCTGGAATTAACTTTTCATCTCAACCAACCTAATCTTATCCATCTAGTCATTGACCCTAGTTTTAGACCTCAATATTGCTCTTCACAAATATTACAGTCATTGTACTTTCTTCTTCTACACTCCAGGGTACTTTAAAGCACTCCAAGGTGCTTTAAATCAGTATCTGCTTCAAGTGAGTGTGCTTGGAATTTTCAGCGCCATGTTGGTACAAATTTCTTTGCTTGCTAAAGAAGTCTGGAAATATACAGCATAGCTGCATTCATAGCCACAAAAACATTATACATACAATATTAAGATATCACTAGTACTTAGAAGACTCAGTTCAAGAGAATAACTTATTTTGTATTCTTATACAACAAAAAAAGTCATTTATGAAACCATCTTACATTAACTCAACAAATATTTACTAATATCTTACTATATGCCAAGTGCTGTGATATTATAGTAAATGTATTGGACAAAGCACCCCTGTGCTCACAGAGCTTAAAATTTTGCTGATGGGAAGAAATAATGAAAAACATAATTAAAATGTAAAGTATTTGGTAGGAAATAAATGTTTTGTAGAACATTAGAGAAGGAAGGGGTGATGGAGAGCACTGGGGGGTGTCCAATTATAAGTCAGGGAATATCTCACTGAGAAGAGGACAGTCAGTAAAGGCTTAGAGAGGGAAGGGGGTGAGCCTGTGAGCCTAGAACTGTCTGGGGAAAGCATTCCAATCAGATGGAAGAGCCAATGCAAAGACTGACAATAGTATTGGCCATATTGTATTTTGTGATTCATAAATTAAACTGTGGCGAACATCTGGATATCAAGTTTGATATTGGTGACTTCAGAGTATATTTTAACCATCTCATACAATAATTATTATGGGCTGAATTTTTAGAGAAATAGATCCCCCCAAATTCACACATTGAAGTCCTAAACCCTGGTACCTCAGAATGTGACCATTTGAACATAGAGTGTTTAAATAAATAATTAAGGGTAAATGATGTCAGGAGGGTGGGCCCTAATCCAACATGACTGGTGTATCCTTATAAGAATAGATTAGAACACAGAAGGGAGACAGTGTTTACAGGTCAGGAAGAGAGATTTTAAAAGAAACAACCCTGATAACTCCTTGATCAGGCCTTCATAATTGTGAGAAAATTAATTTCTGTTGTTGAAGCCACACAGTCTGTGTTACTTTGTTATGGAAGCACTAAAAAACTAATACATTAACCTCTTAACAATTCTAGGGTATAAATGAGTAATTTTGTTAACCAAAAATGAATCTTTATAGGATATTGTTATAGGATGTTAAATAAGCTGTTTATACTTTCCAGAAAATCTATTAGTGCTATGGTTAGATATGGGGGATTCATAAGAAGTACATATCACTGCGCAATTATCTTTTATTATATTTTCTGTTCTGCTCATGTTACTCTGGATTAATAAGAATAAAAGCTTTTTTGAAATATTAGGGTAGATTTCAGTCATATAAAGCACAGCTGTGGAAATATTAATTATCCTACAATATTGGGTTGTATTGCAAAATCAAGCCATTCAGAAAATCAAGTTATTGGAAACACACTTCATTCAAATTTCTGGATCTTTCTTGTAAGAGAGTCTACTTTTTAAATCCCTGCTTCTAAAAGGTGTACTTGGAAGGCACCCTGCTCAATGACAAATACGCTTACCTCTTCAGGAAGACATGACAGCCAGCAGGGGCTTTGGACAGCATGCAATTTGTGAACTGGTAATTTTTTTCACAAACCTTATAAGCTATGGAGTAAACCATGAACAGATAATCTGCGTGTTCTGTAGGCTTTTTTTTTTTTTTTTATTAACTGAATAAAAGAGCAAAGATTTATGAGGGATGTTGTTTCTGTGTTGACCTCTTGTGGTGCTCTTTTCAGAATTTGAAAAATGGCACCATGTGATTCCAGAAGGGGGTGACAGTGCAGTGCTTTCAGCAAAGCCATGATAGGGTGCATTTGCAGATTCCTGCTGCTTATTCTTCCAGGGGGTTTACACTCAGCAGAAATAGACCCACTTGGCTTTGCCTCTGCATGCCATTAACATTTTCTGCAGAAAGAAAATCCCCCCAAAATCTTTGTTAATTCCAACTTGCACCAAGAAGCAGCTCGTGATGAACCATGCTGAGTTCATCCTTGCATTTTCACCTGCAGTGATTCTTCAGTCGAAACTAACCTATAAGAAAATCAGGAGGAGAAAGCTTTGGATTCTGAATTGGTAGAGCTCATCTTTGGTACTCATTGCTAACGTGTCTAAAAATGATCCTGGTAATAGTAGCTGCTATTTCTTGAGGTTTGCTTTTAATTCTGCACATTGCATTTACATTTACTATCTCCTTAAATGCTCAAAACACTTCTCTGCATTAGGAACTGTAAGTCTCACTAAAGAGATGAAGAAATTGATGTATAGAGAAGTTGATTTGTCCAATGGCACACAAAGAGTTGACATAGGATTCAAGCCTAGACCGCTTAGCCCCAAAACTTGTTGGCTTTAGCCCCTCAAATATACTACTTAAACAGCCTATATGGAATGGATATTTTGTACATTAAAGTATCCTCATCTTTTTCAAATTAACTCTCTTCTCAGGAATGAAAGGCAGAATTGACACACTTTAAAACCAGCTTGGTTTTAAATAAATGGTCAAATGTTCATTAGGTTTGAAAGGATGACTTTGTGTTCTGATGTATGGGTTGAATGTTTTCTTTTCTTCTCTCTCCCAGCCCTCTCCATCTGTACTGTGCCCCAGGACAATGATCTATTTGGATTATATTAATGGGTTTCTTCCCTCGGGTTTCTAGAGGGGTTAGCCTTTGGGGAGCTCAGGTAATACATTGGAAGAGGAGAGTGATTACTTATTACTACTTCTTATTACTAGTTCCCTCCCTATGGTGCAGCCAGGATCCAACTGAGTCTTTTGACTAAAGATTTCAACTCCTTAAGGTGAACTCTCCACCATGATTTTTCAAATGGACTCCTTCCTTCTTCAGACCACTGGGTTGGAATGGTGTTCCACTCTTACTAATCATAGGTTGTTGTACCGTACTTTGTGGTTTTCCTTGTGCCTGAAATTTTGTATGTTATCCCTTTACAAATTCCTCCTTGTCATGATTTGTCACAATTGTCATAATTTGTGTATGCCAATTGTTTCTTTTATAACCTGTATTGATATAGTTGAAAGGTTGTATGAGCTAATGTAGAATATCTAGCTTAAGTATGCTTACCCTTAGCCCCCAAACAGTTCCCAAATTTTTCTTAAAATTCTTCTCTGCTACATACTTTTGACTTACGACATGTCAGTGTCTAAATGGATCTAACAACTAAAGGGTAATCTGGCGAAAAACAAAACTAATTAAACAAACAACAACAGCAAACCCATAATCATCTAAAATTATGGATCTTGTCCTCTACGTTAAAAACAAGTACATCTCCACCATACAAAATTCCCAAATTCATTAGTGCTGATTCATTTAAATAGGCTTGAGTATTTTAAAACCGTATTTAGTGTCTTGAAATTTCTTGTTTTTGAACAAAAGAAGCAGATACAGATTATTTCTTGGCTAGGAAGTTAGTAGAATTCTCCTACAACACTGAAACATTGATCAACTGTAAATTATAATTAAAATCATCAACATGCTGAAGCAATACTGACTGAGGCTTCAGTGCATGTGCATAATAGTTTGTATGTGGTAATCCATAAGACACATATCCCTACTAATAAAGCTGTTTGTAGTATGCCCTGCTCCAATCTCAGCCATATTCCTACTTTAGTGTTTCTGGACTCCATTAATGCTATTTCTATTTAGATAATTCTGGAACTTTATTGTTCTGGCATTAGTGCCATCCTCTTCATTTTGAACTCTTTAGTCTTGGTGTGATAGATTCCTTACATGAGCCAGGGACTGAATAGAGTAAGATTAGTTAATTAATTGGAACATCCATCTGTTTGGGCCAACATCATGAGACTTTTTTTCCTTGTGCGCCCTACTGCAGCTTGTTCAATGGCCACGATAAAATTTCCAAGCAATGTAAAGAACCATGTAAGTGTGGGGACTAGTCTTGTATTCAAAGAGGAGGAAGGTGAGTGGGTATAAGGACACTAGCCCATCAAGATCAATAGAGAAAACCCAAAATGCATATATTCTACTGATTGAGTTTAATTATCTCACTTCCCTACCCAGATAACAAGGTAATGGAAACCACAATTTTAGATTTCTCACGTAAAAATTAAATCATAACTCAAATTACTTAAAATTTATCTCACACCTATGTCTCTATTTTTGTAGAACATTAGAGAACTTCACATAGCCTGGTGGATAGATAGTTACCAGCCACCAGAGTATTTTTAAGGTTACCAAATAGAAGTAGAGGTAAGATTTAGTGGCTTCAGACATTAATCACAGAATGATCTACTGCTTTTATAATAGAAACCAATTTGACTCTTGAACTATCATCATTTTCTTCCAATACTGATAGAATTGGAGCCTTGGCCCCAACCCTGAGAGAACACAAGTTTATATTATTCCCTTTAACTCAGAAAAAAGGTGATCTTCTTCATGCTGAATTTTTTTATTTTTTGGTTGGAACATTTTATGACCAGCTTACATTGCTTCACCTTTGTACTATTCTCCTGTGAGAATAACAACAACAATAACAAAAAAAATTAAAAACTTGAAGTAGCCTCCTTCTATTTATTCTCTGCTTTTTCCTCTATTAGTAAATCGATTTGAGAGAAAATAAGAATTGCTTAGACAACTCTAATGGTTGCTATCATTTCAGAATAGTTTGTTGACTATTGATTACACTGGAATGTGTCACGTAAATACAACTGTGATCCGATTTCAAATTACAGAGTCCTGATTTTGTTTTGGTAGGCTCTAAGAGACTTAAGGCAGTTGTTTACTTAAAAATAAAAACGAAGTCTTTGTCAAGATTTTTTTCCTTGAGTATTTATACACAGTAAAAAACAAAACAAAAATACTTTGTGTTCTATACAACATTATCAAAGTGTTAGTACCTCTAAGAGCAATATGACTTATACTGTTGGCAACATTTGATGTGTTCAATAAAACCAAATAGTTTCTTAGTGTTTAGGAGAAGGAAAAGTGCCAAACCATCATCAGTGTGGTTGCACCAGTTAAATGACAGTGATGAATGAGTAACTTGTATTTATACTGGATCTTTTCTTTTTGCTTAATATATTCTCATTTATTTTAAATTCATTTCTGTGTAACAGTTTTCTCAAAAATCTAATCTATTAGGCACGAAGTGAGAAAAAAAGGTTATCTAATACAAAGAGAAGAGGAAAAAGTTTAGAGTTCAGGAATATCACACCCAACCAAATCTCTGGAACACATCAGAAATACATTATGGTGTTCCCTAGTTAGCATGCAGGAAAACCATTAATGTATAATATTAAAATAAACATATTTTAACTTAATGTTATTAAAATTATAATTATATATTAGCTGTGCTTTAATTTAACTGTACCATTTAAGATCTTTGTCTAAATAGTGATCATATTTAGAGCAAAAGAAGGAAAAATGGTGTTTGCATCTAATTATAAACTCTTGAATTAACTAGAGTGAAATTAATAAATCGATATTATAATTTGACCCACATGAAGAGGAAAAGGATAATATGACAAAGGGTTAGAATGGCTGATTGCTAAGGTCCATCCTCTGTTCTGCAATAACTTCCCGTTCTATGACAAGCAGGAAGACTCTCGTAGCAGAGTCAACAGGAATACTTTGTCTTGCTGAGAGATTACAAAATGGTTACTTTGGTCGCTTTGATATTAAAAAGGGAAGAAAGTCACTGGACTGGGGATAAGAGGTCTGGCTCTTCTATTACACGGTTGTATAATCCTCAGAAATCATTTCGCCTCTGTGGATCTTACTTTCTTCACCCAGTAGTATAGAATAATCATTAGGATTGCTTGTTCTCGAACCAATTTGCTGAGGTGAAAATTACAGTCCACCATTCGTGTGTGATATTGGGCAAGTTTCCTGATGTCTCTGAAACTTTTTCCTCATTTTCACAATGTAACTCATTCTAGTACCAGCACATAGCGTTGTGAAGATTAAGTGAGTAAATAGATTTATCAATTTATATTAATGCTTAGTCCATTGTAAATTCTTAATGAATACTAGCTTTAACATGTTATGATACTGTCATGAATTAAGCAAATTTTTAAATTGCATTTTGACTGACATTGCATTTATACAAGGTCTGAATATAAAATGAGGACAGTGGCTTCTTACATTTGGCTCACTTCTTCATATGAAATTCTATATTGATGACTGCTTTGCCAAAGTGTATGGAAGAGAATGGGCAATTTAGGGTAGTAACATATTTGGCTCAACTAAGAGCAGGGCAGTTGGGCATGTGAGGCTATCAATACTCCTCCTCCCTTCTGGCCTTAGCTGGCATCCATTTGCAAGATTTCATCAGCAGCAGAAATTTGGTGAGAAGTTGAAACGAAGAGGTTTTTGCCCAAAGCAAAGAGAAAATGAGATTAGATAAGGGTACCCTTACGGTGTTTGGGAACTAGCTCTGAATCTTCTAAAAGTGTTTCACATAAAAGCTGTTTTGAATATGATGTTTGAGAGATCCCGCTCACATGTGAGCTATAGCTGGGGTGGGTAACGTTGTTTGCATCACAACAAGGAATTCTATAGGGCTCCAGAAACATTATAGCAGGGACCTTTTCCAAATAATTATAATAATAATAATGATTGTTATAAAATACACATAGCATAAAATTTAACATCTTAACCACTTTTAAGTGTACAATTCAGTAATGTTAACTACATTCACAAGTTTGTGCAACGAATCACCATATTGCTTTTTATCTTGCAAAACTGAAACTCTATATCCATTAAACACCAACTCCCCATTTATTCCTGCTCTTAACCCCTGGTAGCCACCATTCTATTCTCTGTATTTATGAACCTGACTATGCTAGGTACCTCATAAAAGTGGAATTATACAATATTATCTTTTGTGAATGACTTGTTTCACTTAGCATAATGATTTTAAGGTTCACTCATGTAGCAGTATATTTCAGAATTTCCTTACTTTTTAAAATTGAATAATATTGTGTTGTATGTATAGATCATATTTTGTTTACCCCTTCACCCATCAGTGGACACTGAGTTGCTGTTTTGGCTAATGGACACCTTTTGGATTTTGTGAATAATGCCGCTATGAACATGAGTGAACAAATATCTCTCCAAGATCCTGACTTCAATTCTTTTGAATGTATAACCACAAATAAATTTACTGGATTATATGATAATTCTATTTTTAATTTTTGGCAGTACCTGTATACTGTTTTCCATAGCTGCATCATTTTACATTTCCACCAACAGGGCACAAGTGTTCCAATTTCTCCACATCCTCCTCAATACTTTTTTTTTTCTTTTAAGTAGCCATTCTAATGTGTGTGAGCATAGCAGGAACTTTACAATTTTCTTTCTTTTCTTCTAGATTATAAACTCCTCAAAGCAAATGTCATAAGTGTCTTGCTTATTGCTGTATCCTCTCTACTTCGTACAGTTTCAGAACTTAATAAAGGTTTGAAAAAGGTGTGCTAAATATAAGAATAAAAGAAGCACCTTTTATTATTAGTTTTGGCATCTGGAGGGTTTGCAATTCTGTGATATGCCAAGCAGCAGAATTTCAGGAAAGGTATTTTCCCAGGAAGCTCAAGAAGAATATCAGAGGTGATGTACCTCTCTAGAGAGATTTATGGGCAGCAAATATTAATCAAAAAGCTGGTAAGGAGGAATAAAGATAGATGGGAATTTCTGTAGGGATACAGCTCGTACCCAAATGCTTTAGAGAGCCTCCTTGGGGCCCTTTAGAATTATAAAGGGAGATGTTAGACTTAAGAGAGGTAAAAAGGAGGGAGAATAGTAACTTTGACTTCTGACAGCTAGGATAAGCCAACAAAAGTCAGATCTTACAGCTTAAGTGACTATAATCTGATTTAAATTTTAAATAGCTATACAGTCCCTCCCTAATTGGCTAAACTTTCCTTACCTATGATTTAATATTTCTAGGTAACTGGCTCATTATGTCCGTACATTATAAGCAAATTGATGGTGATACTATTTCAGGCATTACTAACAATATTTGATGGTAAAGAAAAATTGATAATGAACAACACTTGCTAGCTTTAGTACATGGCTTTGAAATGAGCTTGATTCGACATTTGTTTCCACTGGATGATATTTCTCTCCATAATTAGGGCTTCTTCAAAACATAGGTGTTCATAGATGCTAGTTAACCATCGAGAGGCCACGAAGCAGTGAACATACGTTGTACTATTACCTCCTGTGCTCTGGCTTATGGTCACTGCATTCCGGTATGCAACAGTCCAAACTTGCAGTCAGTTGAACTAAAAATACAGGAAAAATTTGCTAATTGGCAATAGAAGTAGGAACAATAATAAGAGAAGATCTAGAGAAAACTGAAGTTATGAGTGAAGAGAGACTGGAAGTTTGCAGAGAAAACAAGGCGGTAGAGAGAGACAATAAGATAGATGAGTGGCCATGTAGAACCAAAATGCAGAGGCTTCCCGTGGCTCCAGAGAGGGGAGGAGAGGGTAGCCTGTGTGTAGAATTGCTGCATTTTGTAATACATTTTCTGTTCTACATCAGTCTACAGGTATTATTAAAACCATCTCACTTTTTCTTAACGTAATTTGAATTTCTATTCCATCCTTTGAAATCGGTCTAAGAAGAGAATGATGTCCATTGGGAAACCTGATCCCAAACCTACTTTTGTTTCTGCTGATAGCAGTTTCATTATCCATTAAGCTTTAGTTTGTAAGTTGGTTAAATACAATAGAAGTACAGGCAAAAAAAATTTTGCTCATCCTATTATTACTATCTTACATTGTAAATTGCCTACTTTTGCTATTGAAGCTTAATCCCAGAATTAAGTACAACTACCATTTATTGAGAGCTCTTTATGAAGTAGATATTAAATGAGGCACTTAAAGAGTTAGACCTCAAAATAACTCCATACTATAGGTCATCTCTGTAATATGGGTTATGATATCCTATTTTAAATATGATGAAATTAAGGCCTCAAACATTGAAGGATTATTTCAAAGTTTATTTTCAGGTCTGCAAGACTTCAAAAACAAAAGCTCTGAAACGTTATGCTAGAATAAGAGAGGACAATACCAATTTCTGCATAGAAGAAGTTAAATCTTGCCAAGTAACAGTCTATCTTTAGTCCTCAAACATCCCTAGCATATAGGACTGCTAAAGATTGGTACAGCAATGGAAACTGTTTGGGAAGACTGATTCAGGCAGAACTAGGATTTCATACGTTTTAAAGGTGAGAACCTCAGAAGAATCCCTATAGATCTGATGACAGACAATTGTCTCGATCTATTCTATTAAAAGCCATCTCTTCACAGTTATCCAATAAATAGAACAAAATCTGACTTAAGCTGCTTTTCCTTAATTTGATTACAATTCCACAAAGTATCTTTGCAAATATAACCAGTACATTTTTGACACATATATTTTCTTTTATAATTGTGCTTGAAATATAATTACAAGATTTCTGTCTCCCACCCTTATTTGTCTTAACGGATTTCCATATTTCATGAGAGTCTTCATGAAAACCATTTGAAAACTGCATTCAAGATGATTTTTTAAAACTTTAATAGGAATAAAGTCATACCTCTGCTTAAAACTGTTCAGTGGCTACATATTTTACTCAAATTAACCTGTCAAAATTCTCAGCATGTCCTAAAGCCTTCAGTGTGATCTTGTCTGGCTTTCCTTTCTCTTTGCTTATTTTTAAGCCTCTGGGTCTCAGGCTTTTGCTGTCTGGAACACTAGTGTGAATTCTCTTATTTAAACTCAGTCTCCCTGTGATTTTTCTCTTTTTCCCATTGTTAGAGACAATTTATCTGAGGGGGGCACTTGCTATTTCTTTCAAGTTCTGTATATCTTTCTCACGTTTATATAGTTACAAAGAGCAGCTATGTTCATACTAAACAAACTAACATTCCCAGTACAAATAGTTTTTGGACCAAGATGGTCTCCTACTAACTAAAAGTCCTTTCCTGATACTTTGAAAGTGAAGCCAGAAAATTTAAGTCTTAGACTTAATTTTCCAACATTAAAAAAAAAAAGGAGATTGAACCCAGAACTTGTTAGTGGTAGTCATTCTCTTTAGTGAACTAGATGGTACAGAGATTTTATCAGTGGTAAGATACCCGTAAGTCATGATCCATGAGCAGGAGCTGGCTATCTGTGCCCATGCCACTTCTCCCCAACAGGAACTTTCTAGGTTTTCTCCAGTGCTTTTTGTAGTCAGTGGGTCTGGCTTCTGCCTGAGTCCCAGTTACACCCCTGACCTTATATTTCACAAGGCACCGTGGTATCCTAATTGTGCATATATTGAATGCCCTAATAAGGCACCTGTACTTTATTGATTCATAGGATTAGCCAACGGTTTCTGTTCCTCTAAAGAACATACTGACTTCTCATTGCAATCAAGGCTGAACACTCATGGCTGGCAGGTCCCTGTCTAATACCCCCCCCACACACACACACTCCTCATCCTGCATTTCAGTTCAATGCTTAACCAAAGTCAGCCTTGTTTGTTCCCAGGATGCCAGTTGACTGTTACTAAGTTGAATTACTAAATTCAATTACCTAGTCTATAAACCAATGAAATATGAGTGGATAATTAAAAACAATGGCTGTTGCTATGAAAACTAAATTGAATACTTTGGAAGGATTCAAGAAGGAAATAAAGATGATTTTTATAAGTACCATGGAAGTAGACATGGCAAGTCAACGCTAAAAGGTTAGGGAACAGGTATTAAAAAAGCAAAACATGTTACTCATATTTTGCTCTATATTAAAATTTGACAAACAAATATACACTTCCATATTTAAATTCAAATAAAATACTTAAGTTAGGAATGTGTCATTTTTTTGGTCCACAACTTAAATGGATTTTAATTAATCTACCGATCCCCAAGCCCTCTTGCACTGGGAAAGAGAACTTTTACTCACCTCTTACTGTTTGAAGTTGAACTGGTAGAGTTCATTATTAGTCTTTCTCCTCTTATGAAAGAAGAAAAAACACTTAATTTTAAAATTTCTCATGGATTGTTTGCTGTTTTTGCATAAAGTTAAGGTGAGACTGAAAACATTATGTAGGGGGGAGATATATATGCAGAGGCGGCAGCTAGGACTCAACAGTAAAATAATGTTAAAATTTGCTGGGTGAGATTTGTTTGTTTTCTTGCAAGAAGTGAATTCGCTATTACTTTAAGTAAGGAATATAAGCCAGTTTTATGGTGTTTCTGTTTATCTTATTTACTTCTACATTTATATTTCACCTTTTGCTAAATGGATTTGAAGTGGTTTATAGTAAAAACAATTCACTAAGACCAAACCCATTAACAGAGAATTGTTATCACACACTCAAATTCTATGTTGTATTTGAAAACATCCTTGCATTTTAAAAAATAGAGGTAGTAAACAATTTTTTTAAAAGTCAGCTCTATAAAACTGCATATGTATTTCCCTTTCTTCTCTGTCCACCCTCCTCGTGTTTTGGTAATCTAAAGGAACAGAAATTTTAACTATACGATCTATGTTGCAAACCTACTTAAAGCCAAAGAATAGCCTGATTTTATTTTGTGTAGATGTGTACAAATACATGTGGTTATGAAGGGAAAGGAGGCTGCTTTTAAAGATGACTATGTAATAGATATTTTGTTTTTTATGTGTGGCTAGAAGATCTGTAAAATAAAATTCAGGCTTGCCTCAATTATTGATTTTATAATTTAAATCTGAAAACTTCATCACTATTTTTTTTTGACACCCTATGCCAGACCATGCCAGTTTAATAGCTATAAATCTTTTTGTTCCATTTTCTACAATAGTTTCAAGGCTATAAAAATTCTCCCACATTGCTTATGGGTCTAATTTACTGACTCAATAAATCTGCTCCATCCCTTGATTGACAATAGTGAATTCACTAATTTCTGGAAGGCATTTTAGGTAAAAGGGTAAACTCCAGACTCCTCTTCTTGCATAAGGGCACTATAATACCCCTGTACATGCTTCTCCTTGAGATTCAATAGTGGTGATCTCATCACGCCATTTGGTGTCCAGTAACACCAATGGGGATTAATTTTATATTATATTCATAGTTATTACAAGGGTCTGAGCCCTATTGTGAAAGAAAGAATAGTATTGTAATTTTAATTCATTTTAGCTCTCCATTCTATGTCTGTTCGGTCTTCAAAAATATATAGTATTTAGATCTGGTTGATCAAAATAAAGAGCGCTTCTTAAAGATATCTGATAATAATGATGTGAGTTTTTTTTTTCCAATAAGTTCAAACACAGATGAACAAATATCTATTTTACCTAATAAAATGTCCATTTAAAAAGAAAAGTTGAAGAGGTTCATTATAGTCCTGATATGTTCATTCCATTAAAGAAATTATTAAAGATTGCTTCAGGATGTGGCCAAAGTAATGAAGTGCTCGGAGTAATGTCTTATAAATGTCATTCTTACAAATAATGGCTTCTGAGTTGCCATTTTAAATATTAAACCTGTCACACATTTTTTTTGCATATTATAATTTGGGGAAAGGGACTTTCTCTTATTAAGTGTGAGTTTCCTTGTACATTTGCATGAATACATGTTTATCTGTATGTTTACGTGTACAGGGCACTTAGACTATAATCCAGTCATTTAGGTTGATTTTAATTCCATTGATGTGTATTTGGATTTGGAATGAATAGATGTTGCTGAAATGTACCCAACTTCAAACTTCCTCTACCGTCTTTTACTTATTCAGTTTAGTTCTCTGAGGGGCAGGGGCATATAAATATTTGGACATGTTTTATGTGCTCCCAGTCTCAGGGAGGGTGTCTGGAATCTAATTTAGGAGTTAAAGGTGCAAATTCCAGGGTAGGAATTTGCCTGAGTAGGAATCTAATAGTGCCACTTGCTGTGTGATGTTGGGAAAGTTATTTAACTGATTTATGCTTCAGTTTCCCAAAACACAGAATGGATCTTTTATTCCCTGCTGTATCTGTATCCAGGCTGTATCTATTCCTGATGTGTCGGATTACTTCAGTTCTAGTAAGATCCTGCAGGCTTAACTAATTAGATGAGAAGCTCAATCTCACTTTTAGTTTCCTCCCACCAATCTGTAGCCCACTTGAAAATTTTCACTTTGAGATCTACCTCAGATCTCTTTCTTGAATACTTAAATAAATGGTCTTTTTTAGTGTGGATTTGTGTACCCTTACTTTTACATTTTTTTATGTTCTCATTGTAGTATAAAAATCGTTGTATTTTTTTGAGTCAAATAGCATATATATATGTCTGTGTGGGTGCGTGCATGTGTGTGTGTGTGTGTGTGTGTGTGTGTGTATGTGTGGTGTGTGTGTGTTTATGTGTGGTGTATGTGAAGAGAAAAAAATGACCATACCTATTGGTATGGTGTTACAACACTCCTTCTGTTTAAGATCAATGTGGTCACCTATATGCTCAGATAACAGAGCATCTCAATATCTTAAATTTACTTGCTCTTACCCCAGTTGACTTACATGATTCACATTAGTCTCTAGGAAGACGTTTTAAAAATCACATCATAATAGAAAAAGAATTATATACTGGTTTCTAGATTAGAATATAAGGGATTTTTTTTTTCATTCTTTTAATTTTACAACATACTCTATTTTCCAATAACTGGAATATTTCTCAGAGGAGCTAAATTTAAATTTAATTTTAAAGAATGATGGACATGCTTGAAGCTCTGATGTGGGTGGGGCAAAGGCAATAAATGTAACCTAAACATTGATACCCCTGTAATAGGCTGAAATAAAAATAAATAAATAAATAAAATTTAATATGCTAGAAAAATGAAAAGAAAAGGAGTGAATAGAGATTCACCACATAAAGGGACAAAAGGGAAGAGAGAAGGAAATACATGATTAATGGATAAGAAACAAATTTCCTAAATTCTGATGAGACACATCTGGATATGGTTTTAGTACCCATCATGGAATGCTGGTGATGGAGAGGCATTATCTATTAATACTGAGCAGCGTTTATGGCTCCAGCAACATTGTTGGCAATATCAGCAGCAGCTACAGAGTTCACCAAAGTTGAGGCTATAAAGTGTCTATTGGACTTGACTGTAAAAGAATCACTAGAACCTATGCAGTAGTGTAGTGTGAATGGTTTTCTATCATCTGAGTGTGATGGCAGAGTAGTCTTTACTCCTCAACGGGCAATAAAGACATGATAGCAGTAAGTAAGTAGGATTCTTTCCATTCAAACAGTGGTCTGTGCACCATGGCATCAACCACACCTAGGAGCTGGTTAGAAATGAAGAATCTCAGACATCTCCTCAAAACTACTGCATTAATATTGGCGTTTTTACAAGATATTTAGGTGATTTCTCAGGACAGTAAAGTTTGATAAGCATTGGTATGGACACTGTTTGAAGAATGTTGGCTACAAAAGAAGAGACAAAAGTAAGGCAGTAGGTAGAGGAAGGTATTAATATATAATTTATGAACTATTATTATGAAACAGACTGAGCACATGGAAAACAAGGATGGATAAATATATATTTATGTGTGTGTGTGTATATATGTATGGTTTACAGATAACATGAAATCAAACATTATCAACATAGGTGTTGTTATTCTCAGTATATATTTGGAAAATGACTTTCAGAGAAGTTAAGGTATTTTGTCAAAGTTATAAAATGAAATACAGAACCATATTTTAATGTGAGTCTGTCTGTCTTCAGAGCTTGTCCCCCTTATTCGTGGTTAAGGTTGATTGTTAACAAGAAGAAACATACCGAATTAAGCAGTAGATGAAAGCTATAATAGTTTTGATTGTTAATTTTGATATTATCATTGATGGTACCAAAGTGTGTAGGAATGGCTTAATTTATTCATTCCCTAATTATGTTGTCTAGCAAAGTAAGTCAATTTGGCTGATAAAATAATCAATGGAAACTTTTAGAAAATATTTTATGAAACAATGGACTCACAATTGCTATTATATTTGCTATTTTTTCAAGCTAAATATTGAGAAAAATTTGAATTCAAATGTAATTTTATACAAACTTACTCAGTTTCCTATCCGGAAGTCTACATGTACTGGGGTTTTCATCCTAGATAAACTTCAAGGTTGAGGCACTCTATCCTTGAGCTGCAAAACCAATTCCTCTTCGAGAATTATCCTTAGCTAAAGGGAGCTGCCCTGCTGTCTCCTTCAGCAGCCCACATCCAGAGACCACAGGGGTACAAAGATCTAGCCCCTTTGCTTTAATCGGGTAAAACGTGGAGAGCATCTGATCTCCAGAATGCTGTGTTGGATCAGCTGGGACCTCTATTGCCATCACATTGTATTTCAATTCAACAGTGTGCTAGAACTTTATGCAACTTCTAGGACTAGAGAAACAGTTTGTTGGATTTTTTAAGGAAGATACTTCATCATTTTAGCTTGAAGCAGATAACAAACATCAAAATTCCTATTCTTGACATTTTTGCATGCCCTTGATGCAGAATGGTTGAGATTAAATAAATTATACAAACAGTATTTAATAACTTTTTTCTTCTTAAAATCTTATCTTGAGATAAAGTTCCAAAAGTTCATGTTTCCTGACATCTCAGCTGTTATAAGGTTGGACATAGTTCTTTAATACAAAGGATCAAATTGGTTTTAACAGAAAAAGTAGGGCTTAGTTTTCTTTCACAAATTGCCATGGGAACATGAGTGCTGTAAAGCTATTATGTCCCTCATCTGAAGCATTTCAAAAAATTTAGAATATTTCTAACAATGACATTCAAAACCTCCCAAGCATGATCATCCAGAATATTAAGGTTAGAAGACTAGGCTGTTTCATAATTTAGCACTGCTGTAAATATTCCAGTGATACCAATTTAATAAATTATAATTTCATTTGGAATAGTATTTGAAACAGTGGTATTTTCTAAAAGACTGATCAGCACAGAGTATGTATAGCTAAAAATGTAGCAAGCTCAAATATAAGGCAACAAATCTCTACAGGGGTGGGATGTGGGGGGGAGAATAACACTAACAATAAAACAGATGAAATTGACCCAGTAGTTGTTTTTTTTCTTATGGTCGCATAAACATTAAACCCTTCTTTTAGAAAATAAGCTCATTGAACATAAGATTTTATAACGATTTGAAATACAAAATTTTAATCTTTGACATACTACTAACTTTTGGTGCCATTACTTAATCAACAAAACTGAAAGATTACTTTTTTCTCCCTTCAGTAGGAAACACAAATTTTGCATTTTAACTGGGCTTATCACTATTGCCAGCATGGTAGAAAGTTCTATATGCAAGTTATTTTTTACATTGAGTTATATTCCTGTTTATTCTTCATTTTACTCCAGTGTTGCTGGGAGCAATTTCATTTAAGATGGATAGAAAGACAACTTTTCTTCCTAACCAAAACAAGCTGTTCCCTTTATCTTTCTTTTTTACATTTAGACAAAATGGCTGCTATAGACTGAGTATGTTCCCATAAATGTTGAAACCTGCCCTCTTAATGTACTGGTATTGTAAGGGAAAATGGGGGAGTAATTAAGATTAGATGAGGTCATGAGGATGGAGCTCTCAAGACTGGAATTAGTGTTCTTATAAAAGAGGTTCCAGAGAGTTCCTTTGCTCCTTCCCCCACAAGAGGGCACAGCAAAAACACAGCTGTCCATGAACCAGTGAGTGGGCCCTCACCAGACATCAAATCTGCCAGTGCCTTGATCTTGGGCATCTGGCCTCTGGACCTATGTGAAAATAAACTTCTTTTGTTTATAAGCCACTCAGTTTGTGGTATTTTGTTAAACAGACTAAGGCAATGACTATCGGAATATAATTCAAATGTCATGAGGCAAACATTCTTTCATGCAACCTTATTTTTTCTAATAATCAACTAGTTTTATTATTTTGTTCCCTCATTATTTTGTAAACATTTAAAATTACCTTATTTTTAATGAGCCATTATGAACTATACTTTTGGTTTCCAAGTACACAAGTAATCTGTACCTTCCCATACAACTATAACAAAATGCATTATTTTTCTAATAATTTTAACATATGTTTGGCCTCGTGAGAAAGAATTCTAGTTTCTCATAAATCAAGACTGTGTGTTAGCTATTTCTTAACTATTTCACATTTTCTACCTAGCCAGGGCCAGATTCATTATGCCTTAAGAAAGTACATCTACATGATTGGTTATTCATTCTAACTGCATTGCTGTCAAACATTTCCTACTATGTTACATCTTCCTAAGAGACAGTAATTGAAACTGTTTACAGTATCATAGATAAATTGTAAATGACTGATGCAGGAAAATCAGTCAGAAGAAGCATGATATAAAATTTAGCAGTGTGGATTTATTTCACTTTGTTTCTAAGCAGAGAATAAGTATGTACAGATAATTATACTTTCAGCAATTAAAAAAGTTTACATAAAAAGAATTTTCACTTAATGGGAAATGCTTCAGAATAGATTTCCCATTTGATAGCATAACCCATTTATGAGCTTCTTATCACATCTGATTATTGTTAAGAAAAAGTTGAAAACATTTTTATTATTTTTCTTCCTTCAATACCTGGAACAAACAAAAATTTGTGACTGTACTTTAATTTTATTGCTACTGAGTCTTTCCTAAAAATGCACTGGCAGATGCCATTAGTAGGTTAATTGATTTGATAATGTTCCTATGAATAAGCTAGCATTTCTACCCTGAATTGCTTTCTCAATTGATTGGTACTCTAAAACAAGATTCTATAAAATGTATAGGAAGAGCAACAAGGAATTTAGCTATGGATATTTTTCAGCTAATTCATTAGCATTTAGAAGTCTAAGAAATAATTGCATTTTCAATTTGCTAAATACAGTCATTTGTACATAGTAATTAGACATGTGCACTGCTTTTACAAAGGCTCTTTAAAAATGCAGTCTTGTAAAAATGACACTAGAAAAAAAGTGTGTTAATACCCTAGTACTTTGGTTCCCAACACCCAGGCAGCAGACAAACACCTGTCTGTGGCCTGTTAGGAACCAGGCCACACAGCAGGAGGTGAGCAAGTGAAGCTTCATCTGTATTTATAGCTGCTCCCCATAGCTGGCCATCTCCCCCCTTCCCCCAGTCCATGGAAAAATTGTCTTCCTGAAATCAGTCCCTAGTGCCAAAAAGGCTGGGCACCACTGCCCTAGTAGAGTGTTTATTGTTTAGCTACTAGCAAGTAGCATCATCCAGGGAATTATAAATACAAGATGGAAGAAATTAGGGTCATGTGAGGTAAAATTCACAGCAGCCTCATCTAGAAAAAAGAGGAAGATGACACCGCCAGAGAGAACCTGTAGGACAGGTGCTACCCCCAGTGGGTCCAAAGGAATGAGAGGACCACGCTGATTCTAATCTATTTTCCAGAAAAGTTGCTGAGGTTTTATAAAACAGGACTGCTACTTATTTTAGAGGGTTATTGAATTCACAATATGGCCAAAGGTCCTATGTCCCATATTAAAGACATTATCAGTCTAGAGCCCAGGCCAAAACCAATTATCATCATTATAGAAAAAATGCTGGAGTCAGGGATTGGATTAATATAAAATTTTATTATAACAACTCATTATTATTAAAATGTTATTATGTAATGCTTAATAATGAAATTTTAAATGTTTGAAATTGTTGTACAGAACTGATAGTTTCTCAGCCCTTTCAATTTATGTTTCTGAAGATATTTTTTGTTTCTAACTTTTCTACATAATTAAAAATTTTTTCTTACTCTTTATGTTTTTATGGTATATCTAAATGGACAATAACATCATAGACTTTTTTTGATATTGAATATTTTGTTTTCAGAAAATTTTGAGGGGACAAAGTTGATACTCAGTTTTTAATTCTGGAATATACCATATTAAGAATCACCAATAGAAATATGTCTGAAAGAATAATTACCTAAATGGAATTACATACCAAAAACTACACATAGTTCAAAAAAGCTATTTTGATTAATATGATAATGCTAGTTTAACAACAAAAATTCTATGAAGATTAATTATACAGATTCTGATCTACTCTGATCTCTATTATTCTGATTTCTATTATTGTTGGAATACAAAATTAACTATTGGCTTAAAAAAATCATGTTTTTCATAAGGTTATATGATCAACACAGTTACTGCCTCAATCCTCTCATTAATTATAATCCATTCCCTATTTATTTTAAAACTATTTGATTATTTAATCTTAGAATAACAAATGTATTATTAATATTAACTAAATTTCAGCATTTTTTTATCCCCAGTCACAGCTATAATGCTTGCCCAAGCTTGAAAGACATATGGAAATATTAACAAAAGTCTGAATGGTGTTCTTCATTTATTGTAGATATTGTTGAGCTGATTAGATATCGTCGGAACCTATGTGATAATCAAGTTCCAAACTAAGTATAGGTACATTTCTTTTAGCTCAAAGTAATTAATATGCTCAGTGACATATTTTGGGGTAGCATATTTTAATCTCCTAGAGAAGTATTTCAGGGTGTTCTGTCCTGAACCCCATCAAAGGCAACATAATTTTGTAAGAAGTAGCATGTATGAAACTTCTTGCTGCATACCATGGTGAGAGGCATCTTCATAGAAGAATATAGTCCTCACAGAGGCAAGTGATTTTGGGGAAAAAAAAATCTACATCTTAAAAATAGCCTCTCTCTGGAGAAAATTTACAAAAATGCCCATATTTTATTGCTGTTTTCACATTAACATCAATGGGCATATATATGTATATATATCATTTTAGTGATCTCGAAATGATATGACTTTCTAAGGCATTATGATTATTTTTGTGATTACAACATGACAACTCAATACATAAAAACACATCTGTTGTTTCTAATTATACCTGTTCCTGAACATTTCCATCATGCTAATTTCAGTTGCTGAGTGAAAATAATTGAATTTGCCTTTCCTCTCATTTCATATTTGTTTAACCAAACACCTGGGGATTTCTGCCTATAGGGAGCAATATAATGAGATGATTCAAAGATACAGCTTATAACCAAATCTTAGTGTTTTCATTTTTTGCTGTTATTTACATAAAGTTTAAATTTCCCTTTTCTTTCTCCAGAGTCAAACTGTTTTATCCTCTTCAGCTAGATGCTATTGGTGAGAAAAATATTGAACACTGCAACTTAAAAGACTTATCCAGAAAATAACTTTGATTAAATTTTATAATAAGTAGAAGCTGGAAAAGCAGCATATTTTCAGCAAACTAGTTTGCCCTTTTAGTTGCTGGAATTCAAGCAAATCATGTCCAGGTGAACAACTTGCTTTAATGCCTCTGTCAATCATATTGTCATCAATCAACCAGTTGCAGAACTTACTGTGTTCTCTTTGTCATTCTAGGAACTATGTATGACATGAATTTTGTTGTTGAATCTATAATCTAACTGAGGAGACATGTCCTAACATGTAATTAAACATACAAGACTGTTAATACTATGTATTATGAATAATAACCAAATATATCACATAATCTGTATATTACTAATTTTTCATGAGAGTTAAATATTAGACTATTGATGCAAAGCTTTAAGAAAGGAGTAAAATTATTAATATATATGAATATGAGTTTTACAGAATTAATAAAGTTAATACAGGTTCTTGAAGAGTTAAAACTATATTTCAAAAAATAAAAAGACCTGGAAAGCAAAGAGAACACAGTCAGATATGATTAAGAAGCTGGGATCAACTTCTGCTTTGATTAAAAATCGCAAATCAGTGATACTGACAAGGACTTTAGAACTTTTCACAGATATGTATGAAGAGAACACATTATTAGGTATAATTAGGTATAAGGTCAGGTAGGTATAATTATGATAAACATAAACAAGTAAAAGCCACATTTATACCTAGTAAAGATTTTAACTTTACCTAAAGCAGGAGATAGGAAGAACTGTTCATCTAATAAATAAAGGAGTATCAATCTTCTTTGACCCATTTTACATATTCCTTCTTATTATCTCTTTAAAATTGTCTCCTTCTTTTTACTTCATGATTAATTGTCAGGGTGACTGTGTAGCTCTTTCCTGAGCACCATAAATGTCAGTCACTTTATTTAGGCATGGACTTCTCTTGAAACATGTTTGGCACCTTTTCTTAGAAGCAGAATCTCTCAGACTCCAATACTGTAGTTCACAGCCAGAGAATAATAAACTCTCTTCCAAGACAGCAACAGGGTCAAGCTTGTTGAGAATATATTTCTAAAGTGAAGGTATATATATAGCGATAGATAATTTGTTGCATAAGTTGGCATGCCAATGAAAAGTTTCTAGAACATTTCACAATTATGCTATTTTCAACCTGCTTAAAATAATCCTTTGATGAAACAGAAAGCAGGAACTTCATCTGAGTATATTATAATATCAATTCAACTTCACCTCCGTAAGTAATTTACTTAAGAAAATTATACACTATTTGTGTTCATTTAATGGAAAAGTTTTGGTCCTTGGATATAATACCCAGATTCCTCTTCGGGAATGAAGGGTTTATTTCCCAAGCTACTGTGAAGGGCTTCTCAGCTTTCTCTCTACTTTGAAGTCCACATCATTTAAGGAACTACCTGAACTAAGGCCACGCCTCCTTCTAGGATATCCAGGAGCCAAACATTAATAAATGCAGTGGTAAAGGCTGCTCCTTGCACCACCTTGAGGTAATTCTAAAAGACCATCCCAGCTCTAGACCTCCCAATCAGGGCCAGCAGGGCCCTTCACTAGAGCAAGCTAGAGGATGGGATTGCAGCTCAACCATCTCCCTCTGACTAATTTTTCTTCATTACCTGCCATCCAGAAGGTGCTCATGCCAAGTGTATTCCTTTAAAAAATTCCCTCTCAGAGACAGTTTCCCATGTATTTCAAATATTTTAAACTATGTGTTTATATGTACTGAACATTTCTTAAGCAAATATCATGCCCATATTTGCAGCTTTCTGTAGAATCGTTACTGGAACATCCCATATTTGCTTCAAATTCTTCATGATCAAAACATCCTCATCTCTTCAAGATGTAAATACTACTTGGTATTATTTTTTTCTATTTTATTCCTGAAGCTAATCTCTGCTGTGGTTTGAATGTGTTCCTTCAAAGTTCAAGTGTTGCCAATGTGATAGTATTAAGAGGTGGGGCCTTAAAGAGGTGACTAGGGCTTGCTCTTCCCTCACAAGGGAGATTAAGGTTCTTATAAAAGAAGCTTCAGCAAGCCTGTCCTGCTGCTTTGCACCATCTGAAGACACAGCATTGCTCCCCTCTGGAGAATGCAGCAAGAGGGCACAATCTTGGAAGCAGAAAGCAGCCCTCATCAGACAACAGAGGCTGCCAGCTCCTTGATCTTGAACTTCCAGCCTCCAGAACTGTGAGAACATAAATTTCTGTTCTTTATAAATTACGCAGTCTGTGATATTTTGTTACCGCAGCCTGAAAGGACTGAGGCCATCTCCCTTCCTAAACATCCATGTAAATAACGTTCTACTAACTGAGCCAGCTATAAACCTCCCTCATGTGACATCAGGCATAAAGTGATACAATAGTAGACATTATTTCTAACATTATTTCTAAATGGTTGAGAAATGGCAAAAAAGAAATGTGTCTCAAGGATTTCATAATTATAGATTCATTTTTGGTTCACATTCTGAACATGAACTTGCGTGTCAAAATGGGTTTTGCCATTTCACATAATAATGGTTTTGCTGGGGAGAGATTATCTACTAGTGAAATTCCTCATTCAACATTTATTCAATGTTCTTATTGAATGCTTGTAGTGTTCTGGTAAGCATTATAGTACAGTTAATAAAACAGACATGAACCCTACTTTATTAGTGCTATTAAGATAATAAGATAGATAATCCATAAGTAAGCAGACTTATTTAGGAATGCTTTAATGAATAAGTACCATTGAGCTCAGACTGCATCATAAAGGATCAGTCATGCAAGGATATGGAGAAAGTATATTCTAGGGAGAAGAAAGAATGTGTGTAATGTCTCTAAAGGTCACCATGATTTATTTGAAGAATAAAAAGAAAGTCAGCATGGCTGGATGCTGATGTTAGCAGCCTCTGAATGGACGTTTTTCCAGGTTCTTGGTGTTTGCTGGGAGAAAAGAATTTCAGGATGACCATGTGAGCCAAGCAAGTACCTTTTTTGTTGAAAGATGGAAAGTGAATGTTTCACTCTCTCAAGAGACAGCAGGCAGGCTGAGCAAAGAGCACCTGCACTGGGAAGATGTGGTGTTTCGTCTTTTCAAGTCTTACTATATAATTGAGGGGAAGAACATACAAGGCCAAGGGGCTGGCTTTTACTACGAATTTAGATAGTAATTCCTAGAATTGGGTTCTCTTCCATTTTCATACTTTATATGATAGTATCAGAACTGTCGTGGTAATTTCAAAGATGGAGAAATTTTAAAACCGCAATGTAAATGATACCATAATTAGCCAAAGCTCATGTCAGGTGATAGAGATAGCTGACATGACAGTCAGGCAAGTATTTACAATCGTGGTACTGAATGAAATTACAGAGAGAAGGGCCAAAATCAATGGAACACTACAACATTCAGAGGTCTGGCAGAGGAAAGTTGCCAGTGAGGTGAGAAGAAAAAGTAAGATGTATAAAAGACTAAAATAGGTCTTTGAAGAAGAAAGGCATAGTTAACAGTGACAGATGTTATTGAATGAACACGAAAGGTGAATATTTGAACACTGTTAGCATTTGAAGCTTCTCAGAAAGATGCAGAGTATTCAGAGCAGATCTATCAAATTCCAGGGTCTGTACAGCTAAGAAACTTTGGTGTAGGTAGTACGCTGTTGCCATCATCCTAATTAAAGATAGTAAGGAGAAGCCTAATGATAAATTCTCCAACTTTTAATTAGATATTAAATTCTCCTAGTGGTATGAAAATAATGTCTCTTCACTATACTTATAAGATGAATTTAAAAAGAGAATATCTCTAGGCTTACAGTATCTTAGACATTCTTTTGTACATTTTGTAACCGTCATGTGGAGTTCCCTTCCTCACCCTACAGAGAACAGTGGCACTGCTGTCAGGTAACCAGAATTCCAAACTCTTCACAGCCACTTTCAAGTCATATGACCGGAGCTTCACTTCTCTGTGCCTCAATTTCTTAATGGCAAAATAAGGAAAATAATAATGTCTATCTCCTGGATTATATTAAGGATCAGTTAAATTAATATGTGAAAAGCCTTCAGGATTTTTGCCTGGCATATGGTAGTTGCTACCATTTTATTTTTGTCTAGAAAAATTTCTATTTTTTTTTTTAGATTGTCTTCTGTGAACTCTTTTCCGACAGACTTACAGAGAATTAAACATTTTCACATCTGTGTGACCACTGTATTTCATTTATACTTTCCTCTTCCCCACTGCATTTGTTACACAGTTATCTCTCCCACTACAGAAGGAGCTTCCTGAAGGCAAGATTGTATTTTACATATCTTGTATTCCTGTAACAAAATGATGTGCCAAGCACACACTGCACCAATGATTATCACCCCTGGCTGCCTGGCTGAACCACTGGGGGGATTTTCAAAATATTCATGCTCTGAGATTAGGATTCAGTAGGAAATCTGGATTTCTTATAAGGCCTGGATTTTCATATTCTGGCAAGGTGAAATTCTCTCTGGTAGGAACACAGTAAAAAGATACATAAATAAATGAGGCACGCATTCTCTTTGCCAACTATTTATAAGGGGAAATGTTCTTATTTTTCATTCATTCTGAATACTTTGTAGAAAAAAATTTAAATCATTGTATGTTTTATGTGTTTATTAGTGGAAAAAACAGCTGTACAGATATATTTTTTGTAATTACATTTTTATGTCTGAATACTATTACGTATCACTTTTGAACTTTCTCCAACAAAATATAAATAATCACATATAATGCTTTTGAATTTATTTACGAGGGTCTCTTGGTCTTCCCATCTTACCAGTTGGGTGACCTTGTTAATTTGCCTAAATTTTTTAAGCCTCAAATTCCATAGTAGTGAAACCGGGTGATATGGATCTCATCAGGTCATTATAAAGCAAAATTTTCTTGGGGGCCTGTGTTGGCATGCTGATGAGGATAAGTATACAGCTTTCTCATACTTGGATTTCCCAGATTCTTAGATTGAATTTGAGTCAAGAAAAGTGAGATTCTTTTGGCCACAGGCCCTTCTTCCACGAAATTTCAGCAAAACATTTTCTATCCTCTGGCTTTAGCATTTACAATTGTTAATATTTTCACAGATAGAAAACCAACAATATATTTCAAACTCCAGGGGCTTACTGTGGCTCCCAGATGCCCAAAAGTAAAGGCAATACTTGGTTTCCTACTAAATGAGAAAAGAAAACAAGATTACATTAAGAAAAAAAAATTTCTTTTTTATCCCCTTCAGGCATCATATTTCATCTTACCTTCATGAGTCTATAAATGATTCTAAACACTAACTGATACTGAGAGAAGTACAATGTTAGGGTACAAGGGAAGGCTAGTCTTACACGATCAACGTCAAAATAAAGTAGGGTTAAGGGAGAGAGGTTTAAGTACAATCCTTTGTTCCACCCTCCTGGTTGTTGTTAACAGAAATTCTCATTAGACCCCTCTCCTTTCACAGAGAGAAATTAGTGTTAAAAAATACTAATTTTTTTATTAGGATGTAATGTATTATATTTTAAAATGTCATTTTTTTCCCTCAATTATGTTGCCCGGACTGGATGCTTTGAAGATTACTTTGCAGACTCCCTCCCAGACCAAATGTTAATCAGACTTCTCTGACCCTCCTCTTGACTAGATCTTGAACTTGGGCCCAGTATTTGCTGGGCCTACAGAGTTTAATTTTTAGCAAGAATCCTGCTAAGCTAGTTTAGAGAGAATCCCCCACCCTCCATAACTGATCAAATTCCTCATTCCCCACTTTTGATGTGTAAGTCCTAGGCTTGCCTTTAAATCCAATTAGCAAGAATTCTCCCTATTCTTGATGTCTCCTCTTAGTGATTTTTTCCATCTACTGATAACCTGTATCTGCTCCTTGGCTATAAATCCCTACTTTTCCTTGTTGTATTTAGAATTGAACCTGATCTCTCACCCCTGTTATTACAGTCTTGATACCTGTCATAATAATTTTGAAAAAAATTCTGTCTTAATCATTTTAACAAGTGTCAAAATAATCCTTTTCTGTGGTAAAACCCAGATTGGAACCGGGTCTGCTGAATTCAAACTCCTTGTTCTTTCCCATAAATTATTATATGTCAACATTTGATTCCTGTATTCATTAATACTAAATTTCTGGGGATGGTTGTTGTTGTTTTCTTTTAGAGATGGGCTCTTACTCCTTCACCCAGGCTGGAGTGCAGTGCTGTGATTATAGCTCACTGCAGCCTCAAATCCATGGGCTTCAGCGATCCTCCTGCCTCAGCCTTCTGTGTAGCTGGGTGTACAGACATGAACCACCTCACCCAGCTTCTAAATTTCTGTTTTGTTAAACTAGACATACTGAAATACATTTTTTTAAAAAAAAGCAGCAGATAGAAAATTCCATATTTTGTTAGCAATGACCAAGAGACACCTAACAGATTCTCAAAATCACTTCTCTGCGTAACAAAAGCATTTATAATTTTGTCTTTTTCCTTATATAATAACCCCTCCAGTCTTGGAATATCCCATATGGTTTGTGGGTCCAGCACCTTCTGTAAACCATATAATGAACTTACCTTTATTGAAACATAATATTAACAGGAAGAGAATTAGCAGATTTTTAATTGGCTCAGTTTTCATAGCTTTTTGGTTGTTTTTATAACTATATTAGCTAAGAGTAGGTTACACAGGGTTGGTGTGCAATATTTTTGTTGATTAAATGAGTGGGCACATGAAAGCAAGCATTTAATTAATACCTTCATTCGTCCATTAAATGGTAATAACTGGTACTATTGTTATTGCTGCTGAGAGAAAATTAACAAAACATCTTATTAGAAAATCTTTTTCCTGAAGTACCCGTAATGTAGATCTCTGTTTCATCACAGGGAAGGATGAACAATTAGAGATGAATTTTAAAATCGGAGGTTCAATATGTTGATGATTTTTAAAAAAGAGTTTGTTGCTTATCACATTTAGTTTTTTAATTATATTAGAATATGTTTCTTTTCCTTCATAGTTGATGCTTTCCTTCTACCTCATCAGAAGCTGTAATTTTCCTGACATTATTGCTATATTATGGCTGTACCATGCTGTCCTTTGGCCTGAAGTGCTCACTGGCTTTCCATTGCCTGTAAAAGACCATGCTGCAATTCTGCTCTTTGGTGTCAAACAAGAGATTTTTAAAGGTTTCGTTATTAACTGTACTTTATTGTTTTGCCCAAGTTAAGGAAAAAAATCAGATAAACAGACATAGCCATCTTCAATAACAAATGCTTTATTTATATTAATTTTGAAAGGCCACATTCATGATCCCCTGAATAAAATAATTACTAGTGACCTAAGCAAGAATAGGAGATATTATCATTTTCCCAACCACTACATCCACTAATTATTAAAATGCCCAAATTTCAGTATGAAGAATTTAATGTATTTCTCTGAATTCCTATAAATAGTAAATAACAAAGTTTGGACCTGGTCTTTAAACTCCAAACTCAGAATATTTTCCACCTTATGTTAACAAATAGTAGATATTTAATGTCAATGCTTTACTAGGGTTGTTTTTAATCTATGAATCTGTTTCTCTACACTTAGGAATGTGCTTTCTGTACCGCTGTACCTCGAAGAATATTAAAAGTGAAACTCTAGTGTTTCAATAGAAAATCCAAAAGATAACTGTTTTTATTTAAAGGTAGCTATTTCATCATAGAAAATAATAACATATTTTAATGTATACTTATGCAGCATCAACAAAGCTAGTCCAATATCAGAAAACTTTGGCTAATGTGTATTCTGTTACAGTGTACCATTCACTTTAATTATCTTGAATGTTTACTCTGCTTTGTTCATTAACATTGTCAGATATGCTCTGTAGCTTTAAAATGATGCTTAGAAACACTAGATCTGTAATATATATATATTTAGCTTGCTAAAAATTCATTCAACCCACTCCTGTTTATCAATAGCTGTCCTTAATCCATACCTCCTACTGTTCCTTGTTCCAATAAGCTAAGACAACACTAGCATCTGCCTGCAGCAAATATGCTTAGAATTCTCTAGCAGATTCTGATGAAAACCAAATAAGCAGAGAATAGAATGTGGAGATAAAAGTGGTTTGAATTTCTTTTTTGGCTTGCTAACTTCATTGTTGTTAGCCCCTGCCTCACTCCCATCAAGCTCAGCTCAATTTTATTTAAGCCTTTGGCATATAGACTGCATTTGTCATCACAGCTGATGAAGGCAGAATTTATGATTATACTGATTTTTGCAACATTACTGCTGAATTCAATTTGAAGTAAAATCTATTATAAAATACAAAATATGCAAAGAAATATGGTCTCAAAGTACAAGTTTATAGCATTTGGTATTATACATCTTGAGTGAGAATGAGCTGTCTTTCACTGGATAAGAGTTGATATTAATATTAGTATTACAAAAATTCACAAGGCATTTACCATAGATAGTCTGGGCTAAGGTTGTGTCTAGCATTGCATTTGCGGCTGGAATCTCTGTTTTAGCCTACAGAAGTTTTACCTGTGTTTACTGATTGTTTTTAAGTTTTACTGAAAACATCCTCAAGTTATAGAGATTAATCTTCCTGAAAATTTTCATAGTAGATTTCACCAGAAAACATTTCTTTTTATTTCCTGTTGTATGGAGAGCAAATAAGTCCCACAGGTGCTCTTCAAGGGAGTAAGGAAGATGCCTTATTCCAAGACTGTACCATCTAGTGTAGACTCACCCTACTCTAGATGGGTAGTACAGCCCAACCATTGGTACATTAATGGATGATCAAGGAGGTTTCTTTTTCTTTTCTATTAATGGTTCAATAATGTTATGGAAAACAAGGTGGTGGAAAAATACATTAGATACTGCATTATGAGTTTTCTACATATTTAATGTGGAAAAGGAAAAGAATCTCGAAATAAAGAAGAAATGTTGATACTTTCATGAATGAATGCTCCTTGTATATATCAAAACTTTTGAATAGTTTATGGTGAGAGTTCTGACATATTTAACTGTAGGTTTTTGATTTTCTGTTAGGGAGTATTTTTGAGATAGCAGAATTATTACTTCTCTCACAGATAATTTGAACTAATCCTATGAAAATTAACGAGCACTAAAATGTAATTTGCTGGCAAACAAAAATTCAAATGTTGTAAAAATTATAAAATGAATACTTGTTTGTTATAATTGGTGAGGCTTGGATTTGAAATAACTATGTCGTCCAAGACTACCAAACATAGAGAAGTGCTACTGAAAATCTTTTGTGATTCTTCTTCTTGTTTCATTTTGATTTGTATCTCTAGAAACATCCTAAAAAATGGTGGGGATAAAATGTTGAATGTGGCATGATGTTAAATAGTGAATTATAGAGACAGTGGTATTATAATATCATATGTAAGCTGTTTCCCACCCCCTGCTTCTCCTACCCTTTTTTTCTCTTTCTCTCTCTCTCCTGCCTCCTTCTTTCCTTCCTTTCTTTCTGATCCTTTAATAATAATAAAATTAATATATTCTCTCTTAATATCAAATTATTTTATGCATCATGAGTTGTAGTGAAAATGCTTAAGGGGAAATTCAATCTCAAATAACATTTCTTTTATCTATCAAATTTTTTACCTTTTATTTTATTTTATAATATTACTAGGGTACACAAGTTTTGGTTACATAATTTGCTTTTATACATTTTGAGTCAGAGTTATGGGTGTGGCCTTCTCCCAGATAGTGTGCATTGTACCTGTTAGGTATGATTTTACCCATCCCTTCCTCCCCACTCCCACCTGCATGATTTCTGTTGAGTTTTACTTCCATATGTGCACGAATAGTTCCAATTTAGTTTTAAGTACATGCGGTGTTTGTTTTTCCATTATTGTGATACTTCGCTTAGAAGAATGGTCTCCAGTTCTATCCAGGTTGTTACAAAAGATACTAAATGAGCATATTTTTTATGGCCGAGTGGTACTCCATGGTATATGTATACCAGATTTTATTAATCCACTCATGTATTGGTGGGCACTTGGGTTGTTTCCACATCGTTGTGATTGTGAGTTGTGCTGCTGGACCTGATAAAATTAAAAAGCTTCTGCACAGCCAAGGTCACAATCAACAGAGCAGAGAGACAACCTATAGAGTGGGAGAAAATATTCGCATGCTACATATCTGGTAAAGGGCGGACAACTAGAATCTACAAAGTACTCAAGCAAATCAGCAAGAAAAAAATCAAACAACCCCATTAAAAAGTGGGCAAAAGACATGAACACAAACACAAATGAAGGTAGACTAATGGCCAAAAAACACATGAAAAAATGCTCAACATCTCTATTCATAAGGGAAATGCAAATCAAAACCACAATGAGATATTACCTAACTCCAGTGAGAATGGCTCTTATCCAAAAGTCCCAAAACATCTATCAAGTTTTAATTGTTCTTTCCCAAAATAATATCAATATAAAAATAAATACAAATATCATTAATGTAAATATAGTTATAAAAACTATATACCAATTCAAAAACAGTGGTTTTTAAACAGGAAATAGCTAGAGTTTTGTATCTATGTATATATTTGCAGATATGTCTCGGGAAAAACTGAAAACTAAATAAGGTTTGCTTTTTGAAGTCATGATTTTTATTGTCTCTGCTTCATTTCAGTTCTCATATTGTCACCATCCAAGACCTGACTTCTTTAGTCTGTCAGAGATTGCTATTGCTATGCTCTGTTCAACACTTGGGTTGAACTTCAGCTGGCCCATTTCACATTCCATCAGATCACAACTTCTAGAAGACACATAAGCGACCTATTCATAGCTAATGTGTTATTGGGATAAGGACAGAAAAAGAAATCATTGAAATATTTGTTAAAAATCATCTGTTCAAGGAACTTTCCTGTTCCCTTTGGCAAGTGACTGTCTTTAGGATTTATGTAATTTCATCTTCAAGGTCCCCAAAAGATTCTATATCACCCCATCACCTGCTTTTCCAGTGCTTCATAGACTGACCATTGAGATCTTCCTTATGCTCAGCTGAATCCTCTACTGCCTTTAAGTCCATTTTTTCAGTTTGCTCCTCTGAAGAGAATCCCTTAAATAGCAGTTCCCTAAAGATTGAAAAAGTCTTTATTTGTGAAAATTGGCAAAATTACACAAATTTCCTCAGAAAGGAGAATTTAGGTCATAAGCACAGGAATGAATACCATCAAATAGAAGAGTTCCAAGTATTAAAAGATAAACTAAATTTTAACACGCAGATGTTTTTTCTTACACAAAACCAGACAATTGCAGGTTTGAGCAGCTTATTATATAGTCATTGCTGCCTCTTCAATAACTCATTTTGATATTTTGTAATTTGCCAAAATGTGCCTTTGTGATCCCACAGGCTCTTAACTACTTTGTAATGAGTGTGTATGAACAGATGGAAAATGTTTTCAATCTCAGAGAAAACCACTAATGGATGTCACCAGCTATTAGAAAAGCTCAGGTGGCTCCATTTTCCAAGGAAAGGTATTGTCATAAAACTCTTCATTTTTTAATGAAATGTTTGCTCATTTATACCTAGATGGTAATTTAAGACTTCATAAGTCTAAACAGATTAGAACTATAGTTGGAAATTATTCAGTGCTAAATAGCCTGGAAATCCAATCTCAAGAATCTCACCTGAAAATGGTAATGCCAATCCAGGTCATTTTATTAAAACAACATGAACTACTATAAAAACAATTACCCCAAAGAAGTACATAAAGCAATTTAACTAAAAAGTTAAATGCATGCTTGAGCTTTGGCGATGATCCCTTTCTTAAAGGAAAAAGTAGTATGCCTTCTGTCCTCAATTTGCATCCCAAGCAAATACATCTTTTCAAAGAAAAACACATCAAAAGAAAGATTATAACAGAGGTTTTTTCCCCAAACATAATCTATCTCATGTTCAAAAGATATTTACTAATTCTCCAAAACACAAAGCCATTAGTCTTTTAACTCTCACCTAAAAACTCACACTAGCTCCTTCTTTTACAATTTTCTTAGTCTAATACTCTATTCAAGAAACAGGCATACTTCCAGTCTAATTAGTTTATTTTAGGCCATTGTTACCCTTTCTTTTACCTAATAAAACTTTGGTAAAAAATAAATGCAATATCATCTGTGCAATGATTGAGATTGATCTAGCACGTTTATTTATCTAGGGCTCTATCAATAAGAATTATTTGTCATTTTGTTCTCAATAAACTTTATGTACAGATTTATGCTTAATATAATTCCCTCAACAAGATAAATGACATGTACCTCATTTAGGTACCTTTTTGGTACAGATGCAAGAAAGTTCTCATTTGGGATTGCATTCTTAAACCAGGGATTGTTGATCTATTTTTTTTCTATGTTCACTCTAGACCTTTTATAGATTGGCTTATGTTTTTCCTCATTCTGTACTAATAAATTTTGGTCATATTGTATTTAATGTCTTTTTAAAAATTTTAAATCAAATTATTTTTCAATAGTTTGTTTACATAGATGTGGTTTTACATATGAATAAATGAATTGTTTATAATAACATGGCCTTACTCTTATATTTTAAAACCACCTAGAGTAGAATATAAAATGGAATATATATAGAATTTATTGAAAATGAACAGAGAGAGAAAAGCTGTGGAACAACTTCAAGTTGTCTAATGTACATGTAATTGGGGTCCTAGAAAAAGGCCAAGGGCAAGGGGAGTAAAAACATTTAAAATAATAATAGCTAGAATTTACCCGAATGAAAATATAAAACCCAAAGATCTAAGAATCTCAACAAACCCCAAGCAAAGAATCATGAAGAAGAATCCCAAGGCATATCATAATCATATTGTACTGACTTATGTATTATCATTATTATATATAAGGATGACAGCACATTTCCTGTCAGAAACAACGCATGTGAGAAGACAATAGAGCACTGTCCCTCATTTTTTCCATTATCACCAGATATTCTAAATATGTTTTTTTCCTAATCACTTTGACCTGATGAAATTTCAATGCTGCAGATACACTATGTATCTTTTTATGTACTGTGGCTCTTTTAAGGGCCACAAACCATTCTAACAGGATTTCCCCCGGGCTTCCCCCAAATCAGTACCCCTGAGGGTGTTACTGCGCTTGCTGAGGACGTATGCAGTAAGCAAGTTCTTAATAATGGAGGAGGGAGAGGAGGAAAAACGGCGGAGTAAAGGTGACTTCCGGCCTCCCTGCTCCCAGAGAAAAAGGTGGAGAACTCGGTCTGCTACACACGAGTGGATTGCTCCCCCGCAAGAACAGCATTGTGCAAGTGCAGAGAAACAGCGTGGGACACACAACACAGGAAAAAAAAAAAAAACCCGTGAATGGGAGATAGGACTGCAAAGCCTGGACTGTGCGAGATAAAAAATAGAGAATAGAGCGTGGGGCGGCTGCGCCCGCCGGGCCGCAAGTGCAGAGGGTCCGACCCGCAGGGGACCGTCCCGCTTCCCCACCGGCCTCCACTCCCGCCCAGACACGGACCTGCCTGAAGTCGGTGCAAACTCACGGCAGGAGACACTGGGCTCTGTGGACAGGGAAGCATCTAGAACTCCTGGAACTCTGTGGTAGGACTGCAGTGGCGGGGAGGGACTGGGCCGAGCTACCGCTGGGGGGAGCTGGAGACACGCGCCTCGCCTCCGCGGTCAGCGGGACCAGGACAACGGGGAGGACACTGAGAAGGGGGCTCTACCATAGAAACCACCGCAGGGATTAGGGCGGCTCAGGGCGGGTCAGAAAGAGCAGGACGCCCTGCCGGACAGGCGGAGATGGTGGGAGGGGGACACACAGGAAACAGTGGCTCCTCCATCCAGCATCTGCCAGGCCCTGAGCAGTCGCTCCCCGTAGAGCCCTGCGGGCGGGCGGCCGCCATTGCGGGAGTCCACACCCCGGACGCCGTGGTGAGCTGCGGTTTCAGGCAGCTCCTTCCTCCAGCCCGGGGACTCTCGCGACAGGCTCCATCCTTCTGCGACCCATCGTCAGCTGGCCAGGTCTGTTCCACTGGGTGCATTCTGAGTGCTTCCTCAGCTGTGGGGGCTGCCCCGGTGGGATTCACAGGCACTGGGGTGCTGGGCGGTCTCGGGCATCACCCCTCCTCCTGGCACGGCGGCTTTCATACCAAAAGTGGTGGGCGTCACCCCTGGACGTAGGGAGAGGCGAAAAAACCCCACTCTCTCTGTGGGAGACTGGTGGGAATCTGCAGCCGCTTAACGCAGATCAGTGGTTCACAGCCCAGGGATTTGGCCTGTCAGACGGGCTTAGGTCATCTAGCGGGATCATAACTCTGGGGCCTGCTCTCCACATCGGGGCAGCCACCAAAAGTGGGGTTCACGGTCAGGGAAGAAAAAGCCTGGCCAGAGGCCACGGCAGGTACACCAAGTAACCCCTCCTATCAGGAGCGGCCTCCTAAGTATGGCGGAAGAACCCTGAACGACATATTAGTGGCTCCCCTAGCAGCAGACAAGCAGCCACAGAAGCACACATCCAGGCTGGTAGGCAGCAGCTGTGACCCGCCTTGCTCCTACAACCACGTTAAGGGGGAATAGGGGCCAAGTAACCCTCAGGAGTGGCAAGATCCTTCCTACAGATCAAGACATTAGTATTCCTCACCCAGGGACCAGAAACCAATACAGAGGCATGAGATTACCTTGATAACTGGCTGCTACATGTAATCTACAACCAGTGACAGAGAGGGTAACCCCACAGCTCAACACAGTGCCCTCCATCTCAAGCTATTAGAGGGCAGCAGAGTTATACACACAGGTGCAATTCACCACATAGGAGCTTAAGCTAGGGGACCAAACTCACTAATCTCCACTGTCAAGAGGTGAAGACAACAGGTCAGAGGTTTGCAAACTTGCCAAAATACCTCTAAGGCAATACAAGACCAGTGCACCTCCTCCCACCACTGCTAAGGAACGTCCCTTGGGGACTTGAAGTTAAGGGCACAAACCAGTCCTAGCACTCCCAGTTCTCAAACAATTGCTCGGATGAGAAAGAAGCAGAGAAAGAACACAGGGAAAATGAAAGATCAGAGAGAAAAGTCACCCCCAGAAGAAATCATGAGACCCTCAAAATTGGATACTAATTTAAATGAAATGACTAAATTGAAGGAGGAAGAATTCCAAATATGGATTGTAAGGAAACTCAATGGAATTGAAGAGAAGATAGAAATCCAGCTCAAAGAAGCCCCAAGAACAATACAAGAAATTAATGAAAAATTCTCTAAAGAAATTGAAATATTTTGAAAAAACCAAACAGAAATCCTGAAATTGAAGGAAGCATACAAGGAACTTCAAAACACAGTGGAAAGCCTTAAAAACAGATCACTCAGAGGAGAGAATCTCAGACCTTGAAGATAATGCCTATGTGCTAAACAAATGAGATGAAGAAAAAGAACATAGATGCAAGAGACAAGAACAGAACATACAAGAAATGTGGGATTATCTAAAGAAACCAAATATAAGAATTATAGGCATCCCAGAGAGAGAAAAATAAAATGCACAGGGCTTATTCTTATCAATCTACTGCCCTTGTCTGAGCAATTATCAGCTCTCCTCTAACAGTTTCCTCTCCTCCTTGCCTCCTTTCACACAGTCTGCTTTCCACACAGGAATTAATGAAATATTTTTAAACAGTAACTTATATTTTATTTTCAATCTTCTTTAAATACTTAAATAGCTTCCCATCTCTGTCTTAATGAAGCCCAAAGTTATTACAGTGCATGAACTGTACATGGTGGAGAGGTTCCTCTCCCAACCCTCCTTCCTTACTTTAATGACCTAGAAGTCTCCTACTTCTCCTTTTTCCCTCTCTTGTATCCACCACAAGCCCTCTTTTGCTGTTCCTACTGTACAAACATATGCCTGCTTCAGGGCCACTGTACTTTTGTTTTCTGCCATGAATGTTCTTTTCCAGATGTCTCTCCCCATTTTTATTAGGCCTTTCCTCAAATCTTATGTAATAAGCATAAACATATGCAAATAAGCTTTTTATTTATAACTCTCTAAAACATTTCTCTGTTTAAATTTTTTTGATGGTATTATCTCTTGATTTATATAGTGTATTTTTACTTGTTTATGTATTATGTCTTCTCCCACCAGAATGTGAACTCCTTTAGAGGCTTATCTTTCTCTAGCTTATCGACTAATGTATCTCCTCTGTCTAGAACAGATCGTGTAAACACTTATTGAATGAGTAATAATAGCTAATGCTAATATAGTGTTTACTGGGTGCTTGGCACTGTCTTAAGAGCTGTGCATGTATCAACTGATTTTATCCTCACAAGCAGAATTGTGTTGTGTGTATGTGCCACCATTATGCCTGTTTAGAAATGAGAAAACTCATTTCATAGGCAAGATGGTAAAGAGTTGTGGTTGAAAACATCCACCCAGTAATTTGTAATCCAAATTCAAACTGAGTCTAGCTCCAGACTTTAAACTCATAACCAATGCAGTGGGATAGATGGATGGGTAGATAGATGGGTGGACGGCACTTCTAAAAACAAAGCTATAGAACATTTTATGTATATGTGTGTATACACACACACATGCACACCATCTGTAAGCCTCAGTTTGCTTGCCTATAAAATGAGGATGCTTATAAAATTACCTACTTCATAATATAATTGTAAATGTCAGCTATTAAAATTATGATCAGCTGATATATTATTAATAGTATTAGCATAGGTTTACCACTGTGAGTCCAGGAGACCTGGTTTTCCATCTTTAATAAGAAATGTTAGGCCAAATGAATAGTAAATTTCCCCAGTGACACCAAAAGCATGATTTTGAGAGCATACTCTCTGGAGCCACAATGTTGGGATTCAAGTCCAGACTCTAACATGGCATAGGAGTGAGTTCATTTACAGCTGGGCCAGGAAAGCTCCAGCCTTACCCAAGGTGTGCCTACACATCCAGCTTTGACTATTGGCTAATATGAGGGCAATGGAATTTATGGTGTGCTGTTTAAACTCCAAGACTACCTCTGTGACACACAGCTGGTTTGTTTACTGATGATTTCCACCTGGACTTAGCAGTTAGCCTGCCTGGCTTAACTAGCTGACCACAGGGACATAAAACGATCCCACTGGGACTTCTGTTTTGCGATATTCTGAAGCCAGGATTCAGGACACAGATTTTATTGATTTAGTCCAGATTCAAAACATGTCCCTGTGTGCCTGAGGACCCTAGGGAGATGGTGCCTCTGTGTCTCTCACAGCCCCAGTGCTTGCTTGCTCTTTCTTTCTCATTCAGTATTATAATCTATACCTTTAAACAAAAGCCTTACATGCCTATGCTCTTTGGAGTTTGATTAATCCTTTTCAATATCCAAATTTATGAAATCTGTGAATATATGCAAATATGTGATATTTAGCTGGTTAAATTGTCTGTCTGCTTTTTATAATGTACCATGGTTATGTAAGAACATATTGAAAAAATCTAGGTGAAGAATATAAGGGAATACTGTACTATTTTTGTAACTTCCCATGAGTCTAAAAATTGAAACTAATATATTTAAAAATAAATAAGGAAATAGGAAAGATATGGGTATGTGTTTATCTGTCAAACTTTATATAGAGACACACACACACACACACACACACACATATATATCTTAATTATAATGTGTAACAGTTAATTTTATGTGTCAGCGTGACTAGGCCACCAGAGGCCCAGATAACTGGTTAAACATAATGTCTTGGTGTGTCTCCTGCCCTGGGCCCTCCTGGTTCTTAGGCCTCTGGGCCTGAACTGGAAGCTTCACCATCTCTCATCTCTGGCTCTCAGGCCTCTGAACTACACCACCAGATTTCCTGGTCTCCAGCTTGCAGATGGCAGATCATAGGACTTCTCAGGCTCTATACGTGCATGAGCCAATAGTTTGTGATAAATGTTTTTCCTTAAATATCTCCTATTATTTCCATTTCTCTTGATAACTCTGACCAATACATAATATTTTTGTGTATATATATCATATATGTCATATGTGTTTTTATTTAATATTTAATATTGTAAATATTTAATTTAATTTTAATTGATTAATTTAACATTGTAAATGCCAAAAAATCATAGTAAAGTATGATAACAATGAGTGATTGCAAGAAATGGTATGGGGAAAAGGGCGATTTTTCATGTATAACATTATATAATCTTTTTATTGCCTCTCCTAGTAAGCAGTAAGTCCTTAAATTATGCATATGTGTAGTCCAACTATTATTTAAAATTGTTTTTGCTATACTTGTGCCTCTGATTTTCCATAAAAAACTTCAGATTCAGCTTGCAAATATTTATTTAAAAAGGCTGCTGGTGTTTTTATTGCAATTGCATTTAATTTATAGCTAAATTAAAGAAGAATTGATTTTTTTTTATAATATCTAGCAATCTGATCCATGAACAAGGAATACTGCTCTATTTTCTTAGGTCCTCTTTAATTTTCCACATAAATCTTTAATAGTTTTAGTCAAAATATATTGCGCATATATGATTGGTGTTTCATATGCTGTTGCAATTTTTATATGTTTAAATTTGTAATTCCCAATTGTTTTTTCTACTGTAAAGAAAAGTGATGGTATTCTGTAAATTAATCTTGATAATCTTACTTAACAGTTCTAACAGTTTTTTGTAGACCTTTCAGTATTTTCTACCTAGACAATCATTCTACCTGTGGATAAGAAAAAATTTCTCCTCCCTTTTCAATCCATATGTCTTTTATTAAAATGTTCTTATCTTATTGAACTGGCTAGCGCTTATAGTACAATATTTAATAAAGATTGTTAGAATAGATTTCTTTAACATGATCACAATATTAAAGGGAACATATTCAATGTTTTATCATAGAGTATCACGTTAGTTGTAGATTTTTCAAAGATGCTTTTTATCAGGCTAAGAAAGTTCAGTTTCTATGTTCCTTGGAGTGGTTATATATTTTTAAATAATAAATAAATGTTAAACTTTGTAAGATCCTTTTTTCACCAATTGAAATAATCATATTTTTTTTCTTTTTCAGTTTGCCTGTGATTATAAAGCTACATCGATTGATTTTCAGATGTTGAACAATCTTATATTTCCAGGATAAACTTCACTTCATCATCAGGTATTATTTGCTTTTTGTCTCAAGACTCTACATATCCTCAGTACAGTCTTATTCAAGATAGAGCTCAAGATTGGTGTTTGTATACCTGGCTTTGATTTTCTAATATTTTGTTGAAGATGTTTGCATTTATGTTCATGAAGGATATTCTTCTATAGTTTTATTGTAGTTACTTTGGTTTGAAATCAAGATGGTTCTTGCCTCAAAAAATCAATTGGGATGTGTTTCCATCTGTTCCATTTTTTTGAAGGAGATGATGTAAAATTGGTATTATGTCTTCCTTAAATATTAAGTAAAATTCGTCAGTGATGTTATCTAGGCCTTCAGCTTTCTTTGTTGGAAAGTTTTTAAATATAAACATAATTCTTTTAACAGTTGCACAATTTAGGTTGTCTATTTCTCCTTGAATTAGTGTATCATTTTAATGTCTGCAGGATTTTTAGAGATGCATTTGCTTTCATTACTAACATTGATACATTGTTTTTTAATTTTTATTTTGAAATATTAATATTAGGTTTACAGAAGAGTTGCAAGAGAGTATAGAGAGTTTTTATATAAATATTACCCATATTTTCCTAAGGTTAGCAACTTATATAATCATAGCACAATTATCAAAACTAAAAATGAATATTGAAACAATGCTATTAACTAAATTGTTTGCTGATATTTGGACTTCTCAAGTTTTTCCATTAATGCCTTTTTGTTCTATTGCAGAATATAATTCATGTTTCTATGTAGTCTTTAGTTGTCCTGTCTCCTTGGTCTCCTCCAACCTGTGGCTGTTTCTCAGTCTTTCTTCTTTTTTTTTTTTGTTGATAACTTTGACATGTTTGCAAAGTCCTGGTTAGTTATTTTATAGAGTGCCCTTCAATTTGGATTTGCCAGCTGTTTCTCATGATTAATTTGAGGTAATGCATTTTTGGCAAGAACACCAGAAAAGTGATGTGCTCTTCTTAGTGTGTCATATCAGAGATATATGTTGTCAGTATGTATTACTGGTGATGTGCAGCCATTCCCATACACTTGGGCCACAAAGTGTTTTCTCCATTATTTTGTGTGTAATGTATAATTGTTATGTCAACTTGACTGGGCCAAAGGGTGCCTAGACATTTGGTCAAACATTATTGTGGGCATATTTGTGATGGTGTTCTTGGATGAGATTAACATTTGAATTGATAGACTGAATAAAGCAGAGTGCTCTCCCTAATGTGAGTGGATCCCATCCAATCAGTTGAAGGCCTGCCTGAGATGGACAAAAGGCTGGCCCTTCCCTGAGCAAGATACAAGGGAACTCCTTCTGCCTGACTGCCTTGATCTGGGACGTTGGTCTTTTTCTGCCTTCAGACTTGATCTAAAACATCAGTTCTTCTCGGGTTTTGAGCCTTCTAGCTTTCAGACTGGAGCTACACTGTCAGTTCTTCTGAGTCTCTAGCTTGCCAACTGTAGATCTTGGGACTTCTCAGTCTCCATAAATGCATGAGCCAATTCCTAATAATAAATTAAAGTCAGAACAAATAGGATAAACACACACTGAGACACATGCACACTATTGGTTCCGTTTCTCTGGAAAACCCTAACACATTGTCCCTTCCTCAGTGTTAAGTTATTCCTACTTGTCAGTTGGAGCTCCCGAGTATGGTTCTGGAAGGAATAACCTGGCCTCATAGAAACAGTTTTCTCCATATTCTTTTCCCTCTTCCCCATGAGAGTCCAATTCTGTTTTGTGTCTCTGGTGAATCTTATGTGGGAGAGAGTTTGCTGCTCTAGAAGTAGGAGATCTCTAATAGCACTGATATAGGATCCTGACCTTAATAGGGTTTCTTACAACAACCTCGAGTTTATGAAGTGCTTTCTTTCCATTCTTCTGCCACTCACAGTCAAAATTAACCTGCACCCTGACAACAGCAGAAGTTGCTGCTCCTCTCCCAGTAGCTAAGAGCTTTCTCAGTATGAAAGATGACATCAAGCAGAGAGTAAAATTCTGAATATTTCCAACAACCCTAGTAAATCCCTTCCTACAGGTGCTGAGGGGCAAAGGCTCTCTTTGGACTCTGCTACTACCCCCAATCTTTCTTGTAGACACTGTACAAGAATATATGAAAGAGAGCTCGCAGCTGAGTGTGAGTTCCAACTTTTTCCTGGGGCTCCATGGGATTCCATACTGTCCTCCTAGACCGCACTCATCCTTTTCACAATTACTTAAAACCTTAGCTCATTTCTTTGTATTTACTTTTTATGACAATAGGAATCATGGATTATCCTCTGCTTGTCCATGCTACAATGTGACTTGGTGAGACCACTTTCTAGGGCTAGTAACTGGATGATTTTAAATTCCCTAATTGTTGAGTTGAGTTGAAAGGCCCATTTGGATTCCCTACTAAATACATTCTTTAGTCCAATTGCTATCAGTCATAATGGTCATATTTTATCCTCTACTCTAAGTTACTCTTTCTGATTATTTTTAGATTCTTACCAGGGAAGGTACAACTATTTATGGAGTGCCCTATTGGAGATAACAATATGTTTTTCATGACTGGAGAAACTGCAGAGTAGGAGGACACAAAATACACATGAGGAGTGTCTTTTTGGTGGAGTCTACCATGTGGTTTTACCTTACAATTCAGGATTCAAGTACAGTTTTGACCTTAATGATTTCTAGTGACATTTGGACTACAAGTTTTTAAGCCTTGGACTATATGGTATTTTGAATTTGGTGGTGATTAGTATTTATGGAGGTTCTGTCCACAATTGAGTGGCTATGTTTATAAAATCAAAGATAGTGGTAAAATACTTGAAACCTGGGAAATTTATAGGGTTCCTAAAGAACGTCACAGGCAAATGCACAAAGGTCAGCAGGACTTTGTGAACACGAGCAAATACAAAAGGAAAGAGGTATGAATGGTTTCTGTGGGAACTGAAAGAGCGTATCAAATATGTCACAATGTTGCAGGGGCCTTAGCAAGTGGGCACAAATGAAGGGAAGATAGAATAGAAAATAGCAGAGGTCATGAGTGGCCTCTCCATCACTGGCTTGATAGGTGGCCAACACGACAATCACAATCCCAAGGCCACATATGCAGGCTCAGGCGGCATTAATTTGCAGGCTGTTGTTGGCTTTCAACACAGATGTAGGATTTCCTAGGAATATTTGGCTGAAGCAAATATGACATTGTAAGGAAACAGATATTTCCTGTCTTCTTAAGCATTTTTGTGCAGAACAATTTCTAATGAAGTTAAAATGCAAGGCGTCTGAGTTTGCCTGTGCTTAGAACACAGGGGAATTTCCCGCTTTAAATTGTTAGAGCTAGGCTTATGTAGACATGACTAAATACACTGAATCAAATTCCATTCCACATTCAGGGCCATAGAGGATTTTGTGGAGGGATATAGAATCTTGTCCACAGCTGAAGAATGAAAAATACTCTAAGAAAATATTACTGAGTGTATTTTAAGGTGAGAGAACGATGGTAAGTGAGCATACAGATGCTGCCTGTGCCCCGAGGGGACATTGCTGAAAAATTTATAGAATTGAAAACAGAAGGAAAAAAAAGTATTTTGAAGGACAAATAACCAAATTTGGTTCATACCAGTCAATCCCGTCCCCAGTTTCTACTTCCAGTGAAACAGGTTTTAGAAACATTTATAGCAGCTTCATTTCAGAAATCTATTTCATTTCAGATAGACCCAAGTTTGCAGGAGGGCGACAAACAATGGACAACGGGGCGTCCTGATGGCTCAGCTCCCCAATCTGGCATTTGCCAACTCCTGAACAGTCACCCCCAGCGCTAGCGCTCTGTAGGCGGCCAACCACTATTTTTGGGGTCCACAGCCCAGATGCTATGGTGCACTAGGGTGTTGGGCAGCTCCCTTCCCCCAGCCCAGGGACTCTTGTGACAAGGTCCACCCTTCTACAACTTAGGATCAACTAGCCAGGCCCATTTTGATGGGTGAATTTTGAATATTTTCCTAGTTGTGGGAGGCTAACACTTGTGGGATTTACAGGGGCTTGGGCACTAGGTGTACTGGGGCACCACCCCTTCCCCTAGTGCAGCAGTTTTCACACTGAAAGTGGTAGGCTCCACCCCTGGAGGCAGGGAAAGACAAGAAAGCCACTCTCCCTGTGCGACTGGTGTGAATCTGTGGGGCCTTGGCACAGATCAATAGTTGACAGCCCAGTGACTATGCTTGTAAGACCAGCTTAGGTCATCTTTCTTTCTTTTCTTTTATTTATTTATTTATTTTTGTTCCTGTAACAGTAAGAGTTTGAAGGTCAGGCTCAAGTGTTCCAAGATTTTCTGAATTTGTAAACTACAATGGAACAAACTAAAAACTGTATTTCTCCTGGTTCCTCATTGAATTACATAGTCACTAAGAGCTGCCAACTTGCTGACTATATTTATTTTTAAGTCCAAAAGGCAAAAGGTGAGTAGTCCATTGGCCTGCTTGTCAAAAACACTGAACAGTTTTTCTAGAAGCTGACAGTATATATATAACTTTTTCTTCCTGTTTTGTCCTTACAGCATTCTCTCTCAGGTGTTTTCTATCTGTGGCTTTCCAGAGCATTTATTCAGGTGATACCTGAATTTACAAAGTCAGTAAAAATTATAAGAGTTAACTTAGTAAATCCATAACTGAGAAAGTATAATCTGCAGTTAGATTGTAGGTGTCACAGTACTGCATAAACAGAATGCAATGTTAAAAAAAAATCCATCTTTGATATTCTATCAATAGATTATTGGTACTTATGTCCCTTATCATATATATGAAAATACTAAAAATGAAATGTCCTTCAAATATAATTCAGTGATATTCTTAGAGGATTCAAATTAATAAGTTAATTTTTATGCACATAATTTGATCAGTTAAATTTTAAAAATTTAATTACATTAGTTTCACAGCAGTAATTTGTGATTAGCTTCTATGTTTTAGCTTTTTCTAACTGAATATTTAGTTGATAGCAATATAAAGAACATTTCATGCTACTATACAATACTCCTGCCTTGGTTTCAGGTCAATCAACATTGAAGCATCGATCTTACCTAGGTTGCAAGTTTCTCTTCATTAATACACCCTGGGGACAATGCTATACTTGCCCAATACACAAACTGAAAATGCAGTCATTAAATACACACAACAGAATGCATCATAAAATCTTTAACTTTCCTTTTAGTGATTTACTGAAGGAATATTGAAACCCCTCAAAGGCTTTTAATATTCCCTGAATATATTCACTCTATTTGCATTGTGTTGGAGGACTTTACTCAAGATATTAACTAAAGAAAAAGGCTTGATGAATGGCTTTAAATTTCCTCATTTGTTGGTATAAATTATATAATTTTAAAGTGTTTTTTAAACACAATTTTATTTTGCTTTTATTTTTGGTAATTATTCAAAATTTAGGGATTAACCAACTAAGTTCACTAAATATTTTTATGATTAGATTATAAAGTTGCTGAAACATGCCTATGAATATCATTTTATTTTGTTCCTGAGACTACAGATTCTTAATTCTAAATTTTATACTACTGAGATGGACGTCTACTTTATTATAACTAATTTTCTTTATATATATATATATATATATATATATATATATATATATATATATATATATATATATATATATATACCTCTTTTAATTTCCTTTGGTATTAGAGTCTATAGGTTTTTTATGTTACTGTTTATTCCCCTGTATTTTGCTTGTTAGAGCATGCTATAAAAACTTTGTGCAGATGTATAAAATTTCATTGGATGTTTTATTAGTTACTCCTCACACTATTTTTATAAGGTAAGGAAGGAATCACTATTTTATAGCTTAAAAAAACCGATATAGAGTTAAACATAAAAATATCAAATGAGCTAATCTAAGGGTTTTTGTGGTGGATCATGTTGCCTCACTAGAGATCCAGTGCTTCACTTACCTAGATATCCAGAGAGATTCACACATTTGAAATGGATTTTCTTGGCATCATTTTTTATGTAGCTATTATAAGTCCACTCATGAAGTATCTAGAAGAGGAAACCAAAATTTAGTCATAGGATAAAAATGATAAAAGTAGGACATCTTACTGTTAGCAGACTAAAGAAAGAACTGACATAGTTTCTCAGGATGTTTATTAGAGCAAAGAGTTACAATAAATAATTTTGACCAAATAAGAAACATTTAAAAGAAAGGTAAAATGAGGTATAGAGAGTGGACCAAATTATATAAAAGAGTATTTATTTAACATTTTAAAACTTATTATTTTGAAACTAGTATAGATTGACAGTAAATTGAAAAGGTGAAAAAAAAAAAAAAAAAAACAACAAAGCCTGGAAAGATTCTGTGCTTGCCTCATTTTCCCGAACAGTAAAGTTAGAGTGAGAGACTAGGAGACAGGGCTGAGACCAGATGCAAGGGCTTGCAGAGTGGGTGCAGGTGTTAAAGGAAACAACCCTCAGACAGAAGCTAACTAGGGGGTGGTGATAACCACAGGCAAGAACCAGCTTCAACCAGCTTGTCAGCTATCTCTGTCACCTGACGTGAACATTGGCTAATTACAATATTATTTGCATTGCAGTTTAAAAATTTCTCTGCTATTGAAATCACCATGATAGTTCCGAAACAGCCATATAAAATACGAAAATGGAAAGGCACCCAATTCTAGAAATTACTAACCAAATTCTTAGTCAAAGTCAATCCCTTAGCCTTAAATATTCCTCCCCTCAATTAGTAAGACTTCAAAAGCCTAGAAACCACTTTCTCCCAGTGCAGCTGCTCTTCTTGAGCCTGCCCCCCCCTCTTTCTCTCTCTCTCTCTCTCTTGCATACTTTTGCTTTCAATCTTTCAATAAGACCCTGCTTGCTTGGCTTACGTGGTGCACCCTGAAGTTCTTTTCTCCCAATGATCACCAAGAACCTCGAAAAACCTTCACTCAGAGGCTGCAAACAGTAACATCTTGACTAACTATGATACAACATCAAAACCAGAAAATTGACATTGGTACATTCCACTGAACTTATTACATACACTTACATGTGTATGTGTGTGGGGAGTACAAAGTTATATAAGTGTTTACCACATGCATGGACCACAATCAAGATACCGAAGTGTTCGGCCATGGCCCGTGGCAGGGCTCCTTCATGTTAACCCTTTAAAGTCACATTCAACTTCTCTCCCATCCCCAGCCCTAACACCTGGGAATGACCAGTCTGTTGTCTATCTCTGTAACTTTGCTATTTCGGAATGTTAAATAAATGAAAAAATACAGTGTGTCACCTTTTGAGATTGGCTTCTTTTTTTCACTCAGCATAATGCCTTTGGATCCATGCAAGTTGTATCAGCTCCATAATCTTTCCATTCATTCTCTTCTCTTTTTGCAACTCCAATAATGTGAATGATAGATGATCCTGCATTGGATTACAGGTTCCCTGAGGCTCTATTCTTTTTCTCTGTAAGTCTATATTTTCTGTGTTGCTCAGATTTGGTAATACCTATTGATCTGTCTTTGAGATCACCGATTCTTTTCTCTATCATCTCCATTCTGCTATTGAGCCCATCCATTGAGGTGATTTTTTATTTTGTTTTTGGTTTTCTCCAGTTACTGTGTTTTTCAGATCTATGATTTTTTCTGGTTCTTTTTTTATACCCTCAATTATTTTGCTGAGATTTTCTACTTTTTTAATTTGTTTCAACAGTGTTCTTAACTATTCGTTGAAATATTTTTTATGATGGATGCTTTTTGCCATGTTGAAAATTCACACTTTTATCACTGCACTCTCACATCATTTATAACAAAAATAAGTTTAGGCCCACACCGTGGGTAACACTTGTAATCCTAGCACTCTGGGAGTTCAAGGCGGGAGGGCTGCTTGAGCTCAGGAGTTCAGCAAGAGTGAGACTCCATCTCTACTCAAAATAGAAAAATTAGCTGGGCACTTGGCATGCGCCTCTAGTCCCAGCTTCTCAGGAGGCTGAGGAAGGAGAATCCTGTGAACCAGGAATTGGAGGTCATAGTGAGCTATGACAGTGGCCACCATACTCTACCCAGGGCAACAGAGTGAGACTGAGTCAAAAAAACCCCAAAAAACTGAACCCTCCTCACTGCCCCCACCTTCGTATTAAAAAATAAATAAATAAGTTTATACAGTTATAGATCTGATATGGCTGTAAAAAGTCACTTCAGACTCCTCTGCTGATTATTTTGGGGTTAAATATTGATGTGATTATTTAATACCCCAAAAACAGTATATAGTTCTACTTTTTTAATTAGGTTTAATAAGTTATTTTTCAAGAAAGTTGTACATTTTGTTGTCAAATGCATAGCATTTCTATTTTCATAGCATCTTATGACGATGATTTTTTAGTCTTTATTACTAATATAATTTATTCATAATTTTTCTTTGTTCCTTGATCTATCTTGCTAGAAGTATGCCACTTTTATTAGATTTGTCAAGTAAACATTTTTAGATTATATTTAATATTTCATTAAGCTTTTCTTTTTTTCTCATTTATTTCTCGATTATCTAGGTTTTTTTTCCCTGTTCATCTAGCTTCTGAATTGAGCATAACTGCATTTATTAAAAAATTTTAGTATTTTAATAGCTGTGTTTAATATTATCATTTTCTAAGTATTTATTTAGCTATATTCTATAGGTTTGAAATGTATACTAGTCATTGTAAATAATATGCAACTTGTGATTATATTTTTCACCTTATATGTATAAGGGTAAGTTAAAAGGTTCTTTACATTTCAAAATATATATCTATATTTCAAATCTTAATAAGTACTAAGTGGCTTGTCATAAAATATATATAATTGAAGCATTTATATAAAAAGTTTTAGAATATTCATGTGAAAATGGCTGAAATGAAATTCTTTATGAAATTGCTATGAGAAATGATTTAGTTCTTTTCATTTTATCTTTATTGTGTCTTCTTTCATATTTTCATCCTCTTTTCCCTTTGCCTTGATTTCTATGTATTCACTAAAATCATTCTTTCTTCTACTAAATCTCTTCAGTATCTGTCATCGATCCTAAATGATGAATGCTTAATCTCAACAATATCCATTTTATTCTCAGAATTTGTATCTGGCTCTGTTTTCATTTTACTTTTCCTTTATTATTTAATCTCTATCATTTTTTGTATATCTTTTGTTTCTCCCTTTATGTCTTTAATTCCTTTCAACATATTTATTAATAGACCCTATGAGCTCCTTGGATTATTTTCCTGATTGCTTGAATTTTGAATTGTAGATTTCTTTTTCCATGAATCTTTGTAGGTGGAAATCCTGTGTGGCCTTGATAGGGCTATTTGTTTTATTTCACTAAATCTGCCAAGATATCACTTTCATGGGGCCAATTTGATGGTGTAGGCTCATAAACTGAAGTTCACCAAAAACGTATTTCGTCAAGTAAAGATTAATACTCAGTACAAATGAGAAGTTGGGGCAAGTTTGGCATTACACTATTCTAGGCCAGTATTTTGGTAGCAATCTTAGAATAGAGGGAAGAACAGAAAAAATGATGAAACAGGGTAGTTAGAAAGGTAATCCAATAGAGCCAGGTAAAGCAGGGAACAGATACATGTTCTAGGGAAGTCTGTTAGACGTGAGATCACTACCCATTATAATGCTGTTGAAAATTGCCCTGTGTTCCATCTTTCAGGTAGATTGATGAAAGTCCTAGCTGGTTTAAGCTGAAAAATTAGATTTCTGCAATATATTAACCTCCAAGTAATAAATTCTCGTTGGTAACAAGTGTGACTATTAAATAACTTCAGTCTGAACATCAAGCAATGATTTATTTTCCTTTTTACTTACTTCTTGCTTTCTTTATATGTCTCTCTTTACTCTTCTTTTTATTCTAACCTCTTTCATTTTATAAATCACTTTTCCTCTAGTATATTTTTTTCCTCTTTTTCTTTATTTTATCTTAGTCAATTATTTCATGCATTTTTCAGGGAGTTATAAATATTGACTTCAGAAATAACCCAGGTAACCCCGCACCTGCATCTGGTCTCTAGCCTCACACAAATATTTAAAAATTCTTTCTGGCAGCCCACCACAAAGAGATGTCTCATAGAATATCCACCCTAGTAAAAGGATAATTTTTTTTTAATTTTTTTATTTCAGCATATTACGGGAGTACAAATGTTTAGGTTACATATATTGCCTTTACACCACCCAAGTCAGAGCTTCAAGTGTGTCCATCCCCCAGACGGTGCGCACTTTAGGTGTTTATATACCCATCCCCGCCTCCCCCTCCCATCTGCCTGATACACGATGAATGTTATTACTCTATATGCACTTAAGTGTTGATCAGTTAATACCAATTTGATGGTGAGTACATGTGCTTGTTTTTCTATTCTTGTGATACTTCACTTAGTAGAATGGGCTCCAGGTCTATCCAGGATAATATAAGAGGTGCTAGATCACCATGTTTTTTTTTGTTTTTGTTTTTGTTTTTTTTTTTTTGTGGCTAAGTAGAACTCCATGGTATACATATATCACATTTTATTAATCCACTCAGGTATTGATGGGCACTTGGGTTGTTTCCATATCTTTGTAATTGTGAATTGTCCTGGTATAAACATTCTACTGCAGATGTCTTTTTTATAGAATGTCTTTTTTTCCTTTGGGTAGATGCCCAGTAATGGGATTGCTGGATCAAATAAAAAAGGAAACTACAGACCGATATCCCTTATGAATATAGATGCAAAAATTCCCAGCAAAATACTAGCAAACCGAATTCAGGTGCTTATCAAAAACATAATCCATCAAGACCAAGTCGGTGTCATCCCAGAGATGCAGGGATGGTTCAGCATAGGCAAATCTATAAATGTAATTCACCACATAAATAGAAGCAAAAATAAAGATCATATGATCATCTCAATAGACGCAGAGAAAGCATTCAACAAAATTCAACACCCATTTATGATAAGAATGCTGAACAAAATAGGCATAGATAGGACTTACCTCAAAATGAGTTAAAAGACAATCGAAGTAAATTTTCATGGTCTTATAATATCCATTTTGGAGTTCACCCATTACCTGAAAAGGTATCTGCTTTACTTGTGAAAGGATGTCTTGTTTAGTTTAGGTGAAAGGGTAGAGTGGCATGCTGAAGGCATTGACATAATTCATTTTCTGTAGCATGGGGTTAAAAACTTTAGGAATCTGAAGATAGAGCAATTCAAAAAAAATTTATGTCTCTATATTTTTCTCCTTACTATGTTTCTTATATGTTGTTATCTTTTTTGTGGGGGGGATCTCCATAAGCTCTTTGAATCTAAAAGTTCATCTCTGTTTTGGATATTAAACTTTCATATCTTACAAGGCCCAGTGAAACTTCTCTAAATTCTCACTTTCATTTTGCCCTGTGTGTTTTCTACAATACTAAACACATAGAAAACCACCCTTAAAGTTACTTTAGCTTCAACAATAGGTGCAGATGGTGACAGAGACAGACAATATATTGGAAGCAAGTCGAGCACTATAGTCAACAGCTCTGTGTCGCTTTCACCAACCAGGACACATTGTTCAGAACTTCACATTTCTTTGATCTTAGATCTCATTAGAACTCCTCACAATGTCTTTTGGCTATTTTTCTAACCAACACTCTGGTGAGAAATAAAGTCCGAACCCTATCTTGTAACTATGTGCATTCTCCTATAATGCCACACATGAAAAGTCCTGGGAATAAAATCAATGCTGACATTTGTCTGTAAACCATGTGGAGTGTATGACAAGTCATGGAATTCACTTACAAAGTAAAAAGCGGACATTTTGATAACTGAAATGATTACCTCCAAATCCTGTCTGCTATCAGCGCTATTAGTTGCCCTAGCCTTCCTCGTAAGGATGGAACTCGGCTGTTTATTGAAACCTCACCTAATGAGGAATGGCTGGGCTAGTGACAAATGATCATTATGCTTCCTTCTTTGCAAAAAAATGCTTTGACATGATGAAGTGCTCTAATCGATTCCAGCCTCTGTTTTGTTGTCAAAAAAATCCATTAACCTGTAAGGAACTGTGGCCTTAAAGGCCAAAGAGTCAGCATTGCTGATTGAGGAAGATCCATATTTTTTCCTTTGGCAGTTTTGCCCACATGAAAGGAATAAGAAAAACGGCAATTTTGTTTTTCCCATTTTACAAATAGCATGTTTTTATTTCCACTCTGTCTGATTACTGCTCCTGGGGAGAAAGTGTTTTTAGAGAGCTCAAAGTACTCTGGCCCGTTCCCATAGCTGAGGTACTTTTAGAGTTTTACTCTACTGGTGCAGCACAAGCTACCAACTCACTTCTCCTTGGCAACATCTCAAATACTTATCTGAAGAAAGAGGACATAAGATTTCTACCAGATTCTTTGATGGCATCAATCTCTGAGTCAACCAACCTTACTTCTTCCAAGGGGAAAAAATCAATGTTTAAATTGGGATTCATAATAGCATAGCTTCTGAGTTCTACTTTAGAATGACTGCAATATTGAGAGTATTAAATAAACTCAATATTTTTTTTTTTTTTTTTTTTTTTTTGAGACAGAGTCTCACTTTGTTGCCCGGGCTAGAGTGAGTGCCGTGGCATCAGCCTAGCTCACAGCAACCTCAGACTCCTGGACTTAAGCGATCCTACTGCCTCAGCCTCCCGAGTAGCTGGGACTACAGGCATGAGCCACCATGCCCGGCTAATTTTTTTTTGTATATATATTTTTAGTTGGCCAGATAATTTCTTTCTATTTTTGGTAGAGACGGGGTCTCACTCTTGCTCAGGCTGGTCTCGAACTCCTGACCTCGAGCGATCCACCCGCCTCGGCCTCCCAGAGCTAGGATTACAGGCGTGAGCCACCGCGCCCGGCCCTAAACTCAATATTATTGACAGATTTTCCTAAAAGTCATCTTTAAAATTCTTATGACACTGTCAAATAATAAAATAGAACTCTTTTTGAGTTAATAAGTTATATGTTTGCAAATATAAAGTATGTATATGCTAATTTTATATTTAGATAGAAATTAGTATCTTAGATTATGTATGTATGGATATATATACATAAATATGCATATATAATTTGAAAATGAGAGTTCCGAGCACTCTTTCTCATGGGTAAGGGAGAACACATACCTTAGCGCAGTGAGATGAACCCTAACATCCTAAATGTGGCCATGTGGCAGGACCTTCCTTGCCTTGGGATTCTTCCATCCGTGGAACAACTGAAGTCTGTCTTTTAGCTCGTGGATTAAGATACATGGGCTTTTTCATATGCTCTTCTAGAGACAAGATAGAAAGGGGATGCTAGTTAGTAAATGCAGATGTGAACAAAAGCAAATCCTAGGGAATATTCTTTGTTAGTTTCTGTTAACCCAGGCCTTTGCTTTCCATGCTTTCCTAATGTACCTCCTTCTGTTTGGATCCTTACTCTTTTATCTATCTATCTATCTATCTATTCTTCTTCTTCTTCTTTTTTTTTTTTTACTTAAGCAGATGCTGACAGAACCTTACTCTTTTATATAAAAATATTCAGTGTCTTCCTACTCTCTTTTTTGTTCTTTCTTAAAACTTACTTTCAGAATCTTTTTATAACCAGGGAAGCTCTTCAAAATATTAACAACAGAGCATGGTAGCTGTCCAGTCAGAACCGATGGCAGCTATGGTGGGTACCCTCTGCCATGCCAGGCACAAACACCTGGGGAATGAGTGTTGGGGCACAGGGTGGCTCTCTTGCATTGCTGAAATCACTTAATAGCTAAGCTGGTTTTTCCTGAGGTCAGTGATAAAATAATTTAAAATAACATGCATTTTATTGGCTGATTTGTGTCTGGACATTTTGGGCATGTTTTATTCTTGAGGTTTAAGGATGCTATGTGTCTGTGGCTTGAAGCGCACTGGTCCTGGGATTATGTGCTAAGGGATCATAAAACACAAAATCAATGAATTTCAAACTTCTTTATCTCTGTGATTGTTGAAATGCTGTTGGTCATCACGGTCTCAGTAAAACTGAGTGTCAAAATATTTTATTATTGTAAATTAATTCAAGATATATTTATGCAATAGAACAAGAAATTGTTTAGGTATATTTTGTTAACCTTAGATAACTTGTGAAAATGATGCACAAATTTTGAATAAGAAATTAGCAGTGTAGCTCCGCCATATATCAAGAATCATACACTATAGCCAAATAGGTTTAATTTCAGAAATGGAAGGGTGGTTTCAATACAAGCATATCTTTAGATACAATCAATTATATCAACACTAGAGAACAGAAAAAAAAGCATAAACAAACATACTAAAATGTATAACAGATATCTGATAACATTTAGCCACTATCATAAATCATAGACTAAACATAAATAACAGAAGTAAACTATAAAACGTTGTAAGCTACTTAAAATAACTTGATAAAAATATGCCAATATAGAAGCATTTTAATTGAAATCATGAACTTGCCAGAGATTCCAACTATCACCTGTATTGTTTAATAATGTCTTGTAAGTTCTAACACATGCCTTAAGAAAGAAAACTAAGTAAGCAGCATAAACACCGGAAAAGAAGAGGTAAATCTACCTGCTTTACTATGATTGAATTTCTTTATGTTTGAATTCCTATAAAACCTGAGAGATAGCATTCAGAGAAAGCATTAGAGAAAAAAGCTCGTAATTTGGCTGCACACAATATTAACATAAGAAGTCAATTATTTTATACCATCAATATACTCCCAGAAATAAAAATTAGAAAAAGATGTCATTTACAGTATCACTTAAACTCTAAGAACTTAGAAATGTATTATAAGATGAAAGATATAAGAATCATGTTAAGAATCCTAATGAAATATGTAAAAGAGATTGAAACAAAGGGAAGACATACATCCTTATATATGAAGCTTGTGTCTAACGGATATAAATTCTCCAGTTATCTTTAGGTCTTTAAAATAATTTCTACACCCTCCTACTTGGATAAACTAACTTCAACATTTGTATGGCAAAGTAATGCCTTATAATATCTAAAAACACATTTTGAAAAGAAGAAGAGTGCTAAGTTCTCAATATTATATTATACGATTAATATAATCATAATAACATCCATGGCATTGGCACTGGAGCAAATATGTGGAGCAGAACAGCACAATACAACATGCAAAGATAGATCTAAAATGTATTATAGGAAAAGTGATAATTCAATTCAGTAGAAACCAGATGCATTATTTGTTAAATGACTACATCAAGAAAAAAATAAAATTTTATCTCTGTCTTATAATACACACCAAATGCTTTTTAAGATGATTAAAAATGTGCCTGTAAAAAATAATATAAATCATAGGAAAATCTAAACACTCACCCAGTCTAGGACATGAAAAACATTACTAACCAAAACTAGAATTTTAGAAACCAGGAAAAAACAATATAAGCATAATTACTTGGGGAAATCATGTGTGTGAGTGTGAGTGTGTGTTTTCAATATAGAATATATTCAAATGAGTCTGGATTCTAGAACACACAAAAAGCTCTTAGCTCATAAAAATAGACAAGAAAAGGACAAGCAACCAATACAAATAGAGATCAAGATTTTGAAGAAAAAACTGTGAGAAGAGCATATTCAAGTGGTTAGCAAATGTGAAAAAATACTTTAATTCACTATTGATAAGATCAATACCAATTCAGGTAACATGAAATAGTTTTATATCCATGAGACTGGAAATTATTAAAAAGAGGCAAAAAATGTTTGCCAGCTGGCTAAGTAGAAAAATGGTATTCTCATATATAGGGTGTTGTAGAGCGTGAAATTACAAATATTTTTAAAATCAAACTGGAAAAAAATATTAAAATATCAAATTATATTACCTATAATCCTAGCACACCCAGTTCTAGAAATTTATCTCTTCAAGCACTTGAAGATAAAGACAAATATGTAAGAAAGTTGACTACAGCATTTTTGTAGGAATAATATACTAGTTGATCATTGTTTGTGATGGTTTATCAAATTATGCTATATATTCACATCATAAGCTAATATGCAGCCATTAAAAAAACTATTTAAGCTCTAACAGTTGACTTTTAGGTATTACAAAAAGTATTAAGAGAGAAGTGTAAGTGTAGAAAATTGTGTCGAACTTGCATTTTTTGGCAAAATGATGGCAAATATTCTCTTACAAATCTATAGAATACATGGATGTGTGCACATTGCATTATTAATTTGGTTTACACAGACAGGAAGAAGGAAGTGAGAGAAATGAAGAAGATAGGACAGGCATTTTTAAAACAACTCTATTAGGTCAGCCTAGACTTTTATAAAATTTAGTATGTGTGCATAAGTGAATTTAAATTATGCACACTTATGTGGGAAATAAGTTTTGAAAAATAATGAAGAAGTTGAAAGAAGACACCACAGACTAGGTAGTGAGCAGTTAAAAAAATAAAGCCCATTGTTTTTGCCTTTTATTTCAATATACTAATCAAGCTTATTCAAATGTGGTAAGGAAGTTTCGCTTCATAATGTTCCCAAAATCATTTTATTCCTTAACTTTGCATATAATGTGTATGTCATGTGAATTTCTTGAAAGATAATCAGTAAGAAAAATAAATACTGAAATGGCTAAATGGCTGTCATTTGTAGTTTGGATAGATGATGTCACATTCATTTTTGCTTCAATAGCTATCTTCCTGTCTACTTCAGAGATTTCACTTCATCTGTGACAGACTGACAAATTGAGGCTACATTGCTATTTTCTTTATGAATTTCAGCTCATTTAAGGTGAATTAAATATATTCTTTTCAGAAAATTTGAAAGAATGTTACATAATACACTTACTGAAATTTATTTCATGTGTGATAATAAACATTTCATTTTAGGACAGAGCTAAAGAGAATGCTTTTTTATGTTCTTCTCTTCCTTACAACTTATTCTTTCATCAAAAACTCAATTGACAGAGGGATGCAATAAAAATCATTATGACTCAGAGAAAGAGAAAGACCATCCACCTGGCAGAACAGTAAAAGCACTATCCTGTTGCAAGCGTAATAAAGATTGCAAGAACTGAGAACATCCTCTGAAATTGTCATCCTTCATTCTCTTGTAATTTAGATCCCCTAGAAAAAAATTAATGATGTTAATGTGAAGTAGAAGAAAATCACATTAGAAGCAAAACTGGGGTTACACTAAATCTTTAGTATAGCCTTTGCATTATTAGGACAGTTGCACTTGCCAGGGCACTTTCTGAAAAATGTGGTTTCTAATTTTCAGAAATTTACATTTTCAAAGTTAGGGTCAGAGACACATGGCTATTAAAAACATAAATAGCATAAAATAGTCTCAAATTGGAGTCTACAAATGTAGAATTTGTAAGAAAAATATTTCATTATTTTTGAAAATAGTCATTAGTCATTCCACCTATATGATGTTATGAAAAATTAAACATTAAGGCAAACAGGGATTTTATGTAGATCATGGAATGGTGGAAAGGCCACTAGAGCCAGAGAACCTGTTTTGTTTTATTTTTGAAACAAATAAGGCATCCGGCTTTGGGAAATTAATTAATATTTCTTATCATGTGCCTTCTATATCTCATAACTATAAACCCAGTTTACCTTGGATAATCCTAGTTTATGCCTGTGTCCTTGAAAAATATTAATCATGTACCTTTCATTGTTAAGAGTGTCTTGCTTTGGGTGCTATATTATATTGTCACTTCTCTTATGCACATAAGTCTCTCTGAACCCTAGCCATAAATCCAATAGGGAAGTGTTTGGTAAATATTAGTGTGCGCCTTTTCCTTAGTGCGTGTTACACATCACATGTGAATTACTTAAGCTCTCTATCTGAGTTTCTTGTTCAGTAGCTCTGTTATGGATGATGAAATCTTTATGGTCAGGTGGCAGTCTTTAGTGCTAGTCACCATTATTTGGTTCTTGGACATCAGGCGCATAAGGAAACTGATTGTTGTAGACCCTTTGTGGTTACGTGGGATACATGACCAGTTTTAGCCATTCAGTTGAAGCAGAAATGATGTTTATCACTACTGGGTTGAGACTTTTTTTTTTTTTTTTTTTGGCACAGTGACAGGCAACATTTAAGATGGAAGCTGCTCTGCCAGCCTGATTCTTTGAGTGATTTTGATTAGCAGAACTTCCTTTCTTCCCTGCTGACACCTGATGATAATCTTAAAGTACGAATGAGAAATAAACTTTTGCTATTTTAAACCACAGATTAAAAAAAAAACTTTAGCCTGATCTAGCCTATCTTGATTGACTGAAAACATTTGATAACACTAGATAGAAAGTTTACTGATTCAAAGTTAATACTTTACATACTAGAAGAATTCCAATAAATTTGTTCCAGTATCTAAACATTGTATATAAGAGAAACAGGGATAATACAGTTTCAAAAGCTATTTCCAGAATGGTAGGTGAAACCAGAGAAAGGAGAAAATAAGAGAAAAAAGTATTTCAAGAATATCAAATGGTCACATGAGTCAACTGCTGAGAAGTTAAGTAAAATAAGGACTGAAGGTATGTGTAGGATTTAGTTACATCATGGTCATTTTTGTGCTTGGCAAAGACAGATTTTGTAAAGAGTGTAAATAAGTCAGTGATGAAGAAGGATATGTAGACAATCAGTGTAAATTACTCTTTGAAATACTCTGCTGTGAAGACGAGAAAAGCAATATGGTGGTTTCTGGAAGATATGGGTGGTCCTGGGAGGGATAGTTTTAATTGAGAGACTAGAGCAATGTTTTCCAACCTTATACATTAGAATCATTTGGGGTATATTTAAAAAAAAAAAAAAACAGGACCTACCATTGGCCAATTAACCCAAAATCTCTGAGTATAGAACCAAAGCATTGTAATTTTTAAAAGCATTACACACAATTATAATGTAGAGTCAGGTTATGAGAAATACTGACAAAAATATATTTAAATTCTAATGAAAAGAATCTGGTAGACCACAGATATCTCTAAGAGACAGAAAAGATAATCACCATCAAATGAGTCTTCAGAATGCCCAAGAATATGGAACCAAAGTTGAAGTAAACAGATGAATATTAAGTAAGAAAGGCATTTTTTTCTCATAATGTCAGGGAAAAAAGGGAATGTAATAGAGCATATATTTATGTTTATTGTAGAAAGGAGGCAGAGTTTGCATCTGATAGATACCTCTATTTTTGTCTGTGAAGCAGAGGAAAAGTAATATTCTGAGTATAAAGAGATATCAGGAGGTCAGAGGTTCACAGACAGCTAACTTAGTGGAGAAACACTGTGATCTCTCAGGGAAATATTGAGGTTCCTTATGAGGCTGAAAGCCACGAATTATTAAAAAGTTCTCAAACGTTTTTTTTTTTTCCATCTAGAAATGTCCATCTCACTGATTATACTCATGGACAAAGCTTCTGATTGTGTTCACTGTAGATATAGATTTGCCATGAAGCTGCCATGGGAAGGCTGTGGTGCAGAGCAATCTGGGGGTTTTCAAGATAGTAATTGCAATGAGGGTCTTATTGCTTGGAATTAATGCTGGATATGGAGGAAATCAAGGGAAGGGGGCACTGACTTTACATCATATATTAGTGGTCTGATTATGGCTAAAAGTAGGAAAATGGAGAGAGAAGAGATTGTGCCCTGAAAATGGCATGTTGAAGTTAACAGTTTTGGAGATTAGATAGTGTTGAGTCATGGGGAGAACAGAAGACCAGGTGGCAGAGGAGTATTTGAAGATAAGGTTATTGGTGATAGATAAATAGAAAGATGGATTTGCTAGTGTTTTTTGGAATGATCATCCCCATGGATACTCTTATGTTAGAAAATGACAAAGGTTAGGTTGCAAACTGTAGAGGTAGAAGTATTCATTGATTAATGACTCATGATTTAGAAATGTGGACCCTGCTGCACTTAGAAGGAGAAGGAGTAGCATAGTAGATGTGTTAACACACAGGAACAGATCTACAAAGCTGGGAGAGTAACTCCCTAGAAGCAGCATTGGAGAGTTATGAGGACACTCTCTCTCCCACCTAACCTTGAAGTATATAGGGTGTGAGAGAGACAGCTGTGGGAGAACATCACTGATTATCCAGTCACACTATGGGTGGTAGAAATATGGAGATATCATGGCTTAGTGAGCACCACAATTGGCTACGAGGAATTGGGGATGACGTCGGGAGAAGACAAATCCTGAGAAATCTCCTTTCTTGAGGTTTTTAACATTAGGATTTCTACTAATTTATTAGAGGTGATTTGAGGGTCTTCTGTTTTGAGAAAGGGATATAGGTTTCATCAGACAAGCTTTAAGTATCTTTTCCAGAGCTCTGAGGCTCGAAGCGCTCTAGACTGCATATGAGACTATCAGTGCTTTAAAGTTGCCTAAAGTAATTGTAAAATACAGCAACGAAATGGGAAGTAATATAACTCAAACCTGAAATAGAAAAAAAGACATAGGTGTGCTTAATAGAATATCGACAACTTCCCTGAGAGGTAGAGCTCTGTCTACACGGCAACAGTACCCCATTAACTATTCTAAGCAGCTTCAGTTACTGTTCTCTCATTTAGTAGAGTTGAATATAGAAGTAATGGAAATGAATCTCACTGGGAGATAGACTTGTCCCTAGAGTCACATAAACCTTCTCAACACTCTCCAACAGTTACAAAACATGTATACATAATGTTTCTGTATTGAATCAACTCTTATACTCAGTAAGTATAAGAATTTAATGGGTATGCATTTCTTTTATGACCAATAGTTATCTCTTCCTTTCTGTGATGTCCCCTGAGACCTAAAACACAAGTGCCTATTAAAATAAGTGAACTTCACTTACTTGAATTGATATTTTGAAGCACTGTTTCTTTAAGATCTAGTGATATTTTCTTACAAAGGATTCACCACTGATGTAATTTAAACTTTTAGTCAGGTGACTTTTTAAAGCTATCAATATGCATTTTAATCAGTCACAAAGTAAAAAGCACACCAGTAATAAACATTTTTATCAGTTAAAAGTAAAAAGCATACCTGTAATGTGAACAGAGGTGATTTAATGTAAATAAATGTAATTAACAAGAGGGTAACTACTAAAAGGGGTGAAAGGGGATTCTAGGAATACAGAAATAGCAAATTCAGGAAGTGCCTACTACCTCTGAGGCTGAGGAAGAGGGAACAAGGGAGAGGCTAAGAACTTAGGAGAACACTTTCTGGCCCCTACCTTCATTCATCCTATGGTGAGATTCTGAACTTGTTTGGAGAAGTGTACGGTTGTCATGGAACAGAACACACAGCCTAGCAGAGGCAGAGAAACTTGACAGAAGGAATAGCTGAGGACAGTAGGGATGAATTGTTAGAAGACAGAGAAGTTCAGAAAAGAGTGTGGGCAGACCGAAGCTGGTTTGTAATAATGGTCTACTGGATGACTAACAAACTTGCTGAAAAAGAAGGTGAGCTGGAGCTGGTCTGCAAGATTCACCAAGATAAGAACCATGGGGCTTCCTATGGGACCACCTGCTAAAAGACATATTAGTGAGAAACAATACCACATCAAAACCAAGGAGAAATGCATTTTGCACTGGCTATAGCCTTACAATGACCCTCTTCTACCCTCTATGAAAAGGCCAAGTATTGTTATAGATAGCCAAGCAGAAATGTTTATGGAGTTTAGCCCCAGAATCATGAAGCATCTCAAAAAAGCATGGATTTGGAACTAAAAGGCAATGTATCATCACAGCTTCTACATGGAAAAATCAGAAAACATTTCCTGATTCTTGGGTCTCAGTAGCAGAGAGAAAACTTAACTGCTATTCTCACACAATTTATCTATCTGATTTTAGGCTTAAACATATTCAGTCCCCCGAGATGAATTTCTGAGTAATTAAGCAAAATGAACATTTTATATTAAAATCCCTACTTAGATGTGACTGCAGAACCTATGGTAAACCTTAATCCATAAAGATTGTTCTTATATAAGACATAAAGGTAGCTTTTATAAGTGAGGAATTTAATTTTGTAAGCCATTTGAAGCATGATATGCCAGTTTTGCATGTTGATGTAAATGCAGGTCTGAGCTGGAGCAACTTCTGTTTCCGAACATTCTATCTCTGGGCCATCATCACATATCATCCACTTACAGTACTTAGAGCTTTCGGTTAATGGTCTTCTTCCTTAGCTTCCTCTTCAGAAATATAAATTTTCCCAAGAGTATCATCTTGTTTAACTGTTGTCAGCTCCCTCTAGAGTCAAATATATATGCAGTTTTTAAAAAGGCATTACTATGCATAGAAGCAAAAAGCATTATCCTGGTTCTCAATTTTTAGTCTTATCAGAAGCCAAATGCTGCACTTGAATTTTGATCTAAAAACCATATGTATTAATTACTCTAAATGTTCTACATGATTATGAAGGCTATTTTGCTCAATTGCCCATATTTGAGATTCGAGAGAGGGGCTAAGGCATGAACTCACCATCAAGCTTACTCATGGGGGGTGGGGACACACAATTAGACTCACACCATTTGACTTCCCAGTCTAATTTGGCTTCGTCTTTATAACTGGTGAGGAAAAAACAGTTACAAATGAAGACAATGGGCAAGAAAGAAGGGGAAGGGCTTAAAAAGGTGCAGAGATTCCTGAAAGCTAACCTAGGCAAACTGTGACGGATACAAAAATTTTCGTCGGGACATGCTCTAACTCTATAATTGTTTCTACATCAATTCAACTCATTGTGTTAAAAAATATTTGGGCAACTCATCAGCTGATTTTTGTGGTGGTTGTTGCTTTTATTGGTCTCTTTACATAACAGCCTACAACTGGCCCGACTGCTTTTGTATTTCTCAGTGAATTGACTCTCTAGGCAAACTAAATCATTTGGTCTTTTTGCTATGCTTTAAGCATAACTGGAATCCTGTCTGGTAAAGACAAACAGCGTTGTTAATCAGCCTCTAATAAACTATGCTTAACAAATGGTAATACAGAATGCCCAACAAGAAAATTAAGTGTTTCTTTTCAATTTGCCTTTACTCAGTATAACCCAATGTAGAATAGCAAAAGATTTCCAAGCAGTCATTCAACTGCGCGGAAAGGCGAGGTCACTATGTGCAGCATGGTCATGGGGAACATTTCAAAGACAATCTTACATTGGAAATAATTTGGCATGGGCATGGGTTTCTGCAAAGTAATAGGCCAACCCACTGGGTATTCAGTCTCAGGAATAATAGATACATTTTAGGATATTCTCTTATTTCACAACGATCTCTTATTCCTGAGAATTTTCTCCTTAAAATTTTCTCCTTAAAATCCCCAGGAATTAAGTTGTACTATTGTACTACGTGACATTGTCATTTTGGCCACAATTAATCAGACAAGAGAGAGGCTGCTGCCTCATGCTTGGCCAATCATACTGTGTCTCCTGAAAATTCTGGATTGGGATTCATGGACAGTGTGCAAGTATCTCCGTATAGAGCTGGATTTATTAATCGTACACTCAGGAACCGTGGGTTGCCCATCCTCAATCATGAGAGTGGAGAGAAATGTGGACTACAGTATCCGAAAACTGAGGCAGATACTTGAGAAAAGCAAACAACTGTAAGAAAGAAAATTAATTTTGGCTTCTTAGTTCCTGGTTCCAAACCTTGAGTGTAACAATTGCATTTTCTTTTCCATCCTCTCATTCAATTCTCCATGTTTTGCTTAAGCTAGCTCTAGAATAACTTAAGAAAACACAATGAGCATTGTCTTTTAATGTGTACCATAATTCCTTTCATCAGACCATCAAAATTAATTTAGCACATATAAATCCAAGTGCCTTAGATGAGTGCGCAAATTAAGCCATATAAGAAGGTCAATGAAATTAACAACTCTGTAGTTCATGTTCAAAATGTCAACAATAAACATTGTGTCCAGCTTTTTTAAACTTGTTTTTACCCAAATGAATCATTCTTATAGTTAAAATTTTTTCCTTTAATATTAATTATTTCTATATATGCCAACACAGGCTTCAGAAAAGTATTTTGCCAAATGATATTTGGGTACATTTTATTAAAAATCAATCAAATCAAATGATTGACACATCTCTTCTGATTTTCAGCTGTTTTATAGCATTTCTTGGGAGAATTTGTGATATAGCATACTGCAACAAATTTAAGGGAAAACAAGGATAAATAATTTAAAATATCTGTTTTTAGTTAGGTTTTTGTGAGCAAGTTATCAAACAAGCATATACAAACATTGACTGCCAATAAAAAACAAACAAAAATTATTATCATTAATATTAGTATTGGTAATAGTGGAATAATTGTGGTGGTGGTTGAAGTATTAGTAGTAATGTAGCTGACATTTAACAAATACCTATTTTGTGCCAGGAACTCTACTATGACTTATATGGTTTTTCTCATTAATCTTCATAGCAACTATGAATAATAGCTATTATATTATAGCTATATTATAGCTATAATATAATAATATAGCAACTATGAATAGTTGCTATAATAATAACTGTTATTATTTACAGACGAGGAAACAAAAACTTAGTGGCATTAATGATAATTTTAAAAGGTGTTTGAGATTCAATCAAACACTTTAATTTTATATTTTGAGAAAATGGATTATAGTATGTGAGATCCATTTAAATTTGAAACATACTCATTATAATTTTCCTTTGGAGGCTTTCTCTCCTGCCACTTATATCCTTTTTAAAGCAGGTCTTCTCTGTATCCTTAAGTGTTTAATAAAGGGCATGAAACAGTCATTATTGCATCTTCCAACCAAAAGATTAAACGCCAAATACTCTGTCCTAGTGTCAGCGAAGTAAACATTATTGTCTGAGGAGTAGATATACCTATACCTTGGCATTCTTTCAATTCTTCATAATATTTTTTTTTGTTTGTTTCTGATGTTAATTTTCTCCTCAGGGCATGAAATGCTGATACTTGAAAATGAATGGCAGTTTCCTCCAAGTTTAGTGTGACGAGGTTGTTACGATTATAAATGTGTATCCTCAGACATTTGAGCGTTGTTCACAAATTGGATTTTTGAAGTGTTAGCAATGTTCTCTTTGAGAGATTAATCTCTCCTTCAATAGATATGGGGAGGAGGAAGAACAACCCAAATGCAATATTGGACAGACTTTATCACACTCAGTTTTTAAAGCTCAAGACCCAAAGTTATCTCTTGAGCAATTTTTCATCTTTTTATTTCATAGTTCTGCTTTGCCCACCAGATCACACATTTGTAGTGCATCGTCAGAATTTTATGTTTGCATCATCAATGTGTTTTCTTTCCTATTTTCATGTCAGTCTATTTTATTTCAAGGATTTCAAGACAAGAGCCCCAGTAAAAACATTTTACTTCACTTATCTTCACCTTGTAAAATCCCGGGAAATAAATGGAACAAAAAGGTGAGAGTTTGTGAGTGAATCAAAGATAGTGCTGCCCTTTTACTCTTCAAGGAAAGCTTCATGTTTACCAGAAAAGGTACCTCTACTGTGGAAATTCTCATCCTAGGGAAGATGTCTAAAAGCACATTTTGTTTTTTCTTCACTCCTACATAGTAGCTAGAACTTCGAGGAAAATGTTTTCAAAATCCAGTGTATATAACCTCTTTTCTGATCTAAAGGGCTTGCCCATGGTGAGCAGAAACTTGACATTGATGGCAGATTTTGCAAGTAATTGGCAGGTTACTCCATGGTCTCTTTCCATAGACATCTGAGAGTCCTGTTGGAATAAAGCATCCACTACAATTAGATTTTTCCTTAGGATATTCAGAAATTACCTACTTATTCAATTGCACTGCTGCATGCTGAAGACTAACTCAATTAAATTCGCAGAAATAGGAAGTCAAAGTATTGCAGACTACAAGGACCTAGAAACCAAGAAGGGCATAAATTTCACAAGTATGTTAAACATATGTTTAACATAATTGGTTATAAAATGTTTTTGCAAGCCTCATTGTTACTTCAAATAAAAAATACCTACAACAGATACACAAAAAATAAAAAGCAAGAAATTAGAACACACTACCATGGGGAGATTGAAGATGGCTGACCAGAGACACCAGCTCCCAGAGTGTCTCAGTAAGAAGCAAAAGTTTTAGATAAAGGAGAAAAAGCAAACAGATAAACAAACTTAGATCTGGTATAATTCTGAAGAAAGGGTGTCACAACCTACAGGAGAATCCATGGGAAGAAGTGGAGCAGAACAGGAGAGAGCAAAATATTGGCATAGATCAACCCCAAGGGGCTTGGAGTCCAGTGAACAGGGTAGGTGGAGCAGTTTGTTTCTCCCTCCCTCGCATCTCTGACAGTTGGTGAATTCCTAAGCTGCTGGAGAAACTTTCCGCCCCCAGGGAGCCCAAAAGCTGCTGCTGCCAGGGGGCTGGGAGCTTCTTGTGGACAAAACATCAGGTTCCTGCAACTCCCCCCCACCCCAGGGGCTCTTCCAATCACCACAGACTTGCACAGACTTGAACCAAGATGGTAGGCACCATATTGCTTCTCTACCCACCATGTGCCTTTGTCCTCCCCAGGGGACTTCAACTCCTCAGGTTTTGTCTTGCTTGTTCCCACACAAACATTTCCCAACTTTGGCCAATGCTGTGGGAGCCACAGGGGTCCAGTGGGTTCCGGGGGATTTGTGTGACTCCAGAGCCTGACCATTCTGGTTGGGCTGCCTTCTGGAGTGAGTGACAGAGATGGCCAGAGTGCTAGCTTTTCTCCAACCAGACTCTTTTCCTCTCCTTCCTCTCCCCTCTGCACAGCTGCTGAGAGGCAATTGAGCCACCACACCAGGATTTCACAGAGAGTGGGGCTCAAACCTTTCCTCTCTGGGTCCTGTAGTGGACTGAGGGATGCTTGGACTGTGAGCTACCTGCTCACCAGCCTTCCTCAATGCTGCTTGCACAGCAGGTCTGTCAGAGCAGGGCACACCCCAAAGTGGAGGGTCATGAAACCTGCTAAGCACCTCATAGGTAACTAGGGACCAGAATGCTTCTCCCTGGCATGGTCAGGGATTGATCTTTGGGGACCCAGGGACAGGCCAACAGGCCAGATCCCATGCCCCCAGGGCTCTATCCTGTTGCTCAGAGACACGGAAGGGAGATTTGGGAGGTAATCTTGGAAGGCAAGGGATCCCACCTGGGCAGGGCTAACAGGCAAGTACAGAGCAATTGGAGAAGGATGGAATTTCTATCAATTGAGAGGAGTTGAGCAGGGTTGTTTTAGAAGGGAAATGGAGAATTAAGTTCTGGACTTGTTGAGATTGCCATATGTTTTACACATCCAAATGAAATTGCCAATTTATCATGGCAGGTTGAATATATGAGATAAGAGCTCAGCAAACAATCTAGAATAGACAGATATATTCAGGATTCTTGGCCATTTGAACATTTAAAACTGTGAAACAAGTGAATAATATCACTACGAAAATGAGTTTAGATATAGGGAAGACAAGATAACCAAAAAATGAGCTCTGGAGCCTCCAACATTGAGGTTGACAAAAAAAGGAGACTCCGAAACAGGAAACTGAAAGTAGTAAGTAGTAAAATAGACCAGTAAGAGGCTGCTGAGTTGTGATCAATGAGGTGGATTTGAGGACCAAAAAGATCAGAATATCAGGATATATTTTGCAAACATCATTGCTACCATTTCTTTTCAGATTATATCTTTTTTAAAAAAAAAATCTAAATGATGAATTGCATTCTGAAAATTTGTGAGTGATTCTAAAAACATTTCTTCCATTATTTAGAAGGAGCTTCAGCACTTTGAAGTCTAAAGTGTGTAATGCCATAATTATTAGATACTATTTGCACTTGAGCTAACTCTGTCTCTCCAGAGAACTTAGACTTTGGCTCTGTTCTCTGAGTTGATTACTGAGGTCCAGTGAATGGCTCTAATGAATTATAGTGGCAACTCCCCAGTGATTATTGATTTCACCCAGCTCACTGAACAGAAATAAGTACTTTCTAATTTGTTGTGACATTGAATAGATGTGTTTATTTATTAAAGGATGTTGTAATGGCAGCACGCCACCTTGTCAGAGGAAAGAGCAACTTCCCTTTTCTGAAACAGAAAGAATATCAAGTAAAGACTGGAAAATTAGAGTTGGCTATAGAAACCCAACAAATGAATGTCAATGTAGTTTAAAAATAGGACAGAAACAATAGGAGGAAAAAAAAACCACTAGAATTAGAGTCAGATATATTTGAGTTTTCTCTCAACTCTGCCATGCATGAGCTTTGACTTTTGGCAAGTTACCTAACACCTAACATCTTATTCATAGGTTTTTCATCACAGATATGTGGATGATGATAGGAACCTCAAAGGTCATTAGAGCATACAATGAAAATAAATGTGAATGTCTCTGAAAAGCTTAAGGTATTACAGAAATATAAAAATTTGTTATTATCAGTGACTAGGTTTCCAGTGCTCTTAATCCAGCAAAAATTAAGGCTAGAAGAGAGAAGAATTTTTTTAATTCTAGGAACTTCTGCATTATATGAACAGTTGAACTTTATGGAGTTTTAAATTTAATACTTTATTGAAGGCCACCACAGTAGCAACAGATTCAACACATTTCAGGGCAATAATCTAAAATATTAAAAGTTATATATGGTTTCTACTTCTAAAGCTCTTATTAAGGTATTTTTGCATTACAATTTAAAGATAAACTTTTCTTCCAGAAAATATAAATGCTGTCATAAATTAGAAATACAGTGTTGATGAGAGTTTATTTTGAATAAGATTTTTTTCATTGATTATAATAGATACATATTTATAAGTGTCTTATTAATTATTTTTACTGTGTATATTTAAAGTGTACGACATAATGTTTTGGTATACAAATACACAGTGAAATGATTACTACAGTCAAGTAAATTAACATATTCATCACCTCCTATAGTTACCTTTTTGTGAATATGTGGAAAGAGCACCTAAAATCTACTCTCTTAGGAAACTTTCAGCATACAATGCAATATTTTCAACTGTGGTTCTTATGCTGTACATTAGACCACTAGACATATTCATCCTACCTAACTGCAAATTTGTACCATTTTACCTCTCTCTCTCCATTTTCTCTCTCTCCCAGTGCTGCTAACCAATGTTCTACTCTTTGTTCCTATGTATTTGACTTTTTTTGAGATTCCACATATAAGCGAGATAATGCAGTATTTCTCTTTGTGTGTCTGGCTTATTTCACTTAACATAATATCCTCTAATTTTATCCATGTTATCCCAAAGGACAATATCTCCTTTTTTAAGGCTGAATAATATTCCACTGTGTGTGTTTCTGTGTGTATGTATACACAAATATCACAATTTCTATATTCATTCATTCATCTGTGGACATTTAGGTTCTTTCCATATCTTAGCTATTGTTAGTAATGTTGGATTGCTAGGACAGATACAGTCAGCAGTTGAGAAGTGAAATGTTTCTGACTTGTACAAATATGGGTTTACATAATTCACAACTGCAAACACTGCTAATTCTTTAGGCAATGGAATGAGGGTCTGAATGCTGCAATCAGACAAGTGTGGGTTCAAAATCATCAAGCTGCCCTCACTTAGATCATTTATTAATTATAAAGCAAAAGTCAGTGAGATAATGCTTTTTTCATCACATTATTTTGAATATTTAGTGGCACAATTTACATAAATGGCTCATGTTGGTAGAATTTCTAAATCCCCAGGATTCCATGTTCTAATCCCAGCACCTGTGAAGGCGATGAATATGTTATGTTATATGGCACAGCAGAACAGTAAGTCAAAAGAGGAAGACAGAGTTATGAAGCATAAGAAGGGCTCAATACTTTGTTGAGGCTTTGAACTGACAAGAGGCCAGGTGAGAAAAAAATGCAGGTTTCCAGAAGCAGAAAGTGATCCCAGGGTGACAGCCAGTAAAGAAAATGGGACTTCAGACCAACAACTGCAAAGAACTCCATTCTCCTGATATCTGAATAAGCTTAGAAGCAGATTCTTCCTAGAACCTACATATACAGATGCAGAGAAGTTACAACTTTGTGATATCCTAAGAAAACACTCAGCAAGCCCAGCTGGGTTTTTGACCTAAAGAACTATGAGTTAATAAATGTGTGCTTTTTTAGGCCACTAAGTTTGCAATAGTTTGTTATACAGCAGTAGAAAACTGTTAATATAGAGCCTGAAACAGCATTTGGCATATTGAAGGTATTCGACAAATGTTAGCTCCCTTTCCTAAAATGATAACATTTTTGTTTCCTACACAGACTGGTTACCTGATTTCACTTACATTTGTCTAAAAGACAAAATTTTTACCATGCAAGGCATAATCGAATACCACCTTTCTCAAGAAGCATTCTCTGATCACTCCAGGGGGGGAAAATTTCCCCTCTTTGAACTCATTACAGTTTTCTTTAAATATCTTTTTACCATACTAACTGTACTTTGTACTAAAAAGCATGAGAATTTCTTTTAGAATCTCATAGAATATAAAGATAGTAAAGACTTTAAATTCATTCACCTTTTAAAAAATTTTTTTTATAATTTTTATTTTAGCATATTTAGCACTATGTGTGGATACCTTATCTCCAGAACTAGACCACACATCCTTTAAGAGCATGGACTGCACTTTATTCATCTTTACTTCTTATTTTATCACTTGGCACCACAACTTCAACAAATTTGTATCTTTTCAGATATTTATTGAATAAACATATATTTACTGATTCATCATTTAACATAGTCTAAAATCAAATATGCTTAATCAAAGATGTCTTATTGTTAAAATATTATAATTATTAGTAATTGGCTGATAACTATGGAATAAATATTAGCCAATAAATATTGAGAAAAACTATAAGTAAAATACTTAGCTCATTGTTAATTACTCTATTTTGAGCCCACCATTTCATTTGTAGCCGTTCTATTGTCTGATTTATTTCCTGTCATGCAGGTGAACTAATTTTCTAGCTGCTCTAAGGTAACAGGTGTCCCATAAATGTTAAAGAAGAGAAAACGCTTTGAGAAAGTACTTGAAACATTAAGATTAAAGCTTTGATGTAAAGACTCTCTGCCACTTGAAGAGGGACAAAAGTTATCCATAACCATTACAGTACCTTACAAGGGCAATGTAATTTAAAAACATTTGTCAAACACTTTTAAAAATATATATACCTTAATATTTGAGAGTTGAAAGAGTTCAGAATGTAAATGTTTGCCAGTTCTTTTATCTTGTCATTACTGCTTAGTGGTCTTAGAAAAGTCATTAACTTGTATGTAAGAGTCTCACAGTTTACATTTTTCTTTGATAGATTTCAAACCTGAAAATAAATATATAAATAGGAACCTATGTTAATCTATTTATATAAATTATATAAGTATGTTATAAATGTCATATATATGTATATATTTACAATCATAGAGACAGAAGAGCTTTGACTGTTGCCTTGGACTGTCTTCTAAAACTTTCCTTTTGTGTGTGTGTGTGTGTGTGTTTATGAGTCTGTTTGTTACTGGGGAATTCCAGAACAATGAAATGAAAGAGGGAGGAGATATTAGAAGTTATTTCTTTTCTTTTCTTTTTTTGATTTATTTACAACAAACATATGAAAAAGTGCTCAACATCGCTAATCATCAGGGAAATGCAAATCAAAATGACAATGAGATATCACTTAACTCCAGTAGGAACAGCCTTTATATCAAAAAGTCCCAAAACAATAAATGTTGGCATGGATGCGGAGAGATAAGTGCACTCATACACTGCTGGTGGGACTACAAACTAGTTCAACTTCTGTGGAAAGTAATATGGAGATACCTCAAAGAGCTACGAGTAGAACTACCATTTGATCCAACAATCCCATTCCTGGGCATCTACCCAAAGGAAAAAAAGGCATTGTATAGAAAAGACATCTGCACTCGAATGTTTACAGCAGCACAATTCACAATTGCAAAGATGAGTGGATTAATAAAATGCGGTATATGTATACCATGGAGTTCTACACAGCCACAAAAACAGTGGTGATCTGGCACCTCTTGTATCATCCTGGATAGAGCTGGAGCCCATTCTACTAAGTGAAGTGTCCCAAGAATGGAAAAACAAGCACCACATGTTCTCACCATCAAATTGGTATTAACTGATCAACACTTAAGTGCACATGTAGTAATAACATTCATCAGGTGTCAGGCAGATGGGAGAAGGAGGTGGGGAGGGGCACATACACACCTAATGGGTGCGGTGCGCACCCTTTGGGGGATGGACATGCTTGAAGCTCTGACTCAGGTGGGGCAAAGGCAATATATGTAACCTAAACATTTGTACCGCTGTAATATGCAGAAATAAAAAATATTAGAAAAACAACAAAACAACTACTATTGCCTCATTTTTTTAGTCTTTTACCATTATTACCTATCCTGTTTTATTCATTTTACAGTATTTAGTTAATTCACACTATTTTGTTGATGTAAATTATAGAACTATAGTATTTTTTAAATCTTGAGAATTCTATTAAATTAATCAATTAACGTAATGAAATAATTTTATCTCCTATTCTTAATAATTTAAGTATGGTGCTATAGCACATATTTGCTATTTATTCATAGTTTTGAAAGTTATGTATAGAATTGAACAAAATCAATTAACTGAACATATATAACTTTTCTTTCAATATGTACTCCTCCATTTCTTTGTTTCCCTTTCTTTTTCCTACTTTCCTTCCACAGATTCCTCTTTCTTTTAAAACATTTAATAATCTTTAACACAGACAAATGCTATAGGTTTATAGAAACACTTTGTACTGACTTGTGCTCGATTTTAGCCGACTGTGTTTCAGCCTGATAAATAAATCAGCATTTATATTTAATGAAATCACCGACAGAATATATTCTGTGGTGAAGTATTAGAAAGAGCCAAACACTTCAAACATTTGTGCTTCTGAGTCCAGCCACGACATTGTCTCAGCTCTTCCCATTTTCTCTCCGCAGAAACTGCTTCAGGGGCTTCTGGGATAGCAAGACATTTTTTTACTTCTGACTTAAGTTTCTAACTGCCCTGAAGCTATGGTTAAACTAAAAAAGGAGGGTATTGATCCTCATTTCACATAAGAGCTCTGTTTGGATTACTCTGGGCCATGCATCTGAACCATATAATGACAGTTCCCACCAGGAAGTAATTGAACCTAGGGACCCAGATAAGTAGGTGACACACTCAAAGCTTCTGAGCCTCTCTTTTAACCCATAGTATGCCAAAGAAGAACGGTATTGACAACCTGTCAGAGACCTTTCTGAATATCAGAACGTTCTGTATCACTGCGTGATGTCTTTGAAATTTGCTGAGAGTGGCTAACAGAAAGGGCAGGAGGAAATGTGGTACCTTCGGGAAACCCTGATCTATACTGTGTAATGTCTACAAGATAACACAATGGAACACTTTGAGGCCACTGAAGCAACTGAAAATTTCTCTGGATCGTGACCATAAAGTGTTTGCCATGGTTAGTTTCAAGGGCCAACTTGGCTAGGCTATTGTACTCTGATACTCAGTCAAACAACAATCTAGGTGTTTATGGTGGAGACATTTTGTAGATGTGGTTAAAATCTACAATCAGTTGACTTTAAGTTAAACAGTTTACTTCAACAATGCAGGTGGGTCTCATGCAATCAGAAAGGCCCTAAAAGCAAAAACCGAGGTTTTCTTGAGGAACAGGAAATTCTGATTCAAGTTTAAAGCATCAGCTCCTGCCTCAAAATTTCCAACCTGTTGACTGGTCCTACAAATTTCAGACTTGCAAGCTCCCCACAATTGCATAAGCCAATTCCTTGAAATAAATCCCTTTATTTTAGAGATATGGATACAGATACAGATAAAGATGATATAGATACAGACATAGATGTTACTGGTTCTGTTTCTTTGGGGAACACTAATTAATACAGTATTATTTGCACAGCACTCAGTAAAAGCGGTTCTCCTTTGCTAGCAAAGCTAGCTTTTTAACTTTTCTGTTATGCAGAGCATCATCTGGTTTGTTTTTTAAGCAGAATATAATCTTATTAAAACACCACAGTCATAAAATAGGACTGACATTTGTGTTAAAGTTTTTTTTCGCTTGTAATACTGGGATTATATGATATGCTTTTGACCACAGTATATAATGATTCACATAACAAGACTCCCATATCTTTTAATCTGCTTTTATTTATTTTTAGACTGCTGTTCTTCTCTTTTATCCCACAACTGTTTAATTTTCAGATGCACAAAATTTTTCCTTAGTCCCTCTGATGTTCCTACTATGAATATTTATATTTGATCTTTATTTATTACAATAATTACTTTCAACAGGAAAAATAAATTAGTTTCATCTCATCTATAACAGTTTAATAGTGCTACCTGGAAGGCCATGCTAAGAAGGACTCAGTCTCTGTTCCTGGTCAATAGGGACAATTGATGTCTTTGAAATTTGCTGAGAGTGGGCAACAGAAGGGGCAGCAGGAAATGTGGTACCTTTGGGAAACCCTGATCTATACAGTGATGGTGGAAAAATGCTTATCACCAGCCTGATGTATGTACTGAGCTCCAAATCTAGATTCAGTCACGTCCAGATTGTTCTTGTATTGTAAATGGAACCACCCCCATTCTACTCTCTACTTTTATGAGTTTAATTTTTTTTGATTCCATATATAAGTAAAATCATACAGTACTTGTCTCTCTGTGTTAGGCTAATTTCACTTAACACCTTCTAGCTTCATCCATGTTGCAAATGACAGAAATTTTTTAAGGCTGAATAGTATTTCATTGTGTAGACATACTATATTTTTAAAATTCATTCATTTGTTATACATGGATCAAAACATCACATTGAACCTCATAAATATTAACAGATACCATTATTTGTCAATTAAAAATAAAATAAAACTTTAAAAAAATACATTTTCAAAAATGGCACCACTGTTCATCTAATCATCTAAACCAGAAAAGATGGTCATTTGAAACTCTTCTTTTCTCTATAGATTTCATTCTAGCTAACAGCAAGCCTTGTCAATTCTGCTTTCTTCTAAACATCTGTTTTGTCTGTCCACTCTATATATGCAGCAGCCTTGGATATATTCCCATAATGGCACTTAATTAAAGGGTACTTTTAACTCTCCCACTAAACAATGGATCCATTAATAACAGACATTGAGATTAGTCTTTGCATATCTAGTGGCTAAAATAGCATATGACACTGAGCAATTTATCAATAAATGGTTGGTAAACGTGTGAATATCCTTTATAAAGGCTTTCCCATCCCCACCAAGATTAGACGTAACTTAACTGCTACCTGTCTCTGGGTTCTCACTAACTTCTAAATACTTCCTACAAGATACTCCAGAACTTGTTTGCAATTATTTGTTAGCATCATTATCTCATACTATACATGCTAAATTATCTCTATAAACCACATCTCAGATCATTCCCACACCACTTATATTCAGCACACTTCCTGATTTTTATTGTCTCAACAAAGGTACAGTTATAGGAAAAGTGAACTCTTAAGAAAATGGGGTATCTGGAAAGGTGCTTGTGATATGGGTTCCAAAGCTTTTTCAGGCATAGAGAAGGAGTATTGTGTTTTTAATATGCATTTTTATGAATTTTAGTCAGAATACATTCATAGGTGTTCTGGATCAGACACAGATTTGTTATTATTTAAATGATAATAACTGCGCTGGTCTCCTTTGCCCAGTTTTTACCCCTGAGATGATACAGTGAAAGCCAGATGGAAAAATTTGAGTACATGTGTGGCTATATACTCTGTAGGTGAAGGATGAAGAAAAATGGAATTTCCCTGATTATATACAGGAGGAGGAGGAAGCTGCCTCCTCTTTCCCTCCCAAAAGGAGGTGCAAAAACCTCTGCTCCTTTGAGATGTGACAAAAAGGATCCTAGATTCTCAGTCTAACCATTTGGAATGTGAATGCATTTTTCTGAGGGCCATATAGACCCAATGTTTCTAAATTTTGATACCTGGAGATGTCTCCAAGGTTCTGGGCATCATTTTCCCTTGAAATAGAAACACATATGTCTGGAATTGTAAATCTCCCTGGAGTTCTTTCACTACCTAAGCAAGTGAAAATTAACCTTTCAAGGCTTGCTTGTAGCCCAGGGACCCATGATTTTAGCAAAATTTATTCAGAAAGCTCCAACTCTTCAGAAACATAAAAACATTTTCTCTACACTGCAGTGTGGCTGTAATCTCCCAAGATGCAGTCAACCAAGTAAAGTGTGTGTTGAGGACGTATAGCTGAATATGGGAGTGTGAACTAAGAGAACCAAAGTGTTGGAGCTTTAAAGCCTGTGGAGGTAATTGGACCAAAAGAGGAATCTCTGCAGAGTACAGAGGTATCCGTCCAACTTTATAAATGTGGCTTAAATAACGATACTATGGCAATGAGAAGCAACCACATGATTGAATGAAGGGAAAATAATTCTAATATCAGAATATTATAAAGTATATACCCCAGCACACTCTTAAAAATTCTAACAGATGAAAAACCTTATATGAAAACATTAGTAAATCAAATCTATTGCTATATTAAAAGGATGATGCATGATTACTTAGAATGTTTTATTCTAGTAATGAAATACAAGACAATTTAAAATTATTAAATCTATATAATTAACTACAACAATAATTTAGAGTTGAAAAGAACTTCCATTACTATGTTTAATGAATCAATTATAAAGTCTCAGTAATGAAAAACTAAATATGACATTGATACCAAAATAGAAAAGCAGATCTGTGGGACCAATTAGAAAACTCAGGAATAAATATATGTGTGTGTGCTTGTGTGTTTGTTTGTGTGAATGTTTGTATGCATTTAGTATAAAGATACAGTTAATATTTAGTAAGGAAAAGATGGATAAGTTAATAAACAGTTCAGGGAAATTATTTCTGAGGAAAATTTTGAGAGTATCATAGTGGACTGTATGTAACAAACTTCTAGATGGAATAAAAAGTTAAACATCAAATAATTTAAATTCTTAAAAAATGAGAAGTATGAGCTAATATTTACCTGGGATGAAGGAAACTTTTCTAAATAGAGCATCAAAGATCAAAGGTGGAAAATAAAACAAAACAAAATATTATTAGTATAGGCCAAGGAGGGGTTGAGAAGAATATTTGTGATATATGAACAAGGGAATATTAAATGTCCATAATATATAAATTGCACAGAAATTTGTAATAGAAAAATTGAGTAGTGATAATGAGAGACAAATTGATAGGAAAACAATGATAGAAAAATTGAGAAAGAGCATGAACAGACTTCAGAGGTAAAGAAATTAAATGATACATAGGTCATATGAAAATGAAAATTAAATATGATTCTTCTCTATTATAAACATGATATATTATTACATTTCTATTAGAGGAAAATCATCATCATCATCATCATAATTGTTAAAATTCCACAACTTTGCACTGTTTGGAAAGTAGGAAAGTGGACAATTTCCTGTACCCTTGATGAGAGGCATATACAAATGAATGTTTTACAGAGTAATTTCCAAATGTACATCAAAAGTTTAGAAGGTGCACATTCTTTAATTCCAAGTCTATAAAAGCATTCTCTGTACATAAAGACTTCAATGGAGATGTAAGCAAAATATCTGGCAATAAACCTGTAAAATAATTTTACATATGCAGCGCAATGCCAGAAAGCCATCAACAACCTTGTGTTTGAGAAAATTTACCTTCATGAAACAAAAAGTGAAAATAAAAGCTGGTTAAAAATTATGGATATAACTTTAAATTAAAAGTAAAAATATATTTCCAAAATAGTTACAATAATATGTGGTTATTTATGGATGGGAAGTTAATGTTTACTTCAGTTTTCTTCTCTCTGCTCCTCTTTCCCCTTCCCCTTTTTTTTAATTCCCAGTCCTCAAACTGTCCATTATTCCTGCCTTCTCTCCTGCTTTCCTTCCTCCCTCTCTTTTTTATTTTTTGTTCTATTTTTTACTTTGCATAATTTTTCAGCAAATGTAATATTTTCACAATTAAAAAACAATTTTTAAAATTGAATGATGTTTAAAATATTAATGAAAATGATAATGTGGGGCATTTAAAAGAAAATAATATATTTTTAATATAAGTTTCTTCCTGTAACAGCAATCATGCACTTAAAAGTTTTCCAATCTGAGTTAAAACTACTTAGCACATTTCTATTCCTTGAATGTTTAGATTTGTTTATATTTATTCACAACAGAAAAATGTTATTTGTAAACTAACTGTGCACATACATGATATACTGTAGTAGATAAGGTAAGAAAATACTTTCTCATAGGTTGTGATGTTTAAAGATCAGATTCTTAAAATATAGACAAATAGATGCTGCAACCTATATATGCACAAATACATATTTATATAAATAAAAACTTGTTTGGAATCTTAAGAAAAGAAAATGTAAATTATGCTACACAGCACTTCAAATGCAATAGTAGTATGTAAAAAAGAGTGGGAACAGAAGATGTTTAGGACGGTGAAAACATTCTGTATGATACTGTACTGTGATCCTAGTATTAGCATAATGAGAAGAGTGGCATTTTCATTTTACTTGGAATTCAGTGTACCTACAGACAACATTGATAGATAATGCTTAAAATTTAAAAAGATATTCTGCAGAGTTTGATATTTCATGGCAATCACTTGTGTTCTTTGAAGTGAGAAGGCCTGTTTATTTAGTCCAATACTTAAGGTTATTTATTTAACTATTCTATTATAAGGAAAAAGAGTCTTGCTCTTGTAGGCCAGGGTAGAGTGCAATGGCGTCATCAGAGCTCACTGCAACCTCAAACTCCTGGGCTCAGAAAATCCTGCTCCCTCAACCTCTTGAGTAGCTGGGACTACAGGTGCATGCCACCACGCCCGGCTGATCTTGAACTCTTAAGCTGAAGCAATACTAGACATTCCAGAGTGCTAGGGTAACTGGTATGAGACACTGCTTCTGGTCCCATTTGTGCTTAACAATTACAGGCCATTATTTCTCTTAAAGAATAATAAAATCTACCGCAGCCATTGAAATACTACTAATACCTGTTATTGGGCCACATAAGACTGTTTTTTAGTAAAAGCTTTAGGAATAATATTTTAAAATATGCATTCAAAGCACATATGGCATAAAAATATAAGAAATGACCTAAACATGCAAAAAAATCTTATATGGAGCATAAGAAAATTCTCTCTTCTGAGCTGTAATTCAAAGAAAGAATTCACCCATTCAGAAGGGTAGCTCGTCAGCATCAACTTTGTGTTTTTAGGATTCCAAAAATACACAGATAATGTAGGTCTATAGAGTTTTATCTGACATTCTCAAAACAAACAGTTTCTGAAAATCTAAAGTTTTTAAACAAGTCATCTGGCAGTAAAATCTGATTTAAGTTGAACTTGTTTAGAGGACAACTGACATGAATGGTCTTTATTTATCCCTCTTACTGTGAACACTTATATGTTTCTCTGTAGATATATTTCTATGCTCAATTAAATAATGATATCCGAGATCCTACTAGAAGGTATCATAAACTACATTGCATATATACTCTATCACCCTGGTAATTCCTAAAGTCTAAATCCTTTGGCCTTAATGGCCTTGAACAAGAAATTCTCAAACTGAACATTCTTATGAAAATGAATTTTGAACAGTATGGATGTGTTTTCTTTTAAAAATAATGAGCTTAAACCAATGCTTGGCATGATATGTGCTAAATAACTGTTAACTATTATTATTAATCCAAATCATTGGTCTTTCAGTCATAAATGAAGAGTGTTGTCAACTAGAAATCTAGTAGGACATCCTAAAGTCAATATGTATAAAACTGAGGTGAATCCACTCTGACTCCCAAAACAAGCAAACAAAAACTGTTTCATCTATATCCTTTCCTATCCCGATCTAATTATTACAAATCTAGTTTTCCAGTTACCCAGATCCAAAACTGTGGTACCATTCTTTACACACTGATACTGTTGTTTCTAGCATATGTCATATGCGAGCATCAGAAAATCCTGGTGGACTCCTTTGTCTCTAACTACAAAATATATCCGAACCAGAGCACATTTAATCACCTCCACTGCTAACTCTCTGTTGTAAACAACAGATGTATCTCTTCTGCAGTATCTCCTAAGCGTTTTGCCAGATTCTGTTTAGATTCTCCCTCACCGTACCCCAACCCAACTTAGAGTCATTTCTCAAGAAGGCAGCTTATTCAAATCACGCTATACCTCTGCCTGAATTCTTGAAACGGCTGTCAGTCTTACTCAGAATAAAATCTAAAGTCCACAACAACCTACACTTTGTTAATGTCACTACTTTACCTCCAAACTCACTAACATTCCTCTATTCATTACCACATTCCAGGCAAAGGGGAGCTTTATGTTCTTTCCATATGTCAGGGCTGATGTTCACCTTTGGGCCTTTCTCCTGTTTTCTTCCTCTGTTAACTGTCTTCCCACAGATGTTTGCATTGTTAGATTCCTTAAATCTCTCATGTATTTTTTCAGAGGGCATCTTTATTCTCAAAGTGGCCTGCTCTGTCCACCCTATTTAGAAAAACGACCTTACACTCTTCAGCTCTAATAATCTGATTTCCCCTTACCCTGCTGTACAATTTTTTATAGCACTTAGCATTTCTAACCTACTATATTTATTAATTCATTTTTAAAGTTAAATTTTTTATTGTCTAATTTCCTCCACAGGATTACAAATCCACAAAAACATGAATTACTGTTTTGTCCACTGTTGTATCCTAAACATCTAAAAAAAGATGAACAGTAATAGCTGCTCAATAAATATTTGAGTAAACAAATGAACAATATTTGGTTTTTATATTTTTATAAAGAAATATTAAGAACTACAAAGTATTTTTACTAATATCCAAGAGAAAGTCTCATTTTCATTTTCAAAGTTTTTTTTGTCTTTTATCTATTTTAGTGTTCAATACTTTACTAAAGTCCTATATAACCTTTCCAGAACAGAGAGAGGCTGAGAAAAAGCAATTGCAAATGTAAACAATATACTTCATAGTTGGCTTGCATAGAGCCCAGGAAGGAGCTGAAGTATGACCAGTCATTTCTTTAGTCGTCTTTAGTGTTTGCTATTCCAAACCAAAGTATATTGAACTTAAATGTACAGGATAAAGATGAAATGGGATTGAGAGGAGACTGGTATGTTGGGAGATGACAAGAGTTTCCGTGGAACATCAAAATCAATTGCTTCAGTACTTTTAGTAGAATGTGGAAACTAAAATGATGAAAATTACAGTTGTTAAAACTTAAACAATTTGCCTGTGTCAAAACTACAATTCTAGGCATCCACTTTGCTTATGAAGAGTGAGTTTTTTACCGTTTACTCATTTATCATCTATTCATTACCATTTTTACTACATGAGGCATGAGGACATGAGTTATTTTAGCTATCTGGTGCTCATCGTTTCCTCTTTTATCAATAGCCAGTTTTCATTTGCACACCCATCTATCCTTCTCAATGGCTTTCTTCTTACCTCTAGCCCATAAGTACATGCCATCCTTCTGGCCAGTGTTCAGGACATAATAGCCGGTGTAGACTCAATTGGTGCAAAGAGGCTTGTGTTAGTAGAGTCTGGAAGTTTTAAGCCATTTCTGAGAGAGCTGCCAGGAAAGAGCCTTTTCATGTTGGACATGGACAAGGAGACAAGCAACCTGGTAGCCACTGGCAGTTGTCTAACACCCATGGAGGGGAACAAGCCTTGGGATTAATGGACTCTATGGAAAGCTTAGAGGAAAAACAGAAAAATAGAAAGTGCTCTCTGCCTTTAATGGGACAGTAAGAGTAAGCCTCTTCTTCCACCAACAAACTCGTGTTAGTTTGTGAAGGCACTAGAATCTGAATTATTTTGAGAAATTCTGTAATAGCTTTCAGGCTGTGTTTTAGAGGTGTATAATTGCTATTTTAGAATAAAGTTAAAGAAATATACCTCTCATAAGTTCTTACAGAAGAGAAAACAATATTTGAGACTTTGTAAATTTCTACCTCTTTCATTTCTTACTGTATAAAGATTTACTATCAAGATATTGACAGACCATATAAAATATATACAAATGACTTGTGGCCAGGTTAATAACTTTTTATTTTTTCCACATGCTGTCACAACTGATTTAAATTATGAAATTATTAGTCCACACCATTAATTTGTATGTTCCTTTCCCGAATCAAAGAGATACGTAGTTTCCCAAGGAGGGATACATGCTGTGAAGGCTATTTTTTACTTTTCTTTGAAGATATAGACTATCACTACCATATGGTATTTAAATAATAAATTGTGACAGAATTTCAATGAGATACAGAAAAAATTGTTGAGGGTGCATGATATGTATATTCAATCATTTCATTTCTTACATATGTGTCATGAAGCCAGAATTGGCCTAAACTTCAATAGATGCAAGTGTAATATTTAATCACACTAATAAAATGTATGTTCTCAATCACCAGCTTGTTTAAAATACATTTGAAATTCCAAAGAGCTTACTAAGTGAACAAATTAAAACCACTCAGGCTTGGCATATTTAGGATATGATATATGACACAGTTTACCTCTGAAACACTCAATATATATTTCCTCATGAATCTGAAATAGCTTGAGAAACCATATTACTACTTTAAATGTTTAGCATAGGCTTGGCTCAAGAATTGGACTTTGGGATGATGCAGAACAGAACGTGCATTAATTCATGTCTGCCAAGTGTTTGTTAAATAACTGTTCCTAATTAGTAAATTTATCTTCAGTGTTGCAGGGAAAAATTCTCTTGAGTATTGAAAACAGTCATCAAATACAAGCATCTTCATTCCTAAATGTCTGCTTTTATACAGGTTATTGTATTAAAAAATTAAGACCACCTGAAATATGTAATATCCTAAATATGCAGATGGAAATTCTTCATGTTAAATAAAATTTATATAGAGGATTTTAGACTAACAGAATTTATTAAGTGGATACTGCACCTGCTTTTAATAACCTGTTGTAGCCAATTCATGATATAGAATGATACCTAGTGACAATATAAGCTATTGTCAATATTGCTTAGAACCCAGCACAGGATAAGCCTCAGACATCCTGGCGTCAGTTACAGCTACTTACCGGCCTGAGATCCACAGTTCAATCTAGCTCATGATCTGCTTTTTGGTGCTGTTTGTTTGTTTCTGCTGCTGTTGCTTTTTTTTTTTTATCTTTGAGAATTCTTACCGTGACACTTATGTCTTACTTCTGGTTCCTCTCTTCAGTGATGAGTCACAATAATCACTTTTATTAGGCTGCTTCTGGGGTCTTGAAGCCTATGCCTCATCTCATAAAGTCTGAATCCAAGACCTTATCCCCAAGTATAGGCCCTCTGGCATCTCCATAGGACTGCTACTAGAGAACAGAAGACATGGTGCGTCTTTGTGTCTTTGGATGCCATTGATTACTGGACTAGGAAAGATCTGGAAGACATTTCTTTCTCACTGTATTTCATCATCATTGTGCTAAAACAAAATTTGCATTACCTAAAAATTATACACACACGCGCGCACACACACACACACATATATATACAGAGAGAGAGAGAGAGAGAGAAAGATAGTAAGAGAGAGGAGATTCTTAAAGTGGCCACAGGTGCAGTATCCATATCATAGTTATTTTTCCTGGAAAGAGCTGTATGTAACATTGTTCAGCACATGCAGTGTTTTTAATTCAGATTCAAAACTTTATGGAACCCTGAAATGAAATTTTTAGAAGGACTGGAAGATATTTTGTTTTTCCGTGTTTCTAGAGAAAGGGATAAGGTCTTTTACAGGCCTTGTAGCACGTGCTGCCAAGCATTTCTCTCCAGAAAGATTAAGATTTTCGGCAACTGAGCAGGGCATCATTTGAACCCTGTGGCCCAACCTGGCCAGACATGAATAAAACCAAGACTTTCCACCCCTTTAGTGGCCATGGAGTCGCTCAATTACCATGCCACTAAGAGCTGACAAAGGATTTAACTTAGAACAATAGCAGAATTAGACAAAACAATAAATAAACCAGGGGGGAAATGTGTGTGTGTGTGTGTGTGTGTGTGTGTGTGTTTGTATGTGTATGTGTAGAAGTGAGAAAACATTATTTGAGAGTCACATAATTTTGCAATGTACATATCCCTTTTTTAAAAAAATATAGGCTATATAACACTAATGGGAATGAATTAAAAAAAATCTGAGAGCTACTCCAACTATTTCTCTATATATTCTAATCTCTGTTCAGAAATTTCTTTCTTATCCTGTATAGTAGCTGATTTCTAATCCAAAGCTTTTCCTCTTTATAGAGTCATGGACTCTTTAAAATTGATTTCAGCTTACTCCCTAGAAGTAAAAGTACATATTTGTAAAACCACAATAATTTGCATATTTCAATGCAGTGTGGCCTGCATGAAGTTCACCTATAGATTAAGGAACCTTGCCCTGGGTAAAGCTAACAGTATTTTTTTCCTCCTCAGCATGTATCCCTCAAGGCACTCCTAAAGAGAAAGAATTCTCTGTAAGAGGCAAGATAAAGTTGTCAAGAACACAAAATAAACCACCTCACTAGGGTTGGGGTTATATTAATGACCTTATTTCACAAGTGAGGAAATATTCTAATTTCTTTCACTGGGGCTTAGAGATGTCTTGGGCTTAGAGACAAGATCTCCAGAGACCACATGGAACCCAGCTTAACAAGGTGGGCCCAGCTGAACAGCAGCATGTGTTTTGCATTTCCTTGGCTCACATTACCAGTGAAGAAGGATAAGTGCAGATCTGGGGTTGACACTCTAATCAATGCATTTGCTGGGCTGTCCATTCTTGGGATACTGCACCTTGGCATACAGCCATTAGAGGCAGGGATCATGACCCTGACCATTTCTTTTTTTAACCATTTCTTTCTTTAATTGCTCCTGTCTGGGCTCTGGCTAGCTACTTTTTCCCCAAGGATAGAATATACTATCTCTAGGTTCTGATTGGGGTCCTGTTCCATCAGAAATGGATTATTTTTAAATTGTGTTGATACTGTATACCCTACTAGCTGTAGAATCAGAAATGCCCACTTGAACATTGCATCTCCCACATCACACATTATAAATACTACAATTTCATACTTGATTCAGTTACTACAGATCCTGGAAAGTTGTGGGTTTTCCTGCTGATTTGCAAGCCCTGAAAAGGCATGTTTCTGTATTATTTTCTTTTTCAAGGAGGATTGCCTGATATAAATCCCTGCTGTCTTCCCTGGTCTGTAGCATCCTTGGGATCAAAAAAAAAAATGCTCTTAAGATGACTGATGGTGGTCAAGAGTAGAATTTGTCATGTACATCCACACTGGGACATAAAAAGAGACCTTGACTATATTGTTATAGCACTTAAGTCAACTGATGGTAGCATGTTAATGAAATAACAGGACATTAGCTACTAAGCTATTCAATTGCCCCAAATTTTTAACATAGAAGTCAAAACCAATTGCAAATGGGAGTTATAGAAAAGTTACTTAAAATTTTGCTTATAGTCAGTTTCAGTAAAACCTTAGCCAATATATCATGGATTATAATGTCCAGTTAAAGGCTAACTTTATAATGAAAGTTGCATTGCTAGAAGTTATTCTTATATTCTTTAAAATTGTTTAAAATTAAAAAATCAAATTTCAAGCATAGGATTTCCTCTCTATTTCAGTTCGGGACTTTACGGTATCTATCATTTAAGGCTTTTTTATTTGGACCACTTACTTTTAGTAACTTGTTAAAATAATAACTGGGCAAAAAGCTAAATGACCTTCTTTCCCTGAAACACTTCTGTAACTGTAGTGAACTTTCTAAAACTTTACTTACAAAAGTTTGATTGTTTTGCTCACTTACCTCTGCTACTTGAAGGGAATGTGTGACTGATTAATTTTACAGGGATTAGGATTGTTATCAACAGTAAAAATATCCTTTGTAATGTCTCTTACATTGAACTCTATTATGAATGGTGGATTTCAGAAACACTGGATAGCTGATTTATAATACCAATTCAGGAATATTCCAAGATCATGCTGTCAGGCAAACCTTATTTCTTGCTTTGGTGCTAGTGTTTATTTTAAGAGATTGTAAGTACTTGCAGTGGAAATGTAGAAAGAACTTGTAATATATACCACTACAGCACAATAGAAAATGAAGAAATAGTACCAGATTAGTATCTCAAGAATGCAAAATGGATCAAGGTGACACAGTAATGGGATATGGATCTTATGCCTCTTCAAGATGCTAAAGGATTATTAAGATTAGGCTGGTTGATTCATTACCTTGTTAGTATTTGATAGTTAATATGAGATGACTGTGGTAGCAGTTAGTCCTAGGAAACATTTGTTCAATAGTTGATGCTAATGAATATTTTTTTTTCCTTTCAGCTACTGCTATAGGATAAATGATCTCAAAAATATACTAGATATGACCAAATATAAACTCTGAAAGTGACTAGCTGTATGACTTGAGTCAAGTTATTTAATCTTTTTTTGATTTCATTTTACTCCTCTGGCAAATTGTTTCAATGATATCTTTAGAGGAGTTTGTTAGAAATATAAAAACAACTAACACATCTTTTGGTACTGTGTTCAATAAATGTTCTTAGTTCCATTCTTATTGTTAGTCTAATTTTTAGTGTTTGAATGGTAACTTTTTGGTAAACCTAAATTTATCAGGAATGTGTATACACACACACATTTAGAGACAATAATACAAGTTTGTATTTCATAGGTTGCATGTTATATTAATGACAGATGAGGTAGAAGGAGAGTAACTGATGTGACTTCAACTTTGTTAATAGATGTAACAGATCTCACAGTTTCTTTACTCAGGAAAATGGGAATAGCATTTAATATATAGAAAATAATTAAAGATAAATGAGGATTAAACATTAATATGAGATTTTATTTAGATATGTTTCCTCTCTAAATTTATTACCCTTAATATCTTTTATCCTACTTAAATATATAAACCACAACATTCCATTTAGAATATTTCTGTACCCAAAATAGAATGTAAATATTATATATAACTCAAACTAGGAATTCATTTTTTCAGAGATATAAAAGTCCTTCTGAAATATTTACATATTCTAATAAAAATTGAATTTATTAGATGTTGTAGTTCAAATCCAGAGATATGGAATATGAAGAAGTGAGTTTATGATCCAGGTCTACACCCCTTACTAGCTGTATAACTTGAGGTAATTTATTTATATATTTTTCTCAATTTCTGCTTCTATAAAATAGAACCTTCTGTTCTACTGTTACTATTATTGTTATTAATGATGCTACTGTTTCCACCCCACTACAATTACTTACTTCTCAAGGCTATTGTGAAAGCAACATAAAATAATACATATAAGAAAAGCTTAACCCAATCAGGGTGCTTTTCTTAAAGAGACAAAAGATACTTGTTTACACAAACACATGCTACATATTTGCATATGTGAGAAGGTGAGCATGAAGATCATCATTGCTTCTTCTGAAACTGAATACATATCCTAAGGGCTATCCTCAGCACCTTTCTATACCAACAAGCCATCGTTTGCTACTTGTTTCTGATGTCTATTTCAGCTATTCTTTAGCATTTGTGAACAAGAATACACCATTAACTGGACAGAAAGTGACTTCCAGTAAGTTTTTAGGGGTGGTTAATCATATTATTTTGTGATTTATAATATTTCTCTTATTTTTTCCTTTACATAAAAAATTACTTATAACTTGAAAGTAAGTATTCTGAACACCATAATTATACATCAGTTGCTCTTTCAAATGCAGAAAATTGTATCATTTTCTCTGAAACCTCTAAGTACCTTGAGCATATTATTTTCTTTTGGAAACACCAACCAAGGGATTTGGAATTCTATTAGCATTGCTGATTCAGGTTATATGACTATGAAAGTGACATGGTGGGAATTAAAACTAAAAAATATATATTTCTTAATAACGGGTGTCAATAGATTCAGGAGATGACAAATTGGCAAGGAGAGATACCAGTTTGGGCCACGGTACTGAAAGATCACATAATTCGGATAGATATGATTATTACTTAAGATGCAATTACTACAATTTGAAATGGAGAAAGGAGAGTGAAAAAACTAAAGGAGGTAATTAATCTTTATTAAGCATTTATGATATGCTAGTCTACTGAAGATATAATGTAGTCTTTGAGTGCAGGTTTGCAATCTGGCAGTGTTCAATCTCGGGCTCTTCAACCTACTGGCTGATTTGTTTACCGTATCTGTATACCTCACTTGTCTTATCCATTAAATGAGAATAATAATAATACCTAACTCATAAAATTGCTATGTGGATTAAATTTATATAGAGAGAGCACTTATAATGGAGCAATTTTACAGATTAGGAAACTAAGATACTGGAAAGTTAAGAACTTCCTAAGGTCACTACAGTCAGTAACTGGGTCAGGACTGGGATCCATCAGCTTTCAACTCAGTGCTCTTTCCACTGTGCCTCAATGAGACTATGATAATGAAAGTTTGTGAAATTACCAATAGTAAAATGGAATACAAATGAACTGTGCCTGGATGAAATTTAGGGGGGGAGAGAATGGCAGGGGAAACAGGTAGACTTGACACTAGTTTTATTGTAATTAAAAGAAGTTGAATGTTTGCCAACAAAGTCTTCAATAAATGTGAGATTGATTGCAAGATTTTCTGGAAGGCTCAGTGGCTTTCAGGTGTTTGATGTTCTGTGGCTTGTTTCCCTCTGAGGGGGTATCCAGGACCCTCTCTAATTTTCTTCTTCTCATTAAGCTACATTCAGTGGTTTTCAGTGCCACTGCTCTAGCCTGAGATTTCTAAATTTAAAAAGCTCTTAGTGAAAATACAATAGTATTGTAGCAAAGACTTTAATCCCTGTAGTCAAAGCCATAGTCGTTTCTCCCTTGGACTAATGCAAAGGCCTCAGTATTGTCGCATTATTGATGCTTATTCCTCATAGATGAGCCAGCACAAGATTTTAGACAGTGTAAATCAAATATTATCCCCCTATTCATTCCCATCTAAAATCTTCCAAAGCCTTCCAGTCTTACTTTCAATGAGATCTAAGCAGCTTACCATGGTCTCCAAGGCCACAAAGGATTTGGCCCCTGCATGCCCCTCCCATATTGGTTCCTAATACCGATCCAGTTTGCTCAGATCCAACCACACTGGACTTTCTTCTGTCCCTCAACCAATGCAATCTTGCTTCCACTTGCTATTCTCTTGCCCTAGGATAATCGAATTCAAGGTTACTCCTGACCACTAATTTCTATTGGAAATTATTTTCTTCATTAATTTTTTACTTCTTTATTTATTTGTCACCTTCTCATTCACAAATAAAATGGAATAGAAGTCCCATGAAACCAATTTATTGTGGATTTATCACGGCCAGTTCTGTAACTTTATTATGTTTAAGTGATAAGTAAATAAATACCACGTTGTTCCCTCCTTTACATGAAACTATGAATCATCAGTATGGCCTACAATTTGGATTATTTTTCAATTTTACTTGTGAATTTTTGCTGATACATTTTTGTTTGTGTTTCATTTACTGTGTGACTGGGAGGGATTAAAGATGTCTCAAGTGATCAGCTACCTACATGAGAACACAAAGAATTAAAAATTAAACCCATATGTTTCTGAGGAATGTAGTTGATTTTCTGAGGCAATCCATTGAGTGGTTACAATAGGCTCTTAAATAATTGCATTTTCTTGAATTGGTATGCTGTGACTAAGCTACTTGTGATAACAGAGGATTGATTTCCCTCTTGCACTTCCCTTCGAAGTTCAAACCCTACCTTAAGAAGAAACAATTAGATTCCTTCTAAATGCAGTGTTACTGATGAGCTTGTTCCATGGTCAATGGTGGAAATCAATTTTCATTTAAGAACCTACAGTACTTTGCCTTTTTCCTTTTCTGTAGTCTTTATTGATTCTTCTTTCCGTGGAAAGACACTATGCATTCTGCTATCGCCAGGCAGTTTCCAAAGTCCCATAATAATGGAGCAAAAGTTCTCAGAGAGCTTTCCCCAACTGGCAGCATGCCCACTTTTCATATGCAGATGAAGGCCACTCTGTCAATTATGGAACATGGAGAAGACTCTCATTTAGAAGAGACAGAAATATTATTGTGACAACTCAAAATAAAGTCGTCTCTGCCTCTGCAAAGATTTCAGGGGCAAAAAAAAATGAAAAGACTATTATAATGGATTATAAATTATTCTTTTAATTGAGTCCAGCCACTGACTCCTTCAGGTGAAAGAGTAGGTTGAAAGGATTGCCTCTGTCCCTCTCAAGCTCAGAGCTAGGGGTGTTTTCTGCAGTGGGTACAGTGGCTAGGGGTGTTTTGTGCAGTAGATAATTTTTGCCAAGAAAAATAACATTGATCAGCAGTAACTTTTATATCAGAGTTATACACCATGTAGCTCCTGGATTTATATAATGGGGTCTGCCTTTTGGACAGGTGCCTTCTCAATTTTAGCCATCCTCCCTTTTTTATTTATAATGAAAACCACTTATGAATATGTTGGAAGGTAAAAATAGTCTATTTCACATATACTTCTCCTCTGGGACAACTTTTTTAATAAACATTTAATAAACTTCCCTTCATTTAGAATTATTTTGTGTATTTTATAATGAAGGATAATGTCTATGGCCCTTCTAGTTTTCATTTAAATGCATGAATCAGTAGGTGAAAAACAACAACAGAACTTAAACCTTGAAATAAGATATAATTATTCCTGGTATTTATAATTTACAAATAACAGTGGAGAATGTATATAGTCTAAGATAATGAAAACAGGAAAAAATGCTGTTTCCATAATCCAAATAAAAGAACCTGAAATAAAGCTAGTTTTGACTCCAATATTTTGGCATTGTTCTCTGAACATGTCATATAAATGGAATCATACAACAGTATGTAGTGTCTTGTGACTGGCTGCTTCATTTTCTTCTTTGCTTTTTGAATGTTTCTGGATTGCCTTCTCTATCTCTGCTTCAGTTTTCTACAGCTTCAAATTGTGTTCAACCATTTCCAATAAAAATTTTGATTCTGATAATTGTACTTTCACGTCCTTGAAATTCTTCCTTAAGCCCTCAGATTCCCCCTCTCTCTCTCTCTCTCTCACACACACACACACACATACATTTTAATCTCATTTTCTTATCTTGTTATCTCCAGAAGTTAGCACTGTGTGCTAGATATTAGGAGGTGGGGAAAGTTTTACATCGCCATTAAAAAATAGTGTCTATGTAATAAAGCAAAACTTCCCAGGTTGGGGGCAGAGAATCTTGAGAATGTAGCATATACACATTGTCTTATTTTTTAATTAGAAATTGTCTCATTGTTTTCCGGTGGTCTCAGATTCATTAGAATAATCCCTAAAAATAATTAAATTGTATGGTAATTATCCACTTTGTCATTTATTATGACTTGAACCAAGTAATTTAAATAGTCAATAAAGGACTCAGTTAAAGATGTATTGTCTAAGAGAGGAGCATAACTTATTGAAGTTCAGGTTGTCAACCTAAAAGGAAGAAGCTGAGAAAACATTAATATACGTACAGCTTATATCAATTTGGGGCCAAGCTTGGGGATTGCAATCCGGGATTGTAGATTTAAATTGGCCTTCATATACACTCTCATTACCAGTAGTTACAAGTGGATTTTAAAAGGAAAAAATTGGGACAGGGAGTAGGCCGATACAAAGTTGTTTGTCAGGAATTCTCATCGGTTTACAGAAATAACATTGATTAATGATTGGCTCTACACTATTAAGCTATAGGGTATGGGTTATAGTGTCTGGTGTGGCATTATTATGTTCATTTATACCTACCTGTGGCAATAGCAAGCAGTTTCAACAGATGAATACACAGCTCAAAGGAAAGAGCAGGGTGGCATTGCTCTCATTTTAATGTCTCTCTGGGCCTCATAATTAAAAAGACTTGCATCTCTCAGATAAATGTCTTTCCCAAGGTGTTGTGAGAGGAAGTGATGCTTTGTCTGGCTGGGTGGGTGAGCTTTCAAGAGATTTACTCAGACCCTGAAATTTTATGCATAACCTTCTTTATTTTTCTTGAGAATATTTTAACGATCTTCTTAAAGTGAATAAGCCCTGCCACTTCCCCCACGACCAAATTTTAAGAACTTCTCTCAAGTCTTAAATTAATTTCTTTTGATTAATGGCACAGTATTATTTGAGGAATATATTTGTTCAGATCTGATTGCTTTGTATCCTGTTATATTGTCCAGGTTGCTCTATAAAACAAAAAATCCTCTTTCATTTGCCTAACTAGGCATAGTCAGCTATTTTATAGTAACCTTTTAGAAACAAAAAAATACAGTTGATATTCTCATGTATATACAATTTAAATCAGAAACAATTATACTGAGGATAATTATCCTCATAAAAATTTTAGCAAAGAAAGTAGTCTCATAAAACCAGAACTTTTTCTTCAGATAATCCCTTCAGAAATCTGACCTATGAACCAAAGCAACATTCCTGATGGGTGGAAGAAACATTAGAACTTTTTTTCAATGTATGGTTATAAAATATAAAGCAATTAGATTAACAAATGTCCTCCCTTGAAATTATCAGATGCCTTCTTCAATGTATATTTATATATTAACAATATATTGTAAAAATAACTGTCTTACTGTCTTTTGTAATCAATTTATAGTCTGAGGATAGAAGCTGAATGCTGTATAAAAATAATCATTAATGCCTATACAATAAGCAAATGCTAACAATGACCTTGGTTCTTAGAGTAATGGTACAAGGTTCACTAAGCAAAATATTGCTAATTAGCCCTGATTTTACTCTTGTTGAAAAGTGTTAATTATTTAATAAGTTTTTTAGTACTTAATTATGTTTTCTCCCTCAATAAAAAACTTAGATAAATGGGTGATCAACACATTTTATTTGCCCACTGAGGGAAAGGATACCAGAAAACAAGTTTTAATAACTTATTCAAAATTTTAAGAAAACTCTCTTACAAAACTCTCTTATGTTCTTAGATGAATTGAAATATTGACCAATTTTAAAAACTTAAAATGCAATTTTCTTTAAGGAATATAAATTTATTCCTAAAACTGTTAAGGAACTCAAAACATATATTTAGGCTCTTTTGGGTATTCTAGGAATCTCCGTAAAATTTTCTTTATTAGAAATGCAAACGTGTGTTGAAAATTAAATTGAATAATGAAACAATTATAGAATATATTCTGTCAAATAAATATTTATTGAAAGTATTCATGGTGAAAATTTACAGTAGTATTGTTACAGTAAGTGTTACAGTGAGTGGTCCTGAGGACAAACCGAGGGGCACACGGAGAGTCGGAGAATTAATTAAGGTTTATTTGCTGGCGGGCTCAGAGGGGGTCTCACCACCAAATTTTGAGCCCCGTCTACCCAATCTTTTCCGTTTTTATTAAGTTGGGGTGATCCAAGGGGAGGGATCTCAGGTGACTAATGCCCGCCAGGTAATAGGTTAGGTGTAAGTTTAGTGTTATGTTGATGTGCTAGATGTTAGGTTAGTGGTATGCTAATGTGCCAGGTGTTAGGTTAGTAATATGCTAATGTGGGTCTTCCATGAGGGGTGGGGGTCTCAGGTGGCTGCTGTGCTAAGTAATAGGTGGGGGTTTTCCCCATCAGTATGGAAGAATCCCAATTTGAGTAATCTGAATTTTGTTATTAATAGCTGGGAACTATTGGAATTAGGGCTCTGTCACAGAGTTTATCTTATCTAATGAATGGGAGAAGTGAAAATAGTGATAAGAATTTTGTGTGTTGAGAACCGGGAAGTAGAAATCAATCAATCAAAACCAACAAAACAAACTCCCATGCATTAAGGATACATTATAGCAAACACAGATTTCCAAATGCTTATCCTTCTTTTCTTCTATATCCTCTTATATATGCTGAGGGCATAATAATATCATGTAAGTAATCAACATCCAAATAAATTTTTTTACAATGTGACATAATATACATTTTGTCATGATGTGGTAAGAGCTGTGTCCAATAAAGTAGGCTGAAAAGCAAAGAGAGCTTAAAGTGCCAGATTTATTTAGAACCATTTACTTCTGAATGTGTTTCAGGTTTCGATGACTTCTGTCTACAGAGGCATTACCAAGATGCATTGCTCTTGCTCCCTTGGATCAATATATTGAAAAATATTAGCTGTTTTAGAGAAAGAAATATTCTCCACCTTTACCTCATGTTTTCACCAAGGAGGAGTAAATTTTTGCCTAAACTTCTGTCATTTTCCCCACCAGGGGGAGCAGAGGTAAGAGGGAGGGAATCAAAATCTCTTTCCACTCTAAGCGGGCAAAGGTATTGCTACTACTCTACTACTCTAATAAATTGCACACTGAGAATTCAACTTTCCTCATAAGTATTGATGCATACTGTTCATCCTTGAGTCAGCATTTTTTTTTCCTTTTTCTTTAGTCAACTTAGTAAGAACAGGGTCAAGTTCTCACTGTATTCCTGCAACTATGTTGCTGTATGGAACAGAGGACTCTGCTTCTTATATCCCACTAGGCCACCTGAACCTGAGTCCCAATGATTAGCTTTACAGAAGAACCCATCTGTCTTCTAGTGAGTTATACTCACCTGTCTTTTATTAAGTTTTACCTTGCATCGTTATGATACGTCCTTCCTGTTATTAATCAAGTATCATTTTCCCCCATTTGGCTATTGCCTATATTGAAGGGGATCAGATCACACAATCTGCATTTTTGTAGAATGAATTATTTATTATTATTAGTCCCAATTCGTCAGCTTTCCTTGCATCCACACCAACATATAATCAGAACTACAGTGTGCAACATTTTATATAATATTTTGAAATAGATCGATAGATTTAGTAAGTATTTGAGAGCACATGTAGTAGTTTTCTTTCATTTTTTTTCCTCCCACCAAGTTGTCATACTGAACTCCCCTCATTGCTTCCATATAGGAAATATTTTATCCAGAACTATGGTTTCATACTGATAAGGAAAACCCCCATCTATTACTTAGCACAGCAGCTACCTGAGACCCCCACCCCTCATGGAAGACCCACATTAACATACCACTAAGCTAACATTTAGCACATCAGCATAACATTAAACCTAATTACCTGGTGCAAAACACTAACCTAACCTATTGCCTGGCGGGCATTAGTCACCTGAGACCCCTCCCCTTGGATCACCCCAACTTCATAAAAATGGAAAAAATTGGATAGACAGTGCTCACAATTTGGTGGCGAGACCCCTCAGAGCCCGCCAGCGAATAAACCTTGATTCTCCAACTCTCCGTGGGCCGCTCGGTTTGTCTTCGGGACCACTCGCTGTAACACTTGCTGTAACATTTTGGTTCCCTCACTAGGAAAACCGACCACACTGGCCCCTTGAAGCCACCAGGACCTCAGCGACAGAAGCGAACCGGCACCAACTGCCTTTTTGCGGAATATCTTTGCTCCTCGGGAGCTCCCGCCAGCCGTAGGGTCCCGAACTCGCCTGGACACGCTGGAGAGAAGGACAAGTCAAATCAGGTCTGGAGGCATCGGACCACGTCAGGTCCCGACGCTGGAGAGAAGGACAAGTCAAATCAGGTCTGGAGGCATCGGACCACGTAAGGTCCCGGGACCTGTCTGAGTCAGGCCCATCAGACGACGGAAGAGGAGCTTGATCACGTCCTGAGTGCAGGGAATTCCCAGGGTGGGAATGTGTAACCTCTGCCTGTGTCAGTGAGTGAGTAAAGAGTGACTGTGGTTCCACGGCTATGGCTATGGAATCTGAGTGGGTCCTCACCTGCGGTTTTGGGGCGGCGTTGTACGGCATAACGGTGATTCACTCCCCTAAAAGGAGCCACCAGGCCCGGGGTTTATACGGGCACACCTTAGCCAAGACACGCCTAAGTTCCTGTGATGGGTGCAGCCAGGCAGACACCTGAGAGAACCCCCCTCCCACCTTTTGTCTGTTAAACTGCGACGCCGTGCAGGGGTCTAGGGTGGGTAGTGTAGAATGTAAGCCTACAGTCCTTAAATGCATGTTAAAGAACTTTAAGAAGGGTTTCACGGGAGATTACGGTGTCACACTGAGTCCCAGCAGACTTAGGGCCCTCTATGAACACGAATGGCTGGCATTCGGGGTTGACTGGCCTGCAACAGGAATCCTAGACCTCCCCACTGTGCGAATAGTTTGGAAAGTTGTGACCGGGACTCCTGGCCACCCCGACCGATTCCCTTAAACAGATTCATGGCTAGAGATTGCTCAGACCCTGCCCCCTTGGGTCCAGTTCTGTGCTAATAAGGGACAGAGCAGGATTTTTGTGGCCCAAAGACTCCAAACTGTACAAACCCCTCCATCAGGAAGCTCCTAAAGAGGAGCCACCACCGCCCCCCCCTACAGCCCTACTGTGACACCTCCAGACGTGCCCCCGAATCCGCCAGACACCCCGCCACCGGCAGTCTCCTGGCCGCCAGTTCAAGACCAACCAGATGCCGACACTCCCATCACCCGCCGACTACGGTCAGCTCAGGCCGCAACTTCAGCCTCTAGCTGCCCCTCCGTGAGGTGTGAGGTCCGAAGCAGGTTACAGACGATGGGTGCGTTCAGCCAGGGCAGCCAGTCCTGTACTACCAGCCCTTCTCCACCACTGACCTTCTGAATGGGAAGCAACACACCCCGCCTTATTCCGAAAAACCTCAGGCCTGCATTGACCTCCTAGAATCCATCTTTCAGACCCACCGTCCCACTTGGGAAGACTGCCGCCAGCTCCTTCTGACCCTTTTTAACACGGAAGAATGACACCAGATTATAGCTGGGACCCGGAGGTGGCTCTAGGACCAGGCTCCAGCAGGGGCCTTGGACGTGGAGCAGTGGGCACTGGGAGCAGCACCCGAGACCAACCCAGATTGGGATTTCAACTCCCAGAGTGGACAAGAGGCATTTGGAAGGTATCGGGAAGCTCTCCTCCACAGGGTCCGGGAGGGAGCCAGAAAACCAACCAACATGAACAACGTCGCTCTGATCACCCAGAGGCCAGAGGAAGAAGGACCAGAAAAATGAAACGGAAAGCCACTCTCCTGGCCGCTGTCCTTGGAAGACCTGACCCAGCTGAGAAACCTGGCCTCCCACGGGAAGGAGGACCCAGGAGACAAGAGACACCCTCCTAGGCCTCATTCCTCCTGATGCTGCCTGGTTCTCCTGCCTGGACTTAAAGGATGTTTTCTTCTGCATGCGGCTCACTCCTAAGAGTCAGCCCCTGTTCACCTTTGAGTGGGAGGATCCTCAGACTGGAAGGAAAACCCAGCTCACCTGGACGCGACTACCCCAGGGATTTAGAAATTCACCAACTCTGTTGGGGGAGGCCTTAGCCCCTGACCTCATCTCCTTTCCACGAGAAGAAACCCACTGGACACTTCTACAGTACCTCGATGACCTCCTTCTAGAGAGCCCAACCCGGGAAGACTGTCGACGGGGAACCCAGTGCCTGCTCCAACTGCTCACTGACAAAAGATATAAAGTCTCCTGGGAAAAGGCATAGATCTGCAGGCAACAGGTGAAGTACCTCGGTTTCCACATCACTCAGGGGCGCCGGACACTGGGACATGAGCATAAACACACCATCTGTACAATTCCCAGGCTGACCAGACGGAGACAACTCAGGGATTTCCTCGGTGCGGCAGGATTCTGCCGCATCTGGATCCCAGGTTTCTCCTTAAAGGCTCAGCCTCCATATGAGGCCCTATGCAGGCCTGAAAACAAAGAATTGGAATGGGCCGAGGGTCAGTAAAGGGCTTTCTAGGAAATAAAAGACTTACTAAAAAGAGGCCCCACACTAGGGCTACTGGACCTCACCAAAGACTTTAACCTGTTTATACACGAGAAGAAACAAGTGACTCTGAGGGTTTTGACTCAAACTGTGGAAGTTGATTTCACAGAAGTAAAACCATGTCGGGGCTATAAATACCTGCTGGTAGTGATATGCACCTTCTCAGGCTGAGTCGAGGCAGTCCCTACCAGACTGAAAAGGCTAGGGAAGTGGCAAAGTTTCTGTTGAGAGAAATCATCCCCCGGTATGGTCTACCACTCTCATCTGGCAGTGACAGTGGACCAAGCTTCACTGCAGAGGTCATGCAAACCCTCACCAAAGCACTAGGAATCAAATGGAAACTACATGCAGCCTACAGCCCACAGAGCTCAGGAAAAGTAGTGCACATGAACCCGACCCTCAAGACCACTCTAGCAAAGCTATGTCAGGAAACACAATTACCCTGGGTAGACATGCTAAGCCTAGCCCTGTTCAGAGTCAGGGGCACACTGGGGCCCACAGGATATTCACCCTTTGAAATCCTGTTCGGTAGACCTCCCCCACTCATCAATTAAGGGGAGACATCAGACAACTAGGGGAATTAAACATAAACACACACCTCCAAGCCTTAGCCAAAACTATGTGCCATATCCACCACTCTGTCCTAGAAAAAACCCTATCACCCTGGGTCTCCCTGTCCACCCCCACCAACCTGGGGATCCAGTCTGGCTAAAGGACTGGAAAAAAAATGCCCCTAAACCTCACCTGGAAGGGTCCCCATACTGTGATACTAGTTACTGCCACTGCTGTTAAAGTTGCAGGTATCACTCCGTGAATCCACCACTCCCCGGTGAAAAAGGCTGAACCAGACAACAAAACTATCTCTGGACCCCACATCAGGACCAGTGGAAGATCTAGCTTAACCGTCTGCCAACAAGGACAGCCACACCCCGGGACTGAACAGGAGTAAATGGGACCACTGGCCCTGACCCTCACTGGGGTTGGAGTGACTTTACTAAGGATTGGACTCTTCGCAGTAGCTCTGGAAGATTGGACTGTACTGCAGAGGGCATCTCTAACTGTGATATATTGGCTCATTGTAGGATGTCTGCTCTTACTTCAGTCCTACAGTCCTCCTGGTTGGGGCACTCGCCCTAACAACTATGGCAGAAAAACCCTGCCCTGAGACTTGTCATGCTAGGAATTGGATTCCCTCCACTAATTAGAACAAAGCAGGGGTTTCTAACTTGGGACAATGGACTTCATGGTTACTACCTCTGGCTGGCCCGCTAATAACTATTCTTCTCCTTGTCACTATAGGCCCCTGCATACTCAGCACAGTTATTAAATTTGTAAAAACAACTGTAACCCAGAGAGCAACAGCTCACATAATGGCCTTACGAGGCTATCACCCCCTGGGAAATGATGCCCTATAAATAAGACATATAAGGGCATCAAAGGGGGGAATGATAAGGAAAACCCCATCTATTACTTAGCACAGCAGCCACCCGAGACCCCCAGCCCTCACGGAAGACCCCAATTAGCATAACACTAAACCTAATTACCTGGTGCAAAACACTAACCTAACCCATTGCCTGGCAGGCATTAGTCACCTGAGACCCCTCCCCTTGGATCACCCCAACTTAATAAAAATGGAAAAAATTGGATAGACGGTGCTCACAATTTGGTGGCGAGACCCCTCTGAGCCCGCCAGCGAATAAACCTTGATTCTCCGACTCTCCGTGTGCGGCTTGGTTTGTCCTCGGGACCACTCGCTGTAACACTACTGGTTAAGTGGCAACATTTTAAAACCACCAATCAATGTTAGACATAACCTGGAACTGATTAGAAAGAGAACATTAGGTGGTGACAGGATATTAGTAGCCATAAATAAACTAAGGAAGACACTTAAGGAAATATAAGCAGTCTGAGTCGGCAAGTAATAAGACTCTCTGAATAAGAGAAAAAAGGAAGGAAAAAGAAAAAGTAGAAAATAAAACAAGATGTTAATGAGGGACATCTTATAGGACATATTTAGGAACCAGATATCAGAAGCCAAGGCTAGCTTCGTAAACAGTATTGGGTCACTCAGAAAAGTTCTTGCGTGTTAACTTTCTTAATTAGATGCATAAATTGTGGTTTATAAAAAAAGACTGATCCAATTTTTTTCTAAACTAATATTTTATTATAAAAAAAATTTCTGAATTGGAAGTTATGGAACATGACATATAAAAGAAATCAAGATTGTATGTGGTGTATTTTAAATAGGAGATCTATATGTCATCATTTTTTAAAAAATTTAGGTTGATAAAACTAAGAACAGATTATTTTAGCCAGATCAATTTTTCATTCAGCAGTTAATTTAATGTATACTACATGTTATGATTCTTTGAATTAAAAATGAAAAACTTATGTATTTAGCCAGATCAATTTTTCATTAAGCGGTTAATTTAATGTATACTACATGTTGTGATTCTTTGAATTAAAAATGAAAAACTTAATTTATTTTATGTAAATAGAAACAACTCTATTCAAAACTTAAATAAAAGCATTACCTGAGTCCAACTGTAGAATTATAAAACAGGTTGGTTAAAATTTATTATTCTAAAATATTTTATGCATTGTCCTAGCTCTTTTTAAAAATGTATTCTTTATATCTAGTTGCATGGCTAAGACATATGTCATACTTTTACCATAAAAAGCAGAATTGTCAATTAAGAAAGTTAAAATTGGTCAGGCCTGTTTAAAAGACTATTTAGCAATGAAAAACCTGAATCACATTTTATTTTTTCCTTTTGATCGTTTCCACACATGCTAGAGAGCTTGATTTTGTGTTTGAACTTTAGTCTATCTGAATAAAATTGTATTTCATTTATCTACCTGAACATTTTAGATTGCTTGCTAAAAGATAACCTTTCATTCAACATGACTTTTCTTCCATTCTAAGCCAATGAACAATAAAATTCATACCTTCAAAGTAAGAAACTTTCTAAATGTTATTCTAGAAGGTGGAACCTCAATGTCAGTCTATCCCTCCAGACCTTTCTTTCATCTCCAGCAGTGGCTACTTAAGTGTAGCTCTAAATGGGAGGCCATTGAAGAGGGAACAAGATTTGGACAGGCAGAGTATAAATTGGCTCCCATGATTCCCACCTGCTCATGTCCATGCAGTTGTATAAGCACATATTCTTGAGTGTGGGCAAGACATATGACTTTCACCTAAACTGTAAAGTTCCATAAAGGTGACAGAATTTCATTCCCGTTTTACATTATGTTATGTAAGACTCACTCTTGCCAGCAAATGCAGTCTGGAGACTTTCTCCCCTTTCTGCCTTTTAAGAAGCAAGCTGCCAGGAATCCTTCAGACACAAGGACCTTAAGGAAGCCTACACCACATGAGTAGGAAAGTGGATGCTTCCCTAGTCTAGCTTCTAGATGGAAACCCGCACAAGATGATGCTTTGCAGCTGTGTGAAACACTAAGTAGAACAAGCTAATCTGTGCCTGGACTGCCGATCCTCACAAAGTATAACGTACCTGTGTGGTTTTCACTGGCCAAGTTTGTGGTGATCACCTTCCAGAACAGAGAAGACTACTACCAGGTTTTATAGGACTTGGTCTCTTGAAAGAGTTCCTCTTTTCTTTGTTGGCATCACCATGATAATCATCCAAACATATACTTGTATATCAAGTACATTAAGGGGCTCTGAAAATTGAGAGAACAAATAAAATTCACTTAATAGGAAATTACTAGCTCACAGTGATGGTGAAATGAGTTCTAGGATGTTAAGTATACTTTGAAAGAAGCAAGTTGTTCTGTATGTTCTGTAAGGAGTGATGATGATTTCATCATTTCTAAATTCCCTTCTACATTTTCCCTTGGTCTTTCCATTGGCCCGGAAACAACTTCAAGTTGAGTATAGGCATAAATCAATAATGAAAATGATGACTCATTTTAGTGACAACGAATTTTTTTTGTCAATTTGATTTATAAATGCATGGTTTACTAATTTCCTAATTTTAATATTAAATTCTATATGTTATAAAACAATAATTTATGGTAAAATAAAGCAGTCTGTAGAATTTATGTATTTACGAATAAGACAAGCAAATATTTTATTTTTATAATGTATAAAGACTTGTAGAATTCCTTATTATTATAAAAATCAATACTAAAGTAGTTGTTTTATGACACTAGGTCCCCTCTATTTCTTTTGTGAAAATAGCACAATGTTTGTATTATATATTACTGTTTTTCTCCTGTGCTTCCAGTTAAAAAAGAAAGACAAACCACTTTAATTAAAACATGGGAGTTGTAATGATATACCAACAATTATTTTATTAATCCAATTAGGAAGTCAAAGTCACTAGTGTTTCTTGTATTTTGAGAGGAGCGATATTTTTGTTCCTGTAGAAAATTGGTCATTAACATTGCTTTGTAGTACAATAAATTGATTCTCTGCAATACTAGTATCTGCTCAAGTATAAAAATAGACTTGCAATTTGGAAAACATAATTTTAACTGAACTTCGATGCTTTGAAAAAAGTATTTAACAGTTTTTTTTATCATTTTTATTATATTTTTATTTAGCCTCATTGAAAGAATATAACGGGGATCACAGCTCTGATGTACAAAATTATTTTTAAATTCACAATAAAATACATTAGGATTAAAATGAATTCGCTTCAACCACCCAGTCATTTTACCACCTTTTGCTGAGTAGATCATCTATGCCAGTCATTGTGAAAAATCTTTATTTTAAGAAAAAAAATTAAGTAACAAAAAATTTAACAAGTTTCACTTAACAAAGTAACACCCAAAAGGAAATCACAGTACACAGACAGTTTTAAGTCAAGGCCTCACCAGTTCCTACAGTATTAGTATTGTATCTCAATGCTGAAAACTAACTCTTAAAAAGCTTAAACTTAACCTAAAAGATTTTAAGTGAAAAGATAAACTGGAATGAACAAACGAGAAATATTTCTTTTTGAATCGGGAAGCTAGCACCTTTGAGTTTTCCAAAAAAGCACGTCTCCCCAATGTGTTCACTGCAATGTGGTGGCAAAAGGTCCACATGTAACATACTTAAACTCAGATAACATCACTCAAAAGTATACTACCAAAATGTTAATTGAGAAAAGCTGAAAACAGGTTACTCAATATCACACGCTGGAAAAGTTTGTATGAGAAAACACTGACGAGGTAATTTTTTAATCCAGATTTCACAAACTCATGGCGCAAAATGGGTTCCACAGGTTCCTTATATCTGCTCTTCTTTGCTTGTGAAAATTTGGTTGAAATAACTCAGATGCTCCTACAAAACTAGTTGTATCCTCCCATGCTGTTCTGACTGCTGTAGCCAGCCCCATAGCAGCTGCTCACTGACTGGCTCTCCAGACCGCGGTGAGTGGCCTGGGCCACCGACACCCCGATGCCTTGCATCACCTGGCCGCTGTACACCCCGTCACTCGCCCCTGCTGTCGAATTCAAGAAGAGTTCTATGTATCTGTGCTGCATGTTGGCTCTGTCTTTCGACATAGATACCACAGCCTCTTCGTGAGTGGCAAACTCCACATCTGCTTCGCCGGTCACTCTTCCATCTGGGCCAATCTCGATTTGCACTCTCACAGGCTTGAGTGGAGAGAAGAAGTTGTGAATGTCATTCTCGGTGGCTTTGTACGGCAGCCCCCTCATGTGGACGCAGTGGCCGGTGGTGCTCTGCGCTGTGAAGCCGCCGTCTCTGTATCTGTGGTCGTACATGCCCGAGAGACAGTAGCTGAGGTCTCTCCCGAACACGTCGGTAGTGGCGAAGCCGTAGCCATCGCTGAGGCCACCGTACTCCTCGTTGCCGCCGTAGGCTGCACTGTAGGCCCCGGGCCGCACCCTGTCCAGGCCCGCTTGCTTCACGATGCCCACGTACCTCCTGGCCGTCCCGTGGCGGTAATAGGGCCCCGGCCGTTGCACCGACATGAACTTCAGAGGGAAATCTGAGTATGACCTAACTTCCTCCTGACTGCTCTTGAACACTTCGATATACCTGTGCCCTATCCTCTCCTTGTGCTTCCCCAGAGCCTTCTCGGCTAACTCCTGTGAAGCAAACTGCACAAAAGCTTCCCCTGTAATCTTGCCGTCAGGGTCCACAGGCAATGTGATTCCGTTGGGCACGATTTCCAAACCTGAGAAGAACTGGACAATTTCTTCCTCTGTGCATCCAAATGGAAGTCCTCGAAGACGCACGAAGCCATCGTTGGCGCTGTCGGCACTGTTGGGACCGCTGTGCTTCAACACCCAATCCATCTCGGTTCTGCGGGACTTGAATACCTCGATGTACCGGTGTCCCATGCTTTCCCTGTCTTTCTTCAGGGCCATTTGCACATCGTTTTCTGATCCAAGTTCAACAAAAGCCTCACCGCTCTGCCTGCCCTCTCTAGTGTAGACGAAGTGGACGCCCGTGGTCCCATCACGAATCATGCAGTCACAGAGAAAGTTCTGCACGTCCTCAATGGAGCAGGACCAGGGCAGGCCACGGAGCTTGACCACGAAACCTTCACCTCCCTCAGGGCCCAGCATCACAGACGCTTGTTACGGCAGATGTCAGACAAGCCTGGACACAAATTTTCTGTTGCTTGAAGAACAACTTCGGATGCCTTTAGCAGTGAACACTTCTGGCCGATAACGAATTGTCCATGGAGGACAGCAAGACTGATTTCCATGAAGGAAAGGAAGCTGACAATCCAAGGCCGCCAAATTCTACTGGAAGTTTAACAATGCAGAGGGCTCCAGGAAAAGTCCAGGTGCATCTCCTTTTTTTCCTTAACTGTGCCAGAGGACGCCGTCAGGACCGAGGAAGTGCGGGTTTGGAGTCCAGGAAGCGGAAGCCCAGTGACAGAAGGCTGACAGCCGGACGTGGGTCACAGGCTGTAGAGGAGGAAGTGCCACTGCCACCCTCCCAAATGTCACCAATGGGAAACGTGTGCCTCGGGCTCTCTGATCTCACATCCGGCTCCTGGTACTCCCACAGAGCGCCTGGAGGAGGGTGGAAGGCCAAGGACTTGGCAGTTGTAGCTGAGGCAGTTGAGGCTTATTTACCATCACCATAGAAACCACCAGCAGCGTGCTCTGGGCAGGGTTTCTGAGGGGCGGGTTCGTTAGCTCCTTTTCCCGGCACTTCCGGAAGCCGAGAGCGTGCTGCGTCCTGCCTGTGCCCTACGCCTCGGGCACCCAGAAACAGCAGCTCCAGGACTCTGTGTTCCTTCCCTGCTGTTAGCTGGTGGCCTGACCATGAGTGACATTCCACAGTGTTTTGTTTCTTGTAACTTGTTTCTATTAATAGTCTGACGACAGAAGCTGAATATTGTATAAAATAGTCATTGATAGCTGTGGAATAAGCAAATACAAACAATGAATGACCTTGATTCCTATGGTAAGTATGCAGGGTTCACTTGCGGAGATATTGCGTAATTATTTCTGATTTCACTGTTGTTGAAAACATTAATTATTTAATGAGTTTGAAGTGCTGAAGTGTTTGCTTCTGACTTAAAAAAAAAATGCACTCTTCAGTAATCAACAGTCAGGCTTAGTCCAATGAAAGAAAACGAAAATGATTTGTCAAAACCATACTTACAAATTTAGTTATGCCTCCTGAAAATGCAGAAGTGGAGAAAAGTCATTTGAATCCCAGATTCTGTGATATTTAGGCTAAAAAATCATCAGGACAGGAAAGAATAGTGAAATCTGTTGAAAAAATTGTGTCTTAAGCAGAATAAGTAGCATAGTTCTTTTAAAATAAAATATGAAACGTAAGCAAATTGTAGTTTCCTATGTAGGAAACAAATGTGAAAGTATTCTGTATGAAGCTAGATGATTCTTGGAAAAATCTTTGCTTTATATGAAGCACATTTAACGAAGGTGCCTAATTTGAATAGTAGAGGGCACTAAAGACAGAATAAATAAAATAAGGTAGCATATTTTTTGACAAAAAGGAAATTATAAGGAAAAATAAGGAAAATGTAAATGATGGTAAAAGGAAAACCATCTCCTAATATGCTCTTTCTTTACATAAAATTCTCTAATAACAGGAGCATATCTGGGCTAGTGTATTGCAGTGCTCTCCAGTGTGTTACAAAATAAACCTACATCATAAAAACAGGTTATTTATAAGTATTTTACATTCAAAAATGCGAATGTTTATCACTTAAAGGAATGAAAACATCATTCAACAGGTGGTATTTTAGCTCATAAAATAATATTGCTATCACTTAGAGGAATATTGTGAAATAAAATAGGACACACAGACACAAAGAAAAGAAATACCATGTACTAGAAAGATCGAAAAACTCAGTTGAAGCTAGTTCAAATATTTGAGTTACAGAATACAATATTTCAAAGGGCTCTACATGAGATAGTTTAGCCATAAACAATTTTCAATATCACTGTCAATGGCAAGAGATCATCTCTCTATGGCATGATTATGGTATGGTATATATATTCTTTACAAAATGGTCATTTTTGGCAAACATCAAAAAGAATATTTGCTCTAAAAATAGCCAAAAAAAGGTAAGACTGAAAAACATTAAATTACACAAATAATGAGGCAAAATGAAATTCTGTACTGAAAGCCCCAAATACATTTCTTTTTATAAATTAGCTGTTAATAATGTGTAATAAACGTCAAACATTTCACAGTATCTTGGCTTGCATTTATATGCCATGATCTTGGAACATCCTTTTTTAAAAAATTATCAGAAAAATAGTACTTGCTACAAGTACTATTCTATCCATGTTATTTTCTTATATTAATATAAATTCTTAAAATTGAATCACCAAAGTAAAGATGTTTTCAAGGAGCAAACAACATAAACTATTATGTTGCCACTTTGGTATACTTTGTATCTCCTGGAAACTTAAGACAATCTTTTTTCATAACTTCAGCAAAATTTTTGTTTATCAAGTTCAATTTTATCCTGTTTCTGAATCAGATAAGTTCTGAACCCATTACAAAAGGAACATCATTATAATGAATGGTGCACTACATTGAAAGTATTTTAGAATCCTAGATAATGGCCAAGAATAATACTACTTTAAAAAATCTATTTAAAATGAAAATCATTGTCACAAGTTATTCAGTACAGTAAATGCTTTTCTTTCCGAGTCCTCCTTCACATCTTTCTAAAGTTAAAAGTAAAAAGGCAGCCCAACTTTGACTGAGTGTCTTAGCACAAATACAAGGAGGACATAACCCCAACTAGTTGTCACCAGAATGAGATATGACCTGTGAGTGTTCTAAATTTTCTCTTCTCACAGGGAGCCCACATTCTATAGACTAAGAGAATATTTGCTTCCTGTTCCCCTCTTATCCATTCTAAACAAGATCTGAACCCCTTCCAAGAACAAGCCATTTTTGTTCCAGTTACAATTCTATCTGCTATTCAGCGCTGGCACCTCTGAAAGGTGGATAAGCCTGTGTGATACAATGTAACTTATGGATTATCACTTAATGGGCTAAATATAGAGAGGAAGCTCTTCATGAGACAGCCTTTCCAACCAGCTCTGGTTTCCTCCATGCCCAGACTGACCTGTGCTTTAAATTTGCCAAATTTCAAAAGTCCCTTAATGCCTAATGCTCTCAGCCCTCTGTGTCCTTTCACAACTTCTCTTCTGGCAGTGCCTGTCAGTGTAATATACCTGCAGCAATGCTACATGCCTCCCCCTCTCTGTCCCTCTGTCTCTGTCGTCTCTCTCTCTCTCTCTCTCTCTCAGATCTCTCTGCTGATCTGATTTACATAAAAGTTACTTTTAATGAAAGTTATACAGTTTAATACACAAAAATATGGAGGTATTTTTTAGTGTTGCCATTATTTTCACCATGGTACCTAGGCTGTTGGAGGAGCCACAGTCTGGAACATTTCCACTTGCTCTGATAAATGGTAAATAGCACCCCAGAGGATGTTACAGAACCAATTAAATTCTCAACCCAAAAGTGACACACTTCACTTTCTCCCGATAAATCATTGACTAGAATGATCATATGTTTCCCCCAAAGCACAGAGGGACAGGGAATGAAATGTTATCAGGTGACAGGAAGATGTAAATATCTAGTACGCAGCAGTAATAATTTCATAGTAGGCCAAGGTCTTTGTGTCCCTTATGGCCATCTATTTTCAGTAAAAGAGAACTACAGTATGTACAAATCCTTTGGTAATAGCACCTTTCATGAGAAATTAAGTTCATTTTTATATTTCTAGAAAACAATTCTTTTTGCCATCAATGTCTCAAATATTGGAAAAAGATATTTGGATATTTTCATAGACTCAAATTTTTCTGCCTTGGGTGAAGTAATCAAAGTGGTACATTCACTTTTTTCCTTAGAAAGTCATCCTATTTCCTCACAAAAGTGAACTATGTCAATTGCTGAACTTTAGACAGTCAGGTATTTGAAGAATTTCACCTTCAGACAGAGGGCAGGAACAATGTGAGCAATATCTGGATACCACTTGACATTGCATTTCAAAAGGAATGAAAGAAGAATAAAAACCGTTTTAAATGTTTTCAATCTCCTTCTATGCTGGCATTTCTAGCTCCTTGAGAAAAAAAAATAGATTTAACTTAGAGCTTTGCAAAGAGTGGTGAGGAATGTTTGATTTTAATTTTGGTGGTATCATATAGAAATTACATGGAAAGATAATTTTGTAGTATGAAGGATTTATGTTTAAGCTAGACCAAACTAGTTATATGTCCTTAGGCAATCATTTATTCTTTCAGAGCAAAGACTGACAAAATATGTCCTGTAAGCGAAATTTAGCTTCCCACTTGTTTTGTACGGTCCACAAAGATGTATTTAACATTTTTAAATGCTTAAAAAATCAAAAGAATAATATTTCATGACACATGAAAAATAATTGAAATTTGAATCTCAGTTTCTATAAATGACATTTTTGAGCTCAGCTATATATGTTGATTTACATCTTGTCTATGGCTGGTTTCATGATTCATGGCAGAGCTAAATAGTTGCAACAGAGACTATGTGATCCCAAACTTTAAAATATTTACCATCTGTCTGGTAAAGGAAAGAGTTTTCCATCCCTGGTTTTGGAGTTTCGGTTTCCTTATCTGCACAATAAGAATGACTCTTATGTTATAGCATTGCCACATTTTAGAAAATTAGTTACTAAACTTTTTCTAATATTTTCATATGACTTATTCTGTATCTAATTAAATTAGTAAAAGGCGAAAGATTTATTCGATCTGAAGAGAAACCAGAGCGTATATATCTAATTAAATTAGAATTGTGATTTCATCACAAATCACTGGATGATTTCTCCTCTGTTCCTAAGAGTTGAGTATCTACGTTATCTACTGTGTTTTTTTACTTTGTGATTTAGATTAGGATCTGGCAAGAGCACCCTATTCCGTGTATCTAAAGTTTTGCAGATAGTACTACACAGGACACAAAAAATAAAGCCTTCGGCTAAATCATAAATAATTTTGGATAGTGAAAAGTGACCAAAACTGAATGGAGGCAAAATTAGTGTTAAAAATTGGTTTCTGTAGTTTTGGTTTATGGCCCAGAAACAAGACAAAGCACAAATGAGACAGGAAGTCTGAGTGTGTGATTGCGATCATAATGATGAGTTAAAGGAACAGTTAAGTTTGAAGGAGCGAGAAAATTCTGATCCGTAATGAAAACACTTGTTAGTGCCCACACTTTTGTTTAAAGACCTGGTATGGAGTGTGTTGTATGGGTGAGTTAGCCTGACTTAGAAAGCCAAAGGTAAAATGGATACTCATACTACAGCTAATACAGCCAATAAAGTAGATCAAACCCATTTACCCATATTAAATTTCAGAAGCTCATCAGATAACATTGATGTGATTGATGAATTCCTATTCTACTTTTATATGTAGGGCAGGCACCGGTTCTGTGTATGCTGTAAGAACTGTGACTTGTACTATAATCCTAATAGCCTGATGGATGGTATGACTGTCAACATTATAGTGCTGTTTTGTGAACCTTGGGCCTATATTACATCAAATGCAAAATAAATGTATCATTCCTAATACACTGTAAAATATGCAGCATCCCTCTTGTCTTTCTTATTAAAATATCTATTACAGCCTTTACTTGCCCTATATCCAGAACTTCTAAGGCTCTTATACTTCTTGGGACATACAAAAGGGACTGTTTTCATTACTTAAATACTGTCACCCCTCAAAATTCGTCTATGTTGCTCTTCCTACTCCCACATTTTCTCAGGGTCTTTCTGTTTGCCACAACATAATTTATATAAATTTAAATATATCAGTGTGATTAAGGGTTAAAGTGATTTATCTCTATAATTACAACCATTCATTTACTTACCAAATGATGTAAACCTACCAAATTATAGATAGTCATATATCACATAACAATATGGATAAGTTCTGAGAATTGCAACTTTAGGTGATTTCATCATCATGAGAACATCATAGCGTGTGCTTATACAAACCTAGATGGCATAGCCTACAACACATTTAGGCTACAGGGTATAGCCTACTGCTCCTAGGATACAAACCTGTACAGCTGTAGGCAATAGTAAAACAATGGTATTTGTGTAGCTAAACATATCTAGAGAAGGTACAGTAAAAATATAGTATGAAAGATAAAAAATGGTATTCCTATACAGGGCATTTACTATGAACAGAGCTTGCAGGACTGGAAGTTGCTGTTGGTGAGTCAGTGGTCAGTGAATGTGAATCCTAAGACATTATACACTACTATAGACTTCATGAACACTGTACTCATAGGCTACACTAAATTTATAAAAATATTTTTCAATAATAAATTAACCTTAGCTTTCTGTAACTTTTTACTACATAAACTTTGTAATTTGTTTTAACTTTTGGACTCTTTTGTATTGACACTTAAAACACAAAAACCTTATACAGCTGTGCAAAAGATTTTTTTCTTTATATTCTTATTGTGTAAACATTTTAATTTTTTTGAAATTTTTTATTTATTGGTTTTATTTTTTAAACTTTTGTTCAAAACTAAGACACAGATATGCACATTACCCTACAGCTACATAGGGTCAATGTCACTGTCCTCCACTTCCACATCTTGTCCCACTGGAAGTTCTTCAGGGGCAATAATACGGATAGAGCTGTCACCTCCTATGACAACAATGTCTTCTTTTGGACAACCTCCTGACAGGCCTCCCTAAGGCTGTCTAACAGTTAACTATTTTAAAATAAGTAGGGAGTACATTCTAAAATAACAATAAAAAGTATAGTATGGTAAATAAATAAGCCAGTAACATAGTCTTTTATCATGATTATCAAGTATTAGGCATTGTACACTACATGTGCTATACTTTTATGTGAGTGGTAGCACAGTATGTTTGTTTACACCACCATTACCATAAACATGTGAGTAATACATTGTGGTGGCTATAAGGTCACTAGGTGACAGGAATTTTTTGGCTCCATTAAAATATTATAGGACCACTGTCTTATAGGTGATTTGTCCTTGACTGAAATGTTGTGTGACACATGACTGTATATATAAATATGTATATATGTATGTATAGAAATATAGATATATGTATATCAAATAATACCTGTGTGTAGGATCATCTATAGTGGTATAAGATTTTCAATTAAAATCTCTCTTTTTGAAATCTAGGGTTTTAAAAAAATATAATCAATATATAATATAATTGATCAATAGATTATTTGTTATGCATAGGACTTTTCACATTATTGAAAAATATGTGCAAAATATTTTCTTTATCCCAAGAATGGAAAAATAAGCACCACATGTACTGACCATCAAATTGATTTCACTGATCAACACCTAAGAACACATATAGGAATAACATTAATTGGGTGTCAGGCAGATGGGGGGGAGGGGATGGGTGTATACGTACATAATGAGTGTGATGAGCACCGTCTGGGGAATAGACACACTTGAAGCTCTGACTTGGGGGTGGGGGGGGAGAAGGGCAATATATATAACCTAAACTTTTGTACCCCCATAATATGCTGAAATAAAAAAAATTTTTCTTTAATTTGAATACATTTGGATTCATCCATCTACATATATACATGTATATACACATCTCTCTCACATTGCTCTCTCACAGACACACACACATGCATATACGTACATACATGATTTCAGAGTTCCTAGTTTCAATAGGGTTTGAAGGTTAAAAAAAATACAGACTATCAAGACTCTCTTTAGTTCTTCATTCAGCAGGAAGTGTGGTTAATTCCCTGAGATACAAATGCATCAGAGTCTGCAGGTCTAACTCAATTTTCGTATAGGCTTCATGGAGGGGTTATTGAAATGGGGAAGGGATCAGAAAAGCTGATTTTTCCATGCCTTCTATGGCCATTAGAATTGGAATTGACATAATTACAATTAAGTTAAATGGGACAGGTTAGACAAATTTTAATTCTTTCACCCTCTGATTACTTCCTGTCACACTTTGGCTCCTGGAAGTTTTTGGTCACACAGAAGCCCTCAAGACAGATTGCTAAGGAGATTTTAGGGTGGGCAAATAAAAGACGCATATAGCAGACACTCTGATCATTCATAAACAGGACTGATATTGCTACTCTATTATGGTGTTTTTTTCAGGTGAAACAGGATATGCTCACTCCACTCAACACAGAATTTCAGTCTTTTCAAGTCCACACTTGAAGTAAAACCTATTTCCCATTTTGGGAGGGTTGAGAGTTCAAAACTCTAAGGTACCAGGCCTGGTATTCTTGTCCTGACGTTTGAGCCTGGTATTTTTCTTATAACTCCATTCATTTAAAGTACCTCTGAGAAGAATTCCTTGTACATTTAATTGACAGAATATGCAAAATCAACCAAGTAAACTGTATATAAAAGACTAAGTTGCCAATCATGGGTGATTTAGATAGTTTAGAAAGGGCATTCATAATTACATAGATTTTTTTTTTTATGTAAAACAAACTGGATTTTAATAATTTTACCTACCACTAATTGCAAAATACAAAGTGCCTAGTTGTTTTCGTGATTTGTGCAGGTAATTTTCTAACTATTTATTTAAACTTTGCATAATGAATTTACAGCTGATCCTAACCATGATTATGAATATAAATAAGTATTATAAATTATATAAAGTATAAAACTAGAGAGTAATATCTTACAACTTAGTATTAAATTTAAATAGCAAAAATGGAATGCTTACAAGCTGGTTAATTATTAAAGTGAAGACAATAAATATACCTCCATTTAGGGTAAACTCCTGCTTCTGATTATCTAATGTTAAATTGTTCCCCACTTTTAAGGCCCGTGTAATTCAAATGAATGCTATGGTGAAGAACAAAGCCATTGTAGATTAGAACATATTGATTATGTGCTTGTTTTTAAAGGTGATGCTGCACCAATACCATTCAAAATTATGAGGAATTGAAATAAATATGTAGGCTACATGAGATAGATATGTGACACACATATAGGAAAACAGGACAAAGAAATCACAGAAAAAGTTTAATGAAGTTGGCCCAGGTAAAAATCTAAACAAGGTAACCACTGAAACACATTATTTTTAAAATCCACCCATTTAATCAGGGTCTCACATAGGAATGTACACAAACACACAAACAAACCCATACACACACATCCAGCTGCTGCCTTTTGCCCTGAGTCCTCCACCACTGGCAGTTAAGACCACTTCCCTTTCTATCTGTAGATTTATGCTCATTTCAGAGCCTGGGACTTACTCTGGCCTCAACAAGCCCCTATAAGTATAGTTACAGATTAATATAACATAAATAATATAGGTAATTATATAGGAACTCTTCAATGTGCTATGGTCAGATAAATGAAAATAAAGTTAGCTTCTGATAATTATCTTTAAGGTATACATGCATGCAATTAGTGAAGTTAGTGTGTGTTTTTAGAAAGCACCTAGATTTGGGTTAAAATCTTTGCTCCAACACATCCCTCTTGGTGACCCCTGGGTAAACCAAACAGTCCCTCTTAGACTCTATGTGTTTCATTTATGGTGTACAGGTAGAAATAATAATTATAACATGAGGATTTTATGGAATTTATGAATTAATTCACTTAATATGCTTATCACAGTTCATAGCACATAGTATATGCTCAACAGCTTTTTCTCTCTAAGGGCATGATGGCTTCCTGATCAAAGGAGGGAGAGCAGAGAAAATATCAGAAAGACTTGAATGTTTGTGAAAGATGTTGCTTTTATATAGTATTGTCACATTATAAAAGATAGGTAGAGTAAACATGGGAACTTACAAGCTTCATGGCACTGGAAAAGCAGACAATGAATGTTTGACTGTCTTTATTTAGCATGGTGCAGGCAAGAGATACAATGAATCTGGGAGCTGTGAACATTCTATTGTGGGATAGGCCTGACAGTTCATCTGGCTTTTATCAATGCACTGGAAAAAGCATAATTCAACATGACATTGAATCATCCTTGATTCCTCCTTTTCCCACACATGCCACACGCAAGCCATCAGCAAACTAGTATGATCAGCTTTCATTCCTTGCACCTGCATCATTCTAGTCCATGTCTGTAGTATTGTCACAACCTCCTAACTTGTTCAAACTATTCTCAATGCAGCCCCATAGCTATCTTTCAAAAATGTGTGTTCAACTGTGTTGCTCTTCTGCAATAAACCCTTCAGTAGCCTCTCTTCATACTCAGTAAAAACCCAGCATTCTTTACAGTAGGCTTCAAGGCTCTATTCAATCTAGCTTCTTTGTTACCAAGCCTACCTTGTCCCCTACCACTCTTGTCCATTTTGCTTCAGCCATGCTGGTCCTCTGCATACTCTTGCCCTGAGTTTCTGCTCTTGCTGTTCCTTTTGCCTAAAAAACTCTTTCCTAGATACCTTCATGGCTTCTCTCTCGTTTACTACAGGTCTCAGCTCAAACATCATCCTGAAAAGCCTCTATTAATAACATCTAGCCCCCCTGCTACTAGACACACTGTAATTTCTACTTTTTTCCCTGAAATCTGTTGCATTTATCATCTTCTGACATAACACATATCTGTTTTTTGTTTTCTATATCTGCAGCTTTACCACCCATGCATTTCTTCACTATGCAAGTTTTATGAATCCAGAGACTTCGTTTTGTTTATGATTATATCCTAATACCCAAAAGATTTTCTAGCTAATTGTAGGTGCTTATTAAATGTAAAATTAATAAATTACGATTACATCTCTCTCTTTATTCCAGCACTATATTCTAAAAGCAACATTAGAATTTTTTTTTTTCTGTTTGCCAAATACCATAACATAGGAAAGGGACACAGTATATTCTAGGCACAAGTACTTGGAGGAAAAGAACACACATTTTTTTTCCTTTAAGTTAGTACATTAACAAAAATTTGCCAGAGGAGGGAAAAAAACCAAACCAAACCAAACAAAAAAAAGCATCCATCTGATGAATTGGTGGAGGAATTCCAGGATCAAGATCTGATGCTATCTGAGTTAATAAAGTTTTTTTTAAACTATGAAAAGAAATATACAACACTTCCCATGCAATTACTTGAGTAGAAAATTCATAAAGTGTATTTTCATGATGAACTCAGGTATTCTTTCAGCCTTAGCAAGATTATATCTAATTATTCCGAGATAGTTGATTACCTATTATTTTCAGTATTATCTTCTTTATCTTTTCAAACAGATCATTTAATCTTCAGAATTTTAAAATGTATAACATTTGATGATTTCTGTATTCTTAGGAATATATGTATTTGAATGCACATTGACTTTAATAATTCACATAATCATAATTTCCTGTGTATCTAAAAATGTTTCAGTCTTACCGAAGTTCTTAAATGTTCATATATTATCAATTTTGATATCAGGGTTATTAACTACCTTCTAAACCCCTTCCTTAATTTGGTTGTTTGTTTACAAAAACTGAATGGATAAAAGGCAAAAGGACTTGAGAATTGGTTCTGAATTATTTTCATGAATGACAGAATTTATTTTTGGTATGTCCACTTCACACAGCAAAAATTGATGGGAAGCATTGGAAAAATATTTTACGTGGACTTGGCTTTTGTGTCAACTCCCCTGAGGGGGTGACTATATCTAGATTAATATTGTCCCTGCTGCACTACTCTGGTGCTCAGGAAATTACTGCCCCTGGAAAGGAGTATCAGTATTCAGGTAGGAGATCAGTCATAAGAGTTTCAAAAGACTAGGCCAGATTTTTTATTTACTCAGTGGCACAGAAGAACACTTTTCTAGATATTTTGTGAGAAACAAGTCAAAAACATAAGATACTATTTAAAGGCATCTTCACTGCATAAAATTTAAGGCATCTGCTTTTAATTGTTTTTATTTTTTACTTTTCAATTTTTATCTCTCAAATACATACTGAACAGACTGGTATAGTTTAAGTATGATATACTTGCATGGCAAATACAGAAATATGCTAAATGTACACTATATAGTAGATAGTAGGTTAAGAAATTTTGTATCTATTAACCCACTGAACATGCACATATACAAAGTAGAGATGAGGGAGTGAAGCTCTGAAGTTTAAATATCATGCTCAAGGTTACAAAACCAGTAAGTTCAGAGAATGTATTTGTCCTTTGGTCTTCAGATTCAAAGTCAATTCAATTTTTCTCATATATGGTATATATTTAGATTTTTTAATGATCTAAAATGGAATGTATATATTCATACTTATATTTCAATATTATGTTAATATTGCTAGCATTCTCAATTGGTATTTACTTTATGTCCTATCGTGTCTTTTCAAACAGTATCCTTGCTTTACCTGAGGAAAAGTAATTGTCAAAGTTAATTGTTAATGATATCATTTCTTGCTTGTTCTACTTCTGCACTATTTTTATCTTGTGGTTTATTTATTTTGGCACAGCAAGATTCACAGCTTCCTATGCAATTTCATAAAATGTTTCTTGCCTCATAACCTTGTTGGCTGCCCTAATTGCAATGTTCTTTCAATATAAAGTTAATTTGGACTTTAAAAACTTTTAAAGTTTTCAGCTTAATTTTATATGCATTGGCCACATATAGAATAGAGCATATTTGTGACTATAATGGACATTTTTCTTTCTCCACCTTCCATTCTCTTCATCTATACCCAAGTATTTTAATAGAAATTATTATATTCTAAGGCTTTGGCTTTAGAGAATGCCTAAATAAATATTTTTGGTTAGTTTCCATATTGGATTGAATTAATTATTTTTTCCTAAGAGAAACAAACATTGCTATTAACTAAAATTTTCACTTTATAAATTTCAATGTTTGTTGCTCTGTTTTTGAAAATGACAGTCAAGTAGAACTTACTAAACCAACCATGTAGTCAAATTTGACAAATATATATGGCACTTGTATATTTTTACTTTTTACCTGACTTTTGTTTGGGGGAGGTGGCTATCCAACTTTGGAGGTCACTGCCTTACCATCCATTCAGTAAATGTTTATAGAATGTCTACAATCAAGTAAACTTTGTGAATGTTTTTCAGAATGTAAATGTAAATAATGAAAATCTACCCTCTAAAGGCTCTGGTATAATGGTGAAGATACAAAGTACATCGAATATTTCAATACAATGCTGCACCAAGTCCATTCCTGGTCATCACACAGGGCACAACAGATTTACAGAAGAATCAAAAAGAGCAATAAATGCAGTAGAAAATTCATCTGTAACGGTGGTATATCTGAAACAGGAGTTTGATATCAGGAATCTGAAAGTTCTTTCTTTTAGATGTAGTGAAAGGTGTATGTAGGGGAATGGGAGGGGACCTAATTAGAGCTCTGGAACCCAGGGCATGAAGTTTAAATCGTATAATAAAAGCTAAGGAGAAGAAAGATAAATATATCACCTATGGGTTTCTTTGAGGATTCCTCTATTTATGATAGAAGGGCTATAGGCCATGGCTATATTTAAAAAGCTAGAGAGAGAAAACTTTTCAATTAAAGGCATGACATGGCTATGCTTGAGATTTTTCAGTGTGGTTAGCTTTATATAATTAATCTACAAGAAACATCCAAATTTTCCATGTCTCTCACCATATACTTAGCTACCTCTATTAACTAGCAGTGCCCTAATTGGAAATCCAACATGTATTTTAATACCAGCTGATGCCACTGAGATGTAAAAGGAAAGTCAGGAGACCTGAATTCTAGTTCCATTCTTACCAATAATTAGCTACAATATAGATGAAGCAAAGGATATATATCAGACACCATTCTAGGAATTTATACATATTTTTATTTCATCCTTTGCGCTGTCTATGAAACTTTCGATATTATCTCCATTGCATGGCTATGGAGATTTTCCTCAAACAATTTAAATGTAAGTACATTGGCCAAGTTTACAAAGATGGTATGTGACCCAAGAAGGGCTTAACCTGGCTGTGCCTGATTCAGAGTCTGGATTCTGCCCCTCTTTCCTTCCATCCCCAGTCAGCCTTACTTCTTTCATGAAGGCAAAGGTTTTAACCTATCAGTGGTTCTTCAAAATGTGGTTCCCGGATCAGCATTACTTAGGAACATGCTAGATATGTAAATCCTTAGGCCCCATCTTAGACCTACTGAATCAAAAACTCTGGAAGTGGAGTCTAATCAGTGTTTTACAAATCCCTCTAACTTACTCTGGTGCTCACTACAATTTGAGAACTAGTTGGAGCATTACATCATGTTTTTAAGCCTGACTAGAAATTAGAATCATCTCAAAGACCTGAAAAATATCTGCTATTTTTGGCCACCTCCCCAAAGAGTATAATGTACAATTACTCTGAAATAGGATACAGTGTGTGTGCATATATACAGACACTATACCTACATAATTTTCCCAGGTGATTTTTAAACGTGTACTTAAGCTTGAGAAACACCGTGGTATATCAGTGCTTCTCAGATTTAATGTGTGTTCCAAGCACCTGGGGATCTTGTTAAAATGCATATTCTTATGTGTCTCGCTGAAGCTGAGATTCTGCAATTCTAGCAATCTACCAGATGATGCTCATTCTGTTGGTCCACGGGACATGCTGAACGGTAAAATATATTATCTTTAACATACCACCGTATCTGAAATATATGATTTTTGAAACCTTTCAATTAATTGCCAAAAGGAGGCAATATTGCTTTGTCTATGAATGTGGGCTGTTAAAATGGGTTTGAAATCTTACTTCACTGTAGATTAGCTGCATGACCACGAGCAAATTTCTTATTCTCTGTTCCTCAGTTTGTTTATTTTCAAAGTAATTGTCAAAGTTAGTTTTAAATGATAATAATGGTAACTACCATACATAATTTTGTGACTATTTACTAACCAAATCAAAAATGGTTATTGTAGGATCTACCATTACAGAAGAGCTTAATAACTAATTACTATTATTATTGATATTACTACTGTGAACTTTTCATTTCTAGTTTGACCTCTAGTAGAATAGTCAATACCAACATGTTTTTATAATTTACAATATGCACAAGATTATGCTGAAAGATTATAAACAAACTATGAATGAAAAAATGAGAAACCCACAATATAGTTATTTTCACACCAAATTCTTAGACATATGTAGAAAGTATAATATTAAAAATTCACATTTTGCAAAAAAATGTAATTTGCTACCAGGTATAGCATTTTTAATCACCTGACTAGTACTTTTAGTAATTTTAGTATACATCTTAAGACCTGTTTAAACATATGATCTGTTCTGAAACTCCTTGAACACTGAGACATATGGCTTCTAGCAGAACTACTCTTTGAACCAAATACTTCCCTATCAAATATAAAGGATTTCCTAAGTGTTTCTTCACAAGCAGTGGTCTAACACAGCATTTAAAAAAAAAGTTTGTTGTATATAATAACTAATTAAATTCATACTTTCTGATTTAACAGATCCCAAATTACTTTATATTCTCCATTAGAAAGTCTGACCTACTTAGCAGATTAGAGAACTTTGTGATCTGAATCATATTCCTGCCTGACAGCAGGAATTCACATTCCTTGAGGACTTAACTTAAGTAGGACTCATTAGTCCTGTGTAGTCCAGTGTCCCAGCCGCCTATGCTGAAGACAAAAGGGTAGCCAATTTAATTAACCACAGCCTCGAGGAGCATAATTCATTATCAATTTTTCCAAGTAATCCGAGCCTATATCAATGCTCCAAGTGAAAGGATAGGTGGAGCCAAGTGGTCTAATAAGGAAAGAAATCCCTTAAATCTAATTGCTCTTTTGACTATTTAATTGAAGGTAAAATTAGAGGCCATGACAAGACCACAAAACTTATCATCAGAGTAGAGAGACCTATATTTCTTTTATGTGATAAGAAGTCAATAACGTACGCAATCAAGCTTTGTGGGGAGAATTATCTGTGACCCATTGTACAAAAAAATGTAGCCCTTTTACTACCTTTAGTTTACATAACTAATTTTATGGCAAATTAACAACAGTTGAACGGTTTATTTTGCTGTTTTTACAATAATTGTCTGACAAATCCAGTAACTAGAAATAGGTGCTCAATGATTAATTTACTCACTCAGATAGTAATTAAGTACCTACCTTATGCTGTGCTAAATGCAGAGAATGTAAAGTGGAATAAGACATTTTAAATGCCTTTGAAATGCTAACACCTTATTAAGTGATGAGAGATAATCATATATAAAATGACATTTAAAAAACAGAATAAAAATAAGCATTGTTGGAATATTAAGGAAGACAACTTACATACAGGAAACATTATTTGAGTTGGGTCTGAAAGAAAGATTTAGAATTTAGGAGGGAGAAAATAGGTAAAAGAGACTAATGAATACAGGGAATACTGTGTGAAGTGAAATACCTTAGCATGTCCCTAGCTTTTCTTGGTACTATGGTTGGGGAATGAATAGAGGTAGATAGAATAAATTAGGTAGACAGAAGATTAGATTATTGACACAAATTATGCCCTGATTTTATGGATTATACACTTGAATATGTTCTTTCCCTAAGTTAGTTTATTGAATCGCCTCAACAAAAATTCAAGATTGTAATCTAATTTTCACCTTGATAAATAATGATATCGAGAATTAAGGAGGTATGTGTAGTTTTCAGTGCCATTTATGTTATAAATGGAATAACATGGCTTCACTCATAGGACTTCCTGCTTCAATCCTGCAAAACTTTTTACACACTGTACTAGCAAGAACTTGTACATCATATTAAGGGCATTGGAGTTTATTCCATAGACTAGCATTGATTTATTATAATTAGGAGACTCATGATTATACTTGATTTTAACCAACACACACACCCCCAAACCAAAAAAACAAAAACCAATGAAAGCAGAAATCTAGCAACAGATTGGATACTGAATGGAAAGGGTGTTGAGCAAAAGCAAGAAATTAAATGAAGTTGAAATAATTGCTTACATTCAAATTATTTAAGATAGAATGTATTATTACAACCAATATTATAAAAATGTGAAAATCATTTTTAAAAAATGTATGTATATTACCCTGTTTTTAGTAAGAAGTGTAGAGTGTTTTAAAAATACATTGTTCTTATCATCATGGAACCAGCATCTAATAAGACAAGACATAAAATAAACAGATGTACTAATCAATACATTTTAATATAAATTTCATTGAATTAAGAAATCAGTAACACTGTCATTGGTTTTTTTCCTGTAACACAATAAGGAAAATGAACGAACATACCCTCTGGTGAGTTTTTCACCAAGGAAAATTTTTAGTTTATTCTGGGATTATGCTCTTGCTACTATTTGTATGAAAATGTCCTGTTCTTTATTAAATGATCATGATGAAAGACAGGAGATATGTTCAAATGTCACTAACTGAGAAAGCTGATACTCATCGACAGGGGGAACAATAGTTTTTTTTTTTCTTTGTTTGTTTTTTCATTTATCTTTCTTTCCTGAAGGTCAAAAAATTTTTGCTGCAGTGTTCTTTTTTAATTTAGGTGTAAAGAAAAATCAATATTTAACTTCTTTTGTAGAGAAGAAAAAATTAAAACTTAGTATATATTGAAAAGAAAATAATTACCTCATGGGAGAAAAAAAAGACTGATAAAAAAAGCTTAGTTCACTAATGTTAGTACTTCCATTGTAACTTGGCCATTCTTGCTTACTCATTTTAAGCATTTTAAAGAATTATTCATTGAAGAAATCAGACAACTGGCACACTGTAGTTTTTTGAGCACATGAAATTTAACTTACTATCTAAAACTCATTATTTTTCAATAATGTATCTGTGTCTCCACTTACAACTCATGAAACGGAAACATACCATCTTGAGAAGAAATGCTCTATTTGCCTTTCTTAAGAAAAAAATGCAGGGTCAAGAAATATTCTAGAAAAGATTAATATGTGCCTAAATTATCTATTAGAATAGAAAACTCTCAATTCTGGGTCTCCTATTTATGTAAAAGTTCCCAGTGGAAAAAAAAAATAAAAGAGATGTGTCATTATCTATCAACTCATCTATCTGTGCACCTGGATAACCACTATATGCTATGAGCATGTGTAAATGTATCCTCTTTCTCTCTCTCTCTCTCTCTCTCTCTCCCTTTCTCTCTTTCTCTCTCTCACCCTCTTCTCTATGTGTGTACGTGTGAATGCGTATGGGTATATATATAATACTGCGAGTACCAGGGAAAATTTTAAGCACTTTTCAAATAACAATTTTTCAGACATATAGATTGAAATCCATAAACCATAGTAATTTTTATAGTAATTATAATATTTGAAGTTGTAATTAAAGAAACAACAATAGAAAAATGACAAGTAAAGGAATTTTAATGTCAGGTTGGTGCTTTTCTTTATGTACTTTTTATACATCACTTTTTCATGATCACTTTTGGTCAAGTCTACTTTTTGGGAAAACTGGTAAGATTTCACTGTAATCTCTCTAATGGTCTCAAATGTAAATAATTTTTTCTGTGATTTTCCCCAAGTATTTCTAACTACTCACTTATACCTCAAATATAAATCATTTAAATAGTGGTATCTAAAATTGTATTGCTGCTTGCCTATTTTTGTGAAAAGCATTAAATTGTGACCAACCAATCAGGCTCAAGATGTTAAGATTTACTTTAATTAATACTGGCTAACATTTATTGAAAACCTATTGTATCTCAGGCATTTTCTATCCAGTATCTTAATCAATCTTAACAACAGAAGGTAATTAACATCATGTCTTTGCTTTACTCAGCGGAGAAACTGAAAATACAGAAGTTAAGTGACTGGTTGTAGGCACAGGGCTACCCTACCATGGAGTCAGGAGTTGAACCAGGTTGTGTTGGTTCCTAAATCCCCGTCATTTCAAAATTAAACATTTCTGCAGCTGAATATGAGAAAATGAATGTGGTATTTCAGAAAGCAAATCTTCTCTGTTGTCCTGTCTTTGAGAAGTCAATAAAAACTTCTGCTAAATGTCAGTTGGGATAGATATCCATGGTTTCTGAGCACTATTAAAATAAATATCTCTGACAAGTTAACAAATATCTCTCCAAACCAATGTATTTCTCCTTTGTTTCTTTGTTACCTGACTTTCTGAGGTTTCCTTAAGGTTCACAAAGGAAGAGATTCAGATTTTTAATTATTACATTCCAGATTTGTACATACCAAGTGATTTTCAAAGATTGTCATTAGAGCTACAAACATTTATTTGGTTCAAAAAATCAGGAACTGTAGTCACCTTTATTTTCTTATTTCCTAGCACTTTTGTTTTGCCAGTAATTCCATTATTTTGATACTGATTAGATTTTAAGTTATTCTCTTCCACCTTAACAGTGCTTATTTTTTGTTTTGTTTCAGCATATTATGAGGGTATAAATGTTTAGGTTACATATATTCCTTTGTGCCACCCGAATCAGAGCTTCAAGTATGTCCATCCTCCAGATAGTGCGCACCGCACCATTAGGTATGAATATACCCTCCCCCTCCTCCCACCTGCCTGACACACGATGAATGTTACTATTATATGTGCACATAAGTGTTGATCAGTTAATAGCAATTTGATGGTGAGTACATGTGGTGGTTGTTTTTCCTTTCTTGGGATACTTCACTTAGTAGAATGGGCTTCAGCTCTATCCAAGATTACATAAGAGGTGCCAGATCACGATTGTTTTTTGTGGCATTCTAAATGCCAGACTACTTTTCCCTAAATGTGCATATGGCTCCCTCCCTTGCTGCATTCCTGCCATCGTGCACTAGCTACCTTACTACAAAAGTCTTTCCTCACACCGTATCATTTTCTTTTGTTTTTTTCTGTTTTATTGTTCTCCATAATGATATATAATTGTACCTATTATAGACACATAACTATATATGATATATAGAAAATATGTAATTATATATATATATGTATAGTGTCCTAACAAATAATATTTCTTTCCCAAAAATAATGTGTCCCTCTTTTTGTCCCTACCAAGTAAATTCTGCTTTGGGAAGTTTAATATTAGATTAAGGGGTTATAATCTACTTAATTTGTTTAAATATGTATATGTGTGTGTATATATATGTGTGTGTGTGTACATATATATATATAAAATCTTCCTAGCATATTTATTTGTCTATTGTCTATCTCCTTTACTAAGATAAAAAAGCTAAATGAATATATCTTTATGTCCTTTTATCACTGTACCCCCAGCACACACACAAAAATGTCTGTACCACATCGTAGATCTTCAGTAAGTATGCACTGGATGAGGAAATCAATGAATATATGAATATCCCTATAATGTCACTTATTCTAATTATGTTTTCATATCTCTCTGTCTCTTTCACTAGGTTTCTTGAAGGCAAGAAATGTATCCAAGTTTTTTCTGTGTACTTCCAGAACACAGCAGATTTCCTTGTACATAAAAGGTTTATGATAAATATTGAATGAAAAAATAACAGATGAGGAAAGTGATGCTGGAAGAGTTGAATAAATTTTCAATCACAGCAATGTGTGGAAACCTTTTAACTATCAGATTATTTCATGTGTAATAAACCCAATCAAACAGTATGTAATGAGTTATCAAGTATAAGTGTGGCATACTCAGCTAGTTTTTACTTATAAAACAGTAATTTGAAGAAAACTATAATATCATTGTCTTTGAAAAGAAAATACATTCAAGCACACCAATAATTCATTATTTTTAGGCAAAAAATAGAGTCTGCCTATAGTTTATGACATTCAAAGCTATGCTAGCATTTCTTATCTAGTCTCATTATTTCTTTTTGTGATAAGGTACTCCCATTTTACTTATTTTACTAGACTATTTAAAATTATTGATAACATGCCCTGGCACACTTGTAATATAAATAGAATAGGTAAATTTGATTATCACTATTTCAGACTGGATTTCAGAGGGGAATTGGAAAATCGTCTGTGACTCGATTTTTATTCCTAATTTATGTCATTTTGCCCTTCACTTAACTTTCAATATTATCTTATTTCTCTATGTTATAAAGTGCTTCAACCCTTTATTAAAATAGGAAAAAAAATAAGTCATTTGAAATGAGATAGAGAACCACAATCTGTTAAATTCAACACCAGGAGAGCACATATGACTCATTCAGTACATAACAACATTAAATTGCCCTAAGAATAGGAGCCAAACACTACACAGTACATAATACTAATGAAGAGAATATGATTGTGACTGGCTTACAGAATTAATTCAGAGCACAGTTAGTGCAGGGTGCTTGGGAATGATATCTACCTTTAAAATTAGCCCTTAAAGGTGTAGAGTCTTAATTTTCTAAGTGAAATTAAAACCCTGCCTGGAAAATAACCAAGGCAATAGACAGTGTAATTCATCACTATTATATGTTTGTATGAGAAATTTCACAAAATTATGATACTGTCTTTATACCATAACTGTAAATCCTGTTTTGGTAAGTTTAATATTTCAACTGAGGTGCTATAAAGTGTTTAACTTCTTTGAGTCCCTGGTATAATCACAGAACTCTGTAGTAATATATTTTATTTTGCTCTTAGCTAATTGGCTAGAGTACCTTCATTGATATTTTAGTTATTATTTTCTCATGCTATGCATAATTAAGTTTTCTGTGAAAAACAGCCACACAAAAGCTAAAAAAAAAAAAATTGAAAAAAAAATTCTCTTGGATTTTAGTATAAAGAAAAGGCTTTGAGATTTCTTCTACAGCAGTCCTCCCTTATCCAAAGTTTCACTTTCTACAGTTTCAGTTACCTGTGTTCAACCACAGCCTGAAAATAGGTGAGTACAGCATAGTAAGATATTTGAGAGGGAGAGAGAGCGATAAAAAAAAACCTCATTCACATAATGTTTATTACAGCATTTTGTTATAATTATTCCATTTTACTGATAGCTATTGTTAATCTCTCACTGTTTTTAATTTATAGATTAAACTTTATCATAGGTAGATATGTACAGGGAAAAACATAGTCTACATAAGGTTCAATACTATATGTGGTTTCAGATAACCACTGGGCATCTTGGAACTTATCCCCTGTGAGTAAGAGGAGACTATAGTAATATATTCTCAATAATGAACAAAAACCAAATGTCAGTAGGAACAATAAGAAATAGGAATTGCACTCATAGGAAAAAGCACTTCGCTAGATTCATAAATGATGCAATATGTGTTTTTCCCCCACTATATGTCTTACAGAAAGTAGTTAAGGATAATTGTTCTCAATAGTACTATTTCTTTAAATTTAATAGAAATAATTGTATATCTATCTCAATGGCAGGTACTTTATAAAGTCTGATTTAAGCAAAGGCATTGTAGGTACTTAATCTTTAGCATAGTTCCAATACTTAAATTCCATAATACAGACATATTGCAATAGTTGCGAAAGCCTTCTATTCATATTTGAATTGAGAACATTTTCTAAAGAATTGCAGACTACATTTCACTCCTGTCTGACATGATCATTTGCCTTATAAAAGAGAATTTACTCTTTAGTTATCAGATAGATGGATCTCTGTGCTGTTTTTGTAGTAATTGGACCCTCTGACCTCACACAGGCAATAAAGTAGAATAAAACTTTATTCTACCAGGCTTTCAAAGTTTAAGAGTTTTAGGTGGTCATCTGTTATATATTTTCAACATAAAAACAAACTTCTTAATAATAAGATCTCTTAAAATGGAAATCCTGAGAACTAGAATTTAAAAAGTTGGAACAAAATCTTATTTATTAGTGAATATTGGGTAAGTTTTGGTTTATCTGTTTTGGAATAAGCACATGATACCTTTCTTATCTAGGTTCTGGAGCAGTTTTCAGGGTTAATGACTATAAATGAGAAATCTAATCATGACAATAATCATAGTAAAGATAATGACATGCCCAGCTGTGGGCTTTTTTGTTTTTGTTTTGTTTTGCTTTGTTCTAATATTTATCTTTCTTGGTATTCTCTGAACTTTTAGGATTTATGTTTTAACATATGTCAGTATTTGGGGAGAAATTGAGGCCATTAATTCTTCAATTATTTTACCTTCCCTGTTCATTTTTCCTTCTCCTTCTGATATTTTCATTACATATACATTACACTGTGTTGTAGTATCCCACAATTTTTGAATGCTCTTTTCTATTCTTTTCATTTTTTCTCTTTGTATTTTAGTTTGAATAATTTTCATTAATCAATCTTCAAATTAAATTCTTTCTCATCTGTGCTGAATTCACTGATGAGCCCACCAAAAGCATTCTTCATTCTTACTGTTTTTGATTTCTAGCATTTCCATTTGATTCTTCCTTAAACCTCTGCTGACATTATCCATCTGGTGCTGTATGTTGTCTATTATTCCTTATTTCTTAACATATCAATTATATTTACTCTACATCCCTTGATATTTCCAATATATGTGCCATGTCTGAATCTGGTTTGGTTGATAGCATTGTCTCTTCGGACTATTTTTTTACTCTTTAGTATGCTTTGTGTATTTATTTTATTGGAAGCCATATATGTTGTAGATAATGAGATAAATAGGGCTTTAGCATGAGTAAATATGTTACTCTTGCTGAGACCTGAGAGTTGATGTTGCAACACTGAGAATGAGTGGCTTCAAATTCCTCGTCATCTTATTTTACTTTAACTTCTTTGCTTTGGGGCTTCCATAGAAGCTGCTCTTCTGAGTCTCTTAAAACTTTCCCTTCACCATAATTCACTGTTATTATTACTAGAGTTTTATTAAGGTGGTGATAGGTTGTGAGGGAGAGATGTTCTTTAATCTTTGAATTATTTCTCAACCTTTAGTGCACAAGGGACCCCTGTCTTGGGAGTGTAGCCTTTACAATTCTGTCCCTCCTTGAAGGTTGAGCCTTTTTTATCCCTGCTCCTTACTTTCTTCCCAAGCTGCAGTGGTTATGCTCCAGTTCATTGTGTTCTTAAAATCCTTCTTTTTATAAATTTTTTCTTCCTGTAGGTGAGATAAAGTTGGAAGTAGGCAGGACACAGGGCAGAATTCTTTTCCTACAGTTGGGATAGAATTACACAGGTGTCCTCTGGTGATGTCTAAACCCTAGAGACGAAATCTAGGGTTCTAGGGAGAGAACGTTCTGAGCAGTTTTCCCCATGGCTACGCTTCTTTCCTCCTGCCTGGATCATGGTAGGGTGAGGACAGGCTGTACCCATGTTCCTCCCTATCCTCCCTGTGAGAGTCTAGTGGAATTCCAAAGGAATAATCTGTACAACTGTACCCTAACCCCACTGTGCTGTGACTGTGGCCCCAGAGGCTTCTTAATTTCCCCATAATCCACACACTTGTCTTCCAGCAATTAGGTAAAATTTGTAGTTTAATATTCCTGCTGGATTTATGACTTCTGGCTGCTTCTCTCAACATAAGCAATTCCCCAGATCTTGTGTTTCCCTGGAGATATCTGTCTCTCTGGATTTCAGGGTGATGATTTTCTCTGTGATCTCACTTTTCTAAAGAATCCAGAAAAGTTGCTGCTTTTCAGTTTGTCCAGCTTCTTCTTGTAAGAATGCAATTATGATGCCCAAGTTCCTTCCTCTTCTGAACGGAAATCAGAGCCTCCACATGGTCCTTTAAGTAATCACCACCAGCAAATGAGTAGTGATGATCTGTTTGGGCATTATCGTGAGAAAAGAAGGAGTGATTCTACTATATAATTGTAATAGCTTTTCATGCTAGTTAATGAAACAATAAGTGGTATTATTTTCTTCTTTCTACTTTCTGCTTTTCTATTCTGATTTCCCATGACAAACATGTACTTCATTTGTAATTAATTCCATACAGAGCATTAGGTACATGTTCATTCTATTTCAGAATCATGTAAAAAATATAGTATAAAAACAAATATTTAGAAGAACATCAATTTTAAAAAAAAAAAACTGAAGCAGCAGCAGCACATAGCATTCAAACCATGATGGTCAACCTAATAAATGGAACTGAAGTTCACATTTGTCTCTGAACTTCCAGGAGGCAAGAAAAAAAGGAAGCGGGGTAAACATGATCAATTAACAGTGTTCTTTAGAAAGTCCTCAGAGACATAAAAACTTCTTATTGCTAAATTACACAAGAAGTTCCTCAGTTGAAAATATATTTTATAAGATAAATTCTAAAATTAATAATGCCCTCAGAAATGAGACCATGAACTTTACAGTTCCACTGATTCTTGCAATCTCACAGAAAAGTCAAAAGCCAAATATAAATGATATTTACAGTCACAGATAACTCAATGAAGATGGTTCAAGATAAACTAATATGGCCCAAGTATACAGAATTTCTCATTATTAATTTTGATCTTAGATTAGGAATTATAAAATCTACAGGAGATATTTAATATTGCAAACCGTGGTAGCTCTATTTCAAGGGAACTTCCAAAGATCCTCTACTCCTTATATTTACAACAAATGTAGTCCTCGCTCTCATTGGATTAGGAGGTCTGTAACGCTAAAAGAACACAGTATAAGTGTTGGTGTGTGGGTTCTGAGGCTAGGCTATAAAAGGCATTGTGACTTTTCTGTGTTCTCTTTCTTTTGGATCATTTGCTCTGAGGGAAACCAGCTGTCATGTCATAAGGACACTCATGCATCCCTATATAGAGAGCCACGTGACAAGGAACTGGGGATTCCTGGCAATAACCCAACTTGGAAGGTGCTCCTTAAGCCTCAAGTAAGTGTTTAGATGACTGCAGTTGCAGCCAATATCTTGACAGCAACCTCATTAGATTCTCTGAGATATAACTACCCACCCAAGCTACTACCAAATTCCAGATCCACAAAAACGTGTTGTTTTAAGGGAAGTTTTGAGGTAATCTGTTACATGTGAGAGATAACTGATTTATCTATCTTTGAGCAAATCTTTCCTAAATATTACTTGTTTCATCTAGATTTGGGACAGGAACTGGAGATCCGTGCAGGGCTGGACTTCTGAAAAACATTTTTAGTATTGTTTTTATTCTAAAACATTGGTTAAATGTAGTATATTTTGCTTTCAAAACAAGTAAAAGCTTAGGAACTTCACTAACTCTTGCTGGAAGTAAAGATCATCCAAACAACCACACAGAGTAAAACCAACACTGGCTGTTTATTTTTCTTTTGTTGGGACAATAGAAATGATTCCAAATTTCTCTTATTATCATTAAAGAATCTTTAACTTTTCTCTGATATTAAAGAATCTTTTCTGTTATCTTGACTGATTTTGGACTAGTGCTCCTGGAAAGTGGTAGTCAAATACCCCACCCCAAAACGAAGTGAGAGCTGAGGAAGACAATTATATTCATATAGACAGATAGAGATGTATGTGTGTGCATACACATGTATATATAGAAATAATATATATATGTGTGTGCGTATGTATATATATGGAGTTTAGTGATACTTGTCTGGCAGAGTTGCTATTGAGAACAACAGAAAAATGCATACAAAAACACCTTGCATAAAATAGATATTTAGCCAGTTATGGCTATGATTCCAAGTTAAGTTTTACTTCAAGTACTATGATCATACTAATGAATATTAATTATTTTATTGTCAGTATCTTCAAGTTTAGGTTTTCTTTCACAATATTTATAAAATATCGTGTCTCATTTGACACGCTTCCCTTCTTCTGCTTCCAACCATCAATTTCATTTTTCCCAGCTTCTAATTTGTATTTTTTAACATGTTGAAAATTGAAATAAATATAATCAAAATTTTACTCTTTAAAATTAAGTGGGCTTCATTAATTAAATTTGGCTTTAAAAAAGAATATCAAGTCAGGACTAAATTTCGCCTGTTGATGACAGCAACCTTGAAAGAAAAGAGTTAACAATACATTAAATGTATACATAGTACGAATCTCAAAATGGCATTTCTAGTATTTTGGGTAGGTTAGAAAACTAAACATAACTTTCACATTTGACTTTTTACTGTTCTGAATTTTAATGTGGATTTCTGTGTGTGCATGAGGGGTCAGGGCATGTTGAAAGGTAGATTTAGGATTAAATTTTAGGTTTCTTAATAATTCAATATATTGCATATTACCATAATAAATAACATTGATTTGGGCATTTTAATTATTGAACATGACCATCTTATTGAATACGAGCATATATCATTAGATACTGATATGTTTGTTTATAGACTGTTTCAGAGGTGGTTGGCAAATAAATTGAAGATGATTACAATGAGCTGTTTAATTTCTCATTCAAAATACTTGATATGTCCAGATACATTTAATTGTAAATTAATAATAATAACAGCAAAAATATTTTTAAACATTTGTGTAATGGGTTATCTTACTTCTTTCCTTTCCTAGAAAAAAAACAGAAATACTTTACACTCTTTTACCTTCCAGCAATATGAGACAGACACTTGCTGTATCAGGATATGGGAAACTGGAAGTAATGTAGGTTGAAATTTATAGTCTTTCAAACTAACCTTTATGGTCCAAATGTTTGTGTGTTCCCAATATTAATATGTGAAACCTAATCCCCAATGTGGTGGTATTGGTATTGGGAAGTGGGCCTTTGGGAAGTGTTTAGGTCATAAAGGTGGAAACTTCATTAATAGGATTTGTTTTCCTATGAGGAGCTAAAGAGACTAGAGTTCTTGTTTTCCACAATGTGAGGACGCAGTAAAAAGGTGACCATCTATGAACCAGGGAACAGGCTCTCAAATCTGCTGGTGCATCGATCTTGGACTTCCCAGCTGGCAGAATTGTGAAAAATAAATATCTGTTGTTTATAAACTACCCATTTTATAGTATTTTTATAGCAGCCCAAATAGCCTAAAACACTAACCCAATGTGAATCAACCTCTCTATATAATCAAGGTTGTTAAGGTATACCGAGGTCATTTTCCCCTTTACTTTGTTGATATAAAACTGTGTTTTCGTCTCATTTGATAATTACACAGTGACGTTAATTATATTTGCATTAGACAAAAATTAATAATTCTTATGTGTAGAGTTCTTTTTATTAACTCATATAATCTTCACTGCAAGACTTCCTGCAAAATAGTTGTCAATATACCTAATGTTAATGATGGATAGTAAATTACTCAGAGAGCTTATGTGACTTGCCCTGGATCTTCTAGATAGTCATCATAGATTCAGATTATAATGTTAGACCCTAAAATATGTTTCTCTTGTACTACATTATATTGAATATTTGGTAGATTAGAACAAAGACTTACAAATTGATGATTTTTATAAGAATTAATTTTCTTGTTACTCTGAGTGAATGGAATGCATTTCTTGTTTAATAATTGTGGTTCTGAATATATTTCTATCTTCATTACAATTATTTCAATAGATTTTACCTTTGAAAAATATCCATGACACTATCTCCTATCCCACATGCTCTTTTTCCAACATGACTGATACTTTTCTCATTGAGAGGTGGGGTCTACTTTTCTTCCCTGTGAAGCTGGGAGGGGTTGTGACTTTGGAAGAAGTCATGTTGTGTTGTTTTCAGATCTAAGTCAGAAAAGCAATGCAGCTTCCACTTGGTTTTCATATAATGCTTGCTCTTAGAACCTTGCCACTGCACATGTTCTGACTAAGCCCAGCTGCAGAGAGGAACCAGGGCCCATGACAACTGCTGAAGTCTCAGCTGAAAGGCAGCCTCAGCTTGCCAGTCATGTGAGTGAGCCATCTTGAAAGTGGATCCTTCAGCCCCTAGTTTGGCTATGGTAACTTACACCATGTAGAGCAAAGATAATTGTACCTGTTCAGCCCCACCCAAACTGAATATTTGACAAAAGAATAAATTATTGTTGTCATTTCATACACTAAGCTTTGGGGTGGTCTGTAATACAGCCATAGATAATTCAGTTATCTAATGTGCTATTTTCTCTAAGGACAGTTTCAAATTCTATATATTTAAGGTAAAATAACAAAATGATTAGTGGATATTTATAAGAATTTTTTGCTTGCTTGCATTCACCTAGGATATGACTGTTTTTTGTCTAATCTACTGTAAAATAAAATATATCTAAAAATGGATAATTACCTCATTAGCTCAGTAAGCACTTTATCTTACTGAGGGAGAATACATTTTAAAAGACAGCATTTTCATAACAGAAATACTTTTAAATCTCTGGTTTGGCAGAAAAAATTGAAAGCTTAAAAGCAATCGTTGTAATCATGAAGGATTTTTTCTTTTTTTTTTTTTTACTAATTATTAGAGAATGCCAAAGTCCCTTGTGGTACACATGGCGAAACAAGCTGATTGAGAGGCTTAGTATTATTTTTAAATTGCTTAATTGCCATTTAATGAAATAGGGAGCTCCAACTTCCATGCTACCTAATAAAATGGTTACTCTGCAAAGAATGAATTGCTGGTTGCATTGACCTTGCAGAGCAAGCTGGGTTTAAAGAAGCTACATAATACATTTCTACAATGATGGTATAGGGACTGAAAGCCATATTACTGGAAATGTACATGTTAGCATTTATATCCCTTTTATAATTGCTGAAATAATGGCCAACATACATTTAGAAATGTCTGGGTATTCCACTGGGTGCCCTGATTGCAGTCAAACCACACATATGAACACCTCTTAATTGCCAAAGTAATTTCTAAGGAACTAAAATCACAGTTCATTTGCTTTTCCACCCTGCCCTTGGGAACCTGCAATTTTGCTTCATTACAACCACTCAACCTTTAGCCCTCATCCACTTCAGAGAGGTTTGCAGTGTTTTATGTATAATAAAAACAGCACGCGTATGCAGCCATGCACAATTCCATTATGGTTGTTAGCATCACTATTTTCAAGTTCGGGAGTAGCTAAGGTCAAAGAAAAGAATTTAGTCATCTCAATGCATGTTTATTAGATGTGCCGACTTTAAATGTAAATGTATCTCCTCCCACTAGCAAGAGCAAATGCATGTTTGGGAAGTGAGAAGAAGCTACTTTCTGTTTTATATACCACATCATGTAATCAAACCAAATAGCTTGAAAAGAAAATGGAATTTGAGGAACTCACAGTATATCTCAGATTTCCTATTACTGCTTAAAAACACTAATTTCTAGGGTAAATTTATTTATCCATATCCATATCCAAACACACATGCACATACACTATTATTTATGTATGTATGTACAAATATGTGTACATATACACACATATATACATATACCACTAATATTTATGTGTACCTGTCATATATATATGTATACATCTTCTGCTTGTGATTAGTTTTTTATCCTTTTCTTTATGTCCATTTTTTCTTCACTTTTCTCCCATTATTCACATCTTTCAGTTTTTATTTTTATCCCATAGCCTGTTCTCTATCACTGAGTAAGCCAACTCCTTCCTATATATGCTATTTGCTTACTTTTAGGTGACTGACTGGAATAAATTCCCCTCTTCTTATGACAGTACCCAGATTTTCCATTCCTCATCCACTCTTAGTTTATGTATTTTAGATGAAGATAACAGTCTTAGTCTGGTCATCAATGTAGCTTGTTCAATCAATGCAATCCATTCCCATGACTATTGTTATAGCCTCAGGTTGAGTTTGCGACACACATTAAGAATCTGGAAAAGCTTGCAGATCTTCTAGGAAAGATATATTTTCTTTCTACTAAATTTATTAAGCTGGTTTTATATTAGTCTTGAATAATTGGTGGCCATTTCTGCCACAACATTAGACTAGCATGACTAAGAATAAAGAGAGACTAAGAGAGAGGTGAAAAGAGATTTTTAAGAATATAGTTAAGTGTTTGGATCCAAAATGATTTTGGTTATAGACATTTCAATCCTGTAAGGCAACAAGAACTCCTGCTTCCCTGACCCCAAGATTCTTTCTGTTGCTGTTGTTAAGTCAACTTCAACTGGATTGCTATTACTTATAACAATAAATAATTTCTGACTATAAAATTCTTGATTTTTTTTCCTGTTCTTACATTAATTTTTGTCCCTTTTGATTTCTCTGTTTGTTGTCTAGAGTGCCCTCCCTCAAGTAGAGTTCTATTTAATTTTGCTCAGTTTATCTCACTTTTCTAATTGTTTCAATTTCATGTGGTATTATCTTCTCCAGTTCCTTTAGTCTTCCTTCTGTTACTCTATTACTAGCTGCATTATTTTGGCTTTATCCATTCTTTAGCCAGATTTGATGAAAAGTTTTTCTTCTCTACAATATACAAGGGCTATTCGGAAACTATTCAGCCATTGTTAATGGAACGAGAATGGTTACACAGCTGGATACTTTCCGGACAGCCCTCATATTTGCTCAGTAAAATTGGCATGTTCAGACAAATTCTACTCACAAAATGGAGAAACTCTATGCTTTTCTTACATTATTCAAGGGCAACAACAGTCATGACATTCTATCTCCTGTGATATTTTGCTTTGATGTCACTATCCCTTGTATTTAGCAGGTAGCCCATTTTAGAACTAATAAAGTCCAAAATCTTTTGGAAGCAGAAAAGTATTCTGAAATACATGTAAAGTAAATAAAATTAGTAGTTTATTAGGCCTATGAATAACTAATAATTCATAATAAGCAAATAGTATAATTATATTCATATATTACATACATGAAATATAGAGGACCTACAGTAAGGATGTATAATATGTGGTGTTTCTTACAATAAATTGCATCAGTTCACATTGGAAAATCTGCTGGAGAAAATTTCTTTCAAAATGTCATTGAAAATGAACTATATTTATAAAACCAAATTAAGCATAAAATAAAGAATGATATATAAACGGCAGTAGATGTGCTGTCACTCTGTTTAAATGACAATCAAAATTCATTATCCTTCAAACAGGAATTGACCTTGCCTTTCTCTTGATCACGATTATCATTTTTGGTCCAAAACATTCATTTGAATTCAAAGCGTGTTTATAAATAAATGAGTAATTATAGCTGATAGTGACAAGTTTCAAAGATCATCTGGGTGACATCCAATATTCCAGATGATTTTTGAGGGTTATCCATTTACAATAAATGAAGAAGTTCAATCTGACAAACATTTCAGTAAACCTTGTTATACTATGGGAAGTAAATATTGAATAAGATATAATCTCTATGCTTTGGCTAGAGTCTATTATAGTAGATGATTAATATAACAAGATTGGCAAAAGTTACTTTAGGAAGACAAGACTAAGTATATGTCACTACTTCTGAGGAAGTTAATGAAAGATGCCACATAAAAAATTACCATTGAATAAGAGCTGGAGAATATATCAAATACTGGGTGGAGGTGGGGAATCTATTTCAAGTACGCAGACAAGAATGTTCAAAGAAATAAAAATCTAATATCAATTTGATAGTGAGTACATGTGGTGCTTGTTTTTCCATTCTTGTGATACTTCACTTTGTAGAATTAATTATCCAGGATAATTAATACAAGAAGTGCTAGATCACCATTGTTTTCTGTGGCTGAGTAATACTCCATGGTATACATATACCACATTTTATTAATCCACTCATGTATCGATGGGCACTTGGGTTGTTTCCCCATCTTTGCAATTATGAGTTTATAAAGGAGTATACATTTGTCAAAATTCATTGAATTTTAAATTTAAAATATGTGTATTTAACTGTAAGTAAATTTTATTCATTAAAAATTATACCAAAAAAGGCAAAAAAATCATACAAAATTTTATAAACAATCAAATATTGAAATGTGAGAAAAATAAAGACATTCTAATGTCTATAAGATTTCAAAAATGTATTTTCATACATTCTGTTCATGAAGCTTCTTGAAGTTGTGCTCCATCAAATGAAAGGGATATTTCAGTACATACCAAGACATGGAACACAAAAAACAGAGACTACAACTCAGAGATTAGGTATAGTGAATTCCCAAGATTATTCCAGGTCAAAAACTATGCATTAAGTTTAGAGGACAACCAGTTCAGATTGGTTGGGTTTCCAGTCATCTTGAAAGATTTCTTCAGGAAAAACAATTGTAATATTGTCATTAGGGCAACCATGATACTCCATTCATGAATTTATAGTTCACTGAATAATAACAAAGTGAACACACTCATCTTATTGGTACTACAGTCAAGTACCCCAGCCCTGAAGCAATCACAATCCCCTTTCTCCTCCCAAAGTTAACCACTATTTAACTTCTAACACCATACAGTGACTTTTCCTGTCTTTGAAAATTATATAAATGGAATCATAACATTATATACTGTTTGGTTATGCCAGCTTCATTAACAGAGTTCAGAAATGTAGTCTGTTTCTATTCTCTTGAAGAGTTTTAAATAAGTCTTATTTTTTGTTTCTACAAATATACAGAAGTGACTGGAGAAGACATCTGGTTCCCAGTGGGATTAAGCTCCAAGTGTCCTGGAAACTTGCTTGACAAAGCATCCTTTATTTCTTTCCTTCTTTCCCTGTTTGACTTCTCCACTCTCCTGAAAGTCTTTTATGGGATCGTCATCCAAATAAACTATTTATGCTTGAGTCCTTGCCTCAGAGTAAGCTTTATGAAAACACACACCAAAACAATTCTAATGGATGCCATTGGTTCTACATTCAGATGTTCTTGGGTTCCTTTTGCTGGTTCTCTGTCCCCTTCTACTAACTATTGTATGTTTTTATTTTATTTTATATGATTTTATTTTATTTCTATGTCTACATTTGTTGTTCTCTTCATGAGACTTCCCTTAAGTGTCTTTTTCTGGAAGTACCTTAATAAATCAATTGCACAGAAATTCCCTCTCACTGTTTAATTCTAGGAAATCAGGCTTAAGACAGGAATCTTCTCCATCTTTCCCCTATTCAATCATCTCTTCCACTCTATGACACATATTATTTGTGTTTTTAATTAAATATTCCAAGTCATTTAATTTTTTGATAGCATAGGAAAATAGTAATCTATAGAATATTTTTCCTGGGGTGATTTTTTTTCTTAGTTTATTCTCCATCTTGGCATGGGCCACTCTATCTTTGCTTTTGTAGTGTTTTTGCATAGACGCTAGTTTAGTCCCTTTCTATTTAATATTCATTTTTAAACAGAGGTAATTATAGATTAATTTATCAAAAATAGGGTAGGTGGGAAAATATCAAAGAAACTGATATGGGCAGTTAAGAACTGCAATTCACATTTGATTTAGAAAACAGTATTACTGAATCAGCCAGTCATCTTCAAAGTGTTTTCATGTGGCTTAACAGGATTTAAATATTTGTCCTCTGACTTATGGAGATGCTCTGTAGGAAAGAGATTCTCTTTGTTCGTATCTGTTTTAGTGTTTATTGCCAAAATCTGCAAAGCTAATTTTTCCTTTCTCCTATATTTCTGCCTTTCAAAGAGTTTATAAGAATTTTTCTGAACTGATACAAATACTTTTTGAAGTAACTGAATGCAAAAAGTGACATTACTTCTATTTAGAGAAGCTAATTTTAATTCTATTTACTCATATTTTAAATGCCAAGTTTAGAATAATGTTGGTATTTTAATAGGGATTGCACTGAATCTGTAGATCACTTTGTGTAGTATAGACATTTTAACAATGTTGATTCTGCTGACCCATGAGCATGGTATGGTTTTTCCACCCGTTTAACGTCCTCTGCTACCATCTCTAAACATTAGGGAAACACAAATTGAAACCACAATGAGATATCACTTATCTCCATTGAGAATGGTCTTTATCAAAAAGTCCCAAAACAATAAATGTTGGCATGGATGCAGAGAGACAGGAACACTCATACACTTCTGGTAGAACTGCAAACTAGTACAACCTCTGTGGAAAGTAACATGGACATACCTCAAAGAGCTACAAGTAGAACTACCATTTGATCCAGGAATCCCATTACTGGGCATCTATCCAAAGGAAAAAAAAGACATTCTATAAAAAAGACATCTGCACTCGAATGTTTGTAGCAGCACAATTCACAATTGCAAAGATGTGGAAACAACCCAAGTGTCCATCAATATATGAGTGGATTGCGTATACCATGGAGTTCTACTCAGCCACAAAAAGCAATGGTGACAACCTCTTGCATTATCCTAGATAGAGCTGGAGCCCATTCTACTACGTGAAGTATCACAAGAATGGAAAATAAGCACCACATGTACTCACTATCAAATTGGTATTAACTGATTAACAAGTGCACATATAGTAGTAACATTCATCACGTGTCAGGCAGATGGGGGGGAGGGACATATATACACCTAATGGCTGCGGTGCGCACTGTCTGGGGGATGGACACACTTGAAGCTCTGACTCGGGTGGGGCAAAGGCAGTATCTGTAACCTAAACATTTGTACCCCTGTAATATGCTGAAATAAAAAAAAAATTAAAAAAATAGAAATAAAAAACATATAAAGCTTTGAATTGCTTATATATCCTTGCTGAAGAGTAAATATATATCACTTAAATGTCACAATCAATAGGCTTATTGTTTGTTTTTAAATCATTTTGTAAATGATTGTACAACTCTTCTGCAAGCTAGCGACTTCAATCATTAAGTATAATTTTGTTAGAGATGAACTACAGCTAGACTTAATAAAACATTTTTAACATGTTAGATTGTTAAATCTTACTTGGAAATGACAAAATTGGTATTAACATGATCTCTATTTGATAGACTAGGGAAGACTGAATGATACCGAAAAAAATATATATATATACACAAATACATATAGCATCAATTTCTGTATTAGATTCCTTCAAAATTTATTGAGCCAAAAATTTGCAAAGGACATTCAATTTTCAAGGGAATTCCATCATAAAATTAGAGACACACTCTGTTACAGTCTGAGTTTTGCGCCGAAAAATCATTAATCTGCCATTCTGCTTCTGTAAAACCTGCTTGCTCCTGCTTGCTACCCCCAACACAGAAATTCCTAAGTGACTACAACACCGATGTTCTGCGTTAAGATGATTACAGCCCTCATGTTTTGCATGAAGCTATTACAACTCTCATGTTTTGCGTGAACAAGATATGGCCCAGAGCCCAAACTGCCCAGATCCTGTTACACCAAAGATAAGAAAATGACATAATGCTTACTCAAGGCTTTTTGTACATGTGCTTGCTCTGTCTTAGTAATTGTCCACCCACAAACTTCCAATATAAAAACTTTCTGTTTCAAAGGCTCACGGCTGCATTCTGGGCCACCTTTGGGCAGTGCAGAGAGTAGTCACTTGCCAGCTAATAAAGACTCCTGATTTGGCTCAATTCAGTGTTTAGGTGGTCATTTCTCGCATCTCAGACCACAACAAGTCTTTCAGCATAAAGTTTTCAAAGGATCGGGTTAAAAATAGTTATTTCAGAAAGTAATTTTTATTAGAGACACTTAATGGCATAAGAACACCCACTGGGAACATATTAGAATCCTTTGAGAATTGTGTAACAGAAGACTCTAAGCCCTTGGAATATGACTTTCTTTTGCTTTTGCCAGCATTCAATTCAGTAGAGCCTAGCACCAATAGATGCCTATGAACCCTGTACATAGGATATGCTTTACTGATAATATCACAGAGTTATATCTGAGATAAAGGGTAAATATTAGTAGGGAAATGTAAGTAGAGGAGATAAAAAGGTTTACTGTCCAAGGATTTACTGAAAATGATAAAGGAAAAATTTTAGTTTCTATCTTCAAATATGCACATACTTTTTAATAGTTCACTTATTTCTAATGTTAAAGGGAAAGAAGCTATTAACATACGTGAATTTTTGAGATATTTGGAATGTAATTTATAGGATTATGTAATAAATCGAGATAAGATTTACAATGACAGGATCATGGGGATTAATATAGCTACAGTGTGTTAAACTGAGATTACATCCATTTTATTTTGTTCTTTCACAGGATTACACTTCATAGAAATATTTAGAGATAGGATCCCATCAAAATGATACTGTTTGGAGTAAGAAAAGATCTAAAAACCAGTCACATTTTAAGAACATCCAAAGAAGGAGCAAATACTTATTAGGTATACTGAAAACCTGTTTTCAAATAACTGAATGCCCATTATGTGAAACAAACAACAAAAAAGAAGATAAGACAATAACTTAGTACTTTGAACAAGTCCTAAGAGTTGAAAGTACAGTTGATATCTGTTCAATATAAAAAGTAATTTTCTAATGATCATAAATGCTCCAAAATGAATGCTTATGTCACAGATCTGTTTAACCAGAGGATAGAAAAATAACTCTTTGTTGTAGACAGTTTTCCTTTATTTGGAGAAATTCCATAGCACTTCTAAAAAATGTATTTTGTCTTCAAGTATGCATGTGTATAGCAGAAAATTTAGAAAGTGCTATACTTGAAATAATATGTAAATTTGACATTAGTCCAGGAAACAAATAATCATAAGAAATTTTTGAAGTGTACCCAAAGTTGAGAATGTTGGTAGTTGACACAGCTCAAAATGCTAAAGGAAAACCTTAGTAGGTTGGGGAAGATTACTGGATAGGCTGGTGTCCAAACTATGATTTGAAGGAAGGGATAAATATACTAAAAACAATTGAAAAAACATGAGAACGTACACGCATAGAGCATTACAGATGTCTATAGTATGAGGAAGCCTGAAGTGAAAGATGAATTTAAATGGTGAGGAGTGGCTCCAAGCTGAAATACACACACCTATGGATGGTTTTTCAGGTCCAACCATAGGCAATTAAAAAGATCTTACCTGGCAGGCATGACAGGAAAAGTTCCCTCCGCACACCAGACTTGGGGCACAGCCGTGAATCACAGTCTCTGAGGGGAGCTGCTGTCAAGGTTTCAGGGCCCACCATGCTCTTATACATTTCTAACCCAGGCTCCTCTCTTTGGAGGGCTCTTTTACAGGGGGCCTTTGCCAGAAGCCTTTTTCTCAGTTTGCTCAGAACTTTTTCTCAGTTTTCTCAGAACTTTACCGGGGACCTTTTATCAGTGGAGAGGGGAAGTTTGAAGACAGTTTTCTTCGCTGTGACTCAGTACTTAATAGTTTTTAATTCTTTTTCAGTTTTACAGATATATAATTGAAACATAAAATTGTGTATTTTTAAGATACACAATGTGATGATTTGATTGTGAAATGATTAACACAATCAAGTTAATTAACACAACAATCACTTCACATAGTTACTGTTTTTTTTTTTGTTGTTGTTACTGAGAATGTTTGAGACACAAACTTTCATTTCCAAGAGGAGTAAGTTCTGAGGATCTAATGTACTCAGGACTTCATGACTCCATGACTCCAAGTGCCCTCTTGCTTATTCCAGCCCCTACTCAGGTCCATAAAGCCACAGGAGCTTTTGGGTTGGGGCTCCCTCATGTTTGTGCTGGTCCACCTGACCTTCTACTGGTGCCATGCCATGGGGAAAATGGGATAGTGGAGGAGTTGGGGCTTTCTCTGGTTTACCTCTTAGGCAGTCACATATCTTGTAACGACAGAGGTATCTTCTAAGAAATGTGTCTGTAGGTGGTTTCATCCTTGTACGAACATCATAGAGTGGATTTACACAAACATTCATGGTATAACCTTACTACACACCTAGGCTGTACGGTACGGCCTATTGCTCCTAGGCTACAAAACTGTACAGCATATTATTGAACTAAATAGTATAGGCAATTGTATTTGTATTTGTACTTGTGTATCTAAACATACCTAAGCATAGAAAAAAGGTACAGTAAAAATATGGTATAAAAGATAAATTGGTGCACCTGTATAGAGAACTTACCGCGAATGGAGCTTGCAGGACTGGATATTGCTCTAGATGAGTCACGGATTGAGTGGTGAATAAAGGTGAAGGTCTTGGACAGGGGTGGAGAACCTTTCCATGTTGGAAGTCCACATTAATTTAACTGTAATCAGATAAGGCAACACAGAAGAAACTTCAATTAGATACACAAAGAAATGTACACTATTTTGTAAAAATCTATTATGTACTTAGTAATTTCAAAAAATGAAAACTATTCGTTAATCTTAAAGTAATGTTTTTTTGTGTCTACTTTTTGATGGAAAGCATTTGAATATTTGGTTTCAGCATGAAGGTCTGCAGTTTCAGTTGATCCTCTAGATGGATATCAGTTATTTATGACCTTAAGGGCATCTTGATTTGGGTTAAGTAAGAGAATGTAGATTTGCAGCAGTAAGTGGTTGAAAACCAAGAAAGCATTTCTGGGGCATGTTCCCAAAGGTATGGGCATTTTTATATGAAAATTTCAATTGGATCTTTAATATAAAACAATGACATTAAAATGTCATCTATTAAGAGCTCAATCAATTCCATCTATAGTTCTTTGGGTGTCTTGGTAATATCAACTAGGTGAGGCTGAAATGCTAAGTTGAGTGTGATGTCATGATTCTCAAAGTCAGAGAAACTTTCATTGTATTAATTAATTAATAGGTCTATAAAAGCTGCATGTTCTTCAAATGATTCTTATATATCATCCTGCTCATCAATGACTTTTGCTAACTGGGAAAAATGTTCATCTGAAATTTCCTTTTGAAGAAGAAATGTTTTGAAAAAAGACAGTGTTTTTTTTTTAAGTGCTTGGATTTTTGCCACATATCATATATATATATATAGAGACTCGTATATAGACTTATATATATAGACTTACTTTTACCTTGCAAAGAAATATTCAAGATATTAAAAAGCATTCTAAAAGTAATCTCTGTGTTGGGATTAGAGGTGATTTTTTCTGAGTTTTCTTTTCCTTTAATTTTACACATTTTCTAACATATGAGCACATAAATAAGATAAATTGTAAGTTAAAAGATATACAATGTAAAAATGTTACTAGAATGAACTTAACATGTGACATTTTCCCTCTTGAAGCTCCTATGATAAAACTGAGTTTTTATTTGTAACACAACTATTAATAATATTTTTATTTTAAAAGTGATAAATAATCCTATGATAGTGATTATCGTTATTTTACTCGAAATACGTAAAAATGCTTTAGGTTCCTGAGTAACTTTAATAATTTTATTTAGGGAAACAACACATTTAGTAGTAGATTAAATATGAAAAATGACAATACTGGAAATTGAGAAAATATAAATTGCTAATTTAAATTATATTTATATATTTTTTACTTTTCTGGCTGTCTTGCATTTGCATTAGAAATCAATAATTTCATATGAATAAAAAACAGTAATGAGCTAAAAATGACATAATGGAGGAGTGTATGAGTATATATTGTCAAGGAAAAATGGAATGGAGGAAATTTTGTTGGAAGAAAATATTTAAGTTAATTTTCAAATAGTTTTATGGAAAATTTGTAAATATTTTCATTTTCTTACATCAAAATTACTTTTTGAATATTTTTGTTATTAAAATGTGAAGTGTGGAGAGTTGGGCATCAGACCATTTCCATTTGTCCTGGAACATGGACTAGAATATCAATAGTATTGGTAGTCCCAAACTAGCTGCTTCAACTAGGCTGAATTTTACTTGTTGGAGCCATCTCAGACAGTATTCAGTTAGACACATTTTAATTTTATATACCCTTTATTTGGGGAAGGGTAGAGACTGTACATGAAATTGCACCTAAATCTAAAAGGCAATGGCATTTTTGCCCTTATAAGTTTGTAGCATCATTTTTGAAATAAGAGCCATGACATTATATTGTCTACCAAGTATATGTTTACTGACAAGTCTATCCATTAAAACTAGATTGCAAAAAATAAACAATCCTTTGAATATTTGGGAATCATTGTGAATGATTCAAATTAAACTGAGATTATCTCTTAACATGAGGTCTATATATTATCATATGACTGTGTCTGAAGCAAATGATATTGGAAAAAATGAGCTAGACTAAGTTATTTGACTCAGATATACCTGAAGAAAAAACAAAGGAAAATATTCGAGAACTCAGCTTTACCTCACTTGCTCTTTCATTCATCCATTCATCAACAGATAGTTGCTGTATTCTACTACGAATTATAATAGGTAAAAGGAAAGGACTTGATAAATAAATCTGTCCTAGAGCAAATGTTAATCTGTGACAATTTTAAATGTTCAAATTTTACAAATATTCACATGGATGATTAGATGTGAGTGGATAGGTAAGTCCTTCCTGGTATTTTAAGATCATTTGTTAACTATGAAGCTAGAATTTTACTCTACTTTTATCTGATGTATGGGGCACATAATGCATCAGTACTGAATGAAACTGACTTTGTCATTCTGGGTACAATTATCAGAAGGAAGATACTCAATATTTGAGTTGAGTTTTGGATGCAGCAAAAATGTACGAGCTCATAATAAACTTTTAATGATCACAGTGCTTTTTAGGACAGTGTCTGCCACCTCACATGTTTAAAGTTCACCAGCTAACAGATGTAAATAAAATATTCTGCTTTAAAAATATATTTTTATTTTAAATATTCTCTGATGATTCTTTTGCTTTTATATCACCTTTGAGATTTTTACTATTTCATCATTTCAGTGAATACTTATATTTCAGAAAAATCACATCACTGTTGATTTCAAATATCAGAACCTATAAATCTAAATGTATATCACCAAGGAATACCTTATGCTTACAGGGATATGTTATAGGTTAAATTATACATACTTCAGATTTTTTACTTTTGAAACCAAAAAACCATGAACAATATAAAATTTTATCTTGTTACACCAAAGATTTCTATAAAGCACAGAAGTAAAATAATAAATAAAAAAAAGGAAAATCCTGAAGATTGAGGCACAGAAATATGAAAAGCACCTAAAATCAGTTATCAAACCATATAAAATTATAAACGTGAATTTGCCAGTATTGCTTAACAAGAGAAATGTTGAGACCTGTAGTTGCTTTTCTTCTCTCTCTATCCTACTCCTACCTCTGTTTAAAAAAATTCTGTTCTCATATACTCAGTCCTTATTTATCACACATGTTAGCTATGTTTCATATCTTTTATTCTACTGACAGGGAAAAAAAACAAAAATAAAACCTCCATTTATCTTCAGGCTAGCATTACTGATCATACTTCATATGAAGTAATGATCAATTTACTGCCCCGTAAGACTGGAAATAATTAAATTCTAAAAGTATAGAATGGACAGATGACTGGAGGCAAAATTAAAATGATTTGTGTATATTTGGCTTATTAAATTACTTCATAAAATATATAAACATAATTTGTTTTTTAAAAAAGAAACTTTAAGCCCAATGTCTTAGTTTGTGTTTGAGCTGGAAAGCAGAGTCTGAGACCAGAGCTAGTATGCAGGTAGTTTATTTTGGGACATGACCCCAAAGAAAATGAATTATAAATATAAAAGAGGCAAGGAGGTAAAACCAATACAAGGCTACAGAATAAAGGTGACGTCCACTGCGGGCGTTTGACCAGATCCTCCTGGAACCCTCTCAGTTGCTATATAGAAAAAAAATTAGTTATTCACTGAATGGAGTAAAGTGGTGAACATTTTCCCATTACCAACCATCTTTCAGTGGTCAAAAGTTGCCCTGGGGTGCTCTAACACTTGCACTTCCAGGTTGCCCAATTCTCCTGGCCATCCACATAGGTTCATTAGAAAAGCCCTGGAGCAAAGATGAGGCAACAGGTGGTGGGGCTGAGAAGAGTGGAAAGTTAAAGTGTCAGTTCCTACCTACAATGAGGGGGTAGAGCCAGCAACGGCTGGAGGTGGTGCAAGAGCATTTAAGGCAGGTATCCAACTACTAAAAGAAAATTAAAGTGCTGTATTACATCCCTAAATTAAGAACTTGGATTTTAATTAAACGTAGAGAAATGACTGGATGATTGTCGTTGAGATCTTTGTTAGGAAAGCCACGTTATCTGATTTTTCATATACTTTATTATGAGAAATAAAGTGAATAAAATATTTCAACATTTACAGCAATAATGCCATATGTATTTTGTTTTTTTCTAACATGGCTGCTTTTGGTTGAACAGAATCAGATTGAATTTCTGAAATATATAATCCCCATACCAATAAAAAAAAGATATTTACACATAGGCTGGAATAACATAGAAAGGAATCCTAAATAGCTAGGATATCTGGCTAAGTGCCTTGGTTCATTTACCTCCCTAAAGATGCAATTACAGGCATATCTCAGCAAGGCTGGATTCCAGATCACTGCAATAAAGTGAGTTACAGATTTTTTGGTTCCCCAGTACACATAAAAGTTATACTTACACTATACTGTAGTATATTAGGTGTGCAATGGCATTATGTCTAAAATAAAGTGTACATACCTTAATTAAAAATGATGCTAAAAAATATTAACAAACTGAGCACATGCTGTTAGAAAAATGGCTGCGGTAGACTTGCCACTAGCCTTCAATTTATAAAATCATGCAATATCTGCAATGTGTAATACAGTAAAATGCAATAAAATGAGGTATTCCTGTACTCAAAAATATGATTAGTATCCTTATGGTATACCAAGTACTTAAATATAACTTCATATCAATCTTTTTGTGTTCCATGACTACCCTATAGGTTTTAATGAAAGAAAGGCAGTGTTGAAAATTAAACTGTGGAAAAGTGAGTTTAATTGAATCAAAGTCAAACTATTTCCACAACTGGAAAGATTTAAAGGCCTGATTACATCTAATTTATGGGTCAATAAAGTTATTTTCAAATATGATGGAAAGATCTTGTCGACATGATCACAATTTTCTCTAAATTCTACATGCTCAGTTTCTAGTCTCCTTCTTTTGGTACACTCAGTAAGTATAGTCAGCCCTCCTTATCCGCAGATTCCACATCCACAGACTCATCTCATCAGGGGATGAAAATATTTGGGGAAAAAATAACAATACAATTACAAAAAAATGACACAAATTTTAAAAGAAACAGTATAACAACTATTTGTATAGCATTCACATTGTATTAGGAATCATAAGTAATCCAAAGATGATTTAAAGTATGTGGAAAAATGCGTGTAGGTTGTATGTAAATATTATAACACTTTATATAAAGAACTTGAGCATCCATGGATATTGGTATCCATGAGGGCACTGGAGGCAATCCCCGGTGGATACTGAGGGATAACTGTGACACTATCTTGCTATTTACTTTTCTATCTGTAAAAATTATCTTATGTTTCCAAGAAAATTATTTCCTTCACAAATAGTTTTTTTTTTATTCCTGATATATCCAACATTTAGAAAAGCACTCTGTTATAATAGATGATCAATAAATGTCTGCTACTTTTGATTTACCTTCACTTCACATCAAGGAGAGACTTTTAGGTTGTAGGTTTTAAGATTATATCCTTCACATAGATAATGTTATAGAATCCTAACAATAACCTCATGAACAGATGTTTTGTGAGCCATACATTTAACCTAAAGAAATATTTATACCAGTCCTTTAGAAGAATTACATGTTTACATTTTTTTTACCCAAGGCAATTATCTCTATGGTATCAAAGAAACAAGATGTATCTACAGCATGAGGAAAACATGCCCACAGCTGTTTTGCGAATCATTATATTAATAAAACCCTGTATTATTCTGAAATTTCAATGAGTTGAATGTAAGTATTTATACTAATCTATGTCGATGTTTATTCTAATATGTATATAATCATATCTCTAATTATTACCTTATCTATCTATAAGTGTTAATATATGTATGGGTTCATAATATCATCTCTAAACCTAGTACAACAGGGTTCATTCTGGCAACATCCCTTGCTGATTTGTAATTTTCATCTATGACAGTGAGACAGTTGGCTCCCATTATCTGCAATATATCTATCTATTTGTTCAAGTGTAGTATATATGAAAAGTAGTTTCAGAATAGTTAACTTGTACTTCTGCGAGAAATAAATTTACTAACTGGACTACACTGTTTATGTACAGTCTTTTTATTGTTTTAGTTTACAGTAACCACTAAAATCACTGTTTCCTAAATTTACTTAGGTCAGTTCCTATATTCCTCACTCACCTCAGTGAGACTGTATCATACATTTGTAAAGTAGTTAGATTTGTCACAGGCCTCATTTCATCCTTGGATCTCTCAGATTACAATTTTTTTTGCTTGTTTGTCTTTCTTTCTTTCTTTTTTTTAGTATTTTCATTTATTTCCTCTACTGGCTTATGTGTCAGTTGGGGTCCAGCCGAAGAAGGAGGACCATTAGGATATACAGATATACAGATAGATGATAGATAGATAGATAGATAGATAGATAACAGCAACTGTGACCCAGCACAGTCCCAGCTGCGTTGGCTATGAGGGAGTGCTTATGTCACTCCTCTCCCAACTCCAGGCACCGCAGCATGAGGAGTGAGGCTCTTTTTACTGGGGTGGGGGGTGAGTGAGGGAAGAGAATGAGAGACTTTACCTGGTAATCCAGGGAATTCTCTCATATCTTACCCAAGTCCACGAAGACTGTACCATCGGGAGTCTGCAAGAGTCTCAGTGTTACTAGACTTTGGGACCCTGCTTGTGCTGATATGGCTGCAGTGACCAAAGACTTAGATCATAGCACTCATAGCACTTTGAATACATAGAAAGCCTTCTCAAGAAGGACAAGTTCCAACAAGCTCAGATTGTGAAGATTAAGATAAATATCTAACTCTTTAATGCCCAGACATCAACAAACATCCACAAGCTTCAAGAACATCCAGGAAAACATGATCTTACAAAACAAATTAAATAAGGCACCAGTAACCAATCCCAGAGGGATGGAGATATGTGACCTTTCAGACAAGGAATGCAAAATAGCTGTTATATAGAAGCTCAATGAACTTCAAGACAACACAGAGAAGAAATTCAGAAGCCTATCAGAGAAACTTAACAAAGAGATTGAAATAACAAAAAAAATCAAGCAAGAAACTCAGGAGCTGTAAATTCTATATATGACCTAACAATCCCACTGGTAGCTACATAGCCAAAGGAAGGAAAATAAATATATCAAAAAAATATCTGTACTCCTATGTTTATTGCAGCATTATCCACAATAGCCAGGATTTGGGATCAATCTAAATGTCCATCAATAGATGAATGGATAAGGAAAATGTTATACATACACACAATGGAAAAGTATTCAGCCTCACAAAAGAATGAGATCCTGCCATTTGCAACAACATGGATGGAACTGGAGAATATTATGTTAAGTGAAATAAGCCAAGCACAGAAAGACAAATATTCCATATTCTCATTCATATGTGGGAGCTAAATATTGAAAAAATGGATCTTATGGGGAAAGAAAGTAGAATGATGGGGGCAAGAGTCTAAGAACAATAGTGAGGAGGAAGGGATAAAGTGGGGCTGGTTAATGGATGAAAAACTGTAGTTAAATAGTTAGAATGCACAAAATTTGATGGGACATTGAGATGACTATAGTCAACAATAGTTATGATATATTTTAAAATAATTAAAATAGTGGAATTGGAATGTTCCTAACATAAAGAATGATAAATGCTCGAGATGATGGATAGCCCAATTACTCAGATTTGATTATTACACATTGTATACCTGTGTCAAAATAACACATGTACCATATACAGATATGCAACTATTATATTCATAACAATTAAAAAATAAAAATCTAAATATGAGTAAAAAAGTTGTAATACATTTCGAAGAAAAAATGGGAAGAATTTTTATTTCATTAAACTGTGAAAAGACTGCTTAAATAAAATTCAAAGGGTATAGATCTTAAGAGAGGATGTTGATAAATTTGATTCTATTAAATTTAAGAGAAATTTCTACAAAGCAAAATAACGTTATAATTACAAAGTTAAAAGACAAACCTCCAGATGAGAGAATATGTTTGCAATGCATATGAAGAACTTTGTTTCCTCAATATACATCACATTCCCAAAACAGTCCATTAGAAAAAAAAGGGCATAGTATATAAATATGGCATTTATTAACAAAAAACCAAGAGTGATCCACAGATGTGAAAAGATGCTCAACCTCTTTAGTAGTCATGGAAATACAAAATGACAATGTGGTATCATTTCATACCCCTTGGGTTGGTATCTGAGAGGGGAGTACGTTGAGGAAGATGGGAAGAAACAGGAACTCTCAGGCGTTGCTAGTGGCCCATGGATGGACCTGGAAAATCTATGTATCTTAAGGAACTTGGGTACATATGCAAAGGATGACATGCAACAAAGTTTTTAATGTAATATGTGTTACCAAAAATGTTTGAAAACAAAAGAGGTAAAATGTGGTATAACAAAAGGATAATGTAAAATAAAAATAAGTAAACAAAAATTAGATGTATAAACACTATCACTTTCACAAATACAACACTGAGTATAATGAGCAAATTGCAACTGACAGCATTTATGTTTTTCTTTACTATTGTCTTCTTATAAAATAACACATATATGTATCAAAATATGTTGAAAATACCCATTCATGCTAATCTTAAGATTGTTTATCTCAGGGTGGGAGGGAGAGAAACAGAATGGGGAAATGATGGAGTTTTAGTGATAGTTATAAGTATTTCACAAAGGTGTAGAAATGTATCAAGTATGGTAAAATGTTAACATTTTAGAACTAAGCTGGGAACCAGGTCGGAGAAAAGATAAGAACAGGAATTTCATATATGGCTTAAGTGATCCCATTGGTGAGAAGAGGAGTGAGGTGTGACTGAGGAATCTGGCAGAAAATGATCGACATTGATTGTGGAACATCTTTGGCAATTTTCAAAATCTTTGTACTCTTTGACATGTATAATTATGGTCTTCAACATTTTTTGGTACACTTACTTCAATTATATGTTCTGACCAACAAAATAGACATCACTTTCAATGATTTACAAATACAAGACTTAACTATAGCAAATTAGTGTGCTGTTGTGATGATAGATTTTTAAAATAGGAATGATTTCCACTTGATTGCTTTAAAAGGAATTTAATTATAAAGAAGTATCTTAAACTGTAACACTAATCATCATTTTGAATGTTTCTGCATTTAAGAAAACATTATCACGAAGATCCGTGAGACAAATCTTGGACATTGCTTTTGGAATATTCCTCACCAAATTCATTTACTGTAATACATGAAGGGTAGTATGTGTATACTGACTGAGAAAGTGCTTTGAAATAGATTCTTAGGTTTCTACACCAGCTCTGGTATTTTCTAGCTCTCTGGCATTGGACAAGAACATCTCTAAGCCTCCATATTATCATTTATAATAAAAAAAGAATAGTAGTTATTTCAAAAAATAATTTTTGTACATTAAAATAGATAATGCACACATACCACTTAGCACATTACTCAATAAAGTTAACTATTATTACTATTAGCTGTATTTTCCTTAATTTTAGAAACATTTTATAATCCTGAAATTAGAATATCTGTGCTATTATGTTAATGTCATTCATCACTGCATGAAAATATAATTTACATGTGAACATAAAATTAGTAAAAACTTCTCCAATTCTTTTCTGTTATTGCCTTTCATAAGTGAAAGAAAAATAATACAGTAATTGAAATTCATAGCCTTTAGCTTTCTCCATTAGCAGGGGGGATTTCTGTAAATACATAGGGAGGCAGATAGGGGAGAGAAAGGGAAAGAGAGAAATGTAAAGGGGGAAAAAAAGAGAAGGAGTGAAGAGAGGAGGGAAAAAAAACATACCACCTTTCTAACACTTTCTATCCTGAATACATCCTTACTTCTCCATTAACCAGGGCAACTTTTCTAGTGAGTGCTAGGGGAAATGTAGTTTATTATCATTTTGCAATTTTCTCTTGGTAGGTAAATGTTTCATATGGCTTCACTTGGGCAAAATAACCATGAGGGTATTTTTTGTATTAGTCTCTCTGTCTCTCATTGCTGAGTAATTTGGTTATAGTTTAACACAGGCAGACTGTTAATCAAGCACATGGTGAGTTATATGTGTGTTCCTGAGCATGTTTGAGCTAACTGGAAAAAAAGAAAATAAATGATACAAAAAAATGCATAGGCAAGCACCTAGCTATTTGAAAACAATGCCTAAGTGTTTGTTGAATTGAGTTGGAAAATTTCTAGGAATTTTACTATTTTATGTAAACAGACAGGGATGTATGTCTTTGAACCAGAAATTATATGTAATCAAATAAACACTCAATTATATGTAAATCAGGGAAAATATTTATTTGATATGTAGAATTTCAAAATTGTTCAAGTATTCAAAATATTCTGATTATATGCCTCAACAAATACTATGTATTTTCAATTTTCATATTTTCCAAATGTAAATATAAAATTTCTGATGAGAAAAAGCTATCTTGGCAGCTTCAGAACAGTTATCATCTCATAACCTTAATTTATGACAACATAAATACATCTTCAATTTCTTTTCCAGTCAATAACCTCTTTAGGAAAATTCCCAAATTCCCTTCCATGTCTTGCTTGCGTCAAGTCATATCCATCAAGTAAAGAAGCTCAGTGAAAAAAACCAAAAAATGTTGCAATGAGCTGTAAGGGCAAAAATATAACCAAAGTTTGCCTCATGTTCTTCAGGTTACTCTGATGCTACTGAGATACTAGACAGGGAACCACAGGACTGAGGATGGAGATAGGAAAGTTACCCAGCCTATGGACTTCTTTAGACTTTATTGAATAATGTCAGAATGAGGTGTAGTGGGTTGTCAAAAGGGATAAAAGGAATAGAAAACATTTATAAAGCATGATAGCATAGAAGAGAAAGAGATAATTCTTTTTGTTAGTGTTGTTCTATTGAAAAAAAAGTGATTTGCTAATACTGTCTCTTAAAGGATAAAAAAAATGTTTTGTTCTGATGAATGATTTTCAGTTCTTAATTTGGTAGGTTCTTATCTGGGTCATATATCTTTATATATATTTATAAATCATATATATATACACACATATATATATGTATTTATATCTCACTTGAAATCTACAATTAACCCTATGGAGATAAGGGAAAGGAGGTGCTTCTCAATACCAACACTCCCTTAGTTAATAACAGGCCAGATTGCAAACATTTTCTTTACTTTTTTATTCCTCTGTGTGCAGTTACTGTATATTTTAAGTTTCTTCATGATGAATATCTATGTAACCTAATATCAAATCTCAAACTTTAATGTCATGACCCAACCTCAAATATATTACATAGATTTTAATTTTATTTACTATGGCTGTCAATATAGTCTTATTACTCTATTTCATTTTTGATCTTTAATGAAGTACCTGTGAGTTATGATGTGGAAAAATGTCAGGATGAGAAAATGATGATCCCCATTTTTTTCCCAGCCATGACATTTCAGTATTATGAGCTATATCTCACAAGGTCAGGACTGTGTGACCTACTTTGCTGTACTCATTATCTACTAATCCCAAGACAGAGGCCAAGGGAAAGGAGAAGTACATTTTATAAGGACTTCTGGACATGGTTTTGTGTGATGTGTTGCCTGGAAGGACTTGGGGGAATATTACTTGCTGGCTTTTCAGCGTGAAAAAAAGCTCAAGTTGTGTCATGAAAAAGTTAACTCATGCCCCACCATAAAGAATTGGTAATCAGTTTATTTTCCTACCCCCATTTCCAGCTTTGTGCATGACAGAGAGGAAAAATAAATCACTTTTCATGAAATCACCTTTTTTGATCTTTTGAGCAAGATTTATGGAAACACTAGCTGAAGAAGTGCAATTCTGAAAGTGTGCAAAAAGTCCGCCATTGTTTTTTTCTTTTTCTTTTTGCAATGTGTCTATAGTGTCAGTGTGAAACACCCATAACAGAATGCTCACATCTGATAAGTCAGTTATACCCACAGACAACTGCTAGGTTATATAACAGAATTTTGAGAGAAGGAAATAAAATTCCAACCTGGGATCATATTTTTTCCATAATCTTAGAAAAAATTGAGAAATTCCTTCATTCCTGAGATTTGTCATTTAAAAAATGGTCATTATTCCTACCTCTAAAGAAAATCCATATCTTACTCCAAAAGTAAAACCCAGCACCTAGAATAAACACAAGTAGAGCAAAATTGAACCAAACCTGCAGCCTTGCTACAAGCCCATCATGAAGCACAATTGCCAAGCCTAGCCCCCTAGGTTAGCTTAATTAGAACCATTTAATGTTCCTTACAAGGCTATTCACTTCAGGCACAAGCCACAAGTTTGGGACTTCCCAGGCCACCCACACTTATGACAAATGACTACAAATTTGGGTGTTTGATAATTCACTAGAACAACTCATAGAATTCATGACAGTGACATTTATATTATGGTTTTATCATAAGATTACAAAAGAAGGTATGCAGGGGGCAAGATTTGGAGGGTCCCAGATGCAGAGCATCTGTGTCCTTTTCAGTGGAATCAGTGAAATTAGGATGCATCACCCTCCTGGCACACCAATGTGTTTTTACCAACCAGGAAGCTTAACTGAGCACTGATATCCAACGTTTTTTTTTTTTTTTTTTTTTTAATTTCAGCTCTTCAGGGGGGTACAAAAGCTCAGGTTATATACATTCTCCGTGTCCTGCCCATCCCCCTTAGTCAGAGCCTCAAGTGTGTCCATTCTCCAGACAGTGCGCCTGGCACTCACCATGTAGTCATACCTCCATCCCCTCCCCCCACCCCCTAATTCCCCACGTCAGCACCTTCAAGCATGACCATCCCCCCCCCATCTCAGTCTGATATCCAATTGGTATCCTTCCCCAATGTGCCCTTAGGTGATGATCAGGGAAACCAATTTTCTGGTGAATACATGTGATGCTTGTTTTTCCATTCTTTGGATACTTCACTTACTATAATGGGTTCCAACTCTCTCCAGGAGAACCAAAGAGATGTCGTATCACCATTATTTCTTATAGCTGAGTAGTACTCCATGGTATACATATACCACAATTTACTAATCCATTCGTGGATTGATGGGCACTTGGGTTGTTTCCACATCTTTGCGATTGTGAATTGTGCTGCTATTAACATTCGGGTACAGGTGTCTTTGTTATAGAATGACTTTTGTTCTTCTGGGTATATGCCCAATAATGGGATTGCTGGATCGAATGGTAGGTCTACTTGAATCTGTTTAAGGTATCTCCATAATGCTTTCCACAGGGGTTGCACTAGTTTGCAGTCCCACCAGCAGTGTATGAGTGTTCCTGTCTCTCCGCATCCACGCCAACATGTGTTGTTTTGGGATTTTTTGATAAAGGCCATTCTCACCGGAGTTAAGTAGTATCTCATTGTGATTTTGATTTCCATTTCCCTGATGATTAGGGATGTTGAGCATTTTTTCATATGTTTGTTAGCCATTCTTATATCTTCTTTTGAAAAATTTCTATTCATGTCGTTTGCCCACTTTTTGATAGGGTTGTTTGATTTTTTCTTGATTTTCCTGAGTTCTAAATAGATTCTTGTTATCAGTCTTTTATCTGATGTGTAGCATGCAAAAATTTTTTCCCATTCCGTAGGCTATTTATTTTCGTGACTGTTTCTTTGGCTGTGCAGAAGCTTTTTAATTTAATCAGGTCCCATTTGTTTATTTTTGTTGTTGCTGTGATTGCCTCAGGGGTTTTCCTCATAAATTCTTTGCTTAGATCAATGTCTGTAAGAGTCTTTCCTACATTTTCTTCTAGAATTCTAGTCATTTCCCATTTAAGGTTTAAATCTGTTATCCACCGTGATTTGATTTTTGTGAGAGGTGAAATCTGTGGGTCCTGTTTCAGTCTTCTACATGTGGCTGTCCAGTTTTCCCAGCACCATTTATTGAATAGGGATTCTTGTCCCCAGAGTATGTTTTTGTCTATTTTGTCAAAGATTAGATGGCTATGTGAGGATGGTTTTATATTTGGATTTTCTGTTCTGTCAACTGGTCTGTGTCCCTGCACTTGTGCCAATACCAGGCAGTTTTAAGAACCACAGCCTTGTAGTATAGTTTGAAGTCTGGTAAATTAATACCTCCCATTTTGTTTTTATTGCTTAAAATTGCTTTTGCTATACGGGGTCTTCTCTGATTCCATACAAAGTGTATAATTATTTTTTCTAAATCTGTGAAAAATGATGTTGGTAATTTAATAGGAATTGCATTGAATCTATAGATTACTTTGGGTAGTATAGACATTTTAACAATGTTGATTCTTCCAATCCACGAGCATGGTATGGTTTTCCACCTATTTACGTGTTCCGCAATTTCCTTCCTTAGTGTTTCATAGTTCTCTCTATAGAGGTCCTTTACTTCTTTAGTGAAATATATTCCTAGATATTTTATTTTCATGAAAGTTTCTTTACATAGGCATGATTAGTTGAATCTTTGGCCACATAATTGAACTCAATCTCCAGTTTCCTTTTTCACTTTGGAGGTTGGGCTGGTATCACCTGGCTCAAAACCTCAATGCTCTTATCGTGTGGGTCTTTCTGGCATGATCAGCTGCCATCCTGAAAGTTTTAAGGAACCTACCACGAGTGATATTCCTAGGATAAACTCAGGTGTGGTTACCGAAACCCATCATGAAAAACCAATGTATCATTTTGCCACAGAGAATTCTAGAGAGAGTTGAGACATCTCAATGTTTGTATCTATTCTGAAGTTAACAAGACTTGTCAGTAACAATAATTCTTCTTGTTTCCCATTTAGAATTCAGGTCTTAAAACCTAAAGGAAGTTGCCTTTACAAATTCATTTTATAAACACTTGTAGTGACTCTCCCCAGTAAGTTAGCTGCTAGGGATGAATTGCAATCATTCAATAAAACATAAGTGAAGTGCCCAGTGTTGCCAGTATTTAGAAAGGTGGATTATAATTACTTCACTAGCATATTATAAATAATGTGGAAATTTTAAACAAATAATAAAATAGCTTTGATATTGGTGCACATTTTTGTTCAGAGTTAACCTTAATTTTGAGCACCAGAATTATTTTATGTGTATTTATCATGTTTTCTTTAGTCAATATTTATTTACTAAATTACACAGATAACCACCATACATTGTAAATAGGAGAACGATTCATTAATGTTACAATGAATCCATAAGGAACTGTAATTCAGATCTCTGAGGAGCTGAAATGTACCAGTCTTGCCAAAGTGTTCTTTTTCATTATTGGGGTAGCTTCTCTGTTTCTTGTTCTAATGTGTTCATATTTGGCTTTGTTTGTTGATGCTCCCTGTCTCAATGGGGAAAGAAGAAAGGAAGTAACCACAGCAATAATTACCAACTGAGCAAATCATTATCATTATAATAGAAGTGAAACTGAAATGGTAAGAGCTTGGAATTATTCAAATTTTTACTCTGTGCTGTTAATGATTATATCATGTTTAAACCCCTCCTCAGTTTCTTTTGAGCAGTAGACATGCCATACTACCTAAAGCATCTTAGGACAGATAATCACATCATAATCCACTGAGCAACTTTTTTAGGCCAAGTCTCTGGGTGTATCACACCTTTGATCCTTACGACCCTTCAAAATGTCTTTCAGAAGAGTTAATAGAGAACAGATGTTACCTAAGGCAGCAGCTGTTACAATTAGACAAATGGAGCATATTGGCAAATGAAGATTGCATAAACTCTTTAAATAGACCACCCAATTCCTTAAAAAGCCAGTAAGAAGTTTTGGAAAGGTCTGAAAAGGTGAACAATCATGTGTTTGTACGTGAACATTCATTAAAAGTACCTTCAGAAAACAGCTTTTACTGAAACAAAAATTCTCACATGTTCAATTTGGTAACATTAGAGAGTGGTCCCTTGAATTTTTTTGTCAGGAAATATAATCCTTATAGTTCAGGGATTACAACTATTGGAAGCAAACTTTCCTAAAAAATTAGGAGTTTTCTCAAATTTTTAAGTTTATATCCCTTCAGTTTTCTTAGAGTCAACAGTATCTTCCTCCTGATGACTTATGTATCCCGAACCTAATGATGCAAAACTCAGTGAAAAATGCATTGCTTTCTTACTTACTCTAGAACCTCACCTTTTGTCAATGGAAAGAAACCTGTGAACATATTCTGCTGTGACTGCTACTAGAATTGACTGAGAAACTAATCTCCCTGACAGGGAAGGGAAGTCTTATAAAGAAGAGATATTTGTGAAACTGCACTTTACAAATTAATAAAGGGGTGCATGGTGAGAACTGTGGTAAGGGCATAAAACTCTGCAAAGGCACAGGAATAGCTAAAAATCATGATAATAACCAGCCCCCTTGTTTGCTTTCCTTTAATTACTACTACTTTCCTTTAATAGCTGATGGTCATAAAGATTTTTAACTTTTTTCATTGCTCCCATAGACAATATCGCCCCTGTAAAACCTAAAGCTAGTTTTTGAGATATGTTCCAGACCCTGCATGCAGGTGGAAGGGCTCACCCACCCAGACCAGTGGCCCATACCGAGGAACTCACTCAACTGGTGTTGCAACCCCCACCTAAGAACCAATTCAACAAAGACAATTTCTACACCCCTATGGTTCCTTCTTGAACCCAGCCGATTATCAGACCCAACTGCCTAGCCTTTTGCCCACCAACTTGTCTTTAAAGACCCTTTCTTCCCAATTTTTGGGGAGATGGATTTGAGAAATTTCTCCCATCTCCTCATATGGTGCCTGTGATATTAAACCCTTTCTCAGCTGTAACCCCTGCTGTCTCAGTGTATTGCCTTCCTCTTGAGCAGCAGGCAATGAACCTGATTGGGCAGTAACATTTGTACTGGGTCTGGGAGAATGAAAAAAAAAAATTGTCAAGCAGAGGAAAAGAAGAAAAGCAATCTTATCACAGGGAACCCTGGACATTACACAGTGTTGTGCAAACACATTATATGTTAGAGAATATGCATAATACCAGAATTGCACAGAGGAAGAGTGATTTCCAAATTGTAGTGTGCAACAGAATAATGTGGAATTCTTGTTAAAAATTCAGATATCTGGGCCTCATCCTGAATATTCTGATCCAGTAAGTCTGGGGTGTTATCTGGGAATCTTCATCTTATTAAGCACAGCTTATTACTCTCATGAAGCCAGGGGTAGAGTACATCTTAAGATATGTTTCTTTAAATGAGGTGTTCTTGGCTAGGCGTGGTGGCTCCTGCCTTTAATCCTAGCACTCTGGGTGGCTGAGGTGGGAGGATAGCTTGAGCCCAGGAGTTTGAGATTGCAGTGAGTTATGATCATGCCATTGCACTCTGGCTGGGGTGACAGAGTGAGACTCTGTCTCTAAATAAATAAATAAATAAATAAATAAGCTGCTCTTCAGGTGTGGTCTCCAGACCAGCATCACCATAATCAGTACCTGGAGACTTGTTAGAAGTGACCATTTTTGACCCAACCCTGTATTTTAGCAAGCCATTCAGTTGATTCCAATGCATGGCCAAATTTGAGAACCACTTTAAATTGTGCAAATGCTTTAGGTCTCCATTAGCTAGGAAATCTCACCAATTGACCAGTTTTCAGAAGTGGGCCACACTTAATATTCCACACATAGCAGTAACTTTATTTGTGGAAATAGCAGAAGAAAAAATCTCAGAAGGACCCATGCTGTTCAAACCATTCTTTATTGCTGGTATCACTCTAGTGGGCTGGTTCTAGGTTCAGTAACTGACATTATGGGATATAAATATGGACTTAGGATCCACTCTGAAGTAATATAAAAGAATGTACCAAAATATTTATTGAACTATAATCCTCTGGAAATTTTATAGCATCCTGCCTCATTTTAGCAAATTCTATTAGATTTTTGGATTATAGTGGACTTTATTGCAATTGGACTTCACATGAAATCATTTGGCACAGATTAGTTAATGGATACTTAACTGAAGTTTCAGAATCAAGGACAACAGTTTTAGAACTTAGGACAACACTGAAATTCAATTTTTAGATTATTCATATCCTTCCAATGAATGCATAAGCTCATCTCTTTGTAAAGAATAATTTGCTTTGGTGTGTGTAGAGGGTAAAATTTTGTCTATGATCTTTCTTAACTATGGAGAATAGGTACGAGCATTGTATGAAATTACAATTTTTATAACATTAGAGAATGGCCCCTTGTATTTTTTGTCAGTAAATATAACATTTCATCTTGAAGTTCAGATGCCAAAGTCAACATATAAGTGAGAAGCATTATTTTATCAAAGGGATTGTGGAAGAACAAATATTTCTGATTTTTTTCTTCTTCTATAATAAAGAAATATGCAAATTCTTTTTTTTTTAACAACGGAAAGCATGAGTGAAATCTCAACATATGAGTGGAAATAACATTTTTAGAAGGATGAGACTTGGTCTTTGTTCTTCTTCTCTTTTCTCCTATCACTTCTCTTTGTTCCAAATCCCTTATGGTCATATACTTGTCCTTTGTAAGAAAGAAAGAGGATGTGTTTAGCTGGTACTTCTCAAGGGGTATTTCTGAATTATTTTTTCAAATACCAAGGTCAATGATTGGAGCAGAAATACAGAATGCTATAGAATTATAGAAAACTCCAGGTTCTCCATTTTTTCATTGTTCATTGATTGATAACCAGCTATAGTACAGACAATGTGTTCAGAAATAGGTGGAGGTAAAATAATAAATAAAGCAAGATTCCTGTAATTTGTAGCCCACAGACTTCTACGAGACATAAAATAATACCCATAAGACATTACTCAATCCTTTGGCCTAAGATTAATGTTATAAATATTTTTATATCTTTTAACCTGAAGTTTCTTTTTCAGAACATGATTTTGTATAATTTAAAAAATAAAGTTATTTTTAAATGGAAAAAAAACATAACACTTGCTCACACATTTTAGGGGTTTTAGAAGTGCCAAGAATTATTCTAGCTTTCTTGTATGCATTAGTTCAGGTAAGTCTATTGTTATCATTTCCATCTCACAAATGAGGAACTTAAAGCTCAGAGAGGGGTATAAGTTATTTGCCCAAAAAGCTGCATGACTATGTATTTGACCTAAACGGTCCAGAAACAGTGGCTACACCGTTAAACATTAAGTTCTGTTGACTTTCTTATTCCTTCCTTGTAATTCAAAGAAGGGCAAAGCCATTTGTCTAAATACCTAATTGGTGGCTATTTCTAGAAATGAGTATAAAATTATATAATATTCCCCTTAAATGTCTGTATCATATATAGTGTTCAGGGAAAGACTGAAGGAAGTACTGCAAATTTATTCTCACATTGGTTAGTGAGTTTTATATGCTAGTATTGAGAGGTTAGTGAGTTTTATATGCTAGTATTGAGATAAATTACTTTCAATTCATGAAGAAAAATGAAAATGAATGAAAAACAATATATACCATGTTCACCCTTCAAAGGCTATAGCAACTTGAATAGAAAAAGAAAAAAAAAATTCCTCCTACTCCTCCTGCTCCTTCTTCCTTTTCTCTTCCTTTTCCTCCCTTTCCCTTCCTCCTCTTCCTTCTTTATCAAAAAGTTACTTTCTGAATCTCACCCATCTGGGAGGAAAATACAGTTTTTGAAAAATGGCAATGAAAATGAAATCTATCAGCTGTTGTGAACCAATTTTGTTTCTTTCACACTCAGACCTTGATGCTATGAAATTCTTCATATAATAGCAAATGTTCATTCTTGTTAATTTTCTTCCAGGTTTTAGAATTAAGTAGAAAAAAAGTCATGAATCAGGATGTGTGAAATAGAAATAAACATAAAGCAGAGGGTCTTCAGGAAACAAAATAGGATAAAATGAAGAGTCATTTTATTATTTTCTATTCATGGTAATCCAGTGCTACTGTGAGAACTCAAAACGCTTAAGAACTTTTTTCTGGACCCAGTAACAAAATGATCCTGCTTAGTTAATTATATACTGTATTTTATTTAATGTATAGTTTCTTTTGAATTTAAAATTATCTATACTCTCACAAATGAAAATGCCATATTCAATTATAGACCAAAATCCTCAATCTCAAAAGGACTATCTCATAAGGTCTAGTTGCTGAATACCATGAGATTTATGGGACTCTTTTATCCTTCTTTAGGAAAGTTAGAAAATAAAGAAAGTTGAAAAGAAATTTAAATTATTTGAATTTAAATCATTTTTCATATCACTGTCTCAGTTCCTTCTGTTTCTATAACACAATACTTGACCCTGAGTAATTTATAAACAACAGAAATTTATTTCCTCATCATTCTGAAGGCAGGGAAGTCCAAGGTCAAGCTGCTGTCAGGTTTGGTGTCTGGGAGAGTACAATCGCTTCTTCCAAGATGGCACCTTGTCATGAGTCCTCACATGGCGGAAGGTGGAATGGCAAAACGAGAAAAATGCTGTGTCTGCACATGGCAGAAGATCAGAAGAGAAAAAACTGACTCCCTCAAATGCTTTTACAAGGGCCTTAATTCCATCTAAGAGGGCTTTATGACTAATTCACCTCCTAAACGCCCCACATCTTAATGCTATCACATTGATGATTAAGTTTAAACATATGAAATTTGCAGGCCACATTCAGATCACGGCATTTTGTCTCTGGCTCCCAAACTTCATGTGATATAAATTGATTGCTAATGTGATGGTATTAACAGGTGGAGTCATTAGGAGTTAATTAAATCATCAAGGCAGAGCCCTCATGGACGGGATTAGGACCTTTATAAAAAAGCTTGAAAAAGTGGGTTCATTCTCTTCTGCTCTTCTGCTATGTGAGGGCACAGTATTTGTCCCCCCCATTTTATTTCAAAATATTACAGGGGTATACACATTTTGGTTATATAATTTGCTTTTGTATAGTTTGAGTCAAAGTTACAAATGTGCCCTTCACCCAGGTGGTATTTGGCCCCTTTAACCCTAATCTTCCATATGTGAATGTGCAGGACACAGCTCCATCTTCGAAGGAGAGACGGGGGCCCTCACCAGTTGTCAAACCTGATGGTGCTTTGATTTTGGACTTACCACAGTCTCCAGGCTTCTGAAGAAATAAATTTCTGTTATTTACGAATTACCCAGTCTCAAGTATTTTATTGCAGCTGCACAAACAGACCAAGATGGAAATTCATACCAGAGATGTCGGCTACTAGGCTAACAAATATCTAAAGTTATGGAAGCGACTTTAGAATTCAGTTATGAGTAGAACCTGGAGGAGTTTGGCAGTGCATGGTAGAAAAAGTCTAGATCATCATGAACAGAGCATGAGAGTGATTCTGGTGAGGACTCAGAAGATGAGAACTGTAGAGAGAGCATCAGTTTTATGAATAATGTAAGTGGTTTAACCAAGGTGTTGGTGGAAATATGGATAGAAAAGGCCATTCTGATGATGATTTAGAAAGAAGTGAGGAATATCTTATTGAAAATGGGATGAAGAGCCATCCTTATCACAAAGTGGCAAAGAACTTGACTGAATGGGGTCTGTGTCCTAGTACTCGGTGGAAGGCAGAATTTAAGAGCAACAAACAAGAATATTTGGGAGAAGAAATTTCTAAACAAAGTTCTCAGGATGATGTATGGCTTCTCTTCTTAACTGTTTATGGTAAAGTATGAGAAGAGAGAACTAAATTAAAGAAGATATTTGCAACTAAAAGAGAAGAAGAATTTAAATATTTGGGAAATTCTCAGTCTGGTCAAGTTGTAAAAATAGGTTTGGGAGAAAACTCCCAGGGTTTGGCCAGGCAACCATTTTAAGGAGATTAGTATAGGTCGAAAGAAGCCAGATGATATTCATCAAGATGAAGCAAGAATGATCTTTGGAGACATTTTGAAGATTATTAGTGCTGCCACTCTCATCACTGACTTAGAGTGCCAAGGCCTGGGGACAGAGCTATGTCAAAGGAGGGGCTTCAACATTCACCACAAAGAGCAGCCTCAGGTCTCTGCTTTCCATATTCCATGCAGTACTCCTCCACCCGCCGAGCTGTGGTACAAGTAGGCCCATGTGCAGTTCATATCACTTTTCTATAAGTCACAGGCAGTAAATCTGTATCCATTGCAGTATCCATTGCAGTATAACCCTGTAGACATACAGACTGTGAGAGCTGTGGAGACATGGCTACCTTTACCTACATTTCAAAGGATGCTCCAGAGAGCCCAGAGAGAGAACTATCACAGGATAGGGCCTCCACAGAAAGCCTCCACGAGGGTAATGCCTATGGAGCCATAGAGGTTAGGCACCAAAGAGAGCACCCATTAGGACAATGTCTAGTGGAGCTGTGGGGGCAGGGATACCCCCAAGATCCTAGAACTATTTAATAGAAAGACACCAGCATGCAACTCTGCTGTCATGAATGGATTAGTGTCTTATAAAAGGGGGGAGGGAACTAGTTTAGGCCTTTTTGCTCTTCTGCCGTCTGCCACGTGAGGACACAGTGTTCATCTCCTTTGCCCTTCCCATCCTATCTGCCATGTGAGAATACCTAAATGGTGCCATCTCTGAGAAAGGGGCCTTCACCTGACACTGAACCTGCCAGGGCCTTGTTCTTGGACTTCCCAGGCTCCCAAACTGTGAGAAATAAATTTCTGGTGTTTGTAAATTACCAAGTCTCAGGTAATTTTTTACAGCAGCACAAATAGACTAGGACAATCACCATCTAATGATAACTACTATTAATATTCATGCATAGTTTTCCATTATTGTTCATTTCATGTAATCTACAAGTATTAGATAGACAGGGTACCTAATCTGTGGGGCCCAGTGCCAAATGCAAATACAAGGCTCCTTTTCAAAAGAATTTCAAGATGGCAGTAACAGAACATTAAACTAAGTGTAAAGTTCTTCTAAGCAACTGCGCTGGTTCTATGCACATGAAGCTAGCCCTGGTTTGTTTAATAAATGAGTGTGGGAATGTTGAAAAACTGGAGTTATTGAAGAAGCCAAAGATCTCTTAAATGTACTGAGGAGATCTCAGGATGAGTGTGGAAATACTACATGTACTTTTCATTTCTGTATATACAAAATGTAATGAAGAAGGACATTCATATGCAACTAAGAATCCATATGTAGGTAATGGCTAAGAGAAAGAAAAGACACTTGTAACTATCTAGAAATGCATGTGGCAAAGAATAAATTAGAGAAATAAATAAAATGCTATTTAGGTAAAATAGCCAAATAGTAGGTCCGAGACAATTACTACAAGATGTACCAGGAAATGTTTATTCTATTAATAGTTTACTAAAATTGATTCTTATAAAAGGGTTGCAGCATAGGAATATCTAAGCAAATTTGTCATTGAATGTTTGCTAACACTTTGCTAAAATATATCCTTTGCTGTTTATCATTTTATTTTTGAAATCACCTCAGGAGTACAGTACTGATAAATTTTGGACTTCTTTTGCAAATTGGAGAAAAATGGGCTGATTGGAAATTACTGGTAATGCAGCTTTGGTTCTGCCCTTGAGAGACTTAGGATTTATGTTTCCTAAGATTGCTGTCACCAACCTTGTAAGTAATCAGCAACCCTTGAAACCATAAATACAGAAATATATTTGCAAGTGGTAGAAACAAAATTGTAGGCATATTTATTCCTTGCATATTTCTGACAACAGTATAAATCACCACTAGTGATTACTTTGTGAATTTTGGTGGCTAATCGATATACAGTCAACTTCAGATCATTTGAAATAATGGAAAGAAACAAAAACGTGAAGATTTTACAGGAGCAGACAACATAAACAGAATGATTTTTAAAGGTTTGCATCAAGATTTATTTGGTTAAACTTATTATTAATTAACATTGTATAATGTTACCAATATTATTAATATTTTTGGAATAATCTTGGTATATATTGCTCTAACTAATATGGTATAATATGGTTACAATTAGTTAATATCAACAACTACATAATTTGTGTAAAACCTTAACTAATTATTAGATAACACAGTGTGGTATTCACAGTATGCATTTTAGCACACATACCCCCCCTGATAAACTCAGTGATTATATTTATCACACTTGTCTGAGTTTCTCTCTAGACTGTGAGTTTGTTAAGCCATGAGGATTATGACTTATCTTTTTTTCCCAAGATTACTAGTCCATTGATTTGAGCACAGCTATATCTCAATAAGGATTTATTGAAGAAAGGAAAGAAGGAAGGAAGGAGAGAAGTAAGGAAAAAAGGAAAGAAGAAAGGAAAGGAAAGAATAAGTATATTTTTAAGAAGCTTACATTATTGAGAAAATACATTCACATAAAACTAGAGAATTACTGGTAATATTGTTACAATATATGTTAATATAAAATGTGTTATGTCACAAAAGTACATTATTGCATAAATCAGAATTGTCAAGGTAAGTTTCTTGGAAGAGATAGGATATGAATAGTGACTTAGACTGGCTCCAGCTTATGAGCTGGGTGTCGAGGGACAAAGGCAAGGCTGGAGAAGCAAACTTCAAACAGAGGAAGCTGGCTGAATAAAGGATGGAGGTGAGAAGAGTAAGGTTTATGCAAGAGACAGTAAGAAGTCTGAAACAAAGTGTTCTGGTGTTTGTTTTTATTTTTATTTATTTCTAATATTTCTGTTTATCATTATTATTGTTAACACAGAAGTAAAGAGTTGAATTAAATATACTTCTCAATTCAGGGTATGCTGCTATATTCTTCCTTTCATCTCAACCCCCAAACCATTCTCTATTCTTTAATAGGATACCCCATTAATATATTTATTACATCCTCATGCACTTCTGCCATGTCAGGGCACAGGTTTCATCATCTCTGGAGGACACAGTGACACGGTGCCATTTTGGCATCAGAGAGCAAGTCCTTACTGGACACTAAATCTGCTGGTGCCTTGATCGTAGACAGTCTAGTCTCAAGAACTGTGAGGAAATAAATTTTTATTCTACATTCATTGGTTATGTAATTCTCTCTCTATATATATATATATGTATATACACATATACATGCACACATATACATCTATAGATGCTATACTAGGATGTACACATACTACTATACATAATAATATATGTATATATGTGTATATTAATGGTATTAAAGTATATTACTTTGTGCTTATTAATTATATCATGGTATTTTTTTATATGTATGTTTACCTCTGTCTGTCAGTATCTAAAAGCTTCTGAGAATAATGTTTTAAATACAAGGAAGGGAAAAGGACATGAGTTACAGGGGGTGGAGGGGACTAGAGGCAAATAGAAGAGGTAAGTAGCAGAGGGATGGAGAGTTTGCATAGCCAGAGCCATCCCTCCTTGTAATATCACAATCATGTATGAATCTAAGAGGAGTCAGACAAGTCTACATTTAAAGGTAGCCATGATCTTTGTATGAACAGGACTGAGGCAAGAGTATAAATTGAAACTTACACACTATACGTCCAAATATGTAAAGATTATAAACAAGATAATAAACAGTTAAGTCAGTATATTCTACTCACCTCCTTTGACAAAATATTTCATAAACTTTGAAGACTACACTTAATTGTCTGATTAAATACTTTATTAAATGATACTCCAGAGTATTTCCAATACAATGTTTTTTTCATATAGTTTTGCATATTTATAGATTTACCTGTTAATTAGTGGGAATTAGATTATTATAACGTTTAGTATAATAAGGCTATTGTATCATTTTCACATAAATAGCTAAAGATATCCAAGGCTGCTATTTTCAAATATGGGCTATTGTTATTTTGTACACTCACTGGAAAACTACAAATGCTTTTATGTGTCCTAGTGTGCCTTACACTTACATGCATTGTTCTTGCAGCTCTGGTCAATAGACATTTAATGTCATTACAAAATGATAATGATTCTAGCAGTGACAATTTAACATAGTCATATACATCAATCTATGAGGCAACTGGATTTTTTTGGGGGGGCATCTTATTCAGATATACAAACTTTTCTATGCTATCAACAATTACTCTCTTTTTACATTTTTGTTCTTAGTCACTTAATCACCATAGTCAAACCACATAGTGGTAACGACAGTGGTTGGCCCTTCCATTAGCCTTTTGGCTAAAAACCCACAGGAGACATTGATTAATTAATCCTTTCCATCTTTCTTGTTTGATAGCATTATCCATAGCAAAAATTGGCCTTGGCAGAAGGCATAGATATAAGCTACTTGAATATAAAACACATGGAGAATCTTTTCCTCTATGTTCAGAATTTATCTTCGTACCTTTCTCTGTCACTAATACAGTACACAGTATATGGTTATGGGAAAAAGTAGAGAACTCAATGTCACCAGAAGCACATCTGATATGAAAACATTCAGGAAGAGATTTAATTATGATAACTGTCATACTTCTGGCCAGGATCAATCCTAGAACATTTGAAACCATGCCCATCTGTTTATTGTCCCTTACGGTTTCCTGAGAAGGATCATCGACACAGAGTGTTCTTCAGGCAAGTGTGTAATTCAGGGAAGTGCATACTGCCAAGGATTTTGACTGCAAACCCCCGTGTCATTTTCTCACCTGATAAAGTGAGCTGAACCAATTGAGAACTATTAGGACTTCTTTTTTCCTCTCAGAATTAAGTCCTTGATTAGAGTCAAGATAAACTGGCTTTCTTTCAGAATCATACTTCCACATCCTCTGCCCTAAATACGTTTGTCTATTTGTTTATTGGTTGGTTGATTCTTTTCTTTGACTTTTTGTCTGTCTGCTTTGTTTTATGTGTTTGGTTTAAAGGTATTCTGAGATGCAGAGGTTATCACTCAAGCATAAGAAGTCCTCAGGTCATATTTCTGTAACTCATACACAGAAGTCTGGGAGAAGAATTGTTATCTGAAGTCAGCAAAGAGTAGAAGAGAAGATCTCAAAAGGTGAAAGAAAAAAAAACACATAATGTGGAAAATCATTTTTATAATAATGTCTTTGTTCATTTCTGATTCAAAAAAGTATCACTTTAATAGCCCCTAGATGTGAACTGCCACATTAAAAGCATATAAAAAACTCATAGTAATGATATTATAACAAAACAAAATAAAAATTATTAACACCAAAAAGCATCCTAATGTCAGAAGCTAAAGAGACATTAACTAAAATTTCATGGTAGATAAACCAAAGGTAAGAATTTCTGGTGTCTAGCACATGGCATAGACTTGTTTTGCTTCCAAAAAAGGCAAAGCTTCTTAACTTATAACAAACACTAAAATAAATTTAAACAGCCAAATAATATAAACTGTTTATATAATTGTTATAGCAAGGAAATATTTGGATGCAAGAATTAAAAACGTGAACATGAAATAAAAAACAGTTAATGTATTTGGATCTTAGAAGACCATCAAAAAGCTAGAAAAGCCATTTTAGGGAAGATACCACTTTCTTCAAAAGTCAAAAGCAAATGTTTGAACATCTTCACTTTTGGGGCCCGAGTTAATTTCTGATATTAATTTACATTTTCATGAAAGACAATCTTATTAATGGATCATCCTGTGGACAGCTTTTTTTTTTTTTTTTTTGGTGGGAAAATTTTATCCTATGTGTCCAATTATCCTATGTGTCCCTGTTCCAGGGAATTTGAGAAAGCGAGAAGGTTCTACTAAACTGGAGGGTAAGACATCTAATATCACCATCTTTTATATATGAGTGATGTGTAAAGCAAAATGACACAAAAGTTTGAAAGAAAAAGCAGGGAAGAGTCTATCAGAAAAATACATACAGGAAATGAAATAGTCAAAACTAAAACATAGCAAAAGTGTTAAGGAAAAATAATAGTACAGTAGTATTATTATTTTTAAAATTCATCACTAAACTTCAAAAAGTACTAACAATAACTTAGGTGCAGATGATTTTAGAATAAATAGTTATAGCATTTGAGAATGCTACTATCAGTACAGACATCTTTTATTCCTATAATAAATATGCAAATGAATAAAAAAAGAGCAAATTGACCAATCAACCAAGAGGAATACTTTTGTATTAACGGGAATATACTATACATACTATATAAGATATATAGTACTAATTTATTTCAGGTAATAATATTATTTTTCCTAGAAAACGCGCATTTCCAGGATTATTATCAAGGAAACCAACAAAAGATTATCAATAACATAACGACCAAATATGTTTGTTCCTAAAAATTTTATTTAAAACCACAAGGCCAGTGGCTATGAGAAATTGCTAAGAAATTTTTCTGTGTATTCATTAGTTCTCATATGTTCACCAGCATCTGAATTAGAAGTTATTTTTAAAAAGCATTTTAGCCGTTTTACATTTGCTTAAGTCACATAATTGTCATAAGGAAAAATTCAAATTTTGCATAAAAGACATTCCACCAGGGGGCATGAACATAACATTAGTGATTCAAATTATCTTATTAGGAGCCATTTCTATAACTAATATATTTCTGTAAACTATATTTGTTTTTCCATAATATTATGAACAACAATGTATGTGCATATGCTTTTAGATCTCTTATAGCTAAATCAGAAATTTATAAATCTTATCTTTGGAGATAATTATGCTTACTTGTAATTCTCAAAGAGACTCTCTTTCATGTTTTCTCCCTTCTTCCCTCCCTTTCTTCCTTCCTTCCTCTCCTTTCCTTTCTTTCCTTTTTCATTCAGCCTGTCTAGATTTAAATATGTTTCCTTTTTTCATCTGTAAAACTATGTCACATTGGCAGTTTTCTTCACTTGAAAATCAAGAATGGCATATATCAATTTGTTAGTTTTAGAAAAAGCACACTAAAAGTAGTAAAAGAAAATTGTATTAAACAAAGTCCTCAGGATTCCTTGGTGGTTAGTCTCTAAGTGAATTTAAAAACATCTGGTACTTGAATGTTTAATTTTTAGCTAGAAAAGATCATGCCAGTTTTGCAGGTTACAACTGGAAAACAATTCCCCAGATATTCTCTATATCAAAGTCATCTTACATGATTTAAAAATGTGATACAAAGTTGCAGCTCTAGAAAACTACTGGTGAATCACATTGCACTGTTGCTACCTGAAAATTGGATGCTGATGCTAAAAATGCTAGCTTTGAATTGATGGGTTATGTTACTTTCATACCTATAGAGCAAAATTCCTCTTGACCTTAAAGTACTTTTCAGTGGTTCCCAAAGAACAGGTATTTTGTCGATTAAATATCTCAGTCTAATCCTAAGGTTGTATCATATCTACTAGGATTTTAGTAAGAAAAATTTGTTTGAATATTTATTAAATGGAAATATTTAAAAATAAGCATATTCTAAATGTTTCCCTTCAGTGAATTATCAGCTGGATTTTGAAAATCATAAAAAGTAGTCTTTCAATGTTTCTCAATGTTATCATATTTAATATCAAAGAATAAAAGGGAAAATAATACACCATAAGAAAGATATATGTATATAATAAATATAATTATGTGTATAGTCAAATAGAAGTATATTAATTTTATAAAAATGCAGACTTATTATTTATGTATATAGGTATATACATGCAGACACACACTTTTTAAAAATTTGCATAATTATTTCCCCCCAAAAAAGGCTTGGTTAGAGAATGAAGATGTAGAAAAAATTACTTTCTAACTTTATCTAAGATTCATTTTTAATGAATCTTATTACATGTAAGGTATAATTAATTATATGCACATGAATATATGTATACACACAATATAGTCAAATATTATCACCATCTTTATACTCAGTTTAATGGGATTGGGGCTTCTTGAAGTTATAGCTGTTAGGCTATCAAATCCTTCTTCAAGTTCATCTGGGGCAACATGTTATCAGATAGAGTTCAAATAGTGTGTGCTCTCAACTATGACTTCTAATAACATTGGGTGGTAGGAGCCATTTTAATTATAAATAATTTGTTTCAAATCTCTACTCATAGAAATTCATTTCAGGAACCCAAATCATCAGGGCTGTCATTTCTCCACAGAAACATAATAAGAAAGCATAATGTGTTCTAAAGGAGCTTATGGGGGTAAAAAAAAGATTAAAGAAGACTATGATTTAAAGCAATATTTGAGAAAAGGGAATACTTTTCAACACTAGTCCCTTAAACTAACAGTCATCTTGCTAGTTCAACCATTACCTTTTAAATTTGTTCTCTTAAGAGGGAAAGAGTAAAAAGAATTCTGATTTTCCTTTTTTAATACTGCGACTAAAATCCAACCAGGAGCTCCCAAGCTGTTCGCTTTTCCCCTATGTCATTTATTTAAATCCCTAGGGTTTATTTTTCTGTGTTGCAAGTACATTTGCCTCAACTCCCTTGCATTCCATCATTGTCAAGCTGATCCATTTTTTTTGTAGTCAAAATAGACAGACAAGAAAAAACACCCTTATAAATATTTGTTGACTCTAATAACGACTTTTTAAGTCAAACAGCTTCAAAAAATACAGTTTGTTTTTCAGAGATTGGTAGAAACCCTTTGCATTAGTAATATGGAACTTCAAACATAAACAGCATTTTTTCATTTGGTTTTTCAATTCTCCATTACAGTCATGCTGTGTACAAGCCACTGCATGACACGCAAAAGTCTGTTCTAAAGAACAGACTTGAAGACATATGTCCTGATGGATATGCATATTAATATAAGACTAAAAGATTTCATGCTAGTGACTGTAGATTAACTCTTTATTGTGCAATTCAGACTGTGATGTCCTATTGCTGATTAAAATCCTATATATACAATTGAGAGCAATGTCAAGGCTGGAACCAAGACAATAAGTGTCTGAAATATAGACAAATATCTTCAGAGAGAACTGAAAGAATAATAGTGAATATTCATTTTACAGACAGCCTTCAAAATAGAGGAAATATATTTTCAAATCGATATAACTATATTTCTGAATTTATGGATGAGCACATTTTTAAAAAGTGAACTTGATAATGTGGATAGGTCCAAAGGGTCAATGTAGCTTTTAGAACAAGTTATAGACTTAGAAACTTAATGGAGTATAAGACCTTTATATGACTAGCACGCGCAAAAGTCTGCTTGTGTGGACAGCAGTTCAACATTTAAAGGACGTCAAGATGGTTTTTTATTCAACCATGACTCTGGTTGGTATAAGCAAATTCAATGCCTAGAGGTATAGTCACATAAAACTAGTTTGCTTATGGTTATTAAATCAGAATTTTCACATTTATTGTATATTTACTGTGTCCAGAGGGCTTTTTAGTTGTGAGTGGACAGGGTAGGACTGCATGACAGAACATAACATCTGTGACAGAATTTAACATCTAATTGGGTACAAAATATATAAGTATTTGAAACGACTTCAGGGCATTCACCAAGAAAAAAGTCTAAATAGTATATTTCATATAAAACTTAAGAAATTTGTTAGAAAAGGAAGAAAAGTAGAGTAACCAGAAATTTGAAATAGCCTGATTATTTAAATTTTAAATGGGAAGATTCATAAAATAAACTGTTACATTTTACTTTACTATCAGATTACTATTATTTCGTGATGTATTTAACAGTAATTTATAGTGTGTCTTATAGGTATAAAACAGTATACTTGGTATTAAATACATTCAGTATTTTTCAAATTAGATTGTCCTTTCCTCTCTTCCTTCAAGAGTCATGTCTTTCTTATTTTTTTGCTCTTCTTAGCACATACTAAGCAGGTAACATATTACTGCCACTTGCAATTGAGCCAAAAATGCATTAGCTGTGCTAAATACGGAAAGTATTATACTACAACATAGGGAAACAATACACTGTGTTTTTTATAATCATTTTTGCTATTTGATGCATCCACTGTTTGTGAATTTCAGAGCAATCAGATGATTTATCTTATTAAATCTATTTCATAAAGGAATGAAGAGCTTCCTTGAATCCCCATCTAGGCCCAGGTACCCTCCAATAGGAAGCACCTGTTCATTCCTGTTGTTTGACCTTCCTATGTCTATTCTTTCGGTCTGTCTCATACAATCTTTTGAAAAAGGAAAGATACTTAAGGGCTTAGGTGTCAAATGTCTTTCATGAAAGTGGAGACTAAAATAGGAATCTCTGAATTCTTTCTTTCCTTTTCAGATCCTGGTTGACTATTTTCTGCAGGAGACAATTTTTGCTCATGCGACAAAGTGTCATTTTCTGAGCACCGTTATAAAAGGAAGGAGGACAAGGAATCAGAGCAACTGTAACTGGTCTCTAGGAAATGTTAATTAGAGAATATGACTAAAATATTTATAATACTCTATCTACATTAGCCACAACTGGAAATTACTCAAATGTCCATCAACAATAAAATAGATAAATCATGGAAATTCACCCAATGCAACATTATACAACACAACACATACAATATGCATGTATTGAACAAACAATACCAAACCAAAGAAACTTGCCATAAAGCGTTATATATTATATGATACACCTACATAAAAAGCAAAAACAATAGTGGCTGCCCCTGGAGTTATACTGACCAAAAGGGAGCATGGGGGATATTCTGTAGGGCTGGTTATGTTCTGTTTCTTCAACACAATTATAGTTACATGGATGTGTTCAGATTATTTATGGAAATTTATTGAGATGTACACTTAGGATAGGTGTACTTTGCTGTATGCATATTATCCTGCAATAAAAATAATTCTGAAAATAGAGGAAATAAATGTCAACATAGAAAGTACAACAGGTGCTTTCTCCCATTGCAAAAAATGTGTCTCCTTGTCTAAAAAATGTGAAATCTACTGTATGTTTATCTTTACAGATCAAATAATAAAAAGTCAAACCAATTATTCTATCTTGGAAGTATATTACTTTAATTTCAAATACTGTTTTATTTTTCTTTTAGTGTTTATGGCATTTTATATTTGCCACTTGCCCTGCTGAAAAAAAAATAGAGCTCCCATTATTTTTATAATAGTTTCTAGCTACCATTGTTTAAAAGATAAAACCTATCTCCTTTAATTTATAGTACAAATCAATTGATATCAGTTTATAAATGACTTATGGCACACCAAAGACAAGCATAACATAGGTTTCCTGTTTTGGTGGGAAAAACATTAGCATGTGCTGATTTGCTATCATGTGCTATTTCTAACCTTGATAATTTCGCAGAGATGTTGAGTAATGGACAAAATGTGCACCATGTACATATACACCCGGTCCTGGTAAATGTCTGGATGTTATACAATGAGTAGAATTTTTAAGTGAAAATTTTATTGAAATAATTGTAGATTTGCATTCAGTTGTAAGAAATAACAGGGAGAGTTCCTGTATACTGTGCCCAGTTTTCATAAAAGTAACATTGTATAAAATTATAGAATAACATTATAGGATATGGAGATTGATATAATTTACTGATTCTGTTCATATTTTCCAGTTTTACTTAGTCATATATATGCATTTGTGTATGTGTGTAGGGGGTGAAAGTATGTAGTTCTAAGAAATTTTATCACCTGTATAGGCTCCTATATTCACCACCAGTCAAGATATTGAACAGTTCCAATATCACAAGTGTACCTTGTTTTACTTCTTTATGACTACGCTCAACTCCTTCCCCTGGGTCTTCCTCCCCACCATGCACCAATCTCTAACCCCTGACAACCGCAAATCTATCTTCCATTTCTACAATTTTGTCACATCATAAATATTGTGTAATTGGATCTTATAGTATGAAATTGTTTGACTTTAACTTCTTTGCACTCAGTGTAACTCCTTGGTAATTCATACAAGTTGCTACATGTATCAATAGTTTGTTCCTTCTTTTTTATTGGGTAGTATTCCATCATACAAATATAACATAGTTTGTTTGACTATTCATCTGTTGAATGACATTTGGGCTGATTCCAGTGTTTCAATCAGCCCAGATTCATATACAAGTAAAGCTGCTAAGAATATTCATGTATACAGATCTGGCTCAAGGAGAACAAATTTGAGAGGTACAGATGAAAATAAGGTTAGGTCCTAATGCAATAAAGTTCTGAAGGCAATACTGAAGAAAGACTCAATGCAGTGGTTCTCAGCCATGGCAGGATATTTGACTCATGTGGGGAGCTTATAAAAACCCTCATGTGTGGGCTGCACCACAGATCAATTAAATCAGAATCTCTTTAGATGGAACTCAGGTATCCATATTTTTGAAATTTCCTAAGCTAAACCAAGGTAGGGAATCACTGGGCTAATGAAAAGTAATATAATCACAAAGTTGCTGCTATAATGCAAGGTGAAATGAAAAGGAAAATAGTCCCAGAAAAGAAAACAAATTGGACATTTTGAAGGGAAAAATGTCAGTGTTCAATGACATAAAATATAGGAAAGATGACAGAAAATGGATCAAGAGGTTCCCAAGGTCCTAGAGTACATTGTTGATTTGTGGAAAAATGGAATATTTATGGGGAGGTCTTCGGGGAGGTCGTTGGGAGTGGTGATTTATTTGATTTGATGGTAATACACTCAGGTGCATTTCTTAGAGGCAGCCATAAATTTTAATACTTAAAATTACTCATTCATTTCCCTAATAGAATTTAAATTTTCATTTTGACAATAAAAATGAAATTTTGTCCATCTTAGCAGACACCAATGTTTTGTTAGATGCTTCAGTTTGCAGTATATCAAGGTGTTAATATTGCATGTCTTCTGTGATAAAAAGTTTCAGACCTAGATACTTGCTGCCATAAACTGAAATGAAAACGCATCTTCATAATATATTAAATTAGTTATAGCTCTGCTGTGGGTCTGACAATCAGGCATTCAAAACTTGGCAACAGCAAAGGAGAACCAACTGGCTTTCATAATGTATTTTTAAATGAAAGTAATAAAAAAAACTCCATTTCATTAAGTGCTTAAAGAGATCTTCTTGAAAATGTATTCAGTTTGAGAAGCCCAGTTCCCAGGTGAGTCCTGTCACTCCACAGTAGGTGAGTTTATTTTCCACGGTGGCTGAGTTTGGTGCTATTGAGTTGTTTTCCTTGTCACCTTAGGTAGGCTTGATGGCTAATGGCATTGCTAATAGGATATACAGTCAGTTATGGAGTTCTAAACTAGCTTGGATTAGCTATGACTAAAATCAATTATCACAGTCCACTGGTGCACAGAAATAAGGGGTACTCTTATTTCTGTTCCTAGTGAACAGCTGTCCTCAGTCCCCAAGAGAAGAAAAATATTACTAGCAAAATTGATGCTAATTAGCACCCATGTTGGCAGTCAGAACACAGACTCGGAAAAGAAAATTTGCAAAATGAGGCTGGTTAAGGGCAGTAAAAATTTTGTCACTAAAATTAGCCAAGTATAATAAATGACTTTCCATTGATTTTCTGAAAACCCATATTCTTCACTTAACACATTAAAGGATAAATTTTTGATTGATGTGATATAGGTTGTGCATGCCATTATTTAACTAATTACTTTTACTTCTCATTATTCAATATTAGCAAACTTGTGCAACCACCAAATGTTACTGGCTTGCTGTATGTATGTGCTATGATAAACACTCCTTTTAGTGGATTAGCATTGGCATGCTTCAGTCAATCAACAAAAATTAATCTTTTGGTTAGCACAGTAGATGATAATTCTATTGGTAGTGCCTTAAAATTTGAGTTTTAGATATTCATTTCTTTAGCTCAATACTCTGAGCTTAATACAATTCAAAAGGAACAATAAATACAGCTTTGTAATTACTTACAACTTAATGTGAACAAATATTAGATCATTACCTGAGTACAAGTTGTGAGGAGAAAGTTTGGAAGAATGTAAGAATTATAAAAAGGCTTTCAAAATAGGAAAATGTTGCAGAAAGAGATTTCCACGCTTACTGCATAAGTATCAGTTGACTTTAATTAGTACTTTTATTTTATGTCTTATGGTGTCATTTTCCAAGAGGATACATTACTTGTGGTAAAAAAATATGTATATCTTGTTTTACTACAGCCAAATGATTACTGATTTGGACAACTTCATTGAAAACTGACTGTCTTTTGGAAAAGTCATACAATTTACCTTCTGCAATTCACAACTGACATGCTAGAAAAGACTGATGTCTAAATTCAATCAAATATTCATACAATAATTTTTCTTTGAAGATGGAATTGCCAATGCAGTGAAACTAGATTAGGCAGCTGGTGTGACAGCAACCATTTCATAGGAATCATTGATAGTGGTGATGTCCTTTATTGAAATTCCTATGCTGTTTTATTAAACAGTGCCATAAAGGGTAAGATGCTGGCTGCAATTAAGAAATAGTTTAAAGTGGCTGATTAAACTTTTCTGGTAACTCCACTACACACATTCAAACATAATTAACTTTTACAAAAAATAGAGTATTTTTACTCCTACTTTGACCAGCAGGACCCTAAGCAAATCTCTCATTTATGCAGGAATAAGCTCTGTGTCCTTCGTAGCATTACTCACACCTATTCAGTAGGGCAAAGAAAAAAAACTGCTTATTGATAATATTACACCCAGAGTAGAACAAGCTAGTATTTATGCAATTATAGAGTACTTCAGAATTTATGTTTCCATAAAAGCCTTCTGAAGCAATCAAATCAGATATCATTATTTTGAAATCAAAGTTAAACAAATTTGGACATCTAGCAAAGTTTGGATCTGGAAACAAAACGGTGGCTTTTCTGATTGTTTAAGGGTGACTAAGGTCAAAGTCTTATCTCTATTTGAATTTCATAAGAGCCCAGGAATAAAATATTACAGTATTCTTCACATCAGATATGCATTTAACATAGAAAAATTTGTTCTGACTCTTGGTGAAAATAAATAAATAAATATATACACACACACACACACACACACACATACATACATACATATATATAGAGAGCTGCTATAATTATTCATACAACACATGTCATTCTTCCCGTTGTTCTATTTAATGAACTATGCCAAATATATGTAACAGCAAGACATGAATCTGCCCTTCTCATAGTGAGTCTCAATTCCCAGATTCCAAAACTATTTATTTTTCTGAAAAATAAATAAGTAAACCAATCCATTATTCACATGTTTGTGAATAGATTTTTAAGGCTACATAGTTTATTTCCATCTCTCTTCCCTTATTTTATATCTGTTTCTTCCTCAAGTATCTCTTTTTCCCCCACTTCTGATGAAAATTTTCCTCCCTGATTAGGGATCCTGAACTCTGTGATATTCCTGCCTGTCCCCCTCTTATTTTATTTATTTTGCTCACAAGACAGATACAGAGCAATTCATATGGTTGGTAAATTGAGGAAGAGAGGCCAGGGCACTCACAGCTCAGTTTCCTCCCTCTTTGGCTTGGGAAGCAAGAGTTACCTTCTATTCCACAGGAGGAAGACTCTTTCTACTCTCATCCATGGTTAAGTTTGACTAAGTCAGTAAATTTGCCTATTAGTGATGGGATATCAAATTGAGGGGATCTAGGGATAGTCTGCCCAGGGAAGGTAGGAATCCTATACCACTGACATTGTTCAGAACTGCTGATGAATGGTTATCATAAAAATCAAGCCACTGTTTAGTTAGTATTAAGTCCATACAGACATTCCATCCCCTTCTTAGCTCCACTTAGGATGGGATGTTCTGTCTCCCTGCGCTTCAATTTGCAGCCCCATCTGGCTGGTGACTGAAATACATTCTTCAGCTCACCTTTGTCAAAATCACAATAATAACAATTTGGATTTCACTTTAAATACCATACTCCTTTTCTTATTTCTCATTTTGTTCAGAATCAGCCAAGAAGTAAGGATGCTATTCCTTAGACTCCTTCAAAGATTTCAACTCCTTAAACCCTGCTTTTCTCCCACAACTTGCTTTCCTTTCTGTGTGAGTGCCACACGTAGTCAGCAAAGCCATTGCTCAGATACACACATTTCCTTGCCTCCCTCAGGTAGTCATCCACAGAAAGCATTTAGTTAGTCTACAGGAGCAACAGTTCCAGTGAACGTGGAAATGAGTTTTCTTATGGGATCACAATTCATCTCATATTAATATCATATTACTAATAAATAGCTATCACTCTTCTTCTATAAACAAGCGACACAAATCTAATGCCAACAAGATATTTCAATAAGTAAGGGAAAATGTTTAACTTAGTAAAGAATGTTATCAGGATCATAATGCTTCAACGTAACGGAACCCTAAGTGTTTTCTTGTTTGAGATAAATCTTGGCTACCATTTTCTAGGCTGCATACAGACCTTCATGAATTCACAGAGGAAAAATTAATCTTCACAGCTTTCTAAAATAAGAAATCTTTTAAAAACTGAATGTCCCATCCATTGTTTGGCCTTTTTTATATTTTTCAAGGTGAACTACTAGAATTAACGATAACTGTGAAAATATACCCAGTGTATAGGTTTACAAATTAGTAGATTGGCATGTGGTTGAAAATAATTTGTTACATTCTTTTTCAATACAAATACTTTTATTTTGGTATATGGTAGCCACAAGAGACTTTTATTTAATAAATAATTTCTGAAATTAATAGATGAAAATAATGCTTTCAATTGAAACCAATTGATCTGTGCTACCCAAGTGTCATATAAGCACAAACTATTCATATTTTGATATACATTAATAATATTATCTAACCTTTTTGAATAAATGCTATGTGCTGAGCACTTTGCTGATGGCTTGTATTAGAGCTCTTCAGTTTGAAAGATACATACCTTCCCTCTTTTCATTTTGTTCTTACATCTTTTAGTGAATGTTATGTTGCCTTATGCTTGTGTGTCTTTTTCTCACTCTACTATAAATGCCTCATGTGCTGGTTCAATTTGTAAATCACTGCTGCATCCATGTGGCTTGACACACAATAAACAATGAACCAGTATATTATGTACTTTAACCAACCTCTTGACTTATAACACTTAATTGGAAATGAGATGGGAAGAGAGTTGGGTGATCTATGGCATTTTCTAAAAAGATCTAGGAATCTACTTGTGGAAATGTCTAGGTATCAGACCAATGCAGAGAGACAGCTAGATATAAATTAATGTTCTTATAATTATTGCAGTTACTTCTTCTTCCACATTTTTACTCTCCCTCAAACCACAAAGATTTAGTGTGATATCTGGTTGTTTGAGAGCTACTACAACCTGACAGCTAAATACATTATGTGGACCAAAGTATCACCTTATATAAGGTGAATCAACAAAGTTCAAATAAAGTCATTGACAATGCTGATCCATCTACCAATTATATGGCATTGCACTACACTTCCCTGACAGGCTTATGCTTTTATATCCCATTAAAGCATTGGAAATAACTCTAAAAGTACTTCCAAATAAACTACAAAATGGAGCACCCCAGATATACTGAGTGATTTTTTTTACAGAGTATCTGTTTAACAGTCCATTTTCCACTCTTGACTGTGAGAATTGGGTTGGGTGACCCCACAAATCTGTAAACATGTTTTTGTAGATTTTTAATGTCATATATTTCCTGTGGCATCTCTTGTCTTATTTTAGTTAATTTACGAGCCCTAAAAAGTCTAGAAAGAAGCCTTTTACACTTTGCATACCAAAGAATGAAGAATAAAAATGCAACTTTAAATTCCATGTGTTGGTGTTCTTTGGGAAACAAGAATAAGATGACTTTACTTGGCTAAGAGAATATCTGGACCCATTCTGAAGAGACATAAGAGTAATTTTTTTTTTTAAAAAAAGACCACATGTATAAAAAATGCATTCTATATTTATATATAGTATTTTGTTTGTGAATGTCTAGAGGTTTTTTATGATTCTAATGTGTTACAAATTTTTCTGAGATACACTAAAAAAGTAAGACAAATACTTTGGTTATATCTTGCCAAAAAGTTACGTGTCTTTGGGGAAGCATCCAACCTGTCCTTGGAAGTCCTTAATCCAATCCCTGGTGGGTTGTCAGATGTCTCAGAGCAATAGGTAGCACCACCCTGTAGCTTGAATATGTCGTGACAGATACTAAATCCTAAGCCTGTTGAGTTTTCTGTTCGTTTTATTATTTTTAGATGCACTGCCTATCTCTCCCAGTAATAAAAATCACACTCCTACAGGTGCCAGGTTTTGAGAGTTTGGAACCTGACAAACTAGACCTGTCATAACAATTCCTTTAATAAAGAAAATACCTCAAATTCTCCCCCCTAAATATGCTAAATATTATAGTCCTGGGGCCACAGCTGGCGGCTGCTGCAGCATGTCTGTCTTGGTTGGCTTACGGGTATGGAGGAAGTGCTTGCTATGCTATCTCACTCCAAGTATGAAAAGAACAAAACAATCATCTGATTTTCATCACAGAGCCCTTTTATATTGCTCCTTCTGAGAAGGCTGCTAGCTGCTGTGCTTTCATGCTTACCCTTTCTACTGAACTTCACTCAAAAGCCTTTAAAATTCATTGATGATTTCATGTGTTGCTCAGTCACTGCACTTTCTGTAGCAGGCATCCCAGCTTGAGCCTAAGTTATAGTCACCCTAAGATTTATATGAGGGAACAACGTGCCTCATGGGAAAGAACTTGTACTAAGGATATTATGATACAGAATTTTGTTTCAAGGATGATGGGTCAGTACCAAAGATAAAGGGTCGTAGCTCTTCCCCAGTTAATTCCTCAACCCAGCTGCCACAGACACAAACCTTAGTCCACAGGCCAAGTATGAGGAATAACACATGAGTTTCAAATAAAAGCTGCCTTTGTTCTTTCTAGTATTATGTACTTGAGAAATTGAGCACATACAATTCAGGTATGTAATGGCCAGCAGCTTCTACAACATTGGGAAGGAAAACCATTAATTTCTGCAATTACACAAGACAAACAATAATGCCTTCCATGTTGAACTCTGGTAGCTCCACTGTGATTAATTAGTGGAAATAACCCTTTTGAAGAAACCCTGGGGATTGGTGCTTTAACAACCAATGCAGGCAGTAGGGGTGTGTCCTTTGATGGGGTCCAGTACGGAGGGTGTTGTCACCTTTGGTGAGCTAAAGCAGGGTTACGTTAGTGGTACCATTGGTAGACATCAGAACACAGACTATTTGTCACTGAGAATAACAAACAACAGCAATATCACAGAGGGATGGAGTTTGGAGGGACAGGCTAAAAGAAGATTCCGTAGGGTAGTCACGAGGAGAAGTGGCCCAGGAAACACATGCAACACAACCCTGGAAGTTTAAAAAATTACCTGGAAGGAAATTGAAGATATTTTTTGTAGTAGGAGGGGAAACATACAGTGAGTAGTTTCAATCATTGTGATGCTATTCTCACTCTTCTGCTGGGAAGGCCAGAGTATGTAAATAATATTCATATATTTATCTAATTTTTTACTTTTAATTTTTATGGATACATAATATAATACTTGTACATATTTATGGGGTACATGTGACATTATGATGCAAGCGTTCAATGTGTGATGATCAAATCAGGCCAATTGGGATATTCATCACCTCAAACATTTAACATTTCTTTGTGTTAGGAACATTGCAAATCTACTCCTTTAGCTATTTTGAAATTTATGATAAATTATTGCTAATTATAGTCACCCTATTTTGCTACTGAATACTAGATCTTATTTCTGCTATCTAACTGCATTTTTGTACCCATTGACTAACTCCTCTATATCCCCCTTCACTATAATAATCTGATTAAAAAATGGGCAAAAGCTCTGAATAGACATTTCTCAAAAGGAGTCATACAAATGGCCAATAGGTATTTGAAAAAATGTTCAAAATCACTAATCATCAGAGAAATGAAAATTAAAACCACAATAAGATATCATCTCACCCCAGTTAAAATGGCTTTTATCAAAAGGGCAGGCAATAGTACATGCTGGTGAGGATTTGGAGAAAGGGAAACCCTCCTATACTGTTGGTGGGAATGTAATTAGTGCAACCTCTATGGAGAATGGTATGAAAGTTCCTCAAAAGACTAAAAATAAAACAACCATATGACCCAGAGATCCCACTGCTGGGTATGTATCCTAAAGAAAGGAAATTAGTATATTGAAGAGATATCTACAATCACATGTTTACTGCAGCACTATTCACAATAGCCAAGATATGGAATCAACCTAAGTGTCTGTCAACAGATGAACGGGTAAAGATAATGTGGTACATATACACAATGAAATACTATTCAGCGATGAAAAATGAAATCCTGTCATTTGCAACAACATGGATGAAACTAAAGAACATTATGTTACTTGAAATTAGCCAAGCACAGGAAGACAAATCTCACATGTTCCCACTCATATGTGGGAGCTAAAAAATTGATATCATAATATAATTTAAGGCAAAAGCCAAGTTAGCTGTAGAGTTATTGAATCCTTAGGAATGTGACTTGTGTTGAGAATACAAGATTGGGATGGGGTTCACATAGAAAAAAAAGTCAAATGCTCTTGGAGATCCCTTACACTCACACATTAGATAAAAATAGATGTATTGTTTGCTATAGGCTGGGCATCGGCACAGCAGGGAACAAAAGGACACTTCTGCTCCTAGAAAGTTCACACTCTGGTGGAGGTGAAAGACAGCAGACAGATAAACAACTTAATATATAAACTAAAAGTCTTATTGTGATAAATATTATGAAGAATGATAAGGATAATGTACCAGAAAATGACAGGTAATGCTATTTTAGATATGGTGTCAAGGAAGGTCTCTCTGAGAAGGTGATTATTGTACGAATTAGCGTGTGAGATTTAATAGTTCTTGCTCTTTGTAAAGAAAACAGAAGAACTAAACGACACTGCAAAAACAATGTGCAAGCTAAAACAAAGTGGAGCAAGTATAAGGGAGTATTACTTACTAGTAATACTGTGTCTACAATATCAAAAGTGGTAGATAACAAAGCTTTGGTGAAGATATGAGAACTTGGTCCATAACTTTAAAGGGGTTTATTGTGGGAGAAATGGAAAGCCATTGTGAGGTGTGTATTGAAGGAAACCAAATAGCAAGAATTTTTTAGAAAGTAATACCATGCAGTAGAATGGAGAGTAGATTAGAAGGGGGAGATGTACTCTTATAAGCATTATATGTTAACATTATATTGAGACTGAAATCAGTTAATTTGGTAAGAAGTTATATATTTAGTCTTAACCCAGCAGAAATTGGTGTTTATTATAAAGCCCTCATTTTCTATCAACACTATGATATTACTGGAATTCTTTTCAGTTATTTTATTTTTCAAGAGGGTTCTTAGCTGCATAAATTAAATGCATTAATTAATTCCTTTCAAAAATTAGGAGAGTGCTTTGAAAATTAAACATATGATGCCAATGGGGAATAAAGGCCAATGTACAGACGGGGTCCATAGGGAAGGAAAAAAGTCAGATAATGGAGTGAGGACAAGGTTGGCAATCTTAACAAAAATGAAACAACAGATGGGGTATAATTTTTGTTGAGTTCTCACACAGATGGTTCAGCAGATGGATTCTGCCGGGTTCATACAGCTTATGTGTATTTTTCAGCTGCTTATCATGATAGGCAAGGCCACTTCTGTTCTGGCAAAATCTTTGCTTGGTTCAGGTTATTGAAATATAATGCTGGCATAAATTGATACTTGGAAACATAATATAAAGTTTTTATTAATTGCCATTTCTAGTTAGACATGCAGATAATGTTATTTTGAAGACACTAGACTTCAGAAAGAACTCATAGGTCATGATTTAGAAAATTTTACTCAAGGACTTAGTTTAGATGATTTGGGGACTTTAATTCAAATTTCAACTATTCATTCACTACCATCTTTTGAAACTTAAATTTTTAAAATAACTCCCACTTAAATAACACAAAAAAATTTAGGATCTAATAAAATTATAATTAAAATAATTTAAATAAGAAAATATTTCTCTGTAAATTTAATCTAACCTGTATATAGCAGTGTAATAGATTTCATTTTGTTTGAGATTATATTAGTAAATATTGAGTAATTATTAGCCTAATAAGTGATAAATGTCATTATCTTAAGTAAACATCTATCACGGATGCATGTATATTTGTGTACTAATTTTGAAATAAACATTCGGTATCCTTTAGAATCATTTTCATTCGTTAATGGGAATTCTTAGAATAAACATCCTTGGATAAAAGGGAAAAATCAACATAAAGCACTGAAATATTATATTCTGTCAATTACACTTCATTAAGGTATAGCTTTCCAAATTTATGGCACAAACAAGGGCTCCATTTTATTTGGGGGCTGCTTTTTTATTTAGGGGCTGCTTTTCCTACTGTTATAAGATCTTAATTTGTGTGATTTTAAATTCTAAGTGGAAAAATTTTTCTTATGAAGCTATCATAAGGTATTTATTTGTAACATCAAAGGACTCTGATCTATCTAGAAACATTACAGATGGCTGGAAACCAATAACTTCAGTATATTTCAGATAGAATTCTCTTTAAAGACAAGTATATCAATGGCAGTTTGTTTTAAATAAAATATATGGACAGTTGTATTATTTTCTAAATATGTTATATACACTAATTTGAGTCTTTCAAAAGTCATTTGAGGTAAACATGACAAATGTAACCATCTCCATTTTACAAATGAGGAAGCTGAGGCTTGATAAAACTGAATGATTAACTAAAACTTGCAAATTTAGTAGGTGGAAAAGCTCAGACTCTGGCTAACTACTATCAAAAGAGACTTGCTGAGTGCCTACTATGTGCCCAAGGAGATATAATATTGTGCTACCCTGCCGAATTTTGACACAAAGTATATAATGACAAGAATCTTAAAGAGTGTGTCTACACATAAATGAACCAAACCACTCAGAAGATTTTATTTAGTAATCTAACAATTAGTCTTTGGCTTATAATATATAATAGGTTTTTTTTTTAAGTTGGGATTTAAGGCTTCATAGGAAAGAGATAAGGTGCTTACTATCAAGGCATATATACATACACATACACACACACACATACAGGGTATATGTTATAGCATAAGACGATGACAATTACGGGCAAGGTGCTTTGGAAATAGAAAAAAAATAGTGCCTATGTCTGTCTAAGGGAGTTAAAGAGAGCGTGAAGGCCAAAGGGACATTTCTGGTAATTTTTGAAGGAGAAGTTGAAACACTCTAGTCTGAAGACAGACAGGGTCCTTTCAGGGTGAAAGTAGCTCATATAAAGTCAATGCTCATAAGAGTATACAAAGATTTCAATGTTGCTTAAGTATAAAGTCTAAGACACAAAGTGGCAGAAGATGAGAATGAGCACGGATGTAGCAGACAAATCATGACTCCATATCTGAATCTGGGAGGAGATTAAGTTTTCTTGTCTGTAAGCAATGCAAAGCTACTGGGATTTTTGAAGAGTGGTCAAGCTGGTAAAGTTCGGTTATGAAAAATGATTATTTAGGACTACTTCCAGAGGATATATTTGAACTTTCTGCAAAAATACAAGTTGAAGAAATAATATGAAGTAGGCTAAAAACAGTGGGACTGGAAAATACCAATAGAAATATTGAGGTCTTGGGATTGCAAAAACAGTAATTGATTGCATTTAGAAGGACAAAAATGAAATTTTAAGGGAAGACGAAGGACTATAAAATGACTCCTGAATTTCTAACTTGAACCATTGGAAGGATAATGATGTCATTCATTTTTAATTAGAGAAGAATGACCAAGTTTGCTTATTGGAGATGGGCTGAGGGGAAGAGGGGGACAAATGGAACAAGGTGGATATTTCATGTCATTTAATGTTAAGTTTGAATTCCCTGAGCAATCTAGGCAGCAATATTCAGCAAGTGGTTAGTTACAGTGGCATGGTGCTTTAGGTAAAGATCTAGTAGAAAACATCATACATTCAGGCCTTGGGCTTGAATAACGTTCCTCAGGAAGGAGTGCACAAAGTAAGAAACAAAGACAATAAAAGTAAGATGCAGGAAAAGGAAAGAAGTCTCTAAAATTGTTATGTTGCCAACTACTTTATGATCCTTGATAAAATTAGTTTTCTTCTCTATCGTAAGAAACAAAGACTGTGAATGCCATATTTGTTTATCATTTTATAGTTTATCAATTGTATGCTTAGAGCTATAATAATATTTGAAACATAGGATGAAGCAAACATCATTTTGTTGCATGAATCAATAGATGATATTCAAGCAACATTCAGGAAAGCCTATGGGAGCAGAAAAAAGGAGAAAGATGAAAAAGACTGGCAAATATAGGGGAAATAAAATATATTCTCAGCCACAATAGCAAAAGTATAATAAGAATTTGATACATCCTGGGTAACATCTCTATTTTTTTCCTCTAAAAACTAAAATTCCATGCTTTTCTAAGGACAGAGTAGAAAAAAATATAGGAATATGAACCCAGCTAGGAAAATATATCCTTGAACTTCATTCATCATTTAGGTAACCTTAATTTTCTCTATGGATATTTAGATTCATAACATCAAATTTAAACCACAACTCAGCCCAGATTTTTTTTAATTCAACATCAAAACTCTGTAACAAATCCATTTATCACAAAACTGATTAAGTAAATAAAAATATCTTAAAGTGAGCAGTTGTATAATTTTTTCTCTATCTACATGTAGGTACTGTTTCCCTTTCATTATGCTATAAATGAGTAATCAATTTGTTTGACTTTAAAGTATTCATGTTTCTGAGTAACATCATTTTGGTCATCTTAAACAGTGTCTTCTTTACATTGATATAATCGAAATAATACATCCATCTGCCATTTTGACAAATTATTTGTTGGCATAAGTTCTAACTCTCAAATAAGTGTACAAACATTTTTATTAACTTAAAAAGGTAACATTAATGGCATTATTACAAGATTTTCTGTTTTACTTCTTGGAAATACCATGCCTTAGTGTAAAACTTACATGTATATAAACATATACTTACATATTCTGTGTAATATACTGATTGACTGGATTACTTTACATCCTTGTATTTGTTTACATAGAGAGTTCTTATTCTAGACTGTAATCTCTTTCAAGATAAAAAATCCTATATTTTGTTCTGCACATTAGTATACCTCTTTATCTAATGCTATCTGTATAGTGACTGTTGCCAAGGAGATTTTTCATAAATGTAATTCTGATTTTTTTGAATTTCCTACTTGAAACTTCACTGTTTCTATAAATGACTAAAGGATAAACCTAAACTCCTTAGTGTATCCTACCAGTTTCTCCATAACGTGGCCCCTGCCTAACCTCTGGACTTATCTCATTTCCTCCCAGGCCATCTCTTGCCTCAGTGCTTTTGATCATGTTGATCTCACAGCTTGCAATGTGGGATCAACATTCTGTTACCTCCTCCTGTCTGTTTTTAAAATTCACGTCATATCTTTTCCTAAGGCAAGTGTATCCTGTCTCTCCTCACTCATATGGAAATGGCAACGGTAGTGTCTGCATTTTTGCCCTCACCATATTGGATTCAAATTTCTTCTACTATGGTCCCCAAACCCTGGGCCGCAGACCGGTACTGATCCGTGGCCTGTTAGGGAACAGACCACAGAGTTCCACCGCAGCCCACACCTTCCATGGAAAACATGTCTTCCATGAAACCAGACCCTGGTGCGAAAAAAGGTTGGGGACCACTGGTCTCCCACACCACACTCATATCCCTTTGAGACATCATAGCCATTCTAATGTCATAGTGCAACACATTACTCTTGTGTTTGTGGTGATACTGGTGTAAACAAAGCTACTGTGCTGTCAGTTGTATAAAAGTATAGCACATGCATTTATGCATAGTACATAATACATTATAATGATAATAAATGACTGTGTTGCTGATTTATATATTTACTGTACTATAATTTTAATCATTATTTTAATGTATTCTTTCTACTTAAAAAAATTAAAAGTTAGCTGTAAAACAGCCTTAGGCAGGTCCATCAGAAGGTATTCCAGAAGGAGGCATTGTTATTATAGGAGGTGATAGATTCATATGTGTTATTGCCCCTGAAGACCTTCCAGTGGGACAAGATGTGGAGGTGGGAAATAATAACATTGATGATTCTGACTCTAGTTAGGCCTAGGCTAACGTGTGTTTGTGTCTTAGTTTTTAACAAAAAAGTTTAAAAAGTAAAATAAAAACTATTTATAATAGAAAGGCTTATAAAATTAGGATATAAAGAAAACAAGTTTTTTGTACAACTGTATAATGTGTTTGTATTTTAAGCTAAGTGTTATCACAAAAGAGTCAACAAATTAGTTTATTAAGTAAAAAACTTACAGTAAGCTAACGTTAATTTATTATTAAAGAAAGTAATTTTCTTTTATAAATTTAGTGTAGCCTAAGTGTATAGTGTTTATAAAATCAATAGTAGTGTATGGTAATTTCCTAAGCCTTCACACTCACTCACTGACTCATCTAGAGCAACTCCCAGTATTGTAAGCTCTATTCATGATAAGTGCCCCATATAAGTGTACCATTTTTTATTTTTATACAATATTTTTACTGTACATTATCTGTTTTTAGAGATATTTAGATATGCAAATACCATGTTATTATAGTTGCCTATAGTATTTAGTATAGTAACATGCTGTACAGGTTTGTAGCCTGGGAGCCACAGGCTATACCACAGCCTAGGTACATATCAGTAACAGGCTGCATCATCTAGGTCTATTTAAGCACACTCTATGATGTTACACAGCCACAAAATCACCTAAGGATATATTTCTTGGTACACATCCCTGTTGTTAAGGGACACATGACATTATTTAAATTCTTGTATATTTGATTTTTACCTTGTATTACTATTGCATTTAAAAACAATAAATAACTTAATAGAGTGTGTCCTTTTCAAGAAGTATTTTAAATGTGACTTGCTAGAAATTTGTCTGCTAGAATATAAAGTTCATGGCTTCAGGACTTAACATGTATCTTCTCCTTTCTGAATCCCAGGCATGTGACCTGATGCTGGGCACGAGTTGGTCTTCAAAAGGTGCTTGGTGAGAAAATGAAGAAAGAGCCATTTTGTGTTAATTATTTTTCATGAAGGTGAGTCATGTAACTGCTTGGATAAATTGTCAATATATTTCTTAAAACTTTTATTCCACTGGTCTGCCATGAAACATTGTCTTGCCTTCTGGAAAGAATGAGGCTTTTACAGAATAGTTAAGTTTTAAACAGGGAGTGAACTTGAAAGGATGAGTAGAGTGCTGTGGACTAGCTGAAAAGTTAAGAGTGTTTGGGGCAAAGTTAGTGGAGGATCATTGGAAAGTGAGCAAGACCTTCATTCCCATGGGCATAAAGCAGGTGACATGAGAAGGAGCAAAGGTCAACATCTCTTTCATACTGTTTTTCCTAGAGAAAAGCCAGTTTGTATTCATCTTATTTCATCAGTTCATTTTTTTTAAATTTCTGTTTTAACTTCTATGAAAATACAAAGCACATTTCAGTTAAAGGTGTTTTCAACTGCATCAGTCAGCCATGGAGCAATTACGTGAAAACTATCCTTAACACCTTATGGTCATGTCAAGAAAAATTCTGCTTCAAAGAATCTTAGAATTAACTTATGGATTCAATGTTCCCAATGTTATTAAAACAGTTATTCTAAGAATAATCTTTGAGGGATTGTGTCATTTTAAAACATATTATTGGGAAATGGTGCATTTTAACTTAAGGGCCTAATGGTTGAGGAGAACTTACTCTGTGCTAAAACCTCTGCATACATCAATTAATTTAGTTTTAATAACATTACTGTAAAAGAGGTATTATTATCCCAGCTTTGCTAAAAGGTAAAATTGAGACTCAAAATTGGGTGGTGAAGTTATATTTGAACCAAGATGATTTGTCTGAAAACACCAAGTTCTTAACCATGAGCTGTATGAAAAATTAATAATAAAATAAGTGTTTCAGTAATAGCAGTAAATAAACTATTCAATTATTTAGCCCACCTTAACTTTAATGGCAGCCATATGATGGACATGATGGTAGGCTATGGACCCATAAGAAAGACGAAGACAAATGTCTGACCTAAAGATACTAATTCAGTATTAATAATTTCCATTCATCACAAAATAGGCCTGTGGATGGCCAACCAAAGGGAATGAACTAGCACTGACCCTAGCCATCACAGCTTTCTACGGTTAAGTTAGTCTGTAAGAGTGCTTCATAAGGATGCAATACACATTTTGTGATATATACTTCTTCTTAGATGTGAAAATACAGTTACGAACAGGAATAAATAGATTATCTACTAACTAGAAGCTAGGTTATATCTAGGAAAATTATTATCAAGTTCAGATTGGTTCAGGAATTAAAAAACTGCACTGGAATAACCTCAAATGTCTTCAAGTCAGTTAATTTGGGGACTTTCCCCTGTGCCTCTCATGTGCGTGTTCTAAGACTTACTTTTTGCATGTAAGAGAGAATCTTACAATGACCCCCTGGTGATAAACTTTTATTACGAAGGTACGTTCACATTGTGTATGTTATCTGAGATTTTTATATGCCTTTTCTTTATGATGAGTCTAAAATTAAATAATATTTGTAACTCTGAGATATAAAATCTAGAATTGTACTTACAGAGTGGTTTTTGGCAACTGCCTTATTCTATGCGGAAAGGTAATATGAGGTAAAATACATTTACTCTGGAAATAGAATGCTCCAGCAGATACTAGTTATTTATAAATGTGTAAGCAAATTTAAAGTGTCCTTTTCAATTTATATGCATATTGCAGAATTAAAGCTGTTGATTCTGTTGCAAAGTATCATCGTAATACAATGTCTCATAATTATGTTTTGCGCTTAGAACTACTAGAGAGAAAATAAAATGTAAATCGGACTGAAATTTATAATATTCTGTATTCAATATATGTACCAAAGCCTCCTCTGTTATCAATCTATCAAAGATATCCACTCATATGTATTGCGTTCTTTCAAATTTTGAATTAAAATGCATTTTAATAAAATGCAGAAACTTATCCTTGAGAAACCAAATTGATATTAACATCCATAATTCAATTTACAATACTAAAATCTCATTGGTAAAATTTAAATGACTAATTTAATACTTTAACTACATATCATATAAATATTTTTAAATATATAAAATAAATCTGAAAACAGAAATGTTAGCTCCTAGATTAGCTGTTTTTGAGAGGAAGTATATTCATTTTGTAGCAATGCTGTGCCAAAGTACCACAGAGCAAAAGTTCAATAAAATTTATTAAATAATGTAGCATATTCAACCATAGTAAGAACTATGGGAATATTATAGCATTAATAAATATTATTAAATTAATATATAATCCAGCTTTATCATATCCATTACAATGTACGTATCTGAGATATCTACCATCCATTAATACAGAAGCACATGCTTATAATTTATAGACATGGAAGTATAAGACTGAGTGGGTTTGGGAGTGAGTCCCCAACATTCACTGTCCTTCCTAGAGGGAATTATATATCCATTCTCCACTGTCATCAACTTTTGTCGTGTGATTTTGGACAATGAAACATGAGCAGTGCTATACACAAATCAATTTTTTAAAATGATAGTAAGTGTACTAGAGTCCTATGGCTGCCTTAACAAACTTCTAAAAATTGGTTGCTTAAAACAAAACCAAAAAATATTCTCTCTCAGTGTTGGAAACTAGGAGTCTTAAATCAAGGTGTCATGGGGTGGTCCTTCTGCAGGCTTTGAGGAAGAAACAGTCCCACGCTTCTCTTAGATTTTGGTGGCTGCCGACAATCCTTTGCATCACTCCAATTTCTGCCTCTATCTTCACATAACTTTTACTCTGTGTGTACCTCTGTGTCCTCTCTTCTTCTTACAAAGATAGCAGTCATTGAATTGAATGCTATGCCTAAACCCAGAATGATTTTATCTTGAGATTCCCTAAGTATAATAATTACATCTTCAAAGACCTACTTTGAAATAATCTGTATTAGTTTTCTAGGGCTGTCATAGGAAACTACTTCAGAGTGGGTGGCTTGTACAATAAAATTTCATTTTCTCACAGTTCTGGAGGCTATCAGCAGCTGTGGTTTCTTCTGAGGTCTCTCTTCTTGGCTTGCAGCTGGCCACCTTCTCACTGTTTCCTCACATGGCTGTCTCTCTGTCTGCATTTATGTCCTATTCTTCTCTTCTTATAAAAGCACCAGTCATACAGGATTATGAATCAGAATCTCCGAGGAAAAGGTCTTATATTTTTAAGCCACACAGAGGATGGTGGTATAGCCTGTGATGGATTAGTGTTCAGAATCTCTGCTGTATATCCACCCAGCAAGGCATTATTAGAAGGGCCTTTCCCCAACAGTGGAACTGGAAATCTATGATACACTGACTTTCCTCTCAGGAGACAGTCAATTTCCTCACTCTCCTCTGATCTTTTCTAAATTATATATCAGTGAAATATTTCATCATGTATGAGTTTCTGATTGGTACTTATGCAGTTAGAACAACTCTGCCCTGAATAAATGTGTATAGCACCCATAACATTTCTTCCTACTGGATAATTGGGTCGAATACAAATGTAACTAAATTTCAGAAAATCCCTATGGGGAAAAATAGTCATATGCAATCTTCTTTTTATTTCTAGAATGGTACCAAAATATAACAGTGCAAAGTAAAAAAGGGAATTTAGAAGAAATAAAAAGCATTTAAACTTAACTACATGCTTTGCCTATGGCCTAGGGAAAAAGATAATGTCTGATGTATACTTTTAATCCTGTATTTTTTCACTTTTACCCACCAGAGAGAATTTATTAGGGATGATAATATTCTATACTGATATAGCATATTTCACTTTTCAAAGTGCTTTCAAAGATCAATTTTGACACCTCATTTATTAATATATTGAACTTCGTTTCAGAATGTGTTTGGCCTTTGCCTCTGCTATTTCCAGTGTTTGGGAATGCTTTTTGTTTCTTCATACTTTTCTATGCTTGATTGACTCTTACTCTTTTTCTTCAGTAGCTAACCTAGTCTCTTCAGGGAAGTCTTTTCCCACCCCTGACTCTGGTTAAAAGCTTTTCCTCATTGGTCCTACAGAATGATGACTCAGACTAGAGAACTCCATTTTTACACAGTATTGTGATTTTCCACTTCCTGGTGTGTCTTTATCAATTGAATATAAGTTCTTTATAAACTGAGACTGAGATCTGTTCATCATCTATTCCATTATTTTGAGGAACTTAGAAGATACTCTATAAAAGTTTGTTGAGTAAATGAATGAATATTAATGAATGCATATATATATTAACATCCCCTTTGAAGCTAGCTATAAATCAAGACTAAGTGAAAGCCATGTTATATATAAAAAACATAACAACATATAGCCAAAACATAAATCCTCTGAGGTTTTCCAAAGGAAAGAGTGTTGTTTTATTTAAGTTGTATTCTGAGTGCACTGGCAGTGTAAAACAGGGAGAACATATATTATCATCATAGTTTTGCAAAAAAGAAAACTGTGGCAAGAGACATCTAGTTGCTGTTTGAAGTGCTTTTATATGGGTTATCTCAAAAGCCAAACCTGAGATTTTGGTGCAGGTAGCAAGAAGTCCTAGGAATCAAACTATTTGTGTGTGTTCCCCTGGTAATCTGATGCAGTAAATCTGGAATTACGTTGTTTAAGCACTGTGGTACTAAAAATAACAATCATGGTATATAACATTGATCAAGCTCTTTTTATGTGGCAATAAGATGTCCTTTTAATAGATTACCTTGTTTAGTGTTTACAATAACCTTATTTAATAATTAATGTCATAATCCTCATTTTTTAGAGGAGGAAACTAAAGTCTAGACAGTAGGTTTATGGTAGAGAGCATATGTTCTAAAATCTGACAGCTTAGAACACAATTCCTATTTTACATTTGTTAAGTGTGTGATTTAATAAGTCTTGGTTATCATATCTATAAAAAAGAATTACAATAGTGAGCATCTCATGGGTTTGTTCTGATGATTAAATGGAGTGGTGTGTGCTACATGTGACTGACACATATAATGTTCTATTTATGAGAGCTTTTATTCCTGGCTTTTCTTTCCCCCCCTCCAGATTACAATGTCCCGTGATGGTAGGGATGTATCTGCCTTATTCAGTATCATTCTCAGTGCACAGCAAACTCTTTAACACTTAGTAAATGGCTGAATGATTGAAGTTTCTTGTCCAAAGTCATTTAGTATACACTGGAATAAAAACTCAAACATATCTCAGGCCAGAAGAATTCATGCTCCAAAACCATTTGGCTTCATAGTTCTGAAAAGAGCACTTTGCCAATTAAGCATATAATTGATAATCGTATGTGAGTTATAATAACTGGTACAAAATTTAATACTATCTCATAGCAAATTGTCTCTAAAGTTTCAACATGGGATTCCAGGTACCTATATCCCTTAAAAACAATTTTAAATTACAAGATACTCCTAAGATATCTGTTTTAATTTCCTTTTTTCCTCCCCTCCTTACTTCCACCTTCCCTTCAAAAAATATTTTTTCAGTGTTCACTGCCAGTCTTTGTTGATGTCTCCTTTCTCTGATCCTTCCATGAATATGTACAATTATTACGTATAAATAAAAAAATTTTTTTAAAAAGATAAAAAATTTACAGAATTTTGCATTTTTTTATTCCTCAATGTGAGACATTCATGCAGCATCATTTTTATTTCTCAGGTGTGGTTGGAGGAGGTGGTGGAGATGGGGCAAATGATTAATATATTACGTAGCAATGAAAAGCCTCCTCCGATGGCCATATCCACTTCCAACAGGATGGGAAGAAACAAAGCTGTATATGTGAGCTGCTAATATGAAGATTTTGTACATAAAAGACAGAAAAAGTGATGGAGCCTCATTTAAAAGTAAAATCAGTTCTAGATTACATTGGGCACATTATGACAACAGTGGGCCTCAAGAGAAGCTCTGGAATGAAGAAGAAGATGGAGCTTGGGAAAGAATGAGAAGGGTAAAGATGAGGCACTGTCTGGAACTGTGACAATGATTTAGGCAGGCAAATCTGTCAGTTCATCCAGGTATGATCAACTCCCAGTGAGGTGCAAAGAAAGACTAGATATGGGTGCAGGGAGTCCTGCTAAAGACACAAGGAAGGAAAATCTTCTCTTAAGAAAAGAAGAAAAGCAGAAACTAAAACTATTGCATCTTTCAAATGAAGTTGTTATCTGATGACAATAATGTATTTGGTGCATTTGTAGACGAGCCAGGAACCATCAGTATAGATGACGATGGAGAGTAATTTTTTACCAAACCATTACAAGATTTTAAGGGCTATAATTATAAAAATTCATCTTCTTAGCATTGAAAAAACATCCTTTATGATCAACAAAGTTGCCTCATGATCGAAACAAGTTTTGGTTTGTGATCTTAGGGTAATACGGTAAATTTTCTATCAGTGTAATTAACATAATATTGTCCCAATAGCTTATAATTGTTGTCCCAATAGCTTATAATTGTGTATAGTTTTATCACAAACTACAGCATTCTAAAGATACCTTTGAAATTCTTTTCCTCTTCTTATCTGTGCATGATTAGCCGAATGATAATGAAGTTAAACATGTGTAAAGAGATTCCCCTTTTTGTTTAGGAAATTTTAGGAAATTGCAGGTTTGGCAATATAAACTCTGTAATTCAAGGCCTTAAGCAGAAAGAGAGAGGGAAGCAGTATACACTTATACATGTGTGTTGTGTGTTTTTACCAAAAATCTTCCAAATAATTTTAAATGTAATTACTATAATCTAACAATGGCTGGTTGTAAAAGTGTTTTCATAGTAGAAATGTGTCACTTTTTGTAATGTATCAAAGTACAGAAAAATTTAAAAGCCAACTACCAATAAATTGCTAATATATTAAAAGGAATTTAAAAATATGTCTGTATGTCTGCTACAATGGAATATTAGTCTAAATGATTACCTGATTAGCTGGTGCTCTTACAATAACCTTGTAAAGCCCTCAGCAATTTTCATTCAATGAAGTTACCCATCAAAGTAGATATGTCTTTGCAGTGTTAAATCTGGCCATTACACAAAAGAAAGTAGCAATTATTAGAAAATTTTTGTTTGGATATGTGATTCAGAACATGATCAAAGCTGCTCATTACTATAAGGGATTATGATGCAGAGCATTCAAAAGTTCTTCATTACTTAGCCTTGAAGTTGAACTTTTCTACCTTTTAACCCAAATTGTAACAAAGTTTTGCATTCATCCAGAACTGTAATAGAAGGTCAACTGCAATACTGTTTCATGAGTCCCTACCATACTTCACTGATGCATGTGCAAATAACCTTTTGTATTTTTGTGGTACCATTTCTCAAAAGAGCTCAAAGGATTTAACAGAGCTATTAAATTCTCCCGGAATTACCTTTGTGGTAGAAGTAGAGATCCTTGATAATTTAATTCACATGCAGTTAAATATACTGCAGGTCAAATCTCATTTCTTATAAAGTAAATATATACGATAAAAGTCTCTTAAAATAGTATTGACCGTTAATACAGGTATTGATAGATTTGTTCAATTCACTCAATAACTAGCTATTGAAAACCCATGTGAGAGACACTGTGCTTGACATACTTTATGCTCTGACCCTGTAACAACAGCTGTCACTTACTGAGTGCTTATATGAATGATTCATTAGGTTAAATAATTTTTATTTATTGCTTTTAATTATTCATGATTAACATCCAAGATAAGCTTATGTGTGAGAAACTTCAGGTTTATGGAATAGGACTACAATTTTTTCCCCAGTGTTGGTTGTATCTTTGTTATCATTGGTATGGGGATTATAATATCCATATTGAGGTGTGCAAAATATAAAGGAAGTTTATTGTTCTATAAATTCACTTAATGTCTATTTAAAGTGCCTAGACAACCTGATGGTAGAAAATATCGCCTTTGTCAATTTCATAAAAATCTTGGCCAATTCAGAATTTCTATCCCTGCTTTTTGTCTTTTTTTTTTTTTAATCTCTGGGGTGGGATCTAAGTTCCAGAGGTTAAGATGTTAAAGTGAGGTGTGTTAAATAGCAAGTAGTTTTAAAATGATTCCAAACACTTACATAATTTGCTATGTAAGTGATATGGTTGGCTGTGACAAACCCATGTAGTGTAGTCCTTCTTTCAGTGAGAATGTATGTCACACCCTATCAGACCACATATGAGAGTTATTGAACTCACCTACTGGACTCCAAAATACATACGAACTCAAGATTTGATAGACAAGTTGAGAACTTAGGTTGTGGCAGCCTTTGAGCTATCCTCTGAAACCTTGCCTGCCAACCCTGGCACTGCTTTTCAGTATCAAGGGACCTTGTGTGTCCTTGAAGATCTCCACAGTGTTAGTCAAATCATGTCTTTGTCTTCTGAGAACCTCACATAGAAAGGCACACCTCAGACTTTAATTAAACTTTACATCCACAGAGGACTGCTTCCATCCTAACTGAACAACTAGGCTTTAATAATTGGAATCTAAACAAAATTAGAACTCGCTCACTATATGGCTAATGTATCTTGTTCATCGATTTTATTCCCTTTGAGATTTGTTCTTACTGTTCTCCCTCTCTTTGAGCATTGTGAATAAAACTAGAATCTCACTGTATGTCAACAAACTGTGCTTCATGAAATCATACTTTGATCATCTCCTTATTTGAACCATACTATCATTGGTTGATGTCTGTCTATGCCAGCATTTGTTAAAAATTACATTATCCGTATGATTCACACTATTCTCATACTTTCCCACTGGAATCCTTTGGGATATATCAAGCCAAGCTGATAATCAACTAAATAGCTTAAAACATCCATGATCATAAATAATTACGTATATCAAAGCCAACAAATATCAATTATATGTTTATATCACCTTATAGCTAGAAAAAATGATACCAAAAGTTTTCTAAAAATAACAACTTTTGAAATTTATCATTTTTCACTTCACGGTATAGTTTTCAGATTCCATTGATCTCTTTAATCTATTTTTTTTTTACTGAACAGAGTTCCAATTGCTGCAAAAATAACATTTACTCTTAAAAATTTATCTTATTACACTTTTCATGGCTCAAATTTACCATTTTTACTTTCATTTATGTTTGTGCATGTAGAATATATCTTTATGTTTAGAAAAACTATACAATATTTCACCTACTTAAATTCTGAGTCTTGCCACAGACATTAAAATTGGCAACCCATTTTACCAATATTCAAATACAATTATTTCAATCAGTTTAGAGTTAGTGGTTTGGAATTTAATAATCATAATATTGGAGCAATCACTGTGGGAAACCATCCAAATTGTCCTTGAAAAAGCTCATGTCACAGTTATTTTAGGCCACTATCTTAGTAATGCTTCCCAAATTCATTCTACTCTAACACACAGATTGATTGGATATGTAAGTGAATCATTAATGATCTCAAAGTACATTAATGAGCATAGAGAAACAAATTTAACATATTCGGAATACATAAACATTCTGAGCTCTTGTCTGAAAGTATTATTATAGATTAGTTGTACCATGCTTTTACTGTATTCAGAATTATTATATGACTCTCTTTTGGTGACACCATATTTATGCCCTTCCTTTTTTTGAATAAACAATCATATGCATTCCATCAATGAGTCAATAAAATTAATATAATTGGACAAGCTTCCCTTTTTCCATCTCTCAAAAGTTCAGTATAAAAAATAAAACTATGTATGACCCTTCCTGAGTACAAATGAAATTATAAGATTGTGTCAGCTATTGGTGAACCAATAGATACACTCTTCTTAGATGACATACTACCATTCCATACCCTTGTCTGTAGAGCAACTTTATAAAGGTCAAAGTACACAAAGTCAATTGACATTTTAGTCAATTGCATTCCTATATACCAGAGCAGTGAACAAGTAAAATTTGAAATTAAAAATTTATAACACTAAATAAATGAAATATTGAGTTTTAAATATAACAAAGTAAGTACATAATGTGTATGCTGAAAACGGCAAAACACTGATGAAAGAAATCAAAGGTGATCTAAAGAAATTGGGAGATACACCTTGTTCTTGCATTAGAAGACTCCATGTTAAAATGTAATCTTTTCCCAACTCTATTTCCCAATGCAATCTCAATGAAAATCTCATTGGAGATATGGGTAAATTAATATTAAAATTTATATGGCCATGTAAAGTACTATAACAGTTATGAAAATAAAAGAACAAAGTCAGAAGAATCGTATTGCCTAATTGTGACAACTGCCATAAAACTCCAGTAATCAAGACAGAGTAGCATTTGTAAAAGGTACCAATGAGGTAGAATAGAGAGCTCAGAAATAGACCCACCTCCATAAATACAGCTAACTGATTTTTGGCAAAGATGCAAAGTAATTTAAATGCAGAAATGATTGTCTTTTCAATGAACTGAACAAATGGTGCTGAAATAATTGTATATCTCCATATGCTAAAAGAGGAAAAACCAAAGGACCTCAACAAAAGGTATCTAAAGTTTTATTTAAGATGATTTTAGATTCAGTTTAGAAATTTGAGATTTATTTTTCAATAAAAGGATGTCAGACTCAAAGGGCTAAATGTTATACGAATTAATTCATATGGCATTATTTAAAAATCAAAATTATATGACTGGGAAATAAACAGTGGTTACCAGAGAGAACTGGGGAGTGGTTGACTAAAAGACAACACACATGCTAACTTTTAGGGCAATGAAACTATTCTCTATGATTATGAGATGGTGAACCTTTGACTATACGAATGTTGCAAAATCTATTGAACTCTATATGACAGTGGATGAACTTTAATGTATACAACTTAAATACACACACAGAGACACACAAAGACACATACACAACCAGTAGTTCAAAAATCTCAGAATGGAATTCAGACTGCTATCAAAGAATCTAATTGTATCACAAATAATCTCACTGAAGGGGTCAGTTAAAATGGGAACTTACTTAAGTAATTTTGAAATATAGTGTTTTCACTATAAACTGTAAAATTAAAGGCAAAAGGAACTATACATACAGACTGTATTCTAATTGCTAATGCTCTTTCTCACAGTGGAATGAGTTAATAGTTCTGAAACTCTTTTCCCTGTATACTGGGGTTGAACAAACAAGTAAATGGACGGTGGATGGTGAATGATTGGAGCCAAGGTTCTCACTATTGGACAGTGAAGTTACAAATAAGCAAGATGGAAGACTGGAATGAATCATGTTCTACTTGAATTAAAATTGGAGACATCACTATGGACCCCTTTTTAGCTTAAACACATACATACATATATAATGTGTATAGAGAGAGCATAAAGAAATATTTATAGATATGTTTCTACATGAATTAGAATACATAAATATACATATATTTCTTAGCTTTGTCCACTGAAAAGGGCTAGAACTACTGACATCCCAGAAGCGATAAGCCCATCAGTACTCGGCTTCCAAGAAAAGAAACAGAACAAAAATTCTCTGGAGAAATGGCTGATTCTAGGACTAGGACAGGGCAACTACAAAATAAGCCTGGAGCATTTTTTATGACATTTCACAAAAATTATTCTTTAAATATACCCAGGATTTTCAGTTCATACCTTAAAATCATTTGGAGAATAATTAATTGAACATCTGAAGTATATTAATTGTTTCTTTAGATACTGGTACAGTTGACAATGCTGGATTGATTCATGGTTTGGTTGGTTGTTTCTGTTGTGACAATGAAGAGTTTAAGCAACAGCACCATAATTATTGCTCACAAGAACATTAACTATACAGATAATTTATCTGTTTTTCCTATGCATTAGATATCACCATAGATTATGTCTTAGGGAATATTTTTATGATTCTGCAAACTTGGCATAAATGTCTTTTATTTGCTTTCATTAAACACTGTACTTTATTTATGTAACTGATCACTCCATACTGTAATTGATATGTCTCCTTCAACAGAGTGTAAATTTTGCAATATGGAAAGGGCTTGTGTCTGTCAGTTAATTGCTGGTGACTAGCTCAGTTCTGAGCACATAACTTAGACCTCAAAAATAGTTTTAGTAAATTAATGTTTAATAGTTTGAAATATACATGTGTTTCTATCCAGAAGAATGTGGTACTACTTATTTTTATTACCTTAATCAAACCAATTAATTTCTCACATGAGGAGAAAATAGTGAACAAAATTAAAATTGTATTCATAGAAAACATTTCAACACCCCCAAATTACTACCTAAATGTCCTTTAGAACACTGCTATAATTAGGGCCCCATATGGTATTCAACTAGATCTTCCCCTCTGAGAATACAAGTCATATACCAGCAACAAGGTCTCCTTTTGTGCTGGTTACGTCAGGGACATAAACACTCTTCCTGTGAAATATCCAGCTGTCTTAATCCTCTCATATGGTAGTAATCTAGAATTAAGTATTTTCTTTTTATTTATTTATTTATTGGAAAAATTCCCAGGTGCATTTGGGAAATGCAGTGTATTCCTACAATTGAATGCTTATGGATTTATTACAGTGAGTGTTTTAGTAATCAAAAGAAAAAGGGAAAGGTGTGAAACCTTGTAAAGAGTGGAAAGAAATCTCAAAATTGATAAACACATCACTGGTAACATTTTGCACATATTTGTTTTTATTAAGTTTGACCCTCAAATGAGTCTTTCAGGTGTGGTCAGTAAAAACCAGAAAATGCATATTCGGAACTTCAGAAAGACATTGGAATTTTGGAAGTAATCATGATACTGATTACTATTAATCACATCTGCAGCAGTAATAGCAGTTAATGTCTACTACAAATGTACTATGTATGCCAGGAACTATGCAATAAACATTATCCACAGAGTTTCATTTACTAGGCATAACTTCTATGTGTTACAGGTAATTGCATTTATTTCATGGCTTAGATTAACAAGGAAGAGAACTCCTGGGGGGTTGGTGGGGGAAACATGGAGTCTAGGGACAAAACTTTGGGAATCTCAGTGACAATGAAAAAACAAAGTCTGAAATGATACAGAAAGTTCAGCCCTCATGTTATAATAGATTCATGAAGGTTTGTCTAAAGTGTCAAATGGTACCAGGAGTTAAAGAAGTTGTGAGGATGTGGTGATTAAGGGACATGAGTGCAACAGAAAAATGGCAGCAGAGGGTGGCAAATTCAGAGAGGTAAAGAGGATGATAATGGAGATGAGACATTCTTTGAACAAGTTTCCTGGTGGGGAAAAAGGAGGGAAATTTTATGTTACTGGAGAAATAGATTTAAGAAGAGAAAGTATCTTACACCATGTTGGGAATTTATGAGTGTGATTTTTGAGAGGGTCATGGGCAAGAAAAAGTTAAATTTGTAAAAGAAAATGTCTCTTTGTCTTAATCACCTCAGGATCTGACCCATAATAGATTCTCAGCTGTTATTTATCAAATGTCAATCTATATGAAAATTGATTTGGAAAGATTCCTGGGGAGAAACATAAAGATAAAATTGAAAAAAAAAAATGAGGAGGCTAACATTGGAAATACGTAGATGCACTTTTTCTATAACTTCTGTTTAAAAAACTCTAATAAGAGCTAGTAGTAAAAATGGCCACTTAAGAAAGGGAAGAAGGGAATTTGAGGAAGTTCTTTATTGATAGGCCTTGTATCTTGGGCAAGTAGGAGGCTATGACACCTGAGAAAATGAGGCGATGGCAATGGTAGAAGGGTTTAAAGAATGAAGGATTTGCCTGGGTACAGAGGCACTCCAGTAAGTGCAATAGTCAGGTAACTAAGAGATAAAATATTCATGAAAATTGCAGGGCATACGGGAATATCTTAAGCAAATTAGGCACTAGAAATTAGCAAGTGCACTAGAGGAGACTGGAAAAATACTAGATGAAGAGCTGGGGCTAAGCCTGTGTGCACTGCTGTAGTCTAGGGAATACTTTCCTAAAATATCATCAGGGCTAACTGGATTAAAATCACCTGAGGGGCTTGTTAAAAATGCAAATTCTTGGGTCACAAGGCAGTCCTTTTAAATCAGAAACTCTGCAGGTAGGCCCTGTAATCTGTAATTTAACAGCTCCTGGGGTAGCCCATTAAAGTGATACATTGCACTAGGAGGGACATGGGAGGTGGAAAGAGGAGGGGGAAGGGAGGGAGAGGGGGAGAGGGGGAGAGGGGGAGAGGGGGAGAGGGAGAGGGAGAGAGAGGGAGAGAGGGAGAGAGAGAGGTTATAAGGGCACAGGTGTTTTTGTGTGGCCGCGATTAGTTAAGAAGTCCACCATAAAGTGGAATGTAAAAGATATTCTACCCTTGTTAACCAGTGTTTAAGAGACACAGTTCTGATGTATCTGAAGAAGTGAAACTTAATCACTTTAGGCTCAGTTGGAAATACAAGTCTCATTTTGTTACATTTAGGAGAGTCCACAGTTATCAGAAGGGCTGTGTTATAGGGAATTTTTAGAAAATTCTTCCTCCATAGAGACCTGAAACTTCTTGTCCCTCTATGTAAATATATTCTTTCTTATGAAAATAAAATTATTAACTTTACTGTTTTATTCCTCACCAGGGCATCAAAGACACCATTTTTCCCTTGAATGATACATTGCCCCATGTTTTCACTTTCGTGGTGAGAAAATTTGAATATATATACTTATATTCCCTCCTTCTGTTCTTTTGTTCAGAATCCAGTAGCTTCATTATATTAAACAGACACTCCCTTATCTGTTTAGCCAAAGTTCGGTTATTTTTGCTAGACCTGGGAGTTTGTCCATTGCCAGTGTTAATGGTATTAGTCAATAATCACTTTCCCCATCAGCCTCAAGAAAGTTTATTCCCAAAGTTGAACACATTACCTATAAATCTTGGAGAATATGCCAATAATTCCTACAGAGGGTCATCTGTAGACTGGGCATTTTGTACTCCTTTACCCTCATCACTTGTCAGCCTCCCAAACAAGTGATCAGTGTCACGATGGGGCCCAGAACTATTGGAAAAAAAGGCTACTCTCCATTTAAATCAGAGGACTGAAAACAACACAGATGAAATCTTGTTGTTGGGCACTGGTTTTAATGTGGGGAAAGATGGCATGGGAAACCCTGTAACTGATCTCTGTCTCTTGATTTTGTAAAATTCCCCACCCACTGAAATTAAAAGAATTGAACTGTGAGCTGATCTAAACATAGAAATCATCCAGAATTTATGTACACCATAAAATGAAGTGACATTAAATGTTAAGTAGTAACAACAATTCATTGTAGTTTAAATCGATATAATTAGAATATAGAGTTTCAGAACCAGTAGAAATAACTATAAATCAAACAAAACAGTGCCACGATTATTATTATTTTTTTACGTTTGGTACTTTGTCAAATTCAGCCTAAGAGAGGTATTTAGATTGTGTTTGTACCTCGAATCAGCAGGAAGAGACTGATGATAAAACTTTTCTTTCCCCAGCAGATGTATTTAAGGGGTCAAGTACTGAACCAAGTGGGGCTAGGAGACAGAAGGGGGATGTGATTACACCTATGATGTTTAATTCAAGGTTGAAAAGATTCTTTACTTCATAATACAAATTTAAAACCCTAATAATTTTAGAGAAGTTATATTTATGTACATACATGCTATGGTATACAGACTCACATTTATATACACGTACAGTTGTAATGAGTATATCATTTACTTGACAAACTGTATTCAAAACTAAAAAGAAAAATTAATATTTAGATTATTTAAATTCAATCCTTTAAAAGATTTCCTGTAATATTCTTTTTATCAATAATATTAGGAAATAGTATAAATCATGGAGTTGCATGAACTAGTCTGTTTATTCCTGTCTGCTTTAGAAATACTTGGTAGCATTTATTGCCCATCATTCAACTGTATCTATTAATCAGGAGCCAGAAAAATAGTATTATGGAGAGAAAGCAAGACAAAAACCAATCAAACAGCATAAAATATTTCTAAAAACACTTTTTGTTATTCTGATGAAATTATTAGTGAGCCACCATTTATATTTCCTTTTGTCTGTTTTCAATCACTTGTTTCACAATTCAATACTGCAGAAATTTTTATTGTCAAAGATTTATCCAGGAAATCAAATGATTAGAGAATTTAGTTTCCAAACCATTTTGTTGCATTTTCATATGTCACATTAATAATATAAATATCTTTTTATAAACAGATCTAGCAGCTTAATGTGAACTAACTGAATGTCAGTTTAAGTTGTCTCAGATATTGTTACTCTTCATAAGAAAAATATTTTTGAATTTAATTATGTGCCAGGTCATGAGCTAGTTGTTGCATGTGCATTTAACTCTCACATTATTTCCAAAAGGTAGGCCGTAAGTCTGTCTCCATTTCATAGATGGCACATCAGAGGTCCAGAAATATTAGTAATAATTGATAATTCATAAACTTGTTTAGAATCACAGATCTATCAGGATTTAGAGCACAGTTTTTTCAATGGGAATTCTATAATACATCATAACTCATAAAATGTGATGGAAATAGTAAATTGGAGCTTGATTAAGAAACTATGCAAGGGATAAGGAGTTGTAAACAACTCACTCATCAAGTTACATAGACTTGAAAATGCATGGAAATTCAGCGTGGGTACAGTCTTCATAATCACTGACACTGAGACACCAAGTGAAAGAAAAACAATTAGATATTCATGATGATAATGAGAAACACTATTAGTTTTAGGTATTGAATTAAGTCAATCAACCAGTGGAACATTACTAGAATTTACCTAATTATACTATTTTTAAGATGCAGATTAATAATTTACTATTCAGTGATTATAACTCACTGAAAAGTATTTTGCTCCATACACAGAAGTAGCAAGGTAAAACTAACCTATACTAAAAATGTTGTGAATAAAAATATACAACTGCTAGAAAATGAAATGGATTTTAAATGATTCACTTTTTAAGATATGTTTCAAATTTAAATGAATAATTAAATTTGAGGGGGATATAGTCTATTGCATCAGAGAATTATACCAAAGTAGCTGCTTATTTGGTTTCAATTGCAAATCAAAGTGTAAAGTCTCCTAAAGACCAAAATATTCTCTATTCTCTGTTCATCTATGTCGATTTCCTCCCATAAAAGTTCTTAATGTAAAACAAGGTGAACTTTCAGTGTTCTGAGTATATGATTGTGGGTGTCATCAGAGGTTTCACTCTGGAATATACATCTATTCCCTCAAGTTTAACTTTATTCATAATTGAGATGTAGAATCTACATAAAAGACATTATAGGAATCTGACAGGTGAGAGTGAGAGATAGATAATACCAGATCCCTAATCTACCATTCTTGGAGAAATGTATGAGTTTCCACCAAAAGTTGCTGAGGGATCCTTTAAGTAAACTCCTCTACCCTGAGAATATCTTGCTAATATTAACACAGTCTATTTTCCTTGAATTTTGAAATTCGCATAGCTGACTTAATATGACATTTGCAAATGATGTGAAGACAAAATTCACAGAAGAGAAAAATAGAATGGCCAGAAAACATTCTAAAATCTTTACCTTTCTAGGTAATAACATGATAATTGAAACGTCTCATTCAACATCTATCACATAGAAAAGAATCTCAAATGAGATCAGTATTGGGATGCAAAGAAGCAGAAGCACTTAGGCTGTTGAGAATGCAACCTGCCATACCAGCTCTAGAGAGAAATTTGTCAATATCCAACAGAACCCTTATAGCTTGCCATAACCTACAGAAAGGCTCAAAAATGTGAACTATATAATGATGCATGGACACATTATGAATTATCCTGAATAACAAAACGAGTTGACTTTTTAAAATTGGTTATTTGTTTAATTTACCTTTAGTGTATGAGGTGAAGGAGAAAAAGTACTGAAATCCTCAGAAAAGGCAGATGAGTAGCTAAATAACATATTGTTCAATTGTTATTTTCTTTTATAAACAGATGTTTACCATTCTCATTTATGTTGCTTCACCTACTACTATAATATGATGTAAGCTTAATTTTACCTAAACCTTCAATAAATTTTGCTACAGATAAAGATTGTGTGTGTGTGTATTTATTGATGTCAGGATATAATAGAGTTGAAGAAAGGGCTTAAGTTTTGTATCTAGACGTGTGCAGGGCAGAAGAAAAACAAGATGTCATGGAGGAGGGGAAGAGTCATGAGCAGAGCTAAGTCAGTAGGGCTCAGAGCCAGAGATAACCATACAAATATAAGACACTCAGGAATTATTTCAACACACTATCACTTGATCCAAGACACTGCATTTTATATTTTAGCCAAACATATTCATATCTTCAAAGGGTAGGCTGATCCAAGCTGCCACTTTGGTTATATACGCAAATCATCTTTCAAGTAACATTTTGTTGTAGGAAACTAATTTGTTCATAAAAACTCTATGCCACACAGGCTCATAAATCAACTATTTATTTCCTGCCAAAATATAATGCATTTTGTTTTATATTGTGTAAACTCATGCTCAAGGCTTGTAAACCAATTTTACAAATACCAAACAACAAAACCCAACATTGTATTCATAAGTGTTATACAGAAAACTGCATATAATAAAACAAGGCATTAAAACAAGGTCTTCTACTCCTATGGGTCCACTTTTCACCTCTGAGAAAGCATTGGCTAATAAACTCTCTTGATGTGAAACCAAAATTATTCCCTTGGTAAAAAATCTTCCCAATGGGAGAGGGAGGAATGTGTTTCTGCTGAGGAATTCACAGCATTAAATACAAATAGCTTAGTACTCCTTGGTTGGCAAGGTACTGAAAGAAATGTTTTAGAAAAGAAAAAGGAAGGTGCTGTGTAGAGATATGTTACTAAGTGTTTAATCTGAGACCTGCATTCACATCTTTTTAATGAATGTGTTTTACAATACTGGGGAGAAATCCAAACCAATGAAGGTGTATTTGAATGATCAGTAAGGTAAAGAATGATGACAATAATCTTGGAATAGTGTGTGCAAGAAAGGATTTAAGCCAAGCTTTTAAAAATGCCAAGAGAAGAAGTTAGAATATTCCTCACACCAATACAAAGCCACTGAATGAATAAATTCATGAATTGACTGATACAGGGATAGAGATCATTTCTCTTGATCTGATTAGGGGAAATGACTCATATTTTCTTTAGTACCTTAAATACCATTTTTTTCATTAGCAATATTTTATTAAAGTTATGTAAGCAGGGATAGCATGGTGAAGGGTAAAGATTGCAACTTGGATAAAAAGGCAGATAATCAATTTGCAAATATTCCTTTTTGAGTAGCCTTGTGCTTCATTGTTCCAGTTTATTTGAAAAATATTTGACTGGTCCCAGTTTAACCATAAATTGTATAGTTTTTGATGATCTCAGCAAATTTCTCATTTTTTTTCCAGTTCTAGTAAACTGGCAACTTTCACTCAAAAACAAAATAAAACAAAATAATTGTTTTATTTGTTTTTTTAAAAAACTAACAAGTGTTGAATACTTAATAGCTATATTTTTTGCATACTATATGCAGCCTCAGAGAAAGGTACTTCTAAAGTGCCCTAATTCAGGTGTTAATACTGTCACTTGTTTATGTTACTAAGTGAGCAGCTAAATTTTTGGTTTTGGGCCACGTGAAATCAGTGGAAGAGGAATGAATACTTAGGGTTTATCTGTGAACGTGTTTAAAGTTAGAAACGCAAATTTTAAAAATATCCCCATAGAAGTTTATAAAGACAAGTCTTGACAATGGTGTGTGAAGTGTGAAATTTCTCCAGGATAAAATGCAGAATGCTTTCTGTTTAAAGCTCATGATAGGATGATAATTACAAGATACTATTCATATCCTAAAGTAACGAAATGGCAAGATTTTCATTCATCACAAGTGTTTGCTGTCTTAAAGTTTCTTGCAAATTTTCATATATTAACAAACAAATGTTATTGTAGTTGTATGGAATAATCTGTAGGTTTGGTAAGTGCATAGGAAATCTCATAGGAATGTACTCACATAAAGCCTAAAAATGATATTAATTCAGACAATCTTTTCCTCTTATAAAAATGATACAATCATTCCCCCCAGCTTTCCCAATGAAGTATAATACAATAGTTCCAATTAAATTAAAAATGAAGTAAACTTGGAGCTAAAAGAATCATAAATCAATACTACCTCAGACTGCTGCCTCATGGTTTATTGATTCACAAGCTGTTTACCCCCACACTCATGGTGCTTGAGTGCAATTATCATTTAATTACATTTTCTGTTATGTACGAAATTGTATTTTAGATGTCTTCCTAGACCAAACAATTTAAAACTCTGTATTTGCTCACTAGCTATGAGTTTTGTTTATCCTTTCTTCTTCTTCAGTATTCTAGTCTTGATTTCTGCTTGTACACCAGACACATATCACAATAGGACCTCATTAAAGCATATTTTAAAAACTCTCCCTAATTATAATCATGTTTATTCCCACATTTTTACATCAAGATTGATTTGAAATATAACCAATGATGTATACTGGAGAAAATGTAACATAGAATGAGTAACATAAAGCTACTGAATTTCATGAATCTAATCCATAAAAGTATACTTTTATTAAATCTAATAAATGCTTTAGAATATGATTATGAATTGACTTGATATGGACCATGAAAGATAATTACGCTTTAAAAATAATTGGGCATTGGATATTCTTAATTTCATATTGTCTTGTTAAAAATGCAATCTTTAATAAGCAACACAGAAATATCAGGTAATTTTTTACTTTTATCATCTGAACCATGAAGTAAATTTGTAGTTTTCTTCTAATTAAAAAAAGTTTCTAAACTAAGAACCCAGGGAATAATGTCCCAAATGGAGCTCTCTAAAACATTCCAGAAATAGTAACAAATGGCAAGTGATCACTTGAAAGGATATTCATTTAAAAAAAATACAAACTATAGTACATGTGATCTTGCCAAGCAGGAGCAGATTTTCAGAGTTAGACTGGAGATGTAATGTAATTTATATCATTCTTTGAAATGATATAACTTCTTTTTTATTTTTAATCCTATTGGTAGACAGAGGTCAACACTGAGGTCTGCCATCAGAGGTTAGATTTGTTTTCTATGTTATAAGACAAAAAGCATAAGCTTACCAGTGGCTCAATAAAGCAGCTTCATTGACAGAGAAGGCCATTTGGAACAATTTGTTTATCTATAATCCTAAAACCTAAAGGTAGAGTGTATTTTTAGATTTCAAGCTTTCACAAATTTCAGAAAATCTTAGGAAATATTTAGTTCCCAATATCTTCCCTGGCAGAGATGCTACCTCTCAGATCATGAACTAAGCTAGAAATGTTTTATTTACCCTTCATGGATATATTAATACAAACGAAGAATTTTGAAATGGATATTTCAGCCGCATTTGATCAATGCCTATTTACAGATTTAGGAATCTACAAATGAAAATCAAAAATAGTTTTATGACATTTCATTGATTCTAATTTAATTATAAGGTAAGCAATTATAGGAATTGAATAAAAACTGATAGCCTCTTTACAAATTATTCCCTTTATAGATTCAGATATTGGATTTGTGTGTGTGTATGTGGACGTGTGTGTGTGTGTGTATGTATGTGTGTGTTTAGCTGATGTTGAGCACTTTTTCATTATTTGGCCAGCACTATTGGAACATATCCTGCCTTCCATAATTTAGTACTCAACTTTAAAGCAGTGTATGAAATAAAAAAAATACTATAAAATTCTACCAATTCATAATGAATTTTTGCAGATGAAGCTGTTTTAAAATTTGGAAGTCAAATAGATCCATACTGTAGGGACCATGTAACTAGACGTGTCACTTTCTGCTGAGCACAACCATATGAAACACATTTCTATACATATATAACTAAAGAGTTATTGTGCATTCTACTGGATTTCTAAACCATAGATAATATTTCAGCTATTAACTTGATACATATGGATTGTTAATAAGTCTAGGATATAAGCTTGTCTATAAAATAAATTTTAATCTCTAACTGAATGTTAACATGGAAGGTTTCTGACTCTATTTCAGACCTATCCAAAATTAGAGACCAGAATATTAGGTATCAACTTCTTTACCATTCCAAATTGATATTTCATGCTTCTAACCAGGATTTGCAAAGAATACTGTCAAGTCTATTATTTTTGATGGCAGAAGTGGTTACTCACAGTTCTAGTATATTCTCTGCCCCACCATATGGTTTGTGGTCTATATTCCAAAATTGTTAGCCTGGTCATGTCATCCTATTCATAATATTGTAGCTCCTATAGCATTTCATTGAACACTGTTCATGTGAAAGGCTTTGAACAATAGGATGGCAGTGAGAATTAAAGAAAGGGAAAAGCTCTGTCAAAAAAATTTGAAAATTTTACCCAATATGCTATTTTCTTGGAAATTCCCCACATATAAAAGCATAGAGATAACTCTTAAAAATTCTAAAATTAGGAAACTAGTATTATTATAACTGTCTCACAAATGTATTTAATGAAGAAAAAATATTTTATTAAATCTATATACAAGCTCTGTAAATAAATGAATATATTTCTATGAATTTCATATGTTTAGTTTTACAGATAATTTTTGAGGCATTTTATTTCTGGTATAAAAATATTAAGTACTTGAAAAAGCAAACTTTAGATTTTAAAGCCATCAAAATGAATACAATAATTCACCTGTTAAATTATTTTCTCTTTCTTTCTTTTTCATGAAACACCTTCCCATTAAGCTTTCTGAATCAGAAAAAGATGATATATATTGGGGAAAAGTAAAGACAAAATTATTTTTTTAAATTAAACTTTTCTGATTTTATTCTATTCATCTTTTCTCTATTTTCCACTTCTAAATATAGTCTAGAATTACATTTTAAAGTGTGCTTTATATATTTTCATTGGTTCTTTCACTGCACTAATGTTTTGAATTGGATAGAAAAGGTTTTTTTTCTTTTTTCAAAAACAGATTTTTGTTTTATATGAACATTCTGAATTTTCTGTCATTTATTTACTTGTCTTATTCTAAAATTACTATTCTAGAGCAATTGATGCTAAAATCAAAACACTTTATAGAAAATAGTCTCACTTGATGTGTTTGGGGCCCTCAGGTGATCCTAGAAAATCAGCTTCCCCAAGGCCCACTTTCCCCTTTGGTCCAATTCACGTTGTCAAAGATGAGTCTTAGACCCTGTTTCATGTTCAAGAAGATTATGTTGGCAGCACTGATATAAGTTGAATAGTGGAAGCAGGTCTGTGGGATGACCAGGAAGGTCTCTGGAGACTATTCTCAGAATTTGGGGGATCCTTCCCCCTTTCTTATACCTGTATTCAGTCCAGGTCAATTACCATGTATTTCTTTCATAAGAGGAGTTTAACCTATTCTTGTAAGGATAAGCTTTGTTCTAAGATTTATGAGGGGCTGCACCTGTGTTAAGGTGGTCTTGTCTCCTGGAAATGTCTGGACCAGGTTGTATCATATTGCTTGGTGAAACATAGTGTAGACCCTGTGAGGTGTTTGAGTGGGCCTTATGGTTATCATTTATCTTATAGCCACAACATATCTTTTATAGTACACTACACTTGGTCAATGTTACGATTTTCCTTTCTGCATGAAAAGACTTGGGAATTACTAGTCTTCGAATGTTTTTCCAAATTAAGAACACTGCCCCTAAAACCATTATTCTACAATTTATTTTTCATTAAACTAAATTGATGCAATGTTTGTGAATTTTCCCTTTTTCCTGTTCAACTGATTAAGTGCAAGATTGACCTGCTTTCTATTTAGAAAATTTCAGCAGTAGTATTTTAAAAGAAGAAAGAAAAAAAATACCTAACTCAAATACAATTTACAGTTATAGCTATAACTATAGCTGTATATTCCTTCTGAAATTAATGTTTTATTCTTCAAATATTGTAGTAATTCCAAAGAATTTAAAAAATCTGTCTTACTTGGTGTGTGCATATTCATGTCAATTTATTTTTGATCAGTAAAATCATTTGAAGTTGTGATGACTCAAGTCAAAAAATTAAGATTAAAATCATTTTTAAAATGAACAGAATTTGACAATCTAAAGTACCTCCCATTAATAATTAACGTAGCTAGGAATTATTCAATCCAGTAGAACCCCCAAATCTGGCAAATAAATGAGTGTGGACTTATGGTAAAATTGAAACTAAAAAGGATATATCGGTATATTTTAAAGACAGACCTCTGGAAATGTAGAATTAACATAAAATGACTTTAGTGAGGTTTAAAGAACTAATGACAATGGAAATGTGTTAAAACTTTAATGTGCATATTTACCCCTTGTGGCTTATTGGCCTGTGTCCATACCACTTGATGATATAATTAAATGGAATTTCACAAATGTGGTAGCAAGGGTCAGCACAAGAGGAGAAAGCCTCTAAGAGACTTGCCTGCTGCGTGCTCATTAGTTAGGCTGCTAATTTCATCTCCTCTTTGCCACCACTAAACTGATGTTTATAGGGTATTTGTGGCACTCACTCATTTGTGTATAGATGGTAATCTTGTTTAATAACATAGAATTATTAACATTAAAGTTGGGTAATTTAGAATTATTGATGAAAATTCTAGCTGATAATCGGAGTGTTGGAGGGTGAATAATGTGCTTGGAAATTGATCTCAAAATGTCAGTATGGCAGTAAGAACGTGAGATAAGGAATGGAAGGCAGCTAGTGTGTTGGGTTACCAGGCAAGTGACCACTGTGAGCAATTAGACTTTACTACTACTGAGCAGTTCTGACAATCAATCTAACAAATGTATCTGAGAGTTATCCCACCCAAGGGACACAACAGCTGGGGCATTTATACATCAACATTCAATAGTCATTAGCTGAAGGCTGCTGTGGGGAACACTAATTCTTCAACACTTGCACTTGGGCAGAGCAAGTTCAGTTCCAGCAGCTAGAAATATCTCCCAAGCTAAAAAATACATAATGTGGCAACTAAAAGTCTTCTATGCACAAAAAATGTTAAAACACAGGGGAGTATGGAGAGGGCACCCATAGAACCTATTACAAAAATGAATACACTAGTTCTATGGTTATGATTAAACATAATTTTAGCCAGAATTTCATTTAATGCTCTCTGTTGTTGCTTTTCACCTTTCAGAATGATCATTTTTTAGAATTTCTTTTAAGAATTATCCAAAGATAAACTGACTTTTTTTTCCTTTGGGTAAATACCCAGTAGTGGGATTGTTGGATCAAATGGTAGGTCTACTTTTAGTTCTTTGAAGAATCTCCATACTATTTCCCATAGAAGTTGTACTAGTTTGCAGTCCCACCAACAATGTATATGTGTTCTTTTCTATCCGCATCCACACGAGCATCTGTTGTTTTAAAAATCTTTGATAAAAGTCATTTTCACTGGAGTTAAGTGATATCTCATTGTGGTTTTGATTTGCATTTCCCTGATGATTAGAGATGTTGAGTATTTTTTCATATGTTTTACTGGCCATTTGTCTATCTTTTTTTGAAAAATTTCTGTTCATTTTTGCCCACTTTTTAATGGGGTTGTTTTATTTTTTCTTGCTGATTTGCTTGAGTTCTTTGTAGATTCTGGTTATTAGCCCTTCATCGAATATATAGCACGTGAATATTTTCTCCCATTCTGTAGGCTGTCTCTTCCTTCTATTGATTGTTTCCCTGGCTGTGCAGGAGCTTGTTAATTTAATCCAGTCCTATTTATTTATTTTTGTTGTTGCTGTGATTGCCATTAGGGTCTTCTTCAAAAGACACTTGTACTTGAATGTTTATTATAGCATAATTCACAATTGCAAAGATGTGGACTCAACCCAAGTGCCCATCAATTCATGAGTGGATTGACAAAATGTGGTATAGGTACACCATGGAGTACAACTCAGTCATAAAATATGAATTGATATCTTTTGTAACAATCTGGATAGAACTGGAGGCCACTCTCCTAAGTGAAGCATGGCAAGAATGGAAAAACAAACAGCACATGTGCTCACTATTAAATTAAAACTAACCAAACAGCACAACAGGAGTAAAACTCAATGGAAATCAAACAGGGTTGGGGGTAAAGGAGAGAGGTGAAATCATACCTAACAGCTACAATGCAAACTATCTGGGAGATGGGCACACTTACAACTTTGTCTCAAGCGGTACAAAAGCAATCCATGTAACCAAAACATTTGGACCCCTATAATATTCTCAAATAAAAAAATAATAATAATTATGAAAGAAAAATTATCCAAAGAGAAATTTTTCAGATGTTATGATATAAGGTTGTATTAATCATTGTACACTGCTCTTTCTCAGTATTAAGGAAGAAATTATTAAAGTGATATTCTTTTGTGGATCCTATGCTATTAGCTGGGACAAAAACAATTTATGACAACAGACTGTACAAACAAGTTAGGGAAACCATTACCATGATCAACATGAACGATAATTGTGGTTTGAAACAAGGCAGGACTTGTGGAGTTGTTGAAAAATATTTGGACTCTGGAAATATTTTCAACGGAGCTGGCAGGACACAAGAACAAACTTTACGAAGGGCATCAGCAAACAAGAGGAGTATAGGAGGACATCAAGTTATTTGGTTTGAATAACTGATAAGACATAATTATTATCTGAGATAGAGAGAAATCTAAGTGCAGTGAAGTTTGTAGGGGAAGACTGCTAGTTAACTTTTGGATGTGTTAAGTAAGAGTTCTATTAAACATCCAAGTTGAAATGTCAAATAATGAGATGTATGTTTATTTCTGAATTTCAGGAGAGTAGATTGGGATAGCAATATTTTAATTTAAGGACATGAGAATGGATGTGATCATTAAGAGAGTAAGCAAACTGAAAAACTAAAGACATCCAAGGGGAAAACCTGGAAACATTTCAACATTAATGGAATGAGGTCAAAGAAATTTTGAAGAACCAGAAAGAAGACTAGTAAGGAGAAGCCCATGGGGAAAAAGTAAAGCCAGAAGTGTGTAACAGAATGGAAGTTAAGTAAAGATATTATTTTATGAGTCTAGAAAAGATAATGTTTGTCAAATTCTGCTGAAAGTTTAAATAAAATGTCAAGTGAAATTGAACTGTGGGATTGAGCAAACCAGAAATCATTGCTAACTTTAACAAAATACACTTTGAGGTGGAAAAGTGAGGATAACGGCCTTATAAAAGTAGGTTGAAGAAACGATGAGGGAGAGATATTAGAGGAAGTGAGTTGAGATAGTTCTTTTTCTATGCAGGAAAGAAGGAAAGAACAGAGGAAATGAGTATACAAGAAATTAGGACACAACCACACATACACAGAGCTAATCATCAACTGTTTGTTACCAAGGGGCTACAATGTCCCAGGTATTATATTTATTACTAAGAAAACAGCTGTGAAAAAAGATGAAAATGCCATATGTCATGGTCCACAGATTTACCATCTACCTAGTTGATAAGCCTACATCTTTTAATCAAGCATTGCCCCTGAATATGGGAGTCTGTTTTCACCATAGTGAATCTACCATCTTAATCTTAGATAATTTTTCTTTGCCTATCACTTTTCTACATTTTCCTAAGGGTAGACTCCACCTATTATCCTGCCCTTCTTAAACACAACTTCTCTCTGTCACTACCTCAGAATTCCCACATATGGAGAATGATTACCGACACTTTTGACACTTTTGAGTATGGTATTATATTCAAATATGCCTTTGAATAGATTGCTTTCCTTCAATTGAGTTGGCCGGCAATGTTTTGTAACAAATCATACTCCTGGTTTTCTGGACCAGGCAGGTTGAGGAGAAAGAGACATGAAATAGATTAATCAAGTAAATTGAGTAACCCTCAAGTAAAGATCCACAGGAAACTGCTGACGTTCATGAGCTTTCTCTCATCAAGATCACAGTGTCAGCTCAGCTTTGTCAGGAATATCCTTAAATGACTGTGGGGTTTACACCACATCTCTCCTTACAAAACAATTAAAAAATGAAGCTAACAAAAATCAAGGGGGAAAAAAAATCCCTTTGAACTTGCATAAACGTTATTCCTTGAATCAAACCAACCAAAAGTATCAACGTTATTGTATTTGACTTGTTTTCCTCTCCCCTTTATCTGCTTGCATGCCTACTATAATATTGTTTCTACGATCTATCCTTATGTTTCTGGCAAGAGCATTACACTGTTTCTACACATCTTCTGTTTTTATTCATTAGCCAACATATTATGCAATTATAAATTAATACTCTTAAATTCTACTTTTTACATTTTATAACCTACAAACGTTTATCTTTGAAGAAAGCATAAAAGACATAAGTGGCTGCAGGTTCAATTGAGCAAAAAATTACTTACGGCATGTCACGCTATTATAGCCTGACCTGTGAACTCTGAATGTTCATTAGAATTCATCAGCGCCAGACTACTTTCCCTTCTTTGCTTCTTCCCTTTTTTCCTGATCAATTGGCTTTAGGCCAAGGAGGGATTTTTCTACAGAAAATCTTATTTAATTAGCTCTCCACCCTCCTGATAGATTCTAAATAATTCATATAAAAATGAAAACTTCAAATCACATTTCCTTTTTATGAAAAAAATCACGGAGAACTGGAGCTATCCAACAGTGCTATTCCCCCAGTAAAAGTTTTATTCCCATTATTATTTTTTTTTTTTTACTGGAGGCCATAGGCAAAGATAATTTTTATTTTATCATTTCTGAGACTTTTAAAATAAAACTTTGAAACTCCATTTTTTCATGTAATAAAAATAATAGCCATGTTTTGAGTTCTCAGTATGTGCCAGACATTAAGTTGATCCCATAAAATGAGTTATTTCATGCTCAGAACAACTACATTTTGTTCCTAATACAATGGTCCCTGACTTACAATGGTTGGACTTAAGATATTTTACCGCAGTGCAAACATGATGCGCATTCAGTAAGAGTTTTTTTTTTTTGTTTTTTTTTTTTTACTTTATCATGGTGCAAAATGATGCACATTAAGTAGGAGCCGACTTCAAGTGCTCATATAACCATACTGTTTTTCGTTTTCCCTACAGTATTGAATACATTACATGAGATATTCATCACTTTATTATAAAGGATTTGTGTTAGATGATTCGGCCAAACTGTAGGCTATGTAAATGTTCTGAGTATGTTTAAGTTAGGCTAGGTAACCTATGACTTTCCATAGGTTAGGTGAATTAAATGCATTTTAGATTTATGGTATTTTCAATTTATGATGGGTTTATTGGGGTGTAACCATATCGTAAGTAAAGAAGCATCTGTACTCTTGTGCTTATTTTGTAGATAGAACACTTAATGTATGCATGGCTAAGTGACTTATCCAAACTAAATTTATCTCCAACTCAACTTTACTTTAGACAAAAGCCAGAAATGATGTGGCAATTCTAATTTTCCTCAACATGAAGGAAAAAAAATGTGGTAAAGAGGAGGTTAAAGTAAAAAGAGACAGTAATCTTAATGAAGTGAGTTTACAATATCTTCTGTTTGCATGTTTCGTGAATATAAATTTGTAAATATTCCTACATTCCCTCCTAGGTCTTTGGAAATGACCCTGTGCAAATATGGAAAACTGCAGCCTGTGTTTGACTAACTTCACATTAAAGCTGCTCCAATCCCCGTCATTCTAGCTGTTGATGGCATTTACATTATTACTTGCCTCTGAACATTTAATCCACTGTAATTTATTTTAGGCTTTTATTTATGTCAAAATCCCTCCTATATGAACTGAATTCTCTAACAGTCAAGGTGGACTAGGTTATGCTGTGGAATTAAACACTCCCCAAATTTCAGTGGATTAAAACAATTGAAGTTTATTTTATTTGTGTTGACAGGGTTAAGCAGGGTTGTTTATTTATTTTCTCGTCCTGTTTATTTAGGAACCTTGATATTGAAGTTTTGCCTCAATGTGTGCTCCCATGATCATCATAGCAGGGGAAAGAGCCCTGGGTTTTATCACACTGGGAATTAAACGTTACAGCTTGGAAATAACATGACATTTCCCTTCTTACCTCAATAGCTCGCGCTAGAAACACCCGGCTGAAAGGACTCAGCAGGCTCAGTCTTCCATACGTCTAGAAAGAATAAAGAACTAGTATCAGTGAGCAGCACAAAAGACTCCTACAGAGTACAACGGGCATCTCTAAAGCACATGTCAAAAACTGATCAGGTAGGCTGCCCCTAACAGTTATACCTCCTGCTGCCCGTGACTTCATTTCAACACACCATATTGTCTGTCATATCTTATTGAAAATAATCAACACTAAAAGATTTCAAAATTTTAATTTAACTGCGTTATTTGTGAAACATTTGTGACATATTTTGCTCCTTATGATATAGCAAATATCAACAGCAATCTTAACTGAAATATGATATGAATTCAAATACTGTATAACGAAGAAAGGTATGTAGGGGATTTCTTTTTCATAATGGTACAGATAATATATTATTTGTCTCATCAGAGAATTGGTTAATAGCGGACATGAGACATCCCTAGTGTCTTGACTCTCTCAATTCAGTGCTTTTTATATTTATATACATTTGCGCTGATTTTTTCCCAAGAAACTTGACCAAATAAGCAATAAGTATTTCAACAAAAATTAAAGCTTGTAATGTATTATTCCTTAAATTGAATTAATTCTATGCTTTATATCTACTGGAATATTTTTCATTTCTCTAAAACCTTTCATTTTCCTCATTCAATTATTTTAAAAAGACATACATTTTTATCATTGATTTATTTAGACCTCACAATGTGACCTGTTCTGGGGACATAAAAAGGAATAAAGCATAGCTCCTGCCATCCAGAACATCACCAGTAGAACTGAGACAAAAGGTAACAAATAGAGAAGGGAAGGAAGGGTATTCAAGGCAGAAAAACTTAATGAATAATAGCATGATAGTCTGAGAGATTATTGTAGGACTGTTGCCAGTATGCTGCATTTTAATACAATTAGAATTTGGGGTACATATGCTTTGTTATGGAGACTGGTTTCACAGCAGAGTGAGGGGGCTGGTGATGGAAAAACAGAAAAAGTGGGTAGTGGCCAGACCATGAATAACTATTTTCACCACAAGAAAGTCATCAACTCCATTGTCTATAAGATGGGAGCCACTGCAAGGAATAGGAAAGGGCCTGAGGCTTCAGAGGTTAAGGAAGTAGTACAAGGGAGAGGAATCTCTGGAACTAGCATCAAATGCTTCAAACACTATTGGTTTGTTCCTCTGTTGAGTTTATTCAGATAAACTCTTTGACAAGCTCTTTGACAAGCTATCGAAAGGAGATTTCAGATATATCCTAATTTATTTTTCTTCAGTTGCCACCTTATGAAACATTTTGGATTTCAAAGCAGTTTGGGAATTTTGGAATTAATAAATGATAACTGTATAGTGGATTTATGTATTAAACCTGCCTTTTCTACTTTGTAAAAATTCGTCAACTTAAGTCCTCTCTCTCTCTCTCTCTATATATATGTATATATATATCTCCATCACTATCTGTTTCTAGGTCTGTTTTTACAATACAAAATGGTGGATGCACTGAAACATAATCTTAAAAACAGTGTATGTCAAGCTTTTCTCATTATTATCCCCTTCCTTTACTAGCCTATTCAGACTTAGTTTTCCTAATTCCTACTTACATGACATTTAATACCAAAGATAAACTGTGCATCTGTCTAAGTACTGTAACTCTTTGGAGGACTCCAAACCATTATAATGTCTAACATTTTTTGTCCCCCCACAAGAACCGATTTTTGTCCCCTTAGGGACTGTATCACCTACACTGAAAATGCACGCTCAAGTTAGAGAACACAATATGAAAACAAATATACTTGGTTTTATTTAATGTATTCTTGTAATAACTATTAATCAGTTTAATAATGTTTTTAGATCATTATTTAAAAAATTTTTATAGAATCAAATGAGGTGTTAGTACTCAGTAAACACACCCTGGAGGAGGTAGGATTAAGTACTTCGAACTTTTATTTACTTTTTATGTATTGAAATTTTCTACCACAATTAATATTTTGAAAAGTTTTATGTTAAAATGATACAGGCTGGATAAATTTTCCTTCAGAAAGCTCATAGATAATAAGGTAAACATTATTCTTACAAATTAAAGAAAAATCCTCAAAGCTGGAACCAAGACTTCGCCAGGAGCTGAAATGTGATGGAAATAAGTGTTGAACTTGAAATCAGAACTTGTGCCTCAAGGTATGATTTGGAAAGCTTGCTACTTTCTTTTTATATTCTCTAATCTGTCTTCCTCATGTTTTAAAATTGGAACTATGATTAGGCCAAAGTATACTTATGGCAGTGAAATAAGGTAGTCTATCATAAGACTGTAAGTTTTATAAAGCTAGTAAGTATAAAACCATAAATGCTCCTTGAATTATGTCAAAAATTAATTATTACAGTTATGTCCAATGTAATTTAAAATTAAAAACAAATTTTGAGAGGTCAAAGTGACATGTGTGAGGTGAGCCTTCTCAATCTTGTCTATGCCAAATTTTCCTGTTTTAACTGCTTATACTTCTAAAATTTTGTATTTGATTTTAGCATTAAATAACATTATGGCTTATCCATTTTCAACAGTTACCTGGCAAATGTGTAAACTCCTGTGTTTTGATTAATAGAATTTTTACTGCCTGAAGAAAATTTGGAGAAAATTGAGGCTATCTTAAAAGACTAACGTCTTTGAAACTATTTCTGGCTGAGTTTGCACTCCTCAAGAGCATCAAGTTTTAGAGAAAGAACTTGTCAACACATGTACCATTTTCTGGATTCAGCCAAATGTCTAATGTAAGTTTTCTCACTGAGGATCTCTGTAAGCTTTTTTTTTTCTTTTTTTCTAAACTCTTTTTAAAAAACTATGTATGGCAGAGTAGTGTGTAGGCTGTGAGCTCTCTTTGCTTTCAACTATTATAACATTCCTCTATCCTAGCCCTTTTGTCAGTGCATCATAATGGTTTGTTTACTTTCCTGTCTCTCTCATTAGACAGAGAGCTGCTAAGGAAACATCATTTTCCATCCAGCCTGCGGCACAGTGTTTGTTAATACACTTAGTATTCCTCAAAGTAAATTGAATAACACTTTGTACCTTTTTGGCCACATCTTACACAACATTCTGTATAGTAATATGTGCTTGTTTTCATTCCACTGATGTATTGCAAATCTCTTCAAATATGGAGCTACAACTTTATTCTGTTATTGGCATAGGGTGAATAAAATATTTGGGGAATTAAGTGCTGAATGGGGCTAGAGACAATTGTTACTATTTCCCAATGATACCATTGCAACATCTTTAGTTTTCTTACGACCAGGAACCTGATAACCTAGATCTGACAGATCCCAGAAATTCTAACCAAGTGAAGAAAAAAAAGAAAGGAGTGAGAGAAGAAAGGAATAAGTGGACTAAAGATTTGGGGAGCAATAGATTCTAAGATATCTATGTCTGTTTGATAGTGAGCAACATTTGTTTTGGCCAAATTTCCAAATAATTACAGTTAACAAAAAGAATATACTGCAACATCCAAAATGTCAAACTTAAAGGAGATAATGATAAATCCACAACAAGCCACAGAAGCCCACCTAAGTGTCAATATAACTAAGAATGTCTGAGGTACGAATTATTAGAGAGTGTATGTGGATACATAAAACTCTTATCAAATTATAGAGGCATAAAGGTTGTGTTATCAGTTGTATTATAAAAAATAGATCATGAACATAATTTTCATTTTCTGGTCTTAATATAAAATATATATTTTTGTCATAGATCATATACGGCCATGATTATTTTGAAATATATAAATACCTGATTGCATATTCTACTGGTGATTCTACAATATTTTGGATTATCAGTTTGGGTATTTTATTTAGAAATCTTTTGTCCTCTGGTAAATTGTGCATAAGTGTCCTGTATGCTCATACTCACATAACCTAATAATGTTCAAGAGGACACTTATGCATTCATTTCTGAATTTATCTAGTTATCTCTGCATTTTTTAATAATATATATTTTTCCTATTAACATGATTTTAAATTAGTCACACTTCCATCACTTGATATAAACTGAAGAAGGGTTAGGTATCCAAGAAAAAAGAAAAATCAGACTTAAACTGTTAAATTAAATGGCTGGGTTTCAGGGCTATTTGACATACAGTATAAAGTAACTGGGATTGAACACATTTCTCTTAAACTATTAGAGTCAGTATTAGAGTAAAGATCAAGGTTTTAACCCGTATCTCATCTTTAAGGTAAACCAAGTAGCCTTAAGTATTTCTGGGGTTTCTCCTACTACAGATATTGTGTAAACCTATGGTAAAAGTGGGGAGAGGGTAGCAGCTTCAAATAAGAGCTAAAGATATTGATGATTAAGAAGTCTCAGGGTACAGGTTCTAAAATTTATGTCAGTGATATCACTGTGAAAAGAAATGAAAAAATAAATCATTGCAGTTTTAAAACAGAACATTGAAGAGAATAGGGACTCCACAGCTCACAAGGTAGGTAATTATTTAGTAAAAAAGCTACACAAACTTTTTTCACAACAGGGCCTCAAAGAAGATATAGTTAATGGACGGGGGCAGCCAGTAGGCTTGTGAAAAAGCAAAAGAGCTGGTTATTTAAGTCAAATTTGCTTCATGTTTATTTTCTTATAGATTTTTTTAACCATGCATAAAATAAAGGACTTCCTGAATCACACATTTGGACAAGACCATAAAGGGCATCTACTATCAGCATTACTCTCTGTGGAGCCATTAGTTTTATTATTTCTTCTCCATTCTCCTCTGCTATAAAGACTATGATTATTTTATATATATTGAGTTACTCTGACATTTTGTATTTGGCATCACTTTTAAACTCAAATTAACAATTACCACTTCTGGTTTCCTTTTTCCTTCTCCTTGTGCTACTTAAGAAAATGTCTTTTTTTAAATATCTGACCTTGAAAATGCAATTTAATGCTCAACATGAATTCCACTGTTTGTAAGTGTGGCTAAAAACATGACCCTTTCTTATAGTTTTTACTGGGCTTATCTCAATAAATTCTGTATTAATGTGCTTTGTAAACCATAAGAAGCTATGTATTATTTGTATTTGGAATTTAGAGGCAGCAGTTTTTCATGTTGCATGCTCATTTCTTTCCACATGGCCAATTCAGAATTTGGGACTAGACTGGCTGCCCTCCAGGACATCATTAGTGGTGACCTTGTCATTTAATGTTAACTATATAACTCATTCGTACCATGGTTGAAAATGGCTGAAAGCCAGTGCAAGTGAAGCATTGAAAACCAGGTGAGATAGGCAGGTGCAGTCCCTGTTTCCCAAGCCTGTCAAAATAGCGCTCAGATCTCCAGCTTACTGGATCTGTTTCATTATTTTTGGGCAGATCTGAGAGTATCTTCCCAATTCTTTCTTTCTCAGACATTTTTTGAACCAGAGAAACCAAATTTTTTATTGTAGATATGAATCATTTCCAGGATCAAGTCATCTTTGCATAATTAGTCAATTCTGCTTCAGTAAAATAAATTTAAAATGTTTTACCACATAAAGAAAAATCTGAAAGAAGTAAAGAAGTGAATGTGTGTCAATGAGTAAGCTAGAATGTTTACCTCTTATTTAATAAACCATCACCAAATTGTAATTGGAGTATTATTGGATCAAATCCCTTCAGTATTATTATGTGTTTCATTTGCTTAAACTACAGGGATGCTGTTGTGTTTCTCATATGTTTGTACATATTTCCATTTACTTTTGCACTTTACAGTGTCAAAATTTAACCTCTTTTATTATATCTCATTTGATATATTTAAAAGATGATGCTACCTCAGAAATTCACAGATACTTCTGTTCCTTCCAGTAGTTATTACTGAAGTCAAAGCTAAATGAAAATAACATTACTCACTCTTGCATAACACATCAATAAATTGATTCATTCTCAGATCATTAGGAAAAAAATAATTATGGCTTTTAAAGAAAAAAAACCCAGGAATTCCTACCCATATAACTAGTTAGTTTACAATATTAATCAGTAGAAAATCTGAAGTTTATAGCAAGTTTTTCAAATGCCTTGGAAAGAGAGAGACTCTCTTTGAGATACATCAGTTGAGTGCACCTTTAAATTGAGCATAAACTAAGGCACACAAGTGTTGTGGTCTCTAGATATTACCACATTTCTTCACAGACTTTGAAACTAATATCTCATAAAGAGTTTCTGAATAACTTCCTTGAAGAACATGCATTAAAACACCAATAAAATACACAAATATAAAAAAAAATCCTGCATTAACTGAGATGCTTGCAAAGAAAATGAAACATCGAGAGAAAGATATTCTAGGAGGAAATGGAGAGATAATAACAATTAATATTCATTCTTTCTAGATGGTTCCTTCATTCCAGGTGAGAATAAAGATAGTGAAAAATTAATAAATGTATTTCATTAAAAAATTATCAGGTACAAAATGACCTATTATCCAAATTTTTATTACACATGGAATTTTTAGTTTTGTTTTGGTAACTCTAAAAATTCTAGCATATGTAGAACACTGAGACAAAAATACCATCTATATGTATGACTTGAATTTATATTAAGAATATTTCATAGATACATGGGTATGTACAAGCATATACATGTTCAGGTGTGAGGGTGTGCATGCATGTGTCTATTCAAAGCAAAGAGGAATTTATAAAACTTCCATGGAATGATGGTCTTCACCAAATTCATAGAATTATCACTCTCTGATGGTTGAAAACCATTGGAACTGATCCTAGATTCAGCCATTAAACAAATTTTGTCCAATTTACCAAATTTAATTTCACAAAATTAATTTGCCTTTAGCTGGGCTCATATCCCTTAGTTGACCATTGTTGCCATCATACCTTACTATGTTACTTTTTTTTACACATTAAAACTGCCTGTTTATTCCCTGATGGTATTTGATTTATGACTTCTGTTTTCTGATTCATACTTCTGGAAGAGCAGAAGCAAAATAATTTCTAAAAAGTAGCAGAAAGTTAACTTTTTCAGGAATAAAATAAAATATTCAAAGATTCTGCTTTGGGTAGCTAAAAGTCTTTTATAAAATTATCAGTGGAGCATTCAGTGCTGAATTATGACTTACAAGATTGCAACCATAAATAATACCCACCCTGTGGCTGCAATGTATGTCAATACTAAGCCATAATGAGTGGTCTAATTATTTTCAAAAGTTCATAGAATAATGGTCATTATACCAAAAAAGCAGAGATTAAGCAATGCATTTCGACAGAATTGTGACAAGTTTAACACTTAACCAGGTAAAAATAGGTACACATATATAGATACATATATATACACACACATATGCACAAACACATACACAACTGGTTAAATCATATAAATATGGAAATGAAAAAGCAGAGAAAATATTAAAAAAAACATAGAAATAAGTAAAAGACATCAACACTCTGTGAACATCCAAAATGGCTAATAAACATATACAACATATTTTATTATTGCTAGTAAACAATTATAAATTTCAAAAGCTAGCTTTTTTAGATAAGATTAGCAAAATTTAAAATGTGTTATTACAAAATATATACGAGAGTATAACTTAGTGGACAATTTGATGTAGTACATTCAGGGGTATAAACGAGTATAAGCTTTCTGACGGTAATTTTATCACAGGCCTACAAATGTGATAAATGTATGTCTTTAGACTCAGAGTTTTACTTCTGAGAATTTAACTTAAAGAAAGGTTTAGGTAAATGCACAAAGATGAATGTGCAAGGACGTTCATCCTAATGGTTTGTGAATGGCCCCAAGTTGTCTTTTAAAAAGGCATGGATTGTATTAAATTACACAGTGAAATATTTCAAAAGCATGAATATAATTATGTTCAGTCTATGACACATATTCATAAACACTTACTGTATTGTAAGTACTATTCTAAGGATGGAGTTTTTTTGTGATTGGAAGAAAGGTATTAAAGTAGCTGACTTGCTCATTTTCTCTCCTAGTTACTATTGCGATACAGTTATTTTAAATTCCCTGTTTCATAATTCTAAATTGTGATAATACATGAGTCTGGTTCTGATGCTTACTTTTCCTGTTTAGATTATGTTATTTCTTGCATTTTAGTATGCCTTGTAATTTTTTTCTTAAAAGCCAAGCATGACGTATCACGTAATAGAAACTGAAGTAAACAGGCTTTTAGTGCCAGGTTTTATGTTCCTCTAGCTAGGAGCTGAGAAGTGTCCCGTGTTTGCTGTAGCTGTAGATGCCAGAGGCTGCACATTTCCATAGTGCCCTTGATTTTGGTTCTTCTGTTGTCTTTGGGCTCTCCTAAGAATTTCTCCTCAGAGTCTGCATCTTGCAGCTTTTCCAGCTGTAACCCACCTGTTGTTATGCTAGAGCTCTATCGGTATGGCAATAAAGTGCAGGGTAGGGGAGATATTCCTTAAGATTATAACAAAATCTCAGGCTTTTAGTGTGTTCTGTCCTTGGGCTGTGGCATTTACATATTTTTTTTACCTTTCTTTTCCTCCTTAGGTGAGACATGAAAGCTAGAAGGATATAAAGTGGCAGGAATTATCTTCTCTCGGCTGATAGAAGCTCAGTAAAGTCTTTTTCCCTAGAATGTCAGTCTTTGCTATGGAGAACCCTCTAGACATATTTTACCTTGTTTACTATTTCTTTGGCCCTGAGAAAGCCATTGAGGGTATCCTTCTTGGCTCTTTATCATGAGAATTTGGTGAATTCTTAAAGGTAAAACTCTATAAAAGTATTATGGAGGCTGCCCTAAGACTGTCACCCCTAGGATTTCCTCACTTTCAAGCTGGTGCATATGCAAACATTTAAGTATTCCTGCCAGTTTATGGCTGCAGTGACTTCTGCTCAAGGTACAGAAAGCTTGGCTGTGACTCTGAATTTATCTGTCTCTTCAGATTTCACATGGGAATCTGTCCTGCAACCTCAGTTCTCTAATGAGTCCAAAGAAAGTTATTGGTTTTTAGTTATTGATTTTTATCTTGTTATAAAGAAAATACTATTTCCGTGCTCTTTACAAACCAGAGTTGAAATGGAAAAATTACATGTGTTATACTTTTCTATTATGTACATTTGGAAAGAATGTTCTACTGAAGGTAATTCCTAAATACTGAGTGGTTAAAATAGAATTTTAGGTATGCACAAGAAATAAAACTGAAACAATGCTAGCATTATTGATAAAATGTTTTGCCAATGTCCTGGAATAATATGAAAACAAAATTTTTCTTCTTTGACTGATTACACTTTTCACACATGGCACATGCAATAATCACCAATAATGTACACATATGCATGACATTCTAATTATAGTATTGCATTTGGGTTATGTATTCTGCAGCAGCTACTTGGGCCTCAAATTATATTTTAACTGCACCACAAGAATATATTTTGAGCTATTATACCGTTAATAATACTGTGTGGAAACAAGATCACATGGAAATGAAAATAACAATAATAAAACATAAAATATCAAAACACACCACATTATGAATTGCTTCAATAAGAATAGCAGCACCAATCAGTGCTATAATGCCAGAGAATAACTAATAATCTATTGAGCAATATATATAGCAAGATTTACAAAAAATCTTAAAGAATTCACTTCCATTAGGTTTGAATTTACTCATCCTCTCCTCTCTCCTCCCATCTGCTTGATTTCTGATGAATTTTATTTCTATATATGTACATAAGTGTTGTTTGATCTCTTGTATTAACCTGGATGGAACTGGAGACTGTTATTCTAAGTGAAGTATCACAAGAATGGGGAAAAAAAACCACCACATGTATATTTTAATATAGGCCTCAACATATTATTATTATCATTGTCAACTAAGAGTCTAGTACACTTAGGAGAACTTAACAAACCCACTAGATAGATGAATCGATGACTAATTATGTTTATCACTAAGTACCTATTCCATTTGCATTTCTTACACTGTGAAATTGCTAATAAGTAGCTTTAGAAGATATTATATATTTTTATTTCTCAGCTTTATTTACTGTCTCTGGGTTATAGTTTTTATTTTAACATTTCAGTATTTACTCTCCTTTTCTATATTAGAGATTTATTTTGAGCACAAAATTTTACAATAATCTTGAGTCTTTATTAAAATAGAAATCTCACCACTTCATAACCAAAATATTAAAATGATAATGAACTCAAATCAAATGTCTGATTTCCTTGGCAAATATTGTGTCCTGAGCAGAATGTATCTATCTTTTGAGAGGACACATCAGTACTAAAACATTGTATGAGCTTTTATTTAGTATATTTATGATTAAACATATTCCATCTGTGGATCAAGTTTTGCAAGTCTTAGCATAATTGTTGTGCTAGCTTATGAAAGGCACCTGTATCCTCATATCTTTAATAATATAAAATTTGAGTTTGTTTGGGTACATAAAACATGCCTGTACTCTTCGGGAATCCTCTGAGATCCTTATTTTACGATGGCATGCTAATTGCTCTCAGGACTTTTCTTGATGATGATTAATAATTAGGTTCTCATCTAGTACTTCTCTTTCTAAAAGATCTTTATCAACATTAACGCTTCTGACCTTTCTAATTGCATGGATTAAAGCTAGAAATAGATAGTTATTAATGTTTCTGTACTTTCAGTTCCTGAAGCTTGAAATAATGTTAGCTTTCTCAATAGCATTTGGCAAGTTTACATTCCTTCAGTAAATGTGACTTTAAAGGTGGCACCACAGTGAGTATTAATTTGGTATTCATAATGATTTCAGCTACACTTAGCAGCTTCTCATGTTTGCTAAATCCTCCTTGATGCATCCATGTCATTATAATTATAGATTTTGACTGAGCTTCACAAATACATGCACTCCTTTATTATAGATAGCAAGGAAAACTGTTTGTAAGGTTGTCTACTTTTTCCTCATTTTATACAAAATTTAAAATAGTGCCTTTTGCACTTGTCACTCAAACCTGCCAGCAAATGACAAATAACGTGAAGCAATATTGCAAACGCACAGCTCTACTATAGAATTAAAGGTACCTTTGATATACAACCTCCCAATTATGCAGGTCACCTATTGTTCACTTCCATTTCCAGAAAGAGTGAAAATAATGTGGTCTGAGAAAAGTTTCTATTGACATATATGGAGGAAGGCAAAACATCTTATTTAGGAAAAATAAGCTTTGCACCATAATATAGGTCTGAATAAAATAAGTTAACTTGCAATTAAAATTTATGCATATATCATACTTGTGCAGAAATAACAGACATGTTTATACATGCATACAAGTATGCATAAATATGTATCATATATACACATATACACATATATACATATATAGTGCTTAAAATATATAAGATCTACATTAAAAGATCATATACCAAGTTGTATTGCAAATTTCTTTCACATTTTTCTGATCACTATGTGTGGACTAAAAGTTGGAAAGTAAACTCATAGTTTTATCTTTTATGGATTTATATGGACATACTTCAGACAAAATGAAGGTAGATTAGTGACTAACTTGGTGGATACGAGAGAAAAATCTCTTATTTTTCACACATGCAAAATCCATTTAAACCTAATCATTTTAATACTGACATGAACAGCTTTGCTGGTTCTCATGATTTGATAACGAGAGTTGTAAGTCTATAAGGCAGTTTCTAGAAAACTAATGCTCCACAGACTAAAAACAATTGTGTATGGAAGTGCATGTGTATACACACAGGATTAGAAACCATTTTCATAATCCAATTTCCACTTTCTCCATTATTCTATTTGTTGTAATAGTGCTTCGTAAAGAATAGTAATATATTTTTACGTTACTACAAAAATATTCAGAGTAAAAATTATTTAATCTGCGCTGAGTGTGGTGGCTTTCAAGCACGTTGGGAGGCCAAAGCAGGGGGGATTGCTCAAGCCAGGGAGTTTGAGAGAATTTGAGTTGCCAACCCAGGCAACAGACAAAGATTCCTTCACTACAAAAAACAGTTTTAAAAAAGCCAAGAGTGGTGGTCCATGGCTGTGGTCCTAACTATTGAGGAGGCTGAAGCAGGAGGATCATTTGGGTCCAGAAATTCGAGACTGCAGTTAGCTGTGATTGTACCACTGTACTCTAGCCTGGGCGACAGAGTGAGACACTGTCTCAAAAAAAAAAAAAAAAATTATTTAATCTGATGATTTCTACTTGTTTTGTAGTTTTCATATGTTAGAATGTATTGTAGATATATTCACTTGCTTTTGCTTTACAACCCTGTGAAATAAAAAGCTGAGATATTAGCTTTTATTTTTCAATGAACTTTCTTGACTACTCTAGCTTCAATTTGAGTAATATTTCTGGGGAAATTATTATCCCTATCCCTACGTATTTATGGGGAAGTTTAAACCTTATTTGACAATCTGGAGTATAGAACAGAAAAATATTAATACAGGAAGATGAAAACATGTTAAGTTGCAGGATATTTAAGTTGGAACTTGGTCTAAATTATTATGCAAGGATAGGTAATACAATCCAAATGAGAAGAGGCATACTAAAGTATTTTTACTAATCCTTACCAAAGGAGGAATTTATAAATAAATCAATCAAGGATACCACTTTATAAGCATGCATCACATATTCCTCTCTCCATTGGGTCTGTTTCTATTATTCTCGACTAGTACTTGCCACATTGAAATAATGCTTTGACTCCTGTACCTTTACAGATTTTTTTTTGGAAACATGTAGTTTTTAATCACAAACACCCCACCCTTTATATCTTATCACTCTGCCCTGCCTACAGCAAAAAATTCTGTCAAGTAGATTTAGCCAGAATCACCTTTACCCCTGATGTTTCCTTTTGGAAATTTTCCATTCACTGACTCCTACCCAATTCCTTGGCTATAAATCTCCTTGTCTTTGTGATTTTCGGAGTTGAACCCAATCTCTTTTCCCATCTGCAAAACCCCTTTGTAGTAGTCCCTCTTAAATAAAGTCTTCTTTGCCAAGTGCTTGGAATAAAATATTTCTTTAACAGTTAAGGTACTGTGATTTTGATAGAATTAAGTTCAACATTGGACCCCTGGACCTCTCACTCAGGACCTCAAATGTGCATCTTTGAAGACTTTGTCTTCACTCCTGACTGATCTGAGATCCACTGATGAGTTTAATTCCTGAGCCAGAGCTTGGATGATAGTTTCCTGATGCATGATAGGCGCAGATTTTAGTTCCTTTGATTCTGAGTCTACTCTTTGAAGCTGGGTTAGAGTCTCAGGCTTCTTTTGAAAAGCACTGTCTAGGTTGGAAGGTTTTTCTTTTTTCTTTTTCTTTTTTTTTACTAGTTCCTTGTTTTAAGTCAGTATTATTCCTTGAGTCCTGGGTTGGAAACTTTTTTTCTTTGTGAGTTTTCTCTGTTCTCCGTATTTGATCCTGCTTCTCCCATGGAACTTCTTAGCCAACTGAAATTACCTTCTCAGACCCCTGCTGACTACATGCTCTGTCAACTCTATCAACTTCTTTTTTTGTTGGCATGACTTTACAAACTATAGTTTGGAATTTCATTGGCACTTTTGGAAAACTTAAGATCCCTACAAACTGAATCCTTTAAGGTATCTATCTTCTGATTACCTTTGCTCTTCCTCCTTCCTTTTACCACCTTTGACTTTGCTATGAAATGCCGGTAAATGATAGTTCGCAATTGCCTACTTCCTCGTTTTCTCTGTAAAAAGGAGTCTACTACCAGTTAAAAATTTGTAATCAATATATGGAACTATATGAAACTGAAACTACTAGAAATAATAAGGGTGAAGCAAACAATTATATGCAAAGTATGCAAGGAAAGTAAGATGTGTTTTTGATGAGGAAAAGTATACAAAGTATAAAGGATATGTTTTCATTACAGGAAAAAGAGAGTTTTCTTCTAATGTAAAGTGTCTTCTGGTTCTAAATGAGAAAAAGAAAAATACAGGGGAAAACACCAAATTAAAATAGAAAGTTTTATAAAGTTCGTAGGAAATATATTTTATGTGTGGTGAAGCTGTTTAAAGAGTTGGATGGATTTATGTATTAGCTTTTTTTCCCCCCAAAATAATGAATTTTAATATCAAAAGCATAGTAATGCAAAAATACAATGATAAAGTTTTCTTGGATTGTTGGCCTGTTCTTAAGAGATAGTAAAAGATTTTTCTTTACCTTTTAAATAGTCTGCCTAGGCAAAACAATCTTATATCTTATCAGAATAATATTCTTTGCTTTAATTTAACCTTCATCATATCATTGATGATTGAAGAGAACTGAGGCTTCTCACTTTCATAAGAGCTAAGGTTGTTACATTTTTGGTAATGTTGCCTTCCTCAAATCAAATACTCAATAAAATCTCGTTCTCAAACAATCCTTGAGATTTCCCAGAGGGCCCTGGGAAGAAATCAAAGGATTTATTTTTTCACATTGTAAAAGGAGAGATATTTTTAAAAAATTGATTTATCTGATATATTCAACTGCATAAAAGGCATTGTCAAAAATAGATATTTAACCTTTCCTATGTTTTATTTGTATGGTTTAATATTATTATAAGTATTTTAAAAATTGCATGATGCCCATTCCTGTTTCTCAAATGCCTTTGCTTTGATGACTTCTTGACCTTCTCTTTAATATGCTAAATCAACCTGACTCTTGCCTTCCTCAGGAGGGAGAAACTGATTTGGAATCAAAGGTCTGATAAAACTCTCAACCACTCCTCCCACTCAGATCTGGGTAACAGAGGCAAACCAGAAATGGGAAAAAGGTAAAACTAGCTGCATTAGCTGCAAACTTGATTTTGGAGGCATTAAGCCTCCATACATAATCAGTATATAAAAACCTTGATCATAAGCAACTTGATTAATTAAAGTACAGAAAATTGAGAATAAGTCCTTCAAAAAAGAAAGTAGTATCCAAGCAAAGATGGTATGGAAGGTCAGGATGGTAGGCCAAAACCAGTCAGCTAAATTTGAATAATGGAAAGAAAAGACGTATGTTTTCTTTTCAGTATGTTAAATGGTTTCATGAAAAGAAACTAGAAATTTTATTAGAAATCCACTGAACAGTCTTCAGTTTTTGGTGTGGAGAGTACAATATAGGGAGTGTGATGAGTTCAATCCCTCTCAATTTTTGCTTTTGCTTTCAATAGGAACCACATTAACGAACCCATCTGAGTAATCAGACTCAAAAAACTCCAGCTTTAACATGCTTTACCTGTTATAGAACATATTTTGCTATTTATAAGTGACCACATAGGTACATTAACATCAAATGATGATAAATTACGTGGATTTATAAAGCATACAATTATTTGTTTCTAGATCTTTGAAATATGATGTTGGTATTTTGATGGGGATTGTATTGAATCTATAAATCACTGGGCAGTATGAACATTTTAACAATGTTGATTTTATCAATCCTTGAGAATGGGATGTTTTTTTCATTTGTTTGTATCATCTACAATTTCTTTCATCAGTGTTTTGAAGTTCACCTTGCAGAGATCTTTCACCTCCTTGGTTAGGTATATTTCTAAGTATTTTATTTTCTCTATAGCTATTGTAAATGGTATTGAGTCTTTGATTTGACTCTCAGCTTGACTGTTATAGGTATACATAAATTTATGGATCACTGAGCACATTTCCATAATAATTCTTTTATATTTATCCATTATACAAGACAATTACATTTTGGAATTTTCTTCACAAATTTGAGAAGTGGTTTCTTATGCATAATAAGGTTCTGGTTTCATATGTTCTATAGAAATATTTGTATTAACAATATCATTATAATCACTCTTCTGCCATCCATTGGTTAAAGCAAACTATGAAATTTATTTTAGAGAATTTTTCTCAAAGTAGATTTTTTTTCTACCTGTTTTTGATATTATATTAAAGTTAAAAATACTGGTTATTAAATTCTTTTTTCTCATTTCTATTGATGGCTGTATCATCACCATTTTTGAAAGTTGTAGCTAATACATTAGCAGATTTTTAGACAATTAAAAAAACTAAATTAAGATCAGACCAGGATTCCTTTCATAATCCTGTCACTAATTTATCGTAACACATTAGGAAAACCATTTAACCTATGGGTGAGTTTTCTTATCATTTCTGAGATCTTTTCCAACTCAAAATACTTTGGCTTTTAAAATCTCTGCTCTGAGCTGACACGTTTTAAAAGATGTTTATTACAATCAAAACATGACAGACATGTAGTCACATTATGAATCATTCCACTTTCTCTACATTATTCTAGGAAAAGATGTGGTCCCAGAGAATTGGTAGATATTTTTAAAAATTGTTATTGAAGTTCATAGTGGAGGCAATCATGTAACAATCCCATACTTCCTGAACTAAAAACTTAATCTTTTCCCACCCAGGGAACTCTAAACTAGGGAAAGGTACAACTTTTTCCAAAGAAATAGGAAAGTTGTAACAGCAATGGAATCATCATCACCCTGCTACAATTCCTACTGACATGATGTCAGATATGACAATTTTTGAAAAGGTCTGTGCAACTCTCTACCATACACTCCTACTCTCTAGACTATTCTAAATAAAATAAAAATAGAAACTGTGATTTTGGTGTGTGGTAGGTAAAAATGTGATGGTACTAAAACTTCATTACAAGGCTGATGTGGATAATAGGCACTAGTATCTGAATATTATGCATAGACTAGTTATTTGATATTTGAGGTAAACACAATACTCTTGAGCAATTTATGGGCTTTAAACACATTATGCAATCACAGTGGACAGATTATTTTCATAATGGGATAATGGTAATTTACATTGTTCAAAAAATATATTATGGAAGTATAATTTCAGGAATCACTAAGGTGATCTGAACCCTAAACTAGAATCCTCTGTTTTCAATCATTGTATTTCCTCTACTGTATGTGGCGGTGGGCAAATCACCAATCTCTGGAAACCTGTTTCTGTGTGAGGATCTGTCCAGTTTTGGCAGTGGGCATTCAAGTCCTTGGCTATTACGGCGTTGCTGTTTATCATTTTCTTTAAATCAAGTAGAGTTTGCATTATGAATCTGGGTGCACCTTTGTTAGGCGCATAAATATTTAGGATTGTTAAGTCTTCTTGTTGAATAATTCTTTTTGCCATTATATAGTGACTATCTTTGTCTTTCTTTATTTTTGTTGATTTGAAGTCTGTTATTTGACATGAGAATGGCTACACCAGCTTTCTTTTGGTTTCTATTTGCATGGAATATTGTTTTCCATCCCTTCATGTTAAGTCTGAATGAGTCCTTGTGGGTTAGATGCATTTCTTGGAGACAGCAGATAGTTTGCTTGTATTTTCTGATCCATTTAGCCAGTTTATGTCCCTTTAGTGGGAGTTCAAGCCATTCGCATTTATTGAAAGAATTGGTATGTGGGGTGAATTTCTGTTCATCCTGGTGGTAAACCCTTGTTGCTTTGTTTTACCTCTTGAGCTACTGTGGTATCTGGGTTCCTGACTTTAGCTTTTGGGTGATTCTACACTGGTGGGTGTCTATTGCATTGACAGTGCATAATGCAGGTCTGAGTACTTCCAGTAGGGCAGGTCTGGTCTTTGAAAATTCCCTCAGCAATTGCTTGTCTGGGAAAGTCTTTATTTCTCCCTCATACAAAAACCTTAGGTCTGCAGGATATGAAATTTTAGATTGGCCATTATTACATTTTAGAAGACTGAGAATGGGTCCCCAATCCCTTCTGGCTTGTAAGGTTTTAGTTGAGAAGTCTACAGTTAGTCTGATGGGTTTTCCTTTGTAGGGTACCTGATGCTTTTGCATTATTGCTTTTGGAGTGTGTCTTTCATGTTTATTTTGGCCAGCCTTATGACTATGTGACATGGTGATTGCCTTTTCACGATGAATCTCGCAAGAGTCCTGTGTGCTTCTTGGACCTGAATATCTAGATTTCTAGCTAGGCCATCCTCTGAGTTCATGTGGGCAGAAAATCCCTCCAGCAGCTCAAGAACCCACCGACTATCAGAGATGCCAGAGAGGGAGAAATGAACCACTCCATCTACCTATCTCACTGGACTCCAAGCCTCTTGGGGGTTGATCTTAGCTGATACTTTGCTCATTCTTATACTGCCAGAATAATCCTTTTTGAACTAGTACTTATTTATATTTTATGGATGAACAAGAGAAATGGGGAAAAAAAGAAACAGAAAATCTTAACCTAACTGCCAGTTGATGGGTCAACTCAATCAATGTGTGCTTTGAGCTGAGATAGTGTTGCTAATGGGATTTTAAAAACTTAAATGATAATCAAAATTCCACTTACAACAAATTGTCCATGCAAGTTTTTATCACTCATAATGAATTTTCCATAACAATTTTAGATGGTGTGAATCATTTTTATAAACATAACATGTTTTAAGTTGAAAAACTGTGCATAAATATTTTCGATATATGGCCCTATCTTTCAAATATATTTGATAAACACAGAATCTAACTGAAGTCAATGACAGTTTTATTCTCAAATTTGAACAGGTCACAATATGAATGCAAGGCTTCTTTTGGGACTACAGGCATATACCATATGGATGCCTCTAGCATTCATTTAATTAGAACAAAGACCAGTGTTGCTTCCATTTATTTTGATCAGGTAAATGTTTTCATATCCTTTACATTTTTGTCCAAAGCATATTACCTATATCTGCTTAAGAAAAATAACAGCATATGGCATTCAGAGCTAATTTAGAGCAAATGTCATGAGAAGAAAACAGTAAGATTCTATAAAGTGCCTAGTTAGTTACTTGGCAGACTTAATTTTATATCCAGAAGTGAAACAAGTTTTTAACATTTTACATAAACATTAGAAAAGCTATTCATTTATATTATTCAAGAAATGCTTTTCAAAATGTTTGTTTTACTCTAAAAAGGCCTCAAAATATGACTTGACTTGTATACTTTATTTATCTTATTAAAGGTTACAAAGAGAGGTTTCTCTTGCAGTCGGATTAGAAGCAGTGACCATCATAAATTGGCTACATCTCATCTTGCCATCTCACCATCTCAAAGATTCTGATTCTGATGTTTTTCCCCCTATATATGTGTGTGTGTGTGTGTGTGTTTGTGTGTATAAGTATACATACATGTGTATATATACCAAAAATCAAAATATAAAAACCATTCACATGCAAACTATTAATATTACCCTATTTATCTCATCCATTTTACAAGCTGACGCCTCAAGAAAGTTTTCAATATTTACTGAGTTCCCTTATATATTAAATTCTTTTATTCCTTCAATAAGAATATAATTCACAACATACTACTGAAAATATTCTTGTCCACTTTTCCAAGGATTTCTTTCTAAATTCAATGAATCATGGATTTGATGCATTTAATTCAATTGAATCATGTCATTGAGTCATGACTTAACTTCTTTCAGATTTTGATACTCTTGAACACACTGTCTATAACCTAATATCTTTCTTCAATTTCCAGAATTAACCACTATCTTGATTTTTCCCTGATCTCCCTGACCATTTCTAAGTTTTTCTTGTGAGATTCTTCTTCTCTTACAGGTTTCTTAATGTTGATGTAACCCAGGGATTAATAATTGGCTATCTTTTTGGGTTGTGCTCTCTCACTGTGTGATATAATTTCTTCCTGGGCTACAAGTACCACATATGTACTGATGACTTCCACATTCAAATATCATCTCTCAACTTGCCTGAGTCCCAGACTTAATATAGTATATCTCTTTACTTAAATTCCTAGAGGAGACTTTTAATCATTTAGAAGGAACTCTTAATTTCTTCTTTCATGTGAAATCTGTTCTTCTTCCAGTCTTATCCATCTCTACATATTGTACATATTTTGTAAAGCCATAATCCTAGAATCAACCTTAAATCTTCTCTTTCCCTCAACCTTAACAATCCAAAAGTCCCTATTTGATCTGCCTGCAAAATAAATTTCTAAAAACATATATTTATTTACTTCTCAGCACCTCCACTCTTACCTTTTAGTCCTAGATTCCCTCATTTCTAGTCTAGATTAACTTAATGCCTTCATAAATTGCCTATTTTCACTCTTATTCTGTGGTCTATTCTTAACTCAGCAATTCAAGATGAGGAAAAACAAATATTCCCTCACCTCTTCTGGCTTTAGTACCATTTGTTTTTCCTTGCTAAGCAAGAATCCATTTTATGCCTCATTTTCCATAAATGTGCAGTATACAGATTAGTCAGGAGTTGTATTCACTTGTAGCTACCTCTTTTGAAATAATAATTTAAAAACTGTAAACATGTATTCTATTTTGAAAGAGAAGGTGGTTCTAATTTATTCTTACCATCTAAATTCCATCTTCTTAACCACTCATCCAAGGATGTTCCTTACTAATTACCTTATCCCAATATGTGGTTTATTGATATATTACTTTCTCCCATACATTTATACCAAGTAAAAAAATCAAGAATATCTGCTTTTAAGTATATTAAGTTTCATGTATTATTTATAGTATATAACTATATAGCTGCTGCTTTAAAACTATTTTATAAAATAGTTTGCATAGGACATTATAGCAATTTAATCTTATCTGCTTTGTAATCATCCTCACTACTTGAAATTATTTCCTTGAAGAAACACATAAAGCAAAGAAATGATCTATGGATATCAAGACTGGTAGAGACGGGAGACATAGAAGATAATCAGCATACAAAAATAGGACTTTCTCAAGAGGTGCAGATAAGGTCAAATAACTGGTTCTAGGTCACATATTCAGTGATGGATGGATCCCTATTGGTTTAAGTCTGCCAATTGTACTCTGAGATGGAAAACATTTATTGAAAACCTATTTCAGTCACTACCCTACAACCACTTATATAGGTGAGAAAACTGAGGCTCAAAAGAGGTCAGCAGACCAGGATCACAAGAAAGCAAGTGACAGATTCAAACATCATCATTTTTGGGATCTGAAAATGTTAACAGAGTGTCTTTAATATGACATAGGGTTAAACAAAAACAGATGTGGTCCTGCTCCTCATAATGATTAGTTCAGTGAAAAATAATATTGTGCTCAACTACATTATTTCAATGAAGCTCAGTCTCATAAATTATTTTAAGTGAATTAAAGGAGAAAAATAAAGGTAGGAAATCACTCTCCTTAATCATGTGTTTTCACCGCTTTCATTTTTACAGATAGCTATCTTAGGTGGTTGTGATGATTGAATCACTATAAATATAGTACAGTCTGAAAGACCAATGACAAACTTAATCAGGAAAGGGCTGCTTTGATTAGTGATTTTTCCATATTTATTGAATGCTTAAATAGTCCTGGGTGTGGTTCTGTTGACAAACACAGTATCTTAGAGTCTAAGAATGTCAGAGTTGAAAGTCAATTGCATTATTTAAGACTTTTTCAGTTCCAAGTGATAGAAATCTAATTCAACATGGCCTAAGAAAGATTGATTTAAAAAAAATCCATAAATTATTTGAAAAGCACTGTGCTACCCAGAGAATTCAGGGTGGCACTTCAGGAAATGGGGCAGCCCTAGGTCTCTCAGGAACTAGACAGTCAGGGTACTTTCTGGATCTCCATTCTGCTTAAATTCTTCATATTGATTTTCTCTCACGCTTTTTTGTTGTTGTTGTTCTTCAGCATGGTTTCAGGTAGTTCTTGAGTTATTATCTTAAAAGCTTTATACTAAAGAGGAAGAATACATTTTCTGGGAGCTAAGTAAGGAAAATTCCAAGTATGAACTCCAGTTGTCATGACTCAAGGGCACAGACACTTCTCTGATCAATCATTTTGTCCCGGGCATTGAGCACCATGTTTTCCCAGCATCAGTCATGTGATCAACTCTCAAGGGTCAGGGAAGTGAGTTCTATTAATAGAAACTAGAGGATAGAGATGACGGCAGATGAGGACAAGAGTCATAGGTCACCCCTTGGTTGTCCAATACACATGAACACACATAAATATACATGTTTCCCTTAATATAATTTTAAGAACCCCCCCAAATTTTAATGTACTATCTAACATGCAACCTTGATAGGGCTCAGAAAATAGTGCCCAAAATTAAGACCTTAGAAGCAAAAGTTCTTCTCTGACATTCCCTTGTCCTCCTGCCCATCAGTCCCATTCTTCCCTGAGGCTAGTCATATAAACTAGAATCTGTCTTCCCCAATGCAGGTCATAAAAGCCATAACCCCTTTTCCCAAAATCCAGCGATAAAACCTAAAATTACTGTATGAAAAAGCTGGCCATAATTATCTGACCTACCACCTTGTTTGATTGTATAAGATCCTTTATCCAGAAAGAGCCCTGTCTCACACCCAGAAGGAAGAAATTCATGCTCAGAGAGGCCAAGAATCTAGACAAACAGACCTTGCTGGGTTTCCTCACTCAGCCTGTTAGAATTAACATAGTTTTAATGAATCTATACATTTTTCAGATTTCTACAACACTGTCCATACTTTATTGAACCTAAGCATAACAATGGACAATTTCCCCTGTATCTTTGAGTTTTCATTCTGAAGGTTCTTATGTATACATGTTAAAAAAAAAGTATCCTTTTCCTCCTGTTAATCTGTCACATGCCTATGATGTTTCAGCAAACCTTAGGTAGGCAACAGCCTTGCTCCCTACTCAATCACAAATAACCTCCAAAGATAGATCCTCCATGAGAATATCTAGCAACACTGAATACCAAATCAGTAATATATCTGGTCAATGTGAATTCCCTCCATTTAATCTAGAAGTGGCCTCTCATGATACTTCAACTGATGGCAAAATTATATATATACATGTAAACCACAGAAGCTGCAGGCACAGTAAAATTTCCTATTCAGATAAAAGAAGAAGGAACCCATCTTATAGTCCTTACAGGTCAAAACAAATACCATTGCTTGGTGAATAGGTTGTGTGGGTTTCATTTATTTGCTGAGTCCCTTGGTCAGGCAATATGACTGAGATTCCCTTTTTCCGGCACTCTCAGTGGATACATTGGCATGGGGCACTGGGGAGCATTCCCCCAACATGTACTATACAGCTTGAGCAGTCCAAATTACTTTTGTCACGTTTATGACAGCCCAAAATTTGCTGTAGTGACAGAGCCGGCACTAAACTCTTTTTTACAGTTTTAGGGTTTCTGTAGCAATATAACACCATGAAAACAGTTGTCTATTGATGTATTTATATCTAACCCTGCTTTGGGGATTTCTGTTTCAGAAGGCAGTTGAGATTTCTACAATCTCAGTTACGTTGTTCTGCTTTGACCCCTTCCATGATTGTAAAAAAACCCCTTGCTTTTTCCCAAGCTACATTTTGATGAATTATACATTTCAGGAAACATTATTCCTGACTTTTTTTGGAGGGGGGGAGTTGACTGTCTAGGGCTGTGGTCTCCAACACCCAGGACACAGACCGGTACTGGTCCATGGCCTGTTAGGAACTGGGCTGCACAGCAGGAGGTGAGCAGTGGGCAAGCTGGCGAAGCTTCATCTGTATTTACAGCTGCTCCTCATGCTCACATCACCACATAAGCTCTGCCTCCTGTCGGATCAGAGGCGGCATTAGATTCTCACAGGAGAACAAACCCTCTTATAAACTGCACATGCCACAGATCTAGGTTTCGTGCTCCTTGTGAGAATCTAATGCCTAATGATGAGCTGAGGTGGTGATGCTAGTGCTGGGAAGTGGCTGCAAATACAGATTATCATTAGCAGAGAGGTTTGACTGCACAATAAATATAACGTGTTTGAATCATCCTGAAACGACCTCCCACCCTCCATCCGTGGAAAAACTGTCTTCCATGAAACTGGTCCCTAGTGCCAAAAAGGTTGGGGACTGCTGCTCTAGGGTATTAATTTGAAGGGCGAGGAAAAAGTAACTAATGCTTTTTCCATTTCATCTTATCCCCTACTGAGTTTTCTACCTTTTTGACATTTTTCATAGTAACTTCAGTCTGGGGAACACAAGTTAGCTTTATAATTTAAAGGTGCATGATTCCTTCAACCCTGTATTCATAAATAACTGGCCACAGCAGAAAAGGCATTTTTACAAAGCCAATTCATGGATGGTCCTCTTTGCTTTTTCTTTGTTTTTCCAGGTAAGCCAGACAGGAAAGTAGCTCTTTTGTGGAAACATCTTGCCAGTGCAAGAAGCAGCTGTGTATGCAGTATCTTGACCTTTTAGTTCAGGCCCTGTAAAACAAAGCTCTCTAACAATGCTCTCAGAATAGGGACATGTGTGCTGAAGTGTTTATTACCAGAATCTTGAGGTGGCATGGCAGGAACAAAGACTGTGGGGACCTTTAGGCCAGCCTCTGGCCATCTTTAGGATCAAATGTTTGTCTGGTTAGACAAGCAAATATAATTTCCTCAGTATGTAATACATTTTTTATAAAAAAGTAAATACTTCCCTGAAGCTACACATAAGTTGGAGACAAACTTTGAAACTTAAAATTCATAAAACAATTATTTAACCAGTTGCATTGCCATCACATAACAAGAACAGTTGTTCTAACAACCCAGAATTGAGAAATCCTCATTATCTACCTCTCTTTCTCAATTTGGTTAGTTTCACATTTCAGAGTCTTTCATGGCCAAGTTCCATTTTAAATACCAATGTTTATATTAATATAAGTTGCAAGTGAAACTGACTTCAGATAATTCAACAAAAATGTGATTTATTGCAAATATATGAGATACATCTCTGAAAGGAAGGAAGGGCTGCATAAATTAGAGAAGTTTCAGTGAGTGAAACTTTTTCAGTCTGAAATCTGGGACCCTGTACTAGGTTATCAAGTATTCAAGAGTGTGGCTCATTTGAGGAATACAAATGAAAAAAAAATGATTTAGTAAAAAATAAAGTCAAGATACAGTTAAAGGCATGATCATGGTAAACCTTCTGGGTGTTATACTAAGTAAAGTGTGAAGACTTTTCTGTGTGTGAGAGAGCTATTGTTTCATCCAGCTCTCAGTCATTTTTCATGACCTGCCTCTGGGAGTGCGCCACACATTGTATGGCCACTTGTCAGCAATGAACAAACACTGCCAGCAATAAAATTATGGGCTTTTATAATTTTTGCATTTCAAAAGTAAAATACAAGTGAAAATAGAGCTGCCATGATAAAAGTATAACCAGGTAGTGGCAAAGGAAAACAATAAGTGCCACGCCTCAATTTTTTTGTTTTTATATATTTTTTGCTGTTTCATAAAGAGGCATTTTGCTAATAAAATTATTTAGCTGTAATTTAAAAACTGAGCATGTGAATTTGAAATTATGAGGAGTTAATACCTTTAATCTGTTTCTTTGTTAACTTTTTTCTTAGAAATTTCATGACTAAAATTTGTATTTATCTTCATCATATTTCTTTGTGGAGTGGAACTGACCAGTCCTTCAGACACCTGCTGTGAGTTATTGGAGAGGCCCAAGTAATGCCACTGATTCGTACAGTGTACATACATAAGTAATAGAACTTCCCAAAAATTATATGCATAAGACCTATAAAGGTTTGTCTTTCCAAATGCTGTATACACCAACACAATAAGACAATTCTGTCTTTATAGCTACATGCAAGCTACAATTTCCTAAAATGTCCTAGATTAGAGTCACAACTGATTTAAACATTGACAAAAGTAACTGAAGAGAGTGCTTTGTTGCACTAGCAAGTGACAAAGAGTACAAAGGCTTCTGAACAGACAGAAAAATGTGTAAGAAAAAAGTATACTCTTTTACAAAAAGAATCTTTGCCAACTGGAGTTTGAACAGACTCTTATCAGGCAAACCAGCTGAGAAAGCTGAATAATCTTATCTTAATGTGACAAGGGTTTTGATAAACACTTAAAGGTCTCATATAGAAGACCCTGTATAGCAAAAGCAATTTTAAGCAATAAAAACAAAATGAGAGGTATTAATTTGCCAGACTTCAAACTATACTACAAGGTTGTGGTTCTTAAAACTGCTTGGTATTGGCACAAGTGCAGGGACACAGACCAGTGGAACAGAACAGAAAATCCAGATATAAAACCATCCTCATATAGCCATCTAATCTTTGACAAAGCAGACAAAAACATACTCTGGGGACAAGAATCCTTATTCAATAAATGGTGCTGGGAAAATTGGATAGCCACATGTAGAACACTGAAACAGGACCCACAGCTTTCACCTCTCACAAAAATCAAATCACAGTGGATAACAGACTTAAACCTTAGGTGTGAAACTATTAGAATTCTAGAAGACAATGTAGGAAAGACTCTTACAGACATTGGCCTAGGCAAAGAATTTATGAAGAAGACCCCTAAGGCAATCACAGCAACAACAAAAATAAATGAATGGGACCTGATTAAATTAAAAAGCTTCTGCACAGCCAAAGAAACAGTCACGAGAATAAACAGACAACCTACAGAATGGAAAAAAATTTTCGCATACTACGCATCAGATAAAGGACTGATAACAAGAGTCTATTTAGAACTCAGGAAAATCAGCAAGAAAAAATAAACAACCCTATCAAAAAGTGGGCAAACGACATGAATAGAAATTTTTCAAAAGAAGATGTAAGACTGGCTAACAAACATATAAAAAATGTTCAACATCCCTAATCATCAGGGAAATGCAAATCAAAACCACAATGAGATATCACTTAACTCCGGTGAGAATGGCCTTTATCAAAAAGTCCCATAACAACACATGTTGGCATGGATACGGAGAGACAGGAACACTCATACACTGCTGGTGGGACTGCAAACTAGTGCAACCCCTGTGGAAAGCATTATGGAGATACCTTAAACAGATTCAAGGAGACCTACCATTCGATCCAGCAATCCCATTATTGGGCATCTACCCAAAGGAACAAAAGTCATACTATGACAAAGACATCTGTACCTCAATGTTTATAGCAGCACAATTCACAATTGCAAAGATGTGGAAACAACCCAAATGCCCATCAATTCATGAATGGATTAGTAAATTGTGGTATATGTATACCATGGAGTATTACTCAGCTATAAGAAATAACCGTGATGTAGAATCCCTTTTGTTCTCCTGGAGAGAGCTGGAACCCATTCTATTAAGGGAAGTATACCAAAATTGGAAAACAAGCACCACATGTACTCACCAGCAAATTGGTTTCCCTGATCATCACCTAAATGCACATTTGGGAACGACACCAACTGGGTATCAGACTGAGGTGGGGGGTGGGGGGAGGAGATGGGTGTATACCTACATGATGAGTGCATTGCGCACCGTCTGGGGAATGGTCATGCTTGAACGTGCTGACTCGGGGGTGGAGGGGATGAGGGGAGGGGATGGGGATATAACTACATGATGAGTGCGGGGGAATGGACACACTTGAAGCTCTGACTCGGGGTGACGGGTGGTACATGGGCAATATATATAACCTGAACTTTTGTACCCCCATAATAAGCTGAAATAAAATAAATAAATAAATAAATAAAAAAGGTCTCATATAGCTAAATAAATAAACACATCAAATACTACTTGACCAAACTATATCTTTTCAATAGGAAAGTACATAGAATTTTCCCCTGAAATCATTTTTTTCTAAACATGTAATATTGTAAATTTTTAAATTTTAAAAATAGAAAAATTGACATTTTTTAAATGTTTGCGTTATTTTGGAAATAACAAATATTTATAATTCAGATGAATAAAAAGTAGACATTTAAGATTTATGAAAATCAAGGAAGAATATTCAAGGTATTTTTGAAATTGGCAATAAATAACTAAACGCAAAGAGACATTCTGAAATTGGTAGGAAAAACATAAAGACAGTTTACAAGATCTAGATTGAGAAGTTTCAGGTATCCCAGTTATATTACAAAAACTTAGTGGTATACTGGAGATCTGTGTACAATAAAATAAGAGAATTGTGTATTTGATTTACAGACTCTGTGTTAGTCTGTGGAAAGCACTGATCATGTGTGTATTCTTCCATAAAGCATTTGAAAGCCTTATTTGTTTTAAACTTTTGACCTACTTGCTAAAATTCCAGTGGCATACCTCAGAGTAGTAAAATCAAGGTTAAAATATACAATCAGTTGAGTTCTGGGCGAATGTACATTTTGGTAAGATTGTTTTCAATAATTATTTAGAATGTTTAAACTTGTCAATGTGTGCTGAGTCAGCTGGACAATCAACAAGAGCTCTTAACAATCATTTGTTTTTCGCTGGTCTCCTATTTTCCATCTGACTTTTAAATATGGAAGGACAGCATTTGGTTAACGGGTGTCTCTTATATAAAGTTCCTGAATTGCCCATAATTGTCATAATGGTTTTCTTTCTTTTATGTTTTTTTTTTTTTTTTTTTTAGAAACATTAACTTTCCTCAATTGTTGAGAGAGTAGTATCCATCTATAAACATGATTGTTATAAGGACTCAAATTCTTAGCACAGCAAAGATATATGTTAACACAGGGATTGCAGACATGAACAAGAGGCCTGTGGACTACTAGATGATGACAGGTAAGAACAAAAGAGATGGACATAACACAGGGGACTTGCAGAAGCCTTGTTTCTTGATATGCCTTACTTTTAAAAAGTTATTACTTGTCAAATCTTTAAAAGCCAATATTTACTTCTCATATATCAATCTATATTTTTTAATTTAAGATACCATTGCAGAATAAAACCTTGGTCCCAAACTAGTGAAACCATGAATTCTTGTTTGCCTAAAACAGTTTGATTTACTTGCTATACCATAATAATTATTAAGAGGACTTCTTCAGTCCAATAGTGCTGTGGTTTAAACAATAATATTATACAGTCTTCACACTCACCGGTGGTGTTTATCTTTTCAAAACATACCCCCATCACGGTTAAGGTTATTTGTTTAGCATTACAGTACAAAGCATTTCATATACAAAGGTACATGAAATACCTTTCTTGAACCATTAGACCAGGCCTAGCAATGTCTGAAAATTGTACCTAGCCAAAAATATACATATCACATGTCATTATAATTGTTCAGTTTGGTTTACTGTGATAAATCTTGTATCTGTTAAAATTTTTTTCAGCTGCATGTAGCAAAGTAACAGTAGGGTCAATAATAAAATATGTGTTTAATCAGCTCATATTACAGGATGTATTGAGTTAGATGATTTCTGATTTGGTAGCATCTTTATGATATCATCAATAATCTAAGCTTTCTCTATTTTTCTATACCAGTATGCATTGCCTTTTCTTTTCCTGGTTCTGTACTGGTCACCTCATGTTTGAAAGATGGGTGTCACAGCTCTGGGCTTCATGTCCATGTTCAAGGCAGTAAGAAGGGCAAAGAATGGTGCCAACAACTCCTTTCTCCTTTTCTTATGTCAATGAAGGAAGCTAGTTCACAAGACTGTAGGCAGTCTTCCCTGTTTATCTCACCATACTGCATTTGAAATAGGACCACCTCTAGCTGTACAGGAGGCTGTAAATGCAAATTCCTGGCACTTCACTTATATATGATGTAATAGGCAATAGTAAAACTAAATGGAAGTAGAAATGTCTGTTGATGTATTGTGTCTGCAGTGGTTCTTTATGTATTGTATTTCTTCTGTACAAAGAGCCTAGCAGTGTTTTTAAGTTGTATTTGTAGTGTAAGTCATCCTGAACCATTCAATCAGCAAATGTTGGAAATTTATTTTCTTACAAATTTTATTACAAAACTTCTGGATCGGCCAGGTGTGGTGGCTCACGCCTGTAATCCTAGCACTCTGGGTGGCCGAGGCGAGGATCACTCGAGGTCAGGAGTTCGAGACCAGCCTGAGCAAGAGCGAGACCCTATCTCTACCAAAAATAGAAATTTTCTGGCCAACTAAAAATACAATTAGAAAAAATTGGCTGGGCATGGTGGCCCAGCTACTCGGGAGGCTGAGGTAGTAGGATTGCTTAAGCCCGGGAGTTTAAGGTTGCTGTGAGCTAGGCTGACACCTTCCCATGGGGGAAGAGGTGCCCTGTGAACATGCTGCAGCTAGGACCCACACTGCACTCTCCCCCCAGATCTGCCCATGTGGGCTCCCTCACCACCTAAGGCCAAGAAAATCAATCTATGGCCATGCCAGAGAGAGGTGTCATGGTCCCAAGTCACCCACGGGTTGCCCAAGCAGGATGGATGTCCTTCCACCTCAGGATGTGCCCTGCTCTGATGGAGCTGCCAGGCAAGCAGCACCAGGGAGGGCCTTCAAGCGGGGACCTCACAGTCTGACCACCCCTCAGTCCACTGCAGGGCCTAAGAGGAAAGACCTGAGCCCCACTCTCTGTGGGAACCTCAGTATAGTGGCTCAAGTGTTTCTACTGGCAGCCATGGGTGGGGAAGGTGAAGGAGAGGAAAAGAGTCTGTATGGAGGAATGCTAGCACTCTGGTCATCTCTGACCCTCTCTTGGGGAAGCAGTCTGCTCAGAATATCTAGGCTCTGGAGTCATGCAGATCACCTGGGACCTGCTGGACCCCTGTGGCTTCTGTAGTGTGGGCCAGAGTTGGGAAATGTCTGTATGGCAATGAGTAGGATAAAAGTTTGGGAGTTGAAGCCCCCTGGGGAGGACAAAGGCACATAGCGGGTGGGGAATCAGTATGATGCCTACCATCCTGGCTCAGGTCTGTGAGGGTAGGACATGCCCCAGGGGGGGCCGGGAATCTGGTGCCCTGTTCACAAGCAGTTTCCAGCTCACTGATGGCAGTAGCCTCTGGGCTCGTGTGGTCAGCAATTCTCTCCAGCAGCTCAGGAACCATCAACTGTCAGAGATGCAAGGGAGGGAGAAACAAACTGCTCCACCTGTGCTTCTCACTGGATTCCAAGCCCCTCAGGGGTTGATCTTTGCCAATACCTTGCTCCTTATTGTTCTACAACACAACTTCTTCCCATGGGGTTTCCCAAAGGCTCTGCCACCCTTTCTTCAGAACCACATACAATCTATGTTTGTCTGTTATTTTCTCTTTCATCTAAAACTTCTCCTTCTTACTGAGATGCTCTGGTAGATGGTGTCTCCAGTCAGCCATCTTGCCTTGAAGTGCATTGCTTTTAAATCTCTGTCAGAAGGCTGACTTGCCACTTTTTCCATAGAAAAGAGGAAATTCTTCTTCCTTATGGACTCAGTCCTGCTCAGTCCATGATTGTTTTAAATTTCTGGATCCAAGTATTTCGTCATTTTTAATGCTGTTCCTTTTAGATTCTTGTAAAGTTGTCTTCTAAAACAAAGTTAACATGACTCAGTACAAGCCCAAGTTAGGTCCACTCCACCTCCTGGGTCACAGTAACTGATCGGTCAGGGGCCTGGTGTCGCAACGAGTTGCCTCATGCACACATCTGGAACTTGACTTTGTTTCCATGAGAAGAGGATTTTAGAAAGTTTATGGGCATTGGATATCACTTTGAAGGCTTATGTTCTTTTGATACAGACTTTTTTTTTAAAGGATTACTGTGAACAATTTTTGAATCAATAAATAATTATTATGTGTTCTTTTCCAATCAAATAAATATTGACTTAGAAGAGGGCATATGCCTTTCTCTCTTTTGGGGAAAGAAGGCTGTAATTGCTGTTTGTTGTCACTTTATGTTAAATAAGCAAATATATTTGTTAGAGAACTGATACAAAACATTTCAAATAGATGCACACTGACTTTATATTGTTTTGCTGAGAGTTATAACAGGCTATTCTGGCTTTTTTTTTACCTGGTGTTTGCATATCAGTTTGTAAAAGATATAATCAGATAATATATTAGTGGGTTTATTTGAGGCATTAATACTAAAACCTGACAGCATTATCTCTACTGTTTATATCACCATAAAATTGGTTTATAGTGATACAATTAGTAATGTTAAGACCAGATATTATAAGGAGTAGTACTGATTGTTCCACAGTAAAGCTCATTTTATAGTGACATAAATGAACAATATTTGTGCCATCATGCTTTATGGCATCAAGTAATCTCACAGTTATCCTGAATACTCTAATCTCACTGCTAAACTTTTCATTCATGGCACAATTTAAATCAATATTATCATTATTCACAGGCTTTTCTGACCTCCTAGAGTTAGTTATGAAGTTTTTTTTAGCACAAATATTATAAGTTATATACTTTGAAATACTTCACATAATTGAGATTTTTAAAATACATTTTCATTCTTCTGAATGCTATTTGGCTATTTTAAATTCTCATTAGGATATGAAAGGACAGCATTTGCATTTCCCTTATGGATTTTTGTGTGTGTGTATAAGTCATTTTGTGATGATATTATAATCTGCATTTTGAAAAATGTTTACTGAAATAGAAGTTCTCTTTGAACAGTGTATTCATACTAATAATATCCAAAGTCATGGATGTTTAATTACATTGTAGTCTACTGACTTGTATTTACCACACTGTAATGTTGACTAAAAAATAAATTAATTGAATTACTATTCTGTCAATTATATTTGTCAGTATAGATTAGGTTATATCTTGATATTCAACAATACAAAAATCTCATTGACGTAGTACAACAAAAATTATTTCTTGTTCATAACATTCTGGGCAAATGCTTGGACAACTGTCTTCCATGAAGCAGTAATAGAGTCCAGGAAAGCTTTCCTCATCCTATAACTGCATCACATTAAACAGGTATCCTTTCCATTGAATGTGACAGGTTACAGAATTCCAGAGGGTCTCAAAATGGCAATTAAATGCTTTGGCTAAGAAAGAATAAATTATTATCTCTGATCACAACATATTAGCTAACATTAGTCACATGGCCACTTCCAACTGCATGGAAACAGGAAATGCAGTTTCTGTGTGCCTCAAAGAGGGAGTCAGATAATACTATATTAAAAACATCTACCATTCAATAAAGCATTGGTTTATTTGATGTTAAAATAAATACATATGCCTTGATCATTTTCTGTTATAAAACAAGAATCCATAACCTATAAACTGTCTCTTGTAAGTTGAACACTTTTGAGAATTTTTCAATTCTTTCGAGGCACAAAGATATTATATTTGGTGCATTATGTGTTAGTAAATAGAAAAAACATTCTTAGCAATAATTAATTCACTGCAAAAGAACCTAGTGTATTTATGAGCATTTCGCATACCAGGCAGCATGTAGTCTGTTACATTAAATTATGTTAAAGTGATTTTAATGCGTGAAAAGAGGTGATACATCTAAAATTCTGTTATTGCTTAATTTCCTTCAGTATGATACTTAGGATAATTCTTTTAATCTGAATTATATACTGGTTACACTAATTTTTTTATTGCTGATTGAACTTTTTCATCATATTTTTCTTTACATTAAGTGGTATTACTTATAGTCCCTTTTATTCCAGAGCCATAATTATCTAGTTCATGGTATAACTACAGTATCAATGAATTGAAAGCTCAAAAAGACTTTGGTCTGATTCTAGTTTACCAAGTGGGGAGAAAGATATCCATCTGGCAATGAAGTAGACTGTGTGAGCATCAGAACTCCTCAGGACTACAAAAGGAGAGAAAAAAAAATTATGACCAATATGCATATTCTGTTAGATGATTGGCCTGGGTAATAAACACCAAGGAGAGATTTATATATGCCCTTCCTGTAAATGATCTGGTGAAGACTAGAAAATAAATGTGGGCAGAGCACGGAGAGCAGAATTTCTTAAAGTTTGTATCAACCTTATTAATGTTTGCCTTTATTTTGTAACCTGTACTGGTAGGTATAGGTTATAAATAGGGGACACATATCTGTTTTCTTTCAACTTTTTAATTTTATGTCTTTTAGTTGGATAATGTATTGTAAGTCTATGGGAAAGTTATGAGGAATGTAAACGTTCAAATTTAGAATTTTCTTTCTTCTCAATAACTAAAGCCATGTCTAGTAAGCCTTTTCATTAATTCTGTCTGATTTATGTTTGACCTAAAAAGTAATTTATTCAAGTTGTACAAAATGTTCTACTATGTGTTCTTGAATGAATTTCTTACTGAGTTTTTCTTGATAATCTTCATTTTTCACAAGTTAATTTTTTTATATTACTCTCTTTGGTTCTATTAAATTTCTACAGTGAACAGAGCTTTCCTGAGGAGCAAAATGTACCCTTGAGTAGGCAGTGGTTTGCTGACATTGGTACTATTTTTTTTTTTTTTTTGAGACAGAGTCTCACTTTGTTGCCTGGGCTAGAACGAGTGCCGTGGTGTCAGCCTAGCTCACAGCAACCTCAAACTCCTGGGCTTAAGCCATCCTCCTGCCTCAGCCTCCTGAGTAGCTCGGACTACAGGCATGTGCCACCATGCCCGGCTAATTTTTTTTTCTATATATATTTTTAGTTGTCCAGATAATTTTTATTTCTATTTTTAGTAGAGACGGGGTCTCGCTCAGGCTGGTCTCAAACTCCTGACCTCGAGTGATCCACCGGCCTCGGCCTCCCAGAGGGCTAGGATTACAGGCGTGAGCCACCGCGCCCGGCCGGTACTAAGTTATTTAAGCTGCTCACTGGATAAAATGATGCTTGAGAATTACATAGTATTTTTTAAAGTTGTTTCTGTTAAATTATTTTTAAGCTAAAATATAATTTCTACAGTATCTTATAGTTAAATAAATAGGAATTCATATATTTGTGTTTTATTTAAAGTATTAATCTCAATATCCTTTTAATGATTAACTTATTTTACCTTTCCTCTGAAACGACATTACTTTTTTCTTTTCCTTTCATTCCTTGGATGAAAAAAATTTCTGCTCTCCATGACCTGTTATATTCTTATCTCCATCAGATCATTTACAGGAAGGACATATAAATTTGTACTTTTTCTTATTTTTAATGAATTTTCTTCTATTGGTTAATTTATGTATGAAACTGAGATGTTTATAAATATACAAGATATTTATCAGGTCATATGTAGGCTACAAATAAACCTCTGATGTCCTAATGAGTTAACAGCTAAAAGCCTGGATTCCATACAATTTTGTGATAACTGTAAGACTTTAGATATGGCACATATCCTCAATAGAATTCACTATTTTAATCTGAGAAGTGAAAATAAAATTGCTAGATGGTCCCGAAGAGTTTTTAGAATTCTTTGATTCAGATTCCAGGGAATGGATATTTGGCATTAAGACAAATCTAAATAAAATTATAGTATTTAATTACACTTGATTAGAGGATCAGCACAGGGATGTGTCAGTACATATTATTAGCTACATGTCAATGGAATAAGTAATCATATAAAGAGTTTATATTACCCACCCTATTTAATGCTAGGAAGAAAGATTTTTTTATTTAAAAAACCCACTTTATTGAGGTATGACTGACATACAAAAAAGCTATGCATAATTAATGTATACAACTTCATGAATTTGGAGATAAATACACACCCATGAAACCATTACCACAATCAACCCCATGAATATTTTCATCACTTCCAAAAGATTACTCCCACTTTATTTTTAGATCATGCATTGTTAGCATGTTCCTTTGATATTATTTTTCCCTGAATACCTGTTCCCTGAATATCTTCTTATGCATTACATATTCTGCTGGAACTTCCGATCAGAACTTTTCTACATGCAAAAGGCATTTTCCATAGCTGTTGAGAATTGAATATTTTTTCTTGTAAGAAGTGGTCCAAAGCTTGGAAGAAGTAGTAGTTAGTTGGTGCAAGATCTGGTGAATATGGTGGATGACAGAGAGTTTCCAAGTCCAGCTCCTGTAGTTTGAGCAGTACTGTTTGTGTGACATGTGGTTGAGCATTGTCTTGCAAAGAGATTGGCCTGTGTCTATTGACCAATCTCGGCTGTTTAATCACAAGCATCCTCATTATTTCATCCAGTTGGTTGGAGTAGACATCTGCTATAATTGATTGAACAGGTTTCATGAAGGTGTGGTGGATAATACCAGCGCTGGACCACCAAACACACACCATTCGCTTTTGTTGATGAATATTCAGTTTGGACTCCGATTTGGCACTTTATCTCTATCCAACCCTTGTGCCAAACACTTGCAATTGTGAAAAATAATCCATTTTTCATCACATGTAACAATGTGGTATAGAAATGGTTTGCCTATATGTTGTGACAGCAAAGAACAAGCTTCAAGATGATTTCTATTCTGACGTTTATTTAATTTATGCAGAACCCATCTATCCAGCTTCTTTATCTTGCCAATTTGTTTCAAATGGTCCAATATTGTTAGGATAGTAATGTCAAACCTTGCTGGTAATTCACACATAGGTTGTGATGGATTTGCTTCCACTACAGCTTTCAGCTCATCATTATCCACCTTGGCCTCAGGTCGCCCACATGGCTCTTGTTCAAGATTAAAATCACCAGAACAGAACTTCCCAAACCATCAACCTACTGTGCATTCATTAGCCACATCCTTCTCAAACACTCCATTGATATTTTGAGCTGTCTGTGCTTCATTGGTTCCTGGATGTAAGTCATATTTGAAAATAACATGAATTTTTGACTTATTCATGGTTTCACAGAAATTGCTCTAAAAAATATGAAAGATAATCACAAGCTAAAACATACATTTGAAAGACCGTGGATATACCCTCAGAATGAATATAAAAGAAGTGTCAAAGTGAAATGTCAGATACATCAACTGTCAAATTTAGTTTGCTTAAATAAATGAAGGGAAAAAAAAGACAGGAGAGAGAAAGAGGAAAAAAATGGGAATTTAAGAAAATTCTTGAGGAAAAAAAATCTATTCCAGTATTAAGTCCCTGACTGAAGTAACCCATCAATATATCCAAGAAGCCTGAAAATATTTTTTACACGTTGGAACTATCTCTGGGTATTTTAGGTAAACTGTTTAAATATAGGAAACTGGTAATATACAGGCTTCCTCATACATCATACACTTTTCTCCTTTTATCACCATGATTACTTTTTAAATTTATTAGCACTGATGGACACTTAGTAATATGTTCATATTGAAGAGGCTAGATATGCTTATACAGTATGATGACTGCTAACCAATATTTTCCCAGCTAATCAAAATGTCACCAGTTTTTCCTTTTTACGTTTTTTTCTTATAAATGGAAACACATCAAGTGCTTTCTGAAGAGACTTCCTATTCCATCCCAAAGGAGCTCTACAATAATGTTCTTTTATCATTAATTGCTGGGTGTTCTGAAATGTTTTCTCCTATCAAGTCATAAGTCACAAGTTTCTGCTGTTTTGTCTTCTCTCTCTCTCAGCATCCTGGTTCTCTAGAGACAAGTGTCATGGAAATGCTTTTGGAAAGATAAAAATGCATTCATTCCTTGGTCTCCGCTGACCCTGTACTCAAAGTGTCAATATCTATAAGGATGGCAGGTACATTATCTAAAACATGGATTTTTCTTCTCCAAGTATTGTAATCATTGATGTTTTTGGACTTCTCCTGCTACATCTGTTATACTTAGGTTATTCTTGAAAAACTATTGCCCGAGTTTAGAGCTCATAAGTCAACATCAATGATAATAGAAAGAAAATCTATTAAGTACTCACTATAGAGCAAAAAAATTCATATGTCTAAAATATTTGATTTATTAGAATATTTTATCCTTCTAATAGCAAATTATTTATTGAATATTGGATTGGATGTCATGTTGGTATCATAGCAAAATCTTGATATGTGACAATGCTGTCTATGGCCTGAACCCTGTCCTAAGAATCTCTTGACTGACTTACAGGTTGCTGTTCCAGGAGTTCCCTTCAAGGTTCATAAGTATATTATATAGCTAATTCACAAACTCTTTGAAATCATGTAAAACTGTTTTTCTCCTTTCATTATCTCTGCATTTCACTTCTACTGAAGAAAGTTCAGGAACTCAATCAGTAAATAATATAGGAGCTTTCAATACTACTCATCAATGCAATAAGGAATAGAACTTAGAGAATCTTTTACACTGCTTATACTAATTCTCAATCTTCATGTATATTACTTAGCTTTTCACATTACTTATGGGACATTTTAAGTTCTTAAAATGGATATTTGTCACTATAAAAAGCCAATATTCACCCCATTTTTCCACAAATGATATTTGATTTTCTTTTTGAGAACTATCATTTCTTTACTCCTAATCCATTTGTGTGGTTCACAAAGATTAATAGCACACAGCACACCTCTATCATTAATTTTTTTTTTTGTTTTCAAGGTTGCGTAATTAGGTCCAGCAAGGACCAATGCTCAAAGATATCAGGATGAATCTCTATACATAGAATTATGTGGGAACCACAGGACAAAGATGTCATAATTTTCTTGCAATAAGTTTGTCAACCATAAGGATGATATAAATCAAGGGTTGCCAGAAGTCCTCAAATGACTCATGATCGAGCCAAAACAAATCAAAGTAGGGAGCAAAAAATTCTATTTCTGATGACATCGAACTTATTCTGGACCTCAAGAAATACGTGAGTCAGCTATCTTTTTAAATTTAAGCCTCTGCACCTTTAACCAAAAAATATTCTAACACTGGAGGATACTTGAAGTGAACTAAGTCACTGAAAACTCTTGATACCTGGGCTTGGCTAAATTAGGTAAACAGAAGGCAGTAGAAGACTACAGATGCCAAGCTGTGAGACTGAGAGTACATTTTACATGAAAGCAAAATGACAGTTACTGTCATACTTGTTCTGTCCTGGGGAATATACTCATAAGACATTTATCAGGTAATTATTCAATTAATAAAGAAATATTTCTTTATTAGTTGCTGTATTGCTAAGTAAGGTTTTAAAAAATGGGCAGTCTTCAGTTGATGCTAGCCCATGTGAAAGCAGAAGGAAAACAAACAGCTGTACTACAGTACTACTGACAGTCTCAATGGAATTCAATGGCATGAAGTCTTCTAATGATGAACTTTGCAATACCTCAATCTGCAAAGATTGGATGAAGAAAAAAAAAGTACATGAAGAGAAAACAGGCAATAAAATTGGCTGCTGCAAGGAGATGCCTGAAGCCACCACCCCAAAATATTTTTTTCACTCTTCTAGACTGACAGAAAGTAACTCTTAAGCTCATTTAAAATGGCCATCAATGCGGGAGAGATTCCTCAACCTATGTTTTTGTTTCATAGTGTTCTGAGATAGAGATCAAAAAGAGGACATTAACTTATCTGTCAGCAGCCCACTGTCAGTCCCTGGGCTTGAGTTGTGTACTGTGAGAGCCTGTGCATTGGCTCTTCCCATCTGTGTTCTGATTTCAATGCTCCATTCTATGGTTGCCAAGAAGAGCAGAGCAGAGGCGACGGAAAGACTTTTTGCCTGTTCTGCACCCTCCACCTTTGACATTCAGTACAATTACCTCATCCTCTCCACAGGCTCCACATTCATTCAGGTTATCCTCTGAGGATGGTCACACCTCTTTCCTCAGAGAATTTTCAAGGACATTGTTTTATAGGACCAATGGACCCTTCCACTGATGTTTCCTTTTGCCTCTGATCTATTCTGTACTGTCCTAGGAGGATCTTCAGCTGTGCTGGCTAAGAGATGTATGTATTTGAATGAATGGAGCTGTCCTTGCCTATTCCCCCACATAGTGGCAGAACTATGATGCCATCAATATTGACAGAGCTTTTATTCTCTCTATATAGTGCAGTCGTTACAGGCAGTGGTTACAGATTTCAACAAAAGGGAGAGTTGGAAGGTGTGCTGTTCTACATTTATGCTCAAAATATTCCAAATGGTATATATAACATGACCAGAAAATAATCATTTATATTTTCCTGAATACTCTGAGTAAGACATAACATTTGTGCTCTTTCCCAGTAAAAATCAGTAACAACTTTTGAGACAGTCAGATTTTTGTGGATAAATTATTGCATTTCCATGGGCCCATGGATATAGAAACGCACCTTGGAAAAAATATTTGCCCTGGGCCCTCATATCCTAGGGTCAATCCTGACAGAGAGAGGGACAGAAAGAGGGAGAGGGAAAGAATGAGAAAAAATTGTGGAGCACAATTAATTAAATGAGTTCATGTCATAGTAATTAATAGTTAATGGAATATTGTTATGCTGGGATAAAAGAGACTGATGTAGTAAAGCTGTCATAAATTCTAAATACCCTTTAAGATATATAATCTTTGAAAGCTCTATTTCTTCCCTTCTTTCCTTGATTCCCGATTGAATTGACTATTTGGGTTATCAAAAGACCAAGTTGTATTGTCAACATTGATTTGTATATAGTGATAAAAACTCCTATTACTTGAGTTTACTTGAGAGTGTCTCTCTTGAATCCAGAAAAACAATACAAAAATGGTGATTGCTAAATTACAAGAACGCATCCATCTGAAGCATGTGATTTATAGTATTTAACTCTATGATGTGGTGTTTTCATGGAACTACTTTTTCAGCTGTCTCCATTATAGATTGGAAGAATTGTGACTCTTGCTTAAATGGAAAACTCTTGCTCCTCAGAGAAATCTGAGATGGATATGTTTCTAAATGACTAAGATGAATATGTTTGATCAACTAATATTGTTTTGATATTTCCTTTAAATATGTGCTCATTTCTAACATGGAAAACCGATCCCTTTTTCACAAGAGTGACAATATTTTGGCTGTGTTTCAAAACTAGGCAGGAGATCATGAGTGTTCAATCTACCACTCATCTTTCTTTAAACTCCCACAGAGCTTAATAGGAGTTTTGTACTTTAGCAAACAGTGAATTAGGTTTCCAGTGATGTGAAGAGAAGAGGGCAGACAGTTCCAGATGGCTAGTGCCACAGAAGCTAACGGTGAATGTTTGCAGAGAAGGGAGTGGGCACAATATACAATCTCAATTATTAAAAGTCACTAGACAGGAAAACAACAAAAATGGTAACAGATGAATAAAATGACTCTGTTGGCATGAGCAAGTACTGTAAGCTTTTGCAAAGCTCCCAAGGGCAAATGCATTATTAGTAGATTTGTATCTGTTAGGAGAATACTGGGGATAAAGTTCCTCTAGGCTAGTTCTTACTCTTTTGCTTTGTTTTATTTTCTATTTTTAAAAAGTTCAAGCAGCAGAGCTTCACAGTGAACACATCTTTCATTACTTGAAAATAACGATTCTATGAGAACATACCAGTTTTCAGCTTACCTGAATGTAATTACCTACCTTTGTATTTTTCCTAATTATACTTTACTGCATTAATAGAGTTAAAATAGAAATAATATTCTTTATATTTCCAGAGGAGCAGAAAGTGCCATATAATGGTTGCAGTGCAAGTTTCCCTTTTGACTTGTTATAGCGCAATAGATATCAGCTTTGTTTCCAACCTTCTATTGTTAATGCCTCATGCAGGATTCATGCATGATTATCTCAATTTAGTGTTTTTAATTTAATGCAAACATTAGCAAGAAGAACCATTTCACCAAACCTAATGACTGGTCATAATGCAATACAATAAAATGTTACTTTCTACAACATTTTGTATCCAAAATTCATCTCAAAACACATTTTAAAGTTAAATGACATCATTATAGATTTAAATATCTTCATTGTATCAACCAATAAATAAGAGCAGAGAGAGAAATGAACTTATCTACAAATCAGTAAAACACAAAGGTTTATGACATATGTATTTCAATTGGATGGTAGGAATTTCCAGAGGACGGATAAAGAATGAAATCCCTGGGAAGTCTGCTAGCTTTGTGAGACAAAGGCTTTTAGTTTGTGTTTGCTGCATGTACTTGCAATTGCTTTGTGTACTTGAGTAAAATAGTTAATTGTCTACAACCTAGATTTGCCTTGTCAATAAAATAGACCACAGCACAGCCTTAGTAAGGAGGGCTGATCCTATTAATATTATTTTGGTGATATTGTATATTGGGAAGACTATTTTTCACCTTTTTCTGGACAGTAAGCCTCCAATATGAATCATTATTATCATTAAAAGAAGATTGCTGTCCAAAAAGAGGGCAGATTATTCTTTTATCTGCAAAACAAAACAACATAAAACCTATGCTCTACAATTTATTAATTCTACCTCTTAAAAATTTCATCAATCATTAAATACTAGAGCAATTTACTCCTTCTAATTGTATTGGTATTAGAAATCTGAATTTCAGAAATTCAAAACATTACTTTATTGCTCATTAAATTATCTAAATAAAATCAACATGTGTCCCCTGGCCAAGGTAATTCTTAGGAATAGAGTGAATGACAATGGTGGAAAGGTCTGGCTACTTTTAAAATATGGTTATGTGTTAGGATAACTGAAAGACATTACTTATGTTTTCCATGCTATCAAAATGAGTGAATTACCATGTTATGATAGAATAATAAATCAAAACAGAAGACTTCTGTTCAAACGAATCTTCATCATCATCATTTTTTGTGAATTCACCTATTCCTAATCATAATTAAACTCTACTTTCTCACTTGTGAAATTAAAGGATCGGCCTGAATACAAGTCACACATTCAAATAATCACAGAAGTTTAGGTAATTTAAGTTAATTAAATTTATCAGGTTACAATTTCAGCAAACTAAAGAGTAAACAGAATTTCTAAAAATAATCTCCTGAAATCACTACCATGCAGGGATTAGAGCCAGTACAGTAAATTTTCTTTCTTTCTTTTTTTTTATTTCAGCTTATTATGGGGGTACAAAACTTTAGGTTATGTATATTGCCCATTCCCCCCTACCCCTCCTAGTCAGAGCTTCAAGCCTGTCCATTCCCCATATAGTCCATTTACATGCATATCTAAGAATCTTTTATTTCAAATATTTAAATAATTTTTAAACTCTAGCCCCAAAACTTTGAAGCAGGCAATACAAAACATTTACGTGGTACAAACTTAGACTGAAGCCACCAGTATTTAAATACTACAAAAGATCAATTTTTAGAGTTATCCTGACTAAAAACTCAGTATTTCATACTTCTGTAGTTTGTGAATGATACAAGTACATAAAAATTTTCATGTTAGATGAGGAAATGTGGAGTCTAGCTCTCCTTATATACAGATAAATGAATATACAAATTTTGCACAAAAATAACTACGTTGTATAGAAATATAATTTTTCCTCTGTCAGTCTCTCCACTTTTCTCCATTCTGACATCTCCTTTGTTGATCATGTATGAACTGATTACTATGGTGTTTGGTAATACTGATTCCCATAATAGCCATTTAATAATATTAATAAAAATTATTGCCGATTAAGCTCTTCATGACCCCCAACTCACTTTTAAGACCCAGGGAGGGAATGGTATCCTAGATGGAATGGAAATTTAGAAATCTAAGTGTATCTCACCTGGGGAAGGCCAGCTTTTTCCAGAGAATGGCAGTATCTTGGTGGTGTTCCCAAACTGCAAGGTCTATTCTTTACCACAGCAGACCTAGAAAATCAGTCATAATTTCATCAAGAGATAAACAAACCACATGTACTCACTTATTATTTGCTGTGCTTACATTCCAATCTAATTGCATTGCTAATTCTAATCTGAATTTTGCTCCATGATCATTGAAGTAGCTAATTCAGATTAGTTTGGCATATAAGTCTAACTTGTATTGATGTGTTCATTTTCATTGTAGTGATCTTTCTACCACCATGACCAAATACTCAAGCCATGGTAGGTTTCCACCTAAATCACTCTACACGTACGCTATAAACATGAGCTTATCTCTCTTTGCCTTAGATATTTATACTCTTTTTAAAAGTTGTAAGATCCCAGATACAAAAGGCTGAATTAATCCAAACCTCAGTTTATACACTGTCATTTGTCTCTGTAAAAGTCCTCAATTATAAATTTTTAAACTTAATTTTCTATCATTCCCAGACTCAATTTTCATTCCATTCCACATAATGACACCTAATTTGGTCTATTTAAAGCAGTATGGCTTTAGATATACAAATATCTTCTCAAGGTAGAGTAGTGAATTATATTGTATTTCCATAACCACCATTGTGTTATGAACCATATTTTAACTCAAAATTAAATTTTACTCTCGTTATTGTTCTGTGTACATCTGGTTAGTTGTTTTTGACTGCTTCAAGGTATTCCATTTTTTATATCTAGCACATTTTGTTTGTATCCATACTCCTATTAATAGACAAATCACATTCCAATTTCTGCCAACACTCTCAATACTGTCATAAATATGTTAATATCTTTTCCTATGAAGATCTGTTACTAAATTTCTTTAAGATACAAATACAATTTTGAGATAGCTAGAATGTACAGAATTCCCATTAATACCAGTAGATACTACCAAATTTATTTCCAGGTGATTTATTTAAGCCAGGAAAAGAAGTGTTGTCAAATATCTACATTGTTGAAGATATTTGGTGTTACCAAACTTTATTTCTTCTAATGTTATGAGACTAAAATGGTATGTTAGTGTTGCTTAAATTTATATTGTTCATAATTTTAAGAATATTGTTAGATATCTCTTACACTTGTTTATCTTTTATGTATTGGCCACTTATATCCTTTGAACATTTTCATAATCTTTTTCCCATCTTTTCTATTTTTCAGGACTAAATGCATGTTATGTTAATGTAATATTAGTTTTAGATATTGCAAATATTCTCTCCCAGACTGTTACCAAATATTATTTTGTGACGTCATACTTGAAAACATTTTTTTTCTTTCCATGTCAAATTAATTAACCTTTTCCCCTGTGGATTCATTAGTTTGTCCATCATTAATTTATTCACTAACTCTACACTTTTTGAGTGCTACCATGAGCAGGCCCAATTTTAGGCATTTAGAGTATGAAAATAAAAAGCAATAATAACTCATTTACTAACTAAATAAAAAATGGAAAATCCGTTCTTAATAGTACTTACATATTTGTCCCAGTAAGAACAATCATCAAACACATAAACTTAAAATATGTAAAATGGCTATGAGTTCCACAAGAACAAAATATGCATAGGAATAATATGCAGGGTGACAGTGGTGATAATTTACAAAGAGAGATTAAAACAAAGTATTTGAACAAGAAGTAAAAAGAATGGATGGTAAACTTTACGTGGCTCTTTGGGAAAAAAGAATTCCAAACCAAAGGAAAAGTACAAGCAAAGCTCACAGTTTTGGATTTTTAAAAATATATATATTAATATTTGTACATAAGTAATTTATAAGATGTTTCTACTTTAACATATTACATTTATTCCTACAACATTGCAGCATGCATCTTAATACCTAGCATTATAAATTCTCCATTTTTACTCCTTTATTAAAAAGCAAAACAAAACAAAACTGAATTTTTATGTTTTTCTTTTACAGCTGCCTACAACATTGAAGGAGAATCAATTCTTCAACTCAAGATGTCTTCATATGCCAGATTTGTTTATAAATATTTATCACCTTTATGTTTAAGTTATAAAAAATTATTAGCAGGAAGTATATATTTCGTTGTCAGTACTTATAATAGACAGACTGATATCTCAAAACAAAACAAAGCAAAACAAAACTCAACTCAGCCTCACCCACGGCCGCGGCCTCGGAGGCGCTTCCCGCCCGGCGGCTCCTCCCGTGCAGGGCGGCGGCCAGAGCGGCCGCTTCCGCTTCCTGAACTTTCCGCCCGCAGCCACGTGTCTTTTTTGCGCTGGCCGCTCAAACCCTGCCCTAGAAGGGGCGAAGTAAGGGAAGTAACCGAAGTAGCCGCTTTCCTGGCTGAGCTGCCCCAGGGCTTCGAAGGAGCTTGTCACCTGCACGGGCTGCTTCTACCTCAGGCCTCCCACACCCCATCCTCGGGGCGCGGAGTAACGAGAAAGGCCCTTTCTGGGCCGAGCGGCCCCACAGCCGCGGCCTCGGAGGAGCTTCCCTCACGGCGCTTCTGCCTCACGCGGCCCAAGCTCTGCTCCTGGAGGGGCGGAGGGACCGGAGAGGCCGCTTTCCAGGCGAGCTGCCCGCGGCTTCCGAGGAGCTCGTCCCCCCGCCTGACTGCTTCTACCTCAGGCCCACCGAGCTCCGCCCTTGGCGGGCAGAGTAAGGAGAGAGGCCTTTCGGGGCTCAGCCCTGTGGCCTCGGGGGAGTTTCTGCCCCCCCCCCAGCAACTTCTCCCCCTCACCTACCGAGCTCTGCCCTTGCAGGGGTGGAGCGGGGAGAGAGGCCGCTTTCCGGGTGGCCACGGCCTCAGAGGAGCTTCTCCCCTGACCTGGAAGCTCCACCCTCCCGCCCACTATTTATACTTCCTTCCCGCCGCCCTGACTGACCCCGCCCTGGGGGGGCGGAGCGAAGGGAGAAGCCTCCTTCCGGCCACCTGCAGGCCTCTCCTGTCCTGCGGCCAGACTCGGGGGACTTCCCCTAGGGCAGGGCAGACCCGGGCCTTGGAGGAGGGGGAAATGGCAGGCGAGGTTTCCTGGACTGGAAGGTGAGGCATTCTCAGGCAACACCCCTTCCCCAGCCCCGCAGGGCAGGCTACGCCCTTGGAGGTACGGAGAAAGGAGAAAAGTCACTTTCTCAGTGTGACTGGGCTGAATCTGTGGGACCTTGGAACAAAGCAAAAGGGGACACTGTTTAATCGGACCAGTGGGTTGGTCTTGATCAATTGATAAGAACACAATACTAGGGCTCACCCTTGGCGCCAAGGCTGCTGCCAGCTTTGGGGCTAGCGGTCCAGGAAGGAAAATTTTGGCCAGAGTCCTCAGCAATTGCACCAATTGACAGCCCCCACCTGTGGCTTCTCGCAAATTCTGTAATACCAAAACTGGAAATATTTTCTTTCATCCTCTTGCAATAATCTCATAACCCAACTGTGGGAGCTGACGTTAACCTTCCATCTTCCACTGATATTGGTACAATTTTCCGATTTCTTACTCTTTAATAGAAATGATATAGAGAGTGGCCTAAGGCGAATAAAGAAAAAATAATAGTCTGTGAGCCTTGAAAAATGCTTTGAATAAAAAGACTAGGTTGAAATTTTAGCTCTGAATTTATCTACATAACTCCAATCATGTAGGGATATTAATAGAAATAAGTAATAAGATGTAGTCAAAGACACTTTATAAAATATCAAATTGTTAATATTATGAATGGTGACTTTTCCAACATTACTTAATGAACACATTAAAATTTGCCTTCAAGTTCAACAAACAGTACCACAAAAAATAATTTTATTAATGCCTTCATCTAGAACGTGTATTTTATGTGCCAGTTTTATGACAGCTACACTAGGGATTGAAGCAATATTTGTTTCACATGTGGATAACATGTCAACTTTGTTTTTTACAGGAGATGCAGAGACTATACCAAGGCTCAGTATACAGTTATCTTCTGTACTATCTTCTTGTTACAGTTTCATGAAGGATATGTGCAAAGACATATGACACAAGTAAGCATTTTAGTATTCTAACTTTTACTTCTAAACTCTTAGGTAGATTTTGTCTATATTAAGTAATCTAAAATCTTTGATTAATTTTCTACCTCTGTAAAAGAGTTAACCTATACTTAAATAGTGGCTTATAATGGATACATTCATCAATTATTCATTTTAGAATACATAATATACAATATATGTGTGGATTCCTTGAGTCACTTATGAAGCATATTCAGTAACAAACGGAAGTCTCATGTAACTGGTTCTGTGGGAATAAATGAGGATCTTTAATTTGTTTTCATAAATGCCATTGACGAGATAAAATTAAATATTAAAATGTCAGGAATGCTTGTCATTTTGACATTTTCTTTTATTACAGACAATTTCCTTGTATTACTGGGATAATATTAACTAATAGGTGGGAATTGTATTCCTAGTCTGAACCTTCAAACACTTAAGAAAATAATGGGATTGGCTTTATACATGTTACAACAGTAATAGCTTCCATTTATTAGTCATATAGCATATGATATATATCAATTGATCGACAGATACACACATATACATTATACATATTATATGTAATATATACTTATGTATTAAATATGTTGAAATGCTAATAAGAACTCTTTGAGAGAGATACTGTTATCACTGCTTTATAAATGAGAAAACAGAGCTTCATAGAGTTTATTAGAGTTAGTAAGTGGTAGATCTGGGATTCAAGCCCAGGACTGTCTCCAAAGCACATTTATTCAAATATAAATAATGTTGTACTGCAACTCCTAGCAGAAAAGAAAAAAGAAAAACCTTAAAAAAAACTTGGCATAATATAATAAAATGCTTCAAAAGCATTTTAAATACTTAAATACTATAATTTAGTGATTTGTTTTAATTAAATGTATACTTTTAGAAGTTCTGTTAATGGTATACACAGCTTATTTGTGAGAAACACAAAATTAAAATAAATAATTGATACAACTTCCAGTAAAACATTCCTTACTGAACACAATGCTGTCAAATTCTGTTTAAATCATCACTATTTTATCAATTTAAAAAATTGTATGTCAATTTAGAAGCAAATAGATCTGTCAGCTTTTTGTGGCGGTAGACAGGAGTTGGAGGGTAGAGATGGTGGTGTAATGAAAGAACTATTCTAATACATTTTTAACTAATTACTTTTTTCTTTTCTTTAACTCAAAGTCTTATAACATTTGTTTTGTATTAGAGTGCTCCCCATTTATTTGTTCTTACCATAGCCAAGTTCTATAGACAGCTCATAGTAACAGAAAATGTTTTAGGACACTAATACATTGGAACGTTTTTGAATGTATATGCATATGTGATTATAATAATATGGACCAAGAAGCTGAGATAAATAAAAGCTCTGGATTACTCATAAAAGTCCATCCTTGAAAATATCCTTCTAGTAGATTTTATAAATAATGTATATTACAGGCATTTCAGATGGCTAGAGAACGAGTATTAACTCTTTTGTCAATGTACATAATTACAACAAAATGTTCTAAGAGAATTTCATAATGTAAAAATATTTTTTATTTTTATATAAATAAACATAATATCATAAACATGATAAACTCCATGAATTAGAGATTGTCATCATCTCAATTTAATGAGTGTTAGAATAATCAATAAACAATGATCAATAAAAATGCAAAAGAAAATACATTAAAATGTCTGTAGTGAGTTGTAACATAACATAATTGAACACCATACAAACACATAATTGTACATTAGTGTTTTGAAATTCCAAAATAAATTAAAAATGCTTCTTTATTTAATACAATAATGAACATGTAAAACTTGTAGTCTCATAGGTTCCAATTACTTAGAACACATCTAAAGAATTCTTAAAAATATCTGAAAATATTAAGGGAAGCCTTATGTAGTTGTTGTAGTCAGAAGATTTTGACTTTCACAAATGGTATTCTTACATGGTCCAAATTAATAAAATCTGAAGTATCAATAGGAATCTTGGTGATTTATAATGAGGTTTTCGTTAATTCTTTTGCTGACCTCACTTCAGACAAACTGGACATAAAGAATATTGAAGGGACTTCTGTGTATATAGAAAAAGAAAAGAGAATAAGATAAAAAAAAATTCACTTACCTTCCAAACCTGAGCGTCAGTGATTCAAAATATTCAGTTTTAGATTCCTGCACATTTGGTGTGAAATTTGGACCTGTGGTAGAGCACAATTATACAACATCAGGATGTGGTAGAGTCTTCGGGGTACCACTGTTTATTATGCACATTGTACTCAGGCTCTTCTGTCTTCTGATTCTCATTTCAATCCTCGCTTCCATTGTGCCCATTATATATGTATCCCAGGACTTTCTGACTTCATTTATTTGCTCAATAAATTTCTAGTATCCTTCAGGGTCATCAGTTTTATGTTTTGCTCTTTGGTGAAGATTTGGGGTTTGGGGATAGAAAGAAACGAATAAGTAACAAACATTTCTAAAAACTTCCTTATCAACAGCTCCAGGGACCTAGTTGTAGCCCTACATCATATCCTTGCCTTCTCTGTAGTTGTTGTTTTCAGTTTTTTGAGGTTGCTCAAGTTCTATGCAGTTTAATAAGTTGAAGATACTTATTTTGACATGTATCTTCCCTAGGAGAAAGGTTTACCTTAGTACCCCGTGCTGCAGTAAGGCAATTATCACTCAGTTTCAGAAAATTAAAATCACTTTTTATGCAATCACATTATTGAGGTATATGCTTTCAATACAATAAAATGCATACATTTAAAGGCAGAGGTTAAATGACTTTTGAAAAATATATACAGTCATACAACCACTATTGAAACACTACACAGAATATTTCTATCACATAAGATGTGCCCCTTACTGTCAGTCATCCCCCAACACATAAGTAATCCCTGATCAGTGTTATATCATCATACACTTGCTCTGTCTTAGAAAATGATATGCATTAGATTCTATACTATGTACTGCTCTTAATTTTTTTTTTGTAAAGCAAAATGTTTTTCATAAATGTCTATATTGTGGGTATTGGTAGTTCATCAATGAAGCTATTGAAGAAAATAAAAACCTAGACATCCTTTCTAGGCCATCAAAATAGGGATAGATTCTGGATTAGTTTCACTCACTTCCCCACTCATAAACAATTTCCAAGATTCTAAAAGAAGTAATTATCTGGGGTAATAGAGAATATATTATAATGTACTTTTCTTGATTCTTTGTCCTGGATTTGTTTCAGGATGAGATAAAAGATTTTATTAATAAAAGTATGTCTAACACATTGCATTGTTTAACCAGAGTATGACTAATTTATACCAAAGGCATATGTTTGAATGGGTATAAAATATATTCTTACATCACTGTAAATTTATTGTTATCTGATTCTGACCCAATATTGAAAAGTCTGACATGTATAATATTCTACACATGAGGAAAAGGAATCTACTCCTACCAGATTTCAAAAGGCAAATCCTGACTGGGTGGAAGTGATGGAGTTTCTTCCAGATATCGCTGGGAGAACAATGGGTTAATTTCTTAAAATTGCACAATTCTATAGAGGCACTAATAATAGTAGAGTCACTGTCTTTGAAGTATGAGGTATCTGCAGGTTTTAGGTGCATTGGCCTGAAAAATGAGTGACCTGGATTTTAGACCCAGTTCTTCTGATATTTACTAACTAGGTGAAATTAAGAAATCCAGGTAGACTCTCTTAATTTGAACCTTAAAAATAAATGAGGCATTGGTTATGATCCTCTAGAATTTTTATTTTGATTAAGATTTTAATCAACTTCATGGCTCCAGAAACATTGTATACATACAGAGGAAATTAGGAAGGTATTTTATTGACAGAAAAATGATGGTAGATGAGAAGGAAGAGAGGACAAGTAGAAAACAGAAATCATTTATTGAAGAATAATAATTTTACAATTTAAATATGGATGAATACTATCATATGCAATGATGTAACAGAGGGAATGGCCTAGGGAAAAAATGGCAAAAGATGTTTTCTGTCTCTTTAAAAACTGCCCCTACTCTTTTTGGGAACTGAGGCCTGCATTCTCGCCCCAGTGGCTGGTGGTCAGAGGGACAGGGGAATGTCTTTTGTTCTTTGTGTTACAGGAGATAGCACAGCTGAACTGTCAGCTCCATCTCAGGCCTGGGCTGTGGCCTGCAGAGGTCTGGATGGTCCTCCCAGGTGGGAGGAGGTGACAGCTTTGTCTTCAGCAGAGATGAGACTGATTAGAATCATTAACAACTATAGCCTAGAACTGAGGGCCTTCCCTTTAATAGTTCTGTATTTCTGCTTATGGACAGGAATTTGGATTTTTGAGAGGATAGTCTACCATTTTCCTCCTTTGCCAGCAAAGTAATAAACTTCTCTTCAAACTATTTGTTTCTCCTTCTGATGTGGCCTCAAGGACAAGTGTTGAGCTTTCAGTAACAATGTTAGTATCCACTACATTTAATATATAATATTCATGATACAAAATTGTGGAAAACAAGAAAAATAGCCTAGAAAACATGGAAATGACAGTATTTTTTTTTGTAACCTGACAGATTTCTGGGAGATAATCTAAAGAACCAAGTAAAATGTATGAATTGCACTAATACTAAAAATGAACACATATCAGTTATAGAATAATGAGGTTTTAAAGTCAATATTTATTTCTTTTTATCATTAAAGTAATTTTAACTGTACTGAACCCCAGTTGGGTTGAAAATACAGTGTAATGTATTTGATGTTCCTTACTTAGTTTCAGTTTTGTGGTATGTTATTCGAATAACAGACTACAACAACAGGTTAAATTTAGATTGATGTTAAATCGAGGGAAAGACTAACATCTGCTTCTATGGTCAATTTTCTGAAATTTGATATTTTATGGCTTATAACATGCCCAGCAGTTAAGCTGAATGTGAGTTAGTAGTGAGTTAAGAAAACAATTCAAGAAATTTATTTTATTTTGAAGAAAATTTCTTATAGTTGAAAAGAGTGAATGTTCCCCAGGTAAAATTATTTTTCTTAATGGAGAAGAAAGTATCCCATTCAGATTAGATTGCCACAGGGCCACTTGTTTAAGCATTGACTTTTACATTGTTGTTATAGTACTTTGTTTTTTTAATTGTTAGTATATTATAAATAAGTAATGAAATTCAGTTCATAAAATTTACATATAAAGTTATTACTCCTAAGTAGGCTAAATTTTCATTTTTAATTATTCAGGTTGCTTACAAATGTAAATGATATTTTAAGTATTAATGATATTGATGTGACTACAGTGCTTTTTTTTAACAAAGAAAACATCCCATTTGTCTACAGGTTAAGAAATTAAGGCTCTCAGAGCATGTGTGGATGTTTAGAATGTAAAGATCTCAAGTGTGCATGTGAAAGATTCATCAAGTATATCTTACAAGAAACAGATGCATAAACACTTCATAGAGAGTTATTTACTTGAATAATTGCTTCATTTCTTTATTTCAATAAATTAAATCTCTTTTCCCTCTCCATGACATTCCCTTAGAAAGACAATTTGGCCATTGAAAGAATATTTGCATAACAAAGAAATAGCTCCATTAAAGTAAATTAAAATACTCCCAAATGTGATTTCCTCATATCAGATTTTTAAGTTCACATTTTACTCCAGCTGCAGTGTATGCAGAGAAGAAATTACATAATGTATTAATAAAATCACCTAAGATGGTACCAGTGAGGAAACTATTATAGTGGCCGAGTCAAGAGATGACAATAAATTGAACTATGATTGTGGCAATAGAAATAAAAAAATGTGTCCAGGTTAAAGAGATGATCAGGGATAAATTTACATTACTTTCCATAAAAGAGGATGATTTCAAAGAACATATCCAGATTTCTAGCTTGTGCAACAAGCTGGTATCATTCCCTAGGGTAGAAACCATGGAGAAATACTAGGTTTGGGGTATAAAACTATGTTTTTGATTTAAGATATGCTTAATTTGAAGTACTTTGAAACATAGAGGAAATAGATATAGTTTCCAAAGAAATGTTTGAACCTGGTAATGTACATTTGAGAAACACATGGATAGGTCAAGTCACCTACAGAGAGAGTATATAAAATGTCAAAAAAAAATAAAGTCCTAGGGAAATATTTTGAACTAAATGCAATATTAGTTCAGAAGCCAGTGGGGAAAGATTAACAGGCAAAGAGAACAAGGACAAATAACTGGAGAAGAGGCACTTCAAGAATTCTATGTGGTAGAAATGCAGATGGGTATAAGATAAAAAATGGAAATCTAATAAAGGCATGATTGAGGCACTGATCATTGACTCTGTTAAAAGAATTGTACCTCTGGAGACAGGGAAGCCTCTGATAAGATTAAGTGTTAAGTGTTTAGGTGTTAAAGTTAGCAGGAATTTGTCTGTGTGACAAGGTGGGGAAGCAATTAAGAAAGAAAGAACAGCACTGCAAGTGCACAGAGGCCATTCAGTTGCAAATTGTGAAACCTGCAGAAGTACCATGTTGCTATCTACCACCAAAGTGACCAAAATATTAGCATCTAAATCCATTATTTCTTCCTTTGTCTTCTGTATAATATATGCAGTTAACACAGTGATGACTCCAACCTTCTTGCGTCCTTTTCAATAATAGTTCCATACTCCATTCAAAATACATTTGACATATTTAAATAAATAGAGAGGTAAATAAATAAATCAAGTAATACATATTGCCCAGGTAGACTGATGTGCATGATCAACTGTCGTTGAAAAATTTAGTCTCTTTATATATGTTTAAACAAGGCCAGATATAGGCTTTTGAAATCCTGATCTTCACTGCTTTATATACAAGACTATTATTTAGCTTCTAGCTTGCAGAGCAAATTAAGTTTTCAATCCATTGTTTCCTACTTTGCATGAAACCCAGCAGTTTAAATGTGAATTATTTTCAAATACACTGACAAGAAATATAGATCAAATTCGTAGTTTATGGATATTAAAAATACACCCAAATATATGTAATAATTAGTTACCAACATATGAAAAAATAGCTCATTAAAGAGCTGCTGGAAAATAACCTGCTCAGAAATAATTCACTCTAATATATTGCAGATTTTTAAAAATGTTTCCTCTCTCATTCTTTATTTATGGTGATATTTGCATTCAAATAGAGATCATTTGTTTTTAGGAATTCATCTGCTCCTGCTGTTTGTTCTCCACCTACTATTTAATCCTCACTTTATAGCACAACTATTTGTTGCAGTGAAAATGATTAGGATGTCACTAAAGTTTATGCCTTCAGGTGAGAAATATGCTACATTTAAAGTGCAGTATAACTGGGAAACTAATGTTTTGTACTCATTCAAATTGTTTTAAATTAAAATAAGCAAGAGCTGAGAAATTTAAGGAAAATGATACATTGCTTTCTCCTAACTAAAATATCTCTGTATGGTATATAGCTTTTCACAATGTGCCACCTGTTCTCCAGAAATATAACAGCAATATGATAGACATGCTAAAATAATTGCCTTAGAAAACCCACAAATTGCAGAGCTATGAGATCAACATGTTGACAATACCTTTCTATTGCTCCATTGTACATGTAAATCCCTGTTTATGAGATTGGGAATTACTATTTACTAGAAGTGAATGTAAATTAATCAAAGTAATTCTGCATAGCATTGATATATGGAAACTTTACATATTATATATTTGTCAGAATGCAGGCTATTACACTTCTTGTGTCTGTAATCAGTGGAGATTTAAGTTCATAGAGAGAAAATATGACTAGAGCTTTATGTTGTATTGCCTTGTGACAAAGCCAAATGTAACAGTGTGTTCCATTTCAAGTGCAAAGCTACTAAACTAATGAAAATGTTACTGTTCTAAGCAATATGTTCTTAGAGTTATTGTAGAACACAATGGAAATGCCTGCATTAATATTATTTGGCAAGAGAAATGACAGCTTAGATAAATTCTCAAGTATGGTGCTCAGAAAAAAAATCAACAAGAACAAAATATGTTTCTGGTAGGTTAACTATTTAGAAAGTGCTGGTGGTGGAAGACTTTGAAGTAGATTAGTTTATATAGTGGAATAGGTAGGTCTCCAAGTTTAGATAAGAGAAGTATTTTCAAGGATAAGGAAAAAAAGGAGTTCTGTTTGCAATCAGTTATCAAAATTTTGGTAACAATTGTTCAAAGTAGGAAAAAAGTAGGGAAACAAAGTTTTACTTGAGCTCAATAAGAAAGTGAACAATAAGTAGATACATTTTGTTTGGTTTTACAGGACACTTGCATAGTTAGGATTATATTCTCTCTCTCCCTCTCTCTCTCAATAGCTGGGTCTACTTTGGTAATAAATTCAACACCTTGCCTTACAATGGAAGAATTTGTCTGTAAATAGATTTATTTTTTAATTTTGAAGTATACTTGAATAACTGGCTATTCTCCTCTAAGTTTATTCTTAGACTAGTGGTTTTCAAACTGCAATGTATGTATGACTGCATTATTGAGTTATAAAATCAAATTAATGGTTATTGACTAGCATCTTAGGTAATTAAATTGAATGAAATAAAGTACAAAAGAACAAATCAGGATATATCAGAAGAAATGAGAATTTTCATGAATATTTTGTTACAGTTTGTGCATGTGTATGTATTTTTATATGTTAAACAGAGGAAAGTCATAATATAGTATGTATGATTCATTAAAGGTCATGGTCAAGAGTTTGAAGGCCATCGGTAAAGAGAATCATATAAATTTATACAACATGGAGCATTGCTTAAAATTACAATAGTTATAAAACAATCCAAATGTATATCAATGGAATGATAGGTAAATGCATGTATAATTTTATGAATTATATAATCACATAATTGAGTATTACACAGTGCTTACTGTGGATAAAACAAATTTGCCTGTTCAATAGAAAATAACACCCCATGACATAAGCGAGAAAAGAAAGATAAAAGAAAAAATATTTTAACACTATTTATTAAAATTTCAATATATACAACAATCTTATATACTGTAGACATGTTACATACATATAGTAATATAAATGCAAGATTGGAAATTTTAAATGCTTATGCACAATGGAAGTTCACTTGAGGGCAATGGGCAGCCCAGGGATTGGAAAGGATGCTGAGGAGGATTCAACTGATTTTGTTAGCTATCATTTCTTTAAAGGTAAAGGATTCTAAAAATAAAAAATATTGAAGTTTAACAGAGATAGATGCTATGTACACTGTTTATGTTACATTATATCATATTACATATTTTTCTCTTAAAATATTTCATAAGAAAAGATGTTAGAAATAAAGGGATGCAGCAGAGATGCACAGAAGACTAAGAGTTGTTGGCAAAGTTAGACGGCATTTGCCACTTGTTATGCCCTTCAACACACAATCTTAACTCCTATGACTTCAAAAGGGAGCATAGGCTCACATTTCAAGGAAAGTTTTATTACCAGGGAGTAAGATACTTGTGCCAAATAATAGAAAATTACTCTCCTAGAGAATAGCATAGAAGTCAGAATGACAGCTGAATAGCCTACTATTTGTTTTCTAACTTTTTTTTTTTTTAAGATTACACTAGGCATCTATATTTTTAGCAACAGAAAATTTAGTGATCCTGTGTGTACTGCCTAGGGAATAATCAGCAGTAGAGTTGATATATGGGGCACATTTAAGGAGGTGGGATGGGACTGCAATTAAGTTGAAATAGTTTTATTTCAGGCCAAGTATGAAGATACCCGATAGTCATATACTGTTTCACACTTTTCAAGTTTTACACTTTACAATTTGAGTGAGGAGAGTATTAGGGAAACAAAAGAATAAAATAGTTACTTATCAATTTAAATGTTTTCCTTTCTTTTCTCTAAAAAAATCCAGAAGTGACTCTGTACATGTGGCAAATTACAAAAAGAACATTATTTTTATAAATATAAGATTCTAGGAAGATTAGAACAAAGTACTTTGGAGATTTAATCCAATACTCAGTGAATTTTTAAAGTGTGTGTGTGCGTACATATGCACGTGTGTGCCCACACATCTTTTTACAAAAGTGTTTTTACATAATCTCTGAAAATGTCCATCTCTAGTTATAGTAAAGTGAAAGAGTTGGAAAATGGAATGCCTCCAAAAACATGCTTTCTCTAAGATCTTTTATATAATTTAAAGAATCTTTATTAAACATTTTTTATTTGTCTCATACCTGCCTTCTTGATCAGCTAATGCTAGGAATGTTTATTATCAAATAATTTAGGAATATGCCTAAGCTGGGTTATGGATCCTTCAATCAATAAATATTCCAAAGCACCAGATGGGTCCTCTCCCTTTGGTATATACAGACAAACTTAGCAGTGAGATGGCCCTTTAAATCTGATACGATAAATCTTTTTTTTTTAAGGTTGAAACCCATGTATTCTGCTAGAAATTTGTGAGCAATTTTTGGTGTTGGTAGGAGATACTGATCCTGATATCTGGAATCACGCTTTTTTAAGCTGTTTTCCATATGAATTCAGTAATCAACAAAGATTGGGAACTACATCCACATCTTCATGTTAAAATAGGAAAAAATTGTCTCCTTTGGCTATTGGACAAATTTTTGATTTTTTGAAAAAAATCAATATAGTTTTAAAAAGGTATAATAATTCATTTTTTAAAAATATTTTTATTTATTTTAAAATTTTTAGTTATGGGCATATAGTACTCATAGTTGTATATCTTCATGGGTACATGTGATGTTTTGATACAGGCACACAATGGTAATTAATCGAATCAGGATAAAATGTGAAAAACAAATTCATACCATATAAATTAATAAAACAATAATATATAATTTTTATCCATCTTTTTACTTTAGCTAAATTTTAAAAATAGACTAAAAACCAGTCTTAGTGATCATTTTTTATCACTATTTGAGATCCATTTTAAGTTTACCTTTGAAAGATTTTCCATTTCATATAGACAAAAAGGCATTTCAGCGTGTATGTAAGTACATTAAAAGTTTAGCAGCAGAGGACTTTCTGGGCTGAGGCTTTCAGTATATATTTTCTATGCAGTATTTGTACCCTAAATCAGAAAATAAAGGTTTTAAAACATCAAATTTTATGTATTGCTAAGAAAGTATGAAGCAGGTGTTTAAATCAATAAATAGTCCTTATACATGGCAAACTTAGATAAGACATTGCCCTTTGTCTTTGAGCAGTAACTAGCTTTATCACTGATAAAAACAAGAAGAAAATACAAAATTTCTTATTTATTCATTTTCTCTGCTGTCTTTGTAGGTGAACTCATCCATGCTCATAATAACATTTTGAAGGTGACTATTCCAAAATATTTGTCTATCCTAGAGTTATCTGAATGCCGGAAATTCACATTCAGCTGTCAACTTGATATCTGCACTTATAGATTGCATAAAAGTTAAAATGTATGTCCAAAATGGGAATCTCAATTCTTTCAGTAAATACACACACACACACACACACACACACACACACACACACACAGTGCAGCGCACACCTCAATAAAGGCATACCTCCTTATCTCCAAGCCTTGCCCATCTCAGAAAATGATACCACTACTACCTCAATGCTCAACCTGGGGACCTAGGAGTCCTTTTTTCTTGTTCTGCACATCCAACCCATCAGTATTTTGTGTAGAGTCTAACTAAAACAGTTTCAACTTCATAACCACTGCCCATTTGCATTGTCATGTCCTTAGAACGAGAAGTCATTATGACTCCCTGGAATAAAGTAACAACTCCCTAACTGACCTCCCATTTAAATATTTTCCTCCTTTAATGCATTCATGACACAGAGCCAGAATTATTTCCTTAAAATATAAATCTAATTGAGTCACTCCCTGCTGAAAATCCTTAAATGTCTGCTGATTGCACTGTAATAAATTCTAAACCCCTTACTGTGGCCTCCAAAGCCTTGTAGAGTCTAGTCCTTGACACTAGCTTGATATTGGAAAAAATATTCACCTATTTCTCTGTTCCAGAATAACTGGTATTTTTTTAAGGTTTGGAAATACAAAGCACTCGAGCTCGTCAGAGCTTTTTTTTTTTTTTTTTACCTCTCCCTAATCATGTATGGCTCCATCTCATCCTTTTAATCTCAGCATCAATGGCACCTTCTCAAATAGGAGTACCTAATTGCTTTATCGAAATCCAGAAGACTAGAACTCAGCTTGTCCTATTGATGTCAATAATACAATATTTTTAATTTTTAGACAGGGAAAACTCTTTATCCACACAGTGCTTAAGGAATGCAAACTCCTTGCTAAGTTAAGGCACAGTGGTGTTCTTCAGTGATTAGGCAGCATCTCATTAGCGCTGACTTCACTTGCCTGTTCTTCCATTTTACTTACCTCTTCCCTCCCCTCCTCTACCCTCATCAGTTATAAATCAGGATCAGCCCAAAGGTGTTGGACCACATAGTTAGCAAACAGCAGTAATAAACAGATGTCCATTATTGTTCTAGAATAAACTGCCTGCTGAGGTTTGACCAATTAATCTTTTCCCCAATAACCAAGAGATTAGTGGGGTTTTCCTTTAACCCTGATTGGGCTTACATTTATTTCTCTTTTCCCCACGCCCTCTCATTATGCCCACTTATCAAGAGCTGATTGTATATAACTAATGTTCTACTAAATTTCACTTAGACTCCCAAGTTTTGCCTCTTTTTTGGTAAACTTTTATAACACTAGTCAAATTTCATAATGCTATAGATACACCTGTTTAACACCTGTCCAGGTGAATAACAAACTTATTTATCCCTATTTTCCTTCACCTTCATTCCTAAGCCTGAATGTAGGACCTTTAGAAAGGCATCAAGTATTGCTTTGACCAAAAGGGAAATCATAATTTGACAGATTATAAGAAATGTTAAGTGTGAATTTTTTTTATATCCAGAACAGTAATCAAATATTGCCCCAGATTATCGTTATGTGAAGAATTATTTATTCTGGGAACCTAAATTGGAATAATTTAAGTAGTAATTACTTTTTAAGTAATTACTTACTTTTTAAGTAATTACAGATATTAAGTTAGGACCCAGTTTAAGGTGGCAAAACTAGGTTTCAGACCTAATGCAGTTGAGTTACAGAGTCCACGCTCTTCTCCACGGCCACAGCCACTAGGCTTTGCTCTTTCATACTGTAATTAATGGCAATTAGTTCCTGGGTTTTTCCCATCATATAAGTGCTATTGTATATTACTGTGACTTACCATGATCTGGTAGTTATTCTTAACCATATGCTCCATTTGGTTATGTAAATGAAGAATAGTTAATTCTCAAAAAAACAAAATCAGACAGACTTGCATTAGAATTACAGCTATGCTTGGAATTGCAGTGAAATTTTTAGTATGTTGTTAGAGCTTTCTAATGCTTGATTTTTTATTAGTAAAATGGAAAGAATAATATTTCTTTTCAGCGTTGTGACAAAATTAGAGTATACAGGTAAAGTATACTGCTTGGTATTCAAAAAGGGTTTAAGAAATGGCCGGGCGCGGTGGCTCACGCCTGTAATCCTAGCACTCTGGGAGGCCGAGGCGGGTGGATTGCTTGAGCTCAGGAGTTAGAGACCAGCCTGAGCAAGAGTGAGACCCCCGTCTCTACTAAAAAAAAAAAAAAATAGAAAGAAATTATCTGGCCAACTAAAATATATATATAGAAAAAAATTAGCCGGGCATGGTGGCGCATGCCTGTAGTCCCAGCTACTCGTGAGGCTGAGGCAGTAGGATCGCTTAAGCCCAGGAGTTTGAAGTTGCTGTGAGCTAGGCTGACGCCACGGCGCACGGCACTCACTCTAGCCCGGGCAACAGAGTGAGACTCTGTCTCAAAAAAAAAAAAAAAAAAGGGTTTAAGAAATGAGAAATACTAATCTATCATTTATAGCCATGATAGTTTAACTAAATAAGATATTTTAGTCCCAGAAATTTTAAGAAAATTTTTCTTAGAAACCCAATTAAAAAATAAAAGAGATAAAGGACAACTATTCTGATTGAAGTGAAAGCACAGGAAAACAGAGCTCTGTCATTCTACTCTATTCCTTTACACATTATTCTCACCACTATGAGGTCCAGGATCCATGAGACATCTACATAAGCTTACTCCTTAAGCATAATTTGAAAAGCACTTGGTTGTATAATCTCTCTTATCTTCTAAAGACTACATGTCATACTGAGATAATTATTGCACTCCCAACCTTAACTCATGGACATGTTTATATGATTTTTGACTGTAATTGTCCTGAGATAGAAGAACATGCCTAAATCAAAGTGTTGATATAAGCTTTTTTATATTTGTCACATTTAAAAATGATAGAGACTAAGAACTCGGTCATTACCACTGTATCATGAACATTGAGATGTCAATGATATAGTGAAATAAATCAATACTTTACATTTCAGTACAAAAATAAAAAGAAAGAAATATTGCATTATCTGGCAAAATATAAACTTTCTCCCAACTTTCTCTTTCATTGCCAGAAAAGTGTTAAAATTTGAAGCAATAATCATATAAATATTAGAATCCAGTAAAAATGTATCTCCACAGGTAAACAACCAACTCTAATTCTATATATTAATAACAATATTGGTCAACTAATATTTTTATTATAATCTGAAAAAATCGGATTAGACAAATGTAACTTCATTTTAAATTGCAATATATTTTAATTTCATACCTAAAAATACAGCTTCATTTTAAAATATTTTTCAAAATTATTATGATGGCATTTATTTTCTGTAGTTTATCATTTCTGTTCCCACACAGATTTGTAGAATGCTAAGGACAGACTCATGACAATGAAAAGTTAATAGCTAACTTTTATACTTTTCCCTTATAAACATTTTCCTAACTGGAGCCATTGAATTTATTCAACAAGTTTGCAATAGTTAAGATCGATTTTTTTGCCACTGGCTGAAAACCTTCATTGCTGACTGGTGATAGAAATTGATATTCCACAGAAATCAATGGTTTTCAGGCATATTGTGCATTAATGACAAAATAGGCATGAATATTAGTGGCATCCATTTGCTTGAGAATAGATCTAGCTAGTATTTATCATTTTCTCACTGAAATAAATACAAGGCTTACATAATAACTCAAAGGCATTTGGCTCTGCACAACTCCTCTTTGTATTATAATTGTATTTGCAATCCTTAGTTTTCTCCTTTTTTATTATGGCCAACTATATTCTTGTATAATATATTCTGTAAGAGGCAGTTAGAGTTTTCTAGTTTATAATTCATTATCATTACTACATGCCCTGGTTGATGAAGTTTGCACATTTTATGTTTAAGCAAGTCCAATGAGTTTAAAATCTAAAATTTATTTTATTGTGTACCCACTACATGCCAGTGAATGTAAGTTCCATTTTTAGTTATTTAAATGATTTGGAGCACTTTAGTTACATATTATAGATGGACAAATATATGTGCAGTATATACAGTGAAGACTTTAAAGTATTTTAAAATTTAACTACCTAGTATATCAGATTCCAGGCACAGAACACCATTAGAATGAAAGAGTTATCTTCCAACAAACAATGACACTATATTAATAGAATACAGCTTACATGTTTACATCATGTTATATATGCAAAAATCACAAATAAAAGGATATATTTGTGAAGGAAGGATGGGAGGAAAGAAGGAGGAAGAGAGAGAAGAAGGGATGAAGAAGAGGAGGAAAGGAATTATGTTCTATTTACGATTATATTAGCTTGGAAAAAGTCTTGACTATAGACACAGAAGATTTGGGTTCAAGTTCAGCTCTTTAAATTTTAATTACATTGGACCAGGGATAACACACAGCCACTTAGCCTTAGGTTTCTCATCTAAAATGAGTATAATAATCATGATTATATCACAAGGATATGGCAAGGATCATGAACTACATATGAAATATCTATATTTATATGTTGTCTTATAGTTTGTTGTTTTAAAAGCCATCAACTTTTTTTTTTTACCATTTTTCTTAGCCATAATCTAAGAAAATATGATAGAAACAATTTTACTAAATTTCTGCAACTAACATTGATTGCCCAAAAATCAATAAAATAAGTAAAACAAATATGTGTGTGTGTTCACGTGAGTGTGTTAATTCTAAGGACTTCTTGTCATAGTTTATTGTTGTATGCTCCATAAATCTACTTAGAATTATTTGTGTAATGGTTGATATATAATCATAAGGAAAACTGTCAGATCATGATGATTCCAGGAAATATAGACTTTTATGGGCACAAAGACATAATCTGAAATAGATTGCATGCTACTACATCTCTTAGAGTAAAACAAAAGTATGAGTATTATTGTTGACCTATTTTCATCAATCTAATGAAGTATCAAACTCTGAGGCTCAGCCTCTAGTATCATATAGTCAATGAAATAACTTCCAGTGGAGACAGGCAATAAAAGTTATAGTATGTCTGTTATGTTATCTACTAGGTGGCTTTTCTAGTTGGAGCATTCCCCATTAGAGCCAATCACATTAGTCTTGGTGAAAAGAACAAAGCCTGCATCAATCCACTGATACCACTTGAGGGAACAACATACAATGAAGAAGTATATCAGAAATTTATGAAATATTCAGAAACAGGAATAAATAAAATTGAAACATTAAATTAAGTAATTGGTTAAATTGATGTCCTTTTGGTCTTCAATACTAATGTTATTTCAGAGATAGCCTTCATATATTTTTAATATAAATTATACTAGTCACTTTAAAGGAGTAATTTTATTTTTAATGGTGTATTCCAATAATATAGATGTTTGGTTTTGGTTTGGGGACGATTTTTTTGTTGTTTTTGTTGTTTTACTCTTTCTAATCTCTCTAGAATGGCAACATATTCTATAGTATCTGATTGCAGGTCACCATTTTACCTTTTTATCATTGTTCCTGGCATTGGCACATTTCATTTTCATTAATGAATATCTGGCTGTGTTCAGCATCTTTATTAAACTTTGTTGGCCCTGGATCTCAAAATTTGGAAGAAATGGCATGCTGATTTCAACTGTTAAAAATTTATAAATCTAAACATTTGTCTTGGATGACAAATGTCCTTAACCAAAATGCACGTTCTCCTTATACTTGTGCAGCTCTGAAATAATACAAATTTACAAGTATAAGTGTGAAGCCTTCTATTCTACTTATTAACTGTTACTTCATGATCTTGGTTTCTTTATCTCCAAAATGGTATTCTGTTACCTACTTTCCAGTGTTGTTGAAAGGATTAAATGAGGCAACTAATACATCTAAAGTAAATAAATTTTAATTTTCTATTCTTACAACCACTTTTATTGAGGTTTTTCCTTAAGCTTTTAGTAAGCTTTTAGTCAATGGAATGGATAAGAAGAATTTGGAAACTTAGAAAGGATGCATTTTAACATATTTAGTATTAATTATCTGTGTTAGATGTATCGGACATTAATGGGTCCTGTGAAACATAATTCCATGTAATAGAATATATATCATAAAATTAAGCATACATGGGTAATATATGTACCTTTATACTATCAACATTCAAGGATTTCAGCACTTGTTAATTCAGTACCTTTTAAATATTATTTTCTTTCTGACCAATGGTTTATGCTACAAAGCAATACAACTTAAAACAGTTAACTAAGAATGTTAATTTCCTTAAATACTAGAAATGACAACCCAGGATCTCTGAATTTCTGCTCAGAAGTAGTTTTTCATTTAAAGATGAAGAAGATGGACATGCTCTTCATGGTATTTTCCATACACAATGTCAGCCCCCAGTGAGAGTACATCCAAATGTGATAGATTCTTGACTAAAATTAGGTTCCCATGCAATCAGTTTGTTCATCCTGACCTATCAACTGTTTGCAAAGAATGTGGCTAATATTTCATATTATTATAAAAAAATTCCATTTGATTTGGAATGTCAGACTTTTCACTCATGATAATATTAATCACATATGTATTAATCTATTCCCCACATGCATAATTTGAGTAGGTTAGATATAAACTAATCTGGAATGTGTGGTAACTTGGTGACAGCTACAGCACAGCTTGACTTAGCAATCATTCTGATATATTTTGCAATTATTTTCAATGATGGATATTCAACAGTTCTCATAAATGCCAGACTGAAAACCTGGGACATCGTTCTCTGATTTGATAATAGTCTCCTTGAGATGTTCAATCTAGAAAGGAACACTGCTGAGTTGAACGTGTCTGTTAATGAGTAAAGATCTCTATTAAACATGTGTGCAGCCTTCTGCACACGCAATCTTTCCTCCTCCTCATTCTGACAACCATTCTGAACACAAGTGTCACTGATCGCAGTGAAGGGAGGTAAAAGAGTAAATCTTCGCATGTTATTAAGGCAGAATACTCTTAAATCTTGTACTTTCTTGGTGTTATGTCATCACTTACAGATGGCAGTAAAAAAACATATCTGTATCTCTCTATTTGTATATACAAAGAAATAGAGTTTAGAATGTCTTCAGATAACTGTAATTCTCTCTCATGTTTTCTTTCATAGTTTCATATTTTATGTCATTGGTGGCAAAATATATCCATTTCAAACCATGTGGCAGAGTTTTTTTGTTTTGTTTTGTTTTTTTTAGCTCAGAGAATAGGTTTGCTTAGCAAAACATATCAATGTGCCATTTTGGTTGTTTGGCCTTAGTTTGGTGGACCATGATGTAGATTATGTTATAAATAAGAAAGGAAAAAGAATTTAATATTTCCAACAACTCCTGGAGATTAAAGAAAAAGGGGTGAACATAGATGAGAGAAATAAATGACTTCAATAACCTGGTGAGAGTATTTAAGACAGTAGCTTTCAACTTTTTCAGACTCAACACCTTCCTATTATTTATTCTATTATAGATGTTTTAATACTTTTTATTGAGATTCATTAATCTTGCAATAAGATGGAAATACTTGAAGCATACAGTTCAATAAGTTTTTTTTTAAGTGTGTATATATCTGTCTAACCACCACAATAATCATGACATAGAACATTTGCAGGGTTTCAAAAAGTTGCCTTGTATTCCACTACATTCAATCTTGAAATGTCTTATCCCATAAAACTCTAATCTGCTTTTGTTCACTGCTGAAGCAAGGCCTTTTTCTTTTCTCTCTCCTATGCTGCATGAATTATGAATTTTTCCCATCTGATTAGTGAAAAGCAGCACTCACCACATGTGAGTGCCAGATACCTTTCTTTTCATCCTTTTTGATAGTTCTTTTTTTTTTTTTTTTGACATTTGGTAATGTCCTCATGTGCATGCACTAATGAATTTTCTGCTGAATACTTGAGGAGGATCCTCTGCAATACTTTGTTGTTCTCTCTAGAGCTTTGTCCTCTCTGAGTCTCTGTTCATCAACCTCTAGTTATTAATACCTTGATTTCCCTGAATGTTCAGCTCTGTCTTCTGAACTCGGGGAGTCTGCCTAGTTCTGCATGTGTTCCCTTTCCATGCTGCAGCCTGGAAATCGCCTCAAAGCAGTGAGTTGGGATGATCATAGGGGTCACCTCATTTTTTTTTTTTTTTGTCTCTCTGGGATTTCTCTTCTTTGTTGCCTGATGCCCAATGTCCTAAAGGTTGTTATTTCATATATTTGGTTTCAGTTGTTTGGTTGTTTCAGATGCAAGAGAAATTCCAGTTCATGTTACTCCATTTTAGCTAGAAGCACACCTCAAGTTTTAATATTTTTAAAAGAATATTTTTACTGGACAAAGAATCCTAGGTAGTAGCTAGTTTTTCCCACTTTTTAAGATAGTTCCTTTTATTTCCTGAAATTGCATTATTTCTTGAGAAGTTAGCTGTTGGTCTTATTGTATCTTCTATAAAGAAAACATTTTCCTCTGGCTGCTTTTAGGATTTTCATTGCCTTTTCATTTTAATATTTTTACCATATCATGTGTATATATAGTTTTCTTTTCATTTGTAGTTCTTAGGTGTGTAATAATTATTGACTTTATAATTTGCTGATTTTTGTTTTTGAGGACTCTGAGCCATCATGTTTTTAAATGTTGCTTCTTTTTTACTCTATGTCCTGTACTATGAAGACTCATATTGCCAGAATCTTGTACCATAAATTCTATCTCTTGCATCTCTTTCATTTTTATCTGTTTTCAAAATTTTGCTTCTCTGTGCTTTATTTTGTATACATATTTGTTACCTGTTTTTAGTTTTTGGATTCTCTTTTCCAGACTGTCTGTGTTAAACTCACTGATTATATATATAATTCCTCCTATAAATTTTCAAATCTAGGATTTTATTAAAATTTATATAGTTTCCATATAGTTGTAGGAATTCTCTTTTTTGTTTTTAATTTTTGCAAATATAGCTAACATGCTATTTTTTAGAATACATATCTGATAAGATCATATAGTACCTATTCTTTTGGTGCCAATTATGATATATTTTTTCTTTATAAGCATGGTTATTTTGAACTGTGTATTGGCAAGGTATAGTATAGATATAATGTGAGGCCTAGGACATTGTTATCTTTTTCAAGAGTGTATTTTTGTGATTGTAAATTAGCTAGGATCATTTACAAACCAACATCATCTTCATATAATCAGAGCTTGAAATATTTTGAAGCAAGCAAGGCATCAGTCCTAATGATCCATTGCTTATGAACTGATACAGGTCTATTTTTTTAAATTTTTAATTATTATGGATACATAATATTTACTAGTTGTATGTATTTATAGGATGCATGTGAAGTTTTGATACAAGCATAAAATATGTAATAACCAAATCAGGGTAGTTGGTGTATCTATCACCTCAAGATTTTATCATTTGTTTGTGTTAAGAACATTCCAATTTCACTCTTTTAGTTATTTTAAAGTATACAATAACTTATTATTGACTATAGTCAATTTTTAACTCCAAAATATTGTATTCTGGACTTATGAATGATGTTCATTATGTAGTTTCACGTCTTTATGCTTTGGTATATACTGCCCTCTTTAACTGAAATGGCCTTTCCTACTCCTGTCAACATCATGCTCACATTTTACATCCCAAATTAAATGGCACCTACTCTGTAATACCCTCCCTCTCCCACTCTGCCTGAGCAAATAGCTTGTTTCCCTAGATTCTTATAGTCTTTTTAGTGAAATTGCTTGGCTTGTACTTTCACATTCTATTATTAGGTATCTCTTGTACGTTTATAACATGAGCTGTTTGAAGAAAGAACTAGGTCAAAGTTGTAATTGTAATAGGGGACAAAAACCTCAAAATCTTTATGTCCCAAATGTGTAATACATTACCTGAACTATAGTAAGCTACCTAATAATGGTTGCTGAAATGTAGTTCTGGGGTTGCATTGCTGCGTTCACTAGGACATTTCACACCTTGTAGCAATCTCTGGAAATATACTTCTGTGATCTCTGACCAAATCTAACTGGAACACTTTTGTATTAAAGGGCTGTGAATCCCTAGGCAGTGATTTCAACATGTTTCCATTCTTCTGCCAAATCTAAACCATATGCTGTCAAAAGCATTGCCCTAGGGTTAAAATCACATTCAGAAAAATTAAGTGTTTCCATGAATTTAGGCTGATTCCCAGTAGTTTTTCTTGTTCCAATTCCTGCTTTCAAATGATTATAAAAGACACAGCAAAATAAGTAAAAATGTCTATTTTCATATAGTATAAATTGAAAAAAATCCTTAATAGTAGGAGCACATGTACTTAAATTTGAGCTCAGATTTATTTGGCTCTTCAATATGTCAAAATGGGTCTAAGAAGTTAAGTGAGTGGTAGGATAGATGGATTGGAATCAGAAACATGAACATGAAAAGTTAGACCAGTTCACTTGGGCCAAGACCCAGCACAAATGATGAGTAGAAATTCTAGTTTGGCTTCTCCTTTGGGCATCAACACCTATATTCTAATTCTTTTCATATATATCATGGGATTTATTTTCACAAATATATTTGAACATTTTTTATCATGTAGTTCAATCATAAAAGATACATATATAGATGTTGTAAGTTAATACATGTACTATTCTCCCAACATGCCTATGTATATGTACATATTCACGAACATAAACATAATTTTAAAACCATTAATAAAATGGACAATGAAAATATATACAAAGAAAAGTTACTATTTTATTCTGAAACTTGTCTTCTTCCAAGAGCATCATCTATCTCCTTGGATTTTTGAAGACCACAGCTTCTACCAACCCTCTGTAAAGGACCAGATAACAAGAATGATACACTGTTTTGGGCCCTCTGGCTTCTGTTACCAATATTGTTTTTCAATGTTGCCAATGCAGGGAAAAATGTAGCCATAAACAGTAAGTGAACAAATATCTGTAGCTGTGTTTTGATAAAACTTTACTGATAAAAAAGCAGGAAGTGGAAAAGATTTGGCTCAGGAGGTTATTGGTTTTTCAGTTGTGACTGTTTGTATTTCTTAGTAAAGTGTTAGATTAAAATAAAATAATGTAAATTGAATAACTTAGCATGCTACATTGTTATATTTGAAGATTAATAAATCTTCCTTCTTCCCTTCTTTCCTCTCTTCCATCTTTTTTTCTTACTATCCTTTCTTTATTCTTCCCATTTTATATTCTTTTTGACTTTACCATGTCTGAAAACTAATATATATAAAAGTGCATTTACTTCACTTTTTCTGTTTAGTTATTTTTGGTATATTTTTATATTTCTTTCTTCAGTCTTCACCTCTTTATATCAAACAATGATGTAGACTCATTTTGACAATAATATGTATTTACTATTGTTATTATTTATTAATTAAAGAAATAAAGGTTGAATTTATAGTAATACTTAAATTTTTACTCTGGAAGTCTTATGAGGATATTTTGATCCCATCTAGCTCAAATTAGAGACGTGCCAAGAATGAGGAGGTAGAAAGTTGAGACCAAATAAAGTATCATCTAAAATGCATATTTGAAGAAAAAAGAAAATATATTAATTATTGAACAACATATTAGACATATATACAATATGACAGTAATTATTTTTTTTTGGAAAAGCACTCTAAAAATATGGGGGGGGTGCATAGTATGTAATGCCAAAGATAATCAATCACAGTTTACATAACCAGAGAAATATATTCAGTTGTGAAAATGAATAATGCAACAATATAAATATATCTAGGAAAATCTTAAGTGAAAATAGTACAAAGTATGTAGAGTATTGTAATTTGTGTATGCAAAATGAAAAGGTGTGTGTGTGTATATATGGAGTCAATGCATATACTATCAGTGTTAAGACCTACAAAAATTGGCCACAGCAAGATCTTGAATGGGTGTAGAAAAGGAGCAATATAAGATTTTTGACTGTTAATTTTTTTGCATTTTTTTTGATTTTAGACTATTTTACTGCTGCCTCATACAAAAGAAAACATTTGAAAATATTTGAATATTGGCCTAAGTAGTTAATGAATGGAAGAGTTCATGTTTTAGATTTTATGTAACTGCTATTACAACCAACTCATTGGAAGATAATTTAACAATATAAAAATAGTAAAAAAAAGACTAATAATAGGATGTTTTTATAAAGTGATATCTACATAATCAGGTACAAATAATAAAAAATCCTTTTATGAAACTTGTTAATCATGGCATAGCTACACAATAATGTGAGAAATTATTTGCTGTTATGAGTTTCTAATGGTCAACAGAGAGCTGGTTCTTAATGAGCTAATAAAATAATTTTTTGATAATTTAGTAGTTAATTTTAGGAACGATCTCAGTAGAGATATCACAGTAGCTTGTTATGATATTCCTCTTATAAGTTTAGTCAATTTATTTAAAGAAAATGAACAGAGAGAAATACATTCATTTTTAGAATTTCTTTTTCTAAAAGGAACATGTTTCAGTAGCAAATATTAATAGATATTTTAGAAATTTTGTAAATGGGAATATATAATAAAGCTGAGTGGCTTTGAGGAAATTTTTTCTTCAAACTTTTCTTAAACTTATATAGTTTATAAAATAAAATAAACAAAAATTTGATACATATATATTGAGCAGATAAAACCAAGGAAGATTGATTACTGAAGGAAATCACTATCTCATAACAGTCATATTTAATTTTTATTAGCTGTACCCATAATTTGTATATCATATAAATAAAATCCATAAAATAGTATTTTTAGCCCAACACTTTTCAAACCAAATTAACAAAATAATTTATATGTCACAAATATCTTGGAATGTAACAGTTATATCTTCCCCATGTTATTATTTTCTATCTTTTGAGATCATATGTGATATTTACTGTCATATTTGTTCTTTTGTGGTATTACAAATATAACAAAGTCAATTTTTAAAAAATCAATCATGTGTTTGTTAAAATTATTAAAAGACATTGTGTTTATGTTTAGTGCATTTGCACAGATGGGCAAGTTAATCTTAAAGAACTGTTATAACTCCTTCTGCAAACAAAGGCCCCATGATACTAAAATTCATAAATGATGCAGAAAAATGATTAATGTCCCCTAACTTCATTGAGTTCATGCACATGGAGTGGCCCAAAAACTTGACAATGTCTTTCACAATCTCTGGCACTTTTTTCATAATTTTATATTATTGTACTTATATATATAATGAGGTGCTAAATTGAGAAAATTATATCTTTTACCCAAAGATAATATTTCTTATGCATCCTTCATTTTAGAAAAATTTATCAGTGTATTAAAATTTAATCTACCAGCCTCACAGACTAAAACCCTGTCTAACTTAAATATTTTTATTATAAATAGGATATTTATCAGAAAAGATAATCTATTCAGATTCTTTTCTAATGCTATTAGGACATTTCAAAATTTTTTTTAGAAATAAATTTGCCTCCATTCAACACCTCTCAGTTTAAAATATATATCATATTATGACTATTTGGTTTTTATTGTATGTATCCCTTTCTGTTTCCTACTTCAGAAAATTACACAAGCCTGTTATCCTTACTCTTCACTATTAAACTCCCCCCTACCCACCAAAATAATATTGCCATTGCATTATTTATTGGTAAATTAGCTCTCAGTTTTGCTACATGTATATACTCAATATTTTATACCTTTTTCTTTTATTTTTTTATTAATATCAATAGTGCATATCATCATTCTCTAAGACATACAAGATCAGATGTTTCTAGATTCATTTCTCTTAGGCTTACCAGCTTTTTTACAAGCTACCACATTTTGTTGAGCCTTTTCTCGTATTAGAAGAGAAGACCTCTCTAACCCAGGTCTTCCTTTATTGACCAACATTATCAATTGGTTCAGCATCTTTCCACTCAGTGATTATGCTATGGCAATAGCTATATGATCTGGCTTCCAGCTTCTAGAAAAATGTATTACTTTTGTTCAGTTCTGAATATTATAGCTTAAAAAGTATCAAATGAGACAACAAACAAAATAGTCCCAGGAGAAATACATCTTCTAGCAGAATATATTTTTGCTCTATTTTAATACTTGAGAATCTCATTATAAAATTTGATTCTCATATTTCCAGTAACACATTAAAAAGAATCAAAACATAAGTTTGACAGATGATATCAGCTGGACTTTGGAACTCTGACCTATTGGCCAAACAAGTCTAATTACTTGTATCGAGGGTACTAACCTAGTCCTAAACACTCAATTTTAATTCTAAGGAAGATCTAATGAGGTATAAACAGTGGACACTGCAACATTTTCAATTACACATGTGATATAGCTTTTTAAGTAGAAATTCCTATAGCCCATTTCTCAAAAATCATTGGGAAAATCTATAGTAAATTTAAAGCGCAGCACACACAAAAATGCTCATCAAAACATAAATATAACTTCAGAATCAAAAAACTATTTCTGCTACACTATCTTAGATGAAAGTAAAAACTCAGCACAACAAAAGCACTTACACTGACCAGCCAAAAATGTCTACATTTTTTCATTGTTAGAAATAAAGAAAGCAAATAATATCTTTATACACAGTAAATCTTTTATGTTTTAGTCTCGTACCTCTTCAAGTACTTTTATTTCAACAAATATTTATAAATTACCAATTGTATGCACGATACTATGATAACTGTTTGATGTTGATCTCAAAGGTTAAAACAGACTTCCTGATAAGAAGGTGCTAATTATGTAATAATATATGGATTTGCTCCTATTCTTAATTATATAGAACTTTACATTTCTTCTTCAAAAATGGCATATGGTTTTTGCTAAGAGACAGCTATTTCCCATTAGTCCATAAGTTCCATGAAAGCCTGAGTGCCTGTTTTGCTAGCTTTTCATCCCCATAGTTTGGCTTCATTCTTGTCAGATGTCAACATTTTATCAATATTTGTTGGATGAGTGGATGATCCACTGTTTGCAATACAGGGCTGATATAAATATTTCTAAAATGATATATTCAAACAGCTAATGTTTAATATTAAGTTTACAGAATGTTGGAAATAGCATTTGAGAAGGGCTTTTAAAAATGAGTACAGTTGACTGTGCAGACTGGCATGGTTAGAGGTATTCAAGCAGAAACACATGCAAAAAAATACTGGCATGCAAGTGGGGCAGCATAATTCTGGTACCCAAATGCTATTGAATTTACAGATGTGCATATCATCTGTGTAGAGCTTTCAATACCTGGGTAAGGAGAGAATGACTGACTTCTGAGCCTCTTTTCTCTAAGCTTTTGTTTCCATATAGTAATTAAATACATTTACTTATATGTGTGGGAGGAGGAAGTGTACATGCTGCATGAGAGTACTTTTCTGACAGTTGATACCAGATAACATCTGAAAAATAGATATGGATATGGAATTTGCTGCATTGCTGAAATCTAGGCAAGTTTGCAATCTTTATTTCACAAGTTTGAAGGAATTTTTGCTGATGTTATATTGGTAGAACAAGCTCAAGGGAAAAATATTAATATAATGACTGAGAAAGAGTAGCAGAATCTGAGAATTAACTAGAAATGTTTCTAGCAGAATGTCACTATCAATGTGTAAAGTGGAAGGACGTGGTCTAGGACTAAGGGCTAGACATGTGAAAGCCATAGCACAAAACACAAGCAGTAATGTGTGGCACAGATCAAGTTTTTTTTTTCTTTTTTTAATAAACTTTATTTTTTTAGAGCTATGTTCACAGCAAAATTAGTAGAAGACAGTGAATTCCCATATAACTCCTGTCCTGATTTATGCATAACCCCCCCATTAACATTTGTTAACAATTGATGAAGCTACAGGGACATAGCCTCATCACCCAGAAGTCATAGTTTACATGAGGGATCACTCCTGGTGTTGCACATTCTATGACTTTGTTCAAATATATAACCTCATGTATCCACCATTACAGTATCATACAGAGTGTTTTCACTACCCTGAAAATCCTCTGTGCTCTACCTACTCATCCCTCACTCCCCCTTGAGCCCCTGGCAATCTCTGCAAATGAACAATACTTTAGGCATATCTGAACCCCCCTTTTGATACATTGCTCATATGCTGGGCATTGAGTTACAATGTCTTGCAAAAATTACCTTTAAGCCTCAAAACAATTTTATAAGATTGGTTGTATTATTTCACCAATTATACATATGGAAATTGGGTTGTCAATTATTTTGCAAAATTTGGAAGATTATGTGACACATCAGGATTTGAAACAACTCCAAGACCATTCTCAAGAGTATCATCATAGTCATCCAGCATTATTTATAATAGAGAACGGCTAGAAAAAGCTTAATGCCAGTACTAGAGGATTAGCTAAATAAATTATGTTATATTCAAAGAATGAAACACTATGCTTCCATTAAAAATTACGTTGTGTAGTATGCTTAATTATGTGGTAAAATGTTCATAGTTAAATTAAAAAGGAGGGTACTAAAACTTTATTATCACTATCATCATGGCATCAAGTATGTGGATATAACATTTGGAAGAGAATATACCAAAGGATTATCTGTACAGGGTTAGATTATAGAAAATTTTAAGAAGTAATTTTCAGTATGTTTTTGGAATTTCTAATTTTATGTGAAATGGTGTTTAATTATTAAAATAAAAAATATACTTATTATCCTTGTGTTCTTAGATCTTATATTTTACTGAGTTATGTAGGTATATACAGAAAATATTTAGGGTAATGTGAAAACATAAGGGTTTTCACAGGCCAAAGATTTCTCTACCCCCAACATTTAGAGAGACGAGTAAATAGGAAAAGCAGAGAAAACGAGTGAAGAACAACATTAACAGTACTGGCATATACCTTATATTAGTTTCCTAGGGATGCTATAACAGATTACCACAAACTTGGTGACTTAAAACAACAGAAAGTCAGTTTGAGAGGCCAGAAGTCCAGTATCAAGGGGTGGGCAAAGCTTCAATCCCTGGAAGGCTCGAGGCGAAAATCCTTCCTTACTTCTTCCAGCTGCTGGTGACTCTCGGCCTACTTTGGCTAAGGGCTATGTGACTCTAGTTTCTGGCTTTATCTCCTCCTGGCCTTCTGCCCTGGCTGTGTCTGTGTTACAACTCTCACTTTCCTTTCTCTCAGTGCCAGTCATTGGACTTAGTGCCCACTCTAAATCCAGGATGAGCTCTTTTTGAAGTTATTAATTTAATTATATCTATAAAGACCTTGTTTTCAAATTTATTGATACTGGGAGTTAGGGCTTGGATATATCTTCTTGGGGCCACTATTCTACCCACTGCGTTCGTTAGTGTCTTAGCATTGGCTAAACTTCTACTGAATCCTTCCCTACCCCCACACCTTCTGCCATCCTAGACCCCTACGTGGCTAACCTCTTTTCCTGCAAGTATTTGCTCAAATATTACCCAATAAATAAGGCTTTTTCTAATCAGCCCTTTTAAAACTGCAACTCACTGCACCATGTCTTTACTTCCTTTCATCTTTATCTTGACTCTTATAGCAAACTACATAATTTACGTATGTATTATATTGTGGTCACGCACACATGCATACACTCATATGTGTAAACACCGTCAGAATAGGTATTCTAATAGTTTTCTCTAGGTACTTCTAACAAGCAGTTAGTACATGATAGTTGCTCAATAAATTTTAAGTTATTATTCCTCTCATAGCCATCAAATGGCACCCTGTTTCTCCAGTGAGATATTTACATGGAATTTGTGATATTTTATTGTGGAATATAACAGAAAAATCTGTGAAACATGTATGTAAAGCTCAATTAATTATTATAAAACTAACACATAACAATTATTCAGATAAATACATAAAATATTTCCAGCATTCTCAGACGGTTGCCATGTGTTTTTCTGGTCATAATTTCTTTACTTTTCCCTAGACATTTCCACTATTCTCATGTTTATGATAATTGTTTTCATACTTTTCTTGATACTTTTTACACCTATGTAATGACACATCAACAAACAATACAGTTTAGTGTTGTTTTCAGATAACATATGTAAATAGATTATGCCACAGTTTTGTTTGGCTTTGTTTCTGGTTTTGGTGGCAACAGCATACTTTTAAATTTCATCCATATTATTGTGAATACATAGAAGTATTTTTTAATTTTCTGCACTGAAGTCATTACATTGTATAGATATAACACAATTTTTTGATTCACTCTTATCAAAACACTTGTTTTCAGTTGAGATTATTATGAATAATGCTACTATAAGCATTCCATACATTTAACCAGGCACAAAAACCTGCAATTCTGTAGGTTGTTTAACAAAGAATAAAATTAGTGAAACATACATATTCAATTTGAGCAAAGAGGCCAATTGTTTTGCAATAAATTTTATCAAATTTTGCTCTAAGGGCATTATATTACTACACACCGACTTTAATATTTGATATTGTTAGACATTTAATGTTTGTGAGTGTGTAGTGGTACCTAGCACTATGATTCCCTGAATTACTACTGAAGTTTTCATTCCCCTAATTTTCATCCCCATGATTAATAGTGAAGGTAAGCACTTTTCATATGCTCATGGGTATTTGGATTTTCTATATTATGAAATGCCTGTATTTTTCTCATTTTCTTACTGGGTGACTGTCATTTTCTAATTAATTTGTAGTAGTGTTTATAAATAATAAATTGAGCCTTTTTTGGTTAATGTTTCATGATTATCAGAATCAACATATTCCTTATATTTTATTTTAGTGGTCTCTTTTGATGAATACAAATCTTTAATTTTAATGGAGTCAAACTTATCAATCGTTGACTTTATGGCTAGTGATTTTTGTGTCTTATATAACAAAGTGTTTGCTATACTGACAACATGAAGATAACTACCTATGTTTTCTTTTAAGGATGGTCTCGCAAATTTAGCTGTGCAATACACATGACATAGATTTGGGGTTATGATGTATAAGGTGGCCTAGTTTCATTCTGTTTTACAATATAGAATCCCCAAAGACACTTGTCTATGTGTTGTAATAATCATAATTTCCCATTGCTCTTTAGCAGTACTATCATAATAAATCTAAAAGACATTTTGCTAGTTGTACCTGTGCTTAGATTTAGAGATATGATTGAGGAAATAATTGATACAATCATATGACCGAGGAAATAATAGATTTAGTCATATGAATATCCAAGAATATAATATCCTCTTTATTTAAAATAATTTGTGCCTTTATTTATTTATTTATTCAATGAATTTTCATTGTTTGTTTATTATTTACCATGTACTGTGCTAGACAAATACATTATAGTCATACACAAGGCAAAACTTCTTTCCTCATATAGGTTACATGTGGGGAGATAAACAATAAAATTCCTCAGATATTCATATGACTATGTCTTATATTTGTTTAGTTATCATTTCTTCATGCAGCTCTTCCTCAACCACTTTATTTAAATGACAATAATCTATTAGTAGTAATCCCCATATATATTATTTTTTCTTCATATTAATTAGTATTTGAAATTATAGCATAGATGTTATTTATTAAGTAGCTCATTTTTTATATTCTCACATGTAAGCTCAATGAGGAAATAAATTATGCCTTGTGCATTACTATAATCTATTTATCTGGAACAGTGCTTGGTATATTGTATGATAAGTATACAATAAACATTCATTGAATGAATTAATAACTCACTGAATGAGTTGCTTAATTTAAATAAAAAGATATGCTGTTAAAATATACAAATATTAAATATGTAAATACTATTCTAATATCAATATATGGTAATAAAGCTAAGCGAGAGAATAAAATATTCAGAAATTTGAATGAGAAGAAAACTCAAGCCACAGTTCAGGAAAACACTGAAGAAGAAGGGACAGGCCAGGGGTCAATGTTAAGAGGTTAAAATTAAATCAAAATTAAGAATGCAAACTGTTTTAGTGAGGGTTTTTTAGAGAAAGAGAATCAATAAGGTGTCTTATGTATACAAAAAATAGATTTATTATAAGGGATTGGCTCACGTGATTGTGGAGGCCACGTACCAAGAACCTCAGCTGGCCAGCTGCAGACCCAGGAGATCTGAAGTTTAGTTCGAGTTTGAGTTCAAAGGCTTGAAGCCTAGGAGAGCCAATGGTGCATGTTCCAGTCCAACGGCTAACAGTCACATTAAGAAGAGGGACAGAGTCAGCATTTTCTGAAGAAAATCAATAAATTTCCTGATCCATTAAAGGAAGAGTGTTGGAGATATGAATTCCATTACTTGAAGTAGAAATTTAGGAAAAGAGTGAAGGCTTAGGGAGGATCACGGAATTTTTTTAACTATTGAAAATTGTTTAAATGATTTGCAATATAAAATTGTAGCAGTTTGATAAATGGACCCGTATCAAAGAAGAAAGGCTTGGACTAATGATAAGGATGAACACATAGTAATTGGTAGCAGAAGTCTAGGAAATAAATCTGGTTAAAGCTTTAGCTTTAGATTGAAAATTAGAACAAAATTGAGGCCATTGAACATTAACTGATGCCATGTATGACCTCTGATTAAGCGATTTTGGGCAAAGCTGTTGTGAAACTGCATTATTTGCACAGCAACCTTAGTAAACATCTGTTATTTATTATTATTTTTATGTAGTATCTTAACCATGCAACAAACTATGAGTACAGTATGATGAGTCATAAAACATTATAAATATCTGTAAGTATAGTTATCTTTGGAGATCACAGGTATTCTTTTTATCTTTTTGTTTTCTTTCTTTTTTTTGGAGAATAGAGTGAATCTCCACTTATCAACAAAATGGAACTAAAGCTCAATTTATAATAGTAAAAGTAATTCATTTGATAAAACATATATTTTTCCTTGGTTGATATGAAAAGTTTATTCAGGAGCTGGACTAATACAAATACTGACAGGCTATCTTTAGTATGCACAGTAAAGCAAAACTAAACAGACCAGTACAGCTTCATATTTGTAAAGACATCACAGCAGATTGAAATAATCAAAGCTAGTGAAATTTTTGAAGAACTGAATACCTTGTTTTGTGCCTGTTTCTCTGACACAAGCCAACTGACACTGCCTTTGGAAGAATAGCTTCATATCAATTACAAATACCCCAACATGAAAGTCATATAACACCATCTGTATTCAATGCCATTGTTGATCAAAATGCTACTAGATGCCTTTGAATGACCACTTAAATTCTTTTTCCCATGGGATGCATCTAGAGCTCTATATTTTTCATATTAATCTGAGATTTATGTGTAGTATACTACACCAACATAAATATCTAAAATAATTAAAATTTTAATATAAAAAAACTTCATTTGACTATAAATAAGGGTATGCCTCTTTTTGAATACAGAAGTGCAGAACTATTAATAGATGTGTAGTAGAATATGAAGATATGAAAACACATTTAAAATTTTGATTAAATATGGAGGTAGTAAAATGTAGGTTTAGTTGGTGGTGGTGTTCACACTATTGCAGGTACTTTAAATTCTCAGTAAACCAGGCAGTCTTACAGAGGTGACAAACATGATCATCTATAAAAATTTTTAGAGTCAAGTTTACTATTTTAGCAATTCACATATATTATCACATATATTTTTTAGAGATTCTCATACATTTCTGTAAATCTGTGAAACTATTGTCATTTGTTTTTATGGGTTTAAAGTGATCAGTGCATACCCTGTGTTAAAGATGCTCTTGATTAAGAAGATTCAATCAGCAAGTGATATTGGAGATCTTCTCCTTCTTTCTCTCCTTTTCAACCCTCACCTCTGATTTAGTCAATTGTTCCATGTGGATGATAATAATCTCTCTTAGATTTGTGATCTTGGTCTCAGCAGAGATGTACTCTTTGCAACTATAACTGAAAGTCATTCTTTCTTTCCAGGTAGTAGATTTTAATGAATAGCTATCCTTGAATGATGGGCTCTTAAAATTTAGAACCATAATGGACCTGTTGATAATCTTTTTTCTTTCAATAATTTACACTGATAGACTTTAGATGGAAAGCAGACTCTGTCTTGCTTATGAAGGTAAACCAATATAATAAATTCTCACAATATATTAAATTTTGTGCCATTACTCCTTTTTTACATCAATTTTTATCATTCACCTCATTTTTATTTCTAGTTGAATTCTGAGAAAAAAAATAAAACACACTTTTTGATAAATCTGGATTAACTATAAGTATCCCTTAAGTATAGTTATAAATGAAACAGATTAATTTATGTATGTCTACATATTTATTCTAAATAAATATTTTGCTCATTTCTGAAAATGAATGTCTTCACTGTAATATTTTAAAATGAGGATATTATCAAATAAACTTGATAAGGAAAATGGTTTTCTGGGAGCTTTAAAAATAAAGATTTATCTGATGGAGATTTGATTTTTAAAATGGTACATTTATATTTTAATCTCAAAGCCTTTTTACTTAGTCCCAATGGAACATTAATGTCCATATCTTAGTATATTTCTCATCTAGTCCAACATCCCAGAGACAAAACTAAGTCCATTATATTTTGTGTGTGTGTGTGCGCGCGAGCACACGCTCGCGCATGTATGCATGCTCGTGACAAGGTAGCAGTTATTTAAGGGAAAAACACGAAATGTGAGCCTATAAAATAAAATTTTCAGACTCCAGGCTGTTTTTACTGCTCCTCTATTAAATTTAACTTTCTCTTTTTTCAGGATTTCAAATGAGACTAAATATTCTACTAAAACTTTGTTTTTCTTGATGGCAGTTGTGTATATACCTAACACTTATGAAAGACAAAATATTTAGTTTGAAATAACACATACCAAGACCAATCATTCATGTTTTATGTGAGAGAAACATGATCCCTATACAAGATGAAATTTTGTTTTGGATTTTGGAATATTTGAATACTCATAGTTGAGATATCTTGGGGATGGAACGAAAGTATAAACACAAAATTCATTTACATTTTATATTTACATTATACACATAGCATGCATGTAATTTTATGTAATATTTTTAATAATTCTGCACGCAAAACAAATTTATGTACATTGAATCATCAGAAAGCAAAGATGTCAGGTGTGTCACAATTCTCCACTTGTGACATCATGTTGGCACTCAAAAAGTTTCCAATTTGGAGCATTTCAGATTTTTGCATTAGCATGCTCAACCTATAGCACATTTCTTTCTTATTTTAATAGTAGTTAATATATACTGGACAGTCTATAGGATAGCCTGCTAAGCCTTTTACAAGGATGAGCTCATTTTAATCTTCATGAGAATACCATTTGACAGAGGAGCTGAAAGACACTAAATAATTTGTCCAAATATTCAAAATTCTTTTGTGGCTAGGTAGGACTAGAACACAAGTTTCTTGGAGTTCAGAATTCATACTTTTGCCTGGTAAGTGTGCTCTACTGACTCCCATGTGACATAAGAAAAGAAACTGAAAATACTCTCAAGTTGGGCTTAGGTGCCCCCACCATTGAGCTAGTGGCTATGCACTAAAATCTTGCCTCCAGTGTATCTCCCAGGCTGGAGCACCCTCATGCAGGTGGCCAGATTGGGTAAAACTGCAGGCTTGGGGTAATAATTCATAAGCATATATTGTGGGCAGAGTCATTCAAATCAGCACTGGATGTTCTTGCAGGCATGACACACCACCTATGACCATCATGTGTCCTTGTATAGCACATTTTTTTGAGTGATATTTGCTCACCAAAAAAGCATCTCAAGGGAGAGAATAGCCATGGCAGATCTATGCATAGACATAGTAGGTCTATTCTTGCTGCTGTTCTCATATAAAATCCACACTATTACTAGTGGAGATACCAACTCTAGAAAATTATCTCTGTTTTATGCATAGTTGTCATCTAGATAAAGGACTAAATTCCCAGGTCTTTCAAGCAGATATTAAAATTCATATTATGTATTGGATAATGAATCATTGGATAATGAATCTTTTTATAGGGCTCAGAAAAATTCAGAATTTTAAATCAGTAAATAAAACATCTTAAATAAAATGATACATGATAGTTCTTTCAGTATCCTATTAAATTTTAAAAGACATTGACATAAGCAGACATCTAATTACATAATCAATACAAAATTTTTCAAACCATGTGCATACCTAAAATCTTATATTTCTAATATTGGTGTATAATTTGATTCACATAGTCTACAAAACAGTTTCCTCATTAGCCTCACTCCTTATGCAGAGGAGTCATTAAAGTAATACATTTTTATATGCTAATATTACTAGAAATATATGGAATACTCAACTAGTTTAAGTATAGAGATTTCCCAAAGTGTTTCTTGTTTTTCTCCTTGAATGATTTATTAAGTATCAATGATATTTGGCATATAGGGTCAAGTCATCTACATGATAAGTTAGGCACTTCCTCCTGTGACAAACCTTTATTAATTTCAATATTAATCATTATCATGCTCAGCATTAAATAGAAAATATTAAGTCAGTACTTTGTAAACAAAGATATACACAACCACATTCTGCCAGTAGACAATAAGTCATCAATCACAAAAAGTATACTGCCTACATCCTTTCTGATTGTTTTTCACTCCTTATTTTAATTTTTAATACACTGTATTTTTGTTCAGTAAAATTGTGTTTTAAAACATGTGAGTTGTTTTTGCATGGAATAGGTATTTGAGTAATTATTTTTAAGATTCTTCAAACTAAGATTATATCTATATATTCATATATGCATTTCTCTCTACCTATGTAACTCTTTATCCACCTGGTATTTATTTTTTGAATGAGGTTAAAATGTGTGGTTTTTACTTCCCAAAAAGTCATTTTTCTTGCCCTTTTCCCTCCAATGATTGCTCAAAATTCTTTATATTTTTAACTCAATGCAGAAATTTTGCTGGAGATTATTTCTGGGTCATCAATCGTTATTCTAGTAACATACTGTTTTCATAATTAGAGGTTATAATTTATTTTATTGTATGTCAAGGTGAGTTCTGAAGTTGGGGATATATTTGAGATAATGATGCTTTAGTCATATTTATAAACTGAACAAATATATAAGAACAAAAGATAAATTTTAAGAAATATTAAACAGGATAAATTAGTTCAAAGATCTTAAATTCGGTATAAAAATGGCCAGTCTTTAAAAGAGGGTGACTTTTTTGTTTAAGACAAGATGTAAAAAGAGATAAAGATGGTTTTCAGTGTATAAACTTTATGAATGCATACATATATATTCACAGGCACATACACACACATAACTAAAACATCAGACTTTAAATTAGATGATCTCACTTGCTTCATTAAATAGGAGGAAAGATTGTTGTGATTTGTAAACAATCAAAAAGGTAAGTTTTAAAGAAGTATTAAATTGCTGTTCTAAAGTGATTTGGCTTTAGAGAAGAAAGTACTATTGTATTTAGAGAAAAATAAAATCAATTCTAGATATCCATTCTTCTTTCTTGGCTTGAACAAAGTTCAAATTTTACTATGTATCAGTTGACAAATATAAACTTATGCTATGTCGTAGTTAACTCTGTCTGTAATTAGCAAAAGGGACTAGAAAATCAATATTACTAGAGACTCACATTTATGTCACAGTAATGGAATAGACTCTGTAGAAAGTATAATAAGCCATCAGGGAACACTTTGCTCTGGTTCTTTGTGTTCACTAGATAAATGGAAACACAAGTTGTGTATTCAGTGGAGTCAGGGAAGAAATCATCCCAAACATTACCCAACTTACTTGAAAAATCACAGAAGGCTTTTTGTGTCATATTTAATGTAAAGAAATTATCTATATATTTTGACAAAAAAATAGATATTTGAAAATGTGCTCTACACTTTGTGAGGTAGAGACAGAATCTGTACTTGTCTTTGGAAATTGCTTTAGATGATGATCATGGTGATAGTGATGATTAAGAGGATGATGATTAAGAGGATGATGTGAGTCCTTCAAATCAATATGAATTGGGTTTTTTTTTTCCCAGTTTATTGTATACTTTGCCATTTGGTGAAACTAAGGATTAGAAGGTTATATTTAGTACATCATAAATTGATTAATATACCAACAAAAATTTATTGATATTTTTGTCTTTAACCTTTGCTTAAGTAACCTTAAGTGCAGTTTAAATGATTGACATGTATACATTTTGCCTTGAGTATAGTGAAAAAATTACTTTTAACTGTTTGGAAGATATGGGGAAATTGGGATAAATCGGGAGAGCATTAAGGTCATGTCAATTTACTAACATCTAGGTTTATTGTAGACATTAATACTTAAAAAGGAGCTAGAGTGGGACATTTGAGCACCATTCATTTAGGACCAGGGAGGGAGGAACTTCAGTTCAGAAGATGCGTCATGATGTTTCAATTAGCATAGTCTCAGTCTTTCACTGTCCATGTGGTCTAAAAGTCCCAGACAGAATTCTTCCCCCAGGGCTTGTCTCTGGTATCTTGCCGCTGCACCAGTGAAGCTTAACAATCTGCCTGTGTTCTTCACTGGTGCTGCTCTCACCATGCTGGCTCTGCTGTCTTCTCTGGCTGGCTCTGAACGTTCCTAGTTACATGATTCTCCATCTGCTTCCTTTTCTGGCAGCAAAGTGGCCCTGCGTATATGTTACTTTACATTCTGCCATTTTCCTACTTTTGCTGTTGCTTTAACTATATTTTAAATATGTAGCACAGTTGATTGAAAACTGAAGAAATGTCTAGTACTTGTTTAGATTCTTTACCGAGAACAGTTAGTCTTTGCCACCGACTAAACTGTGCTTTAAACCTAGGTGCAGAAACTTCTTGCAATATGTTTTAAGTAACCAAAATGGAAAATCCAAGCAAACTGTTGCCTGTGTTTAGCTTTGTGATTTAAAGACAGCTGGTAGAGATAAGCATGAACATAAATCATGTCTGAATTTCCCAAACCCAGCACATGAATCGTGAAATCTTTATTGCTTTTTCTGGATAGTCAACCATAGGTTATTGTGATATGGGAGAAAGAACAATGTGTTTGAATTTAGAAAATCTAGCTTCAGAATCTCTACCCACTTATGAACTGTAGGACTTTGTGAATATAATTTAATCTCTGTCTATATTTGCCCCTATTCCCACCTCCACTTTGGACATGAGAAAACAGAGGCTAAGAAAAATATATGCAATTTCCTGAAGTTTTTAAAGCTAGAAAGTGACAGAGATAAATGTCAAATTAGGTGTGTTCGAGCTCAAAACCTACACTCAATCATGACACAGAGGCCCCAATTTTGTATTTTTAAAGGTTATATTATAGTAATGTATGTTTAAAGTGATTCTCATTGCTAGAATTCACACATATTTGAAAACTTTGTAGTTTGTGATCAATTGCTACCTACCACTCAAGACCCAGTTTTTCTTTAGGCTGGAGTTGAATTCATGAGCCTTGTTATTATACTGTCCTACCACAAAAAAATCATAAGTTCATTTTGCACTATGACCTTATATTTATAATTTTTTTCTCCATTTCTTGCTGAACTAATGCCCATCACAATTTACATCAAATTTATGTGGATCACTATTTTATCAACTTCTAGTACTATATTCACAGTTCCTCTGATACACTTATTATGATATTACTCAATCTTTTTTCAAAATTCTAAATATGCTTCCCCTTTTGTCCTTTTACTACCTCACAGAACAGAACCATAATCCTGGATAATCAAACTATCTACATTGTCTCGCCCAAAACTGGGCTACAGAGTATTTATGAGGGGAATATATATATGTATGTATATGTATATATATATATTAGATTGAACATATTTACAACTATAAATTCTTGAGAGTCTCAACTAAACCTTCAATTTGCTAAGTGATTCTATTTCTCTGAATGTTTCATTTTCCACTCTCCACAAGTATTGAATCCTCTTCAACTATTATTAAACCTCCAATACATCTTCTTCTTACAATTTCATTTTCAACAAATAATTTCACATACCACTTTACAGAAAAAAATAAAAAAAATAATAAAAAACAAACAAATAGATGGGAACCATTTCAATGTCCAGGAGCTATACAATAAATCTGTCAATGTTTGTAACTTTTTTTCTTTCTCCTTTCTTTCCTTTTCTTTACTTTCTGTTAAAATGTAGGAAGATTAAAACAGATGATGTAACTTGCCAAAAGTCACACAAATGGTGAATGAGTAGGAATTTTAATCTGACCTCTTGCGATAGTTAATTATATGTGCCATCCTGACTGTGCTAATGGACTTCCAGATAACTGGTAAAAAGTCATATCTGGGTGTTTCTGTGAGGGTGTTGTTTCCAGAAGAGAAGAGGGTGTTTCTGTGAGGGTGTTTGAATAAGGAGCATTAGTCAATAAGCTTGACCTCACCAATGGAGATGGGCATAATTCAATCTGTTAAGGGACTGAATAAAACAAAACTTCTCTCTTTTTGAACTGGGACATCCATCTTTTCTTGTCCTCAGACATCTGTGCTTCTGGTTTTGGGACGTTCAGACCTGGACAGGGACTTACTATCAGGCCCCTGGTTCTCGGGCCTGGCTTATAGGGTAACTACACCACTAGCTTTCCTGGGCCTTCAGCTTAGAGATAATAGATCCTAAGACTTCTCAGCCTCCATAATTATGTAAGACAATCACTCATAATAAATCTCATTCTGCATATTTATATCTACACATCTACCCTCCCAATAGGATATATATATCCTACTAGTTCTGTTTTTTTTGGGGAATCCTAACACACCTGTCTGCCTTCAAAGCCCATTTTCTTTCCCCTGAAATACTTTAAAATTTTGTAGAAACATTATCAAGTCTCTATATGAAAGTATTTCCATCTGAAATACTTTAAATTTTATAGAGACATATTATGTGAGTAGATATAGCATCTTTGAATTTAAAATGGTCAATTTTGCTGCATTCCCCAGTTTTCTTACTCTAATAAAAAACTATAATATAAGTAATGAGATAAGAATTATAAGTGTTTATGACAATCCAATAATAGCCTCACTTTTATAAAGGAATAAGGGAAAACAATAATTCATAATAAAGCAAAAACTAATGCTCAACATACCTTTACTGTGGTCAATAATTTAACTTGATGTTTAAGGAGGCCAATTTTGTTTCTTTGAATAAATCACTACAATATGATTTATTCCTAAAACACTGTGAAATTAATGAAAATATTATTTGTGGGGAAAAATGAGTTTACTTGCATTTGTAATAGGCTTTGCCCGCAGCAGCAGTTGTGCCTGTATCAAGAATATGCCATGCTGAAAAATGGAAGGTTGATTTCTGCTGTTTTTTCCTTCTTTCCCCTTACTTTTGTCATTTATCATTTTGAAATAAATGGGAATCATTTTTAATTATTTTATTATATCATGGGGGTAGAGTAATAGTGTGCCTAGAAATGCAGCTATGCCCAACTTACTCTTAATATCATTTAGGTGATTATTCCCATCACTTAAATTTGCTCAAATACTGTTAATTGTGAAGATCAATCAAACCTAACTAACAAATTCACATGAAAATCAGTTTTGGTTCTTCAGAAGAAATTTTAGATTTTATCAGATTGGTAAACTATCATCTGATGTGTTTCAGGCTTACAGTATAGGTATAGGAATGGATCCTTGAGGCATATCTAAGGGAGTTTCCTGCAGATTGTACTTGCTCCATTACTCCGTACTCCCAGGAATGACTGCTTAACCAGTTTCATATTATCCACAAAGTTGTGTTGAACAAAATGATTAGATGCTTTTTTCACATTCATTAGATCTATGATATCCCTGCCCCCGTGCAGAAACAAAATACGTTATAAAATTACAACACTAAAGGGTAATATTAAGAGTATGTTCATTATATTTAATGATGACTACCTCATAGAGATGTGGCAGAGCTTAAATTAGTCAATATTTTGTAAAGCACTTAGAACCTGGCAATTAAGACCCATATATATTTTTTTCTTTTTTTATGCTACTGAAATCATTCCTATACTCATTGCCATTCCTCTGTGAAGGCCAAGAAAAAAACATCACTTAGCAATAGTTTGCAAGATCAGGTAATATTTTAAAACTTTTTAATGTAAAGTAACACCACTGTGGATTCCATATCCTACTGGTGTATTTAAAAGTAGTTATAAAATATAAGAGCCTTCTCATACATAGGAGTACAAATGGGGTTAATAATTCTGGAATATGTAAAACCAATATAAACACAGAATAAGAGTCAAAATAGTTAAAATGATATTCCTTTGTAAAGCAATGAGAAAATCAATCACCTAATTTTGAAACACATATTTATATTTGCTGGTACCCTCCCACCACCACCTGATCTTTTGTTTTCTTAGATTGAAACACCACATAATAACAATGGAATATTTGGTAGGGAAGGAATTAAGCATATTTAAGAAGCCAGAAAGGTTGATTTTGTTCTGTAGTAAGAAGGGTCTATGGGCCTGCCAAAGACCAGTAACAGTACTTACGTCACATATGCAGGCATGCACCTAGCTCTTCTGGTTGAAGATTGCTTGTGCCCGGAGATTACCACTGTTCCTTATTAAGAATCTAGGAGCCAGTTTTGGAACTGCATAACTTGTTTTTGGCTCTAGAAACAAGATAAAAAGAACATCATTTTTCTTTTCTCTTTGTTTTCCATTCCTGTTAGCCAAAGGAGAAAAAGCACACAGTTAGCTCTTATGTTTTTCCATGTTTCTCAGATCTAGGGAGAATTTGTTCAGGAGGAGAAACATCTAGCCATACATAATTCTGATTCATTAGAGAAAAAATGAGCTGAAAGTTGCCTCTAATCTTTAGCAGTGAAATGTTAAATAGCTTATTAACAGCAAAGCAGGTCAAACAATTTAGAAGTTCATTTGCAAGGCAAACAGGTAGCTGGTCTTTCGTGGCATTATGCATTTTTTGAAATCACAGGTTAACAAAGAAATGTGTCATCTATTATAATCTGAAAGAAAAAGGAAAGTATGAGATACAGTCGTCACATTCAGATACTGGAATATTTTTTAACAGCTTCTTTATATTAGGAGGTGATCCCATTATGAATCTGCTTATCTGTGATGCCCACGTAAATCAGATCAATGATAGAATAACTGTAAATGTAATGAAAATTTCAGATACAGCAGTAGGACATTTGTGATGTGCACTCTGACATCACATAACACAGTTACCTGGTGTTTGCTAGCCATAATAAAGGCAAGTTAATATAGAGGAAATAAACACAGAATGGGCTTAGAACCTAGGTTTATATTCCAAATTCATGCTTTGCTTTTTGAGGAAATTGGAAGCTTACACCTCATTTGTTGACATCTGGTTTCTATAATTTTAAGGTATAAATAATAAAGCTTTTTTCTCTCTATGATCAGAGTTTTATGTTAAAGTGTAAAGGAAATAATGTATGTAAAACAATTCTGTATTCCATTATAATACCAGAGTAGTTTACATCTTTAAGGATAGCATGATGATCCTTGGGGGTAAAAAATATTAGTACCTTTTTCCCGGAGTATCAGTCAAGTCCACCAAAACCAACAGACTCACATGAAAATAGCAAGAGCTATTTACTAATGGTCTGGCTATCCAATTTTATATACAGGAGAAAAGCCTGGTTCTATTGTAATGTTTGCTGTTGCCCTTGCTTGTCTGCCAATGGTGGATCTCTAAAGCCAGAATGAAAGTATGCAAGTTATTTGGAATTTCAAATGGGCTAAAAGCTGTGCATGTGCCCATCATGTCAAATTGCAGTCAGTGAAGCTACTTAGTAATTTTATTATTTCATCAGTAATTATCCAGAGATAGCTTAATTATTCACAACTCTGGGTTTATTACATTTCCATTTGTGAAACACAAGATTGTCAGTAGTCTCACACTAAATCCACTGTCACCAATGCTAGGCTGCTAGTTTGCAAGCAAGAATGTTTCCTTGGGGACTATATAAAGCAGGGTTGTGTATTTGTTCCTGTGTGTTTTTTTCTTCCAAATTAAATTTATTAGATTACATATGCTCACATTTCATTATGAGATCATAAAAAGCAGTATACTCCATAAATATTGACGTGATGCAGTACCTAAATTACATTTAGACTGTGCCGAAGACAGCCACAAAGCACTGAAAAATTGTCTCTTATGGTAACAGAGGTATTCAGAGCAGGAAAATAACTTCCTTTGAATGTAGCCCGCCTGTCAATAACAGTAAGCTTAATAAGAACACTTAATTTAAAAGAAGTATTGTCAAATGTGGTCAAATTAAGATAAAATTATAAAACAATTATGCTAAAACTACAATCACACCATAAGCTTTTTTCAGTTCTTAAGTGAAACACTCTTACCATAGTCTACAATTTATCAAGGTTTCTATATAACAGCCATTATTTTAAATGACTTACACAGCATATTTTATTTAATCTTCACAACTAATTCATTATACATTCGTTTTGATTTTTTTTTTTTTTTTTTTTTTTTGAGACAGAGTCTTGCTGTGTTACCCAGGCTAGAGTGAGTGCCGTGGCATCAGCCTAGCTCACAGCAACCTCAAACTCCTGGGCTTAAACGATCCTACTGCCTCAGCCTCCCTGGTAGCTGGGACTACAGGCATGCGCCACCATGCCCGGCTAATTTTTTCTATATATATTTTTAGTTGGCCAGATAATTTCTTTCTATTTTTTAATAGAGACAGGGTCTCACTCTTGCTGAGGCTGGTCTCGAACTCCTGACCTCGAGCGATCCACCCGCCTCGGCCTCCCAGAGTGCTAGGATTACAGGCGTGAGCCACCGCGCCTGGCCTCATTTTGATTTTTTTTGTTTGTTTTTAATTTCTGACTGAAGGCAAAAAATACCAGGGAGAATAAAATGTCTTGACTGATTTTAAGACCAAAAAGTAGTGCCTGAACTCTATCTAGGTCAAAACCATAGAACTGTATTGTTGTGCTACTGTACTAGATGCTAAAGATTTCTTCTTGGCCTTGGAGGATAATCCTTGCCCTCTTGATAAAGGTCTGTGTAGGTGTCTCATCAATTTAGCTTATCAGAGAAGGTCCTATTGGAGGTGGCTCCTACCTCTCTGTGTTTGTGTCCTGTGAAGTCCTGGAAGTAAGCTTCATTATAATGAGTTCATCCTCTTTTCTGAGTTAAATAACAACACTTTGTCCTTATCAGCTGCCCTGTTACTCATCTAGCTGAGAGGAGATCAGAACTTAACTAGATATTTCTGAGTGTCCATGAATTTTGTTAGAATTCACATTATTCATAGAACATTTGTTTGTTATTCTCTTTTGCTCATGGGACTAGTACTGAGTCTTTTCTAAATGTGAATTTTTCTGCTAACACATAAAAAACTTAACCTTTAAACTTTAAAATTGAAATATATTTTAAGTATCAAGAAAATTTTAATTCTCTTTCTGGATTTGGCAATTTAGCTGGTTATTCAATACTTGAAAAGTTCATAGATTTTTGCAAGAAGAGTGGTCACTCACTTTGTGGCAATCTATAATCTGAAACAATATCTAAAATGACATAAAACAAAAATATGATATTCAACAAAAAGTATAACTTCTATATCGTGATGACACTTTGACATGTTTGCCTGTGATTCATACTTATCTTAGAAGACAGAAAAGTAACTACTCTGAAAATTTAGCAATATTCTGCAAGTAGGAAAATTTGAACAATTCTTCAAATTAGTTTCATTTTTCAAATGAAGTCAAAGTAACTCAAACTGTGTCAAGAAATAGCTGTTCTTATTTTTTAAATTAAAGTCTAACATTTAGAAAGTACTCTTATGCAATGTATAAAAGTCCATAGTCTACAACATAAAAATTGTATTGTATAATTTTACTTTTAGTAGAAGAATTGTGCAAAACCATAGTCTACGTTCATTTACTTATGCCAAATGTTTGAGAAACAATCTTATGGCCCTCATGATTTCAGAAAGTTTATCTGCCTGCCTAAACTTAATGAGAAGTATTCCCTTCCCTGTTTCTACTTATACTCTAAACATTGGTATTATGTGAATTTATTTTCTTTTCATGTCGGTCTGTATGGTATTGAAGGAAGTGTGGAGATTTGGATTTGAGCAACTATCATTATTCAGTGAAAGAAAAGGTGACATTATGTTCCTTTCAAATTTGGTTTTCCTAACCCTATATTTCTATACACAAGAGCACAGAATGTGTTCCAATGTGCTATTTTTCTTAATATTTAGGTTATAATTTGATTTATAAGGAGTCATTTTTGAAAAAAATAAAGAATATTAGAATTTAAAACTTTTATGGCTGCATAGAAAAACAAATAGGTTGTACATCACTCCCCATCAAAATAAAGTCTATACACAAAGTGAATTAGCAATTAGAGAAATATGAACAGTGTGTATTACTTCTGTTTAATTCAGCTTTGCTTTTATAGATATAACCCAAATATCTTTTTCTTAGGCTGTGACTTTTTAGTAAAATAAATATTTTGTAAAAATTAACTGTGAATTAAATGCAGTTATATGAAAAATTTAAATGATATAGGAGAGCTAATTTCTAGTCTTAAATAAAGTATATATGTGTGTGTGTGTGTGTGTATCAAAAGTATGGTAACCTTCATATCACTAAGATCAAGATTGTGTGGTGCTTACTGTTAAGGCTATTACATATTATTAACAACCTAAGGGATGAATTCTAATTCAGGGTCTGAAACACAGTCCGCATCACCACTCATGGTTCCTGGATATCTGGATTCATTATTTTACTTTGAAAAAAAAACTGTATTATCTTCACCCTGGCTATGAAGTTAGATCAGTGAGGTCATCTGCTCTTACCTGGGAGAGTCATGCTGGGAAGACAGAGATCTGGGATGTTTGCTAGAGTCTAACATCCTCTCTGCTACCCATGATAGACATTATTAGCTATGGTTTCTGTCATCATTTTGTAAGAGTCCTTGGCAGCTGCTTAAAATCTGATGAAATGTCAAAGACTAGAGCACCAAGAAGCACTCTGAATAGAAAGGAGAGGATGATAAAATTGCTGAGTCCACTAATAACTTGACATAAGCAATTGAGTAATTCCCTATTTTCCTTCACTGGTCTCTAATATCAATTATGGCTATTTCTTGGTGTGTCCAGCTGCTTCGAGTTGTACCTGTTCCCACAGAGCAGGCTGTTTGGAATCATTTACACAGACATGCTAGATCATAAACTATGCTTGATTTCTAATAAAAGCTATGGTATTTACAGCTCATTATTTTAACAAAACATTTTTCAAAATTACCCTAGAGTAGCATTATGATGAACCTGCATAAAGTATGCAGCCTCACACTCCTAGAAGGAGGTTTGCTTTCTGCAGAGCATAGACTGCTCTCTTCACCCGTTATTCACGGTGAGTTTCTGTTCCATAAAACTGTCTTTCCTCCAAAGGGAGGCGTTGAGCGAAGTATTTTCTCTTGTTAATGACTCACACAGATATCTAGGGCACTTGGCAAACATTTCTAATTTCTCATTTCCTTTCATTTTCTCTAGACCTTCCCGCCCATCAATATTCACCATGTTTGAGAGTACAACCATAGACATAAGTCCTGGAAAAGGCACTGACTCTCCTATAGTACCCCTAGGCTAATAGACAGTCCAACTCATAAATGTGATCCAATGTTACACTCACATAGATATTCTTATGGAATTTTTTTTATAGAAAGAAGTTGAATGGTTAAAGTTGGGGTTCAGTGAGGGACTATTCTTAACTAAAACAGAGAATTGTAATCTACTAATTTGTAGTCACTGAATGTCTAATTTATTTATTCATAAAAGTTTTTTTTGATAAGTTACTATATACAAGATATTCTTCTAGTGGCTAAAGATACAACAATGAGCAAAACAGACAAAAATCCCTGCCCACACAGACCTATATAAATGCTTTCCTACTAAATAACCCCTAAATCTTAGAAGCTTAAATTAAGAAAAGTTTATTTATGGCAAAAGTTGAATCTTTATTACAAATTTGGTCAAGACCAATGGTACAACCACTGTGATTTCTGCTAGTCCAGGGGCAGGGAGGAGAAAAGAGACTCTGAAGGATTTTATACCAGTAATCTAATACTCCAAAACAGAATATATATTTCTAATTTTTTTTAATTTTTAATTATTATGGATACATAGTAGCCATATATATTTATAGGGTACATGTGATGTTTTGATAGGCATACAATGTGAATTAATCAAATCAGGGTAATTGAGATATTGCTCCTACCTCATTTGCCAGAACTAATCACCAGGTGCCACCTAAACATAAAGTGACCAGGAAGTGTGATCCTCCCAGGTATCCAGGAGACAGAGAGGTGGATCTTTACTACAAGCAGCATAAAAATACACACATAGGCATGAGCATAAAATAAGAAATCAAATAAATAGAATACATAGATTATATAGGAGTTACAGAGTAAAATGAAACCGAGAAGTTGAAGAGCATGTTTAGCTTCAGGGTTTGCAGTTGTAAATAGTAAGTCAGGGAAGGTGTAGCTGAGATGTTGACACTAAAGATATGAAGTAGGTTAAAGAGTAAGACAGAAGGTCATTTCAGGGAAGAGTGTTCTAGACAGAAGGCAGAGAAAGCACAAAGTTCTTAAAGTAGAAGTCTGTGTCCTGTGTTCCTGGAATAGCAAAGACAATTGTGTTGTTGGAGTGGAACACACTGGGAGAGTGTAGAAGAAAACTAAATTGAAGATGTCGCAATAAACCACATTACTTCAAGCCACTTCAAAGGTTTGAGCGAAAAAGCAAAGTGGACTTTCCGATAGTTTAACAGTATCATCCTGGTTACTGCACTAACCATGATGACGTAGGGGCTGTGGTAGAAATAAGATGACTAGTTAGGAGATAGTCATCCAGACAAGGGACAATACAAGCTTGAACCAGAATGGTACTAATGAAGCAAGTGAGATGGTTGGAATCTGTTTATATTTTGAAAGTTGACCTAACATAGTGTGGTGATGGGTAGTATATGGAGAATGAGAAAGAAAGAAGTAAAAAATGGGGATTTCTATCCTCATAAACTAAAGCTCTAAGATGTCCTATAAGCTCTGAGTCTAAATATATATATGCATAGTGACTTGGCCCTGTATTTCCACCACCCCCACTGCTACCACCCTGGTCCATGTAACCGTCATCTCCCCAGAACCACTGATAATGGTTTAACTCTTTCCACTCTTACGGTGAGTCAATCCTCCACACTGACCTTTTTGCGAAACAAAACACTGTCCATCCCAGAGACCAAAGTTCCAAGTCCTTGTTTTGGATTTCAAAGGCCCTACTTGACATGGCCCTGGGAGACCCCCTGATGCCATTTTTAATGAATCTTCTCCTTTGCTCACTATCCTGCAGTCAGCCAGCATTTTTCCTATTTGAACATAACAAATGGTCCTGTTCCAGGTCCTTTCCCTTGCTATTTTCTGTACCTGGGTCAGCCTTTCCTTCAGGTTTCCTCTCAAACTTCATCTCAGTAAAAGACGTTTCTGAGCGCTCCATCTCTAATCCCGTCTCCTCCCTCACTCACGCTGCTCTCTTTCACTTTATTCCTCTTTATTTTACTTGTAGCACATGGGGCTGACATCATGCAATATATGCATTTGAATAGATGTCATTTTTTTTATGTTTTCCTCCACTAATTTTATAAATTTATGAGGACAGAGAATTATCTGACTTACTTGTACATCTATCCCCTGATTTGGTGCCTGAATTAGTGCCTGACATAGAGTGAACACTCAAGGTAGACTGGTGTGGAGTGGAAGAATAAATGAATGAATGAAATACAGTTGGGCATAATTACCATCTCCTAAAGGTGCTCCACTTTTTGAAGTTTAAATAAGTTAAGCAAAAATCTGGTGAACTGCCAGAAACTAGAGATGTCGTAATGTACTCAGCACCAGGAATTGAAAGGGGAGAAAGATTCAATTACCGATACTGTTAATATCTTGACAAAAGCAATTGAGTTCTGCTGACATTCTGAAACAATTTATGGAGTTCAAATATTGGTGTTTAGAAAATGGAATAGGCATAAAGATAAACCCATAGCATATAAGGATTAAGGAATATTTACCTATTTTCTGCATGAAAATATGTGTTTGGGTCATGCTGTTAATTTTTAGGAATGAATATGGGAAGTAAAAATTATTCCAGAATATAATCCAAACTTAATGAACAGTTTGGAAAGTAAAATTGAAACCTGCAGGCTTTATTAATGGTAGACAATATTTTAAATGGAATTTAAATCATTCAATAGGTATGACACCTTTTATTAATACAACCCTAGACATTGAGTCAGAATAATGAACATTATGGTCTGCTTTGCCAAAATGTTCCCCAGGGGACTCTGGCAGTTGTAGCCATATCAGCTATGTAAGTACAACCAGATGGTTAAAAACATGAAGCCCAGTTATTTGATCCTTTATTCTAGGCTATACAAAGAGTTGAATTTTTAAATGACTTTTAAAAAAGTATGCCATTACTAAATAACTGTATCATATACTAAAGAATGCTTTAAGTTTTATAATATATTTTTATAAGTGCATTGTAGATTTTAAAACAATAGCTGCATGAAAAGTTGTAAAGGCTAGAGTAATGATTAGGACATTTTGGAAACAATTATCTGCATGCCAATATGGGAAATAATTCCAGATAACAACTGAGAATAAATAATATATTTGATAGAAAGAGCAACTTTGACATGATGAGCTTTATTAATATCAGCATGGACCAGTGACTACCAAAATTAGAGTTTTGCAAGTAATGTTTAAGTTGGCTTAACAATTTTATTATATTAATTATGATATTAAAATTCCACTTAGAGAATGAAGCCTGGATTACGTTTATTTTAGAGACAAGATCACAAGGAGTCAAGGTGAGAGTAAACAGTAGAACAAAGAATAAATTTCCAGTTAGTGATTTAATACACTTTAAAGGGATACTGTCAAAGATGACAGAACTCAGACAGCACCTACCCTGTAAATAAATGGTTGTATTTGGCTCCTTCGGTGCTGGTAGAACGTTATTCACTCAGGATCCTAGCATTTGTAACCTAATGAACTGGGCTAAAAATACCTTATTGTTAACAGAGAGGCTTAGGCATCAAAAAGTTGTGACAAAAATGGTGACTTTTTCTCCTGTATTCAAATAGTAACTCATGTCCATAATGAGTGTGACACTAAGTGCATGAGGATTTTCAACTTCTATGAAAGTCATCTGTCCTGTGTTAAATGATGTTATTGCATAAAGCAATCCATTTGTCTCCCTATCCATCTATCATTTATAGATCCCTATGCTCACTACGTCCTAGCCTCTGACATATTTTATACTCTCCGTCTCCAGTTTCAGAGAGAAATTAAATATTCAAATATTCACATTCTTTCCATTGTGAAATGCAGCCTCTCAAAGCAGAGATTTAAGTAAACTTAACAAGCATTTTGGCGATAAGCGGCCTTTAGAAATCTTTTTTTGTCTTTGTATTTGATCTCTTTTCTTTGCAACAGCTCAATACTCTAGAAAAAGATATGCTAAAGAAAAGTCAAATACTAAGGTAAGTCTGTGGTAATAATGGCACTTGTACTTTCATTATTAAATATAAAAGAGGGAACAGACTACGAATAGGTGAGAAACACTCAGGTGTATTGATCTGTTTTTCCTGGTTGCCACACACCACTTGCCCATCCCCTCTCCTTCACCCTACTCCCTCCAGAAAAACACCACAAAATCTTTATGTGAAGTCTATAATTTCAAAGTCTTCTTAAATGTTAAGAATGCTATCAGTCAATAATTTTGTAGTTACTCTGTAGTTTTATAATCTAAAATTACTAGTATTAGTTTCATTTGTATTCATAAACTCTAAGGACTTTCAAATTCATATTTGATTTATACTCTATATTTGCGCCAATGATACTAAGAAACAGTCCTGTAGAAAATATTACTTATTCAGTTGAACCTGTGACTGATTGCAATTTGTTCAATAAGAATAGAGAATATCTAAATATATTTGTGTTTCTTGACATTGAACTTAGTTTGTACCACTTGGCATGTGTCTCTTTTCTAAACGAGGGCAGCATTTCAGTTGCTATTTATTTGTGCCAAATCCTGGCTAAACTATTTAATTCACATGATCCTGAAGAAATGGTAGCCGGGGGCTTTGTTTGTTCTTGTTCCAGTAAATCACAGGACAAAACAGGTTTTAGGGCACTGTTTGAATCCATCCCTCAGGCCTCTCTTAACAAATGGGTGTCACTCAGAAATGCTGGCGATGATGACTTCTTGATTCCAGGCATACTTTTAGAGTGCTAGTAAAGTGACCTATGGCCTTTCTTGCAGTCTGTCCCAGGAAGATGGGAAATGGTAATTATAGTGTAATAAAGAACACAAGGACTCTATTTAAATGGCAGAATTTGCATTTAAATGGAAATTTCAAAATGAAAACATGTAAAAGCTTGATAGATACAATATTTAGTATACAGTGCATGCCAGCAGTTAGAAGCACGCCTAATCGCATGTCAAGGGGGTTGTGTAGAGGTAGGCTTTTGTGCATGTCCAAAGGGCAGGGGCGGAGTTTTTGAGTGAGGTTGAAAAGGAAAAGGTAAAATTAGCCATAGATGTGACACATTTCATTGAATTGAATGAATAAGCATATTATGGTTTTTTAAAAGAGTAGGGAATGAATTCCTGGGGGCACTCTAATCTTATGACCTACAGCTAGTGAAAAGACTAATTGATTAACACTTAGGGACTGTAATGGAATTTAACTCTATAAACTGTTCACAGTAATTCTACATTAATCCATTAATTGAAATTGTTTATTTTTATCCTGGATAGGGAATTAAGGTATACACAAGTTTAAATACATTTGACGACAAGAAGGTATTTTGAAACTGTCATGAAAATCTATCATGAAAATGATTTCCTTATTTTAAATAAAGGAGACCTTCATAAAGTTGCCTCTGCAGGGTGCAAGAAGGTAAATGAGCTCACTTCCCCGAAATTCAGCAAATAACGTGATGAAGGAGAAATTATGTTTAAGTCATGTAAGTTACTTTGAAGGTGCTTTCCTTTGCTTAGGTAGTGATATTGTTAAATAAGGCAACAAATTAGTAATACTAATTTCCAGTCTCATCAAAAGGGTTCTTTTCTTTGCATCCATACCAGAATCAATTGTTTTTGTGGTTTTTATGTAAAAGCCATACTAACAGTGGTAAGGTGATATCGCATTCTTTTAATTTGTCTTTCCCTGATGATTAGTGACATTGAGCATGTCTTCATGCATTTGTTGACCATTTGTCTCTCTTCTTTTGAAAGACATCTGTTCATGCTTTTTTTTCCCACTTTTAAATGAAGTTGTTTTTTTTCTTTCTGATTTATATGAGTTCTTTGTAGATTATGGATATTAGCCCTTTATTGGATGAGTATCTTGCAAATATTTTCTCCCATTCTGTAGGTTATCTATTCACTCTGTTACTTCCCTAGCTGTATAGAAGCTTTTTAATTTAATCTAGTTCCATGTATTTATTTTTGTTGTTTCTATAATTGCTTTTGGGGTCTTAGTCATAAATTCTTTACCTAGGCCAATATGTGGAAGAATTTTTTCTGCATTTCCTTCTAGAATTCTCATGGCTTCATGCCTTATATTTAAGTCTTTTATCCATCTTGAATTAATTTTTGTGAGTGGTAAGAAATAGGGGTCTTGTTTCATTCTTTTGCATGTGGCTATACAATTTTCCCAGTACCATTTATTGAATAGAGCTTCTTTTCCCCAGTATATGTTGTTGTCTGCTTTGTTAAAGATCAGTTGGCTGTATGTAGATGGTTTTATATCTGGGTTCTCTGTTCTATTCCATTGGTCTATGTCTCTTATTGCAGCAAAATTCACAATTGAAAAAATGTAGAATCAATCCAAGTGCCCATTAATTCATGAGATTAATAAAATGTGGTGTATTTATAGTATGGAATACTACTCAGCCACACAAAGGGATTAATTAATGCCTTTTGCAGCAATTTGGATGGAACTGGAGACAACTATCCAAAGTGAAGTATTGCAGGAATGGAAAAACAAACACTACATTTACTCTGTAATAAATTTTAACTAACCAAGGGCATGCATGTGCAGAGAGAGAAGTAAAAGCCATTGGAAAGGAAGCAGAGGGGAGGTAGGGGGGCAACAACCTACCTAATGGCCACAATGAATACTATTTGGGTGATGGGAACACTTATAACCCTGACTCAAGCATTGTAAAAGCTACCCATGTAATAAAAACATTTGTACCTCCTTAATCTTTTGAAATTAGAAAAAAATTAAAAAATTAAAATACAGAAAATTTTAAGTCTATAATAAAGGAAATATTCCAAATGCTAAAAAAAATGATCTTTGAAAATATAAACAATCTTTAGGTAGACTAAGAAAAAAAGAGAGAAAACCCAAATAAATAAAATCAGAGATGAAAAAGCACACATTACAACTTTGTACTGGCAAAATACAAAGTACAATTAGAGTATACCATGAGCAACTATATTGGAAAACCTAGAAGAAATGGATATATTTATAGACACATAAACCTACCAAGACTGAACCAAAAAGAAATCCAAACACTGAATGAGTCAATAACTAGAACTGAGATAGAAGCAGTAATAAAAATTTTCCCATCTAAGAAAATCCTAGGACCTCATGACCTCTGCTGAACATGGATGGAACTGTGAACATTGTGTGAACAACACTGAACGACAAATTTTGCGTATTTTCACTCATGTGTGGTAGCTAAATATTGAAACAACTGATGTCATGGAGACAAAGAGTAGAATGATGGTTACCACAGTTTGGGAAGGGCAGTGAAGAGGGGCTATGAAGTGAGATGGTTAATGGGTGCAAAAGTTTCCAGTAGAATTTGGGGAAACAATTGATATTAAAGAAAATAGTGTCAATAATTTTTTTCTGTTTTAAAAAACAAGATTATTGAGGATTAAAGAAGAAAAATAGATATGGATATTATTAAATCATTTTATATTCAAAGCAGAGAAAATTATGGTACGAAGAAGTACAGACAATGGTAGATTGTGTGGTACTTTCAGCAAGGAAACAGTCCTACCCAAACATATTAGATGAGAAGATGAGATCGAGATGAACAAAGAGGCTAAAGCACAGGAGAGGGAAGAGATCACATACTGGATTATAGGATATCTGCAAAAATCATATATCGCTGGCCCACTATATATGCTTTTTCTTCTGCCAAAAATAACTTCCACTCCCTCCTTTGCAACTAATTTAGACATTTATTCAGTGTCTCATATGCAAATATTTTGTGATCCAGTATGTTTTGGTGTTCTGTAATCTGAGTTGACATGTAGTAATATTACTAGATTCAAAAAGGTATAATTTTAAGAAATAATATTATTTACTCTTAGTTTCAATTTTATGTTTTTGACCTTTTATAGTTGATATTTTTATCCATTATTAAAAGTAAGTTACATTCGTTTTATTAATCTTGATTTTATAATCCATGAGTAAATATAATTACAGTTACCACATAGTAAATGGTTACTCTTTGCGGGGCAAATATTGACTTATTCAATCATCACACTAAATATGTTCGTCAGGCTTTTACATATTTGTTTTTAAGGAAATTGATACACAGAAAGAAAAGTTGTTACATTCCTGAATGGAATAGAGTCTTCATTCATATTTGCTACAACATGCTGCCCCATGGGCTCAATTTACACACATTTATATGGTTTCCAAAAGTGAATGAGAGAGAGAATACATTTATATGTCCCAATCTCCTCTCTGTTGTCTTTCTATGAACTTTAGGGAATTTTATAAAAATATAATGTAAGGGAAATAAAAGTGAATATAAGTGAAGTATGTAAGTGTGTGTGTGTGTGTGTGTGTGTGTGTGTACATGTGCAATCACTTTTGCTTCTCCGTACCCCTCCAGTGAACCTCAAGTTCAGGCATTAATTCTAGAAATCAAAATTGTATTGCACTTTAATATTCTCAGGTAACTGAACTACGAACTCTATGAAATAGTCAAGGTATTACAAGAGAGACTTATAAAGGACACGCCAGCCAAGTTTTGACATATATAATGTTAGGGACCCTAGTACAACCATGTCTCAGCAGTAGCTGAAAGGTTAATGGAATTGGGATTTGTGTAGACATGACTGATTTTCCTGCTGCAGGAAGAGATGGAGGGGGGAAAGAAGCTGATTTGGACAAAGACCTTTAATGTCGTTCACATCTGCATCTTCCTTTTTTAAGGGCAGCAAAGCACCAGTCTTTTCTGTACTAAATCACTCCTATCTCTTAGAGGCATCCAATGCTTGTCAAAGAAAACATTGTTCAGCCAAGAATAAGCTAAGAGACTACAGAAAATAGTCAATTTGAGAAGAGCAAAAACAAACAGTGTGAATCAAGCAACTTGGTGTAGCATTTCTGTTTTCAAGTTAGTGTCTTCCTGGTATAAAACTTTAATATTTGAAGGCATGACTCCTAGGTCTTGAATATTATATAAAGATGATTTTCACAGTGCATTTCTGTCATCATCCCCCTAAAGAATGTATTTAAAACTCTGTTTTAGATAGTATGAAGGTGACACCCTACAGCAGTTTGCTACTGAAAGAAGTTACTTCTTTTTCCCATATATGAAAAAAGCAATTTTATTTTTTTAAGCTTTCCATTAAGAAATCTTTCTTCTGCCTTTTTGTTCCTTGTTGGAATATAACTGTTAGCTCATGATTTGGCACAACCTCACAGAGTAGTGTGACCACAACTATGAGAGAAAATCAAGCCAGATTTCAGACCATTCATTCCGCACATTAAAAAAAAAAAACTGTTATAGAATCCTATGCACAATATAAAGTTTGGGGAAGTTATTTTAATATAATCTATACTTCATAATTTCGTGGGTGATTTTGTTTTCCTTTTGAAGTTGAAAACTAAACATACAAAGGAAGAAAAAGGCTGAAAATCAATACAAGTATTCTATACAGATATCTTACAAATGTTCCTTCCATTTTTCACTGATCAACTTCATTCATTTATCATTTAGTGTATATACTATCTCATCTCTTAGAAACAGATAAACCAAAAATATTTCTATATTTAAATAACTAAAATATATTATAGATGATAAACTAGGACAATTGGTTACAGATTGAAATAAAATAAAATGAACATTGATATTGAGTGCCATCTTCATTGCAGTGTGTTTTGTCAAAGATGTTTAAGATAAGTAAAATAAATAAACCAAAACTGTAGGTCTGCTAATATGTCCCAAATTTTGAGTAATTGTTAGCATCTGACAGTCCCTCTTCACCTTTCTGTGCAGAATAAAAAAATAAATTAGAGACAGAAAATATTGATTCTTCATTCCTGCTGCAGTTAATATTTGCTCTACTGAGGATACCACATTTACTTAATATGCTCAAACTCGAAAAGGGAAAAGCAGAAAAATACATTTATAATATTGACATGAATGTTAATGTAGTCTGGATCTATAAACCTAGACACAGCAAAAATAAGTCACATAGATAAAAGAATATGAGATGGCAAGAACTTCTGATTTCACATAACCCAATACCCTTGTTAAAGCCAAAGAAACAGAAACTCACAAATGGAGGTGCCTGGGCCAATATCTTAAAAGAGGGGTCAGCAAACATTTTCTGTAAAGGGCAATATAGCATTTTAGGTGTTTTGGCCACTTGGATTCTGTTGCAACTACCTACCTCTGCTGTTGGGGTAAAGAAGCAGTCACAGAGAATGTGAAAACACAAGAGGGTGAGTGTTTTCTAGTAAAGTTTTATTTACAGTCAGTGAACTGGATTTGGCCCATGAGCCATAATTTTCCCCTGCCCCAAACTTGTAAAGTAGTAAATTATTAAACTAAGGGAGAAGAACTCGGACGTCCGCTGTAAGACCTGTGCAACATCTATTCTGAGACACTGTTGTTTTCCACTTACATTTGTACTAGACACCCTTAACATGGAAAAACAATCCTTTCAGAGAATGATCCTAAAGATTACAAAATGTTCATTGATGTATAAGCAACAAGAAAGCTCATTTGATATGCAGAGATTGGATATCAGGAAAAAATAATTAGATAATCTTCAAAGAATATTAGATTCACTCATTGATAAGAGATTCTACAAATTGCACTCAAAACTGATGCCTCAAAATAGGACCTGCCTTACATTTTCAAGGTTGCTAATGAATGATGACAATTGCAAGAGTTAAATTTATGAGCATCACCGAAGTTTTCTTAGAGGGAGGAAACAATGACAACTTGCTGCCTTTGGGGACTGGGGACACTGCAATAACACACAATAAACTTGGGCATGCCAGGCCAGTTCTTCTCAGATATTGTTCATTTTGTTCTTTCCGGAGATAAGATATACAATTATAAATCTGTTCTGAACTGTTGAGGTCCAATTACAGCTACGTGGACCAATGAAAAGTTTACCACCGCAAAGATTACTTAAAGTTCAGGTGATGCATAACATGTGATATCATCAATTATGGCTTTCCTCTACTTAAAGGCTATTTGATGAAGAATGGCATCATGAATAAATACTTGTCACAATCATATGAATAAGCTTTTTTAAAAACTAAAATACAATATAAAATATTATATAATAAAATGTCCCATCCATTCAGGAAAAGAAAACAGTAAGTGCTATTATTCATTAAATCTACTAATATTTGATGAGCACTTATTATGAGTTCAGCAGTGAGCTAACTGTTGAAGAAACAATGAAATAGGAGGTCGACATTGTTCCTTCCCTCATGAACCTTTAACTGGAAAAAAATTCTTAAAACTATTATATTTGTAAAATGATTATCAGTTATGATATATACTACAGGGGAAAAAAATAAGGTAGTTTAAAGAAAAGTTCTTATGGTTAAGTGACCTTAATCTTGAAAGATAAAATGATTATATCCATTCTCAAAGTGAGGAAAAGATAATTACAGGCAGAGAAAACAGATTTAACAAAGTCCACACACAGAATCCTGAAGGAAATAGTGTGGCACATTTAAGTGACAAAATTGAGATTACTCTGCCTGAGGCATCGAGGAGATGAAGAAGGGATGAGTTTGGGGAACTTGCTGAAGATTAGATACATAATGCTGAATTTTATAAATCACATTAAAGAACATTTTAGGACCACATGTGCTATTGTGAAACAAATGAATTGTGGACATGGGAACAAAAGGGAACCATGAGAAATGTTTAGTAACAGCTTGAAATGGTCTGGGTTAGAGATAAGTAGACTTGAACTATATTTTTGGAAGCAGAATGAGCAGGACTTCTGATGAATTGAATACAGGAGTTACAGAGAGGGAAGAATCAGAACTGATTGCCAGGTTTCAGATTTGAAGAGTGACTCTCATTGACTGGCATAAGGAGAATAGGCGATAAAAGAGTGTTGTCAAGCACAACAAGCAGTACAATTTGGAGAAACCATATAAATTTAGAAAGAGGTGTGGGGCTGGAGATTTGACAATCATCTGTGTTATACTTTAAGTACTGGTGTGAATTAGATTTCCAGAGAGAAATAAGAGCGGGGAAAATTTTGAAAGAAAAAATATATTAGATATCATTTAGAATGAGTCAGAAGGGATATTACAAGAACAGAAAAAAAAAGCCACATAATCCAAGTATACTATTTTAAGAGGCAAAACATAGTCAATTGTGCTAAATATTGTCGAAAGTTTAAGGAAATTAGGGGCAAGGAAGTGTCTGCTAGATTTGGCAACAGACAGTTTATTGGTGACCTCAAAAAATTAGTTTTAGTAGAGTAGCATTGACAAATCCAGAGTAAATAGAAGATAAATTGGACACTCTCAGTTAACATGGCAGATGGAATGTACACATTTATTTTTAGTCCTCTTGCAAATACCACTAAATGGGAGTAATGTATTTAAAAAGCCATAAACTCCAAACGACAATCTGAAGAAGATATTAAATAACAAGAGAATAAAATATTGTAAATGAAAGGAGATAGACAAATGTAATTATGTTAGCACACTGGATAATGTTGAAACTTTAAGTGAGCAGCCTAGATGAAAAATCTTTAGAATCTCATGTTTATAGATCTTCATATAAGAAAGGCAGCTCGCCACCTCATCACCTTACAGAGAATCCCTGCAAACAATAATCCCTATACATTATATGTACGCAGAGATCCCAATCTGTTTCATAAAGTTGCATTTTCATATATGCATGAACTCACAAGCATCCCCAAAATCTTAGCAAAAATCTTTAAAATGGAAGACCAAGGACAAACAAGATGAAACAATAGCAAAATCAATAATAACTAGAACCAAAAGTCAGTGATAAAATAACTATAACATATACTTTATATATAATTAATAATAAACAGATAATAATAATATTATAAATAAACGTTTAGAAAGCACCTAAAAGCTTTTGCAACTCAAATGTTTAAAAATGTAAATGAATCATTGGTATCAGTATTGTGCTGGAGAAAGCTGTGCCAGCTTGTAAGAGCCACTTCTTAATTCTTCATGAAATTTTGTGAGCTATGGGTAAACATTAAATTATAAACTTACTGCTAGATACATTATATTTTAAAAGACAAAAGATATTCAATTCAAAAATTATCATTTCCTAATTATATTAATACATTTTACTGTTATTTATGCTCTTGATGTTATTTGCATCTATTGTCTCAGTAAATAGGAAATGTTATTAATAATGAGTTATAACACATCTATTTTCACCTCCCCATTCAGTGATCTCAGGTTGTAGCTTGAAATTGGCCACAGTTGGAATATTTATATCATGGAAATTGACAAAACCTATAAATCTTGCCATGATTTACTGTTTTGTGAAATGTGCAGATTCTTTTCAAAGGCACAAAATGTTAAAAATGTAGATTACACTTAAGATTTATAATGATTTTACATTATGAATAGCATGAAAAATTGAGGAGCTATTTCCAGTATTTCCAAAGAATTACCCAATTCAATAACAAAGTAGCTCATGCCATTGATGAATAAGTTTCCCAAAATGTTTTTGTTGTTTTACTTTTGTATTATTTATTAAAGTAAATGACTGTAACAACCAATATTCATATTAAAGCAACATTTTGGGATTTGCAACCATAAGTTGGATACAGGTAAACAAAACAAAACAAAATCAATGAAAATATTCCGTGAGAATCTATTGCTATTTGGAATTTAAACTTAAGAGCATTACATAATTTACTATTTGTAAGGTGTATGATACAAACCCTTTATATCAACAAATATTATATCAAACATATATGCATATCTACATACATATATTTTGCCAGACAAATGATTGTTAAATAATTACCAACATTGCACTATTCAGAATAAAAATATTTCTACAAAGGTCTAGAAACAGAATTGGTTGGGGGATGGAGGAAACAGAGACAGAAAATTTTTGAAAAAATATAAGAAAAATCAGTGCTCAATCCTGGAGATCTAATATCTAACCATGAGAGTTCTAGGAAGAGAGAAAGGAAAAACTGTGGGGAAGTGGGTTATTAAAAAATAACAGAGGACTATCTCTTATAATTAAACACAGTCATTTAGAACTCAATAAAAAAAAACTTTAAAAGATACACACCAAAGCATATAACCAAGAAATGACAGAATACTGGGATAAAGAGCAGTCCTTAAAAAGCTTCCATAGAGAGGAAAGAGTATCTAAAAGATCACAATAAAAAGGAATTAAAATCAAAATTAAGTTCTGAATACAAGGACAAAAAATAATATATTTTTAAATGTCCTTGAAATTTTGAGGGAGTTTAGAATGCTACATTGGCCAAATTATCCATTGAATTTCAACAAAATATAAAGATATTCTATTAAATGAGCATTTCAAAAGCTTCCTCCTATGTACCTTTCCCTAGAATCTCTAGAGGATGAAATCCATGAAAATAGCAGGAATAAGAAATAAGAAGATAATAGATTCAGTAAATAGTAAATCCAATAGAAAAGAGGGAAAATGAATGTTCTTGAACAATAGAAAAATGAAACCCCAGAAAGATGTCTGTAGAATCTACCTACACAACCATTGATATTGTTTGGGATGAGAAGATTGAAAATTTCAAGATACATGTCACCAGGAAGCAAACAAAACAAACAAATAAAAATCCGTCAGATTGATAACTTTTAACCTTTTTGAGTAGAATGTTATGAGTCTGTTGGAGAACTGGAAAAAACCTACCTGGAACACTTACAAAAACAAGTAGAAAAAAAAACTAGAGAAAATGTAAACAAATACAAGAAAGGAAATGAAATCAAAATATATTTTGGGGCTGAGGTTAAAACTACAATTTATAATAATAACAATGTTTAATATATCTCTATGTCCACATTTAAGAGTACACCATACCCAAAATGGCATCTGTTTTTCATATGACATTCACTTTTTAATTGTAGCTTTACTTTTCATTGTAACTCTTCTGTAATAACATTTTTTATCAATCTCTTCCTTTTTCTTCAATTCAAGCAAGAGTATGTGTATGCACACATACCTCCATAGTAAACATCTTTACACATACATATTTAGATTTTTTTCAAAGAAAGACTTATCCTTGTTAGTCCTTACCTAGAAACTGCTGAAAATGTCATATAAATGGGTCTTAATTACCTCATCAAGTTTCCAAAATTGTTAAAAGCTAGTCTTTGCCTGAGACATACTTTTAAATGTAATGGGACAATATTTTCTCTAAATATTTTGAGCAAAACTATTTTAAAAATCTAATGAACAGAGTTTATTCTCAGGACTTATATTGCCTTCATTTAATGAAATGGATGTGTGATTGAAAAATAAACATCGCCATGGTGGTTCACTATGGTGATGGCAGACATACAGCTGTTCATATTTCAGGCTGATTTATTCAAAAGCTAGAGACACTGTCAACTACAAGTCCTTAAAACGACATCAGAGTAAGTATTTTTAAGTGTCTTTGTTCACTAAAATGTATCTACACATCTTTTGTATAATATATTATGAAAATGCTAAGTCAGTTTTAGGTTGTTAATTCTGTATTTGTTAAATTATTTCAGTTATCCTAGATTTAAAGCTCTGTGAAATAATCAAATTGTCTTCCTTCTATATATAGGAAGAAAAAAAAAAAAAGAAACCAAATCACTTGTCATTTTGTTCCAGTTTGTTAGGTTCCCCTTCAAATGTAAATGTCTGAGAGTGTATGTGAAGCATAAAGCCCATAAATACAGATTCCAAAGGAAATCTTTTTTGTTTTTAAAATCGCAGTGAGGAGTCCTTGGTGTCTTTTACTTATCAGTACATGGTAAGTTATTTGTTTCTAAATTATCTAATAAAAAAACATTTTCCCATTCAGAATTAGTCAAACTCATAATTAAATGAGCTGCCTTGGTGCTCATTTCTTTATACTTTTTGAATACTAATGATGTTGCACTTGAAAAAAAATGATGTCTTCCCATAGTTTATGCTTTAAGTCATTCACTTTTGTTAAAAACAGCTATATGTTCTCTGAAGTCTTTCCTATGAATACTCATTATCTTACATTAAAAAGGTCTTTCTTTCCTTCAACACTTAGAACCTCTTTTCTCTCCCATTGCTTTATTTTCTCTTAACCCATTATTTTGTCCATATTATTGTTTCTGATCACTTCATTAACTTGAGGACATAAATAGCAAACCTGTTTTCACCTTACCAAATGCTGATCTTGGATATCTGAAGGTCTTACTTCATTTTGTCTTCATGTAACACAGAAACACTATTAAAGGAATTAAAATTATTTGGGAAACATTGGGAAACATACGTGTTTGGGGTAGCGTTCCTTTTGGAATCCATATAAGAGTGGAAGTGACTTTCTAATTATTCATACCGAAAGCAAAGCCTAGATAGTGGCTCTTCATTGTGCTTCTTCTCAGTAAACATGGAGCTGACTCCTAATAGTTAAGATACTCTTCATGAGGTCTAGTCATTTGTAAGAAAACTTCCTGGCAGTTAGGGTCCTAGCCAGAAACAGATGGCACATCCAACCAAGATGGTAATTTGAAGGGATTTTTTTAAAGAGACCATGTACAAAAGCTGTGGGCAAGATGTGAGAAGAACCACAAAGGATAGTCCAATACCATTGGACTGGGAATGGCAGGTCAAAATGAACACTTTTCAGCCTAAAGAGGAGAAAGGGGCAAAGATGCAGCCACCCAGAGGCAACCCTGAAGGGTACATTCAACCTCACTCTCTGTATTTTTCTAATCTGCCTTTGTTGTTTTTCATTAGGCAGACACAAACTGAAGTCAGAGGGAGGGGGGAGTGCACACAATTAGCCTCCCAGAGCCCAGGGCAAAGGAGAGTGTAGATACAGAGGAGCAAGGGAAGGTACACAGCATAACTGAAATATTAATCATTACTATTACTCTGCTTTCCTCTATCTCTGTTGGAACCTGTGTTATTTTACTTTCAAAGTGGGCATACCATTTATTAAATATATCCTATGAAATAAGTTTGGTGAAATTAATGAAGTAATGAAGTCAACATTTCATGGAAAACATAAAAATCACAAACTTTCTGCAAATAATAAAAGCACATATAAGCAGGTAAACTTTTAATGACATACCACATATAGGACAGTGGCCCCATATATTGAATACTTTTCCTATATCTTTTCTATGTTTAGAGGCACAAATACCATTGTGTTACAATTGTCTGTAGTGTTCAGTGTAGTACCAGAGGCTGTATAAAATAGCCCAGGGGTGGGGTAGGTCATACCATCTAGGTTTGTGTAATTAGTGTTCACACAATGACAAAATTGCTTAACAACATACTTCTCAGAATATATCCCCATCGTTAAACAACAATTGACTATGTGATAAAAATAACAAGAATTTTTCCATTTCCTCAACATTTTTAAGCTTATATGCATAGAGATATTTATAGTACTCAGAGATGATATTTTATATGTATGTGGTATTAGTTGTACTATCTCCTTTTTCATATCTGATTGAGCTAATTACAGTCCTTTCTTGTTTGTTTCTGGTTAATCTAGTGAGAGGACTACCACTCTGTTTATCATTTCAAAGTACCAACTTTTTGTTCATTAATCTTCAGTATAATTATTTTTTTTATCTATTTAATTTAGTTCTGCTATGACCTTACTTACTTTCTTCTGCTGGGTTTGGGATAGGTTTGCTCTTCCTTTTCTAACTCCTTGAGACAATTCATTTAATCGTTGATTTGTGTTCTCTCTTGTATTTCTTATGTAGGCAATTAAGTCTATGAATTTTCCTCTTAGGACTGTTTTTGCTGAATTCCACAGATTTTGATAACTTGTGTCCCCTTCTTTTGTTAGAAGAATCTTTTGATTTCTTAATTTCCTCCTTGACCCAGTAATCATTCACCAGTAAGTTGTTTAATTTCCATGACATTGTGTAGAGTTGAATGTTTCTTTGGAATTGATTTCTAATTTTATTCCACTGTGGTCTGAAAAGATAGATGGTGTAATTTCTATTTTTTTGAATTTGTTGAGAAATGTTTTATGGCTTAAGATGTCATCAATCTTAGAGAATGTTCTGTGTGCTGATGAGAAGAAGGTCTACTCAGTGGTTCTGAGGTAGAAGGTTCTGTAAATGTCCCTTAGGTCCATTTGTTCTAGGGCCCCATCTATGTCCAAAGTTTTTGTGTTTATTTTCTGCTTGGAGGATCTTTCCAGTTCTGTCAGTGGGGTGTTGTAGTCCCCAGCTATTACAATGCTGCTGTTTATCACTTTGTTTATATATAGTATGATTTGCTTTATGAATATGGCCCTACCTGTGTTGGGTGAATAAATATTTAGAACTGTTATGTCTTCTTGTTGAATCAGTCCCTTTACTATTATATAATGACCAGCTTTGTCTTTCTTTAGTAGTGTTGATTTGAAGTCTAGAGCAGAAAATCAAGGGTATCAAAATGGGGAAAGAAGAGGTGAAACTATCACTCTTTACTGACAATATGATTTTTTTTTTTTTTTTTGAGACAGAGTCTCACTCTGTTGCCCAGGCTAGAGTGCCATGGCATCAGCCTAGCTCACAGCAACCTCAAACTCCTGGGCTCAAGCGATCCTCCTGCCTCCCAAGCCTCCCAAGTAGCTGGGACTACAGGCATGTGCCACCATGCCTGGCTAATTTTTTCTCTATATATATTTTTAGCTTTCCATATAATTTCTTTCTATTTTTAGTAGAGACGGGGTCTCGCTCTTGCTCAGGCTGGTCTCGAACTGCTGAACTCAAGCAATCCGCCCACTTCGCCCTCCCAGAGTGCTAGGATTACAGGCCTGAGCCACTGCACCTGGCCTCCTTGGCTTATTTTCTTGCTTGTTGGTTTGGTTGACACTTCTTTACACTCTGGCAGTTTAAGATACTACAGGTTCTTTTAGATTTCCCCTGTCCCAGATTTAAAATCAGCCATACATCCAAGGAGCCTGTTTCCTTATATAAGTTGTCATTTTACTCATTTACTGATATATCTTCTATTTCCTTACACTGAAATATAAGTTTGATGAGAGTAAGATTTCTGTTTGTCTTGTTACCTGCTGTCAGTGTTAAACACAATGCCTTGTGAACATCACTCAGTAATAATGTAAATAGGAAATGAACAGAAAGAAAACCAAGTTCTCCTCATGTTTATTTATCAACCATAATTTTAAAATGCTTTTTATCATTTTGTCAAAAATTTTCCTTAAGAAAAACCTATAAAATACAGACCATCTTGAAATTACCTCCCTCATAGGTTCTTTTTAATAATTATTAAGTTTTTTTAAAAATTGCAATGAATGGCTAGAGTGACCCTGACATACTCTTTTAAAATAGATATTCTTCCTCCTCCTAGTCCCTCATTATCATTATCATCATCACCATTATCATCATGATCACTATTGTCTCATAGAACTTTGAACATGGCCACAGCAGCAGAAGAATTTTACACTACTTTTCTTCTTTTGTGAGCTAAACAAAAGTATTTTTAATGTTTCTCCATGCCTAATATGGTATTTTCTTGATCTGTCTACCATAATTTTATTGCTTTGATGAAACAAAAGAGACTATAATAGAAGTCATTACTGCATATCTGTTTAAGTCAAGTCTGTAAACTCTCTTTTTAGCATCAAAAGAATATAGGAGATAAACAAAAGGAGAGAAGAAAACTGTAAAAGGAAGACAGCAAAAATGGTTTATCTTAAATTCAATGAAAGTTTGTTTTGTAATTTGCCAGTATTACAATGGCTCTAGTCTATTAGCTTTGGTCATTCTGACCATTTTTCTTCAAATGTTTGGGAACTACAAACATTGAAAATATTTCATGGTATCACATTTTTTCCCCCTTGCTCAGAAACTCTATACAATTCTAATTGAATGTCTTTCAAAGTCATATCAACCAATGCACTGTAATCTTTTTAATTATGCAGCACTAAGTTTACCCTCAGAAACAGATATAAAAAATAACTGTAGAAATTGAGAAGTCACTAAAATGGAAAGCTTATTTATCATTGCAATTTTGTTACTCCAGCACAAATTTCCTGATTCTATCAGGTACTGTCATGCCTCAGAGGGGTTTGTTTTTGATATAGATGATATATATGGTAGAAATTGAAATAAAGAGATATATTACTATACCAGAAAATGCTGATTCCAAATTGCTTTTCAGTCACAATTTTCACACTGTGTACATAATCTCAGTATGTAATAGTGCCTTAGTCATTTGTGGTTTGATTTCTTCCAGTAAATACTTGCACTGCTCATAAAACACATGAATTTTGTCAATATTTCAGACTCAGGTTTTGCTTCATGGTGATAAATGATTGACTAACATTAAGAGAATTGGAAGTATTTCTAAAAGGTAACCTGAATTTTTAAAATTTGAAGTTAACATCCTACAAAAGAAAGGATTTATTTTTTATTTCCTAACTTGCAAATGGTTTAACCTTTGGGCAGAAAAATGTCCTGAATCAGAACTGAGGAGAGACTTACTAAATTTATATAGCTTCTTTATTCTAAATAAGTATTGATGCTGTTTGCTAGAAAAGCTGTTGTTCTCCCCAGAATGCCACCCCTTTTAACTCTAACAGGATATGAGATGAATTGATAATATCAGTACACAAATACAACATCAGTGACTGATTGAGGCTGGGAAAAGATTTCACCCGTGCTGTACATCAAATGAATCACTGTGTTCTAAAGTCTATAATGAAAAGTTTGTCCACACTAGACAAGTTCTTATGTATTAATATATGAATAGGCATTTCTTTCTTTCTTTCCTTTTGAAAACATTGGTCATCTTGTTTGTGCCTTTACCACATTTTACAGAGAATACAGTTGTATTTCTTGCACGCTTTCCTGAAGGATGGTACAATGGAAATATTTGTATAAACCAAATAAAAATTCTTGAAGTAAAGATGAGCAGAATATTCATTAGCATTTGAAATCCTAATCTGGTTTTATCATGGTTTCTGATTATTCCTGAACAGTAAGAGTGACATTCTATGTGCTGTGAGATCTGTTGCCATCCTGTTCTTTAATATGTTCTGTGGTGAGCATTATTTGGTGTTTTTGGGGAAGGTATTCATGTGCCTGTGTTGTGTGTTGGCATTGAATGAGGACTTATTTGCTTACACCGTATTTTTTCTTTGGTGAAATCATTGCTGACTTTTCAAAAAAAAATACTTATCTGTAAATATCTATAACTCATTAAATATCTAATTATCCATCATGCAATGTTTTTAAAGCTAAATTAGACTACCAGATGTTTTGAGTTATACTTACAGAAAAAATTTGTAACATCTGAAGGCTTTTAAGCATATCTATGCAATTTAATAGAGGATAATTATAAATTCACATAAAATCATAGAATATTATAATGTTCTTACTGAATTAAGAGAGTAAGGAATGTTAAATTTATGGCTACATTCCAAATTATAAAAGTTAAAGGGACAATACAATACCAAGTGCCGTAAGGGGAGAAGTCAGTATTAATATTAATATAGATGTGCAAATAACCAGAAATAAAAAAAAATGAATTTACCTTTAAATATGTAATGCTTGTTCCCCCTTCAAAATCATATGTTGAAATCCTACCCCCTAATTTAATGATATTAGGAAGTAGAGCCTTTGAGAATAATTAGAATTAGATGAGGTCATAAAGGAGGAACCCTTATAAATGGGGTTTGTGCTTTTATAAAAGTCACAAGAGAGCTTGCCTTCTCTGCTCTGCTTTCTGCCATGTGAGGATACAATGACAAAATGCACTAAAACCCAGGAGAGGGCCTTTAGCAGAACATGACTATCATGGTCCCCTCATCGCAGATTTCCAGCCTCCAGAATAGTGAGAAATAAAATTCTGTTGTTATAAGCCATCCAGTGTGTGATATTTTTTATAGCAGATGAGCTGAATAAGAAAACAGATAATAACATAGCCTAGAGAGCCTATGTGTTATGAATTGGTTAGAAGAAACTGAAAATATTTAAAGGAAGAGAACTCTCTATATATTACTTTTTATTTCAAGAAGAGTACAGACCCTTTGAGGAATGCATTAGCAGACTTTCATAAGTTTAAATATTAATAGTTTCTGAATTACATGCACTGCCTTTCTTCTCTAAAAACATGAAGGCTAACGTAGTGGCTATATAACAATATATACTGGGTGAATATTTGCCTAAGCACAAATGGTAATGTATTTGCTTCTTTATACATTATTTTCTCAGCAACTGATCCATATAAGTCTTCTATAATTATTTTAGAATTCAATATGATGTTATTCATTCTTTCATATTACAGTGAAGTTGGTACTATCTATGTCTCTCTACTGTATTCTGACCTTATTGAAGAAGGACAAGGCCAGATTTCAATCACATAGAGGCTACCTATTGCCTTACTTGATATAGAGACGTTCTTAAACACTTTTTGAGTATTCCCATGAATATTGATACTTTTGAAAAAGGCCCAAAGCACTCAGCTAAGAAATAGTTATTCTCTTAGAAAATACATTTAAGAAACAACCTAAGCAATAGAACAACATAAAAAAAGATAGAAGTAGGAAATCAGAGGAAGGAGGCAGACAGGGAGGAAATGGATTATTGCAGAGTCTGGGGTCACTTGATATAATTTTCAAATTTGTTAGTGGCAGAATTTATTTTTTTCAGTTTTTTAACTTAACTAGTCACTACTATGTGGCTAATTTCTTACCAACGTGAAGTAAGTAGGCACTTCTGGTAATATATCTTATTAGCCTTTGCTATTATAGTCTTCACGTAACTCTGGTCTGAATGCAAATCTTAGTAAATAGCTTCTAAATGAATTCCAGAAACTTAGTTTAAAAGGTGCCTAGGGAATGCAATTTTAGGTTCTTCTGTGCATGAAGTCCAGCAAGGTATACTAAAAGTTTAAACAAATATTAACCAAGCTAATTTGCCGTACCTAATTAAGTCTTTGACATAGTATAGCATTTATTAAAACAATGCTAATTATATTAATTATATTAATTTTAAAAGAAATAAATTTGTTTTCATTTTGTTTTCATGTTCTTGTTCTTATCTCTACCAAAACTAAGAATTCCACCCTTCAAAAACAGTTTTATCTTTGCCCTAATTTCTCTTTCTAAAATAGTATACCTTTGTAAGTTATAAATATATAGAGATATCATTTAGGTCCTAACCATGACTAGAAGTCTTTCTGATGTAATCATGGCATATGATTGATAACCATAAAACAAATTGATTTCAAACAACTACACATCATTTTCAAGTGGTTTTTCATGTCTGGCTTCTCTTTTCAAGGCACTCAGGGTATGCTTGAATCCTGTTAGATAAAAGAAAAATAGGATAGTAGAAAAGGAAAAAAAATACTTTTTCCCTCTACCCTCCTATGTTCTCCATCTGGGACCCTGGAAATTAGATTTACAAAACACAGATTAACAAGAAATAAGCACAGAGATTTATTTAATATGTTTTCATGATACTGGAGCCTCCATAAGGAGATTAAGACACAAAGAAGCAATTAAGCCTAAGCATGTTTACTAGGTTTAATGAATAGTGGAAAGTCATAGAAAAATGTAATAGGAAAAGAGTGTGTGAGCTAAGGGTAGTGAATTGGGGGACCTTAGCAAGGGATGTTTGCTCAGGTTCCTCTCTGCATCCTTCCATCTTTGGAGATAAACATGTTCCTTTCCTCTGGGTATAGGGAGGATGGTTCTTACATGCAGGTCTTATGATTTGCTTTCAGAGGAGAAGGGAAAGGTCAAAGAGTCTTTTCAGCACTTGCTGTTTCTATAACCTGCTTCAGGGGGAAAAGAGGAAGTCAGAGATGCCTTGCTGCACCTGTCATTTAAGTTCTTTCAATTTAAAATATACAGTGTGCCAAGGCACCGTATTTTGGGTAGCATGTTCTGAACCCCCTAAAACTCAAGAAAATAGATATTAAAATCATAACTTAAGAAGATACAAATAGTGTGACTTAGAAATTTTAAATAGAAAAAAAATTTAAGATCAAACTTTATGTCAAAATAAAAGAAAAAAAAATCCACCCAATGCCAAAGTCAAAAACAGTTTAAAAAGTTAGATGGCCATAATTTAAGTTAAAAAATGTTGAATTAGGGAAGAATCTATCATAACGTCATTTTTCTGGTCAATAATATTAAAAGTGGAAAATTTAGTACACAGCTGTCTATAATAAACAGCACATTTTGGACACATAAACATGGTTTTTAAAAATATGACAACCTACAGGAGGATCATCTCTGCTGTGCTTTACACATTTGACAAAATGTGCTTGTATGTTCTCATTCACATACTTAAGCTAAATAGAAGACAGAGTACTCTGTTGACAGTCTTCCTACCACATCGCTTTTATTCTCATGCATCTCAGCAAGAAACATCTAAATCAAAGAATGTGATTCTCTTACCTGAAGTAGAGATGTGTGGCAATCATCTGTGAGTGAGAGGAGTGCATATCTCCACTTACATAACAATGGTCATTGTCATATTTTAAGGGTGATGTATTGTAAATGTGATAGAAAGGAAACGCATGCAGAAAGTTTACTTTTCTGTATTTAACCGCAGAAGCTATCTAAGAGTTAAAATCAGAAGAGATGGATTCATGTGGAAGAATGCAGACTCTTCAGATGAAGCTGGAGTAGATTATCACTGTGTGTTTATTTTCTTGTATGGGGTATAAGTTCTTAAAAATTGAGAAGGAGTGTAAATATGCTAGAGGGAATAAGAGGAGTCTTCAGATTCTCAAAATTTCTCCTTTGATATAAAATCATTTTGAAATATACAATCAGGAAATTATTTGAAGCCTTTTGTCTAGCCTAACAGAGACTAACAAATACTCTGTATATTAAAATAGGAAACATACATTATGCTTACATCATGCTAGGTCCATCTTCAAGAGTTTTATATTTACAGATTTATTTAATAATTCTGACAACCCTATGCAAAGTTGAGGAATAGAAGGATTAATTACCCAGGGAAATACCAATACTAAGTGGCAGAGCCAGGATTTTGTATCCTTGCCCTCTGGTCACGTGCACCATGCTCTTAAGCTTTGTACCATATTGCCTCTGGAGTAGTGATGATTTGTAAAGATCTTTAGCATCACTACTCACAAGAGGTGGAAAACACTAGAATTGAAATGCATTTCTGGCTTCTTGGGAATACATGTATCACTATTTTTAAATTATGCCTGAACTATTCTTTTGAATTTCCTATTCTAGCTTAATTTTTTAATTTTTAATAAAATTCTGTGTAGAGATATAGAAGTCTTGTCTTTTCCTTCATACATCTTATAAAAGGTAAACTGTGAAAAGACAATAGAAGTTCAACACTTCTTCTTAAATACTTCTCCTTAGAATATTATATGCCAAAATTTAATTGGTTATTTGTATTGTAGACTTACAGATGATTTTGTTGTTATCTCAAATTTCCATTTTTTTCTTCTAGAGTAAATAATATTACTTGTGTAAGAATAATAATACAAATTTTCTTTTTATATGAGGTTGCTGCAACATATTATGGGGAAGTATTAGATAAACAAATCAACTATTCAAAACATACCCTGGCATCTAAGAAATGTTAAACCTACATGAAAATTCTGTATTGACGTTTGCCTACAAAATAGGTTGTGTTTCTTTAGTAAAGTTTCCAAGTGCCATTTTTAATAGGTAAACAGCTCTCAGATAGCAAGGAAAAATACCTTTTGGAGATAAGCTCCAGATAAAATTCTGTCATTTATAAGTTATTATGTACAACCTGTTGCCTATGCTGTGTGAGTAATAAAAGGTAAACATTCCCTATCAAAGAATATACACTGTAACTATAAATTCCATTATTGGAAATGCTAATATTCAAGGATAATTGGATTTCTGGTGTCATATTTAAATTAGAGTATAGGAAAGAGAGAACTCATGGCTATAGAGCAAACTGACCTCATCACAGTCTTTTCAGAAACTGCCATAGGACTTACACAATAACTTAAATATGGGGTTTCAACCCATGCATTCATTACTGCTCTTTCTAAAGCCAAATATACACGATGTTCAGAGATTTCTTCAAAACAGTAGAAATACTTTAACAATTATCCAACATCCTTTGACTGCAGTGAGAACATGAGCTCATGTGCAAATGAAATTTGTCAAGTGTGCTAATAGCTCCCTTGGTTTATGTAACTAAATCAGAAGATCTTTACATAATAATATAATCTGCATACAGAAATATAGATAATGCATACAAATTACCTATAGTAACATTATTCAGAAGCTCAGTGTTTATATTAACTATCACAATGAAAATAATTATTTGAGTTAGTTTAAATTTATATTGTTAATATATTCAATTGTTTGCAGTTGAATTAGAATGTATGCTATTAACAAAAAGAATATTCTCTTTGTGAGATATTTCAATTTGCTTCTTCCTTAAAAAATAGAACCAAAGAAAGAAATCTTTCCCAATGGAAGAATGGTATATTTTTCTATTAAATATTTCACAGGATTCATCACACAGTAGATTAGGAGGTAAAGACAATAAAACAGTAATACCAACATGAGTTAATGGAAGTCATGCTCCAACTGATTTAATAAAAAAAGAAAAAACTGTGATAGGAAAAGATGAGATAGAGCACAAAAAAATCAAAAAAGGTTTAGAATTAAAAATAAATTTGAATATAATTAGAAAATGTATAACAAACAACAAATTTTGCTGTGGGAGGAAGAAATGCCAATGTCTATAAGAATTTTTCCAACATTTTATTCTAGAATTCTTATGGTTTCATGCCTTAGGTTTAAGTCTGTTATCCATCATGAGTTGATTTTTGGGGGTAGTGAGAGGTGCAGATCTTGTCTCTGTCTTCTACATGTGGCTATCCCATTATCCCAGCACCATTTATTGAATAAGGTCTACCATTTGATCCAGCAATCCCATTACTGGATATCTACCAAATGGGAAAAAAGTCATTCTATAATAAAGACATTTGTACTCAAATGATTACAGCAGCACAATTCATAATTGCAAAGATGTAGAAACAACCCAAGTGGCCATCAATACATGAGTGGCTTAATAAAATGTGGTATATGTATACCATGGAGTACTACTCAGCCATAAAAATGATGAACAATACCTTCTGCATTATCCTGTATAGAGCTGGTGCCCATTCTTCTAAGTGAAGTAGCACAAGAATGGAAAAACAAACACCACTTGTATTCACCATTAAATTGGTACTAATCCATCAAAACTTATGCACACATATGAAAGTAACATTCATTGGTTATCTGGCTGGGGGAAGGGGAGAGGAGGGTGTTGTGCACACTGTCTGGGGGATAGGCACACTTGTAGCTCTGACTAGGGTGGTATAAAGGCAATTTATGTAACCAAAGTGTTTCTATCCCTGTAATACTCTGAAATTTTTAAAAAATGGGCAAAAGATATGAACAGAAGTTTTTCAAAAGAAGATAAACAAATGACCAACAAAAATCACTAATCATCATGGAAATGCAAATTAAAACCACAAGGAATATCACCTTACCCCTGTAAGAATGATCATTATTAAAAAGCTGAAAAACAATAGATGCTGGCATGGATGCAGAGAGAAAAGAACACTTATACATTGTTGGGGGGACTGCAGCCTCTAAGGAAAATAGCATGGAGATTCCTCACAGAAATAAAAGTAGATCTACCATTCTACTCAGCAATCCCAACTACTGTGTATCTACCAAAAGTAAAAGAAGTCATTTTATCAGAAAGACACCTGCACTCAAATGTTTATTGCAACACAATTCACAATTTCAAAGATGTAGAATCAACATAAGTGCCCATCAATTCATGAGTGGATTAAGAAAATGTGTGTGTGTGTATGTGTGTACGTGTGTACGTGTGTGTGTGTGTGTGTGTGTGTGTGTGTGTATATATAGCATAGAGTACTACTCAGCCAAAAAGGAAATGAAATAATATCTTTTGCAGCACCTTGGATGGGACTGGAGACCATTACTCTAAGTGAAGTATTTCAGGAATGGAAACACATACACTGCATGTACTCTCTAATAATTGGGAGCTAAACGATGTGCACACATGGGCACAAAGGGATGTAAAGGTCATTTGAAATCATGAAAGAGGGAGGGTGGGAGGGGTAAAAATTTATCTATTGGGTACAATGAACACTATTCTGGAGAGGGGCACACTAAAGTCTCTAATTTAAGTATGACGCAAGGTATCCATGCAACAAAAACATTTGTACCTCCTTAATATTTTGAAATTAAAAAAGGAATAAAATATATACACACATTATGGGTAAAAAAAAGTTTGACTTATGGAGAAGAAAACATCTCCCAACTAACACAAGAACTTAAAAGAAAGATGGAAACAAAGAGCAGTGAATGATCATCCTCAAGAGTGAATCAAGGAGGCTGTGGAAGCTTTGATTAGACAATAAAACAAAGAGCAGAGAGTAAAGAGGAAGCTTGGAATAAATTAGAAACCTGCATTTGTGAATGTGTGTGTGTGTGTGTGTGTGTGTGTGTGTGTGATATGTATACGACTGCAGATTAAATGAAAAAATATATGTTGACATCAGTCGAAAAACACTAATTAAATGGCTGCCCTATTGAGACTCTAAACATTGTAGAAGCTTAGAATGTAGTAGTGAACAAGTCAGTTTCCTACCCACTTGGAGTTTACTATATATTAATAATAGAGAAGATATGCTTAAAAATAGCAAATAAAAAATAAAAAAGTTATAAATAAGCAAATAACACGTGAAGTGATATGAGTTCATATAATAAGGAGACCTGACCTAATCTTGCAGGGAGTGTCCAGGATAACGTTCTATAGAACTGAAATTTCAGCTTAAGTCTAAATGTTGAAGAGGGAAAGAGAAGAATCCCCAGTGTGGGAATTCTTCCAGTTGCTGACTATGTCTATGTTAATTCTGTAAACGGAGAAATAGCTACAGGATGGGTTCATGGGCCCTCTAGAACCCAGTATGAAATGGACCTGAGCTAAAACTCCATTGATCACTTGACCTCCACAAGCTCCTACTCTGACTTGTGGTCCACGGTGACATTTTAGGTCTCCTGGAATTAGTATCACTTTAAAGCCAGCACCTAGTAGTCCCTAAAAAGTATAATTATTTCTTTTTTCCCAATGCACAGTCACCCTGGTAAAAGGCTGTAGGTCCCTTTGGGGAAAGCTGAAAGAAAGATTAATCATATAAATTGTGACAGCATAGTGAGGTCCTTTCTCAAGGGGAACCAGCCTCTCCTTCATTCAAGAGGTTCTGGGTCTGTTAAAAAACCTACTTCTGGAAGTTGATCAAGGGATTATAATGCTCTGTTTTTAAGATTCAGGTTAGACTTCCCTCATTTCTCTTTATCTGACTCCAAATTATATTCTATATCCCTTAGCCTTTTGTTTATTTGTTTGTTTCAGTTGCCTGGGCTAGAGTGCAGTGGCTTATATAGCTCACTGCAGCCTCAAGCACCTTGGCTCAAGCGATTCTCCTGCCTCAGCTTCCTGAGTAGCTGGGACTACAGGCACGTGCGCACCACCACATCCAACTAATTTTTCCATTTTTTGTAGAGATGGGGGTCTTGCTCTTTCTCAGGCTGGTCCAGAACACCTGGCCTCAAGCAATACTCCCACCTCGACCTCCCAAAGTGCTAGGGTTATAGGTATAAACCCCTGCAACTGGCCCATCCCCTAACCTTTTTAAAGTTACCAATGCACTCTCTTAGATGTAATTTTAGTCATTTTATATGATGTCTCAGCAGTGTTCCACATAGTGGATCTTTCCTGGCTTCTTAAAAATCTCATATTTTACCAAAATAAAAGGATTTTAGCAAAGTTTTCATTTGACTGTGAAATTCCACACTTAAAACCCTTCAATAGCTCCCTCTTCCCTTAGAATAAAATCTTGAGCTCTAAGTCTCTTCAAGGGGGGCCAGCTCTCATCCCTCCAATTACATTTTCCTTAGTGGTTGAAAAGTATATACATAAAATAGGTTCTGTTTCAAAATAATAATCTACAAAAACAGCCAAGTTTTAATCTCTGAAATAAGCTAGAAATATCTGAAGTACAAGAAATTTTATACTCATTAAAGGAAACATGTAGAAACATTAATACAATTCTGACATGGCTCATTGAGAGTACTTAGTGGACAAGGGAACAGTTCAGAACACAACTTAGGGCAACAAAAACAGAAGATAATTGATGAGTTGAAGAGATCACACAACCATAGACCCTTGCAGGAAATAGATGGCTCCAGGCTCACCAATTACAGGAAGTAACCCCCAGATACTAGGTAAAGGGGAAATAAAGCCTGGAGGGAAAAATACATGGTGAATTAGTTCTGGCACAGATTATGATGCATCAGTCCTACCTGAGATTTCACTAAAAAATAAAGTCTCTTCTCCATTAAATACATCACCACCACCCACACCCCTGAATTAGGAATTACTATGAAAATTTTCAAATATCCAGCAATAATATCTAGGTACCAAATCCACAGTCAAAAAGAATTAAAAATGTATTCATCAGAAGCTCCTCACTATGAAAAGAAAATATCAAAGGAAGGATGGAAAGTAGTATTGAGAAGAGAAAAATGTTTTTCAAGTTATGGAAATTCATGCCTAATTGAATGCATAAGGAATGGATCCAATAGTCTATAGATACTGATAACGATGGAGATAGAAAAAGGAAAGGTGATAATGGGGCCACCAAGAGACAGGAAGGAATGGAAATCTGGATGCAAGAGAAGGACAAAATATCTTTCATTTATTACAAAGTAGTATTTTACTTTTATGAAAAGAAGTCACAAGGGGTGCTTTTTTATTCTCCTCTATTTTTTCAACCAGTCGGTAGGAAAAAGGTATCCCTTTGATTTCCTTGTAATACTAAAATTGCCCAAACTAAGTAGTGCAGAAGTAACTGTTATATAAAACAGCTGACGTGTTTATGTGTGTATAACCAGAATAATTTCCTGACCAGAAGGGAGGTTTCTCCTCTTGACAGCCCTGTCCCTTTAGTGTAGCACCTGACAACACCGCTATGGGCAGTCATGTCATCATTTGCTTTCTCCAGGCATTTAAGGATGTCATTAGGCCTTAGGCTTTTTGAAGCAAGAAAGGGTACATGCTTTGTACTTTTTCTAGTGTCATATTTGGCAGGCTTTCTATGAAATTACTGCAGTGTTCTCATCTGCCAGATGTCAATGAAACTTGAAGGAAAGGGACAAGCACTGCAGAGATTTTAGTGGAACTTTTTTTTTTTTAATAAAGTATCTACCAAAGACTGATGGAAAAAATACAAGCCTACATACATTGTAATTGCTTTTGAAGTGCTTTCCTTGATGGCTTTAAAATACATAAATATGGAAAAGTAAAAAAGTAGTATCAAAATAACTTCAGAGAGAGATATGTGTGTGAGTTTAACAAAAGTGAAATGAGGTGAAAGGGGAATACTGAACACACCCAAAAATTCAAAGATGAAGAAATCAGCAGAGACGTACAAAGAGGAAGGAGAAAAAAGTGGTAAATCACAGTTGATAAAATAAAACAAGAAATACGTATCGTGCAATTTGGAGGGCCCTTAATGTTCTTACCTGAACAAAATTAACTCCCCTGGTTTAATCATTTCATTTGTATTTTATGTGAGCATATACGGATTTTAATTTGTTCAGGCATTAACAGAATTAGTAGAAATTAGTTATTAACTAGTTAACATAATAGAATCAATGTTTGATGGTGCAGCAAAACGCACAGTCTTGAGGTAATAAAATTAATTCCCTTGATTTATAAATTGTATTAGCATACATGTTTTTTATCTAATCATCCTATCAATTCTAGGAATTAAACAGGGAAAGAATTAGAGTTATATATTACAGATGGGGAAATTAAGGTCTATGACCAAGTATTAACAAACGGTGGAAAATAGGACTAGAAAGCTGGCTTTCTTCCTCCCACCTAGGGTTCTTCCTTTTTTTACAGTACGAGTTCAACTCTATCAGGAGAGACAAATTTGGGTGAGAAGACGAATGTATTAAATAGATAAATAAGCGAGTAAGCAAACAAAGCTAAAGAATGAGAGTGAAAACATACATAATAACTCCTGAAACAGCACAATAATACTCCTGAACAGTTTTTTGGAAAAAAAAAAAAAAACAATCAATGATGGAGTGGCTACAGGAAACACGAAAAAGGCAGACAAAGCAAAATGTATGAGTTACTGCTCAATTTGACATCACAATTCTGCTTAGTGAGGCAAGGTATAAAATATTTCTTTACAAAGTCTGTTTAAGAGTGTATTAATGTCTCCCAGAGAAACAGGTTTTATGTGTGTGTGTGTGTATATGGGGGAGTGGGAGAGAGACGAGAAGAGATTTGGTATAACGAATTATATCACGTAATTATGGAGGCTTGGAAGTCTTAAATCTGCAGTGAGGGCTGTGAGGCTGGAGCCCTGGAATGCAGATGATACGCATGAAGTCTGAAGGCCATCTGCTAGCGAGGTTCCTCTTGCTCCAGAAAGGTGGTCTTTTTGTTCTAGTCCTGCCTTCAACTGATTTGATGAGGCCCAACCACATTAAGAAGGGCAATCTTCTTTACCCAAAGTTCACCCTTTAAATGGTAAACTCATCCCAAAACACCCTCCAACTTGACACATAAAATTAAGCATCACAAAGGGCATGTCCTCAATAAGAAGCTAAATAAGCAGAAAATCGAATATTACAGCTTGGTCTATAGTTTTCATCTTGCTTTAAAAATACAACTTAATATTTATTGAATATCTACTGAATACGCTCTTTTCCAGGCTTAGTGATAAAACTTTCAGACAAGGCCCTGAGCCTCATGCTTTTTATATGCTCATCATTCTTCATGCTTTAATTCTGGGGCAATGGCATTTGAATGACTTTGGTAGCTTAAAGCAAAAGGCCTTTTTATGCAATGTGTGCATTAGACTTCCTTCCTCATAGGATGAGTCTTCCTTTGGCATCCTTACTAACACAAGCCGACTGACAACTTACTTATGGCAGGTATAAGCATTTAGCAATGTTTACTGAAACACATATTTCTGAACATCTACTCTGGGAGAAAACAGAATTAAGTATCTTTAAAAGCTTTCTAGATTTCCTATCAATTTGTATTGAGATCATTTTTATCAAAGGACATTACAGGGAGATATAATTTCTTTGATGTGCTACCTAGAGTATAATAAATCTTTGTGAGTATTAAAAATAGCTTTGAGAGGAAATATATATGTATAATATTATATATTGTAATTTATATTTGCTCCAAATATAAAACAAAGCACTTACTATAAAGTTCAATTTGATTGTTTTATGGGGTTTAGAGCTTATTAAATTATTTAGCATTAATACATTTTATATGAGGCCAATGCTCACTCATGGGGAAAAACCTAAGAACAAATATATTTTATTCAAGACTTCTATCTTATTGAAATATTCAGCTGCTGTATTAGTTTTCTAAGGCTACTGTAACAAATTCTCACAAACTTGGTGGCTTAAAACAAGAGAAGGTATTCTTTCAAATTTCTGGAGGCCAAAAGTGCTAAATCTATAGCACTGATCTAAAATCAAGGTGTTGGCAGAACCACACCTTTTCTTTACAGTCTAGGTGAGATTCCGCTCATTGCCTCTTCTGGCTTCTGTTGGCTGCAGGCATTCCTTGGATTGTGGCCACATCATTCCATTCCTTAAGAGCAGCATCTTCAAATCTTTCTCTGCTCCCTTTTCACAGTTACTTCTCCTCTGTGTGTGGCTGTATAAAATCATCTCCTGTCTTTTTTTTATATAAAACTCCTTGTCATTGCATTTATCACATCTGGAAAATCCAGGATAATCTCTTTGTCTCAAGATCCTTAATCTAATCATATCTGCAAAGATGCTTTTCTGTTATAAGGTAACATTTATATGTCCCATAGGACCTGATATCTTTGGGGGGACCTTAGCCAGCCTATTACACTCACCTTGTAATACATGATTTTCATTTTCACATTTTCATGCATGTGTTAGTCAAGATAAATTAGATTAGGAAACTAACAGACAACTTAAAAATATTTGTGGTTTAAAATAACAAGCGTTAGCTGGGCTCAGTGGCTCATACCTGTAATCCTTGTATTCTGTGAGGCTGAGGCAGGAGGATTGCTTGAGATCAGGAGTTCGAAACCAGCCTGAGCAAGAGTGAGATGCCTGTCTCTACTAGAAATAGAAAAAATTAGCCGGGCATGGTGACATGCTCCTATATAGTCCCAGCTACTAGGGAGGCTGAGGCAGGAGGATTGCTAGATCCTGGGAGTTTGAGGTTGCTGTGAGTTAGGCTGACGCCACGGCACTCTAGCCTGTGCAACAGAGTGAGACTCCATCTCAAAAAAAAAAAAAAAAACAACAAAAAAAACAAGTGTTTATTTTTCTCTTCTGCTACATATCCATCACAGTTCCTTCACACAGAGGCTAACTCTTTTTAGCCTCACAGACATGGGTAGGCACACGAAGAAAGGTACTGTGAATTGTGCACCACCAACTTTTAACCACTCCACTTGGAAGCTCACATTTCACTGGCCACCCCTAATTGCGAGAGATTCTATTTTATTTCTAGAAGTTAGAGAATCAGAAATGTTGGTGAATAGTTCTAATGACTATCATAATGCATTTGCATGTTTCAGATCAAAATCCCAATATGATATGAAGAAAATTGATTTGGAGTAAAACCTAAGAACTTAGCATAATATTGTTTATAATCAGTGTCAAGATTTTAACTTAGAAATTCTACTTTAAGATTTTTAATAATAATTGGGCCGGGCACGGTGGCTCACGCCTGTAATCCCAGCACTATGGGAGGCTGAGGCGGGAGGATCGTTTGCGCTCAGGAGTTCGAGACCCGCCTGAGCAAGAGTGAGACCTTGTCTCTACTAAAAATAGAAAGAAATGATTTGGACAGCTAAATATATATATATATATAGAAAAAATTAGCCGGGCATGGTGTCTCATGCCTGTAGTCCCAGCTACTCGGGAGGCTGAGGCAGGAGGATCGCTTGAGCCCAGGAGTTTGAGGTTGCTGTGAGCAAGGCTGACTCTACGGCACTCACTCTAGCCCGGGCACAGAGTGAGACTCTGTCTCAAAAAAAAAAAAAAAAAAATTTAATAATAATTTAAAAAGTTATACTATTTTTCAATATAGTAGTTATTGAATAATAGGTTACCATCAAATCTATCCAGAGGACCTAGATATCTTTCTGGTAACTACTATTGGTTCAGATTTTGAAACATGATTGAATGAAGTTGCTATTTGCTTGGGCCTGAACATATTTCCTTGGGGTGTTGGGGGGAAGATGTGATATTGTCTCAAGCAATAGTATGAATAATGAGCCCTTTATAAAGACTTTGATATTTGTCTTTCGAGTTGCTTTTTCAGCAGAAAGAGGATACAGGTTTTTATGTAGGGTCAAATGAAGTGCAGTGGCCAATGGAAAAAACAATGAATTACTGAATGTTCTGAAGCTCAGAAGAACTTGAAATGAGTTTTAGATAGTTGCAGTAAGGCCAGGTTCCTTGGGGAAAACTTGAAATGCTGTTTTTGGGTGGATTTCATTTGTCGAGAATGTACCCACCCTCAGCATCAGTGAAAATGATCACACTTATTTGGTCATCTTGACAAAATGATTGTAGGAAAGGAATGCTTTTTATATAGAGGAACATGATGATAAATGTGTATGAAAGCATGTTATGAACTGGCAATCACTACTCAAATGCAGACTTCTTTATCCCTGAAATTTAGCATGTTAATTCATTGAAATATCTCAGAATTTCCAGCACAAATATATACAAATCTACTTTTTACACATTTTTTATCATCTCATATTTTCCAAATATTAGAACTCTAAATTATAATTGAGGACAGCAAATTACGGAGTCTTTCATAGAAAGAAGTGATTAATTTTAATGAAGTCCAACTTTTCAATCCTCTCTTTGGTGGATTGTGCCTCCACTGTCATATCTAAAAAGTCATCATCAAACCCAAGGTCATCTAGATTTATCCTATGTTATCTTCTAGGAGTTTTACAGTTTGACCTTTAGATTTATGACTGTGATCTATTTTTAGTTAATCTTTGTAACACCATTAGGGTATATTTTTATTTCTCTCTATTCAATTATTTGATATCTCATTTTCAGAAATACCAATTATGCATATGTAGAAATATTATATTTATTTTTTATTTTATATATTTATCTTCCTTATTTCCTGCTTAATTCTACTGGAACATAATAATCCCTTGAATATAGGAAACATAATTTTTTTTTTTTTGGCAATCTATTATTGGCATATGCTATGGTTTGAACATTTGTTCCCTCAAAAACTCATGATAGAATTAGGTGGCTCCATCTAAATTATCAGTCAAGATAAACATGTGATCATTCCCCTTTATAGTGGGTAGAGTGAAGTAAGGAAGGCGTGGTGACCTCTGGGGAGCTCAGAGGAGAAGAGGAAGTGAAGAAGTGAATTGATGCTGGTGATAGAGCAGGATAAACATAACATTTTAGAAACTAACAAATAGTAACAATATCATGTATCATCCCAACTGAAGTGATCATTATGAATTTGCAGATCACTAAATACCTATATTGCAGTAAAATTATACCAGAAAGGCCTTGCAGGTACTTCTCTAACTCTTCAGTTGTGAAAATTAACATCTATAAAATTCAGTTCAAATTTATGAAAAGCTTTGGGGTCTGCGGAGAAAAGCCATGGCACAAGTGCCACGTGTACATGTGTATATATTTTGGTAAAATGGAAACAATTATATTAATTTATGTTTTAATATTCAGTTTTATCCAAGAATCACAAAATATTTTATAAATTAATGAATTCAATTATTTTCAATGTGTGAATAAAATAAAGTGCTAGGGAGTTCAAATAATTCACTTTAAATTGTTGGAAAGAGATTTTCATTTTGATTCTACGTATAGCTGAAAGTCCCAATTTATGGCATCTACTACAAAGTCTATTTGTAGAATTTTGTTAATTTGTAGTTAAATAAATTGTTATTAATAGAAATAACTTACATTTATGGTTTACTCTACCAGAAAAAGTACATTATTTTCTTTAATCTTTAAAAGGGCATATATGTAAATATGTAAATATAAAAGAGCATGTGTTATTGCGCATAGTTTATAATGAAGAAACAGAGGCAAATAAACATAGGTGAGTTCCCTAAAGTTGTCAAGTAAGTAATGGAAACAGGCATAGAAAGATCTTCAACTTTCTAGTACTTTTGCAAAACTCAATTCACTTAGTGTTCTAAAGATTAAAGGTGGCTTTTTGCCCCATAGCCACCTTTAAGTAACTGAAAATCAATTAACATTTGTTGAATTGAAATAGTGTGATAATGAATTATATAACTTGAAACAGATGTATTTTTTTTCAGTGAGGTTGTATAAAGTGTCTCCAGTCAGATTGCCGGAGTTGAAATCCAAGCTCCTCTCCCTTGCTAATTATGCTAACTTGGCTATGTTGCCCAAACTCTCTAATTCTCAATTTCCTCATCTATAACTTAAAGTAAAAATAATATCTACTTTATTGGGTATCTATGTAAATTAATGGAATCAACATATGTAAATTGCTGTAAGGGAAAATGCATTTGTATAGGCAATAGGTTTCTTACGCCAAACTAAGATGACTGCCCCAGTGTTACTTTTCTGCCTTGCTCCTTAGCAAGCCAGTCTTCCTTCCTTCCAGGGAAGCATGAGTCAGCACACTTATGTAACCAAGGCATCACCACCTATGTGAACCCAGGTGATCATGCTTTCCCATCTTGCCACTATTGTTCAGAGCCATATGCAAGCGCTCACCATGTTCTTGGCCAGGCTTTTCACCTATGCTGTCTCCCGCTCTCCCCAATAAAGAGCATGTCTCAGCTGCCTGTTACCACTCACTTTTTCTTCCAATTTCTGAAGCCTGCGCTGGAACACTCTCGCTAGCCACAGAGCTCCCCTCTCACAATTGCCTAAGATATTGCCTGGCATCAATGAGATCTCGGTAAACATTACCTGTTACTATTATTATACTGGAATATTTTCACTATGGAAATATATTGATATATTGCTTGGCTTTTGTCAAGAAAATGGAGCTTCACAAGCCCACTTCTCTGGAAATCACTTACAAAGATATAATCATATTTAATTTTAGAGGTACAAAAATGTTTATGGAAGCTATTATAATTCACATACGAGGAAACTAAGATCCCCAAAAGTTACAGGCCTCCCCAGAGATAATATCCTTGGGTGGTAGCATGTGGTGCAGTCACCATTTTTTCTCAGAAAGTGATCTGAGAAAGTGTTATGTGGAATTCATTTTACTTGAAATAAAATCATAGAGAAGATTTTGCATTTACTCATGTTTTTCTGAAAGTAATTAACTTTTTAAAAAATTTTTGCTGCTTAAAAGTATAAGCTTTCATCTCTTTAAAATTTTCCCAGGTAATGTTATACAAATTAGGTGCAATTGTACTTTTCAGTTCAAAATATAATCATAAGTAATTGTCTTAATTCTATAAGCACCAATTGTATAATTCATGAAAAAATGTGTGTAATGTTTAATTTGGATTTTCTAGGCATTCTAACCCGTCTCTATTAACATATTAAGTGCTCCAGAAAAAAAAAATCTTTACTCTTTGAAGTATCAGAAAACTTATAATTAGGCATGATCTAAGAACCATGGAAGACAAAGAACCATTATTATATTTATTGTCAGTTTAATAATAATTGAAGAGAGTTTCAGAAATTTAAGTGTCTTTTTTCAAATGACTCCTTGATCTACTATGAAATTTGATTTGGTTAATAAGGGTATAAAAATGATTTTATGATCCAATGCTAGTAATGTGAATGGTAAATTGAATATCTGAATTTAGTTTTAAATCTATATTATGTGCACATTATGTGAATGTGTTAGAAAACTGTTAGATTTGTCTTTAAAATGAAATCGGCTTAGAAGTAAGGAATCATACAAATGAATGTACATATTATACATTTTAAGAATTTCATTACTTTTTATAATATGCTTAAATGACAAATGATTATATCTTTTCTTTAGGTTTCCATACATTTAAGCACTTTAAAATTCTGTTTCTTCTCCAATCCTTGAAAATGAACCATGAAAATTAATTAACTAATATACAAAAGTTCACTCCTTTGACATACAGGATCATTTACTTTGTATATTCTCAAGAATACACAGTATGCAAAAATTCTTCATCCTAATACATAGGGCTAAAAAAGTGAATGCTTTAATCAGAAGTTTGTGTTACTCAACAATGAGGAGATTTCAATTCAAATACAAGAAAAATCGCATTGACTTATATTTCAGATATCAACACCTGCTTGCCAATGAAAATAATTTCATCCACTCAGATTTACTTATCTTTTAAGTTCCTCCCTGTGAGATGTGGCCTCTTGGTTGAATACAATTTAAGCTTTCAGATTCAGAAACTTTATGAGTAAATACCATATTTCATGACAAATTTAAAGAGTTTCCACATTTTTTCACAGTACTAGATGAAGGAAATTGCCATAACCAAGTATAATCTTATATAAGACGGCATAACAAATGCAACACTGTTATATCATAAACAAAGTTCTCTCTACTCCTTGAACTACAGATATTAAAATATCTCATACATAAAGCTGGTTGTTGCAATTGCAGGTAAAGATTTAAAAATGTCCAGTTCCTGTAGCTCAAGGAACATAACCTCTGAATATAAGAGAAAAAGACTTGCTCTTGATTTTCCTGGTATTTTCCTCATTGTAAATGAACTGGACACTAATTTGATATAATTCTGACAGGTGCTTTAGCTTGTGAACTCGCCTCAGTTGTTGTAACTGGATTGTCATTTGGACTAGTGGGAAAAATGTTTTGTTAGCAGGAAGTTAGAAAGAAAAAGAAAGTGTTGTGGAACTTTTTTTTTTTTAAATTTAGAATAGAAACAAAGCACCAAGAGACATTTTAGAATTCTAGAATTTAACAGTTTCATAGAGGATATAACAGATGTAATAGTGTTGCATTGTGTGTGTGTGTGTGTGTGTATAAAACAGTATGTGGCACTGTTAAATGGAATTAGTTGTTTTTTGAATATACACATAATGGATTTTTAAGAAGTCCTGTATTGTGGCGTCTACCTTTCACTTTCAATAGAAATTTCTTAATAAATTGCAATTTGTATGGATTTACCAGAATATTTTCTCCAGCCAATACACTTCCCACAAAAGAAATATAGAGAAAACTAGAGTCTAGGATTCAGACTCTAGTTGTTTATATTTATCTGGCTTAGGCACTATACAACCTCAGAGCATTTTTCATGGACCTTACCTCCTCATGGCAGATATTTCCTTCTAACATTCACTGTAACATATTCCTAACAGTTATTGCCTCAACTAGACTTTAAGTCTTTCACTTACTGCCATGCTCACTTTCATTTAAACAAAACAAACTGCTTTTCTCCCTTTTTCTTCCATTTCCCCCAAAGATTTACTTGGGGATCAACAACGTTTATTTGTTTTCCTAATTTCATATTTTAATTTCAATGCTAATCTCAATCAATACATACACAAGCGCATATCCATTACTTGTTAAATGTGTGTGTGTGTGTGTGTGTGTGTGTGTGTGTGTGTGTGTATGTGTCGGGGGGTTGGATTGTCTGCATCGGTACTTTATAGCATATTAAAATCATGGCATTATAGTTTCCTTTTTGCAACTTTGTTTGCAATTACTTTAGTATTAGATACTAGTTTACCTTAAAAAGGTAATTGTCAAAAATAAAATAGGGGAGACAGACTCAATATTGTATCATATATTGACATCAACTAAAGGGCAAATTATGCCATGATTGCTCAACAATGGCATCCCAGTAATCTGAATACCTGAAATGATAGAAGATTTGAGTTATCCCAAGGCACACGGCTCTGGAGATGTGCTGAATTTATAGCATACCATATAATATTTATTTCATAAGTGATTCTGTTTGTAAACATGATCTGTTCTTAATTTAAATGTTATTATTTGAGTGATTTTTTGTGTTTTATTATTTAAAAAAGTTTCCTGTTTTGATCATTTTACAGGAGATATGAGTTATACCTGTTTTTTATTTTACATATTTAAATAGCGTTATATTAAAATAATCTAAGTCTACAATCAGGAATTCATGACTTCACTTATTTAAGTGGACTTTTTCTATTACTCAAGCTTGAACAATATTGTTCCAAGACATTAATATATTTACTAGGAGAATAAAGATATTGTAACTTTCCCCCATTTTATGAATAATAAAATTTCTCATAATGGTTTAAGATAAGCTTCTTATTCAACTATATTCTCTTTTTTAATTTTACTTCAGAATATTACGAGGGTACAAACACTTTGCTTACATGTATTGCCTTTGCACTGCCTGAGTAAGAGCTACAAGTGTGCCCATCCCCCAGACAGTGCACACTGCACCCATTAGGTATGAATTTACCCATCCCCTCCCCTCCCCTCCCACCTGCCTGACTATATTCTCTTTATAATTTTTTTTTTTGGCTTCTAGGCAGCTAAATTGCACCTTCATACAACATCATCATGTTTCTAGAGGAAAGAAAACTTATTTCAGAATGGAGTGTCCAGGTTTTCTTTCTCAGTACTTAATGCCGCATATCCTACTATTCACATAAGCCTTAGGCACAAGTAGCAGAACGGTTAATGCCATCAGAAGACTTTTTTATTTCCTTGTCAGTTGCATAAGTTCTTTGGGAGCCTTTTATTTCTCATATGAAGTAAGTCATTTTGGCTTGCTCATTATTGGCATAATAAATTCAGTAGTAAAGGCAATGTCTCCAGACGGTCTACTTTATTTTCTGTCCCAGTTCTCATTTTAGCACGTGGAAAATATCATCCTATGCAGTCTGTATCCTCAAGGCTACTTAAAACACAGCGGCTTCCTATTAATATAGATATATTCATTTGGTATTGCTTGTTCAAATGTTTCTGTGCTTTGCTGGATGCCACTTCATTTATGATTTTATTTAGCCATTTTAAGGCGAAACATACATCGTATGATACAAACCATATATTCTTCTTGGACTTTAACCATACTTTAAACCATGTATACTATAGCCCTCAATTATCCTTGCCTCTTGGTATTCACATACTTGCGTATGTCCCTATCACAATAAGTTGGGCTGACTTGCATCACCAGTAGGATATTGCAGAAATTATACGTGTGACTTCTGAACATGAGTCATAAGAGATGTTACAGCTTCCACATTGTAGTCTGGGATCACTTTCTCTGGGGCAAGCTCCTTTTGAGGACACTCAAACAATCCTATGGCCAGACTCAATGGTGAGAAACTGAGGTATTCTGTCAACAGCTATGTGAGTGAGTCATTTTGGAAGTAGATCTTCTGACCCCAATCATGTCTTCCAATGATTCCACCCCCCACCCAACATAAAAATCATAAGAGACCCTGAAACTTTAGGCATGGTTCAAAATTTTATAGCTCATTCACAAGTGTTTTACATTTAACTACAATTTAAGCTGGAAGTTAGGGAGGGGAGAAGAGATCACCACTTTTTATAAAAAACAAATTCTAGAGAGCTCCACATATGATAGTAAAATCACTACTTTAGGGGAAAATAAAGTTGAAGGATTTCTTTCTTTCATTCATCTTACCATTATTATTATTACGCAGAAACCTAAACTTGCTAAAGGATTTAGCATTCATAAGAATGGATATGGATTTATTTTCTTTCATAATTCTTCCTTTTTTTAATCAATTTCTGTTTATTTGTTTTTTCATCGTCTTTCAAGTAGTTTACTAGAAAAGTTAAAAGCATGGGTTGGGAGTGAGATAGTCCTGCCTTAACTTTTGCTTAATCCCTACTAATTAGTTTATAGCCTTAGCCAATATTATTTTACCTCTCCATACCTCTGGTTCTACATTTTGAAAGTTATGACATAGTACTTATTGTAAATGATTATTATGTACATTAAGTATAATAATTCACATGAAATCTTTACCGTAAACATTTGATAAATATTATACTTAATGTCGACCTTTAATTGTCCCTTCTCCTTTTTATTGTGATGCCCTTAAGAATGCATCTTGCAGACCAACTTCATGGAGAATTAAAGGCAAGAATCCCAACTGCCATGCTCTGGAACCATGGCCATGTTAGCACTGAGGTCGTACCTCCAGCAAGCTACTCCCAGCCAAGGATGGAGTGTGGTGGGGATGCTAAGGCATGGCATTCCTGGGGACATAGGAATCTTTTGAAAAGACATTAGTTTGAGGGCTTCCCACATACCCTGCCAAACCTTCCTTAAACTGCAGGCCAGTCTAGCACACTTCAGCCAACTTCCCCTCCCTCTCTGGTTGCCTCTGGGTCAGACTTGCATTGTGGTCTGGTACCTCTCTCAGCCTCCTCAAATTCTTTCACAGGGACAGTTGCCCTATTGAAATCTTCCCAGCTCTAGTCTCAGTTCGGTGTGTGATTGTTAGAAAACTCAGTCTTTACACAAGCATTTATCTTTAGAAAACCTACTTCTTTGCCATCAACTCCCCTTGTACTGTCAACATATGTGCACCTTATACTTACCCCTAGTTGCCCCACTTCCCTCACCTGAAATACTTTACCAATAAAGCCCTGGAATCAATGAATAGGATAGATCCAGGACCGATCTATGCAATTCAAGGTATGCTTCTCAAGAGCTAAATTAGATTGCCGACAATAATACCCTCAATATCAGATTCATAACAAGTGAATAAGAAACTCAGCCTAGTTTATTCTTTAGTAGGTAATGAATAAAATTTCTCTTGAAAATGTTTGAAGAGAAATGGAATAAAAAATGTTCCAAATGCACTGGATATCAATTGATTCAGTGATTGTAAGTACATTTCACCAAAATGCCATTCAGATAATAATAAATAGTAATTATCAAAACTTCCCTTTTATTGTCTTTACACATATCTATGTGTGTAAGAAAATTTATCTCATTTAGGATTTAGATTTTCTGTGCTTTAAACTTAGAAGAAAAATATCAAAGTGGGATGGGGACATATGATTTATTAGCACAGTACTTCCCAGAGTGAAGCATCTCTGGAGTTCTCACACTTGGATTCCTAATACTCCATCATGAAGACACAGCAGGGGTATATAACTTTCACTTTACAGATTTGATATAAATTCTACTGTTCGTTTAATTTTAGCTCAGCATAAGCAGCCTAGAAATGTATAAATAAATAAACAATAAATACTTTAATAAATAATAAGAAAAATCAAAAAAGGAATCAAAGGGAATAAAGGAATATAAATACAAAGTAGCTTAAAAGGGAAAAATTTATTGTACTAGCACAGAGAGTTTGCTCGCAGGGCTAAAAGCCCCTGCTCTGTTTCTTATTGGGACATAATTCATTTGTTGGTTTCTCAAGGAGTTGAAAGAACAGACAGAACATCGTAGGTGTCTTTTGGGGGTGGGGGACAGGGTCTTGTGTTGAATGCCCCAGCTAGAGTGCAGTGGTATCATCACAGCTCATTGAAACCTCAAGCTCTTGGGCTCAAGCAATCCTCCTGCCTCAACCTCCCCAAGTAGCTGGGACAACAGTCACATACCACCATGCTCAGCTAAGTTTTTAACTTTTTGTAGAGACAAGTAGTCTCACTATGTTGCTCAGACTGGTCTCAAACTCCTGGCCTCAAGCAATCCTCCCACCTCAGCCTCCCAAAATGCTGGTGTTATAGGCATGAGCCACTGCACCTGGCCTGCAGGTATCTTTTAAGGATTCTTTTTACCTACCCCCTGCCCCATCTGTTTGCCTTCTTTTTTCTTGATACTTTCGTGATAAAGATCCAAAGAATGAGATGACCTGAATACAGCCCAACTAGGACTCTAAACGTCCTGCTTCTTTTCCAGGTGACTGGTACGCATGCTCTCACAGCTTCAGGTGACACCCTGTTGCTACCAAGAGTGGTACAGCTTGAACTCCATTTTCAATTCAGTATTATAGCTCTAACAAAATACATCAAAGCATTCATATAATGGGTATGAAAAAGTAAACAAGCATTGGTTTGTCAATCTCTGAAGGAAGCAGAACATTAGACCCTTCCCAGTACCTTCAATTTATTTGAAGCTCAATGTAATTTGTAAAATGAAACGTCTAATCTTTTTTAGCTTTTCAAACAATGGATGCCTGAAAGGTTCAATAATGTCCTGTGTCTCCTCTGAACCACTGGCCCAGGGTTTAATTGGCAAAGTAATTCAGTGCCAACCTCTGCTCAGTATCTAAACATGTAGTGCAGGGACCTTTTCTTTATCTCTGCATGCCCCAATCTGAAAGAACCAAGGATTAAATGAACTAGTAAATCAGATTAAAAGTACAACAGACAAATAGTCATCTCAGCTCTCAGTTTGAAACCAGCTTCTCGCAAAATTCTATTTTCATGTAGAGTGTCTTTGTTTCTCAATGGTGACTCAAGCTCAAAGGCAAATATTAAAGACAGTGAGAACTAAGACAAATATTCTAAGAGATAAATAATCTAAAAATAAAATACACCCAAAAAGGCAATTCACAAATGAAGAAAATGGACAACAAATTTATGAGCTCTATTCCATTAGAGTAGTACTCAAATCATGACAAGGAGATGCCAGTTTTTCCCTAACAAAATGGAATTTTAAATAAATATCTACAGTAGTCAAGTGATTAGAAATGGCAGTGTCCTCATCTACAACTAATGGCAACTATAAGTAGGTATACGTATTTCTCCGAGTAATTTCTTAAAATGAAAATCCTATCCCTGAGCTTTTCTTTTCCCTTCCCATCTTGCTTAGATGATGCCAGGAGAGGTGGCAACTATCTGTTATCTAGCCTCCTTCTCGTCCTCAGACACTTCATAAAGTCTCAAATGATAGATGGATACGTAGAGAACCGGAAAGTCAATTTAGCATTAGTCACATTAATGAGAAGTCAAGGAAAACTTACAGAAAAAAAAGTAGGTGCAGATGATAGGATGTAGAAGGGATTCAAGGGCCAGATTTTTTAATGAAAGAAAGAGACATAGAGTCCAGAGCTGTCAAATAGTTTGAAAAGCATTAAATATTATTGTGCCAGGCACTTTTGGTGGTCACACTGGTGAACAAGAAAGACAAAAGTATCTTCATTTGTGTTAAATTTAAATTATTGATCCATAAGGACTACTGGATATACAGATATTAAAATTGTATTTAAAAGAAAGTTTTAATGAGATAGAATTTATTATTTGAAGTTATACTAAATACATATATATACATGAAACACATAAATATTTTACCATCGCATTTATGATAGATTTACAAGTGATTTCTGAAATTTATATTCTTTCTTTTCCATCATGCTCAGAACAAGTTCATTACTTTAAATAATACTTTGCTTTCCTCCTATATGTTAACACTTCTCATGATGAAGAAAAAGAACTGTTTTTAAAGATTTTGAACAGTTTGAATGATAGAAAAGATAACACAATGCTTTTGAAAAGAAACACACACACACAAATTATACCATCATAGTTATAATAGATTCAAAAGTAATTATTTTTTTTCCTTCTGTTTCAAAAAAAAAACGTAGAGCATCCCATAAAAGAACAGGGGACTATCACAAAGGAATAATGATGGCTATTTGATGTATAAGGTTTATAAAATACTCACATAAGAGGATTTGACATAGCTGAAATAGGGAGCAGCACAATGTAATGATTGATCACTGAGAATTTGTCAGTCACATGCCTTCATATCCTGTTTGTATTATTTCTTGGTATTGAGATATTGGTCAATCTTAAACTCTCTCTGCTTACCCACTTCATCCATAAAATGGGGATTGTAGGACATGCCTCCTAAGATTTTTAGATATTATATGATAAAACATTCAAATTTTAACAAGGTACTTGGCATATATTAAATACTTAATAAATGATAGCTAATAGTATTATTAAATTAGAGGTATGTAACATAAAAAGTGTGAAGATAATTTTTATTAGAACAAGAATAAATAAGTTATCTAAAGCATGACATAAGTTGAGTAGAAATTAACACAAGGTATATGAATTGTGATTCCAATTACTTAATATACCAGTCAATTACTTCTCATATCAGCCACCAATGCACAGTAACTAAGAATAATATTTATGGGGAAATATTGAAATGTATTTTGTTCCCATTTATTCAGCTTCATAATTAACTTGAACAAGGAAAAAGTGGTATGTTATTTCTATTTTAAAGGCTTTCATGTTCTAATTGCATAATAAAAATGAAAACATAGAGCAAGTAGTATGGATTAAGCCTCTTAAGCCCCTTGATAAGAGAAAGATGATCACCAAAACAAAATTGTGATTGCAAAGGGGTTAGAATCACAGACACACACACACACTGTATTATACATTTATGAATGTACAAAGTAAACATTGATGTAACTACACCTTGCAAAGTTTATATAATTGACGTAGGTAACAGATTTTCAGGAATTCAGTTTTCTATGTTACAGTCTGTTCTCAATATTATGGATACAATTTATCTACAAAAAGATTTCTTTGATTTATAACACTAGTAAAAAATAAAAAGGGGGGGAGAGAGAGAGTCCATTGCTTTTTTTTTCTTCCTGTTAGATATTTTCTACTTTTGCATACCTCATGAGTAGGCATGCAATGAAGATGATTGGCGTAGGCAGACAGGTTGTCTTAGGACTTCCCTATAGGAAACATTGCTTGAAGGACCAACTGAGAGCAAAATTCATACTTAGAGAACTACACAGCTGCACGTGTCTGCATTTGTGACTCTTGACCTTGCCTCCTCATCACAGATAATGACCCAGGAGTGGACACTTGACACACACTGGGCCAGTTAGATTCTTCCTTCCAGATATTTGGTTACAGAGACATCTGTCAGGTTACTCTCTTTTGATTGCTCAAAATGAAACTTGTGTTCTATGAATCCTTGTGCACTAAAGTAAAAGACACATATTTAACAAGTATTTTTATATATTTATTTGTTTGTTTATTTATTTATTTATTTATTTATATTTTTTTTGCTTTCTTTGCAATGTCACTTTTATCTATTTTTATTATTTTTTTATTTCAGCATATTATGGGGGTACAAATGTTTAGCTTACACATATTGCCTTTGCACCACCCGAGTCAGAGCTTCAAGCATGTCCATCCCCAAGATGATGCGAACCACACCCATTAGGTGTCAATATATGCAGCCCCTCCTCCCCCCTCCATCTGCCCAACACCCAATGAATGTTACTACTATATGTGCACATATGTCTTGATCAGTTAATACCAATTTGATGGTGAGTACATGTGGTGCTTGCTATTCCATAATTGTGACACTTCACTTAGTAGAATGGGCTCCAGCTCTATCCAGGATGATACAAGAGGTGCTAGATCACCATTGTTTTTAGTGGCTGAGAACTCCATGGTATATATATATATATATATATCACATTTTATTAATCCACTCATGTATTGATGGGCACTTGGGTTGTTTCCACATCTTTGCAATTGTGAATTGTGCTGTTGTAAACATTCTAGTGCAGATGTCTTTTTTATAGAATGTCTTTTATTCCTTTGGGTAGATGCCCAGTAATAGGATTGCTGTATCAAATGGTAGCTCTACTTGTAGCTCTTTGAGGTATCTCCATATTATTTTCCACAGATACCAAGGTATAGTATAGCTTTGTTCATTTTTAGTGACCAGGAATTAAGAAAACAATAACAAGAAAAAAAAGAGGATTTTAAATTATAATTAGCTGGAAATATACATTTAATAATTAAGAATCATAGACCAAAAAAAATCACATTTCATACTTCTACATTGTATTCTTTTAGGCATTCTCTTTGGCAGTCTGTGCTCATTCTGATACTTTGTATGGACACAACTTTTTTGTCAAAAACCACAGAGGAGTTTGGTAATTCTGAATATCATGATCAACAGGCACGATTCCACTTATTTTCAGCTCTGTTTGGACAGATTCATTAATCCCATATACTCTCTGATGGATTTATCTATACCCAATCTGGTTAAAAGCCACCAACATCTCCCTTTAAAGCACTCTTTTTCAGAATGTGTCCTTAGTTTATTACAGGCTTTCCTATTTTTAATCATTACATATGTTTTCAACATTTCATTTTTCTGCTCCATTTTATTCCATTTATATTTCATAAAACTTCCCATCTGTCTATCATATCTCCATGTCTTGTCTACTATTTTCTATAATAGTTTCATTCTGACCTTTATTGAAGTGTCAGTTTTATGCTTCCTACTTTAATCAATATCTATTTAGAAACAATTTGCTTTCTTTCAATGAATGGCTTTGGTATATAGAAATTTTGTCATTTATTACAGCAAACTCTGATTGCATGTACCTATTTTTCTAGATGTCAGCCTTCTATCAATGTTGCAAAATGTGTCTCATTTTACATCTGTTCAGACAATAATTTTAAATATAATAATATGCCTGTCTCCCTACAAAATACCATTTCAACAGCCAACATGTTTTAAAAGCTTTTTCCTCCAATTTACAAACTTTGAATAAATTTCTGCAGTAGAAAATTAATGTTAGAAAATAATCTGGTTTAAGGCCAGATTTTTAAAGGAATATATTTCTTTATGGAAAATATATTTTTGACAAATAATGCTATCATTTACAGAACTTGGGAAAAATTACTGTATCAGTGATGATATTATAATATTGGCTATAAATCAATTAGGGAGAATTTTTACTCCTTGTCTCTAATAACTTAAAGTGTTTAGATGAAATTGAACAGTTTCTAATGCCATAACTAATTATATATTTTTATGGTGTTCAGTAGAAAAGTGCCATGCAAATGTATTAAACTCTGTGTCATTCTCTTCCTTTGTTCTCCCTATTATCACTATTGCTTTCAATGTTAAATTGCATCTACTCAGTAGTTATTCATAAATTATACTATATACACAAGCTACATAAAGTAAAATGAATTCTGCAGGATTAACTGTGTCATTCTTTGAAAATTTATGATGTTGACATTGATTATCCTCCCAAAGCTGAGAAAAAAATCTAAAATCCTTCCAAACATTGTTTGTTCCTCAATCCTTCACAAAACTAATACTCACACAGAACTCTTAGAATAATAGCATGGTAATTTAGAATCAAAGAGACCTGGATGTGAAGTCTGGAGCATGTTCTTACTAGTTGTGTGATGTAGAGCATGTTATGTAAACTTAACGAGCATCTTTTTTTTTAATTCATTTATGAGCTAGTTTTATCAATAAACTAATATCCTTCCACAGAGGATATTTGTAAAATTAAAGGAGATAATTTTTGCCATATACTTCATATTAACACTTGGCACGTCATAAGCACTCATTAAATCATTGTTGTTTTTGTCCTTCTTATTGGAAACAAAAAAAAAAAAAGGAGACCCATGGTGCTGGTGCAGAATAGGGAGAAGTTAAATGCCTTTCTTCCAAAGCAAACCATCATCAGTTGGAAAATCACAGAAAACACAGAAAATAATCCAAATGCAGCTGAAGTTGCTAGTAGGTGGTAAGAGGAAACGAGATGAATTCTAGTTTCTCTCTCCTCTACTAAGATACATAGAGGGGCTTTAATAATACAGAAATGGGGTGATGACAGAGAATACTTCTGATGTTCCCACTAGCTAAAAGCTGGTTATGAAATTATAAATTATCTCTAAATATCTACAGGCATACCTTGGAAATATTGCAGGCTCATTTCCAGACCAGTGAAGTAAAGCAAATATTGCAATAAAGAGAGTCACACAAATATTTTGGTTTCCCAGTGCACATAAAAGTTACATTTACAGTATACTGTAGTCTATTACGTATGCAATAGACTTATGTCTGAAAAAATAATGTATCTTAATTTAAAACACAGTTCATTGCTAAAAAAAAATGCTAAGAATCATTTCAGCCTTCAGTGAGAAGTAATCTTTCTGCTGGTGGAGGGTCTTGCCTCAGTGTTGATGGTGGCAGACGGATCAGGGTGGCTGCGGCACTTTCTTAAAATAAGACAACAGTGAAATTTGCTGTATCCATAGGCCCTTTTTTTCATGAAAGACTTCTGTGTAGCATGTCATACTACTTAATAGCATTTTACCCACAGCAGAACTTCTTTCAAAATTGGAGTCAATCTTCTCAAACCCTGCCACTATTTTATCAACAAAGTTAATGTAATACTCCAAAACCTTTTTGTCATTTCAACGATGTTCACATCTTCAGCAGAAGTGGACTCCATATTAAGAAGCCACTTTCTTTGCTCAACCATAAGAAGCAAAGTCCTCATTCATTTAAGTTTTATCATGAGATTGTAGTAATTTAGTCCCATCTTCAGACTCTACTTCTAATTGTAGTTTTCTTGCTATTTCTGCCACATCTACAACTACTTCTTCCACTGATATCGTGAACATCTCAAAGTCTTCCATGAGGATTAGAAGCAACCACTTCCAAAATCCTATTAATGTTGATATTTTAACCCCTTTTCATTAATCATCAATGTTCTTAATGGCATTCAGAATGGTGAATCCTTTTCAGAAGGTTTTCAATGTACTTTGCTGAGATCTATCAGAGGAATCAATAACTATGGCAATTATAGCCTTATAAATGTATTTTTTTAAAAAGAAGACTTGGAAGTCAAAATTATGCCTTGATCCATGTGATGCAGAAAGGATGTTGTGTTGGCAGGCTTGAAAACAATACTCATTAATTCCCTTGTACCTCTCTGTCACACTTCTTGAGTGACCAAGTGCATTGTCAATGAGTAGTAGTATCTTAAAATAAATCTTTTTTCTTAACAGTAGATCTCAACAACGGACTTAAAATATTCAAAAACCATTCTGTAAACAATGTGCTGTTATCCAGCCTTTGCTGTTCCATTTATAGAGGACAGGTAGAGTAGATTTTCACAGCCCCAAGATTTCCAGAATGGTACATGAGTATTGGCTTGAACTTAAAGTCATCTGCTGCTTTAGCCCTTAAAAGGAGCCTTCCTACTCTTTGAAGCTTTGAAGCCAGGCAGTGACTTCTATTTAGCTATGAAAGTACTGGATAGCATCTTCTCCTAAAAGAAGACTATTTTATTTACATTAAAAATCTGTTGTTTGGTGTATCTACTTTCATCAATAATCTAATCTAGATGTTCGGGATAATTTGCTGCAGCTTCTACATCAGCACTTGCTGCTGCTTCTTGTACTTTTATGTTATGGGCACAGCTTTGTCATTATAATTCATGAACTAATCTCTACTAGCTTCCGATTTTTCTTCTGCAGCTTCCTCACCTCTCTCAGCCATTATAGAACTGAAGAGAGTTAAGGCCTTACTCTGCTTTAAGATATGGCTTAAGGGAATGTTGTAGCTGGTTTGATCTTCTATTCAGGCCACTAAAATTTTCTTTGTATCAGAAATAAGTTTATTTCATTTTCTTTTCATGTGTGTGTTCACTGGTATAACACTTTTAATTTCCTTCAAGCATTTTTTCTTTGCATTTACAACTTGGCTCACTCTTTTGCATAAGAGGCTTAGTTTTTAGCCTGTCTTGGCTTTCTGCTTGCCTTCCTCATGAAGCTTAATTATTTCTAGCATTTGATTTGATGTGAGAGACACACAACTCTTCATTTCACTTGAATACTTAGAGGCCATTGCACATTATTAATTGTGCTAATTTCAATATTATTGTGTCTCAGGGAATGAGAGGACTGAAGAGAGGGAGGAAGAGGGGAACGGCCAGTCAATGGAGCAGTTAGAACACATACAACATTTATTGTTTAAGTGCACATCTTATATGGTGAAGTTTGTGGCACCTAAAGCAATTATAATAGCAGCATCAAAGACTACTGATCAGTGATCCCCATAACAGATATAATTATAATGCAAAAGTTTGAAATATTACAAGCATTACCAAAATATGACACAAAGGCATGAAGGGAGTGCATGATGTTGGAAGAATGGTGCCAACAGAATTGCTGAACACAGGTTGCCACAAACATTTACTTGGCAAAAAAATGCAGTATCTTTGAAGTGCAATAAAGTGAATCACAATAAAATGAGGTATGCTTATACTTGCATGTTGGGAAATTCTGTAGACAGTAGTTAAAAATTAATTAATGTTAAAAATGACATTGTACTTTATTAAAATACTAAATCCCTCCTGTAATCAAATCAACCTGAGATCCAAATGCAAACTTGTGAGGATAAATTTGAGGCAATAGTCCTGTTATGTGTAGATGGGTATTATTGGATTTATGGCTATTTCTCTTCCTCTCTGGATATAAGTATTGAATGCTACATTTCTCAAATGTCAATCAATTTACTGTACTACTCAAATCAAATCAGATCAAATCAAGTCAAGGCTACACAACTCTCCATTTTTATAGTTCAGTTGTCTGGATTGCTCTACATTGATTTATCACACTTTGAAAACTATGAAAGTTTTATGACTTGGGGAATTTTGGACTATTTATACAATTTACTCACTCAAGCAAAAATAATTAGAGTTTAAGTGATTTAAATTTAGGAGAAGTAGAGGAAAGAAAAAGATTATATCTGATTTTTGTTGTTCTTTTTCAGTGTTGATGGCAATTTAGATAAGTGTTCAGAATGTTAGTTTAAGAACAAATTACTATTTCAATGGCATTACATTTTTGAAAATTTGGAAAGCGCATTTATTCAAACAAAACTATGAATTAGATAATACAAAAAATTATACTCACAACATTCTGGAAAATCATTAAAACTTTTCCAATCTATCTAATTGTTCAAATCAGGTACTTGGAAGACATATTTAACTCTTTCTGTTGCTACATCTGATAAATCACCAAATCCTAAATTATACTTCTAAGTACATTCCCAATCCACTATTTTCTATCAAGCTGATTTTTTAGTGTGCAGTGTTCAGGTAAATAATTATTGTGGGATCTTTAATTGTTTAAAGGATTTAATTTAAAAATTATTCATCAACCTTTTACAAGTATAGTGATTTAGAAAAATGGGTAGAGTACATGAACTTACATATTTGTTAATTTTCTCATCAGTACATGTAAAATTATTCATAATGAGGCATCATATCTTTTTGTTAAAGTCCAGAAATCATCTCTTTATGTCTTTATTGGCAAATGTGTCATGCTGACTGATGTCTTATCTCCCACTGTGAGGAAAAGCTAGCAAGCCCATTATTATGATACTATTTCTCTTCAAAACACGTTAGAATTGAAAAGATTTGGACTTTTTTGCCTCTGTAATTCCCTTATACCAATTATTTAATGCTGGTAACATTATTTCATTAGTACTCATGGTGTCGCATCATTCATTTTGCCTCCCCCTTTCCAAATCACAGTTTCTCATGATTTTCTCAAAGATTGTTATTGTACTTCATTGATGATGGCCATGAATGCAAACCTTATTAAGAGTTTACAGGAAAATGTGAGTTATTATTCATTTGCTAGATATGTTACTTCACCATAACATTTTAAAAATGTAAATACAGAATAATGCATCTTCCAATTCTGTTTTTTATTGAATACATTATGCTGAAATCATTATGCATTCCTAGATTATGCATTAACTACACCCCTTCCATTCACACACAGTTACCTGTAATTGGGGACAGTAGTCAATGAGTCTGTGGGCAGAGTAAGAATAGCAGTTCAATCCACACAAGAATTTCTGTTCCTAATCTTACATGGCTTATAGCTGATAATGTCACCACATTGACTAGAAGGGTCCATTAGCACAATGGGGCTATAGTGTTGAAAGCTGTTGGACAAGATTGATGTAGCCCCATAGACTGGCTGGCATGTGCGTGGAGACTTCATGGGAGGTAGGGCAAACTATCCTGGATGACATGAGTGAGTGCACAGGATAAAGGATCCTTGTCACTACCCCAAGTAAGATTCTATAGGCCAGTGGTTCCCAAAGAGGGCTGATTTGGTCACTCAGGGAGCATTTGCAATGTTTGAAAACGTTTCCAGTTTTCACAATTCGGCAAAGGCGGCGGTGTGGCCAAATTGCTTCCAGAACTCCTACAATGTACAACAAGAAATTATTCAGCTTAGAATGTCAATAGTGCCAAGGTTGACAGATACTGCTGTAGACCCCAGGCTACACTGACATGGGAACTCTGATGGGTGAAGGCTGAAGAAATAATTCACACACACTGATTACATCTACAAGTCAGCAGTGGACTGTTAGTTTCCCAGACCCCTAAACTTGTGCTCTGTCCAACATGAATGTTATCCAAATCAGTATGTCAGCACCATACTGGGTTCCAATCTCATATCATTATGAAAGAACGTATTGGCCAGGGGTGCTGATCCACTCACAGGGCTGCCTTCCTGGAACTGGGGTCTGGTCTTGGGGCCCTTGGACAACCTCATGGTGTAAGTTCCAGAGCTTCTTGTAAAATCTGCTTGACCCTATGCATATAGAGAATTGAAGATGAAAAAGAATCCTGAAGGGGAGAAATAGGCCCCAGGGCCCAGACATGTCATAATCTGAGCTCAGGATGCCCTGCCATTCTGATGGCACTGCCATCTTGGCCAGTCAAGGTACCAAAGGGAGACTTAAAACAATTTAAAGAAGGCACTGCAATCTCAACCTCTCAGAGTTGTGTATCCTGATACCAGTCCTGCTTTCTACTTCCTGAAACACCACCATCTCTTATCTTGATACCTACAGTGCCTTCCACATAACTGTTCTCTCAGAGCCACACCTTGCCATCTCTAATTACGTTCTCTTCAGGAAAAGTGACTTTTCTGAAATAAAGAGTCATTTAATTCAATTTAAGGTCATACAACAGCTTCCCACTTTTCTCATAATAAAAGCCAAAAATCCCTAACTTAACTTATAAGAACCTCAGCTGCTGCCTAACATTCTAATCTTATCTCACTTCTCTCTCTTCTTTTCTCTATTTTTCCACCATACTATATACTTTTTTGTATTCTTTAACAAATTGTTATTTTTAAAAAACAGAGGAAGCTGTAGGACCATCTAACAACCACTGAATCTCCTTTATCTGCCCTTGAGATTCTTCCTTATAGGAACACTCCGTTCTGGAATTTTTCATTTTCTTTCAGGCTGAGTGAGGTCCAACTGTCACACACATTTATAGCATCTCACATTTTATTCTCATCCCTTATAATAACTTGATCAATGCTTATCATCCCCTTTATACTATTGATACATGTTCCATGAGAGCAGGGACTGAATCAGACTATCTTACTGAACTATCCCCACAGATAGCATGGAAGCTAACTAATGGTAGGTGCATAGGTAGTGAATACTTGGAAGCTAAATAGTTGAAAGAAATATTTATTTCTGTTCAATTTAATATCAAGTAGATTCTACCCTCATATTACATTTTATTATTAAAACCTACAAACATACAGAAATACGGAAGGAAAAATATGACAGACCCTGAATTCTCAATACCAAGATCTAACAGTTGTCACCATGTATTATTCTTACTTCATCTACTTTCCTCTAATATTTTAAGAGAATTTCATGTTATCTACCCCAAATACTTAAGTATGAATTCCCAAAAGCAAAGGCATTCTCCTATATCAAAAACAAAGGTAATGACGAGTGTTGGTGAGGATGTGAAAAATTGCAACTCTTGTTCATCATTGAGTATAAAATAGTGCAAACAGTATGGAGAACAGTTTTATGGTTCCTGAAAAGGTTAAACATACAGTTACCATATTGCCCATTCATTCAGCTACTTGGTATACCCCCAAGAGAAGTGAAAACATATATCCACACAGATAATTGTACATGAATGTTCAGAGCAGCATTTCTCATAAGAGCCATAAAATGGCAACAACTCAACTGTCCACCAATTGATGAATGGATAAATAAATGTGGTATATTCATATAATGGAATGTTATTCAGCTATGAAAAGTAATGAAGTACTGATGCATGCTACAATACAGAAAGACCTTGAAACATCATTCTATGTGAAATAAGCCAATCACAAAAGATGATCCCATGTTATATGCTCTCATTTATATGCAACATTCAAAACAGGCTGATCTACAGAAACAAAAAATAAGTTACTGGTTGTTTGGGGAGACAGAGTATGGGGACTAAGTACTAATGGGTATCAGGGTTTCTTTTTGGGGTAATAAAATTGTGCTAAAATTAAATCATGCTGATGATTCCCAAATTTTGCAAATATACTAAAAGCATTTAAGTTTTATTTATACACTTTAATTTGGTGAATTTTGTGACATGTGTTTTATGTCTCAATAAAGCTGTGAAAAAATATGATAGACGTGAGGATGAAAGAAGAAGGAAGACAATAAAGAAGAAAGGAAGGCGCTTCCTGAGCATACATTTTGGGCCAGATACGGTGCTGGATGTTTCATAGAACTTTCACAGTGCTCATAACAAACACGAGGTAGGTTTTGCTTTCAATTTATAAAAAGAAAATTGAGTCTTAGAGAACTTAAAAGCTATCAGATAGTTTGTGATAAAATTACGATTCACACTAAGGTTCAACTGACAACGAAACCCATAATCTTTCAACCGTGTAGCTGCATGAATTATTTTACCAAGATAAAGTATAAAGGAAGTCATTTTTTCCCAATCTGTTGGAATGAGCTTTTTATTTCCTACATTACAAAATAAATTTTGTTTATTGAAACATTTTAGTCAATAAGATAAAAATTTTGGGAGATGAGAGACATTACTGGATCAGCAGATGAAGAGGTGTGTATGTATATATATATATATATATATATATATATATATATATATATATATATATATATAAATCAGTACTTTGATTTACAGAGTGCATAATGATCATTTTGTTTGGTTATCCTAAATAAAAATTAAGCAAATGCTTTTCTGGGAATACTTGAACTCCTGTTGATTCTGAGAATTACATTTATTAAGAAATATCCATTTCAAATTCAGAAACATGTTGGTGGTGGACATACACCTCTGCCTGAACAGATAGGACCTTGAAATATTCTAATTTCAACTTCTATAAGAAGGTAAAACAAAACAAAACAAAACACTATCGGTTATTTTAAAGTAGGTATAATAATTTGTTATTTGTTAAAAATTAAATAAAATAAAAAGTACCATGTCTTAAAAAGCTTTAACTTTAAAACATGTATGAATAAAAAGTGAGACTATTATTAGCATACCAGGTGTTAAATAATTATACACCGATCTGAATTTCTTAAAATAACACAAGATAAATTTTGAGTATTTTTTCATTGACTCTATCTTCAAAATTTTTCTTTTTACTAATTCACTTTTTGCATTAATATATCCTCTATAACCTATTAAAGACAAAATTAAAAAGAAAATTAAAAAGAAATTACTTAGTCATCATACTATATAACTTAACTATTGAAATTATCCTTTATTAACACATAGATCTTTTTGAAATACAGGTTCTTGGGCTTGACTGGATTAAGAAGGAGTTATTTTAAGAGAACATCTGGTTGTTTATAACTGCCTACTGTGGAAAAAAAGGAATCCAGATGCTTAGATAATTCACCTCTACATCTCTCTCTGGTTTAAAATAAAAATATATTTGTAGTAGATATAGTAAGCAAAAATTAAATGCTTTCGGGCTCACATATGCCTAAGAGAAATATACACATATATATTTTTCCAAATTTCTCAAGTTGGGAATGTGCACAAACCTACTAGATATGTGTGTGTATGTATGTATATATTCTTATTACGACTCTGAAATAAAATTTGTTATGGCTACTTTGACTACTATAGGCAAGACAAATGCGGGAGGATGCATTCTACACTGTCCCCAGGGTTTCTACTCTCTGGCTACATGCTCTGCATAATCTCCTCCTTATGATTGTGCGTGTGAACTGTGAACATGATGGATGCCACTGTCATGATGGGTTACATTACATGACAGATGTGAAAACATTTTCTACTAATAGATGTAAAGCTCCCAATCCATTGACTTTAATTGAATCAAAAGGGAAATTACCTTGCCTGGTCCTGACCTAATCAGCTGAGCCCGCTGTAAGATTCAGAGCTGCAGAGACGCTATCCTCCTGGCCTTGAAGAAACCGTCACGAGTTAGACATCCGCAAGGACATGAATTGTGCTTTAGACCAGGTGAGCCAGGAAGGGAACCCAGAGCCTCAGGGGAGAGAGACCAAAGGCTCGATGGGAGACACCTTTGCTGTGGCCCTGTCACATCCTAAGCAGAAGACACAAAGAACCTGTGCTCTGACTCCTGACCTGTAGTAACTGGGAAATAACAAACGTATGTTTTTGCAAGCTGCTAAAATTTGTGGAAATTTGTTGCACAGCAATGGGAAAATAATACAGTATGTGAATCACAAGGCCTTGTATTTGATAGTGATTTATATATGGTGCACATTAATTAATACTCCTATTACTAATTTTAGTTTAACAAACTAAAGGTAATTTCAAAGCCTTTCATAATACCAAGGATTGTTTCCTGTCCTGACATTAGCAAATAGTTCGTTAGTAGAAACTCTTCGAGTGTAGCAGCTACAGGTAAATCTCAAGCATATTTGTTCCCAGCTAAAATTGATTTAAGGTATGTCCTTGAATATAAAAGATGTTTTTCTATAGACAGGCTAAGGAAGAAGGAGGATTATTGCAATACATTGAAAAATAAAAGAGATTTACAGTATAACCAATTGAAGTTTCACTTCTAATGCTAAGAATATTTACCAAGTTGACTGGGCTTGTGAAGCACCGGTGAAAAGTGGCTTACAAAGAAAAAAAAAAAAAAAAGGTTTCCTTTTTAGGAAACATAATTGCAGAGGAAGACCTAGCAGGAGGCAGTGTAACAGGATATATTCTTCTATAAGCATTATTTACCTTTGCAATAATACTTGAGAAATTCAGGAAATGCTCTCTAAAGTAGTATTAGAAGAAACGGAAGATTTATTTCATTTTATTCCTTTTTCTCTCTTTTTAGAAATAGAAAAGTAAATGAGCAAGAATTTCTTTTGATCATTAGAAATGTCTTGCCATAGTGCTAACAAGTTTCATGGTTATTTATTACAGTTAGAAATATAAGATGACACAAAGGGATACGCATAGCAACATTTAGCATCTTTACATAAAAAAGAACCATGGTTATAGAAATAGCAAGTATTCAGAAGACCAATTACAGCAGAAATAAGATCCAAATATATTATCTGAGAGAAGCTTACAAGCATCCATCCCCCATGGCAAAATAAACAGTAAGACAAAAGCAAGACAGTCATCACTTTTATATAATTGGAAAACAAATAGAGGAGTCATGTTATTGTGAATACCCATTAAATATTGCAAATTGTATTGCAGTGTTTAAGAAGTGCAATGAATAACCAATGAGTTTATTATACTCATCATTGCCAAAGTAAATGTTATAATAAGAAGTTTATAATATGGAGTTTGTGATCTATTTACCAAAGTCTTTTTATTTGTGATTTTGGTCTGAACCTTTATGAAGAGATAGATTTTATCTTTGTCCTTGTATGTAATTTATCATCATTTCATTTTTTTTCTCTCTCTAATGAATACATATTCTACTACTGCAAGTGCTAAACTTTTGAAATTTATCAAGCATTGTGTACTGAATTAATTCACTCTTAACCAAAATTGGTTTTGAGACAAAAAGATAAGATAAATCTAAATAGGAAAGTCAGTGCAATTTAACACCACAATCTACTGATTTGCATGTTAGCTTACCTTAGTAGGGTAAAAATTGTCATTACCTGTGTCTTATAATATTTCTCATTAGTGATTTCAAATTAGCCTTAGGACTATATGCCTAGAAGTTTATAAAGTTCTTTATAAAGTTCTCCTTGGCTCCCTGCTAATACTTCTTTATTCTTATGCCTTCCTTTAGTCTCAGTTTCACAAAATTCGGGTATGATTCCCTTAGGATAAAGGCAATACTTGCATACTATCTGCAATAGCCATTGCTCCTTGAAACTCTGCCAGTTACTCTTTGATTAGTTTGCATTGATCTTCCTGAATTTTTCCTCTCAAATTATGTCCAATATTTGTAACTATATTTGTTCTATCTACCTTGATTCTTAAGGGTTGGTTCCCAGTTAATATAGCGATAGACATTTAATCTAACTTCTCCCTCCTCCTAGGATGTCCCTCTCCTCCACAAGAGAGAAAAAAGAAGGGCAGAGCCACACTGCCCCATTACTTTTCCCAAAATCACCAATCAAATAACTCAACCCTCCTTTCTTGAATAAGAGGAAATGAAGAGAGTTGTGCCTGTCAATTATGAACTCCACTCACAAAGATTACTGAAGGCCAGAAGAAAGAAAGTTCCCAAAATTTGGAATAATGAGACTGTTGGACTAAGACTATGTAATACATCTTATTAAGCTCCCTAATCTTTCTAAGAAAGATTTAGAGTGGAATGTTGTTGAAAAAAATCCAAAGTCTCTACTCTACTGGAACTTATCAAGAGGATATTTAAAAAACACAGCATTTTGGAATAAAGTCTAAAATACACAGAATAAAGTTTAATGTGCACAAAAAAACAAGAATAAAAATAAACTAGTGAGTCTATTTGCGAAGTAATGGAAATTCAAAGTTAAACTTGTTTTTCAGATTCAACTTAATAATGCTAATTTTTATTTCACAATTTTTAAAAGACAATTACTTATTTTAATTTGCTACAATAGGTACTAAATTAGAGTTACTGCCTGATATAAACCATTTAATTTTGAACAATGACGTCTACATGTGCAGTGGTATGTCGACTATGGTACATCACACACAGTTATATTCTTCTACTAGGTACCTAGGAGTATTCCTCTTTCACCTACGTGATTTCCCAATACTATGTTATACTGACTAAAGGGAAGTCATTCTGCTCTTGGAATAATCCACTGCTGGTGTCTGGTTCCAAAAAAACAAGCAAGAACTAATTAATTAGATAGAGATTAAATATGAGGCTGCTAAAATATTCCACCTTGCCCTTATTGATTTCCATATGTTCCAGGTATTGTCTATGTGTCTTTTCAAGTACACTCTCCACTTTTTTTCCTGCTCTCTGACTTGGAAGAACGGCCTGTAGAGATTCCATGAACAAGTACCCTACAGTCTGGCTTCAGGTTAAGTTGGGCCAATGGTGAGCTCAGAGGTTCAAGGGAGGGAGAAGACTGAGATCAGGGTAACTTTCACTAGCTTCCTCCCCGAGGAGACGCTTCAGCTGCTTGTGTCTGTTCCCTGAAGGTCACTGTCCTCAAAGCTCTCTCCTCTACAGAACACTCTTCTGCTGGTTCCTAGGAATCACCTGTGTTCTCTGCCGCAGCTCACTGCACTATTTCTTACAGCCAACCATCCACCCTTGGGTTAATAGTCCCTTTTTAAACACTTCCAGGATTATCTTAATTTTAATGTGCCATCTATTTTATACAGACACTCAGACATACATAGCCTACATGGCCAGGTCTGTCTAAAAGCATATAAATCATTTTGTGTGTAGTACAATCAGTGTCCTTTTTAGTTTTAGAGAATTTAAAAAATTTAGTGTCAGGCAGGTAGGAAAAGATCCTTACCTCCCTTTTTTAGATCATTTGTATTCTAAATAAAGGTAGCCTTTACTGTGCTCATACAACCTTACAGATCCCTAAATTATTGAAGCTTTCCTCATAGATAGGCATTTAAAGAACTTCGAAAGTAGATGTTTTCTCATTCATCTTCATACCTGCCAAGGAAAGGCCTTTCCCCAAGAACATTATGATGATGTACAGGATGTTGTCTGATCAATATATTTCTACTTAAGAATGCCAGATACCTAAGGTGATGATCTTTCAGACTATTTAATATTAGGATTTTTCTTAGAGCTACCGTACCATTTTAATAAAGAAAAGCATTTACAAAACAATACAAAATGTCAGTTAAAAAATAAAATTACATTAAACTAAAAAGGTGCTGAATTAGTCAACCAATAAATATATGGAAGTCACACCACTCTCCTGAGAAGTAAAATCTAATTACCTTTCTAAACCTTGATATTCACCTAGTGCTAGCAGCCTACTGCCATTTTCCAACTTCATAGCTTTACACATATGGATGCAAAACTACATAGCAGGAAAACATTGAAAAAAAATCTTAAAAATGAGATAGCTAAATGCAGCATGAATTTTTTTGATAGCAACTGGTGGATTTCCTCCTTTTTTCTCCCCATGAAATAAATTCTCTTGAGAGAGCATTTCTAAAAGCCATGCATTTTGAAATACAAATGAAATAATACACTCTTTACACAAAAGTTTCCCCATAATGTGCCCACCTGTGCCATCTGTTTGTCTTTTTGCTCTTCTTAAAAAAACTTCCAATACTAATAAAGGTATTTACACCATTCCCTTAAATCTCCCCATCACTAAATTACTAAAATAAATTGAACTGTGAACAGTATTTCTTGAGCTTCTCTTCAAGTGGAATATTGCTCTATAGTACTAAGAAAATTCTAAGAGTTATGCAGGTATGTTTTGTCCCCCTAGAAATATGGTTTCAACCTGGAGCCCTTGGTAATAAAGCACCAGGAAAAACACTTTTGCAAAAGGAAACCCACAAGCTGAGATATGTTTACTACTTTAAAGAAATAATCTTTGGCGTCATGTTCTTTTCTTCTTGGGCAACAAAATGTCAAAAAACATTACAAGGGCCTTTTATGAAACTCGATATTAAAAATGTCAATACATTTTTCTCTATTCTTCCCAAAATTCATTAAATAAATACATGTGTCTAATTATGAAAGTAATTAGAATGAAATAGAGGAAAATATTATGTACATATGAGCCAACAGTTTGAAATAGATTATTAATGAAGTAAATTTCAAACCATCTGTTTTTCTAATTCAATTAAATTAGAATGTAATCAGTATGAATGGATCAGCTGTGGAACATACAAAACTGTCACATATAAATGAGTCATATATAATAATTGTGTACATATTTAAAATGAGAACTTCATGCACCAGATCAATAGAAATATACAATATGATATCTTCTCCCTTAGCTTTTCAATGCAAATTGCCATTAGGCATATTCCATCACTTTACATTTGCAGAAATCTGTTTGCCTTTTTCATGATCAAGTACTTATTAATAAATTTTTAATTCCCACTCTTTGGTGAGAGACAAAAACAGAAGAGTAAATTAGAGCCCCTGCTCTCAAATAGCTTGTAAACTTCCTAGGGAAGAAAATAGCTGTATATAGAATATCAGTGAACACTATAAAACAATTCCAAAACACATTACAGGAATGTGGTAATAATTTATGCCCTATATAATTTACAGAGTTAAATGATCATTCATGCACAAAATTTAATAAAGTGTTTGTGCAGAGTTGCTGTTTTCTGTGAATAGGTGAAGTTAAACAGGTATGGCTCTAGACAAAAATTTAGTGTATAATTTCTTTAAATTTTAACATTGGCACCTAGAGAACATGTGGCAAATTATAGGTGTTCAATCAATATTTATGAAATGAAAAAGTAAGGGAATGTGAATCTCTCTGAACTGGGAAGACACACTCTAATCTATTAAAGCACTCAGAGTTCTGCAGACATCTGGAGGTAAATTTCCTAGTTGCCATGGTTGCTTATTGCTTAAGCTACAATATCATTAATACTTTCAGCATTAGTAGTAATAGTGTTTGTTTTACAGTCATTATCAATCTCCCTGTTGGAAGCCTCTGACATCTCACAGGAAGAGGCGGCATCATGAGGGCTGCCCAGAAAGCCGGTCAGATAAAGGATGTTCTGTTCAACATCAGGCTTCTGCCTGTGCTCCAGGAAATGTTTCTGCCTTATCTTTCCTGAAATATTCCCCAATCTAGTCTGGCTTTTGTTTAACTTGTTTTCACTCCTGGACCAGTGACAAGATTCACTCTGGCTATCTGAATCTTGTGCTGTACAGGTCCCGGAATTCTGCCTTTGGAATCCTCTCTCTTGTTGCCTGCTTGGAACCATGTATTGAACAATTTCTGATTAGTTCTTCTTTTTCTTAACCTTAATAATTGACTATGTTGCTGACTGACTTTGCATGAACCTATCACGCACTATTTTTGGTGTGGGCTGCTTCAATATATTCAGACTCCAAATGTGCCTCAGGCAAGTCCTTAGCTAGGTTTAAACTTTCCTAAACTCCCTGTAATCCTGACCAAAAGATAAGTATGAGGGGAAAGAAACAGACAAAACATCTCTACCTGTAACTTAACTTAGATGTATGAACCTAGGTGTCCTTCATGGAGTAGAACCTTCCCTAAGAAACGGCAGGTCACAAACATTCAGACTTAAGGAGTTCTCTGTAACTAATACAAATTTTTCTTAGGGTCATATTGAGACCAAGACAATGCAAACATTCTCTTTTTTTTTCCCTCTTGCCGTCACTATCACTTACTCAATAACAAAATTTTTCCTTGTAAATATTCACAATGTAGAACGACAAGTGTAAAAGTATTCCCCCAACCAACTGCAATATAAATGTGTTTATTTTATTATTTTTACTTGTATGCTTTTTTCGTTTTGAGGATTTTATGTCACCTACTTTCACGAAGCATCTCTTTTCTCAGATATGAAAGGCCATGTAGAAGGAAAAGCTCCAGCACCAAACCTGCAGCATGAGGGAGTGTCAGTGGTTCATAAGGAAATTCTAGAGACAGCAAAAGAGTCTTCTTTGAGAAATGCTGTATCTTCTAGGATGTTAATAGCATGGGGGAGAATATTATGCAAGAAAACGTGAGCAATGGTGGTTGTGTCAAACATTGAATCAGAAGAGTCAGAGTCTTAATGAAAATATATTTTACATACAGCTTAATCAATTATAGCTTAATCAATTGCATTATTTATAGTTTCTTTTTGTGCAGTCAATGATATGTGATAAAAATCTTGTTCTAAATAAATCTAAAATAGCTCATAAAAACAAGCTTTATAAGTGAAAAGATAGCATCTTTTATCATTGTTTAATTAGAATTATTTTCAAATTTTATATGAAGTAATGGTTCCTTTTAATACTTTGATTAGATGAAGTAAGGTAATTATGTACCACCTATTTGGTTAACATATTTTGGGCTGCCTATTATGGTTTATGTTCCCAGGGAAAGACCCTGAAAAGGAGATTTGTGTGTAGAAAGTTTATTGCAGGTGCTCCCAGGATCTACTGAGGGTGAGTGAAGAAAGCAGGATTGTGCAAGGGAGTTAAACTCAGATGGAGTATCAACAAAAGTATCAACTCATCAAATAAGGAGTCTCTACAGAACAGTGGGACAACACTTTAGAGTTGTACCTAAGCAAGGAGGCCTTGTCTTTACATTCTCACATCAACCAGATTGCTGGATGTCCAAGCAAGGGAGAAATGCTATCCTTTAAGAGAAAAGATGGAACCACTTGTGCATGCTTAGTAAGTCCAGAGGTATAAAGAATTTCAAGGTCTCCAAAAACACTAAGTCAGACAGGCATAATCCAAGTCTCAGTGTCCCACTCCTTCTCAATCAGAGCCCTGACCTTGGCAGGGACAATGTTGAGGGTCAGGAATTCAGCTTTCTCTGGAGCTCTGCTACTTTTATAATCTTTCTCAGACTGCAGGAGATAAGTATCTCTTCGCATGCTGCCAAAGAGTCATTTTGACTTTTTAGCCAGCATTGCAAAAGAAGCTCTAATTGATGATTATTCACCCTCAGCCTTTTATTTTCTTCCTCCAAAGTGTCAATAGTATTCAACATAACTGTCTGATTTTATTGTCCTTATAATTGGTACTTCTTAAATTTCTTGAAGACCTGAGATATTGCAAACACTAGTACAATATATTTCACTGGTGTCTTATATCAATTTTCTTCTTTTTTTTTTAATTTCAGAATATCACAGGGGTACAAATGCTTTGGTTACATATATTGCCTTTGCACCACCCAAGACAGAGCTATAAGTGTGCCCAACCCCCAGACATCATACATCATATCCATTAGGTGTGAATTTACCCATCCCCTCCTCCTCACTCCCACCTGCCCAACACCCTATGAATGTTACTTCCGTATGTGCACACAGTGTTGATTAATTAGTACCAATTTAATGGTGAGTACATGTGGTGCTTGTTTTTCCATTCTTGTGATACTTCACTTTGAAGAATGGGCTCCAGCTCTATCCAGGATAATTAATACAAGTGGTGCTAGATCACCATTGTTTTCTGTGGCTGAGTAGTACTCCATGGTATACATATACCACATTTTATTAATGTACTCATGTATTGATGGACACTTGGGTTGTTTCCACATCTTTGCAATTGTGAATTGTGCTGCTGTGAGCATCCGAGTGCAAATGTCTTTTTTATAGAATGTCTTTTTTCTTTGGGTAAATACCCAGTAGTGGAATTGCTGGATCAAATGGTAGTTCTACTTTGAGTTCTTTGAGGTATCTCCATATTAATTTCTGTAGAGGTTGTACTAGTTTGCAGTCCCACCAGCAGTGTAAGAGTGTTCCCACCTTTCAGCATCCACATCAACATTTCTTGTTTTGAGGCTTTTTGATAAAAGCCATTCTCACTGGAGTTAAGTGATATCTCATTGTGATTTGAATTTCCATTTCCCTGATGATTAGAGATATTGAGCATTTTTTCATATGTTTGTTGCCCATTAGTCTGCCTTCTTTTGAAAAATTTCTGTTCAAGTTCATTGCTCACTTTTTAATGAGGTTGTTTGATTTTCTTCTTGCTGATTTTCCTGAGTTCTATATAGATTCTAGTTATCAGCCCTTTATCAGATATATAGCATGCAAATATTTTCTCCCATTCTGTAGGTTGTCTATTTTCTCTGATGATAGAATCCTTGGCTATGCAGAAACTTTTTAATATGATCAGGTCCCATTTATTTATTTTTGTTGTTGCTGTAATTGCCTTTGGGGTCTTCTTCAAATATTCTTTGCCTAGGCTGATGTCTTTAAGAGTTTTTCCAACATTTTCTTCTAGAAGTCTTATGGTTTCATGCCTTAGGTTTAAGTCTGTTATCCATCATGAGTTGATTTTTATGAGTGGTGAGAGATGTGGATCTTGTTTCAATCTTCCACATGTGGCTATTCCATTATCCCAGCACCATTTATTGAATAAGGTCTGCCATTTGATCCAGCAGTCCCACTACTGGGTATTTGCTGTAAATGTTTTTTTTTTTTGTTGTTGTTGTTGTTGTTGTTTTTCCTCTTTTGACAATTGCACTGAAGCAATATTCCAGGGGTTATTAGGGGTTTACCTACTGCCAGTGATAAGATCATTATTTATAGCATGTCTCTAAAATATTCTTAGAGACTGGTTCTTTAGATAATTCTTGGCACCAAATGTATTAGTTCAGGTTCCTCATAAAATAATCTTTGGGATGAAGATATAAATGTGTAGCAATAGATTGACAGCAGTATTGTGGAATGCCCCTAGCCTCAACATTTTGTGGATGAATGAAGAAGTAGGATTGGGCAGAGTGAGGAGCTGAACAGTGATACCATTACAAAAAAGGCCTCAGCCAATTCCATGGTGAGTCAGGGTTGCTCCTAAGACTGACTTACCTTGAGACAAGGTTATTACTCTTCTCTGATCTCCATCCTAGCTGTTTCCTAGCACTGTCTCTGGATGAAGTTTCCCTTGGAGAAAGGGGTCTGAGCTGGATGATCAGGTTCTCTTAGCCTGAGAGCCTTTCTGCTTAAGGTACTCAGGTGAAAGCTGTCGGCCACTAAACTCGAGGTAGGTGGGCAATACACTACCCTATGCTCTAAACTCCCCAAGGCTTTTGATTTCCATCTTCTTTCTCCTTGGTAAACAGCCTGGTTTGCTATTTCAATGCTGTCCTTAGCACTACTCTCTCTCAGGTGATTTTCTGCATTGTCCACAGAAATAACCACCCAGCTGAGATGACTCACACTCCCAGCCCCTCTTCTCTTGCTCCTGGGTGGTAGAGTATTGTTGGAGGAGATGTAAAACTATGCAGACCTGTCCCAGTACAAATCCATGCTGTGCAACTGCAGTTACATTTTCACAATTATAAGCACAAACATATGAAATCACCTCAGGCAACACTTTGACAGCTCCCTAGGGTATTGCTCAATTCTGAAGAACACTATGAAATAGCTTAAAAATATATATATATATGTTTGACTACCCAGCACCAGCAGACACAGACAGAACTAAGCCAGGCCTCAAGCAGAGTAAATTCCTTCTCCAACAACTCGACAACGTTATGAAATGATAGCGAAAGTCATGCATAACTAACAACTTAAAATTCATACCTATGGAAATATTTGCCAATACAAAAAAAGTGTTAAATTCATTGTGTAAAGCTACATGAACAAAGAAAAGCCATCTTTTATTTCCCTATCTCCCTTGAACCTCAAAAATACTTCAGTGCAGCAGAATCCTAGAAGACATAATTTCAGTCAGGAAATTTTATGTCACATCTACTGTGCGCCAAGTACTATCAAGAAACTTGACATAGTAGTGCAAAGTAGCAGCAATCAGAAAACTCCCTGCTCTTGTTGAAATTGCAATATTTCTCACTTGCTCAGTTTCTTCCTTCTCTCCCATCTCCTTGTCTCTGCACAGGCCACTACCTTTGTCATTGCTGCATCGCCCAACTTCTGAAAACCTAGCTCAGCTCAAGCATAACATGTTCTTTTCTTGCCTGTCCTCTTCTCATAGCAATTCTCTCTCATCCACCATTTACATCTTTCTTCAATCTCTTTTTCTCTCTTTCGCCACCTTCTTGTTTATACCAGCTTTTAAGTTCCTCAGTGACCAGCACAATCTTATTGTTTGTATATCAAGCATAGCATATTTTGACATGTGAAAGAATTCATATAATGTTGATAATCTATGGGGAAGAAAATATGAATGGATGTGTTAATAATTATAGTTATGTGTCAGTTTTTGTTTGATAATTTCTCAAGAGGAAACAAAATTGATCCTTCTCACTTTCAGTGAATTGGTAATGATTTCCTAGAGTATCAGTTTGAGACAAAAATCATAGTTGTTGTGCTCAGGCTCAGAAGGAAGGATTATAATGACTCATTACCCAAGCCTGGTTTGAGTTCCCAATAAGAGATGCTACAGTACACATTAGTCTTTTGAATTTGTTTTTTCTCCTCCTCCTCCTCTTCCTCCTCCTTCTCATTCTCCTTCTTCCTCTTCTCCTTCCTCTCTGTCTCCCTCTTTCTGCTCCCTTCCTCCCTTCCTTCTTCTCTTGCCTCTTCCTCTTTCTTACTCATTTACTTTCTAGGATATTTTTAAAATTACAGCAGTGAAAGAGAAAAAGAACACAAAGTTTATATAATTTTCCTTCTATGAAAGAAGAGGAAAATAATTCAACTAAGTGGTTTTCCTGTTAAAAAATTTTAAAATAAATTTGTCTTGCATGTCTTTATTTGATGGACATAGAGTAATGCAGTCGCAATTAACCACAATTTTATGGAATATAGACATGTTCATCAATTGACTCTCCTTGGCTTTCCCTTCTCTGACATATTCCCTTTACTTTACTTCAGCAGCCCAAATAAACAGCCATAACCTAAACCTCAGTGTTGCTCAGAGTAGCTTTATCCAGGAAATCTGAACTCTGAAAGTCTTCTCAGGCCGTAGCTTCCTATGACTCTACCTCTCTCACACTTCTATGCATTTTTTAAAACTAATTTTTTTTGGTTCTTCCCCATTCCAAAAGTGTTCCTTAATTATGTTGCCAGCAAGATATTCAAAATAAACATTAAAACATGTTAATCCAAAATTAATATGTGTGCATATACACATATACATATAAGGGTATTAACTATTTGATACCTCTATTTCAAGAAAGATATACATTATTGGTTATCTATCACTGAATTAAAACCACTTCAGAATTTAATCACTTAAAACAAGAACCACTTTTATTATCCCTTATAATTTTATAGACTGGGTTTGGCCCAGTGATTCTCGTGCTGTAAGTGATGTCAGCTGAACCACACCCAACAGGGAGCTCAATTGAGTTAAATCATCCAAAATGCCTCACTCATACACTATTGGCTGGCAGCTCAGCTTGAGCTCTTACATATAGTGTTTTGGTTATGCTCCATGTGGCCTCTGCATTTGGCTTGGGCCTTTTTGAACATGGAGGCTGGAATTGAAGAGACAAAAAGTACAAGTTGCCAGTTCTCTTAAGACCTGGGTCAGGAATTCCAGAACATAATTTTTACTGCACCTTATTTTAGAAAAGCTAGACCAACTCATAAGGCCATTTGTGCTGTTGTCAAAAAATTATTGATAGTACATTTTAAGATGCTTATACCAGTATATAATATTATGCATTTAAAATTAAAAAATGACATGTGTAATGCCAGTTTATATTGCTTTACTTTGAAATGTTTCTTTATGCAGAATTCAATATAAATGTGTTTGTGCTGACTTTAATCTACACCCCTCAGGGAAGTTCCTTAACAGACACAGAAATGCACTCTTCAAAAATGGTTAGTTATTATTTGAGCATTTCTGATCCAGAATCCTTGTGCTTACTTAGTCTTATTTATTTATTGCTGGAAGGTTGGTGGGAGTGAGGGAGACGGCGTGATGGGAGAGGAGCAGAGGCTAGAACTGGGGGAAGAAGAACCTGTGTCTGTTTTCTTTTGCTTTGATGGCTCCAGACTCTAGGGATTGGGGCAGTAGAAGCTGGCAGAACAAAGTAGCGACATGATGTGGGGAATTAATATATATAGACGGAATCACCAAATGACAGCTGAAAAGATCCTAAATGAGGGAAGCTGAAGTTTCTGCTGAAAAGTATCCAAGGTTCAAGTGCCTAAGATTAAAGTGTCTAAGATTTGTTTATTACCAATGACTAAAGCACTTTCCACTTTGGGAAAGTGATTTGTGTGGGAAGAAAAAACTGCTCTCTTTCCCACCAATCCTTACTTAAAAGTAAATTTTTTTCCCTCCTCCTTGTAAAGTAAGCAACAACAACAGCAAGTATCAAAAGCAAGAACTGTGTCCCTGCCGAGTCTGGCAGTGAAACTGAAAACAGTGACCTTGCCCTAGACCATCCTTCTCCAGCAGGCTTGGGCCAGAGCAGGAAAATAGGAAGCCCCATCAAGGAACCTCTTCAGACTCCTGGGTTTGGCTGCAGGAGCACTAATGCAAAGCTTATTCCTAAAAGCAAGAAAAAGCTTTCTTGTATCAACACATCTGCCTATGCAAGAGGTTGGTAATTGGCTTGTCAACAATTCACTCTGTTCTTTTCTGACAATGCTAAGCAGAAATAGCAAAGATCCAAATCAGTTCACAATTTTCCACCTATGGGCTGACGGTGATGGAACTAGCCCTGTGGAGTTAGCAGTAGTATCAACTTCAACAACTTCGTGCTCACTGTAGATATCATTGTATTTCTATCCAGCTGGGCCCAACTAATCCCACAGGTGCCACTATTTCCTAAGCTGTTTTCACAAGAGTCAATTTTAGTTCATCTATCAGTGATGTGCCCCCTCATTGAGATTGGTAAAAGTGACTGCCTTGTGAGATGTGCCTTTTGTGCTTTGCCAGGCCACCGGTGTGAAACAAAACACAAAGATGCAACAGAAACCAGCCAGCGACATTGCAGACACTTCCCTTTCGTGTCTTCAGAGGACACAAGCAAATTTGGACAGTGCTAACAGATGAAGTGGTCTTTCAAAGACATCTCCCTCCCTCACTGAACCTAATACATAAGTTTATGGGATTTTAACTCTTTAGTGATTGCTGCATACAAAAAGACTGCACAGATGAAATTTTAAGCAAAAATTACAATTTAACTTTTTCTCAAACAAAATGATTGTCATTAATATTGTCATGATGGCTCGGTTGATGGCACAAGACTAAATGCATCAGCGTAAGAAGTGTTAGAAATACTTTACTCTTCCAGATACTGAATTAACTGTAAATAATGGGCAAGAACATCTGCCCTTGTATGAACAAAAATATAACAATCTATACCTCTTGCATTAGTGCTCTAGGCATAGGACGTTTATCTGATTCTGTTTTTTGCTACATAATAGAGAATTCTGTAATGAGATTCCAACAAAAGGTTAGCTGGCTTCTGCTGCTAAAATATCATGGCATGTGCCTTGAATCAATCATGCAAAGTGCTTAGGAGTGTCTGCAACTTTGCTGAGCTCACAAAAATAAATTGTATGACTTAATTTTTGTCTTCTTTCTGGTACAAAGACTTGTTTTTATCTGGTAGCTCCACTTATTCGAAAGATTGTTGAAGAAGAGAATTAGAGCCCTCACTTCTAATTTCTGAAGGCTTTGAATACCTACCAGAATAGCCTAATATTATAAATGGCCAAATTGTCTTAGTTTAGTTCATAAGTTAAGTGTCATGAAGGAAAGATGGCTGGCTGACTGACTTATTTGGGTGGCTGCTGGCAATGTGCTTCGCACCGTGAAGGAAATTAATGTGTTAAACCAATCTAGGCAATACTCATCCCACAACCCACATAGAGACCAAAGCATTAATATCCTCAGTCCAAGGTCACTTTTATTTTGAAAATCCATGAATAAGCACAGGAAAATCTCTGTATAGTTGGATCATGCTTTTCTACGAGACCGTGTAACCAAATCCTTGCATAGCATTTCCCTACACAAGATCACTATCAATGACTAGGTTTTCAATAATTAGTTGTAATCACTTTGAAATGCAGAATCCCAGATAATAGTTCCACATAGCCTGATTGGTGTTCCAGGCATTTATAAATGCCTCAAGGAGACACACTTTATTTAAACTGTTGTATAAGTCCCATTACTTGATTCTAATAATTGTATGACTGTTGGTGGGAATATAAATTTGTACAACCTCTATGGAAAACAGTAGGGAGATTTGTCAATGAACTAAAAGTAGATCTATCATTCAATCTAACAATCCCACAATTGGATATCTACTCAAAGGAAAATGTCATTGTGTCAAAACTACACCTGTAATCAATCAAACGTTTATTGTGGCACAATTCACAATAGCAAAGATATAGAATCAATTTAAATGTCCATTAACCAATGAGTGAATAAAGAAAATGTGGTACACACACACACACACACACACACACACTCCAAGGTACTACTCAGCCATAAAAAAGAATGAAATGATGTCTTTTGCAGCATCTTGGATAGAACAGTAGGCCATTATCCTAAGTGAAGTAACTCAGGAACAGAAAATCAAACACTGCATGTTTTCACTGATAATTGAGGGCTAAGCTTTGAATGCATGGTAGTACAAAGTAAAATAATATACATTGGCGATTCCAAAGGTGGGAGCTTGGGAGGGAGCAGAAGGTTAAAAATTTACCTAATGGGTACGATGTACGCTATTCACTTAACAGGTACACTAGAAGCCCAGGCTTCACAACTACATATCTGCACTTGTACTCCCTAAATCTATTGAAATAAAATAAAAATAAAGATAAATAAATTTGACCAATGTAACCTTTAGAATCTACTTCAGTGTATGCATTTTTCACATTCTCAGTGGACACCACACTGCTCTACACAGTTAATAATACGTTTGGTAATGCACAAGTGAAGGATCAATTTCTATTCTGCTTCAGTCCTTGTCTATAACTCAGTTTCTTTGTTCTCAGTTTTAAATCTTCTGTACATTTTCTTTTCTTCTTCTTATGGTTTCCTCAGAAACTGTTTGAAGATAAAACATCATGGGAATGTACTAATTGAAATGAGAAATCATACGATTTATAGGATATAAAAGAGGAAGGAAAACTGTCTTTATTTCCCTTCTGTGATTCTTTTTGAAAGAATCACAACAGAGTGGAACTATGTCTTACAATTTTCATGTAGGGCTTATTTTAAGTACATTTACCATTTTAGCCATTACTAAATACATACTTTCACAAATTAGCTACACAATGATTTGACCCTGTCTGGAGCTAAAAATTCCTTGAGTACACTCATCTTGATCCTCTCAGAATGCCACAGACAGCCCAGAGTTTACCACTGTTTCTCTCTGCCAGTCTTCGTGCTGCCAAGAATGTTTTTAATGTTTTATTAAAGTGTAGGATTCTTCTGATTGTTAAGTCTGCATTAGGGTAGAGTCTGAGACCAAACTTTCCTGACAGTCCTCCTACAGAGTATGTCACGAATGACGGCAGACACAGTGATGTTCACAGCTATATGGCAGCTGCCAGAGGGAAGCAAATAATAAGCTCTAAAAATGCCAATTTTAACTTAAAAAGAAATCTATAATGTGCACGAGGTAAGAGCCCAGGCTTACCACGGAATTTTCAAAACAATATGCTGAGGAGCATGGATTCCTACGCCCTTGAAACCGACTCTGAGTAAGGTCTGCTTTGGAAACAAAGATAATTTAGAACCCTCTTTTGTCTTGGCCTCTAAGCTCTAATCAGACAAAAGGGGCACATTTTGGAGAGGTAGTTTGCTTTTGAATGAATTACCAATATCAATCCTGTGGGGAACTGACCTTTGCAAAGAAATTTTCAAACAGCTCATAAAGGTGTCTCCTGGTAATCCCTTGCCAGACAGAACCTTAGTAAAGTACAGGATGTTTGAATTTTCGTGTCTCACATAAAAGAATATCAGAATGCTATAGATGGCTCTGTCAACTGGGACTCATTAATTCTGATCACACTGTATTTTAAAATCCTTAAAGCCCAAAGTGACTACAAAAAATGTAACTGGTTTCCTAGACAAATCTCCCATGTTGCACAAGGTATTAAGTGTTTTACCCAAGTGCTTCAAATTATATATTTTTTCTTATGTACCTATCATCTTAATATATGTTTCATATTTGGGTTTTTTGTGTTTTGTTTTCCAAAAACCTATACTAAACCATTTTGTAATATATATGCATGTACATTTTCTTTAGACATTGTTGCTAGATGGAATTAGATTTGCTAATGGGTCTGGGGCAGTCAAAAGTTAATAAACACTGCAGGAATATATTTCTTGTGTACTTAAATACTGTTGCTATTTGTGCTTTTCATATCTATATTAGTCTGGGTTCTCCAGATAGAACCAACAGGATATATAGTTGTATAGATACAATATATGAGAGGGGATTTATTAGAGAGGTATTAACTCGTGATTATAAAGGCTGAGAAGTCCCATGATAGGCCATCTGCAAGGTGGAGACCCTGAGATGCTGGTAGTCTGGCTTGGTTCAAGTCCAAAGGCCTGAGAACCAGAGAAGCTGATGGTGTAACAGTCAGGCTGAGGCTGAAGGCCTGTGAACCCAGCTGGCTGCTGGTGTTAAGTCCCAGAGTCCAAAGGCTGCACACCCTGGAGTCCTAATGTCCAAAGTCAGAAGCAGAGTGTCCCAGCTCTAGCAGAGACAGAGGAATAAGTTTTCCATTCCTCTGCCTTTTTGTTCTTCCCAGGCTCTCAGCAGATTGGATGTTTTCTACCCACATTGAAGGCAGATGTTCCCCAGGCTCACCAGTGATTCACATTCTAATCTCCTCTGAAAACACCCTCAGAAACATACGAGCAAATAATGCTTTACCAGGTATTCCTTAATCCAGGTGACACCTAAAGTTAATGAGCATGACAGACAACAAAATCTCTTCCTTTTTTCCGATTTTATTTTCTGAAATAGTATAATGCAATTGGTTAAAAATACAGTTCCTGGGATCTAATTATCTGGAGTTGAACCATGTTTCATCCCTCCTCTGCAATTTTCAACAAGTTACATTTTCAGACTAAATTCAATAATTTTGTGAATTTAAACATATATGTTATTTCTGTCTCATGATTATTTGGACTGATTATTTCATTGTAATGTGCTTTTGTTTCATATTTTAAAAATTTCAAACATTAAGAGGGGAAGGAATTCCTGAGAAACCTTAAAATCTTTCAGTATGGTATAATGAAGGAAAATGGGCTGTGGACCATTCTGTTAATTTGTACACCAGATAACATACCTAACTTGGAGTTGTTGAGAGTACACGTGGAGGCACTGTGTTCTGATTTCCTTGGTATTTCTAAGGTAAGGGGGTTCTTGCATTAGATTTTAAATACCTTTTGTCTCATTTGTCCACTTCTAGAAATATCTTCCGTGCTTGAACTTCATTATTGCAAAAGACATTTCTCACTTTTTCTTAATTACTGATTACTGACTTCAAACTTCAACTTTATCCCTTCATGTTTGAGATTTTCAGAATTCTTAGTTTTATATTGTGAAAAGCTATGAAGACATATGTCTTCTTTAGTGATAATTAAAGACTTTTGAACAATTCATGCCCTTGAGTCAATTATTTTTAATGTATTTTTAGTGTTTTAATTAATAATGACACTAACTAAAAATAGTAATATTCAATCATTATAGTTTTGGGTTATTAGAATTTATAATATTTTTATATTAAAGATCCTTCTTAAAACATCCTAGCCAAGAATAAAAAATATATATATGTGTCACTACACTTCATATGTTATGTACATAAAATCTTTTAATCCTCAAGTCAACTATATACATTTCAAATGTCTCCTAACACACTTATAACCATATCATTCTCCCAAGTCTGTCTACCCAGTTATGATAATGAAATGCATTAATTTGCAAACTTCTATCCAAATGGCCAAAACAAAGTTTTCCTTATAGCACAAATTTGCATTCTAATATAAATGAAATACTGTGCAGCTGTAAACATTGAGTGTTATCTTCAGTTTCAACTTTTGTTTTTGTTTTCAACCATACCTTTTGTAGTGAATGATTGTACACATCTTTGGAGTACATTCCAAGAGCTTCAATATTTTTTTCTTTTTTTTTTTAATTTTTGGATTTGTTATCCATTGTTCAAGACAAAAATAGACAAATAATAGGTTACCATCAGTCAGAGACCAATGGAATGAAACTGAGGGAATATTGGCATGTTGATACTGTCTCCAAATTGAATTCAACTACAAAATCTTACTATACTTATTCTGAATAATTCATGAAACTTCTTTGCATATTGGTAAAAAGAAAACAAAAATAGTATATTGTGTTCTACTCTCATTGAACATAGAACTGATCCTTAATTTTTCAAGTTCTATAAGTTCCAGAAAATTATAAAATAATACTAGTATCTCATATTGACTCTGATGTTAATAAAACATTTTTCCTCATTCTAGCCCACCAAATTCACCTTCTTACAAGACTAATTTTTATATAATTGGTTACCATTATTGCTAATATTTCTATTTTTCCTTTTTTTTAAAATCGACTTCTTAAAATTGTCATGTAGAGAATGGTTTTGAATTTCCCTCTGGAATTCAGTATTTCTTCCTTTTTTTCTTCAGAAACCAATATAATGTTAATATTTTTTTTTAACTGCTAATTTTTGGAAGATGTATCTGAGATGAATGAAAAGAAAAACAGAAAAGAATTTTTATGAAGCAAAATTGTGAATGAGTTTGAATATATGGCTTGAAGGCAAACCATATAGGCAAAGCTAGACAGCAACTATAATTCAGTACTGCTAATTTATGTAATTCCCCCCCACTATCACCAAAACATAGGCACATCTATTATTTTTAATCTCCTACTACTTTTCCTTGTCTGGTCTTAATCTTAGAATGTTTAGTCTAAGCATGTTGACATTATATTTCCTGAAAAAGTAAAACTCATACAGAGTTCTTCCCTAGCCTTTGTCTTTCCTTATTTTGCCTTCTCTACTTGAAATGCTCTTTCATCTTTCCATTAATTTGAAATTTATTTTGATTTTAAGCAACAAAATTCTAGTTAGAGCCAGATAAGAAAAATGTAAATTAATAAAATAAAACCAATCAAAGTTGAGCAATTAAAGTAGATTTCAGGGATGAACAAAATCTTGGGAAAAAAACAGATTTTTTTCCTCTCTTTATTAAATATTTGTTTCTCCCTTCATGTTCTTTCATTATTTCTGAATGACATTGTTGCTGGGTTTGCACATAAACCTCTCAGCAGCTTTCTGGTAAATACTTGTCAGGCTTGCCTTTGAAGGTGACTCATCATTATTATCTTTAAATTTAGAATTAAAGATAATTTAGGATTCCTATGAAAAAGGTTCAAATTTTGTTATTTATCTGTCCTAGAACTAAGGATTTGTAACCTAAGGGTGTGGGACAGTGTTGGGTTATAGGTCCACCAGTAGACTAACCAGTGTGACCAGAAAATCCCAGTAAAAAACTATATTGTACAAAGCACTGGAGCTGCCACAAGCAGCATGTTATTAGAATGATCCCATTAACAAGAGAGAAGAGAAAGAATGTTGAGCACTAAATCTTTTAAGATACAGCTCAAAAAATACTTTGTTCATCAGACTTTGTAGATGGCTCTTCAAGACTGCACTATTTACTCTGTTTCATGTTCCCAATAGAACTTCATTCGTATTCATGTTATTATAGAAATTGTTATATAGCATTATATGATCTCACATACGTGTCTCCTCACAATTTGAGCAACTTGAGTTTGTTTCATGTTTTATTTACCCATTGATTACACCAGATCTGAAACATTTTAACTGCTCGATATACACTCCTGAATAAATGAACCACTCTACACATTACTTGATGTAAGTACAATATATGCATGTTTCTTTACTTCCTCTTCTTCCTTCCTTTTTTCCTTTCCTCATATTATCATATTAAATGTTTAAGCCCACTTTTTCCTCTACCAAATGACTACACATGCTCTCTATTATATTAATCTGAATTATTTTCTTCACTCACCTTCTCCTAAATTATATTTATTCACATACTTATTTGTTTCTCTCATAATGATTTATTATATCAAGGATCTTGTCTTATTCATCTCCAAATTCTTAATACCTAGAACAGTAGCGGTTGTTTTCTGTATAAATGACTTAATAATACATAGGCGATCTAATATAAATTCTAGGCTTCAGAGATTATTGTTTTACACTGAATAAAAAGGCTAGCAGTTAAGCACACAAGGATTACTATGAGGACTGACATGCATAAAATTGTTTCTTGGCAAACTTCATGTGGCAGTTGACATCTGAATGAGCCTGGAAAAAAGGACTGAATTTGTCTAGGTGGAACTAACAGTGGAAGGAAACCCCAACTGAAATATCAACATGAATATGGGGTTAAAATGAGGTACGTAGGCATAATTATTTGAAAGATTTGCCAGGGAAATGAGATGCTAGCAAATGAGACTTGGAGAATGAGGTTGGAAAAAAATTTGAAGCAAGATCTTGAAAATTTTTAAATTACAACCAAGGAAAATGAATTTATTCCTTAAATGCTGAAGAAGCATTGCCGATTTTGTATCAGAGAGTGCCCCAATCAGTGTTGGTTTTCTAGAAGAAAATATCTGTTTAAAATACATAGAGTAATAATGAAGTCATTGGAGACTTGCCAGAAGGAAATTGTTAGAATTAGAATGAAAGGTAATGAAAGTGTGAAGTAGGAGAGTGGGAATGGGGATAAATAATGAGGAAATGCGTGAAAATATTGTTAAGGAGAGATACATGTAATTGACAAGAAATCATAGAGTCAAACAAGGAAGATACTGAGATTTTGAACTTAGATTACTGGACAGATAATGGTTATCAGGTACATAAATTAGGAAAATATAAAACTGAGAAAATTTAAGATAAATGATACATCATATTTTGTAGTGGTCATAGGATATCTGGAGCTATTCAGAAGTAGGGGCTGAAAATGCAGGACTAGAAAACAATGGAGGATAAAAATAGATATGATGGTCATACACTCAGATGAAAATTAAATTCTGATCTGGTTGAGATTAATTATATATAGAAAGATGAGAAGACAGCTTAGAACAGATCCATGGGAAACTTCTATTTATTTAATATTCTTTGTGGAGTCATAGTGAGTTAGGGGAAATGTTTTTGCAGTAAATAACACTATAATCAGAAAATGCTTCTGTTATAGAAATAACCCAATATAACATAGTGGTAAATGTCAGATTTGACATTTATTCTTTCTTCCAAGGTAATTTGCCTCCTGAAAAGTTGGCAAAAAATTCTTTATTGCCATAGATTATTAATTCAGCAGTGAAAAACAGATGGCTCTTTTGTGGCTTCTCGGCACTGGGTTTGGCACTTGCCTGTCTTCCCTATGGTTAAAATAACTTGCTGATTTCAACTGCTAGTCTTCCAAAGGAAGATGCTAAAAATGGATTTTAGAATATAATGTAATCCACACTTTGGGTTTTTCTTAATTTGCAATGAAAACATTCATTTAATTTGTTCATTTAACAAACAAGTAATGATTACTTATTGTGTGCTTTTGTCATTGATTGTAGTTCATTTGCTTACCAGACTAGACTTTCTTACCACTTGGAAGAAATGTACACAGTGTACTCCAAGAGATTGGAATTTCTTCTTGGATAATGAACTCATTCTGAAAGAACTAGCTGACTATAGTTTGGGGAAAATTTTTTAAATTGTTTGGATGGTACTAATGTTGAATAATTTAGCATAAGATTGTGTCACTACTGTAATATGACAAGATCTCAAAGAAGCTTCAGAGTAAGGAATTTGTTTCCTTGCATACTCAAAACTTTTCTAGCAAAAATGTGGAAATGAGTGAACACTTACAGAAATTTAAATAGAAATGTTTGTGGCAGAGCATAGAGATAATACTCAACTTCATTCATATATGATTATTTCTATATTTCAAAATAATTCATGCCTGTCCTTTTCCACCTTCCTCCATTCTGTCTCTGACAATCAAAAGTTTTTGATTTCCAATTTTAAAGCTTTCATTTAAAATGTTCATTTCATTGAAGTAGGCTGTTTTCAAGATAATGCAGTTTATCATTTTATTGTATATAGCATTTTAAATTGAATTATGCCAAAGAAATGCATGCAAGTAGAAAAAAATTAAAAACATATATAAAATACTAAGAAGTCTATAATGAAAATAGCAGTATTTTGCTTCTCTCTCTCCAGCCCCTACTCCTACACCTTGAGGCTAACCATATTTGAATATTTAGCTATTATTACTAGAATTTACCTTAATTTATAAACAGTATGCTATATTAGTAATTTCATTTAACAACATTTCACATTTTATATCAACTTTCTGTGTGGAAGGTAAATTTTGATTATATCATTGCTCCCTAAAGTTCAACTATCTGCATATTATCATGTATAGTTATATTAGCATTTTTTAAAATCAACATTTTTATTATATTGATTATGTATTTAAATTGTTTATTTCTGCATCAACATAAAAGAATGTTTCTTTTGTATAAAACTTATTTTTCTTGAATTAATAAATGCCTTGTTTTTGAGTTGTCTGGTTTTCTTTCTTTTTTTTTTTTTTTTTTTTTTGAGACAGAGTCTCACTTTGTTGCCTGGGCTAGAGTGAGTGCCATGGCATCAGCCCAGCTCACAGCAACCTCAAACTCCTGGGCTCAAGCGATCTTACTGCCTCAGCCTCCCGAGTAGCTGGGACTACAGGCATACGCCACCATGCCCGGCTAATTCTTTCTATATATATTTTTAGCTGTCCAGGTAATTTATTTCTATTTTTAGTAGAGACGGGGGGTCTCGGTCACGCTGGTCTCGAACTCCTGACCTCGAGCAATCCACCCGCCTCGGCCTCCCAGAGAGCTAGGAATACAGGCGTGAGCCACCGCGCCCAGCCTAGTTTTCTTTCTATCTTAAGCTTTCACATACTCCATCAGATCCGATAGATATCTATCAATGTCACTTTGGAGATGTGTAAACATACTGGATAATAAATGAGGGCATTTCCTACCCCTCCTGGCCTCCTCTTCCTGCTACAGTCAGCTCTGGCTGTTTCTTCTCCTAAGCTGCTAACAAATATCATTTTCTTTTCGAATCCTAGATCATCCTTTGCCTTTTTTGGATGTTAGATTTCCTGTTTTCTGGACTATACATTTTATAGTAGCTCATATCAAAGGGAGAATGTAAAGTAAATATTGAGAATTCTTGCATTACTGTGAATGTCTTTTTTCCTACCCCTCCACTTGACTAATATTTAAGTGGGTATATAATTTTAAGCTGAAAAATATTTTTCTCCAGAAATTTTAACCATGTTGCTAATGAGAATTCTGATGTGATTTAGAATTTTTGTTCCTTTATTTGCAACATGATTTCCGCTCTGCTATTTTCCTTATTCTCCCTTTCTATTGATAAAGAATATTTTATTTTCTACTCCCTTTCCTAACTTTCATGGGTTTTTCACCTGCAGCCTGGAGGGTGACAGGGTTTTCTGTCTTACCTCCAGTGACAAGACTTCTGTGCCACAAGGGAGATGGGATAATAGAGCTACCTGGGGTTATACATTCTCCCAGCAACAACTGTGCCCCTTCCTCAGGCCTGCAGCACAGAGAGAAGCTCCTACTGGTCTCCTCTTCTGTCACAAATCTTTCCTGTGAGCATGCTGTAAGGTCCATAGAAAGTACGAATGATTATATACTGTCATGCTAGCCCACACTATACTGTTGGAAATTCGTTTTAAAATGTTTATTTTCTAACTCTTACAGACATTGGCCTAGGCAAAGATTTATGAAAACCCAAAAGGCAATCAGAGCAGCAACAAAAATAAATAAATGTGACCTGATCAAATTAAAAAGCTTCTGCACAGTCAAGGAAACTGTCACGAGAGCCAACAGACAACCTACAGAATGGGAGAAAATATTCACATGTTACACATCCGATAAAGGGCTGATAACTAGAATCTATATAGAACTCAGGAAAATCAGCAAGAAAAGATCAAACAACCCTATCAAAAGTGGGCAAAGGACATGAACAGAAACTTTTCAAAAGAAGATAGACTAATGGCCAAGAAACATAGGAAAAAATGCTCAACATCTCTAATCATCAGGCAAATGCAAATCAAAACCACAATGAGATATCATTTATCTCCAGTGAGAATGGCCTTTATCAAAGAGTCCCAAAACAATAACTGTTGGCATGGATGCAGAGAGATGGGAACATTCATACACTGCTGGTGGGACTGCAAACTAGTGCAACCTCTGTGGAAAGCAATATGGAGATACCTTAAAGAGATACAAGCAGATCTACCATTTGATCCAGCAGTCCCATTACTGGGCATCTACTCAAAAGAACAAAAGACATTCTATAAAAAGACATCTGTACTCAAATGTTTACAGCAGCACAATTCACAATTGCAATATGTGGAAACAACCCAAGTGCCCATCAATACATGAATGGATTAATAAAATGTGGTATATGTATACATTGGAGTTCTACTCAGCCACAAAAGCAATGGTGATCTAGCACCTCTTGTATTATACTGGATAGAGCTGGAACCCATTCTACTAAGTGAAGTATCCCAAGAATGGAAACACAAGCACCACATTTACTCATGATCAAATTGGTATTAACTGATCAATATGTGCATATATAGTAACATTCATCAGGGAATGGGAAGGGGGAGGAGGGGATGGGTACAATACATACACCATCTGGGGGATGGATACACTTGAAGTTCTGACTTGGGTGGGGCAAGGGCAATATATATAACCTAAATATGTAACCTAAATATTTGTACCCCTGTAATATGCTAAAATAAAAAAATTAAAAAATAAATAAATATATTTTTAAAAATAAATAAATAAAAGTCAAGGATATTAGTCTGTACTAGTGCTATCTTATAAATTATATTACTTGTGACTGGTTAAAATTTATAATAAATAAAACACACTGTCCATTAAATTACATTTTGTAAGTAATAAATGCTACTGTGTTTATACTTAAAGATGATTTTGTATGTCATTCAATAAGATACAGAGATAACACATTTTTAAACATCATTATTGACAGTCAAAATCATGATTAATTTTATTAGACACATTTTTATTTTTGTAGAGTCACCGTCATAGTATATGCGTAAAGTAAGAAAGCGCAGATATTGGGATTCATGTAATGCTAGTCAAATCTAAACAATTTATACCCATCCTAAAAAGGACAGCTTCCAAATTTTAGAGCATTTATTCTTTGTATTGGTTTTCAAGCAGCTAAAATACTACCACTCCCATTACCTCCAATCCATCTATCATCCCAATGGATAATTCCTCCAAAGTCATGTGAGCTATTTCCCATTAAAGAGGCTAATGGAATGATCTACAGTGACTTTCAAGCACACAACTTCTCTTTATCCATATTGTAGAAAGAAAGAGTATGATTGCTTTTTAAAAATAAACCTGAAACCTACAGAGGTTTAGGGACAGATAGTTGTTGAATTTGCCTTAGGATAAGGGTCTTTGAAAATGTTTTTAGGGAACTCTTTCCCAGAATAGTTATTTAGATGTTTACTTTGATAGGAAGTGCAGCTGGTCATAACAAAGGCAATTGCAGTCAAGCCTCCGGGTTCCCTTTCTCTGTCACAATTCCCACCCTGCTGAATGAAATATCAATCCACTGAACCATGTCAGGGCAATGAGCATAATGACAAGAACTCCGTGGTATAAATGAGGTTAATAACTGGTGAGAAAGCAGAGCTTTGTTACTAGATCCTTCACATTTTCTCTCCACACAGTGTAGCTCTGTGGAAATATTGCCTGTCCGTGGAGAGCTAATGGCTCTCGTCATAAAGCTAATACACTGTGCTTCAGTAGTCTTGGAACTCATTTCTGAAGTCACACTAATCTGCCTTTCCTCTGCTATGTTTTGTTTTTGCTCCTGAAAGGTTTTCTTATTCCCCAAGACTTCCAGCTGAGTATAAAGTTTTTTTACTGCTTTTTATGCCATTTCTAATCAGGGGTGACACTTTTGTTTCTAGACACTTTTTTTTCCTAATTTCAATTTTTAATACACAGAGAAGCATCTTGGTAAGGAAATAAAGAGTATTTTTGAAAATGTTACAATCCAGCTTTAATACTGCTGCTTTGTAAACTACATTCACTCTTCCTTTTCTTCTTTCTCCATGTTCCCTATCTCTGAGCATCTTAAGAGGAAATTTGCTGTCTGCTGCTCTTACTTATGTCTTGCATTGTCTGTCTTACAAGGTATTTCGAGGATATTGAGTCTCATAATAGACTTACAGAATTATAGACAGGTTAAATATAGGTGTATATACATAGAGAGAGAGAGAGACAGAGGGAAAGAGAGAGAGAGAATGAGAATTGCCAGGGATTACCTAAAGGCAACTGGATCCATTTGTATTCTGTACTAGTATTTCCCTGTAGTCCGTTTTCATGGTTTATTTTGCTCATATACCCATTCTTTGTGCTACCTACTCCTACACCTACATACTGAATATCTGCAAACATTTAAGGAATGAAAATAAATAAACAATATTGAAGGAAAGTCAAATCACAAAGGAAAAATACTTATATAAAACAAAAGCCATAAAACCTCCATTGCTAATATTTATCATCTTGCCTGTAAGAGGATCATCCGTAAGCAGAACCGTTTGAGTTTGTCTGTGATCATGCCTTTTCCTTTTTAGTGTTTTTGTTTCCTAAAATACTCTCAGTAATACTACAGTAGTGGTTAAAAGTTATACACTGCGTCCTATATGCCAGAACACTGCTTTTACATATATTAACTCTAGTTATTATTAGTAGTAGTATTAGATATTATTATTAGCCTGCTTTTGTAAAGAATGCGATCAAACAATCTGTTTAAAAGTGGTTCAACAATTTGCAATGAGATATAAGGTAATTTGCTCAAGGTATGTAGCACACCAAGGATGTGGACCAAAAGAATCCAGCTATAGGGATCATGTTCCCAACCACAACACTGTACAGAGTACAATAGGCCTATGCATAGCTTAGGGGCAGAAGTGAGAGCATCAGTGTATGGTCAGCTAGGTCTGGATGGAAGCACAGTTCTTAACAGAAATTATGGTAGTGGGTATATTACATTGTTTCTTGAGCCTCAGCTTCTTTATGGGTAAAATAAACCTAACAACCTTGTTCTAATCGTGATTTGTTAAGGATTAAATATAAAAATATATAGATATTATCCCTAACTTTCTGATGAGAAAAAAATAAAGAGATTATATGGCCATTTATTGAATATTATATATAATTACATATGTATATATAATATTGAATACATTCAATATATAATATTGAATAATATTCTTTCCTATGCCCATACCTTCTGTAACCTTGAGCAATAAAATTATTTTCTCTCTCTATCCCCATTCGTTGCTCCTCCATCCAGCATCTGCTCTGCTTTTGGGATCCACTGATGTGAGTACCCCATCATTCCCAGTGGCATTGCAGCTTACTGCAGTATTCCATAGTGGCTGCACCATTTTTCATCCTACCAACAGTGTACAAGAGCTCCAAATTCTTCATAGTTACATCAACACTTGTTATCTTGTGTTTTTATTGATAATAGCCATCCTAAGAGGTTGGAGGTGATATCTCATTGTGATTTCCATTTGCATTTCCCTGATGATTACTGATATTAAAAAATGGACCTAACAGACATCTACAGAACATGCTACTCAAAAACTGTAGAAAATAATTCTTCTCATCAGCACATGGGACATTTTCCAAGACCGATCATAAGTTAGCTCACAAAACAAGTCTCAGAATATTCAGAAATACTGAAATCATTCCATGTATCTTCTCAGATCATAATGCAATAAAACTAGAAATCAATTCCAAGAGGAACTCATAAATCTACACAAAGTCATGGAAATGATCTGAATGACCCTTGGATCAGTGACAAAATTAAGATGGAAATCAAAATATTTTCTGAATGAAATGACAGTCATGACAATTCAGCCCTCCCAGTGTTAGTCAGTCAGGAAGAACTTCCTTGGGAACACAGTTGCATCCCAGATGCAGAGAGCAGCTTGAGCAGAGGCACAGAAGTGAAATACCATGAAGTTTCAACTGCGAACAAATTCCCATAACAGGAGTATAAAGATCAAGACTAGTGCAACTGTAGATAAAGCTGAGGATGTAGAACAGGAGAAAATTTTGCAGTTTGGAGATAGAGTGAATATGATGTTAATCATTCAGTCTGTCAGCTAGACCTTGCACATAAGGGCAGGTCAGTAAGGAGGCTCTCTGAATCACTGCCAGTCATAGAAGGAAATATTCCAGGTAATTAGGTAATTTTGTGATCACTTTTATGGGCTGTGGAAATAATCCATATATTTACTCAACATGATATATCGGAACATGCTGTACTTTTACCTCCCAATGTATTAAAATCGGTACCTTCTTACCTACTTCCCCTGATTAGTGTAGGAAGAAGGAAAGCATAAGAAGGAAATGGAAGCTTTTGAAGTACTTGGACATTTTCCCTTGTGCTTTCAGGAGCCTGATGTGCTTACTTTTGAGTGTTGAGACTGACTTTTGGTAAATAATGAACTTTTGGAAGGAATGTATTATATCAGAATTATAAATTAGAAGAATGCTATGTCTTTAATTAATGCTTAAATGTTTGTATATTGTCATATAATTGTGAATAGAGTATAAACAACTTTATTTTTCGTATTTTCAGTCACTAATGAAAACAGTATAATTCCAATTTTGCTTTAAAATATTTCCTTTTGTACTTTTTCAGATTTCGTATTTCTCAGATTTGATAATATTTGTAAATCAATGTCTTGATATCAGTTGCTAAATACATATTGTTACTAATACAAGTTTCTTAATATGCATCACAAAGTTTACAATATCATGAGTGATACACTTAAAGAAACAATAGCAAAACTCATGTCAATTTTATTTGGTCAGCAGATGGCAGTGTCTCTGAGCTGGTGAATACAACTTCTTGTTACCTACCAAATTTTAAGTTTCGGCATTGAAATGTAGGTTTCTTACATTCAGAATTCTAATACTGTAGAGACTGTAGCATTGTGTTGGAAAATGAGTTTTTGAAAAGATTAAACACTATGAATCTGGGGAGCAGTGCTCTCATGATTCTGATCTACACTAGTCCCTGTCAATCTTCTTTCCCTTCCCCCTCTTAGTTTGCTATCTTACTTCTTTCTTTGATTCCTATTTTCCTTGATTCCTTCTCCAAGTACTCATTTCCTACTTGTTTCTAATTTTTTTCCCGCCATTCTTTTTCCTTACCTGTTTAAAACCATTCTAAAAATCTCATTTGTCAAGTTAAAAATTAATATAAATGCAAAGCATTTAATATAAAGATCAGTCTTGCAAAAGAAAGATGTTTTTGTAAAAGCCATGTGCAGGAGTGTACTGGAAAAGATTTTTACTTGCAGAATAATGCTTTGAAAATCAGACTAATCAATAGGTTGTTGTTTGATGTTTATTTAAATAGTGAAAATTATTTAATTTTTATTCTATGAAAATAGAGGGTTTTTTTTTAATTCACATGGTAACTTCAACTGTTTCAATGCGGAAAGTGTCATTTAAGGTTTTCAAGAGGCTTGGGCTTTTCCATATATTCAGGAGTTGTGTAGTAGATTTGCAGAGTTAGTTTTGAGCTGTTTGGGAGGTTTTATTTTTCCCTATGTCAAATTATGTTATTTGTTATGTCTAAAGAAAATCTATTAAAATGATTTATTTTCTTTAGGATTCTTTAGGCCTTGCTTTAAACCAAAATTTTTCTTTCCTATTGGTCAGTTGAATTCTGTCAGTAGTATTTCATAGCAAAAAATTGAATATTAGATAATGTTCGAAGCAAGAAAAATGAACTATTTAATGAATAAAAGCTCTACTTATTTTCATTTTAAAAGCTTACTCTTCTATTTAGGGAAAAGGCCGTATCTTAATTAAGGCTATTAATAGCTATTGATCACCTCACTTTCACTGGGATTTTGAAAGTATGCTTAACGTTGTGTACCTGTGTGCTTCTTATGAAGAAGCTACATTCAATGAACATTTTATTATACAGGATGTAGCTGGTTGTAAATCCTCTATTGTTCATGTAAATATTACTGTGAGGAGTACGAATTTCCTACCACCTGCAACCAGAGCATTAGTTACTGTTGCAGCAAAAAAAGCACCTGTCTGACCCTGGTCTTTACCTGCTGTGGATTTAACATTCCCATGAGTACACCTCCTCTGAGCATCCAAGGAGGACCCAGGAAACATCTCTGGTCATGTGTAAGGGTTGTGGGGAACTCTGATCCTAGTGCTTAGAAGAAACCTGAACAGGTTACCAATATGTGGGCATAAGAATATAGAGAAGTCCCATAAAATTTAAAATGTAAAATTTATGTGCAAGCTGATTATCTTTCTTTTTGTTCAAGTTTATATTCCCACATACAATATTATTTTATTCCCTACATATATAAAAAAGATACCTAATGCTTGTTGAACACATATATGAAGAATTCTAAGCAAGAATGTATTCTCATTATCTTTATCTCATAGCTGAGCAAAGGCCTAGGAAGGTCAGACTGCCAGATATGGGTATATTCTTTTGGGGGATGAGGATACACTGAACGTCTTTAAAAACCAACTAACCAACAAATCAAAAAACAAACATACTCTTGGATGGCATGACCAGAGCTATTTTACAGAGGTACCTCTGAGGGCATTGCAGAAGAATCTTGGTGAGGAGTAAAGAAGCTCTTGAGTAGCCAAAACAGGAGGAGGTAATTCAGATCTGTACAATGACAGTTGTATAGAGAATTGAGAAAAAAAGTGTAGATACAAGGGACATCAAAGTTGAGCTTGACATAATTGATTTACCTTGTGTTGAGAGCAAAAGAAAATGGAATTCACTTAACTCTACAGTAAACTCTTTGAAGGTTTTTTCTGTTTACTCTGACTTCTACTCAAAGGGGTCAGGGAACTCAATAAATATAAATATATTGATGTGCAGCTGCTTTTAACACTTTGAAAATTTAATACGATTTTTCCCCCTAAGACAGATCTATAATTAACAAATGGGGATTGAGTTAATTTGGAACAGATAATATTATTTGCCTTCTTTTTGCCTCCCGAGAGTCACAAAATCAAAATTCATAAAAGGAGGCATTAGAGGAACGAAGCAAGCACCATGTTTTTCCTTCTGGCTTTAAGGAATATTAGTGTTTGGAATTAAAAGGTAATTCACACCGGAGCACTTAAAAATTAAAGTGATTTTTAAAAATAAGAAGGCTATGAATAAACTAGGGAAAAAAGAGACAAAGCATACCACAGACCCAAATTATATACCAGTCTCAAAAGTATACAAACAAACAAAAAAAATCGTATGACATTCATGTTAACAGTAAAAAGACAGACTTGAATTCAAAACATCCTTCCTACGGTCTATAACCACTCAAGCTCATCCTTCCCTTCAACTAGCTGGATGCTTTTGGACAGTCTCAGTGAGACGTGTCAGAGAGTTCACTCAAATGGGAAATTTTGGAAAGGTATCTGAGGAGGAAAAAAATCCTTATTTTTCTGTGACAAACAAGAAGTCTCTTCTAAACAAATTAGAATTTATTTAAAGATAGAATACTATTCCTATTGGAATATATATTTTTCATTAGTCTCTAGAATTTGTACATGTAAAAAATTGAAATATAGGCAGGCTGGACAAAAGATAATATACTGAATTCTTACTATGTACCATGTACTTTACATTTTCTCCTCCCATGACCTTATTATATCTTCATTTTACAGGTGAGAAAATTGAGGCTGAAAGAAATTAAATAGCATGCACAAGACTCCAAACAATCTGCCTTCAGATTCCACATTTATAATTACTGCACTTCGGATATTTCACTTCTAATAAATGTTAAATTACAATATTAATATTTCATATTTACTGTTTAGGATATGTTTTCTGAGGGCAAATTTTTTATTACTTAAAAAGTTATGTTATGAAAATATTTAGATATGCCTGTACATGCCAGAGGATTACAAAGGACAAAAAATAACATTACAGAAGATAATGCATTCTCTACCTACATCTGCGTTTTCTTGTATATAATTTTGTCTTTTTAATAATGTTGCATGTTTATGAAAAATTAAAATGTCAATAGATTCCTAGATGGTCACTGATATTTGCAAGTCTCCAGATATTCATTATGCTTTAAATGGTAATACAATAATTAGTTTTGAAAGTATAAATGGCAGGTTGAAAATTACATTGTTTTATATATTATAGGCCAAATGAGAATAACTCCCCACTGCTTAAAGACTCATCTGGCTCTCCTCTGGTGGGCATATTAGAACTGCAAGTATGCAGAATGAATAATAATTCAAGTTTTAAAGGACTTTTCTTTCATTAAAGCTGTAAGACTTTTATTTTCTTATTTTTAAGTCAATGGAAATGATTTCTTATAGAATCATATTTTGAAATAATTTTGAACTGACATAGATATTGCAGAAATATTGCACTTACAGAAATGTTGCGATGCAACTCTGATACAGCCTTTGCCCAGATTCTCCAGTTGATGATATTTTACCACATTTGCTCAACCACTACTTTTGCTCACCGCATAATAATGTCAAGAAATGTGAAGAGTCTGAAATTTTATCCTGCATGTAAGTTGATAAGTTAGCTTGTCACAGTTTCATAGATGCTGGCAGAAGTTTAGAGACTTTGGGAGCAGAGACAAAGATTTTATTACTCATGACAACAGGCAGCGTTAGCTTCATGCTCCCACTGGTTCCTCTTGCTCCCAATGACGGGAATGATGAGAAGATTAGCCCAGGTGGGTGGTGCACACCCAGTGGGTCTTTATCGTAATTGAATAATCCCAAACTTAGAGAATCCTCTATCTGATAAGGAGGCTGCAACTAAACCCTTTCAATATTTACCCCAGAGGGAAATATTAACTTTATTATTCTAGTCATAAAATGAGTCTGCCCTCTGGAATGAAAGAAGACAGACCCATTTTTCCCTTTTTGAGCCATTGAAAATAGTTCTAGACATTAAGCCTCATTTGTCCTTAATTAACAACACACTTCATATTTTACAAAAACAAAAATATTCTCCTACATGACCATAGCACAACCATAAAAACCTGGTAATCAACATTAATACAATATTATTAATACCATGAAATCCACAGACTCCATTCAAAATTCACTAATAGTCCAACAATATCTTTTTTCCTTTCTTGTCCAAGATCTAATCCAGGATCATGCACTGCATAATCAGGTCTCTTTATTCTTCCCCAATCTGGAACATTTCTCCAGTCTTACACTGTCTGTCATGACTTTGACTCTTGGGAAAAATGTAGAACTTTCCATCTACGGAATTTCCCTCAGTATGACTCTGTCAAATGTGTTTCCTCATATGTACAGTCAGCTCCTGACCTTTGTGGGAGAATACCACAGGATGACGCTGTGCCTTTCAGTGTGCCACATCATGGGGACAGGGTATGTTCCCATCCCCCACCAGAGCTGCAAGTCTGGTCAGCTAGTTAAGTTGCAAAATTGTCTGCTAATTTTCTCTACTGAAAATGCACGGTCTTTCTTTGTGTCATTTTTAAATATTTGGAAGAAAATTACTGTGAATCTACCTTGATATTTTTTACCATCCAATCTTTGACCACCAGTTTTAACAACATTGATGCCCCCTGCCTGAATCAACACCCACCATAATGATCTATTTTCTACTTCTCTCATTCTTCCTATATGTATTGTGATTCTAACCTAAGGATGAGATTTCACTTTATTTCCATGTATTTATTAATGTGTTAATTTATTTATTATATCTGTATGGAATCATGGGTTATTTTTTATCAAATATGATATAAGCCATCACTATCGATATTTTCATTGATACTCAAATTTCTTTAGATTTAGCAAGTAGAAGCCCCTTCAAGTTGACTTCTATCTCCTTTTGACATGTTTTGATGCTTCCTTAATTTCTATCGCAAAAATGTGTTCCAGTCTCATCTCGTACTTTCCCTCATCCAGACCTGAAGTCTGTTATTAAACCATTTCTTAAAGGAACCTTGTTTCCTTTTAATGGAAGATGGTATTTACAGACTACAATCTATCTGCTTGCTTTCCTCATTGCTACAGAAGTATCATAGAATCAAGGTCCTGCAGATAAGAAAGCTAAAAATTACCTATATCTACATCTAATATTAATACACATACATGCATAGTTATATTTATTTTTACATATAAATCTGTGGAGATTCATTTACAACATCACCAAGTACAATCTAACACCATCGTCCTTTCCATATTTATAAATCCCTTATCTGACAGTGAGTGTCCTGGCTCCTTTTATATCAATCTATTTATTTATTTGCTCATCCCTTTACATGCACTCAATATCCTGATGACACCAGCCACTTTCTTGCAGCTGGCCACACTGCTGTCCCCTGGCCTCCACTGCCTCGTCTATCCTCAGTCACATCACCAACTCCTTGGCACTCACCACCCCCTTGGCTTTATTGCAACTGTTTCATCCACTCTGCCTACTTGGCCCCTTTAAGGAAAAAGACATGGAAGAAAAAGAGGAAATCACTTTTAATTGCTATTTTTAAGTAAGCATTACTTTTTTAAATAGTTGACCATGTAAATTTTTGCAGTTATACAAATGGCCTTTACAAAATATCACAGAATCAATGACATTTTGAGGAGAAGCTATGCAGCTCTATCTTGCCTAGAATTGTAATACGCTTGTATGTAGATTTTAGTATTAAATCATCATTTTTTGAATTGTATCTGCTGTCCAACAGTTTTGTCTCTCAGTTTTGTTACATCAGAATGACATTCTACTAAATCAATGGAATTCTGTTCAGTGTAGTCCCAGTGGTATGGAGTTTCTGAGAAAAAGCAGAAACCAGTGACTTATCAGAAATAGTGTCTTTGAACCATGACAGGCCATCATATACCTTCAGCAGGACTGGGATAGTTAAGTCCCAAGAGTTGCAGATAAAACTCTGAGTGACTTAGATATTATAAAAAAAAAGAAAATGTTGGAAGTATCTTGATATCTCTTCAGGATTCCAATATGATTTTCTAAAGATACGTATGTACACTAAGAAAGAAGACTGCATCACTTCTGAAATAAATGTGAATCTTTCATCAAATCTAATTCAACATGAATTGAAGGCTTAAAAATCAGCTGTGCATAGGCACTAGTTTTAAAAACTGTTAATAGAGCTCTAGTGTAATGCTTTGTGATTTGAATAATCTTTTGAGAAATCCAGGCATGCTCATGTTATATTTTGAGTAAAAATATGTCAAAGTAAAATTTAAAGGCAAGAATGAAATCAGGGGAAATTCATTAAGTTATTGGAATTGATTCCCTAAGGAAAGCATTAGGAAAAGGTGTGATTAGTGAATGCAGCTGAAGTGAATTTCTAAGTGTACGTACAGAATGATTCTGAACCCACAAATGTTTAAGATCATTTACTAATCTTAGATGAAAATGGCAATTATAAATATCAGGTGCTCTAAAAATGTTAGCTGTTATTATTTGCTGATGTGGACATTGAGAAAGTGGTTTTGAGAGAGAAGGCATTTTCTTTACTACATACTAGATTTGGATTATGCACCATTCTACCAGGTGAACAATAATGTAACTTCAGCTAGTCAAAGCTATATTGGAAACCAAGATGCTAGCATATACATCAAGGCTAAAGCTAAGCAAGAATTTCATGTGAAAAAATAAATAAGCAATGTGTTACATTTTATATAATTATGTAGATAAATTTTCTATTGTTTTAGTGAACTGTCACTAAAATAAAAATAAAAATGATAATAAATTTCATAATTTTATGTATTAACATATTCGGTATGTTAGAAAGTACTCAAAATAGCATAACTAAAGTTGTAGATCACATAATCATGCACATTTAAACCTGTGTTTCTTGGATAAGATGGGCATCAGCACTGTGAATCTGGGTTTTTAGTCATGCAATTCATAACCCTCCCCTAACCCTGCCAGTTGTTATTTTATCTTATCTCCTCCTCTTAACTGAATATTTTGGCCACATGGCTCATTCCCACTCTCGTTCTCAAAAAAAAAAAAAAAAAAAAAACTGCTTTGACATTGTCTCCTTTTTATTTATTTATTGTTCTCATATATATCCAAAGAACTTGTTCTCTTTCAACTGACTTACTAGAGGAAATGTTCCATTACCCTTATGCATATCTAACTTAGTTTTTCTCTTATCCATGTTTTTTGTTTTATTTTGTTTTTCCAGTATTTTGTTTTGGTTTTTAACCAAACAGAGGGACTCAGTCCTCACAAGAAGCACTCCCTGGTTGATTTGTTGGGATAAAGTAGAATCAAAAATTTATATCAACATCTATAGTTGATATGATTTTATTACACAGAATGAATCAAAGATTGATAGAATCTTTTGAAAAATATTAAGGATAATTATATGCAGAATAATAATTAGCTTGTCTCTCCATCATTTTTGGTTATGGGTTAATTCATATATAGCAAAATACTAGAGAACTTAAAAGTAAAATATGTAAGAATGGCATAAAACTTATGAAATGTTCCCAGAGAAAGTATGAAGTATAAGGCAAATATTCCTCTGAATAGAAACTCAGAAATCAGCTCAGGAATCAGTGAGATATAAGGTAAGGAGTCAGTTCCATCTTTAGAGCCTGAAATTCCTATAAAAATTTCTCTGGTGAAGTTGGACTAGCATGACGAAAAAGTTTCCACAATCCTACAGCCACCAGCAGTTTAGAATCTTAGGGGGTTACTGCAGTCAAATTGACTTTGTGGCAATATGTACTGGGCAGAAACAAGCTGTACTAAACTTGATTTCTTGGCCACATACTGTAATCATTTTTTTCATCAGTATCACTGTAACTTTTTATTGCTTTCCTGAGAAAAACAAAGTTTCTACTTTTCTATTGTTTGGAAAGCTCAGTCCCCTACCAACACACAATGTGGGATAAAACAACCTAATAGTGGGTAATTAAGAATAAAAATACTCCTGTTTCATATTAATTAATCATTCTATGATTACTATTGGAATTTAGACTTAAGTGATAGATTAGAGAGAAGTTACAGAATTGCTCTTTGTTAATTTATATGAGTCATACAAAAATAAAAAATGAACACATGCCTAAGTAATAAAGCTTCTCTATTTTCCTATTTCTAATTGTTCAAGGATTTCTATAAAATTATCCAAATTAAAACAAAGTAATATTTCAAGGAACATTTTGGATTTTAATTCCGATATATTAATATTTTCTCAAATGTAATTAAGTTAATTATATAGTGATTATTATTCTTGTGATGTAGTAGTATTTCTGCATATGCATTTGTCTCCAGATCCTAAAAGACACTAAGTTGGTTTGGTTAGGAGCATTTTGAATGTTTAAAACAGCATCTTTTAAATCATATAGGGTAAGTTTGTATCCTCCATCTCTCCATCTCTTACCTACTAGACATTAAAGACAAGTTATTTAATCTACTTGTCCAAATAATTTAACATTTTTGAGTCCCAAATTTGCTCTTTGTTAAATTTTACAAGATTAAATGAGTTAAAGTCTGTAGTATACTAAGCACATTTTAAAAGATCGATAACTGAAAGTTCTTATAAATGTCATCATCATCATCACCACATATAAATACCTTTCCTAAATATTCCCCAAGAGGGTCAGGAGACCTTGATCAAAGAAAAAAAATAAAAGTTTATAAACTTATTTCTACCAGAATAAGTAAAATTCTAATGTTAGCACATTGTATGAATCTAAATACATACTGCATTGTCAAATATGTATGCAATTGATCTTCATTTCCTGACCTAAGGTGCTCTGGAGTAACCACGTTCATCAATATAAAGCTCTTATGCAAGACAAGAATGGTGGGTGGAAAGTCTCAAAATAGTTTGTATATTATGTTTGCATCCATCAATATAAAAAGCAGAAAATTGCAAAACACACTGTGTTACCTGACAAGCACCATGAAGTGTCTACCACTACTGTATATAAATATCATATTTTATTAACATAGGTTAACAGAAGGGAGCAACATTTGCAGTCTAGTACGAATTTGTAAGTATGTAGTCCCTCGAGGTGCATATATTCATAAAATCAATTTAGGACTCTTAGAGATTATGAAAAATCTACCGTATTTGCTTGTAAACTGTTTACAGGCATTCATTAATGCAGGAAAAACATTTGAGGATCAACTATAAATGAAGCAAGTCATTAGACTATGAGTATCCATAAGAAACTATATATTTTCTTTGATTTCCAGAAGCTCACAAGCTAAGGAGAAAGATTATCACCAAAATAACTATATTGGCAGTAACCAGATCACATCTATATCCTATTAAGTGTGATTATCCTCATGGGCCAAGAAACAAGTTAAAACAGGGACTTTTGGGTAGGCCCTGATCCAATAACACTGGTGTCATTACAAGAAGAAAAACTTGGACACAGAGACATGGATGGAGGAAACATGATATAAAGAAACAAAGGGAGAAGATGACCATGCACAAGCCAAGGAGAAAGGCCTGGACCAGACCCTTCCTTCACTGTCCTTAGAAGGAAACAAACCTTATGTATTAGATCATAGATATCATATATATTATGTCTGTCGCATATATTTATAGAGATTAATTATAAGAAATTAACTCACATGATTATGGAGGCTGACAAGTCATGAGAATGGCAGATTGAGTGGGGAAGCTGAAGATCCAGGAAAGCCAGCGACTTAGTTCCAGTGCAAGTCTGAATGCCGGAAAGCCAGGAAAGTTGACGGTAGTTTACGACGTTGTTCCAGCTTAAAGGTCAGCAGGCTCCAGACCCAGGAAGATCAGGTGTTTCAGTTCAAGCCTAAAGGAATGAAAAAACTAATGTCTCAGTTCTAAGGCTGCCAGGGAGGAAGAATTCCTTCCTATTCAGGGAAAGTCAGCCTTTTTGTTCTATTCACGCTGTCATCTAATTGAAGGAGGCCTGCACACATTGGGAAGGACGAGCTGCTTACTCAGTCTATCAATTTAAATGTTACTCTCACCTAAAATATCCTCATAGAAACAACCATTATAGGCCGGGCACGGTGGCTAACGCCTGTAATCCTAGCACTTGGGAGGCCGAGGCAGGCAGATTGTTTGAGCTCAGGAGTTAGAAACCAGCCTGAGCAAGAGCGAGACCCTGTCTCTACTAAAAAAATAGAAAGAAATTAGCTGGACAACTAAAAATATATAGAAAAAAATAGCCGGGCATGGTGGCACATGCCTGTAGTCCCAGCTACTCGGGAAGCTGAGGCAGAAGGATTGCTTGAGCCCAGGAGTTTGAGGCGGCTGTGAGCTAGGCTAACGCCATGGCACTCTAGCCAGGGTGACAGAGTGGGACTCTGCCTCAAAGAAAAAAAAAAAAAAAGAAACAGCCATTATAGCATTTCTCCAAATATCTAGGCACTTTGTGACCCAGTCAACTTGACATATAAAGTGAACCATCACAAATCGACAGATCTACCCCTTGTCAACTTGGTACCCATGCACATGTCCTTAAACCATACTTCATTTCCAAATGAAGACAATAACAGGGTCTTAATTCTGACTACTATGGTACAACTATCCTGTGTACAACTGAAAATGCACAAACCTATTCCCCAGAAGAAAAAATAAAGTCCTTCAGTGACGTTTCCTTTCCTCCTTGATATCCCATAACTTTAATACTATGTTGTAAAAATTAACAATACCCCAATACTAAGATATAACAATGCATCTTATGTTATAATGTTATATAAGGTGATAAGGGAGAGAAGGAAACAAAGATTACACACACACACACACACACATAATTAATATCTCTTTATACACACACACACACATATGTATGTTCTTTCACATAAACATATTCATAACAAAATGAGGACATATTCATGAAAGTTACAGTGCTCATTTCTGTAACTGGTGATGTGTTTGTAACTGGTATTTATAACTGTCTTCTTTCACTGCCCATTCTATATTCCTTTTGCCTTCAGCAAGCACTTTAGCTGGTCATGGTTCCTCACTTGGTGGGGGTGAAAAAAACCTTCATCTCTGAAGTGTCTGGGCCATTAGTCGCCCTGGCTGGATTGGGTTGTTGTAATTTTCCATTGACCTTAATCACAGGGCATAGTAATAAGAGAAGCCCTAAAGGATCTCCTGTATTCCAGGCTCAGTATTTCCTACCACCATTTTGGAGCAGTAGTCTGATTTCCCCTTGGTAGGCTGGATCAATTACCCTTTCCAGCACAATAACTTAGCAACAGAGTAACTGCCTGTTGACTCAGAGTCACCAAGAGCCCCAAATGGCTGAGGACTGGTCTTAACTTCCAATTTAAGGGAATCATTGTTGCGTCTTCTGGTGGAAGCATTTCTCCCTTTGGAAATAAGATCTTTAGGCCAGCAGGACATAAGGTCATAAGAACAAGCAGCAAAAATTTTGCTAGTGGCTCACTAGGAATTATAGTGAGTAGTACCACTGTCATTTCCATTTCTTGATTCCTGGACCCATGAATACTGGCTACTAGAGAAGCAGCACCCTATATTATATGCTGATTCTGAGCATATTCAGCCTTCTCGAGAATCTTACTGCAGCCCTGCAAGGTATTGTCACCTAAACTGTGCTGTAACTCAGGCTTCAAAGGCCATTCCACCATTCTATTAAGCAAGATGTTTCAGGATGGTAGAAAACATGGTAAGAACAGTGAATTCAACGAGCATGGGCCCATTGTTACACTTGGTTTGTTGTGAAGTGAGTTCCTTGACGAGAAGTTATGGCTGTATGGAATAACATGATGGAAGGCATGTTATAAGGCATTCTACAAGTCCATAGATAGTAGTTTTTATAGAAGCATGTATGCAGGGAAGGCAAATCCATATTCAGAGTGTCTATTCCAATAATGACAAAACATTGCCCTTTTTATAACAGAAGTGTTCCCATGTAATCACCCTGCCACCAGGAAGTTGCCTGATGACTCCAGGGAATGGTGCCATATTGGGCTCAGTGTTGGTCTCTGCTGCTGGCAGACTGGGCACTCAGAAGTAGCTATAGCCAGATCAGCCTCGTAAATGGAAGTCCATATAGCTTAGCCCATGCATAACCTCCATCCCTGCCACTTTGACCACTTTTTTTCATGAGCCCATTGCACAGTGAAGGGGGTGGCTGGAGAAAGAGGTTGACTGGTATCCACAGAACAGGTCATTCTAGCCACTTGATTATTACAATCCTCTTTGCTGAGGTCATCCTTTGGTAAGCATTCACATGAGACACATATATCTTAACATTTTTTCCCATTCATGAAGATCGAGATATATAGATATAGATATCTATCTATCTATGTATGAATATATATATATCTCCCCTAAATTTCTTCATCACCAATTTTCCAAAAATTTTCCTTCCAAGTCCCTGACCATCCATCCAATCCATTGGCTAGAGCTCATGAATTGGTATATAATTGCCCATTTGACTAGTTCTCCTTTGAAGCAAGGTGTGCACTCAGGTGCTCTTTCTGAAGCTCTGTCCACCAGAATGATTTCCCATCATTGGGTGAAAAATACACTTTAGAAAATCTTTCTCCTTAATTTCTAACTGACAAACTCTCTTTCTAATTTTTCTGCTTCCTTTTCCAGGAAGCAAGTAACTGATGATTAGGTTAAACACATCCTGCTGTAAACTTTTCTAGGGGTATTGGCTATTTGGCAGCTTCCTTGGAATCATCATGATAAAGGTCATTTTTCTTCTCATCTAGGGAGATCTTATGCTAATAAATATGACTTGCTCTTCTGTATGTACTTATTTCAGGATTTCTGAAGGTTTGATCTAGTATCTTTTTTCTAGCTTTACTCAGACATTATGCTAGGGACCTGAGATAACATACATAGTGGCATGGTAATTATTTATTGTTAAAAGTTCAGAATTACATAGGCATAGTTGAATAAAAATCATATAATTCTAATATATGGGACCACAAAACATATATTCTATATTAATCATCCTTTAAATAAAAAACGTATTTTTGAATATGTAATGAAACTAAAATAAATTGATACACTATTTGATGTGACATTATTTAGTTTTCTTTTTTTAAACTTGCATTTCAATCAGTTACTTAAAAGGTCATGTTTAATGTCACATTAGCACTTTTCCAGAAAGATGTATTTTTGTTTAGGCTTAGTATGATAAGATAAAGACTTTCTGGGTGTTCATTCCAAAAGGAGCGTTTTAAAAGTTCCATTCAAGATTTTAGCATGGCTCCACTGAGATGTCCATCTTCAGTCAATGAAATCTACCTATTATAAAGCTTTATAACAAATAGTGCACAGTAATATTTCTTCCATATGTCTTTCTCTTTTGGATTTTTGAATTTCTTAAACAGATAGATAAAAAATAATATGGGTAGACATTGCTATATAATAATTCTAAGCATAAAATGTTATTCAGATAAATTTCTCTTAAACTAGATCAGTATTGATAAAATCATATGAATCAATGGGTCTTTAAAATTTCTTTGAGCATTAAAGGAACTCCCATTCCTTGCCTCACTTTTTCTTCCCACTGGCCAATATTTTCTCCAAGCATAATAAAAAGCATCATGGCCTGATGGTCTCATTGAGCCTTATTAAGCACAGCTGCATATACAACCATCTCTCATATGGGCTGTGCACTGAAAACAATCACCCAGACACTTTAGTGAATCAGGCAAACAAACGGCGTGGCAATAATCTCTACCATTTTGACATCTTAGCATAATTTCTTCTTTTGTATTGTTGATAGAATCCCAATTTGGTGGTGGTGTGCCACTTATTATATACTAAGCAATCTATGTTACTTAAACCCAGAAGAAATAACAAATTGGCATTTGAGGATCAGTATTTCTCATCTCTCCAGTCATAATTAATTCAGGGTACAAAAGACATGAGCATTGGCTAGTGGTTTAATGGGAAAAAAATATCCCGTTTGTCTATCGTGACTATCAGGAGAAATGTTCTCTTCCTGGTTGTTATAAAAACTGGAAACACATAGATCCAAAAGTTACTGATATACTTTGCCATTTCTCAAGAAGTTTTAGCTTTACATTTAAATAAGTGCAGTGGAAGACATAGAGGATAGAAGGAATGATAAAATGGTTTGTTCTGTGAAGTTTGGATTTGGTTGAGAGGCCATCCATACCCAGGGATCTGGAGGGCCACATGTGGCCTTAAGGCCTCAGGTTCCCCACCCCCAAATGAATTATCAAGTGTAAGTGCCAAAAATATCTCTTTATATTTTATGCCAAGAAAACTTTGCCTTTAACACAACAATGCATAACTGATAGTATCACCATTCTCATAATCAAAGTAAAGGTACTAATACAATTAGAAAATTCTTGAATTCTTTTTGTACATTTTTTGCATGTCTTTCAAGTTCTGCATCTGTAATGTCAAATTTGGTCATGAATGAATATATTTATCTATAATATTTTGGAACTGATGATATGTTATTTTAAAATTATTTGACACATAATAAACCATACCATATTTATATTTAATATTTCCTCATGAATCTATACAATATACAAAACAGATGTTACTTATATTCTATATCATGTACAGTACACAGAAGGTTGCTATATATCTTGATAGAAGAAGACAATTTATTAAATGTCTAAGTTGATGACTGTCACTACATTTTTCACGTATAGAGATAAAGACATATTAATGAGATTATATTTACCACCACATGGAGATTTACAGCTTAAAAGGGGTGGGTTTTGTCATGGTTTTAAGGGAAAAGAAAAAGAAATTTATTTGTTTTTCTTCCTCATCTCTTTCTTTTACTATCTCATCTATTTTTGTTATTTCTTAGGTCCAAACTTTCAATCTTTGTTTATTTACTTCCAACTTTTAAAGATGAATACATTGTTACTTTTCCTAGTAATCTCCACTAACGTCTGTATTTTCTTTATAACTTAGTTTACTTATTTCCTTTCTCCACGCATTAGATTATAGCCACCCTTAAGATGCAAATTACAGTTTGCTACAGAGATTTCTCCCCTCTTTTAATATTTCTGTTCTAAATAGACACATCTCAGTTTGTTGCATTCTTGGAGTGCCTATTTATAAAGTGCCATCTCTTTGAATATGGGATGCCAACTGTTCAGATAATTCATAAAATGAATTCTGAAATAATTATTTTAGTATATTTTCAAGATTTCAATTTAATATTTAAAATACAATTATCTTTAATATCATTGATTGACTTATCCAAACTTTTGAAAAAAAATATTTGGAGAAAATAGAGCATGTCACAGAAAATATATGATGTAGTAATTATTAAAGTCTGCCCCAAAAAGATGTTACATGTCTGTATTTATAACATTCTCTAATAGTAAGAAAAATTTTAAAAAGTGTGATCAATCAACATTTACTAGAGATTAACACATAATAAAAGTAAGGCTGTCGTAGAAGTGACAGTATACAAAAGTGTTAATTTTTGAGATTTAATTTTTTCTCTAGATTCTTGAATATATTTCACAATACCTACATCTTTGTGTTGTTTCTTTCCTTTATTGGAAATCCCCTTATATTCTAAGCAATAGCTATTTCTTACATAAACCTATGTCCTCTCAAATTAAAGATGGAAGTCAAACTTTCTCATGTCTTCAGAAGTATCTAATACTTAAATGAAATTTCCAAATAATGGACTGATTTATTTGTTTTATCCATCAGATGGTTTGTGTCAAGTATATACAAGGATAGAGATTAAATGTCCCATAAATTTGCAGTGGACTTGTAGATATGACACCAAAAGCTTAAGCAACTAAAAGCTAGATAAATTAAACTTAATATTGAGTTTAAATTTTTTTGCTTCAACAGACATCACCAAGACAATGAAGAGACATCTCACAGAATTGAAGAAAACATTTGCAAATCATATATATGAGAAGAGACATCTAAATATATAAAAAACTTTTACAACTCAATAATAAAAAATAAAATAATTTAATTTAAAATTGTCAAAGGATCTGAATAGATGTTTCTTAAAGAAGATGCAAAAATAGTAAAAAATACATCAAAAGATGTCCAAAATTAGTAGTTATCAGGAAATGCAAATTAACACTAATATGAGATGCTCTTTTACATCCACTAGGATGGCTATAATCAAAAATAGATAACTGGTGTTTGCAAGGATAGAGAGAAATTGGACCCCTCATGCATTGCTGATAAGAATATAAATTGGTACAGCCACTTTGGAAAACACTCTAGAAGTTCATAGAGTTACCATTTGGCTCAGGAATTCCACTCCTAGGTATATACACCAAAGAAATGAGCACATATCCATACATAAATGCTCAGAGTAGCATCTTTTATAAAATCCCAAATGCAGAAGCAAGCCAAGTGTCCATCAATTTATTAACAGAAAAATGAAATCCAGTATGTTTATACAATGTAATATTGTTTAGCCCTAAAAACAACTGTAGTAGAAAACATGCCACCCTATGTATGAACATTGAAAACATTGTGCTAAGTGAAAAAGGCAGACACAAAGGCCAGTTATGGTATAATTACATTTATATAAAATGTCCACACTAAGGAAATTCATAGAGATATAAGGTAGATAATTGATTTACTTGTGCTGGGGCCATGGCAGGGTCTGGAGATGACAGCTAAAAACTACAGATTTTCTCTTTAGGGGAATAAAGATATCCTAAAATTGACTGTCTTGATTGTTGTACAACTCCACAAATATACTAAAAATATGGAATTATATGTTTTAAATAGGTGAATTTTAAGATATATAAATTATATCTCAATAAAACAGTTACTAAAAATTAAGTAAAGAGGTAAGTCTGGATATCATGTGAGGGCTGATGAAACTGTGATCTTAAATATAAAGATACAGAGAAGTTCAAATAATATCAGTAAATAAATGGGATTTATCAAAAATTAAGGATGATCTTAGATGATCAAATTTAATCCAATCTTATTTATGAATCTATAACATAATGTTATTTCTAAGAAATCATTATTCATCTATCTTGAACATCCCCAGTGTTGGGAAAATACAACCCTGGTGTCAGCATTCACTCTTGAACATAATGATTTTACGAAAGGTTCCATTTGGGATAAATTGGCTTCACTGAAATTAAACTGGTTTCTGGAGATCACTACCAATGTTATGTTATGTCATAACAATATTTCTTTCCTCTACTTTCAATCAGGTGCCTCTCTTTCCCTGACCTCCTTAATTACTTTTTCACAAGTATACCCTATGTTTCTCATATAAGTACATAACACCTCCCATTGTGTTTCAACTACCAATCAAGTACTGTATTTTTTTAAAATGTTGAGCTTTTTTTAAGCTACATCAGTCAACCAAACTCCACAATGGGATGCAACATAATCAGCCTGTACAAATGTAATGTTTCTTCATTGGCTTTTTTTCTACAATCTCCAGTTTATAATTTAACTTAAAACCATTTAACTTAAAATTCTTGTATAAAATTGAAACATTATTTACTCCACTATGGTCCCGTATATAGGTTTTCTGAATAAATCAATTATCATTCATCAAGACAAGAAGGCTCTCTAAACTTATAGTAGATATATCTATATTATAACTTCCTCTTCCTTTTCTCACTTTGATTTTCTCAAACCATTGTTTCTTTTAATACTATTCTGTATTCAACTCTTTTATTTTTTGAAATTTTTTTCTGAGCACAAATCATTTGAGAAGTTTACACAGTTGACACTCTCCTTAAAAACTCATGGCATAATTTCATGTTTGCTTTTCTTTATGTGACTCTCCTATAATTTGTTAAAGTCACTTTAAAATATGAGCTTACCTGAGAGCTTCATTAATAGTCACATTGATCTCTTTGGACATGTACATTTCATTGTCACTGAAGATAATCTGTGATGTTATCATTTGGTCATTTATCTTGAGAATTCTAAGCCCAGAGGTCATCCATCATTTCTACAAAATCTTTAAAAATATTCCTTGTTATGTTTGCATTATACAGCAGATAATCTTTAGCATCCTCTTCCAAGACCAATGCTTATTTGCTTCTGATAGCCTATCATTTCCTTCTGTTATGTGCAGCCCAGATGAGTACATTTAAGGACCTGCTTAGGTCCACAGGATATATTTGACATCAAGCTGCATAACAGGTACCCCTTCCAAATTAGTTCTGAAGTTGCTGAATCATTTACTTCGTTTTTTTCTCTTTTTTTCACATTCTTTCAATTTTTCTCCTATTCCCTTTCTTCCTTCGCATTGCCCATTACTAAGTGATATCAAATTTTCCTGACTATGACTCATATGTCTTATTTTAATTATAACAATAATCCAAAATGGCTTCATTTTATGTATCAGATATTGTGAGAAATGATTCACATAGATTATCACATTTTATACATGACTATCAAAAACATAGGTTAGTACACTCCCAGGTTTCTCAGGCCCTGAAGACCTTCCACCAATAAAATGCCTTTGCAATTCTATCTCACTCAGAAATAAATGTTCTTGTAGGCAGGGCCATGACATCGCCAATCAAGAGGTTCTTGCCATTGAGAATCAGATTCAGAAAAGGGAGCAGCTAGCCTTGCCATCCTTTATTCCTTAAGAGACGTGATTACGATTAGTGGTTTAGAATTCGTTTTCCACATACCTACAACAACTTTTTCTCAAATATTCTGAAATGGTCTCTTATTCATAGAGTAAAGTGAAGCAAATATAAGAAAAGCATGTTATTTTTATCATTTGAAACTTGATGATGACAGGTGTTATGTTTTAGTAGCTTTAGTCCCTCAAATGAACCTAAGAAAGTTTAGGTATAATATCATAAAAATAGATTTAAGTTGTCTTTCCAGAGTTGAAAAAGCAACGAATGAGGCACCTAAAATCTACTGGAGCCCACAGTTCTCCTAGTCCACTGCCAGTACAGAAATTAACATTTTTGTGCTTGTGTCTGCTGTTTACAAAGATTTTATGCCTTTCCAGATAGTGATATACACAGTCTATCTTGCTCAAATTTCTTCTGTCCCAAGACTGAATGAACAGAAGTAATTTGGCACATATGATTAAACTTTACCTACATTACGTTGTTTCTTATATTTTATACAAAAATCAAAAGAAAATTATTTTAAAACTATTTTTACTACTCCAAGTAATGTTAAGATATTTTGCTGCTCTTCTTTTTATTCTTATTAGAATTGGGCAACAATCATATTCCCTAATTGTTTGGCCTTGGGAAATTTACTTAACCACTCTAAGACTTAGTTTTGCTTGTCTTTAAAATGGAAATAGTAATAATAGTTTTTGGGGGGCAGTTGTGAGGATAAAATGAGATAAATGCAAACTGTTAGATAAATTTCTCATTCTAATACAAGGTTATTACTCAAAATATATTCTATGATAACTGTTCATTATTATAATTAGCTCCAAAATATTATTTCTAATATCATATTCCTTTGTAATTATAAATAAAAAACATTAGAGAAGAAGCTCAAGATCTATTTACACCTTCAGGTCACTCTAGGAGGCCAGTTCCAAAGTATTAATTGTTCATATGTTACCGTAAATAGCTATACTTTCCAAACAGGAGACCCTACTTAATATATACAGGAATTCTAATTCCCTTTGCGGAGAGGATAGCAAAACAGTATATTGTGAGGAAGCCTTATCATGTTTTTAGTTCCCCATTGAGATGATAATAAATGTTTGAATTGCCCACCTAGAAAGATTTCCTCTGAGGAGAAAGTGTTGGGGTCATTTAAAAAGTCGCTTGATACTATGCTAGAGAGAATAGCTTTTCTCTTGGGTTGGCTATCAATAGATGAAATAGCACTTTCCTCTCTCCTTGCCTCATCCCCCACCCCCATCACTCATGCCCTTTATAATGTTCGACAAAAGCATTGCTCAACTGCATCTTGTCTGACAGTGAAGGTACATAAAATGCCATTTTGTTTAAATCAATCGCAGTAACCTTTTTGCTATACTAACTACTACTGCACCACAGGAAACAGCATGGGCTCTGCTTGTATCTCTTCTCTTTCAGCTCATGGTGTGTAACAGGTAATATAAATCACAATCCCCTTTAATCTGATAATCATTCAACATTAAGTCCCCGTGCTGTATTCAAGTAAGTTCTTTACTTATTTGAGACACCTAATGTTTCTAAAGTCGTATACTCCCTAGCATTGATAAACAACATGTTTTCTTAAACTAAAGGAATAAAAATAGCCACTAGCATAATCTCAAGTCCTGCAATGCTATCCTGTCTTTAGAAACAATCTCTATAACTACCTAATCTTCAACCTTAAGACACTAATTAATAAAATTTTTATTAGTTCTTATTAAGTCGTAGTCTCATGTTAAGTGCTGGGCATTGAGTAGTAAGCAAGAAAGGTATAAACATACATTCATTGCCCTGCAGTTCTTTATTTCATCTAGGCTATAAAATAACTCATATTTACATGCTCTATGTATTTTTACAACATATATAATATTTTATATATTTTACATATGTTTATTATTTTGAACTAGCAGAAAAATTATCAGCCAGTCACACAGGTCCTCCTCCCTAGAAAACTCATATCCCTATTTTATTGCTAGATTACATACATACTGAATATATTTAAAGTGGCTGAGGCTAATATTTATTATGAAAAACAATAATACAGAAACAATTTAAGAGCAGAGTTAGAACAAATTAACCAATTTATACCACCAAGGTTCATATTGGAAATGGTCAAATTGGTGAAATCATACAATCACTGGTTTAAAGTCTGTTTTATTTGCGATTTACCAAGGAGCATGCCCTGAGACAAGTACTTCAGTTCCAATATTAATAGTTAATTTGGGAGGGAATTCCAGAAAGTATCTGCAGAGAAGGGTGGAAATAAGACTAGAAAGAGAAGACAGATAATAAAGAGTTCACTGTTTAGCAAGTTGCCACCATGAAATAAAAAAAGCTTAATCTTGCTGAAGAATTCTGACATCTAGTAGAGAACATCTGGCTCAGAATTATCTCGCCTGTGGGGTGATAGGGCTGAGGCTACAGACTTCTATCTGTTGTTGTTTGAGAGCTGCTTCCTGGTGATGCTCACTCCCAGGTACTTCTTGCTCACTGTAATGTGGATAAAGAGGACTACAAAATCTAGAGAAACTCTTTAAGCAAAGAAATGCAGGTGCTAGCTATTGAGGATCTGCTCAGCATGCACTGAAGCGGTACAGTTGAGGGGACATTGGTAAGATATCTACAATGTCTTATACTAAGACATAATTCAATAATCAGTGAGGTAGTGGGAATAACAGCAACAAAGGCTAAATGAAGCAACTGACACGAGTGACACATAACCAGACTACTCTTTTACACATATTCAGAACTTATAATTATTCCCATTTTCCCTTAGTTCCTTACACTATATTAGGTGCTCTTTCTGTGGACTGTCTCAACACTTTATTCTTCCCAACCACTATTTATAAAACTTTAATTTTATTTTTTTACTTTATATATTAATAAAATTCTACATCCTTTTGTAGAAAATGAGCTATATGAGCACAGGAACAGAATACATCTTGCTAAATGCCATATCCTAATAATTAACAGAGTGCTTACCATGTAATAGGTTCTTTGTAAATATGTGATGAATGAAAGGGTCAATAATGCTAAGTATATTTTGCAATGCCATTCTAAAAGAAATAAATAAGGGTGTGTGTTTTTAAAATAAAACATAATGAAATACATATTTGCAAACTACATTTAAAATGGCTTTAAGTAATATCCATATGTTGCAATAATGCAACAGAAATAGCATTTTTTTTCATATGCAGCCCATACTCACTAGGTGAAATTAATTTCAGGGCTTTATAATTACACAAATTATTTTCAGTTTAATCAATTCACTGCTATTTTTAGAAAGTTAACAATAGTTTATCAGGATGATTTTAAGCTACGATTGCTGTTATGATCTGGTAACATTTATTTTTGATCTAAATTTTTTTCAAACTGAGATAAAAATGTTTCTCTACTTGCAAGAACAAAAATATTAAGCTGCAAATATTTTATGATTTTCAGGTGATGTTACTTTGAAGAAAGAATAAACCCTCAGGAAAAGCAAATGAAATTGGCAGAGCCTTTAATTAGAACTTAGCCAGACATTGACAAAGAATGTTTAATGGTCCACATGATATCTAATATTGACTGTATTTAAAAATTTTTGAAAGTACTTTGATGTAAAATATCTAAATAAATGTTTTCAGGTTTTGGGGAAAAAAAGAGACCCTGTCTCAGTGATTCTGTGTACTGTATTTCTTTTGAATACTTTGAAAGCAAAAATATGTTAGTTTTTTAAGGTTGTGAACAGATTAATTTGCTTAGTTGTAAGGAGTAGAAATATGGAGAGGTTCCTAAAACTCAGGACTTGAAATTGTAAAGAAATATATGTAGTGCCTTTCTCTTGAAAAGCTGTACAGATTTGACTTAGTTTGTCCTAGAAATGTCTTAATTCAATTTTATAATTAAAAAGGTAAGTATTGAAAGTAACAGAAAACAAGTTTTTCATCATGTACCCAACTTCAAAAAGCTGACTTCTTAGACAATATTTTACTTTTTTCATAGTTCTAAAGATTTCATCTGTGTTTCTTTAAGTGGAGAATTATGAATAAAGCCAATGTTCCGTGTCATAAGACAATATGATTAATGTCAGGGAAAATCAAAAACATGTTTTGCTATTCTTTCCCCATGGCCTTGTTACATGAACAATTAATTTTTGTGCCTATATATGAGCCAAAATCTATGCTAAAGTTAGTTAAAGAAACAGATTCAGAAGATCTAGTACATGAACTGGAGGAGCTTAACCTCTACTTGTTTATTTGATATTTTCACTTGAATATCTTAATGGCAAGTGAATATATCCAACAATTTTCTTATAGTGTTCAGTGTCTTAATAAAAGACACTGCCATCTATACAGTTGTGTCAAAACTAAATTTAGGAGATGTCGTGACATCTTTCTCTCTTCAGCTCACATTCAATCGAATACTTGTCACTGTTGACTGTCTCTTACATTTCTCCGATTCTGACCAATTCTCTCATCCTAACGGCCATCCTTAAAACCAAGCCAAATGGCTTAAGGGAATGTGGCTCAGAAAGAACAGCATATGCAAGCACATAAACTGGGTATTTTCATGATCTTTCCACATCTTCCCACATCACTTTTAACATCGTCAAATCAAGTTTTAAAAATTCTAATATTATAGTTTTATATACATTTATGTTTACATGTAAGTATAGTATTATTCAAACTCTTTTCTTTTTAAATGAAAATACACTATTTTAATAATAGTTCAGAATTAAGAAATTGCATGACTTAGGAAATTTCCACATCACTTCAAATTAAACATCTTGGTCCCATGAGATCATTGACTAAAACGTATCTTTTGCTAGTTATCAAATGAATGACAAGTTAAATTCTGTTTGGCTCCCTCATTGGAGATTTGATTGCTCATCGCTCATCTTTGTAGCTGCTGTAGATCATTAATTAGGAGGAATCAAACTCATTGCTAACTCTGGAATATCAAAGTGGAGTGATTAATCAAACTCTGAAAACCCACAAAGATGGTCGGAAAACCAAAGACTTTTCCAGGACTATTAGGGATAGACTAACTTGAAATGAATTAAATTGATGAGTTTAGGGAGAAGTCAGATGTGGTTAAACACATTTCTGGTGTTTTCTTCTTAGGTCTCAAGAAGAATTAACAACTCTATATAAAAACTGGACATTTTAGCTTTCACATTTCTAAATTAGCTGACGCATGACCATTCTGACTTATCACAGATCAGTTATTTCAATAGCCACTCGATAAGCACAGACAATTACAGCTGAATAAAGCCTATAATTATGGATTAGTGTAACACATTCCTGCTGCAAAGGGAAATTATAACTTATAATTTGCTGTCAAAAAAGATTAAAAGAATATTAAAATGGTTCTCATATTATCTTTAAGAAGATTTACTTCCATTTTTTTAATAAAAATTTTAACAAATAAATTAATGAGTAAGATTAAGTGTAGAGTTAGCCTCACTATTATTCAAATGCACATGTTTGTTGCTTTATATGCACATATACTTCTTATTTCTGTAAATGTGTTAGCAGTTTATAATGTTATTGTTAACAAAAATACTGGATATATATAAATTCTCACATATATCTTATAAACATAATTAGCAGAAAAGCATATCTGTATATGCATACAGTGGATATGTTTTTGTTTTGTTTTGCTTTGATGTAGAGATATAACTTTGTAATTGGCAGTGTTGATAACTCTCAATAAAAAATCTTAGTTCATTTTCCCACAGTATAAAAATAACCAACTTTTTTTCTCATTTCCTTGAATTTAGAATTCATTCTTTCACTTTAGAAATTGACTCTTTTCTTTACACTTTATATTCTAATTTGTTTATTCTTTTCTAAAGTCATTAGAGATTCTTGTCTAAGACCACTTTTTACTCCCCAATAAGATATCAAAGATGAAGCATAATTTCAATTGGCAAGTGAAACATTCTTAACACATTCTTGCATTTTCTTCCATATGCTACTTTCCTCTAAGATTCTTGTAAAGAAATCCTAATGGAAAATGGAAGAGAAATGTCAGATGGAATATCTTGATCTCATCTGGCTTTACTGAACTTTAAAACAGCATAGGTCAAAGTATGTTTTGCTCCCACTTTAGCTTTATGCCTGAGTCATTCTATTCCATGTGCATATAACCTTTTACATAACAAATGCTTGCTCAGACCCATAGGCAACTCTTTGTGATAACAATATATATGTTTTGTTTTGAGAAGAATTTAAATGGATAATGAAGTTACAGATTTAAGACCACTGTAATCTTGACATTTAGAGTAACTGTTAAATCATGAGATAGAAGAGAAAATATAAGTAATAAAAATATAACTAGCCAGTTTTGAGATTATAGGTTTTCATGAAGTAATAGAAATTTATCAGAAATAGAAAGTTATCAACCTCATAATTGCAGGAAGATTTGAGATCCTTAAGCCATTTATTCAGTACATAGTTATGGAACACTATTTGTCAGACAGTGTTCTAGGCTTGGGAAGTGCAATGGTGAACAAGGTTTTTCTCTTCCCGGTAGTATTTATAATATAGTTGATAAAAAATAAATAAGTGATAAAAAATAAATCATACAGTTTTAGGAAAGCCACACATTTATTTATTATTATAGTAACAACAGTCATTGAACCACTATATGAATGGTAAATGATGAAAATTGAAGCAATCAGATTTCTTCCCTGAGATATTTCTAATTAGAGTTTTTTGAGGGAAATTAGTTTTTATTTCCCTTGTCATGCAGCTTAAATATTTATCTCAGATCTTTTTTATAAAAGCCATTATCACTGAAGTTAAGTGATATCTCATTGTGGTTTTGATTTGCATTTCCCTGATTAGAGAAGATGTGGATGTGGAGAGATAGGAACATTCATACACTGCTAATGAGACTGCAAATTAGTGCAACTCCTATGTAAAGTAATATGGAGATACCTCAAAGAACTCAAAGAAGAACTACCATTTTACCCAGCAATCCCACTACTTACTAGGCATCTACCCAAAGGGAAGAAAAAAGTCATTCTATAATAAAGACATTTGCACTCGAATGTTTATAGCAGGACAATTCACAATCGCAAAGATGTGGAAACTACCCAGTGCCCGTCAATACACGAGTGGATTAATAAAATGTGGTATGTGTATACCATGGAGTTCTACTCAGCCATAAAAGAACAATGGTGAACTAATACCTCTTGTATTATCCTGTATGGAGCTGGAGCGCATTCTACTAAGTGAAGTATCACAAGAATGGAAAAACGAGCACCACATGTACTCACCATCAAATTGGTATTTACTGACCAACACTTATGTGCACATATGTAAGTAACATTCACTGAGTGTCTGGCAGGTGTTGGGGTAGGAGAGGATGGGTATATACACACCTAATGGATGCTGTGCACACTGCCTGGGGGATGGACACACTTGTAGCTCCGACTCAGGCAGTGCAAAGGCAATATATGTAACCAAAGTGTTTGTACCCCCATAATGTTCTGAAATAAAAAATAAATAAATGCATAAATAAAATTTGCCCCAGATCTATCAGCAGCCATGTTCCCCACAAGAAGGAATGCATCCAGAAAGACAATCCACAAGGCTGCCAGAGTATCTCTGATTCTTCCAACTCTCTTTTTGCTTTGGAAAACTTTAAATAAACCATCCTTCACCACCAAGCATATTTACATTTTGGGGTCAGTCAATAGTTACTAAGAATTCTGTCTACATAGTTACTCTTACAGCAGTGTGGCTATTATACAACTGTATTACTTTTCTCCAAAAGTGCTTATATAAACATTTTCATGGCAAACATTTAGATAGATCTCATATTGGAATTTTGGTAGGTGCGAGTGAGAGTGAAGGAATATAAAGAAATTGAGTTAAAGGTATTGGAAAAAGAAAGGGAGATTATGGTAGAAAACAAATTTTTTCAGTGATTCCTCTGTTCTAATTTTTACACCCCTTGCTGCTCCCATATCTTCAAAATTTTATTAGGCTACCAGGAACTTCTACAACAGTATTAACAAACTGTCGTCCTCCATCCCCTCCCGCCTCAAGCATGTCCCTTAATGTTCTCTCCATCTCTTTGCCTCAGTAATACCTTGGTCCTGTCCTGGGGTTATAGTTTCTCCCAGGGCCCTTTCACGTACATGTTGCTCATTCTCTGAAAAGAAAGGGGGAGACTCCATATATGGCTTATACCACAAAATATCAATCAAAATTACCATGACCAAAATACAAATAGGTAACTTTGATGAAGTGCTTCATTTGTGCTATGCATTGCCCTGTATTTATATCCATTACATGTACTTTTCATTTAATGCTAAAAGCAATCTTCGAGCATTGGTTTTATTTGTATTGTATAAATGATAGAATGTGGGCAATGTTTGGTTATTTAACTTTTCAAAAGTGACACAGCTAGAACAAGCTTTTCTCAAACTATTGACTTCTGCATCAGAATTCCTGGGAATATAGTTTAAAATGCTGATTTATTAATGCCCATTCCTGATGTGCTGTGCAAGACTCTCTGAGGTTGTGGGACTCAAACGTCTGGATTTTCAGCATATTTTATAGGTCATGCTAATGTATCCCAAAGTTTGAGAACCAGTCAGCTAGTAAGTTCAAGAAATAGAACTTTAACCTAGGTTCTCAGGAAATCTGAAATTAGGCATTCTTAACCTCTATAATAATATAAAATAATATATTTTAATATGACTATCATGGTGTTAGGGTGATTGACTCTCAAGGGACTTAATTCAGGCATTTGGTGATATTTATTGGTCTTTAGGTTAAAGATAATTTAATTAAACAAAGTGATACGTTATGAAGTGTGTCATTTTTTAAAAAATTTATTTTATCTACTGAATTATGGTTAGATTCCTGGTCTATCCCATATATATTTTTTCTTTGGAATATTTAACAGCAAACTTTATTAAACATAATTATTAATTAAGTTAATTAAAATCTGAAAATATATTGCTGCTGAAAATATTAAATATTTGTTTCATAGGGATGACTTCTATCAAAATACTTAAATTGGTGTATATTTTCAAGGGTATCCTTTAAAATGTCTCATTTGTTAAAACAATAGGTAGATTATGAATATTCACAAGATTAAAAAACTTTAATACTTAATATTTAGATGTGGATCCAAACTTTACAATCATATATGGTTCAGTGTAAGTAATAAAAATTGTACTTGGCTATATTTAACTTTTGTCCCTAAATTTATATTTGTGATTTTTTCCATTTAACTTGAGCTTATGTATTTAAGCATAATATTTTCTCTTTTTAAACCATGTTGATTAAAAGGTATTTTAAAATGATTTTTTTTTCTTTACAATTCATGATCATTTTGATGAGTGTCAACAGTTACACTGGTGTCAACAATGTGACTTGCCTAGAGCCACTGCAGTGAACAGGACAAGGATGGTGCCCCACCTAACTTGTTTCTTTTATACTCTCACAGAGGGAGAAAACAAAACCAATTCATTTGCAACTATATCTAAAAACATTATAACAGTTAAAAAGATTAGACCAAGAACTGCAAATTACATTAATGAATCCAGACCATACAACTGCTTAGAGACCTCTATTTTTTTCCTTGTTATGTGAGTTTGTTTTTTGTTATTCCTCAATCCTTGTCTATATTTAGTAGATGAGTAGCAAAGGGGTGAAATGTAAGAATATTACATTAGCAACCTTAAAAAGGAAGCCTTTGTTAAGGTAACTGCATGCTTATAAATCATACATCGTTACTTATTTATGATTCACCTCATTTCTTCTTAACATCCAGCCAGCACAGGCTCTGTCTCACTCTTTTTCTCTTATGCTGAAACAAGACAATTGAAACATTATATACCAACCATTCCTTATAGGCTTAAAGTCTTGTATTGCTTATCCTCTAGTGAGTGCTGACGAGAAGCCATGAGAAGCTCTAGGGAAATTATTCCAGGTAGTGGCTCTGGCAAGGGAAAGGAACATTGCTCCTAAGCAGTGGATTGATTCTGATTGCATGCCTTCTATTAGATGGTCCCCATTCTCAGCAGGATTTTCAAAAGAGATTATTGACTTACTGCCCTGATGTCTCAAGCCCCCAACCTGTAAATCATATGACAAAGACCACAGGAAGTTTATTTCTTTGGACAGACAGAGAATTCAGATATCCTCAAAGAAGATTGAAACTCCAATTATTGATTTTCGAGAAAGACAAAATTAATCGAAGTGTCTTGCCTCCTATCCAGTCAAATCTCAAGACTTCTCAGCTGGATGAAAATTTTCCTACCTTTAAAATCCAAAATGTAGCACAAAGCATGTTAGTTTGCACTCCAAAAATAAAACCTGGATTTGTTTTTGTTAATTTGATTTTGTTCATCATGATTTATGCACTGTTCTTAAGGAAAAAAAATTACTATGGATATATTCAGGGACACTTTTCTGGGCTTTTTTAAAAACCCAAATCAGTTCCATTAAAGTTTATTTTTACTGAGCTCAATTTTCTGAGTGATTTCTGAGGTGACATTTTGACATTAACAACTGAAAGAGATGTGTACATGTGATGCTTTATTATTGTGCAATTTGGTAATTCATTGACTAATTTTGAGTTGTTTGTGGTACGCACACACAACTATAAATATGACAAATACTCATCTACCTCCTGGAAGTCTTCCTCTCCCAACCTGAATCATATCCGCCAATGTTTTTTTCATTATACGGTGTACCTTGATCTTTATGTTCTATCACTGATGCATAAATATGAATAACCAAGGACCTACTCATAAAAAAGTCCCTTGCCATGTTACAGATTGCAAAGAGATCAGTTATGAATGCAACAAAATATCACTGTAAGTCATTTTCCCCTTGAGCATTTGAAAAGGAAGATAAGAATCCTGAAATAGAATCTGAAGAGAGGTTGCCTGTACTTAGGAAACACGTGACTCCTTTGTGCCTCCCGTATGTCCACACTCTGCATACCCCACCTGTCTGTTACCATGTACTCTTAATCCAGAATTTTTCTATTCCCTCTTCTTCCTCCTTCTCCCTCTTACGAACTATGCAGCAAATACCTAAGTAAAGGCAAATATAAATAAATAATTTAGGCATATTTCCTGTTTCTGAGAACCCATAAGTTTTGAAGGAATTCACCTATTTATGACACAGGAAAGCAGTCCCCCAAACTGGGGTCCACACTGAAGGCCACATGGGTTCTTGGCTTCGTGCAGGAAAGAATTCAAGAGTGAGCCAACAGAGAAAAGCAAAAGCAAGTTTATTAAAGTAAGAAACATAAAAATGTAGGCTGCTGCACAGATAGGGCAGTGGCTATCTCTCAGAGGAACAGTAAGTACCCATTGTGAGTTTCCAGGGTCTTATTTTATACTTTCTGTTTCATTTTATGTTAAGCCGAGGGAGAATTACACATAAGGTTTCAGGGAAAGGCGTGGAAAGTTCCCAGAATTGAGCATCCCTCACCTTTCTAAACCATATAGGGTAAATTCTGGGAATTGCCATGGCATTTATAAACTGCCATGGAGCTGGTGGGAGTTTCTGTTGGCATGTTACTACATACTAACTAGCATGTAATGAACACTGAGTGTAACCTGAGGTCAGTTTTCATGACCATCTGGGTTCTAGCTGGTTTTGACCAGTTTCTCCACTGCCCCCTGTTTTATCAGAGACCGTGGGTCAGGTCTTAAGACTCCTTATTGATCAGGGCCTGCAGGTTCCCTATCTCATTTACAAATTTATTGCAATTAAGTTGGTGGAAAATGCCTGAGAAGGAACGGACAATAAAACATCTGGAAAACCCATAGATAATGCTCCTCTGTAAGAACTCCATGTCTTACTACCCCTTCTCTCATTTCACTGACTAGACTATAGGCTTGGGACCATGGGGAATTTGATCATAGAAAATGTTCAATTTTTCTCCTCATTTAAATTTTCATCAGTAATATATTCCATTAATATTTATTGATTGTAGTCTATGTTTTAACAGGTATTCTGTCAGGTATTATAGATCTAATTATAAACAGGGCTGGCTGGATAAATATAGGATATATTGGGAGAATATAGGATAGGCAACTGGCCCAGGGACTGGGGTTCCAGAAGGTTTCCTTGAGAAGATGTACGAATGCAGTTTTGAAGAATGAACAGTAATTTGTTAGAAAAATAGTGGGCATAATATGTGGGTACACAAAGAGTATCAGTCAGAATAGGCTATGTTTTTCTGTAGTAAATAACAAATAAATGTATAACCTGAAAATCTCAGTGGTTGAAAACAACAAAATCAGTTCCTTGCTTACACTGTATGTTCATAGAAAGTTTCCAAAGGGGTGATACTTGTCACTGTCTCTCAGAGACCAAAGCAGATGGAAGTTCCGTCTTGACATATATTTCCACAATCTGAGATACAGTGAAAAGAAAACATGGGAATGACAGACACCACTTTTACTCACATAGTCACTTTTACTCATATATCATTGGCCAAAGTAAGTCACATAGCTAACGCTGAAATTAATGGAGCGTAGATAAATATTCTTCCCCACAGAAGGAGAGAGAATATTTATGAGGAAAAATACACACTTCTACAGAGAGATATAACTGAAGAACCTTCAAGTACAAAGTTCCAGAAGCAAAAACACTTGTAGTGCAATCTTTTTAAAAAGAGGCAGCAATTAATTGATCATAGATAATATTTTGACTGTTAGTTTATCAAGATATGAGACTAGAGTGATAAGCAGGAACCAGATAAAATAGGACCTTGTCATCAACCTTGAGTTTTATCTTGAGGAAAATGTTAAAATTGATTAGAAATCATATCATCTCATATGCTTTCTTCATGAGTTTCATAATTTCAGACTATTCTTTGACCGTGTACACATACAACAACCACTTCTCAAATCTTTTAATACTTTACTTAGGTATAGAAATTTTATTTATATATAAATATATATAAGATATATTTATATATTAACAAAATCTGAGATAAAACACTGAAAGTTGATTTCATGGAGTAAAATTAAATTTTATGTTATCCATATTAAACATGTATAGTATTTGTTGAGTGGCCTTTTACTTAGTTATTTTAGAAAATTATAAACAAAACAAGTAGCCTGTTCCCTAAGCTTCATTATTTTATGTACCTCCATTATTACTCCTATTTTTCTCCTTCCTGAAGGAAAAAAAAAAGGTGGTTATGAAACATTTCTAATGACACAAATGCAGTTAAATGCATGATCTACTAGAGTCATAATAGCTAATGCATTCCATTTTAGAACATTTTTACCAAAGAACGCTATTTGTTTTTGTAGTGCTTTACCGAATCCAAGCATTTTTAAATCACAAAGCAGACTATGTTGTTTCTATAAACACAGACATATACACTTAACATTCAAACTTTTGCTTCAATTGTTCAAAATTCTATTGTTGAAAATCTCAATGAGAATTTTAAGGTGGATTAAATACTAACATTTAAAATTCAATTGATCTTGAATAAACTTTAGATTTCATCTTGTCTCAAAACATCAGAAAATCTGGGTATTGAAGCTCACATTTTAGCATGGCATCATTTCCTCATGCTGAGTGTTGACTGCTCACTCTGGTTGACTATTGTCACTTTCTGATGATGCACATTCATTTCTATTACCTTTCTGACCCTCATGAACATTTCCATTTGAGACCCAGGTTATTTCGCCCTCTTATCTATTTCAGGACTCCTTCCTAGAATATCCCAGAAAAATGTCAGTGAAAATTATTGATTTCCTCAGAATGTCTTTTATTTCATTGTTTGACTATTTCAATTGTTATAGAAATGGTTATCATTCAACCCTGTTTGAATTCAGATTGTCATTGAATAAGAAAACTTAAATGTATAATAGCTATCATGAAACGTCAAAAAGTGTAATGTGAAATAAAGATTAATTGCATCGTATAGATTTCCATAAAGAAGACACCAGCTGATGAGCACAAAAACCATATTCTAGATCTAGGAAGGCGTTTCTGTTAGTGTGCTTCAGTTAGGTTCTGCCGCATACCAGATGACCCCAAAATTTAGTAGTTTAAAACAATAACCTTTTATTTAGTTCATTGTTCAGTGAGTTGGCTGCATGGTTTATCTGATCTAGGCAACTTAGTAAATCTAAATTGGGATCATTCATGCAGTGTCCGTCACTTGTCTGGTGGTTGGTAGACTGTTGGATGTAGTAGCAACACAGTTGATTTTGTTCTTGTCACTTGTCATCCAGCCAGCTTATCCACATAGTAGACACAGGGTTCCAACAGCAGAAAGATGAGAAGCTGCAAAACCTCTTGAAGAATGGGCTTGAAACATGTAGGATATCACAAAGCAATTTCTAAGGCCAGCCCAGGCTCAAGGCATAGGAAAATAGATCCATCAACAGGAAGTAAACTGAAAATTATTGTGGTTATTTTTGCAATCTACCAAGCAGCAAGAAATCATTTCTTATTTACCAAAAGAAAGGATTCTCAACACAAGACTCAAGTTCTGGGAAAAATTTTCCTTGGATAAATTCACTTATGTATGTATGGTTAGAAACTGTTTCTACACTGCTCATCAGGGTAGAAACATTTTATCTATTTTCATAACTATTTCCTAGAATTTTAATTAATTCTCCAGTGATTTTTTTCCCCTGAAAAATTCTATATAGGTTACAGTATTTCTGATAATATAAATATCAAGATAAGACAAATATATCGGCCATTATCAAAAGTATAACCAGCTTTTTCTAACTTCTTTTCTGATGCTTTTTCCTGTTAAACTCAAGGGTTTTTATAGCACATAGGTTTGCTTAATTTTTTTGCCACTGATACTTTTATCCTTTCCATGCAGCATTTCAAATTGCTTCCAATTTGGCAGAAAAAGCACACACAAGGCAAAGATTCCTCACTTATTTTGCCAAAGACACATAAACTTAACAGAAACTAGGTGTGTACACAGAATAGAAACAGATGAAGCATATTGTGGCATGTCTTTTCCTTTGCCCACTAATATTTTTAGTAGGGTATATAGCTACTGGTTACAGTCTTTGAGTAAAATCAGTTCTACCAAAACATCCTATTGCAAGCTACTGTCTCTAGGCTCAGTTATATCAAATTTCCATACACTTTTAAATGTATGGCCTTCCTTTAAAGGAAATGTTTTCCTCAAGATCCTATTTCCATGAGCTTCAGCCTCTGATTCTGATCCATTTTTTTCCTGAATTATAATAAAATCTTAATTTGGTCCAAGGTTATGATCACAACTAGATTTACCCTACATTTCCCTTTGACAAATTTAACACTTACAAACTAATAGATTCAGTTTTGAGCACTTCTGTTACTGTGGTATCACATGCCCTAATCACTGCCTAGCACATCCACTGTGACATAACCACACTGTACACCCAGTATTAACTAATTTAATTGTTTTCTCCACAACTTTCTTCTTCCACAAACTATTCTCTTTACCAATATCTTCCCAATTACAAAAATCCAAACCCTAATTTCACTTTTCTTTCTCATATTGTTGCACATCCAAGTAACTTTTGAATCTTATTATTCCAAACCTCAAATCTTCCTCTCCATTCTGTTTTCTATTTCTTCTGCCCAATAACTTATCCATCTGGTCTCCAAATTAATTGTTTGGCAAATTCTATCATGTCCCAATAAATATACCCATAACTACACTGATTTTATTGAAGCAAAATTCTGATACTTCTATTCTCCTTCTTTTAAAAAAAAAATCCAGATTCATTAGAAAATACAAAAGGTCCTTGCAGCCAAAATTTAATTTGAATTGCCTAATATTTTTAATTGCCCTGGTTACCATATATACAGTGAATTCACAAATCCCTATTGTTTGCTTTTTTAAAAATTTCCTTTCCTATAATAAAATATCTTCTTTTCATCATAGCCAAATCATATGCATCCTTCAGGGTTTACTTCCAAATACTATCTTCCACAGGAACTATTTTAAAAACTTTCTCTATTTCACTCTTCAATGCACTCATCTATTCCATCTATACTTCACCAGTACTGATCACTTTTAATGTGCTTATAACTTTTTTGTGTGCATATGACTCATTCCCACGTTAGCTAACTCTCTGGTTCAACTTATTTCACCCCACTAGAAAGTATGCATAATAAGCAGTCAGGTACAGTATTAATATAATGGGTGAGTGAGAGAATTAATTAATGGAGTCAGTATCCCGCAGCAGCCTGCTAATCATTCCCGGCATCCGGTCTATGCTGTATTCTCTTTAAAAACAAAAATTATGTTTTATTTTGTTTGTTTATTTTGTGTGTATGACACCCATCACACAGTATGCTCTCTGCCTTCTGCTTGATGCTTAGTGTTTATTTGTGTAATGACTGAAACACTAGTTTTTCCACTGCCTTCTTATAATGAAATACATCAAGCTGAACACCCCACTGTTTTTGTTTGTACTTACATGAGATCATATGAGAATAGGACTGATTTCTCTACACAGAAAAATAGTATGCCTTTTGATATACGCTATGACTTCACTAAAACTTTGGTTGTCACACTTCATTATTAATTTGCAGTTAAATTAAAAACAGCTAAAGTTTTTTTATATATGTGCATGTGTGTATCTGTATATGCACCTGTGTAAATATGTTTGTGTATTAATAGCTGTTAAGGAAGATGGTCCTACCCTTTTTCAAAGCACTACTGTTTTTAAACTAAAATAGGGTTCCATAAGTATCTCAATTTTAGAGTTTTTCTTCCATCCTGTTGAAAACTTTGTGATTCTTATTTTTCCACAGTTATTTGTTTCAGTATGTGTCATAATTAGATTTAAAAGGCATGCATCACCATGTCTGGATGCTACGTTCAACTTAGTATCATTAAGCTATAAAGTAATATTGATTGTTTTTCTGGAATTAAACCAGTGAATGTTTATGAAAAGGGAATACAGAAATGTAGATGAAAAACTACTTTTTAAATAAAATGTATTTCAAACTACATGTCACCCCTAAGGGAAATGTATGCTTTTTAGATGTTTATGTGTTATTGCATGAAAATGAAACAGTACGAAATAGTTATAAAGATATCTGCTTAATCTATCAATTGTCAAAATAGTAGTTTTAAAATATCACACAATGGTAGTCAGCCTTTTAAAAATTTATTTTGTTTAACCAATTAATGCTTACTTTATGTATTTTGAGACTATGTGTTGCAATAAACATTTTGTCTTTGAGCAATAATGAATGTACTTCATACAATTAAGCATTGACAGTTATTTTCTCTTGGAAGGATATTCTCTTGGAGATATAATTTCATTCGTTTCTGTACTATATTGTTATCATTCTCCTATAGGTGATCTATTTTTCTCTGGGCTTGGCTCTAATATATTCTTCCTTTGTTTAATTGTATATATTTCCCGTAGACACATTTAGATGTGGAGTATCTTAAAATGATTCTTGCTTGGCATTTGTTAGAATAATTGGATTTCAAGATTGAGGTCCTAAAAAATTATCAGTCTTAATCTCTTTGATGATTGACACTTCTTTCTCTCTTATCTTCTAGAACGTTGATTTGAGTAGTTGATATTCTTACTTCATCTTTCACTTCTCTTTTTATATCTTGTTTTTGCCCTTTTTTGCCTCTCTAGGCTGCAGTCTGGATGTCAAAGACAGCAATGCCCATTCAATATCTGAACCCCAGTAGCTGAATAAATACTTTTTTTTTTCAGTTAGTGAGAGGTACACTGGGCAGAGTCTCTTGAGAAAATGTTGGGGCTTGGGGAAACATTCTGGGGAAGCTATGTTGGCTGCAAAGATGGGTTGGGTTGCCATCAGCTTAGAAGCATGCTCACTGGGTTGACACCCGAGTACATTTGCTGATCTTTAATAGGTGTGGCTGTCATTTGTTAACTTTCAGAAAGATGATCACTGAAACAAATCAACATTCATTGATATAAGATGTCTAAAATAAATTCTGGAACTTGTTTGATACCTTGACTATGGAACAACCAATTTTTTCCTAGGAGTATTAAGGATATTATAACAATCACAGATAATTATTTATTTTTAAATTTAATTTTATTTAAATTTTTTAGTTTTATTGAAGTATAACTGACAAATAGAAATTGTATATATTAATGAGTACAATGTAATATTTTGATATACATACACATTGTGAAATGATTATCATAATCGTGATAATTAAGATATCTGTCATTTCACATGGAATCCTTAGCTCCTGTGAAGGTATTTTTGCATGTAGATGGTTGTTCAAATTGATATTATTGTGAGGGGACAAGCATTACAAACTCCTATTCCACCATTTTGCCGACATCATTCTACAGGTAATTACTTCTGATGTACGCCTGTGGTTTACCAATCTTCTGTTCAACTGTGTTTAATCTGCTAGTTAAGCCACATGTTGGGTTTGTATTTACAACAATTATATTTTCATATGCAGAAGTTATGTTTGCTTCTTTTTTACATTTACATGTTGCTTGCTCATATCTGACATTTTTGTTTTATCCTTTATATTGAGTGTATGCATATTTTTAAGTTCTATGTTACATAAATCCATTATCTGGATTTTTCACAAGTCTGTTCATTTTCTGATTGTTGACTCTAAGCTTCTTGTTTTCCCTGGAATTTTGTCTGAGATAATACTTTGATGCATGTTTTGAAGTATAGTTCTGCCAGGGGACGTGATCATGTAACTTCTGAAAGTAGGTTACAGATTATCCTAACTCAAATCATTTTAAATCCAATTCTTTTTCTGAGATTTTTTTTATATGAGAAACATTGTTTAAAAATGTCAATTTAACAGTGAATAGTTGTGATTATAAATTCCCAAGAGGGCTTTTTATTTGTCTAAACCCAATAATAGGTTTTAGATAGGTAAATTTATTTGCTGTCCCTCTGGGAATAGTGGGGTTTATTTTTTATACCTCCTACAGTAAGCTATTTAACTGTTGAGGTCTCATCATTATATGGGGATCCTATAAAATTCCCGAGCTACAGTAGGTAGACTTTGGCTTCATTTATTGCTTCTTTTGTCTAAAGCAGCTGCTCAGAGCTCAGCAGAAACCCTGACTGTTTAGTTTTCGATAGTTACTTATTTATTTATTTATTTATTATTTCAGCTTATTATGGGGGTACAAAAGTTCAGGTTATATATATTGCCCATGCCCCCCCCAGCCCCCCCGAGTCAGAGCTACAAGCGTGTCCATTCCCCAGACGGTGCACATGGCACTCATCATGTAGGTATACACCCATCCCCTCCCCCCACACCCCACGTTTTTGATAGCTTTTAACAGCCAGGAATTAGAGTTTCACTTATTTTAAATTCTTGGCAGATTGTTTACATTGGCAACAGCCTGACGACGGGTATAACTGTGTTATACTCATCTCTAAATATATATTGACCTCTCTAGATATACATATAATATAGATATACACACATGTAGACATATGGGCATAGATAGAATAATATCCTTGATTTACAGTGGGGTTACATTCCAACAAACCCATTGTAAATTGAAAATACAAGTTGAAAATGCATTTAATACACCTAACTTACTGAATATCATAGCTTAGCCTAGCCTACCTTAAACTTGATCAGAACACTTATATTGGCCTACAGTTGGAAAAAATCATCTAACACAAAGCCTATTTTACAGTGAAGTATTGAATGCTTATGTAATTTACTGAATACTGTACTGAAAGTGAAAAATAGAATGGTTGTATGAGTACTTGAAGTATGGTTTCTACTGAATTCATATCACTTTTTCACTATTATAAAGTCAAAAAATCATAAGTCTCACCATTGTAATTTGGGGATTGTCTGTATGCAAAATTTCATCTTCATTTTCAGCTATTATATGACTGTCCTGTCTTTTAATATTTATTACTAATATTATAGCACCTAATATTTAGTGACTACTTAATATGTTCTAGCTTGATGCTAAGAATTTAAAGGCATTATTTCATTCAATACTCCAACCAGCTCTTTGAAGATGATATTATTATGATCTCTATTTTTATATGAAGCAAGGGAAGTTTTAGGTTAAATAACCTGCCAAAGATCCCACAACATATAATTTTCAAGCTGAAAGTTGAAATCAGTGTATCATCCACCAAATATCTAATGCTTAAGCATGGAACATCTTGATTTTTAATAATTACATGCTGTTTTTATAATTAGATTAATAAAACCTTTCTGTGCAACTGACATAAGAATCAAGGATCATGTGTCCTGCTGAAGCTTCCTTCTGTATCAGGACGTAATTTAGAACAAATCTCTCTTTACCACAGTGGTTCTAACTGTAAACGAAGAAGCAAATGTGTGTACATTTTTTCATAGGAAAACTGGGGATTTATCTGTTAATTGGCTTTGAGATCCTAGGATTAAGGGTTTAAGTACTATCTTTATTAAGGATAAAAACTAATTAAAATTTTAATCTCAAATAATCTTAGGATTAAAGAGTGTCTCTTAAATTTATGTAATGGTTAATTGAAATAAACTGCTTCTTTATAGTTCCACACTCCTCTCCTTTCACCTTTCCCCTGCTATGATTTTCATTCTAAGTTTTTCACTGGTCACTGGCAGAATAATTTTCCTATTCTTTCAGAGGAATATCACAAATAAAGTTTTCCATATTTAGATCAAGAATAACTATAGTTTGCTTTCAATATGAATAACTTGCCTGTCTCATAAGGATTCCTCAAACAAGATTCATAAATCTTAGTCTAATGAGTGATCAAATTTCAGAGTAGAAAGCATTTTTATATTATCACTAAAATTATTTCTTAGCAGATCTGGGAATTACTATTGAAATAAGGTAATAAAAACAATTTATAACATGGTTCTAGATATTCTCTTGTCTTCAGTTACACTGCTGTCTCTTCCACATGAGTTTGGGTGGTGAAACAAGGAGTAGCCTTGGCTCTACATAAAGAAATTAAAAATCTTCTATACATAAGTCTTTCCCCTCTTCTCAAAGAAATTCAACTGGCTGTGGAAAAGCACCCATTTTCTCAACACGGACTATCTCAAGGAATTGCACAGCTGGAGAATTCTAAATTAAATGGCATCTTCTAATGTACTTTGCTTATATAAGATAATTAGTAAAGAAAAGATCAAAAATATTACCAAAAGGGAACACCTCACTATCTATATTTACATAGATACTTAGTCCGAACTTACTATAGCAAAAAATGTATCTAATGAAATATGCAAAATTCTCCAAATTCAAAGTATAAAAACTTATTGAGGAAAATGCTCATAAAAAATAAAGAGGAAAGAAAGTGACAGTAAGCAGTTTTAGGCTGTGAATCTGATCAGAAACCTATGAAAGGAGATTGGGAAGGAAGAAGGAATGGTGGAAACAGCCTCAGATTGCAGTACACCTTTAGCAAAGTTTTGGCCAGATCCATTAGAAGCCACAGTACAAGGATTGTTATTAGAAGAATTCTATATTGGGATGTTGGGTAGGATTGTCCTATTTTTATAACTCTTCAGTGTTCAGTCTCACCTGGGAGCAGCCCAGGTGGAGCATGGTCTGTGTGTGAATGTTGAGTGGATCCTATGTGAGAAACTGGAGAATGTGAACAGGTTCACTCCTGAACGGTGAGATTTGAATGGTGTACTACTACGATGGCTTCCACAATACATATATAACAGATTTCCCCCATATTTTGATTACTGCATTTAAATACAATTTGTTGTCTTTATATCACATTCCATACATTTAAAAAATTTTATTCTGAGGTTTTAATAAGCTTTTCCCCCAACAACTGCCATAGAGTCCATGGTTGAAGATGTTATGAACCCTTGAAGTATAAAAGACATAAATGGGTAGCATATCAAGTCAAATTTCACATTGTGATATCAAATTTCTCTAAATATATATTTATATATCAATGTTCTAAATAATTTCTGAGGTTGAATAGAATAATTTGAATTGTTTGTCTTGAATCACTTCCAGGAAATACTCTGTCTAGGTTTCCTTGTAACCATGGCATCAATGTCTTATAAGAATGCTTTCTGTGAGAATTCAGGAAAAGCTCTATTTAGATCCAGACAAAATTATTTCAAATAGGGATTTATAGAAAACTGTTTCCAATCTTTAACTCTTCTATTTGCTAGCAGAGAAAAAGAAAAAAAAAGAAAGAAAGATCTGTGTGTTTAAAAACCTTAAGAAGAAAAATTTGAATTTGTAACTAAATCAGATCATTAATTGTATGAGGAAATATATACATATTTTATCTATATGTGTATATATATATGCATGTCTTTTTCTGGTCTTAATTAATTAACTTAATTCATGCTTCATTTAAAAAATAAAGATCGTAGGCTTTAAAATCTGCTAAATCTGAGACAATATCATTTCTTTCTTTGGCTAGTGAAAAATAAAGTCTTGGATAGTCAACCATCATCTTTGTTTTATCTGAAACTCTATTTTTTCCTCCCACATTTGTCCATTTTTAATCCTAGCCATCCTTATATTTGTATTCTACACAATTAGCACCAGAACGTGCTTTTCTAGAGCATTCCATCTCCGTTGCTTCTCTCTACAAACTTTTATTAACATAGATTATTGCATATCATATATAAGAAGTCACTCTGACAAAACTATTTTTAAATTATTTTTGTGATGGTTAATTTTATATGTCAAATTGATTGGGCCATGGAGTACCCAGATATTTTATTAATCGTCATTCTGTATGTAACTGTGAAAGTGTTTCTGGATGAGTTCAGCACTTGACTTGGTGACTGACAAAGCAGATGTCCCTTCTCAACGTGAATAGACACATCCAACCCATTGAACGTCTGAATAGAACAGAAAGGCTGAGTGAGGGAGAATTCAGGATTCATTCTCTCTGACAGAGAGCCTTCAAGCTGGGACATTGGTCTCCTCCTGCCTTCAGACTGGAGCTTACACCATCAGCTCTCCTACTACTTCTCAGGTCTTCAGACTGGGACTAAAGCTATACCATCGTCTCTCCTGTATCCTCAGTGTGACAACTGCAGATCTTGGGACTTCTCAGCCTTCATAATCACTTGAGCTAATTTCTTATAATAAACATATCTCTCTCTCTTCTCCCCCCTTCTCTTTCTACACACGCACGCGTGTGCACACACACACACACACACACACACACATATATACTGTTTCTCTGGAGAACTTTGACTAATACACTTTCTTACTTCTTTCTTACTTTCAGTCAGTGAGTAATAATACTTGGTGGAAAGTTCACCTTTTTGGACTTAGTAAGCAGTCCATTAGATGATAGATTTGGTTAAGAGCTAGAAGGGCATAATAGTATCAAAAGTAAAAAAAGAAGTCAGATTTCTCATCAACTATGATTCACACATTTTGGCCTGAGGAGTAAAAAGAACTATCAGATTTTTGTTTAAAACAGATCAGTGTTTTCTGATTTACGGACCCAATTTTCCATAGATTCCAGCAACATCTATTTTGTCACTGTGGAAGAAAAAAGACTCTAGTACTGAGAAAGTTTGTGCTAAAGAAGTGATGAATGGAATACTCAAAGGCTAGCCTTGTCAGCAGCAGAATAGATTTCTCTACAAATAGTGATATTGGGGATTTGAGTTTTCTTAGGGGGAAATTTGTTGGTGAGTAGAAATTATCATTCTCAACATCAATTTCTCAGCTGGTTTTTCAAGGAGAACATACAAAATCATTCCATGAAAATAGGAAAGTAATCATTCAACATATTATGAAGTTAAATATTGAACTAAAGAAAACATAAAAGTTAAAACATAGACTGAAAGTTCCAGTTATGTGAATGTTTTTGAGATCTTTCCCTTTCATATAATGTTTAAAGGCATGTAGGAAGGCAGAGGTATTAAACAAATAAGATTATAAAAATTATGCTCAGAAATGTCTAGGCACCTGGAATTTACTAGAATAAACACCATGACCTTGACTTTAGTCACATGGTGCTGGAGGCCATCGTGTTTGTTGTTCTACGTCATAAGCTCGAAACAGAGTGGGCTAGTAATTGGTCTCAGTTTTTAAGCGTCCCAATGCAGGTCCATGCTAAGGGCATTTCTAGTGAGATTGCTGTGGAAGAACATTGAATGTGGGTATAATATATCCATTCATTATCTACTTATTCATTTATTAGTTTCATTTATAGTCTCTGGAGAAACAGACAAGTATCCTGCCATCATAGAACTTACATAGTTCAGGGGCAGAAAGACTATAAGGAAATAGTCAATAAAGAAGAAAAATAATTAGAGGTATAAATAATTGATATGAAGCATATCCATGAGCAGTAAAATGGATAATAAATCGAGGTGGAAATTTCTAGTTTGGGCACTCAAGTACAGTTTTGCTTAAGAGGTATAATTTTAGAAAAAAATATGATGGATAAAAAGTGGCCAGTCATCCAAAAAGCTGGGGAAAGTTATTCCAGATAATAAAATAGTATGGATAATGGCCAAGAAAGGAAAAATCTTGACCTGCTTTAAGAAATGGGAAAAAAGGGCAATGTTGTTAAAGGCACCTCGATGTGGAGACTAGTAAGTGATCATGCTAGAGAGATTCATGGACATCAGAGTAATGAAGGTATTATACCATATTACAAATATTTTATCTCTTTATTCAAAAGCAATTAGAAGCCACCAAGGGATTTTAGGTAGTGTAGTAACCAAAACAAATTAATTTTAAAAGATTACTCTGATTCTGCGTGAAGAAATGCATATAAAAGTAGGGGTAAAAGTGAGTTGATGAGTTATGTCACTGAGTTCTTGTTTTGTATATGAAAGGAATGATCTATTACAGTACCTAACACTGAAAAGGAGCTCAATATATATGTTCATTCAATGAATTTTTTGTGAATAAATAAATTGACTTAATAGTGGATTGACCTCCCCCGGAAATAATGTCCTAGCTACATTTTCATCATATTACTTTGTTAATATCCCTCAAATATTTTCTACATACACTACACTGAGAATTCCACAGTCATTTAAAGGTAGATACAGGGGAAAGAAGAGACACAATCAGCTGACCAGGAATTACTTCCATTAAGTTTTATGATTCTGCTGCATTGCTATTGAAAACCATTCTCATAATGGAGCTAGAAAAATAATAGCATTGCCAAAATAATACTGGATGAAAGTGAGTAAATATTAATAAGAATACCCTTTAAGCAGGAAAAGGCACAGCCTCCATGTTTCTGCTCAACCTGATGTCCATTTCTATTTCAAATCATAATCTAATAGTGCTTAGATGCAAGAAGTCTATGTGTATACAGAGACATCAAGAATCAGTTGGTGAAAACACAAGAAAAGCAGTATGATTTGAAAAACAGACGCAGAAAAAAAATTGTGAGATGAGAAGAATAGATTCAATTATATTTGTAGAAACTAAGGGTTTTCATAATTTCTCCAATAAGAAAGAAGAAAAAGTCCATTTATGTCAGAGTTCTACTTCTTAAATTGTATGCCCACGTGAACTGTATAGTAAAATGAATATGCTCATATGATATTTTGTATTTGCCAATCTCGATAATTTATTCTTATAAATTTCCAAATTAAATAACCCAAAACATTCCTACCATCATTAGCTCATTTGTTCACTAAACAAATATCTGTAGAATGCTAAAAATACCAAACAGTGATAGCAAATGGGTTGAAATAGTGAATGGTTGCAGATGATGCCTCTGACATCAATAGAATTGACAGTCTAAGGCTTCAGTCCTCAATACCCAGGCCATGCACCAGTACTGGGCTATGACATGTTAGGGACCAGGCCACAGAGCTCCACCACCTACCTCCCTACCCCAATCCATGGACAGATTGTCTTCCATGAAACTTAGGAACCAGGGGACCACACAGCAGGAGGTGAGCAGTGGGTGAGCGAAGGAAGCTTCATCTGTACTTACAGCTGCTCCCCACTGCTCACATCACTGCCTGGGCTCTGCCCCCATATCCCCGGTCGGTGGAAAAATTATCTTCCACGAAACCAGTTCCCAGTGCCTAAAAGGTTAGGGACAGCTGGTCTAAGGGTTTATATACTATAAGGTGCCATTTCAATATAGTGTGATCAATACTATGATGAAATATAAATAGAAAGTTATTCTCTAATAAGAAATTATTTTTCTGTATACATATAAGACATGTAAGATCACATTATTCTTCCCAGTAGAACTCACATCTAAAGTAGATCCTAAAAGATGAGTAGGATTTAGCCAAATGAAGATAAAATGGTAAGTACTATTGACATAAATTACTTCAAGAAAACAGTACTATAAACAAATAACGTGAGAAAAGCAGAAATCAAGTGTCTCATGAAAATGGATAAATACATCTGGATGGGAATAGCATGGTGGGTTGAGTGTGTTGCATGGGGAAGGGTAAAGCAGCACCTGACAATTAGAAAAGAGCCTTGGATAACAGGAAGAGTCCTGATTGCTGAGGCCTTGTAAGCAAAGTGAACATGTTCGTCCACTTCGTAAGGGATTTGGAAAGCCACGTGTTTTAGTCAAAAGTATCATGTATTATTTCTTATTATGGCTAACTAGAGATGTCATTAAGAACTTTTACTTGGGATTAGTCACATTGGCATATGGTACCTGTGTGACTGATCTCAGCCTCTCAGATTCAAGTCTTCAGAAAAAAGCAGGCATTTACCATACACACTGTTAGTATATTTATCTTTTAAAATTGGTGCAGTTTGGTCCAAGGACCCTGACATACAAAAGCACTCTCATCAGAAAAAATATTCCAAGGACACAGAGCTAATTTCTCAAGAGCCAGTCAAGGGCCAGTCTGAAGGACAGGCCTTTTTTGGTAATGAGCAGGTTTTGAGGAACCCAGATCTGATGGGTTCATGTTTTCCTACACAGGGTCTTCAATATATTATTCATAGTTATTTTAAATATCTTGTCTGATAATTCCTGCATCTAGGTCATATATAAGTCTGGATCTAATGACTGCTTTGTCTCTTCAGACTATATTTTTTTTCTTGTTTTTGCAATGCCTTGGAATTTTTGTACCTCTTTGGATACGTTTAACTCTCCAAAGTTTTGTGGAATCAGCTTGTTGTAAAACCTAAGTTCTGTGATGGGTTCAAAATATCACTGATTTTCAGCTATTTCATCTTTCTCTTGTTTTAGGTACAGAAATAACAACTTCTAAGATCTTGACATGTCAAAACAAAACCAAAATTCTGTTTATTTATTTCAGATAGAATAACTTACAATGTCAGTCCCAGAAACAGAGAAAATAGTTGACTTGGAGTTTGAGTAAAACATAGTGGCAAAAGGAGAATTACAAATGCTGGTGAACTGAAAGAGAAATGGATATACAACATTGAAAAAATAATACTTCTTTTATACTAATTTTTAAAGATTAGCCAATTTATTATAGACTGCTCAACAAATTTCAATCAGGAAACAGCAGCCTGTACAATTTTAATGTTTAGAGCAAATTAAGCATTGTTAGTATTTAGCTATTGAGTCCTTGAAAAACAGACTGACTACGATGATATGATATTTGTTTAAAATGTAAATGTGTGAAGTATATTTTTAAAAGTTAAATTTTGACCAATTTTTTTCTCTTCTAGAAGCTCTAAATGTTAAAACTCCATTGTATTTTATTCTATTAATACCAGAAATTATGACTTAAGGTAGAGGGAAGATTCACTTACGCCTCTATACCCACCAGTGTGGAGAAACAGAGGTGGCTGTATTGTGGTATAGACTGGAAACAGGTTAGCTGTCTAACCTAATAAGAACTTAAAAAAAAAAAAAAACTTTCAATTTTCTCTATATTTGGTGACACCATAAAGATCCACCTGTGTACTGGTAAATATTAGTACACTGAGTTTTCTTGCACTGTGGCTTCCTAGCCAAGATTCCAAAAGCTACGGGGCTCTTTCCTTAGCAACTAGAAGTTTGAGCACTCCTGAGAATGGCCAATGATTGTGTCCTTAATACAAGAGCACCCAGAAGTCCTCAAATACACATGAAATAAAATGCTATAATTGAAATTAATTCAGAAGTGACAAATGAATCTTTAAAATTTACCTAGATTTTTATGTTATTGATTGAATTATGATATTGCTTGGTGATGGTTGACAATGTATATCATCATTAATATACTCAACATTTTAAATATTTTAAAAATGTAATACTATTTCATTATTACTAATTATTTAATCTATATAGCTTAAATGTAGCTAATAAGCAATCCAATATGCACATATGAGCAAGAAAGATAAACCAGGGAAACATATTTTTATTACTTTAATGATAGCTTGAAGAAGGACTGGTAAAGACAGTCATTATATATTTGATCTTTCCTTAGACAAAAGTGAGAGTATACGAGAATGGTGTAGATGTCTGTGATTTAGCAACGTAGCTGAAGAGAATCAATCAGTGCAACCTGTTGTTGGTGTGTGTGTGTGTTGGGGGGTGGTGTGTAGAGACTGCAAAGGCTACAGAGAACTAGATCACTAACAAGTAAGGTTTAAAATATATGAAGACTCTGATTAACGTTTATATTTAAAAAAATGTTGACCATGTGTGATCCCTATTTAATGGTATGCTGGAACTGGCTTTAAGTGACTCACAGTAAATGATCAGCAAATTTTCAAGAATTTGCCAGCCAGTTGTGAAACGGTTGGCGCTTGAAATTGGCCATGGTGGGAAGACATACATCACAAAGATAAGAAACCACGGTACATTGAGGTTTTTATTTTATTTTTTTCCCCTTGGAACTGGCTTACCACTATCCCACTGCCCATTCCCTTTGTTTTGCTTCTTTAGTTGAGCAACCATGTACCTGGTGGCTACCAACTGAGAAGGTCTCTGTGCCCCTTATTAAAGTGAAAACAAGAGCTTACTGCAGAATTGTTCAGTGGCCATAAATGCAACTGGGAATTGTTATTTTTTCACTCTTGTTACTGTACCTTTGTATGTAAACCCAAATATGCCCTCCATGTCTTTGGACTGTATTGGGATAAAAGTTGAATAAATGAATTATGGATAGAATTCAGACTTTTTATACCCTTTTCTCTGAACCATAATTTATATTATTTTACCAATGTACAGAATTGGTATTTTTAAACTGTCAGATGACCAAGAACTTTTATTTTCGTAAGCCACAGTTATCATTATTTCAGTAGATAGCAGGTAATATGAAGGGTATTAGTTTAAAAAATAAAATAAAATAGGTAAGTTCAATGAAGCTGCTAGTTTTTAAAAAAATAATTTGCAAAAACTCATCAGAAATTAGACATGAATGAAACAAGTCAATCATAGCATGTCCTTCTCACTTATACGGAAAACATTAGAATTAAGCTGTCATTTTGCACATATGAATTTCAAGTCACAACTGAAGGTAAAATTTAGACTTGAGACAATAGCTAGAATTTTAAAAGTATGAAATTTTTGTGTATGAATACATAAGTTTCAGTTTGTAAAAGCTTTGCTTCTAACTGTAATCTTGAGTAGTGTTGGCATACATTTTTATCATGTTCCACATTGTTAAACATACAAGGAAATTATTTAAATTTCTCCAAAGGGCTTCTGTGTTTAGGAATCTCCGAACTGTTTCATTTTACCAAATATTACGAACTCTGTTAATTATTCTTATATGGAAACTGTGGTTGCCAAGGCTTTTTCTTCTTCTTCCTTTTTTATTTTCTTTGCTCATTAAGTTGGACTACAGAATGAGCCATTTTTAGATAATCATAAATGAATGCTATGTGTCAAAACTTGATTGAGTCTTGCAGTTGAGAGAAACGAAAAAAAATCAGTAATAAGCTTCTAAAGTTATTACCTTAGAAAATCAATTATCTGCTGTAAGGTAACAACAGTGAATAGTTTTCTGGAGATATGAGAGAGAAAAGCAGTGAGAAAGAATTAATGGAGCAGTTAGCACAGTATTGATTAGGCCCCAAACTAGCAAATTTAAGTATGGATCTTGCTAAAAAGGAGCAATAGCCAATTTACCCAAATAATAGTTTAATAACTATTTGGTGAGAAAAAGTTTGAAGACATTGCATCATATTATTTGGTATAGCACCACATAAGCTAGATAAATAAGGACACACACATACATAACTAACAAAGGATATAAATGAAAGATATTCCAATCAAATAATTTCATTTTATTTTCAGATTTTTGTCTTCCCTTGACAATGTGCCAATCATCAGGTCAAATATTAACAACTCATAACATTCACTTTTTGGAGTATAAACTATGCAACAGACACAAGGAAATTCTTTTTTTTTTTTTTTTTTGAGACAGAGTCTTTGTTGCCAGGGCTAGAGAGCCGTGGCATCAGCTTAGCTCACAGCAACCTCAAACTCCTGAGCTCAAGCAATCCTTCTGCCTCAGCCTCCCAAACAGCTGGGACTACAGGCATGTGCCACCATGCTTGTCTATTTTTTTCTATATATTTTTAGTTGTCCAGCTAATTTCTTTCTATTTTTAGTAGAGACGGGGTCTCGCTCTTGCTCAAGCTGATTTTGAACTCCTAACCTCTAGTGATCCTCCCGCCTTGGCCTCCCAGAGTGGGAAATTCTTATACAGACTTTAAGGTAGTGAGATTTTAGGACTTATGTCAGGAAGTTTATTTCCAGGGGAATGAAGGAAATAATAAATATTAAAAACATAAAAAAGTTTGTTTGTATATTTTATTCTACTTTAAAATTTCTGACAGTCCTTCATTTGAGGGAGTTACTTAAGGCTTTAAATTGATTACCATTAGTCCAAAAGAAAATATGATGCTATGAAGCTATTAAGTAAATAAAATGGTAATGTTTCTGCAGGTCCCTAACATACTAATACTAAAACTAACAGCAAATGATTAACAGAAATTCATGTGTGTGTGCACACGTACACATTTGTGGCATCCTCTTTGCAATATATGTGATAGACAGTATAATAAACATAATAAAATCTTTTTGAATAAATAAAATATATTAACATCCACAATATTCAAGAAGCTGTTTGTGATAGTCAAATTTATGGAGAGAGACTAGAGTTTGTGTTCTGATATGTTTCAGGAACAGCTTGACATTTTTTAATATATCTTTTCAATTTTAATTTTAAAATGTTAACAAGGATAAGCTGGGAGTTAGAATTTTAGTCCATTTTCGTTTTCATAGTATGTACATAATGGCTGTTGAAGTTCGAAAAAATGTGCTTGTTTTCAAGGGCATCTCAATCTACATCTTTTTCTTTTTAACCTTAAGGTTCCTTATAACAAACTGCACTTTCAAAGTCAAACTCTCAAAACTTGAAGATGAAAACAAACAAACAAAAATAATTGTCAGGTTTGATTGAAGGCAAATAGATGCATTTCATATTACACTAATGTAGTGCCTGGATACATATGTTATTTTTTAAAATAATATACTGCTACGGATAGTTATGTGTCAGATTGATAAATGAGTTTTATAGGACTTCTCTGCCTTCCAGCATTTTACTTTGACTTGTTTTTATTTGGGATTTCTTTGCCAATCAATAATTTTCACTCTAGCATTTTAGTTTACATATTATCAAATAAAAAACTAAAGCCCTCTGGACATATATTCTGCAAGGAATTACTACTATAGTTACATTTATGTTTGTAGAACTTAGAAGCAAATTTCTATTTAATATTTGAACTATGACCTCTTCATTGATAAAGTGGCAAAGCTTTATATAAGCCAGGCCTATAATAAATAATCATACCAGAAACCTATCTGTTTAGATGCTATTTTTCAAATAAACCACCTTGTTACATGATCTGTAAATATCCTAGGAGAAGATTTGATTTGTTATAACAATCAAAAAAATAAGAACAAGTTATAAGGGCTATGTTTCACATGTTTATAAGTATGTATTTGCATAACATTGAGTGTTATCTAGAAATTTTCCATTTCATTTCTTGATATTAAATTGGTAATGGTAAAAGACATGCTAATTACATATTCTTAAATCATTATTGAGTAGGATAAAAATCATATAAAATTTACCAGCAGTATTTACATTAAGCAACTAAAAGCATTCAAATGAATATAAATTAATCAGATTGCCTCACTCTTAATTCAGTTGTTTAATAAAAATTGATTTCTATTGTCCTTTGGTCAGGTGTGATCAGTAATTATAGTATAATTAATTTTCCTGTGATTGACTTATTTAACTTATAAATTTACCTAACATAAAGATGGACTGACATGTGAAAAAGAATATAAGAAAAAACAATTATAAAATAAAGTTCAATATAAGATAATGGCTACTCTTAATTACTCAAATGGAACAAAATCAAGAAAAATAAATTAAATGCCTAGTGAAATTAGAGTAAACCCTATCATACTATTGAAATGATAACATGATTCAGAATATATTTAAATATCCATAACCTGATTAATTAGACCTTTGAATGTAATTGCTAAGAAATCTCAAAATTTATGTCTAGTAATGTTCAAGTCTCAATGACAGACTGAATTCTGTTTTGCTTTGTTTTGTGTTCCTATTCCAGTGTTTGTTCATTTATTCAACACCTATGCATTAAGCACAGCCTGTATGTGAAATAGTGCATCAGGGTTTCATTACAGAATTTTTGTAAAGAAAAGGAAATGCTACCTTATCACCAAAGTTTGCAATTTTAATATGAACTGCAGGTACCAGAAATGAAACATGTTCCCTAACTTGCATTTAGAAGGTAACTAAAAAAGAATACAAAACCTAGTTTTAAATCATGTCTCCCAGTCTTAGAAAATATTCAAGTATTAAATAAAAGAATGAATGAATGGTGGGTTTTGGTAGAGGAGTTGTGATGTGAAATTGAATTTAAACACTGAATTCAAGGTGATGGTAGAAGCAATCAAACAGAAATACTATGACATGTCTGAAATGAAACTTTTTTTTTAATGGTGTGTTGTCTGTTATGTGGTTTTACATGATGAGGATAGATTGCTATATGTTATATAGGAAAATATTCCTTTTTGATATTTGAAGTAGACTGGAAATTCACTAGCTTAGAACTGGAAACATACTTTTCAAGTGAATACATCCATATAATTATGTATCTACCAAACGGATAAAAGCAAAATTGTTCTTATTAATAGAGGTCTGGGCCTATATGCCTATGTACTTTATCTCACCACTTGTGCAATCACATCTGTGTATCTATAAAATAGGGCTAAATATATTCTACTAGGACTGGCCAAGATAATTTAAAGAGTTTCCTGTATTTGTAACTATTTTTCCATGTCAGCAACAATATGACTGCATAAAAAAGGCTTCTTTCCTATTAGGTCTTCACTATTATTTTTACTAACTACAATATTTAAAAAGAGAATAAGAATTAAACTTGATTGATATAAATGGAAAATTATATTCTCTACTCAATTAACAAAATCTAAAGGAACAATGTAATGTGACAAATATGCATGTGTTAAGTTATAATTGGACCCTCACAGATGCCCTATCAACAAAACATCTATTAGCACCAGACATATTGCACTTTGAGTGCATGAAATAAAATATACACACAATACACAATTCACTGTTGCATAAAGTGTCAAAACAGAGGTTTATATTTATATGACAGCTGGGAGTACCTTGAACTGCTAACTTTCAGATCTTAATTAGAAATGGAAAGCAGATGATTCATATCTTTTCTTATTTTGTACCAACTTACTTCTACTATATTTAGCATGGGGAAAGAGCCTAGAGAGGCTGAAAATTAAATTGAATAAGACACAAATAAATGTGTACAAAAATAAGAATGGCTGCCAAATAATGCATCTCTATAACATGTTTGTACATCAAAACCAATAACATAAATATGAGTTCTACAAATAACAATGTAACAAATTAAAACAAAAAAAAATCCAATTGTAACAATCAAATGCTAATAAGCACTTTTAAAAAGTATTGAATAAATTTGATGAATAAAATTTGGGGGGGGGATTTACCACACAGTTTGGTTTATTTATTCACTTATTCTTTTAATTTCAGAATATTATGGGGTTACAAACATTCTGGTTATATATAATGCCTTTGCATTACCCAAGTGAGAACTACAAGTGTGCCTTCCCCCATGCAGTATGCTCTGTATCCATTAGTTGTGAGTTTACGAACCCCCACCACCACTCTCCCACCCCTCCAGCACCTGATGAATAGATGAATATTACTACCATGTGTCAACCAAAAACGGGAGGTCCAGAGCTCAGGAGGACTTACCAGTTTCACCAAAGAGTCAGGGGGCCCCAAAAGGGCCACGCTGGTACCTGGCGCTGAGTTCGGGCTACTCCTTTGGCCGTCCTGAGTCTTCTCTGAGCCCCATGTTGGTCGCCAATCTTGTCATCAGAAAAGAAGACAAATGCTGTAAAATAATTTTAAAGAGATTTATTCAGAGCCAAATTTGAGAACCATGACCCAGATCCATGCCCAGGAAGCCTTGAGCAAGTGGACTCACTGTGGTTGGGTTATAGTTTGGTTTTACACATTTCAGGGAGACAGGGATTACAAGTAAAGTCATAAATCAATATGTGCAAAGCATACATTGGTTTGGCCCAAAAAGGTGGGCCATCTTGAAGCAGGGGCTTACAGGTTGTAGGTGGATTTAAAGATCCTTTGACTTGTAATTGGTTAAAGACATGAGGCTTTGTCTAAGGACTTGGAATGTCTTAAGATAAAAAGGCCTGTTAATCAGACAAGCCACCAGACATATTTGTTGTATAAACTGACGACCTGCAGGTTTGTCTTGCATATCCTTAGGTCTGTTAATGGGTTACAAAGGATACCTCCAAGAAGGGAGGGGGCATGAATACGCACATCTGATGTCTGATCTCCCTCCTACTGGCAGGTAATTTACTTCTAGGATATCCCCTTGGCCGAGAGGGAGGTCCATTCAGTCAACCAGTGTAGGGGGGAACCCTAGGATTTTGTTTTTGTTCACACATGTGAGCACCTTAGTTTTGATTAGTTAGTACAAATTTGATGGTAAGTACATGTGGTGCTTGTTTTTCCATTCTTGTGATACTTCACTTAGTAGAATGGGCTCTAGCTTTATGTATACCATGGAGTTCTACTCAGCCATGTTTTACTTTTTATGGCAAGTAAATTAAAAGATCTTCACTTACAAGATTTCCAGAACGATCTGGCCAAACATTCAAATTTGTATTAGTATTTGAGACATTCTGTTGATAATTTCTGTCTAAGTTTGTTTTGTGTTGCTATAAGGGAATACACAAGGTTGGGTAATTCATGAAGAAAAAAGGTTCATTTAGCTCAAGGTTCTGCAGTCTGGGATGTGGAGGTAGGCACAAGTATCTGCTTGGCTTCTGGTTGACAGCCACGTGCTAGGTAAGAACATCACAGAGAAGGCCAAAGTGGAAGTGGACTGTATGAAGAGCAAAACCCAAGGGGCATCTTGGCTTTATAACAACCCACTCTCACAAGAATTAATCCATTCCCTTGAGTACTAATCCACTCTTGCCAGAGCAATAACTCACTCATTACTGGGAAAAGGGAATCAAGGCATTCATGAGGGATCTGCTCCCTTATTAAACACCTCCCACTAAGCCCTACCTTCTAACATCACCACAATGGGAATCAAATTCTAATGTAAATTGGTGGTGGGGGGGTGCAAACTCAAATCATGTCCAAAGCACTGAAATTGCTTATCACAAAATGCATGCAAGTTTAGCAGTACTCTGCTGTACTGAAAGGTACATGTGTCTTATTAAATTTTAAGAACTAAGAATTAAGTAAGTTTTCTCTAGTAAAGTTGAAATCAGTTGTGATCAATTTCTCCAAGAAAAAATACAAAAGAGATGACTAGGTCACGTGGGAACAAGATTCTCCAAGTTATAATATTATAATATTATATACTAGCTTTCTGTGCCAGACATCTGGATAAACTAAAGATGAAGAAAATAGCCAAACAGTGCTTGGATTCACAAAATATTTTTCCCCTGAGTGCAAGGTGCAAGGGATTGCTTTTATTTAATAATGTAAGGAAGAGACTACCAAATAAAACTGCCAGCCATAAAATATATACTCCCATGTAAATAATAAATTTTCACATTTTATTTTAGATTTAGCAAGTACATTTCTATTTAAATTTGAGATAATGACATATCACAACATATGTATGTACATATATACATACATACATGTATGTGTGTGTATACATACACATATATATAAAGAAGGAGAAAACCAAAGAATCTCTGACCTAATTTAGAGTTTTTTGAACTTAAATATAAACAAGGTTGTCAGAAGTGTGGTAAAAATAACTGCATTAGATTGCAAATGCTGATCCATGTTCTTGTAGATGAAGTTATCTACTGTTGTCTTAATCTTCAATCTTCAGTTTTATAGGTAATAAAATATTAGATCCCTATACCTTTGAAACATAGTAGATTGGTGTGAGTCTAAAGGAATATGCATAACTATAATCATTTGTTATGGCCTTTAAAATATGCCATTTTCCACTTACCTCCTTAAAATTTTAAAAACCAACATTGTGTGCATTAACATCTTATAAAGTCTAACTTGTTAACAGCTAATTCCCTGGAAGATGTAGTACATAAGTCAAATATCAGAATAACGGGATAGTTGACCCTGAAAGTAATAAAATTGAATGGCTTTCTGGTCACTAAAACCCTGGAACATTCCATTATTTCTATTACAAATAAAACTGGAAATCCACAACAGAGTTTAAATGCCAAGTGAAGAACTACTAGAAGGTTGTTTCCATAAACTTTCCTAGATCCCAAATCTCAGACATGTTACTAGAATATTTTCTTTAATTGCATGCTGTTATGCCCCTAAATGTCTTTTATGTTGCTCTCCTCCTTAGACATTTAGCCATACAGAAACTATCAGAATTCTGTTTGATGTCTGACAGCAGGTTGAGTCATGGCTTCTATTTTACTTTCTTGCCACAAAATCTCTGGATATAACAGCAAAGTCATAGTGAATATGATTGAAAAAATATTTATCGAAAGGGAAATTAGTGAAGAAAATATTCATATAAATTTCAAAAGCAATGGAACAAATATGGTGGGGGTCAAAAATTATTGAGGAATCATAAATATACTTTTTCCATATACACTTGTCAGTTTGTCCTTCAATGATCTTGACTCCTCATCATCATTATCATCGCCAAGTCCAGGAATTGAAGAGGAGAGTACTTATATTAGACAGCTTCCTTAAGTGAGGAAGGTAAGCCTAATAACTTGTTACCAACATCACTTTCAATAGCATCCTTTACATGATAAAGTGAGCCAAACTATGCTTTTCTCTTTTATCAACAATGAATTAACATGAATAACTGCTTACTAGCACAAACATGCTACTAAAAGTATGGTGACTGTGGAAAGAATCTAGCACATACCTGCGTTGGAAATTATTGTTCTTGTGAAAATGTTCAAATTAAAAAAAATATTCTATGAAAGTTTCAGTAATAAAATTGTTACAATATTCATCTCAACTGAAATTTTAGATTTATTCTTGTATTGCACCAATTGAATCTACACTGTTGATACAATGTCCATGATGGGTTACTGACTTTAACTCCCAAACACTTAGCATTTTATTTAAATATGTATTCCATACATATCTACTTTGACAAGAGACATTTTATTAAAACCTGTAATCTTTTGTCTTAAAGTACAATATCTCTCATCTGTTGTTATGTAAGATCTATTTAATTTTGGTTATTGGACTGATTTATTCATAATAGAAAAGTGAAAATGACCCAAACATGAAAATATCTAGAAAAACCTAGATCCTTCAGTGCTTAAGGAAAAAAACATGACTACATACGTAGTACTCACTGAAGAAATATGTGTCTCTCAGATATTAAAACAAAAGATTAAGTAAAGCGTGTATTAGCAACCCCAGTGCTTTCAAAGACACCAAAGCCTTAAAAACATGTGCAATTGTTATATTACTTAAATAAAAATTATGAAGTGTATACCACGTGACCTTGAAAAGCATCCTGGATTATTTAGATCAAAATAATTGTTCATGAGTAAAACTGAGAACAATATTAGATTAGTTTGTTTTATGACTTATCCTCACTAATATCTTCAATGTATAATTATAAAATTCACTAATAATTAACATTGCTGATCTGCTCTAAATACAAATGTCTGTATTCAGTGTTGGGTTGCAAATTGCCTTGAATTTGATATGTCTCAAGGACATATAATAGAGAAAATATTAATGTGTCCCATTTCTCTGTAAACTGAATTGTACTTATTGAATATTCTAGCACAGAAATTCTATGGGGCTTATTATATAATTCACAACAATGAATTCAACTATTTCAATATTTACAAATAATTAAAAGTGTTCTTGGTAAGAAAAACCCTGTAATAAAAAGACATTTATCAATTGGAAAAATATTAATAGAACAATGTTATCAAATATTTTTATTTACAAATGGAATTTGCTCTTGGTTTTTACACATTCTGTATAAATCTATCATGTCCTTTTCTGACTTATCTTCATCTGTTTAGATAAACTTTGCTTCCTTGCCATGTGCTGTTTGCACTGTCTTTAGTGATTTACTGGTTATACACACATACACACACACACACACAGACACACATACACATACACAAACAGGATATCTCTCATCGCAGAGAAGAATCTTTTAGAAAACACATATCCCTATTTTGGATCATTTTTGATATTATAATAAAAGAATTAGATGCACTATTCCAAATAAAATTAAGCATGAAAATTAGAGTTAAGAAAGGAATAAAGACCAGAGACAAGAGAGTTAAAACTTATATAAGAGATGATTATTTTCTATTCATTTACTTTTTATATTTTTAATAGACCAGTAGATGGAAGATTATTTATAAAGCATGCTAAGGTCTTGAAATCTCACTCTGGCATTTGTTAATATCATGAATTTATGATTTGAGTAGAAGAAAGTATACAAATCTTGAAATATGCATAAGATTAAAGAAAGAATCTGAATATATTATATATGTGGATTTTGCTTCAGTAGTCCATTATGTTTTAAAATGGAGTACCTGGGTGATTAAAGTGATAAAACTAAACTTTTATAATCCCAAGTATCAGGAGTAATTTTGGTTCTTGTGCATATATGAAATGGGGGTGGGGTTGATTCTATCAGTATCCTAGGAATGGAATTAAGTTATTTAACCTTATTTATGTTTTTAGTAACCATGTTATTTTGTATACCCAGGTTGGAGATGATAGCACTCAAAGAATCCAATATGTTTGCAAAACTCATTTTATATATATTACATATATATACACGCACATATATACCTGTACTTCAGCATTCAAGGGACTATTCCTTATAAAGTAGAATAAATAATATTGAAAGTTTGGTATGAACAGTTGTAATCACAAATTTCTACAAACTCTCCATTATAAGATTTCATCCAACTTTTAATATTTTAATGTACTATTCAAAATTATACTCCTTAGATGGACAACTTTCAGTGAACAATCTACATAGTAACCTATTTCTTTCTCTCCTCATTTCAGAAATTGATATCCCTATCTAACCAGTTACTCAAGTTAAAAAAAACCCTATCATTGAGTAATTTTTTTATTGCCAAATTCATACCTCCAAATCTGACCTCTTTTCTGACTTCTATCTAAACCATGCTGTCTAATTAAAACTTATGCAATGGTGGACTGTTCTACAGCTGCACTGTTGTATGGTAGCCAGTAGTCCCATGTGCCTCCTTAGCACTTCAAAGGCAACAGTGTAAATGATGAACTAAAATTTTAATATTATTAAATTTAAGTTAATTTAAATTTAAATACCCTCATGTGGTTAGTGGTGACCATATTGGGCAATGCAGTTCTAGACCTATATAGCCAAGTGCCAAATTTATATCTTCTTTTGGCTGTGCTATCATAATCTCAAATGTAATTTCCACTGAACTCAGAGCTCTTGATTTTCCAGGTCCACTCACCAAATTGGTTCCTCTCACTTTCCTATCTAAAATTTGCCATTGCTACTTTTTATTTGCTTACTCTACATTATTAAAACTTGAAAACACTTTTGCTTTATCATTTTACACTCTGTTTATCGGACTATGGTTTTTTGGTCTGTTTCCTGATTACAGTACAAGAAACAGAAGGAAGGGATCTCATCCATCTTTATTTTCACTCTATTCACAATGCCTAGAATAGTGTTATCATAAAGTAATCACTCAGTATTTCTTGATGAATGAATACATGAATAAAGTATTATAAAAATAAGACAAAATATGAGAGCCATCAGCAAGTGCTCAGAATAAGGCAAGAAGTTTGTAGCTAAATATTAAAAGTATTGGATCTGTATAGTATGAGTAATCTGTCCTCAGGTAAAGGACTAATTAAGCATCAGCTTCCCCTTATGTATAAGAGATTATAAAAATATATACTTTATAAAGTTATTTCAGTGCTGGAAAACTATGTAGCTTTTGTATGGCATTTAGTGGGTTAATGTCGGCCATTGTAAAACTAGTAATAGTAATTCTTGCTATTGTACTTTTATTTTTGATGTGGTGAGGATCTTTAGCTAAGAATACTACATTTTCTGGCATCTATATCTTCACCTGCTCCATGGAACAGTTGGAAGTTTTGACCTTTGTTTTTAGAACTAGCAAACTCCATGATTCTGGATATGAATTCATTTTCTAGTGCATATTTCAAATGAATAAAAATTGGCAAGCAGGTGAGAGGGGGGAAGAGGGGATGTATAAACTCACACCTAATGGGTACAATGCACACTATCTGGAGTACAAAAGCAATTTATGTAACCAAAACATTTGTACCCCCATAATAATCTGAAATAAAAAAAAGAAAAAAATTATGCTATAAACATATAATCAAATGCATATAGTTTTCTCCCCCTCCATTAAGTAAATTTCATTACAATTTTAGAAAATTGACATTTCTCTACTTCTTCAGTTTAAAATGCCTCAGGGAATCACAATATTGACTTTTCAAAATAATAAATTATTGCATATTTTCTCTTCAATGGTTTCAAATTTCAGACTATTGGCATTATCCAGTTTATCAAGTTTACTTTTGAAATTTTAACATGTTTTGCCTTTGAAAATGTGGTCTCCTTCACAGACTTAACTTACAAAAGAAAAAGGAAGACTTCATGGTAGATCATTCTGGAAGAGACTTTAATGTTATTTAATGATTTTAACTGGCATGTTTATAAGCGGCACAGCAGTACCAATAGATCAAAAACCAAAATGCTCTGAAATTCTGATGCACAATATGTGTTACATTTAGAAAGTAATGAAAGGAAAGTGTATTTGGAGGGGTAGGATAGTAGTTTTCCCTGGACCGAGCAGTAGCAACCCTAACTGCTACATATGTCAATGAATCATCAAGTTACAGTAGCAGGATATGGCAATTGGGTAGAACGGACTATTTGCATTAAAAATCTGTCAATTTAAGATGCAATAAAAATTTTAAAAAATCAATAATAATACATTTAAATTCAAACAGTCATCACAGCACTGCAATAGCAATCAGTCATATTTACCAAGGCCACATATGTAATAATCCTCCTGATCCCTATATAATTACTGGCTTTGCCTCTTGAATTATCACAGCTCTTATGGTTTATTGCCTCATACTTGCTTAATAAGCATTTGCAATCAATAATCTTGCCACAGAGTAACAGGCAACCAGCCAGCCAGGCCCAGGGTGTAAATGCCTCAGAAGCGATCATAACACTGGTGTGAACGGCAAGGAGGTGGCTGTGCTAATGGGAGAGGCCTGCAGTAAAGAGGTAATTTAGAAAATCTGCTTACTGCAATGTGTGGATCTTACCATAGCTGGTGGTGTCTCAGCTATGGGGAACAGTCACCCTTGAAAACACAACTTCAAATCCTTCCCAGAGGTGCTTTTACAGTGATCATCATCTCCAGCAGCTGTCTTCTATGTCTTGCTATCAACATAACACATCCGGTTTGCCTGAAGTGCTTTTTGCCCAAATGGAAAAGCAAACAGTTATTTTCTTTATTCACATGATATGTGATGGAGAACAGGAATTTATATGCAAATTTGAGTATTAGTGACACTTTGATGAGAACAGTTTAAGGACCAATTGTAGTTGTCAAAAATGTCTGAAAATCCTTATTAAGGCCATTCACATGAAACATAAAATTGAAAATCCAATAGAGAAAGTGTGTTGTATGGATAGCAATATCACGTTGCTTATTTTATTCGGTCTGTTAAATTAAAAAGATTTTCACATTTTTGCAAGAGGGACAATTGGAGATACCATCATTAGGATAATTTCATTTAATTTTTAACCTTGTAAATATTAACTATGTTTTTTATTGCTGGTATGTAAAATTTACCATTTATCTATTATTTAGGGCACTTTACAGAATACATAAAAAAGAAAACACTGCTTTTGCTCACACACAATTTGTATTAAAGGGGATAACACAGCAAAATAATCACTTAAAAATAAGGCTTGGAAGTGCTTATTTATATTAATTATTATAATCGTACAAATTAGATTATAGGTTCACTGAATTACATTTAAAATAGGCAAAAACTACATTTTTTTCTTTAAATCCTATTAGACCAAAGTATTGTCAAAGTCATTAAGATCTAGCCAGTCACTTAGCTAATTGTTTATCAAATCTATCAATCTTTTGGACATTCATATTTTTCAGCTGATTCAAAAGTAGACGGTTTTTGAATCATTTTATGGATTTTCTTCAGTGAGCTAACACAAGCCACCCTAAATAATTGATTCTGTTTAGTATTGCATACTGGTTGCCATTCCACATAGTTAATTTTCTCACCAGACAAGGTCCAATAACCTATTATACAGTATCAATACTAAACCTTAGAAATATATGTATCTATGAGCATTTTATATGGAAATCTAAAGTTACTCTAAGAGTCACTCTTTAACTGCTAGAAATGTATTTGGTACAAATATCTGGAAAAAAGTTTTCTAGAGGAATTACTATGAGATCCTGAGTTGACTTTTATCTTAAAGACTTTTCCCATTTACTTAAATGTCCTGCATGTTGTTTGTATCTATCCTTTCTTTTGTCTTTAAGAAAAAATTTTCTCATTAAACTCTCAAAGTGTTTCTGAGGTACTATAGAAGTTTACACAACAAAGGACATTAGTAGAATCTTGTTTTATTTCCACAGGTAGCTAAGACATGATACTTTCCTATTAGCATAGCCCCACTGCTTGGCATAAATGCCAACATTTTGGCTGCAATTCTACTCTTTTTTCCATTCAGAAAACATTTTGAAATTCAAATGACTGAAAACATTTGGTAACACTAGTGTCAGACTGTGTCAGGAGATAAATAAGTCCACAAATATACTTATTGGTATGTTCTAGACTCTAGATTCTTTGTGGTCCCACATTCAAAAGAGGTATGGAAGTAAGGTTTCTTTTCGGATGAAAAAATGCATATTCAGGAGAGCTAATGTTACAGGAAATAATAGTAAATAAACATAATAATAATAATAAAACATAATTCATTACATGTTTGTATGAAGTCTTAGTTTTTGAAGAGCTTTTGTATGCAACCTCCAATCTGAGTAAATGTAAATGTAGGAAGAGTGCAGTTGTGGGATAAATTGGCATTGTCTTGATATCTGCACTGATATTACATATTTTCTACCTTTTTTTCAACATGTTTTTCAAATAAAATAGGTTTTATAAAACAAAAACAATATATTTCAATAGACTGAGGTTTTACCCTGGTTTTTCTCAATAAGTTTCTATCTCTTATTTTGTCAATTTGGAAAACAAAGCAAAATTACATGGAGTAGTTTTGCTGCAAAATACAGTTTGCAGTGAATTGCTGCAGTGTTATTCCCATTTTTCACTCATAAAACAAACAAAAAGAATGCATTGTACTCAGTGATACCCCAGGGATCAGAGTAAAAAATGCATTCAACCTAGGCTATCAGTCATTCAACACCACTGAATCCATGTAAATGAATTGAGCACACCAGCTAAAAGAAAGAGTCAGGTGTTACATGGGCTGAAGAGAATGATTCCCCAGGGAAGTGAGAAATTAATTTCTCTCAAATATAAGAGTTAGAGACAAAGCAGATGAGATCCTTTAATATGGAAGCAAAAGAAACTACTTGAAAAGAAAAGCTAAATCTAAAGATTGCGGAAGTAGTCCTTTATGTGAAATATTTATTAAATACAAATAGTTAGAGATTAACTCTTTAGGTTGACAAACCACATGATTTATTTATATGATAGGTTTATTTTGCTTGTATTTTAAAATCCATTTTGTTTAATTTTATTTCCATATTTTTATTATTTATGCACTCACATTGATATAATAATTACATTAATACAGGATAATATATGGATAATATATGGAAATGCACACACTAAAATTATTCATGCTTAAGCATTTGGTGAAGATGAAAGTTACAACTAGATTTCTATTTAGGGTTAAAGTTGAGTCTTTGTCCTAAAATACCTTCAACTCACATCTCTTCTCTTGGCACTTTATAGCATTTTAATGAATGTATGAATACTTCTGTTATTTTCTGTTTTTACTTAATAATACTTCATATAATTGTCAATATATTAGTTGACTCTGTATGCTTATGATTTCTAAGACTTTCAGCCATATGAAAACTCCTTCACAAAAATACTGATAGTATGGAAATGAGAGGCATAGAAATACATGCAAATATATTTTTTGTATTTTTGTTTCAGGCACTCTCATCTGAGGACTCATACAGATATGTTCTAATGTTTCATACATATGTTCTCCTAACTTTATGGTCTTCTTTGCTGAGTTCAAAAACAGAAAAACTAGAATACTTCTTGATTACATGAAGACATCACATACAATCTGGATCATAAGAGTCAATTCAGTGTCATTTTTCGTAAGATTACTATAACCACTGCCAAGGTAATTGTTGAAAATATTATGATTTATTTTATATGATAGGAGAAAACTTCCAAATCATTATGACATTTTCACTTTGGCAGCTATCAGAAATTTAGATGAAATGAATATATATACTTATGTAAGTACACAAATTGTATTAATGTGACAAGTTTTAAAGAAGATCTTGAGAAAATTGACATTAAATAGAATTTTAGATTAGAGAGCAGAAGAAAGCATTCATATTTTAGGAAATATAGTTAAATTTAAGGTTCAAGTGGGAACTTGTAGTTTCTAACCCATTCACTTTATTTTCATAACTAAACACTTGATAAAGGAAAATCATGCCAATACTAAAATTTTATATAGTATGCTTGAAAAAAATAGAACCCATCTATCTCAATATGAGGATGGATATACATGAATTCTCCCCATTAGTTAGTGAGTTCCATTTTGACAGGGTCAAAGTCAGACTTGTTCAAATATTACTATCTTTTATAAAAAATAAATAATGACGTCTCAATAACCCTTTAAACTAAGGAATACAGCAAATGTGCATAAAATAGATTGAAAACACAGTATGTAATGTAGCATTATTTGCTCTATAAATACAAGATATACAGCCAGTGTGTTAGTTATAAGTATTTGGTAATTCTGTTTTGTTTTGTTTGTTTTGGTCATCATTCCAAGCTTATCAAAGGAGAAGAACATAATGGCTCTCCAATGTAGAGTTTCCCCAAAGTAAAGTTTGATGTATCCAAAGATAGATTGCTTTAGTATAATTTTTAGTTCTTTAACAATTTTAGTTTTAAAACATGTGAATTAAAAGGCTGTCAGAGATAACTAGATACAAAGAAACCTGGGAAGAAGGCTGGAAAACAGAAAAAATCAAAGTATGTCAGATAGTAGAATTATTTGATATTGTTACTATTATCCTTGTTTAATAAATACATGATCAAAGATAAAGAGAGATTAGGTAAAAGGTATTTAGGGATTAGTACTATACTATAGAGGCATCTGTAATGGTTAATGTACTGACATATTTGTTAGGTAGACTGAGATAACCAAAAGGGACCCAAGAAACTGTAAGTAATAATAGGCAATTCTTATTTAACTCATAACATCATCAGATGCTTTCCATATTTTGGCTTGTTTTGTGTTCACATGAATCAATGAGTTAGACTGTCATTATCCTCTTTTTAAATACACAAAGATTATATTGAAATGTATTTAAGTAACTTGCTTTAAATCACACGGTCAAAAAATGGCAGAAGTACTATTCAAACTCTGGTAACGCGGCTGCATAACACATACTGTTAATGTTGCACGGTGCTTAAATAGGATAGATTGAGGCCAATAGTGAAGGGTAAGATTTGAAGAATTAACACTTTTGAGTATATAATACAGAAATGTAACCAAGAAAAGTATATTAAATAGTTAAAATTGTATTTATCAATTTAAAGCAAATATAGTCGGTAAGTAGAAATTGATTATATGTTGCTGATGACTTTAATTATTGTATAAAATTATGTCCTTTCTTAACTATATAGGATTTATTTCAACAAACGCAGTTTTTAAATATTCATTATTATCCACATTATCTGTGATGTGCTTGTTACTGAATAAAGTATTGTAAATGTTATTCAATATTATGACTATTATTGACTCAAAACAAGTTACGTATATTTACTTAGAAATTACAGAATAATTACTTATATAGTAAATTGGAAGTAGATTCATAATGTCAGATTTATGTTAGTTTTTAATAGTTGAATAAAATTTTCAGCGTAGTAAGCCAGTGTAGTACACTAAATGAAAAACAATATAGTTATTTTATTGGTATCAATTTTATTAAAATAATATTTTATGCATATTTTATACGATATTATGTGTGTGTATATATATCTTTAAGTTTTAACTCACATACCATAAAATTCCCCCATTTAAATATACAGTTCAGTTGGTTTTTGTATACAAATACTTCTCAACTTATCATGTGGTTACATCCCAATAAACACATCCTAAATTGAAAATATTCTAAGTCAAAAATGTATTTAATACACTTGATGTACTGAATATCATAGCTTAGCTTAGCCTACCTTAAACATGTTCAAAACACTTACATTAGCATACAGTTGTGCAAAATCATCAAACACAAAGCCTATTTTATAATAAAGTATTGAACATCTCATGTAATTTATTGAATACTGTACTGAAAGTGAAAGACAGAATAGTGGTTTGAAGTATAGTTTCTACTGAATGTGTATCACTTTTGCACCATTGTAAAGTCCAAGAACCCCAAGTTAAATGATGGTAAGTGGGGCACTGTCCATATTCACATAGTCATGCACGTTTAACCTCAATGTAATTTTATGGTAGTTTCATCACCACAAAAAGAAGCTTCATGCCCATTAACAGACCTCCCCATCCCCCTTCTGCCAAGCCCTAGGCAACAACCAATCTACTTTCTATCTCTGTACATATGCATCTGTTATACATTTTATTTAAATAATAATTATATAATCTTAAATATATTATATTTAATTAAAGCTAATATTTAAAAAATAATCATAATAAGCATCTCTTTTGACTGTCTTATTTAACTCAGAGTGATGATTTCAGGGTTCATCCATATTGTATTATGTATCAGTACTTTGTACCTTTCTATTGTTGAATTATATGAATAACATTTATAGTTTGGATACATTTCATTTTTTTTCTCTATCAGTTGATGGACATTTGGGCTTTTTCTAATTTTAGGCTATTATGAATAATAGTCACACATTTGTAGGTAATTTTTGTGTGGACATATAATTTCATTATTTTGGATATATACATAAGGACAGAATTGATGGGCTATATGATAACTAAATGCTTAATATCTTGAGGAACTGACAAATAATTTTCCAAAGCAGCTGCCCCATTTTGCATTCCCACATCAATGCATGAGGGTCCTAATTTCTCAACATCCTCGTCAACACTTCTTATCATCTGTCTTCTTGCTTATAGCGATCCTAATGAGTGTGAGATGGTCCTCATTACGTTTTGATTTGCCTTTCCCTAATGACTAATGATATTGAGAATTTTTTCATATGCTTATTGGCCATTTGTGTCTTATTTGGAGATATTTCTATTCTAATTGCTGCCCAGTTTAAATTGGGTTATTTGTCTTTTTATAGCTGAGTTGTAATAGTTCTTTATATATTCTGGATACAAGTTCCTAATCATATATATATTTTCAAATTTTTTAAAACTTTTATTCATTTTATTGTAGTGCCTTCTGATATTTTTATATATAAATATATAAAATATTATAAATAAATTTTAATTATATATACATTAATATATACAAAATATAAACATATATAATACATAATATATAAGTATATATCTTTTATATCAGAAGTTATTACACTGAAATGAAGTGTGAATATATATATTTTTCCATTAGCATTTCCATAACTAATAACATGATATTTTATTCTATTCTGTAAGTCATCTTTTTTCTTTCTTAAAGATAAGAAACTTTTGAAGCATGAAAGTTTTTTATTTTGATGAAAACGAATTTAGTTTTTGTCCATTCAAATGTACTTTTGATGTCCTAAGAAACCACTCTCAAATCCTAGATAGTAATATATAAAGACTTCATTCTTTTTAAAATTTGAAATAGTATTTGCATAGTACTCTGCTGTGTGAATATAATAAAATATGTTAAATCAGGCCCCCTACTAGTAAATATTTGGGCATTTTTATGTGAGACTGTATTGTACTCACAATATACTTGAGTTCTTTATGTTTTCTTGAATGCTTAGAAGTAGAGGAAGCCCATACTTTTATCACCTGGGGGTCCTTTTTTTGTTGTATTTTTTCCAAGGATTAAATGTGTTAGCTTCTTGGCTGGGCATGGTGGCTCATGCCTGTAATTCCAGTGCTTTGGGAGGTCAAAGTGGAAAGATCACTTGAGTGCAGGAGTCTGAAGTTACAGTGACCTGTGATCACAACACTGCACTTCAGCCTGGGCAATAGAGTGGGACCCCGTCTCTAAAAAAATAATATATATATATATATATAATCTAAAAAAAGTTTAGCCTCTTCCTCTCCTCAACCTTTATCTAGTCCCACTTTTTCTTTATCCCTATTGTTCCTGTGCTGCTGGATTTGGATTTTACTCTCAGTGTTTTCTCCTCACTTCAGTGCTTCAGTGCACTGGACAAAGGGAGTTTAAGTTGATCCATTTCAATAGTTCTTAGATCCCCACTCCCTACTGTGGTCTTGTTGCAGCCTGAAAAACTCCCTTCCCATTTTATGTGCTGTTCTAAAATTGGCTTGCTGAGCTTTCCAGTGAGTAGCTTTTGGCATTTGGGTTTTCTCTGGATTTTTAAAAAGTCACTTTTCTTTTCATTATGCCTTCCCTCTGGATTTTTCTTATAATTATAATAATATTGGAGTTAAAAATCTACTATATGTATATAAAATTTTTTTGTGGCTGTGATGATAACTTCATTGGTATAGCACTGGAAATTTATAAAATATTTCATTTTATTTCATTTTTATAACCCTAATGGACCCAAGTGTATATCAAATACCTTAAGATACCTCCCACTGATGGCAAAAAGAGTTAGTATGTAGCAGAACTGGAATCGAATGCAGCTTCCAACTTTATGCCAAAAGCGTATTCCACGCCACTGTGGTTTACATTTAAATCTCGGGTCAGTTGGATGGAAACTATTCTAACCGACTGACATAGTTTCCTCATATTTTGGAGACTTAAGGGAAATAGCCCATGAATATCCTAAACCAGTAATGTTCATTATCTCATATTATAGCACAAAAAAATTCAAAAGAATATGTGAGTGACAGAGCAAATCACCATCACCATTGAGAAGAGATGATGGACTAAGTCTCCTGTCTCTCAATCCACAATCCTATATGCTCTAATTAAATGGAAAACATTCCCTGAAGGAAACACTCAGCGAATTCTCTGCTGTTACTCCTCACTCATTAAAATATTATTCTTTTAAGTGAAAGAACCAGTTACCTTTAGGGAAGACTGCTTTTCTGAATTTCAAAATACCTTTTCCTGTACTCTTTACTACCTAGAGTAATACATGAAGAATAAAACTATATGAACCATACTTTCTCATTTATTAGTTTGCGGCAATACTGAAGTAAAAATAAGTGGACTATACCTAAGCATTACCTGTCAGGTTTTGGGTAAGATGTTTACACAATTTTTTTCACCAGTACAAAATCACAGATTGTTATGAGATGTTTTCATTATTGTGGGGTTTTATCTCTCAACTTTTGATCCTATATCCTTGAATTGTGAGCCATAAGGCAATGTTTTCCAATATAAGAGAAATAACTGCACATAAAATTAAAATACAGGTTGTATAAATATAATTTTGATAAAATTTTAGGTCATATGTGTATCAAAAACTCAGTACAAGGGACCCTGTGCTGGGTGACTTGGCATGTCTCCTCAAATATATTCCTATGTAGCTAGGAATTATAACTGTGGCCATTTTGGTCAGTCTAATCAAAAGATGGAATTCATGCAGTAAGTTAAACAGGTAAAATTTAAAATAGGAATTATTAACTATAATAAAAGAATAATTATAAGATATAATGAAATCCTATATGGTACCCTAAGAGTAAGAGAGAACACTCAAGGAAGTATGAGCTTGGACAGGGTTCTGACTTCATTGAAATAGATGTGGTGCATTTAGAGCTGAGACACAATAAATATAAATTGATGAGTGACACAGTAACTAAGCCAATTTCTGAGTCACACAAATAGCCAAAGGAAAGGTGACCAGGCCTTAAAAGGAGTGGTAAAAAAAAATTTAAATAGGTTAATAGTAATCATTGTGTTCTAGTGTCCCTTTTCTTACATGATAATGTGAAAACTGATGAATACATTGTTCAAAGTCTTTCATATTTTAAATTATTTTCTTTCGTGGCCCAGTCATTTTCCCCAATATTAACTACTAAGCTTCTGTACAGTGAAGGAAACAATCAACAACAAGAAACAGCAGCCTGTGGACTGGAAAAATTATTTGCAAACTGCATATCTGATAAGGGGTTAATATCCAAAATTTATAAACAATTCATACAATTTGAGTGGAAAAACAAATACCCAGTTAAAAATATGCAAAAGACCTGAACAGATGTTTCTCCAAAGAAGACATAAAAATGGCCAACTTGTATATGGAAAGGCATGCAACATCATTAATCATCAAGAAAATGCAAATCAAAACCACTACAAGATGTCACCTCACACCCAGTAGGATGTGACTATTACCAAAAAGTCAAAAATAAATTTTGGCAAGGGTGTGGAGAAAAGGGAACCTTTGTACACTTTTCATGGGAATGTAGATTAGTACATTATGGAAATAATATGAAGGCTTCTAAAGAAATTAAGAGAATTACTACATGAATACAACAATTTCTTTTATGGGTATATACCCAAAGGAAATGAAATCACCACCTTGTAAAGATATTTGGATTCCCATGTTCATTGCAGCATTACTGACAATAGCCAATATATGGAAACAACTCGACAGACAAATGGATAAAGAAACTATGGTATATATCTAATGGAATATTATTCAGCTCTAAAAATGAATGTGATTTTACCATTTTCCACAAGAATGGATGAACCTGGAGAAAATTATGGTAAGTGAAATAAGTCAGATATAGAAAGAAAAATACTGTATGATCTCAATTATATGTGGAATATCAAAAAAATTCAAATATACAGAGAAAAACAAAGTGGTTACCAGGGGCAGGACAAGGAAGGGAGGAAATGGAGAGATGTAGGTCAGAGAATACAAAGTAGTAGATAAAGAAAATGAACAAGTCTAGAGATCTAATGTACATCATGAGGTGTATAAGTAACAAAATTGTACTGTATATTGGATTCATGCTAAGTGAGTAGAATTTCAGCTGCTCTTGTCACAAAAACAAACACAGGTAACAATGAGATGATGGATATGCTAATTTGCTTCATTATAGCAACATTTTATTATCTAAATGTATCCCATAACATCATGTTGTATACTTTTAACATACAAAATAAAATTTATTTAAAAAATAAAAAATAATAAAAAATAATTCTATGTTAAAATTTATTTTTGCTGAGATACTTAGAATTTGTGGCTTTCTCTTTTAGCTTTCAGTTGTGTTCTTTATAATGTCCAGTGATATTATGATTTTCAATCTATCCTGATTTCTAATCCTCTAGGAACTTTTAGGTTATCATTAGGTTTTACATTTAGGTCTGTCTGTTTCCGGAGGTCCTTTGAATTATTGATTCTTTGCTTTAATGCTGAATTGCCGTGTGCTTAAGATGTTAAAAAGAGTATGAGAGAATGAAATAATTGCATCAACAGGTTAGTTCAAAATATAAACTTTTTTATGATTTTTTATATTAGCCATGTAATTACAGTTTTGGATGCAAGGCTAAATGTTTTTTATCACTACTGTTAGGTTTACAAACTAGATAACATAAAGGGAAACAGGAAGGTACACTTAGTACTTACTGCCTTAAAGCAAAGTTCTGCCTTAGGCATTTATTTGTCTTCATATAAACTGACCATAGTACTGATAAACCTTCATGTAAACAGAGTTTGAAGCAACAGTTCTAAATAACTGTGGCAGCCTATTCTAGATAATTTTATAAAATGTTATATCTTTCAAAAGGCTTTTACACAAATGTCTAAAGGCATTTCTATAATATTTAACGCCTAAGTTACGTAATATAAATTAATAAATGGAATTAGAGATTATGATTACATTTGCCATGGCAATGCTAATGATTTACTTTAATTAAATCTGCCTTCATTGGGCACATTTGTGACTATTAGCAAGAGATAATGCACTGGGATTTTACAAACATATGCAAGTTTATGGATTATTTCATATTAGTGTCCCAGGCAATGAATACTTTCACATAGTAATATTTGAACACTCACATATAAGCACATATACAGCAATCGCTACTTGAATCTATAAATGGATATTTTTCACTATAAACACAATTATTTAAACTGTCAATTCTTCTTAATTGTGAAGCTGTTCCTATATGTGATCATTAATGAAAACAAGACCAGTGTTAAATTATAAACATACAGTTGACCAACAGATATGTTAAATAAAAAACACTTATGAGCAAAGCCCTAGCCCAATCTGACTCCTAAGACTGAGCTATAGACTACTACATTATAGTGCTCTATTTATATTAACACTAAGAGAAGAAGCAGTGAGATATTTTGCCCCTTTTAAAAAACACATTAATGAGAGCCATTCCCTCCAGGCCCTTTCTTTTCTAATGTGACAGAGAAGAAGGAAATGGCCACCAATTCAGTTAGTTTAGCCACTGGAAAATTAGATTCACACCTCCTCTTTATAATACCCATAGGATTTGTTATAAACTTAGTTTAGCTGCCCAAAAGCTTAAATGAATTTGAGTTACCATTGTGAAGTCTTCATTTGTCAAATTAATGGACCACCAACTCAGCAATCAGGAGATGGCCTGAAGAAAATAGGGCCCAGAAGAAACACTGTGTTCTTAATGATAAAGAATAGAAATTCTGAAATCAGAAGACATTTCAGGCTTTGGAAAAGCATCAGAGTAATGGTGCCTGAGAAGTCAGTTGGAAGGTGACTTCTCTATGTAGGAGGAAAGCACCATGGAGGAAATAGAATCCATGATGGGTACATTTCGTCTTTGACCATGTCTAATTCCTAATTTGATAGGAACTGTTTATTTTGCTTCTCCCCAAAGGTTTCCAGTAACCTCTACCAGTTCCCTAATCCACAACTAATCTAAATCCCTTTAGGTCCAATTACAATGGTTGCATCACAGAAAGAGCTCAAAAATTATACTCAATATTATACTAAGGAAATTTGAAAATATATATGTATATGTGATGGTAACATTTTCCTGGTCTAAATTTTCCCTTCATGCTCTATGGTGTTATCTTGAGATATGGTGGTACCTTGAGGACTATTCTCCTTTCAAAAGTCCTGATTCTGCTGCCTACCTCAGTCAGTGGAAAGGCCTAGCCTCCAGTTACAAAAAGAATATAAATCACACCTCATACATGATTTGTAAATTTAATTTTTATTTAAAACACAGTCTAGCATGGAACACCAATATCTATTAATAAAACAGATGAAAAGTAATCAATTTTAAGAATATGAAAGTGATAATTTTTTAAGTGGATAAGTTAAAAGTGAAACTTCTGGTTGAAGTTTCAGACACACAGAATTCAGGGTTCTTTCTATTTAGTTTGGTCCCAACCACAACCCAAGATACTTAAATCACTATTGAGAGCTGTGTATTGTAGGTCTTCCTTCAAATAGTAACATTATTCCTGGCAACAACAACTTAGAATCTCCACTTATTTAACATCAGCTAAACTTAGCTGAAGTATCTGCTATTTCAAAGGGCTAGCTTAAGATGTAGGTGAACAATTCACTTTATGACATATTCGGGCTAAATGATCTTACATATATAGCTTTCTTCAGAGCACCATACAGCTACCTGAGTGTATCCTGAACAGACCTTCTCAACCAGTTCACTTGTTCTGGGGGTTATAGGGCTGACATCTTTGGGGGTCATTGTTCTATGAAACACACACTATTATAGTCACACATCACTTAACGATGGGGATACAGTTTGAGAAATGCATCATTAGGTGATTTCATAGTTATGGGAACATTGTAGAGTGTACTTACACAAACCTAGATGGTATAGTCCATTACACACCTCGACTATATAGTATAGCTTATTGCTCCTAGGCTACAAACCTGTACAGCATGTTACTGTGCTGAATACTGGAGGTAATTTTAAACAATCTTAAGTGTTTGTGTACCTAAATATATCCAAGTATTATAATCTTATGGAACTGCCTTCATACGTGGTTCATTATTGTCATTATGTAGCACACTACTGTATGTTTTTATAAAAAAATGTTTATTTTTACCTAAGAAATATTTTCTTTTTCTTTTGTATGAAACATGGTACATATAATTTTAAAGGATTTTTATTGTAAGATAAAAGCAGAAATTTATATTATCTGGACATCACAGCTGTGATATAATTAATGCCATATTATCTGGATAAATTTTAAGAACGTGAATCTTAGTGATACATTTTTAAGTGGATAAATTAAAATATTTTATTTTTACTCATCAGCACTTCAATATACTGACTCCTTGATAATGTAAAGCTTCTACTTAGCACATCTCTGAATTTTCTTTCAAATTTTGGTAGGTCTAAGTACTTTTCTTTTTAAGTGCTTTTATAGTAATTTTAAAGAGACTTGGGAGAGAGCTACACTTTCAGTGCCTTCCATGTTGAAGAGGAAACAGTATGAACATGCTAACAAATTTCACAGAGATTTAAAGAAAAAAACTATGTATACTAATTATTGTAGATGTTTATATGGCATTATTGCCACCAAGAATGAAAAACATGATATATATATCTGTATATATTTTTTCTCATTTCCAGAAAATTCTTAGATTATGTACCTATCCCACTAGCATAAGTGGTAGTAAAACAATGAATATTTAAAAATGAGAATATTAGACTCTTCTAGAATGTAATTCTTAAGTGCATAGTTTTTAAAGTTACTCCTTAGATCTGTTCACCTAGAAACTTTCTACATCCTTGGTCTAATATGCTAGCCACTAGCAATGTGTTGCTATATGACACTTGAAGTATGTCTAGTATAACTAAGGAAATGAATTTTAATGGAATTTAATTTATTAATTTTAGTGTAAATACACATAGCCATATCCATCATGCCTAACGTTTTGAGCCATGCACTTCTACTTAAAGAAACAGAAAAAGTCCTAGCAATGCATTTTTTAAAATATTTATGCACATTTATAAAACTTTAGGCTAAGTATCTATTTCTTTTTAATTCAGGCTAGGATATACAGTTTCTTTCATTCAAATAAAATTAAAATCACATTGAAAATCACAACAGAAAAATATAACAGCAGCCAATTTCATCAAGCCTATTATCTTTTCCTGATTTTTTTCTTACAATTTTAAGTGGTTTTTTTTTTCCACTAATGTAAGCATTTTCTAAAGGAAATGAAAAATGAGTCTCAGTGGCAATAGAACTGGCACAAATGCTTCAGCACTGAAAATAAAGCAAAACAAAACAAACAAAAAAGCCTGTTGTAAACAAATGTTACAACCATAAATGTTTATGCATAAAGCAGATTCACATACTTTATCTGCCTTGCTTTTGAAATTTATTGTGGATTCTGTGATGTAAGTCTATAAAGATGTAAAAATTGTCCTTTTCTCTCATTTAAGCCATTGGCAAATCATCAGCACTTGGTAACTTTTGTCACTATAAATACAGTCAAAATGACAATGCATTTTGAATTATTTTAATATAATTACTGTATTTTTGCACATTTTATTTTCTCAGATAGTCGGCTTTAATAATCCAGTATTTTTGCCAGATTTTAGATTTTTAAAGCTATCTTCCCATCTTAATGTAAAATAAGCCAACCAACAAATAAACAAATACATGAAAATCCCAAAAATCCTGTATTAAAATAAGGTTGTTAATGCCTTGGGCATCTATTCTCATAGGGCATAATAACCTAACTAATAACTAATTTAATATTGTACCAGTGTCAGAAATATCTTGAATAACTATGAACTGATGTACATTCTGTCAAATAAATCCCCCACGAGATAATAAATTAAGCCACCACTGTGAATGACAACCAATTCAGTGATCCATTATAATTATGTGTAGAGGCACAATCAGGTATTTCTTATCTAGCTTTTCTACGTTTCAGTCATTGCTAATAATCTAGGCATTAGAATCATATATTCACAATTATAGGCACACATCAAGCTTCAGTAATATGCCTCAGTCTTTCAAATTTTAATTTAGGCAACGTTATGCATATATAAATTTTAATCAGCATAATATTCTTGATATTAAAGTTGCATTCCAATCAGCTTCTTATTTTAATTGTTTCCCAAATAAAGAATAGATATAAGCATGTAGGTAATTATGCAAACAGATACTTGAATCCAAAAATCTTGTATCATTTTTAGCCTAAAATTTAGCAATAAGTATAAGCCATTATAAAGTTGATATTATTACACAATAATTTGGAGAGAAAACCTAATAATGCCCTGAAGATAATCACAAATGTTTGAGATTTCAGAATAATTTAGTTATAAAATACATGTCCTTTCATCTATAAATGAGTATTCAATTTGTGGCCTAAAGCTAGTGTCATAATTTTGAAGTTTTTCTTTTTTAATAACTGTGAGATTTTTTATTTAATATATTTACATTCTCTTTCATGGTTTCTCTTGTGATCAATAAAATAGCTACTGAATTCTTTATTTACGAAGTTGAGGCTCTTGCTATTCAACATTCCTGATTTAAATAATTTCCCGAATAACTTTTACAACTGTTTATCAAACGGTATTATCTAACAAAGATGCTAACAGTTTTAATTCACATCCAATAATTTCCTTTCTATTGCACATTCAGTAAGCAACATTTATTCTAGTTCATCAGAAAATGGATTGGTAACTCAACGAAGTATATTTAATCACCATAATTTTTATTGCAATTTTTCCCTGAATCTATGACTGTTTCTTAGACTGAAAACAAACTATTTACTGAGTTAAGCAGTCCCAAAAGGCAGAATATTGTGGCCAATGTCAACAGATGAATATATAAATAAATTTAATAATTTTTTTATCTTTAATGTGAGATTTGAAAAAATGATGTGAACTGAGAGAGAGTCACAAAAGATTGTAAAATTGTTCTCTTGCACAAATGATACCCGAAGAAAATAAAATTATTTTCTGTAAAACTCTTTATTCTGTAGGTAGCAGAATAATTGTGCTATGTATATATATTTTTAGATGGATAAATAATATAAATTGATAATTTGAGGCAGAAAAATGAGGTTTAGAGATGATATAAATTAATCAAGAATTGGTCAAGATAATTTTTAGGGATCTTTCACCTAAAATGTATAGTGGCTAATATGTAAAATGATTTGTAGAGGAAGTCAGAGATTTAATTATACACACACACACACACAGTATTTGATCAAAAAGGGAATGTCTGTCTATTATAGGTAAAATACCTCTTTGTAACAAATATTAACAGTGAAAATGTGAATTCTGGTAACCACAAGGATTGTCCCAAGTAGAAAATAAGTGCACTTTGCAGAAAAATATAAAAGCAAAAAGATCATACTTAATATCCCTTCTCAATCTTAAGAAGAGAAAAAACGAAGCCATTAGGATATTTGTCTATTTTTACAAATGCTAAAATTATTGGCAAACCTTAAATTATAGGTCTGCCCTAAGAAATGTTTTTCCATTCACTTTATTTTGATATTCTGCTAAGAAATTCTAATTCCAAGCAAATAATTTGATTAGTATAAATTTTCTGAGACATAAGAATAGTGTAAATATTTGCCCTTTATTTATGAAAATGCTTGCCACAGATTATATTATTTAATAATTAGGTATACTTCTTTTATGAACTTGAGTATAAAAATGGTTAGGGGAAATATCTAAATATGTTTTGTAATCATGGGTTAGCTAATCTTGGCCCCTTTACAGATCAACACTGTAAATACTTTCAGTGTTGCATTCCTTATTACTGGTTGGTCTTCCTCTTGGATATTTTCCCTATTCTTTGATGCAGATTTTAAGCTACGGTACCACAAGTTACTTTATCACTGTGATTGTAAGCCTGATTGTGACAATTTTAGAAATTACAATATTTTCAATAAAGAGGAAGAGCAAGTCAGTGAAAGAAGATAATTTAATGGTCTATAAAAAAATTCACAAGAAAAGCCACCAATATGCCATTTGGTTATTCTGATTTTCCAAAATAAACACACACATGGTTTTAGCTGAAAGTCTACCTTCCATGTCAGTGGGGCACTAGACAGTGTTGAGTGAGCATGTGTACTGTGCAGCCATCACATTCAAAATGACTCAGCGAGTAGAGCAACAAACCTGCATCAAGTTTTGTGGTTTTTTTTTTTTCTTTTTTTTTTTTATTTCAGCTCATCATGGGGGTACGTAAGTTCAGGTTATATACATTGTCCATGTCCCTCCCATCCCCCTGAGTCAGAGCCTCAAGCGTGTCCATTCTCCAGACAGTGCGCCTGGCACTCACCATGTTAAGCTTGAACATTTCTCTGTAGAAACTATTCCGATAATTCAGAAGGCTTTCAGGGATGATGTAAAGAGTGCAGTGCAAATAAAAGTGTGGCACAAATGCTTCAAAGATGGTTGAGAATCTGCTGAAAGTGATCCATGTTCTGAAAGGCCTGCAACAAGCTGAACTCCTGAGAATGTTGAACATGTACGGGTTAGGTTAAGAGATGTTGGAAGAACTATGTGAGGTTCCCAAAGGTGCCTACTTTGAAGGAGACTGAGGCACCACTGTCCTATGTACAGTGTTCCTTGAATCATCTTCAATAAATGTCTCTATCTTTCATATTACATGGCTGGATACTTTCTGGACAGACCTTGTAGTCTAGATTTTCATACAAGCATGTTTTGTATAAACAATAAGAATATTCTTTTTAATAAACACCAATTATATGCTTAGAACTTTGCAGATTCTTATGTTACATAAATAAAACAGATTTGATATGGAACCTATAGTCCAACAGCTTGCTCCAATTTTAGTGAAAATAGAATTCAATATATAAAGACTATAGTAGAGAGAAGGTGCACCTAACTTTTTCTCACAGATAATGAAAGGTATTCGTGAAGATGGGGATCCTAACTTCAGTTTTAGAGTAATGAGTAAAAAAAAAAAGAAAAATAAGAATATTTAACAGCATGAAATCTAGAGCCAGACTGCCTTGGTTTATATTTCAGTTCTACAATTCACTAACTGGGTTCATTGCAGTAAGTTCACTAGAAAATATACGCCTCCATTCTCTCATGTGTAAAACGAATAAAAGTCCATGTCCCATAGGTATGTTCTTAGATTTAAATAATTTACATATGCTTATTGCTTAGAACAGGGCCTGGTATAGAAGTGATTATTATTATTATTACTTCAGACATGATATCCATATGGCACACATACCCTAAAACATTTGAGGCAAGAAACAACATGATATGTTTATGGAGCCACAAGAAATTCAGTGAATGAACCATGGGAGGTGTGGAGCTGGTAACTTGACTAAAGGAGAGAGAGGAAAAGCCCAAGTCCTAGAGTGAGTTCAGCGTTGCTCTAAAGAAACTCAACTTTGTAATAGAAAACCATTGGAACATGTTAAGCTCTGACCTTGGAAGATTTTATGTTTTTAATACATTGCCCTAAGGTGAGACAGTTGATTTGAGTGTAGTGCAACTAGAGTCAGGAATATTTAAGGGGCTATAATAATGGTCCAGATGAGAACTTAAATTTGTGCAGTTGTGTTAGATATGGATCATAAAATGGGGAGCGCAGATTTTAGAAATATAAACAGAATTGTTTGTTTGCATGTTTTGGTAGGGTGTAAAAGAAAAAACAGGAATTGAGAACTCCTTTAAGTGTTTAGTAACATTTACTTAAGTTAACATTGTAAAAAAGGAATACAGAAGACACAGCAGGAAACAAATTCAGTTTAACATGGGATGGGCTTGAGGCTCCTGTGTAACATGATGGAGGTTGTCCAGTACACGTTTGGATAATAGATACTACCATCAAGCTGTATTTGTGTTTAGCCATTCATAGGGTTCTACATTTTTGTTTCATAGTTTTTTTAAACTAATAAAATAGGTACAAAATATGTGATGCAATAAAGGAAATCTCTCAAGCGGAGCACATTGTTGTAATTTTATCAGTTATTAGTACGATTGGGGCTAAACTATAATTTATATTATGGAAACTATTTTCATTTTTAATGAAAACAAATAAACCAAAAACATGTAGACAGTGCTTCAGGACACATATTTTTGTCAGCTGGTTCAGTGAACTTTTAGAAAATGTGCTTTTACTCTATTCAAATCAGGAACAGATGAAACACCTAGATAAAGAAATCAGCTTGTTCCTAGAAGAATTCTTTTTCCATCTGAAAATTCCTCTAACTCCCCATTCCAATTTAGTAAAACAAAATTCAATTCTTCCGGTACCTAGCATTTTTAAATCTCTTTTTATTCTTTCTACCACTAATCAAAATGAAAACTTTAGGTCTATGTTTTGGTTACTAATTACCTACTGCAATTACATTATGTGGCCATTTTATAATTCAAATTGAATTCAGAGAATGCCATATAAAAGTAAGACTAGCTTTTCTGCAACAGTTCTTTGTATTTTTATTTCCTTTATGTTATTTTTTTCCCTCCATTGCAATCAAATTTCACTTACAGAATTTGGCAAGAGCTAAAAGATCGGTACTGTGTTCTTTTGACCTTTTATTTATTAAAATCTCTGGGTACAGATTAATTTACTTTGCAAATATTTATTGTTGTTTCACCTGACTTGAAATGGGAGCTGCAGGCACTTCGATAAATGAATCAGAAGGTTGTCTGGCTTCTCCAAACCTCCTGGAATTACTTTTATCCCTTACTGAAATGATATCTTGCAATTTTCTGCTAGTGTGTCTCTAAGGAAACTGCAAACTATATTCCTATGAATTCTATTTCTACAGCAATAGCTCTATTTCCCTTTGCTCTCTGTTAGTGAAGATATAGTGTTGTTAAAAAGTTATTAACACTCTGAAGCACTGACTTTTTGCATCTCATGTCTTAAGGTTGTGTATTACTGATCAAAATTAATGAGGCTGCAACGTGAAGAGTCAGGAGAATGGGTCTGTTCTCTGATCAACAGGACATTGCCACAAGATAATATTTCACATGCATTGTGGTTATGGCCACTTCTTATCAGGGACTCCATTTATTATAAAATTTCCATGACTGTTTTTAACTCTGACAGTTATGTTGACCTATTTTTTTGTAAGGATACGGACCTTGGATATAAAGGTCTCTATTTTATCAGCATAAAATGAAAAGATTTAGTTCAGCTACAAATCATACTTGAAAAAAATACATATAGATGAAGTTTTGCTATTAGGCTGGGTGAGACAATAATATGTCAAGACTTCTATGGGGTAACACAGAGCAAAGTTTAGTTGACTGGGTAAAGTTATGAATTTCTCTAACAAATCCATCAAATCCACTCGTTGGCTTCAGTATCAAAGGAGGCTTTGTCCAACAATTGTCTGCTTCTTTCCATGGGAAATGCTACCAGTCACATTATTTTCCCTTTCTGCAATAGATATTTATTGAGGGCTCACAAATCATTAGGTTCTCTTCAAAGCCTTGGGGAGTCAATAGTGAACATGAACATAAAATATCCCTGCTCTCTGGTAACCAGAGATTGGGAAGAGAAGGGTTGAAGAGAGGATGGGGAGAGGTTGGTCAAGGGGTACAAAGTTACAATTAGATAGAAGGAATAAATTCTAGTGTTCTGTGGCACAGCTGTAGGGTGAGGATAGCTAACAGTAAGGTATTTTATATCATGAAATAGCTAGAAGAGAGGTTTTTTGAATGTCTTCACCATAAAGAAATGATAGATGCATCTGTAAATAGTCATACTAAATACCATGATTTGATCATTACACAAGATATATATGTATCAAAACATCAAATTGTACCCCATAAACATATACAATTACAAGGTATGAATTAAAAATAAATTTTAAAAAGTCCCTGCTTTTATAGAAATTACATCTTGTGAAGCAAAAGACACTGAAGTATAAACAATGAATTAAATACATAAGTGCTAAGAAAAAAGATAGAATGTCCTAAGTGGGTGGAGAGTGAAAAAAATGTGGGACTCCACTGGAGGCTTTGAATGAAGTGATGCAAGAAGACTTAACTTTTTAAGAATTACCCTGGCTACACTTTCAAGTAGAAAGACCTCAGTTTAGCTTTAGTTTTGGTTTGTACATAGGATTTTGTCAGACATCACAATATACTAACAATCACCAAGCATGCGAAGGCTCGTGGATTTTTTTTTATTTCTATTCTAATCTCCAGAATTAGGTTTTTAGTTTAAGATGTTAAACAGAAATACATGGGAAACATTGATTACATCTACATGGACTCAACGTCTGCATATTTACATAGCAGATCGCTTCTCAGGTGGGAGTATACTTACCTGGGTGGGTCTTGGTTATGGGAGACCCTTGGAAAGTATACAACACAAGGGTACCAGAGCCCCTTGAAAATCACATATATTACACTTTTCTTCAATTCCCTGATTGTATTATAATTAAAAAGTTATTTTTGTCTTTTGTATTTAAGTAACTGGTACAGTAAAATCAATAAACACCAAAGGAGGAAAATAGAAAATATAGCCTCACCATCCTTTCCATATGTCCTCCATCTCACTCAGAGGAGTGGATGTATGACAACGAACCAACTTAAACCACATAAATGAGGACTGTCCCATAGAGATGGCAAAGCCACAAATTACAAGGGCCTGTGTCTATGATACCATGGTGCTAGCCCATCATTCTAGGGTGGATCACTCTCACACCATGACATTAGAGAGAAATAGACTCGCATTTTATTTAAGCTACTTTTACTTTGGGTCTTTGTTATAACAGTATATTTGTAATAGCTTTAAAATTATAATCAGTGCAGTTATAATGAATACATTCCTTCTTTCAATAAAAACAACTGCTACCATAGACAAGCAAACCTTAAGTATGTGAGGATTGGAATACTATTGCAACTTTAAAATGCAAATTAAGAAAACTTTACTACCTTATTAGTATTATAACATCACCTTTCCAAGGTAAAAAACCTTTTCAGTTATCTAAGATGTAGCTACATTCTGTTAAAAAAAATTTTAGATGAACATATGGACATGACAATCTATAGTCAAAACTCTACACACAAATGGATCCCAACCAGTTGTATATTTTCCCTCACTGATCTGTATTTAGAACTTATAATTGTGTCAGAGACTTGACTTTGGCTTGACTCAAAAGTCTTTTTTTTAAAGTTTGATCAAAAGTCTTTGATCTAAGAAGAGTCCTTTGTTGCTGTTTTATTTTCTCCCCCTTTCATCTTTTAAGCATGGTCCTAAGTTTTAGCAGGGTCAAAAGAACTTTAAAGAATATTCATTTTAAAATGTTTTTAAACTTTCTAAAAGTAATACTATTATTCCAGTTTACTGGGCATGATTCTACTCCCCTGGGGTTGCTGTCTGTGAAAATCCTATGTCCTGTGCCGCATCCATCTCAATTTCATCTTCAGTTATTTCGACCTATGAGCAATTTATAACCTCTGGCTTTCTTACTTTTTACAATCAACATGTCTGAATGAACATGTACAAATACACACAATTATCTTAGCTTTATCTGCTTTGTATAATTGTGCATATGTTTGCAGCTTTGAGAATCCTCAGACTAAGTACTGTGTTTCAGTCTTATGTATTTTTTTTTCCCCTGTACCATTTCTGTAGTACCTGACAGACTAATTTCCAATAAACTCTTGTTAAATTTAATTATAATTATATTGGGAAGACTTTGGTTAAAAAAAAGATCACCACACTATTTTCACTGAATTCTAGAGGGACGTTCAAGCAGATAAAATTCTTTATGTACCAAAGTGCACTCTTTTTGACACAAAATAACTAAAGGTCAGGTTATTCATATGTGAAGATGCCATCATCTGTAATTATTTGCATGAATTAATTAGCTAAAAAACTATGGGTTACTCAGGTGGAGACAAATACTAAGTGTGCTAAATAGTGTGCCCTAAGGAAATATTTTTTTATATAATAACCCATGTAATTATTTAGAGTTTCATTCTTGATTTATAAGTATTCCCCATAAAAATGCTTATATGTTACATACTCTGACATAGGATAAGGAGAATTGACATAGATTACGTTCTTAAAAAAAATTAAAATTATTTCTTGGAACATAATTTTATAAATATAATATACCAGCATCATCATCGAATTTGTGTTTTAGAAGGAAACAATGAGATTCATTGTTATTATTACATTAATGAGAAAATTTAGGCTTAGGAAGGTTTACTCTTCGTCCAAGAGCAAATATACACTTGGTATGGCAGCCAAAACATTTTTAAAAAAAATACCTATTGAGCCCAAAATGGTGGTTTGCACTTGTAGTCCCAACTACTCAGGAGGCTGAGGGAGAGGATAACTTGAGCCCAGGAGTTCAGGTCCAGCCTGGGCAACACAGCAAGATCCCATCTCTAAAGTATAAAAATCAAAAAGTTTACCTATCATTTATTGAGCTTGTACTCTAGGCACCATATTAGATACTTTCTAACGACACAGTGTACTGTTGTAGTTAATAGCAAGGGCTCTGGATTGCTTAAACCTTAAGCCTTAAACCTTTCATCTAAATATAGATACGCACTCACTGTTACCCTCTTTTTGCCTCAGTTGACTCCTCTGCAAAATAGGCTTTTTATTAGTATTTTACTCAATTAGCTATTGTGGGGATGAAATAAGTGAACACATGTGATATACGGTGTTTTATGTAGTATCTGTCACTTAATAAGCATTAGATTATTATTAGCTATTCTTATTAAATAGGTCACATTTAATGTTCAAAAATTTTTGAACATATTATCTTCATATTTTATGTAAAAACTGTGACACTCTGAGATGGTTAACTTGCTTAAAAGCATAGAATGCGGGCATATTTTACCTGGAATTCAAATGTTGTTTTGACTCAAAAGCTTTTTATCACTATATCAAGCTGCTAATTCCAGTACTCTTTATTCCAAACTATTTTCACTGAAAGTGTCCTTTGACCTGAATTATTCAGTTAATAGTTTTTACTTTTATGGCAAACAGTTTAAATATAATAATCAAACATGAAATAAAATATGATACTGAACATCCGGATTTTTCAAGTTGATGAAAATAATCTTACCTCATCAAATGTATATGCTTTTGATTAGAGCAAAATAGCACAAGGAAGGTTTTTGTTGATTCTTGTTTGCTTGTTTGCAATTATTCTGGAGTTTTCTTCTGATAATTGTATGTTGCTATTGCTAATACAGAGAAATTTTGCTTAGAATTTTTATGATGTTAACAGAAATGTTTTTCTGTTAAAATCATTTGATCTATATTTTCTGATGTCTCAACATTGGTTCAGGAACTTTTTATATCAACAAAAACCTGATGGTTTAAGAAACATTTATTGCCTAAGATGTGTTATAGCAAACAATGTCTTTTTATTTTTTATCACCAATATAGAAACATACATGAAAACAAAATAAAAACCAATGTGTAATATATATTAACAAACAAATGAAGTACTTAAACATAAGTCCCCTTGTGAATCAGTGCGGTAAATATTGTTAATTTTGGATGATTATTAAATAATGTCTCTTATGAATTATTTAGTACAAAAAATAGGTAATATGCTGTTGGCAAATTTTACTGATTTTAAGATATTTCATGAAATTCTCCATGATTTTATTTGAATCCAACTGTATCTAAACATTTGTATTATTTAAAGACACACCCCAGAACACTTGTAGAGTCAGTAGAAAGTATCAACTGTTTCTGGAATTTCATCATTTATAAAATGAGGAGGCTACAGAAAGGTCTCTTAAGTCTTTTCTTTGATAACAGAGGAAGAAAAAAAACGGTCATATTGGAGTAATATTACATTACAAAATGAAAAAAATACCATCTTCCTTTTCTCAAATTCGTCTTTAATTTCAATTAAAAACGTCAAAGAAGTTTTATATTTAAATTCATGTGCTTAGTCTGAAACATGTACTACCCTTTTGTCCAATTCATTACATTATTTACAATGAGAGCAGACAGTAAACAATTATTTTTGAATCTAAATGTTAGGGTTTTTTTGAACAACATTTGACATGTTATAAACTGGAAGTAATGACATATTTAAAATAAAGCATGTTTATCAAATCATTGGCACATATATTTGAAAATTTCATATAGATTATTGATATTGAGTACATTCTTAATATTTCAGTTAAATGTAAAGATTTATAAAGGATTATCATCATTGTAAGATTGTGTGCTTTTTCAAGAACATAACTATGCAAAAAATTAGAAAGTTAAAATTATTAATGGGAATTTGTGGAATGATGTGTTACTGTAAAACGGATCTTCAGAACAAAATATATTGAGAGATCATCTTTTATGTTATCAAGTATAAATTACTGTGGGCCAAGGTCGTTTATAAAACAATCCCAGGTTCTTATCCAACTTTTTGCTTCTCTTTCCTCAGTAAACCTTTTCAGATTGCCCATTCTGCTCAGCCTCATTGCTATCTCACATAGCTGTCATGCTGTGGTAAACTGATTAATGGCCCCAAAATCCTGAGGATTAGTTTTCTGATTCTTGGAATCTGTTAGTGTTACCTTATGTGAACAAAAGGTCTTTGCAGATATGATTAAGTTGAGGATCTTGAGATGGAGCAGTTATCCTGGAATTATCTGGGCAGATCCTAAATGCAATCACAAGTGTCCCGGTAAGGGAAAGGCAGAGTGAGATTTGACAGAAATGGAAAAGGAAAAGGCAATGTAACAAGAGATCAGAGTGATTCAACCACAAACCAAGGAATGCCAGTGAAGTGCAAAAAATGAACTGTACCCTACAGCATCCAGAGGGCAGCCCTAGTGACACTTTTTGGCCTGGTGATACTAATTTTGCACTTCTGACCACAAGAACCAGGAGAAAATACATTTCTGCTGTTTTCAGCTTTGAGGTGTGTGGTAAGTTGCTAAAACAGCCACAGGAAGCAGACAGACATGCTCACTACCGTTGCTGTGTTCCCTTACTTAGAGATCCATCCCATTTCCCTCTGACCTGATTCTAATTGTATTTGTCCTACAAGAATCATCCATCCTGGCTTCAACATTCACCATAAACTCTCTCCTGCCACAGCAGCCCTCACTGATCTCATTCCCGAAAGTTCTACATTTATTTTGCCACACAAATGGACCTTAGTTCACAGTTGCGTAACTGAGTAATTTTTCAATCAAATTTTTCTCAAATTTTATTAAACTCGCCTTCAGCTTATAATATTATTCCCATAGAGCTTATGACTTCTACAATGTTGATTACATTTAAGGCATTTAAATATTATATCTCTCCTAAATCAGATATGAATGAAAAAAATTAAAAAAAAATTACCTCTCAATTGAAAGGCTTTCTAACATTGTGGTATTCTTGTTCCATTCTCTTCTCTCCATGCATATTTTTTCTTCACATCATTGTACACTTCCCTCTTTAGCTTAGTTTCTAATATTCTGTTTCAAATATCAATGCTGGTTTTCCTTTTTTGAGGAAAAATTCTTTTGTGGCTTTTGAATGCTGCGTTTGAATCCAAATTCTCAACATTGGCAAACTTTTCAGTGATGAAGAGGTTATGCATATTCAAGAGGATACACATTTGGATGGGTATCCACTCTGTTTTGATTGCCAACATATAGCTGGCATTTAGGATATTGTCTGAAGCTGTGGCCACATACCAGTATTATTTGTAAGCAAACTACAGGCTTTATTCCCAATTGGTTCTTTTGTGTACAAAGACATGGCTAGAGACAAAAGAATTCGCTTGAGCACAGCTCTATGCACATGTTGTCATTAGTTAAACCACGAAAGAATCAGTGATCCTGACCACTTTAAAGCCTCAGTTTTGAAGATAAATAGACCAAAGGAAATTAAATGTGGGTGTTTGTGAAGTATAATTCCAGACAAAGGAGGCTAATCCTGTTTTAAGGGGAAAAACTACTAATTAATCAAATCTTCAAGATAGACCAGCAGAGCCCTTTGCATAAATTTTATTGTCCCAATCGGCTAATTAGTCGAAGAGAAGAAAAAAATTGATTTGACTGATTGTCATTAATCTTAACAAAAGACAGAAATTTGGTCTCTAGGTATTATATAGCAAACTTACTTGGCAATGTTTCTCTATATCTGATTATGAGTTTAGTATCATATAGATATAACAGAGCACACACACAGATGTGCACATACATACACATGTCTACCCACACACAACACACATGTATAACATGCATCTTGTAAAGAAATGATGACAAAAACAACTGCATGAGACCTAAATGCCTGATACGTAGGGAAAGAGAGTTTACCTTGCTCTTCTTTAATAATCCCTCATTGTTCAATCATAATTAAAAAGTATTTAGTAGCATGAGTATCATGGAAATGAAGGAAGGCTCAAAACAAATGTTATAGAGGTTCCAGGAAAACCTATTAAACAGAGGCTCTTTTTATAGAGTGGGGCACTTTGTGGAGGATACAAATAAAAATCTTGCGAGGAAGAGTCTCACTTCTTCCGATTTTTCACTTAATCTAAAGAAAATTGGATTCATAGCAGTATTGTGGCAAAACAGAAAGAGCCAAAGATTTAGAGGGAAATATTTTCAGACACCACCACCATTATGAATAATACACATGCCACAAATTTAATGTTTCTCTTCACAAAACTTATTTCGATGCCTCCCTACCAAAATCCTTCCACCCTATTTTTGTGAGGTTTTTCAGAATTTCTCATCTGTTCTTTTCCATTTCTGAATCATTTGCAATTTTCTGCTACAACAGCTTTATCCACAATGTTAAAAAGTAAAATACATTTGCTGAAATTTTTATATATAAGTATACACTAGAACTATTGATTTAAAATTCATTACACAGCAGCCAGAAAAGATAATTTAGCACAGTATGGTGTTCTGACTTCAGAAATAATTTTCCTCCGATTAGTCTCTTTATCTTTTTCTATTTGTTTTCATCGTTGCTGCAAAAGCATATAAACTTCTTATTGGGTTTAGATGCTTGGAAGTTCTGGTTTTCAACAGCTGACCTATCTCTGCCACTTCTGTAAATGAGCACCCCAGCCATAAATGTGCTTATATACTTATTTATGCATCATGGAACATTCTGGCAAGCCTTGCAGATCCTGGGTTCGTTCTTTCAGCAAAATATTTTTTTTTTCTTTTTGGTAAGCAATATATATTTTCTCTCTCCTATTTCAGACCCCTTGCTTCTGTACATCAAGACCTAGAATTCATCTTCTCAGAGAGGTCAACAAGGAAGGAAAAAATGTAATTTAAATATCAGAGAAAACACAATTTTCATTTTTAAATGAAATGCATTCTGCATTGCTGGTCATAGAAATTGAAAATATCTCTCCTTACTCATGTAAGTTATCCCCAAGTAAAATACCTCCAGTAAAACTTGACATGGGTGGATTTCCTAAATGGGAAGAAAACTTTGGGGTCTTAGGTGAATCATAGGAATTTATTATAATGAATCCTATCCTTTCAAGACTAAGTCATCATTTCATTTCTACAGATTTTTCAGGTGGTGAACTGTAGCAATGAAAGACAGAAGATTTTTAAACTGTTACTATTTATTTGTTCTGGTGAAGCCAGGATGCAATTGAAAATCTGCCTTTTCTTGGAGTAACTGATCACTTTTCTAGCTTTATGTATGAACAGAAAATGAGAGTCTGAGAACTGTAAGAATGAGGTATACATTCTCAAATTTACTTCATCTCCTGTTTGAAGCCCTATTTGTGTTATGCCAGTTACATCCTTATTAATCTATTAATTTAAATATCTGCATAGGTAGAGACAATTTATTCCAGCTTTTCAGAATTTCTTACAGTCAGTTTGAGAGCTATAGGCATACTTAAAATACTACTCTTCTTCATAGGGCACTTTTATTTAAGTCCTCATATTTTCATATTCAGTTGTAAGTTAATGAAGGATTAGGATATACTGTATTGCTGCCATTTAATTTTCCAAGTGGATTTGAAAAGTATATTCAATTATTTCTTTGTAAATAGAAAATATTCTTTCCTAATTGAAAAGGAAAAGGGATATTCTAGTATTTTTCTCCATAGTCTCTCCTGAGCTTTTTATTATAATTTTATTTTCTAAAAATGTGAGACTTAATTAGAATCTTAGTTGTTGTGTCTGTCTCACCAAGATATATTCAAGAAACATCTAGAATTAAAATAAAAGATATCATAAAAATAGTTATGTTTGCAAAACAGTTTAAAATATTCAACATATTCTATTAATAATTTAATATATATTAAGTATATCATTTCATACATGTTTTAAATCAATTTTATTTATATATGATAAATAAAATAAACTGGATACATTTTAAGCCAATTGTTTGATAAATTCTGAGAAATGTATAAATCAAGATTCAAAACTTATGGAAAAATCTAGCCAACGTCCCAATCACCCCAGAAAATTCTGTTGTGCCCTGATGCTGTCAGAAAACTCTCTTCCTCCCTACTACTGATGCATTTTCTATTGACCTAAATTAATTTTGGTGTTCTAGAACTTCTTATAAATGAAATTATAAAGTATAAATTTATTTGTGCTTGGCTTGTTTTGTTCAACCCAATGTTTTGGTTTTGAGATTCATCCATGTTGTGTGTGATATGTGTAGCTTTTCCCTTTTTATTGCTGAGCAGTTTTCTGCATTTTGAGTCCATCACAGTTTGGCTATCCATTCACGTCTCGATAGACATTTGGATTGTTCTATGTTTGGGTCATTAGAAATAAAAGTGCCATAAACATGTTTTCTACAGGTATTTCCATTGAAAAAATGTGTTCACTTGTTATGGGTAAATATCTGGGCATGAATTTGCTGCTCATAAGTGTTACTTTATTATAAGAAATTGCAAATTGTTTTCCAAAGTGCTTTTCCCCTTTTAAACTCTCACCAATGACATATGATGTTCCAGTTTCTCCACATCCTTATCAATGTTTGATATTGTTTGAGTGGATATGAATGATATTTCATGGTAGTTTTACTTCCTAACTAATAATATCAAGCAACATTTTATACATATATTGGCCACCCTTATGCATTCTTTTGTGAAGAGCCTACTCAAGTCTTTGCCCACAGTTTCTTAATTGGGTTATGTGGCATCTAGTTTTCAAAAATAGTTCACAATAAAACACCCTTCCCAATATTCTCTTGCACAGTCCTTGTTCACACTGAATCTCAGATAGCCCCGTGACTCATTTTATCCAATTGAATGTGGTAGAAGTAATGCTATACCAGATACAGGTCTAGACCCAAAGAAGGCCTGAAATCTGTTTTGGTGCTCTAGGATGCCCAAGTATCATGTTTGAAAGTCAATTATTTTGCTGGAAAAAGGGCCAGGAGGGAAAAATGCCATAAGGAGAGAAAAACTACATAAGAAAGATCACTAAGGACCAGACATGAATGTGAACTATTTTTGGCATTCTAGCCCCATTGATTTCCATGGTGACTGTAGCCCCTGTTGCTCTCACACTGGCAGAACTATCCATCTGATTACAGTCAATCCACCCTTATGAGAAGTAATAAAATCATTGCCTTAGGTCTTCATGTTTAATTTTTTTTAACATAGCAAGTTGTTTTTATTTCCATTATAGAGGTATACATTGATTCTTCCTCCATAATGCCCATTTTCCTGTTGAGCCAGCCAATGTTGCTTTTATTCTTTCACATGTTGTATTTTTGGTTCTAAAATATTACTTTCATTTTTAAAGATGTTTTACATTTCTCTGTTGAGATTGCTTATCTATAATAATCATTCATTCTGACACCTTTTTTATAAGTGATAAAATGAAATGATTTTTCCCCCTACATGTTGGTTTGTTCATTGCAAATATCTAGATAAATGTGGATCAGTTTCTGTGATTTTACTTTTTATAATAATTTGGTATATTATTTGTTTACTTTGCACATTTCATTTTAAAAAATATTTTATGCTTTTTATATAAGAAAAGTAGAATTTGAGAATTCAATTTCCTGTATTGTTTATAGCATAGAATATGTACCCTTTTATATATCCACCAGCAAATTAAGGAAGTGATCACTCACATTTCATCAAGGTTTGAGTGGATTTTAAACTGGTATTTACTAAGACTGAATTTCCCTCTAGTTAGCTTCACCCCAATCTTATGCAACGTCCCTGAGTGGCTAATTTCTTTGATTTCATGAATATTTGTTCTAGTCAGGAGATTGGCCTAGGTTTCATCTTTGGATTCAACAATATGAAGCCCCCTACTTTCAAGAAGCTAAAAGAATTTGAAAAGCTGTGGTCTCTATGAGATTTTTACCTCTGCTTTTATTGGCCTCTTTGTAAAGTTCTATGAGAGAGGGATTACTAAATTAGAGATATTATTGTTTTGTTTAGAAATCATTTAGGCTTACTGCTATCTTGATTTGTCCCGATTCCACTAATAGCTTGTCTGTACTTTGCTTAATCCAGCAAAGTCCCTGCCTACCCAAGACCTGGCATGGGTCTCCAAAACTCTGTTGTGGCTCACTTCCCAAATGTGAAAGTCTCTTCTCTTTAGTTCTTCTAGGATCTCTTCCATGTACTTTCTACTGGGAGTGCCACAGATAATTATTAATATGATTTCCATTTTATCTGGATTTTTCTTGGTGCCATGATAGGAATGAAGAGTTCCCCTATCCTTTTGTGTCTTAACCAGGAGCAGAATTCAGTGACAATTAATTTTAAACTTATTTTTAAAGGTCATATTCATGCAATATTCAACTATTAATTAATTATAAGTGGTCAGCATATCCCAAACACTGGGAATTTAGCAATGAATTAAATAGGTAAAAAATAGTTGTCTTCTTGGAGTTTATATGTTAAAAATAATGTGGAAATTAATCAATCTAGTTATTGTATTGGGTATACAATGTGATATAAAATAAAATTTCTTCCCTCCATGTTTCTAAACCTCTCTTTTCTATGAATCTCACCTTCTTTCCATCTCAGAGAAGAAATTATGCTTATACCTATTTTATTTTGATCTGATAACTTTGCATCTGCTCAAGATTTTTTCATTATTGCTTATTCAGTTTCCTAGTTTTTAATCTTCTCTTTTTTTCCTGAGCCCATCCCAAATGTCTATGAACATTTTCCAACCTCTTTTGCATTAAGTGAAAACAAACATAATTTTCTGGAATCTCTTCTCCAATATATTTAATACTTTATATTTCTTATTAGTTTTAGATTGAAGGGACTGAAAGAATGATCTCAAATCTATTTCTTCATTTATCAATTATTGTCTCCTATTCTCCAGTCAGTGTTCTGCCCACAACACTATTAAACTATTCTAGTAAAAGTCACCAACAACTGCCTCATTACCTACCCAAGTGAAACCTTTTGAGCTTCATTTACTTAATCTTCCTTTAAATTGTAAAACTACGTGAGATTTACCCTTTGAAATACTCTTCTTCCTGGGATGTCAGAATGCCATCCTCTTCTGTTTCATCATTCTAATCACTTTGTTGGTTCCTCTTTTACTGCCTACTTATTTATAATCGGTATTTAATTCACATCGGTGGCTTCAATGGTTCTTATTGTAATAATTGCCTCCAAATCTTTATCTATATTCAGACATCTTCATTAGCTCAAAACTATATGTCAAAGCACACACTTAGCACTCTCATTTGGATATCATAGGAACAAGTCCAACTTAGTATAGCCATAATTAAATCTATTATAATTTACAATCAATCATATTCCTGATTCAAATTTATCAGTGAACATGCCACATAGCCCTCTCATTTAATGGTCCATCCTTTCCTAAAATCTCACATTTACCTAGTCTCCAAACCCTAGAGCTTGTTCATCAGAAACGTTTGTTATTTTAGTTTCCTCTTCCTGTCCTCACAACTATTGAAATTATCCACAGGCTAGAATTTAATTTACAGAATTATGTGCCAGAAACAGTAGGGAAGTGAAAGAGTAATTAGAAGAGATTATGAGATGAATTGATATGCTTTGATGAGATAACATACTGTGAGTGAATTAACAAAAGAAACAGGGAAACACAGGGAAAATAAAAGTTTTGAAGGTAAATCAAGACTTCTGGTGACATTTTCAATGGTGGAAGCTAGGAAAAGAGAGAAAATACATTGATTATGTCTTCAGCTTTATTTGATAAGATAAAGACCACATTGGAAGAGAAAACAAGAGAAGAGAGAAAAGAAGGAAAGAGAAGAAAGAATAGATTTAAAGTATATTGTCTGCACTAGACAATATTGCAGAGTTTTTTACAAATATTTTCTCATTTACTTCTCCTAACAATCTTATGAATTAACTATCAATAGTCCTCTTTTATTGTAAATTATGTTTCTGAGCTGTCAAGCTACTGCCTTAAGTCACACCACAACTAAGTGACTAAGCAAGATTATTATAATAAAAGACCTGATGTTACTTTCTTACCACACCTCTCCAAATGTAAAAATTAAAATGCTTAAAACAAAACATTTATTCAATATATTTTTCATCAATTAGAAATATGAGAAAACACATAAATACAGTGAACCCTTTTAATATCCCAGCAGAATTTCAATGATATATTGCATTTTTATGTCAATAATGAGCATAATATATTCATACAAGTTCTGAAAATATTTCCTATGATTTGATAATAATAAATTCTAGAAATCAATACCTAAAAATATTCTGTTATGTTTATGCAAATTTAAAACATCAACTGTTTTTAAATGAACTTTATTTTGCAATTTAGGCATTTAAAACTTTACTTTTTATTTCATTTTATTTATTCCATCAGTCATAACCAGGCACTATTGTTTTGTGGTAGAAGACAGCAGTTTACTGTATTTGAATATAACATCAGCTGTGTATCTGGAAAGCATGCATGTTCTTTATTACAAAATTTATGTGAATATATAAATTAGTAAATTTAAAATATTAGTAGCATCTTAAAAACCTCTCATTTTTATACCAAATAATAAACACTTCTCATCTCTGTTCTGCAGTTTGTCACACACTTGATTATAAAATAAGGCAGAAGTTATGTGTGTGCTATTTTTTGCTATTGGTACCAATGATATGCTACCTCATGGATTTCAATTATTTTTCAAAAGTGATATCATTATTTGGTTGCCTTGCTATGTCTCCCATAATTCAAGCAAATACCCATTTTGAAAAATATATAATTAGATACCCTTCTATCATACAGTAAACCATTTCATCAATTAACCTTTTTAAGAACCTACTATGTGATGGTCTCTGAAATAGGAAATAGTGAACAAAACTTCCATAGCCACTACTCTTAAAATTCTTATGGAGAAACATAGATATATAAAAAGAATTATACTGTTGGTTTAAATAATTATTTATATGCATGTGCTCTAAAGGAGTATGTAGAGGATTTTGTATAAGCCTAAATCTAGGAAAACTAAGTTAACATTGGGATGTAAGAGTCATCAAAAAAAAAAAAAAAAGAGGGTTCCTTAGAAAAATGTTGTTTAAAACTAGACATGAATAATAAGAAAGGGTTAACTAGGTAAAGAGAGGGGAGACAAGAATTTTAAACATGTGAACACTCAGTGGCGAGAGAAAAACATGTTGAGTTTAGCACTGAAAGCAACAAGATGATGAGTTGTAGATACAGGAAGCACAAAATGACTTGAGAAAAGAATGCTTATGAAGAACTGGGACTAGATAAGTCTAGATGAGTCTGGCAGTATAAAAAAAGCTCAGGTCATACAAGATTTCCTAGGACCTATTAAGGATTTTCAGTTAAATCAACACTGGATACCTATGGAAGATTTTTAAGCTGGGAGTCTTGATGACACAATGACGTTTACCTTTTAAGAAGTCTATATTGGACTGTAGTGGGGGATGAGGGGCTCCATGAAGACCAATTATAATACTACTGCTGTAGCTGGGCTAAGTGGTGTAGTAATGAACTTTCACAGAGATTTCCTAGCTGAAGATATTCTATTTTTTTAATATCAGCTTGAAGCACTATTTTGCCAAGAGCTAGCACACAGCTAAATAAACTTAGCCGGTTCCTTGGATGTTAAGTATGGCCATGTGACCATGTTCTAGCCAATAAAATATGTGTGAGAGTGACTGGCACCTATTCCAACCTTGGCTCATAAAACTAACCCACTGTGCTTCTCTACAGAAAATACAGCAAACTGTTGACTATGACACAGCCCACATCAGGCTGGATCACAGGCAACTTTACACCAGCTGGGCATGGTGGTGGGCACTTGCAGTCCTAACTACTCAGAAGGCTGAGGCAGGAGGATCTCTTGAGCCAAGGGATTCAAGGCTGCAGTGATCACACCACTGCACCCCAGCCTGCAGAGTGAGACCTTAACTCTTAAATAAAAAATTAATTAATAATAAATTTAAAAAAATAAAAAATAGCAGTATAATTCTTGGACTTCTGTCAAAGAATTATGTAAAAGTCAACACATTCATGATATGGAATACTTTTATCACCCCACAACTCCTGACACTTTGCAATGCACCACCTCCAACCCCAGTACCTAACAATCATTAATCTGTTTTCTCTCACTTGTTTTGCACATACTAGCATGTCACATTAATAAAACCATACATTATAACACATTTTATGTCTGGATTCTGTTACTTAGACAATGCTTTCAAGATTCATCCGTATTGTAGCATATATCCAAAATAAGTTTGTGCTACTGTTTCCATTGTATGAATATACCACAATTTGTTTATCTTTTCACCTATGGATGGAAATTTTGCAGCATATATCTGGGTGTGCTTCCTCATCACCCCCATGAGACTTAGGGGGCAAGGGAGACTGATGAGAATATGAAGCTCATGCTACTCTCTGTGCTGTGAGTAATAAAAGGCTTTTTGTAAGTGCCAGAAGTCTCATGTAATTCCACCAGTAAGTGTGAAACCATGACAGCCTAACTTAATAACTTGCAAATAGGGTAAAAACCAGTTTCTTTTTCATCTCTTTTGTTGATACTTATTCCAGTGACTGATAATTGCAAACTGGTATCTGACAGGTTATCTTTGGCCCTGTTTTTTCACACTATTTGCTGTATATGGTTGACCTAATTTATATCAAATGTTTCAATAACTACCTTTATAAAATAACTTTGAAATATATACAAATAGTTTAAATATCCTCCTTTAACTCTAAATCACTATACCTTATGACATACCTGGACATCCTTTCTTGATTATAAAATAGATACATCAAATGAACTATATCCACAATTAAATTTATTAAGTATTCTACATAGCATTATTCTGATCCTAAGTATATCATGGAATACCACTCCCTCCACCCATTCACTTAAAAGATTTCCATCACTGAACTCACATTGTTATTAAATACTGTAGCTTCCATATCATCCATATATCTTCAATCTGATGCTATAATATTTTCTATCTCTCATTAATGAAATAATTTTCCTAGTTATTGTGGCAGAAAGAATAAAGAAGTCAGCCAAAATTTAGACATTTGGGGAATAAATTAGCATGCTTTTATCACTATTGAAGGGTGGGAAACAGAGAAGGTAGAAAGAGAATAAGAGAGAAAGAATGAAATGGAGAAAGACAGACAGAGAGATTAGAGATGACTACAAAGTTGTTTGATAAGATGTAGATAATTGGATTACAAGAGAAAAGAAATTGAGAAAAGAATAAACTTAACATATATGGAAAGCCTGCTATTCCAGGTTCTTTTACAAATATTTTCTGATTTACTTCTCATAATAAAAAGGATAAAGTAACTATCATTGGTACTCATTCACATTAGTGGAAAATAAAATTCAAGTTACTTGTTCAAATTCACATGAATATTAAGTCTTGAAACTGGAATTAAAGCCCAGACGTTCATGATTTAAAAGTCTATATTATTTCATCTCCTCATATTTCTAAAAATAAAAATTGATATTTTTGAGACAAGTTATTTATTTTATCATGAATTAGAAATATATATTTTAAACACACAGCCATAAAGTGAAACACTTGTAATAGCTCATTAGAAGTTAGAAGTTTTCATGAAAAAACTGAAAAATTTGTTAGTGACTATGTTCAACTGTATGCAAATTCTAGCCATAATACATGCCAAAATACAATATTTTATAAAGGTAAATTAAGGTATTATCTTTTATATAAATATTTTATGTATATAAGACATTATTTTGAGATAGATTATATATGTATCAATCAGAACATTGAGAATTTCACTTGCTTTTCTTCTCTTTGTTCTTTGTTATTCAATTTTTTAAATTAATTCATCCTTATCATGCATGTTTGTAAATGGTGTGAGTGAGGGAAATGAAGGTGTATATAGAATACTATCAATTATATTCTGGAAATTTTCTAAGAGAGTATATTTTAGATGGTCTTACCATACACAAAACAAAGGTAATTCTGTAAGTTGATGGATATTTTCAATTGCTTACCTGCAGTAATTATTTCATTACGTACATGTATAACAAAATATCACGTTGTGTACCTTAAGTTTATACTATGAAAACATTAAAAATAAATAAATATAATTAACATATTAATGGCCATATGAGTTGTATTTAACTAACACTAGTTTTGAGGTGGGGGCCTCCTGAAGCATACATAACTCACAGGTCTTTCCAACTTGGGAGCTGCAAGAATTATTTTTCAAGATGCATATACCTCATGCACAGAAAGCGATAAAAAAATAAGTAATTTTTCATTAAATTAGAGAGGACAGTTTTGTTCTCGGAGTTTTTATTCTATTTTCATAATAAAACACCATGGCCCCAAGGGGAAAAAAATTTTTTTTTCTAGTGTGGCAGTCAATGTGTTAAACAAGGAAACAAGTAGGTAAATGAAACATGATGGCTGTTTGCTGTAATTTTTGTATTAAGATAGTAGCTAATGAATTTAAATAATGAATATTACCTTAGAATCTCTTATTTCTAAGTCAAATTGTACCTCCCTGATTTCCATTCATCAGTGTATGACACCAGTGGGAACTATATCAAGAAGTTAGGTGTGTAGTATTAGGGTCTCTATTCCTGACAGCTTGCTACTGCATAATTTCCAAAGTTTTTCAAACATAATTTTTTATTTGCTCGCTTTACTTGTTCTCAAGGATTTTAAATAACTATGCAGGTAATAAAGAACATAGACACACATGTATCAAACAGTAAAATCATCCATTAATTATCAAATACATATTAAGAGCTCGTGATGTTTTGGTCACTGTACTAGGGATTGATAAGTAACACTTTAGGGTTTTACTAAGGAAGACAGGAAGACAGGTATTTAAAATGATTATAATTTATTTTGCTGCTATTGACTGCTTTGTAATAGTCACTATTATCACACAATGGTTAAAAGCTAGTGAGTATGCCACATCTCTTAAAAATCTCCTGAGCAGTAAAATCAGAATATCATGTTGTTTTGAAAACTTTCAAGTCTCTATTAATAGATGTGTAAAGTTAGATTTTTCAATGTTTATATTAATCCTGTTAATTACTGAAACATGTTTATATCCTGTCATTTCTCTCTCAGGCAGTTAACAGAGGAGCAGTTTTGATATATAGCTGATCTAAAAAGTTAAATTTTGATTCAACATTGTTCTTACAGTTATGCATTGGGAAAAAAAAAAACGAACCAAGGATTTGTACCCAATTTTATATTTACTTATTTTTTATTTATTTTATAGATAATATTTATGCATGTTTCTTAGCAAAAATCATTATAATATATAGTACCTATTAATGAATTTCAAAGACCTCTGGGGATTTTAATGCTTAATAATTATTTTCTTATTTGCAGATTCTCTCTACACTTTGTCTTTTACCTCTGCTTCTTAAATACTAATGTCTTTTAAAAGTCTAATATGCGCAAGGGTGGAAATTTACTAGGTGTTCACTGCACAGGGGAGAAAGATTTTTCACACAGAGATTAGGATAGAAAGAAAGAAAGAGAGAGAGAGATAGAAAAAGAGAGAGAGAGAGAGAGAGAGAGGGAGTGGTCACGGCACATGAACGAAGGAGTGAAAATGCCAGATAGTTGAGGAAAAGCTGTTTGGAGATTTAAAGGGTAAAAATGTTTTTGTTTTTGTTTTTTCTTTTTTTCTCTGCTTTAACAGACTGATAACAGAAGCAGCAGCAAAGCTGTTGCAGGTGTTTTTTCTTTTTTCTGTGAGGCTGGGTTATCTGGATCCTTGAAATTTGTTCTGACAGGAACTTAGGCAGAGAGTTGGAGCAGGGAGACTGTTCTGCATGCTTGGGGCTCTTCAAGGCTGAGAAAAGGAAACTCTTAGAGACAATGTGTTAGGTAACAGGTGTTTTAATTAAACAAAACAAAGGAGGTAGTTGTGTTGTGAGTTTTCTCTTTAAAGGGACAGTTATGTGCTACGAGTTTATTTTTCCAACTTTCTGTTTGATGGTTTATTTTCCTTTGTTAGATAGGTTATTAGTAAGGCCACCTTTCCATATGGATTTTGCGTCATTCCATGACATCTTTAATGCTGCTGACAAACAGCGTATCACTTTATTTCATTCTTTCGCTCAAAATAATTCAGTACTCTTCATCACCGTCAAATTAGGATGAAAACTCCTTGGAATATCACATAGTTATTCATACTCTCAGCCTTTTTTAAGACCTCTCCAGTGTCAACTCTTTTTGCTACTTTCCTCTTATCTATATTGAAGGGATATTGCAGACTCTAAACCCTAAGAACAGTTTTTGTTTCTTGCCTCTATGCCTTTGCGCATGTCTTTCTCTCTGCTTTGAAGGTTTTCTTTTCTATTTTCTGGCGAAATGCAACATATTCTTGAAGAATTAAACTTCTTGTGGATGCCTTCCCTAATATCTGGGTTTGCATCAAATATTCTTCCTACGGCTTCCAATAGCACCACAGAATGGCACTGTGAGTATATAAATGCTATCATAATGATTTCCTTCCAGAATCATATTCAGTGCTGTACGCCCAGAACCAGGCACAACACTGGGATGCTCAATCATTTTGTTAAATGAATGAATGAAAACACCAGCTTTGTGGATAGGCACCGACATAGGGCCCTTACTGTTGTCAGGTAGCTGGTTTCCCTGTTCTTTCTCCTCTTACTCCTCTCATTATACCACAGTTACCATTCTGTGGACACATGTTTCATTTATATGCCTGTTGTCCCTGGCAGATTTCTGCAGTTCACGCTCAGTGCTCCTTAGCATCTGCTAGCTTCCCTTCAGCTCCTAGTTTAAATAATGTTCCATATGCATTCTTCAAGGTTTATTGATCCTGCTCTCTAGAGAGTGCCCTATACTTCAAGTGAAGAATTTGAAAATATGGGGATCATTAAAATAAATTTTTGTGTTTTGGCTAAAGTTCAGCGATGGTGCTGTAGTTGTTTGCAGATTTCAGCCTGGAAGCGATATTACATAATACAAGAAATCGGAGGTATGCATCTAAACAACAGATTAATAACCGGATTTTCTGGGTCTTAATTTTAATCAGTTTATTTGCCACAGGAGAATAGTGTTTGAAGTCAGCATTTAAAATCCAAATGCCCCCTGGACAGCTAAGAATCAGTGCAAGTTTACTTCTCTAGTTCCATGCTTTGTATTTGGCCTTTGGATGTTTAGTTAACTGGTTACTAAGGGGGTAAGGAGGAAATGAGGATATATAGGTCAGGGGATACAAAGTAGCAGATATGTAAAATGAACAAGCCTTGAGATTTAAGGTACAATATGAAGACTATAGGTAATAAAATTGTACTGTATATGGGATTCATGCTAAATGAGTAAATTTCAGCTGCTCTTGCCTAAAAAAGCAAAAAAGGGATGAGATGGTGGGTATGTTAATTTGCTTCACCATATTAACCTTTTTACCATCTATCTGTATCCTCCAACATCATCTTGTGTATCATAAACATATACAATAAAATTTATTTTTAAAAAAAGCTCTTAGAAATTACCATTTTCTATTATTTTCTTAATGAACGTCTAGTTTTTCAGTGACTCCTACAGGCTCTACTTCCTAAATGTATCCCTAATTTGACCACACTTAATTAGTCTTATTCCTGTTTTAAGGCCAATCCAAGCAAGCTTAATCTTCAATTAAGACTACAGCAATAACTCCCAAATTGGTCATAACTTATCACTACTTTTTCATACCAGTCTGAAACCTGTTTCCAAACGGTAAATCAGAGTATAAGTTCTATTATTCGCAATATGTTTGTCTACAAAAAGCAAAGGTCTCCCACCACACACGTAGAAATGCTTGATAAAATTCATGCAAAAATGTTTTTAAATATATAAGTGAGACTTTAAGACAGTTAACTAAACATCCAAAGGCCAAATACAAAGCATGGAACTAGAGAAGTAAACTTGCACTGATTCTTAGCTGTCCAGGGGGCATTTATCAAGTTGTCATTTATCCTTATAACCAAGAAGCTTATATTGAAAGCTCTTGCAGAGGGGAGATCACATCTTGAGGTTGCACAAAATACATAGTTGGAACTGAGACATTCACTTAAATATAAAACCTTACAAAGACTTTTATGATGAAATGTAGACTAGCATAGCAAGCAAAATAATAAGGAGACATCTTTGTCTCATCCTAAGCTGTACATGGAAAATATACAGTTGCCCATGAAAATCATCAACACAAACACTGATGGTTGGGGATGTAAATTTGTACTTCAGTTTAGCCACCTGAGTGTATGGCAGAAGGAAATGCAAAACACTTGCAGATCATGTCTATCAGCAAAGAAGTCACTAATAAAAAAAGTCTTCTAATAAAAAAAATCACTAATTAAAAAATAAAAAAGCACTAATCATCAATCACTAATCATCACTAATAAAAAAATCTTGTTTTGAAAAGCTTCTGTTCATGTCTTTTGCCCACTTTTTAATGGGGTTGTTTGATGTTTTCTTGCTGATTCACTTGAGTTCTTTGTAGATTCTAGTTATCAGCCCTTTATCAGATGTACAGCATGTAAATATTTTCTCATATTCTGTTGGTTGTCTGTCTGCTCTATTGATTGCTTCTTGGGCTGTGCAGAGCTTTTAATTTAATCAGGTCCCATTTATTTATTTTTGTTGTTGCTGTGATTGCCTTTGGGGTTTTCTTTATAAATTCTTTGCCTAGACCAATATCTGTAAATTTTTCCAACCTCTCTTCTTCTAGAATTCTTATAGTTTCATGCCTTAGGTTTAAGTCTGTTATTCATCATGAATTAATTTTTGTGAGCGGTGAGAAGTGTGGATTCTGGTTCAGTCTTCTATATCTGGCTATCCAATTTTCCCAGCACCATTTATTGAATGGGAATTATTTCCTCAGTGTATGTTTTTGTCTGCTTTGTCAAAGATCAGACGGCAATATGATGATGGTTTTATATCTGGGTTCTCTGTTCTGATTCATTGGTCTAGGTCAAATTGAAACTTACAGATCAACACTCATGTCCACATATGGTAGTAAAATTCAATGGAAATCAAGTATGTGGGAAGCGGGAAGGAGGGTTATGTTAATTCACACCTTACAGGCACAATGCACACTACATTGGTAATGGACACACTTACAACTTTGATTCAAACTGTACAAAAGCAATTCATGTCACCAAAACATTTGTACCCTCATAATAGTCTAAAACAACAATAATAATAATAATGATAATAGGAAAAAATTACAAATAAAATCAAACCAACCTAAGGAAAAAACCAATAAGATACCATAAGCAAGAATAAGCAAAAGAACACATAGTAGAAATAGATTCCTCCTAAAACTTAATCTAATAGCTATCATTCGATATATGTGCACTTTGTGTCACAGAGTACTCCTAGTTTTTCACCTGTAGTAGCATTTAATTCTCAAAAGAGTGCAAACAGATATTGGCATTGTTTCCATTTGCCATGTGACAAAAATAAAACAGATAAGTTTAAAATACTGCCTCTTTGCATATATGAAAGTACAAATTACATACTCAAACTTCGCTGTTCTTGTTTGAAGCCACCATGCTATGCTGCTTCCTCTCAGAAAGATCATCTAAAGAATACATATTAAAAATGACTAAAGGTTGGGAGTGGCTCACTCTTGTAATCTCAGCACTTCAGGAGGCCAGGGCGGGAAGATTCCTTGAGACCAGGTGTTCAAGACCAGCCTGAGCAATATAGCTTTACGTAATAAATAAATAAATAGGCAAGAATGATGGTGCATGACTGTAATCCTAGCTACCTGGGAGACTGAGGCAGGAGGATCGCTTGGGCTCAGGAGTCTGAGGTTGCAGAGGGCTCTGAGGATGCCACTGCACTCTAGCCCAGACAGTGGAGAGAGACCACATACAGTTTGCCTATGTCTCCAAAAATAAAAAATAAAAAAAGGAAAAAGAAAAATGGCTAAGAAACTGTTATGAAAGATGATCTGAGAACAAGATAAAAGAGTTTATCAGAAAAAAACCTAATGTTTTTAAAAGGAGTGAAAAACATTATTGAAATAAGTGAATTACCACCAAGACTAATCTTGGTTGCAGAACTAGCTGAGGTTATGTTCACTTTTATTGTTTAATGACTTCTTTAAAATTTATTTAAGTTTTAATAATGGAATTGAAGGTGTTTTAATTCATGCACTAATATGAAATGGACTTTTATTTTTTTTGTATCTGCCTTGAGGGTCAAAGGAAGAAACTGCTATAGTCATTGTACATCTGGCTGAGACTTCCTGGTATCCTGATGAAACTGAGACCAAGATTTTTTGTCTTCTGTAATTCCCTTCGAGTCCTTTGAAGTTTCCCTATTATGTTAGGTTACACAAACAATGAGATTTTGCAGACATAAATTTTCCCAATGTAAGGGAACCTTTAGAGGTTAGCATGCTTTCTAGATTTTGTCATCATTAAGTTGTGCTATAATAATTTATGGTGTCCTAAGAATTCCCACAAAGTATTGTACATGAAATACCCATTCAAATTCTAAGATCCTGAAATAAATATGCGCATTACAGGGCTGAGCTACAGCTACTGAACAGACTCCAACTCTTCCCAGACAGAAAAATCTCTAGCTAAGACTGAACACTGTAAGACCTTGAGGGTAGGTAATGAATTTTAGAGTTCAGTTTTGAGGACTTTTAACTAAGAAGCTCAAGAGTGTTTAATTTCATACTAATTAATGTGGTTATTGACCTAAGAATTTTAGATTTTTATTTGTAACTCTAAACTTTAAAATCTTGGATTTTAATCCTCCTCCTAGTATCATAGTGGAAAAAAGGTGTTTGTTTGTTTTGTTTTTTCTGAATATAGGGAAAATATTATATATTGTTGGAATTTAATTATTGGAATACATTAATATTGCCATTTAATCCCATTGCAAAACTTCTGATAAGCACAATGTGGCTGGACATTATATTTAATGGGAAACAGAGTAGATTCAAGTGCAGTTGATTTAACATAATTACTTTTCTTAAACCCATAAAAATCATGTTGACTATCAGACAGAAACATATACTATTTAATCCTGACCATTTCTTTCATTAGGAAAAACATCCAATGAAGTAAAAATTTTTTGAACTCTTTCCTCCTTTTTTTTATTAATAGATTTTGACAGAGCAAAACTGGTTTATATATGAATATTTTGAGCTTCACTGTTTCAATTTCTTGTCTCACAAAGACCATAAGGACTTAAAAGAAATCCCTTCTTAGCTTAGTAAGGCAACATGCAAAACACAATTCAAAAAAAGTTCCCTTGGTGTCTTGTTAAATTAAAGTATTTGTATAGATCCTGAATTTGGTCTATCAGAATAAAATAAAGGTGATTTGGGAAACATAGGCGCCTATTTGTAAATCTGGTGAACAATAGTATGGAAACTAGATCCCAGTTGGGACCAGGAAGGATCAATTTTTTTAGCTTTATAAGACAAAGTCAACTGCCCCAGGATCAAGACTCCCTCTTACTGTGTTATATAATAATAATACTATATCTCCATAGAGAATTGTTTTTAAAGAAAGATAAACAAAAACTCCAAAGAAGTTTTCTTGTTATGAAAATATTCAAGGTTATGCTGTTATGAGTTCATTTTTTTCTAATTAATTCTGTATGCATACTAAAACTCAATGGGTTCATAATATAGTTCATTTGGTTCCAATAAAGAAAAAGTGTTTATATACATTATACATTAATTTTTCTGCTGAACATTCCACACCAAGAGTATGTTTTCTCCTTCACAAAGTAGAAACCTGGATTTCTCAGAACTACATTCTACATGAAAAGCAATCGAGCTATTTAGACATTTATACTAATAATCTTAAACATTATCTCAGAAACAAGACAAAAATGGTTGCAATATTTGTATGTCTCATAAACATTAGTAAAAATCTCTGAAAATATAAAATAGTGATAGGAAAAGTCATATGCATTCAACATGGGCCTCAGAGCATATTTCCACCTTGCTCACACACAGCCTTAAGCTACCATGAAAGTCCAAATTAGTTAAAACTCTTGTCTAGATACAGAGAGAAAGAAGCCCATGTTCTCTCTTCCTTTTTAACTTCAATTTTAAAATTTGGATAATGCTTTCTAGTGAGTTTAATTCATTTTTTTCCATAAAAAATTGATGCATATTGATATCTTATTTTTGTATGTCTAAAATGGTGTTAGCAAAACATTCATCAAAAAGAACAGATGAGAATGATTTTCAACAGGGGTGATTAAGTTAGGTAGCTGAGATAAAATCTTGAACACTGGAAGACTGTGTTTAAGACTAGTTTCCTCATTTCACTTGTGTGAAAAATGGTGATACTATGTACATTATTACCATGTGGCCTTCAGATAATTTAATGAGATAATCCACAGTGAGCACTTAGCAGAGTGTAATACTTCACAACACTCAACATTTATGAAAACTTTAGCTTTCTGAAATAAAAAATGTTTACTGTAGAGAGGTTTTATATTAGATATTAATACACTGATTTATGTTGTATCAATTGCCACAGACTCAAAATTATTATTGATTTATAATAATGAGATTTATATTACTTAACTATATGTGTATTATAATTCAGTACAAATACATTTGTTCTGTATATGACTTTGTCTAGGTCTAAGTTTTTTACATGCATGTATTATGTGTAAGTATTAGCCACTTTTAACATTTTTAACCATTCTTTCATTTATCTCACATTTAAAATGATAAATTATTTGGTAATCTCAGCATGACTGGATGCTATTCTAATTTTTTTCTAGGAAAAAGGTAGACATTAGATAAAATTGAATATTTAAAATTATTAAAACATTTCTGCATTTCATCTGGCTTTTCTCTTATTGGTGGTATCTAGCAATCTCCAAACACAGTAAAACATAAGATGTTAACAAGCAGTCTATTATTTAGTTTGTAATATTAGCAGGTTATTTTCTTTAATTCCCTACAAGCGTTTTAATGACATGCAAGAACCATGTCTTTCTTTACACACACACACACACACACACACACACACACACACATATTAGAAACTAAGATAAACACAAATAAAATTATAAGGTAGTTTGTAGACAAAAAAATTTAGGGACACTATAGAAGAAAGTATGCAATATAAATACCTTGAAAAATTGAATAATATAAAAATGAGGAAGATTATTAGTGGCAAAAAAATGGCAATAGCAGCATCTTGTAATAAAAATCATAGAATTTTACATGTTAAATATTTGATATTTAAAATAAATTTACTCTCCAAAAGTTAGTCTTCAAGGAACCACACAACATGGTTGATAAAAGACTGAGTTTTCTGATGACATCTTTGTCAAAAGAACATCATAATATGTTCAGGAAAAGTACAGGATTTATAGGAAATGCCAAGATAATTATAAAAGGACCTATGAATTACACATAAAGGGAAAAACACCATATGTATTTTCTAATAAACTGCAACTAACCAAGGGACACACATGTGCACAGAGGGAAGTAAAAGTCATTGGAAATCTAGTCAGGGGTGGAGGAAAGAGGGGAGGGGCACAAACCTACCTAACATGCACAGTGAACACTATTCAGGTGAGGCGCACACTTCTAGCCCTGACTCAAGCATTATATAAGCTATCCGTGAAACAAAAACATTTGTACCCTCTCGATATTTTAAAATAAAAAATTGAGAAAAAAGATCTTAATTTCTTTACATAAAAAATAACTGCAATATGTCACCTTTAAAAACATGTGATGTGAAGAATTTTGCTGTAGATAACTCAAATAAAAACAGAGTAATGGAGAGTATCTTAAAGACAATGGTTCAACTTTTCACAAATCATCATTAAATTTTACTGATGAAATACCACAAGAAACCTACTAGCGGGTTAATACAGTAGTTAATCCCGCGTATAATAATAAATAGCGTTGACTGAGCTTGCTGCAACAAGGGAGAGTACACATCAGAGCAGGTATGGGGCATCATATACAAGAGAATGTATGATTGCAAGGGGCTTCTAGGCTTCTAACAGGATTTGCACTTGTGCTGGAAATTTTCAGAAAGTTAAGGCAGTGAGGGCTACTTCTTGATTGCATGCTAGCAATAAGTGGGAGGAATTCTGCAATTGGGTGTCATAGTAATTTTATCTAGGATGTGGGAGGACTGAGGCATTTCTGGAGGAGCAGTAGCTATCCCTGTTGGCAATGAGGCTGTGCAGGAGCCTGGACTGTGTTACAGTTCAATCCAGCTCGCAGATGGTCTTGCTGGAGCACTTGTATTTTGTAAGCATTAATAACGTGTGGTTGGGAACAGCATGTCTGGCTGCCAGCAGAGCCGTTTCTGCTTTTCACAGAATTTAATAGTTTGGAATTTATTATTTTAAATAAAACTCAGTCATCATTACACCCAAAAACATTAAGTTTATTTTAACATGATACTAATAGATGGCACCATGCACATGTAATCTTAGGTTTAGTGCCTTCACTGTGTCTTCAGTTCATTGCTTAGGCTAGTGATAACTAGTGAAAGGAAAATATAAATTTGGACCGGACAAGTGAAGACTGGTGAGAATGCACTGACCTAAGAATGGAGGACAGATCTGGACTTGATAAAAAAAAAAATTATATAACTTTAGCAAGTACATTAACATGCTCTGCAGTTCTCCACTGCAAAATTTTAACATTAGTAATCAATTCCATGATATGTACTTAGAATTGAATGACTACTACAATTTTAAAAAGCACAGAAAGTAAAAGTTTTTTCTAAGTGCAAGTGAATATTGGTCTTTCATGTCTGCTTTCCAAACCCAGTCGAGCATTTTGCTGATATTTAAGCTAGAAAGTTAGCATTTTCAAGTATTATATATTTAATAATTCCTGGTCACTTCTCTAAAATAATATCAGCAACAAAATTCTTAATGGCAGTGTGTATCCTTTTGTGACAGCAAAGAATAACTTTTTTTTTGTAATCTCATTAAGTAAAAGCCACGTTTCTCTTCTATTTAAACTTAGTTGTGTTGCTTAAAAGTAAACATACACACACATCTACACAGATGTACATACTCATGATATCTTATGGAGAAGGGTTAAAATTATATACCAAGAAAATTATATAATAAGGGTAATAACTATTTAGGAATAGAAATGTATATAAAGGATGGCATGGACTAAGTATAGAAATTCTATAGTATGCTACATTTCCATATGAAATAAAAAAGAAATATGCTTGCATTTTTATCAAATAAAATATAGTAAACTAAGACCCTTTTAAAGGTTATTTTAGGTTAAAAAGTACATTCATAAATAATCTGAAGAAGAGGGAGAGTGGTGTAGATGTGGGAAATATATTTACAAAGAAAGATTTAAGGCAGGCTGGTACAGTTTGTTTTCTTTCGAGGGCTAAAATCCCAAAGGACAGCAAGGTAAAAGAAACCAACATTGGTTAGCAAACAAGAGGACAGCAAGTGGTGGAATTTTAGAAAGAATTATTTTAGTGGAAAGTAGAGACATGACATGCAGCAACGTTGTGGTAAACTAAAAAATGCCCCCCCCCCAAAGATATCTAATCCCTGGAACCTAGAAATGTTATAAGTAAAAAGGGTTGTTGCAGATGTAATTCACTTAAGGATCTGGAGATGGAAAGACCACCCTGGAATATAAGGGTGTTCCTTAAATATAATCACACATACCCTTTTAAGAGAGAGTTAGATTTCTGTCTTTTTAAGAGAGAGACTTCTCTCTCTCTCTCTCTCTCTCTCTCATATACACACACACACAGAGAGAGAGAGAGAGAGAGAGAGAGAGAGAGAGAGAAGAGGAGAAGTGATGAGAAAATGGAGTAGAGAAGGATTTCAAAATGTTGTCCTTGAAGTGTGGAGTGATGTGGCCCCAAGACCAAAAATGCCCATAACCACCTGAAGCTGGAAGAGGTAGAAAGTACATTCTCCCCTAGAGCCTCCAGAGGAAACCCTGCTGACATCTTGACAATAGCCCAATGACACTGATTGTAGACTTTTGGCTTCCAGAACTATGAAAACATAAATTTCTATTGTTTTAATTCCCAGTTTGTATTAATTTGTAACAGTGTCCACAGGAAAATAACAGAGACATCATACTCAATATCAGTTTTAACACTGTGTAGATTCTATGATTACTTTAAAAACTTACAAAAATGATGAAAAATCTGCTATTTTGACCTTGCCATTTCCAACACAAGCTCAGAGCCTCATAGTAATACTGCTGGAACAGGCAAAGATATGCCAGTGAGAACACTTTCCTGAGATGAGATTTCTTGCAAACTGATAATAAGTTAACTGCATTATTTCTGAAAAAATAAAGTAATTATTTACAGAAAGTCCACTTAATTAATTGTTTCCATTTTGAGAACAGTTTTCTTTTTCCCAAAAGGAATTATTTTGAGTGACAGCTGTCTTCATGTCTATTAAAAACTTGTTCAACTTCTTGGAAGTAGGCAGCGTAATTACAATACTCTGTCAACATAATTTACCAAAAAGAGGTTGAAAAGTCTTTATCTATGCTAAAATGGTGGAAAATGTTCGCAACCTCATACTAAACACATAGAACAATATCTGCCAGATACACTACTCTTCAATCCCAATTAAAAGAGGATGCTTGACAGCTAAGTTGACAAGGCTGCCATTTAATGACATGGGCAGATAGAAAGAGAAGTAGGTTTGAAGCATAATGAAAAAAATCTACATTTATAATAAGCTCATTATGATAATTAGACCAAAAATTAACACATAAAGTGGACAATTTAATACACAACTGAGCACTTCAGTCAAAATATAACTTAAGGACACATTAATATATGTTTATGATTTGTTGTAAGACTAGGAAGAGATTGTACATACAGAATTGAACGGCGCCTCATGAGAGGACAATGAACTATGACAACATTTAATATTAAAAATTGGGTTTGGTTAGAATTGGCCTCATCTACACAAAAGAACACAGGAATAAAGAATGAAAGGAAAATATGCAAATATAATGCAGTAATCAGAAAGAAAATATGGATATCACGCAAAAATCAGTAAATGAAGAAAAATTGGGAAAAAAAGATTTAGTATAGATTTACATTCACACTCTAAATTACAAAAAAACAGAAACTCTGTAAAATAAAAAGTAAGCTATGATAGAAGATTGTGGTGACAACTGAGCCAGGCAAACTAAGGGAATAAGTTAAGGAGAAAGAACACAGTTGGGTACAATGAAGTATAAATGAAGCAGAAAAGGGAGAATCGATAGCATAGAAAGACACATCAGTTCCATGCAGTATAGGCTTAAGAAAATCATACATAATGTGACAGAAAAGGCAAAGAAAGCCAGCCATTTCACATACAGAACACAATAACTAAAGATGAGAGACCAAGGTAGTCTCAAATAGTGATTCTCTAGTTTACCTGAAAGAACACCAAAGGAAAAAAAACATTCAAATTAAAAAAAGAAGAAAATTCTAACAAAGTAAAAGAAAACATGAACCTTGAATATTAGAAGTTGCACCTCCTTCTGGTAAAGATGAAAGAAATCTGATGATGGCAATTAGCATCATTGATTTCAATTCTCCGTTTCCCCTGTGTTCACAATCTTTTTTCATGTGACCCTGTAATTCTCCCCACTAGAGGTAGAATTTCCTTCCCTGCCCCACGGATGATGGGCTTGACCACGGGACTCACTTTAACCACAGATATGTGTGAGGAAGAGACAATGTACAATCTCTAAGCCTTGGCCTTAAGAAGCATGTATATTCCATTTTGCTTCTCCTGAACTTCATCCATCTCTATATGATCTTCAGTGCCCTTGTGTCCATGCCTGTCATTCACATCTTCTAATTCCCAGCTCACTCAGTGGTCCACAGGGAATGATAAACCCATGAGGCATAAGCCCACATAAGCCCAAACTGCAGTTTAGAGTCATGGCCAGCTAAGCCCAGCCTCTATCAACCAGCCAGTGACTAACCCACTAACATGTGATCACAAATCAATGAGTTTTAAATCAGTGAGTTTCTAGGTGATCCTTACCTGGCACTTTTGTGACAATAACTGACTGAAGCATTGACCAATAAGAAAATATTCCATTTATTCAGTTAAATTCAACTTTAAAGAAATAATCTACTTTGGATGGATAATCTATTTTGGATGGAAATAAAGTATACTTGGAAAAATGCATGGAGGCACATTCACTGAGCATATGAAAAAGAAATCTGTACATATTTGTTGGGTAATGAATAAATCCAGAAAGAAGCCATTCACCTTTCAAGAAAAGAAAATACATATTAAGCAAACTAATCTCAGGTGTCTCAGTACTACTGCATGTGACTCCAAAATAAATTTATAAGGCAAAAGCTAGGGAATTTTTTAAAAGCTTAAATAAGATCACTGAGTTCCTCTTTACAGAACACCAAAGTGGTTTATATGGCACTTAGATTAAAATCCAAAACACTTTACCTTAAATGATTTAACCTGAAGCTATATATCTTCAACCCTTTACACAACCTTCTCCATCACTTAATTTTGTCTGCCAGTACTGGCTTCCTTGCTGTTCCTAGTAAGGCCAACTATTTTTCCAGCCACAGTCTTTGCATTTGCTATTTCTTCTCCTTAGGCACTTTGGCGTTTTCCTTTCTTTTTTTTTTTTTTTTTTTTGTTTTTTATTGAGACAGAGTCTCGCTTTGTTCCCTGGGCTACAGTGAGCACTGCGGCCTTAGCCTAGCCTAGTTCACAGCAACCTCAAACTCCTGGGCTCAAGCAATCCTTCTGCCTCAGCCTCCTGAGTAGCTGAGACTACAGGCATGAGCCACCATGGCCAGCTAATTTTTTTTTTTTTCCATTTTTAGTTGTCTGGCTACTTTCTTTCTATTTTTGGTATAGACAGGGGTCTCACTCTTGCTCAGGCTGGTCTCAAACTCCTGACCGCAAGCAATCCTCCCGCCTTGGTCTCCCAGAGTGCTGGGATTACAGGTGTGAGCCACTGCACCAGGCCCTAGGCACTCTCCTTTCTGATTTCAGACTGATTATTCACAGATGACCTGACCACACTTCCAAAAAACAGTCTTCATATCCCTTACATGGTATACTGTGTATTTATTTATGTGTATCTTATATGCTTATTTGCTTGTTTATTGCATTGCTAATGCAATGAGAGCTTTATTAGAGTTGTTGTTTTGGTTGCTTGCTCACTGCTATATACTCAGCATTTGAAAATATGTTTGAAAGGAAATACAGTCACTAGATTATTATAAAACATTTAAATACATTGATAAACAAATGATACAAGTGAAATGAACATCTAAATAGTTTTAATGGAAAAAAATCCCGAAAAAAATCTCTCTGTGGACCACATAATCCACATAAAGTTTTCAAATAAAATCTACTTCATATAATCCTCTAGACTACTGAAAATAAACAGAAATAAAAACTATAAAAATCAGAGTGTAACAGTATCAATGTACTGGTGGTAGCACTGAATCTAGTTATAAACACAGCAATTGTGTTAATTTAACTGTGACACTTATGGATATAAAGTTATGATGTAACTTGTAAAAAAATCTACTACCTAATGCAAAATTAATAATAATTTATCCACAAAAAGAAAAAAATATGAAAAGAAAAGTAGGGGAGCATATAAGTAATTTATTACTTTATTTTTCATAAGGGGAATCAGTATATTTTGCTTTGTTTCTAAAGTTGATAAATCAAGAAATATAGATTGAGGATTAATATAAACAGGTAAAGAAAATTCTACTAATATTAATAGAATAAAAAGCACTCTATAATTTTCAGATTATCAGAAGGAAACATAAGTAAAACAGAACATAGATAATAAAGCACATGCTAGAAAACAAAGGCAATTGCTAGGATATATTTTAAAAACAGAAAATCCAATAAGATGACAGCGTAAAACCAAAATGGTATACCAAAGCAATATATATTAAGGCGATAACTTCATAGTCAGGGTTATAAAATTAAATCAAACTATAAAGGGTTGTAAATTTTAACTGTATGTTGTTTACAAAGAGAAATACCCTCAAACTAAATGATTTAAAATGTTTAAATGAAAAATAGTGGAAGAAATATAGAGAAAAATGTGAAAAAGAAAGGAGTTGCTACAATTTTAATGTCAGAAAATAAATGAAATTCAAAATAAAAAGAAATAACAAAATATATAAAACAAAAAAATTTCTAGAAATACAAGAAGAAAAGAAAAGAAACAATGTATTTTTGTCTGCTCTGATCGCTCATGCAGACAATAACCTACTTAATGGGTAGAGAAAACACCATCTAGGTTACAGGCACACTTATAACCATAACTCCAGCATTATAAAAGTGATACATGTAACCAAAAATATTTGTACCCCCATAATACTTTGAAATAAAAAATAAATAAAAGAAAAATGAAAAAAAGGATATACAAGTTCTAAATAGATATATTTCAATCTAAATAAAGACAACAGAAACAAAGAAAGCCTCTATAAAATTCAAAACCATTAGACATACAACTTCCTCATCAGCAATTAAACAAAAATAATGGGAAAACATACAAAGCTATATGAAAAGGGACTCAGGGGTATACAACAAAAGCAGAAATGTGCATATTCATAAAACATTAATAATTATAATGAACTGAGCACATTTTCAAAATCTGTGGAATATGGCTGAAATTGTACTCAGAAGAAAATTTATTGGCTTAAAAACGTTCATTACCAAACAAGAGGAATGAAAATAAATTAAGCATTGAACTCAAGAATTTTAAAAAAGAGAACTTAAAAATAATTTAAATAATGTGAAAATAATATCAAAATGATTCAAAGAATATTAAAACAATGAAATAAAAAATGTAGATATAAAACACTTTCAGTTAAATGTGGTAAATCAACACATTAACCCAACAAATTTGTTCCTGGCTGTCTTCTAAGCACTTGGAAAATGTTAGTGGACAAGTGCTTTTACAGTCAAAGTCCACGCAACTGTCAAGGAACAGCTCATCTCAATCTAATCTAAATTCTTCCAGAGAGTATGAGTTATAAGAAAAACTCCCCAAATTAAGATATCAGTATATCCTCTAAACTAGTCCCGCCAAAAGAAGAAAGAAAAGAAAAAAGATAATAAAAAATAAAATCATGAACATGAACAGGAACATTTCTCTGGTTTTAGCCAAAACCTAGGAATACCAGTAGTCTGAAATACTAGGTAGTTTGTGCCAGTTGTCTGGAATCCATGATGAATTCATTAACATTCAATTAGGAAAAGGTCCAACAAGAACTTAATTTTGTCACAACATATTTAGCACATTTAGAAGCCAACCAGTCTATGGAATCTGCCTCCTAGGGGAGGACCCCACATTTGCTTCAGCTGGAACAGATTTCTGAAATGAAATAGATTTCTGAAATGAAGCTGCTATAAATGTTTCTAAAGCCTGTTTCACTGGAAGTAGAAACTGGGGATGGGGTCGACTGGTATCAACCAAACTTTGGTTATTTGCCCTTCAAAATGCTTTTTTTCCTTCTATTTTCAATTCTATAAATTGTTCAGCAATGTCCCCTCAGGGCACAGGCAGCATCTGTATGCTCACTTACCATTGTTCTCTCACCTTAAAATACACTCAGTAATATTTTCTTAGAGTATTTTTCATTCTTGAGCTGTGGACAAGTTTCTATATCCCTCCACAAAATCCTCTATGGCCCTGAATGCGGAATGGAATTTGATTCAGTGTATTTAGTCATGTCTACATAAGCCTAGCTCTAACAATTTAAAGCGGGAAATTCCCCTGTGTTCTAAGCACAGGCAAACTCAGACGCCTTGCATTTTAATGTCATTAGAAATTGTTCTGCACAAAAATGCTTAAGGAGACAGGAAATATCTGTTTCCTTACAATGTCATATTTGCTTCAGCCAAATATTCCTAGGAAATCTTGCATCTGTGTTGAAAGCCAACAACAGCCTGCAAATTAATGCCGCCTGAGCCTGCATATGTGGCCTTGGGATTGTGATTGTCGTGTTGGCCACCTATCAGGCCAGTGTTGGAGAGGCCACTCATGACCTCTGCTATTTTCTATTCTATCTTCCCTTCATTTGTGCCCACTTGCTAAGGCCCCTGCAACATTGTGACATATTTGATATGCTCTTTCAGTTCCCACAGAAACCATTCATACCTCTTTCCTTTTGTATTTGCTTGGGTTCACAAAGTCCTGCTGACCTTTGTGCATTTGCCTGTGACGTTCTTTAGGAACCCTATAAATTTCCCAGGTTTCAAGTATCTTTACCACTATCTTTGATTTTATAAACATAGCCACTCAATTGTGGACAGAACCTCCATAAATACTAATCACCACCAAATTCAAAATACCATATAGTCCAAGGCTTAAAAACTTATAGTCCAAATGCCACTAGAAATCATTAAGGTCAAAACTGTACTTGAATCCTAAATTGTAAGGTCAAAACCACATGGTAGACTCCACCAAAAAGACACTCCTCCCATGTATTTTGTGTCCTCCTACTCTGCAATTTCTCCAGTCATGAAAAACATATTGTTATCTCCAATAGGGCACTCCATAAATAGTTGTACCTTCCCTGGTAAGAATCTAAAAATAATTAGAAAGAGTAACTTAGAGTAGAGGATAAAATATGACCATTATGACTGATAGCAATTGGACTAAAGAATGTATTTAGTAGGGAATCCAAATGGGCCTTTCAACTGAATTCAACAATTAGGGAATTTAAAATCATCCAGTTACTAGGCCTAGAAAGGCCTGACCAAGTCACATTGTAGCATGGACAAGCAGAGGATAATCCATGATTCCTATTGTCATAAAAAGTAAATACAAAGAAATGAGCTAAGGTTTTAAGTAATTGTGAAAAGGATGAGTGCGGTCTAGGAGGACAGTATGGAATCCCATGGAGCCCCAGGAAAAAGCTGGAACTCACACTCAGCTGCGAGCTCTCTTTCATATATTCTCGTACAGTGTTTACAAGAAAGATTGGGGGTAGTAGCAGAGTCCAAAGAGAGCCTTTGCCCCTCAGCACCTGTAGGAAGGGATTTACTGGGGTTGTTGGAAATATTCAGAATTTTACTCTCTGCTTGATGTCATCTTTCATACTGAGAAAGCTCTTAGCTACTGGGAGAGGAGCAGCAACTTCTGCTGTTGTCAGGGTGCAGGTTAATTTTGACTGTGAGTGGCAGAAGAATGGAAAGAAAGCACTTCATAAACTCGAGGTTGTTGTAAGAAACCTTATTAAGGTCAGGATCCTATATCAGTGCTATTAGAGATCTCCTACTTCTAGAGCAGCAAACTCTCTCCCACATAAGATTCACCAGAGACACAAAACAGAATTGGACTCTCATGGGGAAGAGGGAAAAGAATATGGAGAAAACTGTTTCTATGAGGCCAGGTTATTCCTTCCAGAACCATACTCAGGAGCTCCAACTGACAAGTAGGAATAACGTAACACTGAGGAAGGGGCAATGTGTTAGGGTTTTTCAGAGAAACGGAACCAATAGTGTGCATGTGTCTCAGTGTGTGTTTATCCTATTTGTTCTGACTTTAATTTATTATTAGGAATTGGCTCATGCATTTATGGAGACTGAGAAGTCCCAAGATCTACAGTTGGCAAGCTAGAGACTCAGAAGAACTGACAGTGTAGCTCCAGTCTGAAAGCTAGAAGGCTCAAAACCCGAGAAGAACTGATGTTTTAGATCAAGTCTGAAGGCAGAAAAAGACCAACGTCCCAGATCAAGGCAGTCAGGCAGAAGGAGTTCCCTTGTATCTTGCTAAGGGAAGGGCCAGCCTTTTGTCCATCTCAGGCAGGCCTTCAACTGATTGGGTGGGATCCACTCACATTAGGGAGAGCACTCTGCTTTATTCAGTCTATCAATTCAAATGTTAATCTCATCCAAGAACACCATCACAAATATGCCCACAATGTTTGACCAAATGTCTAGGCACCCTTTGGCCCAGTCAAGTTGACATAACAATTATACATTACACACAAAATAATGGAGAAAACACTTTGTGGCCCAAGTGTATGGGAATGGCTGCACATCACCAGTAATACATACTGACAACATATATCTCTGATATGACACACTAAGAAGAGCACATCACTTTTCTGGTGTTCTTGCCAAAAATGCATTACCTCAAATTAATCATGAGAAACAGCTGGCAAATCCAAATTGAAGGGCACTCTATAAAATAACTAACCAGGACTTTGCAAACATGTCAAAGTTGTCAACCAAAAAAAAAAAAAAAAAGAAGAAAGAAAGAAAGACCGAGAAACAGCCACAGGTTGGAGGAGACCAAGGAGATAGGACAACTAAAGACTACATAGAAACATGAATTATATTCTGCAATAGAACAAAAAAAAAAAAGGCATTACTGGAAAAACTTGAGAAGTCCAAATATCAGCAAACAATTTAGTTAATAGCATTGTTTCAATATTCATTTTTAGTTTTCATAATTGTGCTATGATTATATAAGTTGCTAACCTTAGGGAAATATGGGGAAATATGGGTGAAAATTATATAATAACTCTCTGTGCTCTCTTGCAACTCTTCTGGAAACCTAATATTAATATTTCAAAATAAAAATTAAAAAACAATGTGTCAATTGTAGTAATGAAAGCAAATGCATCTCTAAAAATCCTGCAGACATTAAAATGATAAAAAAACTTTCCAACAAAGAAAGCTGAAGGCCTAGATAACATCATTGATGAATTTTACTTAATATTTAAGAAAGACATAATACCAATTTTACATCATCTCTTTCAAAAAAATGGAACAGATGGAAACAAATCCCAACTGATTTTTTGAGGCAAGAACCATCCTGATTTCAAACCAAAGTAACTACAATAAAACTACAGAAGAATATCCTTCATGAACATAAATGCAAACATCTTCAACAAAATATTAGAAAATCAAAGCCAGGTACAAACACCAATCTTGAGCTCTATCTTGAATAAGACTGTACTGAGGATATGTAGAGTCCTGAGACAAAAAGCAAATAATACCTGATGATGAAGTGAAGTTTATCCTGGAAATATAAGATTGTTCAACATCTGAAAATCAATCGATGTAGCTTTATAATCATAGGCAAACTGGAAAAGAAAAAAAAATATGATTATTTCAATTGGTGCAAAAACGGATCTTACAAAATTTAACATTTATTTATCATTTAAAAATATATAACCACTCCAAGGAACATAGAAATTGAACTTTCTCAGCCTGATAAAAAACATCCTTGAAAAATCTACAACTAACGTGATACTCTATGATAAAACATTGAATATGTTCCCTTTAATATTGTGATCATATTAAAGATATCTATTCTAACAATCTTTATTAAATATTGTACTGTAAGTGCTAGCCAGTTCAATAAGATAAGAACATTTTAATAAAAGACATATGGATTGAAAAGGGAGGAGAAATTTTTTCTTATCCGCAGGTAGAATGATTGTCTAGGTAGAAAATCCTGAAAGGTCTACAAAAAACTATTAGAACGATTAAGTAAGATTATCAAGATTAATTTACAGAATACAATCACTTTTCTTTATAGTAGAAAAAACAATTGGGAATTACAAATTTAAACATATAAAAATTGCAACAGCATATGAAACACCAATCATATATGCGCAATATCTTTTGACTAAAACTATTAAAGATTTATGTGGAGAATTAAAGAGGACCTAAGAAAATAGAGCAGTATTCCTTGTTCATGGATCAGATTGCTAGATATTATAAAAAAAAAATCAATTCTTCTTTAATTTAGCTATAAATTAAATGCAATTGCAATAAAAATACCAGCAGCCTTTTTAAATAAATATTTGCAAGCTGAATCTAAAGTTTTTTATGGAAAATCAGAGGCACAAGTATAGCAAAAACAATTTTAAATAATAGGTGGACTACACATATGCATAATTTAAGGACTTACTGCTTACTAGGAGAGGCAATAAAAAGATTATATAATGTTATACATGAAAAATCGCCCTTTTCCCCATACCATTTCTTGTAATCACTCATTATTGTCATACTTTACTATGATTTTTTGGCATTTAGAATGTTAAATTAATCAATTAAAATTAAATTAAATATTTACAATATTAAATATTAAATAAAAACACATATGACATATATGACATATATACACACACAAAATATTATGTATTGGTCAGAGTTATCAAGAGAAATGGAAATAATAGGAGATATTTAAGGAAAAACATTTATCACAAACTATTGGCTCATGCACGTATAGAGCCTGAGAAGTCCTATGATCTGCCATCTGCAAGCTGGAGACCAGGAAATCTGGTGGTGTAGTTCAGAGGCCTGAGAGCCAGAGATGAGAGATGGTGAAGCTTCCAGTTCAGGCCCAGAGGCCTAAGAACCAGGAGGGCCCAGGGCAGGAGACACACCAAGACATATGTTTAACCAGTTATCTGGGCCTCCGGTGGCCTAGTCACGCTGACACATAAAATTAACTGTTATACATTATAATTAAGATATATGTGTGTGTGTGTGTGTGTGTATCTATATATAAAGTTTGATAGTTAGATAGACACACATCCATATCTTTCCTATTCCCTTATTTATTTTTAAACATATTAGTTTCAATTTTTAGACTCATGAGAAGTTACAAAAATAGTACAGTATTCCCTTATACTCTTCACCTAGATTTTTTCAATATGTTCTTACATAATCATGGTACATTATAAAAAGCAGACAGACAATTTAACCAGCTAAATATCACATATTTGCATATATGCACAGATTTCATAAACTTGGATATTTAAAAGGACTAATCAAACTCCAAAGAGCATAGGCATGTAAGGCTTTTGTTTAAAGGTATAGATTATAATACCGAATGAGAAAGAAAGAGCAAGCAAGCACTGGGGCTGTGAGAGACACAGAGGCACCATCTCCCCAGGGTCCTCAGGCACACAGGGACATCTTTTGAATCTGGACTAAATCAATAAAATCTGTGTCCTGAATCCTGGCTTCAGAATAGCTCAAAACAGAAGTCCCAGTGGGATCGTTTTATGTCCCTGTGGTCAGCTAGTTAAGCCAGGCAGGCTAACTGCTAAGGCCAGGTGGAAATCATCAGTAAACAAACCAGCTGTGTGTCACAGAGGTAGTCTTGGAGTTTAAACAGCACACCATAAATTCCATTGCCCTCATATTAGCCAATAGTCAAAGCTGGATGTGTAGGCACACCTTGGGTAAGGCTGGAGCTTTCCTGGCCCAGCTGTAAATGAACTCACTCCTATACCATGTTAGAGTCTGGACTTTAATCCCAACATTGTGGCTCCAGAGAGTATGCTCTTAAAATCATGCTCTTGGTGTCATCGGGGAAACTGAGTATTCATTTAGTCTAACATTTCTTATTAAAGATGGAAAACCAGGTCTCCTGGACTCACAGTGGTAAACCTATTCTAATACTATTAACAATATATCAGTTGATCATAATTTTAATAGCTGACATTTACAATTATATTATGAAGTAGGTAATTTTATAAGCATCCTCATTTTATAGGCAAGCAAACTGAGGCTTAGAGATGGTGTGCATGTGTGTGTCTATATATATGTATATATACACACACACACACACACATATATATATAAAATGTTATATAGCTTTGTTTTTAGAAGTGCCATCCACCCATCTATCTACCATCCATCCATCCTACTGCATTGGTTATGAGTTTAAAGTATGGAGCTAGACTCAGTTTGAATTTGGATTACAAATTACTGGGTGGATGTTTTCAACCACAACCCTTTACCATCTTGCCTATGAAATGAGTTTTCTCATTTCTAAACAGGCATAATGGTGGCACATACACACAACACAATTCTGCTTGTGAGGATAAAATCAGTTGATACATGCGCAGCTCTTAAGACAGTGCCAGGCACCCAGTAAACACTATATTAGCATTAGCTATTATTACTCATTCAATAAGTGTTTACACAATCTGTTCCAGACACAGGAGATACATTAGTCGATAAGCTAGAGAAAGATAAGCCTCTAAAGGAGTTCACATTCTGGTGGGAGAAGACATAATACATAAACAAGTAAAAATACGCTATATAAATCAAGAGATAATACCATCAAGAAAATTTAAACAGAGAAATGTTTTAGAGAGTTATAAATAAAAAGCTTATTTGCATATGTTTATGCTTATTACATAAGATTTGAAGAAAGGCCTAATAAAAAAGGGGAGAGACTAATGCAGACATCTGGAAAAGAACATTCATGGCAGAAAACAAAAGTGCAGTGGCCCTGAAGCAGGCATATGTTTGTACAGTAGGAACAGCAAAAGAGGGCGTGTGGTGGATACAACAAGAGAGCGAAAAAGCTAAAGTAGGAGACTTCTAGGTCATTAAAGTAAGGAAGGAGGGTTGGGGGGGGAAACTCTCCACCATGTACAGTTCATGCACTGTAATAACTTTGGGCTTTATTAAGACAGAGATGGGAAGCTATTTAAGTATTTAAGGAAGATTGAAAATAAAATATAAATTACTGTTTAAAAATATTTCATTAATTCCTGTGTGGAAAGCAGACTGTGTGTGTGAAAAGAGGGAAGGAGGAGAGGAAACTGTTAGAGGAGAGCTGATAATTGCTCAGACAAGGGCAGTAGATTGATAAGAATAAGCCCTGTGTATTTTATTTTTCTCTCTCTGAGATGCCTATAATTCTTATATTTGGTTTCTTTAGTTAATCCCACATTTCTTGTATGTTCTGTTCTTGTCTCTTGCATCTGTGTTTTTCTTCATCTCATTTGTTTAGCACATAGGCATTATCTTCAAGGTCTGAGATTATCCCCTCTGAGTGATCTATTTTTAAGGCTTTCCACTGTGTTTTGAAGTTCCTTGTATGCTTCCTTCAATTTCAGGATTTCTGTTTGGTTTTTTCATAATATTTCAATTTCTTTAGAGAATTTTTCATTAATTTCCGGTATTGTTCTTGGGGCTTCTTTGAGCTGGATTTCTATCTTCTCTTCAATTCCATTGAGTTTCCTTATAATCCATATTTGGAATTCTTCCTCCTTCAATTTAGTCATTTCATTTAAATTAGTATCCAATTTTGGGGGTCTCATGATTTCTTCTGGGGGTGACTTTTCTCTCTGATCTTTCATTTTCCCTGTGTTCTTTCTCTGCTTCTTTCTCATCCAAGCAATTGTTTGAGAACTGGGAGTGCTAGGACTGGTTTGTGCCCTTAACTTCAAGCCCCCAAGGGACGTTCCTTAGCAGTGGTGGGAGGAGGTACACTGGTCTTGTATTGCCTTAGAGGTATTTTGGCAAGTTTGCAAACCTCTGACCTGTTGTCTTCACCTCTTGACAGTGGAGATTAGTGAGTTTGGTCCCCTAGCTTAAGCTCCTATGTGGTGAATTGCACCTGTGTGTATAACTCTGCTGCCCTCTAATAGCTTGAGATGGAGGGCACTGTGTTGAGCTGTGGGGTTACCCTCTCTGTCACTGGTTGTAGATTACATGTAGCAGCCAGTTATCAAGGTAATCTCATGCCTCTGTATTGGTTTCTGGTCCCTGGGTGAGGAATACTAATGCCTTGATCTTTAGGAAGGATCTTGCCACTCCTGAGGGTTACTTGGCCCCTATTCCCCCTTAACGTGGTTGTAGGAGCAAGGCGGGTCACAGCTGCTGCCTACCAGCCTGGATGTGTGCTTCTGTGGTTGCTTGTCTGCTGCTAGGGGAGCCACTAATATGTCATTCAGGGTTCTTCCGCCATACTTAGGAGGCCGCTCCTGATAGGAGGGGTTACTTGGTGTACCTGCCGTGGCCTCTGGCCAGGCTTTTTCTTCCCTGACCGTGAACCCCACTGTTGGCGGCCGCCCCGATGTGGAGAGCAGGCCCCAGAGTTATGATCCCGCTAGATGACCTAAGCCCGTCTGACAGGCCAAATCCCTGGGCTGTCAACCACTGATCTGCGTTAAGCGGCTGCAGATTCCCACCAGTCTCCCACAGAGAGAGTGGGGTTTTTTCGCCTCTCCCTACGTCCAGGGGTGACACCCACCACTTTTGGCATGAAAGCTGCCGTGCCAGGAGGAGGGGTGATGCCCGAGACCGCCCAGCACCCCAGTGCCTGTGAATCCCACCGGGGCAGCCCCCACAGCTGAGGAAGCACTCAGTATGCACCCAGTGGAACAGACCTGGCCAGCTGACGATGGGTCGCAGAAGGATGGAGCCTGTCGCGAGAGTCCCCGGGCTGGAGGAAGGAGCTGCCTGAAACCGCAGCTCACCACGGCGTCCAGGGTGTGGACTCCCGCAATGGCGGCCGCCCGCCCGCAGGGCTCTACGGGGAGCGACTGCTCAGGGCCTGGCAGATGCTGGATGGAGGAGCCACTGTTTCCTGTGTGTCCCCCTCCCACCATCTCCGCCTGTCCGGCAGGGCGTCCTGCTCTTTCTGACCCGCCCTGAGCCGCCCTAATCCCTGCGGTGGTTTCTATGGTAGAGCCCCCTTCTCAGTGTCCTCCCCGTTGTCCTGGTCCCGCTGACCGCGGAGGCGAGGCGCGTGTCTCCAGCTCCCCCCAGCGGTAGCTCGGCCCAGTCCCTCCCCGCCACTGCAGTCCTACCACAGAGTTCCAGGAGTTCTAGATGCTTCCCTGTCCACAGAGCCCAGTGTCTCCTGCCGTGAGTTTGCACCGACTTCAGGCAGGTCCGTGTCTGGGCGGGAGTGGAGGCCGGTGGCGAAGCGGGACGGTCCCCTGCGGGTCGGAACCGCTGCACTCGGCCCGGCGGGCGCAGCCGCCCCGCGCTCTGGTCTCTATTGTTTACCTCGCACACTCCAGACTTCCTGATCCTATCTCCCATTTACCTTTTTTTTTTTTCCTGTGTTGTGTGTCCTACGCTGTTCTCTGCAGTTTCGTAACGCTGTCCTCGAGGGGGAGCAATCCACTCGTGCGTAGCAGTCTGAGCTCCTCACCTCTTTCTCTGGGAGCAGGGAGCCCGGAGGTTACCTTTACTCCGCCATTTTTCCTCCCCTGATCTCCTGGGCATGGGCTGCATAACATAACTTAATTACGCGGGTGATATCCCATCATATTCAGAGAACCCGATCACATCCAATGCAAGAGGTTGTTCAACAGCTTTTTTTTTTTTGAGACAGAGTCTCGCTCTGTTGCCCTGGCTAGAGTGAGTGCCGTGGCATCAGCCTAGCTCACAGCAACCTCAAACTCCTGGGCTCAAGCGATCCTCCTGCCTCAGCCTCCCGAGTAGCTGGGACTACAGGCATGCGCCACCATGCCCGGCTAATTTTCTTTTTTATATATATATTTTTAGCTGTCCATATAATTTCTTTCTATTTTTAGTAGAGACGGGGGTCTCGCTCTTGCTCAGGCTGGTCTGGAACTCCTGAGCTCAAGCGATCCTTCCGCCTCGGCCTCCCAGAGTGGTGGGATTACAGGCGTGAGCCACCGGGCCCGGCCAACAGCTTTTGTTATTGGGGGTCATCCCAGAATTATTACTCCCACATGTATTATTCTTCCTTTGCAAAACCATTGTTCTAAATACATAGCTGGTAAGCAGCACTTATAAAGGATATTTAAAAAATTAAGTGTACATTTTACATTACTTAATGCAAAAATTAACAAATTAATTTTGGAAAAATTAAAAACCAAACCAAAAATAAAATACATGTGCCTTATCCTAAATATGCCCACTAAAATGATTGTGATCTGAATAAGACTAGATATTAATAATGGATGGGGTTGATTTTATAGACGGAACTAATATTTTGTTTCAACAACAGTTTAACTAAGACACCAAAGATAATATAACCTTTTATTTTAATATAAGCAATTCATTTTTTCCTGTTCTATATTGGTGTGTTTTGTCTGTTACTTTCTAAATAGCACAAGCATCAGCTTAACAATTTTATACCTTAAAAAATACATCTATCATTAAAGAGATCTTTGAAAATACTTTTGGAGAATCACCTGGTAATGGTGTTATACTTTCACTTGTTTCTTACAAAGATTTCACACTCTACAGTTAACTTCTTTTAAATCATTTATCAGCTTCTCTGTATTCATATATTGAATCTTGTCCCTGGGAATGAACTTTAATTCTCACCATCTGTGCCTTGGCCAGGAATGTCCATATTCCTTTAATGCATAAATACATTCTGAATACTTCTCATTCTGTTACTAAGACCTGCGAAGCACAGAAAATAGTGTTTCAAAGAGCAACCATAAGGGATCATTTATTGCTCCAGCACTTTGAAAAATCTATGAAATTCCTTTATGGCTTCTTCATTATATTTTCAATGGAACAATTAGTTTGAGTGGCTACAAACACTGAATTTTCATGACCACTTTAGCCTTTGAAGCCAAAATTATTGAATGCATTATTCTGTATGCAAAATATAGTGGGATGAGGTGAGTTTGTGATTAAAAAGCATAAGTTGCCTCCAACTGGAAAACTAGTTGAGAGTTAATTTCCTAACAGCCTATCTGGTCACACTTTAAAACCCACACGGTTTGCATAATTTAGTAGTTTGTTCCAAGGATATATTTTATAAGTCTTGAGAGCAGTAACTCTGACTTTTTTTAATATTTAGTGAAGCTCTTGCAATGAGCAGTAGTGTCTCAAGTACAAAAGTAATCCCTTGAAAACCTTGGTTGCAGTCTCTAAAGGTAATAAGACATTTCACTCCCATTTCATTTAACTGCACACTGTAATTATCTCAGAAGTACTCAGGGCACAACTCTAGCACCAACTGAAGCAGTTTCCCATAGCTTGAAATAGTAAAAGCATGATCAAAATTTCTTCAAATAATATGATTTACCTCTCCTAGGGGACCTAACCAGTTCTATACTTTTAAATTCTGGAATGTTCGGGTAGTTCATGAAGATTTTGACTCTAGACCAGGGATTGGCAAAGATTTTCTGTAAACACAAATGTAGTAAATATTTTAGGCCTTGGGCCATACAGTTTTCATGGCAATTATTTGACTTTGACTTTGTAGCAGGAAAGCACCTGTAGACAATATTTACATGAATATGTGCAGCTGTGTTCCAATAAAACTTTACTTATAAAACAGGTGGCCGATGGAATTTGGCCCTCAGGTACTAGTTTTCCAACCAATGTTGGAGACAATAGAGTAATATCCATGCCTCCCACTTCCTCAAGACAAAACTATTTTTCTGGTTGAAGGAGGCAGTTACATCAAGAACTGAATATATTATGCTTTTGGAAATTCATTCCCTCTTCCTTGTGGCAGTACTACTTCACCCAGTGTGGCCTGGTACCCAGATATTTTTGGTTAAACACTAGTCTGATTGTTGTTGTGAAGGTGCTTTTTAGATGAGATTAATAATTGCATCTGTAGATTCTGAGTAAGCAGACTACTCTCTGTAATGTGGGTAGACCTCAGTCAAAGGCTAATTAAGACAAAACAGACTGAGGACTCTAGAAAAGGAGGGAAGTCTACCTTTAGACTGAATTAAGACTCAAGAATCAATATCAACTTTTCTATGAGTCTATAGCCTGTTTGCTTACCCTGCAGATTTTGGACTTGCTTGCTTTCACAATTTCTTGAGCTGATTTTTAAAAGTAAATCAATCTGTGTGTGTGTGTATGTGTGTGTATACATACACACACATACACACACACACTTAACAATGGCAATACATTCTGAGAAATGCACTGGTAGGTGAATTTTTCATCATTGTGTGAACATTACAGAGCACATTTATATAAACCTAGATGATATAGTCTACTACACATGTAGGGTACATGGTACAGCCTACTGTTCCCAGGATATAAACCTGTACAGCATGTTATTGCACTGAATACTGTAGACAATTGTAACACAGTGATAAGTATTTATATAGCTAAACACATCCAAATATAGAAAAGGTATACTAAAAATATGGTATTATAATCTTATAGGACCACTGTCATATATGCAGTCCTTTTACTGGAGATCTCTAATACAGGTCTTAAATTCTGAAACTGTTTTATTCAAAATCTAAACAAGCAGAACTCTTCACTGTAACTTCATTTATATAGTGGAACTAAAATTACCACTAATCAATTTATTTAATGAATGGTGTTGCAAAGTTAAATAGTCATCTAATACAAATTTATTGGTAAAGATTACCTCTTCTAATTTCAATACTTTTAAGCTAATATTTAGTATAATAAAGTAATATTTTTTTAAAAGTATCTCCATAGTTTCCTAAATATAAATGACTGAATTGCTAGTAGTCTACTAGGATGGGGGATTTTTATTTCTCAGAGTTAATTCTTTCTTCTTTTTGGATGCTAAGAATTCTCTGTTTTCTAAAATCATCCATACATTAAAAATATATATACTCTTACCTAGATATGAGCATATTATATGTACATATGTGTACATATGGAAGTATATTATATATGAGTATATATTTATAAATAAATACATATAATATTTTCATCACTTTTAGGTTTAATTTCCTGGTAGCTATTTTCAGTATATCTAGTGCTGCATTGCCAGAAATTAAATTCACCTACTTAAATTTAAATGTTAATCTGATAAATGCCATACACACACACACACACACACACACAAACACACACACACAGTTGGAGTTGCCTTAATTTTATAATATGTGTTTCAGAGTGCCTTGTACACTGTTTGATATTTAATCATTATTGTTGAAAAAAATATATAATTCTGACAATCTTCTCTATTTCCCAGGGGTTAAAAATGTTAGTTAGGTTTTTTTTTTTAATTCCCACTTCTCTTATTTTTAAAACATAAGTTTAAGTCACAGGGCAGAAGTAAGTGCATAAGGAGAAAAAAAAATTATATAGAAAATCTAATGTGTATAGACCTGGTCATTTCCTACCAAAACTCATGATTGCAGAAATAGACTTCAGCTCCCTAAATCAGAAACCAAGGGAGAAAACCTAAGCATGGTTAGTCCTCTCCTAACGTGGTGGCCAAGCTGTGAAACAATCTGCCAGCTCTATTATTGTAGCTATTGTAGGAATCTCTCCTTCCCAGCCTCTTATTTGGGGTTGATGTTTTGCTCCCAGATGGACTATGCTACTGGGTCATAGAAATTCTCAGAAGATAAGGAGAATCATGTCACTAAGGCTTCCTGCTCTAGGATTCTGAGTAAATATACATACCCTAAAAAAAAAAAAAAAGGAAAAGGAAAAGAGGATGAAAGTGATAAACAGTCTCCTCCCTTTTTTTTTGATTCACAAGTAAGACTTAGTTTATTATTTTCATTTTAAGCTATTTGCCTTTTTTTTAGGAATGGATTTTATTTATTTTATTTTATTTTATTTTATTGTTTTTAAATTCAGGATATTATGGAGGTACAAACATTTTGGTTACATGTAATGCATTTGCCTCATTCAAGCCAGGGCTACAAGCATGCCCTTCCCCATACAGTGTGCTCCACTTCCATTGGTTGTGGGTTTACCCTCCATATCCCCCCACCCTCTCAATCCACCCACCAACACCCCTCCCCCCGCACCCAAACAATATTACTATCATGTGGACACCTTAGTGTTGATCAGTTAGTACCAATTAGATGGCGAGTACATGTGGTGCATGTTTTTCCATCCTTATAATACCTCCCTTCGAAGGATGGGCTCAATCTCTATCCAGGATAATATAAGAGGTGCTAGTTCACCATTGTTTTTGGTAGTTGAGTAGTATTCTATGGTATACAACTTTGTTTTTATCAAGATTGTTGTGGCTATCTGGGTCCTGAGAGATTTCATATAAATTTTATAATGGACTTTTTTCTATTTCTGAAAAAAATGTCATTGAGAACACTCCTATTTTTAATTGAATAAATGTATTTCACTATTGGAATAAAGTAAATTGAAAAAGGGTGTGACATTGCAGCATTTAACTTTGGCAAAATGAAAAAAAAAGTATAAAAAGAGACAACTTCTGTAACAAGCTTTTTCTTTCAAAAATATTTGCAAATAGAATCCATTTTCTTTAGTTCCCTTTATATACCACCACGTGCTCTTCTCTCACATGGCATGGGGTGGACAGAGTGTTAAGGATGTGAACTCCCTTTAGAGGTCCATCTGGGAGTCTGAAGTATAGAGGAAAGAAACACCTGTCTCCCCAGGTCAGGGATAAGATTTTACCCAAACCCCATTTTCCACCCAAATATTTGTATTTACTTACTCATGTATTTATTTATCAGCATTATTAAAATCATACACACTGTACACTATTAGATTTTATTTACAATGGTACAAACAATATTTCCAAACTTAGAGTAAATGTGAGATTCCAGAGAGAAGTCAGTTTATCCCATGTTGACAGTGTCCCTATCACTCTGCTGCATATTCACAGGGATAAACTTTTTCAACAGAGAATTCCAGTGATTCTTTAATAGATTTTTTAAGAGCTTAAGAAACAGAGTACCTGGGAAACAAGATTACCTCCCTAGAAAACGAGCTAATCTCATGATCCCATAACATCAAGCTTGCTTTGCTACTTAGTGATCTTTCAAGGTGTAGGAAATTGATAGAATCAACATTTCTGTAAGATTAATAATTGTGCTCAGATATAGAAGACTACAAATGGAAAATTTTGAGTATACTCTGGAGTCAAAAAACTAGGTATTATGTAAATAAGTTGGATTAGAAAGGAATGATAATTATAATGATAATGGAGACAGTAAACTTTATCAATAAAATATTTAATGATAAACCAGGAATTTGCAGATCTCAGAGAATGTCAAGCAGATTGTCAGTAACATTGATACATTAGAAAATCTGTGCCCATATTATGCCCCACTGATATTAAATTAACTGTTTGTCATGTATTATGAATAAAAAGCTACTAATGGGAATGACTATTATCTTTTAAGATTTCCATCCTTTCATTTTTCCTATATTTTTAATTTTTTCATTGACATGTATCTATTCATAAATTCATATATGGTGTACTATTTACTATAGTATAAGAATGCATATTACAATGTGTTAAAGGTAAAATAAAGACATTTTGATTATCTAACTTTTAAAATAATTTTTTGATGTTAAATTACTATTCCATTTCCTATATTTTTACCGCCTAGGTTTCTTACCTGACTTAATGTAACTCAGGTTACTCTTGCTTTTGCAAAGGAGATCAGTTGAGCTGAGAAACTTCACAGCACTACAGAAACAATTTCTGTCTCATAATAATAGGTGGGGGTGTATCATCCTTTATTTTCTCTTATTATTGAAATGTTAATTGAATCCTTTGCTGCTTCAAATTTACTAGCAGCCAAAATTTTTTTGTGATCAAAATGACAACAGGAAAAATATACCCATCTAACTATATGACTAAACTCTGATTAGGAAAATTATAACTCTATATCTGTTCAGAATGATTACAACCTGGAATTGAAAATACAAGTTATTATTACTCTATATCTCATTATAATTTGAATTGAGTAAAAGGCAACACAGATCTTCTCTTCTTTTATTTTCATTCCTTGTGGTGTTTGTAATCTGAAAACTTGGCACACCTTCTATTGGCCTTGCCCTATCCCAAAGTCCCAACCACATTTTATTTTCAGGAAATACTGAAGAAAATTCTCTAAGAAGAGAAAATAAAAACCTCCCTTCTCCCCCTACTAAAATAGTAAAAGTAAAAAAGACAAAAAATGAAGTCATATGAGACTTTATAATTGCAATTATCTCTTTAAAAGGAGCATTTTAAAGCATGTCTTTTAAGAAGACACAATTACATTTGATAATTACATTCCTACTCGGTCAAAAATAATGATTGAAGAATCCAAACAACAACAACAAAAAAAACTTAAGTACTAGAAAGTACAGGAATGTAGTACAATATGTAAACTCCTGAGAAATTTCTCTCAATTTTTCTTAAAGATAAATATTATTTACCATTCTTATATAATCCATAATAACCCAAAATGGCTATAAAAATCCTGTTGCAAAAGGATGGATATCTTGCCTAAATAACAATTTTAGGTTTCTTAATTTTCAAAATCATGTGTCAGAGAAGCCAGTGGTGATTAATAGAAGATACCTTATAGACAAGAGGATTTTATTGTCTCATATGAGTTAAAAGCTTAACATATCAGCTACAATTCAGTGGTCCACAGCGTTTCTGGGACCAAGGACTGGTTTCATGGAAGACAGTTTTTCCCCAGACCGGCAGATAGGGGAGGATGGTTTTGTGATGATTCAAGCACATTACATTTATTGTGCACTTTACTTCTATTATCATTACATTGTAATATATAATGAAATAATTATATATCTCACCATTATGCAGAATCAGTGGGAGCCCTGAGCTTGTTTTCCTGAAAGCAGACAGTCCCATCTTGGGGTGATGGGAGACAGTGACTGATCTGATAGGACACGGAGCTCAGGTGGTGATGCCAACAACGGGAACAGCTGTAAATACAGATGAAGCTTTGGGCCCGCCCACCCACCACTCACTTCCTGCTGTGAGGCCTGATTCCTAACTGCCCAAGGACTGGTACTGTCTGCAGCCACCAGGTTGAGGACCACAGAGCTACATAATTTCAGCTAAATAGTTTAAAATACCTAGGCATTTATGTGGGTGTGTGCAATTATACTATTCATAGAACATTTACTCTGAGCCAGACACTGTGCTAGGCATTTTATATATTTTTCTTATATAAATCTCATGATAACTGCATGAGTCAAGTATAATTACCCTTATTTTTTAGATAAACTGATATTTAGAGAAACCAATGCAATTTGCTTAAGATCAAATGACAAGCAAGTAGCAAAGCCAGGATTTGAAATGAATAGATCTAGCACCAAAGCCCATGAATATATTTAATATAACAATTATGTTACATTGCATCAATATATTTTAAATGGTCTGTTTATAAATTAAAGTGCCTTTGGTTGGTGCTCAATAAGCTTTAACAATTGTTATTCATTATTCTGTGAAGAATTTCAAGGATAATAATTTCGGCAACAAAAGTTCTATAGCGTTTACTTTTTTTTTCCTATTTAGTACGCTTCCCACCAGCAACCCTCCAGTGTAACCCTTGGATATTATTATATTCAATAACATATTATTATCATGAGAATATTTTACATCATGGGTGAAAGCTGTATTAACTTTCATTGAAAGAATTATGGAATTTACCAAATAGAGCTTAATTCTAGGAATCAGTTTTGGGATCAAATACTGACTTAATCCTTTAGTAATTATGGTCGTGGGAAAGGTACCTATTCTTTCTGAGACTCCCTTTCCTCATCTATAATGCGAGGCTGTGAATGCACAGCAGAGTGGAAATGTGAGCTAAATTCATCCTGCCATTACCATCCACAGCATCGCATGTGCATGCACGTTGGGCATGTCAGTTACTGTGCAGGCTCTGTCCACGTTTTTTACTTTGAACTCTGTAATTCATAGCCCCTTGTCTCAGGGAAGCTATGTTATATTCTTCCTTACAAAGGAATAACCAGAGCTTATATCGAGTTGATGGTGGCTAACTGAGCTGGGGCTGGCTCCTTAGTAAATTAGACAGCAACATCTCTGTGACCAATAGGGATAATAACATTGATAACAATGACCCCAGCCAACTGGACTTTCTCTCTTCTTAGTATCAACAAAAGGGTGGTAAGAAAGGATTGCAGGGATGGGAGCAGAGGAGAGAGAGAGAGAGAGAGAGAAACCATGAACAACAAAATAGCAAGAGCAGACTACTCATAAAGCTGATAAGATAATTTGATTGCCCATAGTTTTTCCTACCTCTAGTGTTAGAATGTATATACCTAACATAAATTCCATCAATCTAAAATCAAGCAGAGTGAGTCTCTGCTACTTATAATTATATTAGGCATGTTTCTTTATATATATAATATATAATATTGTATATTATTGTATAAAATATATAATAACCAAGATGTGCCAGGGTTGCCAGAAATTGGCGGAGATTTGGATCTATCTGCAGTATCAGGATGAACTGAGAAGCATTAAGCTCTCCATTCTATGATTGGAATTCAAGGACCGAGAGCTGTGATGATAAAGCAGTGGATAAACATCCCCCCTCACAATATCTTACCACTGTGGTCCCCAAGCCCTGGGCTGCGGAGGGCTACTGGTCTGTGGCCTGTTACTAACGGGGCGCACAGCAGGAGGTGAGGAGCAGGCTGGCCAGTGAAGCTTCTTCTGTACTTACAGCTGCTCCCCTTTGCTGGCATCACCACATAAGCTCCGTCTCCTGTCAGAACAGTGGCAGCAGTAGATTCTCATAGGAGCGCAATCCTACTGTAAACTACAGATATGGGGGATCTAGCGAGCTCCTTATGAGAATCCAATGCCTTATGATCTGAGGTGGAGCTGAGGTGGTGATTGATGCTAGCACTGGGGAATGGCTGCAAATACAGATTATCATTAGCAGAGAGGTTTGACTGCGCGATAAACGTAATGCGCTTGAATCATCCCCAAAGCATCCCCATCGCCACCCCGATCCATGGGAGAATTGTCTTCCAAGAAACCTGTCCCTGGTGCCAAAAAGGTTGGGGACCGCAGTCTTAGGATACCAGCACTGACTTCCAAAAGTTAGTTTTTGCCAGCCTATTTCCACTTTGGCCACTTAAAAGAGGAAAAAGAACAATTTCATATCTCAGGTTATTTGACAAGAAATAGATAAGACAGTGTGGGCTGCCTTGAGATCCTGCTACATAAAATATGAGAAATTACAAGAAAAGTCTAAAGCTGATATGGCAGAAAGATGATTTTCAGGTTTATTGATTACATAAGCTAGATGGGCTTTTATGATTAAAATTCAAATCATAATTAATAAGATTTGGTTGTTAATATACCTAAAGTCAACAAATTTTCTCTCTTTCTTTCTTTCTGTAAGTTGACTAGTTGGACCTGTTTACTTTCCATCCAAGAAGACTAACAAAGCATTTAATACATATTCATTCCTTTCATTTCCTACAACTTTGTATTGAGCAAAAATCACAGAATACATTTTGTGTCTTATGTACTATATTTTTTAAAATTTGTGATTATTATTAGAAGTACATTCTTTTACATTCGTGCACTTGTCTACACTGTGAGGTTTCAAACTGTTCCCACTGATGTTATTTTATTTAATCATACGTTCCTACCATTACTCATTGTCACTTACTCTCCAAGCATCGGGGCTGCCACAAAGATTGAGAAACAAGTCTAGATTAGCAGACAGTCTGTCTAATGTGAAGACTGGTGGGCAAATGAACAATTGTAAACTGGAAAAAAAAGATGCTAGCATAGTTCGGTAGAATCACAGAAAGAGAAATAACTAACTACAGGAAAAGACAGACTGTATAGCCAATTACTTCAAACTTTAGCCCTCAAAAATAGTTCCGGTTAGATTAACAACATTTGTTTATATATTTCTCAATCAAATATTTTTTTCTGACACGACTAGCCTCCTAATTACTGGTTAAATGAATTGTTACTTCAGCGGCAACAAAAAATAGTCTGTGTTCTATCTTTAGAAGCATTTTAATTTAGTTGTGTGGGAAGGAAACTACAAATAATATCTTATTAACCAAATGTTGTTTAAAAGAGCAAAAAGCCAGAAGTTCTGCAAAGATGAAAATTTCCTATTTTCTTTATGCAGTGCTCAGAAATATTCTTCAGGAAGGCCTTATTCACACCTGCATGAGAAATACACTAAAAATCTGAAGAGAGGAAGCGGGGTACCATATGTTTTTCTAGGAAATCCTGACACTAGCAAAAAGAAACGAACAAACAAACAAAGAAGCAATTAGTGCCATGATGAGTAAGGAGACTGATGGCGAGGAGCTTTCTCTAACAGTGTGTCCCTGTTTTCTTTTATTGCATACTATTCTTAAAACAGTAAGAATACATAAATTCAAGACTGTTTTCATTCTGTGGCTACAAAAGTCAGCTAGCATGGCAGATTCTGCAATGACATCTGTTTATGCCTCCATTCTTAGCCTCCGTCATTAATGAGACATAAGATAACTTTAAATCTTGGGTATTGGAAGAAAACCTGAAAACAGTCATAAAGGTTTAACATTTAGAGTTTTTTAAACATGTTTGTTCCTGATTCGCCATTTAGTAGTCATAAAATATGATATAAAATTATAGTGTTTTCATTTCTTAAAAGAAAAAAATATTTCATACTTTGGGAAAAGATATTTTCTGTCATTTATTTATTTTCAATTTGTATTTAGATCCAGAAACTTCTTCTGAGATAACAGAAATTGACAGAATTGTCAACAGTAGGATTTTTTATTCAATAATTCAAAATTTTTTTCTGATTTATAAAAGTCATTCCCATTTAACTTTACCAGCTCTCACTAATAGTGTTACTAGATATATCTCTAATTTATGTAATTTTATAGGTAGAGAAAACCGATTTTTTTAAAGGTTGACAACTATTAAATCAAGACTTTATAGCAATGACAGAAGTCAGAAGCCTTTGTCCTCAGACCTAGCTTTAATTAATCAGGTCACCTATCACCTTGACAAGTGACAAGGGCTTTCGGAGGAAAGACCCAGACTTTATAGTTTTATAGCGTGATTATGAGCATGATTTTGATCTGGTGACATTTACATGGCCTAAGTTACAAGATAAAGACTATCTTCCTAGGACTGGCTGAAGTTAATTTATGAGGTCTGAAAGATGATTAATAATGCTGTGACAGGAAACAAGAAAGAGAGAAAATGTTTTCTGGAGTTTCTTTCTCCTGTTCTCCAGGAGAGGGTCAAAGGTGTGATTTGCCCAGGTGCAGTCCTGCATGAATCAGTTATATCCTGTTTATATTCCTCCCACCATCTGCTCTTCTCCTGGGGCTAAATGCTCATTGGGGAAGGAATATTTTTAGAGATTGTGAGAAAGATACCAAAGTCTTCTGAATGTTTCTGTACTTGCTTGTAGAAGGACATCACCTTAGTCAGTTCAGCTGCTATAACAAAGATATCACAGACTGAGTGACAAACAACAGACATTTATTTCTCACAGTTCTGAAGGCTGGAAGTCTAAGATCAAGGTGCCAATTGATTTGGTTTCTGATGAGGACTACCTTCTTGGTTTGCAGACAACTGTCTTTTTGCCGTGTGCCTCCCATGGTCAAGGCAGAGAGAAAGAGAAAGGCGGTGGGAGGGAGAGAGTTATTTAGAGAAGACAGAGCAAGCTCTCTCATCTATTCTTAAAAGGGCACTAATCCCACCGTGAAAATGGAAAATTGTCTTCCATGAAACTGGTCCCTGGTGCCAAAAAGGTTGGGGACTGCTGATTGAACCTATTTTAAGTCAGTTATATAGTTCTTCCAATTAAATGGATCCTAACTGAATCAGGAGGCTGATGACTGTGACTAACAGATCTTCACCTGTTCAGGAACATACCTGGACAGAGGCATTCTCCCCTGGTAGTTAGTTCCTTTGCTTTCTGCCTTTAGAGCAATACCTTGGAACTGGAGGCCTTTGGGACGGATTTTGCAGGACATTGCTCATTTTATTTCGGTTATTTAGGGGCCCTGGTCCTTTCTCCCAGGTAACACTATCTATGATTGAAACCCATAGGTAGACACAACCTTTATGGCCTGCTGAGGAATTTCCTCCTTTTGCCTTCCTACAACAGCACCTTATTTCCCTGAGAAAAAGATATTAAGAGCTCTGAGAGTGGCATAAAGCAACACCCTGCATCTATAGATAAACTTTCAGCAAGTAGTTAGATAAAACAGCAATTGAACCACTATATTAGGGCCTATAGCTTTTAAAAGGCTTATTTCTTTTCAATAGGGGTTAACTATCCTAATGTCTGTGGTGAAGGACAGCTTCTTCAGTTTGAAAGAACTCTACTTTTATTGGGCATAAGTGTTAATACTAAGCACCTCTTTACCTTCCTTCCACTCACATTGTGATGCTCCCAGCCTCCATTACAAATTCCCCCTCCTAAAGAATTAATCCTTTGTTGGGAAAGCAGCTCACTCAGCATAAGGCATAGGAATAAAGAACCTCCACCACCACATGCAGAGTGCTTGCAAATGAATGCTTGGGCAGATGACCATATGTGGATATACTACCAGTGTAACTTCTTTAGCTGCTGTATAATGGCTCTTATGAACTAACAGACCCAGAAAATTGCGTGGGGTAATTGTTATTTGAATTTATATTTAATTTCCAGTGGAGAGTTTGGGGAGTTTATCAATCAATACGACCTTAAAAATCCCTATGCCTTAATTACTTTATTCATTAAATTAAAATAAGAACAAATCCTTTACGATGATGCTATTAGAATTGGAAAGACACTACCTTCAAAGAAGCAAAAGGCCTTATTGTTAAGTAGCATGCAATATGTAACCTAAGCAGACACAGGTCTATTCAAGAAATATAACTCAGATGTGAGAAAAGGGAGAAAAAAGGATATTGAATGACCAGTTCATCACTGAAAAACCTCACACTCGGGGGGAAAAAATTAACTGCATTTTATCAGGAGACCAAGAGTAAACACAGGGAAACCTCATTTCTAAATTAATAGTTACCTTATAATTAGATAATTTAACAAATTGTAATTTACCGTATTTCCTACATGTATCCCAAATCAGGCTGTTTATTATCATGCCAAATACCTTTCCACACTCGAGAATGTTTTGTAAAACAGTGGTTTACAAAAACAGGTAAATCAGTGCAATACCTCTTTGTCATACAAATATATTTTATTTATCGTTCAAGGTTAATATTACATTTATAGCTTATTTCCTGCTCAAAAGCCATAGGTTTTCAACGGTTGAAGTTGCTACAGAGAAGCATCTTTGAAAATTTTCATTATTGACATATTGAAACCATAAAATCTTACAGAATAGCATCAGTCATTTCTAGCTGCTTTTAGATTAAAAGAATACCATCACATATAGCAGAAATTTTGAGTTATAATGTATACAGATGGCCGGGCGCAGTGGCTCACGCCTGTAATCCTAGCACTCTGGGAGGCCAAGGCGGGTGGATCGCTCGAGGTCAGGAGTTCAAGACCAGCCTGAGCAAGAGCGAGACCCCGTCTCTACTAAAAATAGAAAGAAATTATATGGACAGCTAAAAATATATATAGAGAAAAAATTAGCTGGGCATGGTGGCGCATGCCTGTAGTCCCAGCTACTTGGAAGGCTGAGGCAGGAGGATCGCTTGAGCCCAGGAGTTTGAGGCTGCTGTGAGCTGGGCTGACATCATGGCACTCTAGCCCGGGCAACAGAGCGAGACTCTGTCTCAAAAAAAAAAAAAAAAAAAGTATACAGATGACATAGGATGAACTAATCATTAACAATAGAAAAAAATAAAATCTGGTTTTTAAATTGTTATACATTTTATATTCTGATTTTTCCATTGTTACACATTCTAATTCTGTACCAAAGTTTAGTTTAGTAACAAATGAATTTATTTTACCATTCTGCATTAATTACATACAAATAAATTAAATAAGCTTTATCTTAATTGACGTAAAATAAGAATTTGAATAATAGATATTGAGAGTCTGCCTTTGGCTGAGATGTGATTATTCCTGATTAAGAGAGAGAGAGAATCATTCACTAGGTGTTGAGCAGAATACACACCTAACCAGAGGGTGGGTATGTAAAAGGTTTCTATAGTTATAGAGGTAAATATTAACAAGAGAAGGGGATATGTAATGTCTTATTATCAAAATATAAAATATATTTTGCAATGAATACTACTAAATATACTGCAGTCACAGAAGTCAACCTCTTGGGTAGAACACATTTTCTATTTCGAAAACTTAAATGACTTGGCCACCATTATAGATTGCTATTTTTATATTGTTATGTATTACGTCAGTACAATACCAAAAATATCATTAGAAAATACAACCACTTTTAGAAATCTTTGTATTCCCTGCTTATGGTTAGAGTCTGACTTCAGAGAATTTTAATGGAAGATTATGTATTGTTAATTATTTGTTTCTATTTAGGCAGAGGATCTGAAAGACTCTTCTGGTTGATTGGACTGCATATTGTACAAAAAACACAGTGTTTCAAAAATGTTTTAAAAGATGCATTTAAAATATATGTGTGTGCACATTTTTTTTTATTGTTTCTTTCTACAGTAAATGACAAATAATTAAAAATAATTACATATTAATGTTCTAAATGACAGTTATCAAAAGTGAGATGTAAGCATTCAATATAAATTTTAAATTTAAAAATATAAAAGGAATTATGCTTAACTAATATTTAATATTTAGACTGGCACTGGCACCTTCTCTAAGGCCACTAATTTCAGAAGGTCCTGTGATGTGCAGAGTAACACATGTCCTTAGGGAAGAATGAGGAGGTAGGTAAACGGTAAAAGTGGCACTCTCAGTAGTTTCTTTCCTTTCAGTGTATTATATTTTGACAGATTACAGTGTCCATATGCCAGGTTAAAGTGATTTATGGGTTATATTAGCTAGTTTAAACTAAGTAAATTTTTAAAAATGGATAATGACTTTAAAATATTCCTGTAAGGAAACAGTCTATTAAAAACAGTACCAATGATTCAAACACAATAAATAACAACAACAAAAGCAGATATGACATTTAACACATCCTAGCAAAAACTCTTCATCTGCTGCATCATGAAACAAAACAGTGGACATTTTAATCGTATTTGATAAAAGGTGGAAAACAGATGGAAAAAGATCAGATTACTAGGCAGGGATTTACATTCACTATATTTAAAAATAAGTTGTACTCTATCTCTTTGATTTCTGAGTTAATGCTCTGAAGTTCTTGTGATTAGAATGGTATTTTCAAAAATTTATTTCATCTTTTTTTAAATATTTATATTTTGAGTATTTTATTATGTTTATAAAACTTACATAAGGATAATAACCCATATATAAAATTAATTTGAACATATTTATATTTTGCAGTGGTAGTTAAAATTTGAACTAAGTGAAAAATATGACAAAAAGAGTATGAAATATGTAAAATAAAAATGTACCTTGTTGCTAATAAAGCTAATATTTGATATCTGCAGGTTATTTGATTGTTTTAATGATTAAACACCCAAATTTGATACCTTTCCCTCCCCAGTCATAGGTAATGTTTAACTACTTCTAATATGCCTGCTCTTTTAAAACCTATTACATGAAGAAGTAGAAAGACTAGATTTTTCTGTGGACAGACTTGCTCCTAAGAGCAAAGAGAACTAGCAAGCCATACATCCATGCCAAGTTCTGCTCTTAACTTCAGTAGCCAAATAAATTACTTATCTTTTGAAAAGGGATGGGTTGGGGGCGGAAGCACTGAGAGGAAGCTAGTAACGTTATGCTTTTGGAACTCCCTCGACATGGAAAGAAACACTGAAAGTTAGAAAGCTTGGCATATGAATCACATTATATGTAGGGACAAATTCATTTTTAAGAATTAAAATTAATGTTGAATTTAGTCTATGATTACCAGAAGAAACAATCTCTGCACTTCTGTTTGTGAATTTGTACTTCACAGTTACTAATTCTTCTTGAGCAATCAAACCAAATTGACATGGTTTATAGAAGAAAGTTTCTAAATATACCAAAAGTTTGCATGTTGCTGTTAGAATATATTCTAAAAGGAAAGTATTTCCTTTTTTGTATATAAAAGATGAAACTATCCTCTTTCCTTAATGGAAAGTTATAAATGATTATTAACTACTTATTTTTTACAGAAATTAAATGATACTATAAGGTTCTGAAATGCCATTTACCAATATATCTTGAACATTCTAATATGGCAGCATATAGACTCAATTCATTTCTTTTTTATAAATACAAAGCATTATATTGAATTGGCATATTTTTATTTCTTTAATACTTGCTTGGTAGACAATTAAATTTGGGGGCATTAAAAATGCATTAAATAATACTCTTGGCAATATATCTTCCTTCAGTGATCTGATTATTTCACTCGAGTAAAATATTAGAATCAAATTGTTCAGGTAAGGAAATTTTTTATTATATATTCCAGAACTGACACCCTTAAAAAAACTTAACTGAATAACATTGTCACTAAACAATTATTACTTTGTGTATATTGCCAGTTCATTACAAGTGTTCTGTGCTTTATTTCCACTGTATTTGAATAAAGCACAAATGATTAAAATTTTTTTGATTCATTATCATGTAATTTGAGCAGTATTTCTGAAGTCCAGCAAAGCATATGAATGTAATATTAATATTTAAGGATTCATAATTGCACATTATTTCAGTATAAAATTAAAAATATGGTAAATTTGTACCTGTTCCAAGGTATAATTTTAATGTGCTTCTAATTAAGACATTTAATGAATAAAAGACTAACTGATGTGTTTTGTTTAGAAATATCTCTAATGATTTGTCCAGCCAGAACCTGAACAGAAAGACACATTTTCCTTTTAGAATATGTATTCTGCAAGCAACACCATTCTTTAGGTATATTTAGAGGCTTCATTTATGTCAGAGTATCTCACCTGCAATGTTTAATGAAATAGCTCATTTATTCATTCATTTGTCAACAGTATATACTTTGACCTCCTATGCTTCAATTATTGTGTTAAGTGCCAAGAATACATAGGTGAAGCAGACAAGGCCTCTGTCATCTAGGATTTTATAGAAGCTATATTATTCTGTTAAAAAAAAAAAACAGTTGCAGCATAGTCTATGCAATCTCAGATCATTATTGTAGTATCAGTCAATCAAAATAATACTATATACATATTTATATTACCATAGGATTTATTCTTTGAATGAGTGAATAAGTTAACTATATGATTCTCTGATTATTAATGTGAAGAGTGCACAATGTCTATTTGTGCATCTAGCCAAAATTATAAAGTATTCAAATGTGTCCCCAGAAACCATGTTAATGTTTTAAAGTTTAACGTGTATGGCATATGTTCTACCCACCCGTCTCTCTGCTCCCAAAGAGAACTGATATTTTCATGATCATCAGGATTAATTACTCATCTGCATGTAGAAATGTCAACCTGGTTGTCCCTAGAAGCACATCACATTCTCTACCATATTCTGGGTCTTTACACAATCCAGGTCTTTGTCATCAACACTGTCTAGCACATATCTGGTACATTAGAGTCTTAATTTTAGCTAAGAATTCAATGACTTACTAGAAGAAAAAAAATGTAATTGGATAGTTATGTGTTTATGTTTATTTACGGAGAAAATAATTAAGGAGAGCTTATCTTTTGTACAGTACTGTGTGAGGTGCTAAGGATTAGTCTTGGGGGAAGGGAGCAGAACTAAACTGAAAGTAGGATTAAGACCAATAATATTTTAAATTACTATTTTATTATAGACCGTACTATCAATAGGGCCGCTTGATCAACAAGTTCAGCATCTTCCAATTTTCAAATATTCAATTGTATACATGACACTTGTTTTGATGTATTTCTCCCACAATTTGCTATGAACATTTTTTTAATATAGTAAAGACATACTACTTTCACAGCATGCCCATTGTACATTTAAAACATTTCCCACTGGAGGCCTGAAAGATATGCATGATAATCTTCACAATTCCAATTAACTTTAAATAAAAGTAAAAATAGATAAACAAAAGTGTTGTCTTTATATATAACGGGCAAGATGAATATAAACTTGATATATAGTATTTGCTGCTTAAACTGTAGCAGTATGAGAATAAGCATTACTTAGGATTTTTTGCTTGAAATGGAGAATCTCAAGCCCCACTCTGAATATGCCTTTTAAAAAATCTTTAGATGTCCATATTAATGGTATAATAAAATTTAAGGAGCACTGCTCTGTAGAACTTTGTGTGGCTTGAAACAGAATGAGATAAGGTTATGATGAGAGGTAAGGTGCTAACAGGCGTGGCTGGTTAGAAGGGAGAAACCCTGGAATGGTCAGGATGGCGGTGAAGGTAGGCTGAACTGGGATGGTGGGGCAGATGTGCTGTTTTCATTGCTCTTCAGCTTGTTCTTTAGAGCACCCAGGTATCCTTGAAACATTCTCAGATGTTTATGATATGCTTGTTTAAACTCATGCAAAAAAAAAAAAATACACATTCTGGGGCTGAAAGTCACTTGACCTAGATGCCATCTCTACCAAGCAAGTTAAGTGTTTTAAGGCATTTCTGAGCAATTATTAGCTTTTTTTTTTTTTTTCAGTTATACATTCACAGCAAAGAGTGAATGCAAAGCCACCAAAACATATCCTTTCATGAAACTTCTAAGCATTTCCTGCATGGAGGTTTTCTTAACATCTTAGGATAGAATCCTTTACTCCTTCATTTGTGCTATTGTAGAAAGTCATTCCTGCCATAAGAATTATGTGTCTGTCTCCTCATAAGACAGTCTCTTTGGAAACAGAGACCAGCTCTGTTTGGGTAGCTTTAATCCACAGCACAATCTTACACAGCAGGTGCTCTACACCTGCTTAATTACTGAGACCTGTTTGGCTCAATGGCAGAATGAATGGTGGACTAAATCATTTAAGTTAAAGAGATTTCATTTATCATCATAGTGTAACAAGAAGAGAAAGAGAGAGCTGTGTCCTCAGCAGTTGTATGGAGAGGGTCATTAAGCGACAAGGGCCCACCCCTTGATTTTTCAAGAGGCAGCTGCTCCATTCTCTCAGCAGGTAATGCCAACTACTCTATCACTGATAGCCCCAGGGAAGGCCACTTAGGGGGTAACTGCCACTTTAGGGGGACTTCATATTTGCACAGACAGCAGGCCATGTGGTCTAGTCTACTTTCTATTTATTTCCACAACTTCTGAACACAAACAAGAAGTTTTTAAAGAATTACATCGAATCCAGTTGTCCTCTCTGCCACAGCCAGTGTTGTTGGATAATGCGAATGCACATTATAGAGTTACAGGAGTTCGTTTGAAAATAGATAAAAGAGAGAAGCAAGGTAATGTAAGTAAGATCATTAAATGAATTTTATATATCATTAATTCTGATAACTGATTTTATTGCTTTGGAAAATTATTATGGCAGTCTGCTACAAAATACTTAACCTAATTTAAATTTCAGAACACATTTTTTGGCAAATCGCTAGAAGCAATATTTTTAATCAATGAAGTGGATCTAATTTGGATTTCAGATGCACCAAGAGAAAAAGAAAGACAGAGAGAAAAAAAAAGAAGTTTCCTAAGGTAAGCACTTTGTATTTCACAGCTGTGTTTTAAATGATGTTACAAGAAGTAAAGTTGAATGATGACTTTTTATATCTATACAGAAAACCCACAAAAGATCAAAGTCTGAACTATTTCCTTGCTGGCATATTTTAATTGATATTTTTGTACAGTCATTATGGTTTCAGGAACTACTTTATTACCACTGAGCATAATAATTTTGCCAAGAACCAGATGATGGTTAGGAGTTCTGTTAGAACACCTAACAAATATTGTGTTAGGAGTTAGGATTTTAAAATTGCTATCACTTTGCTCTGACCAACCACTTAACCTTAATAACTTATTCTGATTCTCAAAAGTTTAAGTTGTAAATTAGAAATACACCTTTTTCTAAAGTTAATTTTTTTCAGTTCAGATTTCTTTGGTGGTATCACCTTTATCAAAATGTTTGCATCAAATATTAATGATATGAATATTGGTCTCATACAGATGAAAAAGAAATGTTCTACTTTCCCATTTGCTCACTATAAAATGTTGGTAAATGTGAGAAAAGGCAGTGTTCATATCAGTTGGTTGACTACAGGCTGTGAATTGTAAGCAACACTCACAGAATCCTGGCTTCGTTTCCTTGTTTTATTTCTTCCTAGAGCAATCATCCATGATACCAGCAAATAAAACTATCCACTGCACTTAACCTAAAACCTAGATGAGGTCAGTGACTGTCAAAGTCCAATGGGAGCCAGCAGTACATAAACTGGTCCTTCTTCTGAACATCGTTGAGGAATGCAAACATTTTTTAAAATGATGTGTGTGCACTGATAGGAGGAAAAATAGATTAACTCTGCTTATGTTAAAGAGATCAAAGGCTTTAAAATCAATCGGCCAAATTCTGCTTTTTATTTATGTGCCTATTATCCCTGATGAAGTCAAGATGCATAAATGAAAGCAGAAGGCCGCCCAGCTCATTCTAGATTCTAGCATGTGTTAGCTTTGTCTTAAAATGCTCTTATATTTTATATGACCAAAGGAAAAAAAGTCACATACGGAGAACCTATTTCTACCACTTGTGACTGAAAACCCATTTTTCTACCTACATGCCTTTCTCTTAGGATGTGTAGAAGTAGGTGATAAGACTTAACACCACTCGAATGAATGTAATATGATTTGGTGAAAAAAGTTCAGTACTTTTGAAATGAAATGATACCAGGAACCAATTTACTACATGGTACTTAGACAAAGAGCAAGCCACCTGAGTCTCATGGGGGATAGCTAATCATCCCCTGAAGAAGTGGAAATTCTGATCCTCTTAGCAGAACATGCTCTTGAACAGATAACTGAATCAAAGAACTTTTGAATAGAACATGAGAGCTGCAGTTTTCACAAAGGAAGTTCAAAGGGTATAATCTGTGTCATGTAGAGTGACGGATTTCTTTCCAGGAAATCTAGCATATCATCATCGAAGGGGAGGTATAAGACTATCAGAACATTATATTGGGATACTGATGATTTAATCTTGTTCTAAACAGACCATTTACCAAACAGGAACAACAAAAATTTCAGGCTACAATTTCAGCTACAGACACGATGGTACTCTGACAAATACCCCATTTTAGGTGATATTATTTGAAATACCATAATTTTGTCTTCAAAAATATCAGAGGACATAGAGGAAATGCACTTGAGTTTCTTCAGAATGTGGTGAAACAATATGATTTATACAAAAACAACTCTTTTTTAAATGTTATGGATTGGTACACACAGAATTATTCCAAAATAATGTATAAATAGTTATTACTATTTTAACTATACAGACCTTTCTACACAGGTTCATTTGAATCAAACATTTAGATCATTTCAGTATGCACTTACTAGATGCCTGTCCTATCCTGAATAATGAGATAATAGCTTTTTTGAACTCTATTAATAATGTATAGATTATGTTAAAATAAAGCATGTAATTTTATCATCGCAATTCAGTAAAATTTTATTTTTAAAAAATGTGTGGTTGAGGAAATGAAGGATTAGGTCACACAGAGAAGAATTGGGAGAGACAAGATTAAAATCATAGTTTCTCCTGCTAATACTGGTTTTCTTTCTATTATTATAATTGCCTTGCAATTATTGAAATAAGCGATTCAGTCTTTTTTATCTACTATAGCCTAAATGTGTTATTTGTGGAAAGGTTCAGATAATAGAGTAACTAGCCCAGTGACTTATAGGTCAATTAAGACCAGTGACAAATTGATTCCAAAAAAAAAAAACAAGTTTGCTTACTGCTCTATGTGGAACTGGTGGATCATGTTGGAGAACAGAATGCTTCATGGAGAGTTATAAAAACAGAAAGAAAGTGAATGATCTAGAAGGAAGGAGAGGGTAGCGTGGAGTGCAAAAAGCCTAGAGAAAAAAAAGCAGGGTCACCCAGCATCAGAAGGTAATGTAAGAAATTTAGTTTTCATCATAAAGAGACTAGGAGCCTACTAAAATATTTTTGGTATTATTTAAAAAGATGGCTCCAATATGGAGAATTATGGGAGATGAGTCAGAGTTGATATGAAGTGACTAGATTGGAACATCTGTGGTATAGAAACCATATGTAATGGTACTTAATATGTGACTTATGATGATGATGATGGTTGTGATTATGCCTTAATAAAACCGGGAAGGAACAGCCTCTGAATTAGCAACGGGACATTTATCATCTACAATTATTTATGAACCAACCAAAAGGGTCACACAAGTCATTAAGGAAGATATCCATTGATCTCTATTATTCAATTATTCTCAAAGCTGGGCCACAGTAGTTTATGGCTATCCACAATTTGCTCTGGATTATAAACCAAAAGATATATATGACCCATTAACTCCAGAATTTTATGTTTTTAATGTAAATGGGCATTTTAACTACAGAGTAAGAGAGATCTCTAAGGGGAAAAATGGATTGCCAATTTAATTTCTTACTCATTATATAGTATTTATTCATTTGAATAACTATCACTGTGAACTATTTGATCTCTGACCTGAGTTGCGTATATTCACAGTTACTGATTCAACTGCTTTGCTAAAAGACTTTTGTGAGTTTCTACCCAATAGCTACAAATATTTGTTAACAATAAATGTTTAATTATTGTTATGCACTAGTCATCCAGTTAAAATGTTTGAAACAGTTTTATTGAATGGACTTATATCTTAACCAAATTATACTTCCTCAGTGAAGATTACTTAAATTACTACATACCCATGGGTCAATATGCTAATCTTGTTTCCTAAAGACCTGGTAAATTGTAGCAACTGAGAATGCTTAATTTTAAGAACTAAATAGTTACTGTGCACTGGGAGCCTCCGTGGCAGCCTCAAAAATGCACTACTCAAAGGCCCTGCATAATTGACACATGGGTCCATCTACTGCCACTCTGATTGTTTCCCACCACATCCACCCCCGGGCAATTCCTCCTATGAGCTGCTTTCAGCCAATGAATGAGAATTCTGGGGGTACTAATGAAGATCATTTCTTTGAGAAGTGGGACTTAATCTGATGAGCAAATTTGGCTCTAGGACTCCTAGGTGGGCTTGTCAAATCTTTCTTGAAAGAGCAGTGCATTCTGAGACTTCCTATTCAAACTTCTTTCCCCTACTTTTTTTCAGCAGTCTTGCTGCTAAGGCTCTCCTCATCTTCTTCATCTCCCTCAGTATTATTCTTAACCTTCATTCCCAGCAATAATTCACACTTGTACATTAAATTTTGTCTTTGTGTATGTGCCTCAGAGGAATCCTGCAAACACAAATATTCTCAGTAGTGGTCTGAAAAACCAAGCAAGTTAATAAGAAGTTAGAAAACTCCAGCTGGTGCTGTTTCAGTTACTAAAGATTTCACTGTTGGTGACCTGCAAAAATGTCTTACTGCTAGGTGAGAGGATTCCAGATTTGAAAATATGGGAGGAACAGTGTCTACAATGAGATCAGAGTTAGCAGATTGCAGTTGAGTAATACTGACACACTGCAGAAGAATAATAAGAAACAGGGTCATTAACAAGCAGTTACAGGCTATTATGAAAGGGTAGGTTTCTTTGGTAACTTAAAAAAAGATACTTATCTCTTGGAATGGAGATAAGCACCACAGCTGAGGAGCATACTGAGGACCTGATAGTCATAGAGGGTTGGTGACATTTAAATTTCCAAACAAAATAGGTCATTAAGCTAAGGTCAGAACCTTATTGTTAAAATTTGGGTCTTAGAAATATGGGGTAGGAAAATCTAGATGAATGCCTGAGAAGACATTGCCTCCGCAGAGCCCTTTAAACTCTCAAAGCTTTCAAAAGTGTCCAACCTATCCCTAGTAAGAGCCAGCATTTCCCCTATCCTGGAAGATGCTGCCAAAGCCTCTCCCACACAAGACAACAGGTACGACACTCAGGAGTTATCTCTGTCTTCTCTCCTGGCTTCCAGGCTAACAAAAGTTAAATTAAAAAAAAAAAAAAATGTCAGTCTGGATTTGCTTTGCCTGATAAGGAAAGAAAATGATTATATGATAAAGGAGTTGTGATGATTAGATAATGACTTTTCACAGGAACCAAGAGAACATTCCTGATACTGATTTAGATTGTGCTTGATCACCTGGGGCAAGATATGAGACATGATAAATAAGAAGTCATTGATTTGGAAGCATTTTCTTGGGATAGCAGACTTCATACCCAGGCAAGGATGCCTGGAGTTCGGGCAAATACTGCTAGAGTATCTCTCTGAGGTGTGGACAAAGTGATGGCCAACACTGAATGAAGCATAAATGAATGAGTTGGCCTGCAGTTAGTAGAGGAAAAAATAAAGAACTGAGAGGAATAGAAATGATGGAATGGATATAGAATGTGAGACTCCAAGACTCATGGAGGGTAATGCTTCACAAGACAGCGCAGAGGACATGGTTCATCCAGGCTACCAGAATGTATTGATGTGGAGTGCCAACATCACTAATAAGTTCAATGGTGACTTTCCTCTGCAGGCTAATTCTGAGGTTAGGAGAGCAGAGAGCCTGGCTTGATAGTATCAACAAGGATAATATAGCCCTAGAGTAATAGAAGCCAGGTGGTAGAGGTGACAGTTCTAAATAATTAAAACCCAGGATTCTGCATTTACCTTAACTTTCAGCATGATGGAAGGACATTCAAGAGAGCTCAACACATGATGAGTTGTGGAAATAGTAAATAAAGCATGGTATCAGTACAGGCAAAAGAGTTGGGCAGGCAGCAAGGGTAGAGCTTAATATGTACAAGAAAAAGGCAAGTGAAGAGCAGGAAAATGAGGATAGTTCTCTTAGAGAAAAATCATGATTCCTTGCTCAGAACCCACATCAGATCCATTTTTTATATGAAGAACATTTTGACTGAAAAAGAGGCTGTGTCCCTTGGAGGAAAGGCTTTACAACATGACTGCAAGTATATACTATGAATTTCCTCTAATGTCATGCAAATGGACCTATGGCCATTTAATCGGGTGACTTTGCAGTGTAAAAAAGAGAATACCCAGGCATTACAAACATGGAAGGACAGAGAATATGAGTTGAGAGTGATATATGAAGACCCAAAGCATCAAATCAGTCCTCTGCTAGAATAACATCCTAGCTAAATTTCTGCTCAGAGGCAAAAAGCCAATAATTTTTGAGAGCCTAAGATTTGTTAGGCACCACTGACTTCATTTAATAAAGTTGTTCACATTTGTTTATTACATTTTTGACATTATTAGATGCACAGTTGGCAGACATTGTGGTGTAATCTACAAAAGTATGGCCTTTGGGTCTACTGCCTCTAGGAAGAAACCCATTGGTTTTTGTCCAGTCCTTGAGTGTATAATTGGAATATACTTGAGAGTTGGGGTAAATTCCACATTCAGTTCTTGGCCTGTGAGGTTAAAGCTGTCATAGCAGGAAAGCCCAAGGAAAAATCTCTGAACCTGTACCCATCCGCCCCACACAACTGGCCAAGAGAGTAAAACTAAAATAATAATGTATCCTGGGAGGATGAAGGGAACATGGTGGAGTTTAGTGCCATGATTAAAGTCCTCAAAGATACACAGATACAAGTCCCTATCATACATTTCTTTTGCCATCTGGTGACCACAGAAGCTCAAAAGTTTTGAAGAATAAATGTAGACTACTATATTTAGTAGTCCCACTATAAACAGCTGAAGGAGAGAGAAATGAGACATTATGCCAAGTGAAAGAAGCCAGATACAAAATAACACATCTTGTATAATTTGATTTATATGAAATGTCCAGAAAAGGCAAATCTATATAGACAGGAAGCAGATTAGTGATTGTCTGTGGCAGGGGTAGCAGGGCTGGATTAATTATAAACACACACTTGGATTGAAGGTATATTCTAAAACTGAATGTTGGTGATAGCTGCAAGAATTAATCTGTTAACTAAAAATTTTCAAAAAAGCTTAATAGTTTCTGAAGGTATATATATAATAAAATGACAATATCATTTTATTTTTATTTTATTAAATCCTCAAAATTTAAAAGTAATGATAAACTCCATTGTGGTAGTTTATGTGGGAGTTATAGAAAATGTATATACATATAGGTCTTTTGACATTTGAAAGGGTAATACTCTTTTAAATTTAAATTTACTAAAAATAATTTCATTGTATACTTAAAATGGGTGAATTTTTTGGTTTGTATATTATATATCAATGAAGTTGTTTAAAAAATTAACTCAGTGTTATCAAGAAATTACATGTAAAAGACATAAGGAAAAACCCAAATTAAATAGGAAAGCCATACTAGCATTTTAAACTCACTCCATATATACATATGTGTGTGTATGTGTGTGTACATATATATATATTTACAACTACACATATAATATAGTTACGGTAGAGCCATGTAATTCTTCTCATTGTATTAACAATGATACTTTCCAGATAGCCATTGTATATATACACACATACACATATATACCACTATCTTAATTATATAAAAATGCTTAATATTTAAAAAGAACATATTCAAAATTATTCCTAATGGGATTCTCTAGGTAACTTTAATTTTATTTATTTATTTTATTTTTTATTTTTTTTGAGACAGAGTCTCGCTCTGTTGCCCGGGCTAGAGTGAGTGCCGTGGCGTCAGCCTAGCTCACAGCAACCTCAAACTCCTGGGTTCAAGCGATCCTCCTGCCTCAGCCTCCCGAGTAGCTGGGACTACAGGCATGCACCATCATGCCCGGCTAATTTTTTCTATATATATTTTTAGTTGGCCAGATAATTTCTTTCTATTTTTAGTAGAGACGGGGTCTCGCTGTTGCTCAGGCTGGTCTTGAACTCCTGACCTCAAGCGATCCACCCGCCTCGGCCTCCCAGAGTGCTAGGATTACAGGCGTGAGCCACCACGCCCAGCCTAATTTTATTTTTGATATTTTTATACTATATGTATTTTATGTTATGATATTCTAAAGTAATATAGTTAAAATAAAAATTGCATTACACATAACATTTTCATCATGTCCAAAATATGTAGATAATTAGCTTTTTAAAAGAGAGACTCAAAAAACTTTAAAAACATTATTCTATTAAAAACTTGTGCCCGGCTGGGTGTGGTGGCTCACACCTGTAATCCTAGCATTCTGGGAGGCTGAGGCGGGAGGATCGTTCGAGGTCAGGAGTTCAAGACCAGCCTGAGCAAGAGTGAGACCCCGTCTCTTCTAAAAATAGAAAGAAAAGGATTGCTTAAGCCCAGGAGTTTGAGGTTGCTGTGAGCTAGGCTGACGCCATGGCACTCTAGCCAGGGCAATAGAGCGAGACTCTGTCTCAAAAAAAAAAAAAAAAAAGTTGTGTCCCTATAAATTAGTGAAAAACAGAAAAAAAAATCTGAAAATCCAACTTATATAAGTGACATTAGCAAAATGATAAGAAAAAATTTCCAAGATCACAGAAGAAAAAAAAAATAGTAGAGTATCAACTGATAGAGAAAAAAGAAATCATGAAACAGGTTTGGGAATTTGTTTTTAATTAAAAAACAAACTTACAGTGAAAGAAGCAAGTTTGAAAAGGTTATAAACTATATGATTCTACTTGTTTGACATTCTGGAAAAGGCAAAACTATACAGAGAGTAAAAGATCAGGGGTTAGCAAGGGCTGGGGAAGAGAGGGGAGAGATGAGTACCCAGAGCACAGGGAATATTTTGGACAGTGAAAATTTTCTATATTACACTGTAATGGTGGAAACATGTCATTATGTTTTAGACAAAACCCATAAAACTATAAACACACAGAAGGAATCCTAATGTAAACTATGGACTTTGTTAATAATAATGCACAGAAATTTGTTCATCAGTTACAGCAAATGTATCACAGTAATGTAAGATGTTAACAATGAGGAAATTGTAGGGAGGGTAGGGCATATATAGGTCTTTCTACATTTTCTTTTCACTTCCCACTCAAAAACTGCTTTAAGGAAGAATCTGTTAATTACAATTTTTAAAAAAAGCTTAATAGTTTCTGAAGGTATATATAATAAAATGACAATATCATTTTATTTCTATTTAATTAAATTCTCAAAATTAAAAGTAATGATAAGCTCCATTCTGGGAGTTACAGAAAATGTATATACATATAGTTCTTTTGACATTTGAGTGGGTAATACTCTTTTAAAGAAGATGGGAAAGCATTTCAAGCTTCCTAAAAGTGTTCCTATTATTCAATATAATAATCATTATCTTATAAATTAATGTAAAGATAATAGGAAGAAAGATAAAATGAATATATTTATTATTTAAATAAGCACATTTGATAATAGTAACAAAATTAAATTAATGGTTAACATTAATTGAATGTTTTGCTTCCAATACTATGGTAACTTCATTACATATATAAAGTGAATCTCAAACAATGATCCAATGATTGAATAATTTGATTGCCATACAAAGGGTGAAATGTGATAACCATTAAACAAAATTATGAATATTTAAAGAAAATATAAAAATGTTTATAATGTTAAGTCGTAGAGCAACTACAAAATTTTAGATTGTAATACTGTGAAAATTATCAAGGATATAAACATACAAGAAGAAACATGAAAAAGTGAAAACATTTTGCTGGAATACTTGAATTCTGGAGGCTTATGTTCTTTTTTATTTCTGTTATCGGTACAGTGTTCTCTGTGCATTCAATACAACTTTAGGCATTACGGTATAGCATAATAATAACATAAAATATTATATAGCATTTACCATATTACAAGCACTTTCTAAAATTTGGAAATCTATTCTGCACCTCTACCACCCATTATTAACCCAGTTTAATAAATAAAGAAATGGAAAGGACAGACATTTCAAATAACTTCACCAAGATGGCACAGCTAATAAATGGCAGAGCCATTATCAGATAACTTGAGTAATAAATGTGCAATGAACTCATTTTATTTTACTATTTTAAATAAATTTCATTGTGTATATTTAAGGCATATCGTGATGTTATAAGACACATACACATAGTAAAATTGCTACTCTAGTAGAAAATATTAACATATCCATCCTCTCACATAGTTAGCATTTTTTCATTCTGTGGCATGAGCAGCTATAGTCTACTTGTTTAGCAATAATCCTGAATACAATATGCTATTATTAACTATCGCCCTCATGTTGTACATTACATCGTTCAACTGGTTCATCCTACATATTTGCTACTTGGTGTCCCTTGACTCACATCTCTTCATTTCCTCCCTCCCACCCAGACCTTGGTAACCACTGTTTTATCCTCTGTCTTTATATATTTGACCTTTATGAAATTATGTAAGATGTCTAGTCTTCCAATCATGTTATAGTGATAACTTAAACAGGAAAGTATTTTTCAATGATGTTTTATGAAAGTAAACCTCTGTGAATAATAAGGTCCATCAAGGGGTAAGTTTTAAACTGTTCTACAGTCATTATCTAAACTTTTATTTGTAAAGCATCACAAAGCAAAATTGAATCACCCACATTATCTGATGTGATATTCACAGTAAATTATCTGAGATACAGATACAGTAGGAAACGTCACTTTTATACAGACTAAAAAAGATCCTGAGGCTCAGGGAGGAGAAATCCTTTCCATGCTCATATCTCTAGTAATAGCAAGGATGCACCCACAACCTTTGCTGTCAGTGTCTGCATTCTGGCAGTTCTGCTTTACTGGGATATCTCCTGGATTTTCCTTCACACTGTGTTTTCCATTGGGTTTCCTTATCTGGACAATACTATTTTTAATTTTCCTGGAGAATTAATGTTTCTGAATTCTTCTCTAAGTATGTTTTAAGTGTGAGAACAGCAGGAACGTAAGAGCATAAGAAGCTTACTTTTTATCTCTCATCACACCAGTTCAGGAGTAAGAAAGGGACAGATTGTTAGCCTTAAACTCAAGGGTGAATGCAATTTTTTCTTTCTCCTCAAACAAATATAGCGCATCAGAACAACTTGATTTTTTAATTGCCCAGTACAGATGAGGATTCCTTCCTCCTTAGTGATGTATTTTTCCAGTGGTAACCACAATCTAGTGCCTGGAAAGAGAATATGCACTTACATCGCCATGCTGACCAACTAGTCAACTCATCAATTTTCCTTAAAATAGACAGCATTACCCTTGTAATCAGTGTCAGTTTTATAATGGAATAATAATTTTAGAAATCAGATTCTCCCTTTACGTTAATTTTATTCTAGATGAAAAATTCCATTACTTGCCAGCTCTAACATGCTTCCTAAGATCACAGTGAAGTATTATTTTGTAAGTACCTAATAGAACAAATATACTCTTAAATATTAAAGTATTTGAGATATTAATTTTAAAATATATAATAAAATAGAGGGAATAATTGCTACATTTTTAGTTTTATAAGACTTTGAAGCTTATTCAGTGTTTGGGATGTTCTTTTACAATAATACAACATTTTAATTCAAAATCAGTTGCAGGATACTGGGAAGAACTTAGGAAATAAAGTTCCTGAAGCTTTAGTTATATTACCTTCACGGTAAATCAATCTTTCCTAACATATATTGAATGATTTTTCAATAGGCTTTATGGGAAACACACTTCATGCATTATTTCATTTTTTCTTACAATGACCATGAAAGGTAGATACTTTTACCAACCACAATTGATGAATAAGAATGCTGAGGCAGAGAAAAATTAAGAAGATACTCTTAATTTTAATAAATGATGGAGTAGAAATGAAACCTAGCAGCCTGGTTTCTGAATTCCTGAAAATATTAATTTTTAAAAATATGATATATAAAAACAGAATGGACCACTATTTTGACCCACCTTTATTTTACATAAATAACTCTAAAATCAAATAAGTGACTTACCTAACGTTACATAGCTAGGCTATTTGTCACAAAGTTAAAACTGAAACTCTAAGTGACATTTGAATTTCATCTCAGTTACTTTTCCTCCCAACATTTCTACCAGGAGCAAATTTTGAAAGACAATGGCAATGCACTACGACACTCAGCTATGTTAAGTTATTTTGCTTCAAAATTATTAGCTTTCCATCAATTCCAAGCTTAGCAACCTTATTTTTTTTTCCACTAAGACTTTGTATATATCTTTTGATATTTCCAGTCACAGGCATCTAGGCCATGGAAAGTCATGATGCCAGATTCCATTTGTTTTTCTGCCCATTGCAATTTTGTTCCTGCAAAGCTTTCAATTCTACTTATTTTTATCCGAGCTTTGGAGTTGGTTACTTGCTTCACTGTCTGTATAAATTAGATTCTTTCTCTTTTGTCCCGCTGTTAATTCAATGACATATCATTCTAAGCTAATCTGTCAGTCTTGTGGATTTGCATTCAACATTATTCACATTTTGCTTAGTTTCATAGAGACCCTTATGCACATCCTTGACAGGAGAATATTTCTCTGAACTGCAGAACTATGTGCCATATAAGTTTAAGCATATAAATATAATCATTATTTCCATGGCTTTTTCCCTACATTTAAGTCTGGTCTTTCTTTCCAAAACAAGTTTCTATAAAATGGATTATAATAAAATGTATACCAGAATATTTGTGATTTAAAACTAACTACTTTAAAAACATACTTTAGGAGAATAAACTGCATTATTAAGTTTATTGGGAACTAGAATAAAGACTTTATATACTGTGAAGCTCAATTCCATACACTTTCAAATGATCAGAGGAAAAAATAAGCTATAAGTTGTACTAAAACATAGAGATCTCATAACCAGAAATGTTCACTTCACTAATATGATATCACCTAAAACACAAGAAAGACCAGCAACATTCCAGGAATTCAGGATTATTGGTCTAACTAGTTAGGTTTTTCCCAAATGATATAGATTTTAAAAGTAGTGGAAAATACTTTATATTTTCAAAGAAATATTTAATATATGAAAATATTATGTATATAATAGTTTTCTGATATATGAACTTTGAAAGTTAGATTCAGATAAACTTCTTATGGCCCAAAGTGAACAAACATTAAAATGTTGTATCAGACCAGTGGTTTAAAAAAGATTAATGAAAAGCATACTTCCTTTAGAAAAATATGACAAGAATGTTGGATATTTAAAGCAGGTATACTGAGGCTGCTCACTTTCAAAATGTAATTGGACATCTTGGAGCCCTATTATAGCATTCAGAATGGCTTATCTATCAAAATGGTACCTCAGACAACATTACCTTGAACCAAAAGACACATTTATAGCACAGGAGTGAATCAATGGGCTCACAGCTATAGGGTAATGTCATATATACCATGTATTTCTTCACTGAGATGCATCTGGACTGATAAGACATTGGAAAGGCCTACTGGAGGCTTAGCTCAACCAAATCTGCAGCTCCGACAAACCACTTTTAAGAGTTAAGGTAGGCCGGGCGCGGTGGCTCACGCCTGTAATCCTAGCTCTGGGAGGCCGAGGCGGGTGGATCGCTCGAGGTCAGGAGTTCGAGACCAGCCTGAGCAAGAGTGAGACCCCATCTCTACTAAAAATAGAAAGAAATTATCTGGCCAACTAAAAATATATATACGAAAAAAAAAAAAAAAAATTAGCCGGGCATGGTGGCTCATGCCTGTAGTCCCAGCTACTCGGGAGGCTGAGGCAGTAGGATCGCTTAAGCCCAGGAGTCTGAGGTTGCTGTGAGCTAGGCTGATGCCACGGCACTCACTCTAGCCTGGGCAAGAAAGTGAGACTCTGTCTCAAAAAAAAAAAAAAAAGCATTAAGGTAATATCAAAATGGATAGAAGAGCATGTTATCTTCCTCATAATAAGAAACTACAGGTATAGGAATTAAGGGATGAATTAGGATGGGCCCTTTTCATTATCACTCTCATTCACCTATTTGTGAAATTGGTGCTTTCTTTCCATTTATGCAAAATTATGCTCTGCTAGATTTGCAGTCAGTATTTCCCAAGGGTTTAACACTTCTGTCTTTCTACAGCAGAAGAGTTTCACTGAACTGGAGTCTGTGCTCCCCACCTGGCCACTTTGGACTCCTCATGGCAATGGGCCAGGTGGCAGAAAAATAATTTCTCTACTGGCTGAGATCATCAACTCTGATTACTATGACAAGATAGGGTCATGACTACATAATGGAGAAAGGGAGAGACATTTGTATTTTAACACAAGAGTTCATGACAATATCTCCTAGTATTTCTCTGTCCAGTGATAACTGTGAGTGGGCAACTGCAGCAGCATTCAGAAATTAAGTAAGTGCTCATTTACCTCATGAGGAAGGTCTTGGTCACTTCAATGAAATCTAGAATGGGTGGTAAAGGAGACTGATGATGAATGTCAATTATTTCCCTAGGACCAGCTGCACAGTGGTTGCATTGTGTTTTGCTCAACTACACTGAGTCTTTTTTTCTGAAATTGTAAGTGACCATATCTTGAATACTTAGGCTCCCTCAGAGGTCGAAATGAGGCTAGGGATGGAGTTTCATTACACCTATTGTAGCAGGAGCCACACCAACTTAAGCACCTAGGTCAGATCCCTTGAGAAAACAGAGGCTGTGACTTCCCCAGATATAAGCCACACCCTGATCACATGGTTTAGCAAATGCTCTTTTGGATGATCCTTCAGCAATGAAATGAAGTAGTAGCACATAAATTGGTATGCCCACATAGACTGTTTTGAAATGCAGAAACTCCACTCACCCATTCAGAAGATATCCAGTGTGATTGAGCAACCAGCTACATTTTTCTGTGACTCTAAGTTCACCTTGATAAGACACCGACCTCAATTTTCTTTCCCCTTTCTCTGCCTTTCTTTCCTTCTTCCCTTATTGTGGATTTTCTGGGATTATTCTCCCTAAATAAATAAGTGTTAACGTGTTAACTTTGTCTCAGTATCTGTTTTCTAAGAACACTGGACTAAGAAAACAAGATGTGGAGCCATGTTCAAAGAGGTAGAGCCCTCTTTGGCAGAGATATTTTTCTTCGTAGGGTGAGCAGCTGATCCAGAGACAGGCGGAAGGTATGAACTATACCTCTCCCTCCCTGTGTCTAGCATTGAATCTAGCTTACCCATCAAGATGTATTCTACTCCTAAGCAGATTTTCTTTCAAAAATTGTTTACTGTTTTACAAGCTATTTTCCATCAGGTCATTTTAAGCCTGTTATCAATCCATGTACATATCTGAATTCCAGTTGTTGACTGGTCCAGTTCTTCCCATTTGTGCACCTGGGCCCAAATATATGAGAGACATATTTAGTGTCATAGAACATGACTGTTAAGGAAACACTGATGTTTTAGCACAATAAACAACCCTTGTTAAATATCCCAAGGCCTGTTTCAAAATTGTAGTGCATACATTCACGGAATAAAGTAAGTGGTATCCTTGAAAAAGGTTTGCACTATCACTATAAATCTTGCTTCTTTGTAGTAGATCAAGACCTGAAAGTATTGATAGAAACTTTCACTCCAATCTCAAGTTAGCTCTTATCATCACAAAATTCACTTCAAGGCTTCCAAGGAGGGAAAGAATGTAACAACATGCAAAAGAATATGACAAGAAGTGTGGGTATCTATTCCTGATGAATCCATGACAGTGGAATTTTTGTTTTTTCAGACTAGGTCACTACAATAAATCAATAGCAAAAGACTATATTGTTACCAGACTGCCTCACTTTTTTCTAGAAGTTGGGAGGTATTTATACAAGATTTCAAAACTTGCTTTAAAATTTGCATGAGATGAATACCTTGAGCCTTATGGAATACAATTCTGTCTCTCCATTTGTGGTCAAATTTTAAATAGCCTTATTTTAGTAGTCCATTATATAAATGTTCTTCCAAAAGAAATACATATTTGCAAAGGGATTAAGCTTAATAAATTTTTAGCTGATTAACAGCAATATTTTTGAATAAATGTGTGTGTAAATAGAGATAAGTATATAGAAAGGTATGTTTAATGTATTTATTTACTAAGAAATATACAAGTAAATGTAGAAGTAAGTATATATGAATATTAGTATATGTGCATGCATGTGTGTGTAGGGAATGAAGGAGTCAATGCCAATACATGGTATCTTAATTTTGTAACAGAATCCAGAAATATTTTTATCATCACAATAATGTATACCATACATAGACATAGACACACATAGATACGTACCCAAATTGACACTAACTGGTTGTAAATGCCTGGGACATCTGTCCTAGCTATATCTGCAAACTGAACAACAGCTCTAATTCTCAGAGTGAAGAACTACCAAGGAAATTTCTTAAATATTGTATAATATGGCCCTTTCTCTGTTTTGGGCTACTTCCTCATTTTTAACTTTCTATATTTGTATTAGCATGTGAAACTAGTCAATGATTACAAAAATGTCTGGGAAATAGGAGAATATTCAATATAAAACAATGTTGAAACTGAAGCTTTATCCAAAATGCACAGATCTCATATTTTGCCTACTGCCTAACACATAGTCTAGCTGACTTCACCACTGTCTCCTTGCTTCCTATAATGACTGCTAAAACAATTGCACTACCTACTTGGACTAACGACATAAATATGTAACTAGTATCTTTCTGAATGTCTGTCTTGCATTTTATGAGAAGTGATAAAGCCTAGCTAAGCAAAGAGACAGCAGGATCATAGTTGGGAGTGTAAATCTGGGCTTCAATTTATTATTAGAATTGTACTCTCTGCATTCTCTTTCTTTGTTGTACCCTGGAGATTAAACACAAGGTGTTAGAAAACTGGGCAGTAATAGCAGAAAAAGGAGATTCTTCAGCAAGACTATAAAATGTCTGTTTGAATAAAGTATGGTCCTGGGTAGTATTTTCTACCCATAAGAGGTGCCGAAGGGCAATAACTCAAACGATCTCTTATCATGAGCAATAAAATGGTATTGCATATTTTGTATATTCATAAGACCTACAGCCAAATGGGTGGAGGTAGCACAGTGAAATATGCACTAATGACATCTAAGGCAATTAGATCAGCTTACGTGTTTTGCACAATGTATATATACATAAAACCTCAATCTTATGTGTAGTAGGTATCAGAGAACATGCACACTAGTGATATCTGGGACTGACATGTTAAGATTTACTTAGGACAAAAATTTTACTTTTAGCTTTCACAGTTTCATGGTAGCTGCCCCCAGTATAGGGATGTGTTGTGCTCTTTTGTTCTCTAACCTGGATGGTGGAGTGTCCGGCTCTGGAACTTACTTTAATTAGGATCAGCATATGAGACCCAATATATAATAATATCATATGCAGCTGTTAGGAAGAGAGGAAGTGCATATAACCAGAGGTGACCAGGACACCAGGGCAGAAACTCACCTACAAGTAAAGGTACTATAAGCTTTTACCCTTATCCCATGCAGGTATGGTATATATTAATGTGAAGGTTTATTTCATGTAGGTTTGGTTGTCTTATCTTTTGATGTGCTAAATAATACTGTAATAAATATGAGTGATTTGATAAAGGTCATAATTCCAAGTCCCTGACATTCAGAGAGTCCCTCTCAATCTAGACTCTTGTTGCGGATATTATTCTCATAACAATTTTTTCTTCAATTAAAAATGATAAATTCTCCCTTATTTATTTGGCAGGTGAACTCATAAATACGGAAATATACTTACAAGGCTTGGTGAAAAAGGAATAGATCCAATACCAAGAATAAATTATAGTATCTTAATTCAGATGTTCATACTCAGAATAGAGATCCTTCAGGAACTTTTATCAGATACAACTTCCTTGTGTGTTAGCTTCAAATGCTCTTTGCATTAGTAAAAATAGGACTGGTCCATGACAACTATATCTCTATTGCTTTTTAAATTAAATGGACACATAATAAAATATGTAGGCTAAAAATATTCCTCTTGGATTATTAAGCAAAAAACACCACCATTTCTTCTTATTCTTAAATATTTAATTATGTCACATTATTGAAAAGTTAAAAATAATTAAATAAAATATCTACCGTTCATTGATCATTTAGTATGTAACCAGAGGACACTTTATATGTATTATCTGTAATTCTTGTAATTCTCTGAGCAACCATTCAAGGTAGATATTATTATTTAAATTTTATGAAAGACGATATAGAAGCCCAAAAAAGATTAAATCCTTTATACATACTTACATAGCTAGTAAGTGGTAAAGTCTGGATCCAAACCCAGAGGTTTCTAACTCCAAATTTTATTTGTGCTATGATTCCATTCTAACCAAACCGTTGTTATAATACTTTTCTATTTCCAGAAAGTAAAGACTCTTTGGTAATTAGACTTTTTTTTTTACATTGTGAGTACAAGATTTCTTAAAGTTTGGTTATAGTAATTTTCCCTTTGGATGGAAGGAAAGAAGAACAACTGCGATTCTCCTTATGGAAAAATAGGCATAGATTTTTAAAAAATGATTCCTTCATGCTAAAGAAATAAAAGGAATCTTCATCTTAGATATCTTTTGACTAGGAATGTATCGTTTTCAGTAAATGATCAAAGATGATAAATTTGTATGAGATCAGATCGCAGACATATTTTGCATTCCAGTATTTGTTCAACTTTGTTTTCCTAAGTAAGATAGAACATCTGAGATAGTAATAATTAGTCACCAATTCCTCTGAGTGGGTAATCAGTGGAGACAGTCCAGAGAAAAGGAAGCTGCTGAACTCGTGTTGGGTGGAACAAGAGAAAAACAGCTTCTGTCTTTGTACAGGACAGAGGAGAGAGAGCACCATTAAAGGACTGAGATCCAGTTTGGCATATCTTTTCCCTGGTATTCTGTTTTTCCTATTGCATACATTTTGTCAGAACTTTGAGTGTGATCCAACATTCCTGTATTCTATGAGGAATTACTGATACAGAGAGCGCTATTCTCCACAGGTAGCATCCAAGGGCTGTGTGAGAGTTCTGCACTGTAGCCAGGAGTGCATGAGCAGTTAGAGAACATTTTTTCTTTTACTGTTACACACAATTAACAAGTCTATCTTCTTTTCAAAAGGGCCTGATTTGATTGCTTAATTTGTAGATAAGTTACCTTAAACTCAAAAGGCTGTCTTTAAATGTCTTAAATTAAATTAGAAGTTATTTTGCAATATATGGTACATATATCATTTGGTGACCTGCAATTTCTTATCGAATGTTTTCTAAGTTGCTACAGTATCCACAATCATAATTTTAATCTCTCCATATGACCAAGGTTTTACTTATATCATTACCTCAATGAAAAATATTTCATTGTTCTTGTATAACTTTAAGCCACCATTAAATATTTTTATGGAAATCATTGGATAGGAGAATCATTTGTTTCTAAGTCTCAGTTTCTATTCTTAGAGAGATTAAGAGAAAAGACAATATTGGCTATGTGCATATCATTTTAAAATGCTTAAAAGATAGTATACGACAAGAGAGGGGACACATTTTGTGCCCTTTTTGGCTACTTTTCTATATATAACATAATTTTGCAAACATGTATCTCATTTTATCATACTTTTCTTGGCTTGGCATGAAGTACAGCACAGTAATACATTTTTTCTAAAGAAAATATAATTAAAAAACAGAATTCTACATTGATTTAGCAAACCAGAAAAATATTAGTCCATTAGGATTGTCAATGAAAAAATTTTGGATTAAGTATTTTTTGTTTAGCTTTTCATATTCTTCTTTTTTTGGATATGTCTTCAATATTGAGCTATAGAAATTTTATGAGTAACAATATTTAGATAAAAAACTATAAATCCTATTTTTCATATATTTATAAAGAAAGTATTTTTGATGTGTTATACATGTAATTGTTTTTATCCTCATGTATGCTAATATATTTTTGGATCATAACTAAAGTTGGATCCATTTGGGGCTTTATTTTGTTGGTTGGATGTTAAGTAGTAGTTCAAGTAATGTTTAATTCCAAGTCTATATAATATTTAGTTTTCATTTCCTTATAAAATGGAATTCCCTGGGTTTTATATATATTTTACATTTATAATTGCTTAACCTAGAGTACTTTGACCAAGTTAAGGAACTCAATTAGCAATATATATATATCCAAATGTAATTTTGAATACTTAAATATTAAAAGATACACAAAAGTATTTAATACTTGCTTCTTAAAATGCATTTTAATGTTTGGCTATTTGGCTATGCTTATTTATACAATATGCTGTAGCACAAATCAAAAATCAGTGTAGAAGCAATTGAAATCAATTCATTATATACGGGAATGTTTTATTCGAGTAAAAAGCAAGAGCAAGTTATGTTCAATGAATACTGCATAGTTCATCTGTTGTATTGTATATGGGGCCTAGATGAATATAATGTTAAAATAATATTTTTTTAAAATTAATGCATTGCTTAAATGACAGAATCACTAAAAACTTACAGAATGTTGACTGATAGCAAGTATCATCTATGGTCTTTCTTGCATTCTAATTCAATTCAAAGACCAGTTGTGATATATGACACTGTTTATGTATTTGTATTTGAATCTATACATGGAAATGTTTTATATTTATGAAAGAATTTTCTGAATTACATTGCTGATTACTAAATTCCTCTATCTAAAAAAAAAAAAAGATAGATCTCTCAGTTTTCTGTAACCTTTGCATCCATGCGCAGTGGTAGACCTGGAATGACACCGGAGAGCAGATGGTAAGGGAGGATGCTGGTCAGGGTGTCATGCTCGCAGTGCCTGGTGGCATCCTCCACAAATCAAGATTTCAAGATTACATGTCACTCCTGATACACTTAGACCTTATGGTAGTCAAAGTTCCATGAAATTTAAAAGAAGTCATCCATGTAATGACACTATCCTGATGTTATTATATTATATATTTTAGGATGATATTTTCCACTCAATCTACGTGAACTGGAGTCCACCTGGTACTACTGTGACCTCTACCAGATCCATAGATGGTACAAAATTATGTATAAGCTTCCAAGATTGTTTACTTGTTTATTTTTCCCATAGCACGAGTTAAGACAGTGAGTGCTACTGACATGCCACAAAGCCAATCTCCATCACAATTATCCTAAGAGGTTGAGGCTTTCAGCTGGATGATAAAATGGGGCAAAAAATGTGAATTCCTTGAGGTTCCAATAGTGAAAGCTGTTTGTTTCAGGTTTCTATATTCTGGCTTTGCTGGGAGGTCAGCAAAATCTTTCCCACAATGATCAATAGAGTGACTGCTAGTTACAGTTTGTCTGTAACAGTCTCAGGAGTTCTATTCCATTGCTAGGCATAATTATTAATAGCACCCCTCTTTCACTCTCGCATTCTGTATTGGATAATAAATTACATAATTGCTCTAACTACAAGACTGTCCTAAATTTTTCCTTTTCCTACTAGATAGACTGAAACTACAAAGGCCTCTGATTCCTTTCCTAAGGGAATTCTATTCAATGCTCTTTCTTTTTTGAGTACTCTAATTGGAAATTTAAGGCAGGCCATAAACTTTTGGGAACTTCCTTCACGTGAAGTAATCCAGTTTTAACATCTCATTCACATGATAGAGTAGAACAGGGGTTGGGCATTGGAGTATGAGGTGACCTAGGTTTAAACTTCAGCCTTTATAATAGCTGCTATACTTCTTTCTTACAGATGGTTTAAACTTTCTAACCAACTATATGATTTATTATTTATAACATCCATGTTCTTATTCCTCTGTAGTTCTCAAGAAGGCAGGAGGTTTCTAACTTTTTTTTTTTTTACTTGTGTCACTGTATATCTTACTTCTTGGAACAACGTTCCCATGGTATTTGCTCAATAATATTTGTTAAGTGAAGAGAAGTAATGGATAGCTTTGGGACATTATTATTCATAGTATAAGAAGTAAAAATGATATTGCATAAATTTTTGGAATAAAGTAGGCCCTAAATAACTATAAGTCTTCCTTTCTCCTCCTAAAGCACTTGCTGGTAGTGCTTAATAATTTTTTTTGTCTTCCTTCCCCCTCATTGCCCCCCAAAAGAAAAAAAACTACCAAAATTTGTTTGCCCTTTTCTCATGATATATATTTTGTTAAATTTATTTCTTTTTTATTGTATAATTTACCTATTATTTCACTTAAATTTAAGCTTTAAACATGTTTAAGTCCATTGAAATATAGAGACTACAGAGAACCCTGTGCTTTAAAGAAAGAATACATGCCTTAGAGGTTCTAGCAGAATTTCCATATACTTGCTCAAAATAAACCAGATGATGTATTGTACTAAAATATTGCCTCCTAGACAAATTTGTCAGCCTTACACTTAACTTGTATCCAAAAAACAAGTGAGAAAATCATATTTAGCATGTAACTTTGCTTTCTACAACACTGGCAAGGCCCGTCACCAAAAGTAGTTCAGAAGTATAACTCAGAGAGTGTCTTTATTTTTTTAATCTCTAAGGTCACAGTAAAAATATGTGAATACATTGTGGATTCTTTATTAAACTGATCTCTGGCATTACCTAAACCTCCCAGCTGGCCTGCTGCACTACAACTAAGAGGTGTGGGGTATAAGTACTAACTGGGGAGTTTATTAACAGTACAAAATTTCTGAATGGTAAATCATATCCTCAATAAGTCAAAGACAACAAACTAGAGAAAACACTGTTTGAAATAGTACAACAAATTGCCAAGTTTCTTAATTTTAGAAATAGTGCAACTCATTCAAATAGGAAAAGTCAAAAAACAAAACAACAAAAAACCTAATAGAATGATAGGTACACTATACAAAGAGATCATTTTTAAAAATTAAGATTGGTTAACATGACTAGATGTTCAATTCTGTACATAACTAAAAAATGCAAATGAAAACAATAAGAAATCGATTAACCATCCCTTTTATATCCCCCCTCTCCACTACCCTTCCCAGCCTCTGGTAACCATCATTCTACTCTCTGTCCCCATGAGATTGGTTGTTTTAATATTTAAAAAATATGAAAATGTTCCTGATACACAATACTATTTAGGGTGTGGAGAAATGTGGGTAAATTGAATAAAAGCCTACATTTTTTTTTTCTTGAGACCAAATATCACTCTGTTACCCAGACTAGGGTACAGTGGTGCGATCATAGCTTACTGGAATTTCTGGGCTTGAGGGGCTCAAAGGATCCTCCACCTTATCCTCCCAAGTAGCTGGATTACAGGTGCATGCCACCACGCCTGCTAATACACTTCCATACTTCTGATGCTAGCATAACTGTGCAGATTTTGGACAATAGTTTGCAATGATTTAATGTGGTGCACCCAACTAATAAATTTTTTATTACCTGCCTTGAAGAATGAATTACATATGTGCACAAGGCAGCTTGTGAAAAATTCCCATTACAATATTTATTATACTTTGCCTAAACATTGGAAGCATATTAGGTATTAATCACTAGGCACTTGTTAAAATACAATGAAACATCAAATATTCATCCAAAAGAACAGGATAGTTGTTTATGCATTTATATGTAATCATATCCAACATAAATTTAATAATTTTAATAATTAACAAACTAGGCAATTAATCAGTATTAATATTCTTATTAATGACCTTAGTATACTTATTACCTATAACATGTCATATACCATCATGTTACTATAATTGTTAGTTATATCATTACATTGATATAATTAATTATAATGTTAATATATTTAAATGTATAATGAATATTTATTGATAAAATTAATAATTTAATATATTCTATTTTTAAAGTGAAGAACCTCATGATCACACAGGTTAAAAGTTTACAGCAACCACTTTGTTTCCAAGTGATATTCAATCACTCTAATGTACTTTCTTAAATATCTGATATGCATCCCAGTCTGTTCCATAAATTCTATTCTACATTTAGGTTCTGACACCAAAATGTCAAAATTAATATACAGGTAAAGTATTTTGATATGTGATACATTTGACATTTAATATTCCACATATCTTAGAATAAGAAATCAACTGCAGTTTTAATGGAATTGCTATAAATAGATAGATTAATGTTTGGAGAGTTATATATACTGTGGCCCTTGAACAATGTGGCAATTAGGGGCAATGGCCCCCTGTGTAATCGAAAATTTGCATATAACTTTTGACTCTTCCAGAACTTAACTTCTAATAGCATACTATTGACTGGAAGCCTTACCAATAACATGCATAGTCGATTAACATGTTTTATATGTTGTATATATTATATACTGTATTCTTACCATAAAGTAAGCTGGAGAAAAGTAAATGTTATTAAGAAAGTTATAAGGAAGAGAAAGTATATTTGCTTTTCATTAAGTGGAAGTGAATCATCGTAACAGTCTTCATTCTTGTCAATTTCTCACTGAGTAGGTTGAGGAGGAAGAGGAAGAGGAGAGTTTGATGCCTCAAGAGTGGCAGAGATGCAAGAGGTAGAGGAGGTGGAAGGGGAGGCAGAAAAGGCAGGCATACTTGGTGTAACTTGTATTAAAAAAAGTATACGTGGAATTGTGCAGTTTAAACCTGTGTTGTTCAAGGGTCAACTGTGTACTTGTGAGTCTTTCTATACCGGACCATGGTAGGGCTCTATTTAGTGAAGTCTTTACTGTCGTCGTTGTACCTTTCTTCTTCTTGTACGTTTACTATAAAGTTGATGTATAGATATTTTATATTTGTTTTTATTCTATTAGAAGTTGCCTTTGTTATAGCAATAGTATTGACTATAACATTTTTATTAAAAACTAATTGTTTAGTTTCACATAATATATTCTCATTTTAAAAATGTAAATAATGAATAAAATTTAAAGCCACATTTAATCACCACAACCAAATCCAATTTTCTCTTTAAATAGGTATATCTTTCTATTTTCCCCACATATTAGCTCTTTATATATGTGTAAATATATATAATATATAAATATACAACATATAATATATAAATATATAATATATATAAGTATATATTATATATATATATATCCCCCTGGAAAGGTTTAGTATTGTTTTATCTGTGCATGTTTTACATAAATAATATCATCTGTAAGTTGTCTTTTTGAAAAGAGCTGAATTAATTGCTACATGGTATTTTGTAGTCGAACTGTACTATGGACTATTTAGCTATTCTTTTCTTAGAGACATTTAGGGCCATTCATGTATTTATTCATGCTGAAGAAAATCCTTATGGCTAACAATAATAGAATTTATCACACATAACTGAATCACTGGCAAAACAAGGAGAATATTCTTTAGGAACATATATGTAAAAATAGTATACCCGAAATTCTAGAGAAATAAACACAGACTTGCACTCTCCACCCAGAGCCACAGACCAGAAACCCAGAAATATTGTCTATTCTTTCATTTTCCTCACATTATGTAGTATTGACTTTCAATTATCATTCTTCCTATCTACTTAACATCTCTTCTGTCCAGACCCTTAACTCCTTCCTCAAGGATTTTGTCTTTGGTTGCTTACATTCTCTTACTCAGGAATGCATTGCTGTAATTGTCTTCCCAATGGTCTCCTAGTTTCTGTGTCTGAACATTTCATATACACAGCTGACAGGGTAATATTTAAAAAATAAATAAAGAAACATCACGTTATTATTTCTCTTTAGTGTTTTTCCCCCTACTTCCTATTGGATACTTAAGTAAGCCTAAACGTCTTAGTATGCTATCCTCCGTCTGTGTTTCCTCTCCTATAGGATCACTTCTGATTACACATATAACATACTCAACTCTGGCCATTTTTCTTTTCCATTCAGAGAGTGGTTCTTGGACTGGAAGCATCAGCACTCTCTGGGAACTTGAGAGACAGGCACATTTTCAGTAAAAAGGCCAGACTCAGCGAATGACAGAAGAGGGAGTGTGAGCCCTTGGCATCTATGTTTTAAGAAGCCCTCCAGGTGATTCTTATGCATGCTAGAGTTATAGAACTATCACGTTTATCTACAGTTATCTATTTTTCTCATAATATTTATCCTAATTCACCTGGATGCCTTATTAATAATTTGTTTTCTCTCTTTACCTACCATTTTCTTTCCTGCTTATTTCCTCCATCATTCTCCCCAAAACTCCTCTGATTAAAGCCTACATATTTTTCAAGATGCAGATCCTGCTCTACTTCCTCAGGAAGCTTTTATGGTCACCCCTAGGTAGAACTGCGTATTTTTTTCCCTTTTCAGGCCTTTCCACCAACTGCATACATTTCTCATAAAACTACTAAACTTTCATAAGCCATTCGTTCCGTAGTATCTTCTATTTAAAAAAGGTCACCTCATTCTTTACGGTGTCCCTATCACTTGCTGCAGTGTCAAATATTGGGTGCTGAGTAAATGTTACTTGACCTAATGAATAGAAAAATTTTTTTATAAACTGATACATTTTGTTAAGTTTTGAGCTCATGGAAATAATGGTAGAGTAGGCATAAATCACCTTTTCGTTTGTTTCTACTTACTCTTGCAACCATCCAAAAGGAAATTGAACTGAAATATGTTTAAGGTTATGAGATAATCTATGAAGTGTTGTAATTTATGGCTTCATGCAAAGCCAGTGTAAAAGGTAAGTGGAATTATGATTAAATATGGAACATGGTTTTTAATAGACTGAGATATTTAAGGTCCATTGGAGTCTCCATGTGAGTCCACAAAGCAGCCCATATCCATCTGTCGTCTTCTTACTTTATTCAATAGCTACCAATGGATGCCAAGGAGGAGTTACTACTTCCATATGAATCTTAGCACAAAGGCTTTAGATAATTAAAAATGATAGAATTGGGACAGACTGCTAAACATAAACAGAAGATAAAAAGACATCTGGTATAAATAACAGTGAATAAACCAGGTTTAACTAGCCGGAGTACAAAGCACATTGAAACGTCATGAAAAACTAAGAAACTTCTGTCAAGAAATAATTCTGCTGATATATAACTTAAAGTATTTCTCCTCAATTGCATTTTTATTAATTGGGACATTTCCATAAAACGGGATATGTGGTTTTTAGATTTCATCTGCTCCTGCTGTTGATTCCTCAGATAAAGGCATAATCCTTTGTTTGTGACTCTGAAATTGGCTTATGTGGAGATGATTATGATGTACATTCAGAGAATTGTGACTTCAGGTGAGAAATAAGCAGCAGGAACAGATGAACTCTTAGCAACAGAGAAACCATTTTTATGCAAATATCCCCACAGTGACAGAAAGATGAGAAAAGAGAATTACAGAACACAGAGGGCTTACAAAAATATTATTTCATAATATTGAATGATTTTCTATGTTTTTATGTAGAAGAATCAATCAGAGGGTTTTTAGAAATGTATTTGTATGACTCTATAAATACCATTAAACCAGTTTTCCTAGAGAAATTACATTTACTTGTTTCTATCACTAAATCAAACACACTATCAGCAAGCACGCTTTTTTAGATAGTTGAAAATCAGAACTAGAAACAGTTCTCTAGTTTTAAGTGTTTAGAATCCAGGAAGCAAATTCCCTCAAGTAAGATATGAACTTGATATATGGTTTGATGAGATGTGTTTGTGTTTGGCTGTTTTGTATAACAATCTGTTTGTAAGAAAGGAAAAAGAGAAAGGGAAGGCGTAGTCATTAGATTAGGTATAGATGAATGCACTATTCAAATTAAAATAAATTAATATAATCAACAATCTGTGCAGACTAAACCTAAATAGTGTCCAAAAATCTACTTGAACCATTGGCATTTGTCTATTCATAAGTAGGGGTATAATATGGAAGTCTGGTTATTGTAATATCTGCCATATATTATTCCTTATGATTTCTAAAGTATCAAGAAGGATTGAGATTATAGTGCAGAAGAAAAAAGCATAAAGCTTTACAATTTTAAATCATGCAATATTTAGTTGGTAAATTGGTTCATCATAGATACATGTTATTAAGAATTAGGAGGTTCAATTTTATCAATAAAAGTGGAGTAATGTCACCTATTCTTGGCCACACCCAACTCCTTTCATCTGAACCCAAAGGTGGGATTCAGGTATTAGTCATAGATCAAATGGCATAATAGTGGAGTACAGTTAAGAGCTGGAATCTAGAAACAAAATGCCTAAAAACAAATCTGGGTTCTGTCACTTACTGACTGTGTAATTTTGGAAAGATTAACTGCTTTTCCTGTGCCTCAGTTATCTTAACCACAAAACAAGAACTAGAACAGTATCACTCTCAGAGAACTGGTCTGGAAATTAAATGAAATAGTATCTGTAAAATATTTTGCATAGTCCTTGGCTCATTTTAAGTACCATGGAAATGTTGTTTAAAGAAAATATATGTGTGTGTGTATCCGTAAAATATAAACAGGTGAGTGTGCCAGCAAAGAAGACAGATAAAAGGATAATAAGAAGTTTAGTCTAAATTGTAGGCAAAACGAAATATGAGATGTCAGGTCCTCAGAACTATTCTAAGTGTTATGTGTCTCTAAGTGTTATTTATGGTGCTGGAAATAGGGAAACTGATACAGTTCAGAAACTAAGTAGGTGGGGAAACAGAAATGAGGTACAGTTCAGAAAGCTGGAGAGTAAGAATTCAGAAGAAAGGCCTCTGGGGTGAGTTAGCTCTTATTATATGGTAAGGGTTTGACTATAACCAGACAGAAGAAATGGAGGGGTGGGAGATATTCTTTCTCCTGAAACAGTTGGCAAACTTTAGCATGTGCTTCTTATAGCAACAACAGAAGAGAGAGAAGGAAAATTCCACTCACACAGTCACGTATAAAAACTTTGCTTGTACACTTACCTATCGGTTGGTGCAAGTTTTATCATTAGGCCCATCAGATATACTGCACAGAGTGAGAGCAAAACAGGAAAACCACCTCTCCTCTTTCTCTCCCTCCTATATATGCACATATATATCTAAAGAAATATATATATTCCTTTATTTGATGTAGATTCTTGTGGCAGCCATAGCTCATCTTCTTCTTCTACATTTCTGACTTCTATTCCTGACAAATTATTCTTATATTCCCACAGAGATAGATGTGCTGCTATCAATCAAGGTTGGGAAAGACTGATTTCCATTGGTTCCTGCAGGTAATCTTGAACATCCATTCACTAGTAACATTAACAGGATACAGTATTTGTCCTACATTTACTATATCTAAAAAAGGCCTTTAATCTAAAATATTTCCAAGGTTTTTCATGTCCTCTCTCTATTATTATAACAGCCTACCAACCTTTGACTTTTATTTTGTTTGAATATTTCTATGTTTCTGATTCTTTTCTGTTTTGTGCCATATTTAGATAGTTGGAAATTTATCGGGTACCTGCAGTTGGTAAGACACTAAAGTGGGCTCTAGATATTCAGCGGTGAACACCAGAGGCATGGTGCCTACCTTCACAATGCTTACAGGTCAGCGGGGAGATAGAGAATTACACAACTAAACATATATGAAACTGTAATTTTAAAACCTGTTAAGCACCATTGAGGAAAAAAGAGCAGATAGTGAGAAGGAATAATGGCAATGTGGTTGAGTAGAAGGAAATATCTCTCTGTGACAGTGATATTTTAGCAGATATTTGAAGGATTCACATGAATATTTGCAGAAGAGCATTTTATGAAGAGGGAGGACCAAATACAAAAATTACAAATTGGAAAGAGCTTAACCTCCCTCCATTCTCCTTGTTTTTATTTTTTTTAATTTATAAAATGAGGTCAATATACTTTAATAATAATGGTCAAGGGAATGTGGAAATATATAAAATTAGAAAGGTATACGAGATCCAGATAAAATAAGACTTTGTGGTCTATGTTCTGAATGGTGCAATGGAGAACTATTTAAGAGGATTCAAAGAAAAATGAAGGAAAAGGAGTTTATCTGGCCTCAAAGGGAAGGAATATTGGGAAGGTACTCTTTTAAGGAGGTGTTATTTTTGCTACATTAAATGTTAACTAGTGATTTCTTTGCAAAATCACATCATCTTACTTAGATGCACTATTTGCTTTATTATTATCACTACCTTGTTGTCACTGCTTTATCTTGAAGGAATAATATGATGACTCATAATAAAAATGATCGTGGTTACCTTCCACTCAATTTTGCCATAAACCTAAAATTGCGCTAAAAGATAAAGTCTATTAAAAAAATTATTGTGCTTCTGGCAATGCTTTGAAAACACAAAAATAGTCATATAATCTATGTACCATGGCTACCAGTTTCCAGTTTCTTCTACCCCTCTTTTAGGTGAAAAAACCAATCTCCATATGTGATTTTAGCTTAGGGAATTAGGTCTTAACCTTGCTAGCTGTAACAATGTAGTACTCTGTTAAACCTTGTCTGTGTTCTAGCTGTACAAAAAAAAAAAAAAAAGGTGATACATAAAACAGCATAAATATAGAGAAAAGTTTACAAGAACATTCCTCACATTTATAGGTCCATTTTTTCTCTTCAAAGATTGAGTATCAATTTATAAACTTTGTGTGTGATTTCTGCACAGCTTAAAAGTCATATGAATTCACATAAATAGAATTGAACGGGTGTTTTAGTGGTTAGAAAATAAGCTTAACTGCTGTGATAAAGAGATGCTAAAATGTAGTGCCTAAAAAAAGACAAAAGTGCTTTTTTTTTTGGTTTTTGATTTTTGGTTTTTATTTGCACCTCCCACCCCCAATATCAAAACTCATAGGGAACTATTCAAAGGCTTCAAAGTCAGCTCTTTTCTTTGAGGTTTTTCAGGGACCCAGGTTCCCTCTAATTTTTTGCTTTACCATCACCTAGGGTGTCTCCCTCATCCAGAGTTAGAACAGGCATAATTGGGCCATATCCAGACAGCCCATTAGCAGAGAAGAACAGAAGGAGGAAACAAAACACCAGTCCTTGTAAAGGCAAGACTCAGAAGCTGCACACTGTACTTCTGTTCAAATGTTGACGGCAAAAAGTAATTTGATGGCCACAGCAAGCCCCAGGGGAGGTTCACAAATATATCATTAACTGAGAAGTCATAAACCCATGCAGTACTCAGGTAGGAGGGGATGGTCTAAGCTACTAAAAGGAAGAAAGGATGAATAGATTATTAGGGAAAATTAACAGTCTCTAACATAAGGAGTATTTTTAAAACACATTGTGATCACCATCCTGTTGTGTTTCATATCTTGGCACTCAAAATACCACCTGTTCCTCAGTTAGGACAGTTATAATCTCAATATTTCATATAGATTCTATGCTTCTAACTGAAAAATTCTTGGCGTCTTTTCTTGATTAACCTACATTTCTCAACTTCTCTAAGAAGACTTACTTGGAGAAAAATGTATTCTTTTCTGTTTATTCCTCCATACAACACAAAACTATATAATTCCAGGTTTTCCTTCTATTTATTTATTAATTTTTATTCAGTAAAGATTTATTAGATATTTATTATACATTGAGTACATGATAGATTCCAAGTGTATGCTGGTGTTCAAAAGTACACATGGTCTTTCTTCTCATGAAGCCAGCAGACGAGTAGAGATGACATACTCCAAATATTCAAATAAATGAAACTTTTAACTGTTGTAAGCAGTAAGAGAGAAGTAAATAATGCTATGGAATTATGATAGGAGAGTTTTGTCCAAACAAGGAGTCATGGGGATGAAGTCCTAGAAAACTAATGATGAAAGTGAATTCTGCTAGAAAAGTCAGGGTTATCTCAGTGAGCATGGGTGGATGGTAGATAAGAATATTCCTGGTAAAGGGAACAACAGGCTCCCAGGCTGGACGGTTGGAGTGTGCATGACACTGTGGTGGGGAGACTTAGCAGGAGCTGAGTGACAGTAAAGCACAGAAGGCAGGTGTGTGAAATGAGCACGAGAGCCAGGTAGGCAGTAGTATTAGGAGCCTTAAGACGCCCTTTAAGGAGTTTGCTGTTTATTATCAGAACAGTGGATTGCTGTGGAGGTTATTAAGCAGGGGAGAGAAGTGGTCAGATTCCTACTTCAAAAATGTCCTCTGACAAGTGTGGAGAATGGTCTCTTGAGGACACAATACAGAGATTTGTGCTTTTCCAGTTGTCCAGGTAAGAGCTGACGACTAATGGATTTATCATTCTCTACTTGACATCTCTGGAAGTTTTATATAAATCTTTGAAGAAAAAGACCACATTTTCTATCAATTTCATAACCAACCCATTCTAAAAATAACCTAAGCCAATATAGCATATTATACAGTATTTCTTACATTTTTGTGTATTCAAAAATATTCATGGACCGAGATGTTATACATTTAAGATAATTTTCTAAAGTAAGGCTTTCAGGAAGTAAGGCACATAATAGACCCAAATTTAAAGGTAGGTATTGAACTAAAGAAAGACATTTATCTTTATCCAGCAAGACTGTTTTAGCTTAAAAAAAGATATTTCTCTTTAGTCAATGATATTATTTAAATTGGAAACAAAGGAACATTCAAATGGAAATTATGTGTGAACATTTGCAGGTACAGAGAAATATGAGAATTAAAAGAATTTGAATGCATTGTTAATCTGACAGTATGTTATAGGTATCAGATATGATTAAATTATATTTTTAGATATGGATAAAAGAAAACAAAAGGAAAACATTAAAGAGCTTAAATTTGTTTCATCCTAAAACCGCCCACATCTCATAAATTCAAATATAGTTAGGTTCTACGTAAAGAAGTAGTTGTGGATGCCTAAAAGCACAATTGAAGAAATGATATTTCCTTTGTTTACTTTTATGCATTTGAAATAACTGTGGAACATATTTTTTGTTGTTTTCTACATAGATTGTTATAAAGTGGATCAAAAAGGGAAAATTTATCTCACTGTATTTAAATTAACTATTAACCATTTAAGTGTTGTCTTCAGAAGAAATTCTCATAGATTTAAATTTATAGGTATATGTTAAATGTTTAACATCAAACAAAGGAATATTCAGGGGTAGCAGAATTTAAGAAGAAGGTTAGAGAGATGGAGGAGTTTAGGAGAGAATATTTTATGCCAAAATGTTTGAGCAAATGGATGGGAGATTCAGAGTCAATGTGAGTTTCCTACCACTGCCTTCCTCTCTCAAGACACTATATTCCCCTTTAATGTGTGCATCTCATGATGTCTTCCTTTTTCTAATTGTCATAAAACAGTTTCTCTGAATATAGTTTAAATTAATTTGGCCTTATCTGAAATTTTTAAAATGCTAATAAAAGTAAATGAGGAAAGAACAGTAGACTCAGTCCTCTGGCTTCGGTGTTAATAAGCATTTGATCTATTTATTGCAATCAAAACATAAGTTTGGAACTGATTATAATCACTTTGACTTGGGTAGTCTTTGTAGCAAATAACTCTCATTAAGTATCAAGAGGCAAACCAAAATGGTTGTATCAGATTGAGGTCTTAGTTTAGCCTAGAAAATAAAGAATATCAAGTAAAATGAGAAGAAAAAAAAAGAATGTGTGCTATTTTATGCATCTAATTAATAACATTGCTCTTCCTCTATATGCAGAGTATTGTGCTTGGCCACAAGCTAAAGTAGAAAATCTTGAGACTTTCCAGAGAGCCAGATCTCGATCTGAAACCTGCTCTGTGTGATGGTTAATTTTATGTGTCAACCTGACTAGGCCACAGTACCCAGTTATTTGGTCAAACATCAGTCCAAACTTCTTTGTAAAAGTATTTTTTAGACAAGATTAATAAATTTCCTACATCATGAAGATGCATTGCTATTACGTTCTCTCTTTTTGTCTCTGCTCTTAATATATATAATACACTGACTATCACAGCCTCAGGTGCAGCTCTTTCTGCCAAATTGTAGAAATAGTAGCATCTGAACACTATGAATAAAAGAAGTTTGGAAAATGGTAGATCAGAAAAAGGGCAAGGCAGGAAGAGGAAGGTGGTATTTTAGTCTATAAGAAAGGCCTCAGGTGTTATGATATATATCTCTGTTTCTGTAAAGATCAAAGCAGATGAAGTTGAAGCCCTGTTTGTCTTGTCCTTGTTCTCCTCTCTACAGGAAGTTTCAAATTGCCCTTTGAGTTATTTTATATGATGTTGTATCTGAAGCTCAGCACTGATTTTCCTTATTCCTAGGTTTAGCATTAGTGGTATTTTGTAATTGTCAATAACTCTAAACCAAACCTCTGAAATGTGCAGCAAATTATTATCCTCGGAATCTCTGCAGTGTTATAATGATAAATTTCACTGTAACTAAAAAGACCTTGCTTATAACTTGACTCTTAAATTGTTTTATATATATAATTTATGTATTTATAAATAATTTTTCTATTTATTACATATTCAATGTGCTTTATTTTTATTTATTATATATAATTTGTTAGAGGAGCTAGATATATACATTATATACTATATATGTATTATACCTGTATGTCTAGTATATATAAGTACACCTTATTTTATATTAGACATCCATCTATATGTTTGTATGTAGTTTTGATCTAACTCTTCTAACAAATTTCTTTCTTCCTAATTTTGAATCTTTTTTAAATTTTGAAATCCTAATAAATGCATGACCCCTGTTTTTCTAATCTCTCCTAAAACTTACTGATATTAACCCAAACCCTGGAAGTCCATCCAATTTCCCTTTACTGAGGTGCTCCCAATTTTTTACTGGTGTGTGTTTTCTTTGCTTCATACAACTGGCCAAACTCACTTTGCTTGAGTATAAGAATGTCCCTTTTCATCTTTGGTTAGCAGATTTCAACAATAATAATAATACGAGGCCAAAAGGAACTCTTTTACTTTGTGGTTAAAATCATACATGGGTACACATATAGACAGAGATGTTTCCCTAAATGTCAATAAATCTGTACACCACGGGGAAAAATATTTGTACATTTTATATAGGAAAACATACGGTGGATTTTTCTGAGTAAGAACAGAGTTTTTCATACCATCCAGATTTCAAATGAGTGGAAAATGCTCCTTTGCATATATTTCAAGATCTCTGCAAAGAATCCATTCAGTTTTGGCTGCCTTACAGGATTGGTGGTGTAAGGTGCTGAGCAATTTTAAATTGATGTTGGGTGGGACTACCGATTCAGTGGGCACAGAGAGTCCTGAGATGATCAATTATACTGCATTTACAGCTAAAACCAATATTTTCATTGTTTATTCTTTCTTGTTATGTCAACCCCGTGTTTCCCTAGAAGAAACAATCAGCTGAATGGGATAAATTCTGAGAATTTTCCTAACAACAAATACATGTCAGACATTAGTCACACAATGTATATATTCTAGTGAAAAATAAGTAGGATTTATATATTTTTCCCCAGAAACAAGGAGAATTTCTGTGTGTGTGGTTTCCTAGTAAGAATTCTGTGAATGCTTTCTCTGCTATAATCACAACTTGAGATTTGTTACATTAAGAATATAGAGTAAGACTATAAAAAAGATTCATAACCTCAAATTACATTAACCGTACATTAAGGGAGATGCACAAATCCCAAGAAATAATGAAATGTCAGGGTTAGAATCATCCCTTTTCAGGTTTAGTGCTCAATCTCCTATGATCTTGCATAAAATGCTATTGCTGTTCACCTTACTATTAGGAAGTACAATTGATTTGCTTGCAATATTTATTAGTGCATTAGTCATGTACATTAGCACCAAACTGGAAACAAATAATGCTTTACTTCCCCAAGACTGTGGCAAGCCAATGCAAGTAAAAATGTAGGTGCCGATATAAATACAAGTGTGACTCACACTCCTGAAATATCCTTCCTTTACCCAGATTTACCAGAAAAAGTTTGAGAGATAGACATTCCATCCATTTCAATCTTTGATGAGTTTGAAGAGTTCACAATATTCAAGGTATATTTTGCTCTTTCAGCTAAGTGTCATTTTAACAAATTATCATTAAGAGGTCACAAAAACAAATCAAAACTGAAAGGAACAGTTTTTCTGACATTAATAAATAGGATAGGCTAAAACCCAAGGCTATCATTTTGGCAAATATTTATTTCAGCTTAGAGAAACCACCCAAAATGTTATGTTGAGATTTGGTCGTTGACTTAAAAAAAGGAGAGAGAAATGTATCTTCAATCAAATAAAGGTAAATGTGAAGGCCCGATGCTATTCATAACAATTGGTTCCACCATCACCATACCATACAACCACAGCCTCTGTATCTAGACCTAATTCAAGATAATTCCAAACAACTCATTCTATGACTGTCTATTTTAATTTCTGGACACTGCCATGGGCAATTTTTCTGTATAAAATCTAAAACAGGCTTGTTGCAAAAGACATTGGATTTTGTTATTATTTGGTTCTCATCATTTTGAGTTTCTCCAGTAGAAATCCTGTCCATTGCAACCACACCTTATCTCCTGAGCCTTCAACAACTTCCCAGGTAGGCTAACCTGAATACCTCCCACCTCCTCAGCTTTACTGGGGAGATTGGAACAACAATGAAGAATTGACAATGTTAAGGCATGATGTTGTAAGAACAGTCTTTAAAATTGTACTGTGAGTTTACATAGTTTATATACTAGAATCCTGTCATTTTGATTTTCTTTTCATTTTGATTTAGCACTTCAGTCAAATCACACTATTTTCCAAACAGTTCTACTTGCAATTTTATTATTTGAGAATTTATGGTGGTCTGAACTGAGCTGGGGTAATTTTACCCTTGTTCAAGCTGATGAAACTGACATCCTTTATTGAATGTGTGTCAGATATTGATACATCTTTTAAACTTCACCACACTCTCATAGGATAGACACCATTATCTTATGTGGCACATTGTATTTCTTAAAAATAGCCAGAACCATACCTCCTTTCAGACACGCTATTTTGCGATATGACTTCGCCATTCATCATCAAATTTTCCAGTGTCTTCTCCACCTGCTTGAATCTAGTCAGGTCCCGAAACTTCTTTCATCAAAGAACACAGTGGGAGTGGAATCATGGAGTTAGCATGTCTTATGTAGCCCTTAAATGGCCTGGAAGCTTCTACTTCTTATCTCTTTAAAACCAGTCATAATGCGAGATGTGTGACTTCCCAGAGGCCACCAAGCAGTGACAAGCCCATGCAAACTTAGAGTGAAGATGAGACTCAACAGGAGCAAGGCCAAGGAACACTGAACGGGTGGGCATGGTCATGAAGCAGCCCTCAGAACCCAGCTGAACACCAGACCACAGGCCTGAGACAGAGACCAGGATCCCCGTGTGCCAGGCCCAATTTCCTCTCCCATAGAACTGTGAGCATATTGAAGTGGTGGTTGTTTTGATCTCTAAGCTTTGGGGTGGTTAGGCAGAGAAGGGTAGATTAAACACCACTGTTTTGAAGACAAGGAAAACAAAGACTCAGAGAAATTAAGAAATTTTCCCAAGTGCCCACAGATATGAGGTGGCACAGCCAGGATTTGAATCATATTCTCCTGAATATATGTATATCCAATGATACACTGTGGGGTTGGGCCTAGAAGAAAGGCTGGATGGATGGAAAGAACATGAGCAGGTGAATGAAGAGACAGGTGAAAACGCCTGCCTGAAGCTGCTTGTTTGCTGTGTGCAAAAGTGAGCTGAAAACAGCTGACGTGGATGGAAGTTGTTAAAGAAATTAGCAAACAGCCCTAACCTTTTGCACGCGTCCTTGGAAAGAAATACAGGAAGGACGTTACCTGGGGCAGCCATTTTCTCCCTCAGACTTTGGTCTCTCCCCTTCTCTCTAAACATTATGTGTTTCAAGAAATTATTCCTTTGCTACCAAGCACTGGAGTGAAAAGCTGCCACTACAATATACAGGCCTTCAATATATATCTAGAATTTTTTTTTCTAATGAAACTCAAATTGTACCTAGTGCTATAGGGAATACGTTTGGCTTACTTAAGAGAATAATCTGTTTATGTGCTATAATATGTATTTATAACCAAACAGATGGTCCTAGTTACAAATTTATCTATTTATCAAAACAAGTTTATACAGCTTCTACTAAGAAATATTTTAAAGTATGTATTTAAAACAAATAGAACTATAGAATTTTCTTTCTTTAAAAAAATATATTCAGATTTTCATTAATTTATTCTGAATTTCCAAAAGTTTTCAGTAGTATTTCAGACAAAATTTACCTAAATCATGCTTTCCTATAAGTTATGTCTTTAGTACTCAGCTAAGAAAACAAGGCAAAAGAGGCATTAAAGACTTTTTTTGACTCTTAAGATCTAGGTACATTGACAAGAAGACCAAATTCTGTGGAAAAAAACAGTCTGCCTTGCACTCAAGTCTTTGCTTTTCTCATATGGGTGTCTGCTCCATACTGTATCTTTTAGGTTTGAAATACAAAACTATGTTCAAATTTCACAAAACTGCCACCACAACTAAAATAACAAAACTCTCTCGACCGAGTTTTTAGCAATCTTCACCAAGGATCTGAGGAACACAAAGCTGGGTCACTTTGCATCTGGAAATTCTTCCTCCTCAAAGTTTCTTCATCTTCTCAAGACTTCTCTGGATTTTTAGCTCATTGAGAACCTAGTTTTACAAATACTCTGTTTTCAATCTTTGCTTGTTTCCTCCTTTTTTTTAAATTTGATTTTTTTACTTCATTGTACCAAAGTCATGATCCCACAAACCACACCCCGCCTTTTTTAAATAGGAAGCATTTTTCCTTTCTGTGGGTGTGTGGTTTGAGTTCCTGACTCCACCTAGTCCCTAAAGCCTTGCTTTCTACTCCAATTTGCCCATAAAAACATTTTTCTTAAACAAGACAAAAGGAACTTTGGTGCTAGCTGTGAAAATAATGAGTTCATCATTTGTATCTTGACTCTGACCATTCTAATTCTGAAACATTTTTGGCAAGTTACTTAATACAACCTTAACTTTCATGAAATAAATATTGAACAACAGCAACCTCAAAATGTTGCTGAAAAGATTAAGTGAAATAAGGAAGATTAAACCTAACACAATGAAAGAATTTCATAAGCAGCCATTTCCTTCCTGCTAATTTTCACCACCTTCCCTCATGCCTTCCTCTCCAGCTAATAAAATCAATCTAGAGTATTTCCTCATCTTTAAAATAAATATTACACAGAGCCACCAAAGTTTCCTGTAATTTTAAAATAAATCGTTCTTATCCTCTTATTGCCTATTAGCTTCTACCGCAGTCTGTGGAATTGTCTGATTTCATACATAATGTAGCCTATTCTCTAGGTAAAAATACATGAAAATAGGAAGCTTTTGTTCATTTTATTTATATTCTGTACTCCTAAACCCTTAGAAAAAGAATACAGCCCTCAGAGGCTTATTCTAGGTTGCTTTGGTAAATTGACCATGTGCAATAACCATGCTTTAGTGCTTGTGAAGATTGTGGGATTTTTTTTTCACAAACAAAAATTATACTTTAAAAAAGTGTAAGAAAATGTATTCGAAACAATTAAAATGAAGCTGTCTTATCTGGCACAAGATACCTGTTGGTTTGATTTTGGGTTTCAGACAAATTTATACAGATTATTATAATTAAAACAATTATAATCAAAATAATTACCAGGTTCATGCTCTATAAATTTAAATGAAGTGACGGAATTACAAAATCTTTATACTTTTACTAAGTACATTTAGCATTTTTGTGCTTCTTACATCCCTATTACTATGACCCATTTCAAAGCAATCCACAAGTTAAAAAGTCACTTGAATTAAAGGTGTATGGAAAGAAGTAAGAAAAAGAAAATATAAAAGATATAGTGACAATAACATTCCATGAATATATAGTATGAATTGAAAATCTCATTTGCTTGGAATCACAGAAGGTATTCAGATGCTAGTAAAATAAAAGAGGAATAGACCTACACAGGTAATATTTCCAAAAGAAGAGATGCTAATCATACAGAAATAATATGTATCTATTCCTCACCTTCCTTGTGGCAAATTATTCAGGCATTTATTAAATAAATATTTGATGTTAAAAAATTCCAGCTTACATTTTAATTCAAGGTTTAGGGAACAAAACTGCTCAAGGGGGACCCATTTGGAGGTAATTTGGTACTCTGTTTAAACAACATTACAAATCAAAATTTTGCGTCATAACTAACACACATAGAAATTTAAAGTTTACTCAGTTCAACAAATATTTATTGAGCCTCCACTTAGACATCTGATTAATTTTTAATGCTACTCTCATGTGGTGACACATAAAATATTATTGACAACTTGATTAGGTAACTATGGATAATGTAGACAGATACTGCTGGTGTGGAATACTTCCTTTATCTTCTGCAGCACAGGAGATAACTGCACAACACATTTTTTTTTCATACACATTTCCTGAGCTCCAGATAGTTAGGCAGGGCCAGGTATGACTTCTAGCCAATGGGCAGTGGGCAGGAGTGACTTGTTTTGCTTTGAGCCAAAGCATATAAAAGCGAGCATATAATACTCCAGTTCTCCCTTACTCTCATGATGTAAACCATTTCAGATGATGTATGATATATATAACCTATTATGTATAATAAATACAACACAGGTACACAGACATACAGACTGACACACATATTCTTAATCAATCTTGTGTGGAACTGGTTTTCTTGAGGGTTTTAAAGCTAGAGAACCATAGATCATTGTGAAGAACTATGAACCTAAAAACCAAGCAAATATGTCTAAAATAATATTTTTAAATTCAGTTCTCACTTATATCTTTACTTACATTTTTTATTTCCAGATATTCCAGGGGTACAAATGTTTAGGCTACATAAATTGCATTCGCCCCCCTGAGTAAGAGCTACAAGCGTGCCCATCCCTCAGACAGTGCACACTGCATCAATTTAGGACACTTGTGAGGGGATATTCTGGCTCCAGAACACCTCAAAAATTAGAGGAAGCATCTATTGGAATTGCATGCCAGTTCAACTGCTATGTTCAATTGTGCTTTCTTCACTTTTGCAGTTGTTAGCAAGAACATTCCCTCCCAAATTCTCTACATGAAAATGTCTCACAGTCTGTTTCTCCAGAAGCTGGACTAGGACAGCAGGTCTCTGTGCTCACTGACTACTTCATCAACTTGACCTCATGCCACTTGTCCCCTCAAGCACAGAACCTGGCAACATCAGTCTTCTGAAGATTACATGGAGTGTAATCACTTTGCTGCATAGTCACTTACTAAATTTCTTACTCTTATCTATCCTAACACCCTACCATTAATAACAATATTATTTCCAGGAAGGATACATTTTTCAATAGATTCATATTTTTCCATATAATTACCTGAAAGATTATTCAAATTTGAATTTTATGTTTACTAAATTTGACATTATAGACACTATTAATTGATTTTTCTCTGTTGACACTAATAATTTTAACTGATACTCTTTAAAAATGCTGAGGTGCTTGGTAAGCTCTGAATATATTCCATGAAATTAAAGACATACTTCTGTCTAATATTTTTATATTTAAATGTGTGCATATTTTCATCTATTTATTTTCTATAGATACTCAATTTTGGCCTCCATTCAAAGTACCTTTCTTCAGTAAGCCTTTTTGTAAGACAAATTTCATAAATCTATTTTGCCTATGATTATTTTGCTAAATTTGAATGCAGCAAATAATAGATCTTCTCAATTTCATTCAATTCCTCTACAGAATATAAATTTATCCATTTAGAAATATGAACTCCATCAATATATTTTTATCAAAAGAATGTCTGCCTGTTCCCTAATATGTTTGTCAATAATTACAATTCTCTAAAAGCTTCAGAAGCTGAATTGTCCTTGAGCTATATTTACTGAATACTGTGATTAAATGTTTTCAAATATTTTTGAACAAAATATAACCAGTATTCAGAGAATTTGTTTATCAAAATTCAATGCCACTATTGAACACTTACATTGATTTATAAGGTAGTTCTTCAAAGGCTAAAGCATTTGTACCATCATCCAGTGAATGACCAACAGCAAAGACAGATCTGGACTGCCATGAATATTTTTTTATTTTTCTTTTTTCTTTCTCATATTCAACATTTAGCTTCTGAAGACCATATAAATTGTTAAAGCCTGGGACACCGGTATATATGGACATGTACATTGAGAGTTCTCATTTTTTTCTTTTAAAAAATCTTTTATTTTGAAAAAATAAATAATTTACCTATATTTTTTGCCCAGCTTCCTCTGATATTGACAACCTAGGTACTTATTGTAAAATAATCAAAGCATGGATAATAAGATTGGAACAATACTATAAAGTAAGTAACAGTCCTTACACAATTATCATCAGTATTTCCCCTAATGTCTTTTTTTTGTGTTTCAGGATCTAATTTAACCTCCATATCATATTTAGTTGTTGTGTCTCCTAATCTAATCTGTCATATCCATGACAGTTCCTCAATCATTCCTGTCTTTCACAATCTTTAAATTTTTGAAGAGGACTCATAAGTTACGTTGGATTTGTCTGAATATTTTCTGATTATATTGATGTTCTGTACTTTTGACAAGAACATAACGTAAATGATGTATGTCCTTCTCGGCACATCATATCAGGTGGTACATGACCTTGACATGTCTGTTATAGGTGATGACTAAGCCTGATGACTTTTTGAAGGTACTGTCGGACAGGTTTCTCCACTGTAAAGTTGATGTCATTCCTTTTGTAATTAAAAAATACCTCAGGAAAGCTGCTTTGAGACTATGCAGATATCTTATTTTCACATTTTACCCACTGATTTTAACATTCGTTAGTGGAGCTTGCCTGAAATAATTATTTATCTGATATTTGTTTAATAGCTATTTTACATTTGCCTCATTCCTTCCATGTTTACCAATTTAAATCTTCATATAATGGAAAACTGGTCATTCTCTTCCATATTTATTATTCAATTTTTATTTTTATGTAAGTATGGCCTGATAGATATTTATTTTATTCTATGGGTTGTAATTTAATACTACCATTTATTTATTTTGATATTTAAATTGTTCCAGTTTTCTCCTTTAGTAGTTCATTCTGGTTGTCTTCTTTGTCTGTGTGACATAATTCCATTCTTTTTTGGAACATTTTTGTGTTTCTGGCACCACAAGTTATTATTTTATTGTAATTATTTAACTCAATATATCCAAAATTATTATTTCAATATGGGGTCAATATCATATTATTAATGAAGTATTTTTGGAACTAAATGTTTCAAAACCACTTTGTATTTTAAGCTTCCCGAACATTCCAATTAAAACAGCACATTTGGATGCATATGTGTGATTTTCCCACTTTTATTTATATTAACATTGATTAGTGGGTCCAAGGAATCTCTGCTGTTTCTTTCATACAATTGCTTATCATTTATTGATTCTACCTTATCTTGTATTTTCACTACAAAAGTTCTAGAATCAACTACTTCTCTAGAGAGCCTCGTTCTTTCTATTGAAGAATAGTATTTAGAAACCATGATCTAGGCACTAGCTGTGCTCACTGCTACTAGGTCCTAGGTCCCTTTAGTGAATGAAGCTTAGAAATATATATATGTATATACAGTGTACATATTTACACACAAAACTGTGCATATAAACACATCCATAATAATTTCTGTGCCTATCAAACTACATATGTATTAGATGGATAGAGATATAGATAAAGATAGATATAATTATTTCATGCTGATTCTTGGGATTCTAATTCAGTATCACAGAAATTATTCTAGCCTTTCCTCTTTTATTACTTATAGCTTCTTTCTCCAACAGTGAGCAACATATTTCTCATTATCTCCAATACATTTAAATATTTTCTCCTACTAGTATAAACAAAATAGTTTCAGACCTGCTATTGCATATACTGCAGAAAACAAATTTACTAACTAGAGTATGTAATATACTTTATGAAATGTATTATCTGCATAAATTTAGAGAGAATATGAATTATCTATCTGCTACCAAAATATTCTAATAACTTATGTACCAGAGCTTCAAGAGAAAGCATAGTATGTAAGCTGATATGAAAAGTAGGCAACTGGATGAATTTCTAGAAATAAACTAATCTCTAAGGTTTTATTTTAAAGGATGACTAGTACCTATTCAATGACTCTTCTGTGAATGCACACAGGTCATCACTTGCCTGAGTGATTCTTTATAAATTATCCAGTCTCAGGTATTTTCTTAGAGCAGCAAAAAAGAGACTATGGCAGACTGTATTTACACATTGGGCCTTTAAAGAAATGACTGAATTAAAATAAGCCTGTTAAAGTGGGCCCTAATCCAATCAAACTGATGTCCTTATAAGAAGGAGAAATTTGGACACAAAAGGAGATACCAGGTATATGCAATACAAGAGTAAGACCATGTGAGGACACACTGAAAAGCCTGCAAGTCTAGGAGACAGGCCAAAGAAGAGACCAAACATGCTGAATTTCTAGAAATAAACTAATCTCTAAGGTTTTATTTTAAAGGATGACTAGTACCTATTCAATGACTCTTCTGTGAATGCACACAGGTCATCACTTGCCTGAGTTGTCAGACTGAAAGTTATCATTAATATTAAATTTAGCATAACTAGAAAAAAACCCTATAGTGATCAAACAGAAAATGCATACTATTTAGTTTATGCATATTCTTTCAAAATTATATTACAATTTATTCACATTATGAGCAAAGTAATAGCACTAGATTGTAATAATATTCCTAAATGATAATAGTAACACTTTATAATACGTGGCAAATTACTGTTGCTTCTGCTGGCTCATTATGCTAACATTAATCATGATGAATTATTTTGATATTATCAATGGGGGTGTAAGATATAATACTACCAATATGAGGAGTGAATCATTTCCCCGGCAGTTCAGTATCTTGTAAATACCTCCCTCATAATTTCTGAAACCATTGCTATTCATGACATTAACATGAAACAAGAGAGAGAAATTAACATTAATTCAATTGTTTAATAGAATATTATAAATGTGTTACATGCTCAGAATAATGAAGCTGGGCTATTGAAAACAATGTCAATCCATCTTTCATTCATCCAGTTTATCTTCTCCACCAAGCAATCTGCAGTTTGTTTTTAACAATGTGTCCATTTCTTATTTATATGCAAAATTTCACAAGGTAGAATTAGACACTAACTATAATATCTTTGGAATTGTATTTTAATTGGTCTGTATTATGGGCTGAATTGTGTTCCCCCGAAATTCATATTTTGAAGCCCCAACCCCCTGTATGTCAGAATGTGACTATGCTATGATTTCAGTGTGTCCCCTTCAAAATTCAGATGTTGCCAATGTGATAGCATTAAGAGGCAGAGTTTTTAAGAATTGATTAGGCCAACATATCACCTCCCTCATGAATGGGATTAGGTACCCTTATAAAACAGGCTGGACAGAGAAAGTTTGTCCCTTGTGCCCTTTCACCTTCTGCCATGTGAGGATACCGTTCCTCCCCACTGGAGGATGCAGCATCAGGCACCATCTTGAAAGCAGAGAGCATCCCCCATTAGACAACAAAACCTATTGGAACTTTGGTCTTGGACTTTCCAGCCTTCAGAATAGTGAGAAAATACTACTCTCTTCTTTATAAATTATCCAGTCTCAGGTATTTTCTTAGAGCAGCAAAAAAGAGACTATGGCAGACTGTATTTACACATTGGGCCTTTAAAGAAATGACTGAATTAAAATAAGCTTGTTAAAGTGGGCCCTAATCCAATCAAACTGATGTCCTTATAAGAAGGAGAAATTTGGACACAAAAGGAGATACCAGGTATATGCAATACAAGAGTAAGACCATGTGAGGACACACTGAGAAGCCTGCAAGTCTAGGAGACAGGCCAAAGAAGAGACCAAACATGCTGTCACCTTAATCTTGGATTTCTTGCCTCTAGAACTGTGAGAAATAAATTTCTGTTACTTAAGACACTCAGCCTACGGTACTTTGTTATAGCAGCCCAGCAAACTGATGCAATGTGTTTTCCCATATGAGAAATAAATCTCATAATGTTGCTAATATTAAACACTGAAAAATTTTTAAAAATTTTTGCTCCATATGAATAGGTTGTGCTTTACAATATAAAGATCAACATATAATACACATCTATGAAATGCGGTGTTAAAATGCATCTTTCAATTTTTTTTTTGAGACAGAGTCTCACTCTGTTGCCCAGGCTAGAGTGAGTGCCGTGGCATCAGCCTAGCTCACAGCAACCTCAGACTCCTGGGCTCAAGCAATCCTACTGCCTCAGCCTCCCGAGTAGTTGGGACTACAGGCATGCGCCACCATGCCCAGCTAATTTTTTTTCTATATATATTTTTAGTTGGCCAGATAATTTCTTTCTATTTTTACGGGGTCTCACTCTTCCTCAGGCTGGTCTCGAACTCCTGACCTCGAGCGATCCACCCGCCTTGGCCTCCCAGAGGGCTAGGATTACAGGCGTGAGCCACTGCATCCGGCCTCAATATTCTTATATTTAATTTATTTTACTGTGAAGAAAAATTGTACCCAAATACACATTTAGGAATAGTGATAAATTAAGACATATTTGCTTCATTGTTTTTTAAAATAAGCTAGGAAACCAAATATGTTTTCTCAGAAGGAGTTAAAAAATCGAAGAGTCTCTTCAAAATGAATAATTTGTCATCCAAGAAAGGGAAAATAACTTTTAGACAATTGTTTACCTCAGTCTTACTTCAGTAATAAAATGTTTTTAGGACTTCATTAGTTGCGGATTGTGAGGCCCATTTAATTTACAAATATTGTGATAGAAACCCATATACTATAAACATGCCTCCTGAAACTGAAGAAGCTAATTTGTCTGGGATAGTGCTTTGATGTTAGCAATTTAAACTACTTTTGCTTATATACAAAATTAGTTACACAAATTAGGCAACAGGGAGAGACAACTAATGTATCCATGTCTAATGCTGGAATGTTATGACAATGCTAATTTAGATAATCTGGATACAAAACAGTGCCCAGAAGTAGATAAGCAATTCCTTTCTAATTGCTGACAAATACAGTGATAACATCACCCATTCACTACACCACTTAATGACAAGAGCGAAAAGTGCTAGACATATTTTTAAAATGATTTAAATTGTAGAGTTACATGGTATCATCAAAATTTGAGCTGTTTATTAAAAATATTATATTGCCTTTTTCCTATTTACACAAAATTGAGATACAGATTGACCATATATGATTGGTATATAGATAAGTATGTGAAAAGGGCCATTGTATAATGTATTGAGATAAGAAATGGTATTCCTTCTGTGTATATCTCCTGGATTCTAAAACATTAACAATGAAAAAATTTACATTTTTGTGACTGCACAAGCCACTTTGAAAAAGAAAAAAAAAATTAAAGTTGAGTCATTAAATTGCCCTTAGCAAACTAAGACTGTGGAAAGCACCAGAGATATGATTGATAATAATAGGTACCATTTAATCAGTGTATACTTTATGCTGAGCACAGAAATAAACAGATATCTAATTTATTCTCACAAAAATCCTTTGAAATAAATATTATCATCCCCATCCCACAAATTACTAAGGTGAGTATAAGTGACATTAAGGAATGTCTGCAGGGTCACACAAATAGCAAACACTAGAGCTGGAGTTACGATCCTGGTCTGTCAGATTACAGGGCCAAAGCTTTTACACATTATGCTGAGTGTATGAGATATTCTACCCAGCTATATCCCTGTACCATCCTGCTCAAAAATTCTATGTGTTTTTTTCACTTTAGAATTAGTTTAAAATATGGTAAATTATTCTATTTTTTCATAGAAAATAAATTTGATTATATAATTATAAATTAAGTAAGATTTGAAAGCCAAACAGGAGTTAGATGTATCATCCACCCATAAAGAACCCTGAAGTTCCTATTTCATGGGTGTCTAGAGCTAACCCAGGACATTATCTCCCTTTGAAAAACAAAGAGTCTATTTCTGGCGGCAGTGCTGCTGTCTTTGGTACTGACATGGAGGAAGGAGACTAGTACAATGGAGTGGAGGCAGCCAGTAGCCTACTAGACAAAATTGTAACATAGTAAAATTATTAAATATATGAACATCTGGAACAGTTGAACAGCCTAAAAATATTATATTACACTAAATATAATTCAGAATATCATGAAACCAAAATTTCTAGGAAGCTGATTTTAGATAAAACATGAATGAGCTTCCCATCTATCTTATTAAAATAGAGCTATAGGTTTTCTTATATTTTGGTGAGTATAGGTACTTTTATTATTCTTGGGGCCAATCAATTTCTAAGATGTTTCTGGGTAGTTTTGTGACATCTAAAAGTGGCATGTATTTCTTTTTTTTTAGATGTGACATTTAAAAGTGGCATGATGTATTCCTTTTTCTAAGTGAAGGATAAATATCATTTAGTCTTTAAGTTAAATTAATATTATTACTCAAAATATTCTCATGGTTCTGTTCCTTCATATTTTAATGACTATCATGCTTTAATTCCCCACAATGGTACTGGTTGACACAGAATTAAGAAAGGAAGAGTTGTGGTTATAATATTAACAGGTTATTTGAAGTTTTGTTTATAAAAAGACACGAGAATATTCATGGAGCAGATTATTTCTGACCTGTGATTGTTAGTGCACAAGCCTCTTCTTGAAATCTGTTTCCTGTAATTGCCTTGAAAAGAAAATTTTGCGATGGTTGTTTAATAGCAGTTTTTTTCTTTGTTTTCTAACCTCCCCTTTTTTAGGTACAAAGGATATTGTATATTGTCAAGCTCATCTAAAGCATATAATTTTCATCTCTCCTTCATGCGACAGTGAATTAAGTAGATAAATATGTCATGAAAAGTTAAGACGGATGATAAGCTTATTGGTATCATGTTAAAGGCACAAGGTATCATCGCCCTCTCCACAGGCGTTTGGCTAAAATACCCTGTCCTCACACTGTCAGGCAGCACCCTGAAGAAATATCACACACATTGTTGAGAGCAAAGAGGAAGTCAAAGAAAATATGACTCAGAGTTTACATACATTAATAGCATACATATTATGGTCTTGATGTGAACTTAAGAAAACCAAATAAAATATGCACAGTCCTTAAAATTTATTTATAGACATTAGTTCAAAAAATTTCCTAATGGGCCAGGCGCGGTGGCTCACGCCTGTAGTCCTAGCACTCTGGGAGGCCGAGGTGGGTGGATCGCTCAAGGTCAGGAGTTCAAGACCAGCCTGAGCAAGAGCGAGACCCCATCTCTACTAAAAAAATAGAAAGAAATTATATGGACAGCTAAAATATACATAGAAAAATCAGCCGGGCATGGTGGTGCATGCCTGTAGTCCCAGTTACTCGGGAGGCTGAGGCAGGAGGATCACTTGAGCCCAGGAGTTGGAGGTTGCTGTGAGCTAGGCTGACACCACAGCACTCTAGCCCAGGCACCAGAGTGAGACTCTGTCTCAAAAAAAAAAAATTTTCCTAATGGAGTAGATAAGAATTGCTTTCTATGTTTTATAGATAAGGTTATAGAGAAAAGGAAAGATAATTTAATTGCCCAAAGCTATAGTCACTTTCAATTAAAGATCTAAGTCTAAGTGCATTTGATTGCCTTTATATGTTTAGATCAGACACAGAGCAGTCATTCAAAGATAAATATAAAATCAAAGATAGTTATTCTTTACATAAAATCTAAACCAGATAGCAAAGCGAAGCCATTTAGTTTGGGCGATGATTTTTCGATAACAAAACCAGTTACAGTTTTCATGGAAAATTGCATATTAGAATGGGTCTTATGTCATTTCAAGGACTAATTGTAGCTCAGATACTTCACGAGAAAAATACACACAAACTCACAGAAACACACACACACCCACAAAGAGCTAAAACAAAAAAGCCAGAATCTTGACCTAGACTGGAGATTATATTTTACCATTTTTTTCCATGCCTGGAGACAAAATTTAAAAGTTTGGTTGTACATGAGACATGTACAATGCTAATTAGATGACAGCTTGGAGACACAGAAACACAGCTCCTTGATCAAGAATTCAACCAAATGGTATTTTCATAAGTTAGAGGAAATGCTGAAGAGATCTTCCTTCCTTCCTTCCTTCCTTCCTTCCTTCCTCCCTCCCTCCCTCCCTCCTTTGCTTCCTTCCTCACTTCTTTCCTTCCTTCCTTCCATCTATACACACATCTCTATCCATCTATGCATCCATCCATCTAACAATTTTAGTGAGTAAAATTGTGGAATTTACCATTCTCACCTTTCCTCTCACCTCACCACACACCTATATTTAACAAGTGCCTTGTATACATTTGGTAGTCAAGAAATGCTGAGTTAAACTAAACTGATCTAGTACACACATAGATGTCACAGAAATTGGCAGCCAAGAAAGTAGTGACAGAAAATATAGTCTCTCTCCTCCTCTCTCGTCCCATATATATATAAATTTATACTTATAGTCTCATATATAATATAATATATATCTCACATATATAAGCATGAAATAAACTACCCTGAACTGCTTGCTTTTTTACTTTTTCTTCCCATAAACTCAAGTTAACTCATTTTATTCTACCTAAATGGTGCATATTGCCTGCTGTCTTATAGAGCTATGATTAAGATTTGAATTTAACTAGTCAAATGTTTGTGTCTTAAGTCTCCAAGTCAAATGGTGGGTTTCAACAGGCATGGATTGTGCCTTGAAGAAACAACTTAGGCACTTAGGAGGATACTTTGCACATGGAAGAAAACAAGTATTTGTTGATGAGATGACAACACTGTGAGGAATGAAACTGCTCAAAATGTCTGATATGTTCACCCTGTCCCCTCATCCCTGTAGCTGATACTCTGAAGACAGGAGATATAGAATGAATAAACACCCAGGAAATAACTTTTAGTCGGTTAAGTTACTGTGAGCAAATGGAATATAGTGATCTTACTTTACATAGGTTGTATCATAGAATTTGAGATGCATTTGAACCCCTTGATTTAAAGTTTACTGTTGAAATTTCTATTGTGCTAACCTTAGAAGAGGAGTTGGCTCTTCTTGGATTTCATATAAAAATTCTTCACCCTGTCAGAGTTTTACAAATATCAACATAATTTTCTGAAGGAAAATGCCGCAGTCATGCCCTATAAAAACAACCAAAAATCCTGGCCCAGATCAGTTGCTTAGCAATAGCATGTTCCTAGTTTAGAGCAATGTGCATTATTTTATTTTATATTAATATTTCAATAATATCCTTCAAGATTTTACAAAGAAAGGTTTGTGACTGCCAGTCATTGGGTTTTGTAATAAATAAAGATATGATTTCCCCCCACCGTCCTGTATAGGGAAGTGAAAGCATTTGAATCAATAAAATACTGTATATGTGACTCAAGAAACACCTATTACTAGGCTGTTTATAGAGAACTGTTTTTGATTTGGGGTGTAGTATATCCTATAATTATTTTTTATAGTTTCTTATGGATTTTATAATGTGCAAATATTCTACTTCTCTTTAGAGTCAATTAATTTCATAGATCAGACAGAAGTAGAATATTTGCACATTATAAAATCCATAAGAAACTATAAAAAATAATTATAGGATATAATACAGCCCAAATCAAAAAAAGTTCTCTATAAACATATAGTGGACAATGTATGTGATTTGTAGTCAGAAGACATGGATTCAATTTATGCCTTTTATTAACTTCATGACATAATTTTGTGATTATCAGAGACTTTGACTGTAAAATTAAAATGATAATAATTATAGTAGTAGTAGTTATAATAGTAATAATAGCAATAGTAGCAGAGTAATATTTATATAATATTGGTTATACTTAGGAGGTAGGCTTAGAGATACAGGTATGTGTATAAACGTATACACACACACACACACACACACACACACACATATATTGCTTGTGAATGGCTTTAGATGCTGCAAACCACTTTCAAATATTAATATCTACAGTTGATGTAGAAACATAAAAAGTAAATTTATTTCGTGCATTTTCTGCCACATACTGTTTCAAATCCTTCAAGTGCATTAATTAATGTCATAATTCTAATTATATTCCCTCTTTTACCTATAATAGAAAGTTTCAATAACTTGTCCAATGTCACAAATCTAATTAGAATGCATGCTCATAAGTCTGATCTAGAGCCCAGGCACTTAGCACGTATTATGACACTTTAAAACGTAGCTGGTCAATGATACAGAAATTACTCAGAAACATAGAAGACCATATACATACATAGACATACAAACTTTGCTATACTGTCAAAAGTGACTACATAAACCTGAAAAAATAAAAATATTTTGGACAATGAAATGCAATTTGTTTCATAGATGCTGACCAACTTGATGTTGCTCAGGAAATAACAGCATTGTTAATCTCCTTTAATAATTTATGTCACTTTTCAACACTTTTTCTTAGTTGGAGAATTTAGATGTAGTAAGAACAAAGAATTTTGTATAATGCAATAACAAACTATAAAATAATCCACAGTAAAAAAACAATTTGGAGCACTAGAGATTTTTATATTTTTCACAGTATTTTTTTCTTTTTCTGTTTTTTTTTTTTTTTTTTAAGACAGAGTCTTGCTCTATAGCCCTGGCTACAGTGCAGTGGGATCATTAAAGCTCACTGCAACCCCAAACTGCTGTGCTCAAGCAGTCCTCCTGCCTCACCCTCCGGAGTAGCTGGAGCTACAGGCACATGCCATGCCACTGTATCCGGCTAATTTTTTCTATTTTTAGTAGAGACAGGGTCTCCCTGTTGCTCTGGCTCATCTCAAACTCCTGACCTCAAGTAATTCTCCCGCCTCGACCTCCCAGAGTGCTAGGATTATAGGCGTGAGCCACCGCACCTGGCCTTTTTTACAGTGTTTTTCATGGATATTAATTTATTACATAGTTAAAATCATATTTTATCTTTCTCTTTTACATGCCAATCATTTAAAATGATATCTAATGTCATCCAACATTATTATTTAATAGTAAATATAATTTTAACAATTCCAAACATACCATCATATTGTTTTACCCTGATTTACTCAACAAATCAACCATTCCACTATTATAGAATATTTAATATATTCAGTATGTTTAAAATTATGATTAGTAACAAATTAAATATCATTCTGTAAAACTGTATCTCCAGATCTTGTATTGTATTCTTAGGATTGATTTGTAAATGTAGAGTATCAAGAGTTATAAATACTTTCAAAAAATTAACTTTATTGGGGTAAAATTTACATATAATATGAATATACAAATTTTAAATGTACACAATATGCTGAATTTTGACACCCATGATATCAAGACTTCATTCAAGATTTAGAAAGTTTCTGCCACTTCTAAGTTTTGCTTGAACCACTTTAGTCAACAACCCTTTATCCCCATTTCCCCATAGTAGAAGACACTATCATCATGGGTTATTTTTTTTACCAGGTTTACTAGTTCTAGACCTTCATATAAATGGGACAATATGGAGAATATTTGCATGCACATTCATTTTCACGCTAAAATGATTTTGAGATCTATCCATGCTATTGTGTGTATCAGTAGTCCATTTGATTATTAGTCCATTAAATAAATATTCCACCATTTGTTTTTCATTCCCTTTTGGTAGGAATTTATTTTTCCCTGGCTTTGGCTATTATCAATAAAGTTTCTCTGAATATTTATAGAAGAGTCTTTTTGTGGATATATGGTTTTACTTCCATTGGGTTAATAACTGGGAGTGGAATTTCTTGGTCATGTGTTAATTATGTGTTTTACTTTATAAAAAGTTGTCAATGATTTTCTAAAGTGGTTATAACATTCAACACTCCACCAGCTCTAGTTGCTCCACACTTTTAGCAACACTTAGTTATTAGTCATTTTAATTTTAGGCCTACTTTAGTGTATGTGCAATGGTATTTAATTTTGTTTTATTTGCATTATTGACAGATAATTTATGATGTTGAGTGCATTTTAAATGATAATTTTGAACACCTCTTAAATGTACTTATCAACCATCCATATATCTTCTCTTACGAAATATTTGTTACAATATTTAGCAATAAATTCCTTTAGCATTTTTTTTGCTGCAAATATTTTTAACTGCATTTTATAAAGATATAGATCTTATTTCCTTTCAGTTCTTTAAATATGCTATTTCACTGTCTTCTAACTTTCACATTTTCTCTGAAGAAGTCCACTGTTATATTTGTTTACTTGTACCTATTATGTATTTTTACTATGGGTACTTTTTTCTCTTTATCAATGTTTTTCACTGAATTTATTATCCTATCCTCTGGTGTGGCTTTCTTTGTGTTTATCCTATTTGAAATTTGCTTAATTTCCCGGACCCACAGGTTTATAACTGACATGATTTTTTTAAAAATCAGTCATTTTATCTAATATGCATTTTTGTACAACTCTGTTTCTGAGATCCCTATTAAAAGAGTAGTTTATTTCCTAAATATTTTGAATCTCTGCTCAATTTTTAGGGCTTTTAACCTCTATTCTTCCAATTGTATAATTTATGTTGCTATTTCTTCAGGATTTTTAATGTTTGCTTGAAGAGTTTAATATACTACAAAGACCATTAGATGAATATTTATTTCAGATATTATTCTTTTCATTTTTAGAAGTCCCATTTGTGTTGTTTTATAGCTTTAATTTTTATTATTATTGTTTACATTTTTCTTTAAATATTTGAACATATTTATATTAATCCTTTAAGGATGTCTGTTATTTATCATCTATTTCTTTTTCACATCTGAATTTCTCCTTGATATGGGTCACATTTGTCTGTTTATTCATAGGTCTAATGACTTATGTTTAGACTTAGCTTGGATGCCTCCCATTTTGGTATTATGTTGAGTATATGTAGACTTTGTTGTATTTCTTTTTTTTATTTCAGAATATTATGGGGATACACACATTTGGTTACATAATTTGCTTTTGTACAGTTTGAGTCAATTATATGTGTGCCCTCCACCCGGTTAGCATGCATTGTACACATTAGGTGTGAATATATCCATCCCTCCTCCTGCCTCTCTCATTCATTTGATTTCTGTTGAGTTTTACTTCCATATATGCACATAAATGTTGATTATTTCCAATTTAGTATTGAGTACATATGTGTTTGTTCTTCCATTCTTGTGATACTTCACTTAGAAAAATGGGCTCCAGCTCCATCCAGGTTAATACAAGAGGTGCTATATCACCAATTTTTTAATGGCTGAGTAGTACTCCACATTTTATTAATCCACTCATATACTAATGGGCACTTGGGTTGTTTCCATATCTTTGCAGTTGTGAATTGTACTGCTATAAACATCTGAGTGCAAGTGTCTCTTTTATAAAATGTCTTTTTATTCACCTTTGGGTAAATACCCAGTAGTAGGATTGAGGTAACAGCAGGAGTACCTTATTAAAATTTCAGGAGCAGATCTCACTATAAACTGGTATTATCACATTCTGCCCAAATATTTACAAAAATTAAAGATAATAATGGCTAAAAAAACTTTCTCTGCTTCAAAATTTGTGTAAGAAACTGAATGATGAACTGTTATGGTACTTATCAATTGTCCATTTAAAAGAGAACTAACTCCATGCAGCTGTATATATCAAATTTGATAGCATAGTTTGAGAAGTTGCATGTCTTTAAGAAAGAGCACCACTTTATGTTTTTTAAATGACTTAAAATTTTAAAATCTATGTAGGTCTTTTCTCCACTTCAAATGATTAGGTAAGATTTTGCATCACTGTTACCTGGAGTTCACAGTTGAGCGTGTTCACATGCAGAAAAATAAAATCTTTTCATTTCAATTCAAAGGTCATAGATAGAAAATCCCAAAATTCCAGAAAAACTGAGTAAGTTTAGTTTAGATTGGCATACTGGGTACTGAAAGGTAATACTGTGTTTTCATAATGAATAGTGAATAATGAATGCAAATAGGCATATTTGCTTCTATTTTGTGTGTGAGGCAGGTAAATCAAAGCTCTATAGCAGTTCTATTATTAAATAAATACATAGGATAAAAAAGAACTATGTCAGAATTATTATAAAATTAAATTATTGTAATTAATACACAACATCTCGACGATTAGGATAAATTGAATATCACTTTTTAAAAGCTATTTTTTCCTCAGATATTTGAAAATACATGTACCATATCCTTATCAACATTCCATTTACTCGGTCTTAAAATCTTTCTTTCATGCCACTTCATAGATGATAATGTAACCCTTACCCTCCCCAAAATATACGGACTAAATAATACCTTATCTATCATGAAGAGTAAGGATAGAGTTCTCATTTCAGTTCAAATCAACCATTGAATTATATTGAGATCCTACCTTAAGTTAGGCTTTATGGAGAGTGTAAGCAGTAAAGTAGATCATTTATTCTCAAGAATCTGATCAGTAGATGACAAGGAAGAACATGTACACTAAGAGGCTATAGCATAATGCTGTATTTGTGATGGCCGTGTGTTCTCAAACAAAAACTTAGATGCATGGTAGGACAATAGAATGGGCTATTTTTAATATTGCTCTTCTGAAAACTCCAGTTAACATAGTTGTATAAACTATAATAGTTTTACAGATACCAAGAGAAAAGAGATAAATTATATTTTCTTGTTCTGTGAACAGGCTAAGCTAGAAAAGGTAATGTAATTTGTATAGCTTTTAAAGAGTGCTACAGGGTTTTCCAGAGAGGCAAAGAAGCTTTGCAGGAATGGAAGAACAGGGTAAGAGAAAAATTTAAATGCAAAAAAAAATGTTGCTTAAACAATGTCAGTATAGTAAAGCTTAGCACGGTGGATAAGAGATTGGACTCCAGAAGCAGACTACCAGGTACAAACTCTCAAAAAAAGTCTAAAATTTTGTTTCTGTGTTTCCATGGGCAAGTTATTTAACTCCTATAAAAGATAACTTCCAAATCTATGAAATTAAAAAATAATAGTAACTACCTCAAGGAGTTGTTGAGAGAATGGGAATATATTACAAAATTTAAAGTGCTAAGAATAGTATCTAGAAGATCTTAAATGTCAATATGTGATTATTATAAAATCATGACATATATAGTTGGAAAATAACAAACATTTGTACCTGCGAGAGCCTAGGTTTAGGTAAATGGCAAAAGGGGACAGAGGGGTAAAGAAGTAACAAGAGATATGAAAAAAGTAGATAACAACCTAGATTATAAAGTATGTTTCATTCTTTACTAAGGAATTTGGATATATTTAATATATCATGATACATATACATATAAACTATATATTTATATATATAGCTGTTCAACCCAAAAGAGTATGATATGTTTCAGTCAGATAACTCAGGTGATACCAAATTTCAGGGAGGAAAATATGTTGCCAACAATAAAATCAGTTAAACATTTCAGTGGGTTAGGTAGCTGTTCATAGGGAACTCGACAAATACAGAAAACCTGTAGATCAAGGGAAGATCATGAAAAAAACTTTCCAAACTTGGTTATGGTTTTGATACGGGAATGGGCAGAGGGGAGTGAGAACTCACTGATGATTCTAAAGTTTCTTTCCTGGATTAGTAGGTGCTTAGTAATGCTGTTAATGACATAGAGAATGAAGCAAGAAGAGAGATTACTAAATAATTTTTGAACATGTTCCATTTTAGTGTCTGCTTAGACATTTAGGATGATTTATCATGAGCCTTTAAAAATAGAAGTGTGAAGTCCAAAACAACTTTTAAAACATTTCCAACACTGTGAGGATAGTAGTTAAATCAATGGAAATGAAAAATGGAGAGGAGTAGGTATAGAATGAGAAGAGAAGAGAGCAAGAGCTCTAATGAAAATATTATTACACTTGGAGTTGAAGGGGTTCTAGTTTCCATTTTACCACTTGTGTTTTATAATGTTAAGCAAATTACTCAATATCTTTCTGAACTTCAGTTTACTTATTTGAAAATAGTCCTATGAATTCATCACAGGGTCATTATAGGAAACAAATGAGGCTTTAAAAAAAGGCACAAAATACATTATGAAATGTAAACTTCCTAACAAGCACTACTTGTGAAAAGCAAAGTATAATAAATGTAGATTCTTCAGATAACTAATGGTAATTGTACACATGCAACAAAATTGTCTCTTTTGACATACTTCATATGGTCATCTATGTTTTACTTTACTCTGAGTATATCCATGGGTAGCCGTGGGTGTGCGTGGGTGTGTCGGAGTGTCTCTGAGTGTGTGTTTTCTAATAGGAGAATATAGTCAATTTTATTCACAAATCACCAGAATTTATGTATTAAGTATAAATTTATTTAGTCAGTATAGTATTGATATATTTGTATGGCTTGAATTGTGTTCCTCCAAAAAAGTTGAAGTCCTTACCCTCAAAATGTGACCTTATTTTCAAATAGAGCCCCTGCAGTTGTAATGAGATAAGTTGAGGACATACTGAAGTAGGGTGGGCCCCTAATCCAATATGATTTCTGTCTTTATAAGAAGATGAGTATGTGAAGAGAGAGATACCCCAGGAGAATTCCCTGTGAAGATGGAGAATTGGAGTGATGCACCTACAAGCCAGGGAAGGCCAACAACTGTCAAAAGAATACCAAAAGCTAGGAAGAGCAAGAATGCTTTCCCTATGCATTTCAGGGTACATGGCCCTGTTGATATCTTGATTTTGGACTTTTAACCTCCACAACTATAAGACAATTAGTTTATTTTGTTGTAATACACTCAGTTTATGGTACTTTTTTAAGAGCAGCCCTGGGAAACTACTATATTAAAAATTTATAGGACTTTTCCAGCATATAGATTATTTTCATATTTGATCATCATAGTAATAAAAATAATACAACTTACAAAGAGCAACTGAGTCATGCAAAGTCACACAGTAAGTGGAAAATCAGAAATTCAAGTCACATTTCATGACTCTCTGAACTAATAATATGAAAAGAATCAGAAAATAGGCATCTATAAGCTTATTTAAAAACTTAAACATAATTTAGATGGGCAATTTTCTTCTGAAATTCAGAGTATGCTCTTATAATTAGCCTTTTTAATAAAATAAATTTGTCAATTCTGATTACTCATGTCCTAGTCTTTGAGTCTGTCTACACAACAAAAATAAATGCATAAAACCAAAAAGAAAACAAAGTAAAAACAACTCATGAGTAAACAGTATAATGCTTACCTTTTCCTTCTATTTATTTTCAAGTGCAAAAAGAGAACAGGAATAATAATAAAGTTGTGCTTAATACCACCTGTACTAGCTTTTGGTGGTGTGTAATAAAACAGTGAGTAACACAAATGAAGTTCTCAATGAACTTCTGTTGCATGAGTGAATGCCTTATCCTATCACCCCTGTACATATATTTTCTTTGGCTTAGAAAAGTTGAAATGAACTCTCTCTGATGCTTTCGGAATACTGAAAATGAAATTCAAAAGAAAAAGAGCAAACACAAGAATGAATATATGGCATGTCTGTTTTTTTGAAAGGCACATTTTACAAATGGAGTATGATATTTCTTTTGCTATATATCAATGGGTTCCAGTTATATGGATGAGAGGAAAATAAAATGAATGCTACAAGAGGAAACAGAAACGCTTTTATGTAGGAGTTTATGTTCTGTGTTTGGTGTCTATAGCTGTAGCCATGTCTCTTAATAAACCAAGACAGTTTGTATCCACATTTTACCAGCATGTCATTTAACATAAACAGCAATAAGGATATGTCAGGAACGATGCCAACTTTCTGAAGCTGCTGTTATGAACACACAGAAGACACATAGGGGTAGAATCTCCTCCGGGGTTATAGAAGTGTTAATTCCCGCATAACCACTGTGGCTGGTGCACAACAATTAGGGAAAATTTATATACAGATTGTGGTTTGTATTTAATCTATGAGATTGGAACACCCATGACTTGCCCACTTGAAGGCAGCACTTTATTTCAAGTTGATATAATACCTCCAATTAAGCATATACAGAAAAGGGGACAAATCAAAGTGACACTTGATGGAAAGTTTTTCAGCTGCCCTTTTTCTCTTTCTAAGTTTATTTTCCTCCATGACCCAGTATTACAAAAAATAACCGAGCAGAACATCGTAAGACATTGTCATGATGTTTCCTATGTGCGGTGGCTAGGCAGGAAATGTTCATTTCATACACCATTTGAGCCTAGCTGCAGTGATTTCACAAAAGTCAGCAGGCTTTGGAAAATTAATGATAAAGAAAAGCATTTGTTTTTGTTATTTTGAGAAAATACTTGACTGTTTAAAACTAGAACCTATGGAGATTGGTCAGACACGGGGAAGTGTAAAATTTGTTTTATTTTGCAATGGTTACATATATTTTACATTGAGAAGAAAAAAGTACCACTAAAATAATAATAACACAATGGATATTGTACCAAGAATCATAATAAGAATAAAATAATAAGAATAAAATATAAAGTATATAGAATGCATTACCCATAAATATCATATTTTATTTATTTAATTTATTTATTTTAGACACAAAGTCCCTCTCTGTCACCTCGGCTGGAGTGCAGCAGTGCGATCATAGCCCTCTGAAGCCTGGAACTCCTAGGCTCAAGCAACCCTCCCAACTCAGCCTATCAAGTAGCTAGGACTATAGGTGCACACCACTGTGGGCCGGCTAATTTTAAAAATTTTTTGTGGAGACAGGGTTTTGCTATGTTGCCCAGGCTGGTCTCAAACTCTTGGCCTCAAGCAATTCTGCCTTCACCTCCCAAGTGCTGGGATTACAGGCATGAGCCACTGGTACCTGGCTAATAATATATTTATATAGCTTATCTATAGTCATTTAATGTAATAGCTATATTGTTTTTAAGTAAATACCCGTTTGCTGTCAAGTTTAATTTACTTATCTACTCTTACTCTAAAAAAATATTTATTAATATCATCTTTCAACTTCCTAAATAGGACATACATTTCAAATAGGAAATATTTGAGCAATAAAATCCACAAATATTGCTGTGATTTGTAACGTTGCTTTTTATAATGGGTAATGCCTTTGGGGGTTGTTTCTGTATTACACTGAAGAAAAGCTTTTGCTGTTATGATTGTTTTTAATTAGGCAGTCATAGAAATACGAGGTAAGAACCTAGTTTAGATGTGTTAACTTTGATTTCGATACTAAAATTGATGGGTTGCCAGTTTATCTCCTAAATGGACATCCTAAACACTGAACTGTGCCATTGTCTTGGTCAGACCACAGTCGCTTTTGTCTGAAGTCTTACTACAGCCTCTTAACTAATCTCCCTGCTTCCATTTCTCCCTTTTTCCTAACTTTCCTCCTACTCCAAGTTTTTCAGAGGGATTATTCTCTAAAGAAAAAGAAGTGCTCTTTCCCAAGTCAGGACTTCTACCAGCACCAGGTTTCGTATGGAATGAAGAATGATCATGCATCTCCTTATGTGTTCCGCGCTTTCATAGCCAAGCCATTCAGCTTCCTCTTCTGCCATTCCCCTTCCTTACACCTTAAAGTGCACTTAATAAATCCTTTTGGCTCTCCTAACACTTTCATAAAGATGCTCAACACTCTATTTCTTTACTCCATCCATCTCTATACACAAGTTCCTTTTTAGAATTCTCTTCTACTTCCTCTCCCTCCTTCCCTGGAAACCTCCCATTCAAAGACCTAATTTGAACACCAGGGCCTCTGTGAATAGTTCAGAATTCCAAAACAGAGAGGCATTCCTCTTTCTTTCTGCTTATTAATGAAATGTTACATCTATCTCTAAATTTTCCCTAATCACACCATATCCTATTTTACTTTACATACTTTTTCCCTCTCTATTAGTGGCACTGCCCTATTATACTTTTTACCTGCACCTAGCAACTGGAACCTAGATGGAACCTGTCAAAGCAACATTCTTTTTTATCTCACTAAACAACTTCCTCCTCCATGTAATGAACTCTCAAAATCCATCCATATTTAATCTTTCTAATTGTATTTTTATCACCAAAATAGTTCTATTAATAACTGCATGTTTCTGCACACACATTTCATGGTTAATTTTTTGTTTTTCATATTAATTCAATTGTATGTAACTACATACATTTGATATAAGACATCATCGATGTTTCCAAATATGCAACTGTATTTATAACAGATGCATGTTACTAAACTGATTTTCCCATCAAGCAGATTGAACAATTTGGCACTGGCACTTCTTTTTTTTTCATCTGCAAGATCATTACAATTTTAATATTTACAGATTATCATACACAAAACATTAACAGGAAATTCTGATACTCCAAGAATGATAAATAAAAATCATTGTTTGTAAACAATGAATGCTTTTAAAATAAGATAGGCAAAAACCCTCAAAACCCCATTATATCTCTTTACCTGCTTATTAACATTCACTTTTGAAAATTTATCACTGTGAAATCACTAAGTTATTTATCTGCTCATTACTCATATAGTAAAAATAAAATAAAACACAAAAGAGGAATAATCCCCTCATTCAGAAGGTGCTATCTTTTAGATATCTTTTAAAACATACACATTAAATAGTAATCAGTTATTTGCAGTTTCTATTTAAAAATTCATTCAGCAATTTTGATTTTTATCTCTATAATAGGTCAGCATTTTTCTGTGAGTGCAAAGATGAATTAAGCAAATGCTTACTGATGATATACTGTGTGTTAGGCTTTATGAGAAGTGTGGGATATAGGGATTAATGAAAATTGGCTCATAGCATTTATGCTCAAGAAGCTTAGAGTTGAACAAAGGCAACAGATATTGGTTAAAAAAAAACATGCAATCACATAAATGTAAATTTCATAAGATCAAGTGCCACAAAGAAAATCAGCAGGGGTTTGAGAAGATGGGGTGACATGAGCCAATCTAATTAGATATGGTAACTGAGAAAAGAGCAAAAAGATGAGCTTCAAACTGATAACCCAAGGAAGGCATAGAGCCAAGGCAATGCATTTGCTCCAGGAATTTTCCATATTTCAGGAAGATCTAACAAAAATAAAACAAAACAAAACTTGGGTGAATTTGAACAACTCAAAGTGGCTAGAATGGAGGATTGTTACTGAGGAAATTGTAGCATATAACAACATTCTCAAGTTAGATAGAGGTGAGGTGGTGGGATTGTAGGTCAGGTAAAGAGACTGTATTCTATTAGAGTGAAATGAAACCATAAGCCATTAGTGTCATAGTTCTCTTCATAATTTTAAAAGACTAGGTGATAGTTAAAGAAGTTGAGGGAAGGGATGATATTTTCTCATCCAGAGTAGAGGCAGAGGATAAGGTTGAAGATAATTATGTAGGTAAAACTAATGTAATATGTACTGATGGATTAAATGGTTCCAGAGCATAGAGAGAAGAAATCATGACTGATTTCCATGTTTCTTCTTTGTAAATTTGTAAAACACCAGGGGAAGATATCAAGTTGTTGACTGCATGTAAAAGATTATGTATAAGTTGAAAATACATTTATTTTTAAAGTATATTTGCACATATTTAAAGCATTGATAACTGGTGTGATTGCTGAAGACCAGGATGTGTAGAAAGGTAACAAACAGTTTCCAGCATCAAATCTGTAACATTTAGGGTTGCAACAGAGAAAGGCAGCAAAAAAGAACAAGACAGGGTGATCAGAGATGAAATAAGACACTCAGCAGTTCAACATCATTCTCCTTTTTGATACCTTTGCATTTCAAATTAATATGCTTATTTAGTTTTTTTGCTTTATCAACTTTAGATATTTACTAAAACCTTCCATTGAAAGGTAATATTTAGATCACGTAACATCATTCATTCACATGCCAACACCCTTTTCCTCCCCAAACAGTAATATTACTACTTTTAATTCCTCTATTGATTACTTTTATAACTTTAAGGAGTTTCTTTGTTGTTTTTTTACTATTGTTTCATCAAGCATATCTGTTGAATCCTCAATCTGTAATGCGAGGATATATCTTCTTTTATATTTCCTTCCTGCTATGAACTGAGTTTTGTGACCCCTTTCCAAAACAATTTCCTCTGTTGAATCCCTAGTTCTTAGTGTGATGGGTTTTGGAGGTGGGACCTTTGAGAGGTAATGAGGATTAGATTAGGAAGGAAGAGAGGGGCCCTCACGATGGAAGTAATGCCCTTATAAAAAGAGAAAAAGATACAAGAACGTTCACACTCCACCATATGAGAATTCAGCAAGAAGGCTGCTGTCTGCAAACCAGGAAGAGTTGTCCTCACCAGCACTGAATCTGCTGCCACCTTGATCTTGGACTTGTCAGTGAGAAATAACTGTTCTTTGGTTAAACCACCGAGTCTGTGGCATTTTGTTATGGCAGCTCAAACTAAGACTCTTCCTTAAGACCACTTACAAATTCCTGTCATATACATTTTTAGACTGCCAACCTCAAAAATAGTTCTGTTCTCTCCCATTAGCTTTAGTCATTTCTGCTTTGCTTTTCACTTAATTATAAAACTGGAAGTTCTCATTTTGCATTACTTTTATTATAAAAATGTTCAAATTATTTGCTATGATTGTATTTCCTTTTTTATGTACAATAATTTTTTTCACAGAATTTCATATTGGCTTTGCATTTTTTGCATTATTCGCCTCCATCATCTCCTCAATTACTTTTTTTGAAATCCTCCTACAAGTATTTTAATAAATTATCTTATTGTATATATGCATTCTTTTAACAGAGCCCTTCTTCTCGGAGTCCTGTTTTCTCATGCTCAAATTTGGTAGCTCTCTCTTGCTGGTTTTAGCAAAGCTGTCAGCCTAGGACTCTCCTTCATTGCTTCCTTGATTGGTTCTACTTTTTCCTCAATTCCACTGCTTCTGTGGTTTACTCCTTGTTTAGCTACAGCATATTCTTAAGTTTTACAAATGAGTATTATGTTTATTGTTCACATACAAGAACATGCTCTCTTGAATATTTCTCTCTCATTTTTTTTTCTTGGATTTATCTTCCCCAATTGCTTATGGTTTATTTTTATTTCACAGTTGTATTTATAATTTATTAAAGCACATTTTTATTGCCCAATTCTTTATTTTAAATCTTTATTTTATTTTTATAGATATAGTATTTTCCAATTTTTCTGACTATAATAAATTAGTCTCATAAAATACTTGAAATAGTTATTTTTCAGAATCCAGGCAATATCTCTTATCTTACTCTACAGGTCTCTTTTTCTGTTTCTTTTTTGGTATCTTTTCACTTTTTTTTCCTGAAGATTGTTCTCTTCATTTGTTCAAAATCACATAATATTTAAAATTGCATACTTGACAGCCTGTACCTTCAAGTATACATCACTTTACAGGCCAAGAACTCATGGATAATTAACTGATTTTATATTAACTGGGGAAGAAAATCAGATTAAACTTTTTGTGGGAAAGTTTCTATCCAATTGGCTGAAAGGAGCTGGTATCACATTGCACATTTAGCAAGATGTGTGAAAGAAGAATCTCAGAAAGGGGATCATCAGTGGTTGGATTACAGAGGGTTCTTAAAGAAGCAGCACTGGCCAAACAGAAACCCCCATAGCCACAGCTACTCTGGGAGAAGTTACTCCTAACACAGAATGCAGAGTTCAAAATCAACATGTATTGTAGCATAAATTATTTTTTAAAATGGCATCAACCAAGGTTTTTATTATGCTGGCCCTGGCAAACTTTTTCTTAAAGGGCCAGGTTTAGGTTTTTCAGACCACACAGTGTCTTTCTTTGCAACTACTTTTTTTGTTTGTTTTAGCAGGAAGAGAGCCACAGACAATAGGTAACTGAATGTGCATGGCTTTGTGTCAATAAAATTTTAATTGCAAAGACCAACAGTTGGCTTACTAGCCTTAGTTTAATGATCCTATAGAAATGGAGAATAAGAATACATAGTTTGAAGGATCTGTTACAATTGTGTTTCATCTCTGTGCACACATTAAAAGAGAGGAATGTTTAATGCAATATAAACAAACACATTTTGGCAGAATATAACTAAAATTTTAAACCACTTTGTATGTTGCCAAATTAATCATCTCTAAAATAGGCAATTGTAAAGACTAATTTCTGATCTTTTGGTATCACTTTTCAGACTGTTTTAAATTGTAATAAAAATAACCTTTTCTTTGTTCATCATTTAGTGACAAATGTATTCTAAGATTTTTAAGGCTATTTTTCAAAAGGCTAATTATGTGTTGAAGCACATCTAAAATTGTGATAAGTGCTTAGCTGGGAAGTGTTCCCATGTGGAGAAAAAAGAAGTACTCATGAAGCTAAGTTGAGAATGCTGAAGGAGGAAAGGCAGAGACGCGTTAGGGGAAATTTCTCTTTTTAAGTAGTTAACATATGCCAAGACCTATAGAAATTAAGCTATTACCTTGGGTATGAAAAAAGCTGATATTAAAACCTTCCCTCCTCCAACTCCTACACACTAAGTTGGTTGATGGGAGATGTGGAGTTGAGAGCTGGAAATCACAAGGTTCTTCTGGAGGAGGAGGTCTCAGTCAGCATTGATCTATAAATGAGTATAGTTTGTGGGAAACCTTCTAACATCATACTGAGAGAGAGTGTAGTGGGAGCTTATGGAGGAGTTAGGGAAAATGAACAAAAATATTTCTTGTGAAAAATTCAATGTTAGTAATTCTTCATTTTATTCACACAGATATCTGTATATTGATGTAGACATATATGGTGAGGATAGTAATGGTAAACTAAAATTTCTTGAACTCAATGGAGTTATTGAAATGAAGAAAAAGTTTCCTGTTTTCAAAAATTGAACATTATTATGGTCAATAGACAAATTATTCCTTTTTCAGTGTTGCAGAATAAACTAATTTCAAAGAATTGTGTTAAATCTGAAAACTTCTTATCCATGGGAAGCAAGTATTCACTATCAATGAGGCACTAACAAGTAAGTCCATGTGATGCAGCTTTATCATATTAGCTATAGTGGAATAAGTTTTTCCCAAGTTGAGAGTTGTTTTAATCTGGAGTTATTTTTAATGGAAAATTTTCTAAAAAGCAGAAAATTGTCAATAACAATCATAATGATTGATCACAGTGCAACGAATTCATGTAGTGATCCAGATCAAAAGCTAATGTAGTAAAAACTGACATTTGTTTGACTATCATATCCCTACGGAGACAATACTAAGGCTGTAAATGGTTATTCTGCAACTCCTGGAAAAATCCATTTGTTTATAGGTATTGGCCCCCCCTTTTAGCTGCCCATCACGCTCAACTCAAAATATTCATTCAACTGTCACAAGTCCTGGAAATACCATTTCTGTTTTTCGGCTGTTAAGGCCTTGAATATTCTTGAAAAAGAAAACATTCCTTTACCTTTTGTTTCCTACTTAATGTTTTTTTTACCTGAGAGAAAGATAGCAATATGGCTGCAATTAATGTCAGCTGGGGGTTAAATAATCATATCAAATATTCTCTGAGTATGATACATTCAGACCCTTTAATATGCAGTTGAAAACTGGTTAATTGAAAGAGAAGCATTGTTTTTATACCATATGCTCCTATTAATTAAATTTTGCAATGCATTTCAATTGCTTCCTTACAAACAATATTTTGCCAAGCTGTAAACAATCTTGTTTTTATCTTAATGAGAATGCATTTCTTTCATATTTCCCATAAAATGATTTAAGATAGGAATATAAGTTTAAAAATTGCTTTTGCAATTTTTAATCTCACAGTTTTCCATGTAAAATATCACAGTGGCTTCACTTCTCGTTGATTAAATACTAAATTTACTAGTGGGCAAACAAATATATGCACTACGCTTAATTTTTAAAGTGACTTAATTTTGCTTTTGTGCATCCACATACAATGTCATTAAAAGTAAGTGTCATCTTACATTTCTATCTTAAGAAGTTGGTCCCATTGCTATGACTTTGGCAGGCTTTTAATGAGAATTAATAAATAACAAACAAGGGCACTTTCAGAAGAACATGAATTCATAAGGAGACGGCTGGTCTTTCAAAAGGCAAAATTAGGTTAATGTTTAATAACTTAGTTAAAATAAAGAGGACTTCTGTATCTAATTTATAGTATCCAAAATTTTTATGCTGAAAGACACAGTCTAATATTGTTGATCATGATGAAAATAAAAAGACTATTTTAAGTGTTCAATATGCAGGGCATGCATGATGACTCATTAGGCAGAGAAAATTATTACTGTCCATTAAAGAATTAGCTTTCACACAAATGAAAAAGTTGATTAGTGTACCTCAGAGTAGCTGGTTTCTACAATTATAAAATTAATGAATGTATGTAATATTTAATTTCACACATAAATATCTGTGAAGAGAAATTAATTGTTTTATATAATAAAATCATTTATTTTACATGTTGAATCAAATATTAATATTAAATCTGAAATCATAATATAGTTTTGATAGTATTCATTCATGTCAATTTTGTAAGAAAGATTACAATATTCCTATAGATTTTCAGAAATCATTTAAATGGAAAAATCTCATAATACAGATGGACATATTACTATTAAAGTAATAATTTTGTACATATTGTCTGAATGCCAAAAATATTTTTGAAATCTCCATGGTCAAAGAATCCTGACTAGATATCACAAACTTATATTTTAGAATTATATAAGGAGAAAGACAATGAAACATGCTGAGTAGATTTAACTATAAAGTGGCTGATAAGATAGACAAAATTATAAAGTATCTTATGAAATAAATTCTGTAAACCATATGCATTTTACCCATAATACACAATACAAAACAATGCTTAATGTAATATGTCATCATTGTAATACTTCTTCCATTTAATGGCAAAGTCCAAGGTCAGGATTTTGTGTCATAGGATCTATATCAGTACAAATTCTATAACTGCAAAGGGAGTCTTAAAATGTTAGAATCATCAGTTATTAAACTATAAGTTTGTGTTTTGACAAATTAATGCCACTTCAATTTGTTCTGTAAAATAGGAATAAAAATTCTTATTCCATGAGGTGATATGAAGCATCTTAAGGAAACGGCTTGGGGAGTCACTTAAATATAGTGAAGAGATAGATACAGATATAGATTATATACACATGCATGTGTATAAAACTAATAGTAATATTAATAAAATATGATATTTTGATTATTTTCTCACCCTTGAAGTCAAAAGTTCTATCTGATTAAATGGTTCCTGTGTTCTATGAGATCATTTTGAAATAATTGGGTCTTTATTGGGTGTCATTCTCATTAAATCAGCCTGTGGACCCTAGCTGATTATTCTGCAAATCCTTCTGCAAACTGATGACTGAATGAATTTTGCTGAGTCTAATCCTATCCTATTATGTTACCTTGTGAAATTACCAATTTCTATGTACTCACTATTTATGAACAGTTATAGTATAAAATGGTGGAATCCATGGAAGCCCTGTAGATTTTTTTAAAACCACGAGTCATTTTTACAAACGTAAGCAAATAATAAATCATAAAAGAATTATCTTAATTGGAGCATGTTGGCAATGCAGGTGAAATTGAAACTCAAAATTCTAGCTGTGGAACTTGCAATAACACTCTAGTTGTGTCTCGACGGATAATAAAGCAAAGCTTTATCGGTCAGTGTTCTCACTAATATCAAGCAGAAAGGGAGGAAGGGATCAGATGCTCATTAGGAAGTGAGAAGAATTCTCCATGCAAAATATTACACTTATAATAGGCACTCAATGTGGTGTGTTAAACTTATTTCATACACACTAGGGAAAATGATAGAGACATTCCTTTCAATAAAAATGCTGGCAACTTGACTGTTTTCGGAAGTTCTCTGAATGTTGTTGTCTTTCTTAAAGTATAATTGTAAAAGGACATAGATCAGAGGGGAGATAAGGATGAGATTCTATTAGTTCTCCAAGACAGCTTTACTGTATGATTGCTTCCATTACATACAAAGAGGAAAAGGAAGAATTACTCCTTAGCTGATTTTTTTTTTTCCAAACATAACATAGTGACAAAATAAGAATACATACGCTGAAAATATTTTTTATTCCTAAAGTAAAAGTAGAACTTAAATGATAAAAGTACATTGTAATTGTTTTATTGTAGCAGAATATTTATCCCCCCCTCCAAAATTGTAGGATTATCTTTTCAGCTGGAATCTTTACAGTGGGATATTTATTTTTTGCCAATGTATATGTTTTATTTAGCCCTGAAATACTCTCACATGATATAAATATAAGAAAGAATTCATCTCCCTTAAAAAGATGATTGTCTATGACTGTGACAAATGTCCAAAATTAATTTTTGCATAAAATTGGAAGATATTGACTATTCGTCTAATATGTACACACTATTTTTTCATCATTTGTCACATTTTACTAAAACAAAAAAATCAGGAAAAAAGATTCTAAATACAGTAATGTGTATTTTGAACAGGAATTATAAATACAAATGTTAATCTATTCATTTTTAAAATAAATATGCTATTTTTAATAAAAGTGCCAGTTGATTAAATTCTGAATAATGTACTGACAGGTGACATACACTTTCTGAGAGTGGGTAGATTTGCACTGATTTCTGAGAACAAATTGCCATTTTTTTCTTTGAGTTTTAAGAGTCTGAATAATGCTTGAAATTCACAAAAGAATGTACATCAAAGTTGGCTATGGGGTAAGATGTTCAAAGCCAAAATAGAAAATGAACTGAGTCAATGATGAAAAATTAGACTTATTTCTCATCACAGGTAAAAATCCAGAAAGGAACTTACAGAAAAATTCATATGTATAAAGTACATATAGAAAATATGTCCTAGTTGTAGGAGCTGATGAAACCGACTTAAGGTTATCAGGTTTAAGACTACAAGGAAAATGTGTCCACAGTCATTATTTCTTGCCCTTAAGGTGCCTCTACCCATTTTAACCTTTTATTTCTTCCATTTTTTCCCCTGTTTGTATGACTGTTGCAGACTGAAGCTTCTATGCCATTCTATGTTATTAAAGTTTTTAAAAAATCATACAAGAAGGAAAGGAAATAAGGAAGGGATGGAGGGTGCATCTCAATAATTTATGTCTTTGTTATTTTACTGAATAATACTTCTTTTTTTTCCCCTTGGTATATGAAGAATTTTGGGGGGTAAATACTTCAAAGTAAATGTCTTCAGATGGCAATTGTTAAATATGATGGTACCAGGAGAACATCAAAAAGAACTATGTAGCCCACCTGTTAAGTACCCCGAAAAAATAAATGTCCATATTCAAATGGAGGTCAGAAACAAATTCTGTTAAGAATTATTGTGTTTACATCATAAATATTCGTTTTAGTACAATGCTCAACAGAATGGATGTATACATTTTTCCTGTTCACATACCATATTCACCATATAATTTAATGAAGTGAGGTAGGCTTTGCCTCAAATCCTAACATTTCACAAAACTTTCTAATCATCAGGCAGAAGAGCATTTTCCACTTATTTCAAACTTTTAATGATCATTTTTCCCCCAATGCTTAGTAAAGCAGCTGTTTCTCCCTGAGACTGAGGCTTATGCCAAGTTTAAAATGTTAATGTTGAACCATGTGCTCAAGCATTAAGTGTCTCCAATTTCCAAACTGAAAGATCTTGGCAGCTCTCACTCACTAAGTAAACTTAGATAGAAACAGACTTATCACACTAGAGAGAAGAAAAGGAATCCAGCCACTTCTGTTTCTCTGGTTTGTGACCTCTCTAAATGGCCAACAATACTAAGGATCCTTTTAATAATCTAAAATTAGTGGAATATTGATTGTAGTGGTTGGCCTAGATGGTTGTGTTTTAAATTAACAAGATTAGATTACTGAGCAGGCTGAAAGAACAAGATAATTATAAATGAGTGTCCAATACCAAGATAAGTGATATTATAAAAACCAAGTAATGGTTTCAAATAACTTAACAGTTCTTAATGTGGATAATTTGGGGTAAGCCATAAAGATCACCTTTCAAATTTTTAAAGATTACTATAATTTTCACAAAACTTTTTCATTTCCAGGGGAAAAAAAACATCCACAGCCTCTGTGAAACTTATCTTTTGTTCTTATTTGTTGTGTTTTTAAGTTTTATTTTTTTATCATATTTTAAAATGTACTGTTTGGTGTACATTTCTATGAATTGTAACACATGTATAGATTCGTGTTAACCAACTTACAAAATAAGGATAGAAAACCATTCTATTACCCCCAAAAAACCTTCCTCATGCTAGCCCTTTAAAATTATGTCTGTCCTTCCTTCCTTAAGCCTAATATTAGTATTTGCCTAACTCTGATAGATTTGTCATTTTGAGAATGTCACATGATTGGAATCGTACAATATGTAACCTTACAAACCTGGCTTCTTTCACTCAGTGTAATGCCTTGAAGGTGAATTCAAGGCATTGAATGTATCCATAGTTTATTCTCTATTACTAAGTAGCTCTCTATTGTTTGGATGTACCAGGGATTGTTTATCATCACTTGTTGAAGGACATTTGGGTTCTTTCCAGTTTTGAGTAATTGTGAATAGAGTCACTATAAAGATTCAAGGACAGGTTTTGTGTGAACATACATTTTCGTTTCTCTATGATAAAATACCAGCAGTGGAATTGTGCCATATGATTAAGAAAAAAACATTAATAGATCATCTCATCAGCAGAATGGAAATGACAGAGGAAAGAGTCAGAAAACAACTGAGAAAAATGGGGAATAAAATTATTTACTGCAGAAGTTTTTAATGAAGAATGAAATAGAAAACATTTGAGATAACCATAGCAGCGAACACATCAAAAGATCACAAAAAAATGTTAGCTTCTATTGACATTTAACAAATGCAACATATCAATCAATATTAACAAAGATACTAAAATCAAAGATTTCTCCAATTCTCACCAATTTAAAAACTCAGTATATCTCAAGAAATTTAAAATGTAACTATGATACAAATGATGCTCACTGTTATACTTTTCATTTATTTTGATTTATTTTCAGACTAATAAGGGATTCCTGCTATGCTAAGGAAAAAGTATTGTCCTAGTATATTTTCTAACAATATAGCATCATGTGTAATGTCTTAAAAGAGCTCTGTTGGTATGTGTGTTTATTATGCAAATGGAGAATTTTTTTATTATAATTACACTTTAAAAATAAAATTTTCCCAGTGTTTTGAATGGCTGTGAGAAAGTTGGCCACAGTGTTGTTCAGGTCAACAGTGTTCCTGAATGAACTGTGGGGTTACAAAGGGGAGCCCAACGTGGCTCTCTGTGCATAAGCATCATTTGATAAAGCTTTCTCACCACTCACATTTGCATGATAAATTTATGGACTCTGGCTTTACCAGCTTGATTGAACACATTGCATTTTGCTAAGAACAGCACGTCGACTAGCACAGTCAGCATCCATATACATCTGGGAAAACTGCAACTGTTAGAATTGTGCCCTGGGACTGAAGACAAGAAAAGCTTTGTCAGCTGTCAGACATTTTCCTAAACTATCTATTTTACAGGTGATGAATGAAAAGTGTTTCTAATATTCAATGCACTGCCTCATCTATTACTCTTTGGACTTTGATTGTTCCAAGGGTAAGGAGAGAAAGAATAAGAAAAGGCAAGCGAATAGGAGAAATATTTGCTTTTACTGCTAGGGAGATAAGAAACAAAGAAAAATTATAAGCGTAAAAAGTGGGTCTGAAAAAGCAGCTGGAGGTTGACTGGCACGAGCAATGCTCTATGGCAATGATTCACTTTAGAAAAGATCATTAGTTCCTCTGTCACCCACAAAAAAACAGAGGGAGGATATTCCCTAACAATAAGTGTGTAAATTATCTGAAATAATTGAGTGATCTCAGCCCAGTTCTGAAGAGTTCAGGGGTTTGTCCATAGGTAATTCCATTTGAAAATGAATTCTACTCTATTATTCATGTAATTTAGACATAAGAATTTTTGTCTAAATGATTAAAAATACCCACTTAACCTTTCAATATAATTTTGCAAGGTATAAACTACATTGAAACTAGGTTTTTGAAATCTGAGCTCAACAGTTGCTATGACTAGAAATGAGAATAACAACTTTGTTAAAACAAATAAAAGAAAAATGAAAAGAAAGGCAGGCAGGTATTCCCTTTGTTTGTTCCAGAAATGGGTCAGCTATCATGTTAATGATAAATAGGGAGAGAGTCTTACTGCAGAATTGGGTAGGTCATTTTGCAAAGCTATTTAGCAGTTTGATGTGGCCATTGTGACTCCACTGGTTTTGTTCTTGGACATTTAAATGCAACCTATAAAACCAATCATTACACTTTCAGTTTCAATTCTTAGTACCAGTTACTAGTCATACTGCTTTATAATATAATGAGATGTGAGGATGGGATGGAGCTCAGGAATGCCTGGAGACTAAGGTGTGGCAAAGCTAAGATAAGGCACAATGCTCAGTGATAATGTGGAATTTTAAGTTTCAGGTGAGGTTTCAGGTTGTAATTGGATCAGAAATGTCTGATATATGCTTTGTAATTAAAGAAAACATTTTTAATCCATAACATTGCTCTTTTAACACAAGTATTACAGATTGCTTTGTTTTGTATAACTCTTTATACTATGGAACCACTACAAACCTGACAAGTATATATGTTTCCCCAGTGTGCTTACTAATGCCTTTGGAAGGGAATTCATTTGCTAGTCATTAGACTATCTTGCTTATGATTGGATTCCCTTGAAATAAAGATATCATTTAAACCCATTGAAGTATCTCCCACCTCAGACTCTTAAAGAAAAAGAGTCACAAACGTAGAAAGAGAATATACTATACTGAGTTGTCAAAGTCAATATCAGAGTGTAATTCTGTCCAAATTATGGTCAGAAAAGGGAAAAGAAAATTGTTAGAGGGTCAAGATAGTCAGTACATTAGTAGAGTCAAATCAGGAATCAATATTTGGAGGAAAAAATTCAAAACTGACATAGTTATAAAGGCAAAGCAGAAAAAGAAAAATGATAGCATTTAGGCCAGGTATCCAGATGTGTCATCCAGGATGAGAATGGATCAAGATCCATTAGATTGGGTCCAAACACTGTTTTTGTGATACATTCTTCCCCAGGGCACGCATGTTTTACAGGCCTATTCTGCTCATTCTAAGGTTCTAACTGTACATTGAAGCAAATGAACAGCCAGGTTGGCACTGAAGACTTGCATGTCATCCATGGTTCCTTAGGGACCATATATTTGCATTATGTTAAAGGTCCTTTTCCACTGTTTTTGTGAAATAAGTGCCTAATAACCAAAATACTTTTGCAAACCCTTAGAATACAGTGATCATAAGACATTATGGGTGGACTGATATCTGAGGAATGGAAACCACTGTAAATGTTTCTAAACACTTTTTTATTCCATTACTCTGTCTCTTCCTCTCTTCTCTGCCTCTGGCTCTGTCTTTCTCCTCCTCCTCCCTGCTTCATCTTTGTCTTTTTCTTCTCTGTCTCTGTCTCCCTTTCGCTGTTCATCTCACAATTCAAATTTAGCCTTCCTTTAAGATACATGATCTTTCAGACTACTTGCTTTGGGAGTGACTTCTTAGTGGGTCTTCTTCATGTGGTGGAAGCTTTGTAGAAATAATATACGAAGTAGAAAGAAGTCTTCTTTTATTTAAGTGGAGTAGGTCTTCAAAGGTCACAGAGACCTCAGCCCAGTACACTAGGGTAGCAAAATGAAGGGAATGACCTCAGTGTAATACGAAAAGCCTTGCCTAGAATACCTCTTGACATACAGAGCTAATCCTTAAAATAGTAGGTATCATACATCTTCCTGAGCAGTAGGAATGTGATTATCTCCATTTGATACATGTTGACTACTGAGTCATAACAAAGATTACGTAGCACAGAATTACACAGGTAGCATACAGTACACCTCAGATTTGGACCCAGGCACTGGGTTTCAGAGTCAATTTTCACAACCACTATGACCCACTGCCCAACTTTTACTTCATACTTACTGGGTGTCACACATTGTTCTCAATATTTTTACATGTATTATCAGTTTAAGTTGTCACAGAACCCTAGGAAATAGTACTATTATTATTCCTATGTTGCAGGTAAGTAAACTAAGACAGATATCTAGTATGCAATAGGTATGAGGTATAAATCAAGACAGTTTGGCTTCAGAGTTTAATTACCTTATCCTTTAATAGGCTGGCAAAATTGTGATTTTAGTTTATGAATGCATGAGGACATATCTAATATGTTCTTGGCATTGAACGTTTAAATATAGTCATGCAATTCCTAAGGAGCTCTTAGTCTAATAAAAATAATAATTATAGAAAACATTTGAAAAAAAGTGTTAGATGGAAAAAATCAATCTTAAAATTTATATACATGCTCTAGATGAGATCTTTGAGTAAAGTGGCAGAATTTAAAGGTTAGGAAAAAATCTTTGCTAACATATGCCCTTTTTACATTTAAAAATAAAGTCTAATAAGTCTTAAATACCTTAAATGCCACTTCAAAATTCTTTGGTTTAGCAGGAAACTTACAAGTATGAGGAACTGTTGACACAAGTGCTTTGAGAGTTGAAAGCTTTGAATTAATCATTACTCTTATTTATAAAAATTAGAAATTTTTAAATTAATTTTCATAAAATTTAAGTTAATTTTATACTTATTCTCTATCTTATCATTTAAAAAGCTGAGTTTATATTTTATCTATTTACTGAAGAGATAAATACTTTTCCTACTTAATTGAAATAATGGTTTAGTATCTCCAAGGGCCATTGTTGGTCACCTTGAGGCCATCAATGCTTATAATAGAATATTTTACTTACTAGAGTTCTTTTTCTATTTAAAAATTATTCACTTAAATATGTAAGCCATTGCAATATTTCACAATAATTAGTTGACATAATTTTATTAATCTAGCTTCTATCTACTTGAAAGACTTAGAGATTTCCTTAAATTTAGATGTATATCTAAAATTACGGTTCTTCCTTTTTAAAAATAATTAGAATGAACACTTGACTCCTGCAAAAATCACAAACAGGAGCTTAATGTTTTTTATAATACTTTCAACTGGCAGTGATCATTGTTGGACTTAACTTCAGTGATGCAGGGCTAAAAAAAGCACTGAAGGGTTATTCAGCTTTGTCCTACTGATCCATTAGCTCAGAGATTAATAAATAGGTTGGAACTTATACCTATTTGAGAAAGATCTCATTGAGTGATTCAGATACCAGTAATTTCTGAAGCCATTACAATTTTAGAACTACCATTATGTGTCCCTCACAGGACATCATGTAAGTAAAAGATTATTATTCCTGCATTCAGGGCTGGCTCTTCCTAGAGGATATGGCTAATCATTTATCTATGTTTCTATATTTTAATGTAGCTTCATGATGACATATATTCTATGTTTAACATCTTAAAGTGTTTACACAATCAGTTTAGCGAATTTAAATTTTTTTAGAACCAATGATAAAAGCTATTATCCATTTAATGGGATATGATGGTTCAGGTAAGCTAAATATATTACCTCTAATCTCCAAACAACCATGGTAGGTTAAAAAAAAAACAAAAAAACTGAGAAGCAAAGAGGTCACTGGGGTTTTAATACAACTCTCTGTGATTTCAAAGTCTGTACATGACACTTTATAGCTGCTTTTAAAAGGGGGACATAATTTGCATAATTCTGGTTGCAATTGAAATAATTAGAAAAGAGATTAATTTTATAAAGCTGTTTTCAGATTTCATGAAAATGTGAGAATACTAAAGTGGAGAAAATACAAACACTCTCTCACCTTTCCTATTTACTTTGGTTCTGGAAAATTTTCTCAAACAAATTTATACTCTCTCTTTGGAATAACAGATTATAAATAAGGATACTAAATATTATATCAAATAAAGGTACGGCAGTCCTAAAGTATGTCCCTTTATAAAGAGGGATTGATTGTCCAAACTTTGCATTATGAAGCTAGAAGGATATTGACATATAAATTGTTTTGATGTTTCAATACCAATACATTGAAATATTAAGCTGTATTCTAATAAGCCCATGATATTCATAAGATAATTTTTAGTCCTTATTTTACCATAATTACATGATTAGACAAGTCATGTAATTTCCCTGGACCTCATGGTTACCAACTATAAAATAAAACAAATTGGCTAGATGGTTTGAAGCCCACTTTTTCTTGAGAATTCATTGATTTTATTAAAATAATTGCTGGTGAGTATCTGGATTTATTTAGAAAATGCCTACACATTGAGACAAAAAGTGATAAACCCTGAATTAAACAATTTTTTACTGCTTGCTATATATTTATATTTGGATTACACATGCAGTGATAAAGTCTCTTAACAGATGAGATGCCCAAGTCAGCCTTGCATACGATGATTGCCATAAGACAATGGTCTTTAAGAAAGGAGACTGCAGGACCAAGGAGTCTGAAACCTTGACTCCTACTATGGCTACACATTTCCAAGGGTTGTATGCACAGAGGGCATATCAGATACCTCTTATGACTAGGTAGAGTTTAGTCATTATAATACAGTGTCAGCGATGGCAAAATTAGATGCATTCAGTGGCCCAGCAGATGATGAAGGGACCAGGTACATAACTTCCAAAAGCAGAAGGCCTATGGTAAACCAGGGAATATATGAAGATATTAAATGTGAAGTTTAAAATATTGTGCCATTCAAATAAATTTTATCTGCCACCTTTGTATTTTTTCCCACAGAACTTTTGAATCACAACCCTTTCTTTTCATGGAATACTAAACTTGCGAACTTTCCAAATTGAGCGTGCTTGAAGCATTAGTTTTAGATATCCAGGTTTAAGCACAGTGAAAATAATCCACACAACCTCTCTCTTTGCCCTAGACCTATAATGTTGGCTCTTTAAGTCTTACCACCAAGAAACTGATGAGAGAGAGAGGGAGAAAGAAAGAGAGCGAGCGAGAAGAAAACAAGTCAAAGAAACAGAGAAGGAGAAACAGAGATAGATAATGTATTAGTCTCCCCAAGTTTACATAAGATCCTATTATATATATATGTGTGTGTGTGTGTGGGTGTATCTCACTAAAGAATTAACCCTGTTACTCCAAGGATCTAGTGGATTAATAATAGTCATAACTTTTCATCTCACATTAAGAAATTTGGTCTACATTCTCCCTCTTAAACATGGATAGTCTGTGCGACTGCTTTGACCAATGGAATAGAGTAGAAGTTACACTGTGCCAGCTTCTGGTTTCAAGTCTTAAGAGACTGGCAACTTTTATTTCCTGTCTCTTGAAACACTTGCTTTTAGGACCTAACCACTATGCCATGGGGAGCCCCATTCTCTAGAGACACATTTACAGAGGAACTGCGGTTCCTGAATGACAGTCGTGGCTAAGATACAAACTGACGGCCTCCATCAACCATGTCTGAAGGCCAATTTAAAAACGAAACCTCCAGCCCCAGCTGAATTTCCTCACCTGATCTGCCTGACATAGAGACAAACCTTCGCACTGGGTTCTGCCCAACACGCAGTTTCATAAACAAGACTTTTTCTGTTTTAAGCCACAAAATTTCAACAGGGCAGCTTATAAGCCAGCAATAAATAATAGGAAAAAAAAAAAACCATCTAGCAAGCTAGAGAGAGCTCCCAGGGTGGTTTTCATTCTGTCTTACTTCACCAGTATTGCAAAGGGAAAGCAGCAGAAGAAAAGAAAGATAAAAAGAGAGAGGAGAGGATTGAGAGAAGAAGAGAAAGAAAGATTCTAAACCAAAAGATTACAAAACTAGACTTCTTGCTATGCCACTCTGTTTTGTATCCCTGAGTATTTCCCTGGGTCCTTGGGAAAGCCCTTCATGAACATTAGAGCTCCTCTTAGGTTTAGGTAGAGGAGGGGTGCAACTGAGCTGTCCCTATAGACAAGAGTGTGCTGAACTGTAAGGTCTTCTTCTTCCTCCTCCTCCTCATCCATCTCTTCCTCTCCTCCTCCTCCTCTTTCTTCTAAATTTAAATTGTCTATATGTGATTTTTTTCTTTCTGATATAGTTCAGTTCATAAATGTGTCCCAGCCTATTAGTTTCTTTACACTTTAAGGAGCTATTTAGCATCTGGGAACCCTTGGGTTTTGGAGTCCCCTAATCTGGGTTTGATATCCTCTTGTGCCACTTACTATCTTTTATGGCATTTGCCATTTGCCTAACCTACAAATCAGTATTCTTAAAAATCTGTTAAAATGTCATCTGTAATTTGCTGTGAGGGTTCAATAAATGAAAATTATTTTTCAACAACAAACATTTCCTGGAAAAATTCAGTTTAAATGAGAAAATCTATCTAAAATTCCCAGTAAGCATCAGACAGTTAATAAATGGTAGCTTCTGTTTTTCTTACTGTTTTTGTTAATGACAATATTGTCTACATGTAGGTAACGGTAAAATGGAACAGCAAGGTGATTTATTTTAAAAGATTTATATTTGTGTTGGCATTTCCTACTTTAGAATAAATGAAAATATAAATTATTGAATCTGACAATAAGCAATAGTATTTATATACAAACAAAATGGGGATTCATTTGGATTTTGATATTAAGAAGGCTGAGTAACTGATATGAAATATTCATAAACACTAGTTGTAAAATGATGTTCTACAAGGCAATTTTGAGAATTTTTTGAAAGGGCATGTTTATGGTAGATAAATTTATCATATGCTTTTATGAATATGCAAATATCAGCAAGAGATCCAGTTCTAAATTTGCATTGTAGAGTCAGCTTCCTAAGACCACTTCAGGCAGAACTGTGTTATATGGGTTTCCTGGAACAGACCATGAAATGGGCATTTCAGGCAGAAGCGTTGTTGTGAAATGCTCTTGGGATATACAGCAGTAAAGAAAAAAAGAATGCAGGCCACGGCAGAGGGAGAAATTAACCAGCAAAATGGCGACAATGAAAGACTCAGTTGATTCTATGAGGAGTTCTGGAGTTGAGATGTACCTTCAACATTGTCCTAAATTGAAGAATAGGAGTTTGGCTTTGGTATCCCACCACTGGACAGCAATCAGACTCAGGATGCCTTCAGGCAATGAGTATAATCTTGATCTATGCAGTTCCCTGTGGTTGAGGGCAAACCCAAGTTAGTGATAAAGCTGGGAGTGGACTCCACCTTGATAATCCCATAAACTGGGAAAACGAGTGCACTGGAGGCCCTGAAGAGGAAAGATTTATATTTGAAGAAGAATTTCACAATATTGATGACCATAACCTGGGTCTAAAACAATTTTAAAATATTTATGAGGATTAGTAATTTCTTCCAAAACAAGCTTACAAATAGTTTTAAGTTTATATTTTTGACATAGCTTAGCAGGAAAATACTCCAAATTAAAATTAAAAAAATAGTGTGTTTCTTATACAATAATACTGTATCTGAAGTGGAAAGTGGCTGAAATGTAATACAAATCTCCAAAAGATTTTTTTTTCCCAGACAAGGGCCCCAATGATGTACTACACTGTAATTAACACTGAAATTCTGGGAACTACTTTATCATTTCCAGGCACTATCATTCCAAAGCTGGGAAGTGAACACTGTACATAAGATGATTGATTTCCTATGGATTACAACAGGCTGAAGTTGCCTTCATTATGCAAATTAATAAAATTCAAACTATACAAAATATATATTAGTCATCAATGATTAATTCATCCATATCTGGGTATCAAGAGTCTGGGCTACTTAAGCCAAACAGATTTTAACCTTCTCAATTTAGAAAAAATAATTTGTGTATCTACATTGTTCTTCACAGTTATAAATATATTGTAATTCTATGTTGAAGAAAATTATAAGAGAAATCTAAAGCTTTCATATAGTATAAAAGTAATTCAGCATACATATATATTTTTTGTTGTTTGAAATAAGCAGAAGGGCCTCTTATGGAGATAATTTTATGATAGTACTGATAGTATTTTAGGAACAGCATAAAAATAAACATTTAAAAATATTATATAAAAATAAAATTACAATTATTTCTCTATTTTAAAGACTAAAAACCAAATAAGTAACAGTAGATTCCTCTTTGTAACAAGTGCTTCTCAAATATTTACAATTAATACCTTCAATAATAGAGGGAAAGAAAAATAGTTCAACAATATAAAGATATAGCAGTTCAAAGTGGCCACAAAGCAAGGTATTACTTTGAAATGCCCTGCTTTAACAGTATACCTGGGGACTTTGCATTCTTCTCTAAACTAAGTGTAATATAAAGCAAATCCCACCACAGCTGTCTTCAAACCCTCTAGTAAAATGACCCTCCAGGAAGATGATCTTTGGTGTTAACCCCTGTCAAAATGACAGTTCCCCAAATAGAGTAGTCAAATCCTAGGAAAAACAATAGAAAATGTGGTTGGAGTTTAGTGAAAAATACAATTGTTGAGCGTTAAATGGTTCTCACCTCTTTGAACAGCATTTTAATTATTTTCTACAACATATCTGTTCACCATGATCAACATAATTTAGGAAATATAGCATAGTATAATGCCACCCTTGCCTAATTTGCTTCAGTAAACTAGGATTATTCCTGTATCTTACTAACTAACATAGATATTATTATAATCCTGTCTTCTTTGTGCTCAAACCTCTTTGGAGCAGATACATGCATACATATATATATATATGCCTGTAACTATAACTATATATATATATATATATATAAGAGAGCTTATGAGAAAGTGATACTGATAACAATATCTCAAGCAGAACTAAGGTTTATCATTTTTTAGGTCAGAAAATAAAACCATGTTAGATTTAGCTCTGAACATACTGAACATATACCTATAAAAAGTTGCCTGGATTAGGTTATAAATGAGAGCTGTAATAAGTATGTTAAAGCAAACAGCTTCCTGGACTGTTATTTCATCCACCCAGTAGATACCCTTAACTACACTATCGTATTTGCGGCCACTCTCCCATCCCTGGTAGTGTCAGGAAAGGGAGTAATTTCCTTTCTGCTTCTCCAAGTCAACTGCAAAGTCTCAGATCTTCTCAGAGCTGGGACAGGAGAACAGTCAGCACCCATGTAAACAGGGGGTTTCCGTGGAGGCACCGTGGTGTAGTGGGGAGAAGCACGCTGCTCTAGGGTATCTCCCTGGGTTCTAATCTTGCCTTTATGGCATATGGTGTGTCAGGAGACAGGCGACCACAAGAATTTCTACGCTGGTAAAAGAGGTTCATAATAATGACAGTTCATTTAAAAATAGTTTAACTGAAGAGCATTTGGTATTTTTTTAGGACTCAATAATCATTAACGGTGATTATGATCTCCCCCTTACCTACTGCCACTAAATATTTACATTTATTAAATAAAAGAAATGTAATCTTGCTTTTCTGAAACAAAAAAAATGGAGTTCCAGTTTTCTTTCTTTATACAGAGGGAACATCTGATAGCAGATAAAGCTGTACGTTTCTCCTCCCTTCTCTCAAAACTATGCTGACGCTCAACAAACAGGAATATCTAATATGATACTAATTCATAGGTCAACTAATACACACAGATAGTTGAACTAAACATACCTTTATTTCAAAAGAGAACATCCCATCATACTTTGCTGATGCTGTATGAGTTTGAAAGCCAACTTTTCCTACCCATTTACTGTTATATCATAGTAGTGCAATTTCCAAGAGGACAGGAACTTTGTCTTTTTGTGCATAGCTACGAATTCAATGCTTGGAACAATGACTCCCTAGTAATTATGCATTAAGAGAACTATAAGAAACAATATTTTTTGCTTAGCAAAGTATGTAGCAAATAGTAAAGAAATAGTATTATTTGACTGTCATTATTCCTTCGATTTGCCTCAATTTTCTCATCTGTAAAAAGGGGATAATACTATGTACTTCACAGCAGCATTGAGAGAGATAATATCAATAGAGCAAATATAGATAAATTTCTCCAAAGGTTAAAACTTTGTTTAGCTCATAATATGCTTTTTATGAATATTAGGGTTTTTAAAAATTATTGTATCTTTTCTTTATTTCATCATGGCTAAATTGATTATTTTTTCTCTCCAAAATCTTACTGTTCTCTTATGTTCCCAATATGCTGGACATATGTTGACTTTACTTACTGGTGTGGGTGTTAACATTGTCACAATTTTCCTTTGGGGACTCTGAATCCTCACTTACAGTCTGGATGAGTTTGGTTCTTATTCCACACATAAATCCAGAAATTGCATGGAGATCCATCCAGACATGGATGTAGAGAGTGACTTCCATGAATTTACTAAAAATTTTGGGAAAGATTTGCCCTCTTTGGACTCTGCTTCTAAATGATAAAGGAATCTTGCTGTCTTTTACTGCAGCAAGCTGCTAAGCCTGCAGAAGCAGGAGTCAATATGGAGGAAAAATTGAAAGGTACAGAGATAGAGCCTCAATAACACTGTCTGAATACCTAAAGCCAAATGAACACCAGTAAATGCCATTGTTCTCTTTTGCCCCAAGTTCAGCAAACATTTTCTGTAAAGGGTTAGATTTTAAATATTTCAGGCTTTGTGGCACATATGGTTCAGGTGCAACCATTCAACTCTGATGATAGATATGGCTATGTTGCAATTAAATTTCATTTGCAAAAACAGGTGGCAAGGTAAATTTGGCCCATGGACCATAGTTTGTCAATTCTTGCTTTATCCTGACAAGAGAGTTTCTTTATCTGGCAACCACAGTGATTAGTTTTAACTAATACTCTCTTTTTCAGGCAATGTATTAACAGAATTTTAAATAAGAAATCTGATAAATTTTCATTTATACCTTTTCCCTGGTCCCTCTAAACACTAAATAAATAAAGCACTAGAAAGTGTGCCTCTTCCAAATGTTTTCCTACTCTATTTACTCTTTTCATTCTCACTTCTAATTCATTATTCCAAATCACCATCATCTTCTGCTTAAAGCTCTACCATAGCTTTTTACATATTTCTCTGAGTTCAGGATTGATCCTATCAATTCTTTTCCACACTGAAGTTTTTACACTATTCCTGTAATGTCAATGTCATGTCCAGGTGACCTTCTATAATCCGTTGACATAGTATCTCCTGTCATAAAGTGCATATTATTTGGTTTATATATTAAACTGTTGTTTTATTGTTATTTTTATTTATTTATTTTTTTGAGACGGAGTCTCGCTCTGTTGCCCAGGCTAGAGTGAGTGCCATGCATAGCTCACAACAACCTCAAACTCCTGGGCTCAAGCAATCCTTCTGCCGCAGCCTCCCGAGTAGCTGGGACTACAGGCATGCGCCACCATGCTGGGCTAATTTTTTCTATATATATTTTTAGTTGGCCAAATAATTTCTATTTTTAGTAGAGACGGGGGTCTCGCTCTTGCTCAGGCTGGTCTCGAACTCCTGACCTCGAGCGATCCACCCGCCTTGGCCTCCCAGAGTGCTAGGATTACAGGTGTGAGTCACTGCACCAGCCTGTTGTTGTTTTTAGAGTATAAATTCTGTAAGAGCCAAAGCAATTTGTTATTCATGGCTTTGTTCAATTGTCTATACATGTGCCTAATATAAAGTGAATATTCAATATATATTTCTGAAAAGAAGACTAAATGATTTATCAGGGAAAGTAAAGTTAAAAATAATTCATTTTTCCTGAATAAGTACAGACTTCAACACTATAGCTTCCACATTTATAAAACCATTAAGATCTATAAATACATATTTACTATTGTAAATAGTAAATTGTAAATACTTTTCTCTTGGACCACCATGCTAAAATTTTATTGGAATGAAAACATAAAAGTACTTAAAATTTTTTTTTCAAATACCTGATTTTCCAATTGTTTACTCCCCTTGATTTGCAAAATTTGCATGTTATTTAATGTCCAGTTCAGGTACAGATTCTCATTATCTTTCTCATTTAGTTCCTGTAGGGCTATTCTGTTATTTATGACACTTATTTTCTATATCACATATTTGTATACTTAATATTGTATGTAAATTTAAATTGTTTCAATTTCTTCCTGTGTGCATGTCTTTGATACCTATGCACAATGAATGTTCCCAGAAAGCAAAGGGCATATTTTAACTTTTTTTCAAATTGCTAATTTCTGTACAAAGCAATATACATAAAAGATATTCACTAAATTCTCACTAAGTGAGTAAATTGCAAAGCAAACAAAAAATGGATGGCCATAAAATTACATCTGGAAGGAAACTATGCCCAGAAATATCATCTGATGACTGCACACACAATTTCTGCAAGCAGTATGATGAAGGAAACAAGAGTATTACAAAAACATAAAAAGTAGCAGATGGTTCCTTTACACTTCACATCACTCACCTGGCATTTTGGTGTGGAAAAGTATATTTGATCATAAATTAATAGCCTTTTTAAAATTCTTCATTTGATTTTTAATTTAACTTAATGATATGGATTACACAAAGGTCATTTAGGTATTTTTCTTATATTTTATAAGGAATGTTAAAAAATATTTGGCTACATTAAAATTACAATGATATAAACAGGATATGAAAGATAGGGGGGAAAAAGCATAGAATTCTAATTGACCCAATATTCAATGTAAGCCAAAAGTGAAATGCCATTTTCAAATCCTTTTTTTAAAATTACATAGTCTAAAATAATCAGACTGACTTTAGAAAAAGTTAATACTAAAACACTCATGACACCAATGAATAAATTAAAATAAGAATTTTATCACAGAATTTCTTCCAATAAAGTCTCTGGGCCCAGAATTTATATTTTGGAAAGTAAAAGAAAGAACACACAACTCCCTTAATATATAAACTAATCCAAAACAAAGAAAAAAAGGGAAAACTAGAAATTACTTTTATAAAAATAGCATAAACTTAAAAGAAGTGTCCTGCTTATCGTGTGTGTGTGTGTGTATGTATGCTCACACCCCCCCCAAACTAATCTCAATTAAAAACATAAATGCAAAAAATCTAATAACAGAAAAGAGCAGAAATTAAAACTAAACAGTAACTATCCAAGAAATGTAAGATTTTCTCTTTCAGAAAAAAAAATATGTATATATACACATTATGACAAGTGGTCCAACAAGGAAAACCAGATCATAATGATGAGAAATCTGTGATCATATTACTGAAAACTCAAACAGTTAAATCTCTCAGCATAACTCAGCATTCACATGTAAGTGGTTTAAACAGTATCAGATAATATCATGAATTTACTTAAAAGATTAAATTTAACAAAATCTGAACTATAATACATTGATTTAGTATTACTCTTCCCATTAATTAATTTTTCTATTCCAGAATTAGTATTTTGGTTTGAATTAACATAATTATCATATGTTTAGATAAACGTCAAATCTTTAGTGAATACAAGTAAGGTTCCTTAATTTGGTAAAACATTATACCTTTTCTAATGTTTCTTTGAAATTCCCACTCCCAACCCATCTAGTCTTCCACATGAACTTTAGAAATAAGTCATCAGGTTCCAGGAATATCCTAGAAAGAACTGACTGATATAGCTTTGAATTAATAGCCTAGACTGGGAATAATTGTGGTATTCAAATATTGAGTTTTGTCATGAATTAAAAGTAATACACTAGGGGAAAGAAGACCTATTCCAAAAACGGTGCTGGGAAAATCGGATCGCCACATGCAGAAGAATGAAACAGGACCCCTAACTCTCACCACGCACAAAAATTAATTCAAGATGGATAAAAGACTTAAAAGTAAGGCATGAATGATAAGAATTCTAGAAGAAAATGTAGGAAAATTCTTCTAGATATCAGACTAGGCAAACAATTTATAACTAAGACACCAAAGACAATTATGGCAACAATAAAAATAAATGAACGGGACTTCAGTAAATTAAAAAGCTTCTGAACAGCTAAGGAAATAACCAACAGAGCAAACAGACAACCTACAGAATTGGAGAAAATATTCACAAACTATACATCCAGTAAAGGGCTAACATCTGAATCTACAAAGAACTCAAAAAAGTCAGGAAGAAAAAACCAACCCCTGACCATAGAGTAATTTTTCTAGGGTTGTATCAATAAAAGAATATTCATAAAGCCAAGCAAATGGATATTAGCACATCGCAGAGATGTTAAATCTTTATGCACAAGAAAAAGTACCAAAATGAGTTAAATTATTGGAAAACTATTGAAATCAAATTACAGATAGCAGTGTTAAGATCTATTGACTGTAAAGAGCTCTTTTACTCATTTGATGAACATTTAGTTCAAGTGTTCCAATTGCTGGGCAATAGGCACTAGAGGCTGGAGGAAGAATGCTAAAGAAGACGGCTCTCGCCATGAAAAAACTTTGATGTATATAACATTTGTATTTATTATAACAAATTAAGATCTTAGTGGACAAAGGTGCAAAGAACAACTAGCAATGACAAAAGAAATAAAATTATATGGAATATTGTCAATATAGCTGGTAATCACAATGTTTGCTTTTGCTGTTTGAGACTCCAACAACTTAAGAAAACAACATTTTATTTAGCTCTTGATTCTGTGGATAAGTTGAACAGTTCTGATTTGGTTTGATTTGAGTGACCTCGGGGAGCTCGTCAGCTAGGAGATTGGCTGGTGGCTGGATGATTCTGTACAGCCTTACACTTATCTGTCAGTTAGCTAGGTGTCTGCTGGGCTGCCTCAGTTTCTCTTCAGATGGCCTCTAATCTTCCACCACGTTAACTTCTTTCATATAGTGGCCTTAGGGATTCAAAGACACCAAAAGAGTACTTACTCATCAATGAACAAACACTTTTCAAATCTTCTTGCTTTGTTTTGTCTGATGTTGCGTTGCCCAAAGAAAGTAACAAGTTTAAGATGATCAAGACAAGTTTAAGATGTAGAGAAATAGGTTCAACTCCTTGATGGGAGCATATGCACTTTCATATTACAAGAGTATACCTAAAAGGAGGGGGGATTTGTGACTATTTTTTATACTGTATTTCGGAAAGATACTAATTTAATGACACATTTCCACTTTTATCTATTAATTTAAGACACAGAGAAGTAAAATCATTCAATATTCTCAGTGGTATAATGAATTAAATAAACTTCAATATCTTGTGAACATCTCTGTCATTGCACCCAGTTTTTTTTAATAATTCTCTCATCTTTCACAGAGTGAACTCTGTGATAAAAAGGGATCATATTGTATTCACTTTGTCTTCTGAATATGTCGTTCAAAATCTTGTCTTGTGGAAGTAATTAAATGTTTATAACATGAATGACTCATTCCTCAAAAATCTAAACATAGAATTACCATATGACCAGGAAATTCCACTGCTAGGTATATAGTCAAAGAAATTGAAAGTAGGTGTGTTATTTGGCTAGGGCTACCATAACCAAGTACCACAGACTGCATGGATTAAACAACAGAGATCTAAGTGTTTACAGTTCTGGAGGCTAAAAGTCGAAATCAAGGTGTCTGCAAGGTTGATTTCTTCTGAGGCCTCTCTCCATGGTTTGCAGATGGCCGTCTTCTCCCTGTAAAGTCTTCATATATTCTTCCCTGTGTGTTTGTGTTCTAATCCCCCCTGTTTAAGACACTGGTCATAATGCATATGGTCCACTCAATGACCTCATTTAACTTTAATTAACTCTTTAAAGAACCTATCTCCAAACACAAACCCTGGTGGTTAGTATTTTAACATATTGGGGAAGGTTGTTAAATAACAGCAGAAATTCAAACATATTTTTATATCAATGTTTATTGCATTATTCACAAGAGCCAAATGGGAGAAATAACCCAAGTGTCCATGTACAGATAAATGGATAAACAAAATGTGGATAAACAACATAAATATGGATATTATTCAGCCACAAAAAAGAATGAAGTGTTGATAAATGCTGTAACATGAGTGAATCTTAAAAGTTAAGTGAAATAAGCCAGACGGAAAAAGACAAATACTGTATGATTTCATTATTATGAAAAATCTAGAACAAGCAAATTCACAGAGAGAGAAAATAGATTGTAGGTTACCTGGGGCTTCAGAAAGGAAGGAATAGTAATGGTTATAGAATTTCTATTTTGGATGGTGAAAAATTTTTGGAAATAGTAGTGGTGATGGTTGCACAACAATGTAAATGTAATCGATGCCACTGAATTGTCCACTTACAAGGGTTAAAATGGAAAATTTTATGCAATAAATATTTTACTAACATTGTAAAAATATAATATTGTAATATACCAAAAATATTAAATTGTACCCTTTAAATGGGTGAATTGTATAGAATATAAATTTTATGTCTATAATGCTATTAAAAAAGAGTGAATCGACCAATTGAAATCTTTAAGAAATCATTATATTAGCATGGATAAAGAAGAACAAAAAAGTTTATTTATTCAGGAGTCATATATATAGGACTTTATGTAAAGACATCCAAAAATGTGGATCAAGGCACAGATATTTCCTACAGAATTATTTAAAATATAAAAAACATAAAAATAGTGTAAATAGCCAGCAATAAAGAAATAATTAAATTATAGCACCTCAAATCCATAAAACATTACAGCCTTTTAGAATACAAATGGAAAGACTACAGCTTATTGTGTAATAATTCTATAATAAAATAAATATGGATGTATATCAGAATATGAATAAGAAAAACTACTTATAAAATTAGAGAAAATAGCCAGGGATATTTTTTAAAATCTTAAAATACAGTTAAAATTTTCTTTATTTTCTATATTAGCTCATTAAATATGTCAAAATGGCACAATTCTACTTTATGCCACTTACAATTGACATCTATGACTATTCACTAGTCTGTGTAATGATTTTACTTTTACATGGGCCCATGGAGAGCTCCTCGACTGCAAAACTGGAAAACAAAGCAAAGCAAGAAACACAAAAAAGACTTTATTGCTTTGAACTGATTCTATAATGCTAAGGAAAAGGGTTTGAATTCCTCAGAGAGAGTTGCCTCCTAATGTGACATTCTGTTGTCCAGCATAATTGTTTCTGAGAAAAAACACAGCTAAGGATTAAAAGATTAAAAACCCCAAGATTCTCCTTTTTTTTATTGCTAAGAATATATTAAATTTCCAGTTTCATCGGATGACTAAATCCTAGTAATTCACAGCCAATGCAGCAACAAGATTTTCCTTGCGAAGACTAGGAGTGAAAAGATATGGCACATTGAACAAGCAGTGACTTGTTCAAAATATAAGTTCTTTGTAATAATATTGCTGAAATACCAGAGATCTGTTAAGTCAACCTTAAGGTACAGCAAGTGGAGGAATCTGGAAATAACAATATCAACTTTCATAAAATAAAGCCACTACTCACAAATCATAAAAATAAACAATTCCTTATAAAGAGGCAGTTTACTGTATCTTTCAATAATAAAGGCAGCCTGGACTTTCTCCCTCACACTAACTAAATTTTTTGACTGCCGTAAATTACGTTCTATTGTTACAAGTTATGTCTTATGTTAACTTATAAGGTCTTTTGTTAAGGGTTCAGTAAAACCTGGAATTTTAAAAAATATATCAAAATCAAAAATTATTTCTACTTAAATATCACTGTTTAGGTTTTTTGTTCTTCATTTCTTTTACGGATCCTTTTTATGAGATAGTGAATTAGTCAGTTCTTTCAGCACCCTTTTGGAGGTTAACATCATTTTATATTCAGTAGACCAATAGGTCAAATGAGGCACACAAAGGTTAAGTGGTGTCTATGGTTCCAGGCTTTCTACGGACTGAGTTATGGATGAAGCTTGAAATCTGGTCCTTTGGTGTCCTTCACTCTAATCAACTGACAGTTGAGAAGCATTATTAATTAAGTTTATATGATGACATGAGGAAATGGTTTTGTTACCTACATTAATATCATGATTTCTGACAGAATAATCACAGCCTATTTAATGCCATTGTGAGATAGCATTAATAGCATTTGTATTTTTAACTTGCACATATATAAAAATAGCAAGGTTAATTTCTCTGGTTGTGTGAATCATCTAAAGGCAGTTTGCCCCAGTTTTTCAATCTTTCTAAGTTCTGAAAATCTCTAAAACTTAAGTAAACCATGCTTATTTGGTCATTGATTTTAAATTATGAAATGGTTCATGCTACTTAAATCAAAATCAACTCTATGGCTCTCAGGTCTACACATGGAGCTTTTGAAGCTCCCTGTTTTCTAACTCCCAAATAGGGAGTGCTCCAGGGTCCAATCTTGTACCTTTTCCTCTTCCCTATCCACACTCCCCATTTGCAACTTTTTATCTAACCCCATTACTTTATATACCATTTCTTAGTTGATATAGTCTTAATTTATTTCTTCTACTTCCATTATTATTACCACATTAGTATATTAAGATGCTAATTTAAAATTCCTCTTCAACATCTAATAATTATTTTAAACATAACATACAATAAATGGAATTATTGACTTCCTATTTTTCAATTCATCTTATGCCATGAGCCAAGTAATATGTTAGTCATATGTCGGTTAGAAGCCCAATGTAGCTATATTAATTTTGAGGTGATTAGACATCCAGTTCAATAAATGACTTTAAGGTGGAGCTATAGATAAGACTAAGATCTAGAAGTTTGAAGGACACCGCAATTCTACAGGATTATGTAAATTTAACTAGGGACCAAAATGAAGAGAGAGAAAAGAGACGGAATGTTTCCTTTACTAGCACAGGATATATGACATACCTTAATTGATTAATCAAACAATTAAAGCAAATAGAAAAAAGTAAAAATAACGTTTTAAAAAATGTACTGTTGGGAAGAAAGGAGTCAACTTTCAAAATAAATGAGACGTTCCACTGATAGAAAGTAAACTTCAAAAATCACCTTTTCCCCTTAGTATCTGCTAAACCCTTATGATTCTAAGTGTTCTTTTAAAATTGTGTATGGTTCTGGAACAATCTGGTAAAACTAAGTGCTATATTACATTTAAGTTGTCAAGTAGGATATCTTTCCTAAAGTACAAAATATCATTAAATGAACACCTTCTAGATAGATATAACCCTGCTGAGGAAAAAAAAAGGAAAATTGTATGTCTTGACATTAGTATGAAATAAGTGAAAAGTATCTTTAGTGAAAATCAATACTTCGAAGTCTGCCATCATGTAAGTTAGATGTTAAAGCCATGCTTCCTTTGTGGTCTGAAAATTCTTGTGGAAATAATTAAAATATTATGATCCTACACTGGAAGAACTCTTAGGTGACAGACAGATGAAAACCAATCTGTTGCTGGAAAAACCAAACTTTAACCTTTAAATAAAACTATAGATAATATGGACTCATTGTAAATAACAACAATAATAAATAGCACATAGAAAAGAAATATCACAAATGAGAGCCAGCAGAATCAGACAAACGAATGCTTCAAATTTTCATCTTATCCTGTACATATAATAAAAAAAGATATCATATGCTCTATGATATAATAAGCAAGCTTAAAAATAAGAAAGAAATAAGAGTAATTTTTTAAAAGTCACTAGGAATACTTAAAAATCATAAAAGAAATGAAAAAATATAATACTGAAAGCCAAAACTAAATCAATGGATTAATCACCAATTATACTTACCAGAAGAGAGAATTATTAAAGGTAGAAGAAAGGTTTAAATATTTTATCCTGTATGGATGGTGACAAAGATATAATGTGAGAACAGAGATGAAGAAGCATATTAGGTAGTGTCAGAAAGTCAAATAATATCATTTTCTATATGTTAAGGTGAAACATATGAATTTGACTTTTTTTCACAAAAATGGTTGAATATCAAGAATGTTTTTATAACTAACCCTATGAGAAACTCCAAATAAACCATTCATTAGTTATTAGCATTAGTAAGAAAAACTAGCAAGATTATCAGACACAAATCATTATGTAATAGACAACTATATATCTATATACCGGCAACAATCAGCATGAGATTATAATTAAGTAAGTGTACAAATGGAAACAACATAAGCATACCTGAGGATACACTTGACAAAAGATGAATAGTATTTTCATGGAGAAATGTATTAAAATGTATTGAAAAGCACTGATCAATTTCAAGGTAAATGGAAGAAAATGAGGTCAATGCAAACCCACTCCAAATTCCAACAGATCTTCTCATGGAAACTGACAAGCTTACTTAGTAATTTATAATAAATAATAGAGAGCCAGAAACAACATACTCATAAATAAAAAAGATAAATGAAAATCCCATACACTATGGGATTTTATATAATTTCTTATAAAGTTTTAAGATATTTATGTTTATGTGCACAGCATGAAATTTGTTCAAAAACAATAAAGGATAAATTAAGGAACTCAGAAAGAGATCTGTGTATATGTATGAATTTGACATAGCATTGAATGTTATGGCAGATCAGCAGAGCAATGATAAACTAAGTGTTGCTAAGAAAATCATACCCATATAAAAATACTAATGCAATTGGATTCACAGTGTGTATGATAGTCACACAATAAACTTAAACTATAATTAGAATACCATGAAGAAATTATCTTATCACTTTGGAAAATGATCATCATATTAAACCAAAAACAATAACAACAACAACAACAAAAACAGGAACAAGTCACAATGTTACTGTTTAGTGAATTCGACTTAAGATAAAAAAGAAAACCTTTTACTCACAAAGGAAGTCATAAATAGAGCAAAATAGACACAAACAGTCATGTGCCACATAGAAAGAGCAGATACAAAAGGAGTTAACAGAGATTCAATTAAATTCTCAATCTTGCAGGATCACCTCTTAAGACGGTATATAATCTGCATCTCACAAAAGTTTGTCTGGGTGGAGAAAGAAAAAGGCATTTAGCTAGACATTCTCATTCCTCATAGTAGGAGACTTACCTCAATGGACAGGAACTTTCTGGCATGTCCAGGGTGCACAATTGTATATGCCAAGTGGGTCCCGCAGTTTCACATGCCTCGATTACAAAGAACCTTGGTGAGAGGATCAGGGAGGGCGGATGGTGAGAGGGAAAAGGCATAGGCATGAGACAAGTCACCATGAAATCAGTGAACATCTTTGTAGGGTTGGTCGTAGCAGTGACAACTACAGTGATAAAAATGACTAAGGGTCTCAGTAAGATGGGAAGCTCAGTATATCAAAGATGATAAATAGGAATGTCTGTATGGGAGATTTCCACAGCCCTTTATCACTCTGATTGCCATTTTGCTTGTCGGTAGGAATCTGGCTTGATGCTTACTTAGGGCAAAGTTTCTGAATTGAACTTCCCTCTTCCTTATCAATGTCATCACTACACACACACACACACACACACACACACACACACACACACACACACTGCATTCTTAACATTACGTGTCGTGAAAACACCCTTTCCCCTGACTTTTGCAATTAACCAAATCCTTTCATTCCACCAAAAAAGGATACAGGCTGATTGCTTTAAATAATTAGATATTAGGTTACTTATAATCTGAAATTCACAGAAACTGTGAGTTTTCTAAAGCTAGGTTTCAGAAGAAATTTTAAATATATGGGGAAAATAATAAATTTTTAAAATTACTCAGAGTATACTCATTCATATATTATAGATACATACACCAGGTTGTTAGGAAAATAGTTGGTGATTTAATAAACAATTTAAAAATTTACTTCTTAGGAACACCCAAGATATATGTCAGCTGTATTCTGCAAAGTTGCTAAGATTTTCTTCCTTTAAATATTTTCTAAAATGTGTAAAAGTAATCTTAAGAGTTATGTCTCTCAACTTTTTAATTAAACATAACTCGGCTGTCAAAGAATAGTAAGCTTGTTTATGTGCATACCCCCAGTTGTAAGTAATCCTTGAATTTTGTTTTGACAGTCAAAAACTGATAGGAGAAATGTATAAGCAACTGTATGATTGACTTGTGCTACCATTTCTCACATGAAAGCTTACGTATTTTCTATGGATTCGCTAGCAGAATATGCAATTAGTCATTTTAATAGACATTGCTAGCATCCCTGATGAGATCCAATGCAGACTCTGGGGTTCTATCATTTGATACAACACTCTGTTTATAAAACATAAGTTAAACAGTCAACTCTGTCTGTGAACCTACCTATTGCACTTAAAGCCTTCTCTCCATCCCTCCAGTGCTTTCTTGACTTCTTCTAAACAAGATTCCACGTTTGCTGTACAGTGTTTTTCAGCCATGAAATCCTACCTGAGCAAAACACAGATGTAAAGTTTTATGTGAAACTCTATAAAATGTTTCCTGCAAATGATAACAGAATAAAATAAATGAAGGCAAAATTAATAGCTGTCTGTACCATACTTGTGTGATGCCTCCTTCAGAGGTAGCTCACAGCAGGGAAGCCAAGTGTAGCTGAGGCTTGCCATGTCCTATAAGGGATATAGATGTGGGGAGAGTTTAGTTCAGTCACAAGATTTAAAAAGTCATCGAAATTATTCTTGTTTGATTCTTCTTTATACCAAAAAAATAAAGAAAGAAAGAAAGAAAAAATAACTGCTGTTTGGTCAGAACCAATCTCAAATTTCTATATGATCTTCCAATAAAAGAGACAAAATGTCACTTCAAGTTACAGTCTATTTTTCTTTATGTCAAAGTTTCTTAAAAGTGGCACTACTGACATTTGAATCAGATTATTCTTTTTGGAGGGGCTGTCCTATGCATTCTGGTTGTTTATCAGACTCCCTGGCCTCCAGGACTTACACTACCTGCCTGCCAGTAGCACACTCCCCCATCCAGTGGTGACAAACAAAACTACCTCCAAATATTACCAAGAGTCATCTGGAGCAAAATGCCCCACCCTTGAGGACAAATGATCTATAATAAAGCTCATTAAACTGATTTTATTTTATTTTTTACAACACAAAAGTTCTGACATAATCTAGAGATTGCAGCTATAAATTAAGATATGTAATAGCAATTAAGGATTTTCCAGTTTTATAAAGAACCTGCCTGCAGATCTATTACTTAAAATGTGGCAAAATATGTTAGTTTCATAATTTTAGAATGGCACCAGTTTATGATTAACGATGTAGATCATAATATAGCAAAAAGTCAATCTGGTTAACGATTTTAAACTATTGATTCAACAATCAATACAATTTCCATATCTGAATAAAATATCCACTAATTAATACTCATCATAAATATAGTCAGTAAGAGTGACCATGTTTTTTACATTCTGTTGTGAAGCATATGATACAGAATAGGAGATGGCACAAATTCTTTTCTATCATAAAAGTATTAGAACTCCATGTTTTAAATATATACACCCCTGCTTTTTTAAAAAAAACTATCTGTTAGAAATACAAATGTTTGTACAGCATGCAAATAAATGCATCTCAAATGAAAAGCAAATACCTAATTTACTTTGAAATAGTAGAGTCATTATCATTACATTAAGGAGAATAAAGATCCTTCACTATACATTTTATTTAATATTAGCCTTAAAAGTCTTAGCACTGAATTGACGTAAAACTGAACTAAAAATAAATGAAAAATGGAAATAGCTATAAAAAAGACCAGACTTAAAGAAAAAGTTTAGAAGAGTAGATGGCTACAATATATAAAAATCCATGTATTTTCTTTATATTATCTTTACCCAACATGAACACACAATAAAAATATATACTCACAATAGCAAACAAAATATAAGCTAACTAGAAATAAAGTTAAAAAAAAAAGTACTGGTCCTAAAAGAAAATAGACAATAAAACTGCTGTGTGATAAAAGGAGAGAGATTATTGGCATGGATGGGAAGAGTGAATAATTCAAGAATTATATTACAATAGTAACTAGTATACATTGAGTATCTCTTATATGCTATGCATTATTAATATTTTATGTACATTTCCCAATAATTTTTATAAAAAATTTACAAAATTACCACTATGATGAACACCAACTTTTGAGAATTAGTTATAAAATTACAAGCACAGAAACCAATCTAAGAAATTAAGCTAATTGTGAGCTCCTAGTCACTCCTATATTGTTCTCCTGTTCATTTTTAATTATAAAATATTAGGAAAGGAGTAGCTTTTACTAAACTCTATTATAACAAGATATATTTATTTTTACTGAATCTGAAAATGATTGTAATTCCATAGTCAACACATGTTGAGTGTCTTATACAGCAGGAAATATGCTGTTCTTTGTAGATACTTAAAAATAGTGGCTGAGGGCTGCTTTTTCTTTTTCATATAATGGTCATTTTGGAACTACATTTACTATAAAAAGATTCTAAGTAATTATCAATAGATCTAATGAAATTAGAATATAAAGCTGAATTAAAGGTAAACCTCTAACAGTGCACATAAAATAGCATGAAATTAAAACTTCACTTATATATTTCAGCTTTTCAACATAATTCTTCTTACTTTGCTATTTCAACTGTAATATTTAGCCATAAAAATTCAAATATGTTTCTGTCACTAATTCTTTAAAATTCATATATTTATTTCCATTGCAAACACTTTTTTCAGACATTTAAAAATATAAAATGAAACAAAACATGCAGAAAGATTGAATACTTCACTAGTTTCAAAGGAAAACAAAACAGTCAGCTTACCTTTATCTTTCAATTTAATATGCATTTTTCCCTGTGTTCCCTATATGTCCCTATAACATATTCTAGAAAAAGGGAGCACTTAAAATAGTAATTGTGTGAGAAAATATGATAAAAAATAAAGAAATATGGTAAATTCTTTAAGAAATATTAATTTTATACATTAACTCAAAAAATGCCTGATACACTTGTAATTCTCTTTTGCTTCATATGGTGCTAGGGAATATTCTGTTAAATTTAAATATAATGTTTTTATGTCATTGTTACAAAATGGTTTAAAATAATATTGCTTTAATTGGCTTAAAAACATGTCTCTAAAACTGGTGTTTTAAATAATTAAAATAAAAAATGCTAATGCATGTATTATTATAACATTTCAAAATTTGTACACACTTAACATGTTAAAATGTATACAAAGTAAAGTTTTATAAGTGGAGGATTATAAGGCCTTTAAAGGTTAAGATAATTTTTTACTAAAATAATAATGAAAATTTTGAACAAAGTTATAGCAGAAACCAAATGACGGTAGAGACAGAATTTGCCTTTCTGTGTCATTTTTATTGTCTACAATTAGTAGCAGCCCAGATGCCAGAGGAGCAGATGCTGATGAAGAGAAATTCATTTTCATGCCATTTTCAGCCAATTAAATACAAGAAGAGAATAGGAGGACATAATGCGGTCCCTGATATTTAAAGTGTGATTTACTTCTTATAATTAATCTGATGACATTCTTCCTTGGATGGTCAAAGCAAACTCTGTGTTCTTAGTAAGTTCACCTGCCTCTCAGCAGGCAACTTTGGAGAAAGAAATAGATAATGGGCTCTTTCTTGTGAGGTCAATGCTTTCAATTATGGTAACTGGGTGATACTGCTGTTAGAAGTAAATTGTTACATTGTTTCCTCTGTACTGTTGTTTCCAATCAAATGGAAAGCTTTCCAAATGTCTTGGTAGAATCATATGATGGTGTCTGTCTGCTGTAACCCCCAAGAAAATTTACTTGACTGAATTATTTACAAATTACCAAGAAATAGCTTACAATTTGGTGTAAAATTTAAAAATCCCCAAACTAAAGGGAAGACGAAGACACACACACAGAAAAGCTTAATCAAATAAAAAGGAGCATTTCAAGAAAATAGATTTCACTTTTTTCCATATTTTTTCTTAAGGCCATTAGCAAAAGAGAAAAAATATCTAATGGATTAAAAAACAATAATTAGCTCATGATAAACATTAGTAAGTTGAATTATTTCTTTTAATTATGTTGTAATTATGAAAATTTATAAGCACTTAGATTTTATTTCTACTTGAATCTGGAGTAACTGTAATTGGTTTAATATTTTAGAGCTGGCTTTAATTCAGAGATATTTGAACACATTTGTCTTTATCTAAGGTTACCTGCTCATGACAAAGTTGGGTAAGATAAACTCATTTTCTGTACGTGAAGCTTCCAAAGATTTTTAAAGGAAACATTATTGAAAATATTTCTGATTTTGTTATCTTGAGTAGGAATAGGCAGATCAGGAAATATCAAACCTACTAAATCTTTGATATGTCTGATTCTAAAAGAGACAAAGTTCATTTCCTTCACAGAATCACTATTATATTCTCTTTTTATAGATATGGAGTGCAAAGCAGAAGGAGATTAAGTAATTTCTTTATGGCTACATAACTAGTAAGGGATGGATTAATTTGGATAAAAAACATCCTAGTTTCAAGCTCTACGCAATTGGCCGCTGTACTATACTGTTTCTACATTTTTGTTTTTGAACTTTTAGTTGTAATTTTATTAATCTCCTTAATTATTGCCAACTAACACAATGAGTTGCAAGTAAGACAATGTGACCTAGCGAATCCAAATGATGCCTAAGAGTCTATTGGGTAAGAAAGTGATTTATCTGGCGCAAAAAGTAAGTAATTCTGATCCCCTATTATGTGTACATGTATACCCAAACATGGTCAACTAGTACTGGTTTCAATATTACACATATGCTATTACATACATGGTATCTGTTATCCAACATTTCTTATATGCATGCTATCTGTTATCCAACATGTCTTTTTCATAATTTTTATACCAATCAAGAAATACTTTAACAATATAATTTAAATTCATTTAGCATGTTCTTTAAGAAATGAAGGATGAGGAAGTTGACAGAAAAAATAGATATCAGAATGATTCCGTACACTTAGCACCTGTGGGAGCAAATCAGCTTTCTGGGAATAGCTGACAAAGTGCCCAGGAAATCAGGAAATCATAGGTTCAAATTGTAGTTATATGTCAATTGAAACTGGAGCTGTCACCAGAAAATGGTGTTTCTTTTACGTATTTGACAAGAGATGCAATTTGTTTTACTTTATCAAAGTTCTAAATTATCAAGTTAAACAATGTAATTTTGGTCTCCTGATACAATTACACTGTAGCTCACCACAGGTGCTGAAAGACAAATCTTGCTTCCCCCTTCAGTAAAAGAAAAGGAAAAAAGAAAAATACATATATCTATATACCTTTATGGAGTTTTTCCCCTAGTTTAAGGGTTTTATTTTTTGCAGTTATCCCTTATAGCCTAAATACTATGGCAAACACCCACTGATAAATGAATCGTACTCAGTGATTAATCCTATTCCTAAATGATAAATGTGGTTTTAGAAAAGAGGAGAGGGGCAATATTTATAAAGTCTACGCTGCCTCATGATGCAAATACTCCCTCCCAATGATTCTATAATCTGAGCCCAAATCCTGCTCTTTTCACTTTCACCTGCCTGTCAACTGTCACTTTAAGGAAGTCAGTGACATATACATTTTTTTTCTATTTTTCCTGTGAAAAATGGTGGAAATTTTCATATGACAGTAATTGCAGAAGTTCCACAGGGACTAATATTCAATGTGCTAGTTGAAGCAAGAAAGTCTGGACACAATTATTGAAGTCATTTCCCAGAGCACCACATGTAGCCTCTAAAGATGAAGGGTGAATAGATTTATTTATTGCTCTCATCAAAAACTTCAGTTTGATGAATAAACTGGTTTGCATCCATGCGAAGCTGTCTTCCACACTAGATTCAGCATCTGCCTACTCCACTGTCTAAAAATAGAGAATAAATTCTTTCCCCCTCTCCCTTCAGCTGCACACTAAGCCCTTTCATAGTGCAATACTTCCATTGGATGCATATTCATTAGTATTTGATATAGCTACAGTAAATTAAGAAATAGCCCATGTATCCTAGTGTGTTTGAACAATAAAACAAAAATAATGGGTTCAACATTAATAATCAAGTTAATGTGTATAGGTGAGGTGAAACTTGACAGATTTTTAGGGTCGCAATATGATGTTGACTATCTCAAGCTATAGAGCCGGGAATGGGGAATGAAGAGTGCAGATATATCATACTGTGATGTCTTTCACTCGATTGGGTGAACAAGACATTTCAAATATTCTAGGTGTTCTCATTGTGATTCTAATTCTTCTCATAAATTTTAAGAAAGACTAAAAATAGGATGTGTCAGTATAGAAACTTCTTTATTTCAGAAAATACATTGGCATATGAGACAAAAACCTATACAAAAACAAAACCAACAAAATAAAACAAGACAAAGACATATCAACCCAGACTACAGCTTATGATTCAACTTGGAGTGTAAAAACTGAAGGAACAGAATTAACATGCACTTAAAACTATTCTGTGTTGTTCTTGATTCATTTTCTTTCACTATAATGAGAAAATAATCCACTTTCCTTCAGTTCTTCTTGGGGCATATACATCAAAATATCAATACCTAACTACTTATTCCTGAAATTCACAAAATATAAAAATCAATTGATTTTTATTAAGCTTTGATATAGATTAAAACTGTCTCAAACTTAGTTAGAACACTAGATCCTAAAATTATTTGGTTTCTGTGATTTCAGAGAATGCACAATTCCAAAGATCTATACTCTTCCCTAGAAAAGAGTGAAAAACACTTTTTTTTTATTTTCCCTTTATCAATTGTGTAAACTTTGAAGTAGAGTCAAATCTCATTTCATCAATTTCTTACTATTCTTTCTGCCTCCACTGATTACTTTTATTATTCTGCCAACATTATTCATTTCCCTAGTTCTCTTATGTGGTTAGAAGGCAGGTCTGTGTCAGTGTTAGTAATTGGTATGATGTTTGGAAGAGGATCAAATAATTATAAAAATACCTGGTTTCTAGTTATGACACTGGCCCACAGAAGCTCAACTGTTGCCAGAATTCTGTCTAGTAAACTTGCTATATTCTGGGCTCCTGCCGTCATTCTTGAAACATAGTAATTGTTCAATAGATACGTTAAGGAATAAGGGAGAGAAGAAAGTAGTTGAATCTTAGGAATTAACTTAATTCTGTTGAAAAATCCTTCCAGTTGAGAAGAAAGAATGATAGAAACAAATATAAAGACAAGTCAAGAGTAAGTATAATATGCAATGAGGAAACAAAATAAGGCATTAAGATACAATTAGTAGGACAGGAGATAACTTAGCAAGGAAGCAAGATAGGCCTCCATTGAATGGGGACATATAAGTAACATATCACCTGGCCTATTAAATCCCTTTAAGTGTCAGAAAAGACAAATTATCTAAGACGACTTGGGACCTCTCTCCTACCACATACCCAAATGTGTCCCTCGTCCTATTTTGCTTATCAGAGGAAGTGGCTCTATCATTCATGTAGTTAAGGTAGCTAGAAACTGTGGTGTCAGCATTGTCACCTCATCCTCTTTCAACCACCACTTCCACACTATCAGTGAGTCCTAATGATTTGACTTTCTATTATCTTCCAATATTTCTTTTCTTAAATCTTCATCCATACTACTACATGTACTATCATTTTAGAAATTCATCTGCACTTAAAAAAAAAAAAAAGTCTCCTCTGCACACATTGTGGTCTTGTTCTAATTAATACTTCACCTGACAGTAGCCAAGATAGTCTTTTCATAGGTAAATGTTACTGTATCAGATCCCTATCTTAAAATTCTCAATGGTTTCCCATTCTCACATAAAAGAAAAGAAATTTCTTTATGGTACTCTACAAAGCTGTGCATTGTTTTCTTTCAATTTTATTTCTAAGCCACTCCTACTCCAGCCTCCTCTCTTTTCTCCAGTTTCATCTGTTTTCCTTTATTCTCATAGGTCCACCACGGCCCCTCCTACAACAAAAGAGCAACATGGTTTCCATCTGGCTGGAAATCTCTTCCCTCTTTTGCTGTTTCTCTCTTCTTGCTACAGTCATATCGTATCAAACCGATAAGTCTCCATTCTGTCATTGACTCCTCATGGAAGTCTGTAACAGTCCTTCTTACCAGGTTAATTTCAGTCATTGCTCCTTTAGAGAATTTATCATAGTTGTGGCTCCATATTGATTTGTATAATTTCTTGACTGTTGTCCATCATGCTCAATAGGAGATCAGAGTCTACATATCATTTTAGTAATTATCATATTTTTAGTTCTGTATAGACTGCCTTAAGCATATTAGGTTCTCAAATTATTTCAATTTTAAAACATGAGAAAGAAGGGAGTGAAAGGAGAATGAAAGGAAGGGACATAGCTAGGGATGTGAAGAGTGGGTTGGCAGGGGTAAGGGGGCTTTCAGTCTAGAGGGACCTTAATATAATATACTTACACGTGAAAGAGCTTGGCATATTTTCAGGAATTGAAAAATCAGAGTACAGGAGAGCAGGAGCAGTATAGAAGCTACAGTTTGCATGACAGGTAAGGATAGAGTCAGGCAGGGCTTGGTAATCACTAATAATAAAGGTATTTACCCTTGAATGGGCTATTGCCTCAGTCCAAAAATGTTTCAAGCCCTTCATAAATATTGATCTATTTAATCCTCATCACAGTCCTGTGTATTATATTTTTTTCCTTATTATTATTCTCATTATGCTGTGAGGAAAGCTGTGTCCTTGAAATCTGCACCAAAGAACTCAGATGTCATTGTAGTGTCATAGAGTAGGAACTACACTAGAAGGATAATAGATTATTGCCCTCACTCAAGAATTTTAAAATCTCAGAATAAATCCAAGTATCTCACTCAATATCATCATGCTTCCGGTCCTATATATGTCAGTGTTTTCTAAGTCAAAGCCATTATTTTCTTTTTTTAAATTTTTTTATTTTAATTTTAATTTGTTGTGGTAAGAGCACTTAATATGATATCTACCCCCTTAAAAGATGTCTAAGTGTATGATATAGTATTCATAACTATAGGTACGATGTTGTACAACGTATCTCTAGAACTTATTCATCTCACATAACTGAAACTTTATACTTGTTGAATAGCAACTCCCATTTCCCCTTGCCCTTGACAACTTCAATCCTTCTCTGCTTCCAGGAGTTTTAGATACACTATGTAGGTGGAATCATGCAGTGTTTGTCCTTCTGTGACTGGCTAATAGTGGCCATCAAAAGGCAAGTCTCTTAACTAAACTCACTTCCACAGAGATTAAGGCATCAGACGTCTCAGGACAAGACGTTTGTCCATTGTGTTTGTACAGGTCATTTGGCACCTACACATTGTATAGGCATTTCAATGCCTTAAAATTTAGATGGTAGAAGAGTGTAGAAGAGACTCTAGCATAAAAACTAGTATTACTACTCTTTAGCTGACAATTAAAAAAGAGAGGAAAAAAAGCTGAATCATTTAGGAGTTTAGGATAACCTTATGGTTTGTTTTCTGTGGCTCCAAGAAAAGTAAAACCCACTCTTGAATTTCGTCCCTATGTTTCTAAAAGTGTTTATCTAACACAGTATAACATCCAATGAAAGTTTATTCTAAATACTATAGGTAGACCTTAACTAAGGTATATGTGGTCATGTATTTTTTAAATAAACAAAAAGAGAAAAAAGCTGACAGGAAGTAACTTAGTAAGGCATCATAGTAAAATTAGAATAAAATCAAGATTAAAATCCTCAATACTCATTGTCCCATAAATATTCTCATGCTTACATGGTAAACTAAACACACAAAAAATATGTGTGTTATTTTTTTAACCTAAAAAGTACAGAAAATAAATGTAAGTCATTTGAAAGGAGGTAATATATCTAATCTTTGCTGATGTTCAATAATTATGAATAAAAACATAAAGGTTTATGTACACAACTGATGAATATATAGATGTTTTCTTTGTATATAAAAATAAATTTCAAAAAATATTTATATGCAAATTTCAGGACACAGTGTATACATAATACTTATTGAAATAAAATACATAGGTCATCACTAAGATAAAATGAGTTCTATTTTTGTTTAGTTGGCTTATATATTGTAACCAGTGATTTGTCCTAGCTTCCAAGACACAACTTGAAAACATTTACAGCCTTAGAAAATTTTCCTTAGGGTAAAAATCAATTCAAATTAGAGAATATGAACTGTTATTCTAATTAATACTTTATTATTTGTATTCTATTTCAAATTTCCTTATGATTAGATGCAGCATTATGCAGATTTTTTTTAAATCAAACAATGGTAACAGTTCAAAAAAAGTTTCCTCAACTCTGATAAATTGCAATAAAAAACAAAAGTCCAAGAAATTTTGTGAAGTGTGTTCATTAAGGAAAAAAAGGAACTATAATGAGGGCTGTAAGTCTTTCAGGAGAATTTTAAAAGTTGCTAATAGAAAGGAGAAAAAAGAAAATGGTTTTCATATTAAAATACTTCAGAGAACTTTGGTAAAATTTCTATTCCTAAGGCAATTTTCATAGAGCATCAGATGGTGCCCTTGACAAAGATTGACGTCTAAAATGAGAAAGTTACAGAGCAAGTAGAGTAATTCAAGTCCAATAAATCACCAGGACCATATGGTATATATCCAAGATTTCTGAAGGAAATAGTTTGAACTTTCATAGATACAAGGGGGTAAAACAACAGCCTGAAGTATATCCTTAATGGTAGCATCTGCTTTTAAAGATTGGAAGATTACTAATTCGGCAGTTTATAAAGGGAAAAAAAATCTAAAAGAGGATAGAATTAAGAGTTTAATATTTTCTGTCTGTGTTAACATGTAATGTTGGATAATCTTGAATATTTCTGCACTGTGCTTCTTACTTTATCTTCCCTGGATTCTTTTTATAATAAAGCTTTTCTGCCATCTCTTCCTGATCTTGGCTATTTTCCAATCACATACTGCTTAATAAGCCAGTGGTTTGACACCCCTGGATATTGAAATTCATTTTCACTTGTTGAGGCAAAAACAGGTTAATTAGTTCTGGTATCACACTGATCCTTTCTCAGAAAATTTGCAATGTTTCTTTTTTTTCCTACATGTGTTTTGTTGTTGTTGGTTTACATGAAGATAAATTGAGATGTACTATATTTGAAACAGAACTGATAATGTTCCATTCTGTTTTTCAGCCATTAACTCATTCTGTTGGAATCCAATATGGGTTATTCAAAAAATATGTTAATTTGCAATTTGAGAAAGTGAAAATTTAAATAAATTTGTTTACTTTCCATTGATGTATCAGATATATAGAGAGAAATGTACTAATCATAATTACTTCAGCTCAGTGACCTTTTTCACATACGTGCACTAATGTAACCTCCAGCATACACACACACAATTAGAGGGAGAGTGAATGTGAGAAAAGAAAACCTGATTGCATTCATAGAAAAATATTTGCCAGTTTATATCAAGCATATAAAACAAAAAAAGTAATGATCTGTTGTGCATACTTGTCCTTTAATAAGGACCCACTCTTAGGGATAATGAACCTAATTCTGAGATAATCTGGTGTTTATCTATTCATGAGGTTAGAGTCCTCATGGCCTAATTGCCTCTTAAAGGCTCTAACTCTTAGTACTGTTACAATGACAACGAAATTTCAACATGAGTGTGGGAGGGGGTAAGCGTTCAAACCATTGCACCTCTCAATGCTACCCACACTAGCTTGTTTTTTCTCAAAAAAGGTGTTCGTTTTTGTTTGTTTGTTTGTTTGTTTTTGCTTTTAGCCTTTCAAATTCATATTGCACCTGGAATGCTAATTCTTGGATTTGTGCTCTGTTCAATCTTTTCCATCATTTTGGCCTCATACTAAGTTTCCAACATAGATATACCATGAATCACCGAATTGAAAATGCTGCACCCCACTCCATCCACTCCAGTCAGTTGTTATTATACCTTCTCATTTTATTTCATTAAAGCATTTGTCAACCTCTGAAACAATCTCATTTATGTATTTATTTTATAATTATTTATATATTTGTTTATTATTACCTGCTTGTTCTCTACTCATTTTTACATTCATTTATACTTTTTGTATAAATTAACTTTATTTTGATATGTCAATATTGCTTGTAGGTTATATTTATTGACAATTTATGTTTTTATTCAAGCTGTAAAAAATATAATTGCAGGCTGGGCGCGGTGGCTCACGCCTGTAATCCTAGCCCTCTGGGAGGCCGAGGCGGGTGGATCGCTCGAGGTGAGGAGTTCGAGACCAGCCTGAGCGAGACCCCGTCTCTGCTAAAAATAGAAATAAAAATTATCTGGACAACTAAAAATATATATAGAAAAAATTAGCCAGGCATGTTGGCGCATGCCTGTAGTCCCAGCTACTCGGGAGGCTGAGGCAGTAGGATCGCTTAAGCCCAGGAATTTGAGGTTGCTGTGTGCTAGGCTGATGCCATGGCACTCACTCTAGCCCAGGTAACAAAGTGAGACTCTGTCTCAAAAAAAAAAAAAATATATATATATATATAATTGCAGACTATAATACATTAAATAATATCAGATTAACTCATTTTAATAGATAGTTTATTTCATTCTAAAATACACAAAGAGATGAAAAGCAAATAAAATATAAGGGCTTTTAGTCATTTTAGGCTTAGACAGATTATGCAGAAAACTTTTGGAGTCTTCTTACCTAGACAACTTGACACTAAAATAATAAAAAAAAGTATCAATCCAGAATAGTTAAATCTTATAAAAATAGCAAAGAATCATGGAATAGTTTAGTATTATTGTTTATTTACTTTTTAAAGTAGGAGTATATAAGAGCATGGGTGTGTGTTTGTTTTCTTTTAGATTCTAGGCTTCTTTGGAACAAGTACACTTTTTAGAAATTGCTCAATAAACATCTGTTGAAGTTATTAGTCAATAGGATTTTAATGTTAAGTGATTTTTTAATGTTAAGTGATTTTGAATCAAAGTGAGTAAACTAAATATTATTTAACATACTTCTTTTTACATATTATAGGTTCAAAAATTGCAAAAAAAAAAAAAAAGAAAAGAAAACTATGTAATTCTTTTTCCACCCTGCATACTCATCCATTTTCTTTCTACCATAAAATAATCATGTGCTAATTTTTCAATAATTTTAGCGATCTCAACTAGGCTCATGTTTAATTCTCATTATTAAATATATTCAAATGTTCCATTTCCTTCCAAAAGATATGTAGTAAAATTCTTAAAGGCCCACTTTGCAAAGAAAAGGTCATATGCTGTAGATGAAAGAACTTCTGAACAGGATGAACAAGATGAAACTTGCCTTAGTTTCCTTATCTATAAAAACAGAGTATTGGACTCTCTCTCTCCAATCACTGCTCTAACACCCTATGATTTTATGTTTTTCAAATGAGTGAAGAATTACTCATGTTCTTTATGAATAAGATGAACTGTTACTTTGGATTAGCCGAAACAACGCTTGTGGCTTCAGTGCCCCTTATCATGAAAGAGGCTGCTGTTCCTCCAAAAAGGGCTGCTGCTTCCTGCCTGAAATACATACATCCAGGAGTGAACAAATTCAGGTGGCCCCTTTACTAAAATTTCAGCAATATGTTTGAGAGTCAGTGAAAAAAGGGACGCATTTTCAGCAAGATGCAGGTTCACGGAGCATGGTACCTACGCCACAGATGACCACGGGACCCAATGTCGCAGCAAAGGGAGAGCAAAAGGAAGGGTACAAAAAAAAAGGGGTCGGTTACGGTCTGCTTCTTGTTTTATAGTACCCGGACTGGGACCTCCCTAGCAGCTAAAGACATCACCATGAAACCACTTTGACTGGACAGTTGGGCGTTGCATTACCAAGCATGTGGATTGTTCTAGGTCAATTTCCCAACTCTGTGGTACCTATGCTGCTTGGCGGGTGGGCTAGAGAGTCCTCTGCATTCTTTTTCAGCGGGTGCGCTAAGTTGATTGGCAGATTCATCGGGTATTCCCTCCTCCCCCAGATACAGCAGTGGCTCAGGGCAGGATCAAAGTGGGGCAAGACCAAGATGGGGGCCTGGGGCCCACCATTCTCCTTCCCAGGTAGAGCAATTGAAATAAGGCAAACGGCCTGCTTTCACCCCTAGGAGACCCAGAATCCCTTGCTAACTACCTAACACTGGCAAGGATTGGAGTAAGTCAATTAGGTCCTTTAGTGGTTTCTGCTCAGACAGGGAAACTGAGAAGCCTCTGGCAAAAACAGATGGTCTTATAGCCAGTAGGAAGTGAGAATATCTTACAGGATTCTACAAGGGGAAACAAAGAAAGATAAGCCATTTTGTTTTAGTGTGAAAGACTTGAAAATGATAGTGAGGGAAAGGAAGCATAAGTGACATCTAAGATGTGTTAAAAGAAAACTTCTACTCTGTCAAAGTCCCAAATGTGATGAGCAGTAACAACAAAGAATATCAGCAAGGGACTGTTCTCCAGATGCAGTAAGAAAGAGATGTCAGTGAGGGCAAAAAAAATCCTTTTAAGACAGAAGGCTTTTATTTTTTCCATCCATTTTTTAATAACAAAGAATTAACCTTTATGAGCAATTGCAATCAAAACTAACAAAAAAAATTGATGGAATAGTTTCAGAGTCCATCTTATCAGATAATAGTCATGCTAGCAGGAAACAAAGACTTGTGTGGCTTTTAAGTAACAAACTTTGGATACTGTTTTTTGTTTGTGTTTTTGTTTGTTTGTTTGATTTTTTTTTTCTTAGCAATGGGTTAATCGTTTTCTTGATTCTATAATATGCAGTTTTTACCAGTAAGGTTGTAAAATGCCTGGGTAACACATTTCATTTTGAATTGTGAAGGGAGTGTAACTAAATCATTTTGAAGTTTTTTTATATGTTAAACAAAGTCCCTGGTGATCTTGATAAGAAAAGATAAGGTAGCTCCAGGTCCACTTAGACATAAATCTCTAAAATGAGCTTGTTCCATTAAGATCTAAAAATCTATTAACCTTTAGCAATTTGGTTAATGCTTCCTTTTAGGTCGAGTTGTTCCCTCAGGATATTTTGGGGGTTTAGGAAATAATTTAAATATAAAACAAGGAAGAGTTTATCTTTTTCTAAAAATTGAATCTTATGAATAGTTTCTCATAGGGAATTCCTCTAATGTTTAAATATTTATTAAGAAATTTGTTTAAAAATTGTGAGTAGGGAAGCTAACCTTTAAAAATGAGAAGTTCTAAGAAAGAAATATTCAAATATGTATGCTTTTCATACAAAAACATGTATGAGTATTAAAACATACATGTATTTTAACTTTGCAGTTAGGAAAACCCTTTAAGTTTTTCCTTTAACCTACAGTTAGGAAAGTCAAAGTTTTTTTTTTTTTGTTTTTTTGAGGCAGGGTCTCACTCTGTTGCCCCAGCTAGAGTGCAGTGGTGTCATCACAGCTCACTGCAACCCTAAATTCCTGTACTTAAGCGATTCTCCTGCCTCAGCCTCCTGAGTAGCTGGGACTACAGGCGTGTACCACCATACCTGGCTAATTTTTCTGTTTTTTGTAGAGATGGGGGTCTCGCTCTTGCTTAGGCTGGTCTCAAACACCTGACCTCAAACAATCATCCCTCCTTGGCCTCCCAAAGTGCTAGGATTACAGGCATGAGCCACCATGCCTGGCCTTCAAATATTCCTAAACTAGATATTCTGAAAAGTCAAGCATATCAGTGGGGAAAGTACTCTTTCTCTAAACATATTCTTTATTCTGTCCAAATGTATATCTGACAGGACATTTTCCCCTTATTATCTGTCAGTGAGAGGCATTATAATATAGTAGAAAAAGCATTGTCTTGGGCTTATGTCCTTGATCTGTTATTATGCGAAATAGGTTACATCTGATCCTCCATTACTTCATCAGTACACACAGGAACGCTAATCATGCACTTAGGAGATATTAAATTTTTATAAAGATACAGCATGATGGAGTCAAAAGCACATAATAAGTGAAATATTTTTTTCTGTCTTTTTTTGTATTCCCTAATATAGTAAAAGCAGTGGCCTTTTTACAAGTTATAAAATGAATACTAAAATGAAGAATAAATAAAACAGTTGCATTAAAAAAGGGATATCAGAGCACTAAAGTAACTTAGAGATTATCTAGGCTCAAACACCAAGGTATAAATGAAAAAAAACATGAAGAAGGGATTATTTTGACAGGACCATATATTAATGACAGAAATAGAAAAATAGCATGGTCTTCCAATGATTCAATCAATGAAAGCTTATTCTACATGCTTCTGAATATCCATTCATTAATAATGATAAAATTATTTACTGAACATCTAAAATGTGAAGTCAAAGAGCTAGCTACTAGAGACATAATAATGACCAGGTGACTTGAGTCCTCTTGTGAAGGAGCTTATCTTCTAGGAGAGAAAATGGAAGAATAAAAAGACAATCACTCATAAAATGAAATAAGCTTTAAACATGTAAAGGAATTAAAACCATATTATATTGTACTCATTTTGACAGCACATATACTAAAATTGGAACAATACAGGGAAGATTATCATGGACCTTAAAAAAGGATTACATGTAAATTTGTAAAGCATTTCATTTTTTTCAATAATGAAAACACTCAACAAACTAGGAATAGAAGGGAATATCTCCAACCAGATAAAGAGCATCTACGAGAGCCCACACTAGCATCATATCTAATGGTGATACTTTCCCATGAAGATCAGGAATAAGATCTTTTCTCCTACCACTTTTATTCAACATTTTAATGGAGATTCTGCCAGGTAAATTAGGTAAGAAAAAGAAAAAAAAAGGGCATCCAGATTGGAAAGAATGCAGTAAAAATATACCTATTTGCAGAAGCCACACTAGTGTATATAGAAAATTTTAATGAATCAAGTAAAAAAAAAAAACTATTAGAACTAACAAATGAATCCAGCGAGTTTTCAGGATATAAGATCAATATATGAAAATCAGTTGTATTTCTTAACACTTGAAATGACCAACACAAAAATGAAATGAAAAAATCAATTACAATAGTATCAAAAAGAATAAAATATAGGAATAATTTTCTTAAAAAGAGGTATAAAAGAGGTACTCTGAGAAGTATAAACCATACAAACCATTGTTAAAAGAAATTTAAAAAATCTACATTATTGGAAAAACATTCTATGTTCTTGGATTGGAAGACTTTGTTAAGATGGCAGTATTCTCCACATTGATCTACAGGTTCAATGCAATCTGTTGTAGAATCCCAGCTGACTTCTTTGTATACATTGACAGCTTGATTCTAAAATTCTATGGAATTGCAAGTGATCCAGGATAGCCAAACCAATCTTGATTAAAAAAAAAAATAAGAAGAAGAAGAAGAAGAAAGGCTCATTTTCCTGATTTCAAAACTTATTATGAAGCAATGGTAATCAAGATAGTGTGGTGCCACACATGGATAGACATGTATACCTACAGGATAGAAATAACAGTTCAGAATAAATCCACATATGTATGATTAACTTATTTTGAATAAGGGTGTCAAGACTATCCAATGGTAGAAAAATAGTCTTTTCAACAAATAGTGCTTGGACAACTGGATAGTCACATGCAAAGCAATGAAGGTAGATCCTTACCTCATATCATATATGGAAATTAACTCAAAATATATCAAAAATCTAAATTTAAGAGCTAAAACTATACAACTATTTGCAGAAAACATAGGGACTAAATCTTCATAATTTTGGATTTGACAAATGATTCTCAGATATGACACCAAAAATACAAAACAACAAGAACAAAAATAAATAAATTGTACTTTATCAATTAAAACATGTATTTAAAAGAACACCATCAAGAGGGTAAAAGGTAACATAAAGAATAAAAGTAAAATATTTGCAAATCATATATCTAATAAAGGACTCGAATCTAGAGTATGTGTGTGTGTATATACATACACACATATAAACAATATATATAATATATATAAGCTCTTACAACTTTATAGTACAAAAGACATATAACCCAGTTTAAAAATGGACAAAGGATAGGAACAGAGATTTTCCCAAGAAATATATACAAATGGCCAATAAACACATAAAATGATGCTCTCCATCATCAGTCAGCAGAGAACTGCAAATCAAAACCTCAGCAAGATACACCCTCCAGAACGACTACAATCAAAAATCAGACAGTAATAAGTTTTGATGAGGATATGGAGAAATGAGAAGTCTCATATGCTGCTGGTATGAATATAAAATGACACAGCCACTTAGGAAAACAGTCTGGCAGCTTCTCAAACAAATACAGAGTTATTATATGACCCAGCAATTCCACTCTTAGGTATATACCCAAGAGAAATGAAAACATACATATACACAAAAACTTGTACGTGAATATTTGCAGTAGCATTCTTTATAATACCCAAAAAGGTGGAAGTAACCCAAAAGTCTATCAACAGATGAATGGAAGTCTGCAACTTCCAAGATCCATCACATTGACAGAGCTCTTCTGAAAGTAAAAGCAATTTAGAAAAAAAGAGCAAAGTGTTTGGGGCAGAGAAGTTTAGACTGCTAATATAGTTTGGGTATCTGGAGGCAGATGTTGCTAGAGAAAACTCTGCTGTTATTTTTCAGTTGTATGAAACAACAAATTGTTCCTTTTCATTATTTGATCTCATTTTCTTAATTTTTTTTTTTTTTACATTTTTGCTAAAAACAGCTTTTTGTCTGTATAATCAAGATTCTAGACTGGGCTAATACTTCATCAGAAAAAGGGTAGAATGACCTTTCAAGATACAAAGAAATTTGAACAATACTCCAGCCCTAGGGTAAAATATAAACAAAGGAAATGATGCAGGGAAATATAGTTAAGGTGGGGGTTTTCCTTGAATATAGCATAGGAAAAAGGGGATATCATAATGGAAAATACACTGCACAGGGAAGTTGGGGACAACATTGTATATATTCTTCAATGTCAGAACCAGAAGTCAGAATTTATTCTGCAGGCAAAAAATGTGTCATAGACTATTTTAGATAGAGTAGGAGAATGACATGATCAGCTCTGAAGTGCTGGAAGATTATGCTGACAACATTGTACAGGGTAGTTTTATAAGAGAAAATTCTAGAGAAAGAGTTGCAGGGTCATGTGGCTGATACACAGGAATAAACCATCCTTGTGAAGGAGCTACCCTCAGAGAAGACAAAACAGAAATGGATGAAAAACTCTCCTGCTTAGTTCAGGACTTTTCCTAGTACATGATACTGCCATTTCTTTTTATTGAATGTGACTGCAAATCATACTGAGATAATGATAGGACTGATGCCAGTGGAAACTGATATGTACAGGTATGAAACAGATCATTTACTTAGAGTTTCTATGCTCAATTACAAATAAACAGAAGCAAAGCCATCAGAGACATCTCACATTAAATAGGGATAATACATTTAATAATGGCTTGGCCACATTAAAAATACTGTATGTGTATATGTGTAACTAAAATTTTGTATATGACAATTCCATTGTAAACTGTTTAAAAAAACCTATGTAATATAATTTGAAATGACAGCACCTTGTCAAAAATTTCTGTTCAACCTTTGCTTGGGGTATATTTGACATAATTTTTTTTAAAATGTGAAGAATCTACTTCAATTTGTTTTGTTTTATTGGAATTGCAACTCTTTCAATGTGATGGTAAGAAAATTCAGAAACTTACAATGGAACAGAAGTCTAGGTCAAAGTTGGAATTTAAAATAAGGCAATGGTAATGGGATTAAAATCAAGGGTGGGTGGATATGAAGACCATAAGAGAGATAAAATAGACAAAATTTCAAATAACTTGTAACATTTGGGAAATTATTATGGTAATTCACTTCTGGTAGATGAAAGATATATTTATGTATCCAATTGGCTATAATAACCCTATATGTGTATGATATCTGGAATGACAAAGGCTCAGCTCTTTAAAATATGACAGGTCAGATTTACAAATATTCTATACAATCCTGAAATATGAAGAGAAGAAAATGTAATTATTAGGAAGGTTTAATTAAAAGTGGAAAAGAGGGAGAAGAAATGGAAAAAAATTCTAAAAGTTTCAGTAACATAAATAAAATCTACCAGATACACATTGTGAATCCTAGAGCAACCACTGTGATAAATAAATAAATAGACAGACAGAAAAACAGATAGATAGATAGTATATCTAAAAGGCTATAAAGGAGATAAATTCAAATTATGAAACATTTCTCAAATTATCCAAATGAATACAGGATAGGTGGTGTATTAGCATTCACCAGAAAATCAGAACTAATCTATTTATCTATCTATCAAGAGAGAGATTTATTATGAAGAATTGGCTCACACAATTATGGAGGCTAACAAGTCCCAAGGTCTGTAGGATCAGTCTGCAAGTTGAAGACCCAGGAAAGCTAATGATGTAGTTCCATTCTGCAAGCAGGAAAAAGCTGATGGTCCAGTTAGAAGGTGGTCAGGCAGGAGGAATTCCCTCCCACTCAGGGCAGGGTCAGCTTTTTCACTCTACTCAAGCCTTTACCTGATTGAATGAAGCCCACTCTCATTAGGGAAGGCAATCTACTCTACTCATTCAGCTAGCTTAAATATTAATGTCATTGAAAAATTCCCTCACAGAAACATACAGAATAATGGTGGCCTAATTCTGGAACACATTTGGTCAATAATGTTTGACCAAATATCTGGGCACCCCATCTCCCATTGAAGTTAGCATATAAAATTAACCATAACAAGTGGATAAAGGAGAAACAAAAGTGGTGTATAAAGGGAAAATAAAAATGATGTAACAAATAGGAAACATATAGCAAGGTAGTATAGTTAATCCAAATCACATAAAATTACATTAAGTATAGACAGATAACCACTTCAATTAAAACAGAAAAAGTGGATAAAAACCAAAATTAAACAATGTGCTACTAGGAAGAGATATATATTTAAAATAAAATAAATACAAATTAAAAGTAAAAATATTTAAAAAGATTATCATGAAAGCACTAACATTAGAAATCTGGCTGGTTATATTCATACTAAAGTAGCCTTCAGAGTGTGTAGTACTGACAAAGATAACAAAAGGCATTTCATAGTAATCGTCATAGTAAAGTCACTAAATCAACAACAACAAGAAAGACATCACAAATCTAAAGATGTATGTACCTAATATCTGAACTTAAAACAATACATGAAATATAAACTAACAGAATTTAAAGAACAAAGAGATTGCTAACAGTTATAGGACAGTTGACTATTTCATGGAAAAAACAGCAAATGAGTAAAGATATAGAAATCTTGAAAAAGACCAACAGATAACTCAAACTAATTAATATTTATAAACCACTACAAGCAACAATTGTAGCACATAAATCTTTTCTAGTGTAATGGAGTGGTCAAGAAAATAAACTATAAGCTAGGCCATTGACCCCAGGCACGGTGGCTCACGCCTGTAATCCTAGCACTCTGGGAGGCCGAGGTGGGAGGATCACTCGAGGTCAGGAGTTCGAGACCAGTCTGAGCAAGAGCGAGACCCCGTCTCTACTAAAAATAGAAAGAAATGATTTGGACAGCTAAAAAATATATAGAGAGAAAAAATTAGCCAGGCGTGGTGGCACAAGCCTGTAGTCTCAGCTACTCGGGAGGCTCAGGCAGGAGGATCACTGGAGCCCAGGAGTTTGAGGTTGCTATGAGCTAGGCTGACGCCAGGGCACTCTAGCCGAGGCAACAGAGCGAGACTCTGTCTTAAAAAAAAAAAAAAAGAAAGAAAGAAAAAAAACTGGGGTTCTCCATCTATATTTTTCACCCACAATTGATGCAAATATAACCCATTTTCATTGAGTGCCTCATTATGTTAGTCATCAGTGATAACAAATATAAAATTCATTACCTTTTACCCCAGTGAGTTGTTTTTGAAAACTTGGAAAGTTCTGAGAATCCATAAAGTATAATTTTATAAACACTTGGGATTAACTGATGTCAGCTACTATATGGCCTCTGACCAGTACCTCTGAATCTCTTTGAGTACATCTGCTATGCTTTGGGAGCACCTTGCATCACTGTGGTCCCTCACAGCCCATCATTGTCTACTGCAACTACTGCTGCCAATTCAGCTCTCCGTAGTAGACCATCATTCCTTGAGGTCCCATATCTGCAAAGTGGTCTGAAACATTAAAGAGTCTAATCATTTCTTTCCACATTTTGAGCTAAATTCCAATAGAGGAAAACAGAGTTATGGAACTTGTGACTCGTTATCTTACAGTTTTTAATAAATCAATTCTCAGAGAATTATATTCCACAAACAGTAGATGTTTCAAAAATTTCCATTGAATCTGAACCTACATCTGTAAGGTGATCAGAACATGAACTGCTGAAATAAGTAGCAATACAAGGTAACATGAAAATTACCAGAAGCCAAAATGAGCAAAAAAATATAATTTGAAAGAGACACAAAAATTAAAATCCAGAATAGCAGACACACTGAGATGCTGTAGATGGAGAAGATGAAAATCCATCTTCTACGCAGGATAAATATGTGTGTTAAAGGATAGAGAGGAGAGTGAGTTTGTGATAAAGCGGAAAAATGAGGCTGTCTAGAGAACAGAATTATAACTAAGGAGTAAGCCAAGGAGTAATGTTTTATAATTATAATGGAACCCAGAAACTGGAAATTTGAAGTCACTGGGAAACCACTGAACATTTCTTTTACTAGGTAATAACATAGAACCAAGTGTGTTGGTAAATACACTGAGGTGACTTTTCCATAATTTTTTTTATTTATGCACAAGATACTGTTTGACACCTGATGCTAGGCACAAGGTATTCAGCAGTGAATAAGTGAGACAATACACCTGTCATATTCTAAGGAATATGCTAGGTACACTGAAAGAGATACTTATAAAATTATAATTAACGTTTATATAATTAGATATTAAATAGACTATAAGTGGACCAAATAGTATTATAACTCTGATATCAGGTGGACTTTGTGAAAAATTAAGGCTTTTTTAAACCTAAATTGCCGTCTATAAATTCCCATTCTACAATTACTTCCATCGTTCTTAGCAAAAGTGTACGTTACTATACAGAAAAACAGAGGCTTTGAATAATGACCTTCACAAATTTATCCATCCTGTCAGTCTATAAGTTTGTCTATAGTTGCTCAAATCTTGTCACAATCTTCTGTTTTCTTTTATTTCTTCTCTGCCTTGTTTCTTGATAGATTAGCTTTTATTTCTTCATCTTCTTCATGTAATTCATTACATTCTGGTGTCTTTCTACATAATTATACTGTAATTACTCTTACTAAAATTTGAGAATGTAGAAATTCAACTGTCTTTTAAAAATTTATTTCCATTCTTTTTTTAATCATTTGACAATTATTTTTTTCTTTGTATCTTTTTTCCATTTAATTTTTATAGATACATAACAGTTGTATACCTTTCTTTATATCATTTCACGTGACTTCTGTAACAATATTATTCTCTCATGATTTTTGTCTTGCCTCTTTATTTCTAATCCATGACTTCTAAGGACATTGTTTTCTGAGTTCTCTTAATATATTTATGTTCTCAACGTTTTTATTCTTTGGCATTTTTAAAATTTGTGCTCTGAAAAAAAACACCACTTATAATCTCATCTATATATCAATTCAGAAATTATTGAGCAGCTACTGTGTGCCCAGCCCTATGATATGTTTACAATGCAGTGGTGGCTTCCATCCTAACTGAGTTAATAATTCATACTATCACACTAGCATAAAGCATGAAGAACTAACCTATTCGACTTGGTGGAAAAGAACTGCCAGAGGAAGCAATTTGTGCTAATTATGCAAGAAACATAGAAACTATTCATGCAATAAAAAAAGAAAGTTTATGATAGTGAGGACAAGTGTTTCTTCCTTATGCTCGAAATCAAAAGAGGAAAGATAACATGATAGGTTCAAAGAATGGTTGGCACTTCAAACATGGTTTGGAAAATGAGACTGAAAAAGTAAGTATGTGTATGATAGATTTTAGAAGAATTTGTAAAAGAGAATATAATATTAGCCTTTATACTGAATATAAATAAGAAGACAGAAGGCTTTAGCAGGTGATTGTCATGACTTCTCACACAGTTTTTCAAAGACTATTCTCATTACAGAATAGAAAGTACATTGGGTTAAAGCAAGAATATAAATTTATAGAATACGACAATAATACATGCCAGAGAGGATAGTGGGCTGGACAAGGGCCATGAAATTTAGAGATGCAGTCAAGTGAAAGGTTCAAAAGATTATAAATAAGGAATTTATAAAGTAAATGCATGATTAAGTATGCTGAGAAGGTTTGAGAAGAATGGGTCATGGCATTTTTATTTTAAAGTTCTTGAGAGGTGGTGGTGCTATTTTCAAGCTAGGGAATGTGGGAAAAGGGGTGGATGTGAGGAAATGGTAATCAATTCAATTTAAGGAATGTTAAGTTTTAGATGTCTATGAGACATCTGAGTAAAAATATCCAATAAACAGTGGGATATAAATTTCTGGAGTTAAAAAAATGAAGTCTGGATTGGCTATATTGCTAGGAGAGTCATCAGCAAACAGAACCTGCCTTCAAATTCCATGCTCGTTATATCAAATGTATACAGAAGTTTGCATCAAGATGCTGTGTAGAAACTTCAAACCTAAAATGATAAAAACCTGATTCATGTATCACTATCACCCATTATGTTTTATATATAATATTTTTAAAGCAAAAAGCTTTATATTTTGGAACCCCTCCTTGATTTTTAAATAAGGAGGCCTGACATTTTTATTTTGCACTGGCCCCACTTAATATATAGCTAGCCTAGCCAAGCTCTCAAGGCTCTCTCTCAGCTGGTTTTAGGAGTCATTGTAGAAAAATGATCATTTTCTTGTCTGTACCGGTAAAAGCCTTGCATGGATTCTAATGAAAGAAAAAGCCCTGGGGATTGCGTAGTGACAAGCAGGTAGCCTCCCTTTCTGGGAGACGAGCACCAAGAGTCAAGAGCTGACTCTTCACTGATGAATCCTCAGACCTAGCAAGGGGCCTGGCACAAGCTTAGCCAACATGAGCTGAATGAAGGCACTGTGAATGCCAGCATGTGAATGGGGGAGGCTGAGTTTCACAGAGTATATGCAACATGGTCAAACATCTTGTATACAGAGTCCATTAGAGGCTGAGGTAACACAATGAAAACCAAGGCATGCTGACTTGGTTATGTACAGGATTTTCAAAGTTATTCCTCAAAACTCTCGTTTAGGTGTGTTAATAGGACTCTCATAAAATCAGGGTACAATTGAAGAGGTTTAGGAAATGCCAGATTAAATCAAAGTAGACAGGTTCTGTTTTCAACTACAGAGTCATCAGCATTAGTAATGTTCCGTTGTGCACTGTGCCTCTCCAAGAGAGAGGATATAGTCTTTGCTCAGATTAATGATCACAGGATCTTTACTTGGTGGGTTCTGTTACTCAGATATAAAACATAATGGGATGACAGTGAAACATGTTTAATAACATAAACTTACAAATTGTAAAAATATATGTTGATATGATTTTACATGACATAATAATACTTTATTAATGTGAAAAAAAAATGCTTCACATTTTCTCAAAACTTTTTTCCCTGCAATTGATATTACTAGATTTCTAAAGTTAGAACTTCTGGAATTATTATTGCCCATTTTTCTTTCAATTCTATTTAAATAAAAATATCTCAAATTGGCCAATTCTACCTTATCTTCATTCTTACAGATTTAAATCAATGTTTCATCACTTTACCATTATAGTCTCCTACAGAGTCCCTCATTTACAATTCATTTCCCATGTATTATCCTCTTTCATGTGTTTCAAACCCTTTCAACTGACTTCTTCTGCCTGAAATATCTTGATGGGTATTACTCATTGCTTTGTTCCCATTGTTTTTTCTTTCTTTCTATACATTCTCTTCTGATACAGACCTAGATACCTAATTATTTATATCTATCAACCTTTACAAAGCATATCATTTATAATGAAATCACCTCAGGATATTGATTATAAGTAAATTCTACAATAGAAAAATTTATATCCATAAATTTTAAACATTAGTGAATTTTTTGGATTGGTACTTTTAGAACTTAATATCAGAGACTTGTGACTGATAAAATGACTAATGGCAATGACCTTTATTAAATAGGACATTTCTTCTTGGAAAGATCATGCAATTACCATCTTAGTTCAAAAAGCACATTTCCAGTGGCAACATGTGGTGCTTATAATTGTATATGAAACTATATATTCATATATGTCTAGATTTATATGAATACATAAAAAGAAATCTTATAATTTGATTCATATTCCTCAGCACCAGTGAAGCTGGAGGGGAAAGGTAAAAATTATAAGAAGGAATGAAGCAAAAAAGTTATAGGGACATTCTGAAATAATTTAACTCATTTAATTAATTTTAACCAAAAAAGTAGCAATAACAATAAATCCATTAGAAAAAAAAAGGATTTTGCAAGGATTTAGGATTTGTACATATGAAGTGGAGAAAAATATCATCAAAATAAAAATTTTAGCCTATATGTTCTAATGTAGCCAAAAAAAATGTTTTTAAAGTTTTACTTAGAAATTATTTAGGATGCTTATATATGTTTTCCATCTGTTTGGATTTATTAAAATACCAATGTACTCAGTTAATATTTCTATATACTATTAACTGTAGTTAATAATACTGCATTGCATACTTGAAATTTGCTAACAAAGTAGACTTTAAGTGTTCACAGGAAAAAAATATAAATATGCGAGGTGATAGGTGGATAGGTTAATTAGCTTGATTAGAGGAGTCATTTCACAACACATTTGTATATCATAACATCACATTCACACTTTAAATATTTACAGTGTTTATTTGTTGATAATAACTTAAAACCAAAGACAATAAACACACTATTGATGTACTAACTAAACTAGGTATTATATGAACATGCATTCTATGTCATCCTTATCTGCCCAGTAAATCCTTGATTAGGTGGCTGCTACATTGATTTATGGATTTATGTGAAAATAGAAGTTTAAAAGGTAAAAAACGAAAACTACTTTTCAGCAAACATTAGCAGCTCCTTATGCTTATAACAATATACTTTTTATTTTTAATGAAACCTAAAGCTAACCTGAAAAGGACATAAAAGTGAGGAGATGTGAGTTAAATAACATTGTATTATATGGAAATTCACTCATCATAAATCACATTTTTGTAAGAAATTTTATTTTTTATGTGGACATAGGTTAGGACTGTGAAACTTCAGCAGTGGACTCTTTTTTGTGAGGCAGAGAATCGAGTGATAAATCGCAGCCACATTGGTTTCCCCTGTGATGCTTGTACATTGAATTTGAAATGTGACACAGACACCTGCTTCTCTTACCATATATTTACACTACCTTTGTTTATAAATTTGTGTCTTTTTAAAAGAAATACTTATTGAGCACCATTATATACCAGGCACTGGGTACAATTTTAGATGAGGAAAAAAAAAAAAGAAAAAAGAAATAAAATTTTGTTCCCACAGATCTTCCATTCTGGGGTTAGGAGGTATATAAACAAATAAATAAGTGAAACATATAATGGTTCAAATAATAAAAAGTAATATGGAGAAAAATGAAGCATGGGCTGTGAGGATGAGGAGGAACGTTTATGTTTTAAATGAGGTGGTTGGGGGCTACCTCCTGAGAAGATGGCATTTGAGCAAAGTACGGGGAGATGAGGCAGCAATCCATGGAGACCTCTGAGCAGAGATACAGCATATTCAAAACCTCTAAAGCAAACAAAGATGTTCCTGGTGTGTTCAAGTAACAGCAAATTGGTCAGCGCTGCTAGAGAAACGTGAAAGATGGGAAAGAGTAATAGAAGATAGAGTCATAGAATCAACAGCAGCAAGAACTTGAAAGCCTGATAGTTCTCTAGGAGTGTGTGCAAAGAAAGAGCATGGTAACACGATCTACCTTATACGCAGCAGAATTGTTCTGCCTCCTGTGTTGTTTGTACATGGGGGGGTCATATACGAATGGGCACTATTAACAGACAAAAACATACTCTGGGGACAAGAGTCCCTATTCAATAAATGGTGCTGGGAAAACTGGATAGCCATATGTAGAAGACTGAAACAGGACTCACAGATTTCACCTCTCACAAAAATCAAATCACGGTGGGTAACAGATTTAAACCTTAAATGGGAAACGATTAGAATTCTAGAAGAAAATGTAGGAAAGACTCTCACAGACGTTGGTCTAGGCAAAGAATTTATGAAGAAAACCCCTAAGGCAATTGCAGCAACAACAAAAATAAACGAATGGGACCTGATTAAATTAAAAAGCTTCTGCACAGCCAAAGAAACAGTCACGAAAATAAACAGACAGCCTACAGAATGGGAAAAAATTTTCGCATACTACACATCAGATAAAAGACTGATAACAAGAATCTATTTAGAACTCAGGAAATTCATCAAGAAAAAATCAAACAATCCTATCAAAAAATGGGCAAAGGACATGAATAGAAATTTTTCAAAAGAAGACATAAGAATGGCCAAAAAACGTATCAAAAAATGCTCAACATCCCTAATCATCAGGGAAATGCAAATCAAAACCACAATGAGATACCACTTAACTCCGGTGAGAATGGCCTTTATCAAAAAATCCCAAAACAACACGTGTTGGCGTGGATGCGGAGAGACAGGAACACTCATACACTGCTGGTGGGAATGCAAACTAGTGCAACCCCTATGGAAAGCAATATGGAGATACCTTAAACAGATTCAAGTAGACCTACCATTTGATCCAGCAATTCCATTATTGGGCATATACCCAGAAGAACAAAAGTCATTCTTTAACAAAGACACCTGTACCCGAATGTTTATAGCAGCACAATTCACAATCGCAAAGATGTGGAAACAACCCAAGTGCCCATCAATCCACGAATGGATTAGTAAACTGTGGTATATGTATACCATGGAGTACTACTCAGCTATAAGAAATAACGATGATACGACATCTCTTTGGTTCTCCTGGAGAGAGCTGGAACTCATTATACTAAGTGAAGTATCCAAAGAATGGAAAAACAAGCATCACATGTACTCACCAGAAAACTGGTTTCCCTGATCATCACCTAAATGTACATCAGGGAAGGATACCAATTGGATATCAGACTGGGATGGGGGGGTGGGGGGAGGGGATGGGTGTATGCCTACATGACGAGTGCATTGCGCACCCTCTGGGGAATGGTCATGCTTGAGGGTGCAGACCCGGGGAGGTGGGGGGGGGAGGGGATCGAGGTATGAATACATGGCGAGTGCCAGGCGCACTGTCTGGAGAGTGGGAGCGGACGCGCTTGGGACTCTGACTCGGGGGGATGGGCGGGACAGGGACAATGTATATGACCTGAACTTATGTACCCCCATGATGAGCTGAAATAAAAAAAAATATAAAAATAAAAAAATAAAAAAAATAAATAAATTATAAAAAAAAAAAAAACAGGTTATTGAAAAACTGGAGTTGATATATTTTAGTAGTTTGACTCATCAAATTAGAAATGAAAGTAGCAAGAATTGGTCTGACTCTGGATATTTTGAAAATAGTGCCAAAATGATTAGTTATTTGGATGTGAACAGTGAGAGATATAAAATAAACATCAGGGATCAAAATGACACCAAGTCATTTGGCCAGAGCAACTGAAAGTTGCTGTCCATAAGAAAAAAAGAAGATACAATATGAGTTACAATGAAATATTTGGTTTTGTCAGTGAGTTATATTTTTTAAAAGTCATGTCATTAAAACAAATAAGATAAACACAGGGTAGTGACTGGAGAGCTGGACATTTGATTTTGAGGATATTGAGGTGATATGGTTACTAGGAGTAAGTAGGTTTAGGGAAATGCTGCCTAAGTAACTGGGGGTAATTTTTGCTAAAATGGAGAAAACTATATGAGGAATAGGAATGGGGAGGAAGATCAGGAATTCATCTTTTGTACATGTTAAGTTTGAGTTCGCTACTACTCATGCAAGAGGATATGCTCAGTAGGCTGTAAAATATAAGGGCTGTTATCATATATTTGATATTTAAAACCCTTAGCTTATGCATTAACAAGTAGGGAATTAATAAAAATGAAGAGAGATGTGTCAAAGGCTGACAGCTGGAGCAATACAAAGTTCTGAGGACTGAGAGATGAGGAGAAACCTTCAACAGAGAATAAGAAAGAGAAGTAAGTGAAGTACAAAGAAACAGGAAAGCATTTTCACCCAGAATTTAAATAACATGCATGTCTTTCACCTGATGCTCTGTGTCAAAGTCCTTACTAGGCCAAGAAACATTAGGATTACAAATTGATCATTGTATTTGCAATGTGATTAGCATGTGAGAGAAAAGCACTTTCTAGAAATCATGGGCAGAACTGATTACATTCAAGAAAGAATGAAAGGGGAGAAACTGAAAGGAGTTGTTAACATTTTCAAAAAGTGCAAAGTTTCTAAAGAAAACAGAGGCTAGCAATTTGGGAGGCTGAGGTGGGAGCATTTCTTGAGCCCAGGAGTTTGAGACCAGCCTGGGCAACATGGTAAGACCCTATCTCTACAAAAAGCAAAAAAAAAAAAAAAAAAAAGAAAAGGAAACAGAGAAGGAAAGTCAGAAATGGCTTTATTTATTGCTTATTTTTGTTTGTTTTAGAATAACTGAATTTTTGTGGGTTTTTTGTGCTGATGGGGATATTTTTTATTCTGGAGAGAGAGAGAGAGAGAGAGAGAAAGAGACACAGAGAGAGAGAGAGATGTGAGAAGTACTGGAGCAATGCCTTTCATTAGTTAGAGGAGATAGTGTATAAGTAGAGCAGTGACATCATCTGGGAATATGAACAGTCATTTTTATTCACAGGAAAGAATAGAAGACATGGGAGGGAAAAGTTACGAAATTGTCATTTCAGGAAGTGATAGACTGAAAAGATTTGAAAAATATAATAGAAATCCCAGGCACCCCAAAGGACCCATGAGGATAATAGTCATGATTATAATATGAAGCCATTCAGTATAATTTTGTTTTCCAGCCAACCGCATTCAACTGCACAAGTCCTGAAAAGAGCCTGCATTTTTCTTTGAAGTTTTGCCAGGTGAGTTTGACCATGCTAGAGAACAATAAGTGATTTGAAGGTGCTTTCAAGGGTGTGATTATAATGATGAGCCATGGGGTCACAAGGAAATGAGGATATGATTTCGTTATAATGAATTATTTCATGTGGTCAATGAGTTATATGTCATATAAGTCATGTCACTAGAAAAAATAAGAGAGAAACAAGTTAATAACTAGAGAGTTGGACATCTGAATTTGAGAGTATGGAGGTGATGTGGTTACTGGAAATAAGATGGTTTAGGGAAGTACTGTCCAATAAAAATTTATGTGATAATGAAAATACTCATATAACCACAGTAGCCACTAGCACATGCGGCTATTGAACACCTGATAAGAGCCTAGTGCAACTAAAAAACTAACTTATTTCAATTAACTTATATTGTAAAACCTATATATAGCTATTGGAGAATATACTGAGCATTGTAGGTCTGGGGGATGACTATAAGAGCAGGTGGCTGAGGAATAGTGACGGAATAGCACAAATAGTGTTAGAGAAAGTGAGAATGAGAAGGAGATGAGGAGAAATGGCCAAGAGAAGAAGAGATGACTAATCTCTGGAGTGGGTCATGGGTGATGTGGTCTGATGACATGAAATTCAAAACTAGGACATATTGGGAAGGAAAGACAGGATGTTCTACATTCTAGAACTGGAATTAAGTTCAAATGGAATAAGATATGTGAAAAAGAAAACACCCACCACTTGAGGGGGCTGATAAGAAGTCATGTTCTCAAAGGACAGCCATGATTAAGAGCAATGAGGTGAAGGAAAGCTTCAGGGAAGAGGTTGAGAGGATACATAGGCTACTTTGCTGAAAAATGACCTGAGTTACAGATGGCATGGTAGAATTTACTTATAATTTAGGAGAGGTAGGAGTTGGGCCAATCAATCAATCAATCAATAAATAAATGAGTTTTATGGAGAGAGCACAAGGAATGAGGAATGAACTAGGAGTCCTTGGTTTCTTATGGCAACTGCTGTAAACAGGAGTAAAGAGTATAAAGACGTTAATCCCGATTGTCACAAGACGGATAGATTTTGCTATACTCTCTGGGGTCAGTAAGTATATCAGCCTTTTCATTCAACAAATACTAATTAACCATTGGACATGTGCCAGACATCATCCAAGACTCTAGGCAGTGATGGGCAGTGCCTAATATGGACATGATTCCCACTCTAATTTTCTGCCAAATATATCTCTTAGGGTAAAACACTCCACAGTCATGTTATCTATGCTGCAAATGAATACTTTGTGTGCTGGATATTTTGTTCATGTTGATTGTCAGTCTCTACGTTTCGAAGAGAATTTACACTCTCCTTAAATGATCACTCCTGGTTATACCCACAGAGATCTCAAATGATTTTAATTGTCTTTTACAGGCTGTTCTCTAGTTACATTATGATTTTTAAAAAAATCCTCACAATACTTTTGGGAAATAGAAAAGGCCTATATCATGCCTACTTTATAGGTAAGAGCAATGAGGACAAATTAAATAAATCTAACCATTATAATTAAGTGCCCTCAAGAGAAAAACTGTATTCCAAGTGCTAATCCATCCATTTTACAAAATGATTGAAAAAATGTTTGGTTTATAACATAGAACATTCTATTGTCTATTTTGGACACAGAAACAAAATGGTCTTATTTGCACAGAAAACCACAGTCATGATTACACATCCCTTGCTGAGTGTAACCGTGGAACAGAGATCCTTTCCATGATCCCATATTTGAACTGGCAATGCCAATAATTAATTAACTGACAAATACAACAGACATTTTTCCCATTCTTTTCTTAATAACCTTTCTTTCAACTCGAATCCCTTGACCTTTCCTTCCTGAAACTATCTTTTTGACTTTCATGGCACCATTCTTGTTAGGTTTTCTCACCATTTTATCTCAGTGTTTTTCTTTCAAGACTTTCTTTTAAAAGTTAGTGTTCAAGATTCTCTTTCCTCTCTCAATCCTGGACATTCACATTCTCTCCCACTATTCGAATTATCATTTTGATGACCCCAGAACCAATATTTATTATTCATCTCTACCTTGTATTTCAAAACTGCCTGCTGAATATCTAAAGCTGGATCTCTAAAGGCAACTTAGACTTACCACTTCCAAACTTGAACTCACTTTATTTCCCCTTCCAAACCTGTATGTTTTCCTATGTTTGTTATCGTCTATAGTTATTGCTTCTCAGTCACATATTTGCCTTTCTTACAAAGCACTTTCTTTTCTTAATTTCTAGTGTCTGAACCTAGCAATGCCTAAAAATGTTTACTAAATTGAGTTGAATGACTTAAACTCTTAATAACCAGGGCATGGTATAATATCTCTCCATGCTACTCTAACTTTTCAATGATCTACAAAGCATTGCCCAGTTTCAAAATTTTTTTTCTCACTTTTGTGGAAATGTATTTTTCCAGGCTGTCTTTCTGATATTATTTTAGCTTTTAAACTTCGTAATAAATGAAGCTTCCAGTTATAGCATAATACCAAGCTAAATTCACAAATGGAAAATTGCTTACCAAAATGGATGACCTACTTTGGCCAATTTCCCTAACTCCCATTAAAAAATCTTTTTTATTATAGCATAACCAAATGATTTGGTGATCTTTTGAAAAAAGAAGGGAAAAATTAATATGAAAGAAAAAGTATTTATTTTGTATCATTATAGTAATAATAAATTACATCATTGCAGCCTACTTTTATATTCTCAATATAAGAAATTTGTCTTAAAATATGAAGTTTCAAGTAAATATTTCTAAATTAGTATAAGAAAAATTACACGGTTGTGTAATCACTTATTTTTTCTTATGTTAAATATCCTTTTTGTTTTCTAAATAATTATTGAGATAAGGGTTACTTTAGTTTTCATTAATTTTTATGTACTTAAAAAACTTCAGCCTGGTATCTACCGATATTTCCCTATCCAGAGAACTAATTCAACAAAATTCAATCCCATCCCTAATACTATAGAAAACTCCATTACATGTGAAATAATATTGCACCAACTCCTTCTTACTCTGCTGAGTGTAAGCTCTGTACTTTTTAAGGAGAGACTGTCCTTTTCCTTGCTCTCTTTCTTCCCTATGTGAAATTATTTTAGTCTGTTTTATGCTGTTATAACAGAATATCACAGACTGGATTATTTATTTATTTATTTATTTGAGATAACACTATATTGTTCAGGCTGGCTTAAAACTGCTGGCCTCAACCAATCCTCCCTCCTCAGCCTCTTGAGTAGCTGAGATTACAGACAGTGCCCAGCTTAGGTAATTTACAATAAACAGAAATTTATCTGGCCTACTTTCCAAAGTCTGAGAAGTCCAAAAGCCTAGCACAGGCATCTGGTGAGGGCCTTCATTCTGCATCATTCCATGGTGGAATGCTGAAGGAGAAGAGAGTACATGCAAGAGAGCAAGGGAGGGCCAAGCTCATTTTTATAACAAATGCACTCTTGTGACAGTGAACTCACTTCCTCAGTTATGACACTAGGCCATTCATGAGGGCAGAGCTGAAAAACCAGCATTTTATCCAATACCAGGCTTTCTTATGAAACTGTATTTTCAGAAATTCTTCTTCATAGAATCTTTGTTATTACATGACCCAGGTAATTTATGCTATGTGATAACTATATGTTAAAATAGTATTGACTACATTATATAATGAAACTAAACACCCATAGATAGACTACAAAGCCTTATCATTAAGCCTCTTATATCATCACTCTCATATCTTGGGATGTAGCTATGTCCCACTTGATTACTTGCAGACATTTAGCAAAATGATTAAGAGAGAGGACTCTGAAGTTAGACTGCCTGCTGAGAAATCCAAGTCCAAACATTTCTGTGTGACATTCATTGAGCTATTTAACCTCCTTAATTCTCAGATGTTTAATTTATAATTTGGAAAAATGGTATTAGCTATCTCATGGGGTTATGGTAAAAAAGACAATTAGACAATTCAAGTTGAAGTCAGATGCACAATAAGTGCTCAGTAAATGTTTGTCATTATCTTAAATATCAGGTTGGGGTATAAATGCTCATAAATTATTCATTGTTTCTGGGTTAAAAGTGATTCTACAGAAACTAATGCATCTAAAGTGCTGGAAACAAAAACAACAACAACAAAATTAGATCACTTGCAAATTAATGTCCACACGTTATTTTGACAACAAGCCACAATCCAAATTATCATTTAGTGTTGCCACTCTAAGCCAAGTAAGTGCCTCATCTGAATTCCAGGCAGGCAGACAAGTATGCAATTGCATCAGGGAAGTCAGCTGCTAATCATCCAACTATAGTAGAACTTTAATTATTAAGTCAGTTTCAAAATTAATGCTTTAGTTTATGGACAAATTATAGATGTTTACAATAGAAGAAAACTGAAATAATACGTTGGTGTGTTAAAGGGACTGAGGAATTAGGATTCCATAAAAATTTGGTATATGTTGATAGCAGTGATAACTTAACAGTGGCCATAAAATTCTTGATCCTGAAGAGTGGGAGTGGAGCTGTATCAGACAGAAGAGATCAGGTTAGTAGCAATGTGAGTGCCATGCCAGAAACCAGTCTGAACCTCCCATAAGTGAGGTATCCATGTACATAGAAATGTGACAATGTGTGTTTAAAACATTTAAATAATCTAATTAAAACATGTACTCTGTAGTATGTTTCAATTATTATTTTTATTATGATTACATTAAGTTGTATATTTGGTAGATTATACATACCTCAATTATACCTTACTTTAAATAAATAAAAATTGGTTAAGATTTCTAGAGTGGGAGCCTAGATTGTGTAATTATTGCAAATGTAACAAATCTATGCATTTTTGAAATGGAAGGGCTGATAGAGTGTACTGGCAGGAATTCTCTTCATTTGAATGAAATGAGAAAATAGACAGGAAGGACGTTTTAATACATCACTATATCACATCTATCTATGCAGTCATTTTCCTCATTTTGAACAAACAAAATAAACTAATTATTTGAAATGTGATTGTTTTCTTTGCACATAATAATTCTAGTGCTTAAAAATAAAAAGGAATCCCAAAATGTTAACTAGATTATACAAAGTAGAGCACTGGGGTCAACTTGACTATTTATGGAAGAATCATGCATAGGGATCTTGAGTGATATGGACTATAGTAACCAAACAAATCTGATAATTGCTAGGTTTTTATCTTCATTATTTGTGCACAGGGAAATCACAATTAATAGATAAAAGCATAATTCTATGTTGATCTAAGTTTGGAGCCCATTTATTTTCACCATTGATTGTGACTATTTGCAAATGAGTAAAAAGTACTTGGACTTGGAAGACTCAGAACTGAACTTGAATCCTATCTCTGTTAACTTTCAGCTTTGTACTTGAGTAAGTTTTTTTTTTTTTCTGATATTAATAGCAAAAAATACTTTTTGAAAACTTACTATTTTGCAAGCTCTGTTATAAGTACCTATAGTACACATTCAGTCATTTTATATTCACAATAATTCTAACAGGGAGGTATTATAGACAGGTGGGGAAACTAAAGTACATGTGAATACGAAGTATTGTGTCCCAAAACTCCCATAAGCAGTGGGAAAATCTTGAAATTACAGTATCTGCCTCATTATAGGAGTAGGAAATGGAACAGTAGACAAATTACAAGTGTAGATGGCAAGAAATAGGAGCTGAAATCAGATAACTAAGTATCCAGTGGAATGTGAATAATTTTGTTTAATGTCTGGGAGGCCCATGTAAAAATATTGAGTTCTTAGAATTAATCAGATAAAAGCAATAAGATGAAGGAAGAAAACACCATTACAAAATAGATTTTACTGATTTATTTTTATTACTTAGTTTTAATTATTTATGATAATAGTCCATAATATACCAGCTAATGTCCTATAGCATAGTGTATAAAATTAGCAAAGTCTTCAGAATAAGACTTCCAAGTAACACAAGGCTATTAGGTCTTTTAAGAGAGATGAGATAGTTTACTTTTTTTGAGAGAGAGTTGTTTTGGCTTGGAATTAATGAAATTAAAATAATTTAGTTCCAACATATTCTAATTAAAATATTACACACAGTTATTAAGCATTTACTTATACCGCCTTATAAGAATTTATTAGTTATCTAAAGAGTTTACCAGATAAAATACAAATATAATTACATGGAAGTTAAATTACAGTAGGAAAAAGAAGAGGCATACAGAAACAATATATCACAAAGAAACTATGGAATCAAATAGTTCTGAAAAAAATTAACATTATAAGATTTATTGTCTTTACACTATCTCTTTTAATTTCAGCTGGTATGAGAAAATAAAAACCAAAATAAAAACTATAAATTTACCTGAAACAGAGGTTATATTCCTTGGCACTTTAGTACGTACAATTACAAACATACTTTTGTTGTTATTGTTGTTTTTCTTTCCTGTTGGCCCTCTTTAAAATACCATATGAATGGTATCACCTATTCTCTACCTGCTACAAATCTCTTTATTATGATAGTTATGAGAGTGAATGTGTTAATAGAAAATCCTCCATAGAATGGCTGATTTAAATAGATAATTTCTGAAAAATACAGGTTAAGTAGATAGAAATGAAAGAGAACACATGAACAGAAGGCACGTGATAGAGGATGATGGTTAAGAAAGAACCATGGCACTGGTGTATCAATCTATTCAGTGTGTTAAGAGAAATAACAAAATACATGGATAATATCAACTAAGAAAAAAACATAAGGTAGTCTTGAATGCCAAAAAGGAAGTATACTTTGTATAAAGCTTTGTGGTAGCAATGTGAGTTAAATAAGATAAAATGCTGCTATTACCTCCCGGCTCATTCTTATGAGGTTCTAGAAAAATAATTAGCCTTTCCAGAGCCACAGGAAAAGCAATATCCTGGAGGAAATTTACACTTAGTACTAGCAGGTAGAGAAATGGAACTGGGAAAAGGAATGGGATGTATTAAGGGAGTTAATTCACAACTTTACAATGGATTGAAGATTCCAGATGGTGCAATGCAGCAGAATAAGTTAGAGAAATAGTGCAAGGACATTGCAGACAAGAGTAAACATAGAGTTCATCAGAGGATGCTGCATAGAGACCTTCCATTTTAAGTTGTGGCCTAAGATGGCAGGAAGGATGTGGCCTAAATGTGCAAATGTGTGCCATAACTAAAAGAAAATTGAGGTCATGCTCCGGAGGTCCCATGAACATCATGGCCATTTGGCCTCCTCTACATCTGGCAGCCTTTCCTTGGATGCAAAAGAGACCTCACAGTGAAAGGAAACATGTGTGGTCAGCTTGCGAAAGGATGCTAAGAGCATTCATGAGGTAACAAATATGGAAATACTTTTCTGATTAGAACAAAAATTAGTTATCCCCAGAAGACGCATGGGTGGAAAGAGCAAGAGTTTTGCAGTCAGACAGTAAGGGGCTGGGTACTCAACCAACACTTATTAGCTATGCTATCTTGGGAAGGTTATTTAAGGCTTCTGAAATTGAGTTACTTTTTTCTAAAATGTAAACAAAAACGTATAGTGTTTCTGAGACAATTAAATGAGCTACCAGTGACAAAACACAATATGTTCTCAATAAGTATCAATCCCTACTCTTTGTGCTGTGCTGCTCTTTTATAACTTCCCATATGTACCTTCTTCTTCAGCAAAACACCCCCTCACCTCATCAGCATGGACAACTTCTACTCTGTATCCTCAAAAACAAAATCATGCATCACCTCATGGTGAACAGATTCCACCTTACTTCTCTGTACTACATCATCAGAGCTTGTTGCTAATGCTATTGTAAGATTTATCACACTCTATTGTAATTACTTACTTCCAAGTCTGTTTCACACAAAATGGTGAATCTTTTAGAAGAGTAACTATATGCTGTATGTATCTGAAATTTGCAGTTTCTCATAATGTATCTTAGAAAATATATATACCTAAAATGTTTGGTAAATTGAGTAAACCAAATACTTGCCAAGTCTCTAGAGCTATGGCAGACTTCTAGAGAACAAATTAAAATCAGCACTGTAACTCAATACACATCGAATAATCTGATCAAATAAGTTTATGTTATGAAAAAAGCCTAACTGAATAGTGTTGAGACTATTAACTATTGCTGTTGGTTCTGATAGATGTTTTAAAATCACAGTATGACCAAATTAATTGACTGCTTACTTTCAGGGAAAGAAAACAAGAAAAAACCCATTAGTCTTGTGATTGTGCGAACGTTCACTATTACTCAGCCACATGTCATGGCACACATTTTAAACTGTCCATGTCAAAGCAAGAAAAGTGTGAATGTTTTTGTACAAATGATGTATATATTATTGTAAGGAGTTTGGGAAGAAAACATAATTTGCCTTGTAGTGACTAATCTGGGTGAATAAAGCAATTAATCTGAAAAACACAGCAAGCATCACAATTGAGTGAAATAACCTGTATGCAATAATTGACCCAAAAACACGATTTATATTTAGAAAACTTTCCGGTTTCATCAAAAGAATCACTTCACCAAGAGTTATGTTTTATTCATTCAATGGTGTGCCAAAACCCTGAAAATTTGGGATTCTTAATTGCATCGGTCCACTTACAAACGGCATGTGCAATTGAGCAACTGACAGGAGGTCTTTATTTATTAGGTTATTTTAGCAAAATGTTTGCAGATGTTGTATGAGGATGAGTTTTATTTAAATACAAGATTTGGATGGATTTTTATCTGCCCCCTGAGGCTCTGTCTTTGCCCAAATCAGAATGAAAAGGAATAGTTTCAAATACCTATATTTTAAGCCTACGATGTTCGACCCAGCGGTAAATTAAGGAAAATTGATGAATGAATAACTCTAACATTAGTTTGAGGAACAAAGCTTTCTCAGCATGAAATAAGAAATACAGTGATCTTTTGCTTCATGAAAGCAGTTTCATTATGTGAATGTGGCCTTGCTTTTCTAGTACTGGGATAAAAGGTTTTCCTTGAAATTTTCGGACAATCAAGAAATTTTGGAAAAGACAGTGATTTTAGATTTCTCCACATTGTCCGCATTCAAATTAATTATACTTAATAAAATGATTCAACATGTGATTTGTAGGTCAGGGAACACCATCAAGCATCAGCATGATAGTCATTCATACTCCCCCCAGAGAGGTATTGATTTTCATTATTATTGCTAACATTGTTTTCAAAACTCTTTTAAGGTAAGCCTTTTCTAGATAGCATAGCTTCTACTGTAGTTCTCTTGGCTGAAAAGGTATCGTTTAGTCCCAGAAAAATTCCCCAAAATACTGTACAATGTTAGGCTTTATTCTGAATAATAGAAAATATAACTTTATTAAAATCAAATAAAGATTTAACATCTCTAGGAATGTGATAATATCTGGAGTTGCATTTTTTTAAGAAAACAAAAAGTGCAATTTCAGCAAGGATTTAATGTGTCTCCTGATACCATAATCTCTATTTTAGTTAGGCTGGGATCATGTTTCTATTTTTGGGTAAATGAACTGGAAATGCAATAGTTGTGTACACTGTTTAGAAGAAACAATTTTAAAAACTTGATTTTTTTTCTATTCTTCTCATGTATTTCTTCAACAAGGTAGAGCCCACATGTTGAGATCAGGCAAATGGAGGGCGTCTAGACTACCTAAATCACTGAGTGAAGAAGATCCCAAAGAAGTTATATCTAATTTTTTTCTTGAGGGATAGGTAGTTCTTTACATTTTAAGTTACTGAATTGTCATGTTTGTGTTGTTGTTGTTGTTATTGTTGTTGTAGCAGGAGCTCAGTTAACTTATCCTCACCAATACACATACGAATATTCAAAGTTGACTGGAACAATGACAGATCAGGTCATATACCTCCTAATTCATAGAGCTGTTTTATGGAAGTTTCTTTTCTCAGTTGAAATGCTATACTTTTTTTCTCTGTTATTTAAGCAGTAGTAGAGTTATGGGAGAGATGTAGGTATATTTGAAACCTTGAAGAGATTAATGATGCAACAGAATAGAGATAACTGATAAAAAGCAGTCCCAGAGGATTTGGTATAGGATGAAAAGGGAGGAACATTAAAGAACTCATATTTTAAATAATGGAACACATTTTATCATGCACAAATTAAAAGAATGGATGGTTCAAAATACACACACACACACACACGATATTATAAGGCCTAAAATTCCATGTGCAGCACTGACAACATCAAACCTCAAAGGGCCACGAAGGGCCTAACCATGAATTGCCCTATTATCACCAGATACACCTATCCTATGGGGAAGACTCTCCACCAGGCTAGTTTCCCTATCATCCGAAGCATATTACCTCACTGAGTCTTCAACTTAATAGCCCTTACTTGTCTGCCATCCCCTGAAATTATCCAAACAAGCCAATCACACCCCCCCACAGGAATAAAGGTGGGCACTCTGACCACTTGTTACTACAAAGCCTGTCTTCGACAGTCCCTGCCTGTTTACTCTAATCCTGAGTACAAATCCCCTGTGACCCTGAGTGACATGTAGTATCCTCCTTCTCCAGGCTATGAGTATATGTGACTAATAAACTCCTGTCAGTCTCATCTGTGCAGTGTGGGGTTTTGTATGTTTGGCCATCTCATACTATTTAGGGTGAAGGAATTTCTCCTCCACTGACATTGTGGATAGGATGTAATCAGAACACGCAGACACACAGACAAACACACACATACACACACGTTGGATCAAACTTAATTAGAATTTAACCAACAGCTTTAGCAAGTGAAGGTACTGAGTTTAGGGATTGATAAGGAGAGAAAAAAAGAAATACATGCTATAGGAAACATACCCAAAAGTTAAATAAAGATACACAAACTGAAAAGAAGTTGCCTAGTATCTATTGGGTTGATGAGGAAGTGGCTGTTTTCAGTCAGTATAAAGTTATTTCGAAAAAAATAAATTAAGTTTCATATTACTCTCCAGCAGTGTTCAGTAGTACTCAAAGAGATGAAATGAATGGTAAGATCTATTTATAGTTGGGGAGAGTTGAAACAGTTATAATGGGATGACATTTAAAAAAATGTTAAACTTGCATTAAACACATAGTAACAGACATTCTGGGATGTGTCATCTATTAGGGCTACAAGATAACAAAAAGAAAAGTTTGATGTTTGATATAGGTTGAGAATCCACTGAAGGAGATGTCACCACTTATTAGGTAGTCCACATCCTGTACGGTGTACTAAAAAACATAAATACCCTCTAAAATTTTGCATATTTGTTTATGCAATATTAAAAATGTGTTTTCCCATAATATGTAAGTTTTCTCAAATTAATGGGTTTCATGGACTTCTGAGTAAATATAATACATTGTAATTCAAAATAGTGATAGAGTTTAGTACACTTAAATAAGCACAAGTGAACAACACAGAAGTTAGAAAAGATCCAAAGTTACAACAATGTTATGATCAAGAAATGATGTAGTGAACAAAACGACTTCACTCATTTCTATATGTGAAGGCAATATTATAATAAATTAACACTATATTCATAGCTTATGTATCTCTACAGGAGATTAAATCAATCAGTATTTATTTGATCCATCTGATTGTTTGAACTCCTTAACACAGCTTCCTAACTGGGAAATAGATGGACTTATTCTTCAAATAATTTCCATAGTTGCTATATATAAGTAGACATACTGAAGTTATACTAACGTGATAAGTTAAACACTTGTCTCTAACTGTTGTGGTATTAAAACAGTAAGTATAAATATGTGTTTTTTATAAGCAATATTAAGAAGCAGGTTTAAGTCATGTCTCTGTGTTATGATTGGCAAATTAATTTCATTTATTCAAGCTTTCAGTTTATATGTATTTAAATTGTGAAAAAATATTGGCAAAACCTAAAATGTAAAAAGCAGAATGAGTAGGAGACATATTTAAGTCAGATGATGGACTGGCATGTTACCACTAATGCCTCTGTAATATCTCTATATTTGAACATCTAAACAATAATAATGAACCTATCATGTCAGAACAGCAAGTAGTACTTTAAGTCAGACACCTTTGGGAGACAGAATTATAATAGGATTTAGACTCCCCATGGGAATTTATGGTAGCAATCTAAAGGGTTGAACAAATAGACTGTTTCATAAGCTTCAAGCATTCCCACAGTATTCTAACATCATCTATATAACTCCCACTTGGCTGTATATCAATGAAATCTTACAGTTATATTTGGAACAATTCTGGTTTTCCTAAGATTCTTATTAAAATGTTCAAGTGCTCTTGTGTATAGGCAGATACCATAATGAAGTGTTATTGGTTCTTGCAGGCATTTCTGGAGGTATTTATAAAGAGCCTCAAGTCTTTGTGATGTCATTTACTTGTTGCCCTTTGATTTAAGGTAGCAAACATTAAAAGCTAATATAAAAAAGACTTGATTATTATTCAAAACCTCTTGCTCCACACCTGGGCAAGCTGATGAGAAAGGCCAAACATCCCATTCTCTTTGTGCCAGCAAGTTCACACTGTGCAAAATCTAGACCCTGAATGGGAACCCTCACCAGTCAGTCCTACCTTCTGAACAAAATAAAATGCAAGCCAGTCTCCCTTCCCTGTACTCTCAAGTCATTTCTGGACCTGCTTGAAAGCCTGCCTTACTTTCCCCAGAAGTAATAAACTTATTCTTACCCTATTGATCCATGTGTGGTATCATCAGTCTTGACACCTGTACCAAATTTGGGGTGGTAGGATTCATCTTGACTCTGTGGCGTGACTACACAATCAATGAATAATACATGACATAATATCATACTAAGAAAAATGTACTAGCTAAAATAATTCATTATGACACTCTTAATTCTCTATTTTCAACTGTTTCTATTAATTATTTCTGCAAAACAATGCCAAACTTAGTTGCTTAATAGATTTGCTTCTGCTTAGGATACAGAAATCTCAAGAATGTCATGGCCATCTCAACAACAAGAAAAAACCTGGGTATTTTACCCCCAACGAACAAGGCATAGTTCCGTTGCTTTTACGTTAGGGATAAAAACCATAAGCCTTTTTTTTGCTGTTGGTCTCCTGAGGGAAAGCTAGCAAAATCACTTGGACCCCGGATACTGAATCAACAAAAAAGAGATAGATGGCCACTGGTTTTGTAATTATTAATTTTCCCACACTGTCATCAAAGAATGCTGTCTGCATAACTCTAATGTTTGTTATTTATTGAGGGTTTTGTTAGTATTTTCTTATCAAATGAAATGATATATTTTCTATTTTCAAGATTCATATATTAGTATATTTTAATTAAGTCAGCAATATTTACTATGTTTTGTATATCCTTTAGATTGTATTTATTTTAACTGGTTTCATCTATCAAGAACCAAGATTGCTGTTTTAAGATATGAGTAATGACTTTCTTTTTCTAGAATTAATAAGTTAATTTAGTCATGTCAGTGAATATGAAGTCAATACACAAAATAGTGTATCTATGTATTTTCTGCACATATATGTGTGTGTATATATATGTATATTCTACAACAAAACAGAAAATAAATGTAAAAAGTAATGCCATGTAAAATAGCTTAGAAATCTTGAGCACTGATTTTTATTTAATTTAATTTAATTTTTTATTTCAGAATATTACAGGGGTACAAATGTTTAGGTTACATATATTGCCTTTGCCCTGCCCAAGTCAGAGCTTCAAGTGTGCCCATACCCCAGACAGTGAGCACCACACCCATTAGGTGTGAATATATCCATTCCCCCCAACTCCTACCTGCCCAACACCCACTGACTGTTACTACCATATCTGCACATAAATGCTGATCAATTAGTACCAATATGATGGTGAGTACATGTGGTGCTTGTTTTTCCATTCTTGTGATACTTAACTTAGTAGAATGGGCTCCACCTATATCCAAGATAATACAAGAGGTGCCAGATCACCATTGTTTTTGTGGCTCAGTAGTACTCCATGGTATACATATACCACATTTTATTAATGCACTCATAGATTGATGGGTACTTGGGTTGTTTCCACATCTTTGCAATTGTGAATTGTGCTGCTATAAACATTTCAGTGCAGATATCTTTATTATAGAATAACTTTTTTTCCTTTGGGTAGATGCCTAGTAATGGGATTGCTGGATCAAATGGTAGGAAGTCTACATTTAGCTCTTTGAGGTATCTCCATACTATTAATACTTTCCGCAGAGGTTGAACCATTGATAATTTGAAGTCCCACTGACAGTATATGAGTTCCTTCCTCTCCACATCCACTCCAGCATCTGTTGTTTTAAACTTTTTGACAAAAGCCATTCTCACTGGAGTTAGGTGTTATCTCATAATGGTTTTGGTTTGCATTTCCCTGATGATTACAGATATTGAGCATTTTTCCATATGTTTATTGGCCATTAGTCTTTCTTCTATTGAAAAGCTTCTGCTCATGTCTTTTGCCCAATATTTAATGGGGCTGTTTGATATTTTCTTGCTGATTTGTGGGAGTTCTTTGTAGACTCTGGTTATTTGCCCTTTGTCAGATGTGTATCATGCAAATATTTTCTCCCATTCTGTAGTTTGTCTATTTGCTCTAATGATTGTTTCCTTGGCTGTGCAGAAGCTTTTTAATTTAACTTAATTGAGTTACCTATGGTGTGTTCTAGCAGGTTTGGTGTACCTCTTGGGTTACCTCTAGGATTAAAAGATCAAAATGAAAATATTTTCATAAACCTTTGACCATAAGCTGCTGTTTTTGTGCTCTATCTAGTTGGTGTTTTATTTATTCTAATTTGCTGACACTTATTTTTTTGTTTAGGCAAGTATACATTTTTGCCTTAAAGTTAAACACATAGGTATTTTTGTTGCTAACTCAGGAGATTTAGTGATTATCATTAGACCAAATATTAAATTTATTATTGTTATATTGTACCAGTTTTGAGTGTTTATTTTGGAAACTAAAACAGATAAAAATACAAATCACTCTATCTCAAAATGAACATATTATTTAGAATCATTTGGCTCTGCAGTAGAAATTGTCAGTAATTGTGATGTTTAATTTTTAACATTTCATTACTAACGATCAAACACTAAATAATTGTTTAACAGGAAAATGGTATCCAATTATTTACAACTCTTTTGAAGCATTCCTTTAAGATTGGATGTAATTTTTCAGTGACCACTTTGTTATTAAATTTGATCCAACAGAGCACAGAATTGAAAAAATACAAAATGATAAAATAAGTTTTCTGCTTACAATAAATGTTTTCTACTGGGAGAGTAACATCCATGTATTAAGATACATATATGACTCAAGGAAGTAAGCTCACAGAATCTAATACCATAAAATGATACTAATCATTTTCTTGGTAAAGCTAACCATTTTCTTATATTAACTGAACCAACTGAGTAATAGTTTTAGGTGGCAACTGGCTGGCTTTCTTGGAGAAGTTAAGAAATATATACATATGTATAGATCAAATATATATGTTCCTTGTATATATATTTATTTTTGTTTTCTTTTGGAAATTGATTTTTCCCTGGTATTTTGTGAGAATAAAATGACAAAGAGTAAAGAAAATATTTTCAGTAGACTGGAATTTGTTTGAACATAAGATGCATTTCCGTTTTTTTTTGCCAATGCCAAAAGTTGCGGTAAGCAGAACCTTTCAGAGATAAATCATATTAACAATCCCTGGTGTGGAGATGGTAACAGTTTATCACTTCAGATTGTCAGAGTGTTCGCTTCTGGGAATGAAGTAAAAAATCAAGCTGCCTAAGATACCCAATATGTGGTACCATAGCACTCCTTTGAGCAAGCAGAATATTTGTTTTGCTATCAGCCTCTTTGGGCTTCTCATTTAAGTAGGTAAATTCCAACTAGATACAAAGTGTCATCTTTATTATTCTGAATGCTAAGAGCTCCCTAGCATGTTGTAAAATAAATAGTTGTTGTATGAAGACATTTAAAAAAGTAAACTAATGGTACTCTTTTTAAAATGTTTACTTATATATTTAACCAAAATAATAAATAGGATAGAAAAACAAACCATGAAAAACAATGAATTGGGAGATAAAGACAAGTGATACTGTTATATATGCTTAGAAGCACAGTGAGTGTCTATAAACCACATGGAATTGGTCATTGAGATACTTGATTAGCTTTGCCCAATTACTTGAGTGATGGAGCAGAGAAATTTGATTGCTGATTGGGTTATCCAGTCTGGTTGCTAGGATGACCTAATAACCAGACTAGTCATTTACAGTCCAGTTGTTTTGATTACCCCGTGACTCAATTTTTCTTTTCTTATTTTGATCATTTTTGACCTATATGTTTCACCAGTAAAGAAAGAGTGCCTTGCTTTTTATTGTAGTTCATATAGAAAAAATGTTATTTTCTCTTCCCTGAAGCAAATAGGGTGCAATAACAATAGAAAGTAAAAGGAAAAAAAAAGTGTAGTATGCATTGGCCTCCTATTGAAAGGGAATGAAGAATAATTTTTCTCACAGATACCTTTAAATTCTTTCTCTTGTGTGAGGTCTTCCTAAAACTCTCAACTGTATGGGGATGTATGTTTGTTTAATTTTATGAGCTACCAGAAAACATATCCTGGTACAGTCCCTTGCTATAGCTATTTATTTTGTACATATATCATTTTTATAGCCTAAAAGAAAGAGCAGAATTTACTTTTATTTCTTGTGAGATTTTAGTTATATCAATTACCCTTATTGAATGTTTCATTGAGAGCTTCCAAGTATAGCAATAATACTTTTTTATTTATTTGTTTTTGGTATTTCAAGCAAATATGTAGTAATATAAATAGCTTATATTCATCATCACTATTCTCTGCCAATAGAGAAGATTGTCTATTTTAGGCCAGTGGTTCTTTCTGTTCTGTCTTTACAAAACTGCTAGCTTTAACTATTGAAGACTGATGAGAACTTGTCCTGCTCAATGTACTAAAACTTAATTGCCCTCTCTCTCTCTCTCTTGCGCGCGCGCGCGCGCGCGCGCGCGCACACACACACACACACACACACACACACACACACACACTATATTGTAATCCTTGAGCTGTGCATTTTATATGCAATTATTTTCTTCAGCCCTTACCAATCACAGCAAACATATAAGGTAAGTTCTCTTGTCATCCCAAATTACAGAAGAAAAACCCAAGATTTAAAGATATAATGACTAAGTAGCTTGCTCAAATTCATATCATTATTAAGTGGCTGAGCTCAGGTTTATATATGTATCTGTCAAACTTCAGAAATGCATGCTAAATTACAAATTATTTTATGGGTTGCTGTGGATAAAATGGTCAATAATATTCCTAAGGAGAACTTTGTTATTAGATTTAGTATTGACACATATCTAGAAGATGGGCTAGACTGATCAATATTCTCATACACAGAGAGCAAGATGGTTGACAAGCAGTTGTCATACAGTAAATTAATAAAAATTTTAAAGTTTCTAACTCATAATTTCCACTTTAAAAGGCACTTAACAACCAATAAATTACATTAATATGAGAATGAACAAATGAGTTGCCAATGTTTCAATGGAAAAAGTTAGAGGCTAATAGTAGACAAATGAAATAAAAAGTTAAACCATATCCAAAACAAAATGTCCTTAAGCAAAATGTAGGAAACACTTGTCAAAAGTGCTGAGAGAAGAGAGATTTGATTTTTTTTGTTGTTGTTGTTACTCCTCCATTATTGTCAAACTGCCCCCAACACATAAACAAGTTACACTTCAAATGTTTTATTTGTTCCCCTTGAGGGGAACTTGGTGAATCTTCAAATATATAAAGTCTTGGTTGTTTTCTTTGTTTGATTGATTTTTAGAATTTTATTTCACTTTTAATTTCAGAAAGAATCATTTATGATTTGATTTATAAAATAACATTTTTAAATAACCAAAAGCACTTAAAAATTAACATTAATGCCTTAATGGCAAATTATCACTGTTCAAATTGTGCCTATTTACTTATATAATTTCATTTCTTTTATTTTTATTCTAGTTTTAGGTTCAAAACAAAAAGCATTGTCTTGGTGTTGGTATGCTAAAAACTGAACGGTACAGAACTATTCTATCACCACAGGCTCCCATGCTATACCATAAAGTAGTTTTTAGCTTAATGTGTTTCTGATGTTTACATTAAGCAGGTTTTAGGTGGAATAGTATGTAAAATCTTTGTCACTGTAAGAACTGTGAATCTTTACTATGCATTTGCACAGTGGAAGTATATATAGTCATTCTTTGCTAGATAGCTATGTTCTCTGTAATAATAAAGTATGCAACCTATGACATATATTTCAATATGATAACTGTATGTAATTTCTTGGTTGTTTCCAAGCCCATTTTGGACCTCACCTGGATGTTCTTCACATAAATTATCTCACTATCATGTACTGTATTTATGACTGAAACAAGAACATAAGGAGATAAATTGTATAGCTAAGATCGTCTCAGACATTTAATTTGTTTCAAAATGGTGGCCCAAGGGTAGAGGAATGGTTAATTTATTATCATGTATAGTAGGTTTTTCTCACTTTTCTATTGTTTTCCATCATCAATTTCTTAGCATAATTACTGAAAGGAGCAAGAAAAAAATTACTTTATAAAAGGATCTGAAGCTCTGACTCAGGTGGGGCAAAGGAAATATATGTAACCTAAATATTTGTACTCCTGTAATATGATGTAATAATTTGTAAAAAAAAGACTATGTCTTTATAATTACATCCCAAGCTAAAATGCTTTCTGCAACACAAATCAAATACATTTAAGAGGTGTGGCTTCACTAAATGCTGCTTTTTCTCTGACTTGAAGCAATTTTGAGTTCAACTGAATCCCTGACTCCAATCCAACTCTTTTCCTTCTCCATTCTAAAACTTGAGTGATTTTAAAGAACATTTTATCAATGTGTATTTCATTCCTTTTAAATAAATTTCAAATGCATGGTGGTAGAAGGACTATGAGTACCCTCTTATTGTGGGAGATTCTGTACAAGACCTTTTTCAGACACCATGTCTGTGGCTAAAACTAAATAAAAGCAATTCACCCAACTATTAGAAAATCTGAAGCTATGATGTTCAAGTAGAATTTAAATCTACAGGCTACATTGTTTAAAAAATATGACTGTAAATTCTAGGTTGTCAAGATCTAGGAAATCAGCAATCAATTCAATCAATATCTAAGGGAAGGAGTTCACATTCGGTTCCACACTCTGAAACTTGTGCTTTTTTTTTTCCAAACAAAATTTACTCATAGAGTTGTTAATGATGTAAAACATAGAGACACTTAGTCAATTTCCCTTTCTTTTATTATTTCCAGTAAAATGAGACAAAATGCTGATTTGGGGGGATAAAGGAAATTTAGTTGCTCTGCTGAGTAATGTCTTTTATTTTCAGATAGTAGGGCTTGGTATGTTCACAAACACACACTCCCACAATTGTCTAAGTACTTTCAAGTTTAAAGCCCTGAATAATTATGTATATCTGTGACTTTCAGCCAGCTCAGTGATATGGTTGAATCTAGTATTCTTTACTATCAGTCATACTAACAGCTTTCCTTAAATACCTTTAGTGTTATTATTAATATCACATGTGGAGAAAGTACTTTCATCTCCTCCTGCAGATTTAGATAATATGTCAAATGGTGTCATAGCTTTCTAAGGAAAATATAATAGCCTACATTTTCTCTGATTAATTTTTTTAAAGCCTTGGCGTCCTTGTATTTTGACTTCTCCTTCCTTTCCCACTCAGACTATTCTGCCCTCTTCTTCCTTTGATTCAGATACTATCCCATAAGTCTACCCTCATTTGACCTGACACTTTATTGCCTTTTGCTTTGTCAAACTTTCAGTATGCTGTTAAATCCTGACTCCAGTTCTAAGAAAACTGCCCTTGTCTCTAATTCTGTTATTTTTATCCTATCATTGTGTTAGTCTCTCCCACATAATGGCTAACTCAAAATAATAACGCAGATAGAGTCACAGGTATTTATTAAGAGGCTATTTAGTCTTCAGGCCATGCTAGGCTCTAGGGGCATGAAAATAGTTGTGTCCTTTTTCATGCTGATCTATACTACTGTAAATAGTTCTGGACACCCCAAACATTCAGTGTTCAACAATCCATTCATGTAATTACTGGTTGCTTTGCATGCAGCATTCTGCTAAGTACTTTGAAATGATAATGTAGTAGGATGAATTTATAATGACTAAACAGTCAAGGTATACATATATCATCATCAAGTGAACAGTCCAAAATATGCATATAATCAGAAAGTAGTAATAATTAATAATAACTTATTCTGTACCTGAGACTTTAAAATATTATCTCACTTAATTCTTACAACATCCCTAGATAGTTTACTATATTAAAATCCTCATTTTCAGATAGAAACAACAAGACCTCAGATTAAACATCTTTATGCAGCATACCAGATTTGGAGTCATCTTTACCTCATGCTAAGGAATTGTGCTCTTAAACAATATATCTTCCTACTTTAAGGTGCAGGGGAGAAAATATGACAACCTCCTAGTTAATGAAAACATTTCTGAACATAATATGCTATATAATCATAAGATGAATTTTAGATTTATTTCAGAAGGCACAAATTAAAATTAGGCACATTTTCCACCACAAGTTGCATTGTATCCCAATTTGATAGCAATTTAAAATTTGCTTCAATACTTTCAGTAGTAGAAAGCTTACATCCTTGCACTGCAGATAATTTCATTATTGGTCACTGGTGTCTGCTAATATGCTCATTGATTCAACATTAATTTCTGAAGAACTTTTATGTGAAGGGCACTATGCCAAGAAATAAAGACTCATAATGATGTGTTAAAACATGTATCTGTGTTCAAGGAGTTAAAAATCTATTATAGGTTTTTAATGTTTTCCTATTTTGAGACAAAATTTGCTTCCCAATCATTTTTATACATCTATCCTTATAATGCTTTTGAGAATAATGGGTAATGAATTACTATAGACTTCCATATAACATATTTCAAATATATGAAAACAGCCATTCCTTAGTCTTACTAGTCTAAAAGCTAATAATCCTCGAATCACTCAAACGTGTTAACCACTTTGCATCCATATTGCTATTTTTATACAGTATAATTTTTAAACATGTGAAATATCAAATTAAACATAGTGTTCTAGACGTATGCTCCATGGTACTTAATATAATAGGAAATATCCTTCCCGTAGTTACAACATTATGCTTCCATTAATGCAACTTAATTGCATGTTTAATCTATAACATTTGCATCACACTCTTGCTTCATATTAATCTTGCAGCCAACTATAAAAATGGGTCTTTTTTTCCTGAATTAATGTCAAGTGACCATCTAAAATTTATGTAAAATCTAGAACTTTCTATGTATAATTGTATACTATCAGGTGACTTAAACATGTGTATAATTTGATATTCTATGGGAAAATTTTTTACATTGATTCTATTCCTTTAATACACTTTAGTTTTTTTGCAGATTTAAGCACCGCTTTTATAATCTCATTTATATGGATATTTACACTTATAAACAAATGCAAAATAACTTAGAATTCTCTCTCTATTACAATTTATAATTGGAGAAATGTAAGATAAAAGTTATTAAAGTTGACGTTTTATTTTTTCTTTTTTATTAAAGAAAGTCTTCTTGAAGTTTTTTTTTTTTTTTTGTTAGCTTTTATCAAAGCAGGGAACTTGTTTGAGTGACAAAGGAAGGGTTTTGGTGAAATAAAGGTCACAAAAAACTGGGGAGGGAGAATCAAAATGAGGTTGGTTTACATAAATTTTTCTGCTTTTATGAGTCTCAACCTATGACTGAATCAACAGCTCTGGCTCAGGATGAAAATAATACAAAGTGGAAAACCACTCTTTTCCTTCTCCTTGACCTCTGCTATGTTTTGCGATCAGGTTTCAGGCACAGACACGTCCTCAATATGTCAATGTAAAGACTCATATTTCTATGTATTTATTTTAGTGGTTTCAGTGTAATCATATTTTCTCAGTAATAAATCAGCTGTTCAATATAAGTTCACAAATCCAACTCACTATTTCAATCTCAAAGCTCTCCTGTGAAAAGATATGTGCAAATAAAAATAAGAAAATGTAAAAACCTGTGAATATAAAAAGCTTCACAATTCCCTGGTGTCTTATTATAGGAGAGGTGACTTCAACACCGTGTTTTGTCTCACTCTCTTCCAAGATAGCTCTTTGTTAAATATTTTGGTAAAAATAACAAAATTAAATTAGCTTCAAATTATTTTTTTCTTAAGCATGCGGTATTTCTTCTTCTCTCTTTCTTTCTCTCTTTCTTTCTTTTTGGTATTGTGAAGAAGGATACCAAAGCTGGAAGACCAAACCCTTGTCCTCCAACTGTCTCTTTCTCAGTGAGAGAAAAGAGATTTTAATAAGAGAAAAGTTTGATGTTATCCAAAGAGCTCATACCTGCGGGAGGCATATATTTTTACCAGGGTCAATCTTTATAGAAAGGTACATCTCAATTATTAACATGTGTTTTCCTTTCATTTGTAGATAAGCCTCTTGCCCAGTCACTTATGAAATAATTAATGTGAAAACTGGAAAGTCCAGAATTGTTTCCTTATATGCTTTAGCCATTTAGTCTAGAACATTGGTGGGGGAAATTTTAATGTTGGAAGGCTGCATTATTTTAGCTGTAAGCAAATAAGGCCACATTCAAGAAACTTCAAGTAGATATACTTAGAATGTACATTATTTTGTAACAATCCAACTACTATGTACTTGATAATTTCAAAAAATGAAAACTACTTGTTAATTTTAAAGCTAATTAGCATTTTAATGACTTTTTGTCTGCTTTTTGTTGGAAAGCATTTGTTGCATCATGGAGGTCTGCAGTTTCAGTTGATGCTCTAGATGGGTATCATATCAATCATTTGTGACCTTAAGGATGTTTTGATTTGGGTTAGCTAGGTGAATGTAGATTCGCAACAGTAAGTGCAGGAAAAGCAAGATAGCATTTTCTGGGCATGTTGCCAAAGGCGTGGGTATTCTGCATTTTTTCATATTTCAACTGGATTTTTCTTACCATCCAACAATGAGTTTAAAATGTCATCTACTGAGAGCCCAATCAATTCCACCTGCAATTCTTTAGGTGCCTTAGTAATATCAACCAGGTGAGGCTGAAATGCTAATTTGAGTGTGATGTCATGATTCTCAAAGTCAGTGAATCTTTCATTGTATTCTCCAATTAATAGATCTATAAGAGCTGTGTATTCTTCAAATGAATTGCATATATCATCCTGCTCATCAATGACCTTTGATAACTAGGTAAAATGTTCATCTGAAATTTCCCTTTGAAGAAGTGTTTTGAAAAAAGATAGGTTTTTTTTTTAAATTCTTGATTTTTTTTACCATGTATCATATATAGACTTAGTTTTATCTTGCAAAGAAATATTCAAGTCTTTTTGATTTGATGTATCACATAGAAATGCTGTATTCCTATAGAAATCTCTCAATAATTCACACTGCTGATTGCTGTTTACAAAATTTAACTATCTGTTCTTGCAGAGATAAAATTTTGGCTAACACCTGTCCCTGTGAGAGCCAACATGCTTTAGAATGATATGCAAATTCACACAGAATACCCCACTGTTCAACTTTAGCATATTACAAAACTGATGCCATGTTGCATTTGCAGAAAAGTGTCACTTAAAATAGTAGCTTTAGTACAGATATTTTGCTCATGCAAGACACAATGAAAAGAAATGAGAGCATCTGGATCCATTAATACTTTTTTAACCTGTGCCATAAACCCTTCATGTTTTCCTGTCATGGAAGGTGCACAGTCTATACATACACACACTAAATTTACCAAATTTAGTCCAATTTCATGACATTTATCTTGAAAGTTGTTGAAGATATCTGTTCCCCATGTTCTATTAACCACAGTGTCCAAAGCAAGTAACTCTTCATGGCAAAGAAAATCTTGTTTTGACCTCAATGAAGTATAAAACCTGCAGAGTCAGTAGTATCAGTTGATTCACCCAAAGCGATTGAATAATAGATATTTTCTTTTGAAGTATTGCATGACATCATTCTGTTAAGTTGAAGGTGAATTCATGCGCAGATCAGTTATGATTCTCCTTGAAACTCCAGGTGTTTGTACTTTGAAATGTTATTGGAGTCTAGGCATCCTACAACTTTGACAATACATTCTTTTACAATTTCTACATCACTGAATGGCTTCCCTTTTTCCCCAAGTATATAAGCTACATTATGAGTTGCTTCAGTGACATTATTTCCCAGTCTTACTGCTGCTTGAAAGAATTGTCTGTTTTTGCTTTTCCTCTTTTAATTTCTGCAATACAACCTTTCATACCTCTCCCTCTAATTTAAAATATTTTTGCCCCTTATGTGTGTTATAATGTGGATGAGCATTGAATTTATTTAATGTTGATTTGCAGTATCACAAAGCAAGAAAATCATCTTATCTTTAGCAGAATAATATTGCAATTACCAATCCTCATTAAAAAATCTGTTTTCTTCCTTCAGTATTCTCTTAGTCTTTTTTGATATGATGGGCTGTTAAGCAGACAGGGTTTAAAAATACTGTTAAGCTGTGCAACTACTCACAAATCCCACTTCCAACAGAAACACAGGGCACTGTTGTCAAAAGCTGATAACTGACTGATGTACTCAACATCCATAAACTCTCACCAACCAGGCTCATGTGGTAGTGGTGCCAGTAAGGTAGGGGAAGTTAGAGCTAAATCATGAGCATGGCAAACATCAATTTAGCCCTTACGGTTTAATAATGTTCTAATTGTCCTAGTCAATATGGGAGGATCATTTCACTGAAACTTATTCTATTCTTTGGTATTTTAAATACATTCCTTAATGAGTGTGATGCGCACCCTCTAGGGGATGGACACGCTTGAAGCTCTGCTTCGGGGGGTGGGAGGGGGACAAGAGCAATATACGTAACCTAAACTTTTGTACCCCCATAATATGCTAAAATAAAAAAATAGAAAAATTAAAAAATAAAATAAAAACATAAAACACAAACACAATGTATTAATAAAAATAAAAGGATTTGTCCTGTAAAATTTGGATTCAATCAAAAGACTGCACTTAAGGACCTGGAAGGCTACATGTGGTCTTAAGGCTGCAGGTTCCCTACCCCTGGTCTAGAAGGTTCAATTTGGCCAAGAAGCGTTTTACTCTTACCACTCAAATATATTTTTCTAAGACTCTGAAGATGGTATTAATTTCCTAGACATCTTGGTAGACAGATTTTATTCATTAAATAAATGTTTACTGAGCACCAAATCTGTGGCAAACACTCTGGTAGGGATTAAACCCTGCCAAACAAAAAAGACATGGGCCTGGTTATATATAGCTAACAATCTATCTAGTGAAAGCAAATATAAATAAGTATATAATTATGTATATTAGATACATGCTTTTAGGAGAAATAAACGAGTGCTGAGAGATAATCAGGGTGAGGAAAATCTACACTGAAAAAGTGTTATTTAAGCAGATGTGTGAAGGATAATAGGAATTAACGAGGTAAAGAATATGGAAAAAGAATACCCTAGACCCAAAGAAAACTGAGTACTAGAATTATGAGGCAAGAAATGGTTTTAGAATTATAGTCATATAAGAACAACTGATTTATTATTGATATACATTAAATTTAAGGGCTTGTATGTTTAAAATTATTAAAGCTATTTATTTAGAAAACAAAAATGAATTACATCACTATTTAAATAATTTCATTCCTTCAAATGTAAATTTCTTTGGTATACCTGGCTGTCTGATTGTTTCAAGAATTTCACACAGACATGAGTAATTAGATTGAATGAGGCCAAAATAGAATAATAATATTGAGAAGTAATACTCATATGTAGCTCGCTGTTCTTCCATCTTTGTGTAGGTCTAATGTTTTTTAAAGAATCAGTTAACTTTATTTTGTTATGATGTCAAATGAGTTTCTAGCCTTATATCCCATCAGATCTTATGATGTGTTTAACCAAAATTGTCCCTTAAACAGTTGATTATCTAAGTTCCTTTTTTTCAATGATGGCAGTTTTCATCAGTCTCTTTATTCACTTCCAGAAAATATGTCAGTTGTGCTTTGTGACTATTCCCAATGTCTCTCACTAGTTCTTTCTGTTACCCGTGACAGTTCCCAGCAGCTGTTAGTAGCATCGCTCCCTGGGGTCACAGATCTCAGAAGAGCTTACCAGAAGTTCTTCAGCAGCTCCTCCTGTGAGTCACAACTGGGTCTCTGTAACTGCCTTTAGTGGGAACTATCAGCTGCACTTTTTATTTTTTTTAAATGCACATCTGAAGGAGCTTCTTTAAATTGCTTTACACTTGCACTAGGGAAACAGATCTCTGGGGTCACCAGCTGTTTCTCTTCTCATAGAGCCTTTGGAAAAATTTCCATTCTGTCAATTCTTGATATATGAAATAGAATATGACATATCCATAAATTGCCTACTAATCATGACTCTAGTAAATTTGTCAACCTTCTTTACCGAGATAGCATCTTGTTAGAAATTCAGCCACCTTAGCAACTGAATCTGAAAACCAGAATGAATGTGTCTGTAGAATAAGTGGTAAAATAATACCAAATTCTCTGACTTCTCATAGAATGCCACTGAAAGATCCACAAGCTGTTTAACTGCTTAGAGTTAAAATCAAGATTCACCAGGGTATATAAAATAGGCTATGTGAAGCACCACAAAGCTGCCATTGCAAAATCGCAAGTCAATTCTCTCTTTCCTTTAAAAATAAAACCCTGAAACTGTTTGCAGTTGATATTGGCAGAAACTTAGGAAGAGCTGACTTTGTGGTTTGTGTTTTGTGAATTTTCAGTGCTAACCAGGCAAACCAGTGTAAAATATAAAGTGATGATAGGACATCTCAAATATACACCAAGGGGCTCTACAATTTCACTCATATGATTTCAATTTCTAGGGTCTGAGGATTTTTCAGATACAGTAATGTTAAGCTAGATTTTCTCAGTGTCTAACAACCCAAAACTTCCTTTTAAGCAAGTTTCAAAGCTGCATTAACTCTTTCAGTGGAGTAATTTCCCCAGTGGTACTCTGGTGGCCTGTTTATTGCAACTTTGTAAAAGGGCCAAGATCCATGTACACACTATCCAGCATAATTACTGCTAAAAAGTAGACACGATATCATTTATAAAACTGATTCCCAATTAAAACTTTTAGAAGATTTTACATTATAATAAAGAAAGCCTAAATTATGCTTTCAGAAGATTTCATATTAGAATAAAGCCTAAATTTCTTAATAGTTCATTTGTCTAGTTTCCTAAGGACAAGCTTGATGTAAACTTACTATGCCAGCATTCAGTCATTGTTTGGATAAAAAACTATATGGTAATTATTACTAATGTAGAATAATATATTGCTTCTCAGCTTTTGGGCTAAGATCAAGTGTAGAATAACAGACCTGTGAGAAGCTGGCCTTACCCAACACTTCTATCCACTTTCTATCACTCCCCTCTTGTTATTTCTTTCAATCTCTAACACCTGAAACTGGGCGTTTGTCTTATGCCATTTCCCTTTTTATCCCATCCCTATCTATTTCCAACATGACAAGCAAACTTGCCTTTCTGCATGGGCCATGATACATTGCACTGATGTCCTCTGAACTCTTTAAAGGTTTCCAACACCCCAAGCCAGGCTATTCCCTCAGTCCATGAAAGCTCTCCTCACCCCTGCTTGGACTCTAGACCCCACACAAGGCCAACTTCTCACCATGTGAACATGCTCCCCACCTCAATTGGGTTCTGTTTCCCCACTCTGGGCCACCTCCCTATTCAGATGCCCTCTGTCACCAACAAGCCAAGCCAGCTGCTCTTCTCATGCAATGCTCTCATTTACCTAATTAAGCTCCAACAACCTACATGTTTTACTTCCCTGTGTGGTCACCCTCCTTACCCATCTCAGGCTCCTAAACCCTGTACCGGCCACACCCTCTAAAATTACACATGGATAAAATAAAAGAGCTTAGTGTTAAGTGAGCTATATATAGACACATTACCATGATGTTCAACAATTTGTGTCAGAGAAATGTATTTATTAGAATAAAGCCTCACAAATTTATGGTTTCAAAGATGATTCAGATTTAAGGTTCTCTTGGATAAAGGCCAGTTTTCCTTTTAAAACTCTTCAAACCTTTGCTTCAAATTTCTTAAGAAAGCAACAAGTCCAAGTTCCACTTCAGAGTATTTACTCATGTAATAATGCCAAGAATGCTGATTTAAGAGCAAAGAGCAAAGATGTGGGTGGGGGAGGGGATGGGTGCATACATACATAATGAGTGCAGTCTAGGGGATGGACACATTTGAAGCTCTGACTGGGGCGGGGGAGGCAAGGGCAATATATGTAACCTAAATGTTTGTACCCCCTCAATATGCTGAAATAAGAATAAAAAATAACTAAAATTAAAAAAATAAATAAAATAAAAAAGAGCAAAGAGCAGTGATAAGCAGATTGAAATAATTAATGGTAAGCAAAATAAAATAATGATTCTCAGTATTTTAAACATCATCTCTTTAAAGAGCTATTGGATCAAATGCTAATTTTTTTTAAAAATTAAGTTTGCATTTTCTCCACTTGCAGAAAGAATGTAGGCCCATTAAGTGTCATTCTATAATGGAAATGAAAAGGTCATAACTAAATTGAAGAAAGGCTTTTATCCATTAATGTGCAGATAACAGTAGCACCTGCTCCATCACTGCTATGAATCAGCAAGAGAAATTCCCATTAGACTGAAATGACAGCAGATTCCAATTCAACATGTTGAGACCCATCCACAAGTTTTATGTATTTTTGTTGAGATAACTATTGAACATTCAGGGAAAATAACTGAGATACCATCTCTAAGAATTTGTCTTGTGAGACCACAACTGTCCGCTTTCAACTTTCCACAATGACTTTGAACTTTCAGTTTCTTAGATCATTCACTCTGGTATAGGTCCCCCCTACGCCATCCCCTGTCTCTCTCTTTTCTATTTCTATACCGTTATTCAATAAATATGCACCAATGCACTTTCCCAGAAACAAACTGTTCTGTTTAGATGCAAAACAAACCGCTTAATTTTTTTGTGGCTAAAAATAACAACAATCATGGGCTTCCTAAAGATTGAAACTTATTCTTTGAATATGAATGTTTGCTCTTACACCATGCATACTCCTTGCAGTTTATAGGAATTAATTATGAAAAGGTTTTCAAATTTTGCCACTATAACTAGAGGCTTTCTTTCAAAATTGAAATTCGTATCTGCCATGTCACACTGAGAGATCTTCATTGTCATTGTTCCATGATTCTGCTCTTCCCTTACTCCTGTGGTCTCTATCTGTTAAAGACCTTAAATCTACTATTGCTCAAGCCAGAAATTCTGCCACTTTCAGTCTCACAACTGACTAGTCAGGAAGTCCTTAAGACCTTAAAATGTTTCTAAAATTCCCTTCTTCCTTTATATTCTGCTGTCATGGACAATTGACTCCTTCTTGTCAACTGGAAAATCTGGTTACACTATTTCCATTGTCCTTTCTTAGACATTTACTGTCCACTATAATTACCCCTAAAACATAATTTTCATTTTTATTGATAAAAATTTTCAAAGACAGTTTATAAAAATAAGTCCAAAAGCCTTAGCATTGTTTTGATGCTCTGCTGTCAGTGGTATGCAATCTTTCATTTTCAATGGCTTTTCCATCTGCTGTTAGACATGAACCTTAAGCAAGGTGCAAAGGGATTTAGTTCCATAGGCAACTGGTTTCATGCCTTTTCTCCATTCTCATATATCAATGACTACCAAAAGGACTTTTTTGATTTACTAGAAATAAATGCAGTGTTACTTTAGCACTTCTGTCTTGATTTTGTTATAGCATTTATCAGTCTGTCTTATATTGAATTTACTTCTTAATATAGCTTTCTTGTCATTAGTATTATTGTTACTGTATCTTTATAACTTACTCTTCAAACATCTATGATGGTGAATTGGTCACCTCAGATGTTCTACATATATTGAGTTAAAAGTGATTATATGATTTCTGACAAAAGTGATCATGCATTGGAGTGTGAAATGAATTGACTTTTTGATAAATGGGACAGGTCAAATAGATGTTTACATAAAAATCAATGAATAAATCTTCAATCTGACCTCATAATATAAACAAAAATGTGATTTAAGATAGATTGCAGATCTCAGTGTAAAAACAAAATAATAAGGCTTTAAAAAGAAAGCAAAGGAGACAATTTTCATTATCATTTTATAGGATACAAAAACACTACTCAGAAAGATCTAAAATATGATAAATTGAGTGGTCAAAAGACATCATTAAGAAAATGAAAAGAGAAGTGGCAGTATGGAGGAGGATGTTTGTAGCCAATGCATTTGACAAAGGTCTTTATCCTAAATATATAAAGAACTACTACAGATCCAGCTAAAAACAAAACAGGTAACCCAATTAAAAAATAGATAAAATATTTCAATGAATATTTCACAAAACAGGATATCCTAAGAGGGAAACCAAGTTTTATTACTCATTGTGGAAATTCTCCCAAAAGAGTAGGATGCACAATACCATATAGAGATAATGTGAAGCAAACAGGAGTCATATAAAATGCTGAGAGAGTATAAAATGGTCAACCACTTAGGAAAAATAAATTAGCAATATTTTAAAAAATCTGAATATGTGCAAATCCTATAGTCAGAAATGCTATTCTTAGGTATATGCATAACAAAAATGTCACCAAAATATGCACAAGAATGATCACAAACTCAGTAATCATACTAGCACCAGCTTTGAGATTACTCAAACGTCCTTTCGTGGTAGATGAGGTAAATAAATTGTGGTATAATCACACAATCTAATTCCATACACAACTGAATGCCAATGACAGTGAAAAACTATAGCTACACACAACAATATAGATGAATTTTAAAAGCAAAATGAGAATGAAAGTGCCAAAGAGAAAATTACATAATTCAATGTCCATAAAAGTCAGAAACAAATAAAACTAATTTTTATCACATGTCCAGAGGGCAATTACCTTTGGGGGAAGGTTGAGACAAGAAAGTGTCAACAGGGGTATTCTAGGATGCTCATATAAATTCTGTGTTGTTTTTGTTTTTAGGTATTTTGTTATTCTGTTATTTTTTAAATCTAAGACTGGTTACATGAATATGTTCAACTTTTAGTAATTCATCAATGTGTACAAGTACAATTTCTGTGTTTTTCAACATGTATGCTATACGTGAATAAGAGGTTAAACATTTTAAGTGAAAAAGTATTTATCTACCTGGTTATAATTATTGAAAATATATAGAGACTTGTCTGCAAAATTGTTCTATTAGTATAATTACAAATTTTAGCTATATGCTTGCATCAAGTACTAGAGAAGTGGAAATAGTGAGTAGTTCCAGGAGAAGTGGAATGCCATTCTAAATTTTTGTGATATATAATAACCCTATGGTATATTATATCTTCAAGGAAAATGATGACAGGGCCCTGGCCTTTAGGTGATTGTATATATAGTCCAGGCCAAAAAAGAAAAATCATTTGAAATCTTGATGTCAATGTTAGTTAGTGACCTACAGAATGCATAATATGCTCCAGTTGCTTTATGTATTGCTATTATGCATTTTTTTTTTTTACATTTCAGAATGTTATAAGGGTACAAATGCTTTCGTTACATAAATTGCCTTTGCACTGCCCTAGTTAGAGCTACAAGCATGTCCATCACACTGCTTTTATGCTTAATTTAATAAATATCTGGGATCCTTAAAAATATTCCCTATGACTGATAGTATAGAGTCCTGGAGTTGACTATTTAATAACCAGGAAAAATCCTATGTAATTTTCTTGAGAAGTAAACAATAAGATTGTTCATTGATCTATACCTTTTCTATACTTGGGTTTAAAGATCTCCTGGATTGAAAGCCACTGACTTTTTTCTATTTAAATATCAGTTAAGTTTTCTAATGTTTCAGAAAATTTATATCATGATGATGACAGCTATCTTAGAAAGATAAACAATGTGAAGAGTTAGGGTAAATATACCTCAGGCTTTAACCTCCCTGTGATCTATTGGCATAGTACTATATAAGAAAATGTGAGTTCAGAACCAACAAATGGTATCTATTACACTGTATCAGTCACAATAAAATATAAGAATTGCTAATAATATGCTTTCTTGAAATAGGAAAGAAATTAAGTTTCATTCATGCTTAATAGATTGCCAACATATAGCAAAATAAAATGCTTAAAGAAACACTTTTTATTGTGATACCTGAATGTAATTTTCCCCCCAATTTTTGACCCCCAAAATTATTTTTAATTCTTACTACCTGATGGTCTTTTCTCTTTTATTTTCTATTAGTTTTAAAGCTACCAAGAAAACATATTTAATATCCCCCATAAAGAAAAATTTCAAAGAAATTCAAGTTTATACTCTATCTAAGATGTCAAGTGGGTAATTAGCACATTTATTTTACTATACCATTTGCATCTAAGAATTGGTACAATCTAAGAGATTAGATTTTGGAGGAAGAGAGAGAGCTCAGTTTAATCCAAGTTAGCTGCTTTAGATAAACCTACAATGTTCTGGATTTCTGGATGCCCGAGAGGATTTTGTGTGCTCATATGTGTATATACTTGTGTGTGTGTATATGTACATTTACTATACTGTGTGCATTTACACAAATACTTATATAATTATAAGCATGCATCTCTTAGAAATGGAAAGAATCCTCTCTTTATTATTTGCCCTTTTCATGATGCAACCTAGACAACATTCCTTAATGCATTGTTTAAAGCAGAAATGCAAGAGGAGGGCCATATGTGCAAAAAATGTGCAATCTTTTTTGATTATTAAAATTTTCAAATTTATCCCCAAATTAGCTGATATTATATTAATGTCAAATGCGGCTAACTTAGAAATCAGACTGCTTATAAAATTTTTCCCCATTTTCCTTGCAAACAATATGCTGAAATAAAAAAGAAAAAAAATGCATTCCCTACAATCTCCAAATTTTACATTAGACTATAACTTCAAATTTAGTGAAAACAAATCCCACTTGAAACAAAAACTAAAGGTCTGACTGTAGGGAAGTAGCTGACTCTCTTTGAATAGGTGGCACATGATTGGCACTATGCTAAGCATTTTAACATCATTGAACTTCATTTGATTAATCTGTAAAATGAAAAAGAGAACCTGTAGGGTGAAAAAAAGAAAAAAATGAATTCAAAACCAACGCAAGGTAGCTATTATCATTTATTGTAGCCTTTAAATATTATTTCTTGTTTACTCTTCATAGGTGTATAAAATATGTAAGACAATGATTAAGAAGATGAATGGATATATCTAAGGTAGACATTTAATAAATTATAGGTATGTTATCGAGTATCCTTTCATCTTCCCATCATCTATTTATTCAAAATACTTGCTGAGCAGCTATCAATTTCTAGGAATTATGCTAGACTCTAGTAGTAAAAGATAAAAAAATAAATAAAAATTCCAAGTCTAATAATGGAAGCAAACATGTAAACCAAATATCACAATAGAGTAGGACGATTGTTATGACAGAAATATAGATCTGGCATGGTGGGGGTAGGAAAGCATCTGACATAGTGAAGTGGGTCATCTGGGAAGGCTGATCAGATACTGAAATGTCTTAAAGAACAAGTATGCTGCCCTAATGCAAAACAGTAACAGCAAACTTATGATGGTTTGAGAGGGCACATGTGTACAACTGAGTAGTTTTCTCACCTGCAGGTAGAATTTTGCAACAGCCCCTTCTCCTTTTCAATTCTGTGCCATTAAACCCAATAATTCTTTTAAAAACTTTGTAGGTATTCTGGGACTCTTACTCATGTTCAGTTGATCAGACAAATTCACATCCACAAATCTCTACTTTTGGAGTCTTTTGAGACAGCTGAGGGACAGTGCACTTAAGCATCTTAAAAGATCCATGTAGGATACCCTTAAACTCCTTAAAAATGCTTTTGTTTTCTGTCTCGATGCTCTAAGAACCATCTTTGATCTTTCTGAGATTTTAACAAAGGACTTTACTATCATATCTTCATCTCATTTTTAGACCATGCTTTTCAAAGAGTGCCCTGGATTTGATCTTTGCTCGGAAACAATTTATTTTTATTTTCATTATACCATCGTTTGCCATCTTTAGAGGCTGCCAGTTTTCAAAACCATCAAATTCTGGCTCTGTGTTGTTTAAGAGTTCATTCCTCTGTCTCTCTGTCTCATCTAACATTTGTATAGAAGCAGCATGAAGAATCCAGGCAGTGCCTTGCCTTTAAGCACCTTCACATTGGGTGTTTTTGCTTGAAAAACTCCTTAATTAGGCCACTCTGCTTATTAGGCCCATTTTCCACTTTACCCACTTCTGCAGGCAAGAGTGCTGCTAAACTTTTTGTCATGCTACATAACAATGATCCCCTTCCTCCAGTTTTTTAGAATATCTGCCTTACTTTCCTAAAAGCCCTCACTGGCCACCTTAACAAAGACTATCAGGCTTCTAGTAACTTTCTTAAAGGTACCTCAGGCTTATACTGTCCTCACACCCACTATCATATTCCAAAGATATATCCCTATTTTTAGTTTTAATTAGGACAGCACTCAACTCTTGGTATCAAAATCTACATCAATCTTCTACTTGTGCTTTCAAAATGACTCCAAAACTTAGTGGCATCAAACAACAAACATGTCTTATTTCACAGTTGATGTAGGTTTAGCAGTCACAGTTTCAGCAGGGACTGCGGTTTTGTGTGAAGGACTGACTGACAGGGTACACTTCTAAATTCATTCATGCAGTTGTTTGCTGGCCTGGTCACTTTCCATCTGGGCTTCTTCACAGGGCTGACTCATGGCATGAAACTTGGGTTCTCCCAAGGTGAGTGATTCAAAATGAAAGTACTCAGAGCAAGAGCTACCATCTTTTTAAAAACTAATCTCAGAATGTACATTCTATCGCTTCTGTTATATAATATTCATTAGAAGTGAGTTAATAAGCCCAGCCCATACTCAATGGAAGGTATTATACCCAGGCATAAGAAACAGGAGGTAAGGGTCATTGTGGGCCATCTTAGTAGCTGCCTATCACAGAACCTACCCAGTTAAACCACTGTCTAGGAGAAGGAACAAATAAGACATCCATACTCCAGTAACAGCTTTCTGGGACAAAAGGGATAAAAATGAGAGGTTGAATATTTGGGGTGGGAAGCTATGGCAAAAACAACTTATTTTTCCTTTTTGTCTATACACATGATAGAGAATGTTTCATTGCTTTAAAATTCTGTTGAGATGGTATCTTTATTTATGTGAAACATATAAATTATCTAGGGATAATTACTGAAGTTAGCCATAAAAGCATTCTCAAATATCCTGGGAAGTCAAATATAGAGACAGTCTTTGCAACTGGTAGTTGTGGTGGCACCTAAACATCCAGCTTCCATTGTAGCTGTCATTTATTTAACATCAGTGATGTATGTTTCTACTGTATATTCAGTAAGATACTCCCAAAGTTAATGTCTTTACTGTTTATTCTCTATGGGATTTAAAGAAAAATTTTAAAGGTACAACTATCACTTTTTGCATTCTAGCAGATTTACCTTTCTTTTTTTTTTTTTTTTTTTTTGAGACAGAGTGTCACTTTGTTGCCTGGGCTAGAGTGAGTGCCGTGGCATCAGCCTTGCTCACAGCAACCTCAAACTCCTGGGCTTAAGCGATCCTCCTGCCTCAGCCTCCCGAGTAGCTGGGACTACAGGCATGTGCCACCATGCCCGGCTAATTTTTTCTATATATATTTTTAGTTGTCCAGATAGTTTTTATTTCTATTTTTAGTAGAGATGGGGTCTCGCTCAGGCTGGTCTCGAACACCTGACCTCGAGCGATCCACTCGCCTCGGCCTCCCAGAGGGCTAGGATTACAGGCGTGAGCCACCGCGCCCGGCCCCAGATTTACCTTTCTTGACTTGTATTCTTCTCCCCTTTTTCTCTGCTGATCCCTCAGCCTGGAGCTCTCCCTATACACTTTGACACCTTGTCTCTATACTCTTCCTGCCCCCAACCTTTATATATATAAAAACTCACTAATCCAACTTCTGTTCATCCTTTAGTCTTTATCTTAAACATTATTTCCCCAGTATCCTAACGTGGGAACATTACAAAAGAATCCTGTAAAAGGGTTCCTTAGGGACTACACAAGAGGCTTTGAAATATATTTTTTCAAATCAGTTTATAAATGAATATTAGTTAACTCGTTAGATTATATTATGACCCTGGAGGACTTTGGTGCTTTTAGTTTGATTATAATATTCCTTTTCCCACTCTGGTTGCCTGTGTATTTCCTCAGATTATCAAAGTGATCATTCTTTGTCTTTTATTCACAGTGTTAGAAATACAGAAATATCATGTTTGTTTGCTTTTATCCCAGTATTCTTTGAATGACATTGTTTATGCAAAGTGTGAGCAAACAAGTCTTCATTGTTAATTAGCATTCAAATAATCTAGTGATTTAAATATCTGCATGTGCTGAAATTTATCAAATCTCCTGTGAATTAAATACAATGGGATTTCAAGAATGCAATCAAGGAAAGAACCGTAATTCTCAATTAGACATAAATCCAGATTAAAATGTAGTATTTACTGATGAAACTACTAATCGCACTGGGCCAAGCTTTTTAAATTGATATTATTTCTAATAATACACAGTAAGGATACATTAAAAACATGCATAGATTTTAAAATTACTTATCCAAGAAGTTATAAGAATCTAAGTATAGTGACCAGGTAGATATGTTTTTCTTTTACAAATGAATTTGAGTAAAAAGACTTTCTTCTTCAAAGGTTTGGTTATTAATATATTACTCCAGTATCTAAAAAACAGAAATTCCTCATCATGAAAGCTATTATTAATCCTTAGTACAAAGAATAAAATGTGAGAATACCATTGTTTTCCAGAAAAAATTATGATCATTTGACTAGCTGTGAAAATGTATTACTTGCTTAGAATAAATGAAGTTGAATTTGTCCTTTTGTTCATATTTGTTGTTAGAATATATGATACAGAGTTGTTCATATATCCACTGTGATTATAACCTGATAATTTACTAGAATTGGTCAATACAAGCATCAGTCCTTTACCCAAACATCAAAATATATGGAAAATAAATAATGTTGAACTAATTAAGTATACCATCCATAGGGTTAGAATGCATGTTATTCAGAGTCAACGTGGGTAAGAAAATGAAGAATTCAGTTACAAATATTGTAGAACGAAGGAATTTAACTATCCCCAAAGTTTCATACTTTGAGAAGTCTAGGACGAGGGCAAGGGAAGTGGTTTCAGTTAAGGGGTTTAAGTTATTGAAAATACCAAAAATATCTGCAAATAGGTTAAAAACACAATAATTTTTTTCAAGTGACTAATATAGTCATACACTATATAATTATAGGCATATGTAGTAGGTAGTCATAAGCTACTCTTTTGTAAGTTTGAATTTATTAGAATAAAGATAATCAGTTTTTGTATTGTTTTCAAAAGACCGTAAGTTTTTCCCATAGTAGTAGCTAAGAATATCTATAATAGTAACTTAAAATGTCATTGGGTCTTTGAAAGCAGATTAAAATAAGTAGCTACATTGCGATAAACCAGTTTGCTTTTTTTAAAAAAAAACCAAACAAACAGATATTTATAGCCTCTAATACAATGTATTGACCTATGCTTGTCAAGACCTGATAATTCTTAAAGAAATTAAATGTGCTAGAGTGAGATTAATGAAAACAGCAAGAATATAACTATTGGAATGAAGCAAGAGGATCAGATTTAAGTCATCAGCACATCACATATAGTTTTGGAAGAATATTATAAAGCAGTGATTCATACTATAACATCAATTAAAACCAGAGTCTTTGACAGAAAAACTACTCTCTCCAGCTTGTGTAGGCCCTGTCAGAACGTCAGAGTGTGCACAGAGGAAACTATACAAGTAGGGCTTCAAATATTTATAAGATAGCAAAACTATAAATAATGAAATCAGGCATGAAATGTAGCAAGAAAATTTTACTGGTTTCAAACTCTTATTTTGCCTTTACTTATACTTTGATTTTTAACTTTACTGTACGAAGTGTTTTATTGACAATAAAAATACCATACCCTTCTTCTGTATCACTTTTGATAGTATTAATATTTACTTTTCATAATTAGCTTGTTTTAAAAAAAAACCATTATTTCGTTTGCATATTTATAATTATTTTATATGAATATATTATTAGGTAACCACATATAAATTATAAAACTAACTTTTAAATTTATGTTAACTCTTTTTTTTTCTGAGTGAATTTTTAAAGAGTATCTCAAATCCTACTTTATTAGATTATTTCAGGTTGAACAGTCTGCAATTTTTTGAAGATGCAATCATATACAGGCAATCCTCGTGTTACAAACATCCCAATTTACCACATTCCATAATTATGAATGGGCTCCCAAGTCTCTGCATAAGAATAATTTATAATTAAATAATTAAATTAATAATTCTGGAACTAGTTCCTTCTGCACATGTCAACAAACTTGCACGGCATACCCTTACGACCATGCCTCCAAAGCAAAAGTCCACTACAAGTCCAGGTGAGCCTGCAGGAAAGAGAAAGGTGCTTACAATGGGAAAAAAAAAGTAGAAATAATTAAGCTTTCAGAGAAGGCCAGACGCCATCATTCATTGGGAAAGCATTAGGCTTCAGTCGCTGGACTATCAGAACAAGTATAAAAAAGTGAGAATAGGCCGGGCGCGGTGGCTCACGCCTGTAATCCTAGCACTCTGGGAGGCCGAGGCGGGTGGATCGCTCGAGGTCAGGAGTTCGAGACCAGCCTGAGCAAGAGCGAGACCCCGTCTCTACTAAAAATATAGAAAGAAATTATCTGGCCAACTAAAATATATGTAGCAAAAAAATTAGCCGGGCATGGTGGCGCATGCCTGTAGTCCCAGCTACTCAGGAGGCTGAGGCAGTAGAATTGCTTAAGCCCAGGAGTTTGAGGTTGCTGTGAGCTAGGCTGACGCCACGGCACTCACTCTAGCCCGGGCAACAAAGCGAGACGCTGTCTCAAAAAAAAAAAAAAAAAAGTGAGAATAATGAAACATGTGAAAGGCAATGTTCTAATGAAAGCATCAGTTATTACTAAGCAGAATAGTGGATTAATTTTTGAAATGTAAAGGTTGTTACTGATTTGGTTAGAAGATCAAAATAAACATAACATTCCTATCAGCCTAGCACTGATCCAACATTAGGTGAGTGTTAACCGTTAATATTCTTTTTTGAAATTTCTCCTGTCTCCTATATAAACTTTTTGTATTAGTTTTTTTTATATTCTGTTTGTTTGAATTTTAAAAAAGAACACAGTAGTTTCTGTAACTTCTTATTACATACAATACAGGGGTATTAATATTATATTATGGTATTACAGTATATAATTATTATACCACAGGACAGGGGCATTAATATGATAGTATTATACTGTATTATCATCACATATGAGCCATTATAGTATTATTATTATTATTATCATCATCATATATGTACAGTTCATCAGGGATCTGAGTTACATACAAATCTGACCTAAAGACCTTCTCAGGGACACTATCTCATCTGTAACCCAGGGACCACCTGTATACATAATAACTGTCCTCACACTTACACTTTACATAGATAAGTCATATATAAGAGCAAGAGAAAGTGATATACCTTAAATATTGGAAGTTAAACCTGCTACAGCAGTGAACATATATAACCCAGGGACAAAGTAATTTTTTATCACTCAGTAAATAACCAGACCAGCACTTATTTTCCTCTATACTATTCCACAGATTTAGAAACTGCTGATCATATAGCAATCCGTTGATGAGATTATTATGGAACTACCTTCAAAGTAAATAAAAGAAATTGAAATTGGGGAGAGCTTATTGTTTTAACTAGGATGATATGAGAAGAAATCTTTGAGGTAGAAAAAGTTAAAGATTAAATAGGAGCTATTCCCACAGATGCTTAAATCTTACAAAGCTCTGTGCTATATCTGATAGTTTCCTGATTGTGCTTAGGTTAAAGAAGCTTAATTTAATGGATTAGGGGAGGTTTTTGGATGGACCATGAAGTATGCCATGTGTTAACTGAATTTCTGTGATTAGTTTCTTTTATATTCGCCACAAACACTTTCTTTAAGCATATTCTTGGCTTGTAAAGTATACACTTGCAGTTAGTTGCCAATTTTGTGGCTCACTAGAGTGGAAGTTTTTTCCAACTGTGATGTGTGTCAAGGAAAATTGATACAAACCAAGTACATAAACATGAATGAATAAGCATAGATCTATAAATTGGTCTTCTACCTTCATTATAGACAAGAAGAACTGAAAGATTAAAACATTTCATTTCTTCTGATATATGCGGAATTTGAGGCTGGTAGAAATATGTAATCTAATATAAAGAATATACATTTTCTTGAAAACTTAAGAATTCTAGAAATATCTGATATAAAGGATACTAGTTATTTTGCTAGTTATTTTATAGTTCTCTGATACAGAGAAAGCCATTGACCAAAGTGAATTCTGATACTTTGAATTGGAAAAAATTTGAATTAAAAAATTAAACTTTGAGAGATATTAGAGATAGAGCATAAAATGCATTAGACTCTATGTATGATAATTCCATTTCAATTCAAAGTGATGAATGTATGAATAGTTTGAAACTAAAGACATGGTTAAAGTTTGCCAAAATTTTTAGATGAACTTATTTGTAGTTTAGGAAGGTATTTTAAGAAACCTTTCACTTTTCAACTCTGCTATTTTCAGATTGATATAGCACAGAGTTTGTGACTTATCCAACAGCCATGCTTTGCTGGTCTCCATTTCCATGCTTACAGAAACTCAGTGTTGCTCAGGTATCAGGCACAGCTGATTTCTGTCCATGCCGGGGTGGGGACCCTGCAGCCTTCTGATTTCAAGATTGTTCTTTTTTAAGCACCAAAGGAGGCAAGAAAGGCTTCATCTTTCTCTGCTGCACCCGTTTTAGTAAAAGGATTTGTTCTGTAAAATGTGGATTCAGTCAAAAGGCCTCACACAAGGATCGAGAAGGCACATGTGGCCCCAAGGCGAAAGGTTCCCCACCCCGAGAAGGAAAACATTACAAAACCACATCCTTTGCTAGTGATTTGGGAAAGTTGATCATCTTATCCACCTCTAGCTATGCTGATGCAATGGGAAGTCTGCAGGAGCGCAAGTGTTATTTGAGATTCATCTGCCTGAGAAAACCACACAAAGAAATATTTTCTGACCTTTGACCTTGTTAATTTAGGCACATTATTGCTGCCACATCTCAGGTTCAGACTCTTATTTCTTCCATTCCAATGGCATTCTAAAGGGTTTTCTAGTACCTTTCTTATTCCAGTCACATTCATCTTCTTCATAGTTGGCATCATAAGATAAAAAATGCAAGTCTGATTGTGTTAATCCCCTGCTTAAATTCCCTCAGTCACTTCCCAATTGTCTAGAACTGCGGTCTCCAGCCCCTTGGCCTCTGATGGCTATAGCTCTGTGGCCTGTTAGGAACCAGGACACACAACAAGAGATGAGCAGTCAGCAAGCCAGCGAAGCTTCATCTGTATTTATAGCCACACCCCATCGCTGGCATCACCACCTGAGCTCCTCCTCCCATCAGATCAGCAGCAGTATTAGCTTCTGCATTATGGTGAGTTGTGTAATTATTTCATTATATATTACAATGTAATAATAATAGAAATACAGTGCACAATAATTCCCAGTACCAACCCCTCCACCCTCCAGCCTATGGAAAAATTGTCTTCCATGAAACCAGTCCCTGGTGCCAAAAAGGTTGGGGAATGCTGGTCTAGAAGACCTATTCTTCATCTTTCTCCAGAAAATCCTCCCGTACCCTACCTCTTTTCCCCCAGGATGGTTAAAATGCACATTTTCCTTTTCACTTTTCATATTCCATTATAAACATCAATGCATGTGAATTTTCAGGAGAATGAGAGCTCTTTGCAGTGGCAATTTATTTAATTGTCTTTGTCCAGTACATAGGACAGCATATATAATATACAAAATAATAAATATTTGAAGAATAGTGGCATTACTAATATAGGTATAATTATTTTAAAAGAAATATTAGCTTCAATTGTTAAGATTTAAATAGATTTCCAATTAATATGAAAGATAGATTTTAGGACACATCACTTGTTACAGTATGCAGTATCATCCATGTCTGTGGTATGATCCTTTAAACTCATTTCACACTCAATTCTGAAGACAATGTTAGTACTTTTCAATCTGGTGTGAAACTCTGAAAGGAGATTTTGAGCTTTAGAAATTTTGACTCTTCTCAGGTACATGAGAATAAAATCCATTTCACTGGACTCTCCTAAACTCTCTTTGCTAATACAAATGTCTCAAAAATATTAGCTTCTCAACACACTTTTGGTCAATATTTGTTGAATCTTTGAGCTATTTGCACTGAGCTTTTCACTGGATCTTCATTCTATCTTGTGCACCTTAACCTGAAATATGTTTTAAATTGCAAAGAAAGTAGATCATCTCTGTTATTCCTTCTCTTACCTCACAAGAAAAATTTATTTTACAATTCTCACAGCCATGGGCTGAACAGGCATTACTACAAAAAGAAGGGGCAAAATGCTAAAACACAACTCACCATATTCAGAGGATATGGCCAAAGGAAATAAAGTAATCATATTTCTGCAGAAAAAAGACTTATTAACTATATTGATGCATTTATCTTTCAATGTCAGGGCATTTATTTTTCATATGTTTACACTATTTTTTTCAAGGTTGCCTTTTTTGCTTCTAAGTCACATTTAATGAAATTTTACTTTAGTCTAATTATAAGTGAAAAATTCAACGAATTTTTAAAATGTAAACACAACAATGAAACCACTGCTCTATTAAAATATTCAAACATTGGCAGCCTTCAAGAAGTCCCTCTTGTGCTCCTTCTGAGTGACGGCTCTACACAAAGGTAAACATTCTTCTGACTTTTCACCATGGATTAGTTTGCATTTTTGAATTATAAATAAATTGAATCTTATATTGTTATATTTTATGTCTGACTTCAATTGCTTAACATTACTTTCTAAGAGTCATACAGATCACTGAAGGTAGCAATAATTTCTTTTCCTTATTTCTGTATAATATTCATTGTTTGACAATAATATAATTTATTTATTCATTTTATTGTGAATGGCCATTTCATCTGTATACATATTGAAGCTAATACAAATAATTCAATTATAAATATTTTAGAGCATGTGTTTTGATACACACATATACATTTTAGTTACATAAACTTAAGATTGAAATTACTATGTCAAGGGAAATGTATGAGTCTAATTAACAGAAAAAGATGAAGAATTTTTCTTAGTTGTTTTTATCAATTTTAACTTCTACTGGAAGCATATGAATGTTCCATTTGTTCTACATTCTTGCAAAATACTGGCAAAAGCTTTCTTTTTATATTGTAGCCATTCTGATGGATATATAGTAATAAAGCAGGTGGTTTTAATTTACATTTTCCTGGTAACAAATGAGGATAAACAAAATGTCACATATTTATTGGTCATTTGAATATCATACTTTTGAAATATGAACAGCCTGTTCAACCTTTTGCCCATTTGTATTGGATTTCCTTTATTTTTAATATTAACCTGTATGACTGTTTTACATTTTCTACATTTGAATCATTTGCTGTATATGTGTTCTGAAAATTATTTCTGTGACTCTTTGACTTTTATTTTCACACTAAATTATGTACTGTGATAAATTTAATTTCTTACATTACATATATTCCAATTCATCAATCTTTTTATGTTTAATACTATTTTTGTCCTGTTTAACAAATCCTTGCCTCCTCAAGGACATTAAGATATTCACCTATGTTATATTAATTTATGTATGCCATCAATTTAATATAAATATATTTATGGTTCAGAGTAAAACGCTGGTGTACAATATGGTAGCCACAAGACACATAAGCTTATTTAAGTTAAAATTTATTGAAGTTAACAAATTAGTTTCTCTGTCGCATTATTCACAAAAGTGCTCAACAACCACAAGTGGCTAATGGCTACCATACTGAAGCTGACGCAGAATATCTTCATCCTTCAGAAATTTTTGGACTGTGCTGACCTAGAGTCACTTTTTTTCTTTCATGAATATTTAATCGACCCAGCATCATTTGTTAAAAATACTATCCTTCCAAGTCTACTTGAGAAGCATATTTGTCATAAAACAACTGTCAATATATGCGTAGGTTTGTTCTTGGGTTTTCTATTTTGTTCCACAGAAATATTTTCTGTTCTTGTGAGAAAATTGCATTCTGTTAATTACGTAACTTATACCAAGTATTTCTGTTAGTATAAATTCTCCAAATGTATTCTGCAGGATTTTCTGGCTTTCCTTAGCCCATTGCATTTTCACACAACTACAGAATAAACTTGTCACTGTCTACAATCACCCACTGACAAGCTGTTTGGGTTTTGTTGGGAATTGCAATTAATCTAAAGATCAATTTGAGGATAATTACCAATTTACAGTATTTGATTCCTCCAATCCATAAGCTTGAGTTCATTTCATTTATTTAGGTTTTTAAATTCTCTCCATAATATCTGTAGTTGTCTTTAAAGATATCTTTCATATCTTTTAAAAAATATGTTCTTGGGTATTTAATATTTTATTAGTATACTATTTCAAATGATATTACCACAAATATTGACTTTTTACTGCTTATCCATAACAATATGGCTAATTTTTAAATATTGACATTGTATTCTACAACCTTAATTTCACATATTAATTGTTAAGATATGAAGACTTTTAAAGGTTTTCTAATTAATGAATCATGTCATCTGCAAGTAATAATGTTTTCACTTGGTCTTTTCCAGAAGATTTTATATTTTACTTCATTTTTTTGCTTTATTTTAGTGATATGGACATCTAGTTCAATGTTGAATAAAAGCGTCAGTAGTAAAGATTTTTTTTTTCTTTCTTGCGATTTTTGAAGAAAACCTTTAGTGGGACTTTTGTGTATTTGTTTGTTTTTTGTTTATCATAAAGCCTGGTAACTAACCACCAAATACAGTGCTCTTATCAGGAGGTCCTTAACTTCTCTTTGAGGTCCTTTGCAATTCCAACATCTAATTCAGCCTCATTATTGGGAAGGGTTTTCCTGGAAAGCTGCTCCGCCCAGCCACTTGGCAGGCTTGGAAATGCCAGTAAATTAACACCTCAATGAAGCAGTCTTTAACTACTCATTGAATCACTGTGGTATGTAAATACTCCTTTCCCTTGAGGCATGTGTTCTGAAGTTTCCCCATTCAAATAAGCTTCCATTACCCACTGTAGTAGCCTATTCAAAAACCTACTCTTATATTGAGTGCCTTCCCTGTATCACTTTCCCTCATTCCTACTAGTGTTCCTTACATCACCCACTGCTTGTTATTTGCTCTTGAATCCTTGACTCTGTTTTTGGCATTGCACACAGGTAGGGAAAGTGGTAATTGTTTTTTCAATCCCTTATCAGTTAAGAAATTTCCTTTTCATTCTCACTTTTTAAAGATTTTTTTTTCATAAATGGATGTTATATTAAAACAAATGCTTTTCTCCTTTATTTTGTCAAGCTACATTGATTGATTTTCAAATAACCAAGTAAACTTCCCTTTCTGGAATAAGTGCAAGGTGGCCATCAGGTATTATTCACTTAATAGATCAATGTATTTGGCTTGCTATTTTTTTTTTTTAAGATTTTTGCGTCTACGTTTATAAGAGATCAGTCTAATTTTCCTTTCTGTTCACATGAATGATATGTTTTGCTATTGTCAAAGAACAATTGCATGGGATGGAGTTAAAAAGGCAAAAAAGACTTTGTTCAAGACTATCAAAATTGGGGTCCAGACTATTACAACAGGAAAGAGAGATTCAATTCAACTCTACTGAAACAAAGAATTGGAGAATTTCAAGCACTGGGGTGAGCTAGTAGAAAAATACTGGAGCAGACAGGGGAAGATCGGTCAGTGTGACTAGGATATCTTTTTTCCTAATTGGCACTTATGGAATTTAGGCTAGTACAGATACTAGGAGGTATAAGTATAGCCCTTTCCTCAGTTCTGTTAGTCATTCTAGTGAATTATTGAGCCTGATTGTGATTTGATGATACCCTCAAACTTGCAGCTGGTATCAGAAATCTCTGGCATGGTTGGCCAGCTGGAACACTGTGCCCTTAACCTGAAGTTTAACTAATTACAAATGTTCAGATTAATCAAGTATTTTTGTTTTATTCACCTTTATTAACATATTGATTTTTATTCTTTTACTATTCTTTTTGTGATTACCGTAGACTTTATCATGTGCACTACTAGCTTAGCGTATTCTTTCACTTAGGGTCTGTTAATAATGAATGTCCTTAGGAGTTGTGTGTTTCAAAATGACTTAATTTCAGCTTCAGATTTGAAGAATATTTTAAGAGTGTATAAATCTAAGTTAAGCTTCCTTTCTTTTGGTATTTTAAATATATCAATATATCCATTGTCATCTGGATTACACTACTTTTCTATTGAGAAATTAGCTACATTATTATTGCTTATTTGATTGTAATGTGTTTTTATTTCTGGATTCATTTATATGTTTCTCTTTGTCTTTTGTGTTCATCTGTTTATTATGATGTCTCGATATTGTTTTTGTTATAATTGTATTTCTCGGATTTGTAGTTCTTTTTGAATCTGTAGATTCATGTCTTTGAAATATACTTTAAAATATTTTCAGCCATCATATCTTCAAATACTGTTACTACCTCATTTTTATTGCTCTTCCCATTCTGGGAGTTTAAATACACATATGTTCAACTTTTCCTCAAATTCCTTTTTATCCCTTGCAAATTTTTTGATATTTCCTATGCTTTTTACTCTTTGTGGTAGAGTCAGAATATTTTCTCCTGATCAGTTCATTGATTTTCTCTGTGAAAGACAAAATACATAGCCAATTAATAAAATGATTTTATTCAGGAGAACACTCAATAAAGAACATCTCAACAAAAAGAAGGGGGGTCTGTCTTAGTCTGTTTTCTGCTGCTAGATGGAATTCCACAAATGAGATAATATAAAGAACAGAAGACAATTTGCTTATGTTTCCAGACACTGGGAAATTTAAGAGTGATATCTGGTGAGGGTCATCCCTTGGTGGAAGGCATTAGATGGCAAGTGAGCTCAGGAAACAGAGGAAATCCAGCTGAACTCATCCTTTTATCAGCAGCCCATTCCTGTGATGACTAATATAGGCCCAAAATAAAGGCATTAATCCATTCATGAGAGTGGAGCTCATATGACCTAATGACCTCTTCAAGGTCCCACCTCCCAATACCATTATATTTAGTAATTAAGCTTCAACATGAGATTTAGAGGGGACATTCAAACCATAGCAGAGACCTAGGAATTTTTAGAGGCAGGCTAACAAGGGTGTCATCAGTGAGTTTTATAGATGTTATGAGAAAGAAGACACATGAGTCCGACGAGTCAATGAGAAAAGGTGGAATTGAGTTTTGCAATGTGCAAACAGCATGGCTCTTTTTCATTGGCCTTTTCTTATAACTAAAAAGGGTATGAGATTTCACACCTCTCACTGCTTTTTGGAAACACTGGGCTTAGATAAAGTTTAACATTGTCATCTCTAGCTGTGCTTAGTCTACTTCATAAACTGACATATGATGTGTGAATGGTACTTAGTTTGTTCTTCATTCCTAGTATATCTATCTGATTTTTAATATATATAATTTCCCTAGTGAGATACTTTTATTCTGTTACTTATTTTCTTGAACAGTTTACCCACAGTAATTTCAAAGTTGTCTGTATAATACCCAATTTTTGTATTTACGTTACCTATGGCTGTGTTTCTACTGTCTCCTTGGATTATTAACATTCTGTCTTTCAGAGATTCTGAATTTCTTCCTTCTTTGAACCTCCATTTTTGTAAGTATCTTGCCCCTAAGGTTCTGGCTGCATTGTCACATTATGATGCCTCTGAACCAAAGGCATTTTTGTCTAAATTAATTTTTATAGTTTTTCTGGTTATTCTTGGCAGGAGTATTTGCCTACAATAAGCTACTCCATCACTGCCAGAAGGAATCTGCTTCCACTTATTTTTTGCTACTTTCTTAAATTTAAACAAAATTGTTTTAAAAATGTTTCAGAAATATATTGACATGTAATTATTTTTATTATAATAGCAAGTAACTGTCTCTTGATTATTGTACAAGCAGATTTGTTAAAGTTTCAATCTGTATTCAATCTTAAAATATAATTTGCAGAATCATAGTAAGATGATTTTTTAAGCAAACCAACTGGACTGAAAACAACAATGTCTTTTTATAGTATGTAGTGGTTTTCCTTGTGTTATTATTGCTTCCACCCATTAGTGGAACTATTATGTGTTTTGAATAATTAAAAAAGATCTGTTGCTTGTTGATTTTGGATTTGTTTGCCTGACATATTGAATCAAATATTCAGATAGTGAATGACATATGGCACTTCTTTATTGAAACATGGCAAATATGGCTTTTTCCTGGTGCACAGATCTTGTTTTCAACCAATTTTATAAGCTATGCAGAATGAGTGCCCTCAAGAATAGATTGTTCAAGATTTATAAATCACATATATTCAATGATTGTCTTCTGCAACAAAGTAAATCTAGACTCATGGATAATAAATATTTATGAAGATGAAAACCTTTTCAGAATTCTAAGTTTAGAAGCCATATGCTGGCTAACTGTCTCACTGTAACTTTCTTCTGGCTTTGTTAGTTTGATTTTGTACAATTTACAACATTTTTCGTGACTCCTCACTGGCCCAATATTATCTCTTACTGTAATAATTAAACCTGGCATATGAAAAAAATGCACACAACTGTGATATACGACAAACTATTACATCTACATCTTAAATAAGACTTTGTGTTTTAATCTCATTCTTACAGCATTTATCATGAAATGCTATTTTGTATCATTTCACTCATATCACTCATCACCTTTCTATATATCACTCATTGCTTGAATAATCTGTAATGGCCCCTCTGTAGTATTTGAGAGAGCTCAGATACTCCTTAATACCTTATCACCTCTCATTGCTTCTGAATTTATAATCAGATTCAAATTTTGGCAGGCCAGAAAAGGTAAACCCAAAAAGGTGATGCATACGAGGGTGCAATAAGGACAAAAAACTTGTGAGATTTTTGCCATTTTGCATCAGCAGAAATCTAGAGAAATGTCTGGATATGCAAACAGTATTGGAACAGAGTAGAATGACTATAATGCTGGACTGGGCTGAATTCTTTCATATGAATGCACTAAGCAGAGATTTGGTATTTAACATATTATTACGAAGGCCTGAGAATGGCTTTAACATTGTGCTTAGGTGACTGAAACACCGGCCCCCAAATAGCCTATCTGCAATGAAGTCATGCTAGACTTTCATTGGTATTATTATAAAGGACAGTATCTAAAGGCATAGGATCCTGTGAATGGTTTTCACACTGTGCTTAGGTGACTGAAACATAGACCCAAAAATAGCCTGTCTAAACAATGGAGTTGAAATGCTAGACCTTCGTTGGTATTATAGAGGACAGTATCTACATGCTTAAGATGTTTGAAATACTAGAATGGATTTATTACATAATGTCCATTCACAAATATCTTAACTCCATACTACCTACATCCACCAAAAAGGTACAAAGGGGGCTCTCTTCATGAAGAGTATAAGAAATACGTATATAAGAAAAGGTTTAGGATTCTTAAGAGCTCTTGAGTGTCTATTCTTTGCAAGCAGAAGTTAGAGAAGCTGCAGGCTCTGCTCTTGAGGCTGGTGCAGAGCCAGGTGCTGATGCAGCTCAACATCTGTTGCTGCCCCTGTGCTGGCTCACCTCGCTGCCATGGAGCAGCAGCCAAGCCTGCAGTTCCTCCAGCTCCCACTGGATCATTTCATTCAATTTTCCAAATTCTTAGCCACGGGTGTGTGTAGCCCCCTGGTGAAGGCTACTAGCTTCTCCTGTAGATCACTCACATTATTGAGATTTGAGTTAGTGAAGACAGCTGTGGCTTCCAGTTGAAACTCCTGAGTTCCAACATACCCTTAGGCATTTCAGTTTTTCCCTGATCTGCCTCACTCCATGTCCATCTTTTCTTTCCAGCTGCCGACTTCCTGACCTCAGGCTCTTACCTGATACACAAGCAACAGTTTTACATATAGCCTTTAACTAGCTTCCACATCATGTTGCCTCATTCCTACTATAAATCTCTTATTCTACATCATTCACAGTGACTGGGATTCTCTGACAATCCCTAACTGATGCACCCATATATAACTCTGAAATATAAGGATGGTATTAATCTAACAGGCTCTCTTCAACATCATTATAAATACTTGTATCTATGTGAATATGGTCTATTTGCAAACTCACTGTCTCCAAGTTTGATAGGCAAACATGGCTGCACATAAACCAAAATGACAAATAGAAATGGAAGGATTGCTGCTTGTTTCAGAGTAAAATATCTTCTTAGGATGAAAGTTAACTAATGAAATGTCTTGATCAGTTTTAGTTTTATGGGCAGTGACACGAATGAATCACCTTCATAGGTACAGTTGTCCACTTTAGGAGTTGAAAAATACATATAAGAAGTGTAATATTTGGAAAAGCAATTTCATGAAGACATAGGCAGAGCATTTCCAGTTCTGTAAATCTTTCAGTGAAAATCATCAGAGATACAACTACTGTGCTACTTGCACAGACTCACCCAGTTCAATTAATTAAACTCCAGTCATCTGAACCCATATTTTTGAACCACGCTTTCTGCATTCTAACTCAGTGTCTTTGTATTTGATTGATCTCTTCTCTTGGGCATAACAGTTACACTCCTGGATAACTAAAGAACTTGGATATTTAATATGTTCAGTCAACAGAAAAAATAACATGATACAGTGGAATGGCCATCTGCTGAACTAACCTCTAGTGGATGCTAGGAGCTTTCTCTTATCTCATCTCACAGATCTCCCTGGGAACAAGAGGATATTTATATACACAAAGGTAAAAAATGGGCTGGTCCCAAAGAGTTTACTGAATGATTAACTATGATAAGTGGGTAGTGAATCTACTACAGGTTTCTTGACCACTGAAGACCTTAGCTGGAAAGGCAAGCAAGTTTAACTGTAAATCATGATAAATTTTTAAAATCATCACTTAGGAGTTGTACTTTTTAAATTATGAAATCAAATAATATTTTCAAGTGAAAGTGGCTATAAGGTTTTCTGTTCTTTTACAATCACCAGATAATCATGGACACTTACTGAGATTTCAGCCAAAAACAGGGAAAAAATATTTCTCCTGAGTTAATAGTTTCTTCTGAGGCATATTTATTCAAAGCCTTGGTTAAATGTTAAATGCAAATCCACTTTTAGTTTAGAAAATGTGCATATGTATTATGTGTGTGTGTATATATACATACATACATACATATACTCACAAAAAGGCCTAGACATGCCCTTAGGTAAATAGTGGTAATAGCTGGGGTGAATGAATGTGGATATTTTAAAATGTTATTTGAAATTTTTCTCATTTATCTACAACAGCATAGTGTTTAAAGCACAGATTCTAGAAAGAGAGAGTCTGGGTTTTAATCCTAACTCCACTATTGTGTGAAATCACTCAAGTCACTTAACTTCTCCATGACTTATTTTATTTATCTGCATATTGAGAGTAACAATAGTGCCTGTTCCATAAAGTATTAATATTTGTGAAGACGTCAGGAGTTAGATTTAAGAACTGTGAACCGTGTCTAGCACATTTTAAACTCTATTTGTATAACTCTTTTGTTGTATCTGAGATTTTATGTTTTTTCTCTAGAAAAATAAAATCATTTTATGTATTTTTAAAGTTAGGGATTACATAGATTTGGTTCAGAGAAGAATTACATAATACAACAACTTTTAAACATCTAATTCTCATTGTATTTCTATTGTTCAAAGCTCTAAGAAATACTTCTTAAAACTGTGTCATTACCTATACAACCCCCTGCCCTCCAAAAGTGGCTATGACTATGATTAGATCAATGAATTGGTTTTTCAGCTGACATGATGTCAAATACAAATAGATCATTTTACCTAGGATTTTGCTTTTTCCTCACTGATTTATAATTACTTTGTAATTGCATAAATTAAGAGTGAGGCAATTATATAATTCAAAAAAACTAGAATTAAGACAAGTTGCATCTGGATGAGAAAATAATAGCAACTTGAAAGATGTCTTATCCCTCAACATATTTAATAATGAAGGATTATTTGGGGAGGGAAAGATGCAAGTTGGATGATTTTTACCGGGAGGAATAAAATAAAACACAAAAAGAACAAGTATAAACATTTTGAAAAAATTAAGAACTATTCCTTTTTGATATTTGTGTCTTTTAAACTAGATTAGTGTTCTATCTGCCTTAATATTCGTTGCCATTAGAAATAAATATGGATGATACAAGAACAAGAATATAAATATTTTTAAAAATATAGACTTAAGTATAGCTACTTTAAATTTGTGTATTCTCCATGTTTGTATCTATTCCTATATAGTCAATTAAGTGAAATCCATAAAAAAACACAAAAGTAGATTCTGTTCATTGGAAATTCACATACAAATATAACCAATATATTTATCAAATCCCTATTAAATATATTAATATATCATTAAGCCAGGTGCTAAGGAAAAGAAAGCATGAAAAATATATTGAAGTCCTTGACATCCAGGAGTGTTACTGTTTTTTTCAGACTAAAAATAAGAAAATCAGGCCTGTGTGTGTGTGTGTGTGTGTGTGTGTGTGTGTACATGTTTCAACTGCATAATCCTATATACTCCATCTAGAATTTTGCTCAAAATTCTCTGTACATAAAATAAAAACCATAATATATTCTGCTTTCTATTTCAGAATAAATTAATAGATTTACTGGAAAAAGAGATTGTGTAATATTTAATATCTCCAGCCAGGTGTTCCCTCACAGGAAGGAGTAAACCTTCTTTCTTTTGTCGTAGGAAAAGTCAATTTTTTCCTTCTTCTATGTTATTTTTCTAATATATATCATTATTTTAGTATACTTTTCTCATTTTTCTCAGAAACAAAAACATTTTCAATGATTCAAATTTTAAGCAAAAATGTTACAAAACTTAATACAAAGATACTAACACACCACTTCATTATATAATACAAGAACAGAATTCAATTACATAAAATGACAATTTTGCCTTAAGATTAAATAAATTCCTGACATTAATCTTTATTACTATGGCTGATGTGGCTGATGGTAAATTATCAATTCCAAGGACTCTTTTTATTGGACATAATTATTCAGATTTACCAGGTGCCTCTAAAGAAGATGTTATCAAATAACTTGTTCAACTTGAGTGTTGTAAATAATTGGGACAGACTGGTGCTCAGCCAACGTAGTATAAAAAATAAATAGAGCACACAGGAATGTCTGACAAGGTAATAGGTCCATAAAATCTATCAACTTTCCTGAGGCAGTGGAAAATTTCTGTTCTCAACATAATATTCTCTATTTTGTCTATATATGAATATAATATTGCTTTAAGAATAGATAGATCAAAAACATATCTAAGGTGCACTTCCTTAATATTAGAATTACAGCCAACACAACTGAAATATTTTTGAAAAAAATAGTGTTAAAATGGACAGCTCACTACAATATGAATAGAAACAATGTATTATTTTTCTCTTACTCTTGATCATAAAAATGGACTTCAACTTTTTGGAAGATTCATCTTTCAAACAAAGTTTATAATGAAAAGGGTTTTGGTAACAACATGCCCTTTTGTATTCATGCCTCTCTTTCACAGCATGAGGAGCGGATCTGAGTTTTTACCTACATCTACAGACACATTACAATCTTTAGAGTAAAAACATAAAGATATACACGTAATATGATAACTTCTTGCAAATGAAAATAAATTGACCCAAGAAAACGGTTAAGAGTTTGAATCAAAAATATCACAAAAAATGAACTAATTTCAATGAGGTTAATTTTAACAATTGGATATTACAAATTAAGTACATTTTAAGACAGTTTTATTGATCCTGAATTCAGTCATAATGTATAGCTAACTTGCACAAACTAAAGCATTCATAGACACAAACGGACTATTCAAGGTCTCATTCAGGACTCCACTGGGATTCTACCTCTCCAGTAAGCTCTGCCTCACCTCCACAGTCAGCTGCAATTTCTTCCCCTTCTGAATTCCCCAAACACATGTTATCTCTTCTATTCACTTGTAAATTAATCATGCATGGCAGGATGGCATTTTTTTAAACCTTGCCATACTAATTTAATTTGCCTGTGTGTTTTGTTCCACCAATTAGATATGAAGCTTACAGATGGCAGTGAATTGTCTCTTACCCTTTCTATTAGGGTACCATGCCACACATTTGGTTGCTTGCATATCTCTCTACCTTGTCATTGTACGTGTATACTAATGTTTTTCTATTTTCTTCAAAGAGTAGCAGTAAGTACAATTTGTAATTAAGTACTACCTCACTAATCTCAATAATTACTAGTTAATCTTCTTCAGAATAAAACTCTACAAGATGCCTAATATATGTGAAAACTGTTATTTTCTTAATTTATAAAGATAACTTCCTCATGGAATTTGACTATCTCTCTGTTTAGCATCTCCTCTGTTGACCCTATAAATTTTGGGTCACCTCCAGGATATGTTCCCTATTTCCCACTCCTCTCCTCCAGCCTGTGATGGATGCCCTTTGTATATATGCCTGTACCTGCTAGATATCTCATAGTAAGAATGATTTTGTAATGTACAATTTCTTATCTCTGTTCCCACTGTGCTTTGCTTAATTTTCACATAAGACCTTCACTCCATTCCATCCCTGGCATGACACAATATCTGGCACATCAGGGACTATGCCACCCCCACCTAAAATGTAAACTTCTGAGCTTAGGGGTTTAATTTATCCACCTCTATGTCTAACTACATATCTAACAACCTGCACACAGCACAGTGACTGACAATTGCAATGTCGTTAAATGCATGTTAAATGGTTGGTTGTAATAATTTGTATATATTTCATGAGGTTTAGCAATAACAACTAATACATTGTGAGATCCCAACAATAAATAGCAAGTTTTGAATTGATGGACATTGAATATAGATGCTCTTGACTTATCATGGAGTTATATCCCAATAAATCCATCATAAATTGAAAATATCATAAGTAGAAAATGCATTTAATACATCAAACTTACCAAATACCATAGCTTAGCCTAGCTTACCTTAAATGTGCTTAGAACACTTACGTTAGCCAGCAGTTGGACACAATCATCTGGCAACACAGTATAGTGTAGACCAGCAGTCTCCAAACTTTTTGGCACCAGGGACCAGTTTCATGGAAGACAATTTTTCCATGGACTGGAGAGTGGCCGGGGGTGGTTTTGGGATGATTCCAGTGTATTACATGTATCGTACAGTCAAATCTTTTTGCTAATGATAATCTGTATTTGCAGCCACTCCCCAGTGCTAGCATCACAGCCTCAGGTCTCAGATCATCACACATTCAATTCTCATAAGGAGCGTGTGCCCTAGATCCCTTGCATGCACAGTTTACAGTAGGGTTTGGGCTCCTGTGAGATCCTGTGGCTGACTGGGAACTGTGGCTCACTGCTGCTGCCCAGAATCGCAAGAGTATCATAGCACATATAGCTAGCCTGGGAAGAGGTGAAAATTCAAAATTTGAAATACAGTTTCTACTGAATGTGTGTTCCTTTCACACCGTCACAAAGTCGTAAGTTGAACCACCAGAATTTCGGGACTGTCTGTATACGGTGGTGTGAAAAGTAAGATAAAAGATTAAAGTTTACTTGAAATACCAACAATACTATCGAGAATGTTGAAGTATTGTAGCAAGGGTTTATTCTGTGGGTAAATTGTTACTCCATCCTGGATACTAAAATTGAGTAGGTTCACCCACAGTGGTTCTATGGTGAGTCTGTCTGACCAGTAGTGCTAGAACAGAGAAACTTCCTGCTGTGTGTGTGTGTGTGTGTGTGTGTGTGTGTGTGTGTGTGTGTGTGTGTGTGAAGGTAGGTGAAGCAAGTAAGGGCTGTTCTGGAAGGAACAGAAAAGTTTTGCTCTTTTCAGGCATAAGAGAGGAAAAGAAGAAGACAGACTGAATATGATCAAACTTCTCCCAAAGTTACCCCTCAGGCACATTTTCCCACCAGTTCTGACGCAGAATGGGTGAAGAGAGGCCCATATGATTGAACATTCCTCATATGGAGAGAGAGCAAGAGCAGGGAAGTGGCATTGTTTAGACATATTGAGTGAATACAAAAAGTACACAAATATACTGTTATCAGATGTATGCATCAAGAGGAAGAATATATATGGATAGCCATGGAAGTTCTGCATCATTTTTTCTCTCTTAAGTAAATAAAAAGTGGCACTTGAAAACAGAAAAACAACGAAGAACAAGGTCACACCTGACTCTAACAAATATCACAAGGTGGGAAAACATAGTAGAAACCAGGAGTCATGTTTCAAATCTAATGCACAACAGCTATAATACAGCCCCCAATTTTTGATATGTGTCCTGCTAGCAAGTATGAATATTAAATTTAAAAGCATCGAACATTTTCAAGGTGTAATTCACAGTTTATAAACCATTAAATCATTCTCATTCAGTCTCATTCCTTATGTCTTCCACTGTCTTGACTGACTCTTTTCCACTTCCATACTTACCTCATTCTGTCTTTTTTTCTAGTCCCAGATCAGTTATGTTATGACCTTCAACATTTTCCCCAGAAATATATGGCACTACCAAGTGTCCCTCTTTTCTAAGCCTCTGTTTTACCTTGAAGCAGATGTGCATATGCATATGTAATACATTTTGGACGAAGCTTCCTTGATGTTTTTTTTTTTTCTTCCTGCTCAAAAACATTATACTGCTCTATTTTATAGGAAGCAGAAAATTTTATGTGTTCAATTTAGTTTGCATTCCAAAGCAGTAACCGAAACCGTGCATTTGCTCCATTTGCTTACAAATAAGCAATTTATGGCTTGAATGAACTCCTTTAGTGATTACAGTTTTCAGGCAGGAGGACATAGTATTTAATATCTTAAAAAAATAAATATACCTCTCATAAATTTAGGGAGTCACATGATAAAATAACATGAGAGCATTCATGTTGCCAAGGGGCAAATGAGTTTGTAGCACACAAGAAAAACTGCTATGCAAGAATAATGGAACAGTTGTGGTGGTATTATTACCCACGGCAATCTCCCTCTATCTTACCCAGGTAACTCTCTGAAATAAGTACTGCATTCTACCCAACTAATGAGGAAGTCTAAAGTAGGTGATGGCAGTATCAGCGAACTAGGCTTTGAGCTGTCTGTGAGAAAAACATTACTTAAACACAATATCTCAGATAAATGTTCAAATATATAGAATAACTCTTTACTTGCTTTTTGGACATAAGAACTAGTCCTGTTTTTACTTTCTGGTGTTTGGGGGATATATGATTTTGGAGGACAACAGCATAGAGTAATTTGCATCCTGAGGCATAGTTTAAAGGAAAACTTACATTCTCCAACTTACTTATATTTTTTCATTTTTGATTTTTTTCTAATGGCAAGAAAGTGACACATCTAGCCTCTGAAGATGAAGTTGGTATCTTTTGGGGGTAAATATTTATTTTTGTTAATTTAAAATATATTAGTTGTTACTTTCTAAAGTCTCATTGTGACTATAAACTGCTATTGCCTCAATGAACATAAATTCTTTAAAGGAATAAAATGCTTCAGAGAATACCTTAAAATTTTTAGTCATTTTAATTTAGTCCAGGATTTTAACTAAATTTCCTGGTATATTACATTATTATTTTATAAATTATTAAAAAAGAACAATGATCAAAAAGAGAGGCTACAATAGCATTTCCAGGGACTGGATTGTTTAAAATGAAATATAACAAATAATAAATTATTTTTATTGGTCAAATTAATTTTGATAGGAAAGTATCTGATATATTGACAATCATAAAACTGTGTAATATGTATGTTTTGAGTTACTTGTTACATGAGACCATGTCAACAAATGTCTAATAATTCGGTATATAATAGGATTTACGATACGAATTAATGCAATTTCTCTATTCATCACTCTGAGTGCTTTAAATATTTTAGGTCAAATGCACCTAGAATCATACAAACAATTTTTAAAAATTTGGGTTTTTCCTTCCATGCTATGATTCTGAAGCAAGGATTTTTGAATTTGCAGTATCTTTCAGATTATTTGATTCCATGATACCACCCACCACCCTTCTCATATACTTGGAAAATCATTTTTCCATCTCCCTGCCGGTATTTATGGTTGCTGGTAATAGAAACTTCTACGTTTCTTTTTACTCATGGCCATTTGAAATCCAAGAATTTTTTAGCATCAAACTCAACCTGGCAAGTGTTAACTTGGGTGGTTTTATTGTTCTTATGAAACAGTAGAACTTCATGGAAAACAAGCACTCCAAGGGCCTAAGCTTGTGTTAATGTATATGTTATTTTGCCCAACACTTAGGTCACAAGACCTCTCTCCTGTTAGAACATTAAACAAGCTTCTCTCAAGTTTAGGCCCCTCCTGACATAACATCTATTACATGCAATAGGCATATTATCAGGAGAGTCTGAATAAAGCTACTTTTCAGATGCTTTTTCAAAAAAAATTTTATTTTTTTGGTACTAGGAGAGATTCTCTGATTTTATCCTTGTCAACTGTTTTTGACATCTTACTGTCTTTAGTATCAGCTCATAAGCACTCAAGAGTCTAGTACACGGGTTCTTCTCACTGGTCCAGAAGAGTATTAAAATATAGAGAGATAAGTAAAAAGATAAACAGTATTCTAAGTCAAGAGGACTAGAATTTAGTAAGGGTGGGGATTGAGGGTCAAGAAAAATTAAGCTGGAGAATTTAAAGCATAATGACAAGGAGTCAAAACAACGTCTTGCTCTATTCCAGTTGTTTGTGAGAACTCCAGAAAAAAAAATCTAATTTATGTTATACTCATATTGCCATTAACAATTTAAAAGAAAAAATCACAATCAAAAACAAAATTGTGTAATAACAGAATATGTGACAGGTTAGAATTTCAAATATAACTTTTATGTTGTCATGTTTAATAATAAACAAGAGAAAATAAGCAATGTTAACATTAAATAAAAATGCTGTCAGTTTTACAAAAAAATGTGATCCACCACTCTTTTTCATATACTGTGTTAATAACTGGGAATTTACTAACAATAATACTTGATACAAGCTCTCAAGGAACTATAGTTTATAATTACGAAGGTGGAGATTCAGAATACATGGAAAGAAATGTGATAATTAATACACTATTTTTTCAATATATACTGGGGAACAGTTTACACTTGCCTTTGTGGCTTTTATCATAAGCCACAATAAAATCTTCTCTGTTTTTTCCTTTCCTATCATCTTTTCTATTAGAGCAGAAAAACTTCATCAGTCTTATCACCTGACTGTCAGCATCTTTGGAGATCTCATCTCTTCTTTCATTTACACTCAGCATAGTCATGCATATGTTGAACATCATTTTTGCTTTGTTTAATGCACATAATTAATTTTTTTCCAATTCATATTTTGAGAAGGAGTCATACCTTTTTTAAAATATGTATACCTGTGGCTTAACAACATGGTACCGATAAAGTGTAGTGAACATTAGAGACAACTGTGGTGATAATGAATACAGAACAGTATTCCTACTTTTGATTTCCCACACTCAGTAAATTACCAAATTTTATAAATTAATCTGTGAAAATATCTGGTTATTTTCTCTTCTTTGAGTCATGTGAGTAAAGATTGGATTTAGATTATGTATACTTTTAAGGTAAATGTTACACACAGCCCTGCATGTGAGGAAAATTGGCACTTTATTCACAGTTTCTTTATTTATATATTCTGCAACTTCCTTAAGTAATGGGACTTTTAAATACTGCCAATGCTAAACTATAGGTGATAGTATTACACTTGCTTGTTACCTCAGGAAATATAAAGGTCAATGAGAAGAAATTTGTGATATCCTCAACTTGTCTAAAGATAGCACAATCTAAATAAATTGAAAATATCATTATACTAGATACTTATTTTTCAAAATCAGATATGCTACAAGTATTTATATAAACTCTATCAGTGCATTACTCAATATATTACCTCTCATTATGTAATTTTAAAAAATCAAGTTAATTCACGTGGCTTATGTGAGGATTTATATTTTATATGAAAAAAATCTGTTCAAAGATGCTGTTAATATTTTTTACCAAGTTTAGACTTGCTTATTCATTTTGACATGGATCCTCAGTATGAAATGCAATATCTGTAGATGACATGTCACATAAATGAGCAGAAGAATAGATGTGAAAGACTTAATGATAAGCTGTAGAATTTAATACAGCTGTGAGATACACACCTTGTAAAGGCTTCAATTCATTTCCTATTTGAGTATAAATAACACTGGAAAAAATAATAATTCTGCTTCATAATATAATTCCCCGAATTTAATGAATATCTACTGCATATATGGTATGCTTCTTGATACTGCAGGTTATCTAAAGCCGAATATAATAACATCTGTGGCAATCAGGGTAAGCCCACGACGGGACAAGACAGACCAATAAAGTAGAATGGAATCAGCACTTCTTATCTAGTAGGTTATATGAGTACTTTCCTTATTATATGTCTCTTCCCTGACCTCTTGCTTAACATCTTTCCAGAAAGTAGTTTTTATGAATATGGTTTTCAATCAATCTCAGAATTGACCTGCTTTACTGAATTTGACCTATTTCTGAATGCCATTTATCTCTTTAAATTTGTTCCATCTCCCATTTCTGGACTCCCCCAGGCCTGTCTGATGGACACTGCAGTACAACGGCTAATTATCTGTGCTGATGAAAATGCAAAGATATACAATTACATTGATCAAAGTCAGAATTCTTACCTTCAAGGTGCTCATAATCTAGAGGAAAATCAAGTAAATGAACAAACCACTGCAATAGAACATGAAATAGGTAATTTATGAGCCATGTCAGAGCCTATCAGAAAACCACCTTATAAAGTATGGCCATGATATCCAAGGTTAAAGTAAGACCCTAAGCATTTTAAAAATATGATGATTTCTGATAATTATAAATAAATGTAAGAAAATTTAGTGAACACTGACTATGTGCTTAGCACTGTTCAAAATGATTTACATGGATTAATTTATGAAGGAATTAAAGGACAGTTATATTATACAAAGCTATAGGAGACAGTCAAGACTTCACCTTACACAGTGTAACTCCCAAGAACATGCTGTTATATTTAAATAAGAAGTCCAATAAAATTCTGATACCTCGTAGAATCATATAAATGAAAAACATAGAAAACAGTTTCATTTCTTTCAAAAGCCTTTGTTCTTGTTTGTCTGTTGCCTTTTTTTGGTATCCACAGATTACTCACTGGATAATGGACCACTAGGTGAGAAGTATGTGAAGGGTTCCTTGCTATGTAGTGCTAATCAGGAGCTGCTCTTCCCTAGAAGGGGCTGGGAGAGAAACCGTGTAATGTAGATAGAAAAAAAGAGTACATGCAACATGGAAACACATTAAAGAACAAGAAAAGTTCAGGAAACTGCAAAACATGTAGACACAAGTTACAAGATGAAGTAGCACAAGAACAGAGAGTTTAACTCTGAATAAAATAAGGAATCAGTGAAGGATTTAAGAACATCATACTCAGATATGAATATCAGAAAGGCCTCTCTGACTAAAGAATTCTTATGATAGGACTAGGTAAGAACAGTTGTAGTCACACATGCCAAAATGGAAGTGAAGTAGTGAGAGCTGATCTAAGACAATGGCAGAGAGATGATAAAAAATCAAAACATAAAAGAGAACAAGAATGATGAATCAATGTCTTACAGACTGCTTAAAATGAGAAGGTAAGTAAAGAGAGATCATGACATATGCACGGCTTGGTCAAGTGGATAGGTTCTGTGCCTTCAATACATGAAGGAAAAGAGGCAGAGGGCTGTGGCAATGTTGGGACATGCTTTCATGTGTGCTCTTCTGTCAGGGATCATTTTTTGGCCCTACCAGTTATCCAAAGTCTGAATACAGGGCCTCATGCAATATTTTAAATGTTGTTATGGTTGTTTACATGGCAGGAGGACTAGATTTCTACTAGTTATTCCATCAAATGAGAAACCAGTAATCTCCTGACGCCCAACTTGAATGAATGACTTTTCATCATACAGAATAAAATTTATTCAAAGAACAATGGATAGATAGAAGATGTGCTTTTGACAAGTTTTATAACTTGTTAATAAACAAGTAGCAAAACTGTTACAAGACAGTTTTCAGATATATGAAGTATAAAACATTTCAGATAAAGTATAAAATGTTTTTATATTGATTTTGAAAATAGAAAACATGTATCTGACTAGTATATATCTTTATAAGAGTTCATTTGTCCTAGTTGAATATTAGCAGCACTAGTGCTACTAATTAGTGTACATGCACTTAAAATACTTTTCATTCTTAGATAATTATCTCCCATGTTTTGACAAAGTATATCTGACTATGCATATCAGATGTGTATGCATTTGGACAGTTTGTTTTTAACCTTCCCTGGGCATAGCATATTCCGACTGTTTTCCAATAGTCTACAATATATTTATATTCTATTAGTCAAATAATCATTGGCTGTTGTGAATACTGAACAAACACGCTGTCCTTTCTCCTTAAGAAGTAATGTTGGCGGGTGGCGCAGGAGGGGCCATGTGTGGCCATGCCAGGGGATGCTGGTGTTGGGCCCTGCATCTTGTCTCTCAACTTACAGTGGCAGTGGGCCTGCACCCCTGGCTCCTGGGCCCTTACACTGAGGGCTCAAAGTGTGTCTGCCAGGGGAAACAGGTGTAGGCAAATCAAATACATTGTGGCAGTCTGGGAAGATGGTTTTGATCCCAACATCAACCCGATAATAGAGGCATCTTTTAGGATCAGTATCAAAATGAGCTATATAAATAACTAATCTTGGATACAGCTGGACAAGAACTATGTTGTGCCTTAGCACTAATGTACTATCAAGGGTTAGCTGTAGCTAAATTGTTTATGACATCACAAAAGAGGAGACATTTTCAACATTAAAGAATTGGATAAAAGAGTTTCCACAGCATGACCCACCTAATCTTGTTGCCATTGTGGGAAATAAATGTGATCTTATTGATGGAAGAGAAGTCATGGAGAGAGATGCCAAGGACTACGCCGACTCCATTCATATAATTTAATTCACTGACACCAATCCATCTTCTGGCAGTAAAGGCTTCAGAGTTTGAAGACAGCCTTCAGAGCCAGAGCAAAGCTCAGCCTCAGCCTCTCAGACTTGATGATGAAGTAGGTGGTCTTGAACGTTAACAGGGGGCTGAGGTCTCTGCCACCAATTTTCATCTAGCACATATGAGTTTTTTTCATGTAAAATGGATTCACAGAAATTGACCAATTCCATTTTCTCTTTGGAGACTGCAGCAATGATATTTCAGTCTGTGGACTTCTGTTATGTAAAGAATCTCTGGTATACAAAGGGACCATATCATTGGCTTTTGACATTGTTGGAAAGGAACATATAATTGTATGGATGGTAGGATTAAACTGTTGAGTAGTTTTGTAGTCAAGATTTTAGGTAACATTTGTAAAGGGAAAATTAGCACTTTTGTGGTTGCTGAGGGAAAAAAGACCTTGTGGAGATTATAATTTCCTTGATTTCTATTACCACTGTTAGAGGGAGTTCTATCATTAAAATGTGGTAAGATATCATAATGGAGGGATGGCAATTATTATTTGAAGCTAAAATGGGTTATTTATAGGACTAATGGAAATTACTTCATCTTTGCCATCTCCAAAATACTTTTCATTGAAAACATTAGCCTAAGATATGCACAGCAAATTAACAATGATAACAGCAGAGCCTAGCTCACCGTGGGTTTGCTTCTGACCTTGTCATGCATGTGTCACAAACACATTATTGGCACTTTTAAAATAAACTCTCATGAGCAAGATAGTAATGGTAGAGAAGCTGTTGGAATAAATTGAATTGCATATGTTCTAAGCTGACTAGCAACAGTTTAAAAAAGAGGACAAAGAGAGAAAATAAAGCAAGTGGCATAAATGCTGTCAATTTTTTATTTAACCCAAGTATTTTGGTGGGGAAAAAGCAAGTACCTGTTGCTTAGCATATATGGAGTTATAGTCTATATTTATTAGAACATTGCTTACATATAGAAATGATGTAAATATATTGATAAATTCTAAAGTTTCATTTTAGAAAAAGAAGTAATATTCTGCTTCCACTAAGAAAATATCATGTATTTTGAAATATACCTTGATTTACTTTTGGATTAAGAGAAATAACAGACCAGATAATTAAATCATGATTTATATTATTTTTCTTTCCCTTCATAATCCTTTCAGATACTAATAGTCTTTTTAGATAGTTCTTCATATGTAAATACTATACGTTTTAAAATTCTACATCCCAACTAAAACAGTTTTGGACAGAGAATGAAGAGATGAGAAAAGCAAAATGACAAAAGCCTCAGGTTTTTTATACATGCTATATAGACTCCCTGTATTTATCATGTTCAGTAAGAGTTCAAGCCTGAACTCTTACTGAATCTAAGTATCATATGGTGTATAAATCACCACTTTATCACTGAGGCTTACTTTTCTTATTTTTAAAATGGGTAGGATGTTTGTTGTCATGGTTATATTGGCTTTCTGTGGCTGCCTTAACAAATTACCAAAAACTTAGTAGCTTAAAACAGGAGAACTTTATTCTCTCACAGTTGTGGAGGCTAGAAATCCAAAATCATGCTTTGGGCAAGGCTATGTTCCCGCTGAAGAGACTCCAGGGGAAATCTTGCCCTGCCTCTTTCAACTTAAGGTAGCTCCAGGTGTTCCGTGGCTTGTGGCAGCAAACCTCTGTTCTCTGCTTCCACCTTCACAGTGTTGTTTTCTCTTTGTTCCTCTGCCCTTCTCTAATGAGGACACCTGCCACTGACTATCCTTCGAAGTGAGGTATCACAAGAATAGAAGAATAGGCACCACATGTACTCGCCATCAAATTGGAACTAACTGATCAACACTAAGGTGCTCACACAGTAGTAATATTATTGGGGATTGAGGGGTTGGGGTGGGTAAACTCACAACTGATGGACGCGGTGAGTGTTGTGGGGGGGGCACTCCTCAGATCGTGGTTTGGGTGTGGCAAAGTCATAACATGTAACCGAAATGTTTGGACTCCTATAATATCCTGAAATAAAAATAAAATAAAACCTATGCTAAATTCAGGATCATCTTATCTGGAGCTTCTTAAGTTAATTACATATGCAAAGACTTTTTCTCCCCAAATAAGTTCATATCCACAGGTTGTATGTATATATGGATAGACATATTTTTTGAGGGAGAAAAATGAGGATCAGAATTCAACCAACTACAATGCCATACAGGTAATGCAAAAGTGACTAAGAGATCAAAGTAACTAAGAGTAAAATCATAACACAACATCCTTACTGCATTTTGTATTTTTGGGATTTGACCAGGTGGACTATAAGACCCACTAAATTCTGAGAACATTTTATGTTTTTTGTTGATTTCCCTCCTTTCCTTTTCTTTCTTCATTTACAGTTTTTGTGTTCGAATGCTCTGAAACCTGCTTCTACAAAAGCCATTTATTGTATAGCGTTTGAGATTAAGTTAATAATGTGGGTAACATGACTTTTATGGAGTTTAGCACGTTAGGCTCTTAATAAGTAGTGACTATTACATTGTTTTTATTATTGGACTTCTGTGTGCAAAGAAGAATCTCTAAACAGTCCTGACTCACTATGTTATTCAAATCCCTATGATTACTTAAATCAATGATACAAAATAATAATTTTAAAAATACTCCTATTTATCCTAACATTATCAAGAAACATTTACTAGAAGTTTTCAATGCAGAAGACATTCTGCTGAGCAAATCTGGATAATTAAAAAGGCTATGAAAATTTCATAGATTCTAATAAGTGGGGAAGAGTAGCTTATTTTTTAGAGAGTCAACATTTGGCTACTGGAACAAAGAAAAATAGTAAAAAATAATTTGCAAATACAAATCAGAGTAATAAAACTAAAATATGGAACAATATTATAATTGAGAAACGTCCTGTTATACTCAGATCTCCTGATAAAAATGCATTTAGTAATTGAGCTCAAATTCTAGGTATAATATTTTCAGCTGAAAAAAATTTGAAAATACAGTCAATAAAAGCAGTTAGGGGACATGAGAAAATTTGAATGTAGATTGTGTATTAGAAAATATTATGGAATTATTGTTGATTTTCCTAAGAGTCATAATATTGGTAAATTTTTAGGTGATACATGCTGAAGATTTTAAGGGTGATTTGCCATGCTGTCTATAAGCTACTTTCAGTGACTCAGGTGTATGTGCATATGGGTGTGTATATATTTGTAAAAGTGTATATAAATTCACTGTGGACCAAGGCTAATCCATTTTCTTAAAATATATATTTTTAATTATTGTGGGTATATATTATATATATTTATAGGGTACATGTGATTTTCATACAGGCATATAATAAACACATTTTATTAAAGGTGGAGGATAAATGAGTATTGGTTGGACTTTTTTATAATTTTCTATGTATTCTAACATATGAATATGTTATAAAATATATTATAAAAATAAATCTAATTGTTCAATGTTGTTTCTAACAATTATTAACATATCCCACTGCCTGGAATAGTGACCAGGACACAGCAATGGCTTAGTAAGTTTTTGATGAGTGAAAAATGACTGAATTAACAAATAATTATCCTTTCATGTCCATAACTGCAAGAATAGGCATTTAATCATGAAAATAAAATAAATTTTACCATCATAAAAGTTATTTACTAGCAAAGCTAAATTTTAAAAATATAAGCATAATTTACTATATACATAAAGTTTATGGATATTTTATTTATGACAAATTTTATTATTGATAATCATTATAATAAGTTATTTTATTTCCATCATAATATTTGGTCTCTACAAAAATCCCCTAATGTATTAGATTCCTTCCTTATATTTGAAGAAATTCAGGTACAAAAGAGATTGAATAACTTGTCTTCAATTCACCTAACTAGGAAGTGACAGATCTAAGTCTTAAACCAACTATTTTTTATTCTGTGACTATTCATTCTCTTTTTGTTTCTGTCGTGTCATGCTACTTCTTTCTAATGTCTGTGCTTTTTATTTTTTTTTTTAAGGAAACCAGGAAAATTTAGCTTTCAAACAATAATTGAGTTGAAACCTAAAGAAAAAAAATAAATTCTCATTTGTTCTTGACAGGGGAAATGTGTTTAAGTATGTAAGGTATAAAACATTATTTAGTTGTGGCTCCTATGCTATATTAGTCAGTGCCAAAGGAGTCTATAATTCCTTTATGCATTTGCCTCATTTGACTGACAGTAATTGAGTTTGCTAAAGCTTAGAAATATTATATTGCTGTAAGGGGGCCTCTCATTTCATTTTACGTGTAGTCTCCTCCTGCTGCTCTAGATGATGCAAGTTAAAGTGAATATTTTGTTCTTTTACAGGTAATTTTTACCTTCAATCCTTTGACCTTTAACTTATGGAAATTAATAGCATTTACAAGGACACTATTATAGGTGGACAATCAGCTATATAATAAATCATTTTTAAATCAAGACTGAAAATAATATAATTCTTCCAAAAAGCTTATATACAAATTGTATCACATAATACAGATTAGAGAACTGTAACTACAAGGAAAGACAATATAAAACATCTTAGTTAGAGATGAAGGGGTCTCCTCCCATTAAGTCAGTGTAATTTGTTGATTTACAGCCATAAGAATGTCACTGCATTAGAGTATAGATATTTTTTTTTCTTCTGTGGACATTTCGATCACTATATTTTATATTACACTAAATAAGTTCATTGTCCGTTGGCACATTCACACTTAGATGGCAGCATCAAACAGATCATTTTTCATGAGTTATTTTCTGTCATCAGTTTCTGATATTCATCAGTCTAAAAAGAGTAACAGCTGAACCACGTCTGCAGAAGGTTAAAGGACTTAGACTCAGTCAAAAGCCTAATGCGAACTCAGCTATACTAGTTCCATAAAGGGTTACCTAAGGGAGTGCTGGCAAATTGAAATATCAGTAAGATTGGCTGGATAACTACAGATTTGAATATGGGTCTATATTTATACTTTCTTTCATAGTTTCCCAAAAGGTGCGTTGTAATAATGATATAAAATTAGATGGTTAGTGAAGAATGTCATTCTAATGATTTAAGGGTTACATAAATAAAATAAAATGATGGATGTATCATAATCGTCCCACTTCCTAATGCATACCATGTTATGCTATAGAAAAATCTGTACACATTTCTACATGATAAAATACGATTATGGTTTATGTACTATGAGGGCCTAGTTTCAGATAATTATGTAATTATTAACTCATGCTGATCCCTAAACTGAATATGGTCCCCACTATTTAATCTCTTAGATTTCTGTATGTCCTCATAGAACTTATCAACAATTAATATTCATTATTATTTTTAATGTGTATTTATGCCTCCCTAAATCATAGCTCCTTGTAGGCAGAGACTGTGAGATTATATAGCAATGCTTATCACAGGGCTTAACACAAAATAAGAGCTCAATAAATGTTTATTGGATGAATGAATGAATGAGTGAATGAATCTATAGAATTCTCACACCAAAAAAACAGAAAAAATAACTTTAGGGACAATCACTAAAATTGTGAATGTTCTGTTTATGCTCTGATTCTTCTCACTTACAGTAAAAAATTTAATTTCCCCTTAGACTCATAAAAATGTACAAAAGGTACCCAATCTCTGGGCAACTGGACATTTTGAGCTGGCAAAATACAGATAACTGCCTATGTTTGTACATAAAATTTTATTAGAATACAATATGTCCATTTGTTTACTTATCATCTACAGCTACTTTTGAGCTACAATAGCAATGTTTAGTAATTGTGACAGAGACTGGTCTTCAAAGCCTGAAATATTTATAATTTGGTCTTTCACAAAGAAAAGTCTGCTGACCCTTGCTCTAAATACTAGCTATATGTTGCCATAATACATAAAAGCAAGTAATTCACAATTTTGTCAAATTCTTTCAGTTTCTAATAACTGAATTATTTATTACTACCAATAGGTTTCTTGCAATAAACACAATTCCAAAATACCTTTCTTAATGCACTGTTCTGTATGTTAATTAATAATGTTAACATTGTAACGCTAAGCAATTTGTTAAAAAGTATGAATTATTTGAAAGAAACTAGGTTTCCTGTTCAACCCACAAAAGTTCAGTGAAGCAACTTCTTATTTCCTCATGATACAAAATGAAGACATTAGACATTTAATAACCTGAAATATTCCTCTCCTTACTTACTTTTTACCCCTCAAGTACATAGTCAGATCTCCAAGAAAATAATATAGCAATATATAGAATCATAAGAATAAAATCACAACTATTATTACACTTTCAACTGTACCTTTATCTTTAATTTTTAAATTAAGTAAAACAAAAAATGGAAATTACATGCATTAAAATGTTTATTATAATAATAATAGTCATTCATTAAGGTATCAGCATATACAGCAAAAAGAATGCTGCTTATGATGCATTACCTTAATCAAATATGATGTAACTGAAAATATATAAATTATGTAACAAACTGGGCAAAGGATATTCAAAGAATATCCTAGATAGGATATTCTCATACCTGATGGAAAGAAGCAAAACTGTATATATATTATCTAAAAGGTATATATCTTGAGAGACAAGAATGGAAAAAGTATGAATATATCCTCTAATTCCCTTTTGTTTCATGTATCATTGTATCCTATTTATGCTTGTGTTCAGTTCTTTGAAATATTCTTTTACACTTATTTATCCTTGTTGCCAATGTCTTGCTAACTTTGACCATCTCTTTAGTTCATCTACTTTTTTTTAATTTAACGTATAAGTTTTCTTTTGTTTCCAGCTTCATTTGCATCTTTTAAATATAATGCACTTTTTATTACTATTGAATGATTCGTCTATCTTATCCAGAACTTTATTTCACTGGGTTTGTCTTCTGATTCTTCAATCTGATCAGTTTCTCTCTGGCTGCCAAGCCCACACAGGTGGATTGCCAATTTACTTTGCCAGCTCAATGTATCTGGTGGTTGGGACATTCTAAGGCTGGTTATTTGGGCATGCTAAAAGGGATACCATAATAGAATTTTACAGTATTTAGGAGAAACAAAGTAGTCTATTAATATAACTAATAGCAACAAAGGCAGTACATTTTCGTGTTTTTGTAATTGTCCTCCTTAAATTCAAGTATTACCAAATAAAATTATATTTGTTGAATTAATACTGAAATTTAGGGGTTATTATACAACTGAGTTATAGCAACAGGCCTTCTTTCCAACAGTGTGTGACCAGTATGACTTAAAAGTGTTTAGTTTAGGGAGCTAAAAAAACAACAACAAAACAAAAACAAAAAAAAATTATTCTCAATGAATAGTTTGAAAAGAATAAAATAGTATTTGAAAATATCAGCATAAATTCTCAAAATTTTAAGGATTATTAAATTTTCAAACTTATGTGCATGGAGATAAATGAATGAATCATGCTTTAAATTTACAACTTTTACTCAGCAATTTTTTTAAAAAAACATAACACAGCACACACAAAAGAAAAATCACCTTTCCTGTGCATCACTATTTATATCATAGAGAAATTTTTCCCATTTATTGTTAAGATCTCACAATACTAAAAAGATACTTCTTGGTGAAATTTCTCTAATAATATTTCTAATAATTTGAAAAACAAATTTTTCAAAATCAATGCAGAGACAATACTGGTATTTGAAATATCTCAATTAACTGCTAGGGAATGGATTCAGAGAATAAAAATATTTCTCTCCAAAAATCGATGTTTTGTCCTTGAACTGAAAGCTAAAGTGAAAAGATACATATAACTGAATAAAATGTATTTAAAAACGTATATTACTTAACTGCATAATGTTTTCAGGTTTAAAAATATCATCCATGTAATAAAAGCTTCATTTTGCAGGTTTAAATCACTGTGCACACCTATTTGCATACTTCTTCATGTCAAAATTCAAAAAGAGTGACTCTGAATGAAAGCTAAATGTGTACTGAGTAGGTTCCATTATTGAGAACATAATTACCACATACAATGCCTTGTCCAGTTAATAATGCAGGAAAACTAAATGACAGGGCTGCAGTGAGAGGTGGTCACAGCTTTAATGACTGCATGCAAGAGGTTTCATAAATCTCCACTCAAATAAAAGGCTAACTCCTGGAAGAAAGGGCATTAAAGTTGGGAAGTACTGGCAAACTGATTGTAAATAAAATGAACCAGCATATATAGATACAATCCCTTTTAGTATTTTTTTCATTTGATATTTCAGAGAGATATCTATTGAATTATTTAGCCTGTAACTCAGAAAAAGAAGGTGAAGTGCAAACCCAATTGTCATTTCATATTTAGTATACCTCTTTTCTCTCTTTCTATTTACCCACCAGTGCACATACACACATATATCTATATATGTATAGTCACAGAAATATTTATCTCACTACATAATATATATGTGCATACATGTGTATGCATTACTTTGTGATTTTTCCCTATATATAAATATAATATTTGAATGACATTTCATGTGTTATTGAATTACCGTTTTTCATTTAATATAATTTTTAGAATGGCAACAGGCATGTGTATAACCCAACCCCTGAAATGAATATAAGCATTCAAATTCCAGGAAAAATTATGTGCATGAATTTGTAGATGTAGATGTCTAGTAATAAAGGTGCTGTAATTGCCTTACAATTAACTCTCCATTTAACAATAGAAGGGGGATGGACTTTTTGTCACAAATAGCACAGCAATTTTTTATGGATAATGTGTCTTTAGATTTCCTGAAAGGACTTTTCTATCAGTCAGAGTTCAGTTCCAGGAAATAGAAACTACTCTAAGGCATTATTACACATGAAGAAATTACATACAGGAAACTGTCCTTACCAAAGTATTGCCAGGGCTTTGAAGCTGGGTCTCCTTGAATAATACCCAGACCTAAAAAGAACTGACCCTCTTGGGGAGCACTACCTCTTAGATCATGACTGGAAATATGGCAGAAACAAGAGCCTCTGCCTTTGCCAAAACAGCCCAGCCAAAACATTCAAGAGGCTGGAAAATGTGCTCCTGATGCTGCAATACAGGGACAAGCCACTAGGTCAAGATGCTCCACCTTCTCTGCTTATGATCACCTAGGAAGCTGGGGACTGGGGTCTGCAGCAGTCCTGTAAGAAACCTTGGCATCTCTTGAGCCTCACTTGCCAATGGCAACGACCAAAACCACAGGAAGATGGTTAACTCTTGCCTTTCAGATTTTGCCACCTGGTACTCAAATGGTGGACTTAATGTGCGTTTAGAAGCTTAGTTATAAGGGCACCTGGGAAATAGAGTTTTTAGGTTTCAAATCTGTGCTAAATGAAGGTTGGAATAAGATAATGTATTGGGAGCCTAATGCAAGTTACCTATTACCAGTGTAACCTCCACCTGGAAATACAGTGTTTGAAATATAATGAAATAGCATACTATAACAATATTTGCTCCATAAAAACAAATACATCTCAAATTTCACAGAATATCTTTGTTCTGGCAAGAAGAACAATTATTCTAGTGGAGAATTAAAAAAAAAAAAGAAATTGAATACATTTGGAAAAGAGAAGTTAAAATACGGGACAGCCCAGGGAATATTTTAAAATACTGTTAAGCATTTAATAGAGATGAATTTGGTGTGTTTTTCTTGAGATCAGCAGCAACTGGTAATCATGAGAATATTAAAACTCAGGTTAAGACCACTTGTGATTAAAATTATTTCCCAAATGATTCTCTTCATTAAACTTAGAAGGTAGTGTCTTTCGTGGAGGGAGGGAGATTTTAACTATATGTACATTATATGATAGCACAATATACTGATCTTTTTAAAAACTAGATATGTCCACTGAAATTATTTTATCTGTTTATTAGTCTTCTATTGCTACTGTAAAAACTTTTTCACAGATTTACTGGCTTAAAAAAAAAACAAAAATTTATTCTCTTAGATTAGTTTTGTAGGTTAGAAGTCCAGCACCATCTCACCAAAATGAAATGAAGGTGAAATAAATGCAGGGCTGCATTCCTTTCTAGAGGCTCTGGGGGAGAATCTAGTTCCTCTAGGTCTGCAGCTTCTAGAAACCTCCAGAATTCCTTGATCCCCTTTCTCCATCTTGAAATCCAGCAGTTTTGCAATTCTCCGTGCCTTTCTTTTCTGTAGTTACAAGTCTATCCTCTTTTCATTCTGCCTCCCTTTTTCACTTCTAAGGACTCTTGTGATGACACTGGTCTCAGCTGGATAATCCAGGACAACGTCCCCATCTATAGGTCTGTACCCATAATGACATCTGCAAAGTTCCTTTTGACATGTAAGGAAATATATAACTAAGTTCTGGAAGTTAGGACACATTTTTTGGAGGGTCTGCTAAAAGTTAAAAATAACAAATGCTGACTGAAATTTATTATGCAGAGAAAAGCTCTTAGCTTTGAAATCTAACTTCCTCTCATATTATATATGTTATTCCATGTATAATAAAAGGGGCACATTTTAATATATCCTATAGAATTGTCTGAAAGTTCATATCCTATTTGTTGATTACCAAATATATGCAATTTTGTTAAATCTAATTGGAATACTCAAAAAGAAAGCTGACTTTATAGTAATAACTGCATGGGAAAATATTTCATTTTTAGATAATTTTACTAGCAAAGAAAAGCATGCTCATATGCTATAAAAATTGTTTCAGAAAATGTCTGAACACCTAAATTATTTTTTAACATTCAACTATAGATTTAACCTAACACTTGAATCTATTTACTTACTATCTATAATAAAGAACAGCACTGTTACAAAATATTTAGAAATATGCCTATTTTCTGTGTCAGGATGGTTGTGTCTATAGGAGGATATTGATTTAGATAAAACTAACCTAAAGGTGATTTCAATTTGGGAGAAATGAATATAAAAGGTACAACATGCAACTTAGAGGTTATAGTTCTTGAGGTACAGAAAGTCTGTACTGTTGACAGAAACATAACACGGGAATGTGAAGGCAGAGATTAAACAGAGACATGACATGAGCCCTGCTGAGTATGTGTAAACTGATAAAATACAGATGTGTGACAAAAAAATCAAATTAGGTATGGATACAAACTATCCATACACAATGTATACTTCTCAAAGAAGGTGGAAGTATACATATGTAATTCACATTTCTGTCAAAACAGATTAAGAATAGCACCACTGCTGTAAGCAGAGCTTCCGCAGGCACCGTTAACAGGGATAACTTATATGTTTCTGGCCCTTTCCCTCACTGGCTTATGTAGAACATTAGCCTCCCTTCTGGCCCTTATTCTTTTCACCTAAATATTTTGCATTTCCCAGGTTGTCTCACATGTGGAGTAAGTCCAGAGAATGGCCTCTGCGTCTGCCACCTCTGTTGGGTGCTGTTACTTTCCTCACTCACTGAGGTTGAGTTCAATGGGAGAAGCCTTCTGAAGCCCTGCTGCCTCCTGGACATGATGGTTCCCCTCCCTCCCCACTGGGCACCACCCCATTCATGCCATGGATGTACTAGAAATATGCATAAACTCTTCTTAGGTGGAATAAAATGAGAGAGTGTTTTGCTACTTTTTCAGTAATGGAGTATGTTTAAAAACTACCAAAACGTTGTGCTTGTGTCCTGAAATGTAGCATTTCACTGCAATACTTCTCCCTCTTTCTGCTGACAGTCCTCCCTTTTCTTTGGATTTAGAGAGGAGAGGTCCAAATGACTGATGTATTCAAACTCATCATTTCTCTTCATTCTGACAACCAAGGCTTTATTATTCAGACAACCTTCCTTTCTGCCTGGGGCCTTCTTGCCTTCCACTGAGTTCTCTCAGGAAAGCCTCAAACCTCCATGCAAGTGGACTTTGCATGGACATCCCCACCGACTCACCAGATAGGCACAGACACTGCTGAATAATACGACACAGCTTAGACAAGCTGAAATCTACATGCATTGACACACCCATCACTTTTAATACCAGAGCTGTCACAGGGCACAAAAACTTTTAAAAAGCACAGAAATATATGTAAAAAAAATGGGTAAGCCTCACTGATAAGAAGCTAAAAACACAGAAACCAAATATCAAGTTCATCTAGCTAGCACTGATAAAACTTTTAATCCAATCATAAAACATCATAAATCTACTTTTTTTCCAACTTTGGGAGAGATAAATATCTACAGAAAGATTCTAGGACATATTTGGCATGTCTGGGGCTGAATGAGGAAGAAACAATTTCTAAACTTACCCTCACTTCACCCAGACTTGAGACATGTCCTGTTTTGTGATCAACTTGCATTCTGCAGATATTTGTGGATAAATTCCAAGAATAGTGCTGTAGTAAAGGGATTTTGTGGAATTCGTTTTATCTCTGTGAAGCACTTTTGCAATGATGCTTTCTACCTGACAATATTTCTAGCCTCTCTGCTGGAAAAAATATTCTGTTCATTTAAATTGAATACAGATCTTCCCTTATGCATGAATTGAAAAAGAAAGATAAAGAATTGGAGCTGATGTCACCTCTTTCTACTCATAGGAGGAGAATATGTTTGGAAAATAATTGAAAAGTTGATTAGCTGTTTAATCTTACTATTTGACATACCAAATTTGGGTATAGCCTGTGGCTTAAAAAGTTAAACATATATGGGGAGTAATAAACATTGTCTTAAATATTCCCAAACCTAATTCCATATGTCATATAGTGGAGGAATTTGAACAATCTCTTGTTGATTATGTTGCTTTCCCTTTAAGAATGTTATTTTTAGCATTTTTGCTAATATGTTATTTTACCATGTTTTATTCACAAATCAGACAAGAAACTATTATTCCACCTAAAATATAGCTAAATTGTTAAATCTTTAATTGAAAATTAGCAGAAAATGTTTCCTACTCATATTTCTTATTTCTTATTATTGTATATCATATGATTTTTAAATTTAATTGTACCCTACAACTTTTTAAAAAGGCAAATTTAATTTGTGTAGGTACTAAAGTAGATGAAAATTGAAGAATCTTACAAGTGCTGTCATAACCTCTCCAGCTTACAAAAGATAAATATCTTACTGGTTAGTGAAACTCATTTGTCACTATCCCTAATTTCAATATAAAATAATTTTATTATTTTATTGGGAGTTTTTCTATGATGAGAAATATGTCTCACTTAATAAAAATTCCATTAATATTTTGAAATAGGAGAACAGGCGAAAATGAAAGAAACTATGTGAAACAAAAAAGTTTGATTAGAAAGTTAAATATATAAGTATAATAAATGTATTCCGTATACATTCCATAAGGCAATTTTTCCCCAATATGATTTATTGTCTAATATGGATTGTTACCTCATTTCTTATGACTGCCAAAAATAAAGAGAAATATTATTTTATACCTATTTCCATGACGAACACATTCTGTTTTACTCAATACTTATACAGGAATAATATCTGTGTTCTATGTTAGCTTTCTTATGTTTCTTATGTTTCTGTCTCTTTGCATTGTGGTATTATCAGCCCAGTCTTGATAATTGTTAAAGTAGACATTAAGCCAGAGCAGAGTTTTGCAAGATAAAATGACTAACATCTCTTGTATGTTGCTATGACATTTGACTAATAAGAAAGTTCATTGAAACTAAGAAATATTATATAACGTGAGACATGTATTTTTTATATCTATAGATATTTTTAACTGAATCTCCATCTTCATAGGGTGATTTTCATAAAAGATCACAATTTCAGAAGTCAAACATTTAATCATTCTTATAAAAAGCAAAGTAGATATGGAAGAAAGAATATTCGTGATGAAATGGGAAAAATAATAACAAACACTTCAGTCAATGAGCTCAGAATTTTCACTGCAACAATTGTGGAAATAAGTATTCATTTCTAAATGTAGGGATTTTACTTAAGATTTTTCTGTAATCTCCCCTTATTATCATTTTAATATCTGCCTTCTGGCATCTGTTGTTTCTGATGAGAAGTCAGCCACTAATTTTTTTGAGGTTGTGATAAATCATGAATGAGTCCATGTTCTCTTGATAATTTCAAGATTTATTTTTCTTTCTTTATTTCTTTTTTTACAGTTTTAATTTCAGTGTATCTAGCAGTGAGTCTTTCTGAGTTTAGTTCATTGAGCTTTTTAGGTATATAAATAAATAGTTTTCATCAAATCTCTGGTGGTTGGGGCCATTATTTTTAAAACATATTACTTTCTCCCTTTTCTCTCTCCTCTCCTTCTGGAATTGCAATCAATTACAAGAATGCTGGTTTGATGATGTCCCATAAGTCTTTAAGCATTTTTTTTTTTACATTCTTTAATTCTTTCTGCTTTTTCAGACTGAATAAGTTAATATTTTTTGGGCTTCAAGACTGCAAATTCTTTCTCTTGCCTCAAATTTTCTACGATCCCCTCCAGTGAATTTTTTATGAAAATTATTGTACTTTTGCATGCCACCAGAATTCTCTTCCCTTCCCTTCTCTTCACCTTCTCTTCCCTTCCCTTCTGTCTATTTCATGATGTTCTCCACTTGATGAGGCATTGTTATGTATTCTTCTAACTCTTTCAACATGGTTGCTGAAAGGACGGCATTGCTAATAAATTATGTAACAGAAAAAAAATCACAGAACACAACTGCCCTTTGTTTGCTTGACCACCTGTGGCTTAACTTGTTGTCTTTAAGAGTTTGTTTTACAGAATCGGAACAGTACTGAGCAGACAGAAAAGGGCCTGCAGCCCTCTCTCCTCCACATTGGCCAGACCACACATTCTGAGAAGTCTGATAAAGCCAGTCTAGCACAGAAGGAAACAAACAAACAAACAAACAAATATAGCTGCCTCCTATTATCATTTTATAATACAATAACCAATCTATCCTTTACCCCAGTAAAAATCCCAAACACCTGACCCTCAAGGACGGCACTTCTTTCTTACTTTCGTGCCATGCATTTTGCTCTCTTGTAAAGTAAAATAAACTTTTCACTTCAAACCTATCCTAATGTTTATGTCAAGAATTCTTTCTCAGCCTGAGGTGCAAAAGTTCCCACCCTAACAGTTTGCTTTACTTCTTTTAACATATTTATGATAACTCTTTTGAAGTCTTCATTGACTAAGTCTAATACTTACGTACTCTCAGAAATTCTTTTATTCCTGTTTATGGCCCTACTCTTCTGGTTCTTTGCATGTTTTGTTACTTTGGTTTTGCTATTAATATCCAAACATTTTAGATACTGTATTATAACAATACTGGGTACTGTTTTCCCTTACAGAAGCTGTTTATTGTTTCTTTTAATGCTTGTTTAGCAGCTTTTTTGAACCAATTATAAAGAAACTGCCTCCTCTAAGTGCAGAGTCATTAATGTCTCTGCTCATTTTCATTCTATTCTTTTCTTTTTTCTTTCTTTCATTCTTTCTTTTTTTTATCTTTTTTTTTTTTTTTTTTCAGACAGAGTCTCACTCTTTTGCCCAGGCTAGAGTGCTGTGGCATTAGCCTAGCTCACAGCAAACTCAGACTCCTGGGATCAAGCAATCCTTCTGCCTCAGCCTCCTGAGCAGCTGGCACTACAGGCATGCGCCACCATGCCCAGCTAATTTTTTCTATATATTTTTAGTTATCCAGCTAATTTCCTTCTATTTTTCAGTAGAGACGGAGTCTCACTCTTGCTCAGGCTGGCTTTGAACTCCTGAGCTCAAATGATCCTCCCACCTCAGCCTCCCAGAGTGCTAGAATTATAGGCATGAGATGAGCCACTGTGCCTGGCCAGTATTGCAATTATTTTTAACAATCTGAAAAAAAGAGAATTACTTTATATGGTTCCTTTTACTGGAGTGTTTGAATGTTATTTTAAATAGCTCTTTATCATTGCTAATGTATTATTTTTCTGAAAAACTGTATTGAACTTGAATATAAATTTCACCCAATATATTTAGATTAATTATTTCAATAGCAATCTCAGTGATGATGTGGGATTATTTTAATGTCTATAAAATATATGCAAATAATCAAAGTATGCAAGAAAATCAAGAAACTTAATAAATATTGTGGTAGGCACCTTTTAGAGATGGCCCACAGTGATACCTAACTTTTGATATTGACACACTTGTATATGCCCCTCTCCATGCATGTGTGCCAGACAGTTACTTCTAACCAAGAGCCTACCACAGTGGTGACAAGATATATTAATAACTTCCATGATGAGGTGAGGAAAGATTGTGGCTTTTCTCTTCTGTGAGCAGACTCACTTTATTGCTTTCTTGGCATGCCTGCTTTAATGAAGCAAGCTGCCATATTGGACAGGCCCACTTGGAGAACTAAAGGCAGGTTCACTTCAACAAACCACTAGAAATTGATTTCTGCTAGTATTTTTGTCCAGTTAAGCACTGAGATGACTATGGACCAAACAATACCCTGACTGAGGCTGGTGAGAGACCCTGAAATAGAGAAAATAGAGAACTAAGGTAAGCTGTGCCCAGATATCTGACCCTAGGAATTATGAAATAATATACGCACATTTTTGAGCCTTTAAGTTTTGAGGCAATTTCTTATACAGAAAAAAAGGAATACAATATTTTAGCCATAAGTTAAGGGTCACTGTCAAGTGCATTTGACTATTTTAGGATAAAATTTCTTCAACTGGTTAATTAATATGTATATTGCCCCTTTTGTTTGTTTGTTTGTTTTTGGCTAGGAAAAATGATTCCCTAAAACAAGATTCTCTTAGTAGAACACAAAAACCCCAAGGTAATTTCAAATCAACTTGACTCCCATTTTATTAGATAATCCCTATCACAAAGTACAGAATCAAAAACCAAAAATTTAGTTCAAAATCCTCATTTTGTAATCTATAGAATCCAAACTTGAGTTGAAGAATGCAATTAGTTACTAACTGGAATCTGTATCTTTCAAGGCTATACACAGAGTTTTCTGAACATAAGCTTAACACCTAGAATAAGTAACTTGGCCTTTCTAAAGATTTAAGAGCCCTTGGAATGGAACAGGAGCATACCTGAACTTAAGCTGCTCTTGGGTTTTGCTGGACCACTGAGTACTCCTGGATTTATACCTTTGAGGCAATCCAAGGTTACAGTGCATTACTAGATGCATCCTAGTTAAAGAAAGGGCGACCTTACTTGTAACTTCAATTCACATTGATCACATTTATATCGAGTATAATCAAAATTATTTGCAGTAGGAAAATTTAAAGACATAGATATCTAATTTTTAATTTCCTAAATTTTTCTTATCCTCTTTCACTCTTGTTTTCCTTATATTATTACTATTTTGAAGGACAATTCCTTTTGTAAAGCTTTTTAGTTTACCTCTTAATGAACTGATTTCATAGCTAACATATTTTCTGCAATATATCCTAAATAAACAAACCTCACAACTAAATATGTTCAACTCATGCATTATTCTGGGAAGAAATTCTTACCTGAAGTTAAAACTGTTATTTTAATATAAAAATGAATTTCCCCTGCTTTCTAGATAGGAATTTTTAATTTACACCTATAGCTTAAATTGTATTATATCACTGTTGCCATATTTCAATACGAGTTTCAGAGTGAGTGTAGATTTTGAATTTTTTTCTTTAAAGATATTAATACAAAGAGAATCTCAGCTATAAGTGCATATGAACCTTATAAAGACATTCAGAATATTATTGTATATTTTAATATACATTCTGACTTTTTACTGAGCCCTATGTTTGCTAGGCTGTAACATACAATTATTGTATGTGCATGTGTGTGTGTGTGTGTGTGTGTGTGTGTGTGAGAGAGAGAGAGAGACAGAGACAGAGACAGAATATGTATATGTTTAATGTGGTCTATATTAGTTCTTTTATTAGTTTTCTGGTCTAAATAAATATCCAATAGTCACTTGGAGCAGCCACTATTCTCATGTGAGATAGCAAGGCCTTAAATGAATATATGACGATCTTAATTATTGCTCCAAATAACCTGTGTCTTAATCTACTGGGGATGCCATAACAAAATGCCATATACTAGTACCTTCAACAACAAATACTTATTTTCTTGAAGTTTCAAGGTCTGGAAGTTTGAGATCAGCATACTAACATGGTGAGTTTTTAACCCTCAAAACTCATGTATTAATAAATACCACATGGAAAACATAAAATGGCTATTTATTTTTTATCTGGATTTAGGTGGGCTCCACAAAACTCTTCATATTTCTTTGGCCTCTTCAGTATAATTCAGCATAATTTATTATACTGACCTCACCAAGTATACTGTTCTAAGAATAGAAAGGTGCTGCTGACACTTTTCTAGATAAATGAAGTAAATGGGGTATAACAAAGACTGCTCTGCCCTAACTCAATTTTGCTTCTCTGCAAGAATGTGGTTGTTTCAGGGAGCAATTGGTTACAGTTTATAGGGATAATGATAAATTTCTCAATAGCAGAAAAGAACCAGCCTGTTCTTTATTCCAGGTAAAAAGCATTTGAAGCTATTACCTTTAAGTAATACAGTATTTAGAAATGGTTAATTTTGATTTTTTAAAGTAGTCCAACATTTTACCCATAAATAAGGGAATTCTCATTTTGGGCTTTAAAAAATATTCTTCACTTAATTTCAGAGTACATATTCAAGTGTGAATAATTATTGCCGAGATTTCAATTCTTTAAAAGATTATCTATAGAGTATGCAGGGTCTCAAAAAATAAAAGAGACAGGCTAGTAGAGTTATAAAAAATCAGGGCTCAAGTAATAAAAGTCCCTGGGAACACAGAAACACATTTTCATACGAAACTATTTATATTTAAACCTTATGGTTAAGAGGACAAAGAGAAACAAAGATCTCTATGGTAAATATAGAGATCACATAATGTGAAAATACACATCATTGATGTAAACCACACATAAATTGAAAAAAGCGACTCAATCATATCCTATAATTTTTGTATTCTCTATTTTCTCATATATTTTAGCTTATGTGATAGTCTATTTTAATGCATCTTTTGTAACCCCAAGTAGTAATCCCTACATTTATAAGCTCTGAAAATCCATTTTAAAAATGTTTGCTGAATATGTACTATATGTATATGCATAGTTATTCTTTGTTTTGTTTGGTAATGTCTTTCTCTGTGTCTCTGCCTTCTTATTTATTCATGTGTATGTAAATATGCATGTAAATACTTAAATTATTGGTTTTAACAGTACTAAATAGAAAGCTGTAAAACTGCATTTCATATAGTTTTCAACTAATATTCTAATACAAAAATATATTGCTAACTCTGTCATGTATAATTATATATCTAAGAATTTCTAAGAGTAAGGAATGGAAAAATACTTATCTCTCACTGTATGTGTGTGTTCATATATGTGTGTGTATGTGCATGCACATGAATGTTATTTATTTACTTGTATTCCTACAAACACTCCTAAAATCGTATTATTTATTTCATTTCATTTTTTATTAAATGAAAATATGATAAGGCAGAACGGTGAAGGAATGTTAATAAATGTTTTAAGAATTTGCTTTTATGTTAGGAACATTCCAATTTCTCTTTTAGTTATTTTAAAAGATACCCTAATTTATTCTTGATTATAGTCAATTTGTTGTGCTATCATATATTATTCATTCTATCTAACAAAGAAATGTTAAATGTCTGAGGTGATGGATGCCTCAATTACCCTGATTTGATAAATTCACATTGTATGCTTGTATAAAAATATCACATGTACCCTATAAAGATATACAACTATTATGTACCCAAAATAAATAAAAATAAAATTTAAAAGAATTTGCTTTTATTCTAAAATATGAAAGCAATAGAAAAATAAGCTTGGTAATTTTCTAATTATAAATGTTATCTCTAGATAGTATATGTAGTTTTAAATCATATATCCCACAACATATTGTTTTGAAGGAATGAAAAATATACCTCTCTAGCATACTGACTATCTTGAATTAAAGGCACATGAAAAACAACAGGTACAAGATCACCCTGACCTTAATCCTGTTTTTTAAAAGCAGAAGATGAAACTCTTATATGAAAGATGTACCATTCTAATCATCAAGGACGGGAAGTTCAGACACAGAGAATTCTGTACAGATTTTGTTAAAATAACTCTTATCTTTTAAGTCTCCTCACAAAATATAGTTGCCTTTCTCCAACTTATTACTCATTGTTCAATTCAGTATATAAGTGTTTGACCCTATGTTTGCTTCTTTGGGTCTTCATTTCTTTACGAGGTCTCCCATGCCACATAAAGTTTGTATTAAATAAACTTGTATGCTTTTCTCCTGTTCATCTCTCTTATGTTGATTTAATTCTTGGCCCCAGCTGGTAGCCCTAAAAGATGGAGCTAGAGTTTTACTAACCTTACTGTTTGATATAGATCAAATACTATATTCAAAAAAATTATATTTTATTTTCATAAAAATGCTTGATTATATGCTTTAAACAATCTTCATGAGAACTTTCATTTTTTTCTGATTATTAGTCTGGCTTTTAACACATAACAAACGTTGCAGGTTTTTTTTGCTATCATTTGTATACTTAGTGTTAAGGAAAAGCTGCTAAGAAGAAATGTTTTTTTACATGTGAAAAGTAGGTGTTGAGCAATGTTACTAAATACCTGTAAGATTAGTTACAAAATGATATTCTGTTAGTAATCCCAAATTTCAAACAGAAGGAAAGGAATGGAAATAATTTTGTGTAGCATGACATGAACCAGTAACACATGAAAATTCAGTAAAAATGTTTGTTTTCTTTTAGAGTTCAATGTGTATTGGTTATTTCACAAAGGAACATCATCACCAAAATAAAGCAACATTAATTTTAAAAAATCTTGTATATTGAGGCACTGTAGCTTATACTTCAGGGAGAGAATATTCGGTCTATAAAGGCTTTTGCCTTCAAGGTTTCAAAGAATTAATACCATCCTTAAATTTAAGAGCAGTGAGAGTTTCAGTATCATCAACTTTATCAAAGTGCAGTCTGACATAAAATGATTTTTCTTGGTTTTTTTTTTTGTTCTTATTTATTTTGTTATTGAGCTACAGAGTCAAACATATTTCCTTCTGAATTATTACAATTGACTATAGCTCCATTTTCACAGATTGAGCAATCAATGACTCTTTCAACTGATGCAGTATTCTAACATATTTTCACATCTTATCTTTTTCTAAATGTATACACTTTCTTGAATTAATATTGGCATTAGAAATAGATGAAATCATCATAAAACGCAAAAATGAATAAAAATTAGTAGCTTATTCTCATGTTCTTTCCAAATTCCAGTGTAGAATTCCACCTTTAAAGGATAACTCCTAGTTTCACACTTTATATACCTACGCTTTGTGGAAGTAGTTTGCAAACTGTGCCCTGGCTTTTCTAAAGAACTAGCTTTCTCTGAGTCCATCATGGGAGGAAGAGTAGCAGGAATGGACCAGTGAGATGATGTTGGATCATGCCATCTCTTTTTGAATGTGAGCATGTGTGTTAAATCTCAGATTTCTGAGTAATCTTTCTTTAAATAGTGAGTTTCTTTATTCAAATATTTTAAAATATTTGGAAAATAATCCCACTGTGGCATACTTTGAGTTTTAACTTTTAAGAAAAGGTGATTTCCCTCATTGTACAGTTACTGGATAGTTTCAAGAATTCTCTTAAATCATCAAAAGTATAATACCTTCAGTGTTGGGAAATCAGCTTTCAGCCTCAGTTTTATAGCATCTGTCTGTCTGTCTCTCTCACACACATGCAATAGCTGGAGAAAGAAGTCTATTCATGGAGACACAGTATGAATCTTCCTGGAGAAGATCAATCAGTCTTCATTACTAGCCTCTTTTACTATTTCTCCCCAATGAGATAATATCTATTATTATCTACTTCATATAAATAATTACATTAATATAATCAGGCTTTGTCTTACTCAGTTCAGGCTGCTATAACAAAGTACCATACACTGAGTGGCTGACAGACAAGCAGAAATTTATTTCTCACAGTTCTAGAATGCTAGAAGTCCAAGGTCAGGTTCAGGTTCTGTTGAAAGGTCCCTTCAGGAATACAGACTACAGACTTCTCCTCAAGTCATATTACTAGGTATTATTAATTTTTTTAAACATTCAATTTTTATGGATCCATCATATAGTTTTCAAATTAAGAGACTATGGTAAATTAGACCATGTCTCCACTGAAGTGTAATAGTGCCCTATCCACTTGTGTTGGGCTCAGTGGCATGGCTTACTTTAATAAGCTGAATATTAACAGATGCAATGTAAACACAGGCTTGAATTGTGCTTGTGAAGTGGGGTACCTGTGAATCTGTCTTGCCTAGGAGAAAAGTACCCGCTTTGTCTTGGGCCCCAGAATGTACCAACAGACAGCAAATGCCCCAGCTCACAGTAAACTCTGTTGACTCCCAGCATGAAGCAGAGCTCCCTAGCTGAACATAGCCAAGCTCAGCTGACATACAGCTGAACTGGAGATGCATAAAGGAGAACAAATGATAGCTATTTTAAGTCATTCAATTCTGAGGGGTTATACCATGCAGCATTATTGAGGCCATGATACACTGACATACCAAAAGCATGGTTGTAATCAATAAAATAAAGTCAATTACAAAGTAACCTTGTAATTGAATTATTGAAATTCTTTTTGCAATATGAATTATTGAAACATTCTATTTAGGTAGAAACTTTCAATTATTCTCAATGGAGTATTTAGGAATTCAGTATTGTCGCTGAAAATTTAATGTAAAATATTATATTTTCAATGACAGAAATAACAAAAGCTAATGCTAAAGTCTAATATTTCTAGAGTACTTATTGTATACTGGGCACAGTGATACACTCTGATTATTTTATTTAACCTCAACAAAAACCCTAATGTTAACTATGATGATTACCACGTTTTATAGATGCTCAGAGATTTTGAAAAGGTCATAAAGCTAATATGTTGTGGAGTTAGAGTTTAAACCCTAGCATTCTGTTTCCAGTGCTTGAGCTCTTAACTTTTATGGCGTATCCAAACATCACAGATTACATATATATTTTGTGTATAAACATGACTTCTCAATACTGTGCTCAGTGAAGTTTGTGCTTTGATTATATATTCTACCATATAGAAGAATCTTACCTATTTAAATAATTCTTTCATTGTATACCTAAGTAGGATAAATATTTATAATTATACTCTCAGATTCTTGTCATTAAACATATTTCCTTGTACCTCACTGTAATAGCAAACAGAAGCAATGGGGAATTGCCAGGTTAAACTGCTATCCTAAAGCCAATAGACTTACCAGAGCTTTGCTTTAAAGCTAATATCAAACTGATAAAAATTGATTGATTAAAAATATCACTTCTCTGTAGCCTTCTTCATGTCTCACAGGTGGTCTATTCAAGAGTTATGCCTGGACAAAGATAGTTGTATGGCATTTGTGTTAATGGAAATTATCGGAGTACCAAAGTAGCTTTCAGATAAACTGGGTGCTTGAAGAGCCTTTCATGACATTGGAGCCCATCATTGTAATTGAGTCTAAAATAACCCAAACTCCTCTCTGATCATTAGGAGGCATTCTGGGAAGCTCTGAAGTACAATAGTCCTTTTGGTCTCTATAAATTTTCCCAAAATCCCACACCACACATCAAATGTCCCGGCCAGGTAAACAAAGTACATAGTTTTGAGAGAACTCAAAGGGTGTACCATGACATAGAGAGAGATACTAAAATATAAAAATTAAGAAGAGGTTATCATACAGAATAGCAATCAAACATTAGCCAATCACAAGATATGTCTGAAATCAAAGTTGATGCTAAAACTAGCCAAATCAAATCATTCTAACAGACCAGACTTGTACATTAAAAATAAAGAACTTCATTTATTTTCATTGATCAGTAGCATTCACCAGAATCTGAAATCAAATAATGGTTTGGACTGAATATTAAGGCACCATCTAGTTGAATGAGTTCAATGATTTTCATTTCCCTCTATCATTTAACTTGCATTGCACAAACTCACATTGCTCTCTATGACATTGTTCAAAAGCGTATATATTTTTTCCAGTTGGATTTTTTTCAACTATGTGACATAGTACTCTCTCAGCAATAATTGATTTCCAGACATATTTGGATAAGCTAGATGATTTGGAGCTTTTTCTATACTTCCTTACAAAGCAGGATCTAGCACCTCTTTGAATTGCATGATTTTAGCCATGGCTACTTGAGTCTTAGTTAGATACATTCCATACAGATATCGAGCCTCGTCATTTACTTTAATATTGGTTATCTGGCTGTTTTCCCAGACCGTTTAGAATTCTCATACTATTAACTTTAAATGACTATTGATTTCAAACCTCTACAGACAAGATGACTTTTCAACTCTGTGATTCTAAAGCAGTGTGAACACACATAGTAGGTATATAACCTAAGGAACTGCTAAGGCTAAAAATCATATGCAACATTAAACAGAATTGATATGAAAATTTATAAGGTTTCATATTAGATCTTGATGGAGTAAATATCAAACGCTTTATATGGTTTTATAATTGTAACAGTTATTACCACATTATTGAACAATCTACTCATTGATTTTTCATTTGACTCTTGTGAAATAATTATATATTAAACTACTTGAAACTGTAGCATTTACTATATGTAAAAGAAAAAAAGCAACACCATGCATTCTTTTTCCTTATGTATAGTAACCGAGATACTTCTCAAGTGCTTGGAATTTCTCCAAAACATACAACATATCATTATAGTCAGTAATAGTTTTAAAAAAATCTAAAAGGTACATTTTTTTTTCTGCTGATAATTTGACATTCTCTCAAGCTGGAAGAAACTCTGCCTCTGTGAAGCTCGAGTCAACAGCTACAGATGTGTGTCAGAGAGTTCAACAGGGCATTCTTCTCTTCTTTTTAGATGAACTCCAGATCATTCTTGCATATTCATAGGCTGTAATGCACTTCTCATTCTCTTTTCTACTCCTGGTATGTGGGATTTTTTTTTTAAATCTATATGGGGGAACAGCATGACCCCATTTTAAAAATTGAAATATTCACTGATCTATGGTTATTCCTGTAATATCACTAGTGTTGGTGAATAATTCAAATTAAGTAGTTTTCTATATCTTCCATTTTAAAAGCACTTCATTTACTTTCTTTCAATGGTTTCCTCCTGCACTGTTCTCACCCTGCATTATTCATGTGCAACCTCACAAATTGCTCCGAGTTTGAACAGTGCTGATATAAATCATAGGGCTATTTTCTCTGGAGGACTTCAGCCTTAAGCTCCGCAACGTGTTTTAAAATGAAAACTGTGTTCAATTAAGGTGATTTGTTTGCTTCAAAAAATTAACTATCTTATATTGCCATTTGCAAGGAGAGAAGACTGAAGTTACATTACATGGTGTTGAATAATCTGAGAAGTAACTTATTTTCTATCTCACTCTCTCATTTTATCCTCACATCTAACTTTTTCCTGTGTATTTATTTGTGGCTAGGTCCTATTCCTCAGGATATAAACAGAGTTATTAAAAATTCCTTTATTAAACTGTTTTGCATTTTGGCTTTCAAATTGTTCCTTTGTAAACAAACTAAAGTAACATGCATTGTGTTCTCTACTTTCCAGATCCTTAACTGAAGGAGATGAGAAAGAGAGAGCAAAAGATAAATCAGCAGAAATGCAAGCAAACTGAGAAATAAGATTCAGTATGAAGTAAGGCTATAAAAGCAGCATGTTAAGAATGATGTCACTGAAAATGGCAGAGTAGAGAATCCTACTCCCTTTCTCCTCCAAGGCAACTAATGACCTGGAAAACAATCATCAAAATCAATATTTGAAGAACTCTGGAATCTAGTCATAAACTTGCAACCATCAGGGGGAAAACTTGTTGAAAAAAGAAGGTGCATTTTAGAATGCACGTTGAACATCCTCCACATTCCAGATCAGTGGTTGTGCTTGTGGTGTAGAGATTGGTAAAGCCAGAGGGAGTGATATGGATCTTATTCTCAAAGAATTGTGGTTGTGGGTTTCCACATATCTGGCACCTCCCTCAGGGAGCAGTTCAAAAGATTTTCTTCATTACACCTGACTTGAATCATTCCCAGGACTGGGATCACTTGTCCAGTGGCTTTTGCCAGATGTACTGGAACTAATGGTACTGGTCCCAGCAGACTAGTCGTTAATAACACTTGGAACAATCTTAGGATATACTTGGAACACACTCTTTTTTTTTTTTTTTTTTTGAGACAGAGTCTCACTCTGTTGCCTGGGCTAGAGTGAGTGCCGTGGCGTCAGCCTAGCTCACAGCAACCTCAAACTCCTGGGCTTAAGGGATCCTCCTGCCTCAGCCTCCCGAGTAGCTGGGACTACAGGCATGCGCCACTATGCCCGGCTAATTTTTTCTATATATATTTTTTTAGTTGGCCAGATAATTTCTTTCTATTTTTGGTAGAGACGGAGTCTCGGTCTTGCTCAGGCTGGTCTCGAACTCCTGACCTCGATCGATCCACCCACCTCGGCCTCCCAGAGTGCTAGGATTACAGGCATGAGCCACCGTGCCCGGCCAGGAACACACTCTTAAATAACCAATGAATCAACAAAGAAATCACAAGGGAGATTAAAAAATACATGAAGACAAATGAAAAGAAAAGCACAACATACCAAAACTTTTGGGATGCAGCAAATGCAACGCTAAAGTAGAAATTTATAATTGTAAATGCTTATATTAAAAAAAGAAAGTCCCAAATTAATAACCTAACTACACATCTTAAGAAACTGTAAAAAGAATAGCAAGATAAGTTCAAAGCTAGCATAAGGAAAGAAACGATAAAGAGTGGAGATAAATAAAATAGAAAATCAAGAAAATTACGAAATCTAAGTTGGTTTTTTTCAAGCAATCAGCAAAATTGACAAATCTTTAAACAAAGAAAAAAGAAAAAAGATTCAAATTACTAAAATCAGAAAAGAGATTGAAGATATTATTGCAGGTTTTATAAAAATGACATTATGAATAATTGTACACTAACAAATTAGATAATGTAGGAAAAAAATTTTAAAAACTCTAGAAACACACAAAGTACCAAAACTAACTCAAGAAGAAATAAAAAATTTGAACAAATAAAGATATTAAACCAACAGTCAAAAATCTCCCCCAAAAGAAACCTCAGGACCAGAGGTGAATTATCCCAAATATCTAAGAAAGAGCTATCAGTCTTTCTCAAATATTCCCCCAAAATAGAAGAGGAGGGACCACTTCATAGCTCATTCTATAAGGGCAGAATTACCCTGATACTAAAGCTAGAAAAAGACATCACAAGAATAGAAAACTAAAGATCAACATTATGTATTAATATGAATTTTAAAAAATACTCAAAAAATATTAGCAAAACAAATCCTACAAGGTATTGAGAGAATTATACTTAATGACCAAATGAGATTTATTCCAGAATTGCAAACATGGTTGAACATACAAGCATCAATCAATCAATGTAATATAACACATTAATAGAATAAAGACGAAACTATGATTAATTGATATAGAAAGTGCATTTGACAACATCCAACACTCATTATAAAAAACACTCGACAAACTAGGCCAGAAGTAAACTTCATCAAATAATAAAGGGCATTTACAAAAAGCCCAGAGCTAACATTATACTCACTGGGGAAAAACTAAAACCTTTCCTCCTATGGTGAGGAACAAGACAAGTATGTCTGCTTTCCCTACTTCTATTCAGCATTGTACTAGATGATCTAGCCAGAGTAATTATACAAGAAAGAGAACTAAAAGACATCCAAACGGAAAAGGAAAAAGTAAAATTATGTTTATTTTTAGATAATAGTATCTAATATATAGAGAACCTGAAGGAATTCACACACAAAATAATATTAAAGATAATAAATAAATTCAGCAATGTTGTAGGAAACATGATCAATATGCAATAGTCAGATGTATAGTATTTCTGAACACTAGCAATGAACAATTCAAAAATGAAATTAAGGCTGGGCATGGTGGCTCACACCTGTAATCCTAGCATTCTGGGAGGCCGAGGCGGGCAGATTGTTTGAGCTCAGGAGTTCGAGACCAGCCTGAGCAAAAGCGAGACCCCGTCTCTACTAAAAAAATAGAAAGAAATTATATGGACAGCTAAAAATATATATATAAAAAATTAGCCAGGCATGGTGGCACACGCCTGTAGTCCCAGCTACTCAGGAGGCTGAGGCAGAAGGATCGCTTGAGCCCAGGAGTTTGAGGTTGCTGTGAGCTAGGCTGATGCCACGGCACTCTAGCCTGGGCAACAGAGTGAGACTCTGCCTCAAAAAAAAAAAAAATGAAATTAAGAAAACAATGTCATTTAAAATAGCATTAATAATAATAAAGTATTTAGGAATAAACTTAACAAAGGAGAGGAAAGTTTTGTACATTGAAAACTACAACACTTTGCTGTAAAAGTTAAGACAATCCAAATAAATAGAAAGCCATCCATGTCCATGAACTGGGTGCACATATAATAATAACATTCACTGGGTGTCAGGCAGATGGGAGAGGGGAGTAAGGCACAGGTGTATGCATACTTAATGGGCGCGGTGCACACTGTCTGGGGGATGGACTCTCTTGAAGCTCTGACTTTGGTGGGGCAAAGGCAATATATATAACATAAACATTTGCACGCTGGTAACAGCCTGAAAAAAAAAAAAACTAAACTAAAACTTGATAGTGACTTCATTATATGTTATCCAAGTTAAGGTCACAAAATCTACATAAATTATTTGAAAATTTTCTTCTGCTTACGAGATTTGTTTCTCGTGTACAATTTATTTAATTATTCAACAATTTATATCAGTATGGATTCATGGATATTTTATACTTCAGTTTATAATCCAGTACTATTTTTTTTTTATTTGTTTGTTTAAATCATTCTAGCCTTGGATATTGTGAGCTCTTTCAGTTGGCTTCTGTCTTTTTGGCATATCCCCACCAACATACAAGTTTTTGTTTTGTTTTTTTTTGAGCACTATTTTACTTTGTAGCAAAAAGATACTAAAGACACATTTTGTATACTTCTTACCCAAATCCTAGAATTAGCCATTTCTTTACAGAGCTGTAGTTCCTTTTATTGGAAAATTTTATTAAAAACCATGATCTGGGCTCCAGGTGTATTTGTTGTTTCTGAATATTGATCCTTCCAGGACCTCTTAGCTGATAGAGCAAAGAAATACATGTGTAATATTCACCCATGTATACACATATAGCTATAAATATTTCTATATGTAATCATATGCATCCATATTAAGGTAAACAAGATTTCCTACTGATATCTCCAACTTTACTTCATTGCCACATGGATCATTCTAGCCTATTCTCATTTTTATTTCTGTATACTCTCACCACTCTTAACAATTGAGAAACCTGACTCTCATTATCTGCCATCTATTTATTAATTGTTCAATTCCAGTATACTGGAATAGCAGTATCAAAATAAGTCCACCATGGGAAACAACTTTATCAGCTAGAGACAAAAACTTCACTCAGTTCTAAAATTACCTGGGTTGGCACCTCTCTTTCACCCCTTCAGCATGTCTGGTTTGGGCATTTAAAATTTAATCAGATTGTTTTGTCATCTTCTTCATTCCAAACTTGGATATTCCAAAAGCCCGATTCATTATTTTTTGTTTCCATACATTAATATTCAGTATTTATGTTCTAAAATTCTATAGGTTTTGACAAATACATAGTATCATACAAAATAGTTTTACCCCCCTAAACAGGTCACAGTCCTTCACATATTCAACATGTTCCCTTCCCCACTGACAACCAATGATCTGTTTATTATCTCCTTAGTCTTGACATTCCCAGAATGTCATATAAATAGAATCGAACAGTATGTAACACTTTCAGACAGGCTTCTTTTATTTAAAAATGTACATTTAAGATTTATCTATCTTCTTGTGACTTACTAGCTCATTTATTTCTATCAATAGTTAATATTCCATTGTATACCACAGATGACTTACTTATCCATTCACTTACTGAAGGACTTATTGGGTGCTTTTGGGTTTTGGCAATTATGAATAAACCTAATACATACATTTATATGAAGATTTTCACATGTGCATAAGTTTATAAATGGTTGGACAAATCCTTAGAACAAAAATTACTGGATGTATAAAGACTATGTAAATGCAGTCTTTGTAAAAAACTGTCAAAATGTCTTTCAGAGTGGCTTTACCTTTTCAAATTATCTCCACCAATGAATAATAGTTACTTTGTTAACTCTTGTATGTTCACCAGCAACTGGTGTTATCAGTTTGTTGCATTTTAGCCATTCTATAGGTATGTCACATTTTTTTAAAAAAATCTGCAATTCTCTTAATTATAAGTAATGTTGAACATCTTGTCATGTGCTTATTTTCCATCCGTATATCTTTGGTGAGATATCTGTTCAGATATTTTGCCCATTTTTTAAATTATGTTGTTTTTCTATTGTTGAGTTTTAAGGTTTCTTTATATATTCCATATATAAATATCACATGTGTGTTTTTTAAATAATTTATTTCATTCTATGGCTTGTCTTTTGATCATTTTAATAGTGTATTTCACATGGCAGAAGTTTTTAATTTTAAAAAAGCACAACTTTTTGTGTACTTTTTTTTCTTTTGGAGAGTTCTTTGGTGCTGTAACTAAAAGCTCATTGCCAAACCAGGTCATCTATATAGGAACAAGAATAATAGAATTATAGTAGACTTCTCATCAGATACAATGCAAGTAAGAAGGAAATGGAGTGAAAATTAAAAGTGTCAGAAAAAAAATTATTGAGCTGGAATCCTATTGCCTCATTTCTTAATTAATCTGTTCCTTACTTTCACTGTTACTTTGTTATTAAACATGTGCTCCAGATCCTCACCATCTTCAGTAGTGTATTTAGGTATTTTGCATGTCAACTTTGCATATTTATTGAGGAAGTTCTCTTGGTTGGGCCAGCTCTTTACACTCTAAAAAGGTATCAATATTTTCTAGGATAATATCTTTATACTTTACTGATTATGGCATTACAAAACCAAAAACTGTATTGCACAATACAGCAGATCTCATAATTTAGTACCATGACATGCCAACTCTGTCTTTTAGGGTAGTGGTTGCTTTTGTGAATTATGGTTATGTATCTTGTTTCAGATGGTATTTAACAAGATTAGCCTTTATGATTATATATATATGTCATACTATAGAAATCAATTTATACTTTTTATCTGATCTAATTCTTAAAACAGTCATAGGTGGTATTTCTATTTTACAGAAGGTGAATAAGAAAATTGATTTGCTGAATCCAAAATTCATGTCCTACCAAGGCAGCACTCTATTGCCTCTGTGTTTGTGTCATTACAACCCAGCCAAAATACATTCAAGTGGAGGGGGTGGTCAACTTGAATAAAATAGTTTTCAGAGACTAATGAAATACCCGTCATAAAATTACTCCATAAAAATCTATACAAAACTCATCTCTCTTTATTAAATGTAAAACTCCAGCCTATTTATAAAATTTTATTTCCTTTTTGAGAGGGGTTTAATGAATTTGCAAAAAGTTTCTTCATCTACATCCATGGAATTATCTTGATTTAGCATTTTTTTCATTCCTGTGACATAAGAAATACATATTTGATCTCTGCTCCATGTTCCTGATACAGAGCTCCTAAAACTTATAATTTTCTGAGTAACAAAAATGATAGGAACATCTTACAGGGAGCTCCTAAATCCCCTGGGTCTGGTTTCCTGCCTGGCTATCTCCCACTTATCTTTGTGTTCTTGGCTCTTCCTTAAGAAAATCTGCTTGACATACAAGTCTAGATCTCATAATGAACTTGTATTTTTCTTTATAGAACTGCTTTTCATTTTTCAAAATAAAGCATTTGAATTTTTTGTGTGGGAAGGGTGTTTCTTCACCATTAAAGTTTGAACTCTAGAGAGGAAAATCATAGATGTATACATATATACATGTGTATATATATACATATGTCCATGTGTATATGCATACATAACCTACATATATATCTAGATATGTACCACATCTAATATGCATGTCTGATAATGGTGTGTGCATCTATGATAACAAATTTTGAACTGCTGAAAATTCTGTGGAAAAGGTAAAAATAAAAAATATAATTTTTATGTATATAATTGAATGAATCAGAAGATTCTAGTAATGAAGAGAGATCAGAAATGGCACATACTGTTCACCATTAAATCATTTGTCTGATGAGCCTTTTTTAGCTGTCTGGTAGGCAGATGAGCTAGAAAATCAGAGAAAACAGATGTTACAGAAAAGGAAAGCCAATTTTTAGCCTGTGTTCAAGAATATTAAAGCATTCAAAGAAAAACTGCTGAATGAGACTAGGTGCTCATTTTATTTTTATATATATGTAATATATATGTAATTTAGGTATATTATTATTAGCCTGCTTTGTTAGAAAATTTAATAAAAAGAAAAAATAAGGTATTATTTGTCTCAGGTAAGAACTATTTACTAGAGATAACAAACACCATTCAATCCTTTGCCTTCAATGCTACCAAAAAGCATTCATAGGTTAAATATCCCATCCACTTGTGAGGGATACATAGGAAGATTTATGACAGCCTAGAATATCATCCATACAGCATATATAAGCACCACCAAGGTGCTTATAGGGAAAAAATATAGATAGATAGATAGATAGATAGATATAGATATTAGGTCATTTAATATGAAATGTCCAATTTCCAATCAAAAGTTTAGTTTATTATATCTCAAACAAGAAGCAGTACAATTAATCAAAGTATATGCCTGAACTATTGACACACTTTTGCCATCTTAACAGGAGCTTGTTTATGTCAGCAGTGAAGAAGCCTGGAGAGTGAGTGGCAATAAAATTGCAAAAGGAATTTCCCACAACTTGTTGAGAACTTAATATTTTCCTTGCAAGAAGTGGTCCAAAGCTTGGAAAAGTTTTAGCCAGCTGGTGGAAGATCTGGTGAATACAGTAGGTAACAGAAAGCTTCCAAGTCCAGCTTCTGTAGTTTGAGCAGTCATTTGTGCGACATGTGATCTTGCAAGAGGAGTGACCTGTCTTTACTGACCAATCTTGAAAGCTTCATTACAAGCATCCTCATAATTTCATCCAATTGTTGCAGTATACATATCCCTGTTGTCAACTGACCATGTTTCATGAAGCTGTAGTGGATAATACCAGCACTGGACCACCCAACAGACACCATTAGTTTGTTTTGATGAATATTCGGTTTTGAACTGTGTTTTTGCACTTCATTTTTACCCAACCATCATGCCAAACACTTGAAATTTTCCAAAAGAATCCATTTTTCATCACATGTAACAATACAGAGTAGAAATGGTTTTCCTTTATGTCCTAGCAGCAAAGAAAGGCAAGCTTCGAGACGATTTCTCTTCTGATGCTTGTTTAATTCAAGCAAAACCTATCTATCCAGCTTCTTTAATCTTGCCCATTTGTTTCAAATGGTCCAATATTATTAGAATAGTAATGTCAACCTTGCTACTAATTCATGCATAGATTGAAATGGATTCGCTTCCACTACAGCTTTCAACTAATCATTATCCACCTTGGTCTCAGGTCGCCCATGTGGCTCATTTTCAAGATAAAAATCATAGGAATGCAACTTTTCAAACCATCAACATACTGTGCATTCATTAGCCACATTCTTCCCAAACACTTCGTTGATATTTCGAGTTGTCTCTGCAGCATTGGTTCCATGATGGACCCCATATTCAAAAATAACACAAATTTTTGACTTATCCATGGTTTCACAAAAATTGCTCTACAAAAAAATTTTGAAAGATAATCACGAGCCAAACCATGAGTTTGAAAGACTGAAGATGTACCTTCACAATAAACATAAAATAAGATATGTCACAGTGAAATGTCAGAGATCTGAACTGTCAAACTTAAGAAAATCACACATTTAATGCTTAATAACCTAAGTGCACTGGGAAAGCAGGAAGCACAGAGTTTGTAGGTTATGAAAAAAGGTAGCATTTAAATTTCTGGTTGGAAGTAACAACTCTGAAATTAGTAAAATATGCTATATTTAACTAGATCCACAGCTTAAACTTTTTTATAAAACATATGCCGGTTCTATAGTCCCAATATTGAGAGTTCTTTAATAACTTAAGACATAACTGTGCTATTTTTTAAAAAAAAGAAAAAAAGGATCATACACGTTAGACACATTATTTTAGCTTTGCTATTTAGTATTATTTACAGGTATCAATAGTGATAAAACTACACAAAAATTATTAACAGGGAAGGAAAAATCTCTCCACGTTTTCACTGAAGATAAATTTCTATGGATTGTAAAACCTATTTTCTTCTTTCAAAGAATAGACATAGAGTTTAAAATTGCAATGCTATCCCCCCTCTCTGGCCAACTGTGAAAATATGTTTGTTTGTCCCAATATAATGTGGGAAAACTTTGTTTAACATGTAGTGATTATGTAGTAAAACATTCTGCCTCTATTTAAACAAAAGAGTAAAGTTGCCAAGTCATTTCCCAAAGACATCCAGAGTCATTAAGTTAGAAACAGCTAAAGCAGACATAAATGCCTCCATTAGAAAAGGAAGAGACAAAGGAAAGAGGAGACCGGTTCCAAAAAATGGTTGGTTCAAAGCAGAAAGGGAATTCCAAAAAGGATAGTTTATTTTTAAATATAGCAGGGACATTTGCAGTTATGAAAACAAGAAAGCAAGGAAACAAGTGCATTTCCAGTGTTCTTTTTAGGACAGGTTCTTCCTAGGCAGTAGTAAATTTGTTCAACATTTTATCTCAACAATGAGATTTGGATTGCTTTCGTTCTAAGACAGAAGCTACAATAGAGAGTTTTGGTTTACCAAAATCTGAAAAAAATTAAAAAAAAAAACTATAGTAAAAAATAATAGAATGTGGTGCCAAAAGCCTGTAGTCTCAGCTACTGAGGAGGCTGAAGTGGGAGGGTCACTTGAGCCCAGGAGTTCATGTGGAGCCTGGGCAACATAGTGAGATCCTGTCTCTAAATACTACTACAACTAATGATAATAATAATAATAAAATAGATATTTAGTTCATAAAAGACTACTTACTTTTATTTTGTTTTTTTTTTTTGCCTTGTTTTATATTAGGGAGTTTATAAAAATTAAAAGTGAACTTGTTACTTTATATTTTAGTTATAATAAAATTATAATGCCTTAAAAAATGCTAGTAAGTATAATGTGGTATATCTTTTGTATAAGTTTTCCATGCTCCAAAGAGTAAATTTTTAAACTAAATTATGTAACCTATTGTATTTCAACCTAATACTCTTATTGATCACCTGGTAACAGTAGCTGGCAATGAAGTTTGTACACAAAATATTCTTTGAGACAAACTTTAGGACCTCAATCTTTGAAAGAAACATCCTATTTTCAGCAACTTTTTGAGATTATTCTAACCATTGCCATTTTCTTCAGGTTAATCTATATTCTTTGCTTCCTCAATTATTTATTGCATTCTTTTTTTTTTTTTTTTTTTTTTTTTTTGAGACAGAGTCTTACTCTGTTGCCCAGGCTAGAGTGCCGTGGCATCAGCCTAGCTCACAGCAACCTCAAACTCCTGGGATCAAGCAATCCTACTACTGCCTCAGCCTCCTGAGTAGCTAGGACTACTACAGGCATGTGCCACCATGCCCCGCTAATTTTTTCTATGTATTTTTAGTTGTCCAGCTAATTTCTTTCTATTTTTTTTAGTAGAGACGGGGTCTCGCTCTTGCTCAGGCTAGTCTCGAACTCTTGAGCTCAAACGATCCACCTGCCTTGGCCTCCCAATATTTACTGCATCCTTAATGATGTTCCAGGTACTGTACTGTATCTCCATTTCTCATTGCTCTCAAACTGTAAGAGTTTTATGAAGAGAAATGATCTTATCCAATAGGCAATGTGATAGCATAGGTGAATATATTAAATAGGGATATTAATAGTATAACAATAGTTAACCCTATTGTTAAGTGCTTACTATGTGCCAGACATGATTGTAAGTGCCCAATATCTATTAACCTATTCAATTCTTACAATAGGCGTATCAGGTAACTGAAATATTAAGAGGTTAAGTACCTTTTCCACTTACTGAGAAAGTGGCAGAACTGGGATTCAAACCTGGTCAGTTTGACTTCAAAACTTAGGATCATAAACCCTATCTTATATATTATAAATCCTATCATGCCTCAGAAATTAGACAAAAGACTTCGAATTAAGCAACAATCCACTAGAATAGGCCCATAGCTGGACCTATACAAAAATTGAATAAGAACTTCTCAAAGGATAACTCACATCCTTGAAGATATATTCCAATACTTTAGAAAAAATATATACTATATAGAATCTTAAAATAAATAATAAAATATGTAAGGGTGGAGGTAAGAATGTGGGTGAAGTAAGAACATGGCTTATATGAATTAACTAGGCCGTGCTGTATTGCTTCTACCACATTTCTGATGTCAAAGAATAAAAAGACAGCACAGGGGAAAATGCAAAGCCAATTTTAATAACTTACCTCTATGAAGCAATTTATAGATAGGAAAAGGCAGATTATTTTTAAGTGATAGAAAGTGATATAGTTGTCAAGGTAGTAACCCTAACTGACAATTGGAAACTAGTTTTCAGATAGGACAAAATGTGTATGTGGTCTGCACTTGGTTGATTAACACAAAGTCCATTATTAATCAGGAAAATGTCCCCAGATATGTCCAGTAATAGTCTGGTGTACTGAGTTAACTCAGAGTTCATAGTCTTCTATGGGCTTCATTTGGTTAGATTCTGGTATGAAGAAACAGTGTTCATTTTCGTATTACTTAGGCAGGTGCTATTATGAACAGAAAATTTCCTTTTACACTCATAGCATTACAGAGAACTGATGATAACCTTAATGTGAGGTAAATATCTTTCATTGTTGAAATGTTTTAATAACAGACATCCATTTATACAAGCAAGTCATTTCTACTTCTTTTTTTTTATTTCAGCATATTACAGGGGTACAAATGTTTAGGTTACATATATTGCCTTTGCCCCACCTGAGTCAGAGCTTCAAGTGTGTTCATCCCCCAGAGAGTGCACACCGCAGCCATTAGGTGTGTACATACCCATCTCCTCCTCCCTCTCCTATCTGCCCAACACCTGATGTTATTGCTACCTGTGCACTTAAGCATTGATCAGTTAATAGCAATTTGATGGTGAGTACATGTGGTACTTGTTTTTCCATTCTTATGATCTTTCATTGTTGAAATGTTTTAATAACAGATGTCCATTTATACAAGCAAATCATTTCATTTCTAGTTCTATGTCTTCCTGAAGAACCAGAACTTCAGCTATTTCCCCAGATTATATAATTATATATTTATCTCTATTTTTATTAATTCATTATTTATTCAGTCCTTCTTTCACTCAACACTTGAAAAATCATGGTAGTAAGAACTGGCAGAACTCACATTTCATGGTCTCCTTTTTTCTTTCCAATTTTATTCATTTATTCAACCCTTCTTTCATTCAATGTTTAGCAAGTAGGGTACTTAACCCCCCCAAAAAAAAGCATACAACAAACTATCCCTGTCTTCAGGGTATGTATCTTTTAGGAAGGGAGGCAGAAAGGAATTTTATTCAGAAGCAATTGTTAAATCACAGACATAGGATGAGGATAAAATGGAATGCAGAGAAAGAATATTAAATGGGGCTAAAGTGAGAGGGCAGAGAAAACTTCCTTGAAGAGGTAATGGTTGAGCTCAAGAGTTTTCTTCCATATGTAGGAGTTAGATTAAGAGAGGGAAGAAAATAATAGTGTATATAAAAAGATAAAACCCATGAATATGAAAATAATTTAGTATTTTTCCTACTATTCCTGTAGTTGATGTGGGAATTTTTTCTTTATCAAAAATTTTTATTTAATTAATAAATGTGGAAAGGATGATAGAATTATAAATTGACCATTTTGCAATTACTAATGGAATAATGGATCTGGCATTAATGTCTGCAGAACTCATTAGGTGAAAGAATAAAAGAAAATTATCAAACTGACCATACTCAACCATATATTCAAACTTAATATCAGTAAAAGAAAGATATTTTGTGCCTCCTAATGTATTTCAAAAAAAAAAAAGAACACAATATCAACTATAAAAATTTCTTTAAAAAAAGGAGGGAGGACCTCATCTACTCAAACTCTAGACCGTATTCTATTGCCATTTCATAAAAAATATAAGGACCCGATGCCCAACTTGGATTTGAAGCCCAGCTCCACTAAATTTTTGCATGTGCTTGAGAAAATGATTTAATCTTTCTTTACTTTAGTTTTCTGATATGTAAAATGAAATAACATAGTAAGTCAAATGCTTAGTGTCCTTTGGGGTTGTCATGAAAAGTCAATAAGATAACTCAAGTAAAACTCTGCTATTGTTTTAAAGTAAATTATGTAATCAATTATTATCTATTATTGCTATTGCTTTATAGTTATTAAAAGTCAGCAAACCTCACAAAAATTATCATCTAATTGTAGACAGGGGAGTACACACTGGCAATTTTAATAGAATATGCAGTTTCCTATGAGAATAATACAAGAACAAAAAGCAAATATACAGTGTATTCTCATTATCCATTCCTTCTTTGAATCCCCCCAGTTATAAGGTTGAGGAGAGATACACAAAATTTCCTATAACACGTAATCACTAACGAACTGAGAGTTTATAAAATTATATTCAAGGAAATACCTCTTACTCTCTTTCTTGCTAGCTACTTAACATTACCTACTACCCCTGCTCCTCTCCTCAAATTCTTTATTGACAAATCTGTTCACTTGCTGTAGTGTTCTGTAAACATTAGTCAATACAATGCAAATTCAATGCAAATTAATTAAAAAGTGAAAGTGCACATCTTGCAAGAATCACATTTTAATTATGTCAATAAAATTATGTTTTTAGACAATTCCAGTCACATACAAAGCCACTGTCAAATGAAGACCACACAAGGTTGAGTAGTTAACAACTGAAGAAAGAAATATTAATTAAAAATATGTTTTAGGTTTTTCCAAGGGAAAGAATGTTTGGGAAATCAAGATTTAAAATAGATCTCTAGGGAAACTAGTGTAACCTTTGTATATTTTAATGAAAATGGCACTGATTCTTTTGTAAAACTCAAATTGTGGTAAAGGATATAATTTCATACTATTATAAAATGTCAGAAAAATTCTATGCAAATAAAACCATTTAAAATGTATTTAAGAATTCAAATACAGTTGTCTTATATCCTAAGACTTGTTAAAATATAAAAGGAAACAAGCTATGTTTTTATTTCTTAGTTTTATTGATATGTAAATTCCCTATTAACCCCTCCCATCCTATTGCATCTCTACCACCACCACCATTTCCTATGAAATTTTGATTCCAGTTTTAAATGGATTTACTTTAAGTATCTTTTTCCTTTGATCAGGAGGCCCTCCTGTATGTGCCTGCTCTAGCTATTGTAGGAGGCATGGGATCACTTAAGAAACTTGACTTAGATTGGGAGGGCCATGTATGGATAGCTTTCCAGAGAATTCTTAGGTGCTATTCCAAGGGAGCTTAATCTTTATGGTGAAAGTTAGGGAAAGTCATGCAGATTCTTAAGCATGAGCATTACATAGTCAGACATGTCATAAAAAGAGTAGTTTATAAGACACTGTTTATGTCTGCCTCCAAGCTCACCTCCAGCCACTGTTGCAGCAAACAGCCTTGAGCAAGTGTAATGGGCAATAACCTTACGTTGGTTTCACTGCATCACTTGCTTTCTCCCTCAGAATCTTTCTGAAGCCATCCTTCAGACAGCCGTTTTCATGCATGCGTAAACCTGGAAGTGCCAGAGAATAAACACCTTGGGGCTAGCACTTCACCCAAGAGGATAAGAACCAGTGGATAAATGCTCCCATTTATTATCTTCCAAGCAGATCATTCTGAGTCTCTCAGAGGATCCCATGGTGGTGACCAGTTAGATAACTATTTTCTTGGTTTTTCTTTGTTCCCTCTTTCTTTTCATCTTAAAATCAACTCCCTGCACCAAAGACCTTTTTTCAAGGTGTGCTCTGAAGGGAGCACTTGGAGAGGGATAGGCAGCATCTAACAGGATTCTAATAGAGGAAAGAGAAGGGGGTGTGCAGTGATTTTCACACTCCAGGAAAGATGTGATAAAAGCTTAAACAAAGGTCACAGAGTAGTTATAAAAAGATGGGGAGGATTTTAACAGGTATTAATGAGGACTTAGCTGATTAGATCTACAGAGCAAGGAGGAATATGAAGCTTAAGTGAAATATATGGAGATGGTCACATCACGAAAAACAGAAAAAGGTGGTTTGGGGAAATTCTGATGAGTTCATTCTGAATATGTTAATTTTTTGGTCACCGTATGTTATGTATTTAAAAACGTTTAGAAGGCATTTGTATATAATGGTTTAGAACTCCAATGAGGTCAACTAGGAGACATTGACATACATAGTAGTTGGACCCACTTATGTAGATGAAATCTCCTACAACACACCTAGACTAAGAAGATCACAGAGTCAAGGATTAAAATCTGGGGACTAAAATCAGGGAGAGAAGAGGAGGAGAAACTGAACAATAAAATCGGAGGAAAATTACAAGTAATTGGATTCTGCTGCAATAAAATTAAACTAGATATTACCAAAAAAGGTATCCCAAAATGAAGGGTGTCCACATTCTAAATATTTAGAATATGAATGAGTCAAGATAACTAAGAAATACGTATTCATATCACAGATGATTTCAAAAGCCCACCTGACAAAAATACTTTTATTTTTGTCAGCAAAGCATTTGAGTGTTTTAGATAAAATAGTTATAATAAAGTGTTTCAGCAGCACTGATTGCTAAAATATTTATTTGATAATATAGTCACACAGTCATCCTCATCTTATTGCTGTAAGTATTATATAGTGTATTATATAGTTGGATTTTTTGTTTTTGTTTTTGGTGGGGTTTAGAAGGGCTTTGACAATAAAAGTAAATTATATAATTATAACTCTAAGAAAGACACAGAATAATAATCATAATTATAATCACCAGTGCAACCAAACTTCAGTGGCATGTTTGATTTCCATTTGTAATGCACTAGAAAAAGTATTTTAATTAATCCTAAAGCAATACAATGTAAAAAACCACCCTTGCTATTAGACAGCAGTTGTTCTGTAAGAAAATTACCATTAAAAAGGAGCCTTTGTAATTGGACTATGTAATTTCATTTTAATCTCTATAACTGCTTGAGCATATTATTTCAAGTATAAATACTGCATTGTTTTAAGATTCTAAACTTATCATGCATACTTATCAAATATTTTGATAGTACTGACTTGGGAAAAATAATTACAGAGGTATAGAAAAAGAATAAACGTTTTACATGTTTATTTTTAATCATAATAATTGCCATTTTTGAATAAGATTTTGTTCAATATCAAAAAATATGTCAAAGTTCTGATGACAATGCTGCCATTTTTTATGCAATATTTGATACTAGTACCAACAGACTAATTGCTGAAATCCATTTTGTGGTTTTATATCCTTAAACTTCAAGGTTAGAATCATACTGGGGAACATATTTATCAACCACAAAAATAAATTCTTTTTTAAAAAAATTCAGAGTTCTCAACATTAAAATAACCAATGAGCCATGTCCCTACTTTGGAAAGATGTGACATTAAACACTCAAGTTTGTGTCACTTCTATCATATCAAGAGATTCTACCTATTTATCCTAATAAGTCTCAAATTTATTCTACATGCTCAATTTCATCAATAATATCTGACAATTATTATTTAATGATTTATATTTTATGAAGTTAAAGTCCCTGGTTTCTATTTGACATGAACTTTCAATGATTTTATTAAATAAAATATGAATCAGTTTTGAAAATTCAAAGAATAAAGCTTGCTTCCTTCTTAGAAAAGAAATGAGTCTTACCTATCTCTATATCTTTGGTAACCAGCACAATGCTGTGTACATAGCAAATTCCTTTGAATTTTCTACTGAACACAGTTGGCCCTCTTATAGACATAGGTTCCACATCTGTAGATTCAACCAACCACAGATCAAAAATATTCAGGGAAGGCCAGGGACAGTGGCTCACACGTGTAACACCACCGCTTTGGGAGGCAGAGGTGAGAGGATCACCTGAGATCAGTCTGAGCAAAATAGCCTGACCCCATCTCTACAAAAAATAGAAAAATTAGCGGGACATAGTGACATGTGCCTGTAGTCCCACACTTGGTGGGCTGAGACAGGACAATCACTTGAACTCACAAGTTTGAGGTTGCAGTTGGCTATGAAGACGTTAGCCCAAGCAACAAAGCAAAACCATGTCTCAAAAAAAAAAAAAAAAAATCCAGGAAAAACCAGCATCAGTATTGACTTTTTCAGTACTTTTTTTCAGACTTTTTCCCTGTCATTTTTTCCTAAACAATATAGTATAAGAACTATTTACATAGCATTTATACTGCATTAGGTATTATAAGTAATCTAGAGATGATTACAGTACACGGGAGAATGTGAGTAGATTATATACAAATCCTGCGCCGTTTTATATAAGGAACTTGATCATCCACAGATTTTGGTATCTGTGGGGAGTTATGGAACCAATCCCCCACAGATACCTAGAGATGATAACTATATATGAAGAAAACTCTGAATCAAGTGAAATCAAATTGTGTAAGAGGGATGAGTAAGCATCAGCACTAAATATTCAGTGAAAACCATGTCATACAACTTATGAACATAATTTCCAAACCTCCTAGTTGATACTGACTTCAACTTTGCCCTTTATCTATGCAAGATCAATAACGGAAAATTTTATAAAACACTACATCAGGCTTTTAGCTCCTTTTCATTTTCTGGATTTTCATACAGAGGTGTTACTCTGATGTTCACGATGACTCTCTGCCTTTTGGTGTCTCAATAAAGGTTGGCATTATACAACACAGCCACGCTCTGGGTTTGTCTTCTGCTTACCTAGTAAAAACAGCTTTATTTCATTTTGATTTTATTTAGGTTTTTGAAGTTTCTTAATAAGGTTCTTCTAATAAACTAATCCACGCTATTAGTAAATATAATATTCTCCCTGACTTGGGGACAGATGTTTTAACAAGTGCTTTCTAGATTCAATAGCTTAATCCAAGAAGTGTTTCTGGTAGTGATAATTTTCAGGATTCACATTATAATAATGACAGAATCTCCCCCAATATTGAAAATGGGGAAAGGACTCAAGAGTCCTTCAGTAACTTCCCGTATCATTCAATCACTAAATCATGGTGGAAGGTTTAAATTCAGATAATGATTTCAAGTACCAGGTTCTTTACATCTCTACCATACTGAAAGAACCTATTCTAATGCCTAGAATTTTTATTTGGGCAACACGGTAGGATAAAATATCATTCATTAGGTTAAAAATGTTTAAAAACGACTTGTCTTTCAGTCCTTCCACTATCCATAATATATTTTTACCACAGAATTCCTTTTCCATATTTAGATGAATACATTGTATATCCTATTGTCTTAGTCTGTATGGTCTGCTATAATAAAATAAAATCAACTGGGTAGCTTATACATAATATAAATCTTTAACTATTAAAAGAACCATCAATAGAAGAAAATACATATATTTATTTTGCATTGCTATAAAGAATATACTCATAGTCATTCGGTATATTTACAGGAACTATCTTCAATACTTTTTTCTTTCCCCCATTTTCAATATTACATATCTGTAATATTCTTCAGCTATATATCTATTTTTTTGCCTGAAGTGTGGTAAAATATCTACACAGTGGCCCATTTGTTGAATTCTCCTTGTGAGCAGATATAGAAAATCATAAGCAGAAATATACCATTTATTCCCTCATTACATTTCCAAATTTCCATATCAAGGAATTTTAAACATAGCATTGTAAATCTGTTCTATTGGTAAATCCAGAAAATTGAGAATGCAAATCAGGTCTAAAAGCTAAAGAAAACAAAGTTGCAAATTCAAACAGCACATTTATTCCTCAGGATTTTCTTGAAAAAACATCAAGAATATAACCTTATCTTTTAAAAACAAAGGTTAATGTAGTATCTATATTTAGTCAAATTATTTTGATCAGATTACTTTACATTTTTTTAAATCTTGTTTATTTTTTAAATGTTTATATCTTATTTTGTTATACAGTTGGAATCTGTAGGGTAAAGGCTTTATTTTCAAAATGTTTTTTGTAATTCTAGGATTTTATTTTTACTTCAAAGAAAAAAAATGATAGGCACCACCTACATAGTACCAGCCTATTGTTTGCAAATGAGCCTATATGTATTGTATACATCAGTTTAAACTTCAACTTGTACTTAAACTCTGTCTGCCTGCATGGCTATGGCTTTATTTATCTAGAACCTTTCTGAAATGACTTCTTTGAACTCACTCCAATACTTCACAGTCTGAATCTTTTTCCCTAGGCTATTCATGAAGTTCAAATGAATTAGGTCACCTTCTGAATGACTGTCTAAAAAGTATTAATGAAAGAGCTCAAACAATTAGATACTTAAAAATAAAAAATTTGAAATGGTACCAGTCACCCAGCCCTCCTTCAATAACAATCTAAAATGAAACCAAAATATCCATGACATCGTAGCTCAAAATCTTTACTCACGCCACTTGGCTTGCCCTGTAAAATTTATATAATTGATGAGTGACAAAAGTTTATGATTCACACCTAAATGATGCTGTAAAACAATAATAGACTATGAGGTTAAAATTAGACTTTGCTTCATGATGTGATTCTAGCCTCTTACATAAAAGCAGCTTCTATGGTACAAAGTAGAAATTCAGGTAAATTCTCAAAATTGTATCAGAAACTTTGACCTCCATAATGCTTAGGGCAGTAACTCTTTGAAGAGTAAATTGTTCAGCTCTTTTTCAGAAACATCAATACTAGTTAACTAGAGCTTTCAAGTTTCATTTAATTTTTAATACTATTTTCATTTATATCTCTCATCTTTGTCCATTTAGTTTGCTTTAGGAAACATCCTGTGCTCAAAGACATACACTGTGATGACCGTACCTTGTCTTCAGGTGCCATCCTCTCTGAGATATGTTGGCCAACGCTTCTGCAGTCTGACTAGAACTGGCCTTATACTGATCAAAGCTGAATATTCTCTGATTTGCATTAAGTATAATAGCCTTCCAACAATACCTCTTCAGTGATTGATAAGTCAAAAATTTGTTTTGAATTTCCTCGCTTTCATCTAAGTATTTTTCTACCATTAAGTATCTATATCTGTATCCATACAAAATATAGTACCTTTGACAGAACAGACTACATTCAGCTTTCTGTTGTCCATATTCACAGTCTTCTTAGATCTCATATTCAGCAAGGTAGTTGTATAATACAAGCTAATTATTCTTTTTCAATTAACTGAGGCTTTGTTTAGGATTATAGGTATTTCAAAGTTATTACTTGCTTTGTTTAAGGATAGCTTAAAGCAAACAAAATTTATATTCTATCTCAAACAAACAGTACATGTATAAAGCTTTCTCTATAGATGTCAGTGGTGCTGCTGCCACTTTGAAAAAATATTCTTTAAAATCTATGTTTGTGTGGATATTGATAATTAAGAAGATAGATTTTCTTGGTTGGGGATTAATTGCTCTATTAATTACAGAATATGAAAACATGAATAATGGAGTGAGACCAACTCAAATTTTTAAATTTGTGTAAAATATTAGTAAAAACACGATGCTTCTAAGGATTTTTATTCATGTAAAAATAGAGAATGTGTACCCATGTGTATATTTCTGTGGACATGGAGAAAGAAAATGGGAGGGTAATAGGGATATTTACAATTGGCTACATTTCATTGCTTTCTGTTAAAGAAATATGTCTTTTCTCTATTCTGTTTACTAAGATTTACATTTGGTTGAAAACACTGCCTTAAGGGCATAGAGGCACTGTTTGCCACTAGGGATTGTCTCAGAATTTTGATTTTTTTCCCCTACCATTTTTTTCCTCTTTTACTTTTGCCACTTTAAAAATTCTCATAGGGCCGAGCGCGGTGGCTCAGGCCTGTAATCCTAGCACTCTGGGAGGCCGAGGCGGGTGGATCGCTTGATGTCAGGAGTTCGAGACCAGCCTGACCAAGAGCGAGACCCCGTCTCTACTAAAAATAGAAAGAAATTATCTAGCCAACTAAAATATATGTGGAAAAAATTAGCCGGGCATGGTGGCACATGCCTGTAGTCCCAGCTACTTGGGAGGCTGAGGCAGTAGGATCGCTTAAGCCCAGGAGTTTGAGGTTGCTGTGAGCTAGGCTGATGCCACAGCACTCACTCTAGCCAGGGCAACAAAGCGACACTCTGTCTCAAAATAAAAAAATAAAAAAAAAAAAATTCTCATAGAAGCTATAAAATGACTGTTGATCTCTTTTTCAACTCTAATGGACTTATTTTTTCACTGTTGGATTTCTGTATCCCTTTTGTTTGCTTGCCTGTGTTTTTGTTAAAAAGAAGTCTGGATAGCTTGAACAATGTATGACGGATTGCTAGAAAAAGAAATCTAAGGGAATTCATGTATTCTATTCCAAACCATGCATTTACTTGTTGATTTCTTGAGAAACTACAGGCCTAGTTTTACAAAGTGGAAAAAGAAAAATGATGACCACATAGGGGTATGAGTGTAGGTTGAGAGTTACTTTGGCTTTTAAAACCAAGATCATAGTTTAAAATAAGGGTTTATATATTTCTGGATCAAAGAATGGATTAATTTCTATACTTTCTCAGATATCAACAATAGTGCTGTATAGATCCTCTTGTTATTTAATTTCACTTGAGGAATGTAGTTTTTTTTTTTCCCAAAAAATACAGTAGTTTTACTTGGGAAGAAGAAACAATAGATTTTTGAAAAACGAAAGACACTCCAGATCAAGTTATGAATTTTTTTTTCTGCTAGGTGAGAATATTAAAGCAAACCAATGAAAGGAACCACTTTTTAAATCACTTATAATTGGAGGAAAAATGTCACTTCAGGCAAGGTTATGTAGAATGACACTTTACTGTATATAGATCTTGACTGTGAATGTTAGGTGTCTCCCAATGACTCTGATACCCCAGTCATCTCTCAACAGGGTAACAATCAGATCTCAATCTTAAAGGAACTCAAATAGTCATAGCACTGTGCTAATACCACAAGGCCCTTTTCATATTCCTGTTTTCATTTACTGATGTTACATTCTAGTAATATAAAATATGATTCATAGATTTAAAAACTGTTTCATAAAACCAAATAATTGTTTTTCTGTTCATTGTTATAACATCAGTTACTTAAAACAATGCATCATATGGAAAATAAGATAATTTTGAGGTCTTTGGAAAAATTACTGATGTCATCTGTCTTTAAATAATGTAATAAAAAATAGGTTTTTACTTTCTCTTCAGATATTAAGTGGCAGATTGTCGCTCTGTGCCTACAGTGGGTTAGGGGATAGAGCAGGATACATTGTGCATGGGAAGAAAGCACACATTTTAATGATTCATATAAAGAAAATGCACCAATAATAATTTTAATGAAACTCATGTCCAGCTGAATAACAGTGGCAGTGAAGTGAACTCAGCCTTTCCTTAACTTTGTCAGCTCAATGAGGTGTTAATATTACGGTCAATGGGAGCATGGTCGTATTAAATACAGGCAATGGCTTTCTTTAGTTCTGCTTTTTAAAATAGAAACATTCAGCAATGCATTTACATGTAAAGCCTTTCAATGTCAAATTTTAATTTAATGAAATCAGCACTTTTATGCATTCACAGAATGCAATGTAACTGCCTCGTAGGAAGAAGGTGAGAAGATAGTTCCAATATAAAACTTTAGAAACTAGCATTTATAACTTTAACAGAAACAAATTGCTCCTTTTTCATTCTTGCATCAGGCTTTCTAAAATTTACTTTTCATTTCAATTCCAACCTGAGACAATTTACCTAGAAATGACTTCCAAATTATTGAAAACAAATATAATTTTCTTTCACTAAATTTTTGTTTTCTATAAAAATACATCAAAAAGAAGCATTAAACAGTAAAAACAGTAGACACAATAAAAGTCTTTCTTGATAGTGTGATCATCTAAATACCCACATTAGATAGCACTAATATTATAATTCAAACTAAAAATAATTTGCTTTAACATAAAATTCTAAATTTGTATACTGATGAATGTTACATTTTTAGACTAGTAAAACAGGGGGCTAATACACTGAAACTTTCAGGTTCAGTATTCAAGCATTTCATCTATAAGTGCACAATAAACACTAACTGCCAATTACCAAAATGATTTTTAATGTATAGATTCCAGGTAAACATGTCCAAAATCCAACTTACAATGACTTTTCTCAACTTGTTCATCCTCATACAATCACATTTAGAACCAACTATGCTATTAGTTATTCAATCTCTTAAGCCAAAAATTCAGGAGAACACTAGACCTCTCTCCCTCCTCCTACTGTACCTTATGGGTCATCAAATCCTATTGATTCTACTACTTCAGAATCTCTAAATAATAAACCTGCCTAATTACTAATGACTTAAGACAGGTTCTCATCATCTCCCATATGAACTACAGTAAACTCCACTCTGAGTCCTGTATCCATGGGCCTTATAGCCTGTTATTCCATCTTCAGCAAGATAGCCCAGAGGTTGCTTCAAAATGTAAACATAAGTTTTTTGGGTTTTTTTATTTTTGTTGTTGTTATTCTTTGTTTAATCTTCTTAGCAGGTCCCAGTGCTTAAGGATAAAATCTGAGTTTATTAGAATATCATAAGATATATTCCAAAATTTCTCCTTGGCCTAATTTGCCTTTGTTACATAAATATAGTCTACATTTCAATCAAGACTAAAAGACTGCAGTTCTCTTAACTGTCTAATAGAGTTCTAGTTTGGCATATGCTTTTATGCCTCTTGTAATACTCTTTTTTCCTTACCAACCTCTTAATCACACTCTGCTCCCATCTGGAAATGTCCTCCTCCTCTTTTATGATCCATATGAAAAAATCTCTTCTTTGAGCATATACCTTATGCATTCAACTTGATGAGTTGCTGATTTGTGTCAATGTTCTTTCTATTTTGGAAATAATTGCAAAATTGCATTTATCACCTTGTATTCTAATGATTTACTACGTCACTATCTTCATCACATGACTCTGTGCCCTTGAGAGCAAACAGTGTTCCATATTTATCTTTTTATCCCTGGCACTTTCCACAGTGTCTGACACATACTATGACTCAATAAATGTTTGTTGAATATAATTGGCATAAAATGAATCAAAAAACGTGTACTTTCTAAAGCTCTACTACTTACACACAGTTTTGTGAGGCTGTGAATCACACCCAGAAAGTATATAAGCTTTGAAATATCCATAGTCTAGTTAATACAACTAATGGCATTAACTAAAAAGAGCTTAGATTGTAAACAGAGTATTCAGAAACGGTTAAAATTTTATGTCATACTTGTATGATAAGACAAAACTGATATTGAGATCATTTTTCATTTTCATGAAAATTTTCCTGTTTTTCCTCAAAAATTTCAGTCTTTGCTGATTATATTTTATATCTAGAAATAATAAACACATTAAATAATATTTTTTAAAAAAATCAAGTGACGTATTATAGATATTTTAAAAAAGAGATATAGACAGCAAAAGGTATGAGCAAATATAGAAGATGCCCGTAGTACCAGAAGACAAGAGTGGTAGAAGCAGCACAGATAAAGAAGCAAATTCAGAGACAACTTTATCACCAAATAAGACCAAAAACTTTACTGCTAAATAAGACCAAGTCACAGGAGAGTGGACAGTGACTTTGACAGGATGGCAAATTGACTGGATTATAAAAAATGCTATCAGAACTTTTTCTGCATAAAATAGAAATAAATTCTACCCTTGTGTAAGAAGACTTTCTGAGAACCTCCTGAAATAGTCTCCTGAGTTTCCTGTGTCTGCAGTGCTTCTTAAACATGTCTATTAGTGTGCAGACAAAAAGCATATCAACATCTTTTGGAAATCATGAAAATGTAATTCACACTTCTGCTAAGATGGATGATATATCTATAGCTTTTCTTATGATGGAATTTTTGGAAATTGATTAAAATCTTTAAAGTGACATGACTTTATAAATAGCATCAAATTTCTTAAAAATACGGGGCATGCTTAATAAATTGTACATAAATTTCATTCAGGTATAATTGACACAAAGTAAAATTCAAGTAATTTTAGGTTTACAATCTGATGTGTTTTGACAAATGTACAAACCCATGTAACCACCACCACAATTAAGATATAGAACATACTTATGTCCCAAAAACGTTTCCTCATGCTTAATAGACTCAGATATTTAGCTAAAATATATTTTGAAACAAATTTTCTTGTGTTTTTATAAACTAATTTTAATTAGATACTTTTCTAGGTTCTTCACATATTCTTAATTTTACAGACACTCCTACAAGGTAAACACAATATTCCTCAATTATTAAATAGAAGACTAACTGTAGGCTTAGCGATTTTATGTCTTTGGCAGGTGACATAACTAACAGAGATTACACTTTAGATATCTTTGACACAAAATAACCATTTTATATATAATACACATTAGGTAATTTATATTAATTTTTAAAACAAATGCTTAAATAGGCATTTCAAGCAACTGCTATGCACATATATTTAAGCTGTAATTATTACCTCTTAAATAAATTTAAATATCATCTAAGAATTTGGCAATACTTAGTTATTCCAGACATTAGGACTCCAAATACATTAACAAAAAAGGAGATATAAACAGCAAGTAAATATTAATGTTGTTTGTTGTATCTTTGCAGTGTAAATGTTTCATGATCAGAAATCAGGGTATGTCTCATTATAAAAAGACTATAGTATAAAAGGAGGAAATAGAGTACATATAATTTATGTCTCTATTTCTAGCTTTATTCCTTATTGTATTGAATAACAAATTTAAATATTTCAAAGTTCCCTAAGTGTAAAATTCCACTCGCCTATAGGTCAGTTATATAATTTATGTAACATTTGTGGATGAAACTAATTTATGACTGTCTTTTCATCAAAATTGTCCCATAAGGATGGAATGTAGAAGAAGAGCTATGGATAGAGGTGAAACATGATATGCTATGAATTGTTAAAACTTGAAACAGAGAGATGGGTATAATGGGGGAATCTTTGCCTTACCGGTACTTTTGTAAGTGCTTGAATATTTTAATAATAAGTGAAAATGTGTTTAGTCCTGTGAAATGTACCCCTGTATAATTCCACTATCTTCACTGAAGATCAATGGAAATTTAATTTAATGCCATAATAAGAACTTAAGTTATATATACTGACTTAAGACCAGAAACTGATACTTAGCCTAATCTTCTGATAGTCATGTAAAAGTGAAAATCAGGACTGCTTTGGCTAACTATTGTCATTACCTCCTGGCATCTTTCATGTCCCTTCTAGTTCTCTAATTGTGATGTTGCTTCAATGGAAACTATCCTCTTAATCCATGTCTTATGTACATACCTGCCTATGTATCTAGGAACCAAGAGAGTAATCTCTGACCTATGTTAAACCAATCAAGTCATTCCATTCTTGGGGCCATGCTGATAGGTTCAGAGATTAGTGTGTGACCTAACTCAGGCAATCAAGAGAGAAGAATTGTGCTGTGAGTAATCAGATTCTCCCTTACCTAACAGATATGGATATTGTGATGATTTTAACCTGGGACTACTAGGGGAAAAACGTAAACTTGGAAAGAATTCTGGTGATCTATTTGAGACCTGGACAAATGCATTCCTGAAGCTACATCCATCCCTGGACTCTTATTATATGAAGTAGTAAATCATTTTTTATCCATAAACTCTTTTGACAAAGAATTATTTCCCTTGTAACAGAACCAGTCCTAGCTAATATGTACGCATAAAAGAAGGAAATACAGAAGGATCAGTTTTTAATTATGAAGGCCATGAATTAAGAGACAGCATCAGATTTAATTGTTAGCAAATATTATATGAACAATTTTTAATACATTAAAGTTTTTCAGGACCTCTGACTGAAAATTTTGTTTTTTGTCAAGATCCACAGATGCATAATTTGGGGGCTTTAAGCCACACATATTAAATATTTCTCTAGAAAATGTATAAAGTAAAAATTAATTTTATTTTTTTCCAAAGAAATCTCTGCACCATTAATGAATGAGATCAGAAGTGATAAAAGAAAAAAAACAAAACCTTTCAAATACTTTTTGTGAGTTGAGAAAAGGGGGGCTAACTTTTAGAATCAATTTTTCTGATTACTTAATGTTGCCTAATGTTACTTCCATTCTCATTTTATGGAAAACTATCTATAAAACATCTTTTTCTATGAATATTATGTTTATATTTTATCCAACTCTCTCTATACATAAAATCCCTTAGAGACAAAACTAATTAAAGCAAAGGTTTGTATAAATCTTATATTTAAATGAAACAATATACACTGCTTAGATTCAAAACACATTCACAACTCAAATTGATAATGGGAATTCAAGTTACTTTTACTCCACTCTGGGGAAATAATTGTACTTGAAATAATTTACTTATAAAAACGTTTTTTTTAGTTTTTCATGTGTCTGTGTTGGGCAATCATTCCTAAGATTCTTTATGATGTTTACAGAACATTCAATAATTTAAAATTCAATTAAAAATGAGCTAAAAATGAATAAAAAAATAGAGGAAATTCGCATTTGTTAAAAGGTTAACTCAACAGTATCATGTTATGACAAAACTTTAACAACTGAATTAGTACAACAGCAATAAAAAATGATTACAGAAGTGTCAACTCAATAGTTTCAAGAGGAAAAATGAACAACCCAGTAAAAGATTTCCCTCATCATTTTCTGTAATAAGGGTTCAAACTCTGATGATTGTACCTTTTTCTACTGTGTTGTTAACACGCTTTTCCTGTGGAAGACTGGGATATAATAAATACTGTCTCCCAAGTGCATATGTATATATTTAAAATAATTTTTATGGTGACCTTATTTTAGTCTAATACCTGAAATAATGTGTTAGGGAGTTTGTGTGTGTGTGCACACACATACATGTGTGTAACTGATCTTCATGTAATCAAACTTACAGGTTTCCCCATGTAAATTTCTCTGACATGAAAATCCATCCCTGTAAAATTCAATCCATTTTATTTCTTTTATGTAAATAAATACCATTTCATTTCTTCACTCTTTCCTAATTACCATATTGTTTTCAAAATTACATTAAGTGAGGATGTGTTTGTGATAGGATATTTGGGGACAGTATGAATTTGAAATTAATTTTAAGATAATTGATCATCACATGTTTTTAAGACTATTTTTCTATATTCACAAGGTAGCTTTGATTAAATAAAAGGAAACCAGGAGGCATAACCAATCTAAAAGCAACAAGATCAATAAAGACCGATGGGCTTGTTTCATTTAACAAAACGGGATTTCATGCACAATGGACCCATTAATTCATTTCCTATATAAAGTCTTCTGGTCTATTACCTTTTGAAGCCTATGCAATTATTGTATTTTTTGCACATATAGATAGAATGCATATAGACACAGTCTACCTACAAATCAAAGCTTTAAATGGTCAATATTCTCTATATATTTTCCTATTATGTTGCAAATATATAACTATTTTAAATATTTTTATAATTTGTTTTAATTCCTATCAGACCTCAACATCCTTATGAACTATTGTGTATTTAATAATGCTAAGAAATTCTAATATCTATAGACTGTTAAAAACAAAAATATTATCATATAATAATACTAAAATGATTCAGTATACTGATGTTATATAGTATACTCATCCCATGGCAGACAAAATAATAAAAGAGAGATCATTCTAAAAATGATTAAACAGTGTTATCCCCAACTCCTACAGGACAAAAGTTATAAAGTACTGTCTAAGATATTAGCATAACATTCAATATATTTACTAGTTACACATATTCTTCAACCACTCTCTTCTTTCCCATCTTTCCTTCCCCCCTATTTATTTTTGCATCTCTTCCTTCCCTTCTATTTATTATTTAAAAGACATACTGAATCTACCCCTAGCTTAGGGTTGGGAATTAAAAAAACAAACAAGAAGGAATGATGTTTGCCCTCCTGAAGACTATATTCCCGTGGCACACAGAAAAGTCAGTGGACAAATATGCAATCTTTGTTAAGTGTTAAAGCTTACCAAGCTAGTATAAAGCAATAAAGGAACTTATGTAGATGATTGAATTTAGACTTTTGAGACTAGAGGACACATCTTGAATGAAAACTATGCAAACAAGTGAGAACTGAATCATATGGTGAATAGAGGGAATAGTATTTACAAGCAGAGAAAATGGTATTAGTAACAGATTAAATTAAACAGATAAATCTGTTAATGTGCGATAGACTGCCAAATATGTATTAAAACGTCATTAAAAACTTTACTTGAAAATTTTAGCCTAAACACCTTCCACTTTATAAACATGGCTCTGACATATTTAATGACTACATAATAATGATAATGTAATAATAATTACAGTAGTGATTCACACTGAGTCCTTAGTATGTGACCAGAATTGTTCTATGTGCTTTAATAGTCAAAGCTTTGACTTAACTGTGAATAACATCCTGCTTTGTAGATGAAGAAACTAAGCATAAAAATTCTAATATAATTTTTTTATGTCCACATAGTTAAGAAATGAGTAACACAATCTGTTCTAATTCCAAATCACTTCATTCTTAACCATTCAGCTAAAGTTTAGCTGTTACCGTCTCCATTTTTTGAACATGTCATAATTTCATTTAGCCAGTTACCTCTTTACATTTAGTTTACCTTTTAGTATTTTTTTCCCCAGAATATAAATAATGCTGTTTGGCAACTGCATAATACATATTCTTACACGTATCAGGTATGATTATTTGAGAATAAATTTCTAGAAATATAATTGCTATCTCAGAGACTTTGGATTCATGTTAATTTCCTACCAATGTATTTTTTTAATTCATAATTTATTGATTACCACTTAGCATAAATACTAATTTCAAAACTTGGGTAGCTAAATATGTACATTTACATTAACAGTATATGTTTATATTTATACTTGCATATTGTATATATTTATATTTGTATGTGTGTACATACATAAACACACATACTTCTCCTTTGGGACATATATGTTTTCTCAATGCTTATTTTATTAATACTTTATCTTTATTTTAGAAAGATTAAATCTTTGTAAAATATTTTACAAATTTATTCTCAAAATTATCTGATTTTCTTTTTCTTTTCTTTCTTTTGTTTTTTTTTTGAGACAGAGTCTCGCTCTGTCGCCTGGGCTAGAGTTCCGTGGCATCAGCCTAGCTCAGAGCAACCTCGAACTCCTGGGCTCAAGTGATCCTCCTGCCTCAGCCTCCCCAGTAGCTGGGACTACAGGTGCATGCCACCATACCCATCTAATATATCTGATTTTCAGTTACCACTGAATTCTCTGAATTCAATGAACATGGAAAGTAATTTCCTGAACTACAAATGGAAAACTAGATTAAGGAAATTTCCCAGAGAAAAAGCAAACAATGATTTAAAAATTTTTAAAAATATAACAGATGAGATATGAAATATATAATTAAATGCATCAATATGTGGACATTAAGATGAGAGAAATATTAAAATACAGAGGCAGAACTATTTTAATTAAATGGGTATATATTTCAAAAAAATCTAAAGATATGTAAATGACATTAGGTTGCCAAACAGAAGAAAATCTCATACCTTAAAACATCATACTATAATGCAAAAATATCAATAAAAGAAAGAAACCTATGAGAATTCCCAGAAACAAAAAACAGACTGTTTATTAAGAAACAGGAATCAGGTGACATCAACTTTCTCAACTGCAGTCCTGGATGAAACTGACAGTAAGTGATTGTTTTAAAGTTTTAACCAATAAGAATTATTCAATTAGATATAAACAATAGCCATTTAATAGAATCAACAACAACAAAATGGCTCAAAAACCTAAGACCTCAGGACATGAACTGTGTCACTTTAGCTGAGTTGTTTAACATTTCCCCATTTTTTATGTTCTCAAATGCATAACATCAATAATATCTTTTATGTTGTCTTATAATTAAGATTAAAAATAACAAATTACAATTTTAAATATAATTTGTATTTAACTTTTCTAAAAATTTAAATATATTTACATAAAAATACAATTTTTCCTGTATTGCTGGTACCATGTAGTAGAATATAGGATGTAATAATGTAGCTTCCCAACTCAAACTTAGAAGCAGTTTTCTCTGAGCTGCACAAAAATCCCCACTGCTGTGGGTGGTCTACTGTATAGTTCCTCCAGAGTGGAAAGTGTACAGAACAGGAACTATCTAAGCCCTTATTATTGGGCCTCCAGGGCAACTTGTACTGGAGATTTTAAGAGAATAGACTTTTGAATACCAGCAGCTAGGGAGCTGACAGAGCCATATCTGTCCCATGAACTCCATATCAAAGCCATAATCTTAGCATCATCGTTATGCTACAGCAAACCTGTAACAGTTGTATGTGAAAAATAAGCCATAAAACTCCCATCAGGACTAAACAGCTCACTGAGTTCTTTGCCATCATACTGCCAATCTCCATATTATAGAAGGTACCCACCGTAGAAGGTGTTCATCATGAGATGCTTTCTTAAACCACTACTTGGCATGTGTAGTTCAAGAAACATTAGTGTTTCATTTCAAAGTACTTGAAGAACAGTTTTTAATTACGTTGAGAAAATTAATGACTATAAAAGTTGTAATTTTACTAAGTAAGCTGAATTGGGAACAATATGAATAAATTTTAGTTGTGAGTTCTTTAATTCTAAGTCAGGTATGTGTGATCTTATTTAGCAGGTGATCAGAGTGTTAGTGTGGAAATGGATTTCTGGCCAAATGGATAGGCGTGTTATTTATAAATTTGTTCAACTCTTATTCGTTTTAAGATGCCAGGTGCTCTACCAGTACATGACAAAATATGTTTCAGATGAATGAATACGAGCATCCTAATGCAACAAGCTGCATACACAAGAAATAATTAAATTTAAACCCAGACAAGTACTATAACAGATAAATCAATGCAGACACAGCACTTAATTTCGTGAGACAAATGGTTGTGGTCAACAGAGTCAAACAGTGCAGAAAGCTACCATAGTAACAACAGGGAAGCAAATCCCCTGCCATCTACCCACATAGGCAGCAGACTAGTTAAAGAAAGGGCTTTAAAGAACTTCCACCTTGAATGAAACTTGGCAGTTGAAAACTTAGATGTATGAAATTTTGATGGCAACCTCATCTGAATTGTAAACTTAATAAAACTGATAGTTGTACAAAGGACAGTAGCCAAGGAAAAATTGCTTAGACACACGTGGGTTTGTTGCTATATACTGAATGTTACTTTGCTATATTTCATCTTACCTGTCTCTAAGCTAAGAAGAATCATGGACTGAAACAACTATATTGAATAATGATAATTAATGACATACATGTGAATAACATTAGAATATAGAGAATATGTGGATTTTTTTAAAGAGTAATAATTATTTAAAAATAAGTGAATAAAGCATTGCATCCTTTTTAGTACCATACATTAAGAAACTTGTATTTTGAGTTTTCTTTTAAAAATCTCGTGCTATTTCAGATATTCTGAACATTTATAGTAGATATTCAATGATAAAAATTTGATTTTCAAACACATATTACTTTTTAAATATTCCATGTGGTAAATTACTGTGCTTGTAAGGACTGTGGCTATAGAGATTTTGATACATTTTTAAGCTCAACTTTGATCTTTTAACCGCAATGGATAATTATTGTTTTTTAGAACTATTTTCACTGGTATTTTATATAAGCAAATATTTTATTCAGTAAAGAGTTAGTAGAAGCCTCAATTTTCATATCTGTGTCAATTTGTATTTTTGTAACATAAAATTCTGTGAGTGTCATACTAGAATCCTAATGGACAATGACTAGCTTGTTGAATAAAATTTTTAAAGACTACAATTCTCATTTCAACACCTCCAATTTGTCATATTATTTTCAATCAATCTGATGACTACTGGCTACCTTATTAGCAATGATACTCAAAGCAATGATATTTGCAGCAATGCAAAGGAAAATTTGAGCATTACCATTAATGTGGATCATAATTACAGTTACCAAATAGTTTAGCAACCAAACCAGAATAATTCTTGACAGTGAAAAAGGGGTATCATGAATAGTTAATCAGGATTGTCCTGGGTGCACAAGGGTGGTCATCTCAACTATATGTGCTCTTAATGGGGGGAGTAAACCTATCAAAATAGTAATACTGGGTAAGTTGTCTGGGACAAAAATACAAATACAGGGATTAAAAAAAGTAATAAGTAAGAAAAAGATTATATATTTGATAGTTTTCTTTAGAAACTGGCCTTAAAGTATCCTTCTTCATGTTCTCTGGAACATATTAAAAAGTGCTTACTGATGATCAGGGGAAATTTCTTTATTATCCTAAAGAAAAATATAACTGGTCAGAATTGATCAATATTATGGAGTGACATCAGAATCTTTTCTAGGGAGCAAGATGGCCAAATAGAAACCTCCAGAGATCGCCCCTCCTCATAAACATCAAATTCAACAACTATCTAGGTGAGGAAGCACCTTCAGAAGAATCAAAAATCAGGTAAGTGATCACAACACCTGGTTTTAACATGATTTCAAGGCTTTCAGAGGCACTGAGGAGGGTGGAAAAGAGTCTTGCATTACCTATGCCACCCCTCGCCCTCCCTCCACGGTGCCGCACCAGCCTTCTGAATGCAGAGAGAATCTGTGTGTCCCCAAGAGGGATAGTGAAGTAATTGTGGGACTTTGCACTGAAACTCAGGACCACTCTGTCACTGTAAACACAGCACAGGGCAGAATACTGCTGGCGCCCACTGAGGGAGCAGTTAGATCAGCCTGGCCAGAGGAAAATCTTCCACAGGAAACCCGAGTTCTGAGTTCCAGCTAGCCCCACCAACAGCTGACTAAAAGTGGCCTGGGGCCTGGAATAAATTCTTAAGATAGTCAGGTTGCAAAGGCTTCAGTCCTTGGGCAATTCCTGCAGCTGTGCTGGCTTAGAGCCAGTGGACTCGGGATACACATGACTCAGTGAGACACCAGCTGCAGCTGGGGGCAGCCAAGCCAGTGCCTGTGTCACCCCTCCCCCAACTCCAGGCAGTATAGTGGAGGAAGAGTCTTCTGACACTTGGGAAAAGGAAAGGGAAAAGTTTAGAGGATTTTATTTTGCATCGTGAGTACCAGCTTAGCCATAGCAAAATAAAGTACCAAGCAGAATGCTGAATCCCCTGATTATAGGTCTTAGTTCCTGGATAGCATTTCTAGACCCACCCTTGGCAAGAAGGAGACCCACTGTCTGGAAGGGAAGGACTCAATACTGGCAGGATTCACCTCCTGCTGAAAGAACAGCCCCTGGGCTTTGAATAAACATCAGAGGTAGCCAGGCAACAGTCACCATGGGCTTTGGGTGAGACCAGGTATAGTCCTAGCTGTGATGGCCACGAGGGAGTGCCTAGTGCTGGACCACCAAACAGACACCATTAGCTGTTTCTGATGAATATTCTGTTTTGGACTGTGTTTGGGCACTTCATCTTTATCCAACCATTGTGTTGAACACTTGCGATTGTCGAAAAGAATCCATCTTATATTTACAGAAACCTAATGCCTCCACAGCAAAACTATACAAGTTTCAGGATACAAAATCAACCAACAAAAATCAGTAGCATTTCTATATGCCAACAGTAAACAATCTGAAAAAGAAACCAAAAAAGTAATCCGATTCACAATTGCTACAAATAAAACAACATACCTACAAATAAACTTAACCAAAGGAAAAAAGATCTCTATCATGAAAACTATAAAATATTGATGAAAAAAATTGAGGAAGACACACAAAAAAATGGAAAGATATTCCATGCTCCTGAATTGAAAGAGTCAATATTGTTAAAATGTCCATATTGCCCAAATCAATCTACAGATTCTATGCAATCCCTATCAAAATACCAAGGACTTTCTTCACAGAAATAGAAAAAAGAATCCCACTATTTATGTGGAACCACAAAATACCCAGAATAAACAAAACTATCCTCAGAAAAAAGAAAAAAAAAAAAAAACTGGAGGAATCACATTACCTGACTTCAAATTATACTAGACAGCTGTATTAACCCAAACAGCATGATATGGGCATAAAAAGAGATACATTGACCAATGGAACAGAATAGAGAACCCAGAAATAAATCCATACATCTATAGTGAACTAATCTTCAACAAAGTTACCAAGAACATACAGTGGGGAAAAGATAGACTCTGCAATAAATGGTGTTAAGAAAAATGTATATCTATACGCGGAAGAATAAAAGTAGACACATCTCTTGCCATATACAAAAATCAAATCAAAATGGATTAAAGACTTACATCTAAGACCTGAAACTATGAAACGCCTAAAACATATCTGCTTATCTGAAGCAGAAGCCACTAGTAGGAACAATTAAATGTTAATTTTGTGTGGTGGCAATTTTGACAAATTGCTGGAGGTCATGTGGCACTAACATGAGTGGGAAACTCTTGGGGGCCATAGTCTTATTATCCTAATGGTTTTGATGAGGGGAGAACAACAGTAATCACTGTAAAATAGGACCAGATCATGCTTCATATAAAGGCCCACTCTCAGCGAATAAAGGCTTTATCAGAGCAGTATCTCACATAGGTGAAAGGCAATTCTTCCACTCTAGCTCCTATTTCTTGTCTCACTTATAGGGGGAAAAGGGTTAAGAAAGCCTTATAAAGGTCACAGAATTAGATTTAATTATAACATTATAGAACAATTCCCTTCTTCCACAGTTTACTACCAAGCCAACAAGACCATTATCAGAGACAGAAACAGATATTGCATAATTATAAAGTGGTCATTGCTCCAAGAAGATTAAAAATCCTAAACGTATATACCTAAAAATAGAACATCAAATTACATGTATCAAAAACTCATAGAATGACTGGGGAAAATAAACAAATCTACTATTATATCTGGGGACTTCTACTTCAATCTTTCATTAATTGATAAGTCAAGAAGGCAGAAAATTCAATAAGGATAAAGCTGACCTCAATAACACTATAAATCACCTAGATCCAATGACGTTTAAGATTACCTTATCCAACAGCAGTAACTCATTTTTCTCAAGCTTTCATGAAACATTCACTCAAATAAATGTTATGTGGGCTATAAAATGCACCTTAAAATTTTAAAAGTACACGAAACATACAACGAATTTTCTCAAATAACAATGGAATTAAACTAGAAATCAATAACAGATATATTGCTGAAAATCCCCCAAATATTTGCAGAATAAACAAGTCATGAGTAAACGTGGATACATAAAGAAGTCTCAAGAGAAAATTTGAAAATATTTGAACTAAATGAAAATGAAAATGTAACTTAAAGTCGTGTCATGCAATGGCAGCAGTACTTAAATTAAAATTTATAGCATTAAATGTACATATTAGAAAGGGATAAATAATCTAAGCTTCATCTGTAAGAAACTGGAGCAAGATGATCATTTTAAACCTAAAAAAAAGCAGAAGAAATAAACACTGGAACAGAAATCAATGACATTGAAAATAAGAAAATAATAGAAAAAACAACAGATGCTTTAGCAAAAAGAACAATTCAACTGATTGACCTCTATCCAGGCTCACAAAGAAAAAAATGAAAGAGGACAGAAATTGCCAATATGAAAGAGAGGACATCACTACTAATGTACATTAATGTTCCATAGACATTTAAAAGATAAAGTAATATTAACAACTCTATGCCCCAAAATTTAATAACTTAGATGAAATGAACCAATTCCTTAAAAGATACAGACTACCAATAATCATGCAGAGAAAGATATAATCTGAATAGTTTTGTATCTTTAAAAGAAATTGAATCAATAATGGATAACCTTCCAAAAAAGAAAACATAAAGCCCAGATGGTTTCACTGGTAAATTCTACCATACATTTAAGGAAGAAATAATTCGAATTCTTCACACATTTCTCTAGAAATTCAAAGCAGAAGGGGTACACCTTCTAACTCATTAGGTGAAAACAGCATTACCCTAATACTAAGACCAGTTAAAGACATTACAAGAAAGGAAAACTACAGATCAATATCTCTCGTTAACATAGATGCAAAATCCTCAGCAGAACAAATACAACAATGGATAAAGCACAACCAAGTGAGATTTATTCCAGGTATGCGAGGCTAGGCCAATATTTAAAAAATCAATCAATGCAATAAAATACAACAATAAACTAGAAAAGTCAAATGATTATATTGATTGATATAGAAAATATATTTGACAATCTCTCACACCCATTCATGATAAAACTCTCCGCAAACTAGGAATAGAAGAGGACTTTTTCACCTTGATAAAAAATATCCACAAAAAACTATAGCTGACATCATGTTTAGTGGGGAGAAACCGGACACGTCTCCTGAGAAGACGAACAAGGGAAGCATGTCCTCTCTCACCACTCCTATTCAGTATCATATTGAAATTCCTACCTAGCAAAATAAGACAAGAAGAAGAAATAAAACACATACAGCTAGGAAAAGAAGAAATAAAACTATTTGCAAATATCACGATTATTTACGTAAAATCCTAAAGTATGTCATAAATACTCCCAAAACTAATAAGCTAGTGTAGCAAGCCATAAGGTAAAAGTTACATAAAATTAAATTGCTGTCCTATGTATTGGCAAGAAATAGAATTTTGAATTTAAAAAATACCATTTAAAATAGGAACAAAAATGGTTGTAAATCTCACAAAATATATACAGATTATATATGCTGAAAAATGACAAAACTCTGATGAAAGGAGTCAAATAATATCTAAACAAATGGAGAGATATTCCATCTTCATGGTGAAGAATTGAGATTGTTAAAACAGTAATTTTCAAAAATTGATCTGTAGATTAAACAGAATCTCACTCATAATCCATACAAGCTACTTTGCAGATATTGACCAACTGATTCTAAAGTTCATGTCTGAAGGCAAAAGACTTAGCCCACACTATAGTAGAGATGAACAAAGTTGGAAGACTCAATTTTTTATAAGATTTTTATCTTTCAGAGAAGTTTTAGGTTCACAGCAATATTAACAGGAAGGTATAGGGATTTCCCTTATACCCTCTGCCTCTACACATTAACCACCTTCCCATTCATCACTATCTCTTAAAAGAATGATACTTTTGTTACAACTGATGAACCTACATTGAAGACTTAACTTTAAAGTGTTCACTTTAAAATATCTTGTGCTATTTTCCAAAATGTTTGTAAATGTGGTTTCTTTGAGTACATATTTTAGAACATTCTATAGCTTGGTGACAGCATTAGACAGGTAATGGCGGGGAACCCTAAAAGTATTGATAATGTCAAATGTAGGGAAATTCAAATATTATTTCGGAAAGTACCATCCATTTCTCTGTATATGCATTACTCATTTTGAATGTGGAAAGATACCTGTTCTTACCTAAGAAACATAGTTAAGTATGCCATAAATGTTATGAAGTACTCATGTAGCAAATGTGTTTGCTTATTTTTATTAAGCAAAACATAAATAAGAAACACTCTAATAAACTTGATAATATAATTTATCTTAAGTGAAATGGACATCAACATATTTGGCAAAGAAAAGACAGTAAAAATCGTAGTTTTTTCTTATATTTACTTACTTAAGCTCTAATGCTTGGCGAAAACTTTTTTTCTCATTTAAGAGAAAACTGACATTATGAATTAAAAATAGAAAGGTGAGAGCATTTTGTCTATTTATTAGTTTCTTTTTAATCTTTCTCTTTGTATTAAATTTATTTGTTTTTCTGATAAACAAATATATTGGCAGTTTACTCAACGAAGAAGTATCTTAATGCATCCCTCAGTGTATACGCTTTTAAGAATTCATTGAATAAAAGTCATATAAAAGTAAAAAAGTCTGTGTCTTCTTTATGCTTTGGACAAAAGAGCTATTTGGGATGGTTAGCATCCTGTCCTCCCTCTACAGAATTGTTGATTTGAACTTTAGCAGTAAATGGCATTCCAATCTTGTTGCCATAGACATATTAAAGTTTCTGGCAGGTTACTGCTTTGTGTCAGGGTTCTGTCACTGGGTAAAATGTTCTTGTCTAGAGAAGAAAATACCTGCAAGGGGCAGACGCAGACGGGGGATTAACTTGGTGTCAGCATTGCAGAAAACTCAACATTTGTTCTGTAATTCACTGCGAGACTAAGGAAAATGAAGGGCACGTCTAATACAGTCATAGCAAGGGACAAGGTAATGGAGGTGAAAGGAGGGCTGGGTTCCTGAAATAAAGTAATTCATTTTATGTTCCCTTGTGCATTAGTTTGCTAGCAATGTTGCCACCTACTACCATAGACTGGGTGGTTTAAACAAACAAACAAAAATTACGGCACAGTTTTGGAAGCTAGAAATTCCAGATAAAGGTGTTTCTTAGTCTGTTTGTGTTGTTATAAAGGAATACCCAAGGGCGGGTCATTCATAAAGAAAAGGAGGTTTATTTGGGTGATGGCTCTGCAGGCTATACAAGAAGCTGCCACCAGCATCTACATCTGGCGAAGGCCCCAGTTTGCTCTCACTCACAGTGGGAAGGGAAGGGGAGCTGGCTTGCAAAGATCACACCTCGAGAGGAGAAGCAAGAGAGAGAACAGGAGGTACTAGGCTCTTTTCAACAACCAGTTCTCTCCAAACTGAGAGAGAACTTTTCACTGCTGCAAGAATGGCAGCCATTCATGAGGGATCCACCCCTACATTTCAAACTCCCACCAGGCCCCACCTCTAACATTAGGGATCAAATTTCAACATGAGACTGGGTGGGGCCAAACTAACCATATCTAAAGCCTAGTGAGGTGCCAGCAGGGTGGTTCCTTCTGAGGGCTCTGAGGAAAGAAACTGTTCCACATCTCTTTCCTTGGTCTCAGACAGGTCTTGTACCAGTGTCTTTATATTGTCTTCCGTCTGTATCTTTCTTCGTGTCTAAATTTTCCCTTTTTATGAGTACACCAGTCATATTGAATGAGGGTCCACCCTAACCTCTCACTTTAACTTGATTACCTCTGTAAAAATCCAATCTCCAAATTAGGTCATGTTCTCAGGCACTGAGGGTTGAACTTTAACACAGGAATTTTGAGGCAGCACAATTCAACCCATAGCACCGTGAAACACCAAGAGACAGTAATTTTGTCCATAGTTTACTGAAGCTATAGTTTCAACTGATCACTCTTACTAATATATTCATGTTATAGGAGGGAGTTAAGTAATTAGCCAAGAGAATTACAATTTATAAACATATGTGAAAAGAAAACTGTTAGTGAAAATGGTGGCCTTATTTTGGTCAATGTAACATTTGCAAATACTCGCAATTTTGGATTTAAAGGTAAATCTTGTGGGAGCTGCCTGTTTTAAATCTTTTTCCCTGAGTCTACATCAGGTAACTCTCATCAGAATAATATTTTTGCAGTGGTTTGGGCTGCAAGGTATCTACACAGATGTTTGGCTTGTTTTGAAACAATTACAAAGGTAATGCAATTTTGGTTGCTCTTTGTGAATTCGCCAATATAATCCTTTTATTAAATATTGTAGTAGTAATGGACATTAACTTTTGAGGAAGAAGTGAAAATGGACTGGGTTTTCCCTCTCTCCTAAAACAACTAATAATCAGGAAACTATATGGAACAGTGATTCTCAGGACACAGGTAATACAGGATGTGTTTCCTTGAAAAATACTTCACATAAAAAGATACTCAGCATTATTAGTCATTGGGGAAATGCAAATCAAGACCACAGTGATATACTAATTCACACCCACTAGGATTCCTTTAATAAACAAAAAGGCAGACAAGGATGTGGAAAAATTATATATATATACAGATCTCAGAATGTCAACAATCTCAAGCACAAAAAACACAAAGAAAACTATACCCAGGCACATCACAAATTACTTAAAATTAATGAGAAGAAAAAGCTTAAGAACAGCTAGAGCAAAAAGACATAATCCATAGAGTAGAGAAAAAAGAAGGTTCTTATTGAAAAATATTAAAAGTATTCTGGTAGATAGTGGGAAAACTAATACTGGGAAAATAAAAAAAAAGGAATAAACCCTGAACTGCCAATCTAGAATTCTTTAGCCAATAAAAATATCTTTAAAAAATGAAGATTTTAAAAATATTTTAAATGCCAAATGCCCCAAATGAATTTGTAATTAGCATGCATGAAGTACAAAAATGTTAAGGGAAGTCCTTGAAGCAGAAGGAAACCTGATGTACACAAACTAATGGAGATCACCAAAACTGGTAGCTACACGGATAAACATAAAGACCAGCTTCTCATTTTTTAAATCTCTACCTCTTCAAAAGATAATTATAAAGATAGAATTGTATATAGATGGAATAATTATCTATAAAGACAATTCTCTCCATGAGAGGAGAAATGGAAGTGCACTCTTATAAAGTCCTATAATGTATGTGAGATGAAACGGTAAATATCATTTGAAAGTGGACTGACAATTTAGCAATGTCACACTGTGCAATTTAAAGCAACACAGAGTAATAACCTTAAAGACATGCATTCACCAAGCAAAGAGGTTAGATGGAATCATAAATATTCAATTAATCCAAAATAAGGCAGAATAAGAAAAATATGAAAAGAATACAAGTGGTACAAATAAAAATAGCAAGATGGTACATATAATTTCAATCATATCAATAATCACTTTAAACGTAAATGGTCCAAACTCCCCAATTAAAAAAATATATACTTTCAGGAATTTAGAGTAAGACCCAATTATATCTTACTCATAAAAAAGCCACTTTAAATATAGAGACACAAACAGATCATAAGCAAAATGCTAAAGATATACTAGGCTGAGAAAAATATATTAACCAAAATAAAATTGAAGTGAGAGTCAGGGGCTTACCTTCTACAGGCTTCCTCTCCACAAACTTCAACAGATATTCACGGAAAAGTCTGAAGAAAATTCTGAAGAGACTTTTCTTACGGTGGGAGAGGGGAACACCAGCTGCTGTAGAAATTTAGCAGATGAAGATTTTCCCCATCTTCCCTATAGATTCTAATCCTTAATCTGTAGAGAAAAAGTAATGAATACTGTTGCCTGAGACCCTTAGGACACTGGAGAAATCTCAATGCAGCCAGGGTAAATAAAAGAACAAAATCAAACCTAAAAACTCCTGCATTGTCCCTAGTGGAATTTGCAGGAATACATTGTAATACCAAATCCAGTAGTTCAGCTGCAAGAGGGCAAGTAGCACTTAAGAAGTCTACACTACTGACAGGCGTAGGTACAGTTCCTTCCTGAGACTGAGGCTTAATCAGAACATCAAAGAATGTCCCAATCTCACCTCCAGCCCACCTGCCACCAAGGGGGAACCAGCCCAGAGTAAACAGGCTACATGAATACAGCAGGGAGAGCTGTAGGAGAAAGATTCTCTCTAGGCCACAACACATAATGGAACTCAGGAGAATGTACTGATGAACTGATATATTTCCTTACAATGCAATATTGCTCACCAGGAAAGAGATACTATTTGACTCCATTTATTTCAAGTTCTGCAACTGACACAAGTAATCTTGGGTCTAGAAATACCAGAACAAGAGCTCCCTATTGTGGGGAGCATGAAGATTGAGGGAGAGGGTCATGACCAAACTTTGGGGGGAGGTGGGAATATTCTATATCTTGATTGGAGTTTGGTTTATAAGAGTGTGTGCATTTGTCAAAACTCAGAAAACATACACTAAAATTAGTGCAAAGTATTGTGTGGTAACTTGACATCAAAATGAAAGAACTATATATATAAATATTGGATTTTATCTAATGCCCTGCAAGCAGAAATATTTAGAAGTGTTCTGATGTCTGCAATTTAGTTTGAATTTCATCAAAATTAAGATGGATTGATGTATGGATGCATGGATAAAGGAATGGATGTCTGATGAACAAGAACAGTAAAATGTTCTTGGTATAATCCAGGGGTATATTATGAATGTTCACTATAATTTTTTTGAACTTTGCCACATGTTTTAAAGTTTCCACAATAAAATTAAAGGGAAAAAGAGAAATATATTAATAGAAGAGGCTGACCACTGTCTTCAACACTGTAGGCCTCTAGCTGAAATATGGGGAAAGGGAGAAAGCATAAATTTTTTAAAGGTTTATAGTTTTGACAGTTATATGAGAATGGATATTCTAATAACAGAAATAAGACTTAATTGTGGCAAAGCTAACAAGAGAATATTTTATTATCTGAGAGAGTGAGCAGAAAAGTCATAGATCCTGCCCCACATACCATCTAAGGGACAGGGAGAAACTAGCCAAACAGGTTTAAAAGGACAGTTATGGGAGGAATAAAGTTACTTTCTCATTACATTCTACTGTATTTTTCTTTTTATCCTAACAGGTACAGAAGATTTTCCTGCCAAGGTTGAATGTCTGGTTTAGATTAAATGCTATATAGTTATAGTGTTTCCAAACTATGCAGGGTGTGATTTTTTACTAGTAAGACGAATTATTTGGTAGTGGTTAAAAGAATAGATATTGCAGCCAAACTTCCCAAGATTTTATTCTGGCTCTCCTTTTACTAACTGTGGAACAAAATTATTTAACTTTACAGAGCAAGTCATCTCATCTGTAGAATGGAGATAATAACAGTATTCATCACACTGAGTTATGGGTATAAGCACAATTTTATTACATGAATAGATTATGTAGTGGTGAAGTCAGGTATAGTTAGAATTAAGTGAATTAATGACTAAAGCACCCAGGAGAATACAATATAAATACTAAAAATGATTATCTTTTTGGATATTGTTTGCTCTTTTATAAAGGCATTTGATATAATAGCTAAATGACTCTTTTATCTTTATAGTAGCGTATTTAATAAATTTACCACTAACACCAAAGCATAATCTAATCAGTCCAAGCTATTTCAGTGATTTTTTAAAAAGTGTAAATTGAACAAAAAGAAAAGCAATTAATCATATTATAAAATAACTACCTTTCAATTACAAGAAATTTATACTTTTTTTCTCCAAAGAATTCACAATCCAGGAGTCATATTTTATCACATTAAATATCTTCAGCACCGGAATTTAAATTGCCCACACACACATACAAACATTGATGATTGGCATGTATTTCCTAATGTTTAATATGTCCATTTATATGTTGTATACTATATTTCCACAGACTCGACCTGGCAGTGTATGTATATCTTTAGGTACATTGTCATTTCACATGCATAGCATTGTTGTGCTATATATTGGTAGAAAGAATATACTCCAAATCACACATTCTTCATTACTTAAGCAAGGAAATAGACATTTAGCACTCATGTGGTGGCCACACAGAGCAGGAGTTGATAGAGCCTATGTCATCACAGCTTTCTAGGACCCAACTCTCAGATTCTTCTGCAGAGACTGTGCAACTCTCCTTGCTGCCATCCATGCAAGTCAGGGCCTTGCCTACTCTGAGAAGCCTAATTCTTCAGTTCTGTAGCTTCCTTTCCCTTCCATCAGAATTTACGATGCATTACATAGATAATTTCTTTTACCGGCTCTCTTTAAGAGAATATTTACAAACACCGGGCTCTCCATTCATTGAATATAACTCAGTGGCAGCATGGCTGCCTTCTTGTGAATGGATAAGAAAGCAGAGCCAGTGTCCAATTTTTCTTAAGTAGTTACTGTCCTTCTTTATTTCTGACTTCCCAGAAAACTGTCTTCTATGCAACCTTCTAGAGTTACAGATAAAACTGAATAAGATTGGAACAGACATTGGTTAAAACAAACAGCAACACCAGCCTCAGTGGTTTATTTCCTTCACGATGGTTGCAGTCATCTCAGGTTCCTCTCTTGATCTATTTTCAGCCCCTTACCCATATAAAATGGTGTGTGAGGACATTAACTATGCTTGTGTTTCTACACCAGGTCACATTTTGTATTTTCATTTACCTGCTTTCAGTCCTCTGACTATTTTATACTGCTGTTGTTGTTCCTACTGCTTCAGCTGTATTTTCTAGTACATTGTTGTGGGTTCTATACACCTTAATTTCTATACCCAGAGATGCCACTAAATTTTCTCTGCCACAAAATGGAAATTTTATTATTTTATTATGGATACTACTCTGTGTGTGTGTGTGTGTGTGTGTGTGTGTGTGTGAGTGTGTGCCTCCAGGGGAAATAAATTGAGATGTGTTCTTAATAAACCAAAAGATTTTCAAAGATGAAATAAAAACTCATTTAATTAGAATGGTATCTTTATATTTCTAAATTTTAGAAAAACATATTGTGATGTAAAGGTAAGAAGGATTTTGTACTCATGACACAGTCATTTAGAAATTTAATCATCCTAATCTTTAGTTCTTCTTTCTGTAAAAGAATAACTCTCTTCAGTATATTTTTTTAAGATAATGGAATATATAGGTCTCTTAACCAAAGGAGTTTCTCAACAACTTGTAGCTATTACTAACTACTGTGTTTTTGTTAATTTAAATTTCATATCTCAGCTTATAGACTAACAATAAAAATTTTAAAACAGACTTAAATATAAAATGTGCTCAGTACATATATTAATATGAATGTGCCAAATTTGGGCAGGGTAACTGACATCTAATAACATTCAATTGAAGTTCAAAATAGTTTGATGAATTTAGGAGGTAGATATAATCATAACTTTTATGTAATTTAAGCAGAAGCGATATTTCAATAACTGAATCTTCTGGCAGTATTTTAAGAAAAGACAAGAGTAGTATTTAGAGGCAACCTAGATTATTCATATAATTCCTTACCTCAATGCTAAAGAGGCTTCTGTTAAACACAGTGTTTAAGAGAGAATCATGGAATCTGAAATTGTCTCATATCACAGACACAAGAGTTTACATAGCAGGACTGTAAGACACATTTGCTTTTATTCTGATAATAGACATTAAGTCTTCAGGATGTTACATGAGTGAAAGTTCAATTCATTTTCACTGAGAAGTAATAAATAGCAATGTAGCTAAACTTTGTACAGACATTTGGAAGAATGTTCTGACTGAGATGATGTGGAGACATGAAACTTGGGTTTTAAATAAGATTATAGACTCTCATTCCTTAAAGATAAAAACAAGCTGTCTATCTTCTTGGGATTGGAGACATAAGAATAAAGTAGGGAGATGAATGAAGTAGGCATTAAAGTTTTATTCCAGGACTGTAACTCAATAAATTTCTTGAATTCACCATTTTCACCTTGTAACAGATTTCAGCAATGCAGCAAAATTACCAAGCAACCCAATTTCTTAGGGTTGTAGCAATGTCACAGATAATTAAATAGAAACTGGGGTTTTGTCCTGGTTTCAATAAATTGGCCAGCTGGACCACGAGCAACATCTCCCTATGTAGTTATAGGGATCTAGCAGTGTGTTAATCAAAGCCCCAGGGAAGTCCCACAAACTATTGGCCATTTGCTACAGGAAACATACCTCTGGGCAAATTCAAATTATATATCTAGTATTCCTATTCCAATAAAGAGAGTATAAGAGTACATGGTGTATGTATGTATATGTGTACGTGTGTTAAGTGGTCTGAAAATTAATGAGACATTATGGAAAAATGGCTTTTCTCTCTTCTCTCCACAGCACTGCTAATCCAACAACTCACAGCTGTCAATACGTAATACTCAAAGGAAAAATGCATTTGCAATTTAATTAAAGCACAAGCTGGTACATTTTATTTAGAAATTTCATGGTAAAGAAAATATTCTCCCCCAACACCTTTTTATTAAACCAACCTTTTTAATACCTTACATTTCTCACATTTGACTTGCCAATGCTATTAACACTGAAATTAGTCTAACGAAAATGATAAGTGAGTTTAAAAAATAATGAAAATAAAATAATCCAATTTATGTATAAATGCAATTAGATAATTAAGTATAATATAAATAATATGCAACAATTTTAAAGAATGCAATTAGTTTAAAGTTTATGACAGAAAAACAAAATGGGGGATAAAATTCTCTACATATTTTTCCTTTTTGCTCATAATTTAAGATTATAATTTTGCTCATTCATTCAACTATTAGAATCAATAATACTGATGTTTTTAATAGAAATGCTACAGAAAGTTAAATATTATATTTCCCAATCTATAAAAACATAATAGTAATAATAATAAATATCAGGTTCTACTAGTGCTATTTCTTCTCAGTCTGTTAAGAAAGGAGAGCTCTAACATAAGATTCTGTTCCCAGGGAACCAATACTTGAATATAAATTTCTTTTTTTTTTTTTTTTGAGACAGAGTCTCACTTTGTTGCCCGGGCTAGAGTGAGTGCCGTGGCATCAGCCTAGCTCACAGCAACCTCAGACTCCTGGGCTTAAGGGATCCTACTGCCTCAGCCTCCCGAGTAGCTGGGACTACAGGCATGAGCCACCATGCCCGGCTAATTTTTTTGTATATATATTTTTAGTTGGCCAGATAATTTCTTTCTATTTTTAGTAGAGACGGGGTCTCACTCTTGCTCAGGCTGGTCTCGAACTCCTGACCTCGAGCGATCCACCCGCTTCGGCCTCCCAGAGCTAGGATTACAGGCGTGAGCCACCGCGCCTGGCCTAAATTACAATGACAATTCTCCCACTTATCGTAACAGTTTGAAAATTACACATACCCATTTCTAGGTCTTTTGTTTTTCAAATTTAAACATCACAGCTCTTAAATGTTTTAATAAAAGTTAAATTGGTATGCTACTAACTTTCAAACTAAAGTTTTAGAATAGTCCTTTTACCAAATAATTTTTAATCATGAATCTCCATTTCTTATCTGTATATAAATTATTAATATTACCCACATAAGCACAAGTGTAGTTTACCAAAGAGCCTCACTATAAATTTCTCCTATGATACTTGTCACATTTTTGTCTACAAAATATTTAAAAAACTGAGAAATTCCTAAATCACAATATAATCTTGAAATATAGAGTTTTAAGAAAAGAAACAATATTTTACTGAAATGTAGTCGCAAACAATTGGCATATTTTTCTCAATAAGTCATCATATATATACATATATGAGCAAAGGGACAGGGAAATAAGTATATAAAGATATAAACAAAAATTATTAATCAAATAATAGTTATCTCTTGCGGTGTTATGTGACAACATATTTTCTTTTATATATTTCTCCATTTTAAAATATTTTCTATAGTTAAGTATGTATATTTTTATGATCATTAACATAAGCATTACTTTTCAGAGAGTTATCTGATAATTAAATAGAAGTGATTATATGCTTAAGTAGTAAAGGTATTAATATGTCTGAAATAAGATGAAAAATAAAACTATTTTATGCCCATTAAATCTGTGCACATTCAACTGATAGCATTCAAAACATAATTTTTTTCATAGCTATAATATACCTTATACAAAATCAAATTCCTATTACTAATTCTTTCTAGTTTCCACCTACCTCAGGGGTGGGGAAACTGAGGCCTTAAGGCCATATGTGGCCTTCTAGGTCCTAAAGTGTGGCCTACGTACTGAATCCAAATTTTACAGAACAAATCCCTTTATTTTTATTAATACACTTTTGTTCATCTTTTATATTTTTATTTTATTTTTTAAATGGACATATTTAAAATACCAAAGAATAAAATAGTTTCAATGAAATAATCATCCCAGATTAACAGGCACAATTAGAACATTAGTAAGCCATAAGGGCTAAATTCCTCTATCTGGGTGATAAACCCTTCATGTTTTCTTGTCACAGAAGGTGCACTATCTGTGCATACACTTACTGAATTTACCAAATTCAGTCCACATTTCCCTCTAGTTTAAAATATATGTGGTCCTTATGAGTGTTGTAATGCTGATGGGCATTGAATTTCTTCAATGTTGATACTGCAATATCACAGTTAATTATTGAAAGATTTCTATAGGAATGTAGCTTTTCTGTATGACATCATGTCAAAATGACTTGAATATTTCTTTGCGAGGTAAAACTATGTCTATATATGATATGTGGCAAAAAATCCAAGCATTTCTAAAAAACCCATCTTTTTTTCAAAACACTTCTTCAAAAGGAAATTTCAGATGAACATTCTTCCCAGTTAGCAAAGGTCATTGATGAGTGGGATGATATATGTGAATTATTTGAAGGATACACAGTTGTTATAGACCTATTAATTACAGAATACAATGAAAGGTTCACTGACTTTGAGAATCATGACATCACACTTGAATGAACATTTCAGCCTTACCTAGTTGATATCACCAAGGCACCTAAAGAACTATAGATGGAATTGATTGAGCTCTCAGTATATCACATTTTAAAGTCATTGCTTGATGCTAAGAAAGATCCAATTGAAATATGCAAAACTGCAGTAGAATACCTACATCTTTGGTAACATGCCTGAAAAATGCTTTCTTGCTTTTTCAACCACTTATTGCTGTGAATGTACATTCTCCTATCTAACCCAAATCAAGATGTCCTTAAGGTCACAAATGACTGATACCCATTTAGAGGATCAACTGAAACTGTGGACCTCCATGCTGCAACCAAATATCCAAATGCTTTCCAACAAAAAGCAGACAACAAAGTCATTAGAAGGTTAATTAACTTTAAAATTAACAAATAGTTTTCATTTTTTGAAATTGTTAAGTACACAGTAGTCAGATTTTTACAAAATAATATACATTTTTAAGCATATCTCATTGAAGTTTCTTGAATGTGGCCTTATTTGATTACAGCTAAATTAAAGTAGCCTTCCACCATGAAAATGTTCCCCACCTCTAACCTACCTCTTATAGATTTAGAACACAAATGTCATATATAAATCTATCTTTTGTTTAATTTCTAATTTAATAGCCTCCTCAGTCAGTTTTTACTTGATGTTAGTTTGGGATAATTTTATTTTGACTCCTTCCATGATTTGCTTAAGTTATCCATACTTCTTTCCTTCCTGAAATAGATCGAAACAAATGTAATGCATTGTGGTTAGGACAACAGAAGCACCTAAGCGGTATAGAGCTAACTCAAAAAGGAATAAAAGATTAAATTTGTACATAAAGGAATTGAAGGAAAGTGAAACCATACAAATTTCTTCATGGGAGATGATATCTGAGCTTTGAAGAATATATAATTCTTCAAAACCAGTATCAGAAAAACTGTACTACTTAGTGCTCTTTTCTTCCTCTTCTTCCACACACCTGTCTCCCACATTAAACAAGCCATTATGTTTTATTTATTCTTCTTTCCTAATGCATTCTTCTTTATCATTATGACTGGTGTTTCTATTCAGTACTTCTCATATCTCTGGACTAAACAACCGTTGACTGGCTCCTAACTGCTATTCCTGACATTACCCCCCTGCCCAGTATTCCATTCTCCCCATCTTACAAAAGTTAATTTCTAAAATAAACATTTAACCATTCCACATCCTACTTACAAGGGTAACAGGGTACTCTATAATTCATGTGAGAAACTCCAAAATGATTTATACAGCCCTAAAGCCTTCTCAAACATGACCTTAAAGAAGCTTCCAACTTGTTTCCGGTAACAAACTCTGTCCCATAAACACACTTTCACCCATAATTTCCCATATGCTCCTCACAATGATTCCAGTCTTTTTGGACTTCCATTGGATCTCTGCCTGGACTCACACTTAACCTCTGCCAATATGCCCGCCATAATATCTCCACCTCTTCTAAGTTCCAGCTTGAACTCCATCTTACCTGAAAGGCTTTCTTCAGTAACATCACTACTTTCCCATCCTACTGAAAGCAACAGCTCTGTAATCTGCATTCCATAGTTTGTGTGTGTGTGTGTGTGTGTGTTTGTACAAAAACATTCATTATAACATTTAGCACACCTTGTCTAAGTTTTTACAGATAATGTTCTCCACTACATTGTCAACACCTTCATGGTGAGAATCATATCTTGTCTTTCTTTGTATCCTCAACAACTGGTATATAAAAGAAGGAATGAAGAATATTCTGATATCTAAAGTTCCTAAATAGTTCCTTTACGCTCTGTTGTATCTAAAATTCAAAACTATAATATTCAACTTTTATTTTGTAATGTTTCTGACAACGTACTTCTCTCGTAGTTCTACATTGCAAGCACACACAAATTTAAAAGAAAAAAAAGCCACTGATGTTTTCCAGTAGTGTGTGCTATTTCTTTCTCAAAATAATCTAACCACCCTTTAGATAGATGATTTCTGATTATCCTTGAATAAATTCCCTTTTAAATAGGTTGAAATTAGAACGAATTTCACTTTTTTTAATTGGCAATTTTTAAGACAGGCAGAGATGCAATTTAAATACTTTTGCTGCACATAACATATATCTAATAGTCCCCTTTTTTCCCTCAAAGCTAATATTTCCATCCTTCTCTAATAGGCAATAGAAAAAAGAAAAAGAAAAAGTACTTGAGTTTTATAAGTGAAAAATAATGCTTCTGTGGATTTTGGGAGTGCTTTGCAAGTGCCTACTTTTATCTGGGGAATAATTTTAAAAGATAGAAAAATTAAACATGATCATTTGGAGATGCTTGGTTTTAGTGTCTAGAAAAATTGAACTTCTACATATTCTGAAAATGACTTTTTTAAATCAAACTTGAATTCATTTCATCTCCTCTTTTAAATATGCCAACAAGACAAAAGCTTTTTTGTCCTTCTTCTTTAAAAGAGAGTATTTTTACTGTGGGTAACTAAAACAAATAGCAGAAGCACAGAAATTCAAATACCCTATGTGACTAGTCTTTTATAAAGAATAACATCTATTTGAGTTTTCTATTTTGGGGAGGAAATCAAGTGTGTAAATGATAATTATTTCAAAAATTGGCATGAAAATTGCTGATATATATTCTCATGATCCTTACTTCTACAATATCATAGGTGAAAAAAAAATGTCCAACCTGGTATGAAGTCACTCAGATAGACGGGATAAGAGGATTTAGACACAATCTAAGTTGGGCAGTAAGTAGTGTCAAGAAAATCATGCAGTATTATATAAGAAAAATTTGAGATCTACTTGCATTAAGACAGTGAAATGTTTTTATTCTGACTAACAAAGTCTGCCCTATCCTTTATATTGGGGAAAAAATGATTTTTCTTTGTCATAAAAATCATTTAAAGTTAAAAATAGAAACATTGATATTTCAGCAACTTGTTTCCCATGAAACCTTCTTGGAGTCAAACAAGGTAAAGGAAAATATTGGTATTCCCTACCTTATCTATACCAATAATATCACCAGAAATTTCTGTTCATATTGATTTTTCACTTTTGCTTAAAGTGTAAGCAGGAGGATTTCCCAGGTGTCTTAAAACCTGCCATCTTTTTCTCCATTATTTTGTGACTTCCTGGCTATTAAGTAGATGGAAAGACATCCAATGCTCATATTACTCTCAACATATACTTGCAGGCTGGTACCCACACCAATCCCCAGGGAGTCTGCCAATGAGATGAAGTGTAGTTCATCTTTCTTAGCCACTCTGTCTGGGTGGGATAACTCCAGGTTCCAGTGTCAAAACAAATGGGAGAAAAATGCTGTCTCAGAAATATAGTGTGTTAAATAAAGTGGTAAACAACAAAACTAAAAATGAAGATTTTTTGAACTCTAAATAAAGCAGAAAATGAACTAAGTTTTAGGTCTCAAAACAGAGAGAGACATGTTCTCTCAGAAACTCTGTGCTTAATGGGCTTATGAAGAGACAGGCCCATGTCCTAAGGGAACAAGGTTTTACACTTGAGTGTCTGAAGGCACAGTATGTTAAAATGCTAGAATACAGACAATGAAGAGAGAGAATGGTTATTCAAAGACTAGAAAGGAGTACTTCAGGAGAGCTGAAGCTTAGTATGAGAAAGGAAAAGAAATGACAAAAGAAGAGTTAATCAGGAACCAAATCATGAAGAATCTTATCAGTCTTTCAGACCTTCTGCTCAAGAACAATTGAAGTTTTAAGTACAAAATACAGGCTCATATTTAAGTTTTAGAGAGACTACTTTGGCTCCAGTGTGGAAAATGACTTGGATGGGAGCAAGACTGAGGGACAGAGACCAATTATCAAGTTGTCCCAGTTATCTATGGGACAGGTGATGATGACTGGATCTAAGGCAGAGTTTCTCAACCTCAGCACTATTGACATTTTGGACTTGCTAATTCTTTGCTGTGGGGGACCCTCCTATGGATTGTTGAATGTTTAGCAGCACCTGTCACTGTCATCTCTATTCACTAGATGTCAGTATCACCCTCCTGACCCCAACTTTTGACAACAAAAAGAAGTCTCCAACCATTGTGAATGTCTCTTGGAGAAAACTCCTCTTAGGAACACTGACCTTAGGTAGTGGCAAAGGGAATGGATAAAGGAGGGGGACTGGAGACTGGAGGAATATTTAAAAGATACTATTAATAGCAACAGGAAAATGATGATCTACTGGATGTACAGTTTGATGAAAAGGAATAAGTTATTGCAACATAAATAAGAAAAGTATCTTTTATTTTTTACTGGGAATAATAAAGGTATTTAACCAGAGAGGTAATATGCTTAAAAATAAGCTGAAAAAGAAATATATATCTATATACACACATATTCATGAACTAGGATGCTAGTACAGTATTCCAATGGGAAATGAAGTGGGCCTCACCTAAACATATGACAGTTAAAATAGAAGGAAACACAAGAGGAAAGGATTTGATGATCTATTGGAGGAATGAGTTAGATGTAAATATCAAAGCCCACTCCAACTTATCTAGTTAGGACAGATGTATTATGTCAACATTAACTATTTTAGAGAATACAAAAGAAATAGCTGATTTGAAGAGTTAGGAATCAGAAAACATATTTCTCTTAGTTACTCATCATTAACAATGTTCAGAAACACAATATAATTACTTTCCTTTACATAGGTTGTACATGATTTTAAGAAAAAATAAGGAAAAAATCAAAGGACAAACAAAACTTTAATATTTTTATATTAAAAATGTGTTTCAAAAAAATTAAAAATGTGTTTTAATTTTGATGTTTTGGTACAATGCATTTCCTTACCCAGTTAGGTTCACTAAGGGTAAGCAACAAAAAAGATATCTGAACAGACGGAGTGGAAGGAATTACAGAGTTAGAGCTGAGGGAAAGCATATGATTATTCTTTAGGGGGTGTTAGCAGAACCTGTCCTCAGAACTTCACATAGGATGTTTCTGCTATTATAAAATATTGCTCTATCAAGTCCTTCTTAGACACTTGAGCTTCAGTTTTCCTACTTCTAACGCAGGTACAAGATTTTGTTTGTCGAAATCCTACAATTTTGCTCCAATTCTCTATTTTCCCTCTAAGTATAAAAGGGAACTTAAGCTTTAAAAAATCTATTATTATTAATATTATTAGGATGGCAAAATCAAATTAGCACCTTTTATGAAGCATAAAGAAAATTTGAAGTTTTAAGACTTTATTCTAATGGAAAAGTAATTTTGGCAAATAGCTTTCAGGCTTTAAAGGATACTTTCATACCCATGAAGAATCTTATCAGTTTTTCAGACGTTAAGCTTAGGAATAATTGAAGTTTTAAGTACAAAATACAGGGTCATATTTAGGTTTTAGAGAGACCATATAGGTCTTATTATTTAAACAGTTGGGAATACAATTTTAGCTTAAATTTTAGCATTAGTACTAATTCTCTAATTGCGTGTTATTTCAACCTATTGTCATGGTTCTAACAATGTATTAGAAATAGAATATTCATTCTTTTCTACTTAAGATGTAATGTCGAATGTAAAATAGTCAGAAAAAAGATCAGTATTATTTATGGCAAACATTTTATGTACAGCCTTTTATATATGTACTGATAGATAAGTATTTCCAAACTGAGATAAATATGTTTTTTGAACCTTATTACTTCATTATATTTATTGGCCAATTTCCAGTAAAGAGATTGGCATCATCATTTTAAATCGGTAAATTCTATTCCATTTAATGGATTACTGAAATTTAATCCATCCTTTAAGATTGACATGTAGAAGTTGTATCCAATATTCAGATATTATAAACAATGTCATTATGACCATATTGATATATAAATTATGGTTCATTTATTGAACAATTTCTTTATTGTATTTCTGGAAGATGATTCCTAGGTGAAATGGTATTCATATTTTGAAGATTTTTTGAACTTGGGAAAAATTTGTCAATTTGCTTTTATACTACTTGTGTATGACTTTGCCCATTTTCCTTCATCTTTTATAACAAAAACCCGTTTCAGTTTTTTATATTGTGGAAAAATATTGACACTTTTGAATCTATTATAAGCAGGCATGCACATTATGTCCTGTAGCCAGAAAACAAAATGAAACTAAGCACTCTGCACTAAGAGATAAACTATAAATAATTGGATTTAGCTGTAAGTTCCAAACTTAATAAAATCCCAACCATTTTCCATAAGTTGCAAGTTACCTAACGAAACAGCTCCATTCTTGATTTTTGTTTAGCTCTTATCTGAAGATATGATATGACCTTTGTGGTTATGATGATGATGTACAAAAATTGTTTTTTCACTATAAGTAAACTAACTGTAAAACCAGCAAATTTGACAATTCTGCTGTTTTTTTTTTATTTCAGTGACTTTTTTAATTTTTTTATTTGCTGAGCAGTGTTTTTAAATCCTTGACTTCTTTTCCATTTCTCTCAAAGCAAACTTCTTTTTTTTCCTAAATGTTGTTGTTTCTATATCTTTCTTTCACACATATTGCCCATTTCATAAGTTAAAAAAATGATTTTCAATTTTAAAACATTTACATATTAAATATTAAGTAATTTCAGTATACTTTCATACATTAATGCTACATAGGTACTTCCTCTTTTGCAATGTATATATCTGTTCCTATTTTTATTAGCAGTGCTTTTTAATTGATGACACCAGTTCCTCATTCATTAGAAATGTTTCTATTTGTCACATATCATGCTAATTATGTCAGTATTTTATTGGGTTTTTTTTGCCAAGTCATTTAAAATTATTTTCAGTCAAATCTATCATTATACCTTCTATATTTTCTTACTTTAGAAAACCACTTTTATCCTAAAGTTAAAAACATATTCATTAAATTTCTGACACATTTATGATTTTGTTTTTAATATTTAAATCATTAATTTATTTGGCTTTCAGCCTAAGGAGAAGTGGGTTCAAATACCAGCTCTGTTTATTACTAGTTCAAGGTTTAACAAGTTTAGTGATATTTGAGCCTCACTTTTTCACTTTTATAAGGGGGTTGATAATATCAAGCTTATTCAGTGTTCATAGGAATTAAATTAGATAATGTATGTAAATTGTTTAATGACCTGAGAGTAAATAATAAATGACAAAAGGAAAACATATGGATTTATATATGAGATTTTTTTATATAATGAGATGTTTTAATATATTATTTAACAAAGACTTATTTAAGGCAGAAGTTTAATTATTTGGACATTCAAGAGCCATTTAATGTCAAAACACAAATAAACATAGGCTTGAAAGTAATTTCATTAAAATGTTTTAATTGTATTTGAAGGAAGATAAAAAATTAAGCAGTGGTGAATACTGGACATACAGAGAACATTTCTGTTCATGAAAATGACTTGGGTCTTTGGAGTTTTAATCTTTGTTTCCTCACTCTTCTTAATGGAATGATGCAGTAAATAATGAATGATTAATAGCGATGGCAGATCAACAAGCAAAGATAAACACAAAAATGATATAAGACAGGGTGTTCCTGTTCAATATCCTTCAAGTAGTTTCAGATTTAGATTACTTTTAGGCATCCAGGCATCTGAGCTATCACCACAAATATCTAAATTGCTTTCTCATGAGTTCTACAAAGCACTCTCTTTACTTTATCTACTCATTTTAGATGGCACCTCATTGAATTTCTCCTAGCCAATTTACTTTCTGCAAAGCTCACATTTCTCTTACAATAGAAAGATTTCTTTAGCTCTACTCTTTTAACTTTAGCTTAATAGCATGGGGGCTCTCTTTAAGTTTCACTGTCAGCAGAACAGCACAAATTTAACATTTATGTCATCCATTTTTACTAAATAGCAGAGGAGAAAGTGTTATGCCAAGGGCAAAGTGGGTATTAATTTTCTCTATCATTTGTACAATTACTTGAATGCATCCCCAAAGAAAACTAATATATTGATCAAACCTAATTAGCTTCAATTTACATAAAACCATAGCAGGAGATACTTATATGCTGCAGAAAAATAGATTTAAGTGGAAATAAGCCACAGGGGTTTAGCATACTCATCTGCCCACAAAGTATCTAAAGTATGATAAGAGTAAGATGAGATAAAATTCTAATTTATCAGAAGAAGTATAAATATTCATAGTTTTTTAAAAAATAGAATAAAAGAGAGAAGTAAAAAGTTCACCAATAATATCACCATGCAAAGATAAAAATGTAAGAATAATATTCTCATAAATCTACTTCCAGATTTTCTCGTCTCACACACACACACACACACACACACACACACACACGCATACTCAAACACACAAACACACATGCAAATTTCATTCCATTCATTTAGTTTTATAATCTCCTTTCTTTTCATCTAACATTAAATTATCACAATGTTTTCTTGTCATTTCTTCATTTAATAAACACTTATTAATCAAATACCATTTGCCACAACAGTATGAGTATATTCTAAACATATTATAAAGCAATCATTACTGTTTCTTATCGGGCTTATATTTTGATAGAGAAGACAGACAATGAACAAGTGGAAAAATAGCTAAAATGTATATTTATGCTTATAGATATAAATATGGACATAATTATGAAGAATAAAAAAAGTGAATAAAAGATGATAATCAAGAACTGAATGGGATAGCTACTAAAGGTAGTTAAAGATGGTGTTCCACAGGTGACATTTGTGCTGGGCTTTGGAAGGTAAAGAAACAGAAACCTTCATATGAGTATCACAGAGAAGTATTCCAAGAATAAGGAAGCAAGCAGGAGGACTCTCGATAGCAAAGTCTTTCTTTTAGAGGAACAATCTAAAAATGCCAATTCTAGAGTCTAGAGGGAAAGGAGAAGAAAAAAGAGGTTGTAGAGACAGGTAGAAATCAATCATTCAGGGTTTTATTTTTTAGCATTCTAATAAGATTGAAGCACTTGAATTTGGGTTAACTTTGGACTCTTTTTGGCCAACAGAATATAGTAGAGGTGATGCTATGCCTGTTCCAGGTCTAAACCCTTAAAAAAAAAAAACTATCACTACAATTTTTATTCATGAATCTTGTTGTCACATAAGAAGTTCTACTGCCCTGAGAGCAGCATGCTGTGAGGAAGCTCAAGCTAATTACATCCAGCCATCCATTACAGAAGAATACTGAAACACTGAACACGGGAGTGAAGCCATCTATGAGGGTCCCACCCAGCTCAGTCACCAACTCAATGCAGGCTATTGAGAGGCCTCAGCTGACAACAAATAAAACATAACCGCCCAGCCAATCTCTGCTCAAATTCCTGACAAACCGGATTATGAAAGTAATGAAACCATTGTTTTACACCATGAAGTATGGGGATGGTTAGTTACACAGCAATAATTAAAAGAAACAGTAAACATATGGTATAATATAGCATTAAATAAAATGATAGGATATGATATAATTTCACGTAGTGAGATTGTTCCTAAGCAATTATCTTTGATGGCATCTCCTAGATTATAAACATATTATTGAATCATAGAATACATTGACCATTGAGTGAAGCTAACTGATGTAGCCCTATTCCCACTGGTGAGAAAGTAAGTATTATTGTTTACAGTTTCCTATTAATAGGTCTTTTCAACTACTAAACTTTAGATGTATTTGAACATTCACTGTTACACTGTCAAATTTTAGAGACAGTTTTGAAGATTTTTTGAAATTGTTCTTGTTAATTCATAAAAGAGAACTATTAATAAATACGTCTTTAGAATGTGGAATGTAATACTATACTCTCTGATGGAATACAGCCTATTATGCTTTTTTCTGTAGGATTGTATTTTGAGAACAATATAGAAGCTAATTGTAACTCGGATTTTCTCTATTATTCACCAGTTATATATTCTTAGTACCTGGTAACAGTGACTATAAATAGTTTTTTTCAAATCTCTGTGTTTTCTTAAAGATCTTTTTTCAGATACTCATTTTATAAAAACACCACAAACAAACAATACCCAAATAAAAAGTAACTACAAAAATATATTGGCGTTTTTTCTGTTCTTATTTTCAAACTTCCTTACTTTGTTTTTAATAAAGGTTGACATGTACAGAAGGATAACTGACACATGTTAAATGTATCCTGAATTTGCATTACTAATAATTTTATTAAACTGTGTTATTAAATTTTACACTGTTTTTTGCTAGCCAATAGATTTATTTGACATAATAAATAAGATATACAATATAAAATAACTGAACATTTATTTTAGAAAAAATTATTAAACAGTTAAAATTACCACCATTAAGATGAAGAGTACGGAATTTGTAGAACTAAGACATATTTGTAATTGAAATTTTATGCAATATGAAGAAAATTATTTTCCCACTTAACGTGTTTTTATTAATGCTTTACTTGAATAGCTATTAATTTTAGATGTATTAGTTTCACTTTATTATCCCTCACTCTTATTTTTATTCAGCCCTGTCTAGTACTACCCTAGGAGTTATCATAAATATATTCTGTTTCTATCACATTTTTACCCAAGACCAAGCTTTACTAACACCAGAAAACAAAATATTAATTTCTTGTGTGTACAAATGACCAACATGTTCTTGAGCTGACAAGATTCCCTTTCACTATATAAACTTGAAATTGTTGAAATCTCTCTTTGTAAGGTCAGTTTCCCGGGAGAGGAAGACCCATTCCTCCTGTGGTTCCATTTATCTCCCCAGCCTGTGAAATCTATATCCAGTCCCAAGGGATTCTCAAATATTTGACAAAGTGTCTTCTCTGCCCCAGGACCTTTGGTTGTTCCATGAAAGTCATTTTCTTTATTATGCATGGTTCTATCACTATAATTGTGCTCTTAGGAAATTCACATTAGCCCAAAATAACTATTAGTGAAAGAGGGTTAGGAGATAGATTAATTCCTAACTGCAATAGCAAATATATTTTTCTCTAAAATATTCTCAAATTTTCTGTTAATATGAATTTAGGGTAGCTAAAGAGTGAGTTAAAAGTGAGTAGCAATACCACTTAAATATATCCATCATTTGAGTTTACCTAGCTTTGTCTAAGAGAAATGGTCTTTACTTTTCTATCAATAGCAGCATTATTTTAAGCTCCATATTGTCTTATATATTTGTATTACCTTTTCAGTTATTATCATCATAATAAAATAGCTACTCAGAGGTTGTATTGCTAGACAAAATTTTATTTTTTCTCTATATACTTAGAGTTAATTTCCACTCATGATTACATGTAATGCAGAGTTGTTCCAAGAGGTGTGCTATAGTTACATTCAATTAACCTCATGAAAACTCAGCAACAGGACAATTCCACGTGCTAACTGGCAATGTGGTTTTTTCCTAACATTGAATGGCATGTGGTACTATAGATATGTGTCAGATAAACCCCACAGAGACCCCCCCACAATGATACTTGCCTACTAGTGCTCCTGCTTTTGTAAAACTTCTTCCCCTGGGGTGTGAATGGGACTCCTGACTTGCTCCTAAACAATAGAAAATGGCAATGGTGAGAGAATATCTCTCCCATGACGAGGTTACATTTTACGGCAAAGGTGATGGGATGTCACTCCTGTGATGATGTTTGTTACAAAAATCTCTCTCACTAGAGTTGCTCTTGCTCTCTGCTGGCCTTCAAGAAGGAAGTGGTATGTTGTGAACTGCCTATGGGGGTGTCTTCACAGCCAAAAACTATAGGCCACCTACAGGAGCTGTAGGTCATAGTTTACAGTCACAGTGAAATAAATTCTGCTAACAAACTGAGTGAGCTTGAAAACGGATTCCTCTCCAGTGTACCCTTCAGATGAGAATGTAACCTGGCCAACCCAGTGATTGTGAGATCCTGAGCAGAGGACACGAATAATCTATGCTCGCTCAGACTCCTAAACCCTGGAAAATACAAAATAATAAATATATATGATTTTAAGCCACTAAATGTTTGGTAATTTGTTATGCAGCAACAGAAATCTAACACATGGTAATACTTTTATTTACACCAGTGCTGTTGAATAGAAATAAAATGTAGGTGACATATGTTATTTAAAATTTCTAGTAACCACATTTAAAAATAGTCAAAAAATGGAAAATTAATTTTTATAGCTTTCATTTATATATTATTTATATATTTATTTGTTATTATATTTGTTATATATTTACATGTTTATATGTAACACAATATATAATATAAATATATTATCTGTATTATATTATTTGTATATTATTATGCACAATATTACTTATATGTTTATTAGTGTTTATGTAATGGTTATATATTATTTAAATATTACATACTTATATGTTATTTTTCTCATTATGGTCAAATCAGTATCATTTCAATTAAGTAATCAATGTAAAAATTATTAATGAAATATTTTATTCTTTTTTCATGCTAAATCTTTAAAATCCAGTGTGTATTTAAAGACAGCACATATCAATTCAGATGCTAGATTTTTATCAGACATACATCATCTGCATTTAAATTATATAAAATTTACAGTAGAAAAAATAGGTTCATATAACTGAGTTGTTCCAAATATATATAAAAGTTTTACTGATACAAGTATTAGGTTTTAAATTTAAATTTAAGTTAGTGATAATAATTATATAAAATTATAAATTCTGTTCTTCATACACCAGTAATAATATTAGTACTCAAGAGCTACATGTAGCAAGTGTACTGACCAGGGTAAGTTTAGACACTGGAATTCATGGCTCCATTTTCTTGGGTTCATGTTTATATTTCACTTCTAAATCAACTGTTCTAAACTTTATGAAACATAATAATCATAAGGGATACTTATTTTAAATGCATTTTCCCAGGACAGCGCACCACCCACTGCATTCTGAATTCAGTGGATCGGTGGTTGGATTAGGTAATTATGATGCAGGTGGTGCACAAAACTACAATTTGAGAAAGTCATAGTGATGCTGGATGTTAAAGAGGCAGGAGTGGGGTGAGGAGGGGTGACTGATGTGCCTTAATGCCTAAAGCTCATCTGAGTGTCTCATATCCCAAACTCTACTAACTTAATGTAATGCTTTGGGCCTAAGACTATATTCCTAGGAAAAAAAGAAAACTAAAGCAATAAATCTCAAAAGGAAACCATGCCCATATCGTGTGCAGAAAAATAACACTGTCCTTTAATTTGGCCCATCTCTAATGCAAACATATTAGTAAAGAGGAATCTTGAGCTCCACCTAGTGTTTGGAGTGTGCTGTTATCACTGTTCTTGCTTTTATCCCTGTTTCAGTTACTTCATTATTTCATTTTCAAGTTGCCATTTTTCAGCTTGTCCCTGAATATAGAACAGAGCTTCTTCCTCAGCCTATGTTCTTCATATTTTATATCAAAATCATAGGAGACCTAATTTAATCCAAAACTTCTGCTACCATTTATATGTTGATGATTTCCAAAATCTTATCTCTTTGTACCCACATATCTATATTCTATTATTGTCATCACCATGTGAGCAATACATAGGCAGCTCAAACCCAATGTTTAAAATGGAACTTATAGTTTTTGCTTCTATACATTCTTAATTCTCCTCCTTTATTTTCTGTCTTGCTAAATGCATTACCATCCATACAGTTAAGGACTTGTCCTTGATGATTTTTCCTTCTCATTTTCTTTTATGCTCATCAAAACCTAGTATTTTATTTGCCTGATATATCTTGAACCATTTGTCTCCCTTTTATGTTCACTGTCATTGACTTGTAATTCACACATGACTGCTTTAAAAACCATTCATGTTAATTCCTTGGTTGCTAATTCCATTTATTATCTTGCTTTTAATTTGGGCCCAATACACATCATCCTGCACTTGTCTGAGTAACCTATGTAAAATGCTAGGCTGACCTTCTATATGCTTTGGTATAAAATGGAACCTCATAGTTTTTTGAACAATTGTAATCCCCTAATGTAATATACAAAACCAATCATGATATAAATATTACATGTCTTTGGTTTGATTTTTTTGTGTTTGTGTGGTGCCTGCTACATATTATGTGCTCAGTAAATGCTGGAGAATACTTGGTTTCTTTTTTGAGAATCAGAGAACATAAATTTTTACGTGTCTTCATTTCATTTTTGTTGGTATTTCAAATATTTACCTAAAATATACCCAGAAAATTTAATAGAAAATGTTAAATATCTGATTCTACACCCTGAATAAAATAATTTATAAATCTATGCTATATAAATGAAAATCATATTACTATTATTCTAATATAATAAACCTAATATAAGTTTTACTAGGAGTTTTTTAAAAATAATGTTTATTACTATATAGGAGGATAGAATACATATGAAGGTGGATTGATATATTTATCCATTGTAAATAAAAATATGAGACTTAACAAATAACATATAAGGAATTTAGTAATCTTCAGCTTTCAAACTACTCATCATCTATCACTCAGGCTACTCAGACAAAAGAGTTATCTCTTAATAGCAGATACAATTTTAAATTATGTATACCTTATTATGTTTCCTAATATGAGAATTTATATTTCTTAAGTACCATTAATTTATGGTGAAATTATTGGTTAAAATAATTAACACCTAGAATCTGGATATTCTCATAACATCCTAGGGCAATAAGTTTAAATAAATTTTCTAAGTGTTCTAAATAATAATACAAAACAGAAGAAAATCCAAATTACAATTTTTATTTGTTGAACATTTCTTCTAGCTAATATATAAAAATTACATTTCATTTAAAACAGCAAACTCTCTGCAACAAAATATAGATGAGACTTTCCATTTTAAAAATACAGTGGTATATTCCAACTTTGTTAACTTAGTAATTAAGTATCTAATAACCAATAATGTGATTCCTTACACTTTATATCCTTATTAGAAAAAAATCACTGGAAGTTCATAAAAAGGTGAGTATACAGAGAGTAATGTATTTCTTATGAAATGGAAAAGGAATTTGGAGGTGTTACTAGAAGCAGAACCGACAATAAATTTTCTATATTAGCCTCTTTTTGATATAGCAATTTAATCAGCCAATGAAGTATTTCATGATTGTTAGATTTTACAGTCTAAAATTTCAGCAAGGGAGAAAAAAATTCAAGTGAATATTTCCAATCATTCAGCAAGATAAACAAAGGCAGTGTTTATTACAAAAAGCTAAGTAGAAAAAATACTATCAAAAATTGCATGGCATAAATATTGCAGAGATAGTAAATTCACTTCCCTGGGATTTTGCTCGCTTCATTCTCAGGGTATTTTAAAATGTCAGAGAAACAATTACTCAGAACAAGAAAATATCCTGCTATATCCCTTGCTTTTATTTTATTTTTTTTATTTTATTGTGTCCCCAATTAAAAGTGCACATTAAAAGATTATTAAAAGGAAGTATAAAATATAATGGTGTTTAATGATTATATGATCTTATTTTCCCACATTTCATTTTACCCAATCTCTCATCCATAATTAGTAATTTTTGCTACTTTGAATATAAAGGGAAAATTTTAGGGTTGTTGAAATCTGGTTACTCTATATCATTATCTAATAGGGAATGTGGTGTAGGAAAATAATGAGGCTTTAAAAGCAGAAGGACTAAACTTTAAAATTCAAGAGGCTCAAAAGCAAAAGAGAATAATTCTGAAAGAATTTTGAAATTCATAGAGTGTAAATTTCTGGGGGATTGGTCAAAGTACTGTAAGCTCTTCACAGACAACTCTCTGTTGATTTATATGGAAGTCTGAGAATATATCTTTCTTCCCTAAAGGATCAGTGGAGAAATGATTTTTCCCCCTTCTTGTAGTTCTGCTGTTCTCATTAGTTGTTTGTGAAATGTTTTACCTTTATGGTAAAATATTTCTTGCAAGTTGAGCAATGTAAATCTTTGTCATGAAGTTTATTATAGTAGTTTATAACTGTTTTTTTGTTTTGTTTTGCTTTTGTTTTTAGAGAGGGTCTCACTCTGTTGCCCAGGAGGCTAGAGTTAGTGGCATCATCATAGCTCTTTCACTGCCCTGCATCCTCAATGGATGATCCTTCTGCCCCAACCTCCTGAAGAAGCTGGGACTACGGGCCTACTCCACCAAACCAGCCTAATTTTTCTATTTTTTGTAGAGATGGGGTATGACTATGTTGCTCAGGGTGGTCTCGAACTCCTGGCCTCAAGCAGTTCTCTCGCCTCAGCCTCCCTAACTGCTATGATCACAGGCATAAGCCACTGTACCTGGCCTATAACCTTTGCTTATTTTATAATTAAAGGCAAATAATATTAATGTTCATTAAAAATATTTATTAATTAAAAGCTTTTCTCAAGTTAATATTCTAATATTAATTTTAAATATTGAAATTTTATAAATTTAGGACAAATTGATTTATTTTAAGTATTGTTTCAGGAATAAAGAATTATAACTCAGGAAACTCTATTTAATAACATATTTTATGATTCTTTTACCTATATTTTAAAAACTCAAAATATTTAGAAAATTTAAAAAATAACTTAGGTCTCTCCAAAGTCACTGTATTTTGTGCATCTCTTTTTTCTGCTCAAAAGCCAAAAATTTCTCATAAAAATAATCAATAGATTTATAGTAGAATTGATTTTTTCCAATTAGGTCATGAAACCCACTGTGTGGAAATGGCATGATTATCAAAGTATTGAATTTATCAGGTAAATTTAGATTAGGCAATAGAATATTGGCATTAAGGACAGCAAGGTTTGGATAGTCTTTAAATAATTAAATGCATACATACTATACATTATGCCAAATATCAGGGGTGTGAGGTATGTATGTCAGTGAGGAATACAAGAGTAGGTCTATTGGTATTGAAATGCAGTATGATATATGCTATGTCAGTATAGGATGCCACTGGAAAATATAGAAGTGAGTGACATTCTGGGCTTGAGTATCCAAGGAAGAATTCTAGGAGAAAGGATCATTTAAAATGAAACCTGAAAAATTAAGTAAGAGCTAGCCAGGGGAAGGTGAAAGAAGAAAGATTAAGAAGTTGCAGGTAAAATTAATCGCTGAAGAAGAGCATGACGCTAGCAAGTCTGTACAAAATGATAGGAATCTAGAATACATATAAGAGAGACTGTCGAAAGATGAAGAGAGGTTTTCAGGTATGTATTTATGAAGGGCTTTGAATATTATCTTAAGAAATCTGAAGTCTATTCAGAGAAAAGTGAGCTACTTACTTCCTTAAGTAGGAAATGACTGACAATATAACTTTGAGATAGTAATGAAGTATAATTTTTTTAAATGTTAAAAAATGACTCCTGCAAATATATAACAAACATGTAACAAAGAACCATTGAGCAGGAGACTATGATTTATGGTCCCCCTTCTGAGTCTCCAATGTCCATTAAGTTACTCTGTATGACCACGCATACCCATTGCTTAGCTCCCACTTATAAGTGAGAACAAGTGTAATATGCCAACTATTCTTACCTCTGAGTCATGTTAGGAATTACAGTAATCAGAAAATACTAAATAATGTTTATTCAAACAGTATTTGTTTCTTCACAGAGAAAGAGTAAAATCTGGAACCATCTTGGCTTCTACCAATAACCACTCACATTCATTTATTTCCCTTAAATGAAATGCCTGGGTATGTGTTGCTTTTTATCAAGCCACATGGTTCATTAGCTATATCAGTTAGTTATTGCTGCATAACAAAATACCCCCAAACTTAAAACAAAAAGCATTTGTTACTGTCATGAAGCAATTAGGCACATCTTTGGATAGGATTCAGCTTTAGCTGTTTTCAGCTAGGATTACTCTTGCATCTTCTATTAGCTGGGGATTTGAGTGGAGGCTGGGTTGTCTAGGATAGTCCACTCAAGTGGTTCTTGTCTACCTGGCTGTTAGATCGAGCAAGCTAGCCTAGACTTATATACATAGTAACTGTGAGATCTAAGACAAAAGTAGAAGAGTACAAGTCCTCTGAAGCCAAGGCTTGGAAATGGTACTTCATAACTTTTTTTCTTTTTTGATCAAAGCAAATTATAAAACTAGCCTATATTGAAGAGGTGAGTAAACATATTTTAAGATTTTAAGTCCTGGTAAAAGTACCTGAACAGTAACATTGCAAAGGATGTGGATATAGAGATGGGTGAAGATTTGTGGTCATTTTTACAAATATTAATAGTATGCCACAATGGATTTCCCAGAATTTCATTAAATGTTCTAGCTTTAATTTTTTTTAAAAAAAGTTTTAGGCTCACTACATTTTGATGTTGAAAGCTCAATCCTGTGCCAAAATGAACTTAATATCCTGCCCATCTATATGGACTGAATGTTGGAACAGAACAGAAAAAAAACCTACTATACAATCTATTCCAGATGACCACTATTACTCTCCTGCTGCCAGCTCCTTCTCTCAAGTGTTCATATTTGATCTGCTCCATTTCCCACTTGCCTGAAAATATAGAGGCCACGCAGTCATTGTTGGCTACACAGGCTGCAAGTGCATGAACTTTGGATTTAGAGAGACCTGGATATAAAACCCAGCCACTGTCCAACTGAGTGACCCTAGACAGATAATTTATCCTCCCAATGTCTGTTTCTTTATTCTGAAAAATGAGTTTAATGGTCCACATCTCACAGGTCTGTTGTGAGGACTTGGTGATTGTAAATAGTCCAAGAGAAGAGGCCTATTACACAGTAAATGTTTAAAACTTACTGATTCCCTTTCCTATTGCAGCTTTCCTGGAATGCATTTTTTTTATCATTACAGGGTATCATGTCTTATAAGCAAACACTTCCCAGAGTTTGCACAAAGGAATAAACTCACAATTTTTAAGCGTAGAAATATTTAGTTGGCAGAATAAAAGAGTAAACTCAAGTAAATATATTACCATAAGTTTTATGATTTTCTTGAGGCTATTTTCATAGCTTCTTTCCAGTATACCAAAGGTACATATTCCTAAAGTGAATAATAAGAATAGAGGCAAGTGCTATCTTAGGTGATATGCATTCTTAGGGATATAAAAAATATTAAGGACTCAATCACAATCAATGTACACCAGATTGACATTGTTAATCTTTGATATATTTGGGGTTACCTTTAATAAGAGGATATTGAAGTCATTAATACAAATGAAAATAAAAGACATAAAAAGTGGCATTGATTCATAGGACACCAGAATATATTACTTGATACAGCATAATTATTTAAATGGTCTCCACTTAAACTGATGAGGTTAGAACCTCTTCATTTCCACAGGTATGTCTCCTTAACCAGGCTTTCCAAAAGCCAGAAAGGGGGTAGAGAATTTATATTCCCTTCAGCACAAATAACCCAGGTAAATAATTCAATCTCTGTAATGAGATATAAAGTCTAATTTCATTCCGTGTGGGGGTGAGAAGAAGCAGATTGTTATAAAGTCACAGAGAAATGCTCATGAGATCCTTTTCAATATATCTTCTCTTATTTAAATAAACAAACTTAAATCTTGACTCCTCTGAAGAGTCCCCAAAGGGATTGTGACTGCTGAACATCAGATTCAGACAACTTATATGGCTGGCTGTGCATTATGGCTGCAACTTCACTCCCTACCACCCCATGAAATGGTCCATAAATCTGTGCGTATTCACTTCCTATCAAAATCTCCTCTCTTACAACAGGTTCCTCAATCCAACCAGGTTGCTGTAGTCCTACAGTAACTTACTGATCTTGTACTCAAGACCACATTCAGGCCATTTCCTAGGACTGGCTTTATCAACAAAGAAGTTTTTGCAAATTTGAGGTAAATATCGCTGCTCTTTCAACTTCTCATTGTCATTGCTGACTCATCTCTGCTTTCCTAACAGTTTGTCTCATTTCTGATACTCATCTTATGTGGATCTCTAGTATCTTGGTTCCACAAATTCTTATAGAGCTTGTTCCGCATGGTCTTGTCATTCATTTTTTCATCTATATGAACACTACGTCTTAACCTTCTCATCGAACTGAGCCTTGACCTGAGATCAAGGTTGCTACTGATCTTTCATTTCCTGCTTGACCTAGACTCTTCCAATCTCTCCAGCTCCTCTCTCCTCATGAACAACACTCTCTCCTAAATCTGTCCTGACAAATTACATTCAATTTTCTGTAGAACAAAAGCAAGTAGTTTATTTAATCACATAATGTACATGCAGTGTTGCTAGCATTCTCAAGTGTAGGAGTTAGTCTGGTGTGTGTATCTAAAGGTAGAGGAAGCATTTATTTTATAAAAAATAAATAAATGTCTTTAATTTCAGGGCTTCATGTATGCAATGATGTCCAATATATATGCCATTTAGTTTTCTCTCCTCCCTCTATTCCAAGTATTGCCATAATTGTATTACAAAAAGCATAATAAATTTGTTCTTTTATTTTACAATATGTTTCTACTACGAACACCATACACAGCGAATTTAAAGACACACACTGAAGACAGGGAATATCCAAAGAAAAGTCTTATTTTGTATACCGAAAACAGCTTTGATAGAATTTTAGCATTTTCGAATATCTCAATAAAATAATGAAGTTGTTACTATCTCTTATGCTGGCATTACACAAGTCAATTTTTAAAAAGTGAAAATAATTCAGAACCATCAAAAAGACTGTGAGAACTGCTGTCTCCCACTTGAAAGTCAAAGCGGTTTGCTTAAAGTCCTCAACACTTTTTGGAGATTTAACAGTACTGTAATATCTATAAGGGACTGGCAGTGACCACTGCATTTTTGTAAGGAAATCAAAATGCCACACAGGTCTCCAGCTGTTCCTCACATCTGCTTCTTACTCAAATCTTTTTATTTGCTTTTTCCTACACACTTGAATACCATTGTCCAAAATTATGACATAGTTTGCTCTTTGAATTCATTCATTGAGGTTTCTAAAAAAGGTCACCTTCTCAAGAAGCTTTTGTTGATTACATTGCTCATGGTAGCAGCCCCATTCACCTCTCTTTCCCCAATCCAGTTAATTTTTCTTCAAGGACTTGCCATTATCACACATTTTTATATATACACACATAGAAAAAACATTCATACACATGTATGTATTTTTATTGGTTATAAACCACACTAGAATGTAAGCCCCATTAAGGCAGAAAGTCTTACATGAAAGAGAAGAAATGGAAAGATGTATCAGTAAACATACACACACACACACACTAACATAGTAAAATCATTTTTGAGGATAGAGTCCTTGATAATTTCTACTAGAAGCCATCTAATAGAGATCTTATCAAATCGGTAATAATAATTAGGATTTCTAGCCAAAACCTCACTGCACAGGCAACTAGGAAGAGAGATCAGCTAGGCCATAGGCCAGAGCTACGCTAAATCTATAAATGACTTGGCAGGCCGATCAGAATGGTTTTTTAGTATAAAAGAGATTCTCAATGAGTAGATAGTGACTGATATTGTCTAGTTAGAGAACTGTTCAAAAAAGTATCACCAATTTTTACACTTTTAGTGGTAAAAAGTCACAAGAGATGATCAAATATTGAAAAAGGTAATTTTAGAAAAATTGCTTAATTGACACATAATTACAAATATTCATAGGGTAAATACTGATGTTGCAATGTATAGTGATCAGATCAGGGTAATTAGCTCATCCATCATCTCAAATATTTACCATTTCTTTGTGTTAGGAATATTCAATATCTTCCTTCTAGCTATATGAAACTACATAATATATTATTGTTAATTATACTTATCTTATGGTGCAACAGAATTCTAGAAATTATTCCTCCTATCTAGTCGAAGAAGGTAATTTTTCATGAGACCAATTTACTACAGTAAACTGTAGAACATAGATTTATATCTATACTTTATTATACTATAGCTATGTTTCTTTTCTCCTAAGGCAGTTCTAACAGCAAATATTTTTTTCTTTTTTTTTTCTTTCACCATATTACAGGAGTACAAATGTTTAGGTTAAATATATTGCCTTTGCCCCACCCAAACCAGAGCTTCGAGCATGTCCATCCCCCAGATGTTGCGCACCACACCCATTAGGTGTGAATATACCCATCGTCTCCTCCCCTCTACTATCTGCCCGATGCCCGATGAATGTTACCACTATATATGCACTTAAGTGTTGGTCAGTTAAGTCAGTTAATACCAATTTGATGGTGAGTACATGTGGTGCTTGTTTTTCCATTCTTGTGATACTTCACTTAGTAGAATGGGCTCCAGCTCTATCCAGGTTAATACAAGAGGTGCTACATCATCATTGTTTTATATGGCTGAGTAGAACTCCATGGTATATATATATATATATCACATTTTATTAATCCACTCAAGTATTGATGGGCACTTGGGTTGTTTCCACATCTTTGCAATTCTGAATTGTGCTGCTATAAACATTCTAGTGCAGATTTTTTTTTTTTTTTGGTAGAATGTCTTTTGCTCCTTTGGGTAGATGCCCAGTAATGGGATTGCTGGGTCCAATGGTAGTTCCACTTGTAGCTCTTTGAGGTATTTCCATATTACTTTCCAAAAAGGTTGTACTAGTCTGCAGTCCTACCAGCAGTGTATGAGTGTTCTTATTCTTAAAAAATATATTTGTCTTCTTTGCACTTGTGTCCCAAGTTCTAGTTTAGAAAATTTCCATACTGTTTTCCATGGGGATGAAATATTTGTATATAAAAAAAAACTTTCTTTGGTCAAATAAAGATAGGGGACCCAGTTTAACATAGTTAAAAAGGTTATTTTCTTGAAGGAATTTTCAGAATCATAATTATGCTAGTGTTATTTAAAGAGATCCACTTTCAGCATGGGCCTCATATGTGTGTTTGAGTGTGTGTGTCTGTGTGTGCACACTCAGATGTGGTTCAATATGCTGCTCCCCAAAGGAAAACAAATCCACACGTTTAGAAAGGAAGCAAGTCACAGTGTTATGTGAAGGCAAGTCGTTCATATAGGTCTTCATTTAGCTATTAAACAAATAGTTACTGAGCTTATGGTATGTGTCAGATGCTCTTTAGGTGCTCAAAATAAAGAGGAGAGCATGATAGGAAGGACCTATAATACTTAAATTCATCTCAAACAAACCTAAATAAAAATCAGAAAAGACACACAGCTAGCTATTTTTTAATATTTCAGGGACTAAATAATTCCATAAATGAGTCTTGGGTTTTGCACATTTTTTATGTTCTTTTAGTTACTGGCAACAAACCCACTTAAAAACACAAGAGTGAATTTCCGTGTTTCAGAAACAATCATTAGGGAAGAAATAGATATCCTATTTCCTCTTTTGCAGCTTGTCAGCCTATAGACAGGGGTCAGAAACTCATGCACAAAAGAGGAAAGTGACAACTGGCAAAGGAAGACAAGCTGAGAATATCTAGAGCCCATAATTATTTTTTCTTAAAGAAAAGAAGGCTGCAACTTGATGTTGACCAGAAACTGGTTCTAGGGAGGATAATAGCAAAAACTGGCTCTTCTTTCACAGGTAGATCATCCATCTGTTACAATTTATAGGAAGCGGTAGCTTAATTAAATTACTTACCATCTTTCGGGTTGCAAAGAAATCCTCCTGTTAGTTATTATGTTAACTATATGGAATATTGGAGAATTATTTGAGGTATAAATCTAGAACTTCTGAGTCAAAGTGACAATTATATCATCATTAACTCTTTGATGAATTATAAATGATTTTCCATCCCTGGGTGATTTGTAAATTAGACATTACAGTGTCTAGACCTCATAATGTGAGCCAGCAGTATAAGACAGAACACTTGAAGATGTATGTCTTTTTTGTTTAATGTACAGATGTCACCTGTGGGCAAATCATATAGCAGTAATCACTTCAATAAGAAATTAGGAAAGGACCTTTTGGGTACGTTGAACTATATGGTTTCCTGCTTTCTCAAAATACTGTTTTGGACGGTTTTTGGACACAGTCTTCCAATGAGCTTGTAACAATGCTTAAGGATGTTTACATTTTTTGCAAGGCCACGGCCTTTATGATGCCAGGGATCTAAAAATTGTGAAAGTCCATGGGTCAGCAAATATGTAGTGTTTAATACCATGCAACTCCACTTATAATTAGAAGGGAAGATACATCCTAAATATGTTATCATTTTTCCTGTTATTTCTAATTTGATCCTATTTTCCTTAGTTATAAAGCATGCATATATGAATTTAGATCCAAACTTGAAAAAGTTGAAAATGCAAACCAATGGTTAAGCCATCTATAGACTGACACTGACATTTCTTTTGTCTGCCAATATTTGCTACTCTTTGGTGATGATTAAAAATAAATAGATAAACAAAATCACAATATTTCATATATCACCCATATTTGGCTTATCTTTAAATTACTGAATTGGCTTTTAATTACTGCAGGGGCTCATGTATCCTAGTGTAGATAACACAAGACCATGATATGTTTATTAAAATGGTTATTTTTATTTACTAAAAATATAAAACTTTGAAGTTGCAAATAAATTTTCTTTTCTGCTACAAAGATTTGATTTTTTTCCCCTTCAGTCTGGTTTCCCTTTTCTCCCTAAAAAAAATGTGTTGTAGGAGAAAAATAAGAGTAAAAAAGAGAGAAAGTTATATACAGTGACTCTAACTTCTTTGCAGAAACAATCTAATTGGCTGCATCACTGATATTGGAAGAATTTTGTTATCAGACTAATCAAACCAGTTATGTTTTGCAGAGATTTTTTTTTCAGTAGCTAAATTACAGAACATATAATTGGTGAGGCTCACATATTAACTGCTCCTCCTATCACTGTTCTCTTCTGAATGCCCAGAAGACAGAAGATGCATTCAGATTCAGTAGTTATGTATCAGAACCATGCAGCTCCCTCCTTTGTAAGTGAATGATCTGAACAGGGCCTAATGCCACAAAGCAGAAGCTTGAAACATCCATCTCCTTGTTCATTTATGGTGTATTTATTGGAGCCTACTATGTGCCTTAGTACCATGCTAATCATAGTTTGGAAATATTAATATATATGGTAAAACCAGATAGCAAGATGCATACTTGTGAGAAATAATTCAAAATAAAAACAGGAAAATTCAAACCAATAGAAAAAAATAAGTACAATTCCTGGATTATGAGTGTATAAATAGAATCACATGGTCCAATTTATTAAAGCTCTGGTTTTTTACACTGTTTTATTTGGAATTAGGTGTCATGCTGCTTAAACATCTGAGTGTTCAGCTTTATACTTACTGAATGATTTTACTTTTCATTTACAAATTTAGCTAAAGGATATTCTTCTAATGATTACCAAAAATCTAAATTCTTTTAGGAGATATACAGCATAACCTACTAATTATACTATGTGATGATATCAGACATTTTAAAATTACCCCAACTTTTCGCCTAGCCACAAAATTACCTATCAAATTTGAGTGCTTTTAAATTATGTGTATAATTCTTCGGTTTAATTTTCAATTGCTGCCACTTCTCACTTCTTCCTTCTCTTAATATGTTACTTCTTGGGCTGAAGGACCAAATAGTTACATATCTCACAACAATGTATAAAATAAAGTAGACCGAAACAATATCCAGATGGTATCCCTTGTGAAAGGGATAGACAGATTCATTAATTGACTTTGTGACATCAGTTTTCTTACCTAGATACTTATATGTTCTTTATTGATTGCTACTTAACTGCATTCCTAAGGGAGTATTTCAGACTCATTAATTTCAGATAAATAAGGTATTATAAGGCATATTACAGAAATAAGGCTGCTATACTTATTAATAAGTGAACATGATCATTTCAGAAGCAGCTATAAAGTGCTCAAATAATAAAGAGATATTTTAATGGGTACGTGTGTGTGTGTGTGTGTGTGTGTGTGTGTGTGTGTGTGTAAAAATCACAAGTGTGTGTTTTGAAAAAGCCTGGTGGATTGAGCAAGAAAAATTGTATACATTGTCAAGATAAGTCCCTGTAGATCCTTAAACAAAACTCTGTTCTAAGGAAAAGTTTTTTAAAAGTCTAAGTGAATATACAAGATAGACTGTCTAAAGTCCTTTGCATGACCATTTTTAGATACCATGATCTGACCTCAAATATGTTTTTTGAACATGTATCTCACTGTATTATCCCTTCACTGTGCCTTCCACCTTATAACAAAAGTCACACCATTCAATGCCTCTGTCCCTACCGCTTTCTTTCTTTTATCTGCCACTATCTTGCCTTTGTCCATATTGTTCTTATTATCACAATCATTTCTTGTCATTAAGAGGTATCATCTTCACTTGTTTAAACTTTATGCATCACTTAAGATACATTCCAATGTCAGCTTCTCAATGAATAATTCTAAAATGTCTTTATTCATGATTAATTTTAGTTCCCTTTGTGCTACATTTTGTGTTTTTATTTATTTATTTTTTTATGTCAGCTTATTATGGGGGTACAAAACTTTAGGTTATGTATATTGCCCATGCTCCCCAACCCCCCCGAATCAGAGCTTCAAGCATGTCCATTCCCCAGACAGTGCACATCGCACTCATTATGTAGGTATACACCCATCCCCTCTCCCCCCACATCGGCCCGACACCCAGTTGGTGTTATTCACACATGTGCACTTAGGTGATGATCAGGGAAACCAATTTGCTGGTGAGTACATGTGGTGCTTAATTTTCCATTCGTGGGATACTTCACTTAGTAGAATGGGTTCCAACTCTTTCCAGGAGAACATAAGAGATTCTATATCACCGTTATTTCTTATCACTGAGTAATACTCCATGGTATACATATACCCCATTTTACTAATCCACTCATGTATTGATGGGCATTTGAGTTGTTTCCACATCTTTGTAATTGGGAATCGTGCTGCTGTAAACATTCGGGCGCTTTGCATGGAACCAGAGAAGACCCCATTTAGCAAGAGCAATTTTAGGCAATAAGAACAAAATGGGAGGTATTAATTTACCAGACTTCAAACTATACTACAAGGCTATGATGATTAAAACTGCATGGTATTGGCACAAGTGCAGGGACACAGACCAGTGGAACAGAACAGAAAATCCAGATATAAAACCATCCTCATATAGCCATCTAATCTTTGACAAAGCAGACAAAAATATACTCTGGGGAAAAGAATCCTTATTCAATAAATGGTGCTGGGAAAATTGGATAGCCACATGTAGAAGACTGAAACAGGACCCATACCTTTCACCTCTCACAAAAATCAAATCACAGTGGATAACAGACTTAAACCTTAGGTGTGAAACTATTAGAATTCAAGAAGAAAATGTCAGAAAGACTCTTTATAGACATTGGCCAGGGTGAAGAATTTATGAAGAAGACCCTAAAGGAATCACAGCAACAACAACAAAAATAAATAAATGGGACCTGATTAAATTAAAAAGCTTCTGCACAGCCAAAGAAACAGTCACGAGAGCAAACAGATAACCTACAGAATTGGAAAAAATTTTCACATGCTACACATCCGATAAAGGGCTGATAAGGAGAATCTATTTAGAACTCAGGAAAATCAGTCAGAAAAAATCAAACAACCCTATCAAAAAGTGGGCAAAGGGCATGAATAGAAATTTTTCAAAAGAAGATACAAGAATGGCCAACAAACATGAAAAAATGCTCAACATCTCTAATCATCAGGGAAATGCAAATCAAAACCACAATGAGATATCACTTAACTCCAGTGAGAATGGCCTTTATCAAAAAGTCCCATAACAATAAATATTGGCGTGGATGCAGAGAGACAGGAACACTCATACACTCTGGTGGGACTGCAAACTAGTGCAACCCCTGTGGAAAGCATTATGGAGATACCTTAAACAGATACAAGTAGACCTACCATTTGATCCAGCAATCCCATTATTGAGCATCTACCCGAAACAACAAAAGACATTCTATAACATTTTGTGTTTTTAGTACTCAATGCATCACAATTTGCCTAGTATTTAGAATTTGTTTTTATGCCTGTTTTTCCTGATAGGTAATAAAAATTTTAAGATCAAAGACCATTATCTTGTTTATTTCTATACATACAATGCTGCCCAGCACAGTCCTTTGCCAAAAGTAGATGCTCAATAAATATTTGTGGGGTTACATTGAATTGAGTCAAACTGAATTAGCTGAAGGTTGCTATGCACTGAGTTTGTCTACTGCTCAGTATGCGTTGCTCTTGACTTGCACTATTTGTCTCCGTTTTTGCTATAAATGAAAGCTGATGCACTCTTAACTTAGTTCCATTTAAGTGAATTGGAGGGTGATATTTATTAATATTTGTATAGCTCAAAAGCAGTTCACACGGTGAAAAACACTACAAATTGGAAGTGCTATTTAAAAATAAAAGGATGTAGAGTGCAGTCATGTGCAGCAACTTGGCACAATCAACATATCTCTTGAGTTTTTTAATATTAAAATTAAAAGCAAGAAGCACCTGTTATACATCTCCTGAAAACAATGGAACACAACTTCATTTGCAAATGGTGACATTGTATTGCTCAAAGAAAAATCTAAGAACAGTTGCTAGGGATACTGTAAGCACTCATGGTGTCTATGGAAACCGAGCCTGCACAAAACATGTAATGAGGAATAAAGAGTTGTTTGGAAGAGTGCCCAGTGTCAGAAATACAATGAGGATACAACTTTTCAAAATTTATAAAGAGCAGAAATGGAATTAAAAAATATATTTACTTTGTTATTTACTTTGTGCCTTTGAGTACCAGTGGAAGATTTTAATTCTAGATAAAATACAAAGGACAGAAAATCAAAAACCAAAACGATTTTTTAAACTTTGCTTCAATTTACTGAAACACTGCTAAGATTTGGAAAATAATAGGACACTACTCACAAGACATTGCCCCTAGAATTGTCCTGTGCCCATGGAAGTATTATCTATAAGTTATGCAAAAATCTCCTCATGTTCTGCAATTGCATTTATACTTCAAAGATAAGGGATCACAATTTATTTACTTTTTGAAATGTTGAACCCTGGCACATATAGTGATTTTGGACTTCATTATTTAAAACAGACTGCCATACCCTTGACCAGGCTTCTAGAAGCCTGCATTGGCTGATATAAATGAGTCTTTGAAAGAATGGCTATCATTTAGAGAAGAAAGAGATTTATCCCCTGTCCTTATTTAACTAATGACTTCAGATACAGTATTTTCCCAGGATTTCATCTGTCTCCAAATGATGATGTGAATACAATGAGAGCTTTAAATTAATGAAAAAACTCTACCAGCAATGGGTTTGTGTATAGTAAAAATTCTGAAATCATACATTTTTCATTTGCTAATTTAATTTAAAAAATAAGTGCTTCGTATGTGTCAGGAATAAGTAACAGAAGTGAGTAACAGACATCTAGAAAGTAGCAGAAATAAGTACCAGATAGCTGTGGTGAGTCTAAATAGACACAGTCCCTGCACTCCTGGAATGTACACATTAGTGAGGAAGACAGATTTTAATCAAATTATCAGGCATACAAATGTAAAATATGTATCAAGGATAGTGCTTTTTAGAGTGATAAATATTTATTTTCTTTAAATGACATAACATTAGGAATCATAAATGTGGCAAAATATGCTCTTGTTTGTTTTAAAATAATTATATTTCCACTATGGATCAATTAGCAAATACTTTAAAATACCATCCTTCTGAATTTTTTAGTTTCAGATTGTATTCAAAGAAGAAAGAAAAGAAAAGATACTACTCCTGATCACAGAAGGATATTTACTGCTTTCTATTTTGAGTAGCAATGCTATTGTTCTCTACTCATGGAGTACTATGTGCTTTGTAGCCTATATAATACTTTTTAAAAAAATTATCTGAATTGCTAAGGACATTTGTTAAATTCAAGAATTACTTAAGAGTTGATGGGTCTTTATATAGCCAACTGAATGATTCAAATTGATTAGAACACTGAGGGATTATAAACAAGAAAAGGGGGAAAGATGCTACCTAAAGTGGCCAAGATTGGGAAAAAAATAGGAATCCAAATCTCCAGGGGCCAGTTTGGGCCCTGTTGAAGCCCATTAGTTCAGGAAGAACTACTGGAGTTCAACACAATCAATCATTTCTCACTCAACCTCATGGGGTCAAATTCTGCCCTCAATTACACGCACCTAACTTCCATTCAAGTCTCAGGGAGTTACACATACATTCAAGAGGGCAGGCTCTGGCCTTGTTCGTTGAGTGGGGAGTAATTGATGACTTTCTCCTTGCTATGCTTGGCTCACTCAGTAAGCACAGCTAGCAGCAGAGGCCTACACTCCTAAGCAGAGTGGGACGGTGCTATAAAACATACACAGTCTTGAGTGCTGTACCAGAGCCCTGGCAGCTGTTGTTCATTTTAAATCTAAGAACACCAACTTCACTGAACATAAAGATGCATGGATTTTCTCACATATTCTCCTTACCTTATTTCCATTCTTTCATCCTGTCTCCACTGTACTTTCTTCTTCTCTAATAAAGTCTTTCTTTTCTTCCTTTGCTCCCTTTCCTTCCTTTCATCCTATTATTTATTTTCTGTCTTTAAAAGTATTAAGGAAATAAAGTGCTTGGGACAACTTGACACACGGTGAGTGTTCAATAATTGCTCGCTTTGTATGATGGTTATTTTAGTTATTTTGTATCATAATTGCTATTATTAGTAATATCTTTTCTTAATTTAAGGAGATTTTAGATATATATAGAAAGACAGTCCTTTAATCTTGGTAAGATTTTATTTACGACATTCTATTTTTATTATGTTTGTCTAAAACTATGTATTTCATACCAAATTCATAATCATATACTGACTTTATTTTTGAGGAAAATTTTAATAATATAGCTTAGGCATTATTAGTATGTGAGAAAAGTAATAGTAAAGCATTTATTAATATTGAAGATATTCCCAAGAATGTCATTACAAGAGTCATAACACTTGAACTAATAAAATGCTAGCTTCCTGAGGTGAATAAATGAGTTGATTACTTTAAATAGTTAAAAATGGCATACTTAAATAACTGAGTTCTTTTAATGTAAGATTTAAGACAGCATCGGCCAGGCACAGTGGCTCATGCATGTAATCCTAGCACTCTGGGAGGCTGGGGCGGGAGGATTGAGTGAGCCCAGGAGTTTGAGGTTGCTGTGAGCTAGGCTAATGCCACCGCACTCTACTCAGGGCAACAGTGTGAGACTCTGTCTCAAAAAACAAACAAACAAACAAAAAAAAGATTTAAGACAGAATAAAATAGGCTAATTATTTTGGATAGCAAAAAACTTGAAAATATGTAGCAAAAAGTATTATAATTTTAATCTATATATTTAAAATGATATGTATATACAAACATGTACATTTTAATTTTACCATGTGCAGTAATATATATATTTTTTGATCACTAGATGGTTTATACTGCTATATAAACACCCCCAGAAATATTTTTTAAACTATCATACATGAATTTCGTATTAAAGCACTTTAACGAAACACAATATGCTTTAAAATACTAAAATATGGATATGCATTATGAAAAAAAAAGCTCTAAGAATTCTTAGGTACCTCCATTTCTCAAGTGATCTTTTTTCCTATTTTCCCCTTCAGATTCCCTGAGCCAAACCTCTGATATATGCTGCTCTTTGGTTCAGTTCTTACAATTTTTTCAGCCTTGTCATAAATCCCTGAAGCAGGCTGATTTTGGATTCACCTAAAACCTCAATGAAAACATTAAACAACATTTTCAACAAATATGTACTGAACGGCTACTATTAATCCAAGTCAGGTACTGCTCTTGTTACTCGTTAATTGTTCAGAGCCTGGCCCAGCACTTACCACCCAGCCAATCAGAGCCTGCCCCTAAACATACCACCCAGCCAATCATGGAGGCAAGTAGCATAAATCTGCTCCTGGTTAGTCTCTTAGGTTCTCTGTCTTGTATATAGATCATGTTCCACAATATTTGAGGGGACTATTTTAATTGGAGTCTCATATACCACCATATTTTGTCAACAAGGAAGAAATCTTACTGTTTACCAGTGGCGTTATTTTTTAAACCACCATTAGCAATCATCGCTTGCTATGTATGTATACTGCCACATCTTGCTTTCCTCTTTCTTAAAAGGTATTTTACTTTCCAGTTAATCCAAACTTCTCTTGTGTCATTGTACACAATGATTAGAAATGGATTCCTTTCTAATGTTTGCTCTAAAACCTTTGTGGAATAGTTTTATTTATAAAGCACCTGGAGTCAAAGATTCTATTGAGCAGTAGTATAATTAGTGATGAAGAAAATGGGCACTGGAGACAGGCTGCCTTGAAATGTGGTTGTGCAATTTGCTATCTGAATATTTAACCTGTTTTTTTTTTCAAGTTTTTTATCTGTATGTGAAGATAATTATAACTTCCTATAGAATTATGAACTTTAAATACGCTTGTTAACATTAATGCATTTAAAGTTATTTCAAACAATAAACAAAGTATTCAATAATAAGTATAGATGAGAGGATCACTGTTTCATCAAAAACTCATTAAGAAAAATTAAAGTGTCAAACAGAATTAAGTATTCAATCAATATAGAATGGTTTTTCTTACACATTTTGGGCTCTCTAGATACACTAGCTTTATAGGATTTTAACTAACATTATATCAGAAAAGATGTCTATTATCAAATAAATTTGAAAACTTAAGGTCAAAAAACGTAAAATTTATAATACAAATCTTCACAGACCTGCATTATGAATTCATCAAAGAACTATAGCTTACTTAAGATTCTGAAACAAATTTGATTTTAAAGCCCCTAGTACTTGTGGTATATCTGGTATATCTCGCAGCTCTGTTGTTTAAAAAGATACAATTTTTGGAAGCTTTATTTCCAATAAAGTTTGAGTTTCAGTTCTATACTTGTGAATTTGTGTCATAAGAAATGAAATATGTGTGGTTTTAGATTTAGAGGCCTGGTTAGCTTAGCTATATTATCCCTCTACTAGTTAAGATAGTATAGTCCATCATGTGTCTGATCAGTAGCCCTATATAAATTATAGAACTATACTGTCCAATAAAATAAAAATATCTCAATCATAATTTTATACTGAGGTAAATTAAAATAACAGTATTTGAATACATTATATCAAATAAAATATGCTATTAAAATTAATATTACTTGTTTCTTTTTTACTTTTTTAATATGGCTACTAGAAAAGTTAAAATTACATATGTAGCTGATATTACATTTTTATTGTACAGTGTCCTCTAGGATTGTCCAAGATGCAGTTGCACTAAAAACCACACTGTGTCACCTCCTCTTCCCTCCCTGACACTACCAGCCCATAATATTCAGAACACAGGGGACCAGAGTACAATTTTAAAGAGTGAGAATGTTCACATTTCATTCTAAGTTCCTAAAAAATAAGATTGATCACAGGTGTAATTTTCAAGAAATCAACTATAAACCCATGCCTTTCAAACAATGCCTGTAATAGTGAACAAGCCATAAACTAAAGAATTTAAAAACTCTCTTCTTGACAAAGAGGAGAAGTGTATTTCAGTCCTAGAAACTGCCCAGAAGGAATACACCTATAGCCTGAAATGGTCACAGTAAAGCCTGTAGACACTCACAGAATGAAGGTATCTTTATGTTTTTATTTTAATCTAGGTTTTATAGTGCCAAGCCACAAAATTCACTTCCCTAGAGTGAAACAGAAAAGATCCACAAGGTGAAACTTAGAATGTAAGAGATAGCTGGGGTGATATTTCAGTTAAATTGAATGGTAAATATCATATGAAATTTATAAGAGAAATCCCTCCTTGTGTGTTCAAGGTAAGATAATGGATGGATGAATGGTGTAAAGACAGACAAACAGAAAGGTAAGAAGATAAGGTGTACAACAGAGTGAACTATGATTCAAATTTAGTGGGATTGTGTTTTGCACATTTGGTTAGTTTGTGTTTATAGATTTAGTTATTAGTGAAGCATACCCTACAGATTGTTTCATTGATTCTCTTTCAGCTAACGAATCCAATGAAAGAGATGTTTAAAGACACTGCATCTTAGGCGTGAGAGAGGGAAGTCTGATAAGAGCTAACTATTACCCAAAGTGCAGGTGGAGGTTATACGGAAACAGCTGATATCCTGCAACTTAAATCAGATGTGAGAAGCGATTTGTTGCCCTGTAGTAAACCTTGAGAGTCATTATTTATTCTTCTGAATTTAATGAGTGTGGTAGACTGAATAACAGTCCCAAAGATGCCCACATACTAGCTCCTAGAACCGGTGAATTTTATTTTGTATGGCAAAGAGGAATTTTGCAAATGTGTATACATTAAACTCTGTTATGGGGAGATTATCCTGAATTACCCTGGTGGGTCCAATATATACATAGGGGTCTTTATAAGAGAAAACAAAAGGGGACAAAAAGCACAAAGTAGACCATGTGACAACAGAAAGGCCATGTAACTCAGGGGCAAGACCCAAGAAATAAGACAGCACCCATCTCGGGAACGGCAAGGAAAGAGATTCTCTCCTAAATCTTTAGAGAGAACCAACCTGCCAACACTATGATTTTAGCCCACAGAGACTAATTCTGAACTTTTGATTTCCAGAACTATAAAATAATAAATTTGTACTGTTTTAAGCCACTAATTTGTGACAATTTGTTATAACAACAATAGGAAACTAATTCAGTTTGTATGCCAACCTTACAATACTTTTGTACAATCAGCTGAGAGTCCAGTAGTTCATTAAATGGGGCTTCTTTTTATGCCAAGCTTACTAATAACATTACGGCAATCTTTGAGCTGTTCCTCCAATGGCCAATAAACAGTGGTTATTATCCCCACAGTCTCAATATAAACTACAGCACCTATAACTGTGATTTGAGCTCTAAAAAGTCCCTTTATTAAGGCCTATAGAGGGGGATCTGAAAGGAGTCATTAAGGCAAAAAACAGATTAGTAGTAGGAAGGGGATTTATTTTTTGAATCTATGTTAGTAAAGTAAATTCTGAACAAGACATACGCTGAATCACTAATGGAATCTTTTGTCTCAAACAATATTAAAAAAATGTTGTTTATCATTTAAAATGTATGTGTAAATTTTAGTATAGCTAAAGTTTAGTATAGCCCCAAAGTCAAATGAATATTGCTCCTAAAACTATAAAATCAGAAGCAAAACACACACACACACACACACACACACACACACACATACAGGTACATACATGCACATACTAGGAATGATAAAAGTTTCAGAAACTTTCCCTTCTGCTTTCTTCCTATTCTGTTATACAGATCCAATCTGAGCAAATTTGCACCTGTGAGTCTTTGGACAACTACACTAAACTGATTAATTAAAATTTGAAGTAGGGCCTGTGATTTATTCATCTTTATATCCCTCGCATAATCTAATACATAGTACAAGCTCAAGAGTAGCATGATAAATGAATAAATTACAATTGATTTGAGTACATTCGTGGTGGAATGTATTTACCACCAATTACATTACATTCAGAATATAGATAAAGAGGTTACTTTGCCTAAAAAGAAAAATGGGCAAGGTACAGCATATACCTGTTTCCTAAATAATGAGTCTTGGCCTCACATAATGGTGGAGTTTCATACCTGATTTATTCACCTTCCTAGATTTGCATTTAGCTCTGTGGGGCCACAAATATAAAGAGGCAGGGGGTGGGAGGGGGGAGGGAGGGAGAGGGAGAGAGAGGGGGGGAGGGAGAGAGAGAGAGAGAGAGAGAGAGAGAGAGAGAGAGAATCTCCAAGCAAAGGATTTATTTGGAAATAATATACAAGAAGTAGGATTGCAATGTGGGGCACAGACATAGACCAGGACAGATGCTGGTATGTAAAAAGAACAAAGGGAAATCTGGGCTTTTATTGGGAAAAGAGAAAAGAAAGTTGTTTTGAAGAAAGTTCATTGGCACTTGTGATGTTACTAAGGGGCTGGCAAGCTCTGATTGGCAAGTGGTGGCAGGTACTAGGTGAGACTTGCCTTAAAGTCACAGCAGACCATTTTGGGCCTGGATTGAGTTTGTGAGACAGTTCTTAGAGCAGGTGTTTGTGACTTGGTGCTTTTTCCCCATGACCTCTTGGCTCCATTGGTATGACAACAGTGATTTCAGTTAGCATAATCAACTTTCAAAGGGCTCAGACCTTTTCCTCCACTGTTGGGCCCAGATAAAGCATCATGCTTTGTGTTAATCACGTGGCTATTTAACAGTTTAGGAAGTTTAGAAGTATGTTAGGAAGTGTGCAGGAATTCATGTGTCTTGGGGTAATAACTGACCAATGAGAAGTAGGAGATGGGAAAGTACTCAGTAAATAAATCTCTTGCCCTTCCTCTTTGGAGATATCTCATATGGATAAGCAATCAATTTCCTGTTGTTTTCAGTGAAGCTATGGAGTGGGTAGTAATGCATCACATCTTATTTGTTTTCCCTCCTTCCCAGACTCACTCACTTTTTGTTCTTCTCACCCCAATTTCCCTGGGATTATATTCCCTGCTAGAGAGTAGGTAATTGATTTTTGCCGAAGGCCATGTTACCTAAGTCTCTTTACCTAAAAATGTTTCATCCTAGGGGCTAGGGCTTGGGAAATGACAGTTCAGTTTTGCAGAATCAATGAAAGTTGCAGATTTAAAACTTTGCTTCCACAGAAATTGGCTTGAAACAATACATATTAGTTTTCCACCTGAACCTAAAATATCAAATATAGTGACCCATAGCTCTTCCATGGAGGTATGCCACATGGAAATGAAGTTTTATCTAAGAGCTCGATTTAGCATATTATAGGATAGCTTATTCTCAAATATTTAGGCCACACATAAATTATTTTCAACTTAACTTTGAACACGAGTGATGAAATAATAAGTATACAAACACAAAATTAAGGGAACATTTCTCCTAGCCAATCGATGCCTAAAGGTAACTCTTATTTATTCTTAAAATTCAATAACAACGTTTTACTTATTCCCCCTGGAGTTCAGCTCAGGATCTTAGCCAGTTGAATTTAACAGAATGTTATGCAAACTGATGAACAGAATTTTTAGTCCAATGATAAGAATATTCTGGACCCCACTCCTAACTATGTTGTGCCTCTTCTTGAGTTAGAAGAGAGATACCTGATAAACAAAAAAGCAAGCTCTTCCTGGACATAAAGTCACCCTATAATTACAATAAAGTATTAGATTAATAGGCCTGAGAAATGAGTGAGTGCTATTTCCACTAAAGTGATTCATCAATGCTAAACTGTTGTGATTGCTGACACCTTGCAGGCCAGGTTATGAATTTTCCACTTATACAATTGTACAGGACCTGTGTTCAAAAAGACCCTGCTGTTAATTTACTGCCATCCCCTTCTTGAAATTTTTAATACTTTGGGGAAGAGGGACCCTGTATTTTCATTTTCAACAGGGCCCCCACAAATTATGCAGGCAGTCTTGCACAATTTGCAAACTTGATTATGGATTCAGTTTCATGTTTTAGCATATATTTAACTCCTAGAGTTTGGAGGACAAGGGATATAAAGTAACTAATCCAAATAATTCTGAGATTGTTTCGAAATAAGATCGTCCCCATTTCCAATCTGAACTTTGACTTGTACCTAGCCTGAGTGCCCCATGAGCAAATCACAGCTAAGAACTTCAGGGACTAGATATCTCTATCTCTGTATTTGACTCTTATTTTTGTTATCTCCCTGGGAGCCTCATCATTTATATTCCATTTTGCACCTATTATTTCTGTTGCCTGAACTCTTACTCTAGTTTCTTTATTATTATTTAATAATAAATAAATAATTTCCACAATGCCTCAGGACCAAAGGGGGGCTTAATTTTAAGACACACAAAAAAGCAAGCTATTTCTGCATCTAAAGTCACCCCATAATTACAATAAAGATATTAGATTAGTTTAGTTGTAAATACCCTATGAATGTCTTATTTCTTTGTGAGTATCTCACTCTTTTGAAAGCCAAATGGTCTGTTTCATTGTCTCTGAATATATGAAAATATGTGCTCTCTCATTATGAATTCCTCATGCTTCCCCATGCCCATTCTTAGCTCTTTTCAGCTGCAGGATCCCTTGCATACCTTATTATTCTTTTGGTATCTCTTAATTTAGGTATCAAAGGGGGAACTTGTTTGGCATATCTTTACAGGACAGGCCATGTCGACCTAACTTCATAGGGCTAATCCATGAGACAGGGGCACATTCCAGGAAGCATCGGGCTTAATTACGAAGGCCCATGAATAGAATCATGTAGTAATAATACACCACATGGCTGCCCAAAAGCTAAAATTCCTGTATGAAGTGGCTGTGAGCATGATAGGAAATGTATTTGACACAAATTAAGAATCCTAATCCAGAATATTTGTCCCAAAGTCTCCTTGGTAGTAGACAGAATGCTGTCCTATGTCCTTTTCTTTAATGTCTAAAATATTTAACTACTTAATTTTCCCAGCTCTTTTAATAAAATATTATATCTTTAATTTTGGTCTTACAATTCTAAATTTTCTACTAATTTTGCCTTATGAGATATCAAATTGAAATTCAAGATACAAAATTTTTTTTCGTTGTATAATCTTTTGGTCGATCTTGGAATTCAACTAGGTTTCCTCTATTTGTAGTTTTGTACCCTCTATGCCTTTTTATTCTTTATATACATCTTTGAATGACCTTAGCTTAACATCATTTACCTATGATTGAATGCAAAATGTTTCAGCTGTATATACCATCAATAAATAAAAGGTCATGCCTTTTCTTAGTATTCTGATATTATGAGAATATTTTCTGAGAAAAATAAGTGAAATAAAATTACTACTTAAAGAAAATCATGTGTACCTTAAAAATATGTGTGTCTACCTTTTGAAAATGAAAGCCAAGAAATATATACCCAAATGTCTTATTAAAGGAAAAGAGCACAATTTAACTAAAGTAAGTCTTTCTCTATACTATCTAGAAATTGTTTTATTAAGATAAAAATAACTTTTCAACAGCAAACTGTTTCAAAGTCAAAATATAGAGATATTGGTTAAGTGAAAAAAATAACCTCTTAGGGAATGTAAAAGCAACAAGCCAGTTGTTTGTCTTTAAATACTGTGTTGTGTGTTTTGCCTCTTTTTAAGAAAAAGCATCTTGGCTTCTGTCCTCAATTTCTAGCATTTGGTCATTTAGAAAAAGGCACAGATGCTTACTTGGTTAAGTAATTGTATTCAAATTATTTTTCTATTGCCTAAAAATGATCTCACGGCTGCATATTGCTTATGGTTTTAGTGTGTACAGCACAAAATGTTTAAACGGTATGGTAGTTGCTTCCAACTTGAATCTTGCCTGGAGAGAGTAACAGGCAATGTCTGGCTTCATTACCCTTTAGGAGTTTAATGTACAATATTTATTAGTATTTCTACTTTCTCAGTGTCCATAATGATTCTTCTGTCCCATTTAGTAGCTATTTGTGGTAAATGCTTCTCCATACCTGTGGTTTGATAGTGTTTCTACCATTGTCACCCTGAAAAACTATAGAAGGAGGCCTCTTCACAGTCTCCTGAAATTTCAGTCCTTTATGACATAGGACACATATGCTGGAATGCATATGTTTATTTTAGTAAGCTTAGTAAGACAATTTTATTTTATACATAGGAGTTAATTGAGTATAATCAGTAAACAGTACTAGACAATATCAAAATCATTGAATATAACTGACATTATTTTGAGACTATTTGCAAAGCAGATAACGTATTGGTAAATTGCACTGAAATAAAGTAAGAACTGACTTCTAGATCCTACTCAGTTCTTTATATCGGCTCAGATTTGGTCAAGTAACTTAATTTATCAAAGCCTCAGTTTCCATTTCTATAAAATGATATAATAAACTATTTTTAGCACTAAAAATTCTTTTCTTCTATGTTCCTATAGCTTAGCAGGGTGCTCCTAGCTAAAGTTGGATAATTATTTGTTTATCAGACTAAAGTAAGTGATTATATCAGATGATCTTCTAAGGCCTGTTCCAGCCCAAAGAACAGTAAATTATTTGCAATGCCACTATTTCTCTTTTTGAAAGCAAATGGCAAAGAAATGTAAAATATCTTCAAAAAGTAAGAAATTTTCACAAGTAATAGTGTCTTTTATGTTTAATGGCTTAGTCACTTTCTAATCTATGGACTGAGGCCCACAGATTCATTTTTAAATAGTTGACAATAAATAGTAATATTTCTTTTCAGATATCTAAGTCCACGTTATGGGCATTTGAATAGAGTGAACCTATGATAAACTATCTTGAGAAAATATATCAAAAAATGGTTTTCTTAATAAATGTTATATTCTAATAAGGCCACACTGTCTTTTATTTTATTCCTCAAATTGGAGCTACCTGTAATGGGTATACAAACTTCAATCATCTCTGAGACAACATTTACTAGCCCCAGATCTCAGTGAGGGTATAACTAGAATGTCAAAACTGGTAGTAGTCATCACCTTTCTTCTAAGAAATATTTCAAAACGAAGCCCCAGGGAAAAGAGCATTTGGATGTCAATTTAGAACAGGTGGAAGAGACAACAGGGGAGTTCTATCAGGCAGAAGCAGCATACTGGTAATAATGGACAGGGCTGCATCTAGCCTATTGGTGCCCAGAAATTAATTCCCGAAAGAAATAAAATCAGAACACTAATATATAACACACATTCATCTGAAAAGAAGCTATTCCAAAATATGCAGATATTAGGGCTTAAAAATCAGTAAATGACAAAGTAAAATTCTTACTGGAATTTTAAAGTTGAGGCTCCATGAAACAAGATTGCTCTTTTAGTAACTTCTTTTCTCACCTATTTTCCCTACTTCCTGAAGGAATTTAAGAAAATATCAGAAGCATGATGGCACTGTCAGTCTTCAGAATGTCACTATTCAATTCTAGCCATCTTTTATTACCAACTTTCCTAATCTAATTATATAAATGGTAATTACGTATAAAAATAGCAATTAATTCTGAGAAGCACCTGTAAAGATAGAATTGCACTTACAAAGCCTGAAAATTGGGACTCAGTAGGAATTAAATTCAATGAAATCAATGGGAAGCAGTGCCTGAAGTAAGCTTCATACCAAAGCCTAAGGTTATGAATGTTCTCAACATTGTGGAATAATTTTCTCCACTCTACTTGAATTTTTCAACTATGATGATGAAGGACATAAACTAATTACCGACCTGACTTTGATCCCCATGAAAGCTTACATGATGAGGCTTTGTGATGCCTAGCATCTCTATTCTACATATGCAAAAAAATAAATTTATTGGTTAGAACAAAGGCATGCAAATCACAAATAGTCATAGTCCCTTTCACTTGGTCCTGTCACTTCAGAGCCAGGCACTGTAAGTCAAATATCTTACATGCATAGACTTTGACCAGTGAATCGCTTGTTTCATAAATATAAGGAAAGAAAGAAAATGATATGTATTGGGACAAGACTGAAAATTCTTATATATTAGTAGTTCTCAGCAAGGGAAGTTTTACCCCTCTTCCCACAGAAGATATTTGGCAGTCTCTAAACAACTTTGTCACAACTAGGGGGCGCTACTGTCATCAAGTAAGGAGAGATCAGAGATGCTGAACCCTGTAATGCACAGGAAAGCTCCCTGTAATGAGAATTAATCTGTCCATAATGACAATAGCACCATCACTGTGTGCCTTCTGATATGTACAAACAGAAAATATAAAGTCAAATCATCACCATCAGAGAAGGAAAAAGGAAAGATATAGTAGAACAAAATTTGAATATATATTGGCAATAGAAGGCTCACATAAAAAATAGTGGGAAATATATTAAAATTCATTTTCTGAACAAAAGCCTGGAAATAATCACTTTAGTGATAGATTGACACTTGAGTACTATAGAACAGGTTAATTTAGACTACCTTTCTGAAAAGTATGTTTGCTAGAATTACAGGTAAATTACCTCTAAAACCTCCTTTCTCTTTGTTTATAATTTCATGGTATTCCCAATAAAGGATGTTTTACAGAAATCCGTAGTTCATATCAAAAATCTTGACATTAATGTAGAAACAAATCCATGGACTTGAATAGACTACAGATAAGTCAGATCATTAATATACCAATTAAAGAGGATTTATTCTATTGGCTATGAGGTGACCCTTATTTTTTTTTCCCGAAAATCCTAAAGTTAGGATTTGAATCCAGAAACCTTGAACTAAAGCTCTAATGTTTCTACTGTGGAAATCTTGGTTCATGTCTGGTTTTGGATAAGAGTAGTCCTTTATTCTAAGAAAAAGAAAATATCTCCATTAGGAATTATTTTCTGTGTGGCGATATTTTGTATATCAAAAAGTCCCTTTGTGAAGGTGTTTATCCACTTTAAATCTATGTATTTTGTGACACTACCACTCCCAAATGACTTGCCTCCATTATTGTGGTTTTACCTTGTAGATCTTAGTCCAGTACCTGAAAATTTCTATGGTGTATGAAAAATCATTCACCTTGTGAGAAAGAGAAATGCACACCACTTTCCATCTTTCCTTCTTTCCACCTCCCAGAAAGGATTTCCTTATTATCTTGGACCATTTAAAATTCCTGATAGGATGAAGAGTTAGAAAAAAGAAATGGCAGACTATCACTGATAAAAAATACTTCTATCACTGATAAAAAATACTTAATCATACAAAAATAATGCAAAAATTGGGAAAGATAAATAAAATCAATAAATATTTCTGTTGCTTAATCTTATAAAACAAAATCACACGATGATTTAATTACAGTGTCAGAGGTATCAATGCTTTTATTAAGGTGATTCTTATAATACAAAGAGTTAATTAAGAGCAAGTTGTTTAATGAATTTAGTAGAAGCATGAATGTGAATAAGTAGGCAATTCTCTAATATTTATCATAAAAATCATAGTAAGGAATATTGATAGAAATTATTTTATATTTATCTGTCTGAAAATCTTATATTTACTTGCCATACTTTGTTTTTAAAAATTTCTTTCTAGGCCAGGCGTGATGGATCACACCTGTAATCCTAGCACTTTGGGAGCCCGAGGCAGGAGGATTGTTTGAGCTCAGAAATTGGAGACCAGCTAAAGCAGGACCCCATATTTACAAAAATATAAAAATTACTGGGCAGGTGGTGTATGACTGTAGTCCCAGATACTTGGGAGGACGAGGCAGGAGGATTGCTTGAGCTGAGGAGTATGAGGTTGCAGTGAGTTATGATGATGCCACCAGAGTGACAGAGTGAGACCTTGTCTAAAAAAAAAAAAAAATTCTTCTATGGGTTAGAAATAATTTATAATTATTTCAAAAATATAATAGGCACAATGAATTTAATTGGTTTGTGCAGAGTACTAAACAGATCCCACGATGTAGTATATTTTTATCTATATGAGCCAGATGTTGAAATGAAAACTGAATTACTCAGCAAGATCTTTTGAGAAATTTATCATAAAATTCACCAGCAATTCATGCACTTGAAAACTAGACAACACATACTAATCTTTTCTTTTGTTTAAAAAAAAAACCCTTAAAAAGGAAACACAGATGACACATAAGCCCTGTTCCACTGGAATTATTCCATTAGGATTTCAGGTGGAGTCACATGCAGGCAAGTTAAAATCATTTCCTTTATATATTTATTTCCTCCAACAATTTTTATTTAACCAAATCAGTCTAAGACAATAGCAAAAAGCATCTTTATGCATACCACTATTGAAAAAAAAATCTTAGCACAGATTATACGTAACATGAAAGTGTTATTCTATCTTCTGTGGATTTCTTCTGCCTCTGGGTACATAGATTGGTTTTTGATTATGCTAGAATCTGTGAAAAGAATGTTTCCTGAGAAAATGATCCTCTTGGTACTTTTCAGAGTTGCTTTGTTACTGGTCATTGTCAGGCTTTACTGTGGGACAAGATGCAGCTTCTTCTATCACACCTTTGCTTGCTAAAGAATGGGACCCTTAGCCCTCCCTCTGTCACCGGAGTACCCATATGGCTAGGATTCTAAGACAAGTAGAAAGGGATGGAAGTGTCCTCAGGAAGATCAAATCCTCTGGTTGTGCTCAGTCACGTGAAATGACAGAGGAGACAGTGGAAAGGAAAGAGCACAAAGGGAACATAATTCATTAGGATATTTGAACTGCTAAATAAAATTTGGCCTAAAGCTGCCTTTGTGTGTAGTGAAAAACAATCTAACATAGTATGTAAACAAACTACATCCTAACAGAAATGCAGAGAAAGGCAGTTTCATCATTGTGAGAACATCATAGAGGGTACTTACAAAAGCCTAGATGGTATAGCCTACTAAACACCTAGGCTGTGTGGTATAGCCTATTGCTCCTAGGCTACAAACCTGTACAGCAGGCTACTATAATGAATATTATAAGCAATGGTAAGTATTCGTTTATCTAAACATATCCAAACATAGAAAAGGTAATGAATTTTCCTACACCATTATGACAGCTAGGACATTACTAGGTGATAGGAATTTTTCAGGTCCATTTTACTCTTATGGGATCACTGTTACATATGTGGTGCATCATTGACCAAAATGTTATTGTGCCAGGTGTGGCTGTATATTCTTGTAACAAACAGCTGAATCTCAGTCAATCACAGCAGCTGAGCTTCAGCCAATCTCAGGCTGCCAAAATGATCAGATTATGTTCATATAAGGCAATGCCTCATTACACCATGCCCAAGTAAGGCAAAGCTGAACTGTAATTGATCAAGCTATTTCTGTATGTCACTTCCTTTTTCTGTCTATAAATACTGCCTGCCTACACTGCAGGGTGGAGGTCTCTGAATCTCTACTGGTTCAGGATGCTGCCTGATTCATGAATTGTTATTTGCTCAAATAAACTTGGTTAAATTTAATGTGTCTAAACTTTTCTTTCAACAGGACTAGTCAGCGACACTAGTTTTTTTAACCAGAGAATTCTTACAAAAGTAGAATTGACTATCTTAGTTAAAATTAAACCTACATAGCCTAACTGCAAGTTATTAAACACACATAATTATGTGTGCATAATATGTATCAGTTTTCTGTGGTTATTGTTATTCAAAATAAACAATAAAGGAGAGAGGTTGTTATGTGTCCATGTGCCTTACCTTTTGTCGCTGGAAATCAGTAGATATTGTATAAAACTTTAAATAAATTAGATAATTGTATAAATGTTTTGGTTAAATTCATAAGAGGATATAAATAGAAGCAAAATTCAGTGTTTTCTTCAGCAAAATAGAAATGTAGGTACTCATGTTATAGCTTCTTCGGGATTTTTTAGTGTTTTTTTGTGCTAACATGTATTTTAGTAATGATAATTGTAAGAAACAAGTATAATGAAACATAAATGAGTCATTGTTTTTTAGATATACTAGCTAATATACGATATGCTGGTATTGGAAGTAGATCATATTATTCTGTAAATATTCACTCTTCCCTTCCCCATTACCACTACAAAAGTAGTACAGGCCCCGGCCCCATTAATATGTGCTTCAATGTGAAATGATTTGGCCAATTGAATGCACCAGTGTGATGTTTCTCAGTGGAGGCCTTAAGAGGCATGATGAGCTCCTTGAGGGCCATGTGCTCTGCCATCTGTCATGAGAAGAGCATGCACATCCCAGGTAGCCACCAGCCCTAGAAAGTGAGACCTGCAGAGCACATCTGAATTCAACCCTGCAGCCAAGAGCGGAACTGCTTCAGCTAATCCACATACTTTTAAACTAAAAAAAAACTAGTGTGAACAATAGATAAATTCTTGTAATCCACTGAAATGTTTTGCAACATTATTACAGAAAAATAAGGATCATATATTCATGTATAGATTTTAGTACTGTATAATGCCAAAAAAGACATTGTTGACTTTGGAAGTGAACACCTAAGCACCAGAAAGATATGTAATAAAGGAAAAGAAGACTGGGCAATAAAAGAAATAGTAGTATAGAACATATAGTTATTAGACATGCAGGATTCTTTTAGCTATAAGTAGCAGACAAATCAAACAAGCTTTATTATAATAAAGTATATTATCCCACACACATTGAAAATATGGTAAGCTTAATGGTTGATTGGTCTTTCTATCTTCCCCATTTTTCATACTTTGTATCAGCTTAATATTGGGGATTCTTCCAAAATAGCTAAAACTGTTCCAGGGTCACCATGCAGGGTGAGAAGGTATCGGAGACCATCTCTGCCCATGGTTTTCTCTACAGAGAAGAAAAACTCTTCCTAGAGGCTCCTAGCAGAATTCCTCTTATGTTATTATGACCAGAATTTGATCATCTCCCAAAACTAATTATCAAGGCAAATGAGCTTACTTTTAAAATACTGGGGCCTTACCTAGAGATGGAGGGAGTGGCTCAGCTTCCTCTGACATACAAGGCATTGTTGTTACATGAGCCAAATGAGAGACTTGTTACAAACAAAGAAGAGAAGTATGAGGCAACCAACCATTATCTCCTACAAGGTAAAAATGCACGTTACCTGATAAACTGTTGCTCATATGATACAGGTTTTTCTTATAACGGGTATGTTTTAAATATCAACAAATCTTAAAGAACAAAAAGGAACTTTTGAAAATGGCATATTACATATTGTAGCCGAGTTGACCACTAAACCCATAATTGATTTGGAGTACAGCCACCACAAGCTGTTCCAAGAAAGAAAAAATAAAGAGCTTTTATGAAACACTCATCTAAGAATAGAAGTATGCATTTTTCCTCTGCGTGGGCAATGCACATTGTAAGACTTTCTTTAAGAACTCTGCAAGAAGTTAAAATGTAGTCGTAAAAGTACAGCCCAAAAGAATGATCCTCTGTTAGTCACTTGCACTGGTTCTTGCATATAAAAATAGCTGGCTTTTAGGTAACCTACAGATAAGGAATTTCTGGGTCTTTAGAAGAAAAGCTTGATCATTTTTACATTCTATTCTAGTGTAACCCCTTAAAAAAGACACTTTCAATTGCATGTTCTACATTTTTATATGTCTAAATTCAACAAATGGAAAAATATTTTCCATCTTAAAAAATGGCACTTTGGCTGGGCGCGGTGGCTCACGCCTGTAATCCTAGCCCTCTGGGAGGCCGAGGCAGGTGGATCGCTTGAGGTCAGGAGTTTGAGACCAGCCTGAGCGAGACCCCATCTCTACTAAAAATAGAAATAAAAATTATCTGGACAACTAAAAATATATATAGAAAAAATTAGCCAGGCATGGTGGCGCATGCCTGTAGTCCCAGCTACTCGGGAGGCTGAGGCAGTAGGATCGCTTAAGCTCAGGAGTTTGAGGTTGCTGTGAGCTAGGCTGATGCCACGGCACTCACTCTAGCCCAGGCAACAAAGTGAGACTCTGTCTCAAAAAAAAAAAAAAAAAAAAAAAAAAAAATGGCACTTAACTCTTGAATTCATAGATTTTCTATTTGCACTTCCACAGCAGTTAAAAATAATGCCTGAAAATAGGAATCTTATTATTCCTCAGTAACTTACAGAAAATTTACATAGAGCCATTTGAATGTTTACTGCACATCTACAAAAATGTCAGTGCTTTTTAATAGTCAATTAAATGACTCCCTAGTATATATGATTAAAAAATAACAATAATTGATACTTAGTCATGTAATGATGGGGGCTATCATGTTATATGTTTAAGGCTTCAATTGTGGCACTAATTTCTATCATTCTACTTGAGATGTTCCATTGCTTCTAACTTTCTATCTTGGCTAAAGATTAGTTTCAGGAGTTTCCGTCTGGACATTTCTACCATTATGTGTGTCCCTAGGCAGGTCAGGGAACCAATTTTGTGGTTCTCAAAGCTGTTATGTCAACCTACCCTCATTATGCCAGGTAAATGAACACAGGGTGACGATATTCATAGGGTGACTCATCCTTGGACTTTTTTGAACCACTTTGAGACAGACCTGGACCGAGGCTTTATTTATCTCCTGGACTCCACATGTTCCCACTCTGTATACAGAAGGAAAATGGTATTTTGGATCCCCTAGGAGAGAACTGCTATTCTATATACATACTCTGGGCATTGTCAAGTCCTTCCTTGGGGGTCCCAATCACCTGTTCAAACAATGGCTTAAGTTTGAGAACTGGTTCAAGTATGAAATATGTGGCCATCAGCCCAGATCTTTGAAGCTCAGTACTCCTGGGACATTATGTTGCTGCCAATTGTGGTATTTATGTCCATCTCGCCTCTGGAGAAGCAAGGGTTGAATGCAAGGGATGAATACCAATGCTTGCATACAAAGGTCAGCCACCACAGACCTTCTCAATAATGACAGTGAGGACATTACTAACGCCTTCCTTTTGATTTAGTGAAGGAAGGGTTTTCTGGAACCTCTTGGGGAATACAGTTAACTGGTAGGTTCTCTAAACTTATAAAGTAAATCCATTCTAGTATGTCTACCTCTTTGAGTCCTTTCACCTTTTCCTTATTCTGCCAATGCAATTATCGAAAACCTTATTTGCTTATTTTTTCTAAATGTCACATAGACATTCCAACAGTGCATTAAGATTGGCTATAGGTATACTTGTCAGAACATAAACTGACTCCCACATAACACTATTACTATTAATATTACACTATTAGTGAAAGATCCCTTTTCTAAAATGATATGCTGTCATACACAACCCCAACCTCCACTCCAGTTCAGCAACCTCAAGACCCATTACACGACATGTTCTCATGATTCTTGCCAATATTCATTAGCTAGGTCTTTTAGTTATTTTCATGAATAATATTTTTTTCTCCCAAAGCAAGGGGAGTACTTCCACAACTGGGCTTTGTTCACTCTTCAGGGTCTATTGATCTAGAAGTCATGAGAGAAGGTACAGATAATCTTGAGGAGGTTATTTAACATGGTCTTTCTCCACATATTGTACACTAAATGTCTTCATTTGCTCATCCTACATATCTACTATTTTGTATCCTTTGATCTACATCTCCCCATTTCCTCCCACCACCACCTGTGGTAACCACTGTTTCAATCTCCATCTCTGTGGATTTGAACTTTTTTTTTAGTTTCACATGTAAAGGAGATCATGCAATACTTTTCATTTCTGATTTAATTCACTTAGCCTAATGCCCTCCAGATACAACACTGTGGTAGCAAATCTCACCATCTCCTTTTTTAGAGCTGAATAATATTCCTGTGTGTGTGTTTATACACACATTTTCCTTATCTATTAATCTATAATGGGCTTTTATGTTGTTTCCATAGCTTGGCTATTACAGTGAATAATGCTGCAATGGACATGGAAGTGCAGATATCTTTATGAGGTAGTGATTTCACTTCCTTTGAATATATACTTAGAAAAGGGATTGCTAGGTCATATAATAGTTCTATTTTTGATTTCTTTAGAAACCTCCAAACCATTTTGGTTTGATGTAATCCCTTTTATTTACTTTTCTTCTTGTAGCCTGAGCATTTATTGTGATAACAAAAAATTATTGCCAAAGATAATGTTAAAGAACTTTCCTGTATGTTCTTTTCTAGGAGTTTTATGGTTTTAGGTCTTAAATTTATGTCTTTTATTCATTTTTAGTTGATTTTTGTGTATGGTGAAAGATAAGGCCCAATTTCATTCTTCTGCATGTGGAAATCCAGTTTTTTTGGTATAATTTACTAAAGAGACTGTTCATTTCCCATTGTGTCCTCTTTGTGCCTTGTTAATAATTAGTTAACTATATATGTTTGAATTTTTTTCTGGGCTCTTTATTCTGTTACATTGGTCTATCTTTCTGTTTATGAAAACCATACTGCTTTAATATAATTTGTAATATAATTTGATATCACAAAGTCTGATGCCTCCAACTTTGGTTTTTGTTGCTGTTGTTGTTGTTTCTCAGTAAGCTTTGGCTACTCAGATATTTTCTGTGGTTCCATATAAATTTTAGGATTTTTTTTTTCTATTTCTGTGAGTATTGTCATTGGAATTTTGAAATGAATTGTGTTAAATCTGTATATTGCTTATTTCCTTAATTTGTTATTGGTCTGTTCAAGCCTTCTGTTTTAAGCTTCTTAACTCAATCTTTGCAAGTTATACTTTTCTAGGAATTTGTCCTTTTCATCAAGGTTATCAAGTTTGTTGACAGAAAATTGTTTGTAATTGTCCCTTATGATTGTTTGTATGTCTGAGGCACCCGTTATGTCTCCACTTTCAATTCTGATTTTATTTATTTGAGTCTCTTCTCTTTTGTTCTTAGTTAATCTAGTTAAGTGTTTGTCAATTTTGTTCATTTTTTCAAAGAACCAACTCATGGGTTTATTGATTTTTATATGGTTTTTTTATGTTCTTTATTGGATTTATTTCTGTTATGATATTTATGATTTCATTTCTTATGCTAGCTTTGGGTTTAGTTTATTTTTCTTTTTCTAGCTCTTTATGGCATAATGTTAACCCATTTATTTGGAGTCTTTTTTCTTTTTTAATGTAGGCATTTATTGCTATAATCTCTTAGAACTGCTTTTGCTGTACCCCACAGGTTTTAAATATGTGTGTTTCAGTTGTCATTTGTCTCAAGGTATTTTTAAATATCCTTTTTTATTTCTTCTTTGATCCATTAGTTGTTCAGGAGGATGTTGTTTAATTTTCACATATTGTGAATTTTCCAAGATTCCTCCTGTTATTGATTTCTAGTTCTATACTGTGTGGTCAGAAACAATACTAAATATGATATCAAACTTCTTAAATTTATTAAGACTTGTTTAGTGGCCTAACATACGTTCTGTCCTGGAGAATGTTCCATGTGTGCTAGAAAAGAAAGTATAGTCTGCTGTTTTTTGGTAAAACATTCTATATACATGTCTATTAGGATGATTTGGTCTAGAATGCAATTCAGTATTGCCTTGTTAATTTTCTATCTGGCTGATCTATATATTGTTGAAAGAGGGATGTTGAAGTCCCCTACTATTACTGTGCTGCTGTCTATTTCTTCATTTCCATTAATATTTGCTTTATATATTTATGTGGTCCAATGGAGTACATATACATTTATAATTTTATGTCTTCTTGATGAATTGAGCTTTTAGAATTAAATAATGACATCTTTGTCTCTGGTAACAGTTTTTGACATGAAGTGTATTTTATACAATATAAGGAAACCCACCCCTGTTCTCTTTTGATTTTATTTGCATGGGATATTTTTTTTCTAGCTCTTTCTTTTCAGCATATATGTGTCCTTAAAGCTAAAATGGATATCTTGTAGGCAGAATATAGTTGGATCTTTTTTAAAAAATTCATTCAGCCACTTCATGCCTTTTGATTGGAGAGTTTAATCCATTTACATTCAAGGTTGTTGTTGATAAGTAATAATTTACTCCTGTCATTTTTTAAAATGTTTTATGGTTATGTTTTTAGATCTTTTGCTTCTTTTTTTACACTTTATTGTTGTTTACCTTTAGGTTTAGTAATTTTCTATAGTGCTAAGTTTTGATTCCTTTTTCTTTCTCATTTGTCTGCTGTAATTTTTGCTTCATAGGGCTTACATAAAAATATTATAGTTATAATAGTCTATTTTAAGCTGGTAAAAACTTAAATTAGGTAGCATGCAAATACTCTAGACTTTTACCCTCTCCTCCACAATTTATTTTTGTGGCCATAATTTACGTATTTTATATTGTGTATTCCTTAACCACTTATTGTAGCTATAGTTGTTTTTGATTATTTTGAATTTTAACCTTCATATTAGAGATTTGAAAGACCACTTGATATTAATGGAATAGTCTGGATTTGATTATGAATTTACCTCTACCAGTGAATTTTATACTTTCATATGGTCATTACGATCCTTTCACTTCTGATTAAAGCACTACCTTAACATTTCTTGTAAGGCCTGCCTTTACTTTTTAATGTTTTATTATAATGTGTCTAGGAGAAGACTTCCTTGGATGTAATTTATTTGCAGACCTTTGAGCTTTATGGCTCTGTATGATCATATTTCTCCCAGTATTTGGGAAGTTTTCAGCAAATGTTTCATTAAATAAACCTTCTGTGTCTTTCTTTATCTCTTCTCCTTCTGAAAATTTCATAATGAAAAAAGTTATTCTCTTAAATGTATTCCATAGTCCCATAGGCTTTCTTCATTCCTTTACATTCTTTTTTTCTGAGAGTTATTTCAAAACATCTGTTGTCAGCCTCAGAAATTCTTTTTTTCTGTTTGATATTGTCTGCTGTTGAAGCTCTCAATTGTACTTTTAAATTTCATTCACTGAATTCTTAAGCTACCATATTTCTGTTTGGTTTTTTTTTATGATCTCTATTTCTTTGTTGAATTTCTCATTTATATAATGGATTGTTTTTACTTATTTCATTGAATTATATCTTTATTCTCCTGCATCTTTTCTTAAAATCATTATTTTGAATTCCTTTAAGGCAATTCATAAACTTCCATTTTTTAAGGCTCAGGTAGTGGAGAAACATTGTATTCCTTTGATGGTGTGTGTTTCTTGCTTTTTGATGTTTCTTATTTCCCTGCATTTATATCTGTGCATCTGGTGGAACAGTCATCTCTCCCAATTTTATAGAGTGGCTTTTGTAGAGAAAGATGTTCATCTGCAGATGGATCCTAGGGTGTTGGTTGAGTAGGGTTATTTTGGCTCTGGTTCCAAGTGGGCACAGTGGTTTAATATCTATGCAGCTTCTTCAGTTGTAATCAACACAGTTTATGACTGAAGGTGCCTGAGTGGTCTAGGATGCAGGAGTTTGTGGAAGTGGGGGTGACAAGGTAGATTTTGTCTGGCCAGCTCAGGCACAGCTTCACAAGGGGCACTGGGCTAGTTTGTGTGCTAAGGAGGCACAACTGCTCTGCCCATTTTGGTGTAGCTTTCTTGAGAGCAGGACACTGGGTGGGTTTTCTCACTTGGGGAGATAGCTATTCCACTGGCTCTACTGTGGCTTCCCTGGGGACTTGGTGCCAGGGGGGTTTGTATGCTCAGGGGGTGTAGCTGCTTCTCTAGCTCATGCTTGTTCTTACCCCCACCCCACTGAGTCACACTGCTTGTTCTTTGAGGGACAGGATGCCACAGGATATTGGGCACCAGTACCACAGGTATTCTGAGCCTAGTTTCTGAGTAGTGGAGGAGAGCACAACAGCCACTGGAATGGGGAGGATGCAGTGCCTCTTAAGCAGATTGTTCTCTAGGCTAGCAAGCTGCAGAAGTTCAGCTGGAGAATAGCATGCTACTATGTATGAACACGGTGCAATGACAGTGGAGCATGAGGACTAGAGAGACAGGGCAGCTACTGGCCCCCAGAGCAGGACATACCCCAGCAGTAGCTCTTGTTTCAAGATAGTGCAGCACAGTAACAACTTGGGTCATGGGGGTGGGGAGGACTACATGGGCTTCTTCTTTGGAGTAATACAGCCATGTGAACTCTAGGGGGCTCCCTAAATTGGGCTTTGGGCCTGTGAGGACTGCAAGATTTTCCAGGAGCAAAGACTTCAGGTGTCTGCGGTGGTGATGGGGACTGCTGGGGTTCTCCTGATTACCATTTCCCCGTAGGGAAAATTCTTCCTTGTTCTGAGCTGATCCCAGCTAGCGAGACAAGGTGGAAGAGGCTGGGTGTTTTGTTCCCTTCTCTATGTGGCTGTCCTGAGTTTCTATGCACTACAGGGCTTATGTCACTTCTTGTTACACTCTAGTACTCTCTTTTAGTCACTTTGATGGAAATGTAACTGTTTGTTCATTGTTTTAGTCTTTTGGGGGTGTGGAATGAGCATTACTCACCTTTATTCAGCCATCTTTCTAATACATTAGTTACTTCTTAATTCTTTTCTTTTTCCATATCAAAACAGAAAAGGAAAAACATTGCAAGCTAACTCTTCTTGGTCTGTGCTATTTTCCTTCCAAATCCTACTACTGGCCTTCTTTTGTCAATAGACTCATTTATTTTTCTTCTAGTTTTCTTACCTTTCTCATATGCCTCCTTCCTGTACATGAATGGCTTTCCATTTAAATTATAAAATTTTTGCATCTAATATATTCATAATTTAAGCCTCTTTCTTTCAAATTCAAAAAAAAATTAATCTCATAATAAAATATCCTATAACTATTTTCTTACATTGTTTTCCGAATGATTTCAAATTAACGTCAGGTCATATACATTTTGCATGTTTTGCATTTAGCCACTAAGTGTTCTTTATTTTAATAAATTTTTCAAAATGCTTAATGTGTTACATGATATAAAAAACTTTTCTCTTTTATATATATAAAATATATTTGTAATAAAAATTTATTCTATTTTAAATGTTAGAATATAGTTCATCATGTGTTCTAGTTGTAATGACAGATGTCCTTCTACCCATTTTTCTTTCTTTGAAATAGTTAAAATTGAGTTAAGACAAGCAAATTTAGTTAACAATGCTTAAGATCTAAATGAGAAATCCCTATTCTAATTTAATATTGTTGGTTGGCATAGTATTTCTTTCATGACCGACAGCTACAAATCGTATTACTCTGTAAAACTTATTACTTTGAAATGTTTCTCAAGATGTTTTATGTTAATCCCATTATAATAGACTACAATCAAGCAATTGCCATGGTAGTAATTTTCACTGCTTTTATAGAAATTGTAGATAGATTGGACTGAATCCATAACATATTCCAAATAAAATAGCTATCAACTCTTATGTTCCTGATAACAATAAATGCTAAACTATCTTCCATAAAAGGCTAACATAATAAAATTATGCATGTTCTACTTAAGAAATTACGGATTTTTAAAATTTCCAATTTTTGTTATAGAATATTTTATGCAGAAATCTAATTTTAAGATTGGAGAAATGAATTCCAAATTGCTGTATAGAGTTTTTATACAGATCTAATCTTCATGGAGCTGTACACAATCCATGTTTAATAAAGCCTCTATAGTAAGCTTATCTCTAATGAAATGCAAATTAATTATGTAGATTAAAATGATAATTAGACAATTTCCATAAACCTGCTTTTAAGTATAAATTTTACCTCCATATAGGCCATATTAAATTGAATGATTAATTCTAAAACTATTTGATTAAAATATATTTCAAGAGGTACATCTGTAGAGAGAGGCTTTATCATATCCATTCACATCTTTAATTATTTAACAATTCTATATTAGAATTTACTGTATGACACATCCTCTACCGGCACCAAGGTTATAGTGGTACACAAGCCATACACAGGCATAGTTCATTTTAGCGTACTTCATAGACATTACATTTATTTTTTCTCACAAATTGAAAGTTGATGGCAACCCTAAGTAGAGCAATTGCATAGGCACCATTTTTCCAAGAGCAAATGCTCACTTCATGTCTCTGTGTCACATTTTGGTAATTCTCAAAATCTTTCAAACTTTTTCATTGTATTGTGTATCATGATCTGTGATTAGTTACCTTTGATGTTACTATTATAATTAGTTTGGGGCTCCTACAAACTGCCACCATATAAGATAGGAAACTTAATTGTTAAGTGTTGTGTATGTTCTAACTGCTCCACTTACTGGCTGTTCCCTCATCTCTCTCCTTCTCTTTGGGCCTCCTTCCTCCCTGAGACACAATAATATTGAAATTAGGCCAATTAATAACCCTGTAATGGCCTCTAAGTGTTCAAGTGAAAGGAAGAATCACATGTCTCTCACTTTAAATAAAAAGCTAAAAGTAATTAAGCTTAGTAAGAAAGGCACGTCAAAAGCTGAGGTAGGCTGAAAGCTAGGCCTCTTGTGCCAAATGCTTAACCACATTGTGAATACGGAGGAAAAGTTCTTGAAGGAAATTAAACGTGCTACTCCAGTGAACACAAAAATGTTAAGAAAGTGAAACAGCCTTATTTCTGATATGCAGAAAGTTTGAGTGGTCTAGATAGAAAATCAAACCAGCCACATCACTGCCTTACGCCAGAGCCTAATACAGAGCAAGGTCCTAACTCTCTTCAATCCTGTGAAGGCTAAAAGGTGAGGAAGCTGCAGAAGAAAATTTGAAACTAGCAGAAGTTAGTTCATGAGATTTAATAAAAGAAACCATCTTCCATAATATAAAAGTGCAAGATGAAGTAGCAAGTGTCAATGTAGAAGCTGCAGGAGTTATCCAGAAAATCTAGCTGTGATAATGGATGAAGGTGGTTACAATAAAGAACAGATTTTCAATGTAGATAAAACAGCCTTCCATAGGAAAAAGATGTCATGTAAGACTTTCATAGCTGGAGTGCAGTCAATGCTTGGCTTCAAAAATTCAAAGAACAGGCTGACTCTCTTGTTAGGGGCTAATACAGCTTGTGACTTTAAGCTGAAGCCAATGCTCATTTGCCATTATGAAAATCCTAGGGCCCCTAAGAATTGTGCTAACTTTACTCTGCCTGTGCTCTATAAATGGAACAACAAAGCCTGAATGATAGCACATCTGTTTACGTACAATTTACTATATATTTTAAGCCAACTGTTGAGAGCTTCTCCTCAGAAAAGAATTCTTTCAAACTATTACTGCTCATTGATAATCCATGTGGTCATTTAAGAGCTCTAATGGAGATGTACAAGGAGATTGATACTGTTTTTACACTTGCTAAGATATCATCCATTCTGTAGCCCATAGATCAAGGAGTAATTTTGACTTTCTAGTCTTATTTAAGAAATACATTTTGTAAGGCTATAGTTGCCATAGGCCATAAGTCTTCTGATGAATCTGGGCAAAGTAAATTGAAAACCTTCTGGAAAGTGTTATCCATTCTAGGTGCCATTAAGAACATTCATGATTCATAAGAGAAGGTCAAAATATGAACATTAACAGGAGGTTAGAATAAGTTGATTTCAACCCTCAAGGATGACTTGGAGAGGTTCAAGACTTCTGGAGAAAGTAACTGTAGATGTGGTGGAAATAGCAAGATAGCTAGAATTAGAAATGGAGCTGAAGGATATGACTGAATTGCTGCAATATCACGATCAAACTTGGATAGATAAGGAATTGCTTTTTATGGATAAACAAAGAAAGTAGTTTCTTGAGATGGAATCTACTCCTCGTGAAGAATGCTGTGAACATTGTTGAAATGAAAACAAACGATTCAGAATATTACATAAACAACTTTGTTGATAAAGTAGCAGCAGGGTTTAGGAGGATTGACTCCAATTTTGGAAAAAATTCTACAGTAGGTAAAATGTTATCAAACAGCACATCATTCTACAGAGAAACCTTTTGTGAAATGAAAAGTCAATCATTGTGGCAAACTTCACTGTTGTGTTATTTTAAGAAGCTGCCACAGTCACCTCAACCTTCAACTACAGCCACCCTGATCAGTCAGCAGCCCTCAGCATTGACACAAGACCATTCAATAGCCAAAGGAATACGACTCACTGAGGGCTGAGATGACTGTTAGCATTTTGTAGAAATGAAATATTTTTAAATTAAGGTAAGTACATTTTTAGACATAATGCTATTGCACACTTGACAGACTACAGTACAGTAGAAACATAACTTTTATATGCACTTGGAAACCAAAAAATTTGTGACTTACTTTATTACAATATGTGTTTTATTGAGGTGGTCTGGAACCAAACCTGCAATTACTCTGAGGAATGCCTGTATATTCATCGTTTTCAACTTGTTAGAAGTCAAACTGACCGGCAAGAAACACACACACACACACACACACACACACAATAATATTATCAATAGATAATTTATATTAAATGCATTCTGTCAGGTGTTTTGCTATGCTAAGGGTTTCATATATTTTATCCTATTGAATATTCATGACATTATGAGAATGGCAAAAATTTTTATTCTCATTTTGTAGCTAATAGACTTAAAATTTAATGAGACATAGTCATCTTCCCAATGTCACATAACTACTAGATAGAAGAGCTAGGACTCAAACAATGTTCTGACTGACATCACAGCAAAATCTTTCAACTGTGTAATTGCTTTATGGAACCACTGGGATACCATATGAAGACTACATAAAGTCAACTCTTAACAGAGTCCTAAGGTTTAAAAAACATAAAAAGTATTTTCAATTGAATAAGAAGGAATATAATTTCATATATTTTAAAATTATCAATATTTATTTAAAATGTGAGCCAATACCCACAAAATTTCAGTATTCATAGAATCTAATGTGATAGTGGCCTTGAATAATCATTCTAGAAAGCAGTATGTTAACATCTGTCAAGTATCATAAAGAGTTCTTACACATATTACACATATAATATCACCTCTAGAAACCAAAGAAAATAATTGAAAGAATGTTCAAAAAAGAATTTGTGTAAAGATATTTTACAGAGCATTTATTTCATTTATAAAATTAAAAATTGGCCTAAATATTCAATAATGAATTGTTATTAATTTTTGTTAATATATCCAAAACATGATATCAGTTGAAGTAATTTTAAATAATAAGCATAACAATAGATATATAAATAATATTGTATAGTAAAGGTAACTGAGCATATTAAAATAGTGTAACTTCTAGAAATTCATCTACTTATAATTGATAAATATTTATAAACAATGACTGAAAGTGAGTACAAAAAACGAAAACATTTCATTTGTAGGACCAGAAGAATGACTGAACTTTTCTCTCATTTTTATTTTAAATAAATAAATATTGCTTTAAAATTATTTTTAAAATCTTACATTTTTAAACAACATTTTTCATCTAAAGGCCAGAAGAATATTTTGATATACTAACTTAAAAGTATGATGTATAATTCATATTTTTCAATATAATAATCTATACAGAATTTTTTCTCTTTTAAGCATTTCTATTATTTTAAACACTATTATGTTTATTATATAAAGATACGCCATTAACCTCTTAAAGGCAGTATTATTATGTCTTTGTAGAAGCTACAGGAAAATAAGATTTAATATTCTTCTTTTTCCTATAAGGCATTTGAAAAACACAAATGACTTAGTAATTTTTTTTTTCCCATTTGGGCAAACAAAATAACTTCTTACTTAATCAAAAAATGTCATCTATGCAAAGAATTTATTGCTTTTATTTCTCATTTATAGTAAAATAATTCCATACATTTACGGAAAAGTTAACAGAAAAAAATTAAGACAAAATTCAAGATGACTTTCTCTTGCTGTAGGAGGGCATATTTGAAATGTTTTCAGGCAACAAAGTTGGAAGTTTTGACATCACCAAAGAGGAGAAAAAAATTCTTCGGCAACTTTGAACAAAAACAAAATTTCTGAGTTTTGCTTTTGATTTGTTTGTCATTTAAAAACTTACTTCTGCAGTTTAGCAAGTTGACTTCTACGGCTAGAATCAGTGAAAGTATAAGCTGTTCTTTGACCCTGTTAGATTTTCTTGACACGTGTATCAGATTATTTAGGATTTCTATTAATTTCAGTATAACATTTCTTTTGAAGGCAAAGGCTAAACAAAACTAAAATGCCTGGATGATAGCAACAAAATATGAAAGAAAATTAAAGTAATACTTTCTTATTCTAGAGTAAGTTCTGAGTTCTCAAGCTGTAAAGAAATTTGTTATGTTCTCTTTGACCCAACCTTTGGGTCCCAACTAATAAGCTGCTGAACAACATACTACATCAGATTTACAGAAAGAAATGGCTCAATAAATGCCTTTGGACCCTTATATTCTACACTCAGATATGATTCTGGAAGACTCTGCAATTCACATTTACACAGACTAGAGTTTATGGCAAAAGCACATGAGTGCTGTACAGCAGGAACTGCTGGGATTTTGTACCAGACATGATGATACCTTACAAACCTTTTGAGGGACAATTACTGGCTTGCTACTGGGCATTAATTTTAATGGCCTCTATTACTGAAGGACATAAAATAATCTTGAAATCTGAAATAACCATAACGTCTTGCATAATGTCAGAGAAACATTCTAATATGGAAGGCAGTGGCCAGAAGAGTTCCATAATAAAATGGAAAATGATTTACACAGAAACATGATACTGGAGGAATACAAGGAGGTTCTCACTGTATTAATGAGCAGATATGTAGCCTCTTTTCTTCTAGGCCTGATTTTAGAACTACCTAAGAAGCTTCTAGGATCCTATTGTCATACTGTCACTGAACAACTCTTGATTTACAAATAGAAATCTGCTTGGTTTAAGAATGACTTACTTTCTTTGTAGTGATGAAAAAAATTGAACACCAAGAGTCCCAATATTTGGGAGTATACCAACCCATGGGGAGTAGCCAATGGGTAGATAGACAATAAAAATGTGGGCTACTAAATGATGCCCATAGGAGCAAGAACTTATGGAAATCTCTGGGAATTTAAAGGGTGCATCCAAGTATGATAGTAAATGCCCATTAGAAAATCTCCACTCCAAGTTTAGAAGGTGATTAGAACCAGGAGGTAGACATCCTGGTGTGTTTGCTTGAGGTGACCATCTGAATCAATAAAATGCATGGACATAGACGAGCTACTGAATACAGTGATGGACTAATTATTGACATATTCTTATTCCCTGTGAAGCACAAAATGCCAACAAGAAACTGTTCCACCTATCAGCAAGCGAAACAGACGGCACATGGATATGAAGCAGTTTCTGTGTGGGAATGGCACCATGTATAGCTATAAATAAGGTAACAACATCAGACCACTGTCAGTAGCCTGAGGAGGCTATAAATAGGTCTTCACAAGATAGACACTTATTCTGGACTGGACTTTGTATAATACCCAAGAGAGAATACTCAAAATACTGTACAATGACTGAAATGAAGATAATGCACCAATTTAGACTACCGTGTTACATTTCCGTAGGACAAGAGAGACACGTTATGATGCTCAATAGTCAAAAGAAACAAACAACAGTCAAAGAGATATCATGTCAAATGGACATTTGTTGCGCATCATTCTCAGAATAGTAGTTTGGTAGAGAATTAGCATGGGTGATTGAAACCTTTATTGTGTAAAATGGTGGAAACAAGGCATGACAGGCTAGCTTCTGTGCTATCATGAGTGTGTGCTCACAATCAACATGAGGGGAGCCAAGACGGGCCCCCACTTGATAGATTTTGCTGCTTTTCTGGAGACTCTTGGGAAAAAGAGGTCAGGGAGAATGCTGGCATAACTAGATCACTCTTTTTCACATCACCTCAAATTTTATTTTTCACCTGATGCAAAGGTCCCAGAACCAGGGGTGCAACTGTGATTGCTGGAAATAGGGATGATCTGAAGGCAAGAAATTATGTAACTATAATATAATGAATCACTGTGGAACTATAAACTTTGATGACTGAATGCTTAGAAAGATCCTTGGTTATAAGGAACAAAATATAGTAGCTACATGGTCAACACGCCACAGTGTACTGTGTACAAAAAAATATTACCCTTGGTTTTGTGAGTGGAAAGGTATTAAACAAAATAGGAAAGACAGTAGGATTCTGATGGGAATAAAGCTGTAGGCTTCAAAAGATAGGTTCCAAATTCCCTGGCAAGTGAGCCCACCTTGAGATGCAGAAGTCTACTGGAGGCCTTATATCATACTCAGACTCATCTAGGTGTCACTACTACTCATCTAACCTTAGGATGGGGAATTCAATATTTTTAGTATAATACATGTATTCTAACTACACTCAGGCTATTAGTACAAAATGGCATAAACATGTATGATGGAATAAATAATGTCAGTACATAAGACAGGAAAGGAATTTAGGGAAGGTGGATTCCATCTAGATATCATGGGACCAATTGAATTTGCCTTTAATGAGGATAGGCAGTCAGATCAAAAAGAATTATTAGCTAGAACAAGCAGATTAGAGGGAATTATCTTTCAGGAGAAAGGACAGCCTGTAGAAAGTGAGGTTTAGGGAGGTAGATCAGGCAGACTCAACAAATAATAATGCATTTTGCTAGGACCAAGAATTGGGAAAGGGCTTGTGCACTGACCCAAAAGGGAGGAACTTTTGACTATTTTAATACAGATGGAGGATGAAATAGCCCATAGCACAATTGTTCTCCATCCTAGCTGCACAGGTTCAAGGGGCACACTTATGGGAAACTTATGTATCTCCAAACTTGTGGAAGTTCTCTGTGGGTGCTTGTAATTTTCATTGACACACCATACCTGTCCCTGCCCCAGGAATAGAACAGAAAAAACATACCCTGTGGTATACTAAGTAGGGATGGGAACTATTCTGAATTCTCATGTCCTCCAGATAGAAGGGAGGTGGCCCCTGCTGTATAACAGCACACAATGGAAACCAGTCTCAGAAAATCCTCTGAACTAAGAGTGCCTGGCTTTGTTCTCAACTGACTTGAACTCAGAAATAGGTCACATGGAAATATTGACACTTATGACCAAATGTATTGAAAGGTCCATTTAAAACATCCTTGGGATGTAACATTGCTGGGAAATGACTGGTTTGAGAGAGAACTGAATTTAAATCACCAGCTAGTTTCTATGTTAATAGTTTTGCACAATTCATCACAAAATAAAAATAACAGTAGATCAAGGAGGAAACATGAGTAATCAAGTTAGTATGAAAATGTATGTAGTATATTAACAGAATGGATTAATTGTGTCTTTAAGTTTATCTTTACTCCACACTGACTCTTCTAAATGTTAGGCATATTTATGCTGATACCATTATTGTACCTGTTATATAAATGCTATACTAAAGGTAGATGCTCAGAAAAATATGGCTATTTTGTTATAAGAGAGCCAAGATCAAGAGCCAGGTGAATGGACTGTGCAGGCAAGAGCTAATTCAGGTAGCCTGGGTTGCTCAACGCCTGCACATTAAAAAATGACCTGTCCTCGCGAGTCACTCTGCCCCCGGGGAGAGCTGGCACCGCCATGGAGGAGTACCATTGCCACTGTTAAGAGGTTGGCTTCTATGCTGATAAAGCTCACAATATTGTCAAAGAATGTGTAGATGGGGTCTTAGGTGATGAAAATTATAATCAGAACAACATCAACCAATGGACCGCAAGCATAGTGGAACAATCTTTAACCCACTTGGTTAAGCTGCGGAAAGCTTACAAATATATTATGACCTGTGCCATGGTCCAGAAGAGTGCATGTGGCTTTCAAACAGCCAGCTCTTACTTTTGGGATACTACAGCTGATGGAACCTGTACCATAAGATGGGAGAACGGGACCATGAACTGCATTGTCAATGTTTTTGCCTTGCTATTGTTCTGCAACTGACTAAAAATGTTGGGCTAAGGCCATTAAATTAAAAATTTGTCAGTGTATTCTTTCGAAAAAAAAAAAAAATGACCTGTCTTTAGGACTGATATTCGTCTGGCTTATGGAAGATGAATTCTGAGTTGTTGGAATATTCTACTTGATAAAGTGTTTTCTATGCCTGAAACCTTGGGCTGTGTGGTACCACTTTGATTAGATAGTTTATGTTAACAATGTAATTTATGGTAAATGCCTATTTTTGTTCTTGGGGGCTAGAGTCTGAGTAGCTGCGGTCAGTCATACAGGTGCCAGATGCCTACTAGGAGAAGACCCCTGGAAACTTGCACCTGGTTTTAACTGAATGTTGATACATGCTCCCTTTTCTTCTTGCTGATTTTTATTTGCATCTTTTCACTGTAATAAACTATAAACATGAGTATAACAGCTTTTCTGAGTTTTATGAGGCCTGCTACCAAATCATCAAACCTAAGAATAATCTTGGTAACTCTGACACAGGAGAAAAGATAGAGGAATTGAGGAGAATTGAGAGTCCAGAAATAAATGCTTACATGTATGGCCAATTGATTTTCAACAATTGTACCAAGACAACTCAATAGGGAAGCAGTAGTCCCAGCACTTTTTGTTAACTAAATGAATATGCATATGCAAAAAATGAATTTGGATCTTTCCCTCATATTACCCAAAGAATTAACTCAAAATAGATCATACACCTAAATATAGGAGCTAAATCTATAAAACTCTAGTGAAAATATAGGAGTAAATTTTTGTGACCTTAGGTTAGGCAAAGAAGCACAAGTGACAAAAATGAATGAATGAATTGAACTTCATCAAAAGTAAAAACTTTTTTGCTTCAAATACACCATCAAGAATGTGAAAATATAACTCACAGATTAGGAGAAAATATTTTCAAATTATATTCCTGACAGGGGACTTGTATCTAGAACGTTAAAAGAAACTCACACAACTCTACAACAAAAAGACAAATGATCTAACTTAATAATGGGCAAAGGAACTAAATAGACATTTCTCCACAGAAGATATACAAAGAGTTACTGGATAGGTGCAAAGATACTCAAGATAATAGCCAATAAGGAAATGAAAATCAAAGCCATGATGCAATACCACTTCATACTCTCTAGGATGGCTGTAATCAAAGACACATCTAAAAGCAAGTGTTGACAAAGATATGGAAAAACTGGCACCTTCATAAATTGCTAGTGGAAATGTAACATATATAAAATGATACAGTAACTTTGGGAAATAGTTTGACAGTATACTAAAACTTTAAATATAATGTTTAGGAGAGAGATGAGTCCCCAGAATTTTTCAAGTATTAATGTCAAAATTCCCATTTTGAATTCATAGGGCTTCCTAGGTATTTCATGTTTTGGGAAGAACAGCAACCTCTAAAGCAGGGTTGGTGGACGTAAGATCACAAGCTTCTCTTGAAAAAGCTTGAATTAATTTTGCTACCAAAGGAGTCCAACTCTTAACAGTAAGAAGAAGCAGAATTAATTAGCTATATTTCCTCTATGCAAGGTCATAATTAATTGAAAAAAGTACCAATTATATAAGAGGTTTTCAGAGAGCCAGCGTGCAATAGAAGGTTGGTGAGGAATCCATCATACTAAATAGTGTGGAAAAATATTTTTCCAGTTGATGAAACATAAGTATTTCCAAGACCCTTACCCTGTAGTGCAAAAAGCCAATGAAACAGGTTGGATGAGATAGGAAAGATGACCTCTTTAGAAGAAGGTAGCTGAAGCAGAGAAATTTCTATGTTAGAGTTCTCTCTTCAAAGACAACTTGTTTCTCTTCTACCTTTGTCACTCTTTTTTTTTTTTTATGTTTCAGTTAGGAATATTAAGTATTGCTTTCTCTATGCAAGAATATTTTAGAAGCCTTCCAAATCATTTTTAGCATTATGTCTTGAGAAATAAACCTAAAATTTTTATTTTCACTGGGAAAGAAATTATGAATATCTAGAGCTCTAGAGTCTGACTGGAGGATAGAAAATAAAATCTTCTACTCTGACAAATGGGGCTACAAATGACACCACTCAGAGCAGTAAGGGTTTCTACTTACAGATATATATATTCTGAAATTTGTTTGGACAGTGAGGACGTGGTCGACATCATCTCTGAGCTCTGAGATACTTCTGTATATGAAAATATGGAAAACAGATTGAGATGGCCCCAGGAAAAGTGATACTTCTAGAAGAAATCTAGTTTCTTATATATGTGTGTGTGTGTGTGTGTGTGTGTGTGTGTGTATATAAATATATATATATATAAATGGTCAGAAATTATTTTTGCAATAGGAAAGAACAGTGAGTCCTGAGGGTTTGAATTTTCACGGAAGTTTCTAGAAAGAGCTGGGATCATTGTTCTGCCACCTCTTTCAGGTCAGAGTTTCAATGTAAATATCCATTTGACCCAGTCTGCTGGGAACGGGTTTGTATTCTAAAGAAAGAGACTGTGTCATTAAAATAGAGAACTGTAATGTTAAGAACTTAGTCTCCTATATGAATACAAACAATATTCTTACAAGAAACAGAACTAGAGATAGTGGTAAGGTGATTTATTCCCCCCACCTCTTAACTTCAGAGATCTTTGAGAGCAGAACAGGATTCAGTCTTAATAGCAGACGTGAACAGGATTAATAATAGCAGGGGCTATAGTCATGGAGGGCAAAATTCTCTGGATTTCCAAGTGTCTGGGCATTGGGTTACTTGCTTGGTAGTGCTAGGAACATCCTCCAAACAGGAGTTACTTGTAAGTTCTGGCTCCATCATCAACGCATATGTGACCAGGACAGCCTTTGGACAAATGTATGCATGTGGGTGGTTTGGGATTATCATTGGAAAAAGGACATAGGGAGGATAAAATGTCATTCCTTTAATGGGAAATAAAGTGATGCATACCATTTAATTGGAAAATTAAAATCAATAAAACTTTTTCTGCATCCCAACCTGATAACAAGGAGACTCTCATACATGATGTTGAAGAGTTTTTAAGAAATATATAAAAATATTAGTGATATAAAATTAAGTAAAAATAAGGGATAGTAGTATTTTTAATATATTGCCTAAATTTTTTAAGAAAATTTTCATACAAGCAAAGATAAGGGAGAGAGGCAAATGTATAAAATTATGATAATACATAACTTTGGAAAACTGTACTAACCTGGACTTGAATAAATGTCACTCTAGATGTGATTCAAAATGTCTGAAAAATATGAGATAATTTACCCTAACACATGTGTTTTAATTTTTGAAATATCCCCAACTTTACCTTTTACCAGAACTTGCAAATAAATGAATCTCTATTATTGTAAAGATGAAACTGAATTACTTTAAAATGCAGAGGTTCACAGAACAAAATATATAAAGCAGACAAATGCAAAATAGCACTTTCAACATTGCCCTCCAAAGAGAGAAAGGCCAGTGTTTCTGAAATAAATTTCTAAATTTAAAACATATTTTCTGTATTCATAATTTTGCATGTGATTAGAATAAAAGAGAAATCTCAAGGGAACAAAACATGAACTAAAATATGGACATTTGAGCAATTATCAGAGGAGACAAAAGGCCTTGAACCTAAGAACATTTTCTCAAAAGTAATTTTTCAGCTGTTAGATATCAAAAGAGGCCAGGCTTATTCTATGTAAAGCAAGACTTCAGAATCCTGCTTTTAAAACGATTTCAATATGGAAATAATTCTTTATATTTTATAGCTTTATGAAGTCTTTCATCTAAGAATCTCAAAAAGGAAATGAAGTGCAATGATTGAATTTTTTGAATATTAATGACTTCAAGAAAAATGGAAGCAATTAAAAAGAAATAGAAGTCTACAATAATGAAAGCCACTTTTTAATGTCATACATAAGGTTAGTTGGATAGTTATAGAAAAGTGATAGCTGATAGCTATTATTTTGTTTCTGAGTTTATTTCTAAGCAGTACAATTATGCTACATGAGCAGGGTGGGGATGTCTCAGAAGGAAGCATGTGTTTCACTCTAGCAGGAAGCTGTCCTTTTTATTTCTATTTCAACACTTCTATTCATGAAGTGTTTCCATATTAAAACATACAGCCACTGCATTTAAGATTGTTTACAACCCAAGGCCTCAAATAGAAAAAAAAAATTTAAACCTTAAAGTGCTGTGCTATTCTTTATAATCAAGGCCTCCACTACACAGTAACATAGTGGCTTGTGAGATGTGATTTACATGCTTCTAAAAGTCCCATCTGCTCCAAAATGATAGCCATATATTTAAAACAGTTTCTTAGACGACCATCTTTATTTAACCCTCTTTTGTCAAGAAGGGCCTTCACTACATTTTATAGAGCATCTGTTCCAATCTCAAAACAAGCAGCACCTTTGGGCCTATTGATACAAGACTGCCCTTCCTCCAGACTCACACAGCATCAAAATAGAGTAAAGGGTTGGCAAGCAAAAAAAAAAAAAAAAAACAAAAAAAGAAGAAGGCGGTGGCTAGATTTTACTCTCTAATGTCTTTCTGGCCAGAAGCCTGTGTGCTCTGCAAATGTACTGAATTGCCCGCAGTGCCTTGGTTACTCTGTTAAGAAATCATTGTCAAAAAAGTTGTGTTAAAATTAAAAATTAACTTACCCAGGAAGGCATAAAACATATGTCCAAAATTATATTAAGGGTTTAAATAAAACATATTTCCATTTAACCATTAATTGCATTCCTAAAATTATTATTCGTTAGAATATATTATTGCTCTCTCTTCCATTTTCAATGGAAGAGGCAGAGATTGGCTGAAGACCCCGGGAAGGAGAAATACAGAAGGAATACTTTTTCCTTGTCATTGGAGAAGAACTGAAGTACATAATTGAATCTGGGGGAATAAACTTCACATGCGCAGTTCAACCCTTAGCATTTCTCCCTGAATCTTTCAGTGCCACGTATCCCCAGCATACACATACTTCCTTTCTCTTGAATTCAGTAAGCTCCCTGTCCCTCTGGGGATGCTAAGTTTTCTAACAGTTCTGCCTCTGACTGAATAGAACAATGTAATTCTGAAGAGCAAAAGGTGAGAGAGATATACATTAGAAAATATTTGACTGCAAATCTATGCCACATTTTCTAATTATTTTATCCCTAAAACTTTGATGTTGTCTTATTTCTTAATTGATTCAGAAATTAAGAAGAAAATTATACATTCCCCCATCTCGAAAGTTAATCTTGCACGCTAACATTAGGATTGCTTTTCTCTAATAATAATTCGTTTTCTTTTTTCAATTGCTTTGGATCCAAGAAAATTTTTGGATATTGCTAATATCGCAGTATTATTTATTTGTATTTCTTTTTTGTTGTTGTTTTTTTAATGTATTTATTTTCTTTTTTAAAATTTCAGAATATTATGGGGGTACAAACATTGTATTTCTTATATTTGCAATATCAATTTGTGAAAAATATTTAGGGTTTGCTATTCTAAAACAGGTTATCTGTACAACATCTTGTAAGTAGCTGTTAAACAGATGAATTCAAGTCTACTTCTTTCACTATAATTAAGTGCAAAGGAAGAAAGCCTAGAGTATTAAATGGAAAACTATAAAAACAACATAAAGAAAGAGATAACCTCCAATTTCCTCCCCATTTTAGAAACATGCCAAGACATTCTTACTCAGTGCCCTGTCAGTAAACAGCTTATGCTTAAAATCCAATTCATTTGAAAGGAAGAGTTGTTAGTTATAACGTAATTGGAATGGAATGTCCAGTAATAATACTAGCATCTCCAGATGCTATCCATTTTCAAAGGAAAACATAGGCAGATGACACAAAGTTGGAAAATCTGTATCACAGAAAGGCATGACATAGATTCCTGCTCTATCAAAACAAAATAAAACAAAATGAGCTTTGAAAAAGAAGGTCTGTACAGACCATACTTGGTTTTAATGAGAGAGAAACTCATCAGATAAATTATCAAGTCTTGTATTTGTATTAATAATTTACTCAATTTTAAGTCTGATTATCTAAATATGACCATAAATTATCAAAGAACAGGTAAATAAAGCTTATGCAGACCAGTGAAACAACGTGTGTTTGTGCCATTTGAAGAGATTATCTACACACCAGGGCTTCCTATCCAGAGAAGGGAAAATATGTCTTCATTTCAAATCAATCAAGGAACAAAGGAAGACCAATAGTAAATCTAGCTTTAAGAGGAGTGAAATAAGATAAACACTTGGTTATTTCTGGAGGATGGGGTGTATGATTATCCTGGAGTTCCAGACAAAAAAGACTTGACCTGAATTCAAAGTGAGAAAAGCTAATCCAGTATCAGCCATTGGTGACATAAGCAAGTCTCCATATGACACCTCTGAAGAATTTACTAAAGCAAATCTTTTTCTACCTCACTATTAAAAAATAAGTTATATATGTGTGCACATATATATAATACATGTAGCTCTCATCTGTATAGATATATGTATAACTATATTTTACAATATAGCTATATATTATACACAAGTGTGTGTATATTTATATATATTTTCTAATGAAAGAATAAAGTTCATTGTTACCATGTAACTTAACATCAGTTAAGAAAAATAAATACACAAATAGTCAATGTGGAGAATTCATAAACTAGTCACTAACTACCTAAGGAGAATTGGGGATCAAAGAATAGTCCAACTACATGGAAGCTAATAATAATTTTGTAAATTAAAAAAGAACAGTCCCGGCTGGGCATGGTGGCTCACACCTATAATCCTAGCACTCTGAGAGGCCGAGGCGAGTGGATCATTTGAGCTCAGGAGTTTGAGACTAGCCTGAGCAAGAGCGAGATCCCCATCTCTATTAAAAATAGAAAGAAATTAGCTGAACATCTAAACATATATATATATATATATATATATATATATATATATATATATATATATATATATATATATATATATATAAAAAATTAGCCGGGCATGGTGGTGCATGCCTGCAGTCCCAGCTACTTGGGAGGCTGAGGCAGAAGGATTGCTTGAGCCCAGGAATTCGAGGTTGCTGTGAGCTAGGCTAACGCCATGGCACTCTAGCCAGGGCAAAAGAGTGAAACGCTCTCTCAACCAAAAAAAAAAAAAAAAAAACAGTCCAACTATATGGAAGCTAATAACAATACTGGAAATTAAAATAACATAACTTAAGAATATTTTTAATATAAAAATAAAACTGGAAGCTCTACATTCAAAACTTTCAAAAATGATTACAACTCAGACAATGCAAGGAAATATTATTTAGAATAATCAGGATAAAATGCTGATAAAAAGAAATTGAAATAACCTTATACCATAATATAAGATAATTTTGAAAGAGATTACTTAAATTACAGTTTTAGTTTTTTCATCTACAAAATGATACATGCATTTGAGAGTTGTGAAGATTAAACAGCACAATTTGTTTAACTTACAATAAGTCCTCAATCAATGAGGGAATGCCAAACTAAAAGGAACTATAAGCCTGATTCCCTTCCCAAATTTTAAAAAGAAATTTCTATCAGAGTGAAACATATAAAATAAATTCTGTGAGTGACTTTAATATTATTTACCAAATGGTATTTTAGGCGTGTCTCAAGGACAAATCTAAACTAGTTCATATCCGTATAAACTTATCTCTAGCAGTAGGCATACAAAAGGAGGTAATATTTGTTATATTAATATACAGAATAGTAACATGTTCTTCTGATACTTTCCTATTTATGAAACTTTAATTTAGCAATTTAGAACTTGGTGATTAGATGGTTAAATGAAATACAAACACATATGAAATAAAATGGTCATCTTATAAGACAACATGTATTTATTTTTAAACCCTCCTTTCATCATCTATTATAAAGGTCTTATGTACTGCATTTTCACGTATTATACTGTAGACGTAGTGATGAGAGTTTAAAATATATTCGAAAGATAACCTTGGCATAAAGTGCATCCTAATTTAAACTACTACAAGTGGATATAAAAATTAAATATTTGTGAATGGAGTTCTAGCTCTTCAGGTTCAGTTAAACTATTCATTTGATAACTACATTTGTCTGCCTTGTTTTTTTTACACTCAGTGATGTCACAGAGGATATTTGCAGTTAAGAAATGATACACTGTAGAAACACAGGAACATTCCAAAAGGCATGACTATAACTAGAAAAAATGATGCTTGAAATATTTTCATTTATTTCAAGGTTTTTAAATGAAAGCATAGAAACACATTCCCCTTAAGGCTTTAAACCACATAGTCAGGATCATTTCTGTTCCCATAAGGTCTATCTCTTGAACGGCTTTTACATGTAAGCAGAACAACTTTCTGCAATTGACTTCAGATATGTTTCCGTCTACCTCATATGAACAAAGATGAAGAAAAAAAAAGTCACAGCCCATGAAACACTAGAGACCAGAATTCATATATTTAAAGTTATTTGTAAAAACTGTCTCTAAAAAGTGCAGCAGGAATTGATAATTTGGCAAGTCTCTAATCAATGTAATCAACAACAAAGCCCAAATTCAGGATAAAATACCAGCTCACAAAATTCAGTGCGGTAACTGCCAAGCTGCTTCTTGACCTTGTGATACACAGATCGGATCTCTGATCAAAAATATTGAAAATTGATTTCTTGAAGGTCTGCTTTCAGGAAGATGGAAGAGACATATTTTTTCCTTTTTCTCCAATTAAGTACACCAAAAACCCTGGACATTTTGTATAAAACAAACATAGACATTCAACGGTGGAGGACAAAAGGCAGATAGGAAACTTGAGACCCAAACAAATGACATCGTGCTAAGTTCCCTAGTTTTCATTTTGCCTCATATATCTCAGCTGAAAATATCAGCCACCTAGACATACAGACACAGATTTTATTTGCCCCAGCTAAAACCTGTTCTCTCTAGCCAAAGGAACAGAAAAGGAGCAGCTTAGCAAGACAGAAAAACTTTTAGACAGTAAATGCTTTACTACAACCAACCAACACAAATTTTTAAAAAACAAAGTGGAAAGTCTACACTTCCATCCCTGCCAAGTTATAACAAGACACCTGTGATAGTAAATTTTATATTTTACATTCCAACTTGATTGAGTCAAACAGTGCCCATTCGGTCAAAACAGTATTCTGAGTATGTCTGTCAGGGTGTTTCTCGATAAGATAACATTTAAATCAATAGACTGGGTAAAGCACATTGCTCTCCCCAGTATGTGTGGGCCTTATTGAACCAGTTAAAGGCCTGGATGGAACAGAAAAACCTGACCCTCTCACAAGTAAGAAGCAACTGCTGCCTGAGTGCCTCCTAGCTGGGATATCTGTTTTTTCCTACCTTCAGATTCGAACTGAAACATTGGCTCTTCTTAGACCTTGAGCCTGCATGGCTGATGACAGGAACTACAGCATTGGCTCCTGGCTCTCATGCTTTTGGAATTGGACTAGAGCAACACCATCACTGGTTCTTCTGGGTCTCCAGTTTGCTGACCACAAACCTTAAAACGTACTACATTAAAACACAGCAATCCTTTGGTATCATAGGTGTATGCCTCCAGGACCTCCACAGATAGCAAAATCCCAGTATACTCAAGTCCCACAGTTGGCCTTGTGAAACCCATATATACAAAAATCCAGCCCTCTGCATCCACAGGTATCACATTCCGTGAACACTGTATTTTCAACCCATTTGGTTATGAATGTGGAACCCGCAGATACAGAGGTCTTGCTGTATTTATTGAAAAAATCCGCATATAAGTGGACCTGTGCAGTTCAAACCCATGGTGTTCACGGGTCAACAGTGTCTATACACACACACACACACACACACACACACACACAAACACGTACATCCATCCTCTGTTGGTTTCTTTTCCTCTGGAGAAACCTGACTAATAAAGCACCCCAATTCCTCCTTCTTCCCACAGGGAAAGGCCAAGTAAGAAGTCAGTACTTCCATGTTTACCAGGCAAAAATAGTCCCCTTCCCTGTGATGCCATTAGAGACCATAAGGTTAGCCTGACATCCATCAGAGCTAAGTAATAATAACTTGTCCCTCCTACGCCCATCTGTGGTTGTGTCAGTGAAGATCTACTGCAGAGTCAGGCCTTTCACTACCATCAGCTGTAAGGCCACTCTCTCTGTGGTGTCAGTGGAGACCAGTGAGGATCAGTAAAGAGGTGTTATGCTCCTTCCACCCAGGGAGATATCAATGGAAGCCTAATGGGGGCCAGAATTCCTACACGCACCCTGTAGAAATGAGGTACTTTCCTTGTGGGTCAGGGAATCCTGAGTGAGGAACCTAGACTTCGACACTCATCTGACAGCACTGAGGCAGTGGCCCCTAGCCTGCATACACATCTTGTGTCAGAGTGGTGGCAAAGAAAGCCAGCTAAAACAGAGCTTTAAGATCTCCAGTGTCATAACATAATACCCCAAATGTCCAGGTTTCGCTAAAAAATCAACTGACATTTCAAGAACCAGAGAGATCTCAAATTGAATTTTAAAAAGACAGTCAATAGATGCCAACACCAAGATGACAGAAGTTTTAGAATTATCTGACAAAGATTTTAAAGCAGTTGCCACAAAAATGCTTCGAAGAGAAGTGATAAATAAACCTGAAACAAAAAAATTTGGAATATCTTAGAAAAGAAAACAGAAAGTTTAGCAAAGAAATACAAAATACAGCCTGACATTGTGGCTCATGCCTGTAATTCCAATACTTTGGGACGCTTAGGTGGGAGGATTATTTGAGGCCATGATTTCAAGACAAACCAGGGCAACATAAAGAGACCCTGTCTTCACAAAAATTTAAAAAAATAGTGTGTCATGGTGCTGGGAAAATTGGATAGCCACATATAGAAGACTAAAACAGGATCCACACCTCTCACCACTCACAAAAATCAACTCACTATGGATAACAGACTTAAACCTAAGGCGTGAAACCATAAGAATTCTACAACAAAATGTTAGGAAAACCCTTATAGACATTGGCCTAGACAAAGAATTTATGAAGATCCCAAAAGCAATCACAGCAACAACAAAAATAAATAAGTGGGACCTGATCAAATTAAAAAGCATCTACACAGCCAAGGAAATAATCATTAGAGTGAACAGACAACCTACAGAATGGGAGAAAATATTTGCATGCTATACATCTGATAAAGGGCTAATAACTAGAATCTATAAAGAACATAAGCAAACCAACAGAAAAAAAAAATCTAACCATCCCACTGAAAATTAGGCAAAAGACATGAACAGAAAAATTTCAAAAGAAGATAGACTAATGGCCAACAAATATATGAAAAAATGCTCAACATCTCTAACCATCAAGGAAATGCAAATCAAAACCACAAGGAGAGATCAGTTAACTCCAGTGGGAATGACTTTTATCAAAAAGTCCCTACTGTTAACCAGAAGCCTTACCAATAACATAAACAGTTGATTAACACGTACTTTGTATGTTGTATATGTTATATATACAACATTCTTACAATAAATCTAGAGAAAAGTAAATTTTATTAAGAAAATCATAAAGAAGAGAAAATATATATACTATTCATTAAGTAAAAGTGGATCATTATAAAGGTCTTTATTCTCATCATCTTCCCACTGAGTGGACTGAGGTGCAGGAGAAAGAGGAGGGGTTAATTTTGCTGTTTTAGTGGTGGCAGAAGAAGAAGAAAATCCATGTATTAAGTGGACCCAAACAGTTCAAAATTATACTATTCAAGGGTCAACTGTAGTTGCAATGGACACAAAAATACTGAATAGAAATATAAAGCCATTTGCAACTGCTGAAAAAAAAGAAACAGTGTTAATCAAACAAAACATGTACTGGATTTATATGCTGAGAACGACAAAGTGTTGATGAAAGAAATAAAAGATCTAAATAAAAGGAGAAACATACTATGTTCGTGAATTGGAAGACTCACCATGGTAAAGATATAAGTTTCCTCCAAACTGATATAAAAGTTTGTCACATTTCCTATGAAAATTCCAGTAGGATATTTTGTAGATATAGACAAGATCACTTGAAAATCTATATGGACAGGCAAAGGGATTATAATTCCTAAAACCAATTTTGAAAATCAATAATAAAGTAAAATGAATCAATCTATAATTTAAATTATATAGATACAGTAATCAAGACTGTGTGGTACTGGAAAAGAAATAGATGTGTATAAGTATACATTGCTGATAAAAGTGTAAAAGAGTACAGCTACTCTGGAAACAGTTAAGTGTCAAAAAACAAAAAACAAAACAAAACAAACAAAAAAAATTAACTGTACTCTTACGATACAACCACATGTATCCCAGAGAAATGAAAAACTAACTAGACACAACTTGTACATGATTGTTCATAGAAACTTTATTTGTAATAGGAAAAAAATGGAAACAATCAGATGTCCCTCAATGAGTGAAAGTTAAACAAACTATGGTACATCAATATCATGGAATATTACTCAGTAATAAAGAAGAGCAAACTGTCTTAGTCTGTTCAGGCTGTTATAACAAAATACTACAAACTCGTGGCTAATAAACAACAGAAATTTGGTTTCACAGTTCTGGGGCCTGGGAAGTCCAAGAAGGCCCCAGTAGACTTGATGTCTGGTGAAAGCCTGCTGTCTAGTTCACAGATGGTGCCTTCTAGCTCTGTCCTCCCAAGGTGGAAAAGGAAAAGGGTATCTCCTGGACCTCTTTTATAAGGGTACAAATCTCATTTACAAGGGCATTGTCCTTATGATTGATTCACCTCCAAAAGGCACTACATGTTAACACCATCACCTTGGGAGTTAGGATTTCAACATATGAATTTGTGGGGGACACAAACATTCAGACAATAGCACGAACTATTTATACATGTAACAACCTGGATGAATCTCCAGAGAATTATACTGAGTAAACAAAAGCCAATAAAAGAAGGTTATTAGTTTATGATTTATACAACATGCTTGAAATGACAAAATCTTAGCAATGGAGATTAGTGCTGTCCAGGGCTTAAGAGGGAGGGAGTTTGTGTGGCTATAAAAGAGCAATGTGAGGGATCCTTTTGGCAATGGAAATGTGCTGTATCTTGAGTGTGTCAAAGTCAGTATCTTGGTTATAATACTGGACTATAATTTTGCAAGATGTTACCATTAGGAAGAACTGGGTAAAGAGTACACAACATCTTCCAGTATTATTTTATACAGCCACATGTGAATCTGCATTTATCTCAAGTAAAATATTTAATTCTACATAAAATGTATATAAATATTTCTCAAATGTAACATATTAGTAATTAAATGTGTTAAGGCTGTAATATACTACTAATTAAAAATGTTAAGCTGTGTCTGATAGCCTAAAATTTTATTCAATCGGTCTCTAAGATTTTTTATATGATGTTATTTCAGAAATGAAAAACCTTTATATTTATTCTTAAAATGAACAATGATGATTATTTTAAACTAGAAGGTAAAGTGTGGTTAGTACTGGTACTGATGTTTCTACTAAAGCCACAAAAAATATGTAGAGCAGGCCTCTGCAGTGTACAGTTCTGCTTGGGGTGGGGCCACATGTGGCCTTCTGGATCTTTGACTGTGGCCTTTTGACTGAATCCAAATTTTACAGAGCAAATCCTTTTATTAAACAGGGTGCAGGAGCAAAAAATGAAGCTTTTCTTGCCTCCTTTGGGGCAAAAGAACAATCCTGAAATCTTGAAATCAGAAGGCCACAGGTTCCCCACCTCTGCATGGGAAGATTCAAAAAACAGAAATGTGATTTCTGCATACTCTAAACATTACTGTGGGATCCATGCTTCTAAATTACATTTTATCACTGACTAATCACTACCTGTAAATAAATATGTTAATACATATAGATCATAATGTTTATGGAAATTGAGGCAAGAAATAGAATGGAATTTCTGTTCTTCTTTTGCAATAATGACAACACTATGACTAGCATTTCTGAGCAAAACTAGGTGATGTTCTAAGTATTTTACCTGACATCAAAATAGAACTGCTACCATCCATTTTATATATTTATTATTTAATATTTCATATTTTCTCGGTAGTACATAAAATTTAGGAATATATACTAGTTGATGTTAGAAAAATCAGGAATTCATTATTACTTACTAAATTTTTACTCACTAGACATTTATTATCTGTATGTGATGTTTTACAGATTGGAAACAAAGTAACAATTATCCCAAGCAAGTAAGTGCTTGGCCAGGTTCAGAAATCCTACCACTCATTTGCCTATATACTTGCAGTATATTTTTAGAATTCACTTTAACTTAAATTTACCATATTTAAAAGATACCTATTTCATTACAATGAAAAACAAAGAAACAAAACTGCATATTTCCATCACAAAATAGTTTTAAAAAAGGATCAGACTACAGCAACTTGACAGTTATGATCAAATGGTGATGGTTTTCCATACAATAATAACATAATTTGGAAGAATGGTAACATAAATTTCATCATATATATTTTATCTTGAGCCAATCAGTTCTTTTTTACTGTAGTTCCATAAACTCTGACCACATGATAATTATAATTGGTAAAAGAAATTGTGGTTAACATTGTACTTCCCCTGCTTTTTTTTTTTTTTTTAGAATGTTGGCTTAACTGCAACAATTTATTTTGAAAGAAATATTTTATGTGCAAGATATATGGGAAGATGATGGAAATTCTTGATCAAGAAAATTAAATTATTATTCAGTAACTTACTATGTATCCTGGGATCCTAATTCCTTAAAATCTAAAATTAAAATACGTATTATACAAAACGCTAAAGAGAGAGTATATGCATATGTATATTAAACACAATTTAACTATACCATAATTCTGTGATATAAAATGTTCTCTGTACTAGATATAAGTTTATTGACAAAAGAATTTTTTAGTTAGAGTAATATGCATATTATACACATATTTATATGTGTATATATAGTGTGCATATGTCCTATACATATATGCACATATGTATATATTGTATATGCTTGTCACCTACTCTGATTCATTATACATATGTACAACCATATATATTTGGAAATAAGGATTTAAAAGATTCATGTTTTCAGTGGGTATCTGCAGTTAATATCTATTACTATAATTAAATCATTCATAAAGAAAGAAAGAGTTGTAAAAATGAACTATATAGTGCAGAACTGTTTAATCTAATTATAAAGAACAAAGAAGCAATTTTGCAAATAAAATGTAACTAATCAGAAGAAGTAACACTACACACATGGGTATTATATTGGATAAACCTGTTTTGCCCTTCCCTTTCTCTATTATGTGAAGCTCAAAGAATGAACACTTACTAAGCTTTGGAAATGTGGCACATTGAAAATAGGACAAGAATTCACAAAATAGAAACCATTGACCAAAGAGACATTTTTTCATTTCATGTCCCTCTTTTATTCCCACATTTATTTCCATTTATTTTAAAGCATTTCTCCTTGTTGTTTTTTGTCCTTTTTACTCAGCCAACTGAATCATCAAGAAGAATTAATGTGACTTTCAAGGACCTTGGACTTCTTTTCCCTTTTTCTCAGCACCCTGCCTACCTAGCCAGGCTGCAGATCCTTTGAAGTCAATGGGAAGTCCACATCAGATGTGAGTTAGTAGGGTTCAGAGCAAACAAGAATAGCTTCCTAACAAAGGCATTAAACCTTTCCACAAATACCTACAGCCTGGAGTGTCACAACTTTTTTTCAAAAATTCAAGTTACTTACCTATTCAATCATTTTAGTCCCTGTGCCTTAGATTCAAGTAAGGCTGTTTGTTTGACAGCTTGGGACAAATCTCTCTTTGGGTCACATGTTGAACCATGAACTTTTTTCTCTCAGGACTTCTCCCATATTGTGAAACTGTCTCTCTGTGTCATGCTTCATAGAATACTGCAAAGGACCCGAAAAGTTATGACAGAGTGAAATGCAAAAGGTAGCTGGTGACAAGCACAAAAATGATGAGAAGGATACATTTCGAGATGGCTGCTGAACCGTGACGGTTGACTGAAAGCTAATCAGGCAAAGCAGCTCTGCCAAGGCCAAAGAGAAGTCTGGCAGAGGAGAGGAGCGTGCTCTCATAATTACGGGAAATTGAGTAGCATGTTGTAATGGAAAGAGGATAGCCTTATGTTCTGGATCTGCCTCTGCTGCTAACCCCAGCATACCTCTGGGCAAGACAATCTACCTCTTTGAGCCTATTTCTTAATGAAAGGTGGTAGAGATTAAAAAAAAAAAAAAAGTAAGTTGCCTTCCAGAATTCTTGGATAAGAAATGTCACTGAATTTACTCATACAAATGTTTTTATCATTATCACTGGTGAAAGCGACTAGTTGGGATTTAAAGAACAAGAAGCAAAAATAATCCACAAAGCACTATTAAAAATAAAGGGAAAAACAGGATACAAGACAATAAAGAAATCAAATATCTCTCCTTCAGAAATGTCACTAACATGGAAATGAAAACTGGAAAGTGGAGTAGCTGTAGCTAGTGGAATGTCATGTACAAGAAGGTACTGATTTTGGATGGAAATGTTTCCTTGAACCTCACATATCATCCTGTCATCTGTAGCTACTTTTATTTTAAACTTAGAAAATATATTAAATAAAAAAATTGCTGCCAACCTTGTCATGATGTTTTGATATTATTCTTTTCTGGGCAAAACGGACACAGGATTCATGAATAATTTTCTTCTTATAACTGTTTTTTAACTATTTATATTTCTAATTACTTATAATGAAAAACTCATGATTGCTGAGATTCTTCCATACCTAATGTACCTTTGGGTGCTCTAGAAGGTAAACATGACATATTAAAATCAGAGTGCTGCGAATGTTGAAAACCCATTGCACATTTTTTTGTTGGTATATGTATGAACAGAAACCTTAGCAGTCACATGATTTTTGTAGAAACAAGCAAGGAATGAAGTAGTGGAAAGAAGACCTGCTTCTTACAGAAACTAAATAGTAGGAGTAAATGAAGTTTATTTTTATTATGAATAAACCAAATTATTCAGTGCAAAAAAAATTCCAGGAATGTTTTATTACATGAACAGCATTAATCTAAGGAAAATCCATAAATATGGGCCAAATCTCTACAAAATAAAAATGTAGGAAAAAAATCATTTCATTTGTGGGGAAACAAAGTAGACAAGGATGAAGAAAAATCCATCAACTCTGAAACATAGTAGAGTTTTACATAACCGAATTAACTCAGTGTTTTTAAGAAATACCAGTTATTTGACAATGAGCATGACCTGAAGAATAGTTCTCAGCAAATACATTCTTACTTTCTGGTTGGCAATTTTTTTTTTTCCTCCAGTAAAATAATTGGTTTCTGTGTCAATGTCTTTTCAAACAATAAATAATGAGAACTACCAATGGTGGAGGTAGGACAAAACCATATTTACAGGGTAACTACAGGAGAAATTTGTTCACTGCCTCTCCATATGGGATCAATTGTTAGTTACTTAAAGAAAAAAAAAAAAAAACGGTGTCAGGAAAAGAAAGCATATGTCTTTCTGAGCATGACATCGTCATTATATTGGCCTATCTAAATAGGAAGTAGACCCAGGATATTTAAACACACTTAATTTCTACATTGTTAATGGCATGAGTTATATAATGAATGAAAGATTAACTTAACATCAGAATAGTTTGTTGTTTCTAAGTAAATGTTGGAGAAGTCAGAATTATCTTCAAAATTTATTTCTAAATTTTTGCCACATACTTGCTGTACTATTATGTACTGAGAGACATTTTTGAAGATTCTGAAAAATCTATTTTCTTATAAGTGACTCATCTATTTCATTGAATTACAAATATACAGCATATTAACAGAGTCCTAAGATACACTTGAAGTTTTTAGGAGGAAGATAGTTCCACATTCATTATGTCTATTATTTTTGAAAATATAAATGCTCAAAAATGTAAAATGTCCCTGAAATTTATTGATTTATTAAACCCCTGCCTTCTGTGAATCAAAGATAAATAGCAAGAGCTGGAATGAATAAAAAATGGCTAATTTTAAATTGTTGAGTGCTTTGCTCAAGTTGATCAACACACCTCAGTGATAAAAATTGTTCAAACTTTACTCAGAAAAATCATAGAAAGCTGTTGTTATCCTTAGGCTTCAGTATAATTCAGTATAATTATTCCATTTCTTATTCATTCACTATTTACGTAGTGCCAATTTCCTAGGTATTTTTTAAATGTATCCTCAAATGTTATTCCCATTTTGTAAATGAGAAAACTAATACACAAATAAGTTTACTGAAAAGAACGACAATAATCATGCTAATCATATATTGATGTGCTCTGCCACATCTATAACAGTTTATCCTTCATTTTGAGGGTTAAAATAATTTTCTGAGTAAATTTCAATAGAAAAGCCAATTGCATGGTTAAGAAAAATTGGATGAAATCAGGAAAGTGACCATTAAAGATAGTTTAAGCAGGAGACTTTGAGCTGAAAATTACAAGCAAAAGAATTTTCCTATGAAAAAAATAAATGACCAAAGGATTTTTTTATAAAGAGAAAAGAAAAAATTAGTGACAGAGGAACCAAGGGAGGGTGGGAAGTCAGAAGGAAGGGATCATTATTCTGTTGGAGTCCTTTTAACAGTTTTATTTTAAATAATAAGCATGTATTTGAGGCTAGCAAATTATTGTATGATTTGTTTACCTCTTGAACACGTTTTATAATTAAGAAAAAAATCATAAAAAGGTAAGACATTAGGAAAGGCCAATATTAAATGTTAATTCTCTATTATGAGAGAATTATGAGAGGATAACTAAATATATATAGACTACACAAATAAATATAGAATGTGTGATAACCATTAGGGAAATCCAAAGAAGCTAGGTGCCCCAATATTAGAAAATGTTTACAAATGATAGGCAGCTTGCAGCAGAGCATCTTTGTAGGAAAGATTCAGTTAAAGATCTTCAAAGAAGAGTATAATTTAATTACACCTTTAACAAAATTAAGTGCAGAGCCACCATTTAAGGGTTATCCACCATCGAGGGATGCCTTTCCTAATTCCTAGAAAAGTAGTCATGGGCTAACAGATGCCCTATTTATGCTACAAATCTTTGAATTACCTGGTCACTCATCAGTGGATCAAAGATGGGGAGAAAGTCTCCTACAGAGTGGCAGTTTAATGACCCAGGCTGTGGTAATCAAAAACCAAAAGTGCTGAGAAAATGCTAACCCAATGTTTTTTCTATTTTGCCATGGAAAAACTCACTGGGACTCTCAATAAGTAAGTTTTCTCCCACAGGAGCGTACCAATGGTTCCCTTAATGGTATAGAATACATGCTGCCAAAATTTACCTTCCATAAAAACAAAGCAATATTCTGCCACCCTGTGGAGGGTGGTTCTTCCTAAGCTCTGCCAAAAGTTGTGGTCCTGGTACGTATTGGGGTTGCTTCTTTAACAGAAGACACACCTTCTCACATGTCTATGAGGCAGTACCCCTCCATATAGAAAAAAAAAACTAAACAAAACAGAGATTCTGCCAATATCTGCTTTGTCATTCATTTTATTTAAGCACCTAACTGTACATGAAAAATTGGATCATAAAATATTCCATTTTCAAATATGAATATGAGAAAAATGCATTCATGCGACTGGTAACTAAACATCCGAACATAAAGGCTTTTGTATTGGTTAGGGTTTGAAAAGGAAAGAGAAGCACTCTCAGCGATGTAGAAAAAGGAATTTATTATAAAAATTAGACTTTATGTAATTCTGGGAACTGGTTAAGCATTCTGTGGTGGCTGTGGCATCTGCATTTAGTTGTACACCTGAAATCAGGTCTGGAAGCCAGAAAAGAAAGATAAACGCATAGTGGATGGAGAGCAAGGAGGACCTGAAAGTCACATTTGTCTCTCACCAGCTCCAACCTTTGTGAAGAGGGAGACCTGCAGGATAGCCTGGTGCTCTCACTGTGAAACTGCACACTGTCCAGCCCAGGACTCAGAGAAATTGAAAGAGAAGATTCAGTGGGAAAGGGAGAGGCTGGAGGTCTGGCTGATACCCACTAACCATGAGTTAAGCTGGCAGATGAGTGAAGATGTGCAGAAGCTGCAACAGCACTTGACCCTACACCAAATTTTAGAACATTAGAAATGGTGCTGCTTTTCTTCTCACACAAATTTCTCTTATAGTCAACCTGACCAGACACCACCATACAGTGAAGGAAATCTGTGAAACATAGCTTTTACTTAGCTAAATTGACACAGAGATGTCACTGTAGAAATAAAATAAAGAAGACTGATGTAAATCTTTTTATACAATATGTCTTAACTGGAAAGATATCCAGGAAGCGACTGCACATCATGCCTCAGGTTGTGGTGATGTCTTCTCAGGCTTTAGTCACAACAAAGGGAGATTAAATAAGCTACACAATCCAGAAGAGGTCATTAGATTGCCTCAATGGGAAATAAGCCAGAAGAAAGTAAAAAAGAATCTTTGTGAAAATTCTTTGTTCCCAAACACTACCATTACACTTTATAAACAGAGAGGGCATATATAGAAAATTAAAATAAAATAAAATGAAAACAAGCCTTGAGAATTCCTTGAGCAGACAAAAGCCAGTTAAGCCATGGAAGCAACCTTGACCTTGCTTGATTTGCAAACATAAGCAAAAGTTAATTTGGGATTTTCCTCATAAATGGCTATATTAAAGAAAACAAAATCTAATCTTAACCAATCAGAAGCTGCCAAATGACGTATACAACTAGGGACATCCTCATAAGATAAACCAAACAAGACATCTACATAATTGTAACAAATCAAATTGCCTTGCTTCTAAGACAACATAGGGACTGGACGTGGATCCTGTGCTTTCTGCACAGGATGTGGCAACCATCCTGAGTGAGGTTTGTCAACTCTGAGTTAGAACTGACACCAACTCGTTTCTGCCAAGATGAAGTCCAAATCTGACCACTTATAAACCTCTACCCTTATTCTACTGCTAAAAATCACTTCCAGGGGTAGAAATTTAAAATGCTAATGATACATGTGATGTACAAAGAAGTATGACCACCAAGTTCTCAGCTGCCAACAGAACCCCACCTCTAATGTGATGACTTCAAAGTTGACACCTGCTTCCCTCTTTACAATCCCATAAACATTCCCCCGGCCTTTGATCAAGGAGCCAGTCTGGTTGCTTCTTAATAAGTACTGTCTCCCTTTTGTTCAAGAAAAAACCCAAAATAAAGCCTTGCTGGCTTCAACTTTTCTGGTCTTATGACAATTTCTATTGGGGACCAAGAATCCAAAGTCCAGTATCACTCCCATTTTGCATCTATAAAAACCTTCTGCTTGTGCTGTCTTGGCAGAACCCAAAACCACCTTTGGTTTGGTGTTTTCTGATTTATGAATTGCTGTTTGCACAAATAAACTTTGTATTATTTTATTGTGCCTCAGTTTACCTTTTAATAGTAGATGTATACAATTTTAATTATCTATTATATTACTTAGCTGAGGATACATCAATAAACTCAGTCATGGCAATTTCGAGCCTCAGCTCAAAGTGACACTCAAAGCCCTAGGCATGGTTGAATTCAAGTTCTGTAAGCTCAACCGCTTTCAATTCTTCATCAAAATAAAGCTCCCTTCTTGCTGATCCAAATTGGTTATTCTTTTCACATTTAAGAATCTGTATTCCCTTCACACCTTTAATTTAGTGAGAAACAAGTGAAAACTTTATATTATGATGAGAAAAATAAATCCACTTCAGGAGTGTATATATTTTTTGTTTGAAGAGAACAGAAATATTGTTATTATTAATCCTGTGCAGTTCTAAATATATGCTTGTTAATTTTCTATTTTATGGTATGCAGTTCAGAGGACCAAGCACTTGCTATCTTGCGAAATATTCAATTTTCATTCAATAAATAGCATATATGAGTTGACATAAATATATTGATTTGAAGGCAAATTTCTATGTGTTGAGAATCTTATCAAGTGCTTTTCTGAATAATATGCAATGATGTGTTTGGCCATTATTACAAGCATATTATTATAAGCAAAGATGGAGATGAATAAATAATTTTACAGTATATACCCTGTGCTTTTCTCTAATTGCTATGCCTTACTGAAAACAGACCTTTGGAAATTTGGCACTATTTTCCTCTGGGAAGTTCAACAGGATGCCATAATTTACACTCTAGTGTGATACCAGTAGAGCATTCACTTGGTGATTGCAGAAATGCCTTAGAGCAGGATGGGGAAGCTGTTGAGGAGTTAAGGAGGGATATTGCACACCAAGACGTGGAAAGAACTTAAGTAACAAATGAAAAGAAGTGAAAACAGAAATAAGAGAAGGAAAAAGTTGGCATTCATTTGTTGACTAGCCTAGATTCTAATATTAAGTAGTAAGTCCACAATTGCATAAACAGAATAGAAACACATACATAAACATACAGATCTTCAAAATAGTGATTTCCTTCCTCCTTCCTCCCTCCCATCCTCCCAACTCTCTCTCTCTCTCACATACACACAGCATACATTAAAAATATTTATTGAGCACTGTGGAGTCTCATATCAAAGCCTTCCTTGTGCATGTCAAGGCCCTCCAAGCCATAAGAGGCAATCAGCCCCCAAGAACAGTTTACCTATGAATTGGCTGTGGGCAGCAAGATCTTGAGGCCCTCCCAAGATAGCACTCAGCCAACCAGTAGAGCATAGCCTCTCTCTGCTAGAATTTACTGCTTTCTACCTGCAGAGTCTTCAGGAAATTTTGAGGTCCTCATTATTTTCCTTGAGTCTGGAAAATAAACACAATTTCTCATCTGCTGTGGGCTGTATTCTTGCACTCCACACAAAGAAGAATGAAGTACCGTATTTGTTCTTTCTCACAGAGACACAAGGAGAAACACAGAGGTCAGATACATGTTCCAAGCTCTGCTAAATTTTATCACCCTTTAAAGGAATTTGATAAGAAGAGTGAATACAGATGGCAACAAATAAAATATATTATGTGTCCAAGCACTGCTATGAGTTTTTAAATTATGTACACTTTTTTATTTCTTATAACAATCTTGCATAATAGGTTTTACTATTACCCCCTTTTTATAAGTAAACCGATGAATGCATAGAGGCATTTCACAACTTGACGAGTGGCATACTGCTGGCAGAGTAGAGGAAATAGGATTAAACCAAGGAAGTCAAAATTGTGATCCAAACTGTCATGCTATATTGCTTATTTCAGTATTTTCCTATTAGTTTATTTCCATCAAAACCCACATACACAAAACATAAACCATGTTCACTTGTTTATTTGCTGTTTTACACATTGTTTTAAATGAGAAAAAAAACAAACAAATAAAACTTTTCTTAGAACTTGGGAATATAAGCAAGACATAGCTCAAATCTTTAAAAATTTATAGGTAAGTGGGCTTGATAGAAAATAAAATCAACATGTGAACAATTAATCCCAATGCACATATATATCCATATGTGTGTATATATACACACACATATATATAAGCACAGACATAGACAGATATATAAATTTATGTATTTCCAAATATTTTCAATAGCAGTTTCATTTAACAAGCTAGTTATTTCTCTACCTAAAGTATACTACCAGATACTTGAAAATAAAATGGATCATAATAGTAATGACTCATGTGAATATTATAAATTTTAATTTTGTGCTGTTTCTCAACCTTGATACTATCAGCATTTGGGGTTGAATAATGCTGTTATGGGAAGCTGTTCTGTGCACTGCAGAATGTTTAGCAGCACTCCCCAGTTAGGACAACCAAAAATGTCTCCAGACATTGCTTAATGTTTCCTGGGGGAAAAATTGTCCCTCGTTAAGAATGACTGCTCTAGTCTTTTTCCGCAGGGATAACATTCTTTAAGATGACAAGAAAGAAGTTATACACTCATAGATTTTATAAGGGAAAAATGGCAATTTAGAATTTTAAAGAATCCAATTGTTAACCTGCCAGTGCCAGTTCTTATCTCAGGCAGCTTTAATTATCATTCTTTAGTGGAAATATCATTTCTAAGCACTTTAAATTCATGATCCCTACAGGATCATTCAGAAGGCTCTCTGTCCCAAGCCACATCAGTCTTGTCTTCTGTTCAATTTTTTGAAATAATATCTCTAATTCATCATGAAGTTAATTGTCTTAACCATAGTTCTGGTATTTCCCCCAGCTGGGATTGAGATGTCTAAGTTCCCATAACCAGTCGGGCTTCCAACTATAGTTTGACATACCATCCAGGCAAGATGTCCAATAGAAAACTTACCTTTTACTATTTGATAAGTCATTGTGTCTGAGAAGCAAAATATCTACTGAAATTGAGGCAAAAGAAAACACAGACCAAGATTAATGCTATAGGCTTCGTGTGTTGAAACTTTTACTTAGGCATTGGTGATTTTCTCTGTTGAATATTAACTTGCAATATTCAGGCCGGGCGTGGTGGCTCACGCCTGTAATCCTAGCACTCTGGGAGGCCGAGGCGGGTGGATCGTTTGAGCTCAGGAGTTCGAACCAGCCTGAGCAAAAGCGAGACCCCGTCTCTACTAAAAAATATAAAATAGAAAGAAATTATATGGACAACTAAAAATATATATAGAAAAAGTTAGCTGGGCATGGTGGCACATGCCTATAGTCCCAGCTACTCGGGAGGCTGCGGCAGGAGGATTGCTTGAGCCCAGGAGTTTGAAGTTTCTGTGAGCTAGGCTGACACCGAGGCACTCTAGCCTGGGGGCAACAGAGTCAGACTCTGTCTCAAAAAAAAATAAATAAATAAATAAAATAAAAAACTTGCAATATTCACTTGGCTCCTCAAACCTGGCATATAGCCATTTCATTTTGTTCACTACTGGCAAAGAGACTTTTATATCTAAGAAAGACATTAGCAGATTAGTCACATTTTCAGCACAAATACGCAGTCTTTATATTACTAAAGCTTGCATTAAAGCAGATAGGACTTACAGCTGGTGTCTAATAAGACATATAAGTGAAGCCACCCCTTCATTAAATCTTTGAACTTCTTAATTCTATGCTAATTCCTAGGCTTTTATAAGTTAGCCATTCATCAAAGTAACATAGGTATAACCATGAGTAGTCTTGTGAGTTATTAGGGTGCCACATATGTAGACAAATGACTTCCTGATTCAGAATGGGGCTACCCCTGCTTGACATATTATGACAGTTCTCTGTAGATTTTCAGCACTCACGCCCTAGTCTTGAAAGTCAGTTTTGCTAACTGCTTTATAACATGATGTCCAAGCTTGCACCTGAGTATTTTCCTATACTTCATGTAAAAGAAAATACTCTGATATTGTATCAGGGAGTATGATACATCTCCAATGCCAAATAAAATATTTAAAATAAAAATAATGCCCTAAGATTCCATAAGTTCTTTTTCAATAAGAGTTACTGCTGCTGTTAATATTTCTACTTATTTTGAAATAGCCCAAATATTACAGTTCTCTTGAGCGATACATCCTCTTCAAAATCTTTATAATCGATGCTAGACTTAGCAAATTTCAAGCCATGAGCTCCAGTTGTCAAATCTTTGAAAGTAACTTCAGGTGTAAAGAAAGAAAAGGCAAGTATATTTGATCTTCTCATATTGCTGAAAAACCAGACATAAAATTTTTGAATAGAAAAAAACAAAAAGCATGTATCTTGTCAGCTATAATCACTTAGTGCCAAAATCAATATACATACCCTTAGAATTAGTTCTGTATTACTAATATAAAATTATTTTAAAATATCATAAGAGGATTTTTTTTTATTTTGGCAAAGACTTTAGAATTAGAAACTGTTGGTGGGGGAAGTGGTTTTCATGCACACCCAGTAAAGACAGCAGTGTCTCCGATTTTTCCTAATGAAGCTGCATAGTGCCTATTGCTTTTGGATCTAGCTTTTCAGTTCTGTGTCCATCGTTTATTAGTTTTATTTTCTTGGCTAAATTGTTTATTTTCTCCAAGTTTTAGTTTCCCCACCCATAAAAGAAGGATTATATCTGAAATCTTCTTAAGTTTGTTATAAAGATTAAATGAGATAATGTATGCTAACACATTTGTATAATGTCAACACGTTTGCATAAAGTTGGGCAAAACGCAAAGCGTTTAATATATGAGCTGTTTAAAACACTTCACTATAGTTCATCATTCACCTCTAGTAAGAATAGAGGTCCTCTTGAGGACTGATGCATGAGACCCTGATAATGATCATGCTACTTCACACTGTCCCCGCACACCTGCCCCAATACAGATTATACGAATAGATTCATGGGCCACAGGTACTCAATAGAGTACATTTATTTAGGAGCTGGGTAGTCTAGACATTTTATTGTTCTCAATTTAGCACAGGGTCCCAAATTGTCAAATAGCTTGACTGCTTCTGGCACACCATATACCTGGCTTTTAAACCAATTACAGCCCAACTACCTTGGCACTAGGGGGCAGTTGTTCTCTATGTGTGAACTGAAGAAACTAATTCCATAGTGCTGCAAAATTTGACATCTCCCAGGAAGTTTTATAATGGAATATCCCTGACAGAATGTAGTCAGACCAAAGAAGCTTCCTCTTTTAATCCCCAAGTAATTAGCTCTGTAATAGCATAGGGAGAAGTGTTTGTACCCATTCCAGTATCCTTACACTGCAGTTCTGGCCCAGGAATGAGTTTTTTGCAATACACAAGACTTGAGAGAAGCTCTCTTTCCATCCTCTTGTTTATCCCCCCCCCCCAGATATGTTGCTAATATTATTGTTGAAAGCCTGACCGGGCCCCATTTCACTAGTAGGCAAGGACCTTATTCACAGGCAGAATGTCAGTGAAGCTTACACACAGTGTATCACTTTACTGTCTTTAACTTCTTTACTTCCATGTGGCAAAGCACACCTGCCAATGGCCTATTTTGCCAGGTTTGGATGGACCAAATACTTTCTTTTTCTTCCGAAGCAAGATAATTGATGTCACCCCCATGTAGCCGGTTAGCCTCGGAGTATTCCCAGCAGGTTCAGTCTTACCTCAAAGTACACAGGCAAGCATGAGCAAATGAATCCAATTGTTCTTTTTAGAGTAAAAACCAGGAGGCCCCACTTTCATACCAAGTAAAAGCCATGCTTTCCAAACTGTCTTTTATGGTGCTATACATTTGTACTAGGAAATCAGGAACTAACACATATATTAACACAATACTTTCCCATTTAGCTATTTTCTCTAAGTGCCTTTCCAGTATCGGGAGAAACCTGAGGAAGAGGAATGCACCTCAAACCCATTATAGACAGACAATCCTCTGAGATCTGCATTAATGTTAGTGAAGGGAAAGAGTTTGCTTCTAGAGAGGACAGGAGCAGGCAGAATCTCAGCTTTATATGTTGTCAAAATTTTAGCAGGCTATATTAGCAACATGTAAGTTCAATAACAACCCATAAGCCATAAACACAGAAGGGAAAAAATACCTTAAAGTAAGATTTCTTGAAGCCATAATTTGAAGAATTAAGCTTCGAGAGTACACTTTGATTCAGGTCATCCCGGCAGGAAAAGCACATGGTAGACAGGTTTACAATAAGCTTGAACTTATCAGAAAAATTTAGAGAAGGAACTTCTGAAATCACTGGAAGTCTTGCTAGTAAAATAGAATGTAATCATTGAGAGATTTTGAAAAAAATGACCTTATTCTCTGTTTGTGATTTGGCTATTTCCAAATATTTGCAATAATCTCTAGAATATTGCAATAGAAGTTACAACAAAAGAACTTTTTCCTAAAGATTTTTTTATTTGCCATTTGTTACACCCAATTTCGTGAATGAATGAAGTGAGCCAGCATCACCCCTGATAATATAAAGGTCATTCATTTAATAAGTGGCATATCTGGAAAACCTTCGTGATAGTGTTTCCCTTTCCCTTACATCATGTTGCAGCTGAACAATTTTGAGTTGCTTTTTACTTCCCATATTTAAAATTCTGGAAATGAGTATACATTTATAACTGGACACAAGCCTTGAATTGTTTATAAGGTATCCCATTCTTATTATCTTATTATACTAACATTTGTTGTACATTGGGAAAATTGTCATGTTAAGTGAGTACTAAATATCTCTCAATGAAGTGAATTATATTACCTATAGAATGATAGCAGAATATGTGCACCTAAGAATTTTGCCCAAAAATGAACTTAAAGTATATAGCAAAAGATGTGTTGTTTTAATTGCAAAAGCTGATTGTTGGCTTATTCAAATTTTGTACAGGAGAAACATAGTGACTGAGACTAAATATCTTTGAGTCAGATAAACCTTTATTTAAATTCTACTCTGCTTCCTACTGGCTGTTTAACTCTGAATATATTTCTTTGCCTTTCTGAACTTTTTCTTCCTTTATATATATTTAAATAATAGCTCACTGAGTGAATTTAAGTGTAAAATAAGATGCTTTTTACAAAATATTGATCACTGTGCCTTGTGAAGGATTCAATAATTTTAGTTTTATTATTTTATTAATGTTACATATATATATAGAGAGAGGGAGACATACACATATAACAACTAAGTTATATAATTCAATCACCATATCATTTTTTTTTTTAAGAGATGGGATCTCACTATGCTGTCCAGGCTGGAATGCAGTGTCTATTCACAGGCACATACATGGCACAAAACAGCCTCAAACTCCTGGGCTAAATGTATCCTCCTTCCTAAACCTTCCAATTAGCTGGGACTATAAGCATGCTCCATTGTGCCTGGCAATCACATCTTTATTGATTGCTAAATGTGCCAAGCACTGTGCTAAATTTTAGGGATTCAAAGACAAATGAACACTTTGTTTATGGGCTAGCTGAAAAGATAAATATTAGTCAAATAATCATATTGATTAATGTAAAATTATAGTTGTAATGATAAGAAAGAGAAATGCATTATGTTAGCAGATTGAGTGTTTATACTAAAGGTAATAAAGTTAAATGAACCTTTAAAATGGGGAAATGGTTAAAAACAGGTCTCATTGAGGAGTTTAATCTTTTTATAAATACATGAAAAGTCAACAACATGTTTACCACAAGGCACTAACAAGATCAATTGTTTGTTTCAAGAAGGTACCTTTGATCACAATCTGAGCAACACCTAGTGGGAGGGGGGCAAGAGTGCATAAGGAGAGGTCTAATATGAAAATACTGCAATATTATAGCCTATAGGTGATGATAGATTTTGGTTGTGGATATTGAGAGGAGTCAAAATATTTCAGAAAAATTTATGATACAAATTGACTAAACCTGGTAATAAATGAATAAGGATGATGAATGACAGGAAATGTCAATGATGATGCCCAGTTTTTTAACACACATAATTAGATGGATGGTGTTGCCATTGCAACAACGTCAATAATAATTAATAATGATGGTAATATATTTGGAAAAGTGACTGTTAAGGGATGAGAAATCACTTTTACCTACCCTACTGAGATTAAACAGATCTTTCAGAAATGTAATTCATGATTCAAAATGTGTTAGAACAGAAAACAGTTTAATGTAAAGGAGGTAGGAAAATGTCGTTGTTTCTGATACTTTCTGATTTTGAAAACTGCGAAGGTCAAAAAGCTATGGATAGTAGTTCTACTTCAAGAGGTAGATTTTCAAGATGTAGTCACAGAGATCAGATTTACCTTTCTGCTTAAAACAATTAAAAAAGGCAGATAATATCAAACAATGGCTTTCAAGTCACTGGACTTCAGGTAAGTTTAAAGATCTCTGAGAGAAGAGAAATTAACAAGATGAGCCTTGTCAACATTCAAGCTTATAGACTTTAGATGGTTTCCAAGTGTGATTTAGGGAGCGTGAACCCAGGCAGAGTGCAGTAGACATCCTGAGTGGAAGAGACAGACCTGAGAGTACAGAGAGGCCAAGGTAGCTATAGTTGGCAGGAAAGATTACAGAGATGAGAAAAGCAGCACACGGAGAAATCTTCAAAACACTGGACAGAGTCCCCCTTGAGTATTCAGCTGTCTATGAATACATTCACAAGGGTAAGGAATCTACTTAAGACTGGGGAAAGAAAAACACCCTACTAGATTTTAGATAAAACTATTCAGTTTGTGTGCTGGGCTGGGATAGTACATGCTCATCAGTTAGACTGGAAAACCTCATGAGATAGAGGCATGGGGTAGTACACAGAAGGATCTTCCTCAATAGTGGGGGATAATTCACCACAGACAGCTTCCTGCTCCAAACCCATGTAACAAGTATTTAAAGCAAGACCTGAAAGGATCAAATCATTTCCAAGAAATTAGCATCTCAGAACAAAGCTCAAAAATTATATGAGAATTTAAAATTACCCAGAATTTAACAAGGTAAAAATCACAATGCCTGGTATACAATTAAAAATTACAAGGCAGCTAGTACAGTAGCTTGTATCTGTAATCCCAACTACTCAAGAGTCTGAGGCAGGAGGAGGATCAGATCTCTTGGGGCCAGAAGTTTGAGACTTCGGTGAGTGATGATCCAGCCTGGGTGACAGAGTGAGACTCCATCTCTTAAAAAAACACACACACAGACACACAAAATAAAACATAAAAATAAGTGGGGAAATACAACATTGAAAATTACTCAGAACTATTAAAGATATTAAAATTAGCAGACAAAAATATGAAAATAGTTATTATAACTATACCCATATATTCACAAAGTTAAGCAGAGACAAGGAAGATATAACAAAACCTAAATCAAAATTCTAGAGATAAAATTATAACGTGCAAGAGGAAAAAATTCACTGGATGAGATTAATTACCTATGAGACACTGCCAAAGATACGATTAGTAACCGTAAAGAAATTACAGTAAAACTTTTAAAAATGAAACAGCAAATGGAAACAAAGTTAAAATAAATAAAAATAAATAAAGATCAGTGATGTTTTGGACAACTTCAAGTGGTATAATATGCATTTAACTGTAGTCTCCAGAGAAGGAGAATTAGAAATATATAAATATATGTTTACGTATATATATTTTTATAAAAATAAGGTAAACTGAAAATCTATTCAAAATAATGTAAGGAAGAAGGCAACAGAGCTATATATTTAAGGAACTGAAAGAAAATATGTCAATCTAGAGCTCTATACTGAGCAAAAATACCTTTCAAAATTGTACAGGAAACAAAGAATTTTTTTCAGTCATACCAAGGCTGAAAGAATTTCCACTAGCAAGACCCAACTATATGCTACCTAAAACAAATATTAAACAAAGACTTTTTCTTATTATTTAAAACTCTTGAAAAGATAATAGTCTTTTAAACAAAAATCAATAAACTTGAAGTTTATATCACATGTAAAATTAAAATGTGTGACAACATTACAAAGGAGGGAAGAAATAAAAGTATAGTATTGTACAGTACTTATCCTGTATGTGAAATAATGTCACCTAAAAGTTAAATGTAATATGTTAAATATAATACATATAAACCTTTAACATATTACATTTGACATTCAAGTGATATTTTTATCTATATATAAACCAAAGCAACCTGTAAAACAACAAAATAGAGTGATATCTAATAATCCAACAAAAGATAAAATATACTCAAAAAATTATTCAATTAATTCAAAATATGGAGAAAAGATGGAAAAAGGAAACAAAGAATAGATTGGAAACGTAAGAAACAAGAAGTACATAGTGCATTTAAACTTAACTACATTAATAATAATAAAAATAGTAAAATATAAGGTAGATATTTTTAAACTGGATGAAGAAACAAAATCCAACTGTAGGCTGCTAAAAAAAAACCTTCAAATATAAAGACACAAATAGGTTAAATGTAAGCAGATGGAAGAAGATATATCATATTATCAGTTTAAAGAAAGCAGACATGGCTAGATTAAAATAAGATAAAGGTGATTATTGAATAAGAATATTACCAAAAATGAGAAGGAAATTTTCATAACTGTGTCAATTTACCAAGTCAGCAAAACCGAAACGTTTATGCACCTAATAGCAAGTCTTCAAAATACATAAAGAAAAAACTGACAGAACTGCAAGAATAAATAGATAAATTATAGTCAGAGATTCCAATATCCCTTACTCAATAATCTATAGAATAAGAAACAGAAATCAAATAAGTATATAAGAGTTTGCTAAAACAATGTCAAACTTGAAGCTATTGACATTTACAGAACACACTGGCAACAGAATACACAAGCTTTACAAATACACATGGATTATTGATTAAGACAGGCAATTTTCTGGGTCATAAAATAAATCTAAATAAACTTTAAAGGATTTAAGCCCTATAGGATATATTCTCTGATAACAATGGAGTCAAATAAGTTATTAAGCATGAAAAATATATTTTAAAAATCTCCAAATATTTAGAAACCAGATAAAACGCTTTTAAACAACCCATTTGTCAAGAAGAAATAAAAAAATAAATTGGAAATCATTTTGAACTGAATGTAAATAAAAACACAAAAATATGCAAATTCACAAAACCCTGTCAACACAGTATACAGGAAATATACAGTACTGAACTATTAATATATTAGAACTATATTTGAACTATATCAAAAAATAATCAAAGCATCAAAATAATGGCATCAGAGTCCCCCTTACTACACTAGAATAAGAAGAGCAAATTAACCCCAAACTATAAAAATCAGAGTGGACATCAATGAGATGTAAGCAGAAAAGACAGAAAAAAAATCAATGAAATTAGAAGCTAATTCATGGAGAAGATCAATAAATTGATAAACTTCTAGTCAAACTCATGAGGAAAAGAGGGAAGCAGACACAAATCAATATTAGGATTTAGAGAACTGACATTACTGCAAATTCTATATACAGTATATTAAAATGATGAGAGAATATTGCAAACAACTTTATTAGAATAAATTCAACAACTTAAAAGAAATGGGAGAAGTTCTTGAAATATACAAACGTCACCCAAGAAAAAATAGAAAACCTGAATAGACCCTAAATGGATTGGAGAAATATAAGTTTGAGAAACATCTTCCCATAAGAAAACAAGGCCCAGATTGATTCACTAGTTAATTTTGATAAACCATTACAGGAAAAAAATTAGCACTACTTCTTCATAAACTATTCCAGAAAACAGGGAAAGAATACCTTGCAACTCATTCTATAAGGAAAGGATTCCTCTGATATAAGGAAAAGTTTGTTTCGTCAAGCTGAGCTTGAGATGATGCCTCACATGCCCGTGATGTCGATGGGTACCATGAGCTAAAAAGAGTTTCTTAAGGTTATTCTGGACAGGTCAGCCTGTGTCTTCCCTTCATTGCTCCAGAACACCAGGGAGACCAAGGTTTCTAAGGCAGGAATTTCTCTGGTAGAAACAGTAGTAGTCAGATGTACTACTAGATTTATGATTAGTGGACCTCTGTACTAGTAGACTAGCAGACTTAAGACTTGTCCTTTGTGATAACGTGGGATGAATACTTTATCCTCTGCCACATCACCTAATAAATTATTGGGCCCCTCACCAAGAAAACAAAAATATTCCTGGAATTATTTAAATGTGGAATTATGAGAGCTTCAATATGAGATCATATTTCAAGGTTTTATGCGGCACTGATGAAATAAATAAACATGTTCATTATTAGACTAGAAAAAAACACAAAAATACATTATTGCAAGAAAAAATTGCAGAGTGATGTACTTTATGAAAACAGATGCAAAAATTCTAGACAATATTTTAGCAAATTGACCCAGTGTAGTGTAAAAAGACTAATTCATAATGAATTAATCCTAATGGCATTAATCCAAGGAACACAAGGTTGGTTTAACATTTAAAAATCAATCAATGCAATTCACCATGTTAAAAAGTTAATAATGATCATCTCTATACAGAAAAACCATTTGGCAAAATTCATATCTGATCCATTTCCACAAATGTTGCTGGTGCAATTAGACATTCATAGTCAAAAATGAACTTTGATCTTTGCCTCATTCTATATAAAAATTAACAAAAGTAGATTACTGACATAAATGTAAACTCCAAAATTATAGTATTTCTAGAAAAACATTAATAATAACAGAAACCTTTTGTGACTTTGAGTTAGGGAAAGATTTTTTTGGTATGACACCAGAAACAGCAGTCCCCAATGTTTTTGACACCAGGAAATGGTTTCATAGAAGATAATTTTTCCACAGCGGTGGGCAGGGGGTGAGGCTGGCTGCAGAGCTCTGTGGCCCGGGGGTTGGGGACCGCAACTTTAAAAAAATATATAGATCAATTTTAACTCTTCAAAATTTAAAATATCTGCTTTTCTAAAAACATAGTTAAGGTAATGAAAGACAAGCCACACACTAAGAGAAAATATTTGGTAATCATATAACTGACTGAGTCTCACCACAACATCTAAGACACTCAAAAATCAATTTAAAAAACCAACAATATCAAAATGGACAAAAGTTTTGAGCAAATACTTTAACAAAGAAGGTATGTGAAAATGCTTGTCATCATTTATTAGTTATTAGGGAGCTATAAATTAAAACCAAAGTGACATACCACTACTCATGTATTAGAGGGGCTAAAACTTAAAAATACCAATCACAAGGGCTGGCAGATCTGTTTGTGTTAGCCAATACTGAAAACAACCAGAGTATCCATCAACACGTGAAAGGATAACCAAACTGTGGTACATCTATGCAATGGAAAACTACTCAAAAATAAAAGAGAATGAACTATTTACACATGCTACAGCATGTATAATTTTCTATACTGAGTAGAGAAGCCAGACATCCTCCTCAAACAAAAGCACACACAAACACATAATCTGTGAGTCAATTTAAATACAATTTTAAAACATGAAATCTAATCTCTAGTGAGAGAAAGCAGATTAGTTATTGCTTGGGGATAAGATGAACAGAGAACAATAAGCAAAAGAATTATAAGGGCATGAAGAAAATTTAGGGTAATAGATATGTTAATTATCTTGATTTTATTGATAGTTTCTCCATATATCCATAGGTCAAAATTTATAAAATTTTCCATTTTATATATGGGCACCTTACTGCTTTCCAAAAAGGCTCTTAAATTTAAGAAATTCTGATCAGCAGGAGACATCACACAGACAGTAAAAATAATAATGAGAAAACAAAAAGCTATGGACTTGTTTAATTACTATCAAATAAATACTAAGTGTCATCATTAGCATAATAATTTCCAGCTGGAGATGTAGAGGTTCATCTGTTTCCCACAGCCAAACGGTTGAACCAGCTCTGGAAACTTCAAACCATGTGGCCTTAAGGACTGTCCAAAATACCAGTGCTTAAGTATGAGTAACTAGACAAAAGAATGAAGAGAAAGGAAAATGGTCAGTTAGATACGATAATCCCATTAACTTTTTCTTCTTCTGTGTTCTTACTCCAGAGAGTTTATGTTGAATATTTAAACCTGCACATGATGTCCAGAGTTAAAGGAATATTACAATCATATGTTTGCCAGATGTTGTTCCATGCAGAAGACATATGACGCTGTTTTTTCTCCCAATGATACACACTATTTTTAATTAACAATATTTGTTGCAAGCATATAATAATTTTCCACCTATTAGAGATCATAGAAATTTTAATTAGCAATTAGAATAAATATTATCTTGTAGATTAAACGAGTACTGGGCATTAAAATTATCATGAATTTATTTCAAATGCTAGCTGGATCACATCAGTAAGAATAGCCAAGTTAAACACAACTAAGTAGATCAGAAAAAGCCATTTTAGCTGCTTTTAAGGATATTTACTAGGAGATACATCATATGTTACTGATTCTTTCTTATGTTTATTTTTTAATCATAATTGTGATACGATGCACAGTTCCGGTAATGGAAATAAAAATAGTTCAGCCAAACAAGTAGCAGGATAAGACTGTGAGTTCTATACATTATCTTGCCAACATTTCTATGGAAGATTTTCTCTGTAGACCTTGAGCTTACATGGTAAATATTATAACTCTGTGGGTTGAGTATATATCTAGAAAGCGTATTACAAAACTCCAAGGCACTTTCTTTCGTCTGAAAGTATGTGTTGTTTGGGTTTCCCCATTGACCTTATTATCCCTTTCCTTTGAATCAAAACAAGTCTTATGTAGCAACATAAGAAAGTAGCCAAAGATTCTTGACCCCTCTTGTGAAACTAATCAGTGAATTCCTTTTGCAAGTAAGACCCTTTCGATAGCCATCTTAAATCTTTCATGAGGCTTCTGACGTTCAGTTATGTCTAGATAGCTGCTCTATATTGCATGGCTCTTTAAAGAAATCATTATTTCCATCTTTGTTTATGTACATATCAACTGCTTTTGTATACACCGGAAAAACCAAACACAGTCTCAGAATTTTATTCTATTAGAAGAAAAGAATCCTCAGAGAAAGCAGTAATTCTGACACCCTACAAATTGGTAAAATTTGAGGATCCATTTAGAGAATATCTGTCATTTTGACAGCTCTTTCAGGCCTGACCCAGAAGAATCTGTTATCTCAGTGCTCAATAAAAATTACTGACTGTAGTAGAGTGAGGCAGAACTGTGACAGGGATAGGAAATGACTGAAACATAAAGGAAACATGAGAAAACACGGTAGTAAACAAAGGGTGAAGGAAGGGAGGAAGTGAAAGGAGATTAGTTCAAGAAGGGACTCCGGAAAGCAGTACAAAAAACCAAAATCAAACAAAAAACAACTTTTAAGTCCAATCCGGAGAACACACAAGGATGCCCATCCACACAAAAATCCATGTCCAATAGAATTAATTGTACCCTTCTTAGTTTGCTACCTTGCTTTAGTCAAAGTACTCCTACGGAGCACATTTTACCACCTCTATAGTTATTTATTCTAAGGTAAATATTACTCATTTGAAATTTGTTCTTATACAAATTCAGAAAATGTCAAGAGATAAACTTAGAGATAGTCATACCGATATAATCGCAATATAATATAGGCTTTATTATTTAGTGTCAAGACTGAAAACAGAAATCACTCAAAGGAAAAAAAATGCTATTAGAATTAAGTGCTTGAAAAATTGTCAGAAGGGCTCAAAAAGCCAGTTCTAGGCTGGGACTTGAGGGTGACCCCATGAACAATCCAGTACCGGTCCATTTCTGAAGCAAGGCTGTCCTAGGATGGGCTGATCACCACCTCCTCTACTACCACAGAAGTCTTGGACACCAAAAAACTGAAATGACAAACAGAACTGTAGCACATGGAATGAGTGGTAATATCAAAGAGCTACTGCTTCTTCCAGAAACCTGAAGAATGAATACTGGGTCCTGTTGCAGAAGAATCACAACCTTCCTAAAGAATAGGGGTACCCAGAATTGAAGGAAGAAGGCCTTACTTGACTTTGATTTTCACATCTTATGGGCAACATTTAGTAGGTGGAATCTATTTCACATTTAGAAACCTAGCTGCAAGGGAGTTGGGAAAATTTGTTTTGAAGCATCCTAAAATCTTCAGATGGAAGATAAGGAAATTAGAGATTAAGAAAGCCAATCATAATATTTTAATATATGAAGGAATCCGTCCCTAATTTTACACCTAGAAATATAAAGTAAGCATCTCACCAATTGCCTATACATGGTACTGTAAATATGCATAGTTCTGTCAAATCATTAGTTGCCTCTTCACTAATATCCTTGGCCTTTAAGAAGTGGGATGAGATGATAGATAATGGATGACACTCAGTATCATGTAATTTCTGTATCAAGAACTTTATTTTGGCCATTCCGTAACAGCATTATAAGGCTCAGATCCCCCAGTTTGCATGACTTTAAATACAATGCCTGCAGTCCTGTGGCCAAATGTGAAACAGTGATTTGCAAATATGGTTATTTTAATAGTTAAGTTAAATAATACATCCAAAATCTCATATGACACTGTCACTGGTGTAAAGGTTCTTGCTAACATCGCAAAAAGGAATTTCAGGACACACACATGACTTAGTGACAGTAGCAAGTTTACTGAGCCAAAGTGGGCACGCTTAGAAAGGCTGTGCAGAAGTGAAGGTATGCTCCCAAGAAAGGGACTGGCAGGCTCAGAGGGAGCAACTGCCCTGAACCCTGTGTGGTTGCTGTTTTTATCTGTTTAAGTCCAAGAAGGCTGAGTGGTCAGTGTTCATTCCGTCCAACCTCAGTTCTTACTCATAGTTCCCCTGTTTTTCCCACAAGAAGGAGGGGATCAAAACCACAATGTTAATTTATTATAATTATGATATAACTAGGGAAAGGCCCTTTTGTACCTGTGCAACACTGGTAAATGAATGGCTCCTTTCTTCTCCTCGGGTCTGTCTGTTCAAGGGCTGTTTGGTTGAGCTGCTGAGTAACTTTTCCATGCCCTTCTCCCTTGCTCATACCTAACTGACTACCTACTCTAGCAACACATGCTAAATAAACGGAATGCTTTGAAAATATTGAATAAATGTTGCACCTTCCCCACAGTGCCTAAGTTTTCTACTCAGGAAGAATGACATTTTGGTAGGAGATACAATTCATAGGTACCTGTTTGCATAGAGCATCTACTAGCAAAATTTCATGTGAATTGAGAGCTCCCAGTGCACAATAAGATATGGATCCGCAATGGATTTGCCATTCCCACTTCTATTCCTTTCTCCACAAAAGAAAATAGACAGTAACACCTTCTTCAATTAGATTCTTTCTATGTAACAAAGTAATTCCTTCTGAAAGATGATATTTTCTCATTACAAATTGATTTCATTGTTTAGCTCAATACTTCTCATTTAAGTAGCACAGTAAACTGTTTTTTGACCTCTGATTTTCCTCCCTGTGCTCACAAAGTCATCCTAACACACAGCTCTAAATCTCTCATTTCCATGTTCAACTTTTTACTATTTTCAATGGTTCCCCATCTGTATCTCCCTTTCCTCCATCCAATTTCTTTGAACTAAAGATTTCAGTCCAGATTCTTCAGTGTATTGCTCAAAGTCAGCCTTCTTTCCATTACTATAGTTATTGAAAATATATGTAAAGTTCATGTGTATTGTTGTCACCATGATATTTCCAATTTTTTCCCACATTCTCCCACTCTCCCCACATTTTCTCAGGTTGCCTTCTTTACCTAGCATATCTCACCTCCCCTATATTTCTTTTCTGATCATCCTGACCCGAAGTGATTTATTTTTCCTCTGAAATTTTACAGACATATTTTGGGGCTTCTTATGGCATCTCAGTCTTTCATGTTTAATAGTTAATTTCTGTCCCCTACTAGACTACAAGCCCCCATTGTGCCTGGCATAATGTCATCTGCTGAGAAGACACTACGGTGTTATTGATTAAATATGTGCATTCATGAGTCTGTCTAGAGAAAGAAACTATTTTCTATTTAGTAAAAACATGAAAACAATTGAAATTTCAGTCTTCATTCTGATTTCTTCTTCTGACATCCTACCAAGAGTAGCTGGAAGTCATTTTGCAATTTTCTAACTAAGAAATAATTCATACAGAGGCTTTTTCTTATCACTTAACATAACCTACTTTGTGGAATTATGAGCTTCCATTATGAATCAGAGTTCAAAGTTTTCAGATTCACGGGGAAAACTGTATTGGGGACTACATGACAAAAACAATGCACAACCAGCTTTTAAAATAGAAATTTATAAACCACAACTACATGCTTATACATGTATGCTAATTAGTTTTATCTGCTTCCCTCATCAATCTCCCCACTATGAAATTTCACATATGAAATTACATGAATTTGTATGCTATAAACAACACACAACCAGCTTTTAAAATACCAATTTATAAACTACAACTACATACTTATACACGCATGCTAATTAGTTTTATCTGCTTCCCTCATCAATCACCACACTACGAAATTTCATATATGAAATTACATGAACTTAGATACTATAAACAACATACCTCAGAAGTCAGCAAATGGAACATCATTCCTCTTTGGTTCTCTGCCTGCTCTTCTCAGTTCAGATAATTTGTTCATATGGTCAGGCACACAGGAAGGGAAGATTTACCTTCTGTGAACAGCTGACATTCTTCTGTTTATGAGTCTTATATTATTTTTATCATAGTTCTGAATGAACTAGAAGAATGTTTATAAAGAATTATTTCAAAGTGACCTATTTTTGATATTTTAATACCATAGAGACTAGCCGTGTCTGCAAAATTTTTCAGGTAATTCTGTGTAAAATCAAGAGTGCAGGAAGAGGACTTTGTTTTTGTTTTCAGAAAAATATTTTATTTTCTCAAGAAGAACTCAGGATTGACTTACAGTCTACTTTTAATGTCACCCGCTGCTAATATAGTTGAGGAGTTCCTTCTTTTTCCTTTTCTGTCTTCTTCCTTTTTTTTTTTTTTTTGTTTAAATTTCACTCTTGATTCAATCCATGCTGCAGCTCCCTTCTGTCTTTATACCTTGCTCTTACCAGCTCCTTCAGGTCTGTTTTGAGTCTCTACTTGCCTCCCTGCCTCCCTGACCTTGAACTATGGAATTGCCAACCTTTCTGTCTCCATTTTGACCTGAGCAAAGGCTGAAAAGCTGCCTTCACTTTCTTTGGCAAATGCCTTCTTTCCTCTTAATATCACTAACACATCCAACAACAAAAGCAAAGCACTACAAAGCACACAGTGAGAATGGCCTTTATCAGAAAGTCCCAAAACAATAAATGTTGGCATGGATGTGGAGAGACAGGAACACCAATACACTTCTGGTGGGACTGCAAACTTGTACAACCTCTGTGGAAAATAATATGGAGATACTTCAAAGAGATACAAGGAGAACTACCATTTGATCCAGCAATCCCATCACTAGGCATCTACCCAAAAGAGCAAAAGACGTTCTATAAAAAAGACATCTGCACTAGAATGTTTATAGCAGCACAATTCACAATTGCAAAGATGTGGAAACAACCCAAGTGCCCATCAATACATGAGTGGCTTAATAAAATGTGGTATACGTATACCATGGAGTTCTACTCAGCCACGTAAAGCAATGCTGATCTAGCACCTCTTATATTACCTTGGATACAGCTGGAGCCCATTCTCCTAAGTGAAGTATCACAAGAATGGAAAAACAAGCACCACATGTACTCACCATCAAATTGGGTATTAACTGATCAACACTTAGGTGCACAGATAGTAATAACATTCATCAAGTGTTGAGCAGAAGGGAGGCGGGAGGAAGGGATGAGTATATACACATCTATTGGGTGTGGTGCACACCCTCTGTGGGATGAACATGCTTGAAGCTCCAACTCAGGTGGGGCAAAGGCAATATATGTAACCCAAGCATTTGTACCCCTATAATATGCTGAAATTAAAAAAAAAAATTTAAAAAATTAAATCAATTGCTATTGTAATATTAAAATATATTTATCAAATTGGTTTTCAAAAAATAATAAAACAATTCTTGTAAAAGCTAAAAATAAATATGTAAATAAAAACATTGGTAGAACATGTCTTCTTATATTAATTTAGGAACACTGACAAAAGGTAAAATAGATTCTCAATACACATGTCTATTACTTTATATATAATACTTGAAACATTGTGTTTTAGATAATATAAATATAAAATTGTACATAATTATATGTTGAATTTTAGTTTTTAAAAAAATGTATAAAAATATGGAAATTTGAAATACTATAAAGCTATAACTTGGGTGGGGATCAGGTTTATTTCATTGTCATTTATCCAGCATGTGAAATGCCAATGTGCATAGAATAATACTGCACACAAATATAATGTGATTTAAATACCAGAGAAAAGAAAACACTGTAAGTTGCCTCAAATACTTATTTAGGTATTAGGCTGAGACTTAGAAGCTGAACATTATATGCAAGACAGCTTTAAAAATGGGAAATTTTGGAGTCTTTTTTATTTGAAATGTTAGGAATAATATTTACATTCTGAATATTTAAAATCAATCTCTTCTCGCTTCTTCTGCTTCCTTAAGAAATTCTACCCTCTAACCCATTGCGACTGATTTAATACAGACGTCATCATTCTCACCTGTCTGACCCAAAGAGCTTCTTAACCTGCCTTTACCTCACCCCTGCCAACTCTCTCTCCTACACTGCATCAGAAGTGATCATTCAGTATTACAAATATTACAGACATTTCTTTATTGCAATTTTTTTAAAAATGTCCATTTTTATAAAAATAAACTCCAAAGTTATCCTTGAAATGACTTAATGATCTCAGTCTTAACCTACTTTATCCAGCCTCAATTTTTATCATCCAATGCTTGATTTTGTTTGAGCAATTAAAAAAAAGTATCCCACCTGATCCAAAATAACTTTTAATTCTTCTGTTTTCTAAAAACTTAAAATCAAATTCTAGGTTAAAAATAATTAGCTAACCATTTGAATAGCTAATTATTTTTAACCAAGAATTTGACTTTAGGTTTTTAGAGAACAAAAGAGTTAAAAGCCCATAATATGCTGAAATAATAAAAAAAGGAAAAAAAATAATTAGCTATTTATAAATAAGCCTTCTTTTAAGGAGTTCATTAACACATTAACTAATGACACCTGGGGGTGGTGTACGGGGACATCTCAATGTTGTGTGTCAGGACAAAGCGTAGTAAAGAATTTAAATAAAAATTCAATCCATCATTTCAATAAATATATATTAAGAAAATATGGTTGGTCAGGCACAAGTGAGTCTTTAGGATTTTAAGACCAAAGAAACAGTTCTTAAGAAACCTAGTCTCTAAGGAAGGAAAAGCTGGACTTTGTGATCAGATAACAAAACTAACACATGCAAAAGTACTTCCTGTGAAAACTCAGTGTTTATTTCTTTTTTCTTAACTCCAGGGATGGTTTTCTTGTTCAGCTTCTTTGTTTGCTTCATACTGCTTTGCTTTTGTTGTTGAATGTGTTAGTGATATTAAGAGGAAAGAAGGCATTTGCCAAAGAAAATGAAGGCAGCTTTTCAGCCTTTGCTCAGGTCAAAATGGAGACAGAAAGGTTGGCAATTCCATAGTTCAAGGTCAGGGAGGCAGGGAGGCAAGTGGAGACTCAAAACAGACCTGAAGGAGCTGGTAAGAGCAAGGTATAAAGACAGAAGGGAGCTGCAGCATGGATTGAATCAAGAGTGAAATTTAAACAAAAAAAAAAAAAAAAGGAAGAAGACAGAAAAGGAAAAAGAAGGAACTCCTCAACTATATTAGCAGCGGGTGACATTAAAAGTAGACTGTAAGTCAATCCTGAGTTCTTCTTGAGAAAATAAAATATTTTTCTGAAAACAAAAACAAAGTCCTCTTCCTGCACTCTTGATTTTACACAGAATTACCTGAAAAATTTTGCAGACACGGCTAGTCTCTATGGTATTAAAATATCAAAAATAGGTCACTTTGAAATAATTCTTTATAAACATTCTTCTAGTTCATTCAGAACTATGATAAAAATAATATAAGACTCATAAACAGAAGAATGTCAGCTGTTCACAGAAGGTAAATCTTCCCTTCCTGTGTGCCTGACCATATGAACAAATTATCTGAACTGAGAAGAGCAGGCAGAGAACCAAAGAGGAATGATGTTCCATTTGCTGACTTCTGAGGTATGTTGTTTATAGTATACAAGTTCATATAATTTCATATGTAAAATTTCATAGTGGGGAGATTGATGAGGGAAGCAGATGGTGTAATCATTTATTTAAAAATCAGCCACCTTCTCATATATATGATAGCTCTCACTTCATTCTTCGGGATTTGCATTTTAAATGATTAAGGATCCAGTGAGACAGCATGAAACCTTATTAACAAAGATATATCTTTGGGCCTCTACCTGAAGAGAGAGCAGTGATTTTTCCACCTCATAGCCTTCAGTTTATATACCTGCTGATTTGTTTTATCTCTATTTACTTCAAAATATTTCAGCCACATTAATGTAGCTTTTAACTATAGAAACCAACGGAATACAAAATCAAGCTTTTCGCTATATCCTAAAATAAACAAACCAGTTTTTCATTTATGAAGCCTCTACTGTCTATGGCAATGTGTAATCTATAATAGGCTAACTGAGGGTTTCTCTTGATGCTAAAGCAAGAGGGAGATGAACAAACCTCCGTAATTTTTGAAGTTCACTGTGAGGACTAACATAGCAGATTTGCTTTTAAACAGATGGAGTTTTTAGCCACTACTTTGAAGTAAGATACTGAGAGCAATAGGGATGGTAGAGAGCATATATTCTCACTGTACATGGAACAAAGTCAGTAAAATAATTAAGGTTTAATCAGAGCATGCTCCTGCAGCTTTCCCAATCACTTTTGAGGTAATAATGACATTATAGATTAGATAGCAAATTGCAACAAAGTTAAGCAACAGCATCATAAAAAGCAATATTGATGTATAAAAGAATGAGGTGTACTTAGTTAATGAAGCATAACATCTCATTCATATTAACCGCCAGCAGCGCCCTCACAGTTCCAGGCATTGATCCAATCATTTGCTTGCCTAAGTATTTTACATCTTCCATTACTCCTTCTCTGCAACACCCACTATCTTCTACAGAAATGCACTGTGTTCTATCTTTTACTGGGTAGATCCTGAGAAAAAGAAGTAGGAGGCTCTTTTCAGCAGAAAGTATTAAAGGAGCAAAACTTGCCTACCCAAGAAAAGCATCTGGAACTGTGGGTTGTTTTTTGACCTGATACAATCCAAATAAATTTCATGGCAATCCGACTGACTTCATAGGATAGCGGATGTCCAAGGTATATCTGTCCTTTTAGGTGGTAGTTAGGAGTTAAGATAAAGGGGAATATGGCTCTGTGTGTGTGAGTGTGTGTATGCACAAATTGGACTTTGTGTGCGTGTTTTATTTTGATGGTTTACTTTATTTTTTCATCCCAATCCCAATATTGATTAATCCCAGTAAAAATTTTTCAACCCTACTTCCGTGATAAATGACAGACATCTTATAAGAAATAGTAAGCATTTAAATCACTGAAGGGAATACTCATTCTCACAAAGGAGGAGTGTCTGGTCTAGGTGAACTGGGGAATATGAGAACAGAGGATTTGGGTGACATCTACAGAGTCCACTGAGAAAGAGAAGCTTTCTATCTCAATCTCTGTGAAATTATGAAGAATTATTACTATGTCTCAATACTGTGCCACATGAGATGATAAATAACCCTTCAAGAGTTCTATGAGAGTGATAAAGGATATTAAGTCAGAGGCTCATTAAGACATACTGAGACTTAAGATATAAGGCAAATACAAGAAAACACAAAAACAAGGGATCAAAAAATTTTTTCAAATGTATAAATTTCCTATAATTCATCTGGGGCCAGGACCAATCATCCCCAATGCCTGGAGTATAGAAAAATGAGCCAATTCTGTTACATAAAGGTGTTAAAAATGATCTACTCTGAACTTTTCAAAAATGCACTTTACTTGTTAAAAAATGAAAGTAACTGGATATTCAAGTGGGTCACCATCTTAATAAAGTGTAATTATTTAAAAAAATATTTTATATTAAAAAATTGGCATAAACATTCCCATATATGTACCAAATAACAGCACTGAATGTTTAAAAGAAATCATTAATTCAAGAAAAAAATTTGAGCATTTATATTATAGTTGTGGTTTTTATTAATCATGGAAATCAGGTTCATCATATAAAACATTTATCATAACCTTTCCATAATTTGTTTTCTTGCCAGTATATCCAGATATTCTCATACAAATATATCAGATTGAATAGAGATGGTCATAGGCTAGCATTGTTTCTGATGCTGTCCCTTAATCGGGGCAAATACGGGGGGAAAATAACCTACTTGCATTAGCAAAAGATTTAATATCCTTAAGTGTGTCATCCTACTAAAAGAAAATCAGTTTTCTTGGATTGAAATATGGATGAGTAGGTTACATGTAACTTCTTTTATGGTAAAAATTCCTATATGATTTCATCAATAGGTACAATTAAATATATTCCTTTCTCTCGCCCTCTCTCTTTTTCCCTCTATCTATCTGCAAGACAAAGTAAAAACCAATGATTCCCGATTAATTTCTTAAATAATTAGCTGTCCTTGAAATTTTTCTCAAAGGTGTTTTACCCTGTCTTTCACCTCCAGATGTTAATGTTTACTGGAGTCCAAGGGTGCATGATCCTTAAAAGATTTTTAAAATAATAATGCAGAGAGACAAGCTGATTCAAGGTTACTTCAAAGTTATAACTCAGAAACTATTTAGGTAATTAAAAAATGAGAAAACATACCTGAATTAACGAGGCAAACTGGAAATTATACAGGTAATTTTACAACATGACCTGACTAATTTAGATACATAAAATTATTTTTCCTTAAATAGGATCCTCAAGTTTCATTCCACTTAGACTTATTTATTTTCTTTTTTTTCCCCCTCTCTTCTTCACTCATGAAATAGAGAATTTGATAGAGGGAACAACAAGAAGTAGAATACATTTAGTACAGGAAAATATTAATTGCTTGGAAATGCAAAGTAAGGAAAGAAATCAATTGTAGTAAACAGCACGGAATGAAACCTCTTGACCTTGTCAGATGCTTTATGGGAGAGACCCTTCAATCAGAAATGTGCTGATGCTAAATTATCACAGGATTTGATCTGTCCTCTAATAATTGAAAACTCCCACTCCTGGAAGAGAACCAGTTTTCTGAACAGCCACTAATTTTTCAAAGTGAAAATTTAGTACCTCGAGCAATTATGTATTTATCCACTAAGATTTTTATTTATATTTTATAGCCTATAATATTCAACATTAGGCTCTGATTGTAAATAGTCACATTGTCTTTTGAGATGCACTATTCTGTAATGTGTTATTACAATTCTTAAAAATGCTACATACAGTGTAATTCTACCTTTAGTATAATTTCTAAAGATAAATGCCATTAACTACAACATCAGTTTCCTATATCTTGCCTAAAAAGAAGATGCTAACTTCAAATTCATCAGGTATTTTTGTGTAGGCAAATAAATTAAAGAGGAGAATAAACTGCTAATTAAATTTTCTACCTTATTTTATATGTACAATATCTTACATGTTCTCACTCATATGTGGGAGCTAAATATTAAAAACAATTTATCTTCTGGAGAGTAGAATGTTGGTTACCAGAGACTGGGAAGGACAGTAAGGAGGGGGATATTAAAAAAAAAGTCAATACACAAAAATCAGTTGCATTTCTATACACTAACAGTGAACAACTGGAAAAAAAAATTATGAAACAATTCTACTTATAATAACATCAAAAAATGTTTAGTAAGTAACTAAGGAGGTTCATGACTTGTACAATGAAAACTATAAAACTTTGCTGAAAGAAATTAAAGACGACCTAAATAAATGGAAACAAATCTCATGTTTATGGATTTTGGAAGACTTAATATTGTTAAGATGTTAACATTACCCAAAGCAATCTCTAGAAGCAGTGCAACCCCTATTAAAACCCTAATGTTTCATTTTATCATTAAAAAATACCCCTATCCTAAGATTATTTCTGAATAGTAAAAGCATATAAAACATATCCCAAATTGATGACTCGTGAATATGTAATGAAATTACCCAAGATGATTTTGCTGGGTATTAAAATAACTAGTCAAGAGATCACTAGGAAATGTAAAATGACTTTTACATGAGGCTTTAATCCCTATGATACCTAATTAATAGTTCTTTTCTACTCAGATATGTATAACAACTCCAAGAGGAAAATTAGACAATATATATCAAGAATAAAGCCACTTTAGTAAAAAGAATAGGAAAAAATACGAAATGCTAGCCTGGAATTAAAAACAGAGTCTAAACAGCACTATTTTTCATTAGTTGAAACACACAGAAAACAAAAATAAAAATAAAAATGAATTAAAAAAATTAAGAAAGGTATATTTCCATTTATGCATAAACATTTATTTAACTGCCACACTTGTAATATTCATTCAACAGATTAACCAGAGCACTTACTGTCCACTAGGATATGCAAGATGCTAAAAACACAATGATAAATACAACAAAGTTTCTCCCCTGAAGGATCTTAGTATGGGTTGGAGACTAATTTGACAAGCACTGCAATTGTCAAAAATGTCAGTAGGGATGAAAGTTAATTGTGGAGGCTTCCAGTCTGGCCTGGGGGAGTGGTTAGGCATGACTCTCAAGAAGCCACTTTCTCACTAAAACTTGTAAAACCTTAAAAGATTTTAAACTGGAAAATGACAGGATCTCATTCATTCTTTATATAGCCAAAGAACATCACTGGAAAGAACAAATAGTGAGTTAGAAGCAGTAACATACAGAACAATCCTTTGGACTCATGAAAAGGTAATTAAGTTGTAAAGTTGTAGGAAGCTGGTTCAAAAATGAATAGTGTCACTGGCAACATACAGATACGTGGAAAAGTCTTTGTTCTTCTGTCCTTAGTACATGAGGTCTACTCTAGGCAACAATTCCTCCTGGTATTTTCTCTGCCAAATTGTATGTATTTTCTTCATCTAAAACTATTCAGACAAATACCTGTAATCTTAGGCCTGAATATACCTTCAGACAACTTGATACTGTCTTAGCTGATGATGAGTTACAATGCCAAATTCCGAGAAAAAAGGACAATTTTGAAGTAGAGACAGACTCAATTTCATGATGTATTTTGAGGATAATTTCTCAAACACCCCAAATGATACTTTGTCAACCTCTTGAGAAGCTTATAAAATAGGGATAGTAATTACTTCAAAGAATTTTTGAAAAGTTTAAATGAGGAAAAACATATTCTGGAACATAATATAAGCCCAATAAATTTCTGGTCTTTTTATTTTCTCCATATATTTGATAAGCATCTTATTGGACTAATTAAACCCCTATTCCCAGTTTAGTTGCTTTCTTTTATTTTTCTTTCTTTTTTTCTCTTTTGGAGGTGGGGGCTTATTAGTGAGTTGGATAGTCCTTTGATCTGGTATAAAAATTCCTTTTTCTCTAACTACACCTGTAACTTACTGTCCCTAATTCTTTGCAACTGAATATATTCATTTCAAAAATAAACATATTGACTCTTGTAATCCCTTGTATCCTTTCTTGTTCCAACAAAGAATGAGTCTCTTACAAAATAATGAGAATTAATAGCATATTAAGCAGCAGAAAATAAATGGGTGGGAAAAGTAAGTATCTGTAATAATGTAAAAGAACTTCCCAAGTTTAGAATAGAAGTGTGTATAGAAGTATCTCGATGTCTGAATGATGGACTAACACATATAACAAACTCAGACTCAGGAGTTTTTAAAGGCAGCATTCCATAAAGGATTCTACTTACCTGATTTTAATACTACACACAAAACTCTTAATCTAGTATCAGGCAGGCTTATGAATGCCAGATAAAATACAAGATATCCAGTTAAATTGGAATTTTGGATAAACAACATTCTTTAGTATAAGTATGTCCTATGCAATATTTGGGACATATTTATACTAAAAGTGTAATTTTTATCTGAAATTTAGATTTAATTGGAAACCGTGTATTTTTTTTGCTAAATCTAGCAATAGAGTTCAGCAGATAAATTGTCTGTTTTTAACAATACATTTAAGAAGTTTCCTAACTAAAGATTTAATTAAGAAAAACTCTCCCTGGCCCAAGAAATTCATTCATCATTCATTAATTCATTATGTCAAAAGTATCTCAGAGGCCAAGCCTTATGCTAGGCAGAACGAAAGACAAGGCCATACCCCCATGGGCTTCGTACAGACATATGCCACAGAGATAAACACCACAAGTAAGAAATAATTTTTAGTGAACCTTAATTTGCTTCCAGTTTCCTTTTATTGAGAAACTGACATTAACTGTAACCTTTGTCAATAAGGAAAAAACAAGTTTGATTACCTGAAATGTCTCAAGAGGTTTTAGAATTATTAAATATATTCTAAAGCATCTAAACCAACATAACACATTAAAAATAATTAACTGAAAAAATGACAACATCTTAAATCTCACTGGGGATTTTGGAAACAGGTTCATCTAGTGATTATGGTAACAGCCCTGTTCCAGCCGGTTTCCACTTCCGTGTGCCCCATTATGTTTCCGTCCAGCCAGACTCCAGGACATTACTTGTTTCATGGCCTTTATTATTGTCCACAGATTGTTCCTGATCTTTACTTGCTGACTCAAAGACCCACTGCACTGTACTAAAAAACAAACAACAAACAAAAATAGTCTCTGTCATTGTCACTGCAGCACTTTCTGTGTTACGTATCTACTGAAGTCATATTCTCTGTGTCACTGCCCTTTTCTATGAACTGTGGCTCTGGAAAAGGGTTCATAACCCCTTTGGCAAAAAGAGTCACTTCTTAACTGGAGTGTATTCTGGAAATGGATTTAGCCTTTGCATAGCATTATGGCATCTCTTTTGAAACATCATTAAACTTACCTCTTACAATTCCTCTCTCCTGTCTTACCCTCTTCAGCCCAAGAAAAAGGTAACTTTGAGTTACAATGTCACAAATTTAAGCCATGTGTAGCACCAAACACTTCCAAATAGATTTAGAAATGTTACCTGTTATGCAAATTCTGACAGTGCCTTTAAAAAATATAATTAATACTATTATTATCTCTTACATTAAAGAACATGTCTCAAAACAACTCGAATACATATGATTTTGTTTTTAAAAGGGAAAAAAAATACTGTTTCATCAATTTTCAGACCATTTGGGAAAATATGGTATAAATAACACCAAATTCAACCATTTTTCCTAACATACTGACTGAGGTAGTATGATAAAAATGGAAAATGAAAATAGCATGGAAGGAATAGACCAAGTCTCTGACTCTAAATACCTATAAGACACTGTTTATCCTATTAAATCTAAGAGGGGAATGGTAGAATGGTAAGGAGGAATAGAGAAGCATTTTACTGTATCATCTCTAGATTTTTCATGGAAGCCTAAATTCTATATTTCTAATGAGAAAGGTGCAGGATTATTTTAAAAATTCTCTTTTTGGGAACTTCTGTGTGTATATGCACTTTATTCTGTCTCCAATACAATTCAAAAGAATTCACTGAATTATCTACCAAAGGTCGAATATGTGTAAAGCATTCATCTAGGCATAGTATACTTTTCTCACTATTATCTGAATATAGAATTTACTCTTACTCAGTTCTTTTACTCAGATGTCTGAAAGGCTATAACTCCCACCCTTAGTAATGCTAAATTGTGATTATAAATACACAATCATAATAATCCAATGAGGAATATTTCAGTAGCAGAAGAATACATTAGATGACCTCCTTCATTGAGGAGTCCAGAACTTATTATGGCTTCCACCCCATCCACTGAAACACTCACAAATGACTTTCAGACCTTGCCACATAATCAATTTTATCAATCCTGCAAGATGCTGCTCTTAGAATGATACTCATGTAGGCCATAATTATCTTAAGCATTTTTGGTTTTAGAACAGTTATAATACTGGCGATGGTGGGAAGGAGTCTAACACTCTTGTGATTCTGGAACTGGGTAAAAGTGAGCTGAAATAGCAGAACATTTTCTCAGCCTTGTGAGTATACATGTGAGTATTGATTCCTCTTTGCATCATTCCCTCACCTTGACTGTCTTTGGCTTCCCATCTCTTCCTACTGTGGTCCTGCAATCCTCTTGTCAATCAGTTACTCATTTCACACATTTTGAGTCTTTAGTTTGCACTTCTGTCTGATCACCCACTGTCAACCACCTGCTGTGGTGGAATAAATATTGATTTCTATCTTAACCTGCTATAGTTTCCAAGTACTTTAATATTTCACACTTGCTCTCCTTTCCCAAGTACCCTTCTTCAACATCCCAAATGATCAATCATTTCTCATATAGGTAATAAATGTGTCAACACTCTTTTTTAAAGTGTTACATTTTCATTGCACTCGCTGTGGTCAGAAGTAATTCCTCAATATCTGATATCGAAATTGCCTCTTTCAAAAGCCTCCACTCCTATGCACACATCTGGGGAAGTGGAGATAATTGCTGTGTGTATGCTGATCTTTTCCTTAGAGCTTTTCACGTATCAAGAGCAAAACCACTTTTTCCTCATTAATGCAGCAAGCACCTATCCACACACTGTGATTTTGAAGACTGTGGGAAGATCTTGCTGCTTCTCCAACAATCTTTTCCTGTGCCTGTAAAGCCTCTAATTGGGACAAAGCCTTTTGTAAGAGAAAGAATTAATGGCTGATATGAGATCATTTCCTAAGAAAAGGATTTAAAATTGAGAGGAACTAGAAAACACAAGGACACTCAGCAACATGAACTGGAAAGAAGAGGAGTTGTATAAATGAGAAGACTTCATAAAAAAAGAAATCTTAATTGGGAAGAGGAAATTGAAAACAGTGAGAAAAACATATACTCTTTCATTTTTGATATTTTTCGTTTTGCTTACCCTATTCTGCTTTGTATCCTAACACTGACTCCACTGCCAAAGAGCGCTTCCTAAACATAATTTAAATAAAGTATCAAAGGAATTAGGAACCAAATGATTGTTTTATTGATAAAGTGCATATGCTTGGCTATACTTGAAAACTTTTTTCACCAGAGTTGAACTAGAGTACTATTCAGTTTCCTTTCAATGCCTGAGATATATGAACTACCTAGAAAATTGACAAAGGCATTTATAAAAGATACATAAATAACATTATGCCAAATTTCTTCAAATTGAAAGAATTTATCTAATGCCATATTTAATTTCCCATTACATCATGATTTAATTTAGCATGAATATGCATCAAATTATCAGGTTTCACAAAAATCCACTTAAAAATAAAAATAATTCAGTTTCATATGAGAAAATAAGTGTAAATATGTGAATAAGGCATGTATTTATCCAATGTTAATTAACTGAAGGTTAACAGATTATAATTGCTAAACATTAATTGATATAAATATCAATGGTATGCCAGTTATATTTCTTAAGATAGAGTCAAATTGATTTGGTTGGAAGCTGATGAGTCACTGAAGTAGATTAAATAGTTGGAAAGATATTAAATGACTTTGAACACCAAATAACTAGGGCAGTGAGATATCTACTCTACCAAATAGACAAATAGCAGTAAAAGTCTGATGAGAGCTAAGGTAAATTTGGAAGACATTCCATTTGAAAACAAAAAGAAGTATTATAGCAAGATAGATAATATAAAATTTTAATAATGGATAAATTTTTCTTCTTGTCACTAGACAATGAGTCAAAATTTTTACAGAGCTCTAGACCCAGAACTCTATGCATTGCATTTTTAAGTAATAGCCTTTCTATGCAGGAGCATAATTATGAGTAATCCTGGGGTATTATGTCTGGAATTTTGCTGTTTCCCAAAAGATGGATATATATACATACATAGTCCTGATACATATATATATGAAAATATCAATAATTTATTATATATTGTAATAGTTCTTTCAACTGCTAAATGTGCAAACACACTTTAGACATTCTCTAAGGCAATATTTTGCTCTCTGTCTTATCAGGATAAAGCAATAATGGTTTTTAATCATTTTAGCTATTGAAAACATCATACATATGTTAACCAAAGTTTCAAATGAGTTAGTTTTTAATCAAGCCTTCTTGATTTATATGTCTTATTAATCTGGTTCAATTCAAATATCCTTTTATTGAAGGCAGAATCAATGCAGACTCTGTAATGCAGAGTGTTTTTGCATTTAGTTTGAAATATGAAGGGCAAGAAAATTGTACATGTTGAAAGTAAAAACAACAGGACTGAGAATTTGAGACCCACTAATGTGGACCTGTTTTTTTCACTGTTCCCTGAGATCTCTCTGCATCCCACCCACATGTTTACAATAAATCCTGGTAACAAACCATTCTTAAATTATCCTAACTAGTCATGTTTTTCCATTTGGGACCCTGATTGATGCAATTCCCCAAACAGACACCTGTTTAAGTAGCTTTTACCCAGTACTTTTTGCTTTCTCCATTTCAGTACCACAATATCACGCCATTAAAAAAAATACACACACACAACTCTGTAGGTTAGAGAGCCAGATGAGAATAGCCTCTTCATATAGGTAAGAAAAATATATCACATATTCAGGAATAAGAATAATGTTACATCAATAAATTATCTTAACAAATGTCATCACTCAAAATAATATCTCCATAAAGTATCCAAGTAAATGTATAGGAGGTTCTACTGGAGCTTTATAAACTATCAGTGCTTGCTAGTTTGGACATAATTTTATTGAAAAGAAATATAATGAATTGTGAAATCCCATGTCTTTAAGATAGACGGGTCAGATATGATGAAAACTTTCTAATGTGGCTTCATTTTAATGAAATTGAAAATATCATTGATATATGTATATTTATATAGCTAAATAATAAAATTTTGGGCAGCACTATACTTCAATGTTGATTTTCACTGTGGAAAAAAGAATATATTTTGTATCTGAAAGTATCCTGAATTACTTAAGTATGTATAGTCAAAAAGCCTGAATCAACATTTTACAGATGACATAACTAAAAATAATTAAGATAAATTAGCTCTATAATAGCAGAAATTTGACAAGAACTCTATTTTTCTATCTTTCAATTCTGTTCTTCTTCATCACATAATTCCTGTTACGATGGTGCCATTTTTAAATGTTTATCTAATTTAATATGTTCACATTTAAGAAAAACATTTTTTATTGTGTTTACACTTGCAATGAACTTTTTTTGCATTCCACTTTAATAAAAGACAATAATAGGTTAGTTGGACAACTGACTATTGTTAAAATGTAGCTCTAATAACATATTTATTGGCTTTTAGATGGACTGTTGCCACAAATACTGTACAAACCTGACTATCTTTACAAATACTCTTGACAAGTTTTACAAATATAGCTTTAGTTTACTGAGAGATCTCCATTTACAAGAAAATACAGTTATAATTTTTTTCCTCCCTGTCATTTGCTGGGACAACCTACTTAACTTGGCAACTGACTCACCCCTTCCAGTATCTTGATTTTGCATTTTCAATGTAATCTCCCACTCTACCCCCTAAAAAAAATAACGCAGACATTTACTTGAACATGTAACATGGTTTTCACCTTTCCATATTTACTCATCCTCTTTCCTCTGTCTGAAATACTATTTTACTGACATCTTGGTCAAAATAAAATCTTCCTTTAAGCATCAATTCAAATATTACTTCTAAGTGTTTTTCTGATCAACTCAGTCAAGAGTAATTTTTTGCTCATATCTGGTCTTATAGTTCCTCTGTTGTAATACGTAATGCACTAATCTTCTATTTCTTTGTACTGTTAATAAATGTGTACCTGACCTAACCTCCACGCTATTAAAAATGTGAAGGAGATCACAAGGATGAAAAGAATTCTGTATGCTCAAGTAAGTATGGGTAGAGGACTAAGAGGAAAATGTAAATTGGGAACAATAAGTGTTGGGACTTCACTTATCTTATTCTTCAGATAAGAAAAATGACATCAGTTCAGTAAACAGTAGAGAAATAAAAATCAAATTTTTCTCCTTATTTTGAACCAGTATAATATTTTTAAACTAAAGACTAAAAAAGACCATTTCATACTGTGGACCTTTTTGAATCCCACATGTTGCTTCCCATAATAGTTGGCCCACAGTCCTCAGGCAAAACCAGAATACTGAATTTAACATATGAATAGACATACTGTATACAAAGCAATTCAGTGAAAATCAAATATAATAAAATTTAATGAATCTGAATATTTGCTATTGAACAATTTAATTGCTATCTTTTTCCAACAATAAGAACACGTTTCTAGCTAAGCCCAACATGATCTTGAGATTCTGGTAGGAATATTTTCTCATTCCCTCTGCAAGGATCTATTGTAATCGTACCTTCTTTCCACTGGAATAAAATGTTTTTAGGCTATTCATCAAAAATACCATAACATCACATTAACTATACTTGGTAAAACATAAAACACAAGTCACATGTAAACACTGATTTTTTTTCCAAACATCACTATGAACTAGTATAATATTGTGCAGGTTTTACAGATTGTATTTAAGATCTATTTCTCAACATTCAACGTGTATCTGGATCACTGCACCCAATATTGTATCACAAATTTTGGAGCACAACTGAGTAGCTTTTTCCAGATATATTCCACAGACATTTTCTATAATGCAAAAAGGGTGACATCTGCTACCCTACGTATTCATTTTCATAAGAACATCCTACTTCTATTTTTTATAAACCATCAATACATATTCTAAAATAAGATATATCCTTCAGATGTAAACCCAAGAGTTCACAGACTGAAATATCTGCTTCCACACCTGTATGTTTTTGACAGAAAGATGCTTCATTTGGATAGAGGAAAAAAATAGAGTAGGAGCCAGGAACAGTCATACAATGTGCTTTGGCAGCTTTTCTACGCCACCATATTTTTATTTTTAATCTCTTGGGATAATTCACAGAGAAAGAATCTCCTAAGGTGTTGCTGAAATATGTATTATATTGACAGCCAAATGAAAACTCATTTTTTTTAAATTTTTAAAAAAGATATAACCACTTCAATGTCATGGCATGTCAAAGTATAAGAAATAAACATATACTGCAAATTAATATTAAAATACTTTTCACATGATCTTCAGCTGTAATAAGTACCAGATCTCAAAAATATAACCTGTAATGAATAACGAAGTATGCTGAACAGGCATCATTTAAGACAGAAAAATAATATATCTACTTGAAAAAGTTTTTAACTCTCATTTATGTTTATATTTTATTTTCATCTCATTTTTATACTGCTCCAATTAATATTGTGGTATGTAGCCCAGATGTTCATGTAGCGCAGGATATTCAAGATAGAATGCAATTTATTATTAAGTATAGGAAATTGACACTATGAAAGTAGGCTTTAAAAAAAGGTGTGCTCAAGTAGAAGTAGGTGATTATACTTATCCAGCTTAGAAGATTAACATTCACCCTGCCTTGGCCACTATAGTCTCTATATTAAATAGTGTTTCAAGTTCACCTATAGCATGCCTTTCCTTATCTAAGGGTAAATGAATTGGATGATAATTTTGTATTCTTTTCTCAGGGAATGTTTACTTGGACTTTTTGTCTTTTATATACTATGTAAAATTTATGCATTAGGATTATTTTTCTAATTATTTAATGCAGGGCATGGCAGCCTAAACCATGCATTTTTGTCAAGATTTTGAGAATACCCTTTTCTCCCTCACAAATTTCTCCAGTGATGTTTGGCAGTCTGTGAATCATCAGATATCAAAAACAAAGTATTAAGTTGATGGGTTGGAAACTCCAGAATTTCTGAATGACACTCTCATGTTGTATGATTGCTGCTGCTTCCAATCTTTCTTCAAATAATCCCTTCCCCAAAGCCAACATATTCAGTATTTTTCATGTATATAGTCTGAGCTATATTATATTGATGGAAAAATACTAATAAAAATGTTTCCAATGGGAATGAAGTTTTAAAAGATCTGAGATTTGAAGGATTAAATACATAGCATCCCTCTTAATTCCTGAAGCCATAAAAAAAGAAAGGAGCATCAACTGAAGGAGAAAGAAACGCCAGTTCCATTCCTGACAGAGCTGCTGTGGACCACACCTCCATGTGAGAGGCACCTATTCCAGCCCACAGGTCCAGACCTTGATCAGCTCTTTAGAAGAAGTGTTGGACTCTGCAGAGAAGATGCATCTACCTAGATCTCCAACTCACACTGAATCAAATGATAAATGGGAATGGACATAAGTAGGGATTTCTCCCATATAATTTTCTCCAAACACTTGAGAAATACAAACCAATGGCTAGCATTTATGAATGAATTAACTCACTCCACCTCAAATTGGAGTAAGAGAGGTGGGCAAAAGACCAAAGGAAACCCTTTCTTATGCAAACCAGAGAAATTGAAAAGAATTATTCTACTAAAACCCCCAGCAGAAACTATACATATTTCTGTCCACAAGTACCCTATATTCAATACCCTGGGTGTAGATTATGCTACCATGTTTGTGACCCCTATCAAGCCAAGAAATTCTTCTAAATTTATTTCACCTTGCCTGTTTTTAGTCTTCATTTTATTATCACAAGATCCCTGGGGGCGGGGGTCATGATTACAGAAAAAGTAGCCAAAATATTAAATATGTATTATAGTACATAGTATTAATAGTATACAATATCACATGTTATATATTAAATGAGAGAAGAGAGAGCAATTTTCTATTGGCTAGTACACCTTACTTTTTGAGCCACCCCATAGTAGCAATGGAAATAATATCAATAAATAAATACTAATGACAATAGAGAATTTTCTTTTTATCCTTTTAACTGCTGAGGGAAGCTTACTAATTTACCCACTTCAAAGCTAGCATTTTTCATCAAGCATAGGGTTTTTCCCCTAAACTGGATCAATATTAGCCCCATCCTTTGACAGAAAGAAGGAGAGAACAGAATATAGTTTCATTATTCCCATGATTATGCAGATATAAAAACAGCATCAATAGGAGCAACATCAGCAATAGCAGAATGTACTGCTAATTAAAATGGAAATAGCTTTGCATTATAGTAATTAAATAAAAACAGAGATAGGAGTCTTAGAACCACAAAAAAACAAAAATATGGAGCTCTAGAAATTAATAATTTTGACTTATAAAAAATAATGTAATATTTTTGTAAATGATTAAGGGCTAGGAGAACTGAGAGTCTGAAAGTTCACTTCAATGAGCCTTTCATTGTTAATTTTTATTAATATTGATGGTAAAATAAGAACCACACTTGTATAAAACATATATAATAAACTCTATTTCTATGTCAAGGCTAACTCTTTTGGCACAAATTCAAACATAGACACATAGGGTTCTTTTGTTTTTTTCTCCAGTTTTTACTGAAGCCTTAGTAAAAATACAAGGAGTAGTATTGAATGTAGATGTACTAATCTGACCACAAGGGCTTCCTATCTGTTATAGGTTGAATTGTCTCTCCCTCCAAATTTATATGTTGCAGTTTTAACCCCAAAGTGCCTCAGACTGTGACTGTATTTGGAGGTGGGGCCTTTTGAGATATAATAAACCTAAAATGAAGCCACTGATGTTCCCTAATCCATTCTGACCAGAGTCTTATAGATATTAGGACACATGAAGAGACACTAGATAGGCTCTCGCACAAAGGATAGACCATGTGAGGACAACAGGAGAGGGAAGCGCTCCACAAGCCAAGGAGAGAGGCATCAGAAGAAACAAGACCCACCTTGATTTTGGACTTCCAGCTGCCAAAACTGTTGAAAAATAGATTTCTTTCTTTTTTTTTTTTTTGAGACAGAGTCTCGCTTTGTCGCCCGGGCTAGAGTGAGTGCCCTGGGATCAGCCTAGCTCACAGCAACCTCAAACTCCTGGGCTTAAGCGATCCTACTGCCTCAGCCTCCCGAGTGGCTGTGACTACAGGCGTGCGCCACCATGTCCGGCTAATTTTTTCTATATAGATTTTCAGCTGTCCAAATCATTTCTTTCTATTTTTGGTAGAGGCGGGGTCTCACTTATAGCAGCTATAGCGAACTAACAATACACTATGCTTTACTCAGTAGGGACTGCACGTTCTTTGAATCAGCCTAAAAAGTTGATTCCAGACTACAAGGGACCTGACTTCAGGATTACTAGATGTTTAAAGGTTTCTCATAAGCAAATGGAAATCAAATAGGAGTGAGGGATATTAATAATAAAGAATAGCCTTCTAAATTATAAAGTTTAATGCTTTATAATTCATTTGTTTAAAAACTTCAATCTCTAAATTTAAAGTAGCTCACATGCCTTGATCATGGGTATTCATAGGTAAAATTGTAACCAAATTTAGTTTTTCACTATGAAATTGATAAAAATAATTTTAAAGATTTTATAAAAATTTAATCTACTTAAAAATTAATCCTCATAATTCTTGGTAAAGTAATTCCTTTTTATTTAAATAATAGAGGCATCAAAAACTTAATGAATTGACATTTGAAATTACTCCATGAAGCAGATATTACTCTATTTTCTCGTTAGCTCTATTTCAATATATGCATTTAATATTATAGTATCATATTAACATACTTCAACCTTCATTAATATGTTTTTACTATAAATTCTCCATGTCATATTTCTCAATGTTTAAAATTCATTTAATCCTTTCCTTGGCTACTCAATGTTTCTTAACACAAACCTAACCCTGTATCATCAGGCAGAACACAGCAACTTCAAACCTTCTTCCTAATCATTCAAAGATTGACTGTAGCATGTTTTCCAGTGTAGCCTAAGATATCTATCCTCATGAAGTCTCAGAACTGAATTAAATTCATATTTATTAAATATAAGTAAATTGTGAATGTGTTATGTAATTAAGCATAAAATAGACATTGCACATACACAAATTTATTATCATTTAAATTGAAATAGAAAAAAAAATTCATGAGTTTTTTTTTTTTGGATAGTATGGAATGTTAGAAAGAGTGAGAAATTAACTCCAGTTTCCCACCACACAGACAATATTATTTTGGAATTTTTTTAAAGTCAGGATTGTTTTATATGATCTTACTGCATTGACAATTTTATAAACATTCTATAATTTCTATCTATATTATATTTTTATAATATAGTATGTGTATATTTCAGCCTCTGTTCAGCAATATCCTTAACCTAATCTGTTAAAGGAGACGTCCTTTTTCTCCAATGTCTTCTCTCTGGTCTGTGAAAATTCTCAGCATATTGGCACTGCGACCAATGTGTGGTTCTCAGCAGCTCAATGGCATAGAGGACTTTCTATGCCACTTATGACCCTGGGTATTATAGACACATCTTACATTCTATTGGTTCAAGGTCACTTCATTTTTATCAATGAATTTAGACCCATAGTATATAAGGATAGGTTTGTTTTTAAAGATATCTCTTATTTACAAATTATGTTTTACTTGTTTACAACATTAGGGCAGTTGATATCTTAAGCATATAGCAGGTTCTTATTTTTGAGTGAGGTAAACTAACAAGTGGGTGATTAGTTTTACTTACCAATTACTTTCTTTTTTGTGCAATGAATTACAGTAAACAATTCAGGGTGAGACATCCTTTACCATGCTTGGCCTTAATAAAATCAGGAAGCATAAGAATGTCAAAATTCTATCAAGTCCAAATTCAAAATATAAAAATTTCAGCTGCACGAGCACCAAAGCAGAGTCACAGGATCACAAGTGTAAACTGCTATCCACCTCACTTCTGAGGTATTCCCTTGGCTCCATCGCTACTGCTGTAGAAGGATAATACCTCTTCTTTCCTACCTTCCAAATATCACCCTTGTATCTCTCAATGAGTATATTCCAAATGTCTCACAAGGAAATCTTGGAAATGCAGGTGCCAGAATTCCAGATGAGGCCAAAAGTTTAGGGATGGTGTAGAGTATGAACAGATGCTATCTGTCATATATGAGATATTATATAATTTATTAAACTAATTTATTCTGCTGGAATAATTTTCTGTTTCTTTTATTTCCAAAGATGAAGATAATTTAGGGTGCTTACAACTTTCCTGAAATTAGCGTGATGAGGAATTTTCTTCAGTTTTTATATGGGACTGGGTAACTCTAAATTATGATAGTTTTTATGGATCAAGAAGACAAGACCAAGAACAGTTGTTGAGGATATGTGTCCCTGTTCCTTGGGCAATGTTAAGTATCAACATCTGACAGCATTTCAAGTTTACTAGTGAATAAGGTTATATGTGTGAATTTTCTTTTTTAAGAAATGGAGCATATGAAAAACATCTATGATTTTTTAAAAATATGCTCATATTAATGATTTAGTTGGTTTAAAAATATCTTTGATTCTGATAAACATTTGCTGTTTGCATTTTGTAGAACTGCTATAGAATTTTAGGATTTTTTTCTGTATGGATATTTTCTTGAGTATATGAAAGGAAATTTTAGAAATAAATTTCTAGGCACATTACTATCTTTTTGACCTGTGTATTATACATTCAAAAGATACTATGTAACCTAGTATTTAAATAAATGATGAAGATATCTACAATAGAACTACATTTTTAAACAGTAGCAAAACTGATTAAGTGAATTGACTTTTATAACACAATATGGAAAATGGGATATTACAAGCTTACTTGATAAATTAGAATCTATGAAATTAACGATGATTCTAAAATCATCTAGCTCCTCAAATACATTTTACAGAATCTATCATTAGTATGTTCTATCCTGGAAAATAAAGATAGTGATTAAAAGACTACAAATGGATACTTTTCATATCTCAAAAAACCTTAATCTTTCCCTATGGTGAATGTGTTTCCTATGATCTTAACTAAAATATACTCATGAGATCTGAGTGGAAAAATAATTTCTGAAATAGTTTTCTTGCTATGATTGTAAGAAACTATTAAAAGGAAAAAATCTTGAGCTGTTCTTTAATTTGTTCTCCTTTTTTAATTTAAAAATATATACTAAGTGATTACTTGTTCAACACTACTTTACACACTAGGAATTTAAACGCAAGAGGATGATCCAAAAAAGCTGGATCCTAATTGTTGTCTAAATTCTTACCAAGTAGAAGCTAAAAAAGAGGAGTTAATTAAAAAATTAAAGCGGTGTTTCTTTCTTAAAATTCTGAAGATTTGAATTTATATTAGGAGCACACTACTCATTTTTGGGAGCCCAAGAAATGCTTGCCCTTCCAGATTCCTGCTCCAAAATCCTCTGGAAAGAAAATAATAATTGTCTCTTTTTATAAAATAATCTTGGGAAGCAGCATAATGAGAAACGGTCAAATTAGTTCTATTGATTCCCTGATGTCTCTGCCATTTAGCTATGAAGTAGAGGGAAAAGAATATTCTGAGGTCAGATTTCAATCATACACCCTCTCCTGTAACGGGGTGTAGGGCACTTGGCATGAACCACCCATCAATGAAAATGTCAGAATGAATCATTCCCAATGAGAAAGGAGGATTCGGTAGGTACTGGAAGTGCTGCCGTGAAAGCTAACACAACAGATGTCCATTATACAGACAGGCACCGAGTAATTATAAGAGGGATGCTTGTTATTACATCAGTTTTAAGGGTTCATTACCAAGGGAATTTAACTTGAGATTTGTCCAAATCCTGCCTGGTGTGTAGAACAACCAGAAATATTTCAGATAAAGGACAGAGCAAAGGAAGTAGATCAAGAGAGATCTTTTAGACAGAAAGAATAATATATGAAAGGAATAAACTTGAAATATTTTATACTATTTAGTCAACTGGAAGAAGTCCAGAAAACAATGAAGAATGATAGGTCAGTAGAATTAAGAGGGGAGGGGAGGTAAAGACAGGAAAAGAGGAACCAGACTACAGGCCACCGTGCGGATGTTAAACTTTATCTTCAAAGTGATGGAGAAACCCTTAAAGACAGAAATAACATGATCTGATCCACGTTATAAAAATACAACTTTGCAGTTGAGTGTAAAATGGAATAGAGTGAAACAAGGGTTGAAGAAAAGGGACTATTCAGTAGACAGACCCAGTATTTTTGATAGTAGGTGACAGTGAATCGGGGTAGGGTAGCAGCAGAGGGAGAAGGGGGGAAGCAAGCACATGTAATAGGTAAGTAGCGGGCAAAAATAATAGAACTTAGGGGAGAACAAGACAAAGGGAGAATTAATTCATTCATTTAACACGTTTATTGAACTGCTGTAATATTACTGATTCTAGTGCTACAACAGTGAATAAAACAAACAAAAATCCTTGCCATCATAGATTAGACTTCTGATGGAAAGGGAATTCCCATTATTCAAACCACTAGTCCTTAGATTCAACCTAACAATAATTGAGAACTTAAGATTGCAAGTCAAAAGCCAAATCTGTCACGGGCTTGATTCATCATCATTGAAAGTCTCTAGTCTCCCAAATAAATTGGAAGGATTTAATAAAAGGATGCAGGTCCTGAAGGAAAATCTCCCAAATCCTTTTTTTTGCATGTAAATAGTAGATCAAAGGACTCCTACAGAGAACAGAGTCTTAGCCAAAGTGAACTGGCTGATTCAGAACTCTCTCTTCTTCCAGGAAGGGAATCTCTGCTATCCTTGCCCAGAAAGATGGCCACGGTTCTTTCTTCCTGTACCCTACTCCAAATGACAACTTTTATTGCTGTTCTTCTGCACCACTATGCTTTGAATTTGTGAGACTTTGTAAAATTTATCATCTCTGCACAGATTACTGGACTGTGATGAGCTCCATCTGGACCTCAGTGAAAGGAATGCTAATCATCCTGGATGTGGACCTGGGCAAGACCGTGTATTGTCTTCCTCCAGGAACAGAATGAGTGAGTGTTCAATTGTATAGAGATAGTTGCATTATGTGAAGAGAGAACATATTTTAAATGGCGTGTATAGGAAGAAAGGTTTGGGGCATCCATAGAAATGGTAGAATATAGCTAATATGTTGTGCTTTTACCAAAACAGAGTTATTACTCCAGCTAACAGATGCTCTGCTGTTGTTTTTTTTTTAATTATCCATTACTTATGCTCAGTCTATGTGATTTCTGTGGAATTGATGCCAACTCCAGGTTACAGGCATGAGTAAATTGTCTGAGCCTGGCCAGTCAGAGCACTTTCTTCCCAGGCCATATTGAGTGGTTCGTGCTTAGTCATAAAAAGGAAAGCATGGATAAAAGAGGGAGAGGGAAGGATCTTGATTACACTGTTTGAACTCACAAAAATAGCAATGCTAAATCATCTCTAATACTAGCTTTTTCAGTGAGTATAAGGGACATGTCTGCCTTGATTACTATATTATTCACATGCAGTACGAAAGTACCTGGAAGATAACAGGAAGATAACTATTTGTTTAATTGAATTAAATCAAGCTCAATTTTATATTTTAAATTGTTCCTGGGCTGTAAAAATATAATCCTCAGATGAAAAGAGAAAAGAGCAAATTATATTACACAATGAAATGTGTGCTAAGTAGCCCTGAATTAATTGGTTTTCCTCCTATTGGACATTTCACTTTAAATTTTACCTTTTCTTATCTTTTTTGTGTTCTCAGCTCAAATTTCAAGGCAGAGTGTAAAAGGAAAAGGATCTTCCTGACAAGTCCACTCCTTTCCTCATAGTATTCAGAAGACTATTTTCATCATATGAGAGTCTTTATATTTCTTTATCGTACTTGTAGTTTATTAGTGAAACATGCTACATTGTTGATTCTTTATTTATAAGCAAAAAGCTTCGGTGAGTAGATATTTGAGAAATGGAATATAGGAAAATTTGAAGTTATGGATAGGACGATAATGAGTTAACTTTTGGATGTACCAGGATGAGGTATTCTGGGATATCTGGGTGGAGATATCTACTATATACTGCTTGTGGATTAGAAAGTTTTGTGTTGGAAAACACATTTTGGAGTTATCATCTTACAGACGTTAAGTGTAATAGTTGTATACATGCAAATAGATGAGCCCACTGAAGGAGAATATCTAGATTAAAAAATGAAGAATGGAACAAAAGAAAATATTTCATGAAGCTGAATTAATGCATACTGAATACGAGTTGAGTAACACTCATTAACTTGTTTATTCAGCAAACATTTAATAAACTACTACTACATGCCAGGCACTTTTCTAGGCATTAGAGAAACAAGACTGAATTCAGCTGGAAAAAGAAGTCTCTGTTCTCCTAGAGTTCATATTTACCTAGCCACCTGCCATCTACACACTGCCATTATAGAAGAGTATAGGCAAGGAGCCCATGAATGTAACAAGAGTTGTCTTAGTTATTCACAAAACATCCATCCCTAATTCTGCATAGTTTAAGATTAGCCAGGAAGTGCATGCCATCACCACATTGGTCAAAGTCAAGAGAAGAGACTGATTGAAAATGCTCATTGGGTTAAAATGTCTTTAAATCCCTGAAAGGAGGTAAGTGCCCCAATCCTGAAGTACTGCCTGATACAAAACAAGAGACTTGCAGAAGGGGTGGGTGTGACTGCACCAGGTACCCATGTTAGGGGTGTTCACAGGATAAACAATACTTGTCCCCATACCTACTGACTTCAAATGCTGTAGGAAGAGGTGACATTAAGTTCACGGCACCCACAGATAACAACGGACACATGAGCCCAAACAGAGCTGAAGCACAAAATTTGGCCCTGAATGTGATTTATGTTTTAGTGCAAGAGTCACTCAAAGCCAGTGTTCCAGCACCATTCTGGCCATTCATTCTCACACTATTAGTGAGAAATAAATATCATACTGTCCAGCAGGATCAGTCTGGTCATCACATTGTCTTCCTGGAACCAGAACCCTGGAACAACCACATGGAGGTGTGAGCACCTCAGTACATCTGGTCAACCCCACACAGGGAGTCACTGACTGCAAAGCTCCCAAAAAGGAAAAAACAGGTACCATGAGCCATAAGATTAACACTGGGAATTCAGTACATACCGTGGCAATGGCATTGCCAGAGTCAACAAGACCTAAAAGTCCAAGGAATACATTTTTGGCCGCTGAGCAGTGGGCATAGGGAGCTCTGCCCAGATACTACTGCTGGCCCCAGCTGGTCTCAGCCACCAGAAGGTGACTTACAACATCTGAGAAAAGCAGTCCAAAAGCACAGGGGATCCTGAGAGAGCACCCTGTGGTAAAAGCCCTGCTTTTGAGGTCCTAGGGTCATACTGCACCACACTGTCCAGATATTCTAGCCCTCAAATCCTTATCTCAGGGTCAGCTTCTAAGATAAGTATGTTCACCTAAAATTAGCAAAGCAAATATTTAAATAACCAACAGAAATGTTTGCTTATACTTTGAATATGGTGCAAATCTCAATTCCAGCATATGTTCTGGAGCAACAGGCAAATTATTTAATTTTATAAGCCTTAGTGTATTTTGTTTGTTTGTTTCTAAACCATAAAAATAAGAGCAATTACTTTCTTATATAGCTATTGTGAGGACTTGGAATGAAAGCTGTTCCTGGTACAAATATTACTCAGTAAAGACCAAGTTTTATTAATTAATTAAAGTATTCTTCACTACAACTCTTGTTGATAAAGTAGATCTTGTCTGTCCTTCAATTCTTCCCTCATTCTGATGAAAAAGGCAAAAATATCTCCACATGAAAAAAAAAATCAAGATTTATATACAGTAATGAATCTCTATATAGGAAACTGAATACCTAAATACTAGGAAGGCTATATTTTAGATAAAATTGTCAGCTCTTAGTAAAATAAATCAATTCATCAAGCACTGTATACATGAATAAATTTCCAGTTATTTACTAAAATATTTTTGTAGGTTAAAATAAACTTACTTATATTGCCATACTTATTTACTGCTAATTTTTTTAAATGAGTTCAAATATATCTTGGTGAATTAATACCCAATTAACCTACCTATAAAGGACATGTGTTAGACAAATTTCTACTGGGTAACTAAATTCATAGAATCTTAAAATGTATATAAAGGATAAAAATATGCCTGTTTTGAAAGACAGAGGAATGCTATTTTTTAAACAAATTCAAAGACACCTGCTAGGATAGTGACAAGTATTATTTCAAGAGTTTCTCTGTGACCATTTATAATAATAAACAAATGTTGATATTTAGTGGTTGATTAAATACAGCTTAAATATAATAAGTATTCTTTATCCAAATCAACAATGACTAAGACAGAATACAAACAAAGAAAAGAAGAGGACAATAACTTCCTATGAATAATAAGTTATAAATAACCTAATAAAATTTGGAGCCAGAAAAAACAGAAAGCCAAAAATTAACATTATATTTACTCACCAGTAGCAGGAGCAAAAGCCACTTATATTAATTGGATAATGCCAAAAACACAAAGAAATCAGTTTATTTTATTGCAAATTTTATGTTACAAATGGCTTGTGTACACCACCTAATCATCACCATCAATTAATGTTACTCATGGAAATAAACTATCTGTGCATGTAAAAGTTGATTTCTACAATATTATCTCCTGATTCTTTTCCAACCTCTGTGGCAGCTTATTTGTTCCACAAATATTTACTTGTGTTTTACTTTGTATGTAACAATCCACACACTGGGGAACCCTCTTTCAGTTTGGCGAAGAAATAGATCATTTAATAATCACATAAAATAATACTGTTTCTTCTCAAATGTCTTTGCTGAATATCCATTATTTTTATATTAGTATCTGTATTTCCTATGACATACAGTCATTCTACCTTCCATCTGGATGTACTCCATTATTCCTCAAATATCAAATAGCTATAGACCTTTGATTCCCAAATCCATGTATCTGTACCTGACCTCCTCTTTGAGCCAAAGCCACAAATTTCCAAGTTCTTTATCTGAATGTCTTTACCTGGACCTGCCACCACAGGTCTTTAAATTGAACATGACTCAAATAGACTATACCATCTGAACAGACTCCTGGCCTGCTACACTCCAGAATGCACTCAAAAGCAAAGACTTTTCTATGCATCTTTCTTACATTTTTTACATCCAGTTGCTTACAAAATCTTATTTTATAACTTCAGAATTGTTTATTCATCCAATCATTCATTTACCAAAACTTGATTGGCCACTTATGAATCAGGCACTGGGAATAGGGAGAGATTAAGAAATATAGTTTTTAAAACAAGGTAGTTATTTCTTGGAAAAGATGATTCATTAATAAGAGTATGAAAAACAGTAAAATGAAGAGTCATATGTCAGCAGAAAGGAGGAGTTTCTCAGACAGAGAATGGGGTGATCTAGAAAGAATTCTCAGGAAAAATGGTCACTGTAGCTGTGACATAAGGGGCAAATAAGGACTGAGGACTGTATGGATATAAAAGCAGGCTGCAAAGGGTACTCTAGGCATAGTGTCAGTTGGTTCACTGACACTGATTGTGTCAGAGAACATGGTGCATTCAAGGATTTTATGACTGAAGCCCATAGAGTAGGTACTGAGAAAAGACAAAAGATAAGGCTGGATAGTCAGGTAGGAGCCAGATAATTTTCGAATGTTGCCCTGAAAGCTGTGATAACTATTTGAATGGCTTAAGCAAGATACATGCATTTTGGAAAACCACTCTGACAATATTGGTGAGAAACAATGCCATGAATACAAGCTTGGGTGCAATATAACCTGTTAGGGACAAACTGAGTCTCAGTGAGATTAGTTGGCTTTCCCAATATCACCAATCTAGAATTCTCTAAATCCTATGCCCTCATAAGCCTATTGTATAGGCCAAGATGTTCACCAAGAAAAATGTGGTACTTTAGTCATGTGTTCCATGTCTTCCTCTAGTCTCATCTCCTACCATTTTACATTTAATGTTTTTTCTAGTAAAACCAAACATTTAGTTTTCCCCAACACCAGATTACATCATGCTTGTGGACTTGTGCTCGTATTTTACCTTATCCATACCTGCAATTGTTGCAGCCAGTCTGTAAAAAGTATGGACCCCACCAAAAGTTTGGTTTGAATGCCAAGAGTGAGATATCATACAGGGGTATAATGAAGCTTTTGGGGGAGAGCAAGAAAGGCCTTCCAAGTTGGTCCAAACATGCCTTGAGTGAGCAGGGGAAGGAGATGGGTTTGGGGTTTTTATGGAGGTTTAGGAGTGGAGCTGGGCTGAGAGTTCCTGCATACTGGCAGGGAATTATGGATATTAAGGTAATATTAATATTATTAATAAGTAACAATATTTTTTTAATTAATAACTTAATAATCACCATGTCTTTAAAATATAGAAATCATAATTTTTTTAAAAATCCTCATGGTGGGTAAAGAATAAAGAAACATCTGTCTGTCAAACATCATTGTAGGAAATGTTAGAGAACTTCAAAGGGAAAACTTCCAGTGTGTGCATCGTGTTTTATAAGTAATGGCTGGCTTGCAAGATGACCCTCCAGGAAAATGTTTCATAATTTAAAGCCCATACACCTAGGGGTGGAACAAATTAGATGCAAGAATTCAAAAATATTGCAAATGCTGCAATATCAAGTGCTAACAATTACTGATTAAAAGATCTAATTTATTTGTAATGGTTTTAAACGACAAACTATTATATATTACTTCTCCTTTATCTGAATCATGCCAAAAAGAAAAAAAAATAGTTTGATGTTCATAGACTGTCTAATGCTTATATACAAATCTGGAATTAGGTGGTCCAATTCAAAACAGTAACTGTCAGATAAAGGGTATAGATTTCGTTCCTCATCCTCTGATCTAAGGATTTCCATATGTTTATTTTATAAAAGCTTTCACGTGTTTTACATTTCCATGTGTTTTGGAAGTTGCATACTTGCTAATGGTAGAGGTTAGGACTGAAAGCATTTAGAAATAAACCATCCTACTTGACAGTACAAGAAATGTAGATGCATTATAAAATAATTATTTTTAAAGCTTTTGGATGAATATATGAAATTAGAGATAAAAGAGCAGGTAGAATGATTACTTGATAAATTGGAGTATTGTGTTTTGAAAGGAAGGCAAATACTAAGCAACAAAGACAATTGTGAGACTAGATAATTAAGCCCTTTCATGAAAGAAAAAAATTCCTCCTCTTACCCATAGTTTGAGGCTGTCTTTAGCATAAAAGATAAGGTTGCAATTAGAGCGATGTACAGCACAAGTACCAAATTATGTTTATTAGTGGATAAAAGATTCACATGTAAGTGTTTTTTCTGTTGTTAAAAATGAAAATTACATGAACTGGCTTTGATAGAACATAATAGAACATTTTTGCTATGATGATATATTTTCTTTTTAAATGGGCTTAACTGAAAAAGCTGCAGAAGTGACTTATCTTTAGCAATTTCTTTAGCCACTGCCAGTTAGGATATTTAGGAATTATGAGAACTTAAAATACAAGTGATATGGTTTATAGAAAATATTGTAGCAGAACCAAATGGTAGTTCTAACCCCTATAATATTCTGAAACTTAGAAATAAAAAAAAATAAAATGAATTAAAAAATATTGTAGCAGAACTTTTTAAAATAAGATAAAGGATTTATTTATTTACTTTAAAAAAATAAAATAAAGGATTTAATGTTAGATATATGTATATCAAAGGAACAGCCAGTTAACCTTATTATGTAAATCATAAATCTGATAATTTACTTGTTAGGTTGTTTGTCACAACAAATAGTAAAGTAAGCTATTGTGCTACATTATCTGATTAAATTTTGGCAGAAAAGTATCTTGTTGGTAAGAGAGCAAAAATAGTTCATTTTAAAAAGTGCATCAAATCTTTATGTGAACTGACCTATTATTTAGTGTACTAAAGGAAGAAACTTAACAGACTTAGCTTTGAAATATCTATATGTGAATTTTCCACAGCAAATGCACAGTGCCAGGCAGATTTCTGGCACTCAGTATACTTCTGTGATACTTTCTCTAGTTCTGTGTGCTTAGAGAACTCAAATTAACATTATCAATAATTGAGAAAAAGATAATTAGAAGGCTAAACATTTGGTACATGTATACTCATATGGAAACCAGAACATATACATGTACTTGGGTCTGCAGGTGCCCTCACATGATAAATAAAGCAAGGTAACAGCATCCCCTTTGTTCTGTGAATTCAAAAGTTATACTATTAAATACTTTTAACTTAAGCCTTACAAACATAAGATAGGGTATAAAACTATGTAAATAACTGGAAGGAGGATGTGCAATGATTGCAAAATAAATTATTAAAAAAAAAAAAAAACTAACGTGAAGGAGTCAAGTGAGAGTTCAATTTCCAGGAAGAGATAAGCAACATGCCCTTTATGGCTCAGAAACATCTGATATAATAGAGAAAAAAAATGAATGCTCCTCAGAACTGGCTGGAGAATCCATTCATTCAGAGAAGACAAAGACAAAGGAGAAAAAACTTGTGATAGAACCTCAATCAGTTGAAGGAAAATCTGATAAAATTCTTGCATTCATTCCATACCAAAATATAGCAAGTGAAGTTGAAAGGTGAGTAAAGTTATTGTATAACAGTTTGCAAATATTTAGTGTAACTGAAATTTTACTTTGGTTTTTGTATTAGTTTCCTCGCACTGCTATAACAAAATACCAAAAGCTGGGAGGCTTAAACTAACAGAAATGTACTGTCTTCTGATCCTGGAGGCTAGAAGTCTGAAATCAAGGTGTCAGCAGGGCCATGCTCCTTCTGAAGCCTGTGGAATAGAATCCTTCCTTGCCTCTTCCTCACTTCTAGTGGTGGCGTACATCCTTAGTGTTCCTTAGTTTGTGGCAGCAGAACTTTCATCTCTGCCCCTATCGTCACATGACATTCTCCCTGCATCTTATACCCTCTTCCTTCTCTGCATTTCTGCCTCTGTGTCCAAATTTCCTCTTTTTATAAGGATACCAGCAACATTGAGTTAGGGATCCCTCTAATGACCTTATTTTAAATTGATTATATCTGTAAAGACCCTATTTCCATAGAAGGTCACATTATAAGATACTAGGGGTTAGAACTTCCACACATCTTTGGGGCAGGAGGAAACATAATTCAACCATAATAATGTTACTCCCAATACATTGCTTAAGAAACATATGCACTGGACCATGTCCTAAAATGTGGCTAGACAGTATACACAGTGATAAGGAACTGAGCTCCAGTCCCTACCTACTCTACCCCTAATTCAGAGGGCATCACATCCTAGTCTCTTATACTCTCTTCATCTGTAAACAATAGTAATCCCTCAAAAAGTTGTGAGGATTAACAGAATGCTGACCTTGGGAGTCCAGTCTCAAAAATATCCTGTTAATCAATGTCATAGGAGTAGTCTCTGCTCAATTTATGTAGCAAAGTCAGCTGGCCTACATATGGATGAAACCTAAAACATGTTTTCTAATCAAGGAACCAAATTAACCTCCTATCTTGCTCATGAACAAAAAGCCCTCCAGATGCACATAAGCAAGGTTCTTTATCTCCCCATTTCAAAATCTGTTTCTAGTGTTTGAATAATTATGGAGGAAACTCCAAATTAAAACTAACTCAGATAAATTGAAACATTTTTAAGTCCTTAAGAGATTTTAAATAAGCTTATCTTTTCTTAAAGTTCATAGAACAACTACTATCAACTTTTCTAAGAAATTTAAAAGCAAAGACTACAGTGTATAAATTATTTTATAATATTTCTAATAAGATAATTTCACTGCATCCTAAAATTATTTCCCATTATTTTGTATTTAAAATGAAATCTCAATATTGCTTATTTTTTAATTCTATGTCTATACCATTAGATAAAAATAGAAATATTGTACTATGCTTAAAAGAGTAAAGAATGCAGAGACCCCAAATATCCTACACTTAGTTTCCTGTAATGTTGATATTTTACAACAGTATGATGCATGTATTATTAGTATGATATATAATCTTTTCATGTTCCAGAACTCTACCTGGTATGCTACATTTTCTTTAGTTGCTGTGTCTCCACTGTCATCATGTTTACTTAAGTTACAAGACAGGTTCTTAGATTTCCCTTGTTTCAATGATCTTGATAGTTTTGAGGTACACTTAGGTATTTTATAGAATATTCTGTCAAATTGGGTTTATTTAATGTTTTTCTCATGCTTAGACTAGGTTTAGCAGCTTACGGGAGATGGGTATAACAGAGATATGGTGCCATTCTCAGCACATCATATCAAAGGTATTTACTGTCAACATGACTTATCAATGTGGATGGTAACCTTGACCACTTGGCTGTAGCAGTGTTTGCCAGGTTTCTTCATTATAAAATTATTATTTTCCCCCTTTTCATACTTTTCTCTTTGGAAGGAAGTCACTATGTGCTGTTCACACTTAAGAAGTGGGAAGTTTCTCACCTATATTATTTTTGTTCTGCCTGAATAAATGGTAACATTTCTTGCAGAGTACATCTGCTGGAAATTAATTCCTTCAGTTTTTGTCCATAAAATTATTTTTTCTTCATTTTTGAAGGATAATTTTACTGATTATAGACTTCTAGGTTGGTAATATTTTTCCACTAACATTTTCAACACATCCCTTCATTCTCTTCTTACTTTCATAGTTCATATGAAACGTCTGATGGAATTCTTTTTCTTGTTCCACTCTAGGTAAGTTGTTTATCTCCATATCCATCTTGGTTTCCTCCAACATTTTCTTTTTCTTTGATTTCCTGCAGTTTGCATACAATATGTCTAGATGCACTTTTTGGTATTTATCCTGCTGTATGCTGAGTTTCTTAGATATGTGGTTTGGTGTCTGTCATTAATTTTGGAGAGTTTTCTGTTATTATTACTTCAAATATTTCTTCTACTTTGTTCTACTTTTCTTCTCTTTTTAGTAATTCACATATGCACGTGTAACATATTTTGATATTACTGCATAGATCACAGGTGATATATTGTTTTTTTTCCTCTAAATTTTACTTGGCAAAATTTCTATTCACCTATATTCCAGTCCATTGATCTTTTTCTCAGCTATGCATGGTCATGGTCTACTGATGAACCCACTGAAGACATTCTTTACTTCTGTTACACTATTTTTGATTTGTAGCATTTTCTTTTGATTTTTTTTCTTAGAGTTTCCACCTCTCTGAGTCTATTACCCATCTGTTTTCACATGTTGCCCACCTTTTCCATTAGAGTTCTTAAAGTATATATATTTTTTTCTCATAATACCTGTCAGATAATCTTACTATCTGTGTCACATCTGAGTCTAGATCTATTGCTTTCTCTCTTCCCACTGTGTAATTTCTTTCCTTTGGGGATGTGTTGCAGTATTTTGTGGAAAGATAGACATGTTGTGTCAATTAGTAGAAGCTGAGGTATATAAGTCTTTAATGTGAGAATTTATGTTAATCTAGCTTGCATTTTGGCTTTGCTTAATGTTTGTTGTATATGCAGTTACCAGAGTCTTCAAATTTCTCTAGTGTTTTTTTTTTTTCCTTCTTTTCTCTTGGTTTTGGGTGTTTCCCTACGTACTTACTGCTACTCACAGAGTCAGTATGCTCCTTCCACTGTAATACTATGATTATACTGAAAGTGTGTTGGTGGAGTGGTAGATTGTAGGGGAGGGAGAGTGATATGTAATCTTCTGTTTAAATCTCAGTCTTTTAATGTGTCCCTGTGTTGGGACTGTGGCCTTCTCAAGTGTTTCTGTACCTTCTCTAGTGACACAATTTTTTCTCCCTTTTTTCCTACTTCCTTCCCTGGCGGTAGCTTTCCCAATTTATCTTCTTGAAGCCTTGACCCCTGTTGATTATATTTTTTTCTTCCTTGTAAGTAAAAGAGGGAGTTAAAGGTGCTGTGAGTGGAAACAATTCCTATCTCCAAGTTGGGGATACGGTTTCAGAATTTCACTCTGTCAAAGTCCTTCTTCCCGAATGATAGGACTTTGTTACATAGAAGAATAGGGGCACGTGTCACAATGGTTTCTCTTCTCTTGCACTTGCCATAGCCAAGAGGGAATTATTCTTGGATTCTCACTAAGAGAACCTGGTGAGGTTCCTTGAGGTAAAGGCCACAGAGATGTACACCCCCATGCCCAACAGTGCAAACTTCTCACCCTCTTTCTAGTTTACACTCAGCTACCACCCACTGTTCAAACTTACCATGCAAGTGTTTATGGCTTACAGTTTATGGCTTCTACAGCTTCTGCTCCAAGTAAGCAGATTGTGACTATGACTCTCTAGATTTACCTGTTTCTTTAGATATCAAGGTAGAAGTTTTCCCTGCATTTTTATTTCTCTGAGTATGCCAAGAAAATGCATTAATTTTCAGAATTTCTGGCATTTTCTTATTATAAAGACAGAGTGATGATTTCTAAACTCTTTAAATATCAGAAGTAAAATTGGATGTTCCCTAAAATTATTTTTAATTAGAGAAGAATCCCCATTGAAGCGGTAGTGGACAAAAATTTAGTGTCAAAGGACTGTTTGTTAAGAATATATATTTGATTTTTACAGCAGATAAAATTATTTTTTCCATAACAGGATTTCATGAGAAGAGAGAGGAGAAACAGCTCCCTGAAAAATAAATATTTGGAGGGAAAAACCTGGTGAAAATCTAGTACAGTTTATGTTTTACTTTTTTTCCTGACTTAAGAGGCAGCAGCTTTCATAGATTATCAAAACAGTCATGCTAGCGATGTCATTTTGATAAAATCCAATGTGACCAGCAGACCAAGAGATTATATTGTTTTTAGAATTCAACTCAGCTCATTTAATAACCACATGCTAATGAGAAAGTAAAAAATTTAAATTCTGTGTACATTTTGTTATAATGACTTCATGAGAAAAATATAATAATCACTATGTTTTAACAAAGATGAATTTGATTGAATTTTTTTTGATTTTTCCATATGGAATGGGCAGTAGTATCAAGAATAAAACATATCATTCTCTAAAAGTCAGAATATTTAGATACAGACCTAAGTCCAAACTTATATCCCTGATATTTTAAAAACACCCTGCAGTATATTTATGTTCATCAAATGTCATATACTAAAAATTTATAGTAGCTCCATTCAAAATAGCCACTACCATCAATAGTAACATAAATTAATTAATTGTGGTGAGTTCAACAATGAAATTATATAACAGCAAGGAGTGTGAACAAACTACAGCTATAAAAAATAATATGAAAAATCTTACAAATACAATGTTGAGAAAAAGAACAGAAACAAAACAGTATAAACTGTATATCCTATTTTATAATGTTTAAGAAATAATTTATATTTTAGTAATCAGAAGAAAGATTACATTTGGGAGAGTGGGGGGAGAGGAACTTCTCTCCTTCTGATATGGGCTCTGGTTAGCTTAGTATGTTCTCCCACTGAATATTCATAACATTGTACAGTTCTGATGTTCTGATGTGTGCCCTTTTCTATATGTATGCTATACTTCAATAAGCAGCAGATCTTGTGATTAACGTGGTTTAAATATTGCTTGATGAATGAAGTATAGAAGTAGAAAATTGTATCTAATTTTTTTCTCTACACAGAAACTTTCAATTGCTCTCCTTTATTTCTGGAACATAAATATTCTTATAAGTGATTCAAGCACACTTAGAGTTATAAAAATTTCACTTTTCTTATGTCATCTTCATTTTTGCATAGAACCTTTGCTCCACCCCAAATCACTTTTTATTCTCTGCTATACTTTGAGAGTCCTCATAGTGGAATTCTGTGTATTCTTCAAACAATAATTCACACACTATTCTTGTCTTGATTTCCCCAAATCGCCAATGTGTGTTGCTCTTGGCCAAGTACCAGTAGGTAGTAAGCAACTCAGGCCACACATGCAGCACACATCTCCCTATTCCACACATCTGATTTAATCCTTACTGTTGTTCACATAAGAAATATGGCATTTGTAATAATTATGGTAGGCTTCTGGCTAGTTTAGCCTTCTACACAGTGACCTCTATGAGGACTGGGAGTGTACTCGTGGCAGTATTTAGTTATAAGCAAAAAGAAAAAATGACTTTAATTAATTTAAGGGAAAACTTTTTTAGTGAGATGATACTGAGTATCTTCAAGAATTGTTACAAAGTCTTAAGAACCAGTGGTTCTTTAAAAGTAAGAAGACAGAAGGAAATAAAGAAATAGAAAGAAAGAGAGAGAGAAGGAAGGAAAGAAGGGAGGGAGGAGAGCGAGGGAGAAGAAAGAAAAGAAAGAAAGGAGGGAGGGAGGAAGGGAGGGGAGGAAGGAAGGAAGAGAGGGAGAAAGAAAGGGAGGAGAGGAAGGACAGGGAGAGGAGGGAAGGGAGGAGAGGAGGGAAGAGAGAAGGAGAGGGAAGACAGCCAGAAGTTCAGCAAAATTCACACCACAGAGGCAGTCCAAGAAGACACCTCTGCTATTACTATGAAGCGCAGAACACTGTGGAAGACACCATCTCTACTCCTATGCCAGGAAACCCAATATTGCTGACAAAACTGAGTCTCAACTTCCAGGAGTTTTTCCCTCAGTGGTTCCAATTTAAACTCAAGATTTTGCAGTGTTAACCCCCCGTAAGGCCCTGTCCATGAAAGTAAGGAAGGATCTGGAAATGCAAATAGCTGAGTTTTCCAGGTTCATTGGTGATGTGAGACCTGCTTCATATTGAGCATTATGTTGAAGAGCATAATTTAGAATTCCCTATATATAGGAAGGGATTGGGATTCAGGAAATGGGCAGTGCACAGCATTCCAAATAGCCTCTGTGATGGATGATTTAACTCATCTATTTATGTTCAGTAAATAAGACTCCGCTTAATGTGCAGTAGATGTTTGCTAAAAAAAGAAGAAATATAAAAAAAAAAAAGAAAAGAAGGAAGGAAAAGAAGAGGGAGGGAGGAGGAGGAAATATCAGTTAAATTCATTTAACAAAGACTGTCTTAAATTTAACTCTGTCTAAAAAACTAATATCTTAAGTTCCAGTAAATTGGCCAATGTGTTTTGTGTTATTTTCTTTTTTATTTGAGGGAATGGAATTTACAGTTTTTTCTTTACACTATCAACATATAATTTAACTGAGAAATATAAAGCATGTAAATGTTGTTATATTTCTCAAGAGCAAATATCATAAGCATTATAAAATTTACTTCAATTTCAGTTTCTTCTATTTCAATTTGTTGAAGAAGTACTTCCATACTTCCCTTCTTCCTTGTTTATTCATCTGAGTAGCACAGTCACTATCTCAGGTAAAAGTCACTTTGCCCCTTGTCCCTTGCCCCCGCTGGAAGTCATGGTCTGACACAGTCATTTCATTCGAAGTTTGCAGATTGTTCTAACCTAATCCATTTTTTTTCTGGGGTTGCGACAGTAAATGTGGGCTAAGTTTCAGGTTTTCAATAAAGAAAGAAACTTCCTGGCAAATGGAAATAAGCCCATGAGTATAGATGCTATGTTCATATTGTTTGAAGACCCAAATCTCCAATTACTAAATACATCTAGATATTCAGTCCAAAGGACCAATCATTGTCCATCAAACATTCTCTTACAGGCAAGCCTGCAATTTTTCTTTGTGTAAGTCCATTCTTATATAACAGTGAAGTGTGTAACATCATTAGTTAACATGACTTGTGGCAAGAAGCGTCATGCTTTTAAATTATATTATCAGGTTGTAATAACCACATTGTACTTCCAAAAGCACCTACTAAAAGTAATTGTATTATTTAATAAAAGAAATAAATCTAATGAGATTTTTGTCATGCATGTATATTGCAGAAGGAAAACATTAATGCAATGCTGGAAATTATTTGCTTCTGAATTTACATCTCTGTTCCTATTAGATATTTTCCTTTAACCTAAGTTTCTAATCTGCTAATCAAAGCCCATAAAAGTATCTCAGAAATTATCTTTAACCTGCTTTATCAATTAATTTTCCACTTCAAACCAAAGCATTACAAGGGCATCTTTCAGTCCCATGGCAAATCATAGTCCTGTGTTATCTGTTTCTTCAGAAAGTTATTATCTAATGTATTTGACTCTGGATTGTTCTGAAATAACCAGTATGCGGAGCTTGTATCTTATGAGCCACCTCAAATACATTTGCACTCTGTATAGTTGTTATTTATCACCAAACCCCATATATTCCTTACGCCAAAAACACATTTTAATTCTATATTGGGAACATTTTAGACAGGCGAATTCTTTCTACATTGAAATTACTGTTATTTAAAGTGCATAAGTAATAAATACATTTAGAAAATTGCAAGTAATTATGAAACAGTGGGAGGTGTAAATTAGTTTACAGACTTAGAGTACTAAAATACTAAAATAAAACACAATATCCTTTTTGATTCTTGATAATTTCAGAGTAATATTGCATAAACAGAAAAAAAATATTTCTCAATTAATGCGTGTCCAAAATCAACCCATCCTCTCAACCTGTTTTTATTGAACTTTCTTTAAGAACTTTATGCAAATAAATATTTAGCAAATATTTATTAAGGGTTTAATTTATACTAGATCCCAGTTAAGAAATAAAAAAACAAAGTTTAGGAAGGCACAGGTTTTTCCACTGATGATTTCATGATTCTTTGGAGGTGTAATTCAGACTTGCAAAAGAAATGTCAAATGGGAAATATTTTAAAAAAATGAAGAATTTTCTTCTATTAAAATGTCTTTAATAGAAGAAAATGAATGTCATCACAAATGAAGACACTGGGAAAAACAGCTTGCAGCACTATATTATTGTAAACATGCTTTTCACTTGCTCTATGCACATACTTTCTTCTGTATCTCATTCATTCGACCACAGACTTTTGTTGAGTACTTACATCACCAGTATCCACCACAGGAATGGTGCAGGATCGTGTCAACAACATACAGAGTCTGCCTTCATGGAACTTACATTCTGGTGGAGAACCTAGGCATGAACACATAATCATACATACAATTATTTCTGCTGAAGAAAATAAGAGATATAACAATTATGTGCCCAGTATCCAACAAGGTAGTTTGCCGGTTTAACTTTTTATGTAATAAAATAATCTAGGTGGGCAGATAGGTAGGATATAGGTGGGTGGGGAGCTTGGGCTAACGTTCTCATTTTTATTAATTATTTTCTTTGGTTTAATCTAGTAGTATTCTCTGAAAGTGTGCCTCAATATTTCTAAGTTTTTAGAACCTGAAAGCAGGAATTTGCTGCCTGTGACTCTAAACTGGGTACAGAAATCTGTCCCTTGACTAGACACTACTTGTTCAGGAAGAATTATTTTACTGAGCACTCGTAATCATTCACAACTAAACATTTTGCCTACTCATTTTTCTTATTTAACTCCAGACATGGTAAGTTTGAATAAAAACTCTAAACTTAGCTGTTTATTTTTTCATTTAATAATTTAAAATGCTGAGTATAGGAAAATAAGGAAATTATACATCTCAAGAGGATGCCTTATTTGGTTTGGTTTTAAATGAGGAGACTGGTTATTCCTTTTGTTAGGCTGAACACATCCTACAGTTTCCTGGAAACAGAAGGAAAGGAAAAAAATAAAAGGATTACTGAGCTAAGAGAGAATACTATGCAATCTAGTAATTTGTTTTATTTTCAGAGTATAAAGGCAATAATTGACAATTTAATTAATGGCACAATAGTTCATACTGTCTCCTATTCTGTATCGCTGCTTGGTTAAGACTTTGAACGTCACTGTTGACAGCATCGGATAATCCATGGTACGGAATGCTGCACTGCTGTATAATAGGGGCATCTAGCCTAGCCTAGGGGTTCAGAGAAGTCTTCTGAGAGAGAATGGTGTTGAAAACAAGACTACATAGGATCAATAGGTGTTTGACAGGCAAAGCGTGTTTGGGGTGGATGGAGGTTGCAGGATGGGGAGCTAGAGCAAGGGGAAGGAAAATTTGGAGGCACACAGAATTGGAATCTTCATGTGGGGCCACAGATATAATCAAAAGTCAGATAATTCACTACTTCACATTTCATATAAGAATAGTACATTGTTCTCAAAGTAAAGGGATGTCTTTAGAAATTTTTAAGAAATTGAAACTCAAAAAGAGTTGTAAAATGGAATACAGAAAAATTAGACTTGTTTCTATTTTGTGATGCAAGCTTGACTTTTAGACTCCCAATTCTCAGCATCTGTCTTGACTCTTAATTCCTACGGTTTATCTTGATTCTTAATTCTCATGATTTGTCAAGGTGGCTCTGCAAGAGATGATTACTAGAGGTTCCTTTCTTTCAGGAAAGCCCTAAGAGAGAGAACACTCATATTTCTTGGTCCCCTGTTTTTTAGTCAGTGTGCTGTGGAAAAAAGGAATTTGATTACTTGTCCGTCTTATTTTTCTCTATACAAACAGAAACAGTGCAATATCAGTGGGGCCAAGATAATGTTTAACAAGTAAACAATTCATTTTATTTCAAAGGAAATACTCCATCCTATAACCATAGTCTATCCATGCAACCAATCTTCTCACAAATCAATCTGCAGGTAGGATGGTGACAGAGTAAGTAGAGTGAAGATTAATTATTAAAGTTTGTACAAAATTTTAAATAGGTAAAATCACAAATTCTTCTTTCTCCGGCAAAATTTTTTATAAAAAATAAATATTCAAAAACTTGGGAACACTGAGTGCTTCCCCAGACGCAAGAGTGTGGAGCCTGGACCTTGGGAACACTGGGACAGGGTAGACCTTTGCCCATGGGAGCTGCAGCAGCTGGGGCACTGAGGGAGTGAGGGCACCGCCTCCTCCGCCGAGCCAGTGTCTTTCCTGCTGAAGGAGACAGAAACCACACATCCAGAGGAAGAACCAAAAAGCCAGGGGGAGGGAAAAAAAAAAAAAAAGAGAGAGGGAGAAGAGGCTTTCTGCTTGCAAATCGTGTGAATCCTGCCTACTAACTGAAAGTCCGCAACACAATGATTTAACTTGCCAAACTGGTCTTAGGTCAAGCCAACCCTCTGGGGGTGGACCCATCAGAAGCAGTCCCCCAACTGAGATAGAAAAAAGAAACTCTAAACAGCACACAACAGTCTCCCCCTATAGATAAAGGAAGCAACATTCCTAGACTGTTCCATAGCCTAAGAACAGAGTACAAGACGTGCTGTTAACTAGACTAAAGCTGTGAGAAAAGATCTAACGATAGAGCCAGATGGGAAGGGCTCAGCGGAAAAATATGGGGAGCACAAAAAACCAAACGGAAACCTCGCCCCCAAAGAGAAATACCAACTCTCCTCCAATTGGCACAAGCCAGTTTCAGAATACCAATATGTTACCAGAAGAATTTCAGTCTTGGGTTATGAATAAGCTGAATGATATACAAGAAAAAATTGATATCCACCGCAAAGAAACCGCAAAAAAATTCCAGGATTTGGAAGAAAAATTCACTAAAGAAATAGACGTATTGAAAAAAAACCAAACTGAACTCCTAGAAATGAGGGATTTATTCAGGGAGCTACAAAACACAGTGGAAAGTCTCAAGAACAGGGTAGATCAAATAGAAGACAGAATCTCAGAAATCGAAGATAACTCTTTCCAATTAAATAAGACAGTCACAGAGATAGAGCAAAGAAATAAGAAAAAAGACCAGAGTCTTCAAGAAATGTGGGATTATGTGAAGAAACCTAACGTGAGAGTTATAGGCATCCCTGAAGGTGAAGAAGATAATAAGCAAGGGCTGGATAAACTATTTGAAGACATAATAGAAGAAAATTTCCCAGGCCTTGCTAAAACTTTAGATATACAGGTTCAAGAAGCTCAAAGAACCCCTGGTAGATTCATAGCAAATAGGAAAACACCACGCCACGTAGTCGTCAGACTGACCAAAATATCCACTAAAGAGACCCTTCTTCGAGCTGTAAGGAGAAAGAAACAAGTAACATACAAAGGGAGGCCCATTAGAATTACGCCAGATTTCTCAACTGAAACTTTACAAGCAAGAAGAAGTTGGGGCCCCATTCTCACTCTTCTGAAACAGAATAATGCCCAGCCTAGAATCTTGTACCCAGCTAAGCTAAGCTTTCTATATGAAGGAGAAATTAAGACATTCTCAGATAAACAAGGACTGAGGGAATTCACCAAGACAAGGCCACCCCTCCAAGAAGTACTCAAAAGAGAGTTACACATGGATCATCACAACAAAGACCCACGAATGTAAAACCACCCAAGAGCTAAAGATCAAATTCTAGCCACCACAATGGCTCAAGAGAGAAAACATAGCAATGAAGTTCTACCCAATAAGATAAACAGAAATCTATCCCAATTATCAGTTCTCTCACTAAATGTCAATGGCCTGAATTCCCCACTCAAGAGACATAGACTGGGCCAATGGATAAAAAAACACAAACCAAGTGTCTGCTGCCTTCAGGAAACTCACTTAACCGGCAAAGATGCATTTAGACTGAAAATAAAAGGATGGAACCTGATATTTCAAGCAAATGGTAGCCAAAAGAAAGCTGGTGTGGCAGTTTTAATTTCCAATAACTTAGTCTTCAAACCAACAAAAGTAATAAAAGACAAAGACGGTTACTACATACTGGTGAAAGGCACAATTCAACAAGAAGACATAACCATACTTAATATATATGCACCCAATCTAGGTGCACCCAGATTCATAAAGCAAATCCTACTCGATCTAAATCAAATCATAGGCAACAACACTTTAATAGTTGGAGATTTTAATACCCCACTGACAGCACAGGACAGATCCTCCAAGCAGAAAATAAGTAAAGACATAGTAGACTTAAACAGAATGCTAGAACAAATGGGCCTGACTGACATCTACAGGACATTCTACCCGAAAACCACTGAATATACATTCTTCTCATCAGCTCACGGGACATTCTCTAAGATTGACCATATCCTAGGTCATAAAGCAAGTCTTAAAAAAATTAAAAAAATAGAAATCATACCCTGCATCTTCTCAGATCACAATGGAATAAAAATAATAATGAACCTTAACAGGAACTCTCATTCCTACGCAAAGTCATGGAAGCTAAACAACCTTCTCCTGAATAACAATTTTGTAAAGGAAGAAATTAAGTCAGAAATCAAAACATTCTTTGAATTAAATGACAAAGGTGACACAACTTATCAAAATCTATGGGATGCAGCTAAAGCAGTCCTGAGGGGAAAATTCATTTCCATAAATGCCTATTTCAAAAAGACAGACAATTTACAACTAGACAACTTAATGAATAGACTCAAAGAGCTGGAGAAAGAAGAACAGACTGACCCCAAACCCAGCAGAAGGCGAGAAATTATTAAGATCAAATCAGAATTAAATGAAAAAGACAACAAAAATACTATAAGGGAAATTAATAAAACAAAAAGTTGGTTCTTTGAAAAGATAAATAAAATAGACACACCACTGGCTAGACTAACCAAGAGCAGAAAAGAAAAATCTTTAATAACTTCCATCAGGAACATGAAAGGAGAAATCACAACCGAAGCCACAGAGATACGTGACATTATCTATGAATATTACAAAAATCTTTATGCACACAAATTGGAGAATGAGGAGGAAATGGACAAATTTTTAGAATCACACAGCCTTCCCAAGCTCAATCAGGAAGAAATAGAATTCCTGAATAGACCAATATCAACAACTGAAATTGAAACAGCAATAAAAAACCTTCCCAAAAAGAAAAGCCCTGGTCCAGATGGGTTCACACCTGAATTTTACCATACATACAAAGATGAACTGGTGCCCATCCTACATAAACTATTCTTCAATATTGAGAAGGATGGAATTCTCCCCAACACATTCTACCACGCCAATATTACATTAATACCAAAACCAGGAAAGGATGCAACAAAAAAAGAAAACTACAGACCAATTTCTCTCATGAACGTAGACGCAAAAATCCTCAATAAAATCCTAGCAAATCGTATCCAAGTGCTGATTAAAAAAATAATTCATCATGACCAAGTAGGCTTCATCCCAGAGATGCAGGGGTGGTTTAACATACGAAAATCTATAAATGTAATTAACCACGTAAATAGAAGCAAAAATAAAGACCATATGATCCTCTCAATAGATGCAGAAAAAGCATTTGACAAAATTCAACACCCTTTTATGATAAAAACACTTAACAACATAGGCATAAATGGGACCTACCTAAAAATAATACAAGCCATATATGACAAACCCACAGCCAACATCATACTGAATGGGGAAAAACTGAAAGCATTCCCACTCAGAACTGGAACCAGACAAGGCTGCCCACTGTCCCCATTACTTTTCAACATAGTATTGGAAGTCCTTGCGAGAGCTATCAGACAAGAGAGCAGAATCAAAGGTGTCCAAATAGGGACAGAAGAGATCAAACTCTCACTCTTTGCTGATGACATGATGTTGTATCTGGAAAACCCCAAGGACTCAACCAAGAGACTCCTGGAATTAATTAACGAATTCAGTAATGTCTCAGGTTACAAAGTCAATACACACAAATCAGAGGCATTCATATATGCCAATACCATTCAATCGGAGAACCAAATTAAGGACTCAATACCTTTCAAAATAGCAACAAAGAAAATAAAATATCTAGGAATATATTTAACTAAAGAGGTAAAGGACCTCTATAAAGAGAACTATGAAACGCTAAGGAAGGAAATTGCAGAACACGTAAATAAGTGGAAATCCATACCATGCTCGTGGATTGGAAGAATTAACATCGTTAAAATGTCTATACTACCCAAAGTAATCTATAGATTCAATGCAATTCCTATTAAAATACCAACATCATTTTTCACAGATTTAGAAAAAATAATTATACACTTTGTATGGAATCAGAGAAGACCCCGTATAGCAAAAGCAATCTTAAGCAATAAAAACAAAATGGGAGGTATTGATTTGCCAGACTTCAAACTATACTACAAAGCTGTGGTTCTTAAAACTGCTTGGTATTGGCACAAGGGCAGGGACACAGACCAGTGGAACAGAACAGAAAACCCAAATATAAAATCATCCTCATATAACTATCTAATCTTTGACAAAATAGACAAAAACATACTCTGGGGACAAGAGTCCCTATTCAATAAATGGTGCTGGGAAAACTGGATAGCCACATGTAGAAGACTGAAACAGGACCCACAGATTTCACCTCTCACAAAAATTAAATCACGGTGGATAACAGATTTAAACCTTAAATGGGAAACAATTAGAATTCTAGAAGAAAATGTAGGAAAGACTCTTACAGACATTGGTCTAGGCAAAGAATTTATGAAGAAAACCCCTAAGGCAATCGCAGCAACAACAAAAATAAACGACTGGGACCTGATTAAATTAAAAAGCTTCTGCACAGCCAAAGAAATAGTCATGAAAATAAACAGACAGCCTACAGAATGGGAAAAAATTTTCGCATACTACACATCAGATAAAAGACTGATAACAAGAATCTATTTAGAACTCAGGAAAATCAGCAGGAAAAAATCAAACAATCCTATCAAAAAATGGGCAAAGGACATGAATAGAAATTTTTCAAAAGAAGACATAAGAATGGCCAAAAAACATATCAAAAAATGCTCAACATCCCTAATCATCAGGGAAATGCAAATCAAAACCACAATGAGATACCACTTAACTCCGGTGAGAATGGCCTTTATCAAAAAATCCCAAAACAACACATGTTGGCGTGGATGCGGAGAGACAGGAACACTCATACACTGCTGGTGGGAATGCAAACTAGTGCAACCCCTATGGAAAGCAATATGGAGATACCTTAAACAGATTCAAGTAGACCTACCATTTGATCCAGCAATCCCATTATTGGGCATATACCCAGAAGAACAAAAGTCATTCTTTAACAAAAACACCTGTACCCGAATGTTTATAGCAGCACAATTTACAATCGCAAGGATGTGGAAACAACCCAAGTGCCCATCAATCCACGAATGGATTAGTAAACTGTGGTATATGTATACCATGGAGTACTACTCAGCTATAAGAAATAACAATGATACGACATCTCTTTGGTTCTCCTGGAGAGAGCTGGAACCCATTATACTAAGTGAAGTATCCAAAGAATGGAAAAACAAGCATCACATGTACTCACCAGAAAACTGGTTTCCCTGATCATCACCTAAATGTACATCAGGGAAGGATACCAATTGGATATCAGACTGGGGTGAGGGGTGGGGGGAGGGGATGGGTGTATGCCTACATGATGAGTGCGTTGCACACCCTCTGGGGAATGGTCATGCTTGAAGGTGCAGACCCGGGGAGGTGGGGGGGGGGAGGGGATGGAGGTATGACTACATGATGAGTGCCAGGTGCACTGTCGGGAGAATGAGAACGGACGCGCTTGGGACTCTGACTCGGGGGGATGGGTGGGACATGGAAAATGTATATAACCTAAACTTATGTACCCCCATGATGAGCTGAAATAAAAAAAATATATATAAAAAAAAAAAAAAAAAAAAAAAAAAAAAAACTACATTGTTTAAAAAGGTATCTATATTTGTTATGCTAAAGAACACTTTCAGAAACTTTTAATTTTGTTGTTTCTCTAATATTTTAGAAGAAAAAAAGAATGTGTGATACTTATTTAAACATTCTAAAGTGCAAGCACATCATGACACATTAATACAGATTCCAATATTATAAGTTTGTATATGGATAAATACATTCATATTTGAATATCTTTCCTTTGGTAGGTGGACAAAGCCAATGTTTACTTTTAGATTAATATGAATATCTCTAACTTATACATCTTAAGAGTCAGCCTAGGAATTGTTGACTCTTAAGTCAACTATTTTATAGACACTACTTGTTCAGGAAGAATTATTTTAGTGAGCACTTGTAATCATTCACAACTAAACATTTTGCCTACTCATTTTTCTTATTTAACTCCAGACATGGTAAGTTTGAATAAAAACTCTAAACTTAGCTGTTTATTTTTTCATTTAATAATTTAAAATGCTGAGTCTAGGAAAATAAGGAAATTATATATCTCAAGAGGATGGCTTATTTGGTTTGGTTTTAAAATTAAGTCCCTTTTCTCTATTTTATTAACTAAATTTATTATGAGCTTTTTCACAATGTATATCTATTTCCAGAGTCCCACAAAATTCAAAATGAGAAAGTCTGACAGCTATTTGCTTACGAGCTGTGACAAAAATCAAAGAAGAAACCTAAAACACAAATAACTTTATAATTCTAATGCAAACTATTTTATGATAATATATTATTTAATTTCTAACCTATGTTTATAGTATTATTTCCACAGTAACATGTAGGATTAATGTAGACCTAATCAAAACCTAAACTTTCCCCTCTTTTGGTAATAGGACATATTATGTTAAGACTTTTTAAAAAAAAAAAAGAATCATTATTATCTGTGTTTTTTCTATCCCCACAAATGCTGTGTCTCCTTTGATTTGACATTCTAAGTAGAATCTATAGACATATCCTAATAAGACTGTATCAACTCCCTAAGACTTCCTACATTTTAATACCTCTTATTTTCTTAAAAAGAAAATTTATTGAAAAATGGCACCAATAGTGTGGGTATTAGTGCTATTCACCAAATACTTATTACTCTTCCTGATGTGGGTAGGATTGTACTCTGACTTCCTTGGAAGTGATTGGGTTGTGGAAAAGAGAAGACTCGCATAGCTTCAAAACTGGAGCATTTAGTTGCAGAGTAAACCCCTCCAAAACTTACTTCCTGTTGCCTTGATAACTGACAGCATTCTAGAGTGTTACTCTACAAGCCTTGAACCTTGCAGTAAGGACATTACAAAAATAAAAACCTAATGCAGTTAAGCCTTGGCAAGAAATAAACCCTGGTGAATTTAAGCCACTGAAATTGTAGGTTTGTCACTAGAGCATAACTGATCTATCCTAATTTATACACACACATACACACACACACATATATGTATATATGTATAACCAGTTTTTCCTTAAATAATTGTGGACTTGTAGCTTTCATTTACACAAAGATAAATAAATCCTGAATGGCATCAATACAAAATATAATGTCTGGAGAACAATAAAACTTGTTTTGCAGCCCCTTTATGCAGTATAGTATGTATTAGACATAGTATTTCTCTTCCATGCCAACTCTTTACACATTCAAGTCTAGAGATAAAACATAAATTTCAACAGGGAGAGAAATCATCAGTCCCCACGGGTAGTTACCTTTGAGATCTTCAGGGAATAAACATTTGCACATCATGACCTTAAACATGTCTCAGAGAGAAAAAATGACTTTCAACGTTGCAAAGCAGTTCTGTTTACCAAGTAAGATCTGTCAAGTAAGATACTTGGACCTCATAAAAAGTAACCAATGCATGCAACAGAATCCAAGTAACATTATAGATTGTATAATACACGTGATCATAATTATATTTACTCTTTAAAAGACAATTTATCCAAGGTAATAATTAAAATAATATGTTCATTTAGGCTGAAATTTAAAGACATTCAAGACAATACACTAAAGTATATTTAACTAATTTAATATGCCTTATCATTCAATAAGCTTTATTAAAATATTGATAAATGTTATACAATATTTGAAGAAGTTTGTATATATCTATGATATATTATTCCCACTCCACTACTAAATAGTACTGGTGTCCAAGGCAATTATAATCTTTATATACTGGTTCCAAATTTTACTTGACCTAAATTTTTCTCTTCAACCTTGTTTTCTTTAAGAGGAGTATCTTACTGACTCAATCTTCACCCTCATTATTGGTCTGTTCAAATTTTCTGTATCTCCATGATTTAATCTTGATAGGTCATATGTGTTTAGTAATGTATCAATTTCTGCTAAGTTATCCAATTTGTTGGCATGTAATTGTTCATCCTTGTCTCTTAGGATCCTCTGTATTTCCATGGTAAGAGTTGTAATGCCTTCTCTTTCATTTCTTATTTTATTTATTTAGAGTCTTCTCTCTTTTTGTTCTTACACCTGCTAGCTAAAAGTGTGTCAATTTTTTGATATTTAAAAAAATCAACTCAATGTTGTATTAATGCTTGTATTGTTTTTCTAGTCATTTATTTCTGCTCTGATATTCATTATTTTTTCCTGCTATTAAATTTGGGCTTAATTTGTTCTTCTAGTTCCTTAAGGTATAAAATTAGATTGTTTATTTGGTATCTTTCTTCTTTATTGATGTAGGCATTTATTCCTATAAATTTTCATCTCAGAACTGCTTTTGTTGCATCCGTAAGTTTTGGTATGTTATGTTTCTATTCAAGATGTTTTTTAACTTACCTTTTAATTTCTTCACTTAATTGGTTGTTCAGGAGCATGTTATTTAATTTTCATGTACATATAAAATTCCCAAAATTCTTCCTATCATTGATTTCTACTTTTATAACACTGTGGTCAGAAAATTTATTTAATATGATTTCAATCTTCTTAAGCTTGTTAAGACTTGTTTAGTGGCCTAACAGATAATCTATCCTGGAGAATGTCCCGTGTGAGCTTAAGAAGAAAGCATATTCTGTTGCTGTTTGATGGAATGTTCATACATGTCTGTTGGATACATTTGATACAATGTTTTCTTATTGATTTTCTGTCTGGCTAATCTGTCCATTGTTTAAAGTGTGAGACTGAGGCCCCCACTATTATAGTATTACACTCAATATCTCTTCAGATCTATTAATATTTTCTTCATATACTTAGATACTTCAATATTGAACGCATACATATTAACAACTGTTACATCTTCGTGATAAATTGATCGCTTTTCATTATATAATGACCTTCTTTGTCTCCTTTTACAGTTTTGGACATAAAGTCTATTTTATGTGTAAGTATGTCTATCCCTGCCTTCTTTTGGTTTTCATTTGCATGGGATACCTTCTTTGCATCCTTTGACTTTCAACCTTATGTGTTTTTAAAGGCGAAGCAATTCTCTTATAGGCAAAATATACTTGGGTCTTGCTTTTCCTTGTTTTTTGTTTTTCTCCATTTAGCATCTCTGTCTTTTAACTGGTGAATTTATTCATTTATATTCAAGGTAATTATTAATAGGTAAGGATATACAACTGCCATTTTGTTAATTGTTTTCTGGTTGTTTTATGGATCCTTTGGTCCTTTCTTTCTCTCTTGCCATCTTTATTTGTGATTAGATGCTTTTCTCTAGGGTATTTTATGATTCCTTGATTTTTATACTTTGTGTATCTATTATAGGGCTTTACTTTGTTGTTACCATGAGGCTTACTTAAAACATCAGGTCCTTATAGTAGGCTATTTTACACTGATAGTGACTAACTTTTATTGTAAACACAATGTAAATTCCATGAAAGTCATGACCATCTACATTTTTCACTATTGTATTCCCAGTCTTTGCCACAGCACCTCACACATAAAATGCTCTCTGGAAATAGCTGTGGAATGAATAAGCGATTTCCTATATTTTATAAATTTTTTATTTCTATTCCCCAATTAACATAATTGAAGTGTCCTATTGTAACTTAGACTCATTAGATTCATACATCTTAAAAACTGCAAACTTTTGCCATTAAAATGTGAGAACAAAATGTTAGATTATAGCTAAGCCTTTAGATAGGCTCACAATAGCAAATGAAATCATATATTATTTCATGTGTATGTTCTAGTCATACTCACAGTCATAGATAATGAATATATTTATAATGTATTATTCCAGATTAAATGGCCTATTTATAAAGCTTTATTTCTTTTTTTTTTTTTTTTTTTTTTTTTTTTTTTTTTTTGAGACAGAGTCTCACTTTGTTGCCCGGGCTAGAGTGAGTGCCGTGGCATCAGCCTAGCTCACAGCAACCTCAGACTCCTGGGCTTAAGCGATCCTACTGCCTCAGCCTCCCGAGTAGCTGGGACTACAGGCATGAGCCACCATGCCCGGCTAATTTTTTTGTATATATATTTTTAGTTGGCCAGATAATTTCTTTCTATTTGTAGTAGAGACGGGGTCTCACTCTTGCTCAGGCTGGTCTCGAACTCCTGACCTCGAGCGATCCACCCGCCTCGGCCTCCCAGAGCTAGGATTACAGGCGTGAGCCACCGCGCCCGGCCAAAAGCTTTATTTCTTAAAAAGTAGAATGTAAATTTCATGTGACCAAACCAGAAATTGTACCTTCAACTCAAGGCATATTGCCTACATATTAAAGATGTTCAATTGGTGAAAAATACAACATAAAAATTTTCTCTTAATGGCAGAGATTTTTTTTCCAAAGCTTGCAAAACTATTTTGACTCACTTGGTAAAAGTAAATGTGTCAAAAAAAGAGGAGATTAATTAACAGAGAAAGTATAAGCAAAAGAGGAAAACAACAGATGACATCAACAAGATGGTGAAACAGGATGTCCCAATACTGTCCCCTGAGCGAAACATCAATTTCACAGCAATATATTAACCAAAATACCTTTAAGAGGAGCCTAGATTTCGTTTAAGAATTTAGAGTACTCCAAACATACACAAAAGAAAGAATAGCCACAACAAAATGAGTAAGAACAATTTCCTTTTCTCTTTACCAGCCCCTCCTCCAAGTCAGCACAGCTCAACACTGAGAGAGATCACCTGGGCCAGTGACTTCTTCCTCAGAAAAACAAGAATGTGGAGCAAACATCTAACGTCCTGGCCATTCAGTGCACTGCTAGAGGGACCAGGTTCTGTCTTACCTCACACTGAGCTTTAACAGAACCAGTACAGGTAACACTCCTGGTGGCAGTTAAGAAAAAAAGTGGCTTACTGTGGCCCCATAGCTCTGTGAGATTGAGAGAGGTGCAGACATAAGGTTTCACCCCCAAGAGAGAAGGACAGGAATAAAGCGTGACTCTAATGTACCTGGACTTTCAGTGTGCTGCCTGAGGGTCTTATTTATGTCTTGAGTCACCTGGAGTAGGAACAAAATTCACATAATTTGGCAGGGACAACTAATAACAAAGGAAATGGAGTGAGTAACTGGCTGTGTCCAACATGGCTCAGTGAGGAAGGAGAAGACACAAAATGAGCCTTCACCACAAAGAAGAGGGCAAAGAGGTGAAGTATACCTCTAATATTTCAGCCCACAGTATAGCAGTTAGACACTAGAGTGAGAAAAATATTGCAGGGTCCTGGGAAAAAAAAAAAAAAGAAACCAGTAAATCTCTAATTAGAAATCTGTATGCACAAGTCTATTAAATACACATCCATTGATTTTGAAGTATCCCAGTACCTCTCGTCTGGTTGATTGGTGAAGGCCTTTGCCTGTCAAAGACCATCTACAAAAACAGTAAGAGGTGACTGTTGTTCATATGCACAAACAACAATACAAACTATAAAGAACACAAAGAAACATGACATAATCAAAGGACCAAAATAAATCCTCAGTAACCAATGCTAAAGAAATGGAGATCTGAGAATTGCCTGACAGAGAATTCAAAATAGTAATATTACAGAAGTTTAGTTACAAGAAAACACTAAACAAAATCAGGAAATACTTCATGCTTCTATTCATATGAGATATCTAGAATAGTCAAACTAATACAAAGAGTAGGATGGTGGTTTCCAGGAACTAGAGGAAAGAAATGGAGAGTTGCTGATCCACAAGTATAAAGTTTAAGTTACACAAGATGAATATTTTTGGAAATTTTCTGTACAACATTGTGCCTATAATTGACAATAATGTATTTTCCACTTGAAATTTGTAAGAGGGTACATCTTATATTAAGTGGGTTTCTTTTTACCGTAATTTTAGAAAGAGAGGAAACAAGTAATTTTTATTTTAGTATGTAGTTTAGCTAAGAGAGAGTATTTGTAAAATTGTATCCCTTTGGTGGAGCTGCAGGTCTCAAAGTCTATTACAGCTAATGAATAGTTCCTAAGGTTATTTAACATTTATTCTTCTGATTTCAAGCTCAAAAATTAAAAGTCTCATTTGGTTTTCCACATATATGTATGTATGTGTGTATATTATACACACACACACACACACACACACACTTGTGAAATAGTTTATTTTTAAAGTATACTTTATATTTTAAAATAATTTTAGATTTATAGGAAGTTGCAATGATAGCACAAAAGTTTCCCTTATTCCACTCACTGAGTTTCCCCTATTGTCACCATGGAATGAATGAGTTGTGCCTCAATGTCATAAGTCTAAGGAGTGGCCCAGACTAGCCACCCCTCAGGAAAAACCACCTACAATCAGACAACTCCAGGTAAAATTAAAAACCCAAATGTGCTATGTTAGTCGGGATCTAGACAGAAGACAGACACCATGTCAATAATTTGAAGGGAAGGAAATTTAACATAAAGAATTAACTATTTAAGGGTATTACCTACTGCAATGAGTAAACACAACTCTAATGAGTACTGGGATAGGAGATATGAGGCTCAGCCATGATCTCTAGAAATAAAGGAGTTATATCCAAAGAAGGAACAAACTTGGAACAACTTGCTTCACCTTAAGGTTGAGGTTCAGATCTCATTGGAGCAGAAGTGGTTCTGGCCCACTGGATGGCAGAGAAGATCTCTGAGATTCCACAGGCTGTGAATAGTGACCAGGAATCCACTCACTGGGTGACAGCAATACATGTAAGGATGCTGTTAGGATGTCTGTGAAATTCACTAGGAAATTTCCCATTCGGATTGTAGTGAAATTTGCTTTGAATCTATCTACAAAGATGCTAGCAAAACTGCTAGAAATCTACTTATTGAGGTGCCAGCAAAACTTGATGGCGTGCCACTGGGCCTCTTGCACTCGTAAGAAAATCACTTGCTGTCAAGGAAGATGCTGATGCCAAGTTGTCAGCACTGGCAGCCACACTGTTAGAATAAGAAGCAAACACCAGAATCAGATGAAGCCCCTTCTGCTTGTGCTTACGGTTTTCCTACAGTGCCTTCTACCGACAAGGCCTACCATTGTGCTGGATGGCAAAGGAAGCATGTTAACAGGGCCCAGCTCAAGTATCACAAATGAGAGCAAATGAGGGTGGATTTAGAGCTGAGAGGTACGGAATTGTTAATTGGCTCACATGTGTAGATACCATCAAATAAGAGTACTTATCACAAAGACATAGATATCCTCCCTCCATTCAGATGCAGAAAGAATAATATAGGTTCTTTATTTCTTTATAACTCTTCCTCAGGGGCCAAAAGCTGCTTACTAGCAGAAGAAAAAAAAACTCACTTTATTTTAGTCCAATAATTTACATTTATTACAGTACTTAAACATTCATTTTAGACATATACTCAGTATGGTTATATGAAATATTCAGCCTCTTAAATTACTTCTCACTCTTACAACTCCACTCAAAAATAGCTTGATAGATGTCAGAGCTGAGATTTCTGCAGCCACAAAATGATGAGGTAAAAGAATTTTTGGAGCTATACGGTGTCCTCTACACTACCCATGTATCTCAACGAGGAAATGCATGGTCTTTTTTTGTTACCTGGACTGGTTAGTTTTAAAAGTAAGATGGGTTCCATATGCATTTTGGGCAAGAAGTGCTAGCATATATTCTTAGAGCTAAACCTTCTGGCCATTTTGCCTTAGAAGAGTCACCATCTGTAGTGAATTCCTGTTGTCTGGTCCTCATTGACTCAATAAAAAGTTGTTATCTTTCACATCCTTTTACTATTGCATTTAAGAATTTCTGGAATTTTGGATTAGCTATTGGGGGTGATGATCACCAACTCTGGTTTATTTATCTAACTGCATGTGCTGCCATTTTGTGCTCCCACCAAGAAATGGTGTATGTGGAGCATTCCCTAAAGGAATGCAGACTTCTAATAGTGGGGCTAGGGAAACTGGATGCCACCTAGAGCTTGTCAAGCCACCTCATAATTATGGGCTGTTTCCAAAGCCTGCACACTTTGATGTTTACCTACAAGGATTGGGGATAGGAGAGATACCATCTCTTGCTTCTCCCTGTTCACTCTTATTTTATTCACTGTCCCTCAGAGGCAACAGTGACCTGTATCAAGTTTTGCCTTTTTTTAAAATCATATCTCACTTATTCCATTCTCTAACCTCATAGCTAAGTCTTACTGGTATTACAGGAGACAGATCAGCATACTGACAAATGAACCAAATTAATAGTTAATTCTGAAAACATATTTTCATTAAAATACAAAAAAAGCATTTTCCACAAAAGTATATGACAATAAATTCATATTCTAATTAATAATTGCTTTCAAATCAGTAAGAGACAAATACCCAATAGAAAAATAGATTGAAGATAAGAATAGTGTACCTTCAACAGAATAAAAATAAACTTTTTTAAATAATCAACTTTTTAAAATTCCAAGTAAATATATAAAAAAGCCGTTAACAATGTATACATATATATTAATATATACATATGCTTATGAAAATAGCAGAGATAAGAGAATAATAGCAATCTAAACTTGTGATACTATAATGTATGTAACTGACTCAAAAAAAAGAGTTAACAGATTTGACTAAAAGATGCCATTTGCTAGGCCAAGTATACCATAACAATTTTTTTAAAAAATTTAACAATAATAAATACCTTGTAAACTCTGAGAAGCACAAAATGTTCTTAAAACATGGGAGTAAATGGAAACTCTTAATCATATTGACTTTATATGAGCACATCTGAACATGTTTTAGCCAAATCATAGATACATTTCTTAAACTTCTCATAAAGTTGTTGGTAAGAAAACTAAAAGCTAAAAATACGTGGTCCTTCAGTGACTAGGTAATGACTTTAAGATGTTGCACGCTAACAGGAATGAATAGCATTAACTCAGAATCCTGTTTAACCACTTAGGACCCTTACTAATAACTAAAGAGAAGGTCTTAATATATACTTATTTACTTTCTCATTTAACTAACACATCATTAACAACTGATTTCATAGAAGGCATATATATAAGTTAGGGTACAAGGTAAACTACTATAACAAAAATTTGTAAAATATAGAAGCTGAATTTAATTTGCTTAGATTAACAGAGAAATCTTTCTTTCACACATAATAATCCAGAAATGAGATGGCTAGGACTAGTGAGACGTCTCTATCATCCTGTGTGTGTCACTTCCTTTGTTAATATTGTCCATTATTTCCCATCAAGTGACAATGCAGGAATGAAAAGTCAAAGACAAACCTCCTGATCTAAGAACATGACTCACTTTTCACCTTACATGTATGTCCACGATATATGCTTTCAAACTTACTCTCATGGCCATACACAGCTGCAGGGGAGCCTGGGAATGTAGTCTTTAGCTGGGTAGCCACACCAAACTAAAACTTAGGGATTGTCAGGGAACAGAGGAAAGAATAAATATTGGGAGACAATTAACAATCTCTGCTTTTTGCTATATTAAATGCTCTATGATAATATAGCTGCCTGCCTCATATACTGACAAAAGTGAGTGTGGAATGTTCTAGTTTTTATTGTCTATCTTGAATACTCAGGGTTCTCTCCTTTTTAATTAACATGTTGTTGCATGCTAAACTTTTAACAGGATCTCTTTTTAGAGATGATGGCTCTTTCCTTCCTGGAGTTTGATTTGAAAACAAGTTCTCAATTTATCAGAAAAAAAATTGCAACACCATTAAAACAGACTTACCAACAACCAAACAATTATAAATCATGGAAACATATTACTTCAGACCATAAACATGACTAAAACCACTTAAAGTTTTCTGAACAATTTGCATACAACATATACTCACTCTCCATATTTCTATACCTTCAGGTTTTTTTCTAACCCAATACAATTTTGTTTCTGTCCTTCATATTCCTAATCATAAAACCTAGAGTAAAGAATAAATTTAGCAAAGAGACATGGGAATAAAAACCTTTGGTCATAAGGCTTGAAAGATGGTCACGTTCTCAGGCAGACAACTAAAATATCAAAGAAATAAGTAAGAAATACAATAAAATGAGAGAAAAGAGACATGCATGAGTGTTCACATATTGCCTGTAAGTTTATCTGTAGATAAGAAAAGACATCAGTTTAAGGGTATAGCAATAAAAAGTAAATAAAAAGGAAGATTAAAGTAGCAGTTCAAAGAAAGAGAGCTGTATGGATATCAAACATATGGTGAGTGATTTTATGATACCCTCTGGGTACCATTAAAACGCCCACAAGTAATCTGATTACTTGTCCCATCTGGAATCCACAAAGCTTCAGGTTAGCTGCTGTGTACCTAACTGCATGCCCTCAAAATAATTGCTGTTGTCTTAATTTTTTTCCTTATTAACATGCTCTATCACTGCCAAAACTGACATGGAAAAAGTACCCAAAGTGCATAACTAAAGATGGCAAAGGAGTCTCATCAGTTGTTTCTATTTCATCTCATCAGTTCATTTTCTTTTGAAGCTTTGCAGAAGGAGGAATATTTTATTTCATCTTGTCTCATCTAGTGGCTTAAGTTCAGAAAGTTTGCCAATTTGAAACACATCATGGTCTATATTCTAATCAATGTGCATATATGTATGTGTGTGCGCATCGTATGTACCACTCATTGCAAGACAAAGACATTCCAAAGCCTTTTAAATCCATACATGAAGCTTTACATTATTGACTACAACTTTCCTTTGTGTACTATGACACTTTCCCTAAAATTTGTCTGTGTAGACATTTCTTAGCAGTGCCAACTTGAGAAGTATCTGCCAATTAATATTTGAATAAATTTTAGATGCTTTCAAAGAAATTAATGTTAATATTTATTTTCAAAGAAAGTTTATTAAAAAGAAAATAAGGAAATCTAGGAATTCACAAAGAATTCTTTATTTCAGCTTCTTTGCCTATTGTAATTAGAATGAATAAATGGCCTTTTTAGTAACATTTTCCTCTCTCTCTCACTTTCTCTCCCCCTCCCTCTCTCAACTCTTCTTTCGCTCATTGTCTTCCCATTTTTAAGATATTGGAGTAATTAAGTAAAAAAAAAAGCCTGTTTGGTATATCTTTCATGGTGAGTGAAAAATCAATATTCAGTCTCTTCCAGGTCAAAGAAGGTTAGTAAATCCAAAGATTGGACCTCTTAATAAGAACGATCTGCAAAACCAATTCACTGGGAATTACTTTAAAATACCTATACCAAATCTGACTATTACCTATAAAGAAGATGAATATTCTTATTCTATACTCTCATTTTCCCATTTTGAATGCAGTAGGCCCATTTCCATGTTTAATATACATACATTTGATCACCAATCATTGTAGTTTCAAAATTTTGTTTTAATAAATTTAACTTATCTTTATTTCCCTGTTTTCTTTCACATTGATTTTAATTCATTTTTTCCCAAACTAGCTAACTGTCATCACTTTATTTTTATGTATTTCTTAGGACTTTTATATTCAGTCTAGCCTCTCTTAATCCCTAATTTAAAAGAGAACAAAACAAAAACCTTCTATGAAACTGAAGAAAAGGAAAAAAAAAAATCTAACACCAACCAAATTCAAGTGAGACAGACAACATAAGGACAGAATATTAGAAGAATCCACAATAAATGTGAAGCCAATAAAGCTACATTAAATTAAAACATCCTAATTTTTACGAGACCTCAGCTCTCTACCAATCAAAATATGGGTAGCAATTGACTTCCATGTGGATGGTTTTGGGGATTGGAAGAAACTGAGACTTCATTTTCCTCACAGAAAAAAAGTCATCTCTTCAAATCCATGCAGAGATATAAATTACATAAGAACTAGGCAGAAAACAGGAAGGGTTAATAAATGTGAGGCATACTCATCAGCTTACAACAGGCAAATTCTTGGTGGACAATTTTAGACAGGGGTTGTGCTCATAAAGTCTAAGCTGGGATCAGAGAAGGGTGTTTGGCTACTGGCATAGTAAATAATAGATAATAAAAAAAACACACATCTTCTATTTTTACCAATAAAGAATCCAGATTAATCTCTTCTACTTCTATAATGACTTATCAACATGTAACAAAAATAGAGCCTAAGGAGATATACTGCAGAACAAGGTAAATAGAACTACATTTAATTTTCTTTTAGAAATCCAATATTGTAATTATTCTCTCGGGTTTTTAATTTAAATGTAACTTTAAAACTTATTCATTTGTGTATGTGTTTTAAAATAGTATCTCCTAAATTTACACATACTGACTCATAAAACATTGCTTAGAATATGATAGTTGCATTTTTATTTCTCTACACTGATATAAAATGATGTAATCATTAATTTTTAAAGATATATCCCTTTAATTTTTAAATAATTTATTTGAAGACATAATGTATTTTTATTTGCTCATATAGATGTCTATATAATCATATATATAATTTATATACCTTACTATCATTTTAAATATATATATATATCAGGAAGGCATTCATAACTATGATATGCTTTATTAAAATAGAAATTACTGAGAAAAATGTCAGCATTTATAAGCTAAAATATATATAGTAAACCCTGTGTGTGAGTGTGTGTGTGTGTGTGTGTGTGTGTGTGTGTGTGTGTGTGTGTGTGTCTATTTTAAGTGTTGTGGCCACTACGGAATGGTTCGTAAAAACCAATTACGACCTTGTCATTCACTTGACTTCCTCTATTATAGAGATAGGAAAGATAAAGTATTTACCATTTAAAATTGCCTGGAAGTTAGGGGTGAACAGGTATCATAATTTTGGCCAACGAAATACAAGCAGAAGTACTTGGGAGAATTTTTTTTTTTCATCAAAATTTAATGTAGAGGTGGTTTGGGGGCTTTCACTTCCATCTACACAAAGCCTAGAGATAAAGCAGCCATCTTGCAAAAACTGTACACCCAAATGGAAGGACAGGATGAGAGAAGGAGCCGAAGACATGTATGACAACACTGGACTACTCCCTGGCCTACCTGCCTCTGAAATCCTCATTCTCGAGATGTATAAACCTACAATTGATTAAGCCTCAGTATTACAATTTTCTGTTACTTCCAACTAAAAGCAATGCCAACTGATATAATTAGCATGTAAATTTTGTACACTTGCTTGATGATTGGTATTTTAATAAAATATATTATTCTATAAATACTTTCCTAAAATCTATGAATAGGAAATATATTTTAAAGAATAATTTAATAAAATAGGACTTTTAACTTTTAAATTTTTCTACTGCCAGTATTTTATAATAGTGACTGCATTGTTTAAACTAAATGTTTATAAATGAAAATCTTTATCTTTTTTCTGTGAACATAACTACAATATTATTTTCACATATTGGCCACTCAGCTTTTGGAGCTATATCAATTCAACTGAATAAACTAAAAGGCAAAAATCATGGTAAATTGTAGCACAATCCAACTATATCAAAGCCGTCTAACCCTGTAGTGTACCAATACTTCTATACACCTACTGACAGGGACCTCCACATTAAGTTACCAAGGAAAAGAAAGCATAAGTAAATTTTATATCCATATACTAGACCAATGTGGCTGAACTGGATAATTGCTTCTGAAGAGGGTGGGAAGATTAATCTGCAGTGATCAGTTGAAGCTGGTTTGATCCCCTGAGAAACTGGATTTTATTCACAGTTTTGAGATGAGGTAAGTCATAATATAATTTGTTTGTGAACATTAATTTGCTGCCTGTAAATAGTAGAAAAAAGACTGGATAAATATCAGGGGGAGGTGGAGAAGTGAAAGGAAAGGAAGAATATTAAATATTCCCCAGTGGCATTGCATCATATCTCAGCATGTTATTCTAATTGGTTTCATACAGCACCATAATTATATATTTTCTGTATACTTTCAGTTCTTTGAAAACAGTGGTTTATGTTTTTTTAACTGAATTTGTCAACAATATCTACTTCAATTACTTCAGCAAGATTCCACTGAAGATTGAACTAATTTTCTTCACAAACATGATTTTAATTATTTTTGTTTTCATTTATAGTTTTTGATGGATGAGAAATTTTTGTGATTTAAATTCAACATAAGTTATTTTATGTCAAATGTATAATCGTGGCAAATATCTCTGTTTGATAAGCTATTCAGCAATAAATATATACACTATTTAGCCATTATTTCTAGGAACTTTATCATCTCCATTGTCTAGTAAAGCATTTGAATCTTAGCATCCGGCAAAAGATAACACAACTGAGTATGTCAATAACAAGATACAAAACTCAATTTAAAAAGGTGACTGTAACCAGTTTGATTGTAATATATTATAGCTATCCTTAAAACAGATGAAAGATTATACTAGATTAAATATTTCATGTTAACATATCTGGCATTAAGATTTGTTTTCTTGTCACAGCTAAATTCAGACTGCTTATCACACAGCTAGCTACTAAAGAGATTTCTGGATCTAAATAATATCTAATATCTGTATGATTTTAAAAAACAATTATTTGCTTATTAGGGCTTTCTGTAACTTCACATGCATATCATGGAGTACTACTGAGTCATAAAAAAATTGGTGAACTAATACCTTTTGTAACAACCTGGATGGAACCAGAGATCATTCTTCTCAGTGAAGTATCACAAGAATGAAAAAACAAACATCACAGGTATCCACCATTAAATTGGAACTAATTGTTCAACCCTCATGTGCATATATGGAGGCAAAACTCAATGGAAAGCAAGCAGGTGGAAGGCAAGAGGAGGGGATGGGTAAATTCACACCTAACGAGTACAATGCATGATATCTGAGGGATGGGCACATTTATAACTTTGACTTAAACTGTACAAAAGCAAATCATGTAACCAGAACATTTGTACCCCTGTAATATTCTGAAATTAAAAAAGAAAAGGCTTTCTAAATAATCACTGGATGTCTACAGAGTATGAGGGTGGACTACCAAAAACTAGAGAGTAAGTCAAAACAGGACAGCCGAAGCAGGCTTTACCTATAGCAAGGAAGGCAGCTGAGAAATACCTAAGAATAGGTTATCTATAACAAATCAACAGATTACCACAAAATATTCAGCTTTTTGAACACCTTCCAAATCAAGAGAGCACCAATTTCATATCATGATATGAACATGCAAGTAAGATCTTTCTTTACTATTATACCTTTTTTCTTTGTCACTTCTCTAAGCCAAAACTTCTACAAATCACAACTGGAAATAAATAAGGAAAGAGAATTTACTGGAATAAATAAGGAAAAACCAGCAAAATAGAGAAGAAGCCAATTTTTTCCCCCCATTTCTAACTTCAGTCTTTTATCTGGCAATAAGCCAAAAATGAAGGAGGGGGAAGGTTTAAAATGAATATCAGAATATTTATCATTCTCTGTGGGACTGTATTATTTTTTTACTAAAATAAAACTTATTTTTCACTACAGAACAGAAACTTTTCTATTTTATGAGTGTGATTTTAAAAATTTCAACATAGAGAACTAGTTCCACACAGTAGGTTTAAAAGAATACTGACGGGAAAATAAAATATCAACTTTTCATTTCTCCCTATCAAGTTCTACTTTTTTTAAAAAATTGGTTCAAAAGAGATGGACTTTCTGGCAGTGTGAAAGACTCAGCTGAAATTAAAGATCATGAAATTACAGTATCTACAGTCAGTCTAGGTGTGTGGTTTTTTTTTTCTCAGTAGGAGTTGGTGGGTTGTAGTAGTTAAAACTACAGACAATTGAGCCAGGCTGCCTACATTTCAATCCTAGTTGTACCACGTAATAACCAAATGATCATGGTTAAATTACTTAAGCTCTTTTCATCTCCATTTACTCATTTTTAAAGAATGGATTAATGGCAGTGCTTACTTTATATGATTGCAAGGAGTATAAAATTGGTATATGTTAGCACTTATAGCATCAAATGGTATAGTGTAAGCATTCTATTAATGTTATCTTTTACTATTATGTTCCTCAGCAGCTCTCAGCTGCATATGTAGAGGAAGAGGAAATGATAGCATATATAATTATGCAGAATTAAGAGAGGTGACTCTAGATTGGTTAAAGCAAAGGACTGGAGAATCTATGCTGTACAGGTAGAATTTAAGAGCAGGAGAGGGTTAATACAGAGATACAAAATGATGACTTTCCTTGTGAAGCAAATGAAAAGCTAAGTGAATAATGACACATTATGCATGTCAGTCTTTTCAGGCTATTCTAACAAAATGCCAGAAATTGAGTGGCTTGTAAACAACAGGAATTTATTTCTCACAGTTCTGGAAGCTTGGGAAATCCAAAATGAAGGCACAAACAGATCTGATGTCTGGTGAAGGCCTACTGTCTGGTGAATAAACTGCCCTCATTTTCACAGTAACTTCACATGACAGAAGGGGCAAGGGCTCTCTTCGGGGTCTCTTTTATAAGAACAAAAATGCTATTCAGGAGGACTCCATTCTCATCACCTAAGCACCTCCCAAAAGTCCCACCTCCAAATACTATCACATTGGAAATTATTTTTCAACAAATGAGTTTTGATGGGGACACATCCAGTCTATAGCATTACACCTCCCTCAAAAATAATTCATGTCCATCTCACAGCAAAACACATACATTCTATCTCAGCAGCTGCAAAATCTTAACTCATTTCAGCAATGACTCAGAAGTCTAAAGTCCAACATCTTATCTAAATATCATCTAAATGAGATACTGATGAGACCCAAAAGATGACACATCCTGAAGTAATTCCTCTCCAGCTGTGAACCTGTGAAATCAAGTATGTTACATACTTTCAAATACAGTGGTAGGACAGGCATACAATAGACCTTACCATTCCAAAAGAGAGAAAGGAGTGACAGGTCTTAGGTAAGTCCAAAGTCAAATGGGGCAAATTTCATTTGACTTTAAGGCTCAAGTATTGTTATCCTTTCTGGCTCAGTGCTCTGCTCTCCAGGCTTCCTGGGGTAAAAGGTCCCAGCTGCTAGGACACACTCGCTCTGTGGGACTTAGGCCCCATCCTTTGAAATGTAGGTGGAAGCAACTGTATGCACTCAGGGTTTTTGTTCTCTCTGAGTTGGTAGAGTTGGTGCCATGCAGATGCCACCAAAGTTTGCTGTCTATACTCTTCAGAGAGGTGGCCATGCAGCCTGTGCCACACCAGGGCCTGCCTGAGCTGCACTTGGGCAGCTGAGGATTGTGGCGCCAGAGAGCTGGGAACTGAGCCCACAGTGTGAGGCGGAACTGAGCAGCGCACGCACGCTAAGGTCCCACAGGCTCTAGTGACCCCTCCTCTGAAATCACTCTCCCCCAGGGCACTTCGGCCTATGATAAGAGAGGCAGCCCTAATGATCTTTAAATTGCCATCAGGGAAATTATTCCATTGTCTTGGATAATAACTCTTGGCTTCTGTTTGGATGGCTGATCCACACTGATCTTACTGAATTAGTCACTTAGCCACAACCTTACAGTTTCTTCCCAAACAGGCTTTTTCATTCTTTATAATACGGTTATGCTGAGAATTTTCCAAAGCTTTAAGTTCTGCTTCTGTTTTGATTAAAAATTCAGTCTTTGTGCCACTTTCTTCTTCTTGCATTTCACTATAAGAAATCAAGAAGAGCCACTGCTCCTCCTTAAAAACTTCCTCAGCCAAATATCCAATTTCATTCCTCACAAGTTCTATTATACTTTCCACAAAAAATAAGATACTAACAAAATTCAGCCAAGTTCTTTGTTACGTTATAACGAGGGTGGTCTTTCTGCCAGTTTCCAAGAGCACAGTCCCATTTTTCTCTGAGATCTCATTAGAATGACTGTTACCATCATACTTCTACCAATATCTGTTCAAAATTACTTAGATATTTTCTAAGATTGAGGGTTTCTCTACAAATTTTCGCTTTTCTTTCTGAGCCCTCTCCAGAAGTGCCTTAAAGTTCTGTTCATGACAATGTAGACTTTTTCTAGCATGCAAATCAAAACTCTTCCTGCCTCTTCCCACTATCCAGTTATCAAGATACTTCTACATTTTATGTGTTTATTGCAATAGCACCCCCACTTCTCAGTACCAATTTCTGTCTTGGCCCATTTGAATTTCTATAACAACATAGTATAAACTGAATGGCTTATAAACAACAAAAAAAGCATTTCTCATCTTTCTGGAGGCTGGAAAGTCCAAGATCCAGGTGCCAATAGATTTTGTCTTGTGTGGGCCCACTTCCTGGTTCTTAGACTGCCACCTTTTTCCTGTGTCCTCAAATGATGGAAGAGGCCAGGGAGTTCCCTGAGACTCTTTTATCAGAGAAATAATCATGTTCTTATGGGCTCCACCCTCATTAATTAATCCCCTCTTAAAGGCCCACTTCCAAATACCATCACATTTGGGATTAGGTTTTAATAAATGAATTTTGTAGAAACATAAACATTAAGTTGATAGTAGAAAGAAAGTAGACCAAAAAAGTCAGGATTTAGGTGTTGAGCTATTTATATAAGGTTTTGAATGTCACTAAGAATAATGAACTGAAGCATAAGAGATTTTAAAACTTCAAAGAATGATGACAAATAACTGAAGTTTAGTAAATGTAAACAGAGAGAGAAAATAGGGTGTAGTATATATGTATTTCATGAACTACAGTTTATGTACCATTCTGATAATAACATTCAGTACTTATAATTTGTTGCATAAGTATAACTTCAATAAATGCATGCAACTTAGAGGAGCTGAGCTTTTCTTGTAGAAGAAGCAATGCTCTGGAAGACACAATGTGGAATGAGGAAGGCCTGATCTCGTATCTGATGTAAGGCCTTACATCATACTCTGAGGGGGAGGATCAATAATTAATAGTGGGAAGCTTTGTGGGTTAGGGGGATAGAGCAGCTTTCATGTGAAAAAGCTTCATGTGAAACAGTGTAGTTGGAGGAGGTCCAGGTATTACTTAAGACAAAGAGATAGAATAAGTTAGAAGTTAAATCATATGAAAAACTCTTTCCTCATTGAATAGGGCATTGCAGAATGATTTCAGAAGGAAGAGAATAGTGAAACCTGATTATATTTGGCCACTACATTGATGGTGCCACACTGATGTATTTGCAGACAAAAAAGTATTCAGTCCCCACAGAAGCTTGGTAAGATACATGTTTGGCAGAAGGTAAAAGCTACATTCATTCACTCTAGTGTGCCTATTGTGGGCCAGAGATTGTTCTAGGCACTTTAACATAACTGAAAAATAATAGACAAGTAATGCTGGCTGAAAAGAAACAGATAATAAACACAATGTCAGTTAAATAGAAAGTTATGAGTGTTGTGGTATTAAAAAATAGAGCAAAGTAGAGGGTTTTAAGACTTTTGGAAGGGGTGGGTTGCAGGGTAAAATTTTATATGTTGAGAGCTAAACATTTGAGGAAAGTCTTGAAGAAACTGAGTTATCGATGAGCATATTTTGGAGAACATTCCAGACAGCAAGGCCAGTGTAGAGCCCTGAGGAAAACTATATAACACGTGGATTAACACCAATGTGAGAAATAATAATTTGAACCAGGGTGACAGCATTTGAGGTTACAAAAAGTGGTAAAAATCAGGATAATTTGATAAATTAGACAAGACAGGACCCGCAAATGGACTGACAAAAGAGTGCCACACCTGAGGAGCATACGTATTTTTATTCTCTTAGCTTGACATTGAAATAAATCCCTACCGGCAAACAGATTGTAAACAAAACCCCACAAACTTACAAATGGGATGATCTGAATCTTTATATAACTGACCTGTTACTTTATTTTATTTATTCTATATTGTGAAGAGAAGGCAAGAAAAACTGCATTTGTTTTTTGCCTGCATTGATTATAAAAAGCTACCAGATTAAAGCAGCATTTTATAAAAACCCCATAGAGATGAAAGAGATGGATAAGAGATTAAAATCAAATGGTAAATTTTTCATCCACCACTCATCTAAAATTCGTGGTAATGTCACTTTTAATAAAAGTATCTTTCAATAGGCATTGCAATGTTTCTTTAAAGTTATTTGAACTTTAAAAATTGCATTCAGTCATATGATTCAGAAATACTATATCTATAATAACTGAATGTAGAACACTTATAAATCCAAGTTTTTTTAAAGTATCAATTTTTCACTGCGGAAAACACAGGTCTGATATTTAATACATAAAACACATTGCATAACTTACAAATGAACTGAGAACATCAAAATGTAAGATTGGGGAGAAATAACTGTAAGAAACAACATTAGACAATGAAACTAGTCAGAAGAGTGTTTTCACATTTTCATACATCATTCAGTTTATACTGAATAGTAAGATCACAAAATATTTTTACATAAAGTTCAACAAAAATCAAATATTAACCATACTAATAAAACCTAGATCAATAGATTTGCTTATTAACATTTGCTAAATTCTTTGTAACCATAAATTCTAAGTTTAGTAACCTCCTTATTTTTGCTTATATTTGGAAATTTTTATAAAATAAAAATATAATAAAATGAGACAAATTGTAGTAAATTTCCTACTGTAAGAAAAAAGTTTATAGCTTGGGATGAAAATATTTCCTTTCTAATTTCCATTATTTAATAACTAGTAAGGCAAACTACTTATCCACTAAGCAGTGCAATTGCTAATTACATCTAAAGAATTCCTGTTACTTTATGTTAATTGTAGCAGAAAATAAATGAACTACATTTTCCAGTTTTACGCTCAGAATTGGGTTATTGAAAGTCGTTGTCAATGGGAAGGAAAGGTGGTAATTGGACTAAATTATACGTGACTTCAACTTGATAGACTACTGATGAAAAAAAGTAATAAAAAATCTCCTAGTTAAGCAATTAGCTCCACTACAAAAAATGAATAATAATGGCTTACTAATAAGATGATGAAATAAGATTAATTCATATTTCCTACAGAGAATAATTCTATTCCAAGAGGGAATTCATTATTCAAGTAGTTGAGTTACACCAACAGTTTTAAAATATGCTGGTCTTATGAAGCCAGGACACCAAATAAACAAAAATTCAGGTGGTAGGGAGGGTTATGAACTATGACATCAGGACTAGTTCTCATTGACTTTCTGGCTAGGATTGGATAAAGTCTGAAGAAGACTGTTTTTGTTTGGTGGAAAATAGGTGAGTCTGAGACAGGAATAATCAATCTGCAGTGGCTTATAACATCCAAGGAGATGCCCCACCCTAGGATAAGCCCACATAAAGAGTAATTGTTTTATCTAAACTACCACTAATATTCCTAATGAGAAATATAGAAGCAACAGCTGAACCTTCAAGTGATTCAATATTGATAATGCACTGATTGAAAGGAAAAGAGAAAAAATTAGTAGAAAAAAGTTGATTTGGAAGTTTTAATTTCTTAATAGGCTTCCTATGCTTCAGAGGAGGTAATACTGAAACAGTCAAGGGATTTTTAGTAAAATATGTCACATAAAAATTAAAGATGCACTATATCATAAAGTGATAGGTAATCTCTAGGTATATTTATCAAAGTTAAGCAAAAGTAATTAATATTAATGAAAAATAAGTCAATATTTTATTTAAGGTATATTTCCATATTGATGTACAAAATAGATAATTATGTCTCTTGGTGACATGACTTGCTCAATTTATGGGTTTCTGTCATCATATAGGAGATTGGACTAAGAGATATCATTTTATGATTTTGTGAATCAGTGATATAGGAAAACTCTGAGTGTGAGAGGTAGACCATAAAAAGCAAATAAAAAGGTAAAGATTATAAAACTCTTTTACCTATGGTTTGATTCACTGAAGAATTTCCTCTGGCATTCTATTCACTAAAAATTTAATTCGATAAATAAAATGAGACTCCCAGGTAGCTCTTTTGTAACATATATAGTTCATATAACAATTTTCTACATACTTTTTAGAACACAGAGAAAAAGTGGTCCCAGGTGAAGTTGGTGGCTATAAGAGGTTATTTCAAAGAGCCAAAATCGACTGATATTGGACATATGTAATTTGTAACTTAATAACCTGTCTGGGACTAAATACAGGTTATTCAAATTTCCACACTGTATTTGGATTGCAAATAGAGTTAATGGAGGAACAAAAAACACCTCAGAATAAATGAGTAATTGTGGGGTGTTTGTTACAAGTAGGGGATTGGTACAATAGGCATATTCTTTGTGCATGTGTGAGAAAAAATATCAGCTTAAGGGGCTGCTACATTTAGCATTTCTCTGAGGGATTAAGGCAATATGCATTTAATTAATTTTCAAGTACTTTGCATTCTCATTCATTTAAAAAATTTGTGGTGTTCACTTCTTCTCAAAAGGTTTACAGTCTCAAAAATTCCCTTCTAACCTTTTATATCAGTTTTCTTTTTTTTTTGTCTAGTATTTCAATGTTATTTCTTCTTTTGAAGACAAGCTTTTATTTCCTGAAATCTCTTAGACCCATTTACCTTCATTACCTAATAAGGCTCATATACCTGACACAAATACATCTTTACTTCCCACAAACTTGCTTATTCTTCTAACTTCATTACCAATAGCCATGTATGACTCCTCCATCTCCCTGGTCAGGCTAATCACTTAACAAATGCTATAAATTCTATTCAAATAATGCTCCTTAAGGCTAATCTGTACAAACCCACTTGTTCCTAATAATCTTAGACTCACAGTATTAGGATTACCTCCTAAACCAACCTTTAATCTTTCCCTGAGATAATTCTATCTACACATAGCAATCACATTTAGCCTAGAGATAAAGTCTACAATAAAATGACTATTAATCAAATAATAATATAAACCTATGTTTCTCTTACAGTTTAGTGCTCTCATCTGAAGTGCTTATTTTTAAATAGTGACTCCTGTTTCTCTGCTTAGATCTGCTGAGGCAGAATCTCCAGGGGAAGAAACTGGAATTTTGCTGATTCTACCAATTTTTCAGGTGATTCTTGTAATGATCTTTGTAGACTAAGATTAGAGTTCCAAATTCTGCTCATTGGAATCATCAGGAGGGCTTGTTAGAAAGTCGATTACCATATTTCAGTCTAGGAAATTCAACTCAAGAGGTCCGGTGATAATCCAATGAATATATAACCCAGTGCAGTGTGTCTGAAGTCTGACAATTGAGAATCCTTAATTTCCAAGATTGACTCTATCTTTTGAAAGATGTTTAACTCCTTAATCTGGAAGTCCAAACATGTCAATACCATGCTTAAAAATTGGCAATGGTTATGTATGCTTGTCTAATACAGTTTCAGAGCTCTTTTTCCAGCATTCACAAATCTCCACAAAATTCCCTGATTCAAAACAGCACAATTCTGTCTACGACTGTTAATCTTAGACTTGCACCCAATGTCCTGATAAAATTGGTTTTCTCCCCAATGTTTTCTCCATAGTCAAAATGTTCTTAGGTATCTGTATGTGTTTATTATACCAAGTGAAATTTATGAACAATCTTCTGTGACCCAAAAATTGGGAATCTGATCAGAATTGCATCGACCATACATGTTTATTTCAGTAGAAGTGATATCTTTAAATTATTGAAACATCTCAGGTACAAAGCTACTATATTTCTGGATTTCTTTTGTTCTATTTTACATACTATCAGCAATTTGGGGGGCATTTTTGTCATAAAGATCTTGTACATTTCTTATTCTATTTATATCTAAGAAATAATTATTTATCTTGTGAAGGAAATTTCCTTTATTACGTTTTCAACCGATTAACTCAAATATAAGAAGAGTCACATATTTACCATGAAACTAACGACTATATAGAAATGTTTTAGTGGTTGTACTAGGTCATCAGTTATGTCTTTGTTCAACTCATTTTCTTCTCCTCATCCTATTACATTAGCCAAAATCTTCAGAATGATGTGGAATGAAAGTGTTGATGGTAAATATCACTGACACGTCCTGTCTTTCTTGGCAATAATCATAACAGTAACAGCAGTTGAAACCTGATAGTGCTACTATGTGCCAGGGGTGTTGCAAGAATATTATATTTATTACATCTTTGTATTCTCTCAAGAATCATAGAGGAAGCTGAGACACAGACTATTAAAGCAACTGCACAAAGTACTAAAGCTAGGAAATGGTGGAGCCACATTTGAATCCAGAAAGGTTGGCTTCTCGGTTTAATGTTTGAGGACTGATTTTAGTAGTTTCTCCCTGTTGTGTAATTATATTAAGATAATATCATACTAATTTATTTAGAAATTTTAAAATACCATTCAAAAGAAAGAGCTATTTGTATAAATGTGTTGATCACATTGTTTTTCTCCTTTAAGCTCTTATTGTAAAAAATTATAGTAATTTATATCCTAATTTTGGTCACTGTTACATTTTTTGGTTGAAGAAACAGACTTACTTGGCCATGGTATGTTATTTTTTCCAATTCATACCTGTAATTGATTTGTTACTGCTTTACTAGAAATTTGGCATCTTTAGACATGGATGAGAGTCTATACTTTCATATATTTGCTACAAGTTTTTAATAATGGATGTTGCATGCCTCAAAAAATAATTTAATAGACCCTATTTTTCTCTATTCATTGTTACTTTTAACAGCTTAGAATTATGAAATCCTATTTTTAAATTTAAATATATCCCATAACTATAAAACCATACGTACTTGACGTCTTTTTTAGCAAATATATGTGACAATACCTTCCTTTTTTTTTTTTTTGATTGTCTGGTCAAGTATACACCAGACTTTAAGCCAATTTTGATCATTTAAATTTTCTTAAAAAATTCATGAAAAAATTAAAATTATTTGTTATTTAATTAGTACCTTCTCTAAGGGATAATAGAATGTCCATAAAATAATTGATGTTCTGTAAAATTTATAAAATTCATAACAGATGGATTTAGTAATGAAATAAACAATATGTGATAAAATTTTTGACCTGGGAGATCAGCTGATTAATTTTCTGAGAATACATTAAGAATTACAAATAAATTAAATATGATAAAAAAAAGTTAAAAGATGTAGTAGGTGAAACCAGAAATGTTAATATCCATCTCTTTTGATTTCTGAATAGAGAGAAGCAAAAAGATTGAGAAAAATATAGGATCAATGAAATAGTAAAGATAATTTACTATAGCTGAAGAGAAACCTTGTCATTTGTATTTAAAGAATCCAACAAATTAGTAGGATTAACAAAAATTATTTCCATTTGCATATTTCCTTTGAAATATAAAAATTCCAGAGCTATACAAAAAAATCTAAAAGAGTCCACCATAAATAATGAGATTAATTACACTGAGAATCTTATGTGCATTATACTTTACAATGAAACCACTTTTAAACCTATACTCTGTAGAGTGATTAAAGAAACATTTAGTTACAGAATAAAATAGAGGAATTTTGGGGTTTGGTTTTGTTTTTGGTTAGTATTTACAGGCAATAAGTTTTAAATAGAATTTTAAAAAATAATTGCTGGAGGGAAATTCCCAAACATTTTAAAAACTGATTAAAAAATAACTGGAAAGTATAACATAATAAAACAAAACCATAGTTAAAATTTATTTTGAATATGCATAAAAACATTACATAAAACTTTCAAATTAAATTCACTGGTATTTTTTAAAAATCATACAATTTAATCAGAAATTCAAAAAATGCAAGTTTAGGTCTACATCAGGGAATCTATTCATTATACGATCAGACCAACAGAGAAAAATAGGATAGTTTGGATAACTACAACTGATAAACAGAGTAGTCATTTATTATACACTTTAGCAAGCTAAGAATAAAACAGAAGTCATTGCAAGGATATTTCCTAAACATTAAATACAAATGTTAAAGTCAACATTTAAAGGCTAAAAACTTTTGGATTAAATTCCAAGACAACAGAAAAATATCTCCCTTCACTGGAACTATGCTTCTGCTTCTTTTGTAAAAAATTATAACCCATTTTATTAACTGTAACTATTCAATTCAACTAAGGTAAGATTTTTGATACATGATTTTGGGGAAAAGTCAGCAGAATTATAACCCACACTACACACAGAAAGGTAAACAACTGAATGTGTACCTACTTGTAGGTGAACATAAAATTAAAATGTCTGAGGAAAGCAAACCAATTTATTAATTGTAGTTACTTCTGGAGATGGGAGGGAGGAAAGTGTGTGGTTGTTTCTTTTATTCTGAATTATTCTAAAAATCTTTACCAAGCCTATATACTTCTGTAATTTAAAAAGATATTAAATAGCTATTTAACCAAATGGAAATTCTCCTTTAAAAATTCAAATTTTTAAAATTCAGAAGACTGTACACAAATGTAGACAACACTTACTTTCTATTAGTTTAGAACCAACATTGGAGGATTCGTAATATAAATTTTCATTACATTGCTTTCTTCTGAAAGAAAATAAATCTACCTTACAGACTTAAACCTCACATTAGCTGGGCAGTTTCTGAGTTCCATGTTCTAGAAGGAACCATTAGATTAAGTTCAACACCTAATAGAAAGTCTTGGTGCATTTTCAATTAGCTAGTGGGAGAAAAAAATATAAGAAATACCATATATATTACTACAGAATTTTATTAAAATGTAAGTAACAATATAAATGCTTATTTAAAATTTAAATAGAAGATCATACAGTATGTAGAATTAACTTGTAATCTGGAAAGTATATATGGGATGAGAAGAAAAAATAAAATATATAATTCCTAATAATAATTGTATTAAAGTTTAGAATTTAAAAAAACTAAATAAATTGACACAAGGTACAGTAAACCAGGAGAGGGAAAAAATATACAAATGCAAAGAAATACTATTTTCCTACTCACTAGGAAAGCACCAAAATCCTCAGAATTCTTCTGAATTGACTAAGTGTCACATGACCATACATAAGTTAGATAAGTTGTGCATCAGTGTCTACATTTTTTTTTTTTTTTTTTTTTTTTTTGAGACAGAGTCTCACTTTGTTGCCCGGGCTAGAGTGAGTGCCGTGGCATCAGCCTAGCTCACAGCAACCTCAGACTCCTGGGCTTAAGCGATCCTACTGCCTCAGCCTCCCGAGTAGCTGGGACTACAGGCATGAGCCACCATGCCCGGCTAATTTTTTTTTTTTTTTTGTATATATATTTTTAGTTGGCCAGATAATTTCTTTCTATTTTTAGTAGAGACGGGGTCTCACTCTTGCTCAGGCTGGTCTCGAACTCCTGACCTTGAGCGATCCACCCGCCTCGGCCTCCCAGAGCTAGGATTACAGGCGTGAGCCACCGCGCCCGGCCAGTGTCTACATTTTCATTTTTGCTTTTGAGTTATCTTTCTTCGTAGTCTACCTAAAGGTTTATAATATAGATTGTATCTTTTCACAAAACCAAATCTAAGTTCTGTTGATTTTTTGTTTGTTTGTTTTTCTATTACCTATTTCATTTATTCCTGCTATCATTTTTGTTATTTCCTTCCTTTTGCTACCTTTGGGATTAGTTTGTTCTTTTTCTAGTTCCATGAAATATAAAGTTAGATTGTTTATTTGAGACCTGCCTTTTCTTAATGTATTTCTTGCTAGAAACTTCCCTTTTAGTCTGCTTTTGCTATATCACAAAAGTTTTCATATATTCTTTCTTCATTTTAATTTGTCTAGAGATGTTTTCTAATTTCTTCTTTTATTTGTTCTTTGACCCAATGTGGTCAAGAGTATGTTATTTAATTTTCACATACTTGTGAATTTTTTAGTTGTCTTTCTGCTATTGCTTTCTAGTTTTATTCCATTGTGGTCAGAAAAGATACTCAGTATGATTCCAATCTTATCAAATTTGTTAAGACTTGTTTTGTAACCTAACATGTAATCTATCCTCTTCTTTGTCTGTGAAAACTTTATCTCACATTTATTTATTTATTTAAGAGATGGTATCTCACTATATTGTCCAGGCTTGTCTCCAATTTGGAAGATCAAGTGACCCTCCAATCTTGGCCTCCCAAATTGCTGAGATTACAGGCATCAGCCAACACACTCGGCTTTCCATTCCTTTTGGAAGGATACTTTTTCCATGTATTGTGCTTTTGGTGGGCAGTTTTCTTCTTTCAACACTTTGAATATAATCTCTCATTCACTTCTAGCCCGCATGATTTCTGCTGAGAAATCCATGAATAGTCTTATAAAACTTTTTTTTATATATGACAAGTCAATTTTCTCCTGCCAATTTCAAAATTCCCTTTGTCTTTGAATTTTGACAATTTGCTTATAATGTGTCTTAGTGTGGATGTCTTTGTGTTCACCTTATTTGGGTCCCTTAAATTTCTGAATTTGGATGTTCATCTGCTCCCCCAGATGTGGGAAGTTTTGGCCATTATTTCTTTGAATAACATCTCTTTTCTTTCTCTTCTTTTTCTGGGAGTTTCATAATGTGTGTATAATTGGTCAACTTGATGATGTCTCATAAATCCCTCAACCTTTCTTCATTTTTTTCTTTTTGCTATTTTGACTGGATTATCTAATGACCAATCTTCAAGTTCATTGATTTTTCTCTGCTTGATCTAGTCTGCTGTCAAACTCCTCTACTACATTTTTCAGTTCAGGTATATTCTACAGCTCCTTGATTTCTGTTTGGTACTTCTTTTATATTTTCTAGTTGTTGAAATTCTCACTTTATTTGTGCATTGTTTTCCTGGCCTTATTGTATACCTTATGATGGTTGTAGACTCAAGGTGACTAACTGTCTAACCTTATAATATGGAAATTATCCTCAATTATGGAGGTGATCCAGTGTAATTACATGGATACTTAAAAGAAAAAGAGGAAAGCAGTATAGTCAGTCAGGGATATGTGACAGGAGAAGCAGAATGAAATGAAACAGAAGAAGTCAGAGAGGTTCAAACCACAAGAAGAATTCAACCATCTATCGCTGGGTTTTAAGACAGAGAAAGAGAGGTAGAAATAGAGGAAGGTGGGCAGACTCTGGAAGATAAGAATAATCCTCAGCCAACAAACATGAAGGAAATAGGGACCTTAGTCCAACAACCACACGGAACTGAATTCTGCCAATGACCTGAATGTGGACGCTGTCTAGTGCCTCCAGATAGATTACTATTTACTTTTTGTAGAGACAGGGTCTTGCTGTGTTGCCCCGGCTGGCCTCAAACTCCTGGTCTCATGCAATCCTCTCACCTTGGCCTCCCAGAGTGCTGGGATTACAGGCATGAGCCACCACACTTGTTCTAAAGGACAGTTTATTACTCACAGCAATAGCAGTAGCCAAAATCTCAATTTCCATAGGGTAATGAGATGAGGGCCAGGTTGTACTTGGCCATTTGAGATTGTGTGACAGGAGAATAATATCAAGCTTAGGGAATCTGAATCTTTTTAGGCATTATGCCTGCTTGCTTGGCTTTTGTTCTACAAGGAGAAATCATATTTATTATACTGCATAGTACATAAACCTGCCCTTTGCCCCACCAGAAGGCAGTGTCTCTATTTTCCAAGGCTGTTTTCTATACAGGTATCTTGAAAACATAGTACTAAACAAAAAGGCAGTTAGTGTGCAACTTATTTCTAAAGTATCTAGGTCAGTACCTTTCCCCTCACCTTTCTTTCAGTGGGTCTGTTTAATACATTTGTAATGCAGATAGATTATGTCACATTCTACACTTTATCCTGATATTCTCTGACCTCCTAAATGATTTTTAAAATTTGCATAAATTAAGGTCTTCTCTGTTTGATTTATAGCACAGAATGTGGTCCATCTTGGTGATTATTTTATGTGAGTTTAAGAAGACTGCATATTCTGCTGTTGCTGGAGGAAGTGTTCTATAAACGTCAATTAGATCACACTGATTTATAGTGCTGTTCAATCAACTACATCCTTACTGACTTTCTGCATGCTTGATACAGCAATTGCTGAAAGAGAGATGTCTCTAAGTAAAGTAGTAGATTTGTCCATTACTTTGTCAGTTGTACCAGTTTTTGTTTCAAATCTGTTGATGCTGTGTTTTTAGGTGCACACTAATCTAGAATCGGTCTGTCTTCTTGGGGAATTGACCCCTTTATTATTATCAAATACTTCATTTTATCCCTGATAATTTTAACATTTGGAAATCTCCTTTGTTCAAAATTAATATAACTACTCCTGCTTTCTTTTGATTAGTTTAGAATGTATTTCTTTTCCAGCCTTTTACTTCTAACCTATCCGAATCCAGGTTTTTATATTTATTGTGGTTTTCATATAAATGGTGTATACTTGTTATCTTTTATTTTTTTGTCAACTCTACCAGTCTCTGTCTTTTTTGGTGCATTTATACCATTCACTCTTAAAGTGATGACTGTACAGTAGGATTAATATCCACTATGCTGGTATTGGTTTTTGTTTATGCATTTGCTCTTTATTTTTACACCCTCGTTTTCTGCCTTTCCTGGTTTAACTGAGCATTTTATATTATTCCATTTTATATCCTTTCTTAGAATATCAATTACACTATTTGTTCTTTTTTTATTGCTTGCCCTAGGGTTTCCAACGTATATTTTTAACTATCTAATCTCACTTTCTTATAATACTATATCACTTCAGGTAGTGAAGGTACAATATACTTCCCTTCCAACCTTTGTGGCATTGCTTTCAATCATTTCACTTACCCATATGCTATAAATACCCAATGTGTTGTCACTATTCTTACTTTAAAGTTATTTCTAGAGAAATTAAAAGAAAAAGTATTTTGTTTTACCTTCATTAATTCTGACATTCTGCTTTCTTTATGTAGACAAAAATTTCTTTCATTGATTTTTGTAAGTTCTTGGCCTGCCATTATTACTTCAGTTATTCCTTCTTCATGCTCCTTTTCTCATATAACTCATACTTTTTGAAATAGCTCCACAGTTCTTCATTGTTCTGTTCTTCTAAAATATTATTATTCATTTTTGTCTTTGCATTTAAGTTTCAGAAGTTTCTATTCACCTAATTTCAGTATCAGTGATTTTTCCTCAGCCATATCCAGTCTACTGATAAATTCACTGAAGGCATTCTTTATTTCTGTTACGGAGTTTTTCATTTTTAGCATTCTTATTGATTGTTAGACTTTCCACAGTTCTGCTTCCATTACTCATCTCTTCATTCATGCTGTCTACTTTTAACATTAAAGCCCTTAACATGTTAACTATAGTCATTTTAAATTCCCTGTCTGATAATTCTGATATCTAGGTAGGAGGTGAGCTGTGCTTAATATTTGCTTATATATGCAGCAGTCAGAAGCTTCAAATTCCTTTTGAATTCCTTGTTTTCCTCCCTTCTATAAACTGTGGCCTCCTTTAAATACTCTCCTCAGAAAATGTCAACCTTTTGCAAGACTTTGAGCCATAATCCACTGTTGCTACTGGAGCCCTGTTGATGTGGTGGAGGACAGGTGTTGAAGGGGGGACTTTGTATAGTCTTAGGATTAAATCTCAGTCTTTTAGAAGGCCTGTTACTCCTGGCTGTGAACCTCACAAGTGTTGCTCCAGTGTATACAGATTGAGTATCCCTAATCCAAAAATATCCAATATTCAAAACACTTCTTGTCCCAAGCATTTCAGATAAGGAATGCTCAACCTGTACCTAATTTTCTTTCCTCCTTCCTTGAGACAAAAAGGCTAGAGTGTTCTGAGATAGAAGGAACGCCTCGTCCTAAAGTGTGATAAAGCTTTAGTAAAGTCTTTTCCCATAGACAGCAGGCCTTTTATATTTAAAAACTCTAGACATATTTCACAATAATTATTCTTTCTCTCTTCCTGACAGAGCCACAGAGAATTTTTCTTGGGTCATCATTTTAAAAACCTGATGGGTTTCAGGGAAGTCAAATTTATAAAAGTGTAGTAATGTATTTAAGACTGAAACCCCAGGAATTTCTCATTCTCATGTTATTCCATACTCATCCTCTGGTCATTCATTAAAATTATATAAATGCTCCTACCAGTTTATGACTTCTGCGGCTTCTGCTCCAGATAAGCAGATCTTAGATGTGACTTTCAGTTAAATTGTCTCCCCTGATTTCAGGCTGGAAGTCTGTCCTGTGACCTCAGCTCTCCATTGAGTTTAAGAAAGCAATTGAGGCCCGGCGCAGTGGCTCACGCCTGTAATCCTAGCACTCTGGGAGGCCGAGGCGGGTGGATTGATTGAGGTCAGGAGTTCCAGACCAGCCTGAGCGAGACCCCGTCTCTACTAAAAATAGAAAGAAATTATCTGGACAACTAAAAATATATATAGAAAAAATTAGCCAGGCATGGTGGAGCATGCCTGTAGTCCCAGCTACTCGGGAGGCTGAGGCAGTAGGATCGCTTAAGCCCAGGAGTTTGAGGTTGCTGTGAGCTAGGCTGATGCCACGCCACTCACTCTAGCCCGGGCAACAAAGTGAGACTCTGTCTCAAAAAAAAAAAAAAAAAATATGAATAAAATGAATTATTTTATTTTTTTTATTTCAACATATTATGAAGGTACAAAAGTTTATGTTACATATATTGCCCTTGCCCACCCCCACCGAATCAGAGCTTCAAGCTTGTCCATCCCCTAGATGGTGCACATCACACTCATTATGTACATATACAACTATCCTCTTCCCCCACCACATCTGCCCGACACCTAATTAATGTTATTCCTAAATGTGCTCTTAGGTGATGATCAGTGAAATCAATTTCATGGTGAGTACATGTGGTGCTTATTTTTCCTTTCTTGGGATATCTCACTTAGTAGAATGGGTTCCAGCTCTATCCAGGAAAATACAGGAGGTGCTATATCATCATTGTTTCTTATAGCTGAATAGTACTCCATGATATACATATACCACATTTTATTAATCCACTCATGTATTGATGGGTACTTGGGATATTTCCACATCTTTGCAATTTTGAATTGTGCTGCTATAAACATTCGAGTGCAGATGTCTTTTTTATAGAATGTCTTTTGTTCTTTTGGGTAGATGCCCAATAATGGGGTTGCTGGATCAAATGATACGTCTACTTGTATCTGTTTAAGGTATCTCCATATTGCTTTCCACAGAGGCTGCACTAGTTTGCAGTCCCACCAGCAGTTTATGAGTGTTCCTATCTCTCCGCATCCACACCAACATTTATTGTAACGGGACTTTTTGATAAAGGCCATTCTCACTGGGGTTAAGCGATATCTCATTGTGGTTTTGATTTGCATTTCTCTGATGATTAGAGATGTTGAGCATTTTTTCATGTTTGTTGGCCATTTTTCAGAAACACAGACCAGTGGAAGAGAAACCATCCTCATATAGCCATCTAATCTTTGACAAAGCAGACAAAAACATACACTGGGGAAAAGATTCCTTATTCAATAAATGGTGCTGGGAAAACTGGATAGCCACATGTAGAAGACTGAAACAAGACCCGCACCTTTCACCTCTCACAAAAATCAAATCACGGTGGATAACAGACTTAAACCTAAGGTGTGAAACTATTAGCATTCTAGAAGAAAATGTGGGGAAAAACTCTTACAGACATTGGCCTAGGCAAAGAACTTATGAAGAAGACCCCAAAGGCAATCACAGCAAAATAAAATAAATAATAAATAAATGAGAACTGATTAAATTAAAAAAACTTCTGCACAGCCAAAGAAACTGTCATGAGAGCAAACAGACAACCTACAGAATGGGATAAAATTTTCACATGCTACACATCCGATAAAGGACTGATAACTAGAATCTATTTAGAACTCAGGAAAATCAGCAAGAAAAAATCAAACAACCCTATCAAAAAGTGGGCAAAGGACATGAATAGACATTTTTCAAAATGAATTCTTATTCTTTTCATAAATGCATAGGGTTCTGACTAGTCCAAATTATGAATGGTTCAGCATATTTTCCCCATTTTTTTCCTTATTCCAATGAAAAGAATTTATTTTAGGTTTGTATCATTTTCTTTTACTTTAGACAATGTAAGCTTTCAATTTTCATCAATATGCAACAGATTATTAGAAAACATTAAGTTGATTTGGCTTCAAAAAGAATTTTTTACAGGCTGGGCGCGGTGGCTCACGCCTGTAATCCTAGCACTCTGGGAGGCCGAGGCGGGTGGATTGTTTGAGCTCAGGAGTTCGAGACCAGCCTGAGCAAGAGCGAGACTCCATCTCTACTAAAAATAGAAAAGAAATTATACCGACAGCTAAAAACATATATATATATACAGAAAAAATTAGCCGGGCATGGTGGTACATGCCTGTAGTCTCAGCTACTCGGAAGGCTGAGGCAGGAGGATTCCTCGAGCCCAGGAGTTTGAGGTTGCTGTGAGCTAGGCTGATGCCACGGCACTCTAGCCTGGGCAACAGAGTGAGATTCTGTCTCAAAAAAAAAAAAAGAATTTTTTACAGAATTTACAGAACTGAGGAATTTAATAATGTTTTTAATTTTATAGTATTTTATATGTAGGCTATAATAAACCAGTTGTTACTAAAAAGTTAACCATTAGACTACTGATCAACTTATACTTTTTCATGTTGTTTAAACAAGGGATTAGGAGAAATGATAGTATCTTGTTGTTCTAGAAACTGTACTTAATTTTGTAGAGTCATAGAAGCTTTCTGAGCCTGCCTTTGAGGATCTCAAATTTGCCTTATAAAAACGCTTTAATAAGTAATATAAGCCCATGAAAGCCTAATTTATTTTTGCCTCTTTTCCATTAATTCTCAAATTTATGTCAGGCAACATACTATATAAATTATTAAAAGTGGGTTTACTACCATCTTAGATCCATAAAATTAGGCAACTGTGCTAGAGAGTGAAGAAAAGAAATATAAAGCTAAGGACATGGGCAGACCTGATAAAAATCTTTTATGACTTTAAATAATACAGTATTATATTTTTACAATTATTAAGTTCAACAGCATTCTTTGTTACTTGAAGTCATAGAAATTGTATTTATCAAAGGACAATGAATTTTCTTTAATTTTATTTTTGGAAAGATTCTGTTTTAATGGCTGGCAAATAATGCTGTAGGAAATTATCTACCACCGCTGCTGCATCTCTTGCAATTGCTGCCATACACTACACCAACTACAAATAAGACAAGAGGGTTTAATGTTTGGAAAATACATGCACACAGAAGTAAAGAGCATAAAGTTAAGTTCCTCGTGGTGACTCGCTATCAGATATTTAGCAAGAGTCATCTTGCAGAGTTAAGACCTCAAGAGCACAAGACATTAAAGAGCTTCTCTACTCAGCACATTGGAAAGCATAATTATTATCAACTCTTTGCTATTAAAGCATCATCAAATTATGTTTATAGAATATTATTCACTGAGAACTTCATAGCAGTCTCCCAACAATAAAGCCGGCCATATTAGTGCATAGGGAATGCTAGTATTGACTCTTTCGAACTAATAAAAAGCCAATGTAATAAACTATGATTTCAGAGTGAAGAAAATAACTCTTATTGGCCATATGATGTTTATGTAGCCAGAAAAGATTTCCTCCCTACTCAGCAGTACATGTTGGACCACATACTATGAAGAAAATACAAGGTAGGAATTCCTTTATATTATTAATAGAATAAAACTAATATAGAAATACATGAAAATCCTACATTTTTCCATGTTTCTAGTTTGTACGTATCTTTTAATAAATATTATTATAAAATATTTATTGTGCAGGCTATTGACTAATTTAATCATCAAACAAACCTTCAAAGGAATATATAAATAACCTTCTTCCATATTTTTACAAATAGGAAAACTGAGGCTTACAGTAAATTAATAATGTACAAAATGACATAAACATTGTTTAACATCATATTCCTGTAAGTGATAAAGCCACAATGGCTGTATCATCTTTGTGGCTTTGTTAATTCATTGTTATTGTTTTGCTATTTTTATTGGACATTGTATGCGACTGTTTCATCATTGATCTTATTTGGCAGTGAATCTCTTAGCAATTTCAACTAAGTGACAGAGAAATAAGATTGCCGATAATTGATACACTTAGGCCAAAGCTACTAACCTAGACTGACCTGTGTCCCCCAAAATACATCTGGTTGGAAATGTGGAGGAGACAGTAACCTTGGTGAGAAATGAGCCTATTACCTCAGAGTTATGAACCAATTTGTTAAAGATGTATCAGGATTTCCCAGACCCACAGCCTGAATACTGATAACAGTACACAGCTGTCTTCTCGTTTAAGAATGGGACATGGGAAAAACCTCCGTAGTCATAACAACTAACCTCTGCCTTGGTGGACTGGTATTCATGGCCTCTCTAGTCAAGATATAAAGAATGAGTTCTGTCTGAAGTTTTAGTTCCTTATTAAAGTTGGAGCACTGTATTCTCGTGATTATTTCCTATTTAAAATATTCAGTTTTTAACCCACTTAGTTGGTACTTTCAAAGTTTCAACCCATAAGGAAATCAAACTTCTCCTCATTAATTGCCTAAAATGATGCTATCTTTAAATACAAAGAAGTCCTTGTAGCATAATAATGGTAATGACATATACTGCTTGAAATATATGTTATTGATCATTGTGAAAAAAAAGTTATAAATTAAGAAAATATTTACTATTGTTTGGTATTTGTATAGTTTCTTTAAAAATACTATCTTGAAGTTATAGGTAAAACAGTATTCAACGTAAAGGAAAAATAATTTAAGAGGTTTAGACCTTGATAAACAAAGTTTTTAGTTATTTATATCATGAAAATATTTTTAAATATAAAAATAACATCTACTGTATAACACTTTTATCATTAATAATATTGAGCCATCCAGTGCATTTACATTAAATATACATGTAACCTTCAAACTTTTCCTGTGAGATTAAGTGCTGTGTACAATTTACAATTATTGAGCACAGTTATGGGGAGAAAACAAGTAGAAATATCAACAAAATAGGTAGGACTGGCAGATCATCTCATATATTTTCATGAATTAAAGAACAAACAGAAAATGTTGATCTTTCACTTTGAACACGTGAGGAATTTCTACTCCAATTTTGTTAACTACATAACAGTAATAATTTAAAAGAATTTTTTTGTCAATCTCAGAGAACAAAAACTGTACATCTAATGTGGGGAAAAATAATTCCTTTATAATATCAAATAAAATTAAAATGAAGAAATGTAACAAAGAAATAAAAATTACTCTGCTGAAACACCAAAGCATAATTTTCAGAACACTGACTTTTTGTTTTGAAGTATTTAATCTTGACTAGCAATTATAATTCTTAATGAAACTTAGATGATGGATTTTATTTTGTTGCTTGTGGGTATTATTCTTGTTGGCAAACGGAAAAGGAGAATAACTTTGAAACATATGAAACATTTATAAAGCCAACTTCTCAAACTATTTCAAAAGAAATTCTAAAATTAGTAACCTGAAATAATATATATATATTTTTTTCAAAGTGATATTTGTGTTTCTAGTCGTACGGATTGAGTCTTTCACTAAGTATTATAGTTGTGATATGTCAATTACAACATGTATAATCTAGGCTTACAAAATTATTACAATGTAGATGGATGCTTAATGTTTGCAACTATAAAGTATGCAGTTTTTCAAAAATGTATTCTACAAATTAGTATATTAATATATGTGATAATTAAAAAACTGTTGAGATTTAGATTGTTAGAGCTGTAAAACAAAACTAGGAAGGAAATTTTACCTCGGGGATCCCATTATATAATCTGAATGGTCTCAGTGAAATCACAGAAGGAAAAAGGAAGCTGAACTAGATAGTCTCTAGGTTGTTAGCACTGAAATTCTGCTATACTCTGATATCATGAGAGAAGCACAAGTTGAAGCAAATGGGAGAATAAAAACAATACATGCTAGCAGCCAGGACTGAAGAGATAATATACAAGTCGTAAGAAGCACTGTGATATTATAGAAAGCACATTTTGTTCATTTATTTATAAAACATGGGTATTTATTACTGGCTATTTTATGATCTTGTAGACTTGAGAACATTTTCCCACTTATATAAAAAACAAACTGGAATCTATAATCTTGGATTAGAAATGCCATTAAGAGTTAAACTAGAATGAAATGTAAAATATCTACCGTGGAGATGAGTGTATGTATTTGTGTGTTCACAAGTGTGTCCGTGCACACATGCATGCACACATGTATTTAAGCGCAATATTTAAAGGTTTATGCTTTATACACACACTGCACACACAGAGTTCTTTAGACATGGCTTCCTTTAAATCACTAAACATATATAAAAGAGACTATTTAAAATCTTTTCTAATAATTTTAACACCTGGGCCTCCTCAGGGCAAGTTTCCATTGGTTGCATTTTTCCTGCATATAGGACATACATTTTTGTTTCTTTGCATGCCTCATAAATGTTCTGTTGAAAACATTTTGAATATTATGATGTGGAAAATTTGAAAGTTAGATTCTTCTCCATGATTCGTTTTTGCGCTTGTTATTTGTTTAACCCTTTTCTGAACTAATTTTGTGAAGTCTGTATTCTTCTTCACATGTGATCGCTAAGGTCTCTGTTCCATTATCTTAGTGGTCAGCTAATGATTGAACAGAAATTTTCTTACATGCCTAAGACAAAAAAATTTCCCAGTCTTTTCAGAGGGTTCTTATGTGTTGGACACACCTTCAATATACAGCAGGCAGTTTATGACTCTAACTTAATCAGCTTTTTATTTGCACAGAGCCTCAGGTTCAGACTCAAGTTGTAGAGTTTGGTGTCTTCTCAAACCTTTCTTGAGCATGCACACAACCCTGGGCACACAGCACACACACTGCTTTCTAGAACCCTGGAGTATGTCACAGCTTTTCAAAGTCCTTATTCCCCCAAAGCATCCCATCCCTTAGTCTTTTAGTCACTTGTTTGCCCCAATTGCTATGCATTGTCTCAGTAACTTAAACATGTACCTGCAATGTTTTCAACAAATGCCTTCCCTCTGCCCCCTAGATAATGGTTTTAGGACAGGTTGAGTTCTCAATCAGGCAAAATAAAGACAAGCTTTTTGAGGGTGTTTTCCTTTAAGTCACCAGACACATCAAATAAGGACAATTATTTGTAATTAAAGCCCATTCTGCTCCCTCAATTACTAATAGAAATGTTTTCTGTTATTTTCAAGTCTACTGCTGAGATGGTAAAAGGACTCAGGTTAAGTTAAAATGCCACAGGTCTTACTGTTCTTACAGAGAGTCATCCATTTTTCTCGAATAAGCACTTCTCATACTGCTGCAAGTTTTTGGTTAGTTCCAGAATTCCAAAAAAGTCAAATCTGGCAGTTTTTGCTATTTTTCTTTTTTCATTGCTTTTATGGACAGACAGACATTTGCAGTTGACTTACTCTGTCATTTTCACTGACACCTTCCAGTTTGATTTTTGTTTTCTTTTTGCTTATTATCAAATATGGCTCAAAGTTTGCAAACAAGGAAGACATATAAAATGTTCTTTGCCCCCTTCTTTGTGGTTTTTTTTTTTTTTTTTTTGTGACAGGGTCTCATTCTGTAGCCCAGGCTGGAGTGTGGTGGCATGACCATAGCCCATGGCAGCCTCGAACTCCTAGGGTCAGGTGATAACAGCTAGGACTACAGCAATGTGACACCAAACTCAGATAATTTTTTTTTTTTAAAATTTTGTGGAGATAGGGTTCTTCCATGTTGCCCAGGCTGGTCTTGAACTCCTGGCCTCAAGCAATCCTCCTGCCTCAGACTCTCAAAGTGTTGGGATTACAGGCATGAGCCACTGTGCCCGGCCTCCTTTTTGTGTTTTTGAAACACAATGTGTTTTGAAATTTCTAGAAGCGCATTTATTATAAGCAATTGGCTAATACAATTACAGAGGCCCTTAAATCCCATCGGCAAGCTGTATACACGGGAAAGCCAGAAGTATAGTGTCAGTCTGAATCCAATGGCCTGAAAACCAGAGAGAGCCAATAATGTAAATTCCAGTCTAAGTCTGAAGGCCTAAGAACCAGGAGTGTCAATGGCATAAGTAACAGATGAAGAGTAGGAGAAGACTCATATCCCAGCTCAGTCACTCGGGCAGAGAAAGCTAGAAACTGAACTTCCCCTTCACATTTTTATTCTATTCAGGCCCTTAACAGATTACAGGATGCCTACCCACATTGGGAAAGGCAATCTGATTTACTCAGTTTACCAATTTAAATGCCAATATCATCCTGACACATCATCACAGACACAACCAGAAGTAATGTTTAGCAAAATATCTGTTTTCAGCATGATCCAGTCAACTTCACTCTTAAAATTAGCCATCACAGACAGTGCCACAATTTATAATATGAGTAACTGAATAAATGGCAATGTTATTATTGAAGGAAAGAAATAAGAGTAAGTAACATATTTGGATGGTAAGGAAGGAGATTGAGGACATTATTTTGGAACATATGACTTTCTTTAGGAACATCAGCTAACAGAGAGAGTCCAGACCTGGAGCTGAACATGTAATAGTTAAAATGATGTTGAAGGAATAGTCCACTTAATGAGAGAATGAAGAGCTGCCTAATTCAACCCTGACTTGCCTAACACCAAATTACCAATTCTCTCCTAACAAACTCTTCTTGATTTCTTCCTCTTTTTAAATAATAACTTCATTCTTCCAGGTAATATGGCCATAAATACAGGCTTCCTTTTGACTTTTTTCTTTCTCACAAATTCTACAGTCAAACAATCTGTTAGGAAATCCTGTTGGTTCTAATATTTCAAACTTGACCCCTTCTTACCATTTCTGCTACTACTGTCTTGGTCCTATCACCCTGCTCTAATGCACCATTATTCTCACTGAGATTATTATAATAATCTTTTAACTATTTTCCCTATTACTGTATTTACCCGCTTTCAAACAAAAGTATTCTCAACACAGCACCTAAATCATAACACATAGCTCCTCTGTGATGACCCTCCAACAACCAACATCTCACTGTGCATAATCTTACCTACAAGACACTCTATAAGGCGCCCCCAAAAATGTAACTGACCTTATCTTCCTCTGTCTGTCCTTATTCATTCTGGCTTATCCATCGTGTCCTCCCTCCTGTTCCTGTAATGCATAGCCATGCTCTGATCCCTTGTTCTTTGCATTTGAAAATGTCTTCCCCACAATTTCTACATGGCTTAATCACTTACCTCTTTCACACAATGTGCTCACATATTTAAATTTGCTATTTCTCACCATACTGTCACAGTTCCAAAAATCCCTCTCTATTTTACTCAATGGTACTTCTCAGCATCTTGACTGCATCAGTCTTCTAGGGCTGCTGTAATAAAATAACGTGATGGCTTGGAACAGCAGGAAATTATTCTTTTACAGTTCTGGAGGCCAGAAATCCAAAATCAAGGTGTCCAAAATAAAAATTGGTCCCTTCTGGAGGCTCTGAGGGAGAATCTATTCCATGCCTCTTAGCTTCTGGTGGGTGTTGGCAACACTTGGCATTGGGACTTAGTAACTCCTGTCTCTGCCTTCATCTTCACATGGCTTTCTTCTGTCTGTGTTTTCTCACCTGATTATAAAAGCTGTCGTTGAATTTAGAGTCCCCCTCCAATAAAATCCAAGCTGATCTCTGGAGATTCTTGACTTAATTATATCTGCAAAGACCGTTTCTCCAAATAAGGTCACATTCAGAAGTACCAGGAGATAGGACTTGGAAGTATCTTGGGGTATACGAAAGTCAACCTATTATATTGACTTAGTATGAATTAATTTATCCATCTGCTAATTCTCAGTCTCCCCCCACTAGAACGTCAAGTGCATGACAATAAGAATTATAAGTGTTTTGTTTGTATTTGTACCCTGACCAATTTCTGACACACAATGGAAGCATAATAAATATATGTTGAATAAATACAAGAAGAAAATGTGGATGGTGCATAGGCTTTATCAGTGTAATAGAGCCAAAAGTGGAAAAACCAGGGAAGCAGACTTTGTAAAAAGGTTAAGACGTATGTGAAGAAATACAGAAAAAAAAAGTCATACCCTGTAGTCAAGAGAGTTTGCATAATTAGAGAGTGGTTGCTAAGGTCAAATGTTAAATTAAAATGTTAAGTTTAAATTTGAATGTCAGAATTCTGCTGGTGGCTGTGATGTGAAAATCTTCATATCACTTGAAAACGCACTCAAATCTGAGGCAGGTCTTTTTTTTTTTTTATAGAATGTCTTTTGTTCTTTTAGGTCTTGCCTATGTACTTTGGTATCTCAGTGGCTATGTCACGATCTTGTTACAAATGACAAAATAACACAGGTAAGGAAGGAAATAATTTCTGTTGCTGGATTAGAACTCATCAACCTTGCTTTTTGGTAATATTTTTGTGGAATCTCATACTTCCTATTCCCATTGAATTGCCAGACTATATACTCTGTATTTGTTTGGTGTTTGATGATGATTGGAGCCTATGGGTGTGCATGATATTTCCAGAGTCTACACTTTAAACTGCATACAAAAGTTTTCACCCTTAATAATTCTATCCTATTAATTCCTTGTAACTCACACATTCGGTTATGACAATTTGTAATGTTTTTTTTCATTGACAGTATCTACATAACAGTTTGAAATAATTTAAAAAAATTCATTCTATTCTTAGACTGTAAGAAGCATTTAAGTAATTTATGATCTATAAACAATAGCACTTTGATATGAAAAGTATATATATAGAGGTATGTGTTTCATTCAATAACTATGAAAAAAATTTATTGTGTTGAGCTATAGTGCAACACAACCATAGGGTGCTATTTGCTATTACATGGCTGCTTTACAAGTAGAGAAACATCCCCAGAATAATGTAAGCACTTCAACCTTGACCACAATATAAATGGGTTTATTATGTGTGAATATGTCAATGGTAGTATCTCAAAAGCATTTTCTGATTATTACAGTTTAATTTTTGAATATACACCTAGTATATAAGTTACATCATCTATATTTTACTTGGTACAATTTATCAAATGCAAAGTGTACAATTTTGCAAGATAATTCCAGCATATAATGTGTCAATGTCATATATTTAGAAAAATAAATGGCCTTCTAAACATTTTATGAAATTGTTGGTTTTTTAGTAGGTATTACATTAATTCATAATTAATATAAATTATAATGCTTTATTACTACAATGATGTAATCTTAAAAGAAATCTCTCTAGCAACCTATGATTTTCTTCCTTTTCTTCCTGAATTCAGAGTGTAGATCTCTGCAGGAAGTATTACAATTGCCCCATGAAAGATACATGTGGAAATGGTTTTGTGCCACCCTGCTGGTATAGAGAACTTCAGTGCCTAATCTCATTCTAAAGGATAAATATAGTCACCATAAAAGAGAGAACCAATTAAACTAATATTGAGTTGAAAAATTGCTTCAAAGTCTTGTTGATTTAAGTCAATATGATTTTACTCTACTACTTGGGATTTCATTATAGGGAATATAGTTCTTATTTAATTATGAAGGCCTTGGCAGGAAGTAGAAAGGAACTCAAAACCTGAGTGCAGTTGGACCTTCTCAACCAACATGAAGAAAGAAGAGTATATTACTGAAAAAAGTTAAACATAATAAAATGTTTTTCAAGCAGTGTGAGAAGAGATAAAGTTAAAAAACTGTGAATATAAAAAGCCTCAAATAAGTTAATATATAATTTAAAATTTCTTACTTTACAATGTTTTAATACACTCATGCAAAAATGATTTAAGGTACAAAAAATTCTCACACACATGATCAGAATCCAATATATTGTTTTTTTACCCCTTAGAGAATTTATTGATCTGTGGTAAAAACCAATACCAATGGTGCTATGATAAAATAAATTTTTGATATTTGTAGCTGATACATTTGGGTATCTTTGTGAATATAAATTTTGCAAATATGACTGTTTCCTTTCTTTCTTTCTCTTTTCTTCCTTCCTTTCTTTCTTTTCAACTTTTTCTAGAAATGACTGTGGAGATGAATGAGTATCATTTATACCTTATAATTTTCCTCATAAAACATCTCCTTTAAGCTAAGAACCAGACCTCTTAAATTTTGCTTCAATCATTACCAACCGCAAGAGACTTTATTTCAATACTATTTAAAAAAAAAAAAAGATTACATTGTAGAAAAGTAAAGCCATGTTGAGATGCAGAAGCTAAGAAAGATGTCAAGTAGGCTCAACAGCTAGTTAAGTGACTCCTTTCTTCAAATCAGCCTAAAATTGAATTGCCTCCAATTCATTCCTCAACCAATGTATATGTTACTATATTTTATTAACCTTCTATTTGGTCAGAAAATTATTGTAGAAGCTGACAATGTTAAACTCATGAATATCAAGGTTCTGCTACATTGGGTTCAAAATGTGATCCTAATGCCTAACTTGCATGACAGATTTCTGGCTCACAGATCATTTACCCCTAAAATCATCAAATCATAAGTATGACATAGTATGTAATCTAAAAATTATAAGAGTTCATCAAATTCACCAATAATTAAGTGAGTTGAAAAAAATAAAATCAGGATAGATTAAGAAAGCTGTAATTCATTCCATCAAAGAATATTAATTCAGCATCTACTTTACAGTATTGTTAGACACTAAGGATAGTATACAACAAGGTCTAGAGGAAGATTTAGTAATAGTACATGGGGAAGAGGAATGGCTGAAAAACAATAATGACAACAACAATAGTATGATAAGACTAATATTTATGATATATACTTTTTAGACTCTGCAGTAAGAAAAAATTTTTAAAATGCATACTAAAATATTTTGTGAATGGAAAACACCTTTCGACTAAAAATGTCAGATCAAAGAGAGTGATTTTTGGGGGGGGTTGTTAAAATGAAAACTAACACTATGGTATTCAGTTTGCCAGTATTTTTTTTTGCAATATACCATTCTGTCTCACAAAGACAAGCAAATAACACATTTAGTCCCAGTGTATAGAAAGACAACAGATAAATGATCAGTAGTTGCATCCCTTTCAGCCATCAAGTCAAATGACTGACATTCCAAATCTACTCCAGGCAATACACTAGCAATGTCAGATAAAAGATACATCACCCAGTACTTACTGAAAATTGCTGACGATTGTGGATTCTCTATATAATACTGCATACAGTAATGTAAATGCTTGGTCAAAGTTCCAATAACCCAAAACACTGCATTCCATTCTGTGATTAACGGCTATCTACCTTCCTAGTGCCGCTAACAACTTAAGAAACATCAAGATGCACTATGCCAGAGTTGACAGCATCCTCTCATCTCACACCAAAACAAAGAAAAATGTGCTTCCCAGATGTATTAACAGCAACATCTGGTCCTATCAATGCAGGAAAAACATAATCCTCTGAAAAGCAAATGCATAATATGTGCTCCAAGGTTGGTACATATCTTGCATTTTAATACAACACAAGTTTCAGCTCTCTTATAGTTTGCCTTTAGTCTCTGATTTAAAGGTTGCCAGCTGCAGCAAGAGTATTTGGAGGTGCCAACCTGGGACCACAGATAAGTCATCCTAGCATGAATGTTTGCTCTTGCTGAACATCAGGATTCTATAAGTCAATTCAACATGAGAGAAAATGTCATTATGATTAAAATGTTCAACTATGGATTCAAATGCATCTGCTATTCATCGGTTTTAATCATTGTCACTGTCTGATAAGAGCACCAAAGAAGGAAAGATCAGTTGGTGCCGATGGGTCTCAGTCTCCAAAAACATTCTATTTGTCAACTGTTTTCAGAAGGTTTAATAAACCAAGTGGCATGCTGTGTACCTTCTAATGACATGGGCTTCCTTTCCCTTTTTAAAATCCATTCCCCTGGATAGGAGAGAATTTAGTATCTCAACATATATTATTTTAATCATGTGTATAGGTTGCTGTCTTCTTTATAACTACCCATGATCATGTTCACAACAGAAATAAAAACTTTGATAAGGGAAGAGAAGAAAGGAAAGTTACTATATGTCTTATATGGAATGTCTGAAACTGTAGCAAATTATCCACCAAACAACTATACGAACATATGTTAAAATAAACAAAAAATATGCTCAAATCAACATATGTTATATATTGTACTTGCCATTTTAATTAGAATATATGTCATTGATCAAGATCACATTTGCTTAAAACTTTATGATTAAAACATGTTTAAATCAGCTTTTTTTTGAGCTAAATCTTAACAAAATGAATAAGAAAATCGCAAAATTTTTGCAACTTTGGTAAACAGAGCATCAATTCATGCCTATGGTCCTCAGGAAAGTAAATTTAAATGTTTACAGTCAACTTTTCTCTGTCATAATTATTTTTGGCATAAATACTAGTATGAACATAAAACTCTTCCAAGAATGTGATGATAAAATAGACTTCTTTACCTTTAATGACATAGGGTAAAAAATCATGTTTTTCCCCAAGAAATCAAATAACAACATGGCAGTAGTAAGTCCTTAACCTATAAATAATAACATTGAACGTGAATAGACAAAACTCTCCAATCAAAATACACACAGAGGTTGAAAAAAAAAAGAGTCAACCATATGTTATCTGCAACAAACACACTTCACCTATAAAAACACATATAGATTGAAAATGAAGGTATGAAAAAAGAGATTCTATGCAAATAGAAACCAAAAAAGAGCGGGAGTAGCTATACTTGTATTGGATAAAGTGGATTTCAAGACAAAACTGCAAAAGGAGACAAAGAAATACATTATATAATGATAAAGGTATCAATTCAGCAATAAGATATAACAATTCTAAATATACATGCACCCAATACTAGAGCACCCAGATATACAAAGCAAATATCCAAGCTAAAGAGATCGAGAACTGAATATAGTAATCACTGGAGATCTCAACACAGCACTTTCAACATTGGACAGATCATCCTGAAAGAAAATCAGCAAAGAAACACTGGACTTAACCTGCACTATAGACCGAATGGCCCTAATAGATACTTAAAGATCATTTCATCCCACAGCTGTAGAATACATGTTCTCCTTAGCACATGTAGCATTCTCAAGGATAGACCATATGTTAGGCCACAAAAGAAGTCTTAAAAAATTCAAAAAAATTGAAATTATACCAAGAATCTTCTCTGATCACAATGGAATAAAACTAGAAATCAACAAGAGAAACACTAGAATGTATATGAATACACGGAAATTGAACAATATGCTCCTGAATGACCAGTGGATTAATGAAGAGATTAATAAGGAAGTTAAAAAATTTCATGAAACAAATGAAAATGAAAACACAACATATCAATACCTATGGGATACAGTAAAAGCAGTAATAAGAGGAAAGTTTATAGAAATAAGTGCCTACATTAAAAAAGTACAAAAGCTTCAAATAAACAAACTAACAATCCATCTCAAAGAACTAGAAAAATGAGAGCAAAGGAAACCCAAAATCAGTAGAAGAAAAGAAATAATAAATATCGGAGCAAAAATAAGTGAAATTGAAAATAAAAAAAAATACAGAAGATCAACAAAACAAAAACTTGTTTTTTTAAAAAAAATAAACATAACTGACACACATTTAGCCAGAGTAAGAAAAAAAGAGAGAAAACTCAAATAAATAAAATCAGAAATGAAAAAGGAGACATTATAAGTGATGCAGCAGGAATCCAAAGGATCAAACTACAATGAGCAACTATAAGCCAATAAATTGGAAAACCTAGAAGAAATGACACATATTACCTACAAGATTGAGAAAGGAAGAAATCCCAAACCTACCTAACCCAGTAACAAGTAATGTAATAGAAACAGTAATAAAAAGTTTCCTGTCAAAGAAAAGCTTAGGACCTGATGGTTTCACTGCTAAATTCTACCAAATATTCAAAGAAGAATTAATACCCATCCTACTTCAGCTATTCCAAAAAAATCAAGTGGGAGGGAATACTCCCAAACTCATTCTACAAGCCCTGTATCACCCTGATACCAAAACCAAAGACACAACAAGAAAAGAAAACTATAGCTTAATATCTCTGATGAACACAGATGGAGAAATCCTCAACAAAATACTAGCAAACTGAATTCAACAGAACATTAAAAAGATTATTCATCATAACCAAGTGGGATTCATCCTAAGGATGCATGGATGGTTCAATATATGCAAATAAATCATCATAGAAAAAGAATAAAGGACAAAAACCATATAATCATTTCAATTGATGCTGAAAAAGAATTTGATAAAATTTAATATGCTTTCATGATGAAAAAAAAAAAACAACTCTCAAACCCCTGGGTATGAAAAAAACTTATTTCAACATGATAAAAACTTTCCATGACGACCCATAGAGAGACTGTGATACCGAATTGGGAAAAACTGAAAGCCTTTTCTCTAGGATCTGGAGTAAAACAAGGATGTTGACTGTCACCACTGTTATTTAACATAGTACCAGAAGTTCTAGCAAGAGCAATCAAACAAGAGAGATATATAATAGGTATCCAAATTAGAAAGGAAGAAGTCAGATTATCTTTGTTTGGAAATGATATGATCTTATATCTAGACAAACCTAAAGACTCCATAAAATATCTATTAGAACTGATAAACACAGTAAAGTTATAGGATACAAAATCAACATGCAAAACTCAGTAGCATTTCCATACCCTAACAGTAAACAATCTGAAAAAGAAACCAAGAAATCAATCCCATTTACAATAGCTACAAATAAAATTAAATACCTAGGAAGAAACTTAATCAAAGAGGTGAAAGATCTCTACAATGAAAACTATAAAACATTGACAAAAGAAACTGAAGAGGACACAAAAAATGGAAAGATACCCCATGCTAATGGATTGGAAGAATCAATATTGTTAAAATGTCCATATGACCCAAAGCAATGTACAGATTCAATGCAATCTCCATCAAAATGCCATGACATTCTTCACAGAAACAGAAAAAAAAAATCCTAAAATTTATATGGAACCACAAAAGACCCAGAACAGCCAAAGCCATCTTGAGCAAAAAAGAACATTATCTGACTTCAAATTACACTACAGAGTTGTAAGTAACCAAAACAGCACAGTACTGGCATAAAAACAGACATATAGTTCAACAGAACAGAACAGAAAACCCAGAAATAAACTCACACATCTATAGTGAACTTACCTTTGACAAAGATGCCAAGAGTATACACTGGGGAAAGGATAGTCTTCAATAAACGGTGTTGGGAAAACTGGATATCCATATGTAGAAGAATGACAGTAGACTCTCATCTCTTGCTATATAGAAAAATCAAATAAAAATGGATTAACAACATAAATCTAAGACCTGAAACTATGAAACTACTAAAAGAAAACATTGGGAAAATGCTTCAAGACATTGGTCTGGGCGATTATTTCTTGAGTAATACCCCAAAAGCACAGGCCACCAAAGCAAAATTGGACAAAATTGGACATAACTGGACAAAATTGGACACATCAAGCCAAAAACCTTCTTCACAGAAAAGGAAACAATCAACAAAGGGAAGAGACAACCCATGAATGGGAAAAATGTTTGCAAACTACCAATCTGACTAAGGACTAATAGCTAGAATATAAAATAAGCTCCAACAACTCAACAGGAAGAAATCAAATGACCCTATAAAATGTGGGCAAGGGATCTGAATAGACATTTCTCAAAAGAAGACATACAAATGGCCAATAAGTATAAGAAAAAATGCTTAACATCATTAGTCATCAGAGAAATGCAAACCAAAACTATAAGGAGATATCATCTCACCCCAGTTCAAATGGATTCATAAAAAGAACAGGCAATAATGAATGTTGGCGAGGATGTGGAGAAAGGAGAACCCTCATACACTGTTGGTGGGAATGTAAATTAGTGCAACCACTATGGAGAACAGTATGAAGGTTCCTCAGAAAACTGAAAATAAAACTACCATATATGACCCAGCAATCTCTCTGTTAGGTAGACATCCAAAGGAGAGAAATTCAGTATATCCAAAAGATATCTGCAGTCCCATGTTTATTGAAGCCCAATTCACAATACCCAAGATTTAAAGCATCCATAACAGATGTATGGATAGAGAAATTGTGGTATATATACACAATGGGATATTATACAGCCACACAAAAAATTGAGATCCTGCTATTTGCTACAACATGGATGGAACTGTGGAACTTTAAGTGAAACAAGCCAAGCACAGAAAGAAAAATTTCACATGTTCTCACTCATACATGGGAGCTAAATATTAACACCTATTGATTCCATGGAGACAGAGAGTAGAATGATGGTTACCAGAGGCAAAGAAGGGTAGGGAGAAGGAGTGACAAAATGGGGATGGTTAATCGGTGCAAAAATATAGTTAGATAAAATGAATAATATTTGATTTCACAACAGAGTGACTAGAATCAACAAGTTAGGGTATACTTTAACATCACTAAAATAATGGAATTAGAATGTTCCTAACACAAAGAAATCATAAATGCCTGAGAAGGATACCCCAATTACCCTGATTTGATTAATTCACACTATATGCCTGTATCAAAACATCACATGTACCCTATAAAGACATATAACTATTATATACCCACAATAATTTTAAAAATAATAATAAAATAGAGAATTGCATAGGGAAAATAATTACAAGTAAGATAATATCACAAATAATGACCAGCGAACAAAAGACAAAAGAACTTAGTACCACACAGCATAAGAATTATTAACAGTTTGAGTCTATTTCACTTATTAATGTTAAATATAAAAAAGAAAGATCTAATAGTATAGTTCTATAATACAAAAAAATTGCTGTTGATTATTGCACACACTTTACATTTCAGGTACTGTGAAATCTCTCCCATTTTTTATAGGAAGAAATTAGAATAAAATATGTACAATAACTTGGTCATGTTATAGCTAGTAAGCACCAAAACTGGGATTTAAGTAACTGTCTGAAATCTAAATCTCTGCCACAATTCACTTGCTCTCACTATGGGTCCTGTTTGAGTATAATCCATAAAATAACTTTTCTAGATTTTTCACAGATCATTGTTTTGTACATCAATGTAATGTTAACACTGGCATTTCACTGTTTTGTCCAAAATATTATCCCCATTCTGAGTATTCAATACAATGTGTAAAGCCAAAAAACGTAAGACTCGTCCACATGGAATGATTCTTGCTTGATTGGCTTTTGTTTTTTAGAGGAAAAATAGTTATCAACCAAATAACGGAATAGATCTATATATATAATTATAAATGGTATAACTGATATAAAGGAAAAAAAAGCAGGTTAATTGGAGAGGTAATACCAAGGGAAACTTAATTCAGATTGAAAACTCAGGGAAAATCACTCTTTAACAAGTGGCATTTCGGCCAGGTGCAGTGGCCCACACCTGTAATCCCAGCACTTTGGGAGACCAAGGCAAGATGATTGCTTGAGACCAGGAGTTTGAGACCAGCCTGAGCAATATATGGAGACCCCCCATCTCTAGAAAACATAGAAAAAAATCAGCTGGATAAAGTGGCTCATGCCCGTAGTCCCAGCTGCTTGGGAAGCTGAGGTAGGAGGATTTATTGAGCTCAGCCCAGGAGTTTGAGGCTGCAGTGAGCTATAATGACACCACTGCACTCTAGCCCGGGCCACAGAGCCAGAGGGAGACCCTGTCTCAAAAAAAAAAAAAAAAAAAAAAAAAGTGGTATCCAATGGAAGAGCAGGTAAGAGGAGTCTAGGGAGAGGAAAGAGTAGTTCTGCAATCTATGAGTTTGAAAAAATTGACCTATAAAACAAATTTTTGAAAAAAAGAAACAAAGAATCATGACATTAGATCACTTGATGAGGAGAGTTTATCGGCTGATGACGTTGAAGGTATTGGAAGTATTGGGGTAGGACAGCAAGAGTAATTGTGACTGCTGGTGAGTGACTTAAACATGACAACCCTCCATAAGGAGGGCAATGGAAGAAAAAGAAATAAAAAATAGGAGACACAGATTTTTGATAATGAAACCATTTTGACAAGATGAGACCATCAGGGTTTTTTAGTTAGTGGTCATGCTGTTTCACAACGAACAACTAAAAATTCAAGGGCTATTATCATACTAAGTACCATCTAAGTCAAGCATATGCTGCCAGTAAGCATTTTTAGTGGAAATTGATTTTAAATATGTCAGAGCACACTGGTTTGAATTATTTTTAATGGGGAATACAATTACAGTGTTTAATGTTTTACTTAAATATGTTGGCTTATTCTTATCTAAAGCTCATACATGTGGTTATATATACACAAAATTAATCAAATAATATGATTTAGAATATCACAAAGAGTTCATTTACAAGCAGTCCCAATAAAACAATAAATAATTTTGGTAATAATTATTTATGTCATTGACTGCATAATTAAATATAGATTCAACCATATGAAGGCAAATAGAGAAATAAAATATATCATATATAAAACTTCTATAATATATTCAAAATGCATTGTCCAAAAGAAAAGAAATTCTACTATTTGTTGTACCTAAAAAACATACTGCACATTGTAACAAATATATTCTGTTGAGTAGAAACATCACAAACAGCTATGCAGATAAAAATGTGTGATTCTGGCAGAAGTAATAAGATAAATGTAAAAATTTAACAAAATCAAAGAGAGTTAGCATTTTAATTTCTCAAAGTGAATGTAAGAACTGAGACTTTTATTTTTGTCTGTTTGGATTCTGAAAGTTATACCTTGAGGCAACTCTCGTCTAAGGAATGTCTATTTTAGCATAGATCAATTACATAGGAATGTCAAATAAAGCCCATACAAGTTTCATTGTGAAAACCAAATATATCTCAGCGATAAGTCATCACAAGCATTCTGATATTTGGTAATCATTCTTGGAAGAAGATTTTTGAAATAATTTTTTCTTTCAAATGCTAGAAAAATCTAATTAAATGGGTATAAATTTTTTATATTTACTCATTATGATTTCTTACAACATAGCATATATTTTTTGGATTTGTATTTGTCATGGGAGTTCCAATTTGTCATAACATGACTTCTTTAGTTTTATGGCCTTTAGCAGTCTTGCTTATAACACATTCATAGTCTGATTCTCCTTGAGCCCTCATGAATCTTGATTTTACAGCATAAGCACAAATGCAATAGAACATGGTTCTCATTTAAATTATGTGAAATTGATATTGTGCTGCATTCAGATGTCATAAGAAAGAATATATGCAGTCATGGCAGGCCTGTCAGAGACAATGGAGACTGAAGCCCTTAAGAAAGAATGCTCTGTACTTTACCTTCTCACGAACTTCACAATCCTTTCCAGAGAGAATTCTGATACTGTCAGGGTACTTCTAACACCGGATTTTATTACGAGACATAATGCAGCCTTCATAATGTAAATTCACATGTCCCACTGAAAACACAGATGTTTTTAAATAATCTATTCTTTCTAAAGATCAAGAGTTTATTTTACATAAGAGTGGCATTAAACTACTCTCTTCTGGGTCTCAGAAAAACCCATTTGCTTCTAACTTATTCCCTGGTGACAGTAATGTAACTATCATCTCACAAGATAAAGAATCGAATTTATAAATGTGAACAGCTTTCCAGAGATTAACAAGGTATATAGTTAATTTAGGGAGGAAAAAAAAAAAGCCTGCCAAAATTGTCTTTTGAAGTCATTCAAAATGCTGAAAAAGAGTTGGATTCTATGTGGCTGTTTCTCTTCTGCTTTCAGAAAGTGACAGTCAGGAATGCTGTTTACTTGGAAGGGCACACTCTGAGATTTCTAAGATGAAGACCAAAAATGTACTCTGAAGTGTCTTCTAGTAATTCCTTTTTCAAGTCCATCCCTAATCCTGTTATTTCCAGTTGTTAATATTATTAACCATATTGCTTTACTGATGGTTAACCCTAGTTGGGTATGTTTTTGGTTCTGCTTATAAACAGAGTAATCCATCCAAATCTGCTTATAATGTGATGAAGAATTAGGAATCACTAGAATTCAAGTAAGCTTTATTATCAGAATTAAAATATAACCAAAATTTCAACTCTATTGTTATATAAAAAATAACAATATAAGTGCTGGTATATATAGGAGATACACACACACATCCCCACATATAATTAGGGAGTATTTGTTTATCAGATACAAAATAGTGCTGTGTGAAGTACCACATTGGTTGCTTCATGTACATTATTCTTAGTAAGGAAAAGTGAGTTATAGGGATTTAAATTCAGACTACGGTCTGAATCCTAGTTATGGTACTTCATATCTGTGTAACAGTGACCAAGTTATTGAATATATGTCATTCTAGAACCCTCATCTATAAAATGAGGATGAGATAATCAATAAAAATCAATAATCAGGAACTAACACAGTGCCTGAAATAAAATGTGTGCTTAATGTTCAATAGCTATAAATATTATACAAATGTATTACAATAAAACTATACTATTACATCTTTCTCTGTTCCTAGACAAGTGAAATAGGTTTATCAAATTTATTTAAAACTGTCCACTTAAGATAGACCTGACTGCCTGGAAGGTTGAAGTACTAGAAAGGAATATTCTCTAGCACAGCAGGGAAATTCTTCCAGCCCCATGGCCTGGAAGAAATATCTATCAAAACCTGTAGTTCTAAAAATGCATGTTATAAACACCTGAGGATCCTTTTTTCAAACTTCACATGCTTCTTAGGGTATATTATTTTGTAAAACTATATGTTTTATTATCCCTGGATTTCTATCGAGTATTAGAATTAGGGCAAGAATGCAATACACACATTGTCTCCCCAGATGAAACTGAAGATTGACCCATCCCCAAATTGCTCCATTTGCTACCCTCTTCTCCCACACGTCAGTATCCCTTTACTGTGGTGCTACACCCAAACACAATTGACAAAATCTGATTATGACTGTGTTTCCCTATGATCTTGGTAACTTAAAGGGCTGTGGGAGATACAAGGACATGAGTATTCTGGGCAAAGATATATCTTCTGTAGTGAAGTAATGGAATCTGCTTTATAAATCATTATCTTGTTCAGTAATCAGCATGATTCGAGCTCCTCAGATCAAATCTATTCTGGCTATACCCAGTTTCAAACCTTGAAACATTAAGGACGAGACTTTCACCAGTTATGATTACATAGTGTCATTATACATTATCCTGCTTTGTTTAAGTTGAACTCTCAGCCTTTCTTCCTGATTTCTTTCCTATTTCTACATTTAATAAAGTTAAGAATGGATACAGTTATAGGGAGGTTCCAAGTCATTTTCCAATAAAGAGTTTTGTCATAAAAATTGAGTTTTATAATTTATCTGACATAAGCATATAGGTTGGGTAACATATTTTTCAGGTGCATATATTCCTATTTTGGCCTTTAGATAGATTTTTAGATCTCAGAAATACTAAAGACTATTGAAGATTATTTATTTAGTAGCTCATTTCAGTTTTACCATGAAAACTTAAACATAATTTTAACCTAAGTATGAGTGTTCTAAAGAATTTATTTTTAATCTAATTATTTAAAGTAATTTTTGCTTTTAAATTAATAAGGCCAGTTAACATCTGCTGAAAGAAAGTCCATTGTCAAATTTAGTCAAGACTCTATTAATCCATTTAACTAGAGCATTAAGTGTTTCTCTACATTTCATATGTAATTAGCTTACATTAAATTTATGTTCAATATTTATCCTAATTTAGTCACAGTAATATATTAATAGAAAGAAACTTTTTAAAGCTGTATGTGCTAACATAATGCTAAGCAATTCACATGTATTTTTCATTTAATTTACTCCACTGAATGCAGGCGATGGGTAAGATTATCTGTTTTTAAAGAACGGGAAACTGGGGATCTGAGATAATAATAAACTTATCAGAGAGAGAACAGCTAGATAGTGGCAGTGCTGATTTCAACTAAATCTGCTTCAATCCTAAACCCATACAGTTCTGCTACTAGTAACATGTACTTCAGAGATATTCTTAAGTAGTGATTGCAAAAATTTTTCTATAAAATATAGGTGATGCAAGGTAGCTATTATTGGTATTTATAGTACCCTTAATATCTCAAGACTTGTTTATGTGAACTGGACATTTATCAGCTCTCAAGTTTAAAGATAAAATAAAATTTCTCTCCCCAAGGTGCAGTGACTTTTGAAGATTTGAATTATTTATACCTATGAGGAGACAGTGTGAAACTTGGAAAACACAGACTAGATAGGCAGACATTATAAACAGTTAAAAGTGTGTAGTTTAAAACATATAAAATTAAAGTATCTATATATGTTTTACTGCTGCTTATCAAAACATTAAAAGAATGGTTGTATGAACTGTATATCAAAGATCTATGCATGTGTTTAGAAAAAGCAAGTTACAAATAATACATACTCTGTGCAATAGATTTCGTAAGATATGTTTGTGCATATTTCTTATATATATATATGTCTGTATTACATACTTTATATAATTTGTCTATATATGTCAAGAGATTAGGAGGATTCACCCCAAAGAGATTCTTCTTGGATATTGGTATTTTAAGCCATTTTTGTTTTTCTTTATGAGTTTTGCTGTTTCATTTGTATTCTGAATCCAGTAGAATTATTCATTAAATAGAAAAATACTCTAAGTATTTTCATAGAAAATTCTCAGCCAATTGTACAGAATTTTTTACCCTTAACATAAACAGAACAGCTGGCAATCAATTCATATAAATGAGCCTTTTTAATGTAACATAATAAAGTCATTTACAGAAGCTTTAAAGGCAGAATGTGCATTTCCTAGTTTTGTTCAATTGCTATTTTGTTTTTATATTGATCTTAATGGGAAACTATGGAAAATATAAGATTTTGTTGTCCTTGTGAAGAGAGGTGAAGAGATCACTTAGTTAATTAGTAACAATAGCATTCGTTCAGTTAAATACAAGGTGATCTTTAGAAAACACTCTCTAAAACAGTGGGTTGGGATGTTACTTGATATATCAGAATATTTAGATCAGAGGAATATCTGCTTTGCCAACTTTAAGAGTTTTTAAATATGACACTATGTTTGTGCTAGATGGGCAGATGCAGAAGATACTTCAAAAAATATTTTACACTGTAGACTAAAATAGGAGTTTGAGCACTTTAGGGAATTTCTATAATTACTGACTACAATAGAATTTTGGTAAGCAGTCCTTTAAGTGCCAAGTTATTTTCATACCAAACTTAAAGAATAGCATTCTGTGAATGTTTGAAAGTGATTTTTGCTTACCCATTTTTTTTGTTTCAACTTTATTTGTACTTAAATTTCATTTGCATGTGGTGAGATTATTACTCTCACACCAAATAGTTTAACTAAAATTAACTTATAAATATCATTATATTTCTTCCATCAAAGGAAGGGGGTGAGGAGGCTGTTTACATTCTCTTTGCCACCCAGTGTTCTCAAGTTAACATCTTAGATGTACCACCCTTAGGCTGACTAAATCCTTATAATTTTGACAGTTTGAGACAAATGCATTTAATAAAATGAATATCATACAGGATATGTGTGAATTATTATGTTTAGCTATTCAGATAGAAAGAAATAAGCAAGGTAACTGAGATTAATTTACTGAAGAAGGGGAAGAAAGTCTTCTTGACAAATACTAGATGTGAGCTCATAGTACTGCAAGGTGAGAATTTAGTTTAAAATGATTAAAAGTTGTTAGCAATTCCATTTGCTTTTAAAAAGCAAATACACATCTCCTGTTCCTCCTCCTCCTCCTCCTCCTCCTCCTCCTCCTCCTCCTCCTCCTTGTGAAAGCTCTCACCTTTAAGAGGAGTGCCCAGAAATTTCTAGAGATAAAGCTCTAAGAATAGCAAGATCACAGTGGCAAAAACAAAGAATTTTTTTTCACAGAACAACAAACAAACAAAATATAGGCTACCATGAATGACAGAAGAAAAAACTAACGATTAGATGCACAAAGATTTCAGATGTTGAAATTATCAAACATGATGTTAAAAATGTTTAAATCAATAAGAAGGAACTGAAATTATGAATAAAGGGCAAGGGATTAATATTGGCAGTATTATAAACAGAAAATAAATGTATATAAAAATCCTAGAATTAACAATATTTATGTAAAAATTAGACTGATATGTTTAACAGTGGACTAAGTGCAGCTAAAGGGAATTAGTGCCCTGAAAATTTGATGTACGGAAATTATAAAGAAATGCAACACAAACAAATAAAGAGATTAAAAATATGAAAACATTGATTAGAAATGTAACTACCAGAGTTAAAATATCTAATATAGATCCAATTAGGTGTTCAGAAGGGCATGAGAAAGAAAACGAAAGGGACACAATATTCAACAAGAAATGGATGAGAATTTTTCATAAAAGATTAAATAAAACATTCCACAGATCTGAGAAGGCTGCTGAATCGCCCCACCAAAAGTTCAAGAGAAATACCTAGACACAATAAATTAAAATATATATTAATAGAAAACCAAAAACAAAAAGAAAAATTCTAAAAGGAACCAGAAAGAAAAAAGATGATTAATTTCAACACAATTAATATTAAAGTGACTCCTGAACTTCTTAATAGAATAATGGAAGGCATAATACAGTGGAATGACATCTTAAATGCATTAAGAGAAAATGAATGTCAACCTCAGATGTTATATGAAGTCAAAACACCTTTCAACTCTTAATACAAAATAACATTTTAAACAAACAGAACATTTTAGAACTAACAAAAACTATGAGAATAAAATTCTAAAGGATATATTATACTTGAAATCATAAGAGAATTGATCCTAAATGAAAAGTCTGGAATATATTAAAAAAATATAGTACTTTGTAATGAAAGTTATAGATGTGAGAATTAATCCAAGCTCCTGAGTGTCTTCCTTTTTTATAATACTGTAACTCTTCGGTAAGACTTAAAAACAATGAAATAGAAAAAGTGATGGGTTTAAGGAAGATCACGGATTTGTTTTCAGACCTGTTCAGGTGCCTTTGAAGCATCCATGTGTAAATGTCAAATGCACATTTGTATCCAGGGATCCAAAACTCATGGGAGACACCTGGGCTGAAGACAAAATATATGATCAATGTGCATTTAAATGGTTATTGAAATCACAGGCATGGTTGAGATCACCCCAGGGGAGGATATAAAATGAGAAGCAAGTAGGCCAGGACTAAGCATCAAGGAACTCAACATTTAATAAAGAATCTTTCCTGTGAGCTGAAAATTTAAATTCCATTCATAAAGTGAATTTCACTTCTAAGAGGCTGAAATTGCTTTGTAAATTCACAACACACTTCGGGTCCATAAAGAGCAACAGTATTTGTCAACAGTATTTAATGGCATTTTTTTGAGTTATATGCAAGAGAAGTATGAAAGATAGTTTCTAAATTTTGATGATTGCTGAGTTAAGTGATAATAATTTGATCGTAACAGCCATAATGTTATTTGTTGATTTTTTTCATTCATTCAACCAGTATTTATTAAAGCCTTACTATGTATCTGCTCTGGACCTTCACGAATCTTACATTCCAGTGAGGGAGCCAGAAAATAAACAAATATGATACGATCCTATGAAGAAAAATAAATAGCCATAAGATGAAAGAATGGAACAGTGTGCCATCTTAGAATTAGGGATTCTAAATCTCCAAAAAGGTAAGCAGAGACATAAATGAAAGAGAGGAGCGGTCTTACAGATAACTGAGAAAAGCATTTCATGTAGCCTTAACATGTCAGAGAGACAAGGCACAGTGAGCAAGGTGAAGGGTATGATTCCATTTTAGTAAATGGAATTAAACTACACATGGAACAACGAGCAAGAGCTTTATCTGTCTAAGGGACATTTGTAATCAGGCAGATAAAGAATCATCAATGCTTTTTCTAAACCATAGATCAAGTTGAATTTGGGGCTCTTAAAGTGTTATAGGAGATCTAGTTAGATAGATGGGCTGGGATATGAAGACATGGAAACAAACAAAAAACCCTTTTCCCATTTATAATAAGAGATAATGGGGTCTGAAATAATCATAATTATATTGAGGTTTGGATCACATTAATCTATTTCTCCATCCAAATGGTAATCTTAATTCCTTTGCCTCAATGTGATGGTGGAGACAAACAATGCTTTAGAGTCATAAAGCTCCTTAGACATAAATATAAAGTCATTAATCAAATCAATGAACTTTAATTATATTAATAAAACATGTCAAAGACCTGATCTATGGTTCATTTATCACTTCTTCAAGGAAAATTGCCATGCCTCCATTTCATGATCATTTCAAAAATTAAGCATTGGCACCCTGGAAATCCTGAACTACCATTCCAGGGAGGGAAGAGTAGTTCTTTGGCACTTGGAGAGCACTCTGCAGCCTTGACCACCCAAGCTCAGTGCGTGTCAACTACAGGATGATCTAACTGAAAACTCTACAACAGGATATCAGATATGTAAACTATGTGGACTTTATAAAAAATTTTATAAAAAGTGGCATGTTCTTGCCATTATTTTCAAACCCAAGCTCTTTAATCTCCTTTCAAGTGTATGCCATCTGTTTTCTATTACCCTCTCTCATCTACTTACACATATCTTTCATTACTGTCTGTGCAGAAATTCCATTCCAGACCCACTAATGTGGTTATTTTCCCATTGATACATTTTGAATGTGTTCCTTACTCTTGTGTCTTTGCTATAGACTAGAAACAACACCCACTCCCACCCCGTCATCCTCTCCTTCAAACTTTAAAATGTCTATTTATTATAAAACCCCCTGGTTAGTGCACTGGTCTTTAACAATTGCTAGACTTCAAGACAATGGATTAATTCAATGTCTTTTTTAGAGTTTAAGTACATAGCATCTTCTGCAGGCGTAGAGCAAATTTTATATCCTACATTTTAATATGTATTTGCCCTGTATTTACCACTCATGTATAAATTTCAGTTACTCTTAATATTCTTCATAAGACCAAATAAAATGCCTTACACAAATCAGGAAATAGCAAAACATCAATTATTGTGTTTTCTGGTTGGTCACTGGCTAGTAGCTGGTTTTTCAAATTAATCCATACACTTTTGGTAACTAGCAAACTTATAAAGTCTGATGGCATTTTATGTGTGTGTATATATCTATATCTGTATCTATACATATATATATATGTATATATATATATATATATCTTTTCTACTCTTCTGATAGGGAAAAGCTACATCTATATGCTGTAATTTTTATCTGTGATATGAGATAGGCACACTAAAAATTTGCTATAATAAAAAGTCTTAAAATGAAATGTGTAGCTATGCAGAAGCTAATCAGCTTGAAAACACTTTAGGGTGATAGGCCTGAGTATGTGTAAACTGTCTGAGAGGATAAGCTCCTAGGTGGTTGGTTGGGATTTCAATATATTCCTTGGAAATAAGCAACATAAATAAAGACATGCCTTCTTGAGCCATCCACACATATTTCCATTCTTTTTTTGAATAGTAAATCACATTGAGAAAACACATATAAGCATGTTCAGGCATATTTTGAGATGACAATACATTGTCAGCATATTTACAGATGGTACTATTAGAGTAAGTGAATGACTGGTGCAAAGAAGCACTGACCTAGAATTAAAAATTGTTTTCAAAGTTATGCCAAACCCCATGCAACTACATTCAGTATTTACAGGATCACTGTGGTTGGATGCTGTATCTGCTTACAGAAATGTAATGGCATTTGACAGATGCTGCAAGATTTCTTAGCACAGTAGTATAGCTGATAAGGGAACTTTTAATTATTATCTTTTTAAATTATTAATTAATGGCTGAATTTAAACTGTAATTACTTCTAGCTACCTAATGGTATTGAAGTGATATATGATCACTTTACTTTATGCTATTCTTTGTTTTGTTTTTTTTTTCAGACAGGGTTTCACTCTGTTGCCCTGGCTTGAGTGCAGTGGTGTCATCATAGCTCACTGCAACCTTGAACTCCTGGCCTCAAGCAATCCTCCCACCTCAGCCTTCCAAAGTGCACGGATTATAGGCATGAGTCACCACGCCCAGCCCACTTTACACTACATTAAAGGAAGATATTATACTTTTCTAAAAATCTCATATCAAAGACAAATATGTTGTATCACAGAAAGGTAAAAATAACAAGCTATACAGAGTTCAAGTGAAATAAAACTGTAAAACAAATGAATAAATTAACCAAGTCTACTTATGATTGGTTAAAGAGAATAACTTGTTATTAAGTGGTTATATAAGTATAATTCATGTTCAAGACTGTGTGTTCAGCCAAATAATAAATATTCTAAATACTAACATAACGAAATCTACAGATACGAACTCTTGATGCGGTGCAAAGAGACTGTGGCAGACTAATACTCCTTTGCAACTAATTGAGAGAGAAAATTGGGAAATGTAACTTTACTTGGGCTAGCAGTTGCTGATATTGCCTATTTTTATATTTAATTGTTGTTGTTCCTGAATGACATTGAGCTTATGGTATTATACTAACAATAAATTTTTCCCTTGACAAGAAAAATCTTCCTAAATAGAATGTTACCTAATTTAAAAATAAAAAATAAATTGTTTTTACATGTTCTGTATTTGTGCTGATAGTGATAATTTATAGCCCTAAATCTCATCTCTCTCATATTTTGCCTTCTCTTTCTTGTTATTATTTTTATTAGTTTGTTCTATGTTTTAGAGTGTACATATGTGTAATATGCACGTACATGTTCTGGTAAGAGGAGGGATGGACTCTGAGTACAGAAAAGTATCTTTTATTTTCTATCTCACTGTCTTGTATCTCAGCAGTAAATATCTAGTTCATTCTCATGTTTCTCTTAATCTTTGCCATAATATATTTGTAGAATCCCATTTATCCTCCAGATGATTGAATATACAGAAATTTAGTCATTGCCCAGTAAGATAATGTAATAGCATTTTTAAGGCTGCTGATATTAAATTCATGCTTTGTATAATCTCTAATCACAGGACATCTTGATATGTATTTTAATTCATTACATGCTGCCTTCGTAATTTGATTGTGCTCCTGAAATAACCTCTGGAATTTTTTGAGGGCTTGCAAATGGTTTATTTCCTTCTCTTTATCTGCTGAGTGCATATTGCATTTTGAAGACTAACAGGGTAACACAGTATTTAAGCTTCAGGATGAACCAATATTATGCAAGAAAAAATAAATGATATAATAACATATCTAAACATTATACGGAATAAGTAGGAAAAGACCTAGCCTAAAAGAAAGTTGAAATGACTATTACTCTATTATATATTTGCAGTTTATATTTGCAACGTGCATATTGCCACATGAAAACCAAAAAATAAAGGCACATATCTAGGAATCTAGCACAGTCCTATATACACAGTAGGTATTTAATACATGCTTATTAATGATGATAAATCCTAAATATTTCAAGTGTGTTTTTAGTACTGAAAGATATTTTCTGTATTCTATGCAAAATCGTTTTATTTTCAGTAGACTGTAGATTTAAAAAAATAATTCTTTAGTATTGGTACCCTGAAATTTATCTTCTGAAGGCCTTCCCACACAGAGGCAAACCTTCACTGACTTTGTGATTTAAGCATAGTCCAATGTACTCAATACAATTTCCCATTGGCTTTGTTGAATTGTACAATATATTATGTCTTCCACATTGTTACTACGTATTACTTTTCCTAGAGGAATACATCAGCTTGTAGACTTTCAATTACTTCCCATTATCTATAAAATATCTCCACACCATTTTTTTGATTCCTTTTAAGAAAAACTAGCTAGAGTGCAGCTCAATAATTTCCCTCCAACTTTCTTAAACTTCTCTTTGTTACTGATTTCTTTCTCTGTAGGTTGCCTCCTTGTTTCAGAATTCAAGAGTTCATAATTTTTCAATCCATTTCCACACTTTTTCAGCCAAATAACAAGTTCCATTAATATCAACAAAAGTTCTGCTCACAGAAGTGCATATCCTCAAAAGGAAAATATCAATGTTTCTGAAAGCCCCATATAATAATCTATCTTAATCCCCTTTTTACTATTTTAATGATTTTTAATAAAACTTTGGAAAGAATAATTTATTGATACTGTTTTCCTAAGTAAACTCAAGAATATTTAGAAAAACACAAAAGGCATTTATATCATTTTAACAGTCAGTAGGTGAGTTTTAGAATTGTTAGAAAAATTTAGCAGATGAAAATATTAATGAAACTTGTAGAGGCTGAAATTTAAAAAACAAAAGTTACTTTACCACTGCAGTCATTTACATGGATAATAAACATCATCAAGAAAAAACTACAAAGGTAATAAAAGGACATTTAGAATACTAATTATGTAAAAAATATTAAAGGAAGAGAAACTCACAACTTTGAAACATACATTTAAATATACAATATAATGTGAGAGAACATATAATAGTGTGCATTTTCAAAATAATTAGTATTGGCTGATATTTCAGGGAGTCCTAGAAACTAAAATTTAAAAATGTTGCTTTATTTATTTTGAAGTTCCTCAATTACACAAATGCCTATGTCTTTGAATAACTGAATGTAATAATAACACTACTACTACAGATAATACTATTATGACCCAAGTATTACACCAACAAATCTAGCCCAAACATGTTTCTTCAGTAAGAAACAAATGTATAAATGATTTGTGACAGCAATAACGCCTCACTCTTTATCTGCTTCTCCTGACTGGTAGATCAATACATTTAATTTATTCAATTAACAAATGTTTTGAGGACACTCATATTTGCCTGGCACTACTGAAGATGTTGGAGATATAATGTCTATAACATTATCCTTACATGCTTACAAATCACTGATATATGAAATTCAATGAGCCCCAAAAGGAATTGTTTAGATTAACTTTCCTCCACTACTACCAAGCACTCAAAGGAACCTGTTGTTCTGATTCCTGATACACCAAGTGCAATGTTTCTCCAACTACAAATCTGTGTATCATTTGTCTTACATGCAATTTATTACAAAAACTCCTCTACTACTTCTTCTGAAATATCTAATTCCATCCCCACTGTCATTGCTTTACTTCAGCCCTTATGCATTAACTGGACTATACCAACTGAGAGACTGAATACACCAATAGATAATGGCCAGATCCTGTACAAATACAGAACTTTAACCCAAAACCTGCAGCAACCTGGCCAAGAAACCAACACTCTTACCTACAAAAATATCCCAGGAAGCCAGCCTGCTATAAGTCAGAGTTGTAGAAAGTGAGACTGCTATCTCTAGTGACAATCCAAGAAGCTAAACGATAGCACCTGTAATAATTGGCCTCTTAGATAGGACTGGGTTCATGACTGACAGCTTCCTAATTTTTTCCCCAATTCCAAGTTAGGATCCACCAGAGAAAACCAAATATGCACCCCCTTAACCAATCATATGGGATGTTCCATTTCTAATTGACGCACCCACAGCTTCCACAAGTCAACAAACTCCAAGTGAGGCATACCTGAAGCCTTCCTTCTAAAGCTTTCCCACTCCTCTGCCTGCCATTGACTCTATGCCAAAACACCAGTACCGGTGGCTGACTCACCTGCTCTAGCACTGTTGAATAAACAGCATTTGCCTGTTTTCATTTAGATGGTCTTAGTTTATGTCCACACAACACAATCCTCACTAGTCTCTCTGCCCAGAGTTTGGATATTTTCAATCAATTTCACTCTACAATAATAGTGATATTCCAAAACTCAGAACACGTGTGTATTGTCACCAATCTGCTTGTTTTTCTGTGTTCCCTATTGCCTTGGGACCTCAGTTTAAATTCTTAAGCTGTGCAAACAAGTTTCCTCCTTATTTTTTCAACCTCAATTCTTACCATTCCCTCATGTAAAATTTCTTGCTCCAACTGTTTGAACAATTCAGTGTCAATTCCTTTAATGACTTTGTCTGTGTTATCTACCTGTTTAAATCCTTTCTTACCCTTTAAGACTGGATTAATCATTTTCTCCTTAAAGAATCTTGTGCTACCTTCAAGCCTTAGTTGACTGTTGCGCTTCTCTATTCCAATAATATCCTAAGATTACTTTTACTTAGCATTTACTAAGATCATATTCTTTTTATAAGTTTTTATGTACCTCGCACTAGACTGTAAATATCTTTAGTGTGAGGTTTCAGTCCTAATCAATTCTCTATCCACAGAAATTAGACCAATTCCTAGAAGACAGTAGGTCCTCAACAAGTAGTACTGGCTGTTTTATTTCTGGCCTTCACTTACTTTGCATCCATATAAAGTATTCATTAATTGATGCTTAATGAATATAAAGTATTAATTTATTTTTAATATAAAATACTTATATATTTTGATAATCATAATCAATCACACACCTCCTTTCTAATAGGCTGCATCAAAAAAATTGAAGGTAAACAGTGCAGTAAATATGTCCTACAGGGTTTTTTAAAATATTGAACATATTTCATGTGCCTCCTCCCATTCTCTCAGGGCCATTATTTCACTCAGCCACATATTCTGCCATGGATGCCCCTGAGCACAGCTTGGGTCCATGTGGTTTTGCTGTCTGGAGTATATGAGACGTTTGCCTACTCAGGCTGGAATCTCTTGTTTTGCTATTTCTGTATAATCGGAACAATATGCTACACCGCCTTACTTCCTGTCTTCTCTCACTACTTCTCTACTGAATGAATCAACCTTCATAGATCATGTGACCTGACTTCCAGAATAACTAAAGAAAGTGCAGAACACAAACATTAGAATTGGAGTGTTTTTTCCCCATGGGGAGATACTGACCACTGAGAAGGAAATCTAGAGAGAGTTGGGCAAATAAATCCTCTCTTTTTCCCTCTCCTTGACTGCCCCATGTTGCCAAGATATGTCCTATGTTGCAAAGTGGGTGACCTGCTAAAACACTAGCTGTGTCTTTTTGCAGCTGCAGGTGAGCTTGGTAAAATGAGTTTGCACTGCTTTCTATTCTTTTCTGCTGTGCCTCCATTTTCCCTCATTCTTGTTGCCCTGGGATTGTACCTTGTCAGTCAAAGACTATCAGTTATCCTCATCCCAGGTTTTGTTTTCTAGGGATCAAGGTCTAAAATAGGATGAGAAGATAAACAATGTTAGCTTGCCAGAAGAGAATATGATTTAAATGAATAAAAAATAGTGTGTATTCAATAATAGCAGAAATCTTATTTTTGTCAGAGTGGAAATTTTAGCCACTTTATACCATTAAATATAGACGCAATGGAATGCTACAGTCAAGACTCCAAGAATTTGTGCAAGTACTTTTTTATGATTTTGTGCATAGTTGGTTTTGTGCATAGAGAAAAATTTCAATGGGTGTTGGCTAAGAAAAGTAAAGCTAGTAAAAGTTTAAAATATATAACCAATTTAGAGGGATATTGTATTCCAAATATGTTTGGAATAAATTCAAAGGATAGAAAACCCAGTGATCCTTGATCCTATGCATCATGTATTAGTGTTCTATACAGGGTCAGAGAATGAGACACTTGCACATCTCCCTTCCCACTTGCCCTTTTCTTTATTAGTTTTTGAGAGCCTCTCACTTAAAGGCTTTGAAGAAAAGCATGCACAAAAGATATAATCAAATACAGAAAAGTAGACATTTGCTACAATTGCTGCCTGACAAAGCCATAAACTGTACATGAGCATTGGAGACATATGCCCGCCACAGTAGGAGTAAATAGCCCTGCTAGCTCAGAGCCCATGAAGCAAGAAATCTCGTGGCGTCTTTTGAAAGTCCAATATAGAAAGCGAGGTGTTCACTGTGTCCAAATATGTGCACTGGTTGCTTTTTATTTTTTAAATAGAAAACCCATCATCTCTGCAAGAGTGGCCTGTTTATCAATATTGGCACCCTGAAGACACCTTAATCTGCTTGAAAATGACATTGAATTTGATGTTATGATAAGCTTCAAAAGAGTATCTCTATACACAGAGAAGGGATGCAGTTCAGCAATCCTAGCTTCAAGTGGCAGAAAGAAAGAATTTAACTGAAGTGTTGGTATGGAGCTGTGCATGGCTGGCAGACAACTCAATATCAACACAAAGTAGTAGGAGGAGAGAAGAAACAAAAGTGCATCACCAGATGTTAATAAAGACTTCAAAATGGATGATAAACATGTAACTTTCTAAGGCATTGGCCTATAGGATTCCAAGTTATTATTTTTCAAAGCAAAAAAAAATATTGTGTGAAAAGAAACTTTTCTACAGAAAATTGAAAACGAATTTTTGAGTACAGTGTTTCTACTGACAGTACTAGTGTGCTTTTAAAATATATTTGAAGGAGTGATGGGATATTTTTTATTATTTATTCATTTTTACAACTGCTGGTATCATTTGAAATCTAAAGCCCCACAGGTAGGTGAGAGAAAGTGAGTAGGTGTGCAAAAAGTATTAGAATGACTAAGGAATATTTATATGCTCATTTTGAAAAATATCCTTTGTTTAGTCTGTCATAGGATACAGAGAACTGATGTAACGTCCAGGGTAAATTTCTTCTCTGACACAGATCTTTCTAGTGATCTTAATTGAGGAATTTTTTTTTTATCTGCTCCTCTAAAGTAAAACATGAAATATACTGCAAACAGCCCTTCTCATCCTGCAAGAAATATAGTATACGTACCCTAAGTGAAAAAAAAATCTTTAGAAATTAACTGAAAGTCTATGGTTAAAAAAAGATAAAACTTGTTACATGCTATCATGGAGGTAAGTATGAAGCTTAAAAGATTGTGAGAAATGGAATGAACACTGCGTTTGGTAAGATACAATATACACAAATAAATAATTAACTTCTATATATTCTTAAATTTTATTTTACACTAGATATTTGAGGATAAATAATACAATAAATTAGCACAGCATATAAGGTCTATCAGAACCAGTCTCCAGATTACATTCCCACCGTATGTCTCATTCATGTATCCAATTCTTTAGCCAAATCACTGACCTCAAATTCACGAAGCATTTTACTCACCTTTGCCTTTGTTTATGCTCTTCCTTATAACTGGTATTCCCTCTTCTACACTCCTTCTCTCATCTACCTACTCCTACTCATTTTTAAAGGTGACACCTTTTCTATAACTTCCTAAGATCATCTGTCATCTACTAAATCTAGAAATTACTTCTTCTACTAGGCAGAAGTAATTATTTCCACAAATGTATCTCATTCAAATTTTAATTATGCCTCTTATTTTAGTCCTTGTTATATTGCATTGTCATCATTTGCTACTGTATTATTTTTCCTTACCGCTTTGTGGAAAAAAAATGAAATCTCGATTTTCTTACACCCAGTACAGGGCTCAGCACATGATTACAGTTTGCAAGAAACAGAGTTGGATTGATGAAGATAAATATTTTTAGAAATGTTTTATTGCTTACATTTTAAATTTTTATTGTGGTAAGAACATTTAACATGAGATCTACTCTCTTACCAGATTAACTGTTCAATACAGTACTGTTATCTATAGTTTGTATATTTATTTGTTTATATGTTGTACAGATCTCTAGAACTTATTCATTTTGGCATAACTGATGAATTAATTGGGCATACAATTCCAGGGTTACAATTTTTTTCCCTTTGAAACTCTAGATATAGGAATATCTTTTTCTGAAAACCAGAAGAAATTAAGACCAAACATTGCTCTTGCCACTTTCAGCCAATATCATTCCCTTTTTTAAATTATTGTTTTTCATCCCAAATATTTTATTCTTGTCATTCATTTGACCACTTTTCTCTGATATGCCTCTCTGCTCATTGATAATTTCTATGATTTTCTCATTATTCTATTCATATTCCTTATCCATAGTACTCTGCAAATAAATTATACATCTTTCTTTACTATGTATTCCTACACAGAATAAATGCCTTGTAAAAATAATATGATTTTTGAGGGTTCAAGACTATTTTGAGGTTTTTTTCTGGATAAAAAAAATACTCAAGTTAGTTCCTTGCATATAATTATCTTTCAAAATAAAATTTTGCAATAAATCAATAAACAATTAAATAATGGTCACTTACCTTTCCTAGTTTTATAAAAACTGAAATACAATTAGTAATAGATGCAATTTTTTTCTAATTTTTAACAACATGCATCATTTAATAAAATATGCTTGGTTATGTTGAATAATTATTTTTGTGTATTGTTGAACTAATGCTGAAACACACTAGGCTATCAACAACCTTTTTTCTAATTGAATGACTTGATATGCCAATCAAAATCCTTGTTTAATTTCCACATTTGAAAAGATTGAATTTATTAGAGCTCTGGTAGCTATAGAGGGTACCTTTTCCCATTCCTGATACCTGATATCTGGCTTGCATTCTGAAATAGTAAAATATGTAAATCCTCTAATATGAAAATTATTTTTATAATGATGATATAAAAATAGGCCTTCATAATCAAGCAGATCTCAATTTCACATTTACTACGTAGTAGTTGTATGACAAAAGACATTCATCTTATGTTTCTTACCTGTAAAATGGAATATATCATTCTCATATTAGGATTTAATATGAAAATAAGTAAACAGATTACATGTGGTTGGCCCCAGACATATCTTTAGTGAGAAAAAAAGTGAAAATTGTTATAATCAAATTAACTTGTATTTATAAAATCACTTTCAATTGGAAGATTAAAAATTCTAATAGAAAACTAGAAAGTCCTCATATTTTGTTTTTAAAAAATCTTCTACATTTTAAAGTTTTGTTAGAGGATATTTTATGTAAAACAAGTAGTTTTATCTATCTACTTACTGCAGCTCTTTAAGGTGGTTTACAATGTGCTATAGGAAAGATGTTGAGAATCTAAGTCCTTTCAGGATAGCTCAAAAGAAGGCTGAAGAGTTTGGCAAATTTAGTTAAATCTAATTGTATTTCTCTGTTTCACTAAGTAAAATAGTTGCCTTCCCCAATCCTTTAACATCCTCCCCCATACTTAGGGGCGTTTCCAGTGATTTGGCAATTTGTTCGTAATAGGAAGAATAGTATATAATCAAAACTTGATTTCATGCCTGATTTGATTACAAGGTACTGATTAAACCAATGCTAGCAAATTCCATTTAAGTCAGTGATTAGGAGAGTGTTCTCCCATACATCTTTTCAGAGATCATTCAATGCAAGTAAGATTCCCTGTCCTTTTTGATGGGGGGCCTGAATTAGGCTTTAAATAATGTATTCATTCTTTTCAATGTAAATTTAGTAACAGCCTTTTAGGTTTTCCTGAGTAAACTGGGACTATATGTCCCTGGGTAAACGAAAGCAAAGTAATCTCCTTGTCTCTTGGGTTTAATGACATTTATTACTTCAGAGTCTTGACAAGTCCCATTATTACATTTCACTTTTTGAGTAGTGGCAGTATGCTAAGCCTGGCACCTGACACAGCATTAGATATCTTGCCCAGTAGGTTTACAAGTTAATTCATTAAACCAAATCATTTTCATTAGAATGCTGGCCTCATGTGTTAACACTAGAACTAAATAAATCATTTTATTCTATCCATTATGGTAAGTGATACATTTGATACATTTATTAAGTTAAAGTGTTCTCTCAAATTCTAATGTTCAATTAGTCTTGTCACCACTCTCTATGTTGATGACTCTCTCAGGAATCATTACCTAAAAGAATAAATTCCCAACTTTGTTTCCTGGTACTTATGTTCGTCCACAGTTAGGTCACAGACTGCATTTCCAACCTCATCACCTACTAATTCTGTATGCAAATGTTCCATGGCAACTAGGCTGCCTATTCATAGTTCAAACATCTGCTAGGCACACTGTTGCCTGCACAATATTTCTTCATCCAACCTGAAGCCTCTTCATCTCCACTTTATTTAATCAAATCATCCTTCCTTCCTGATCAGATTCAAGTCATCCTCTTTCATGAAGAGTTTCCTTCCTACTTCCTATTGGTACCTTTCCTTTGTGCAAAGTATGTTCTGGTGACAACAACCCTTTTGATGTTGTCTTTACTATGCTGTTACCATGAGGCTTGCAAAAAAAAATTATAACCAATTATTTTAAACATATAACAACTCCTCTAACAAACAAACAAACAAACTAATGTATTGTTACTTAACAGGTGCCATTATGTTCATTTCTCAGGTGAGTGCTCCTTGAACTTCTAATTTGACTTTTGTGGTGTGTAAAGATACAAACTACTCTGAGTTTTTCATATCCACCTAAAATTTAGTATCACACACATAGAGAAAAGTGTTCACATTTAAAAAATGCCTCAGTACTTGCACATCCCATTTTGCCTGGAAGCAGTGGAGGGTAAAAGCATCTAAAGGCATCTTAATGAACCAGCTCTAAATTACTGAATCACATATTGGTGGTCACTCTTCTCATTTCTTTGAATCCCCTCGGGTGATGACATGACTTAGACAATAATAGCTTCTAGCCACATTTTCTATAATCATTGGAAAACATTACCAGGTAAAGTGATATTTCTTAAATGCCTAATGTGTACAGAGGCTTCTATAAATCCCTAATTTCCAGAGTGTATGGCTCTATGTGTGACATATATTCCTTGAATATTTTTGAGCCACTGTAAAGTTCACTTTTTGGATGCATCAATAATGCTATTATGCTAGCAATTGCACACATTTTTTTCAGGCATTATGGTACAAAATTTTTAAATGAACTGGAAAATACTGATTAAAGTAAAGCCACAGTAGAATAAACCACAGAGACTACACATCTTACTCAGTTTTTGATAGTTCAATCTAGTGCTTATTGTCTAAGTGTCGGTGGTATGGTACAAGAAAATTCTTGACTACAAATACACAGAACAGTTAGTTGCATTTGTTACCTTACATTGTCTAAGAGCATAAGATAGGAATAAAATGTATTATAGTATAATCTAATATTTTGACACATATATAAGTAATATATTTGTGTATATATTACATACCTATCTTCCATGCACATATATAAAATGTTTCAGAGAAAAACACCATTATAAGAAAATAGTTTCCCCAGGTTACTGGAAAAATAGGTAATGCTTATATTCAAAACTAAAGCCACAATATACACAGGTGAATATGTTTGTATAATTACCTTAGTTGATGATTTACTACTTCAGTAATTCTCATAAGTCAATATAATGCTGATAATATTTATTAAAAATTTGCACTATTTTACTAAAAAAAGATCCACAAGTTCAATCCCAGGCATTAAATGCTCACAATATTGGGGAAGAAAGATGTGGCACCATATAACTATAAAATAATCTTAACACTTAAACTCACATCCCATATATACTATTTTGATGGTTTTTGGATATGTGAACTTTGCCAGGCTACAGTCCTCAAACACCAGTCTAGGTGTTGCTCTGAAGATATTTCATAGATGTAATTAAAATATATAATCCATTGACTTGAGTAAAAGAGACTTTCCTAGGTAATCTAGATGGGCCTGCTTTAATTAGTTGAAATGTCTTAAGAGCAGAGCTGAGGTTTCCCCAAAGAAGAAGAAATTGCATCTGTGGACAGTAGCTTTACCCATGATCAAAGGGTTCCAGCCTGCTCTTGCTGCTGGCCTTCCCTATGAACTTTGGACTTGCCTAGCCAGCCCTCATTACCCTGTAAGCCAATTCCTTATAATAAATATATTAATATATATCTCCTACTTGTTCTGTTTCTCTGGTTAAACCTTGATCGATAAAATTATGTACACTGAGTGCATCTGTACAAATATGTATGTATACAGGTTTACACACATACATAGAAATACACTAAGAATTATTAATAGAGGAGTACATAATACATCTCCTCTATTAGGGTAATACTTTAAAGAGCAAAAATGAGGACAATTATCAGTTGGCCTGGAACACTGGAGTAAACTAGGACAGTTCAAGACAGGCTGGATACATCTGACTATCGTATATTTAAAGAAATGACAAAACACAGGGCTTCAAATGGCTTTTAATTCTCCTAAATTAAAAGCAAGGGTGCGAGTGTGTGTGTGTTTCAGCATATGATTTCATTATATTCTTAAGTCTCCCAAAATGTTCATAATCCTAAATGTTAAGAATCACTGAATTTCCTTTTCTTGTCTTCTGCACATGGCTGTATCATATTATCCTATATTGGATTCAGTTTCTACCACTGTCCACATTTTGTGAGGTGCCTATTACATGCTCTAAAGATTTCATGTCTTTGTATTCTGATCCCAAGAGGATCATTCATGCACTGTCACCCATTTAATTGGCACCTATATTGCAACACATACTTTTCTATACCCTGGGATATGAAGATGAATGTGATTAATCCAGTAATCACAGAACTTGTTATCTAGTGAAAATGTAGATAAAGAAACAAAAAGCATGTTGCATTCCTCCTAATCCTCTGATGTTCCATGTACTTAATATAGTATTAATAAAACCATTAGCAACAGTGAGAACAGTGTTAGCAATCTGGACTCTGAAAATGGACTACTATTGGCTACCTGGTATTAAGCTCCATTATCTCAACAGCAACTTTCCTTGCTAGTCTTTATAACTGTACTACTCAGTTGCTGTACATTGATCTTTGTCTGGCCTGGCTTAAAGTGACCATGATATTTCTCTATATAGAAACAATCACACTCAATTATGACAACATCTTTTCATAAATATGTTCTGCTATTGGTCTGCTCTCTCTGCATGTTTGTGGGCCATGGGGTGGGTATCTATCTTATCTTTGGATTTTCTTAGAGAAAACCATCAGGTATACCACAACTCTCCCCATACTCCATGCACCCGCTGCCATTTCCAGAATTACAGAAAAATTTCTCTGTGATTACTTCAGCTCTCCAATGTCAGTCAGCCCTGAATGTGTAGGAGTTGGTATCTAAAGTGATTTCCAAGCATGTATTAAATTCACCCCACTTAAATTCACCCCAACTTTGAGCAACACTTTTACCAAATGTAGCCCATGTATCTTGGCTATAATTTTTGAATATATTTTTTTCTGATCTAAAAACAGATACTAGTCTTCTGCCCTTGACTTTCAAATGTATTAATACATGTGATTCATGTAATAATCCTGTTATATAAGGAAGAGATGTAATTCTACTAGAGACACAGTTCTACTAAACACTGCCCGCACTTTATTTTTATCATACCAAGTCATTATACCAAGGTGTCTTCATTTTATGACAATCACATAATAATTTTGGACTGCATGGTAATTCAACATTGCCCATATTTCTGCAACTTTGCCATTACTGTGGTATGTCTACACGATAAATCCACCCCATTATATTCTTGAACAGTAGAGAAGTATATTTTTGGTTTGACTTCTCAGGTTTTTAAACAATTCTGAAAGGATATCCTTGAAATGAAGGATAAAACCGTTACTGAATAAAACATGAAATCTAAATATATACAGCCTAAAAATATGAAATTCCCTAAGCAACAACAATCAAGAGAATGATATTCTGTTATGATTTATACTGTTAAGATTAAGGCATCATTCTTTATGATTTTAAGAGAATTGCCATCAAATACAATGAAAATATGTAAAACAATCTGGATAACAATTTCCAGGAAGACAATCTGGCCTTAAAAATATTTGATGGACTTCAAATTACAAATTAAATATTACATCTGTGATGCTATGAAAATCAGTTCATATCTTAGAACCACCATCTTTAAATATCCTAAGAAAAGACAGGGTCCAAATCAACTTTGTGATTATCACCTACTTCTTTGTAAACCTTGGATAAACTCTCAGCATAATGTAAGCCATTGTTCATGAAAATTACAGCAACTCAAAACAAGAAGTCTTATTTAAGTAATGGTGTCTTAAATGTTTTAAGTAAGTTTATTCTTCTAGCCAACATGAATTACCAAAATTAATGAGAGCAGTACAGTTTATCCAAGGTATCATAATTTTTTACTGTGTCATTCCTGAGAGACTAGAAATTGCATACGTTTTTTGCAATCTCTTGTATTTAAAAAAGGTAGAAGAGATCACATTTCCATAACCAACTATTAATATTTTTAAAATGTAATTTTTTGTTAAAGAACTATTCCCTTGTTTTTTCTATCTTTTCTTTCTTAAACAAAGTTCTCTCTCTCTCCCTTTTTTTTTTTTTTTTAAGAACACCATTGAAAGCTTTTGGAAGAAATCCTAAACAGGAATCTGAGCTTTCTTTTGAAGGCTACAGTTTATAGAGGGAACATATGTCTTTGAAAAACAAACAAAAACCACAACAAAATATTTTCAAACCAAAGACAAAATATAAAACGCATGTAATATGCGAGTTTTTCATTTTCCAAAGTCTTCAAAATGATTCTCCACTATTTTCCATAGTTTATAAGCTATCTTTCCTCTATGGAAATAAAACATGCTTATTTTTGCTTTATTCTTTATTCTTTCTTTTCCTCACTCATTTCTGTCTTTCTAAAAGAATGCATTCTGAAAGGTGTAAGGTATGAGCATTAGATCTTTAAATGCTATGTACTTTGACCCTTATTAAGAGGATTCTCAAATTTTCAAATGTTGACCTCTGTCTCTTACTTTAGACAAACCTCCAAATTAAATAAATCTTAATAATTCTTTACAGCCCATTTTCAAATTCTTCTGTTGTCTAAAGTGTACCTTCTTTCTCTGTTCCCCTACTTGTTGGCACAGGATGAAATTAATACTCAACGTAATGATTCACACTTAGTTGCTATTTTAAAAATGTAGAATAAAGAGGTTCACATTTTTGCTGAAAACATTATTTTTCATGCTCTATTCTTTCTCTGCAGGGATGGAGTCTTCGACTTCTTCCAACATTCTTCTTGGAATCCTCCTTTTATATTCACTTTATAAATAAATTATTTCAAATGACAACTAAGAAAAAAAACCTTATTTCTATTATAGGTTTGTTCCCATCCATGAAGAAAATCAACATCAGAGTTAACTTCTTAAAATACAAATTTTCTTAAGGTATTTTCATTCTCAAAACTTTTCAATGGTCACTAAATATATCCTCTTGGTTTTTCACCTAGCAATATAAATATCATAAGCCCTGAATAACGTGCCTGCTTTTCTATCTGTACCTGCCTTTATTGGCAATGTGTCCTCATAATTTCAACCAACTTGATATTCCCACTTCACTTTAAAGATAAAGATTTCCATCACTTTGGGTACTCTGTGCTACCTATTGCTCCAAAGCTTAATAATCTCTCCCCCATCTCTTCACATATCTGAATCTTATTAATGCTTAAAAGCTCAACATACATTTCACCCACTTCAGGAAAGTTTTTCTTAACACGTTAGCCTATGGCAATTTGCTCTCTTACTGAGACATTAAAACATTGTGAGTTTTGTTAACAGAGAGAACTGCTTTCCAATTTTTGATTCTATCATGTACCAATATGCAATCTTGGAATATTTCTTAATTTTTGTATTTTTAAATTACTTAGCCATTAAAATGGGGTAAATATCTAACTCACATGGTTTTGTAAAGACTAATTTAATGATAGATGTATGCTTCTGTGGGGACATGTGTGTTTGTGCGTGTGTTTACAAACAGTTCCCTGTATAAACATAGCAAGTACTCAGTAAATTATGCCTACAATTGTTACTAACACACTTGTGTTTTCCACTCGTTTACCGAGAGATCACATAATTGGCTGGTGCGTGCCACATTTATGGATGCTGTCCCAGTTCTCACCACGTTTTAACCTATGTATGAGTTCTGTATTTTACTTCTTTTAAACCCCTCACAACACCAAATAGATAAGTCTCTCAACAGAAAATCTTTTAGCTTAAGTGGAATAAAATTCCCTGCCAATCTCTGGCTTGGATCATAAAATTTCACACAAGGTAGCACATTCTGAGAATGCACGTACCTAGAATCACAGACTCAGGGAAACTCAGAGATAACACCTGAAAATATTGATAACAAGATCATCCCAAGAATAATTTGTGGTCAAAATATTGGCCTTAGTGTAGTATAAAGGCTTTGGGTTAAAGTTCATATAAAACTCCATTCATTGGATATTAGTTCAGTGATTCTGGACAAATGATATAAACTCTTTCCATTTTCTCATCTACGAAATGTAAATAACACCGTTACCACATAAAACTGTGAAAAACAATTAGGAAAATTTATATAAAAGTACTTTCTTAAGCTATTCTCTACATAAAAATTTGTCATAAGCAGTTGAGCACAGACCTGGAGAAAATAAGTTTTGTTTTCATTTGCAGCATTTTGTTAACTAGATTTTGATATCTGTGGTCAAAAATTAATGAGAATATAGCATGTCCTATGGAAAAGCATGGGCTGTTAGAACTGAGAATGAAGGAAGAGATGGCACAAGGTCCCAAAAGTCACTAGACGTTGGGAGAAGTTAATAGAAAATAGGTAAAGTCGAAGAAAAAGACGGATGTGAACGGTCATACTGAGATAAACAAACCAGGATTTAAAAAGGTTGGAAAAACACCTACTGTGAGCTCCTTTACTGCATGATGGGCATTTAGGTTCCAGACAATCCACAAAGTTTTCCATTTTAAGTATACTTAGAAAGATGCCTGTGTTGCCAAAAAACCTCAGTGAAAGGATCTTCCAGATATACACCTAAGCAAATAGTGACAACGTTCCCAAGGCTAGGAACATGGAAGTTTAATACTTCACCCATGGAAATTATGCAGCATTTTGTGTTTAAACTATATAAGCTAAATACGTATTTATTTATGCAGAATACTCACTGGTTAAGCATTACCTGAATATAATAGAATTCCCAAAAGTAACATTTATGAAACAAGAGGCAAATCTTAAAAAATTCTAATCATGTGACCTCTGGATCCAAAACAGACTGTTGACATTCAGAGTGGGTCCTTAACCAATGTCTCATCAAACCTAAAGCAATGCTACTACGCAACATTTATTTATAAGAAAGCAAATGAAAATTGGATAGAAAATAAAGCATGAAACTAAGAACAATTTCATCATGGGTAGGTGTCACCTATCAGCTAATAGTTGTCAAATATTATTGTTTTTCCATTTGGAAAAGAAATTATAAAATGTTCCTGTCTGTTTTTAAACAAAAATTTTATGTTCATTCACATTGCTCTATTTTGTCTATTTTCAAACGTGTAGGAAACTATTTATCATTCATTAAAAATCATTTCTACCAGTTCTAGCACTATTCTTTGTCTTTTTCCCTATAACACAAGGCCTATGTTAAAGTGGACTGGATGGCCTGACTTTGATGATGATGACTGACAACAGGCTGTTGTGAAAATGTGCATATGAAGCACACAGCATGATCCACCAAAGTTTTCTGTTTCGTGTTAGAAAGTGTTCACGATTAGATAAGACGTTTAGAAGAGCTGTTTCAACAAAAAAAACCAGAAAACGGCTTACTAGACTTACAAATAACTTAGAAGATAGCAAGGAGGAATAAAACTAAATCAACATTTGACAAAGAAAAACATGGCTCTGTATATAGGGTTCTGGCAAATCCTCATGTCAATTGCTCTATGTGAAAATTTAAACTAAAGTCAATTGAAAGACATTTCTGAAAATGTAATGATGCCTATTTAAGTATTCAAACAATATCCAAAAAAGGAAGTATATACAGATCACTCAAAAATCAGTTAAGAGACATGAAAACGAGAGACAGAGGGAGATGGGTCGCAATTTATCTTAGAAAATTTCAGAGCAGAAAATAGCAGACAACGTTGTGATCACATTTTATCAGCAATACCAAATATCGAAAGAATACTCACATATGTTTAATGTAAATAATAATATTGAAAAATAATATTTATTACCAAAACTTACAACTAACCCTACTAAGAGATGTGTCAAATATTTAAAAGCTGTGTAAAACTTTTTTTGACATAGGGGAAAGCTGGAAATAATATTTCCCAGTGATGCTGTCTCACATTGCTACATACTTTCTGTTTTCCTGGACAGTGTCTCCAAATTTCATTAGTATTATTGTAAAATTAGGTGGCTTTCTTTGCAGAACATAATCTAGTTATCTTCCATAATGTAGCATTAACAGTCTGGGTAGAAATTAAGATAATGATTTTCCCTCTACATTAATAAAACACAAATATATAATAAATAAAGTGTCAAGACAGTGTGAACAGATTCAAGTATTTCAATTTCAAAGAGTCCTTGTTAGAATTCTCAAATCCATACTCAAAATCAAAGGATCTTTTAAAAATAACTTAATCAGCACAGTGCAGGCACAATTAAAACAAGATTTATTAATAAGTTAAATTTAAAAAGATACTGATAGGTAAACAAAAATATACACTGAATTTCCATCAGCTGCTAATGAGAGATTCCAATAGCTCGCTAGTCTGGGATGCTAGTTTTAAACCTCAATTCATTTATTTTGCATATTTGGTCTTGATTGATTATTCTTTCTGTTAATATTATAGGACCCCTTTGCAGGATCAAACAGGTTCCTACTGCAAATGTCACCATTTCCCCTCATTACTACCATAAATAGGTCTTGCTTTTCTAGATCCAATGACCTTGGTTTTCCTTGCTTTCAGCAGTGTTTTTCTCTGTCCACTTCTCTGCTATGATTTTTTTTTCTTTTAGCTGATTTTCTTCAAACTCAACTGTTAGCACTTTATCTCCTGTCCTCTCTTTCTTATGCTACTTCCCTCCTGCCCACTTTTCCTTTCCCCAGTCCCCTTTCATGTTTCAGGAACTCTGTGTCGCCTGCTCAAGTTCCTTCAGATGCTGCCTTTCCTCTCAGCTTGGTGGAAAGGACCATTTATCTCCCCTTCAGGAAACCTCCATCACAGAATTTGAGAAGAAAAAGAGACTAGCCATTGCCACCAGGAGGGCAATTCTTGCTAAGAATCAAAACAAATCTTCTATATAGGTTCCTGTTTCTTCAGTTGAAAGCAACCTCCAGTAGAATAAAAGCCACATATCAAACGTGGCATTCCCAAGGAACAGCAGAAATTGAGTTCAGTGTTATTTGAAACATGGCAATTATTCTTTTATATTTCTCCCCTTTAGTCTATTTTTACCTCAGATTCTCCTTGACGCTCTCTGTGACAACAAGCTTTCAGAGGGCATTAACACAGGATCATGCACCCTATTTTATCTGGAGGAAGTGGTGGGAACGGAGAAGAAGGTGGTGATAAGAAAAAAAAGGCCAGTATAGTTAACCTCCAGACCAGGTTGGCAAACCCCTCAATGGTAGTGATGTGGTTGGTGGTTACTGAAATCTGTATGTCAGGAATACCTTCCTGACTGCAGAATACACTCTTGGATAAACTGAAGAGAGAGCTCAAGTTATTAATAGAATCTTCATTGAAAAGATTTCATATGGGAAACTAAGAATTAACAGGAGCATAAACGGGGGTTAGAGGGTAAGGAAGAGAAAGAAGAAGCAGATGAAACATTGCAAGAGATGAAAATAAAAAAGATGCCAAATGTTCCATTTGTCTTCCTAAGACTGGACTGTTTCATGATCACCAACACCACAGTCTATGAGTTAATTTAACATTGGCAATGAGACCACTCAACAAGAGATACAGGCATGCATGGGAATTAAAGCACTAAAAATTAAGTATAAAGAGACTCTTTTCTGAGGGTTAACAGTGAAGGTTTATTAATGTAGTCTATTAAATATAGGGAGAGAGAGAAAGAGGAATACCAAATTGTAGAAAGCCAAGTTCCATACTTTCATTGACATAAATGTCTTGTTTGAGATTCTTTTCATTGTTCACCCTGCCAGGTTATATGTCTACTGCATCTTGATTATGAAGATTTTATTTATATGACAACTTTTAAAAATCACCAAATTGCACCAATGTAGCAATTTACTTTTTAATACACTTTTGCTTTTGACTGAGATTGAACTTTTGTCTGCATGGATATGGATGATGATTGGCTTACTAGCTTAATTTTTTTTAAGGAATGCTGCTCTGCTTTGTAAAACTTAAGTCAGCTTACATTTATTTTTCCTGTTCTCACCCTCTCAGAATTTTACAATAACAATACAGCTTGGTATCCTTGTGCTATTTTTTTTTAAAACTGAAAAAAAAAAAAAAAAAAAAGATTCCTTAGTCAGATATATCAGCAGTCCAATACTCCCCCGAACTGAGCTCCAGCTTCCTGCACTTAAGGAGCCATCAACCTTAAACCTCTTTCCTAATACGTTGTCACAATAATATAAACAAGGATAGATTTGAAACTGATATTTTAGGTATTCATTTCTTGTGTAGAAATATTTAAGTTTCTCTGTATCTCCAATTGTCTTCTGCCCCACGACTTTTTGTAACCATAGCAATGCTTTTAAGATTATTCTTTAACCTAAAATTTTAAAAAGAATAACACATTACAAGGTTCTTATCTATAATATATCCTCAGTTTCTCTCGGCCCTTTACCTAGGCTGTCCTCTCTCCATGATTGCCAAAATGGTTGTGGGTTACAGGAACAAAAAATAGTGAGATGTGGACAGAGATAATTAGCTTTAGAACCCTAGTCAACCTCCTTATGTGAGAGCCATTATTATAAGTACAAGCCTGCTTCAAACCACTCTCTCATTTGAGTGCAATCATTACAAGTACCATCTGCCAAAGGGAAGAGGGAAGGCTGCTTGGAGCAGTTGGTTTGTAGGATGAGCTGCTTATTGTGTCATTGTGTTCTGGTTCTTTGTTTCAAGAAAGTACGTTTGATTTTACAATGAGCTCTTCTGTTTTCTTTTAAATATTGTTTACATGGGAGTTAAACATCAAATAAACAACAGGCATTGATGTTAAGAAATTCAGAGCCGATTTCCTTTACATTCCTCTTTCATCTAGTAGAGGATTTTATTTTATTGTTCCTATTTGCATTCAAATCGTTTGCATATGTTGTAATTAAAATCTTTGAAGTTTGCTGATTACCAATATGTATGGAACAAAGTATCATTTTTTAATCTATATAAACTGTACAGATAAATTATATATATTATATACATATAAATGCTGTTAGGCACTGATGGTGTACATGTAGTAACATTTTTGGATGTACTTTTTTATTATTAGGGCTTTGTTGCCCAGGTTCCAAGGCAGGATATATACATAATAATGATGGCAGCTAACATTTTTGGTATGCTTTATAATTCAGGTGCCTTCTCATTTAGATACATTGTTTTTTTTTAAATCACACATTAAAATTTAGTTGCAATTCAGACATGACATGATTCAGTGGCAGTGCATGGTTCTAAAGCAGGTGTTGCTGTTGTTGAGAGAATGAAAACTATAATGTAGATAAACATGGTCACGGAGGCCATTAAAGGAGAGGGTATACAAGATTACTGATAGACAGGAATAAATTAAGAAAGATATAAAAATAGGAAGCAAGATGCAGATCCATTTTGGAAAAGAAGATTATAACATTGCTTTACGACATAATGTGTTCTAAAAAAACAGTGGTTACTCAAGGTAAAAAGAAATGTCCAGTTGATAAAGTCAGACTAAAACTCAAACGCTAGTTTGGGTAAGAGAGTAATCAGTCAGTCAGAGTCTGTGCTAATTGTAATCTGAGAATGGAAGAGGTATTTTGGTTTAGTCAAGTCCATGGTTGGAATGGGGATATAGGATGATCCTCTCATTACCTCATATTGAGGTAAGCTAATATTAAAATGAAGGAGAAAATGGATGATAGACTTGCAAACATAATGAGAATTTTGGTTAATAAAAAAGAGGAAAGAAATAAAAGGGAATCAGAAAGATCAATGTGATCAACAAATGGTTATTGCTCAACCATTGAGTATACGGTGTGCTTTTACATTAGCACTGCCCAGTATAGCACTCTGCAATAATGGAAATGTTTTATATTCAGCACCGACCAATACAGCAGCCGCTGGCTGTATCTGCTTTCTGAGCACTTAAATATGACTAGTGCAACTAAGCAACTGAATTTTAAATCTTATTTAACAAGGTACAGCCACATGTGGCTCATAGTCATTGTATTCGAAAGCAGATCTAGATACTACTCATAAAGATAGCAGCAAAACAGAATATCACCTTCTTTTGTAATTGAAGTATGATTAATATACAATGATTAATATAGTATTTCTCTTCTCTCTCTACTTTCTTTTAGCAAAACATTTTAATGTTAATGTATGTTATCATACGTATCACTAGCTCATTCTGTTTTATTACTAAGTAGCATTCCATTATATGGATAGATCGTAATATTTTTTATCATCAGAGCCTTTATTTAATCAACATGCAAACAGTGTTTACCATGGGTTAGACACTGTCCTAAGCACTTCACAAAAACCACCTCATTTAATCCTCATAACAACCTTATGAGATAGGTACTATAATGTATCCCCATTTCATAACAAGCAAACTGAGTTGTAAAAGAGCTTAGCAACTCACCCAAAGTGAAGGTCAAAGAAATTGAGATAGATGACCCACTGCTAAGAAGGCACTGTTCAAGCATTATTAAAGGGACAGGAAATAAATCACCACAGATATATAAAACTTAAAAAAAAACTGCCTCTTAAAATGACCATGACTTTAGTTTTTAATGAAAGTGCAAAGAATACATTAGAATAAAGGACAAATTAAAAAGAGGCTTTTGTTGGTTTTTCCTTTTTTTTTTTTTGAACAAAGGAACAGGAACCATATAATTATATCATGACGTATGTATAATAATCTTTCTCATGATATAACAGAAAACAGAATTTGCTGACGACAATGAAGTAAAAAGAGCAATTAACCATTGTGTGGAGTTAAAAAGTATTTGTACATTTGATCTAGACCAGGTTTGATTCTCAAAACTGTCTGTCTGTATGTTAGAATCACTTGGGGATGTCTGTGAAAGCAATGTTGTTAGGGTCCATCCCCTAGAGACCCTGATTCAATTTGTTTGCATAGTGCATTGGCATCAGTATTTTTTTCAAAGTTCTGCAGGTGGTTCCAATGTGCATACAGAGTTGAGAAACACTATGGTAGACTGATTTTCGTATCTATGAGAAACATGTATCCATAGTCCTGCGAACTCCTTGCCTCATAATTTTTATCTCAGCATAAATGTTAGTCTAAATATTTATTATGATATTTTAAACAGAGGCTGACATGCAGTTGTTTCCATCTTTTGTGTAATATATTTCCACTGGTTACTATAGTCTTTAGCATCTGACTTGCTTTTTCCTCATATAAAAATCCCTGAAATCCTTAACAATGTTAAATCTCACCTATGGGCAAAGTTTTAAACTCCCTCTAGAACAGGTTTTCTCAGTCTCATTACCATTGACATTTTGGGCTACATTATTATTTTTAGGGTGGAGGGAGGTCCAGTGCATCGTACAATGTTTAGCAGAATGCCTAGTCTGTAATCACTTAGATACAGAGTACACTTTAGTTGTGACAACCAAAAATAGTTCCAAACACTGTCAGTTGTCCCTGGTTGAAGTCACTGCTCTAGATCACTCCAGTCCTTAATCATGGTCTGAGTAAAGAATCCCATGAATATCCATGTTTTCCTCCACTCTCTCAAAAAAAAAAAAAAAATCAACAAAATGACATAAATAACATTAATAAGACACAAAATGATAGAAAAAAAGACAGGTAGGATGGGGTGAAAACCTTTGTATGAAGGAATTAGTCTCCCAGATAAAGTTTTATAAACTTCCAGACGAGCAGAGGTGCCACAACTCAGAGTAGGGGGATGAAGTGATACTCCAGTTATTAGAGTCTAGTTATCTAGTCACCTATTCCACAAATTCCTGAGAATTTTGGCATGCAGATTTATATCCCATAGGCAAGAAACTGGATCATTCATCTCTGGAGAAAATAAAGAGAACCAGTTTACAAATACTAACAGTTTGAGCCCCCACCCCCCAAAAAACAAAACAGCATTCCACAGCGAATCGAGCAGTTGTAAAATTCACCCTTAGACACCCAACTCTGAAGTGTTTGCTTCATTCCTAAATGAATGCTTCACGTTTAAGTAGGAGTGGATCACAATTCATCTGAACAAAAACTCTAGGGTATAAGCTGAAAGATGAAAAGAGAGAGAATGCAAAAAGCAGAAGAAAATGTGTTTTAAAAAATACCTCTGGAGGGGGAAAAATGGCGGGTTAGCGGCGCCCTCCTGGCTCTCTGCTCCCAGAGTGGAGGCGAAGAACGCGGACAGCCACACACGAGGGGGCCGCTCTCCACGGGAACAGCATCCTGAACCTGCAGAGAAGCAGCGCGGGACAAGCAGCGCTGGAAAAAAAAGAAAAAAGAGGAATCCGACCAAGTTCGGAGCCTGCGAGATACACAACACAGAACAGAGCTGGGAGGCCGCCGCCCTCTGACTACTCGAACCCGGCCCCTGAGGGGCGGAGTAGCGAAGGAAGCCGCGTTCCCGGCTCGGGTGCTCCGCGGCTTGGAGGAGCCTGTCCCCCCACCAGGCCGCTTCTACCTCCCCCTGGCCAGGCTCTCCCCTTGGAGGGCGGAGTGACAAGAGAAGCCCTTTCTGCACATTCCGCCCCCAGCCACCTGCCTTTCCGTGCCTGCAGGCCAAACCCTGCCCCTGAGGGCCGGAGTAGCGAAAGAAGCCGCGTTCCGGCTGAGTTGCCGGCTTCGGAGAGGCCTCACGCCCACCAAACTCCCCCTCGAGGGCAGAGGGACTAGGGAGGCGGCTCTCTGTCGGCCACGGCGCGGCCTCGGAGGGGCTTCCCACCTGGCCGCTTCGACCTCCCGCCGACCAGGCCCTGCCCCGGCAGGGGCGGAGTAGCCGGAGAAGCCGCTTTCCAGGCCGAGCCGCCCCGCGGCTTCCGAGGAGCTTGTCCCCGCCCCGCAGGACCCCTTCCACCTCACGCCCACCGAGCTCCGCCCTCGGAGGGCTGCGGTGGTGAGAGAGGCCCGACTCCCAGTGGCCCCGGCCTTGGAAGAGCGTCTTCGCTCACCTGGCCGTTTCCACCTCACGCTGACCAAACTCCGCCTTTGGAGGCGCAGAGAAAGGAGAGAAGCCGCTTTCTTAGCTGGGGCCTGCGGGGCCTGAGGCAGCACGCCCCCCACCCGCCCATCCACTTGGACTTCCGGGGGACCTGACTAACCCCGCCCTAAGAGGGGCGCAGTACAGAGAAAAGTCGCTTTCCCCTCAGCCACCGCTGGCAACGCCTCTTCCCCAGTTCTGCAGCTAGACTTGATTGCCTTCCCCTACGGCAGGGCAGACCCTGCCCCTGGAGGAGGGGAGAAATGAGAGAAAAGGTTTTCTGGACTGGAACATGCAGTGGTCTTAAGCAAAACCCCCTCCCCAGCCCGGCAGGGCAGGCTGCACCCTTGGAGGCAGGGAGAATGGAGAAAAGTTGCTTTCTCTGTGTGACTGGGGTGAATCTGTGGGACCTCAGAATGACTGTTTAATCGGACCAGTGGGTTTCTCTTGATCATCTGATAAGACCGTAACACTAGGGCTCATGCTTGGCACCCAGGCTGCTGCCAGCTCTGGGGCTTGCCCTCCAGGAAGGAAAATCTTCGCCAGAGTCCTCAGCAATTGCACCAATTGACCACCCCCACCTGGGCTATCTCACAAGTGTGGCTAAAGAGCCCTGAATTACATATTAGCAGCTCTCCCCTAACAGCTGATCAAGCAACCACAGAAGTCTATGCTCTCGGGCTTGCAGGCATCTGTTGCTCTTCTTACCTCACCTAAAGTGGCAACAGGGCCCAGGCAACGCTTGGGGGTGACAAGTCATTTCCCAACAATTGGGGCACTGGTATACCCCATTTGGGGGTTTAGAGCCCAAAAGAAAGGTATTGGAATACCTTGATAATCGACTCCTCCTCACAAACTACAAGCAACAAAAGAGAGGGTAAGCCCCTAGCCCAACACAGCGCCTTCCTTCTCAAACTAGTGGAGGGCAGAGGAGTCACTCACACAAGACTGATACACCACGTGGGAGACTAAACATGGGGTCAAAACTTACTAATCTCCTTTGGCAACAGGTGAAGACAACAGGGCTAAGACAACCCAACAGGCTAAAACACCTCTAAGGCAACACAGAACCAGAGTGCATCTCTCCAGCACTTTCAAGGAGTGTCTCTTTGGGGTTCCAGAGTTAAAGCCATAACCAACCCCCAGCACCCCCAGTTCTTCACAAGGAAGCCTGATGAGAAAGAATCAGAGAAAGAACACTGGAAATATGAAGGATCATAGAGAAAAGTCTCCCCCAAAAGAAAATATTTGGTCTCCATCTATAGATAACAACTTATATGATATGATTAAATTGACAAAGGAAGAATTCCGAATATGGATTGTAAGAAAACTCAATGGAATTAAAGAGAAAATAGGAGCTCAACATAAAGGAACCACAAGAACAATACAGGAAATGAATGAAAAATTCTCTAAAGAAACTGAAATACCATGGAAAAAACAAACAGAAATCTTGGAAATGAAGGAGGCTTTCAAGGAACTTCAAAACAGTGGAAAGCCTAAAGAACAGAATGGATCACACAGAGGAAAGAGTCTCAGAACTTGAAGGTAATGCCTATGTGCTAAACAAATCAGATGAAGCAAAAGAGCACAGAAACAAGAGACAAGACCAAAACATAAAAGAAATGTGGAATTATGTAAACAAGCCAAATATAAGAATCACTGGCAACCCTGAGAGAGAAGAAGAAAATACACAAGGGCTGGAAAACTTATGTCATGGAATACTGGAGGAAAATATGCCTGGTCAGGTCAGAAATCTAGACATCCAGATACAAGAAGCACACAGAACTCCTGGGAGACTCAATGTGAAAAGGCAATGACCACATCACGTGGTTATTAGACTGACCAAAGTAAACACTAAAGAAGCAATCCTCCAAGCAATGAGACAAAAGTAGCAAATAACCTGCAAAGGAAAACCTATCAGTCTAAATGCAGACTTCTCAACTGAAACTTTACAAGCCAGAAGGGACTGAGTGCCTATCCTCAATCTTCTAAAACAGAATAATGGCCAACCTAGAACTCTCTACCCAGCAAAATTAAGCTTCATCTAAGAGGGAGAAATAAAGACTTTCCCAGACAAACAAACTCTGATGGAATTTGCAAAGACCAGAACAGCTCTACAAGAAGTACTCAGACCGGCATTACACATGGAACAGCACACAAGATACTCTCCAAAGTAAAATTACTCAAGAGTTAAAGTCTAGAACCTGGTCTCCAACATGGCTCAAGGAGTAAAACAAAACAACAGGAATTTATCTAACAATATGAATGGAAATCTACTTCAAATAAAAATCCTCTCAATAAATGTGAATGGCTTGAATTGTCCTCTGAAGAGACATAGACTGGCAGAGTGGATCAAGATCCACAAGCCTAGTTTCTGCTGTCTACAAGAAACACATCTATCCCACAAAGATGCTTTCAGGCTCAAGGTCAATGGGTAAAACACAATCCTACAGTCAAATGGAAGTCAAAAGAAAGCAGGGGTAACTATACTTATTTCAGATGGCATAACCTTTAAAATAGCAAGAGTAAGAAAGGACAAAGACGGCCGTTACATAATGGTGAAAGGGAAGATCCAACAAGAAGATTTAACAATTCTTAATATTTATGTACCCAACTCAGGAGCACCCAGATACGTTAAAGCAAACCCTGTCTGATCTAAATGGCATGATAAACAATAAAGTCATAATAGCCAGGGACTTCAACACCCCACTGAATGAACTGGACACTTCTTGTAAACAGAAAATAAGTGGAAAAATAATGGACATAAACAGAGCTCTAGAACAAAAGGGTTTGACAGACCTCTACAGAGCATTCCACCCAAATAAAGCCAAATATACATTCTTCTCATCAGCTCATGGAACTTTTTCCAAAATTGATCATATACTAGGCCACAAATCAGACCTCAACAAATTTAAAAAAATAGAAATAATATCATGTATCTTCTCAGATCATAGTGGTATAAAATTAGAGTTCAATTTCAACAGAAATACACACCACTTCACAAAGTCATGGAAATTAAACAGTTTCTTGTTGAATGTCTATTGGGTAAAAGAGGAAATACACAGAGAAATCAAAACATTCTTCAAACTTAATGATAACGGGGACACAAGTTATCAAAATTTGTGAGACTCAGCAAAAGCATTCCTGAGAGGAAAACTGATAGCATTAAATGCTCACATACATAAAGCAGAAACCTTAAATATCAACAATCTAACAAACGGTCACAAGGAATTGGAAAAGGAAGAGGAAATCAACTCCAAACCTAGCAGAAGAAAAGAAATAACTAAGATCAAAGCACAACTAAATGAAATTGAGAATAAAATAACTATAAGGAAGATCAACAAAACCAAAAGCTGGTTTTTCAAAAAGATAAACAAAATTGACAGCCCGCTTGCCAGACTGACAAGCACTGGAAGGGAAAGGACTCTAATAAACTCAATTAGAAATGAAAAAAGAGAGGTCACAACAGACAGCACAGACATACAAAATATTATCTTTGAATACTATAAAAACATATACTGCCAAACACTACATAAGGTGGAGGAAATGGACAAATTCCTGGAAACATACAACCTCCCTAAGTTGACCCAGGAGGCAATAGAATTCCTGAACAGACCAATATCAAGCACAGAAATTTGAGCAGTAATAAAAAACCTTCCAAAAAGGAAATGTCCCAGACCAGATATCTACACCTACGAGTTCTATCAAACATTCAAAGAAGAACTCATACCTATACTACAGAAATCATTCCACAACACTGTGGAAGATGATATCCTCCCTAACTCATTCTATGAAGCCAACATCACCTTGATACCAAAGCCAGGAAAGGACACAACAAATAAAGAAAACTACAGACCAATATCCCTCATGAATATTGATGCAAAAATCCTCAACAAAATTTTAGAAAATCAAATCCAACAGAATATCAAAAAAATAATTCACCATGACCAGGTGGGCTTTATAACAGAGATGCAAGGCCGGTTCAACATATGCAAATCTATAAACGCAATTCACCTCATAAATAAAAGCAAGAACAAAGACCATATGATTCTCTCAATTGATGCGGAAAAAGCATTTGACAAAGTCCAGCACATCTTTATGATAAAAACTCTTAGCAAAATAGGCACAGACGGGACATACATTAAAATTATCAAAGCCATATACTATAAACCCACAATCAATATCATACTCAATGGGGAAAAACTGAAACCATTCCCATTTAGACGTGGAACCTGACAAGGATGCCCACTATCCCCACTTCTATACAACATAGTGCTGGAAGTCCTTGATAGAGCAATTAGACAAGAGAGGGGAAGTAAGGGCATCCAAATGGGTACAAAAGAGATCAAACTCTCACTCTTTGCTGATGATATGATATTATATCTAAAAAACTCCAAGGATTCAACCAAGAGACTCCTGGAATTAATAAATGAATTCAGTAAAGTCTCAGGATACAAAAGTAATACACACAAATCAAAGGCATTCTTATACGCCAATAAGAGTCAAGCTGAAACTCATATCAAAAACGCAGTACCTTTTACAATAGCCTCAAAGAAAATCAAATATCCAGGTATATATTTAATGAAAGAGGTGAGACTTATACAGGGAGACCTAAAAAACACTAATAAAAGAAATTGTAGAAGATGTAAACAGATGGAAAAATCTACTTTGCTCATGGATTGGTAGAGTCAATATTGTTAAAATGTCCATACTACCTAAAGTGATCTACAGAATTAATATAATCCCCATCAAAGTACCAGCATCATTCTTTACAAATTTAGAAAAATAATTCTACACGTTTTATGGAACCAGAGAAGACCTCCTACAGCCAAAGCAATCTTAAGCAAAAAGAACGAACTGGGAGGTATCAGTCTATCAGACTTCAAGCTGTACTGCAAGGCTATAGTAACTAAAACAGCATGGTACTGGCACAAGAATGGAGACATAGACCTTTGGAACAGGACTGAGAATCCAGAGATGAAACCATCCACATGTTGTCATCCAATCTTTGACAAAGCAGACAGAAATATACACTGGGGAAAACAATCTCTTTTCAATAAATGGTCCTGGGAAAACTGGATAGCTACATGGAGAAGATTGAAACTGGATCCCCATCTCTCACCTATTACAAAAATCAGTTCTAGATGGATAACAGACTTAAACCTAAGGCATGAAACCTTAAGAATCCTAGAAGAAAACGTAGGGAAGACCTTTTCAGACATTGGCCTAGGGAAAGAATTCATTAAGAAGACCCCCAAAGCAATCACAGCAGCTACGAAAATAAATAAATGGGACATGATCAAATTAAAAAGCTTTCGTAGAGCCAAGGAAACTGTCATTAGAGCGAACAGACAGCCTACAGAATGGGAGCAAATATTTGCTCTCTACATATTCGATAAAGGGCTGATAACAAGAATCTACCTAGAACTCAAAAAAATCAACAAGAAAAAAATCAAACAACCCCATCAATAAATGGGCAAAGGACACGAACAGAAACTTTTCAAAAGAAGACAAAATAATGGCCAGCAAACATTTAAGAAAATCTTCAACATCTCTAATCATTAGGGAATCGCAAATCAAACCCACAATGAGATACCACCTAACTCCAGTAAGATTGGTCTGTATCAAAAACTCCCAAAGCAACAAATGCTGGTGAGGATGTGGAGAGATAGGAACACTCTTACACTGCTTGTGGAACTGCAAATTAGTGCGACCTCCATGGAAAAGAATTTGGGGATACCTCAAAGAGCTACAAGTAGAACTACCATTTGATCCAGCAATACCACTATTAGGCATCTACCCAAAGGAACAAAAGTCATTCTATAATAAAGACATCTGCACTCTAATGTTTATGGTAGCACAATTCACTATAACAAGGATATGGAAACAACCCAAGTGCCCATCAATCCATAAGTGGATTAAGATAATATGGCATATGTATACAATGGAATACAACTCAATTATAAGAAACGATGGTGATCTAGCACCTCTTATATTTTCCTGGATAGAGCTTGAGCCTATCCTCCGAAGTGAGATATCACAGGAATGGAAGAATAGGCACCACTTGTACTCACCATCAAACTGGCACTGACTGATCAACCCTAAGGTGTTCACACAGTAGTAATATTCTTTGGGGGCTAGGGGGTTAGGGGTGTGTAAACTCACAACTAATGGATGCAGTGAGCGTTGTAGGGGGAGAAAGGGTGCATCTCAAATCATGGTTGGGATATGGCAAAGTCATAACATGTAACCAAAATGTACACCCATAATTTCCTGAAATAAAAAAAATAAAATAAAATAATAAAAAAATACCTCTAATATCTTATGGTATTTCAGGAATAAGGGAAATAATTAAACTAACTGAAACAAGAACAGATAATACAAAACATCTGTTAAAAAGTAAAACTATAATATGACAATGAAATTAATATTTCTAAAAAGCTGGTGAACTCTACTAGAAAAGAAAATAAAAATACAACAAAGAAAAATTAGAAATAAAATATTAGGATATTAGATGATTAAGAAATCCAGCATCTATATGATATGACTCTCAAAAAAAGAAAGAGCAGAGAAAATTGATGGAGAGTAAACTACTAAAAAAAAATCAAAGAAATGTGTTAGAACTAAAGGGGATACCCCAAATATTATGAACTGAATTGGCTCCCCCTCAAATTTCTATGTTCAAGCCTGATCTCCACTATCTTAGAATGTGACAGTATCTGGAGATATGACCTTTAAAGAGGTAATTAAGTTTAAATGAGATGGTTAGGGTGGGCCTAATCCAATCCCATTGGTAACTTGATAGGAAGAGGAAATTTGTACTCACAAAGAGATACCAGGGCACATTTGCACACATACAAAAAAAATGAGGATGTGAGGACACAGAGAGAAGTTCTCATCTGCAAACTAAGGAGCGAGGTCTCAGAAGAAACCAATCCTACCAACAACTTGTCCTTGAACTTTTAGGCTCTAGAACTGTGAGAAAATAAATTTATGTTGTTTAAGCCCCCCAGTCTGTGGTATTTTGTTATGGCAGCCCTAGCAAACTAATACATCAAAGGATGAAGAAAAATTCTCTCCCAGATGCATCACAGTGAAATTTCAAAACACAAAGATCAAATAAAGAATAAGAAAACCTTCCAGAGAAACAGGTCTTATAAAATATCAGGAATATGTATAGCATTATGCTTCACAAAATCCACCTGGGAAGCCAGAAGACAGGTGAATAATGCCTTGACAATTCTAAGGGGAATTATTTTCCAAGCTAGCCAGCCCTCTTATCAACCAAGAATGGAAGACAGAAATTTTTAGTAGTGCATGATTTCAAAGTATTTGCCTCCCACTCCTTTCTTCTCAATATCATAATGAAAGATACATTCTACCAAAATTGGTAAGATAATCAAGAAATGAAACAACATCGGATCAAGAACACTAGAGATTTAATCTGAGAGAGGTGAAGGGAATCCGCAGGGTGAGGTTGAAAGGCTCAGAGAACAACCAGGGCTTACTGGAGTAGAGATAGAAGGCTCTTATAAAGAATGATGCCAACAAGAAAAACTAAAATGAAAATAGAATTTTAAAAACAAACATGGATATACACTTTTGAGTGTGAGAGTGGATTCATGATAGAAGTACAGAAGAGTAAACAAATGACAAATTAAGCAATGGTTAATTTCAGCAAAAACAAAAGTTGCATAAGAAAGAAAATGTAATTTTTACATATTAAAAGACTCAATTATGAACAATATTTACATGGAGATAATAGTATATGCATGGGATAATGATTTGAATGTACTAACTCTTGGGGAGGGGAAGGTAAGCGGGTATAGGAAGAAGTGCTGGTCAGGTGTAGAAAGCTATGTCCTCACCTTCCTAGCAGGAATATAATATCTGAAACTAAATCTGACAGCTCAAAAAATATCATATAAGCATTTTAGATATTTGAGGATGATTACTAGGAAAAATATTTAAAACAGCTGCCTCTATGCAGTAAAACTCAGAAATGGGGAGGGATAGGGCAGGTGCTACTTGTTACTGCTGCTATAGACCTGTAAAGATTCCCGAATTTTAAAACTTTGTACATAGAACAATTTGAAAAAAATTATTTAAAAAAAAAGGAATCAGCCATTTAGGTGACTCTGAGAGAATTCAAGCTCTGATTTGAGCCTATTCTGTTTTCTAATTATTTCTACTGGTTGCAATGGCCAAGCCCAAGCCTCCAGCCCAGTCATCCTTGACTTAGGCTTCACAGGCAGAATCAATTAATATTGGGTTTCAATAGTCTTTCACCTTTGTGTTCCCTTCTAACATCCTTGGATCCTCTTTTCAGACAAAATGAATCTTGAAAATTCATCTTGTGTTGGAAATTTGACCAGTTTCTTCTTTTCTTCTTTCCAGCATAAAAACCCAGGAAACAGAAATCCATTTATTTCAACTAGTGCCCTGGATTAGAACTAGGGACATGTCTCTGTTTCACTCTTCTGAAGGGTACTCTTACAATGCTCATGGCTAAGAACACGTGAATAGTCTGAGTAGGTCCCTCTCTTTTTCCTATTTGTCTGCACCCTAGTTACATAAACTCTCAGCAATGGCTTGTTTTTGGCCCTTGGAATGGTGATCTTCTCTTGAACTTTATTTCTGGTTGGAGTCCCCCAACTCCATTCAGTCAGTCAGTCAGTCAGTCTGTCATCCAATCATTCATTCATGCAGCACACAGTGACACTTTATCCGTTGTCACACTCACTGATGACCACCTGCCTACATCCTCTTTTAAAGGAAAACTATAAAATAGCTGCCTCCATAACCCCTGCCTGAAAACCTAACAGCTAACTCGCTGCTGATTTGACTTCCTGAACTGCATACTTTCCCTTCCTCTCAACACTAGTTTGAAATTTTCTCCCATAAAACTTTTTAAAGTCATTCCGGATTTAGGATATCTTCCTTTAAATGAGCATAGTGTTACCTTGCCTGCTGAAAAATGAGAAGGCTTTAAAAAATGATATTGAAGTTTATTCTAGCTTCCAAAATTTTTGTTTTTAAATTATATTGGTCTTCTCAGACATAGTTTACTATGAAAGTGTACTATTCTAAAAAGTATCACAGAAGCAAAGAAATTTTTAAAGCCCCTGACAATAACAATCTACAGGATAAATATTTTAGGAAAATGTTTCCAACTGTTATTCTTTGATTACTACTGAGGAACTAACATTCAGAAACAGACAGTAAAGGTTTTTGGCAATTGAGCTCTTGAACAAAGAAAGCTGATGGATTTCTCAGTGGGGAAATAAGAGACACATCGTTAGCTCCTTTTTAGGTCTTGTAAGTACATTAATGAGCCTTGTTCTATGGTTCTTATGAATATAAAACTCTCATTGACTGGAATGTACTTCAGTGTTCCTAGACTGCAGTTGGAGTTTTGCCTGGGAAAGGACACAGAATGAGATGCCTGCACCATGGGTCTTTAGGGACAGCCAGGCCCAGATTGAACACAGATCCTCTATGTTCCACTGTGATAAAAACTTCTGACATCACACAATCATTTCTTTCTTTTTGTCCCTTAAACATGTTTTATTTTCATGACTAACATTATGATATATGTGCTATTTTTCAGTATTTTTTCTTCAACTTTTCCTGAGCATTTCTAATAAATGGCAACTGCTTGCTTTCCAGATAAGTTGGTGACTCTAAACTAGCAAAGAGAACAAAGGCATTTTGACTTGTGAAAGACATAAGTTTGCCCACATGTACTACCAGAGGTTGTAAAAGCTAAAACTCAATTTCACTGCCTCCCTGATGACCATGTGTTCGAATCTTGGCCAATGAAACAGTTCTGCTGCTTCTGCCGCTTTGTCTATGCCTGAAATTTCTATGTGATGCTTGGAGGTGTAGCAGCCATTGCTAAAGATGATGGAACAAGAGGATAGGAGACAGACTTCTTGATGGCCTAAATTTTGGCTGGAAACTTGTGTTTTTACTAGCTGCAGAACACAGTCCATACATGTAAATGCAGACTAGCATAGAAATTAATGGAAAATCATGATCTGATTTGCAATAAGGCCAGGTCCTACCATCTGAGTATTCTATTCTCAAAGCTCATGGTAGGCTCTTAGAAAAGAGATGTAGTCTTTACAGACCTGTAAGGTGAGTTTACCAAACTGTACAACACATCTTTGACAGCACATATTTGAGAGAAAATTATTTTACACTACAAAAAAGCCCTGTCTTGCTCCCCTGTTTATTCTGCCCTCTTATACATTCTGCCTCTTATACAAGATGTAAACCTAACATTTCAGGAGGATTTTAGGGTAAGGACATATAGTTTGATAGAACTATTCCAGGAAAGATCAAGGATGTGTCTGTGACTTCTCAACGTTAGCACAAAAATTAGACAAAGTTAGATTATAGTAATGCATTAATACATATACCTGGAGTATGACTGGTATATAGGTTAAATATCACTTTCTCAATAGAAATTTAGTTTGTGGCCTCTGCTCATCACATAACTGGTGTTCATTCTGCTGCTGATCAAGTAGCAGAAATTCCTTTAGCTAAGTTACTCAAGCACATGTCAATGGGAGAAGATCACAGAACAGGATTTTCCCCCAATTGCCTCTGTTATTTCCTGCTGGGGGATCACCTTTCATTAGTAGCAGTGCAAAGGTTTGCAGAAAAAAAAAAAAAAAAAAGATAAGCAGGAACTGAGGGACTAGGTGGAAAAATGCCAACTGCTAATACACCATAAGCTGATTTTTTTTGCATCTAAAAATGTCAATATATATACTGAAACACGTGACTACATCTTAGAACACGTAGGAGTAGGAACACACACCCCACAAATACAGACTGAAATGAGGATGCCTAGAGAAGATTCAGTTTCCCTGTCCTTTTGTAAGGCAAGGCATGGATATGTGAATTAGTATTGACATGGAGAATAGGCACTTGTACTCTTGTGGGTTAAAGTTCCAGTGGATACTAATGAGCATGCCTTCTAGCATTTCCTCATTAGAGTCCAATTTTTTTCTCTCAGTTTCTGAACTCCTTCCATTACAAACTCCAGGTTCAATTAATATTAATATATGCAGGAATCGCTATTTTCAGAAAAAGTCAGCAAACTGCATCACCTTCAGTATTTTCAATAATGCATTGCACAGTGACTTTCCTTCACAAATAATTCATTTACTAACTAAAATGCCACATTCGGAAACTAGCTATGTAACCTTAAAAAATCTTCCACAAAGATACTGCAAACAAGAGGAAGCTTTCCAGAAAGCCGTCATAGTAAATGTCCATGAGACATACTTTCTGAGCCAATGCAAAAGAAAGCATGAGTTAAATAAAGACTTTCTCACCCAGCACTGAAAACAATAAGTCATGACAACTTCAATTATGGGTAATGAAAACAGCTAATATGAACAGAACACTACAGAATTTAAAGAGGGTTTACACATACATTGCCTCCTACACACTATCATTATTTTAATCATTGTTTTGCCAAATCTGTACAAAACGGGTTCCTTGGGGTGTTTTACTACTTGTCAGGATAAAGAGACAATGATTTTTTTGTGACAGTTGGTCAGATTACAAACTGGAGGAGATAATAGAAGATTTTGCTGAATTTTCCTTTTCATTGTCAGGAGATGGGACCCCTTACTCCCTGGTCTGCGATGTCAGTGAATGTCACTTTCAAAGGCACCTAAACATTAATTAAGCTGCAGAACTTTTTTTTCACCCCAATTACTAAAATTCTAAGGCATCTTAGTCAAATTAGAAGCTGTTTAAAATTATGTCCAAGGATTTTTAGATTTGTCAAAGTAGAGGAATGTCTGATATTTAGACAGGTTTAAATCTTAAGAACAAATTTACAGATGAAAAATTAAAAGGTATTAATAGTTCTTGAGGATTCCAATATTAAGTGAGGTCTATATCCATTTTGGTGTGTGAGGGGGTAAGGGGTGATTTAAGAGGTGGATAAAATGCACAGGTCAAGACGACAAGTAGAATTGTGATTGGCCAAGGGGATTCTTCTGGTTTGCTTTTAAGATTAAATTTCCAAAACCCTATGCTCAAAACCATTTCAGAAGAGTACTTGAATATTTATTTGCATTATTTTTCCATTTAATTATTTTATTTTTATGGGTAACATAAGGAAATATTAATAGAAATTAGCAAAAGTCTTAATCCCAAAATTCAACAAGATCTATCTACTTTATATTATAAAAATGTTCTCATCCTCATTGTTTTATCCCAAGAAAAGCAATCCCTGTCAAATATCTCTTTATTCTTTCTCTTCTTTGAATTAAAATGAAGTAAATTATATCACCTGAAGGGTCTATATTGTTAACAAAGATCAAAGGGTCCATGTTTGAATTACTGGGTTGATATTCCAAACTTTTTTGTCTGTTGACCTGGTAACCAAGAAGTAATACTATATTTATTTTTTAAACAAATATTTTTGAGTATCTACTATGTATTAAGCATTATTTATAGACCCTTTAGATTTACAGCAGTGAATAAAGCAGACAAAAATCCCTGTCCTAGTAGAAATTATATTTTAGAGCCACAGTATTATAATTTCAAAGGAACCTGCAGAATGTTCATATGATACTAAGGGCTTCTCTTTAATATAGAAAGAAAAAAAGGTACCAATTTCACACGAATTCATTTATAATAGCTTTTAGTTTTAATATAAAGGTTATTTTTTGAAATTTCAGTGGGTATTTACTTTATATTAGTAAATCAAACATTATTTATGTTTAGTCTTAATGTATTCAGGATAAACTGCTATAAAAATGCAACATCTATATGTAACATTAGGTAATTAAAATAATAGCATCCATTAACTCAAATCCTTGAAGACATAATATATAAGTGAACAGCTAACAAGTCCTAGAGGCAATAATTTCTCACCAAAACTTATAAGAGATTTTTTATTTTTCTAAAAAACATTTAAGAGCAAAGCTTCTTTATTATCAATTGCTAGCTTAAATATATTTTAGCTATTTTAGAATATTCTAAGTTATTTCTAACAATGATCATAAAAATGATCATAAGACTTTCATAGTTCAACTATAGTATTTTGAAATATAAATTCTTATATCTTATTATTGGTATAACTGTTAGTATAGCAGAAACGCGTGGATAGAAGGTTTCAAATCTGTTAGCTGGGGACTGTAAAAGAAGGATTCAGAGAATCCCCTAAAGTCATCTTCATACCTGTCACTTTTCAAAGAATATTTGTTAAAGTGGTATATTTGGGAATACTGAGTTAAAAGTAAAGAATATTAAAAATCTAGTGGATTAAAATGCAATTCTTGAATGTCAAGAGCCTATGTTTTATGTTTGCTCTGCTACTGTCATGAAATAAACGTTTATCACAGGGCAGAATGTAGAAAGAACCACCTGGAATTAGCATCACTGAATTTCTTTTTAAAAAATTATGTCAATTAAGTTTTTAGTGTTAGGACTATAGAAAATTTTTAACAAAAATATTCACACTTAAGTAAATGTGACAAGATTATTTAAAAGAGAAAACTAATGAAATTATTATATCTGGACTTTTTGTTTGTTTGTTTCTGTATAGTAATAATTGGCTTCTATCCCAGAAGAAATATTTTGGTTTCCAGCTTCTATCACTCTTATGATGATCTCATGATCTCTTACACATTAAGTGAAATCTCAGCATTGGCTTCTATAACATAAAGCCAGAAACCCAGGAGCAATGGGGGAAGAGGAGCTGTCTGAAACCCAGTCTGTTACTATGATACGGATCCTAACTTTGGCTCAGTATCTGCTCTTTTCAGTTCCTACCAAAACAGATGGAGAAAGAAAGGGAGGAAAATGATTATATGTACATCAAGAATTTCAGTAACTAAGAAAACTTAGGGAACTTTAGCATAAACATCATTATCAAGTGAACATACATAAAGAAAAACAACAGCTTTGCTTATTAGCATATAAACAAAAATATGATTAACGCAGTTCCTAAAGCCACAAGCCAAAAACGTGGTTATTTTATTTATTTAATAAGGAGTATTGTAAGTGTCCAGGTTTTGCATCAAGACTGCAATTATGAATAGCTCTCCATCCTTATAGAGCTCAAAATCTAGTAGGATAGAGACATATATAAACACCATGAAAACATGGTTATACTATGAGAGCATATTGGAAGATACTATATTTAGGTAGCAGTTTTAGGGCTGAGGAAAAGCCTAAAGGATTAAAGTAAGAATTGGGGTTTCTGGGTTGAGAAGATTCTTCTAAAAAGAAGAAAAACCAGAGAGCTTGCTTGCTCACTCTCTCTCCTCCTCTCCCTCTCTCTCTCTGTGGTGTGAGGACACAGTGAAAAGGCAGCTGTCCGCAACTTGAAGCAAGAGCCCTCACCAGAAACCAATTATGCTGGCACCTTGATCCTGAACTTCCAGTCTCTAGACCTGTGAGAAAATAAATTTCTGTTGTTTAAACCACCCAAGCTATAATGGGATTTTTTTGGGGGGGTTGTCTGTTTGGGTTTTTGTTTGTTTGTTTTTGTTACAGCAGCCTGAGCTGACTAACATGTGGGCTAATCACTGCTTTTCCAAATAAGTGAATCTGATGGAAAATAAAGTCTACAGGGGACATAATGAATTGAAAACCCTAAACATGTCATCTCTCATTTGAGCCCGCCTACTTTTGCCAAAGGCTTCAGTTGGAAAAATCATCAAAGAGACCTTTAATTTCAATTATTTGAAATTCTACAAATTTTAAACTTTTAAATATAAAAATGATAATAAGATAATGAGTATGAAAAATAAAAACAGAGTTACTCATATGTGGCAGTTTTAGGGGAACTAATATTTGAAGGAAATGAAATGTGGAAAGAGTCATTAAAGTTATTTTTCTCTAGAGAAATTGATACAAGGAAATGGGCTATCTGTCAGAGCAACAGAGAGTAGCACTTTGTGAATTTCTGGGGTCTTATTTTACACTCACTTTTTATTGAATTTTATGTTAAACAGAGGGAAGACTATGCGTAAGGTTTCTGGGAAAGGGGTGGTGAGTTCCCAGAACAAAGTGTTCCTCCTCTTTTCAAACCATATAGGATAATTTCCAGGAGTTGCCACAGCACTTGTAAACTGTCATGGCACTGGTGGGAGTTCCTTTTAGTATGCTGATGATTATAAGCAGGGTACAATGGGCAGTGAGGGTAACCTGAGGTGGTTTTTCATGGCCTTCTTGGTTCTAGCTGGTTTTGTCCAACTTCTCTACCACCTCCTCTTTTACCAGAACCTTGGTTCCAGTCTTATGTCTCCTTATTGAGCAGGGCCTACTGGTTCCCTATCTCAAGATCAAAGGATATCCAGCATTCTGAAGAATTTCAGCTTATATCGAGATATTTAATATGTATAGACTGAGCTATATATATTTCCTGAGCCTAGCTGATCACTGATATCTCAGAATTATTCTCTCAGCCAATTATTCTGTAAGTCCTATCAAAAATCCATTATGGATAGTTAATCTTAATACTAAATCCAATTTCAAATAATATGAAAGAATATGTGATAAAGTGTCTCTCAAACAAATTACAGACAATTGCTGAACTTGACTCAATTTAGATTGAATTCAAAAACATCTCAGTCTCACACTGCGCTGCAGTGCCCTGAATGATCTCACTCTCACATGACTCCACCGTCTTCAATCTTCTTTTCCAGCTTTCTACACATGCATATCTCCTACATTCCAGCTCCACTGCCTGTAGCTCATTATAACTACCATTTAGTTTCTTTCATTGAAGCATATTCCTTTTTCCAAGTAACTATCGTAATTTTCACTTAAAAATTTTTGTTCCTTCTCAATTCCTTCAAATTCTCAACTTTGCTTCCTTCATTGTGCTAAAAGTCCTCTTTCTAGTATCATGTATGACCCACTCCCAGGCAAATCCAAAAAGTAAATCAACTAAGATCAGAGTTTGGGAGCTGGAAAGAGCTGACCTTAGAAGTCATTTGGACCAACCTAACCCCCAACCACATCTCAGAATTTGAGATCTACCTTCTGCTTGACACATTTTGAGAGTGGGAATCTCACTACTTGTTAAAGAAACCTATTCTATAATTAGTAAAATATCCTTACTTATATCCAGCTGAAATATTCCTACTTAATACTTTCACCAGATTATTCAAATTATCCTGTCTTTGGGAACAAAAGGAAATAACTCCACTTTCTGCTCTCAAGACACATTTAAAAATACTTTCAGGATAATTTTTCTCTCCATTTTCCCCAGATATTTTCTCCTACATAGTAAACAAGCATACAAGAAATGTATGGTTTCGTTTGTTTGTTTCTATTATTCACTCTGATATGGTATTAACATTATATCTGTTATTAAATTTATCAATATCATTTCTAAATGACAGAATGATCATGATATAATAACTATATGATAATTATAAACTGTTGAGCATTTTTAGATTTCAGTTATCATGCTATGGATTTTATATGTATTATCTCATTTAGTCCTTAGAATGTTGCATTAGGGAATGAATTGTGTCCCACCCCCAAAATTCATAGGTTGAACCCTTAACCCCAAATGCTACTATATTTGGAGGTAAGTACATAAGGGCGGGATCCTAATCCAATATAACTGGTGTCCTTATAAGAAGAGACACCAGGACTGTGCATACAAAGAGCAATGGCCACGTGAGGACACAGTGAGAAAGTGACTCAAGTCAAGGGGAGAGGTCTCAAGGGAAACCAAACCTGCTGGCACCTTGATCTTGGACTACAAGCCTCTAGAACTTGAAGAAATAAAATTCTGTTGTGTAAGCCACCCGGTATGTAGTATTTTGTTATGACACCACAAGCAGGACAATCTAGTTGTTATTAGCTAGATTTCATAAATGTAAAAAATTGTTTTATGCTATACTAGGAAGTAGTGTCTACTAGGCTACAGTAGTTTAAAGCTGTCTATGTTTTTAGCCTATTTTGTAGTTACACTTTAATATTAAAGTAGAATGACTTAAATATGCTCTCTATGTAATGAAACAAATGAGTAAATGAGAATACATCAAAAAGTTTTTGATAAAAAGTAGATGTTTCAGCAATGTTACAAGAAGCAGGCAAATTGCAACTTACAAAAAATAAAGGCCAGTTAATGGAAGCTAAGTTTTGTTTGCTTTATGGTTATAGTTTAATATTAAAATAGAATGGTTTAAATACTCCATCCATATGGTAGCATGAGAAGTAAGTGACAGTAGATACAAGTTTGTTAGAAAAGAAGGAGAGAGCTATTATGGCATTACAAAGATTTAGAAAAAGTGAGGAAAGCACGAATTTTGAGTAGTAATAAATATAGAATATGCAGGTAAGAGGGGAAGTCTTAAAGATATGTTTGCCTTAAATGGACAGATTCCAAAATGCAAATATTATTGCCTTCCAAAGTCTCAAAAATATTATTGAAATCTGTATCAGCCATGACCCAACTTTTTTCAGTATATTTTCATTTTCCCCTTAGTTTATAACATTGAATACCTAAGAGTTTACAGTCAATAGAAAATCTATTTGTATTTGTCTCATGGGTCCATCATCTACCAGCTCTGTGGCGATACAACCATGTAGAGATCACACAAATATTCTCACTTCAGTTTCTATTTTTGTAGAAATGGAATAACAATAGAGTTTATGAAAATATTGTGAGGATTAAATAAACTAATATATACAAAGGGCTCAGTGACTGACAAATAAAGATTATCTCTTAATATTATTAAATGCCCATCCCACTTTCAATAGGAAGCTCATTATACTTTCAAAATCTCCAGAAGTTTATGAGGATTCTGATTTTTCTAAGCCCGCCTTGCCCAAACTTTTTGATTTAATGGATTGATGGATTTTGACTTCCTTTTTCATATTGCCTTGTGCCATCTGTATCCTTTCTGTTTTACTTGAATCAACCCCATAAGGGATAACATCACAATTCATTCATTTCAACAGAATACTCACCAAGCAAGAGCCATTGTGTTAAGAAAATGGAAAAAAGGGCCGGGCACGGTGGCTCACGCCTGTAATCCTAGCACTCTGGGAGGCTGAGGCGGGTGGATCGCTCGAGGTCAGGAGTTCGAGACCAGCCTGAGTGAGACTCCGTCTCTACTAAAAATAGAAAGAAATTAACTGGCCAACTAAAAATATATATAGAAAAAAAATTAGCTGGCCATGGTGGCGCATGCCTGTAGTCCCAGCTACTCAGCAGGCTGAGGCAGTAGGATCGCTTAAGCCCAGGAGTTTGAGGTTGCTGTGAGCTAGGCTGATGCCACGGCACTCACTCTAGCCAGGGCAACAAAGTGACACTCTGTCTCAAAAAAAAAAAAAAAGAAAATGGAAAAAAACTTCAAAGTGAAATTTTGGATAATCTCAAAGTAAGGCTATATGGCACTGCAAAGTACCAGAATGAAATCCAAATAAAAAATATTACACATATTATTCCAAATATAAATTTGTTGTACTTGTTATGATAAACATATGTATACCTGTCTATCCTTAGAGCTCAGCTTGCCTCGGTCATGTCAAATCACTTGTTCTCATCTTGAATAGTAGCCTGGTAAAGTGGACTGATTGCAGTAACAACTTCTCATACCTCCTGCAACTGTGTCTGTCCTTTGTTATCGCACTCCCACACTTACTCTGGGCTATTCCATGTGACATGCCTTGGAAAGTAGCAATATGAAGCAAGCAAATATTAAGTGTTTGCATATAGGGACTTGCCTTTGTGCTATTTTAGTAACTGTGCACATAAAGAGGTGGGGATACCCTCTGAGTCATCATAGCTTTCCTAGTTGAAGCCATCATAAACCAGTTAGTCCTATCTGACATAGCCAAAGACACATGGACAAATTCAGGCAAGATCCGTCAAACCTGGCCTAAATCAGAAAAAAAAAAAAAAAAAATACCCATGTGAACTCAACACTAATGACCAATCTGGAGAATGTGCACTAAAAACATGATTGTTTTAAGCCTCTAGATTTTGGAGTGTCATATCATACAGCAAAAGCTAACTGATAAACCAGACTATGACACACAGATCTCTAATTCTTCCTTATACATAACACTCCAAATTGCCAATATCCTCCAGCACAAAGCAGGCTCTGGGTTGCTCTATCTGTGTAAAATCTTATTAAAGACCTCTGTTGAACAAAAGCCATTTATTCCATGTCTTTGCCCTTTAACAGCACAAAGAATTAACAGAAACATTGAAACTGCATTTCACCATTTAATATGATAATATTGTTAGGCAATATTTTTCTTTCTAGCAATCTCTGTAAGTATAAAAGAATTGCTATTTAGATATTTTTTTCCCCTAGAGAAAACTTCCATGGTCATATGTTTATTTTTATTTTAATTTGTTTTCCCATGTGATATCCCTATACATGTATAAGCTTGTGATATATTCTATCATTTATGCATGACTTCTTATAAAAATTGCTGGATAATATTGTTATATGTTCCATGTCTTCCAAAACTTAGTTGTCACCATTCTCCCATCTCTGATGCAGAAAGAAATCAACTAAGTTGTATTCAAAAATCCCAAGAAAATGTTAGCTGAAATAGCTTATTCTAAGCTTTGTTCAGAAATGAAGAAGACAACAATTTAAACAAAACAGAAATTTGTTTTGGATATCATTTTAAAAGGCTTCCATACAATTTTATTAAAAAGCACTATGAATAAGCAGTTATTATGAAGTTACACATGCCCTTGGCTGTAGACACCAAAGAGTCGTATGTGCAATGTATTCAGCCAACCCAATTAGAAACTATACTCTATTTCTTTCAGACATCACAACTGGATGCAAAATACTAACAAGGAAAACTATTATTTCAAGATGGCACTGGCAATCATAATTGTATAGTTTTGAATTCCATCTGTAGCACAGGCAACCACCAGAATGTTCGGCAGATAAAGTGCCCTATAATAAGAAATTGGGGCACATGGCCAGTACAACTCGAGAGGTAGCATGGGCTGGTCTTTATTTCTGGATTTAGTTTTGTCTTCTGTACATACTATCGCAAGCTGTGCCTCAGCCAACTCAATTCAGATCTATTGATCTGTAAATACAATTACATATTTGATCATTACATTAACAAAGTAAATTAACTTTTAATGGGTGGCATTACTCATTGTACCTTAGAAAAATGGAAATCTTTACAAAAATGTATGTTTCATTCCACATTGAATTTTTGTTAAATGGACATTTCGACCTAGATTATCCTTTGATTGCTAAGGAATGGTGAAACTGCTGCATGCTATGAATGATTGTCTAAAATAAAATGAAAAAAAAATTATACAATTAACTCCATATGGCTTTTTCCTGGACTCATTTGATATAGGCCAAATTCTCACACTTTTCCCAATTAAATATCTCAAAATAAATTACATTTAAAAATTATAAAATTACTTTGCAAATTAAATATAAGAACACCTGAAAATACATTGTCAAGAATACCGTTAGTAATACTCCTTTGTTAATTATAATTTATCTAGATAGAATTAGATCAGAGTTAACAACATTATTTCAAGTTTCAGAAAAATAAAGAAATAAGGGGTTATATATTTTAGTAAGTTTAAGAGAAAGTAATGCAAATTTTCTAGAGTTTTAATATAATATTATGTTGTTGGATTTTTTAAAATTCAAAATATTAAGGGGTTATAAACGTTTTTGTTACATGGATACACTCTATAATGCTGAGGTCAGGGTTTTCAGTGTGCCTGCCTCCAGGACAGTGTTCATTGTACCCAATAGGTAAGTTTTTATCCCTCATCCTCCTTCCACCTGCCCCTGTTTTTAGTTTCCAATGTCCTTTATGCCTTTGTGTGCCCATGTGCACCCATCATTTAGCTCCCACTTATTAGTGAGAACATGTGGTGACTGTCTTTCCATTCCTGAGATACTTCACTTAGGGTAATGGTCTTCGGTTCCATCCAAGTAGCTACAAATGACATTATTTCATTCCTTTTCATGTCTGATTAGTACTCCTTGGCATATACATATCACATTTTCTTTATCAACTCATGTATTGATGGGCACTTAGGTTGATTCCACACATCTTTACAATTATGAATTGTGCTGCAATAAACATTCAATGCAGGTGTCTTTGCGATAGAATAATTTCTTTTCTTTTGGGTAGATATCCAGTAGTGGGATTGCTGAATCAAATGGTAGGTCTACTTTTACATCTTTGAGGAATCTCCATACTGTTTTCCACAGAGGTTGTACTAATTTGCAGTCTCCCCCACAGTGTATAAGTGTACCTTTTTCTCTGCATCCATGCCAGCCAGCATTTGTTGTTTTTTGACTTTTTAATAATGGCCATTCTGACAGGGGTAAAGTGATATCTCATTGTAATTTTAATTTGCATTTCCCTGATGATTAGTGATATTGAACATTTCTTACATGTCTGCTGGCCATTTGTCTATCTTTTGAAAAAATTGTGTTCATGTCTTTTGCCCACTTATTGATTTTTTTTTTTCTTGCCATTTTGTTTGAGTTCTTTGTAGATTCTGGAGAGTAGTCCTTTGTCAGGTGTATAATTTGTGAATATTTTCTCTCATTCTGTAAGTTGCTTGTTTACTCTAATTATTTATATCTTATATTTTGAAGACAATTTCTAAAACATTCTTAAAAATTAGATAATATTAATTTATTATTTTAAATAAAACAGTAGAAATGAGAAGTCTTTGGTTTAATTCCTAGTTCTGCTGCCAACTTAATAAATTTGTATTTGTACAACAGCAATATTGATGGTTTTTCAGCTACTATAATTTTATAATCAAATATAATAGTTGTTGGGATATCTTGATCATAGACTATAAATTATTCAGATCATATTTAGCCTTTCTACACAGTTTTAGTTGACAGGTTTTAAACTTTTTCAAAAGAGATTTCTAGAAACAAGTTGATCATGTGAAGTTCCTTCAATATTTGTGATTCTTATTGCATATGATAAAAATTCCATTAAATTGCTTTTGAACTGGAAGCTAAATAAACAAAAAAATTTCAATATGTAACTTATTCTAGTGACTTAAAACCTTCTTAATCACATCCTATAAATGTGAAATACATTTTATACACTGAATCAGTACACACACATGCACACACGTGTAATTTTTTTATATTTATATTTATATATACACAATAGAGAATTAAAAGGTTTCCAAAATTATATTTAAACTCATTATATGCAATGTACTCTGATATTTTCTCCTCTTTTCTATTTTCTAATTTTGTTTAAATGCTGGAGATGCACTAAATATATATATGACTCAGTAATGGGTCAAGACAGTTTGATAAATAAAGATTATTTTTAGCATGAACAAATTTGCATGTTTGGAGTTTCCTCTTAGTCCTTATAATGCTTTGATTTTTGACCTTTTTGTGTGTCTTCACCTTTTTGTGTTCTATAATATATTATCAACTGACAAATACTTTCCAGTTTTTATGTTTTTCAATTCAACTAATTTTAGTCCTACCTTATTACCTAAGCTCCATTTAGATGCAGTAGCTCTAAATGAGTTATCATAATTGATTAAAAAGAAAAGCATGGCCTTCCAGTTTCTAGTTGGACACATATGGAGTTTGGAAGTCATCACTCCATCCTAACAAGCAAAAACCTGACAAACTGAAAAATCAACAAATCCTCTTAGATTCATAAAAGAAGTGAGGTCACAGGGCAAACCACTGCCCCCAGCATTGAAAAGGCACACAGAGGGGTTGGGGAAAAGGGTATCACAAATTAACAGAGCAGAAAGTGATGAACAGAAACCTCCATGGGACCCAGTGCGGGGATAGGGAACCCCAAACCGTCATTGACAAATTGCTAGAGGCTCAGTGTGGACAGAGTCTGAGACATTAAAAACCCAGAAGAACCCAGTCATGGGGGATGGAACACACTTTTGTGATTTTATACATATATGGTTGCTACTCACTAATGATTCATGTTGCTAAAAAACAAAATTAATTGAAATTTCAATGATGCACTTCACCTGTACTAAATATTTAACCTAATAGGAACTCTATAAGGTAGATAACTTTATTATTACTTTTACAGATTAAATGACTGAAATTAAGAATTTAGGCAATTTTCTCTAATGGTCAGCCAGCAGATAAATGAAGGAGTCAAGATGAAAGCTAAGATTGATGATTCTAGCACTCCTGTTCTTGAATATGCCTTTATATTATTCTAAACAGATCCTTCTTCTTTAAGAATCTCTATACTTAAAATATTTTAAAAATAATATAAAAGAATATATATGTATATATATATGTGTGTGTGTGTGTGTATATATATATATATAGAGAGAGAGAGAGAGAGAGAGGGAGAGAGAGAGAGAGAGAGGGGCAGAGAGGGAGAGAGAAAGAGTATACAAAAATAGCTACAGCAAGAAAAAAAGCCTCAGGAAGAATGATTCAAGTTATATGCAAAATAGGGTAATTTAGAATAAGTCTATAAATAAAAAATATAGAATCTAATCTTCCAAATAAAGCTGTTACAGTTTTGCATTGTACATGAATTCAAAGAAAAAGTATTTATTTGGCTCCTAGTGAGATACTTTGAGAAGAAATAAGGATGAGTCAGGTACCAGATATCCTCAATAGTCTTATTAAAATAAGAGAAATAATGTATTACGCAAAGAATAAGAAGATAATGTAATAATGAAATGCCATAAGAATAGCATAAATAAAATAGATCCTGTGGGAGTTCTAACAGGAGAGACATCTACTGTCTATGTGTTAAATAGCACAGGGAGGTAATATTAAGGAAGGCTAGGGACTGGGAGGCTGAAGTTTGAACTTTCTTCTATTATTAGCAGGAAACTCTATGAAGATACATGAGTAGGAAACCAGTATGTGCAGAACTGTACTTCAAGGACATCAATACTTACAAAGGTTGAGAATGTCTGCTGACTACTTAGGTGGCTAATGTCACATTCTACTTACATGCCACCTAGACTTTGAATTTAAGGGCAGATACCATATTACACGAAAGCTTACACATCTCTCAGGTAATAACCAAAAGTGCTCTTAATTTTGTTGTCATCTAGAGCAGGGATCAACCCATGGGACAAACCCAGGGCCCGAGAACCAAATCCAACCTACCTCCTATTTTTTTTTTTTTAAATAAAATACAGCCATGCTCATTCATCTGTGTATTTTCTATGGCTGCTTTTACTCTACAATGGAAGAGTTGAGTAGTTGCCAAAGAGATCATGTGGCTGTACCAATGTCTCTTCAAAGGTGGAAAAAGACATGTTGATAAAACTAAAAAGCATTTTGAGATAATTATCTCAAGATAATTATGTTACAGAACACATTTCTTTATATAAATGAAAAATATCTCCATGTGTTTAAATATAACATCTCATATTTTACTCACCTAATTTGCCTATATAGCCCAAGAGGCATATAAATTGTCAATCACTATGTCTACTTATAATTTAACCTACAGATTGTTCTTGAACTCTTAATGATGTAGACATTAGAGATACTTTTAAAAGACAAAATAATCACATAGAGCTAATCTCAGGCATCTCCCCTCCATTCTAGGAGATCATATTTCTTCCTTTGGTATGAAACCACCCAAGTGAGTTTTTTATCTTTTATAGTTTGCATTAGTTTCCTGAGATTGCAAAATAAATTACCACAAAATTGGTGGCTTGAGAAAACAGAAACCCACCCATTTCTATCCCTTTTAGTCCATGCTGGTATAAAATTCTCAAAACCTTGTCTGTCTTTGGTCAATGTTGAGGGTTCCATGTCATTAAACATTATAGTTCTTTAGAGATCATTCTGGGATAACTCCATCTCTATTTCTGGCATCCACTAAGATGGTTGTTGGATCCATAAGTTACATGCCTAAACACTACCTTAGCAAACAGTTGTTCAACTACGCCTTTACCCTATTTCCAGGGCATGTTACTTGGGTGGGCTGAGAATTTTCCAAATTCATCGAATTTGGTTATCCCTTTTTATTTAACAGTTCATTTCTCGATTACCATAAACAGCAAGAAGAAACCAGACTGTACCTTCCACACTTGATTAGAAATATTTGCAGCTAAATATTAAAGTTAATCACTTACAAGTTCTATATTCCGCTCAAGAGCAGAAAACAATCAAGCCAAGTTTTATGCTACTTTATAACAAAGATAGCCTTCCCTCCAATTTCAAATAGCATGCTCCTTATTTCCATTGGAGATATCACTAGAAAAACCATTAACATTCATATTTCTAGCAATTTTCTGTTCATAACAGTATAGGTATTCTCTAAAGTGGCAGGAGCTTTCTCTCCAACTCTCCTCCTTTCTTTCAGAGCCCTCATCCAAATCAACTTTAACGTCTATATATCTGCCACAGTCCCTTCAAGGAAGTTTAGGCTTTTTGCATCGTGTTCCTCCAAATATTTCCAGCCTCTACCTATTACCTTTGAAAGAACACAGTTCTTTTTATAAATCTAAAACACTCCATATGTTTAATATAGCCACTTTTCCATTTTTAGGTATTTCCTATAGCAGTACTCAACTTCCCAATACCAAAATCTGATTTTGTGTATTAGGGCTTCCGTAACAAATTACCACAAACTTGGTGGCTTACAACAACAGACACTTTTGTCTTACAGTTCTAGAGACTAGACATTCAAAATCAAGTTGTAAGCAGGACCTCATGATTTCTCTAAAATCCATAGGGGAGAATTTATTTTTTGTTTATCCTAGCTTCTGTTGGTTGTCGGCAATCTTCCAATTTTCCCATGGACTTCTTCCATGCGTGTCTGTGTCTCTGTGTCCAGATTTCTCTGTTTTTATAATATAGAACAAAAGTCATACTCAATTTAGGGCCTATCCTAATACAGTGTAAAATCATCTTACCTTGATTACATTGTCCAAGATCTTATTTCCAAATAAGGCTGCATTCACAGGTTCCAGGTGGACATGAATTTTTTAGGGACACTATTCAATTCAGTACAGAGATTAATAAAACTGTTGAGAAAAAGCATAAAAATTCCATTGGAATAGCCTATCTCTAAAATCTGAAACTTTAACTTTCCCACCAAAAGGATTTAGACAACCCTTGCTAGCACTCATTAATCTCTTTTCAAAAAAGATATTTTAGGCTTTATGTAAGTCATAAATTATGCTTGAGTTTTCTCTTTTATGGAGCATACCCAAACATAAGGGTTTACAAGGCCAGGAGGACTATAATAGAATCTCTTACTATTTGAAAAGGACAAAAGAAAATCATTTTTAATGAATAAATTCTCAGGAGAACTGATATCTACAACAAAAACCTAAATTCAATTTGAGGTAGGAGGTCATTTATTTTTCTATGGGCATCAATTAGCTTTTAGACACAAGCTCAATCAAACCAAACAAAGGAATACAATGCATTCTCTCTTCCTCTCTTTAGTCATTTTACTGCAGAGGTTGCTTGGCTCCAAGTATTGGTGCCCCTGTGCCAAGGGTCTTTGTGTAAACATCAGGTTTTGCTATGGGTCTGTACAACAACAGATCTTCTTCCTTTCCAGGTGATTATATTGGCACCCAGACATGAGCTGCCTTCATCAGTCACAAATCAAACTCCAATACCAACTGGACTGCCTAGTTACTAAAGAAAGACTTCCTGAAGAGAAAAGAATTGGCACATGATGTGCTAGATGGGTTGCCAATGCCCTTGTTTTATTTCTATGTATCATTTTATGCTGTTTCATTATAATGTGTGACTGGTGACCTAGAGATTACACTTTTTTTTCATCACGTTCTACCTCAGAGCAAATCTAAGGTTGTCATTCTACATACATTGTGGAACTTAGGTATGTTAATGCAACAAGAGATAAATAAAAACAGAAAAAAAAATTATAGTTATCTAGGATACCATTCATTCATTTATGCATTTATTCATTTGTTACTAATTGCATGCCTACTATATGCCAGGTATCGTCTGCATATAAAGATGTTAAGAAATTGATTTGATTGTCCGTAAAATTTAGATTTAGTAGAATAACAGCAATTTCATTCTACTGGACTTTTGAGAGCTTTATTCTTGTACATAAAACACTAACAGAGTGTTTGATTAATCTACCTTAAATAAATAATTTGTGCAGGCACATTTTGCATGCAAGTATGCTAGGAGTTTCTCGAATGTTAGCACTAACTGTTTATCGTATATATTGCCAATGAATCAAAAATGAAGGAAAAGTTTCATAAAATTAGAATAATTCAGCTTTTTCACAGTAATGGCCAATTCAACTCAATTCAACCTTCAGAAGTACCTGCTGCATTGCTTACTGTAATGGAAATTTCCACCAAGAGTAGATAAATCGTCATCCTCCTTCTCAAAAAATAAAGTAGAATTAAGTCTTCTAAGTAACTTCAACTATGTGCATGTTCATCTATTTTTTGTTTGTTTGTTATGCTGTTATGGTGATTGCATGTCATATGTCACACTAATTTGTTCTTGTACTTTAAAAATTCAAAATAAATTAAACTGGTGAACAGACACACAATTTGCTAGTTAGCATCCTAACAATTATCATAATATAGCAAGGAAAATCAGAGACAAGTAACATATAATCCTAATTTATTATCAGTGTAAAAAGAGCATAACTGGTATTTATCCCATGCAAGAAAATCCTCTATAGAGATGTCTGGGTCTATCAGAAGTTCCTTGTTACTGTTTCATTAACACATGTTAAGACCTGGGCTTGAGCAATACTGCTGTCTTTCAGTTATGTACTTAAAGAAAAAAAATTCTTACAAAATAGGAGAGAAAAGGAGAAATCAAAATTTAAAGAGCATCAATAAAGAAATATTACCTTACTTAATTTCATTAATTTTCTACATAATGTCATCATAAATCTAAAAATGCACTTCCTTTTTTATTTTTCAGTGGCTTGAATTGTTACCTTCAAGGTAAAGTCAATCTGTCACACATCTCTGCACAAATCCTTAAGGCTAAATCATTTAGTTCACACTTCTGAACATATAACAGTGTAAATCTCTTCCATTTCAGTTCACAAAAGACTTCTTTCCCTTCCTTTCATTTTGGCTGTGACAATGTATTATAGGTAATGGCAAGGACAAAAAAAAAGTAGAGGATACAAAATAATAGACTCTAATTCAAAACAGTCGATTAACTTCTTCAGTTGAATGGAGACCAATGGTATGAAAATGTAATTCTAGATTTTCTTTTTTCTTTTTTATAGTTGTCATAAAGAAGAAGAAACTTTGATGGCAGTTGAACACTAAGAGTGAAATCAACCTGCATTATTTTCATTTAGCCTATTTGCTAATAGTTTGTCATGATGACCTCAAGCTATGTTTTATAGCACAGGATTTGATCCTTCAGAAATTTGTGACTAGCAGGATTTTTAAAGACATATTTCATTATCATTGTATTTGAAATTGGCTTGCAAAACAGTTATTGTTTTTCATTACAATGTCCCCAATCTTGTTTGTAATTCCAATTTAGCTCTTCAATTGACCAGTTTTTTACTAATTTTATTTACTAGAGAAATGTATTTTGCTAAGCTAGACTACTTAATATTGTTATGAAATAACAGATAAATGGAAAAAGTGGGATGTTTCCAAACTAACTGATGCAACTTTTCTTTAATATTCATGTTTTCTTTTTGGCTCCATTTCTATATGTAATATCTCTCCATTTATACAGATAATTTTCCATAATTCTTATCAGAGTTGTAGTTTTTCTATAGAGCTCCTCTGTATTCTTTTTAAAAAATTAATTCCTATTAGTTATTGTATTTATTATTCAATGGTAAATTTTTTTCATTATATTTACTAGGTATTACTAGTATAAAAATGTAATTTTTACATTGATCTTATATCCAAGAAAATTACTAAACCTTTAATTATAAAGGTTTGTCAGTAGCAACCCATCTATAGACAATCATATAATATGGCAATATTAATTTCTTAGTTTACTATCTTTTTTGTTAGTTATTTTTTTGTTTATTTGTTTTGCTGAGTTGGCTAAGACCTCCAATTTAATATTCACTAAACATGGTGATAATGGCTATCCTGTCTATTTCTTGATTTATAGGTAACAATTCTTATACTTTCCCATTTAATATAAAGTTTGCTAGAATTTCTAGTTGACATTGTTTATAAAATTATGGAAGTTCTCTTCTTGTCCTAATTTGCTATGTTTTTCATGAATGGATGTTGAATTTTATCATAGGATTTTTTGTTGCATCTGTTCACTTAATCATTTTTTTTTCACTCTTAAATGTCAATGTAGTGAATTACAACATAGTCAATACTTTTTTCTAACAGTAAATCACCTTTGTATTCATGGATAAGCTCAATTTGGATAAAATCCAAAATCATTTTAAAACACTGATGCAATCTAATTGCCATTATTTTGTTAACTATTTTTGCATCCATGTTTATAAACTTGCCTACTTTTTAATATTTTTTCTTTTATTTAGTGTGGTAAGTAGCCTTTAAAATGATCTCCTATCAATCACTGACTGCTGGTATTCACACACTTGTGTACTCCTTCCCTTCAGTTATGAGGTGGACTTGATCACCTGCTATTAATCAAATATGGCAGAGGTGATAGAATGCAATTTTCAATAGACATTACAAATATATTGTTCCTTCCACCTTGGTTACTTTCATGTGAACTTCTCTAGGAAATCTTGTTCTAGGATATGTTAATGAGCCAGAGAACCACATGGAAGGGGCACTAACCCTGTCCATGAAAGATCTGCCCCAGGAGCTAATCACCTCCCAAAGGACCTGCTTCCATATACGATTACATTGGGAATTAGGTTTCAACACATGGATTTGGGCAGGACAGAAAAATTCAGACCATAGCTACTATCTCTTTATTAATTGTGTGATAGAGTACCATGCATATTCTAAACCTGAGGTCCCCAAACTGTCTGTGGCCTAGCATTAGGCACCAGCACTCAGAGCTCTGCATTGCCTCCCTCCCCTCTGCTTCTTCCCCCATGCCCCCTCCCCCATCCACAGAAAAACTGTCTTCCATGAAACTTAGGAAACAGGTGGGGTGCACAGCAGGAGGTGAGCAGCAGTCAAGTGAAGTTTCATCTATATTTACAGCAGCTCCCCATTGCTTGCATCACGACCTGAGCTCTGCCTCCCCTCAGACTTTCCTTATGGAATCAGTTTTTTTAAATTAAAGAAAGTTATTTCAGAATTTCCCATACTAAGCTTCTCTTGGTTATAAATTATGCATTTTTCCACATCCTTGCTATAGTTACTCGCCATCAAACTAGCACTGATGGATCAGTACTAAGGTGCTCACACAGTCATAGTATTTTTAGGGGTTGGGGTGTTGGGGGTGGGTAAACTCACAACTAATGGATGCAGTGAGCCTTGTGGGGGGGGGAAGGCTCATCTCAAATCATGGTTGGGATGTGGCAAAGTCATAACATGTAACCAAAATGTTTGTACCCCCATAATATCCTGAAATAAAAAAAATTATACATTTTTATTGCATCCTTGTTTTTGAAAAATAGTTTTACTCAATACACAATCCCATTTGGCTGAGATTTCCTACAGTATTTTGATTATTCCACTATCTGGATTCCACTGATGCCCTGAAGAACTCACCTTTCACCAGAATAATTTTCTTTGTTCTTCACTTCTTGCTATTGTTAAAGTTTTCTGTTGGTCTTTAAAGTTTTACTACATGACTACAAAATTTTTCGTTGTGCATATTTATTTTTGTTAACAATCTTGGAAAAATACCTGTTATTTCCTCTTTGATTATTATCTCTCTCCTCATTATCTTCATTATCTTCTTTGGATCTTGATTAAGAACCAGTTTTTGAAGTTTCTGCATAGCAAAAGAAATAATCAACAGGGTGAATAGACAACCAATAAAATGGGAGAAAATATTTGCAAACTATGCATCTGACAGGGGGCTAATATCCAGAATTTACAAGGAACTCAAAGTGAGAAAAGGCCATGAATATACATTTTTCAAAAGAAGATGTATAAATGGCCAAATGCATATGAAAAAATGCACAACATCACTAATCATCAGAAAAATGCAAATTAAAACCACAATGAGATATCATCTTACTCTAGTCAAAATGGCTTTTATTAAAAAGACAAAAAATAACAGATGTCGGCAAGGAGGTGGAGAAAAGGGCATGCTTATGCACTGCTGGTGGGAATGTAAATTAGCACAACCTCTGTGGAAAACAGTATGGAGATTTCTCAAAGAACTAAAAATAGAACTATCATTTGATCCATTAATCCTACTAGTGAGTATCTACCCAAAGGAAAAGAAATCATTATAACAAAAAGGGTACCTGCACTCATAAGTTTAACAAAGCACTATTGACAATACCAAAGTGTCCATTAATGGATGATTGGATAAGGAAAATGTGCGTGTGTGTGTGTGTGTGTGTGTATCTGTGTGTGTATATATATATATATATATATATATATATATAACACAATGGAATACTATTCAACTGTAAAAAGAATAAATCATGTATTTTGCAGCAATGAAGATGGAACCAGAGGCCATTATCTTAAGTAAAACTGCTCAGAAATTGAAAGACAAATACCACACGCTCTTATTTACAAGTGGGAGCTAAATAATGTATACACATGGACATGGACATACAGTATGGAATGATAGACACTGGAGACTCGGAGGGGTGGGAAGAGTGAGAGTGGGTCAATGGTGAGAAATTACTAATGGGTGCAATGCACATTATTCAGGTGATGGATACACTGAAAGCCCAGACTTCACCACTACACGATATATCCATCCATGTAATGAAGCTGCACTTGTGTATACCTTAAATTTGCACAAAAAAAAGAAGAAAAAGGAAAAAAGAAAGAAACAGTTTTTGAGCCTTATCTTCCTGAGAGTGGAGGATATTTTTGAGTTTTCCCACAACCACAGCCAAAACTCAGTCTTTGTAAGCTATTAAATTACTTGGTACTAAATTACTTGCACTCCAAGGGTTCATCACCATATGACCTATCTGGTTTGGTATTTATGATTAGTTCTTAGCCTTTAAGTGATTCTCTTTATTTTTTATAGGCTTCATCACTAATTTAAAAATATGTATATTTGTGTATATATATGTGTGTGTGTGTTCTAATATTTCTGTGTGTTTTATAACTAGTCAGGGGATATTTAGAAATGATATTGCTGGAAAGGAATTTCCTTGTCTTGTTTTCTGTCCTGTAAAATCATACTTAAAATGTAAAGTCCAGCTATGTCTTTTAAACCAACTTTAACTCTCTCAACTAGAGTAATTCACAAACTCCTCTTTGTTCCTAAGGCACTTTGCACATCCCTAAATTTTAGCAAGTAGTACCCAATTGTGAGGAGATATAGTCTATCATCAAAGATAAGTTAAATAAGAAAGAAGTATTATTACCCATTAAAAATGTCACATGATCCAGCTGAAGCTACAACTCATTTATCCATGTACTTATAAGAGAATGAAAAATAAAACTGGAATAGTCACTGAATAAGAGGAAATATTAGACTTTTCTGTTGTTCCTTTCAAATCAACATGATCAAAAATAAGTTTATGAGTTTGGAATAATTAGAGGTTAGTTCAGAATTATAGATATAATTCTAAATTTTAAAGTACAGATTAACATGGAAAATATTTGAACACTTGAATAGTATTAGGATTTCAAAAATATTTCAGCAATATTATAAACTGGATAGCTAATACCCCATTTTAGCCAGAAGAGAAGGAATTTATTGTGTAATATTATGCCCCAAATTTTTCTGAGATTATTTTATTAACTAAAATTAAATGGTCTTATTTAAATGTCAGACAGTTGGAGAATTCTAATTACCAAATCCAAATTAGCAACATTTTCCATTTGATCCATGTATAATGTCAAAAGCATATGAGAACCTTAGAGGAAACATCTATTAAATACTTACCAAGGAAATGTCTAATCTCATTAGTCAAAAGGAAAAAAGATATGCTGACTGAATATATATCAGCATAAAAGCAAATCTGAAGGCATATTGAGAAATGTGTATTGCAAGTATTTTAATCCATAATAATGAAAATAATCCTTTGTAAATAAAGGAATAATTAAAAATGGAAACAGAAGGGGGATTGAATTTATCAATTAAATAATTCATTAAATGTTTATAATAAAAAAATATTATATAAGTCCTATTGTCTTTTAGTGTCACAATCTTTCCTCTTTGCAGATTACTTTGTGTTCTACGTAGGTTAGGCAGTTGTGGAAATAAAACCAACCACATGGGGAACAGACATAGGCTATTTATTCAGAGCTTGCTATAGCAAGGGAGTCCACCATTACTTGCTTTTTAGCAGAGATTCAAAGGCAGGCAGAGGAATGGGAAAGCTTTAAGCCAGAAAAAAGAGACAGCTAACAGGAGGAAGTTGGCATGAGGAAGCTATAGGCAGATTAAGTAGTAGCAGGGCATCCTAGATTAGGTGGGCATATTTGGCCTTCTCTGATTGGTACTAAGTTGGAAATGGGGACAAAAATTAGGGATGCTAACAGTTACTAATCAAGTCCTGGTCATTTGGGGCCTGATGTTACAAAGGCTTCTGTTTGGCTGTCTGGATTATTTGTAGAGACAGTGGTCAGACTTCCTAAAGTCTTACTTGTAGATAACAGGATGGCTTCCTGGGTTGGTTACTGGAGATTATAGTCAGAGTCCTATTTTTAAACATACTCTGTCCATTTTTTTTGTATCCTTAGTCTCTTACAAGCATCTAACTGAGAACACAGAGTTTAATGGTCATTGGCATGATATGTAATACTCGCAAAGCACTTTCTCATCTTATATATCTATATAAAAACATGAAGATGCGTAAAAATAAAGCATGAAGTTTCTCAGTATCAATATTTGATCTAACTTCAGCTAAATATACAAGTGATTTTAAAATTCTATTTTAGACCTGTATAAGATCATGAATTTTCAAATATGTCTAAAAGCAGAGGAGGATAGATAACTGAATGTTTGAAACATAAAAATAAAAACTAACTATAACTGAAGGAGCAAAAGATACTGGACTGGTACTCATCTGTGCTAAACCAGACACTAAAACATACAAACAGATACTGATATGGAATATAGTAGTTTATTATGATTCATTGGTAAGTAACTATGTAATTATGAAATGACTTTATCAGATTTTAGGACAACAGAAAGAGCTGGTTTGGCACAGCTTGTCATGATGATCAAACCATAGAGATAAATTTGTTAAATGCTAGTTATGTTACTCCATTGACGTCTGGAGGCCAATGAGCAAGAAAAACTTTTTCAAAAAGGTCTACATTTGGATTGCAAATCACAAATAATTATATTAATTAACATATAAATTGTATTAAAATACAAAGCTTTTCAGCTAAGAAGTAGATTTGATAACATTGAGCACAGAATTAACATAAGGCTAACAGCCTTCCTCATCAATAACTCATAGCTATTATAGTATAGGTACATCATGGCAAAAGATCAAAAAGTTAGTTAATTTGAACAGTACAGAAAAAAATTAGCTAATTTTAAAATGATATTTAATGTCATCCAATTTTTAGAGGACATTATTAGAAAAAAACAAAACCGAAAAATCTATGCCTTGATTAAAGTTTGTATTCATGAAAATGTATATAGAATTTTAACCACAAGAGACACTAATAAACAACTTCCCCATCCTTTAATGAAAACCCCAAACCCATTTGGCTAACCAGAAATAAAACAGAAAAATCTGTTTTCTGTGCACTCTGCTTAACTTGATTTATTTTCTTCTCCTTTGAGATGTACCTCTTCAACTCATGCTAACACAAGTCTTCTTAAAATGTCCCAACATAGACCTATTTTTTAGAAACTCCTTCCCTGTGCTTCCTAAATTATCCCTAAATTATCCAGACATTTATTAAGACTCTCCTCCACCAAAATATAAAAACTGTCTCACTCATTATTTTAGAGTACAACTATTTTGTTATATTATTCAAATTCAGTAATTAAACATTAAGGACAAACAATTCAAGATGCTGGTGTCATATGAACAGATATGATTCCTGCTGTCCTGGAAATCTGATAAGTTATCTGAGCTACTTATCAATAAGTCATAATAAGCTACTGTATTCCATGTCAGAGTTTATCTATTTTTAAAGTAAAATTACAATTAGCCTAATATTTATTGACTTCATACAGTGTGCCAGTCACTTTATGAGGTGCCTTCAAAAATTATCTCATTCACTGTTTACATCTAGAGAAACAGTAATCTCCATTGAGTAGATGATAAAACTGAGTGTCTGGAGGTTAATTGCTTTGTTAAAGGTCGCACAGGGAGTAGGCAGTAAAACTGTGATGCAGTCCACTTCTCTTCTGATCTGCTGATATCAAGGCCAACATTCTTTATGTCCTCCCTACTGGCTCAAACTTTAACACAGAAAAGTGATATAACCGATGAAATGCAAACGTTGCCCAGAAGGAAAACATTAAAAATAGAATAATATTTCCTACTGTCCTCTCATAAACTTCATGGGCTCTCAGATACGGTAGAAATATTAAAAACATATATGACAATATACTCTTACTTTTTGGAAACGAAATCCTGAAAGTATATGAGTCTTTCTCATGTTCCAAAAGCTACTATACACGCATATTCAAAGCTAGAACACCGCTCTGAATGCCTCAAGACCATAACGAAATCTCACTTAATGGTGTGATGGTCTCACCTCAGGCAGAAGTATACCTGTCACTGTAAATGCTCATTTGTCAATATAATGCTCTTTAGGGAGTTAAATCCAGGGATAATTCATGTGCTTTGAAATACATTTTTTAAGTGCTTGTTTACATATATTATAGCAACCACTTAAAAGTTTAAATTAACTTAACATAGAGAATTTCTGTAGAAGAACCAGGAGAAGGCCTGAAAACTTCAGTACATCAGTTAAGAAAACAAAGATTTTGCTTCACTTTCATAAATAGTTTCTGGAATGTAGCAAAGTTTACATAATAAAAAAAGAGAACATTTTTATGCCAAAGAAAAGATTGGGGGGCAGATTTTAGCAAAGAATTAATCAAAAAGTTTCTCAATATTCAATAAAATCCTTACCTTTTTTGTTATATTTAGTATTTTAATAAGGAATTAACGATCAAAATTAAATTTTTTTAAAGTTGGTTAAGCAGAGACACTTAAAAGTAAATTTTGCTCTTGGTAGAAGGGTAATAAATGCCAAGCTCTATGTTTTGTCATAGTGAGATTTCAAAAGATGATTTTATTTTTCATGACTACAAGATGCCAATATCCTCCAAATGGCACATCATTTAAAATATATCATTATTGTTCTCTATAGTGCCATATATACTCACTAGATCGATATGCTTCCACAACAGTTTTAAGATGTGGAACGTTATTTGACTTTTTAGTCTGAATATTTCAAATAACCAATGTGAATCAAATTCTATTCCTTTGTTTGACTGATCAATGATACCATCCTGGATGCTTGAAATAAAAAATAAATATTCAAACACTTGAAAAATAAAGTTCTGTGCAGCATATATCAATAAAGGTATGTTCTTACAAATATACATTTCCAGGTGTCATTTTCTTGTATAATACTTCCAAGTGTATTTGCTCATGCCCACATTACATGAAACTAAGTCACTGTAAATTAATATAGTTCATTTTTACTCTATGATTACTTAGTATAAATTGGCATTACTGAGTATAGTAATAGCATTCAATCAAAGGTATTTGTAGAATTTAGGGATACATTTAGCCGCAAATAATTAGACACACACACATGCCCCCCACATACACACACACATAAACACTTCATTTAAACAAATTAGTGAGTTTTTCTCCCTTTTTTTAAATAATTTCAGGGGAAGGCTGTGCAGAGCTGGCACAGTCGTTATATGGTATCTTCATTGTTCCAGGTACCTCCTACTGTTTCTGTTCAACACATTCAAAACATGCATGTCAGAGCATGATTCTCAACTTTTAGCATCTATCATCATCTAGAAAAGATACATGGGAAAGGAGAAAGTAACAGCAAATGATCGTGAGATAGTCGACAGCCCACTTTTCTTCTTAATTATTGTGGGTATGTAATAGTTGTATATCCTTATAGGGTACATGTGACATTTTGATACATACTTACAATGTGAATTTATCAAATCAGGGTAATTGGGGTATCTATCACCTCAGGCATTTATCACTTCTTTGTTAGGAACATTCCAATTCCACTCTTTTAGTTGTTTTAAAGTATACCCTAACTTATTATTGATTACAGTCACTTTGTTGTGCCATCAAATATCATTCATTCTATCTAACTATACTTCTGTACCCATTAACCATCCCCTGCCCGCTACCCTTCCCATCCTCTAGTAACCATCACTCTATTCTCTGTCTCCATGAGTTCAATTTTTTTAAAATATTTATCTCCCATATATGAGTGAGAACATGGAAGATTTGTCTTTCTGTGCTTGGATTATTTCATATAACATAATGTTCTCCAGTTTCATCCATATTGTTGCAAATGGCAGGATTTCATTCTTTTGTAGCTATATAATATTCCATTGTGTGTATATACATATATATATATATATATATATATAGAGAGAGAGAGAGAGAGAGAGAGAGAGATCACAATTTCTTTATCCATTTATCCATTGATGGACAAATAAGTTGTTTCCAAATCTTGACTATTATGAATAGTGCTGCAATAAACATGGCAGTACAGATATCTTTTTGATGTATTGAACTTCCCTCCTTTGAATACATACCTAGGGGTAGCATTGCTGGGTCATATGTAGTTCTATTTTTAGTTTTTTGAAGAACATTCATATTGTTCCCCACAGTGGTTGTACTAATTTACATTCCCATCAACAGTGTACGTGGATTCCCCTTTCTCCACATCCTTGCTAGCATTCATCTTTTTGATAAAATCCATTTTAACAGGGTGAAAAGATATCTCATTTTAGTTTTGATTTGCATTTCTCTGATGACTAATGATGCTGAGCATTTTTTCATATACCTGTTGGCCATTTGTATGTCCTGTTTTGAGAAATGGCTATCCAGATCCTTTGCCCATTTTTTAAGCAGATTATTTGATTTTTTTTCCTATTGAGTTGTTGGAGCTCCTTACATATCCTAGTTATTAATACCTTATTAGATGGGTAGTTTGCAAATATTTTATATCATTCTGTGGGTTGTCTCTTCACTTTGTTGATTGTTTCCTTTGCTGTGCAGAAGCTTTTTAGCTTGATGTGATCCCATTTGTTCAGTTTTTTTTTGGTTGCCATTGGTTTGGGTGTACTACTCAAGAAGTAATTGCCCAAACCAATGTCATGAAGCGTTTCACCAAAGTTTTCTTTGAGTAGTTTCATACTTTCAGGTTTTATATGTGGGTCTTTAATCCATTTTGATCTGTTTTTTATATATGGTGAGAGATACAGGGCTAGTTTCATTCTACTGTATATGGATATCCAGTTTTCCCAGTATCACTTATTGAAGAGACTAGCCTTTCCCCACTGTATGTTCTTGGTAACTTTGTAGAAGATCAGTTACCTATAGATCAGTGGATTTATTTCTGAGTTCTACATTCTGCTCCATCAGTCTGTGTGTCTGCTTTTATGTCAGTACCATGCTGTTTTAGTTACTACAGCTTTGTAGTACAATTTGAAGTCAGGTAGTGTGATTCCTCCAACTTTGTTCTTTTTGCTCATACTAGCGTTGGCTATTCTGGGTCTTTTTGTGGTTACATATAAATCTTAGGATTGTTTTTTCTATTTCTGTGAAGAATGTCTTTCGTATTTCAATGGAGATTGCCTTGAATCTGTAAATTGCTTTGGGTTATATAGACATTTTAACAGTATTGATTCTTCCAATCCACAAGCATAGAATATCTTTCCATTTTTTTGTGTGTGTGTCCTATTCAATTATTTTAGCAAGGTTTTCATTATAGAGATCTTTCACTTCTTTGGTTAGGTTTATTCCTAGGTATTTTATTTTAATTATAGCTATTGAAATTGAGATTACATTCTTGGTTTCTTTTTCAGATTGTTTACTGTTGGCATGTAGAAATGCTAATGATTTTTGTACATTGACTTTGTATCCTGTAATTTTAATGAATTTGTTTGTCTGTTCTAATAATTTTTTTTGGTGCAGTCTTTAAGTTTCTCTAGATATAAGATCATATCATACGCAAACAAGGACGATTTGGATTCTTACTTTCCAAATTGGATGTCCTTTGTTTCTTTCTCTTGTCTGATTACTCTAGCTAGACCTTCCAGTATTATGTTTAATAACAGTGGTTAAAGTGGGCATTCTTGTCTTGTTCCAGATCTTAGAGAAAAGGCTTTCAGTTTTACCCCTTCAGTATAATACTCATTGTGGGTCTGTCAAATATGGCTTTTATAGTGTTGAGGTACATTCCTTCTATACCCAGTTTTTTGAGAGTTTTAATTATGAAGGGATGTTGAATTTTATCAAATACTTTTTTTAAATGATCATATAGTTTTTGTCCTTCATTCTGTTTATCTGATGTACCACTTTGATTGTGTTGAACCATCCTTGCATCCTTGGGATGAATCCCACTTGACCATGATGAATAATCTTTTTAATGTGTTGTTGAATTTAGTTTGCTAGTATGTTGTTGAAGTGTTTGTTTGCCTCTATTTTCATCTGAGATATTGGCCTATAGTTTTTTTTCTTTTTTATGCGTCTTTGGTTTTAGTATCAGGCTGATAGAGGCCTCATAGGATGAATTTGCCATTTTTGGAATAGTTTAAGTAACATTGGTATTAGTTTTTTGAATGTTTGGTGGAATTCAGCAGTGACGGCATTGGGTCCTGGGCTTTTATTTGATGGGAAACTTTTTATTACTGCTTCTATCTCATTACTTATTACTGGTTTATTCAGGTTTTGGATTTCTTCCTGGTTCAATCTTGGTGGGTTGTATGTAGACTAGCCCACTTTTAAAGAGGTTTTCCTAAAGCCCCATTTAGTAAGTTACTTATCACTGGCAACAACCACTAAGGAGGTGACATAGCTTTTAGTGAGCATCTCCCCCTAAATTCAAGTTCTGTTTTTCAAACATTAAGTAGATAATTTCTAATCTTTGCCACAGTATTCCATTATTCTGCTGAACAATGGTGAAAAGACTTAATATATCCAAAATAAGCTAATCCAATTGAGTGAAAAAGAAGTCAGAGCATACATTCTTTCCACCTCTCTCCAAAAGCAATAACAGATAGTTTTGATTAACTAAACATCATTTATTAAATGAACACACACAAAGCATACTGTTTATGAGTAGATGTTAAAGGTTGAAGAAATGGAGAAATAAGTGTGAACAGACACCCAGGAAGGTGTACATGACAGACAAAGTATTTTGGATTTTATATTATATTAATATTAGGAACAAAAAGAGAGTTGCACTTGAGCTCAGTAAATTTATGCAATATAACCTACACTGTGCTTAAGAGATGAACTTTACTGTGTTCTACTGCTGGGATGATACACTCCTAAAGCATTGTGGGAATGAGAAGGCTTGGTAAGGAGATCTATGCATATAAACAGGACCAAATGGATTATGAGAAGACAGGTCTCTTAAATAGAAAACACAGATTGTTAAACTAATTCCACTTGGCTAGAAAGGTGGCATCTCCTGACCTACAAGAAGTTCAAGGTGATGAAAATAACAAATTCCCAGAGTTCTGGCAATGAAAGACAGTGTATACCAATAATTATAAGTGAATACTAAAATAAGTTTAAAACTTTTAATTAATGGCAGCTATTTAACCATAACAAGCAATACCATAACTTATTTCATGTTTAATTGATCAATGACAGATTGCTACAGTGAGCATTCTTTTGAAAGTAAATCAATTGGTGCCTCACATTTTGAAAGTCATCCAATCTATGGTGGATTCACTGTGGTCAACAAAATTCTGTAGCCAAGTTTAATCCCTTCTTGCCTTTGAACCAACACAAATACACTTCTGACTATGACAGAAGTCAATCCAGTCTTTCTTCAATAGATAGCACAATTTTAGAACAAACACTTCCCAGAATCCCTTCCTAAGTTTGGCTGGATTTTGAAGCAGATATTTTGCAAGGAATGTGGGGGCATTTTCTTTTTCTTTTTTTCTTCTTTCCTTTGGTTCTGCTCTAAGTAAAAGCTGCAGCAGAGTTCATCAGGATGGTCTGTATCTTCACTACTGTTGTTGATTCTTCTTAAACAGAGGTTTCATTTGCAGAGGTCTAGTTTTATTGTTCAAATGTCATTCAATATGGCTTAATCATGTTTTTGTCTTTGAGTCATTTATCTGAATCCTTTGTAGAGACAGTGACTACAGAGATGTATTAATACTTTAAGCTCTAAACAATAGACACTGAACAACTCAGAAAAATAAGCATAATGAAAGAGAGAGATTTGATCATGATGTCTTTTTGTTTGGATATGATATTAGATTCTGTTTGCTATTATTTTATCTAGGATATTTGTATCTATATTAATTATTAAGCTTGGTGTATAATTTGCCTTTGGGGCTTCTGTTGATCAGGTATAGTTATAAGTTCCCAATACACTCTGGAACAATCTACGTGGTCATGAGATTTCCTGGCCTTAAGTGTTGCTAAGTATCCCCAATGAAATTATCTAAACTTAGTACATTTTTTGGGTGTGTATTTTGATAACTTTCTTTATTTCTACCATGGAATTTTTTCTGTTTAATTTTTTTTCTTAATTGCAGTCAAATTTGATCCATGTATTTTTCTCAAAATTATTTATTTCATCTAGATTTTCAAAAACTTTTGATAGATTTGTGCAAACATCTAATTTTTCTTAATTTTGTTTTACAATATTTAGTTTGCCTTTGTATTGTTTTACTTAGAATGTTTGTTTTTTCTAATTTCTTTTTATTTATTTTTCCTACTTGATTAATTTTAATACATTTTATTAATTGCTTATATTAATTTTATTTCTTCTTCTCATTATTTTTTTCTTTTATATCTGTTACAACCTATCTTATGTTTCCCTTTGATTTACTTTTTTTCTACCTTATTGAGCTGGTAATAATTCACATGAACATTCTTTAATTTTCATTGATAGAGTAAAATAATATAAAAATTATAAAATAATTTTCCCTTTGTCCACTTCTTTAAGTGTATTCTATTGATGTGAAATGTTTATACTCTCATGGTCCACCTGTATGATCTAGGACAAATCTCAAGATCCACAATTTAATCACAAAAGTACCTTTTACCATGTAAGGTAAATGTCTCTATATGGCAGACCAAATTTCTACAATTTGGATTATTTCCCCCTTTCTTTCAGAAGTTTTTCTATAGATATCTTTCAACTTTCCAGGTGGAAAGATTTTTTTTTTGAATATTTATTTTATCAATTTCTAAACTTTTTATATTTTTATCGGAGAATGTAACTTCTCTATGGCATGGAACTTAATACTATATTAAAATGTAATGTTCAGATTTTTTATGAAGGTTCTCTGTATGATTAAGCAGAAGATATATTTTCTCTTACAAGGTATAATGTTTGAGACATTGCCTTAAAATCTATCATAAGGATTATGCTGTTTACAACTTTGGTATCCTTATTGTTTGGTTTACTTGACCTATGTGAGTGTTGTAGTAAAGTCTTCTATTAACGGGTTTCTCTTTATTTCTCCTGTAGTTTCTGTTTATGAAGATGATTATTATGTTATTTTGTATATAGATACTGATAGTTGTTATACTTCATTGTGAATTGGGGCTTTCCAAATCTTAAATTTTCTTATTTGATATATTTATACCTTTTTTTTTTTGTCCTGAATTTCCTTGCCTGATATTTGGAATGCAACCCCTACTTTCTTGATGTTTAAACATTTTTCCATTATACATATACCCTTTTATTTTTAGGCTTCATGAGTCCTTATGTTTCAGGTGGGCATCTTGTCTACAGCTCAGAGCTGGATTCTGCTTGTGAGCCAATTTAAAAATCTTCTTAATAAGAAAGCTAAATCAATTTGTATTTATTTATATGGCTGACATATTTTTCTCCAACTATGCCATTTTATTTTGTTGCATTTATTGTATACTTATTACTATATGCACTGTCTTTCTTTATGTGGTTTGATTCCTTAGCTTTCTTTTTAATTTCCTTTAATTCCTTTTGATATGTACCCTGGTGGTTAGACTGATTTTATCATCATGTATTATTTATTTTACATTGCTTTGTTTTGGTTTTTTCCTCCACATACTCTAATTGAATATAGTATAGATTTTCTTTGCCCTGTACTATGTATGAATGAATGTCTTTCTTTCAAATTGTTTTATATTTTTCATGCTCTTATCTGTTTCTTAGTATCTCCTCAATGCCTTTTTTATACATTTCTGTCCTAAGTTTTTAAATCCCCAGTTCAAGATATTTTTCTTATCTGAAAATTCTTCTTTAAGTGTGTTCCATTCTGGTTGGAGTGTTACGATATTGTTGTCTTCTGCCTTGAATTTGTGTTTGGTAGAAAAATTTTCACAATTTGAAATACTTTTATTCTGGTTTTCTGGGTTTTTCTTTTTTCTGAAGCATTGTATGGATGTTGTCTTCCACTTTCTCTTCATTTCCTAACTTTATTTCCCCGGGGTCCAGCAATAACCGTTGTGTGTGCATTCTTAAGGGAAAGTGTGGGGCCCTAAAGGTTTCTTAGTTCAAGACTGCCCTCTTCCAATGGCATATAAAAGTGCAGTTTCTTTTATTTATGGTGCTCTTTAATCTGGGTAGGGTGGTGAACTGGCGATTTCAGTAATGGTTCACAAATATGTTTGTGTCTTAATCCCTGGAGGCTGTGAGCGTTAGTTTCTATGGCAAAAAGGACTTTGTGATTAAATTGAGGGTACTGAGATGGGGAGATTATTCTGCGTTACACAGGTGGACCCAATGTAATCACAATGGTCCTTGGAGAGAAGCAGGAGGGGTCATAGACGGAAAGCAATGTGAGGATGGAAGCAAAGATTTGAATGATACTCTTTGAAAATGACGGAAGGGACCACACACCAGGGCCACAGGCAAGCACTAGAAGCTTGAAAGGGCCAAAAACATATCTCCACTAAAGACTTCAGAAGAAAGCAGTCTTGCTGACAAGGTGACTGTAGCCTAATAAAAGTGAATTCAGACTTCTGGCTTCCAGAACTGTAAGAAAAAAAAATCTGAGTTGATTTCACCACCAAGATACGGTAATTTGTTACAGCAGCAATGCAATGGGAAAGTAATAAAAGGTGTGATTTATGAGTTTATAATTTGCTTGTATTTCAGCGGGATTATTTGTTTCTTTTCCTGCTCTCTTCTTTTTCTTCACCACCAAGAGGTGATTATTCCTTCCAAGTTAGCTCCTTATTAAAGAAGTGATGCCTCACTTCCGCCCCCACAAGTATCATTAATCTATGTAACTAAAAATCACTTGTACCCCTAAATCTTTCAAAAATAAAGTGAAAACTGTAAAAAAAAAAAAAAAAAAAAAAAGATGATGATGAAGCAGCAGCAGCGGCAGCAGCGGTGCCTTCCCAGTATGGGTTCCAAACCTTTCAAGCTTCTTTCTTTTGATTTCTCAATAGCTATTGCTCTGATGTATCAGACATCAAATTTGTCCTCAATATTTCTCATTCAGCGTGGAATCTGTCTTTCTGAGATGATCTTGCCTTGTATTTCACCACATCTAGGTATGAGGTCTGGAGCTGTTTCTGGTGAATATGGGTGTTTATTTTCCATATGCACAGGTAGTTTGAACTTCATAATGGTCTCCATGTCATACTTATGCTGAAGATGTGAGTTCTAATTTTTTTGGTGAGAATATTTGAATTTAGGTAATACTACCATTATTTTACAATAAACCAGGAATCAAGGTGGGATCTACTAACTTCTTGACAGGAATTGCTATGTTCAAAATAATCTGCTACCTTTAAACGAAGATTTCGATATATATTTATATATAGGTGTTATAATTTTTCTACTAGTTATCTTTATCATTGCAAATTATATTCTTAAACCTCCATCAATGTTTGAAAAGTTGCTTTTGCTCTACACTTTTTCAGATAAGAACATTAGTAAGCAACCCTATTTTTTCTCCCTTTTCACTACCCACATTCTCTCAGCTACACTACTTTGACTTTTAACTTTTACATTATCATGGTGATAATCATTTACCTTTTATTCTTCGACCATTTACTTTTTCTTAGGTTTACTCTGAAATTTAATTCCCAGTAAAGTACGTTTACATAATTATGATCTTTTGAAACTTACTTGATACCGAGTTGGGAATTAGAGTTGTATTTCTTTATCCATTGAGCAAACATCATGAGTCAGGCCTTCCAGAAGTACATGGTACCTAGGATCAAGGGCACATGAAAACTTTCATTATTCTCCACAAGATATGCCACCTTTAGGAAATTAATACTTCTTGTAAACTAGTTTTCCTAATGTCTTCACTTTTCTTGTTATCCTCATTTTTCCTTCAGCTTTTACATTTTGTTTTTGTGTAATATGCATTGTTCTTACTGCTTTATTTACAGTAATTCATTTTTCATGATAATTCTACACCATGCCAATAGCACAGATAAGGAAACTGAGGCAGAGCTGTTGATAAATGAACATAACATAGGCTACAGAGTTCATGGGTTTAAATGAACCCTGCTATACTGACTATAAATCACATAATCTTTTAGGTCCTTTCACCTTTTGTACTGACTCCCTTCCTCGTGAGCTCCCTCTTGGAGCTCTCTCTTCTGCTGCTCCAATCTACTTTGCTCATAATGTAGACCTGTTGACATCCCTGCCTTCCTTACACTGCTCTTCCGGATTAAATCCAGAGCTAATTATTTGACAAGTGCTACAGCACACCTTCTGGCATCCAATCTGATTGGTCTGTGCCCAAATTCTATAAACTGTACCTGGTTATTTCCTAGTTATCCTGGGGTATATTCCAAACTAGTTTCTTAAGAAAGAGAACATGTCAGGTGAAAGTACTAAATCCACAATGTTTTAAGAATATCTTTATAATATCCTAGCAATTAATTCATAGATTATGCAGGTGTGAATTACTAGTGAAAATTTCTTTCTTTTATGATTTTTGAAGACATTGTACAATGCCAAAGAAGTCAGTTTCACACTGCATTTAGATTTAAATCTGCTAAAGCTACCATTTGTTTTTCTTGAATATCCCAATAGAAGAAAAACTAGACTCAAGAAACTGAGATTTTTCTATTAACAGAAAAGCCTGAACTCTTTTTATGGACCTCAGCAAGATTAACACAGTTCATTAACTTATTTTTCTACAACAGTCTATAGATTAAATAAACATCAAAATGTTTTGCAATTTAAATAAGACCCTTTTTGCAGTTGTCTGATATATTAATAGCAGTCTGGTTTTACCATGCTCCTGAGGTTATAGACTTTAAATGTCTGTATCTTACCAGCATAATAATATTTTATTCCTAAGGCCTATCAGATAACTTTAAGACTATTATTTTAACAAAATGAAATTATCAGTTGAGGTGATATTTCTATACATAGAAATATTTAGATGTTTCAACTTCTTTCAGAGGGGAATTCCAGTTAGAAAGCACTTCTCAAATAAACCTTTTTACTATAAGAGAGAATTAATAGCCTATTTCTTCTGTCTTCCATAGACCTGAAAGTGATAAACCATTCAATTCTTAATGTGAAGAGTTGCTCCATTTGCACTGAGTACAAAATTTTAATAATTCTATTGTTCAAGCACTTGTCTACCATGGAAATGTGAAGGAAAATTACTCTGAGTAAATTTTCTGAGAAAATTCATTAGTTATCTTGTGTTTTGTTCATTGATCCATTGTGTTCCATACTTGAGTACTGCTGATAATCTGTGGAAAGACATTCATTGTTCTTGTTTACAGTATGATAAAATAAAATTCTTCCTTTGTTATGAAAATATGTACACTACCCAATTTAATATTTAAACTACCAGAATACTGCAAAATGCATACATTAAAACCGAATGCTATATGCAGTATCTTATCTGGAACATTTGCTCTTTTCCCAAATGGTACCTCATTATAGAAACTGTCCAATCCAAAGTAAAACAAAAAAATACTTAAACTGTCATTGAAATATGACTGCTTTGTCAAGAATGCATTATGTAAAAGAAGAGCATTATTATATTCTGAAACAAGCGAAATACTAAACCCAGTAATCATTCACGTTTCAGAAGTAAGTAGTGTGTATGTATGTCTTTACCAAAATATTCAACTACAACATCGAGTATCACAGCCTTTTTATTTTTTCCCAAAGACATGGTCTTTGAATGGAGTATTTCAAGAAATTGATCATTTATTTTATTTGCCACAGCACCATACGTCCACATTATATACCCTCAAAGATATTTCCTAAGGAGAAAACATTGGCTCCAACTTTGAAAAATTTTTCTCCATCTATTCACGGGTATGTTCCCTCTGAACAGTTTTTATATAAAGAGATTAAATAGCTTAACCTAGAATATTACTATAGTACTATTATGTGCCAAGATAAAGAGTACATGTTCTAGACTGAATCATAACTTTTTTATAAAGAGTATATTTAATCAAAGAATTTCAATTATGATTTTAATATAATGTTCTTTAGAAAATCTTCAGAAGTGGAGAAATCATTTGTGTTGGCAATGATTTATTATATACAAGCAATTATATATTAAATGTCTCCTAGAAAATATTTTTTTATTAGTACAGAATTTGGTTACAAAAATGAATTATATAATGTATAAGTAATGCTTACTAGACTATATGATTATATCTTTTTGTCTAATTACAAGCATTTAAAATATCATGTGGATGTCCTTATATCTGTCTTCTCTATCTAGACAGATATAAATTTAAGAGGAAGTTGTTAATGTATAACCCTTATATGCACTCTCAGATTTTTGTCATTATATTTCCAATAAATAACTCACAAATAAATTTTTCTAAACTAGCCATATTAACTAGTTTGGTAGACTACATTATTTTAATATGTTAATAAATAATCTTATTGTGCTCCCTAGAAAAATGAAACTTATCTGGTCTTAGTGATGGAATAGGGATATCACACATTCCTCTTAAAATCTAATAAAGTTCTCCAGTAAAATGCAAACATGCATATGCCAACAAAATTTTGCACATATTTTCCATATTGGTCACTGGAGATATGAAGGCTGTTATTAGGTATTGCACCATGGTGGTCCTGAGGGTTAGGAAAGAAAAGAAGAAGGATTATAATAGCTGTAGGAATTTTTCTCAGGCCATAAATAATAAACATTGTTGGGAGTGTATAATAGCTGGCAGTAGGCCTTGCTATCATCACATGATTGACGACATACTATAAGTTTTATGAGGTTACAAAATAGGAATGATTGTCCTTGAATTACCTAGATTAATTAGCCTTCCTGGACAAATATTGACATTTAAAATTTTGCTCTACAATGGTTTATTAATCTAAATTATTATTATTATTTGTTGTTGTTGTTATTTTGAGACAGAGTCTTGCTCTGTTTCCCAGGTAAGAGTGCTGTGGTGTCAGCCCAGCTCACAGCAACCTCAAACTCCTGGGCTCAAGCTATTTTCTTGCCTCGGCCTCTCAAGTAGCTGGGACTACTGGCATATGCCACCACACCCCACTGATTTTTTCTCTTTTTAATAGAGACAGGTCTTGCTCTTGTTCAGGCTGGTCTCAAACTCTTGAGCTCAAGCCATCCTCCTGCCTTGGCCTCCCAGAGTGCTAGGATTACAGAGCATGAGCCACCAATCCCACCCTAAATAATCTAAATTTGAAAAGATTTGATACAAGGTGATATAAACAACCTTTGGTATACACTTCCATTCATCAAAGCCGATCAAGAGGCATCACTTTACCAGACTTTAAGCTATACTACAAGGCTATAGTAACCAAAACAGCATGGTACTGGCACAAAAATAGAGACATAGACAATGCAACAGAACAGAAAACCCAGATATAAAACCATCTACATTTTGCCATCTGTTCTTTTACAAAGAAGACAACAATATACACTGGGGAAAAGAATCCCTAGTCAATAAATGGTGCTAAGAAAATTGGATAGCCACATGCAGAAGATTGAAACAGGATCCATATCTCTCATCATTCACTAAAATTAACTCAAGATGGATAACAGACTTAACCCTAAGACATGAAACCATAAGAATTCTAGAAGAAAATGCTGAAAAAGCTCTTCTAGATATCAGCCTAGCCAAAGAATCTATGAAGAAGACCCCAATGGCAATCACAGCAACAACAAAAATAAATAAATGGAACCTGATTAAATTAAAAAGCTTCAGCACAGCAAAGGAAACAACAGAGCAAATAGACAACCTATAGAATGGGAGAAAATATTCCCATGCTATACAGCCAATCAAGGGCTAATAACCACAATGTATGTTACAGTCTTAAGGAAAAATTCTTTCTTCTCCAGGAAGATTCAATTTTGCTCTTAAGGCCTTCAAGTAATTAGAAGAAGCCTACCCACATTATCGAGGGTAATTTGCTTAACTTAAAGTCAACTGATTATAAATGTTAATCGCATCTACAATATACACTCACAGCAAATTCTAGTGTAGTGTTTGACACAACTGGACATGACAGCCTAACCAAGTTGACACATAAAATTAACCATTCCAAGTTCTAAAACAACCCAACAAATACTTGACTTTTTCTTTTTATTCTTATTTTGAATTGAAGAGATAGTTGAAAGATATTCTCTAGGGTCCAATAAGCCATGAAACTATCATATGAAATTTTCTATTTAAAAATGTAACTGATGTTGATTGGAACCTAACTGAACTAGTTGTGACAGTTATTAATACATCATCAACGACTTGTTCCAAAATGGTTTAAAGTCAGACATGGACAGGTACCCACTGCAAAAAAGAATTATTCTCTCCCTTCTCATTCAGCTTTCCACGAGAGCATAAGTAAAGACATGTGTGCAATTCATCACATTATGCAAAGAAAAGCAATGACTTATACCTATAGTGAGATTTCCTTTTTATACACAGGGTAAGGAAATATTTCCTATGTTTGGCAAAAGTCTTTTACCAACTTGATGATTTTGTGATTCATCTATTTTCCTTCAGAGCTTGTTTTGGTATAAAACTGGTAGATGTGCATTCCAATTTTTCCTGGAGGGTGGTGTGTTGGAGATTTTTACTTCTATTCCTTAGATACTTGCAAGATATCTTTCTCTTTCAGAAAAATAAGATTGGTAAAAATCCAACTAGAACTAAGCAATAAAAGCGGTAACTGCTTCTCACAGGGCACGTAATATCCTATCACCCTCTTGGCTCAAATTTTACTTATATTATCTTTTTATTCATCTTTCCTTTTTCAACTTTTTTTCATCTCCTGTGGGGATAAGACTTAAAATATATAGATACATTAGGTCATCAGTTTAAAGTCAAACTGAAGATTCAGAAATCTTTGTAAAGATTTCAGATTTGCGGCATGCCAAATTATGAAAAATTACACTGACTGCTTAAAGCCTTTTACAGTATTTCTAATTCCACTAGGTTTTTTGCAGTGCCTCCCTATTTACTGTCATTTACAAAGGCCATTTGGATAGGTCTTTCCAAACTGTTAAAGATTTTCAACACGACACTATAACATCAAACCTCTGGCACCTCATTAGACTCCTCCTCCTAATTAAATTCACTGTGATTGTTTATAAAATTTCAGGCAATTTTCAATGCTAAATAGCTTTTCATATATAGGCCAATACAGCCTGACATCTCGAGAATTTTTCAAAAATAATAAGTGTACAAAATAATCTTCTGAAAAATCATAGAATATAAGGTCAATAGGTCTTTCTTATTTGCATATGATAAATTTTTTAACAACTGTTCTTCTATCTTTTTGTCAACTGAAAATTTTTTGAGGTCTCTCCCACTTATCTACAATTTAATGGAAAACTGACAAATAACACGACAATACTGCTCCATTTTAACATCATCATTAATGTTCTTACTTTCTGGAGCATTTCTCTGTCAGGATATTTCCCCTGGGTATGATATCTTCGTAAATGCTTCTTATTACAATCTTAAAAGCCATTTACAAACAACAGACTCATTCCATATTTGGTTTTCTACTTCAATGTGCTCTCTTAAATTATAAGTAACTCTTTATTATCTATTTCATGTTTTGTCTTTGCTCCATTTTCAGAGTATCTATTCCCCTTTCCTTCTATAGCAGCTTTTTGTTAAGTTACCACTTCTGAAAGTGGAATTATAATTTAATGTACTCTTATTATAGTATCTTATTATTATAAAGCATCTTTGTATTTTTTATATTTTAATACTTAATTTTTCTTTGTTAAACATTATAAAGGCCTTAATTCCCTTAACTGCCCTAATTGAAGTAAAATATCATTTCCCATAGTATGTAAAAGTAATGTTCTACTATGTTGAAATTAAATAATTTCTGATACAAAGCTCATTTTGAAATTTGCCATCAGACTTTCATCATCATAAAAGAGATTTTTGTTATGTTTATATTTGATATAAGTTCAATAGAGTGGTCTGTTTTGATTGAATTCTATATTTTCTTGTTCATAAAGTCTCAGAGTAAAATGTAATAACCTATTTGGTATAGTAGATTTAGCTGCATTTGTTGCCCCAAAATAGCTGATAATTTAAGTTTTATTAACAGTTTAAATAGTAGTCCAAATACAGTGTCTTTGGAAGTTGCTTGTGTTTTACAGGCTATTGTCTACTAAATAACAGTAAGAACCCCATGTGTTTGTTTATATGTCATTCATTCATTAAGCAACTATTATGGGCTGGGTCCTTAGTCTGTATTTGGGAGGAAAATGTGATACCAGACAAGCATCCTGATTTCACAATACAGGAGAGGAAGGGAAAATAATCAATAAACATTAAACACGTGCATTAATGAGAAGAAAGCAGGGTGAAGTAATAGAAAGTGAGTGACCAGGGGACTTCTGAGAAGAAATGTTTAGGGAAGGCTTTTTGGAGAAAATGACGTTTGAGCTACTATTTGAATAATGAATAGAAGACAGTCTTATAGGAGAGTTTCCCAGAAAGAGAAACAGCTAGAATTAAGGCTCTCCATCACAAAAAAAAGCTTTTCATGCTGGACTATCAGAAAACAAAGTTGTGCAGTAGAAGCTTAAAGATTGAGGATAGATGAGGTACCATACACTAGCCCTAGTTCTACTATCTTAAATGCTGCATTCTCTTTTTTAAATGGTATTTCTTTAAATGGTTGGTATAAGGAATAGATTCCCAGTTAATCCTTCTCTTTAGGTACTAGAGTATTGGAGAAATAATGGCTGAAGACGATTGCTTAGCTTAATGGTATTGAGAGTAATTTAGAGTCCTTCCCTTCCTTGCTGAGATTCCTGGACTCTGCCCTCAAAGGGATTATGTGAATGGCTTAAAGGTCCCAAAGAATGGAAAAACTCAGATTGTAAAAAGGAAGACATTTTTACGGGCTGTAACTTAGGCCACATGAACCTAAGATCATGGAAGAACCTGATACAACAGCAGTAGGTGCAGCTGAGAAGAAACCAATGCCCAAGATCATGTACAAGACAATCTACAACTGAGAAACGGCCAACAGGATGGACTGAAGTAAACTACCTTCTACATTGCTAAATGCTGCTTTAATAAGTGAACTTACGTTTGACAACTGACATTCCCTTGGGAGAAAGAAAAGAGGGAAGAAAAAGATCCCTGAACTAGAAAGTAACTAAAATGGAATAGATTCTACTTAAATTGGCAAGATATTTTTCCAATCATGAGTCAATATTTGGGTAAATAGAGCTAAGCTCAGTTAAATTGTAAGAAACTAAAGTCGCACATTTGTACATCCAATATTTTAGCTATTGAAATATTAAACTTCTTTCCTTGTCTATGGGAGGGACCTGTGACTTTCAACTAACAGAATGAGGCAGAGTTGATGGGTTGTCACTCCTATAATTAGATTATGTTATATATCAAAGGATTTCACTCCCATGATTAGATTTCAATAGGTAATATTATATGGCAAAGGTTGTGGGATGTCACTCTCATAATTATTTTACATTATGTAAGACTTTATCTTCATGGACTGGAGTGAGAGAGACTCTTCTTGTGGCTTTGATGAAGTAAATGAACATTCTGGAGAAAGCGCTGCTTTAGGAAATTGCAGGTGGCCTTTAAGAATTGCAAGCAACTCAAGACATCAGCAACATGGCAGAAGAGCAGAGCAAGTCTCAGGTTCCACTCCCCGGTCCCCACACAGAAGTTCACCTAGCAACTATCCACAGACTAAAACATGGCTTTGAAAACCCCAACACTTGGAAACAAGCCTGAGACACTTAAGTAGTATACAGAACTGAATAGAATCCAAATTAGAAGGGTAAGCATGAATGGTCTTACTCCAACTGTGCTGCTCTCCCCCACAAGTCAGCACAATGCTCGGATGGAGAGGATTTCCCTGTGCCCATAGTTTCCATAAGGGGAAAAGAGATCTAACTGGAGGTGGTCATCTAGCTTCCTTTGCATTCCCAGACTCTTCCCAGGAATCTCACTCCAGTCTCACCTCACGGGGAACACTAGAGGAGAAGGCACAGCTAGAGGTGGGTGCAGGGTCAGGTAGAAACAAAGAAAGGAGGCAGAGGTCACAGTGACCAGCGTGCAGACCTTGGGTTGTAGTTCTGTGTTCCCGCCAACTTGGCACCTGATCAGAGATACCAGCCAACCTCATAGCCCACTGCAGAGCTGAGCTGGGTGCCTTCAGAAGCATGGTGGAAATGCAACTTAGCTTGAGTCCCTAGACTGCTAGTTTCTCTGCCTGGCCTCAGAGCTTTCCCCAGTGACCCCACCCAAGCAGGGACATGCCTGCCTCTGCCCATTTTAGAGAAGCAAAGGGGCTACCCTGGCTCTACCCAGGAAGTCAAGCAGAGGCTCCATTCAGCCAAAAAGCCCTCCCACTGAGCCCACCCCAAGAGGGAGACTCCCACTTCTGCACATTTCAAAGAAGCACAGGGGCTTCTTGGGAGGTCAAGCAACCACTCAACTCAACTAAAAGCCCACCCACACCTCCACACTGACAGGGAGGCAATTCTCAATCATTGTGCACTTTTATTCATACATCCTTCATTTTATTATTTACAATTGCAAATTTTGATAGGCAATTGATTAGACTGGCAATACAGAAAATTGAGTAATATACTTAAGTGAAATATCTGCATTCATCTCACATATCAACCGATAATAAAAGCAGGTAATGTGTCTCCATCTTCTGTAACCAAACCAGGCAACTAAAAACAAATTAACCAAAATAAAAAGTAAAAACTTTAATAATACGATTCATCTATAAGCATAAAATATAAATCTTTCTTAGATATGTTACTATTCAATGGCTTTATTTTTCCTATTAAAATTTTGCCAGATTGAATGAAAAGACAGTATCCTCTGTACTTTTGTTTATATCAGCATTTCTTAAACATTTTTAAAAAACAGGAGCAAGTTTTGTATTGTTTATATTCTGCATTAAATGCAAAAGAAAGATTTCTATATTATTTCCAGAAAGATTTAAAAACTCTGGAAGGATAAGCTGAGTCTCCTATAATTGCTACCAAATTTCCAGTTCCCATGTAGAGAATATATTTGAGTCCAATTTTTTCTTTTACCTTCTACAATAACGTTACTATGGCAATTTTAATTAATTCACATTGACATAGTTCATGCTCAAAAATATAATATAATACAGTAGAAAAGAGTAATTTAATCCAAATTTCAATGTTTGAGGGTCAAAGAAACATGCTTTCATAGTTTTCTAGTTGAATGATTAAAGACATATCACAACTTCTTTTAGGCCGAGTTTCCTCCTTAAATTGGAGATAAAATATTGTTTGAATTTTTTTTATTTCTGGCAAGAAATGCATATAAAATTCCAGGCACATAGCTAGTATACACACACACACAAAATGGAAGCTTGTATCACTAAATATAAATACCAATAATTAGGAAAACAAAATATTAATCCACAATGAGTTGAGAAGGGCTTACAGATAATTTTTAATCCTAATTACAGAATAAACATTGAAAATGGAGAAAACCAAAAAATTATATGTAATGATGTTCTGTCTTACTGCTTTTTTTCACTTCTAGCATCTATTCACTTACATTTTCTTGTTCTGTAATTACATAATTTCAAAAAAAATAAGCTTCTATATAATACACAATAGCTTGATGAAGAAGAAAAAAGCAAGATCTTTTATCACTCCAAAAATACAATGTATAGAAGCTGACCATATCTTCAGTAGCTCCATTAAGATGACAATACCTGTGGTGTAGTAAGCAGTTCCTGACTGGGAGTAAGAATTTGAGAGCTATTCCTATTACTAACTCAAGTGACCTGCAACATGACTGAAAAAAAAGACCTAATTTATCAGGTAAAAAAATATAAGAACGTATGTAAAAATAAATGGGTCGGTTGATGAAATCTTTCTATTCTTATTGTTTTATTTTTTTTGAGACAGAGTCTTACTCTGTTGCCCGGGCTAGAGTGAGTGCCACGGCGTCAGCCTAGCTTACAGCAACCTCAAATTCCTGGGCTTAAGCGATCCTCCTGCCTCAGTCTCCCGGGTAGCTGGGACTACAGGCATGCACCACCATGCCCGGCTAATTTTTTTTTATATATATATATTTTTTTAGTTGGCCCGATAATTTCTTTCTATTTTTAGTAGAGATGGGGGTCTCACTCTTGCTCAGGCTGGTCTCGAACTCCTGACCTCAAGTGATCCACCCGCCTCGGCCTCCCAGAGTGCTGGGATTACAGGCACGAGCCACCTCGCCCGGCCCATATTCTTATTAACTTTAAATATTTTTCACACCAAAGGAAAGGATTTTAAGCAACATCATGTAAAATTTAGGTTGGATAAAGAATTTACTTTTTATAGCAGTAATCAAACATTAGAATGGCATATAAAATACCTTTTCTTGGCTGTCTTTCACAGCAGATTAGGATCTAAATTAGTGATAGTTAAATAAGCTTATGCTAAATAATTTTCCAAAATTATGCCTACCTATACCATTACAGACGTTCAATAAGTATTTTCAAAAAATAAATAACGTATGTTCCTTTATGGGCACTTGAGTTACTTCGAATAAAAATACTAATAAAAATCAGCTTCTGAGATAAAGTTTCTAGTTTCTCATTCTTCCCATTATAAAGAATGTAAAACAAAACCTATCAGAACACTTACAGCAGAACAAGAACAGATGTTAAGGGTTTTCTTGTTTGTTTGTTTAGTTTGTTTGTTTGCTGAACATTGACAGCTGTCACAGCGAATAGAAAAAGTACTAAAATAATATGGATGACACATGTTTGAAACAAAAAACCTAGATACTGACAAATCTAGATGTTCCATTTAATTTGCAGTAAGATTCGCAACAGTAGTTTAATGTGTAAGTCTTCAGAGCATTCTGTACTTAAAAATGCTTCTATAGCTACAGGGTTCAATCGCTTTTTTTTCCCAACTAAGGTGTGTACATACATTGTGAAACTATAATTTCTTGTATATACCTTGGTCTTCATTTACTGAGGGCTATTCATGATCAACTACAATCAGATGTGAGCCTGTCACAAAATTAAACACATTATGTTGTAGTATTTCAGCCTTAACTGAAATCTTAATGCACAGGATTCTTTTACATATTTATTTTTTTGATAAAACTCTGAAATTGAGTATAGTCAACTGTGTAACTTTTATGACCTCCATACAGACTACGAGACTCCTGTAATCAATATATACAAGGTTTTATAAGGATTATTTCCATAATCAGAAAGAAACAGAGGAGTAGAATTGATTGTTTTATTATGTTCAGCAAAATCTCACTTTTTCTAATAAGAAAAACAACTAAGAAAAACACGCCATTTGACTGAGTTGCATGTCAAACTTAAGTAATTATATTTTTTAAAATAAACTATTAATCCACCAAATATATAGAGTGCCCACTATGGCATAAGCATTGGGCTACTCTGGGTTGCATTAATTTGAATTTTATACCAAATGACTATACCACCTTTTGAAATTAAAGGTGACACAAATACATTTTTAAAACAAAAAAGATGGAAGATTTAAACACCAGCTGATCAACAATAATGGAAATACTGGATGAATTCTTCAATAGAAAGAAAATTATTCTGGATTTAACCAAGAACAAGAAAGGAAGGAAGAAAGGGAGGAAGGAAGGACAATAAAAGGCTCGGTATGTGATTAAATCTAATAAGTGGGTAAATAGGTATGTATATTTGCTATAATTAATAATAATGACTTACAGAGTTTAAAAATATTTTAGAATTAAATGACATGACTACAATAACATAAAAAGGCAGAAATGAGGATAATTGGGATTAATGTGTTCAGAGGCAATATTCTTCAAATTTAATGTATATAAGACACATCTTGGATGCTTGTAAAACTGCAGGCTCTGATGGAGTAGATCTAGGGTGAAGCCTGAGAATTCTGTAGTTCTAACAAGCATCCAGGTGATGCCAATACTGTTTGTGGACCACACTTTGTGGAGAAAGGCTCTAAAGTTTTAGCACTACCTGGAATGTGGCTAATATATCACTACATAACGATAGTTTAAGTAAGTTAACATTGCATATTGTAATCTCAAAATAGTACTTACAGAAAATATAAATATCAAAGGGATAGGGAGGAAAAATATTTAACATAAATCTTAATTAATCCCAAATAATGTTAAGGAAGGAGAGAAAAACGAGTATAGAACAGGTGGCACATCAATAAGAAATAGTAGAATTGTAGATTTAAACCCAACACATGTAAATGGACTAAACACTCTGATTAAAAGAAAATATTTTTAGATTGGATTTAAAAACAATAACAGTTTTATTCTTTTAAGAGACAGCCCTTAATTATGAGGACACAAGATGGCAAACAGTAAGGCTAAGGCAAAAAAATATAACATAAAAAAAATAGAAAAAAAATTGACTTTAAAGCAAGGGTCATCACTAGTAACAAAGAAGAATACTTTCTTTTTTATTATTATTATTATTTTTTTTGAGACAGGGTCTCACTCTGTCACCCAGGCTGGAATGCCATTGCAGGGGCACAATCACAGCTCATTGCAACCTCTAATTTCTGGGCTCAAGCAATCCTCCCACCTCAGGCCTCTCAAATAGCTGGAACTACAAGCATGCGCCACCACACCCAGCTAATTTAAATTTTTTGTAGACTTGGGGGTCTTGCTCTGTTGCCCAATCTGGTCTCAAACTCCTGGCCTCAAGCAATCCTCCTACCTTGACCACCCAAAGCACTGGGATTATAGGCGTGAGCCACCTTGCCCAGCCAAGAGCAATAGTTTCTTAATGGTATAGAAGCCAATACACCAGGAAAATATCTAAGTTTATAAACATCTAAAATCATATTCTAAAAATACATAAATTAACAATTAAAAAAACAAAAGGAGACATATCTAAATGCACAACCTAGCAAGGGATAACATACATTTTTCAATAACTAACCAATAAGAGATGTATATATAAAAGATTTGAAAAACTATGACTGACTTCACTTCATTGATTATAAGCTTCACTCAAGAATTTCAGAATGCAAATTATTTTCTTGTATTCTTGGAACATTTATATACATTGGCAATTTCCATGTTCAAATAGCAAATATTAACAGACTTCAAAATCATGCAAAACACAATGAAATTAAGCAAAAAAAAAAAAAAAGAAAGAAAGAAAGGTGACACAAAAATCTCCAAATATTTGAAAAATAAACAATATAGTTCTTACTCATTTACCAAAGCAGAACTCACAGGGGAAATTTCTTAAAAAGTATCAGACTATCTGAGCAGTCTGGGAGGCCAAGGCGGGAGGATCACTTGAGCTCAGGAGTTGGAGACCAGCCTGAGCAAGAGTGAGACCTCACCTCTACTAATTAGCTGGGCATGGTGCACACCTGCAGTCCCAGCTCCTCAGGAGGCTGAGGCAGGAGGATCACTTGAGCCCAGGAGTTTGAGATTGCTGTGAGCTAGGCCGACACCACGGCACTCTAGCCCGGGCAACAGAGCAAGACTCTGTCTCAAAAAAATAAATTAATTAATCAATCAATAAATAAAAAAGTATCAGACTAATAAAAATTTGTGGGATGTAGCTGAAGCTGTGATTAAGAAGAAACTTGTACTTGTATAAACTTATGTTAGAAAAGGATAAAACCAGAAAATAATAAAGTAAGATATATGCAGTAGAAAAACAATATAGGAAGATTCAAGGATAATATAGAAAAAATAAGAAAAGAGAATGGTATTTGCTTAATGAAGTATATTTAATTAAAATCTACTTTTAAATTATTAGTAGAAAAGTGGGAAAATGGTGATAATCAACTGTTATAGAACTGTTAACACTGATGCTGGCTGATTAAAGCAATATTGGGATCATTTTGTGATTATAAGTCTCTGGTAGATTCAGACATATTTTATATTTTATAATTTCTTCCAAAACTATTCTTTCCTCATCTAACTGCATATCCACTTATTTTACTCTTTCTCCTTTAGACTAATTCTGCTGAAAGACATAATCAAGTTGACTGTGAAATTTCACAAAGGATTTAGAATATATTATACTTCCTCAAATTTAAGTAAATTTTTAAAAACATAAAACTGGAAATGTTGCAAATAGAGCTATAACCATAAGAAAATATGAGAATAATGGCATTTTCTTATGTTATACCATCACCCATAACACCCAGCAATATAGTATGTCAAGTATCATATCTATTTGATAAATGTTTGGAAAATAGCAAATGCCTTTTGAATGATTGTCTTTTTACCATAATGTAGGCTAATTCTCAAATCTAGCAAATTTAGTGCTTCTCCAGACTTGTGATGACTCTTTTACAAGAAAACATTACTAAAGCCAAATGATAATGTTACTTTTCACAAACTACTTATCAAAAATACATACAATATTTTGAACACTCATCATCCTCTCATCCAGTTTTATTAATCTGTAAGTGCCCAACCATTTGAGAACTTTAGTTTTGTTTCATTTTCTTTCTTTCCTAGAAGCTCAAAAGATACCATTCTCTAAAGCCAGTCCCTGTGGAAGGGCACTCAGTGTTCTCCAACAGCGTGGAAACCCATGCTGGGTACTGCAACATGTGCTACACCACAATCCAAGTACATTAGCCTCACCCATATTCTATTTTTCTAGAAAATTCTCTCATTACATCAAGAGAAAAACATAGGAAAATATTTCCTCTTTAGTTCGTAAAGATTCAGCCAGCTGTTTCAAATTTCTTTTTACTTTTTTATTTCAGCATATTACGGGGGTACAAATGTTTAGGTTATGTATGTATATTGCCTTTGCCCCACCTGAGTCAGAGTTTCAAGTGTGCCCATCCCCTAGATGGTGCGCACCACATCCATCTCCGCCTTTGACCTGCCCAACACCCAATGAATGTTACTACTATACGTGCACATAAGGGTTGATCAATAAATACTCACCTACCCCTACCAAAGGACTTGGAGATACCAAAAACAAAAATAGTCTTATAATTCCATATTTATTCAGTACCCTCAAATCAACACTGCTTAGCTTGCTGAAGTTCCTCCTCACCTTCAAATTACCATACACCTATCTCAAAAGCAGTGACCCAAAGATGTGACTGCTTCAATGTACCCACCAAACACCTACACCCCTATACTGTGTTGCTGAAAATCACTGTCATTGATTTCTGCCAGTGCACCTTTGATCTCTACCATTAATTTGTTCTTCTCCCCAGGGAATTGATCAGTGTTCTTAGCTAATAAGTCTTGGCTATGTCTCAGGAAGGGTATAGTGGGTCTTAGTTTTCTGTGTTTACTAATATTCTTAACCAGGTCTGTTTTTGAATCTCACCAGTGCCCTCCAATAAGAGATTAAGTACTATGGTTCTAAATCTTTATGTGGATGATTAGGATAAACCAATCAGAGTTAAAATTAAAACATGTGCTACAATTCTAGGGTCATTCCTCAGTGAATTGGGTGGCTGGTTCTATGACGACCATTCCTATCCTACCTTTAATCACAAGCATTATTGTTAGTATAATGGCACCTGCAAAATTCCTCCTAAATTCTTAACTTACCAAATACTGGGCTCCTGGTACCTAAGTGTGCTGAAATTACACATCATTGATCCATACTGTTGGAGTGGGCAAATAATCATGACTACACAGCCATGGCCATCTGAGTTCCTCTCCTTCTTATAAAACTGTCACATTCAATCACACATTTAAGACTTTATAAAATAATGTCCTATGTTGAATTTGAGAAAACAAATACATCATTAAATGTATACACCATTTTCACATATATTTGGTACTGATGTGTTGGGATTCTTATTACTTTATTGTGTAGATATTATCATTATCACTGTATAGATTAGGAAAGCAACTTACCAATATAATATAGTTTGTGTGCAGTCACCCAAACTCAGAGCCACATCTGATAACAAACACTTTTGATGTTACATTACTTATATTTCCTTTTCTCCTTATGCCTTCGAAATATAAACTCCAACAGAAATTACTGTATGCAGATCTGTTTGTTACCACATGTCTTATCTCATTAAGCCTAAACTCTTCAACCTGACATGCACTGCCCACTTCCATTTGACATTGTCTGAGTCTTTCAGTTTTCTAAAGTGCTTGAGACAAGGTGCTAAAATATTTCAGTCCAAGTATGGATTTCATCTTAGTCAGTTTGGATTGCTTTAACAAATTACCATGGACTGGGTAGCTTGAACAACAAACATTTATTTCTCTCAATTCTAGAAGCTTGGAAGTCAGAGATCAGGGTTCCTGCATGGTTAGGTTCAGGTTAAGGCCCTCTTCCAGGCTGCGGACAGCAGTCTTCTTGTATCGTTTCATGGCAGAAAAAGAAAGAAAGGGCTCTCTGGAATCCCTTTTATAAGGGAACAAATTCTTTTCCTGAAGGCTCTACCCTTAAGACCTAATTACCTCCAAAGGCTCCACCTCCTAATACCAACATATTGTGGGTAAGGATTTCAACACATGAATTTGGAAGGGACACAAACATTCCATCTGTGACAGATCTTCTATTCACTAGCTCTGTGACAAGTGATATATAAGTAAAGAAAATAATTCAATAAAGGTTAATATAAAATAATTTATAAATATCACTGCTATCTTTGTACTTGCTTATTTATTCCAAATGTAGATCTTTATTTGAACTGAGTCCATTCCCATGCTTCACTACTCCACTGCCTGTATTTGTTTTTCCCTCATACCTACCTCAATCTAACTCTTTCGCTACATGTACTTATACACAATATACGAATTTTTAAGGTCAACCTATGGTGTTATTTAGCCCCCCTGAGTTTCCACAACAATTATTTATATAATATTTTTCTTATCTGTTGATATTTCTTAGAGGTAATATCTAATATCACAAGCACTCAAATTTTGTGTTCTTAAATAAGAAATTCCCTAAGAGTGAGGACATTTCATTACATATTTCTAGAGCCCATGACAGATCAGAGCACTCATGAAATACTTAATAGACATTTTAAATAAATACTTATAATAGATAATAATTGGAAGAGAGAATTTTTAAGCAATAAGTTAATGCAAGTCTTATTAATGTATTTGTTAACTAAGTTTCATGTTCTTTATGTTTGGTTATCATAATTAATACAGTGTTTTACTATCTGTAGTATATAAACATAATAGAGGCTTTTATAAGAAAAGATTCTATCAATAAAACATTTACAAATTACAATTGTGACCTGGAAAAAAGGTCACAAAATATAACCATTACAATTCAGTTGTGCAGAATTTATTTAGTCTACAGTGAACCTGGTCTTCCATCAAAACATAAAACTATTACTAAGGTGGGAAAACTTAACTGCATGCATATCTAATTTGATATAAATTTAAATGTCTGAATGTCTAATTTTGTTTAAATTTAAGCCAATGTGATAATCGTAAGAGTCCCTTCAAGTTTCTTACACAAAACAATATCCAGTCTTTTATATAATCCACCCTTATATCTGTTTCTTCCCCGAAAGGGCCTCTGGGAGTGCTATGGTCTGAAAATATCCCCTAAAAATTCATATGTTGAAACTTAATCATTGACGTGATAGTATTAAGAGGTGGGACCTTTAAGAGGTGACTAAGTCAGGAGGGTAGTACCCTCATGAATGAGATGAACGACCTTATAAAAGAGGTGCAAGGGAGCTATTCCCCCCTTTTGCCCTTCTGCCATGTGAAGATACAGTAATAAGGAATCATCTTGGAAGCAGAGACTGGCCCCTCACCAACTACCAATCCTGTGATGTTTTGATCTTGGACTTCGCAGCCTCCAAAACTGTGAGAAATAAATTTCTATCCTTTAAAAATTACCCATTTTTAAGATATTTTGTTATAATATAAACCGACTGAGACAGGGAGTGGAGTATGGAGTGACAGATGTGGGTTATGCATCTTTATAAGCTGTAATAAGGGTAACTTTATCCTGGACTTTGGTAATGTGCTGCCTGCGACGGCTGGTCTGCTTGACAATATCAGATGTCCATTGGCCATTTACTTTCTGCCATTATTTGATGCTGAAATCAGAAAATGATGTATTTGTAGTCTCTTTTAATTTTACTTGATGTATTCAGTAAATGCTCCCTTCCAGACCTGTTTCTCTTCCAGAATTGAATCTACTAGTTTCAGATACCTAAATCTGTAACTATTTATTTTACGCAGTCCACTGGCACAGAAGTTCACCTAGCCTCCACTGAAGGGTCACCCCAGTCTGCCCACATGGCACCACCACAGGCCTAATGGCTCTTAGCACAGTACCCAATGTCACTGGTAAAAACTAACTCAGTTTGTCTCAGGAGAGCTAACCCTGAAATCCTATGTCTACCTAACCTCTTTGAGGTTGCATCTCAGATTTGCATGGAGAACCTTGAAATCTGGATTCCTTCTAGAATTCCAAGGACAGCCAGAGGAGAGTACCCAACTCCCTTGGCCCTTATTCCTCTCATTTCTCCAAACATACTTTGTTCCTTTCATTCCAGACTCAGAAGGGTAGAAACTGGGTATCTGCCTGGTTGGTCTGATCTCCTATTTCTCTTTTCCCTCTTTTTCATGACATTCCCTGGAGGCAGAAAGAATTTAGCTCTCTTTGAATATTCTATAACCTCCCCTCTTTCTACACCTTGGTTAAGCTTTAAGAGTGCACTAGAGTGTTCGCCTGCACTACTGACTTTGTGCAATTAATATTACCAGCTAGGTGTTAACTAAGATACTAAATAGGGGTAAAAGAAATTTGAGAAATCCTCCCTCAGAACATTATCTGGCTAGAAAGGTTATTGCCCAATTGCATAATCATTTTTGAATGTCAGAAGCTGAATATTACTATTACTAATACACCCATTTCACTGCACATTCCCTCTAAGTTCTAATCTCCTCTTGTCTCCTCCCCATTGCCACCCCCCACAGGTGGGCAGCCTAATATTAACACAAAGGTCCTGTACACTTTACACAGAAAGACAAGAACAGTAAAATATATTTTAATATCTCTGCGAATTCTATTAATAACTTGCATTAAATATTATAACAGATCAGTTTACACTTAGAAAAATGACTGTAATTGCATTGCCTCCTGCTACCTTTTAGATTTAAGATATAAAATATCTCCAAGTATATATAGACCTCAAATCTTATTTAAATTTATAACTATGTCAGCCATAAAAAGCACTTTCAACATGTACTTTTTAAACCTAGAAGTTGCTCAACATTATTCTTGTGCATACAGAATCAATTGTTTTAAGATTTTAATATTTTGTGCTATTCCTAAGTTTCAGTTTAAAAATTCATTTGAACACTTCTTCTTAATATAATGCTGTTTAAAATTACTAATCAATTATTTTTCTTTTGTGATGCTTTATGTATAATTTTTAAATATAAAATCTAATCGTTATCTTTCTTTTAAAAAATTGTCTAAATATTTTACATTGTTAATTTAAATTCCAAAACATCGTATGCCATTTTAAGACTCTATTTATATAAAATACTATTATCTTAATTAAATTGCTATGAATCTATACTACTGAATTCTAATACACTGGTAGACAAGATTTGTATACATCATATAAATATGTATGGTTTATGCTGTTCAAAATGATAATAAAATACAGCAGGTGTAATGTCTTCATTTAAAAGCTATGTGAATTTTTTTCAAAATATTCTTTGGATAGACTGTGATATTTTAGTCATAACTCAAACTTGACATTCTTTTTCAAGTTCTCACTCTAATTAATAGTGACCTTTCAAATGCCATTTGTCTGCCACTGTGTAGACAAGCAGTCATCATCTTGTTGGTAGTTGAAATGGATTAGTTGTCAAGGGAGCATGGAGTTCATGATTTTCTTCTATAGATGGGTATATTTATTTCAACTTGGGTTTAAGACATGCTTCTAGTTTGAATGAAATATTTATGAAAGAACTGAAATAATTTCCTAAATTAGAGGTCAGTAAACTATGGCCTGTGGGCCAAATCTAGACTGTTGCCTGTTTTTGTAAATAAATTTTCACTGGAACACAGCCATACGCATTCACACTTATGTATTGTCAATGATGGCTTTTATGCTTTTACAGCAGTGTCAAGTTGTTGCAATAGATACCCCATGGCTTACAAAGTGAAAATATTTACCACTTTGCTTTTCAAAAGCAAAAAGGAATAAAAGTAGAAAAGTTGCCAAATCACATCCTAAATTAAAGATACACTGCAACTCTTTAACAGTATATCAAGTCAGAAATGAAATCAGTGACCTTGTGATATAAATGTAATCATTACATGGCATTTACCATGCACTACCCTATTGTGAATAATTTTGGTGTATTAACTCATTGAATCATCACAACAATTTAATGAGGCACAGTAAAGAGCAGAAGTGGGATTTAACCCCCCAAAATCTGATTTCAAAGTCCGTTCTTAACCAGCTGTCTATACCAACTCCTGTACATGGTAAATTCCTCATTATTGGAGATGTTCAGCCAGCTTAATAAGAGCTTGTCAGAGATTGTCAAAAAAAGATGCCTTTTAAGATCATTTCCCACGATACAGTCGTAAAAATTTATCATATCCAGATCAACAGAAAGAAATGCAAACAAAACCAAAAAAAAAAAAAAGCAAAAAACTTTGATTTCAGGAAGGGTCACTGAGAGTTTTATGACTCAATAAAATTTAGATATTTCTAAAATTAGAAAACAAGCTAAGCATCCAAAAAGTCAAGTATTTGAGCTTTTAGCCTCATACAAAAAGAATAAAAATTGGGTCCAATGAAGAGGTAAAGCATGAAAAAAATTTTCCCTAGTTCACACCGTGTCTGACCTATTAAAGTCTATTATTACATTATGTGAAATCTTTCAACTTAAGAGGAAACCATTTCCCCTTATTAAAAATTATTTTATAAACATAAGGTTATTAAAACAATAAAATTTGACTTATTGGTACCTGCCAGTGTTAGCCAAAAACAGATAACTTAGTAATATGTAGGATTATTTACAATTCAGACCTCATGTTTAAGATGCATTAAAAATGTGTTGCGCACCGTCTGGGGAATGGTCATGCTTGAAGGTGCTGACTCGGGGAGGTGGGGGGGTGGGGGGAGGGGACGGAGGTATGACTACATGGTGAGCGCCAAGCGCACTGTCTGGAGAATGGACACGCTTGAGGCTCTGACTCAGAGGGATGGGCGGGACATGGACAATGTATATAACCTGAGCTTTTGTACCCCCATGAAGAGCTGAAATAAAAAAAAAAAAATGTTGGAAAATAAGATCACCTTGCTCTGTTTTCCCAAGTAGTCTTATAACAAAGTTTCATGGAACAACCATCCACTCTAGTCACTATCCTGCCCATGTCACTGTCAGAGGACATGCCTGGAACCCTGGATCACAAGAATATGAGATCTGTCTGGAAAGTATCCAGCCATGTACCCATTCTCGTTTTATTAATGATGGCTGGATACTCTCTGGACAGACCTCGTATTTATCCCCTCACAACTTACTATCTCTTTCTTAGGAAAGGAGATCTAGAATGGCAAACCAATCTTACTCCCTCTTCTCTGGCCTTCTAGCAGTCTCAATAATTCCAGTCCTCATCCTCCTGCTCCATCCTTTGATCTCACATGAGCATCTGACTCTCCTTCTCTGGTGCTATGGAAGGACAATAAGACCTGAGATTAGAGGGCCTGGTAAAAAGGCCCTGGTTCTTAATGATTCAGTGTGTGTCCATGCAGTGAGTAGTGGCTCACTTCTCTTTGTTTACTTTCATTTTCCCTATTAGAAACAGCACAATTTGATAACTCCCTCATAGGATTTGGAGAAAATAAATGCAAAAGGTTATATAAAACACTTAGGGGAAAAAAACTGTCATACATTATTAGGTATTCAGTGTATATTTTTTCATTCTGGAACTAAATGATCAGTTAATGCTCAAAAAAAGTTACATGCAAAGTCACTTAACATCTAAGAAAAAACATTATTTAGATTCAATTGGAGGAAATAATCTTAGTTCTTAAGATTTGATTTTTTTCAGTAGATTTTGGATGAGACTAAACTTCTCACCTGTATGCAAATTTGCCTCAAATTTATGTGTGCATACAATTATTTTCCATTGCATCTAATAACACCATATGATTTTCCAAAATATTTTTTATAATAATTACACTAAGCCATGAAGCAAAGCTGTGGAATGCTGAGGGGAAAACATTAAGATCAGACAGACTCAACTCTGAGCCAAAAGCAATGGACTGACTCATTTTAAGAGAATGTGTATTTCAGTAGAAGCTGGAACCCAAAATGTGGCAGAATCTAAAAATAATGGGGATCAAAAGTCTTCCACAGTATTGGCTTTTTGTCATAAATTGGTCTTTTTCAACACATCTATCTTCAAATAATAAGGTAGGAGGCAGACCAGACTGTTACCATAAAAGTCTTTCAAATTTTCAAAAAAATATTATCAAGTTCACTTCTTCCATCCACAGGCAAGATTGGACTATTTTGAACCAAATAATGTTTCAGCTACACTATCTTCTTTTGATACTACAAAATTAACTAAAATGTTAAAAAGAATGGCAAGTAAACCTTATTTTAAACATTATATTCCTTTCTTTTTTCACAAGAATTAATATAATAATGGAATAAGCCAAAGTACCTTTGCTTTGGAACAACTCTAAAACCAATATATAATATAGGCCCTGACTGAAGCATAGACTTTTCTAGCATTGTGCATTTTTGATGCCCTACTACTAAAAAAGGCAGCCAAGAACTAGTATATATTTTATATACCCCATGAGCATTATCAAAAATAATAACTTATAAATATTAACTTTTAGCACCAAATCTGTGATTTTTTAAGAAGTTATACCAAGAAAAATTAGCTCTTATGAAAGTAAGCTTAGGAAACATAAATGAAACCTCTTGGAGAAACTTGTACTAAGTGCTCTACTTTGAAATTAAATGTCCATAATAGGCATAAGAAAATATTATTTCTGCCTGGTTAAATTGGTTTTGCATAGGAGCAAAAGATTGTATTACATCATTGTTAATTCAATTATATGCAGCATTTAATGTTTATCATGAATACTGACACTTCACACACATTAATTCAGCTGTCACAGCATTGTCAGATATCTATCAATTACTTCATTACAATGAATTTATATTCATTTCTATGATACATCCATTAAAGCATGAGACCAGTCCATAAATTAAACTATGAAATTATTTTATAAATCCTACATTCAGAAGTACATGTTCTGCATTCCTTTAAAAAACTATCATAAGCACAGTTGTTGGTTGCATTTGTTTGTTGTCTTTTGGGTTATTTCCAACTCACACTTTTTAAAGTCTTATTTTACCTGTAATCTAAAACAAAGTATATAGAATTGTCCATAAATAGTACAGATGTTCCTCGACTTATGATGGTGTTATATCCCAATAAATCCATTGTAAATTGAAAATATTAAGTCAAAAATGCATGTAATACATCTAACCTAGTGAACATCATAGCTTAGCCTAACCTACCTTAAATGTACTCAGAACTCTTATACTAGCCAACAGCTGTGCAAAATAATCTAAAACAAAGCCTATTTTACAATAAAGGATTGAATAGCTCATGTAATTTATTGATTACTCTATTTAAAGTGAAAAGCAGAATGGTCATATGGGTACTTGAAGTACAATTTCTACTGAATGTGTATCACTTTTGTATCATCGTAAAGCTGAAAAATTTTAACTTGAACCATTGTAAGTCAAGAACTGTCTGTACTTTTAAAGCAAGACAACTGGAATATAATTTATACTTTGAAGATTTCATGCCATTTTTGATAGCAGAGGCTTCCTAATTATAGGCCTCTATAAGCAAGTAATGTCATTACATCAGAGAATTCTATAGATGTGGTCTTCTGATCAGACTTATCTAGTAACTAGTCCAATAACTGAAGAAAATTCTCACACCTTTAGCCTTTCCTGGTTAATTTTACTTGGATACAGAAATCTCCCACCTGCAGGCTCAGGCCAGAACTGTTCCTGTTTGAAGAGAGAAATCTATCAGCAGCCTTAGTTTCTCAATCTTGTAAAATATTACCAGTCCTGGCATTTCATGAGCAATGACTGTAAGCTTCTTTATCTTTCTTTATATTAATAATCCCTACCACTCTAGCCTACTACCCACCCCCTTAACTTTTGTCCCAAAAGCCCAGGTTATGATGCATCTAGAAAGAGCAAACTGTGCCTGAAACCCAAACATTCCCCATTCTGCTTCCTCAGTAGTGGAACCTAATAGTTCTCAATGTGAAAGTTTTAAAATACATGCATTACTCTCATGTTTACTTGGTCAAAATACAGCTCCCTGGGTATGAGGTATACAAGAACTGTCTGTGCTATCTTCCCAATTTTTCCATAAATCTAAAACTGTTCTAAATTCAAAAGTCTATTCTTTAAAAATGCAGCTCCCTCGGTTCCAAAATATAGCTGCTAAAGCATAACTTCTAAAAGTAGTATGATAGAAAGTGCCTTTTAATAAACACCTCAGCTGATGCTTCTGTGCACAGGCGTCTCTTTTGGCTAGGAATAGGCTTCTGCCCTTTATATTCACTTCGGCATTGTCCAGTTGGCTGACTAATCCACCTTCAATGAGACTCTGGGACCCAAGATGCTGCTGTCACTCGTCTATGACTCATGTTCTTGGTTGTATCTACTGAGGGTAACTGCTTCCCAGGCATAAAAATTACATCTTCACCTGAAAGCAATTGTAGGCATGCCAACCCACCAAGTAAACCTCCTGGAATTAATAATTGCCAGAAACACTAAGCTCCCTTCCTCAGGTTCAGATTGAGGCCCTGGACTAGTACTCCCTCCCCTGCCTCCTCCACTGCTACACCCCTGAATTACAACAGGGGCAAGAAAGAGGATGACAAACCCCGTTTCTGTTGTTTTTTTTTTTAAAGCATTACCATCACAAAATTCTAAAAAAAATAAGCACAGAAGTTTGGTGCACGAGAGCATTTATTATGTTTCTTATGGCTTTCTAGAACCAGAAACTTTATTATTTAGTATTTGTACTATTTACTTATATTCATATACTATGTATTTATTTTTAAATAAGTTTTACATTAAATAACCATAAAATATAAATGTTACTTAACAAATTATTTAACTGTACTCACTGATCAATTTATACTGAAATTGCTGAATACGGTCATCAGTGTTCATAAAATAAAATTTGCCACACTGGCTTTTCATGAAGGATTCTTAAGAAATCTGAAATATGATTTTGAAAAAATAACCAGATCATTACTGAGTTTTTTAAAAAATGATCTTTACCACTCTTTTCCTTCACAGGAGCCCATCAAATGAAATTAACATTATTTTAAGGCACAAATGGTGCCAACCTAAAACACTTCATCCTCTCATTTACCCTTTAAGAGCATTTTCTATACTTTTCAAGTTCCATATGTACCATTCGAGTCTCCTGAATGATTGCAAGGAGTTATGCTTCTAATAAATTTTTTAAATTACTTGATTTCAATCTGGTCTGCTTTCATAAGATTTAAATTACACTAACGAAATAAAAAGCGTCTGTGTGTGCCTAACTAGAGTAAAAGCTGAAATATTGAAATGATGTGTCAAAACCTGATGGGCATAACCCAGTGCTGGTGAGCCAGTGTCAGACACCCAGGATCCCCTTCCTGCTCTTGTCCAGTGGGGACTAGACCAGAAACAACAAGTCATTGTAAAGTATTGTTTAAAAATAAATATGCTGAAGATTTCGTGATTCACATTCATTATCCACTGACCTGTTCTCAATAGACTTCACAAAGAGAATCAAAACTAATTACCTCAGGCCAGGCTGTCTGGAAAATAAGGGCACAGTGATTTAGAGAAAGGCATTCACACTGTAGAGCCATTTTGGAATAGCGTTACGTTTTTAAAGTGAAAAAGCCACTTTTTTGATATTCAAAATTTTGCATTTGAGCTAATGCACCACCATTTCTTTAAATAAAAAAAAAATCAGCACTAAACAATGAAGACCTCTGTGGACTAAGACAAATAACATTAGTTTGCATTATCATAAGTCATCCTAACATACTTGAAAAGAGACTTGCAAAACATAGGAAATTATATGGGTGGGGGGCTTTAGAAATGAAGAGAGAAAATAATATGAAAACTCAATGAGAAGTCTTAGAGTACAGTAAGTCCTCACTTAACATCATTGATAGGTGTATGGGAAACAGTAACATTAAGCATCATAACATACAGCAGGTCGTCAAATAACATCTTTCCTTAAAATATTGATGATTTTGTTGTATGTCATTTCACTTAAAGTTACAGTTTCCAAGAACCTACTGACAATGTTAAGTGGAGCCTTTATGTGTGAAGACAGTGCATTTTGGAAACACGCAGAGGTCACAAGACCTTAGAGAAAAATAGCCAAAATAAGAAAGGGGGAAACTGTAAAATGATTATGTACTTATGACTACAAATCAAGAACACAGTGGAAATCTGACCAAGTATGGTATATAACACCCACTCCCAGAAGCCCTAATTATAAGGTCCTCTTGCTGAAAAAGAATAATCATAAGCAAATTAGTAAGGAGGAGTTAGAGACGGAACTTTAGTGATCCAATTGGTTCCACTTCAAGTAAAGTCTAGAGGGTTTGGAGGAGAATTATATTGTATAGGCATATCTTGTTTTATTGTGCTTCACTTTATCTCACTTTGCAGATACTGTGTTTTTTAAAAATTGAAGAACTGTGGCAACCCTGCGTCAAGCAATTCTACCAGCACTATTTTTCCAACATGTGCTCATTTAGCGTCTCTGTGGCACATTTTAATAATTCTCACCATATTTCAAACTTTTTCATTATTATTATGTCTGTTAGGGTAATCTGTAATCAGTGATGATTGAAGTTACTACTGCAATTGTTTAGAGTGCCACAAACCACTTTCATATAAGAAGGCAAACTTGATAAATGTGTGTTCTTACTATTTCACTGATGGTTCCTCTCTTCCCCCCCCCCCCCCCAGCTATTCTTAGACTCCCTTTTCCCTAAGACATAGCAATATTAAAATTAGGCCAATTAATAGCACTACAATGGTTTCTAAGTGCTCAAGTGAAGGGAATAATCACGTCTCTCATTTTAAATTAAAAGGTAGGCATGATTAAGCTTCAACACGAAGGTATGCCAAAAACCAAGCCAGGCTGAAAGCTAGGCCTCCTGTACCAAAACAGCTAGCCCTGGTGTGAATGCAAAGAAAAATTTCCTGAAGGAAATTTAAAGTGCTACTCCAGCAAACACATGAATGATAAGAAAATGAAACAGCCTTATTTCTGATGTGGAGAACGTTTGAGTGGTATGGATAGAATATCAAACCAGCTACAACATTCTCTCAAACCAAAGCCTAATCCAGACCAAGGCCCTAACTCTCTTCAATTCTATGAAGGGTGATAGAAGTTGGATGCTCCATAAGAAAAAATAAGAAATGAAGCTAACATAAGTTGGTGCAGGAGGTTTAAGAAAAGAAACCATCTCCAGGATATAAAAGTGCAAGGCGAAGCAGCAAGTGCAGATGGAGAAGCTGCAGCACATTATCCAGACTAAGATCATCGATGAAGGTGGCTACACTGAATGATAGATATTCAATGGAGATAAAGCAGCCTTATTTTGGAAGAAGATGCCATTAAGACTTGCATAGCTAGAAAGAAGTCAATGTTTGGCTTCAAACCTTCAAAGAACAGGCTGACTGTCTTGTTAGGGGCTAATATAGCTGGTGACTGTAAGTTGAAGCCAGTGTTCATGTACCATTCCAAAAATCCTAGAGCCCTTAAGAATTATGCCAAATCTACTCTGCCTATGCTCTATAAATGGAACAACAACGCCTAGATGACAGCACATCTGTTTACAGCATGGTTTAGATTTACTGAATATTTTAAGCCCACTGTTAAGATCTACTTCTCAGAAAAAAAAGATTCCTTTCAAAATATTACTGCTTATTGACAATGCACCTGGCCACCCAGGAGCTCTTATAAAGATATACAAGGACATCGATATTGTTTTCATGTCTGCTAACACAACATCCATCTGCAGTCCATAGGTCAAGAACTAATTTTAATTTATAGTCTTGCTAAGAATTACATTTTGTAAGGCTATAGCTGCCATAGATACTGATTTCTCTTACTATGGATCTGGGCAAAATAAACTGAAAAGCTTCTGGAAAGAATTCACCATCCTAGATGCCATTAAGAACATTCTTTTTTCATGGGAGGAAGTCAGTATATCAACATTAACAGAAGTTTGGAAAAAGTTGATTCCAACCTTCATGAATGACTTGGAGAGGTTCAAGATTTTAGTGCCTTTCAAAGCTCCTTTAGTGGAGGAAGTAACTGCAGATATTGTAGAAATAGCAAGGGAACTAGAATTAGAAGTGGAGCCTGAAGATGTGACTGAATTTCTGCAATCTCATGATAAAACTTGAACAATGAGGAGTTGCTTCTAATGGATGAACAAAGACAGTGGTTTCTTGAGATGGAATCTACTCCTGGTGAATATGCTATGAACTGTTGAAACGATAACAAAGGATTTAGAATATAACATAAACTTAGTTTATAAATCAGCAGCAGGGTATGAGAGGATTGACTCCTATTTTGGAAAAAGTTGTACAGTGGGTAAAATGCTATCAAACAGCATCACATGCTACAGAGAAATCTTTCATGAAAGAAAGTGTCAATCAGTGCAATAAACATCATCATTCTCCTATTTTAAGAAATTACCTCAGCCACCCCAAACCTCTGCAACTACCATTGTAATCAATCAGCAGCCATCAAATGGCTGAAGGCTCTGATGATCATTCATAAAGTATTTTTTATTTAAGGTATGTACCCTGTTTTTTTGGACATAATCCTATTGTACACTTAATAGACGGAAGGATAGTATAAACATAACTTTTACATGCACTGAGAAACCAAAAAATGTGTGTGACTTGCTTTATTGCAATATTCATTTTATTGCAGTGGTCAAACTGAACCCCCATTATCTCCCAGTATACCCTATATTTGAAAGGTGAGGTGAAGAGGAAAACAAATTGAATTATACACAAAAATGTTAATGTAAATCCCCACACTGGAAAAACTGGGTTAGATTCATGCAAGTTGTTTTCTCCTACTGCACATTGTAAAATCATTTCAAGTTGCAAATTGTATAATCAATCTCTACATTATTTCAACAGTGCTAATAATGCCCGAAGAGAATCTTACACCGGTAAAGAACAGATCACTTGACTCTCATAGGATGGGTAAAATAGGACTGCTGCCGTCAGTGTTCTACCATTTTAACACAGCAAAAAGCTGTGGGATTAGATTGGAAGTCAGGGTAAAAATCAAATTCATCTGTTTTTTTCTCCCATATTTTAATCTGCCCTCCTCCCTGTATAGGAAAGCAAAAAGAAACTTCTTTAATTTTATGAGGAGAAATATAGTGGCACCATTTTATCTTAATTCTGGAATATCCAAATAAATATATAGTCTCGGTTATTCACAATAGGCACAAATGGAATTGTCCTGCTTCCTTTAATGGTAAGACCAAATGTTCATGCAAATATTCAAATGAAATGTATTAATATTACATATACTCCATCAGATACGCAAATTTTTTTATAATATGTATTTGATTGGTTATATAGACAACATAGTAGATGTTACAATACCTGTCCAGAAGGAATGCAGTTGTATTACAATTATACTTACAATTATATTAATGCTTTTAAACTTTTTGTCAAATTGGTTATCACTGTTTCTTCTTTGTTCCTATCTAAATACCACCATAAAAGTGATTCTATTATTTGGTAAAGTCTTGTGTAGAGTTTTCCATGACACTCAAGAATGTGAATCTAGTACCTAATGTATCTATAACTTGAATTAATGTCTCTGTTCCTAAAATTATAACACTACATCATAATTGTAGATGTGCCCTCAATACAACTTTTACTTGAATGCCAAACAGTCAAATGTTTAATCAACCTTTAGGGGAGCAACTAATACTATCTTAGAATGAACTTATGGGACTTTCAGAAAAATCTGAACATTTTCCTAAAAAGTTAATTATGATTACACTTTCACTACTAAAAAATGTTAAAATTCACTTCTAAAAGTTCAAATATTTAGTTAGGAAAAAGAATTTTTCCACTCACTCTCAACTGTGGATCATGGGTATGCAAAATATTTTGGAGTAATTCTGCCAATATAGGTTACTGCTGAAGATGGCATTGCCACAGTTTGAAAGTTTTCTATTGTCTAAGTAATGATTTAGCACCTCTTCAATTTCTGTAAGTTCATCAAATCAATACTTCAAATGAAGTTGTTTGCACTGCTTGAAGAAGATTCTGCATATTTTTAGAATACTTAAAAATGTCTTCACATACTACTTTATCAGGAATATTTTTGGTTAGTTGTTGCTTTACACTTACCTGAAATAAAATTTGTCCTTAATTTTGGATTTAGCAATGTAGCAATGAAGAAATTTAATTGGTTTACATATAACAAATCTCCAAATTCCCACCTGTATCTCAGCTAATTTCAGCATGTTCTATGAAGCAAAACACTGAGAGATTTTTTTATAGCACGCATAATGTAATACTTCTGTTCTCAAGTGACACCAGTTTGGTTATTTCTTTAGCAGATTGTAACAAATAAACTCTGTTCTCTACAAGCAAGCTGTCTTGTATGTTGGTATTGTCATTGGCATAGTACAGTGTTAAAGCTTTCTTAAGTTCAATCTTTTTAAAAATTGTAATGGCTCCAATTCCATCTTGTTTGAACATCTGATATCTGACAAAACAGTTCCATCATCTTTCTTATGACATGTAGATTGTTTTGGGATTAAGTACAATGATAACGTTAGATCGCTATTTTCCTGCTTAAGGGCAGTAATTCTGTAACATTTTCTGTATTATAATTACTTTCCATACTAAAAATGCTTCGCTAAAATATGTGAACAAAATATCCATCATCTGCTTATTCCCATGTCACTCACAGCCATCATCATATTTATCTCATTGTCAGTCACAATTATATGACATATTCTTTACTGATTTCCCATTCCATAAATAGTTTGTAAATCAGATTCATTCAGTTTTTAGCTTTGTGAGACGCAGACATTTCTCAACAAGTAGAAGAATAATTGAATTCTTTGTTAACTCAGCATAGTCAAACTTAAAGAAAACATTTATAGTTGTATCTTTTTTTTCCTTAGATCCACCTTCATGTCTTATAGTTGTATCTTTATGTCTAAATGTGTGATTATAAAAATAAGAAAAGTATTAATTTAATAATGTTACCAACTTTTTTGGTTGGTGTGCACAGCAGAAATAAGTCAAGTACTAGTGTTGCATCAAAATGTGTTCTAGATAGAATTCTGTTAGAATTTACAGCTTGAGTAAAAATAAAAATTCTTTGATATTTTTACACAAAAAATGCTTGACATTCTATTGCAATCATTTCAATAAAACGTTTCTACAAACTTTTGTCTCTGTAGGTTTTAAATCTTAAGAAAATCTGTCCCTAAATCATTTGTGAAAACTATTTTAAAGTTTGATAAATGAGAATGAAACATGGTTTTTAATACATTTTTCTCTACCTTTTTTAAACTTTCTTTTTACTGTTGATTTTTATATCATAATTGAAGATGATTAATCAGAGATATTTTGAAATCTTTCTCTCTCATGAAATTTTGTAGTAGTATTTTTCTCTTATTTTCCCACTTGTACAAAATTTCCAAAAAAGGAATACTAAGGCCAAAGCCAAATTTCCATGCTTCCCAAAATATGTGTTTATGTGAATGTTCTGTCCACTAAACTATGAGAATCACTTAAAAAATGGACTGCACTTTATTTATCTCTTTATCTTAGTGTCATGGATAGAGCGTGACAGACACTAGGCATTCTATGAACATGTTAATTGAAAGAATATATGTTTAAAATGAGGTTATGTTGTTATGGAAAATATTACATTTGCATTCAGAAAGATATATTTATTCCATTTTCTAGCCTTGTGATTGATATAGGGTAATTTAATTAAAATCTTTGAACAGAAATTTCCTCATTGGCAGAATATTTCCGGAATTCTCTGAGTTATGATATGGATAGGTGTATTTAAAATCCCAGCATAGTAGCTGGCTGTAGTGGCTCATGCATATGTAAACCAAGCAATTCAGGAGGCTGAGACAGGAGGATCACCTGAGGCCAGGAGTTCCAGACCAGCCTGGGTAACATAGCAAGACCTCATCTCTAAAAAATATTTAAAAATTAACCAGGAGTGGTGGCATGTGCCTGTATTCCAAGCTACTCGGGAGGCCAAGGCAGGAGGATCCCTTGAACCCAGGAGTTCAAGGCTGCAATGAACAATGATCACGCCACTGCATCCCAGCCTGGGTGGCTGGGTGAGATCCTGTCTCAAAAAAAATAAAACTAAAATAAAATCTAAGCACAATTCCTGCCATCCAGTAGATGCTCAATATGGTGATTAGTAGGGGGAAAGGAAAAAAGAGAAAAAAGCACATTAATGTTTGCATTGATTAAAGAACAATCAATTTGTCCTCGGTATATAGGCACATATAGTTAAGATCTAACTTACTAAACAGAATTTATTGAAAATTACATTTTTTTTCTTTGTCAGAGGATAGCTCAAGGATACATAAGATATTTTCTGAGAAGTCTCTTGAAGTTTATCCATTTAACTCCTCAGTATCAAAACTTACCAAATCTCATTTGTCTAATGCCTGTGAATGAGTGTTTCTGCACATGGGTCACGTTTCTATCAAATTATAAGTAAAGCCTATAAATCATTGTCTTCACAGTCTCCCTTATGTCTAGTAATTAGTGGGACTATTTCTTGGCTTGCAGCAGCAAACTCAAAAGAATCTCTATACTTAACATGAGCTTTGCAGACTTCCAGATTTATATGAGAAATGACCTCAATTACTCACATTCTTCACTCTTTCCAATTCCTTTAAGTATTGCAAAAGTATATTAATCAGAATGATGTTCCAAATATTAATATTTCCATCAGTCATTTCACTTTTCTCAGTCTTGATCACTGGTACCAATCACTCTTTGTACAAATACTAATTAGATTCAAGTATAACAATGTGCAAATTCCTTCAAATTAGTGAGAGCCTACTATGTCCAGGCTCTAGTAAGTATTTTCTCCATTGATATTTTGGTGGCTGATTTTCCCACCAAAGACATATATAATTGCAAGTTATTTCTGGTGAAATTTTAAGGTTATACAATTTAGGAATTCATTAAAAATGTTGATCGCATTAGATTAATTCTTAGTTTTTATTAAAGTAATATGATAGATATTTTTTAAAAGTCAACTTGACCTAATGAGCTTATAATGAAAAAATAATATCCCTACATGCATAAGGTCGAAGCCCAATTCAGTTCAACACCCATTTCCAACTTTTTTTTAACTGTTTCTGTCACATGATATTTAACTACATAATCTAGATAATATGCTGATGCTGGGGACTGCTCAATTTCGAACTTTATTTGTTTCCTTTATGAGAGATGATGATTTAGTTCCTTAACACTTTCCCCTCAACACCCCCCAGCACATTCTTCAAATGTATATATATAAATACCTATATAACTATATGATACATTATGTTAAATTGTTAGTGAATATTTACATTCTGTGACAATAAAACTTTTGTTCAGAATTAACAAATTAATACATTAACTTTCTTATTCACTTCTTCACATTTTTTCTTTACTATTTTCTGTTTATTATATCAGCAATGTTTTCCCCAACCCTGTTAAATGCATGCGTTATTTTTGAAATAACAATTTTTTTTTTTTCTTTTCTTGCTTTGGGGGATCCCTCTCCCAGAATATCCCATCCTTGTACTCCTATCTGAAGTGGTTGCTTCCTTGGCCGGCTACATGGTTGCCAGGCTTTCAGAGTTATACTGAGTCTTCCCTTCCTAAGTTTCAGCTTTGGGTCCCATGTTTCTTGGGTCCTCCATCTTCCCCTTTTTGGCCTACTCCTTTGTTTTCCTGAAGCAACTCTTTGAAGTGCTTCTTAAAAGAAGATGCAGTGAAAATAAATATTTTTTTAAACTATGCATGTCTGAAATGGTCATTATTTGATTGTTACTTCGGTGAGGTAATATTTTTCCCAGAATTCTAAAATTGTTGTTCTAGGCATTTCTAGTTTTCAGTAATAGCAGTTAAGAATTTCCAATATCTAGTCCATGACCCTTTGTACAAATTTGGGTGTTTCTTTTTTTTTTTTTTCAATTTTCCTGGAAACATTTGGAGTCCTCTTTAGGACCTATCTTCTTCAATTTGTAATGTTACCACCCATTTTCAAAAATCTCACTTTCTAGGACTCCTAAAATTTGAATGTTTGCCATCTGGAATTGATCATTTAATTTTTATATGCTTCTTGCATTTATTTCTATTTCTTCTATTGCATTTTAATTCTATCTTCTGGGAATCTCTTGAATTTTTATTCAAAATGATCACTAAATGTGTAATTTTCACTAATTACATTTCTTTCAAATTGCTCTTTCTCATTCTGATTCTATTTTTAACAACCTGTTATTATTTGTGAGTAAAATGTCTAATTCTCTATCTCTTCACATAGATTATGTGCTTTCAATTGTGAAGTTCTCTTCTGCTATATTGTCTGTTTTTCCTCTTGGCTCCTTTAAATAAAAGAATGTTTACATAAAAGTATGTTTATTTGTTATCAAAGAATTCATATCTGGAATACAAAAAGAACTCTTACAAATCGGGAAGAAAAGGGAAACACTAAATTAATAGCAGATGAAATTCTTGAACAAGAACTTCAAAAAAGAGCACTCCCTAATAGCTAATAAGCATATGAAAGTGTGTTCAATGTCATTAATCATCAGAGAAATGCAAACTAAAACTACAAAGTGATACTCTTACATACATTCCCAAATGCCTGAAATTAAAGATTGACAATAACAAATACTGACAAAAATGTGGAGCCATTGGAAGTTGCAGTAGAATAGCTCCCATTTCAGAAAGCCATGTCACACTTCACTAACATCTATTATATACTTTGTTTGTTTGTTTGTTTGTTTGTTTGTTCTGAGACAGAGTCTCCTTCTGTTGCCCAGGCTAAAGTGCAGGTGGAATCATCATAGCTCACTATAATCTCAAACTTCTAGATTCAAGCAATCCTCCTGTCTCAGCCTCTCAAGTAGCTGGGATGATAGGTGTGCATGCAAAACCACATCCAGGTAATTTTTCTATTTTTTGTAGAGATGGGGTCTTGCTCTTGCTCAGGCTGGTCTTGAACTCCTGTCCTCAAGCAATCCTCCCACCTGGGCCTCCCAGAGTACTAGGTTATGGGCATGCTCCATTGAGCTAGCCTTGTTTGTTTGATCTATGACTTTTTTGTCTATTTATTTTATGTTGGAGAGATTTTGGTAATTAAACTCCTGCTATTGTTACATATCTGTTATTTCTTTTATGTATTTTTAAGTGTTTGTATACAATATATCATGATAACATGATAAAAAGTATGTTTTGATGCGTCATTTCGTACAATGGACACTGTTAATATCTTCAATATGAACTATTATATTGATTACTATAAAATTACATGCTTGGCATAGTGTTTTCTTTTCTTCTCAAATACTTTAATTATCAGATACTAATGTTGACCCTGCTGCTTTGGGCATGAATATATTTGCCTTCTAGTTGACTTTATTCTTTTCTGTGCTTATTTGTTTTATATGTCTCTCAGCATATCAGTGCATCTTTAGCACAACCTAGATAATCCTTCCCTTTAACTCCTTCACCATTTTTGAAAATACTCATTCCATTTTCAATGTGAAGATCCACTTACTAGCCTACCCATAACCACATAACCAAGCAAACATTGCTCTGAAGCCAGATCTCAGAAAGACATCCAGGCTATAACCTCATCTCTTAAGTGGAGATCACAGTATCTATCTTTATTTTTTATTTTTTACTCATTTTTTGGTTTCTACTTGGCATTTTCTTTTTTAAATCCCAGGTAGGCAACTGGAACTGGACTAACTCCCTGGCTTGGAATTCAGAAATCTTCGTAATGCTGCTTTCAGATTTCCCTCATCCGAACTATTCATAATAGACCAGAGGTGTGATGCCAACATAACCAAACTGAAACTATTAAACATGGCATCTTAGCACAGAACAGAACTCTGCTCTGATGTCATCTGTCCAGTTATGACAGTCAATCGTAACTACAATGTTTGAACTTCCTTCTGAGTAGTACTTTGTATGTCTAAGGCTGGGGGAGGGGTGTGAGAGATATCAGATATCAGAAGTAGATGGGAGTTCTCTGTCCTATTTTTTTCCTCTATCTCAGACAATGTCATTTTATTCCCTATCCAAGTCTTTTTATTTTGATTTTACCTATTATAAAAATGCCAAAACAAATATTTTTATAGGTATATTTTACATATTTATGTAAAGCTAACTTCTAGAGATTAAATGGTGAGTTGATGGGTATACAGATTGTAAAGCCTTTAATGCCTATTTTGAAATTGGCTTCTCAGTAGGCAGTGCAGGAACATGTTATTTTCTCTCTGTAGTTTTGCCAACTTGGAAATCTCTGTTCTTTTTACGTTTGTCAATATGTCATGCAAACTACTTTTTTTTGGTATCAGAATTTACTTTTATGACTTTACTTAATATTTGTTCTAATGATTTTTTTCGGGACAGAAAGATAAAGGAGAAAGATAAGGAGAAGATAATCACTGGAGCTGACATTATAAATAGAAGCTTAAATTTAACAAACCTATGATATCAGAATCAGAACTATACAAATGCCCAATCCCTACTCTAACATACTCTGATTCGATTATTCTGAAATGATGTCTGAGGCTCAGTAATTTTTTTTAAGTCTCTTGGGTAATTCTAATGTGCTGCTTGGCCTAAGAACCATTGATTAGCTCATATTCTATCTTCATTTATCTGAAGGAATGTGGTATCTCTACTTAAAAAAAAATAGGATCTTCTAGGGACAAAAAGGCTAGATTTTAAAAAGCTACCTGATACAACCTATTGAGTAAATAATTTAAGTTTTCCTGGTCTCAGTTTTTATCTGTAAAACCAGAACTATAAGGATGGAGCGGGAGCTGTTCTCCTAAGTGAAGTATCACAAGAATGGAAAAATAAGCACTATATGTACTCACCATCAAATTGGTATTAAATGACTTAACTGATCAACACTTAAGTGCACATATAATAGTAACATTTATCAGGTGTCGAGGAGGTGGGAGGGGGGAGAATGAGATGGGTGTATTCACACCTAATGGGAGTGGTGCGCACCGTCTGGGGTATGGGCACGCTTGTAGCTCTGACTCGGGCAGGACGAAGGCAATACATGTTCCCTAAACATTTGTACCACCATAATATTCTGAAATTAAAAAAAAAAACATAAACAATGCCCACTTCACAGTAATGTGGTAATATTTGGAGGGGTATATATAGCAACGTACATGATTTTTCTTGTACTAATAGCTACCTTTTAGTTATATTCTATTCATTAATTAATTTGTTTTTCCATTAATTCAGTAAGTATTTATTCAACGCTTACCATATGCCAGAGGCAGGTAACACATTATCGAACAAAAACAAACCACATGTCTTCCTAAAACTTAGATCCTGCAGGAGGGAAATATCTATAAATAAGTAAATATATCAATCGTTAGCTAAAGGGAACATAATGGCAAATAGCATTAAGTATTGTGTAGATAAATAAATAATAGAAAACAAAATTAAAAAGTAAAAGGGCATACAGTTTTAATTTGAATAATCAAAGAACTCTTGAGGATGTAATATTTTTGTAAAGACCTGAATGAAATAAAGAAATAAACCACTGGAATATCTGCATAGAATATTACATGCACAGTTAATGAAAAAGCCCTAAGGTGGGTATTATTTTGTTGTTGTTTTTGTTGTTTTGGGGTTTGGAGGACTTTTTTACTATGTTTACTTGTTTATTGAGATTAGCTAGTAAGTCAAAGTACAAAGTAATGTAAAGTCTTACAAGTATAACGTAAACTTTTCCTTTTATTATAATGATGAAAAAAATAATTTTAGATCTTTAGAAAGTGTAATTATATAAACCAACTTTTTTTAAAGGATTACAAGGGAGTGGTGTTGTGGGCAAGAGTGAATGCAATGCATGTAGTTAGAAGGCACTTGCATTTGTTGTTTGTTTCAGTAGAGTGATATTGTTGAAAGTGTTGAGAAATGAGTGTTTCAAACATATACTTTGAAAGGAGAATCAACTTGATTTGCCGATGGATGAGTTGTAGTTAAAAAATAGTGTGACAAATCTAAGATAAGACCAAGTTTTATTACATATTTAACAATAGGCTCTACATATATACATTATATCATTTAATCTTTAAAAAGCCCTTCAGATCCAGTGAAATTATGCTTAAGAAAATCAGAATATGCCACCCCAAAATATGCTACTATGGCATATTAATTATTTTGAGCTGAAGGCCATTGAGAAAGAGCTGATACAGGGAAGGCTCTATGGCCTCCCCCTTTCTACCTGACAGCAGGGCATAAAGTTTCCCATGATACAGGTATGATCCCTGTACCAGGAAGAGGAACATTCTGTTATCACCAGAGATGAGGAGTCAGTGCTGAGATGAAACTGCACACACCTACTAAATAACCTTTACCTTCCATTAGTTTCCCCCATATATTTCCTATTCCCATTCCCACAATTTACCACCCCATACCAAACCCCTTTTCCTTTGTCTTGACACAGCTCTACAATTTATTGTTCTTTGTTAAAATGATATATAAGCTCTCAGGCCTATCATCTTCTTTAGATCTTTATTTCTTATGTATAAAGGCCTCCATGTACACACAAAAATATTACCATCAAATAAAATGTGTACACATTTCTCCCGCTAATCTCTTGCTTATTAGCTCAAACCTCAGGCGCAGCCACAGAACCTGAAAGTATAGAGGAAAAGTCTTTTCTCCACTATAATGCCCATTTCACAAATGAGAAAAGAATTTTACTTTTTATGCAACATACAAAGCATAAATTGCTTCATTTTATTTTTATTTTACTCCACATTCTTGCTATTGTGAGGAGTTATAAAACTGTTACTGTATTTAAAAAGTTTTTTCATTTACTTTCTGATACCACTGTCAGCCTCAATTTATTTCAGTGATATGATGAGATAGCAGTAGGAGTGGAGAAAGTCAAACAGAGGTGAGACTATAAAATGAAGTTTGGATTTAGGAAGCTTTAAGGGATAGACAGAAAATGACCGGAACTTTGTTGTTTCTGGAGTATAAGATGTGGGGTGGGGGTGACATGATAAAGGCTGAAGAGATGGGCTTGGAGCTTCTGGGAGACATTCATCTACCATATTGAATAGCATGGACTTGACCTTGAAATAGGCATTTTCTCCAAACAAAAATCTTTAATGGTGGATTTTTAGGTCAGAAGCCTTAAAATTACTAACCTCTGGACAAACTATGGGAAATCACACTACAGTGAGTTAATAATTCTTTAAAAGTGAGTATATACAAAACTTTTTTATACAAAAAAGTTGTTTTAGAACAAATCGACAAAAATAAATCAGAACTATTGCAAATGTTATCATTTTCTGCTCAATTTATTCTTCATTTTTTTAGTCCTGGGTTGAAATAGTAACTTACTGAAGAAAAATCACCTCTAGTTCTTTTAAGTATTTCAAAAGTCAATAATTAATTACTGACAAATGGAATGTGGTTTATCATTTGGTAAATTAATTTTTTCAGGAGAACTAAATAATGTTCTAGTGCTTGTAGCAGTTACATTGAGAATTGTAGGCTCACCCAATTTTATGAAATATCCCCAAATAATAGTAGCATTAATATACACACAAATATACTCTTATAGACACAAAAGAACTTCTCAAATAAGAATTTTCATCATTAACCCCTCTTCTCTCATGTCCATGTATTTTTGAGATCCTCTAAGTCTAGTTTTCCCAGGGTGAATCTAGGATTCATGTAGACATTTATGAAAACTCCAGCCAATCTCTTTTGGGAAATTTTTTAAAAATTGCCTAAATAATCAACTTTGATAACAAATCTACTAAGAATTTTGTAAAAGAATAAAAGGGCAAAAGAAAAAAATGTGAGAGAAATGGATAAATTTCCCCACTGAATACACTTCTTATATAGCTAGGCAATCATTATTTTTTCTCTTTCTGAAATTAACGTGTTTTTATAAGGTAGAAAACAAGATTTTCATGGAAGAAGAAAGCATCCTTCCTCCTAGCCCCTCAAGGTCCAAAGACCTATGTTTCCATTCCTGTAGGGCTTGTGAGCCTTTGTAAGTGCTCCCTTGGCTGTAACATGTGGGGTAAAACATGTTATTACTTTAGTATTGCCTCTTAAGAGAAAATTGGGTTTTTGTTGTTGTTTTTATTTTGGTTCACCATTTTTTAATAATTTGACGCTATGATCTCTTTCACCTCATACTTCACTTCGTAATGAAGTGAAGGGGATAGGAAAATTTGCAAAAAGTTTGTGTAAAGGATTTAGTTTTCTGCAGCCTTACAAATTTAAAAAACGTATGAAAAATATTTATGAGTTCTAGCATAAGCCCTCAGTCCTTTGCCCCAGTCCTTTCTGTGCAACCTCATAGTATTTTGCCATATCAAAGCCCAAATAAACCACAGTTAGAGGTTTTAACATTATTAATATTACTATCAGCAGATACGAGGTGGAGTGTGTGTGTCACTAACATGACTCAGCTCAGGAGTCCCCACCCCCCAAGTATAACTGTAGCGTTTCACACTTCCATCACCTTGGCCATCCAGGGGCACCACTGGCTGTAAGTTCTCCTCAGATGGGGGCAAGAGAAAGACCCACTACAGTGATGGGCTTTGCTCCTTTCAGAAATCACCAGTTGATGCAGCCAAGGTGAGGTTTTGGCCTGAGAGGTTCTCCTTCTGGAGAAGGCGGACATTCAGCTGGAGAGACCTCAGTCCTTGAATGGTGCCTTTCATAGTGATCCTGCACAACACAACTGCAGGGGGCCTGATTCGTGTGGACTACAACCCTGGAGTTGTACAGTATGCAACCTATACAGCCAAACACTGTGGCCTGGCCTTGGCTAGTGCACAGCTTTCAGAGCAGCAGGGTTCCCCTCACTCCCTGTGTCTTGCCTTTTTATCTCCATAACTTCAGAATCTCCCAAGCTTGGAGTCCCAGGTGTCCGCCTCTTTGAGCCATTCCCCACACATCTTTGGGACTGTTTGAAGATTAAATTCTTCCTGCCTATAGGAATGGTGAGCTAGTTGTTGGATGATGATGATTCTACCTCCAGTACTGATAGGCCATTAAGGTTACTGTATTTAAAACAAGAACAATAACAGCAGCAACAAATAGACCCCCCCCACACACACACATATACACACACTAGTATATGCACGTACATGTATCGAATACAGCATAGAGTATTTTGTGTCTAGGACTAAAGGAGATGAAGGGAAGGAACATCTGGATGAGGCACATTGACTAGCCCCTTTTTATGGGTATGCAAATTGAGGCTTAAAGAGATTAAGTGATTTGCCCAAGCTAACCCAGCGAGTACCACCCTTACCGAGTATTAGCTGGTAAAGGTAACTCCTGGTTTGTCTGACCCTATTACAGTGCAATCATACATTATATCATTAATGATTTCTAGCAAAGGAGGGCAGTAGAGTAAGTTTATTGAGATATACTTTATATATAGTAAAACGTACAAATTTTAACTGCTTAGTTTGATGATTTTTTAATGTGAAACACCACCTAGTTCAAGATATAGGACGTTTCATCACTCTAGAACGTTCTCTCTTACCTCTTCCCAAGGGTAACTACTATTCTGACTGGCTATCACCATGGATAAGCTTTGCCTGTTTTTGAAATTTCTATGAATGGAATCACACAGTACATGCTTGTGAGTGTGGCTGCTCAGTCGGGATCACAGTCATGCACATGTCAATGCAGGCTCACAGGCTGCTGAGTCCTGTGTGCCCTTCTTGGTGACACACTGAATACAAAACCAGAAATAAACAACATGCACTGTGAAAATAAAAAATGATTACTGTGGATTAACACATAAATTATAGCTTTAAAAATCCTTAAAAGTCTACCAGTTTCACCTTCTTTTATGTTTGATTAGAAAAGAGTTGATTTTACTTTCCAGGAATCTGTCATATTTTTGGATATGGTTTAACCACCATGGTAATTGGCAATCAAGTCTGCTAATATAAATGGGAAAAGAGCTGTTAGTTGCCTGATGAAAATATTCCTAACTCTTTTCTCTTGGTCTGTCTCTGTATTTCTCAGACTTCAAATTGTTCTGACAAGTAGCACATAATATCTTCAGGGTGGATACCTTTTCTATGAGAAAATCATAGTAAAGAACATGAAAATAGTTGACAACAATGACCAGATTTTCACACGTCCAATCTATTTTAAGATTGTTGCTAAAGCTTCAGATCTTTTTCCAGAGTATAAAGATATAATTTACCATTTGCATAGTATTAGTACCTCCTCTCATTATCTCTCTTTTACTATTCAAAGGAACTTTGTTTGGTTTGGTTTGGTTTGATGGAATATAAATCACACTTAGGAAAAATGAATTAAAAAGTAAATGATACTACCCGCCATTTAAAAGCTTGGCTTCAGCGATACTTACTAACATGAAAAAGCCAGGTCTCTGAACAAGAGAGAGACTTAAAAGAATTGTTCATTATTCTGTTGTACACAGAAAAAGTCTCCCCAGCTGACTACCTATACCACTAGCATTTTAGAACAGTACTGCTGACTTGCAGCCCGCTCCAATTCTAATACAGTGTGAGTTCTTGATCTTAGCTCAAATATATAACATCCTTTCATATTATAGGTGTTATTCTCATTCTTGTTGCCATTTTGTAGTTGTAAACATTATAACAGGTTGTATTATCTCTCTTTCCTCCATTAACACCTCCTTCCATGAAAGTTTTATTTGCTTTTCTGGAACGCAACTGGTAATGTAATACGGAATAACGTAGTTTTGTTTTTACAAGATGATCTTGAATGGACTTCATGAAATGCTCTAACCCTTCTCTCAGGCTTTCTAGAAATGACTTTAAGAAAATACAACTGGCAAAGATCTCCACAGTACGTATATATACAAAAGAAAGACCCATGAAAAGAGCACAGTCCCTCTCCAGGAACCAAAAAATCAGCAAGGCTGGATCAGTCCATGATAGAGGACATTATCAAGTGTAGCTGAAGTCATAAGGTAGACCCAGAGTTTGCAAGTTCTAATCAGGCATATTTAAGATTCTGGTCACATTCTCAGAACACCATGAAGCCACCAAAGGATTTCAACTGGGAAACACATGCTCTCATTTTGGTTTTAGAAATATCATTTTGCTTGAAGAGGAATAGATAGGACAAGAATAGATGTGAAGAGTCAAAATGAACAAACTGTAAATGAAGCCGGAATTTGGGCACTTCAGAGATTATAGTAAAGTTGTTCAGTGTCCATCCAAATCGTCCTCTTCCTACAGAATGAAACCCGAACCTATAGTCAAAATGGCATTCTTTGAATTTAAATCATTTGTCATGTATTAATTTACAAATATTCAGAGAGAGGATAGGAGTGCTGCTTGGTGGGTATACAGTTTGAGTTCTGTGAGATGAAAGAGTTCTGGAGGTTGGTTGTACAACAATGTGAATGTATATACTACTACTGAACTGCACACTTAAAAATAATTAAAATGGTGAATTTTATGTTATGTGTATTTTACCACAATTAAAAATTTTAAAGGAGGAGGTATTTGTGAATCACTTAACTGTTTCCAAAACACTTAATATGCATTGTTTTTTTTAATTTTATCAGTATCAAATGGGAAATATTAGTCACATTAACAGATTAAAACACTGAAAGAGCAGTTAAATGAATTGCATGGGGCAAAATATATTCATAAAAGGAGAAACTAACTTGAGTTCATAATTTTTGATACACAATCCTCCATTGTCTCTACTACCTCAAAAAAGTTCTGGAAACATGTGTTGGTACTAAGAAAAGGTTGGGGGTCCCGGTTTTATCATTGAGTAAAAAGTTACAGTATGTCAGAAGTTGGGTAAGAACAAATAATTATAAAAAGTCTAGTAGCCTTGAAAACAAGGCTCGGGTCATATGTTTACCTGTGCTCCTCCCTGCCTGGATATAATATTATCCCAGTTTTAAAAAAATACCTAGCACGAAAGAAAGGCAACATCACTTACCTTATTATAAGCAAGAATTATGAAGAATAGTGAGAGGAAAAGAAATCAATTTCAGGAAACAAAGAGAAAAAGCATATGGAACTTAGTGAAGACCACCTAAATGAGAACTAGTAAATGCCATTTATTCAGAGCTTGCTCTCCAAGGGAGTCAGTCACCATCACTTGCCTTTGGCAGAGACTCAGAGTCAGGCAGGGGACTGGGAAAGTTTTATGGTGGACAAAAACAAAAGGATTAGGGTGTGCTCTGATCGGGAACTGGCATAGGGAAATGGGGGACATCCTATGTGATTGATTTGGGGAGCATAGTTGGCCTTCTTTGGTTGGTACTGAGGAACAAAACTAATGGAAGGTGGCAGCCATGGACCAAGTCCTGACTGTTACGTGCTGAATGCTGCAGAGAGTACGGTTTGGCTTCTTCGGCTGTTTGCTGCAGGAATTATAGGTACAAATTCTATTGTCACACATGGTCCATTACATATTCATTCTCTCAAGTACATGGGAAAGGTTAGAGATTTCAGATTAGGAATAAATGAGGGAAAGTATGTTAAAAGTTCTACTTGTAGTTTCATCAGGAGTCAAAGCTCAAAGTGACCTCAAAAGCAAAGTATGATACTTTACAAAATCTGGATATTTAAAATAATTAAATGATGCTTTATACAAGCCAATATACACAGACTTGGCTCTCTGCAAAAAAATAAAAGACAAAAAATGGCTGTCAAGTTCTCTTTCTTGAATACTATAATAAAATCTCCATTGTTCATTTAAGGAAAAAAATCATTCAGTCCTACACAATTTAGAAAAAGAAATATGCAAAAGCTTAAGTTGAAATATATTCCATATGTTTTCAATATAGAGTTATTTGTATGAAATATGTAGTCATTCAGTTATCTCAGATCTAGTGATACTTTCCTTCACTGTTAAATGAGTCAATCCACATAAGCCTAAAAACAGTTTTTAAAAAACCCATAAAATTATTATTAGAATACCAAATTAAAATAACTCCAACTTAAGAATTAGTCCAAGGAACATAATTTTTATGTTTCCTTCAATCTTCTTCCTTCCTTTTTTCTCTTTCCTTCTCTTCAATTACCTCTTTTCTTTTCCTCTTTCTTCATTCCTTCCCTTTTCTTTCCCTCCCTTTCTTCTGTCTTGGCTGCCTTCATTCTTTCATCCTTTGTGATTGTGTTAATCTATTTTTTACTTTTTATATTCTCTAGTACTTTGATATCTCAGGACTTTTCTGACCTAGGAGAGACTTCCCTTCTCAGAGCAGGCCAATTTCTAGAGGTAGTAATGGACTCACCGGCAAGTGTAGCACTCATGCCTTTCACATGCCAGCACACCAATCTCCTTCACAGTGTTCTTACTTGCCAGACCACTATCTCCCTATCCCAGTTTACCTGAGGCCAGGTTTCAGACAACTAGAGGCAGCCACTATACCCAGAGCACAATGAAATTATTCAAACTAGCCAATTTTAAACCTGCTTACTCTGCCTTACTTTGACTTTCCAGGGGAAACCACAGTAAAGGCTCTTGCCACATTTTCCTCTGGCTCCTGTTGACTCCTGCCTGGACTTTGTGCTTCCCTGTGTGGCCTTGCATAGTACAATGTGCCCCTCCTCTTGGAAATTCTGAGTAACAATCTTTTTAATGTCAGTCGTCTCTTGATCTATTGGCCTAACCATACCTGAATATATTAATAATAAATTCTACATTTTAAAACAGTGATATCTGATGGAAAGAGGGACAGTGGATTGCTGAATGAGGGGAGAAAAGTCAATGTAACTTCCTTTTACAGACTTTCTCTGAGTTCAAACAACTGATTGGTTTTCTGATGAATTCTCAAGCTGTGCATGTAGATAGTCCTTAATGAGCATTAATGCCCTGACCTTATTTGAGGAAAGCACTCTGAAGTAAATTTATGGTAGATGGAAAATTACACTTAAGGCATCTGAAACACTTTTAATTTTCTTAGCCTCAGAAAATAATAGAGAATTATCAGACTTGCCCCTACAACTAGTTATGCAAGTCTTCAGAAAAATTGAATAGCTTCATTCTTCAAAATAGCCAACCTATAGAAGCACCCAAATAATTTAATCTCCTTCCTCAAAATGAAGGATTAAAGGGGAAAGAAATTTTACTACAGACAAACACAAGAAAAGCATTCCATAAAATTGTTAGGTAGATAGCAAAGGATTCCAGGTCTTCCAGGGATAAAAGTGGGCCCCCATACTGGTGTCACCTCACCTTAATCCTGTCCCCAGTGACTGTCATACCAGGGGAGGAGGGAACACCCCATGAATCTCCCAATCAGAGCGTAGCCCGCCAACCACAAAAGAATGCAGAGGACTCTCTAGCCAAGGGCCAAGCCACATGGGTACAATAGAGTCTGGAAAGTGACCTAGAACAATAGGCTTTCAGAGAGGCTCATGGGAAATCCACATGAACAGTAAGTCTCAGGTCATATAACTCCCAACTGTCCGATCAAAGTGGTTTCATGGTGACATCTGAGCCACGAGGGAGGTCCCAATGTGGACACTATAAAACAAGACCGAGACCATAACCAAGCCTTTTTTTTGTCCTCCCTCTTTTGCTACGACAATGGGTCAGGTCTCATCTGTGGTGTGTGTATCTCGCTCTCTATACCTATATCTTGCTCTTGCTCTATAATCCTATCTTTTTCTCCTCAATAAACCTCATTTTCGTGCTTGCCTTACTCTGGTGCATCTGGTCGTTCTTCAGCCATGAGTGCACCAAGAACTGACATTTCAGACCCCAAAACCCAACAAATTGCCAAGAATACAGTACATGTTAATAGAGAATATAAAGCTGGTTGGGGTCAAAACCAGTGTTCTACAAACATTCTTGATTACTTACTTCCTCCCTACAAAATCTTTACACACCCTCTGATGTATAAACTTATTTCTAAAGCATAAGTTTGAATACCGCCAACCTACCAATTAAACAGCAGTGAAGCACAATTTATTTCATGGTTTCTAGATTGACACAAAGAAATAGAATGTATTATCTTCTTTTTCCACCTAATTGCATCATTTATGATAACTCCTTCAAGGCGCATATCTCTTTTAAAAAAAAAAATTTACTTTAGGCAATTTATAGCTTGCTATCTAGTTGAGATTTACTGAAATAGCCTGCTTACTTTCACCCCTTATTTCTTGCTCTCCCCCAGCCCCCACTATCCATCCTTCACACAGCTGCCACAGTGATATTTTTAAAACATTAGTCAGATTTTGTCCTTCTCTTTAGATTCCTCTAAAGTCTTTCAACTTGGAGGCTGAGTTTCCCAGATGCAAACGTGAGCTGCGGTTTGGTATGCAACTGATTTCATAAGGAATTATTCCCAGGGAAACTGACAAGGAGCTGGGGGAGAGGTGGACTGAGAAAGCAGGACAGAGAAAGGGAGAAATTCAAGCAAGGGTTGTGATCACAGGTCAAGTCTCATAGAGAGTAACTTCAGCCCAAATCCACAGAGGAACTCTGGAGAGAAGATTAAGCCTCAGTGCTTTCCCAAGTAGAAGCTGCACCTATTAATTATCTAATTATTGAGTGGAGGATTGTCGACATGAATTTTCAGGTATTTCTCTGCAGTGTAGACAAGGCAGCCTCGACAGCTTGAGAACATTCCTCCAAAAAAGATTCATGGAAGAAAAGCACACAAAAGCTAAAATACGCACAAAAATGGTCATTCAGATCTCAAGGAATGTGGGGGACCAATGCTATCTGTTACATAACTCTACTTAGAAAGAAATCCAAACTACTTACCATGGCTTTGTATGGTTTAACCCTGACTAATTCTGCGAATTCATCTCTCACGCTTCACCTCTCACCATACCCAAACTAACCTACATTGTCTTGCTTCATGCAACAAAGTTTGAACCTCATGGCCTTACTTCCTTTGCCTGACTTCTCTTCCCACCCATTGTCATATTAAAATGACTCTTTAAATGTCATCATCCTTTGTATGATTTTATATGAGTTAAAATGTTTCCTTTTCACAGAGTCCTTCCCTCATCATTTGTTCCAAAGAAGCTTCCGTACTCCACAAACTCTTGGACATGTGAATTTTTTTTATTTTCTTTATGTCACTTATTGTCAACTGAAATGATTCTATTCATTGTTTTATTGTCGCTATCTCTTCTCCTTGCAATGTAAGCTTCATGTCAATCTTGTTCCCAGTTTTGTTCCTACCACAGAGCAGTGTCTGATACATGGTAGGTAACCAATCGTTATTTAATAAGCAAAAAAGGGCCATACCTAACCTATTTATATTCTATAGTCTATGACACCTTTTTACCTCCTTGGATTCCTATCTACTATTATTAATAGGGTTCCTCCTAAGAAATGGAATACATCACATTGGGAATAAAATACAGAAGGAACTTAAGAAGGAACTTCCTCAGCATATAATGAAGCAGCTGTATAAGCTATTAGAGTGCACTTCCATGTTGCTCAAATTTCCTGTTTGTGAATCTCAATTGATGAATCTTTGATCTCACTGACATCCCTTGCCTTGAAATTCACAGCTTTGGCAAATACGAAAAATTATTTCTTTTCATATATACTGTATTCTAGAAGTCATCAATATGCCTGAACGTCATGAACAGAATATAGCCTGAGATCTGTGATTTATAATATGGCATGTGTGGGTACCAAAATTTAATTCACAATACCTCAGATATAGAGAGAGAAACATGCCTAATTTAGTTTGCATATAATCAATGATTGTTATTCCCCAAGTTTCCATTCATGGGTTAGAGGAAAAACTTTACTTTGGATATTTGTGTTTAAAACTTAATTCAATTCAATAATTTGTTAAATAAAGTTTATAGGAGGCCAAGAAAACTTGTACAGGATCTTAAAGAAGACCAGAAAGACCACTGTAAAACACTATAAGAAACACTGGGTTAATTCTAAAGTGATTCCTTTACCAGTGGTGGGGGTATTGGTATCACTTGTGCCCTGGGCGCACCTGGCTGACAGTTATATTAACTTAGAATCCAATATAGAATAAAAGGTAGGGAAAACTTTAAGTAGGGCCATTGCTACCCCAAGGGCAAAATTGTGCAAATTAAAAACAAGTTGCTCCCTGCTTTCAATAGACACAGTGCCATATAAGGACACACAAGTCCATAACAGGGATGCAGGATGCAGGCTGGACATCTCATTTTTGTAGTTTGCCAGAAGCAATTGTGGTAGCTCATATATTAACCATACCACAAAAAAAAAAAAAAAAAAAAAAGGAAAAACTATAGTAAATGGAACCCAGGCGTGAGGTAGATGTTAGTTTGATGGGAAAATAGCCACTGGGTGGGATTATCCAACTCAGGGTAAGAAAGAAGAACGAGATTTTTTGAACAGTGGATATATTTGGCAGGCCTATATTTCTCATTAAGGGTGATCCCCTAGAAAAAAATCTAAAAAGTATGTTGAAAACAAAACATAAAACAAGCAATTACGGTGCAGAGTAAGCAGAAATAGTACAACAAGCTAGGCACTCAATTCCAGCAAATAATAGCCCTGCATGTGTGAAGTAAGAAAAAAAAAATCAAACTAAGAAGTAGGTTAAAATATAAAGAAGAATCACTGGATCCTTTCTAAAGAAGCAGGAACGTGGTTTTCAATGCTGCACATACTCACACACTTAGGGTACTTTAAAAAATAATTAAAGCTCCTGTTCTAGCTCAGATCTATTGAATTTAAAACTCTGGGGGGTGAGATTATTTTTAAAGAACTCCCCTAGTGAACACCACATGAGAGGCAGATTCTACTACTACACAATGATATGAACTGGAATGTTCCACAAAATCCAACTCATCCAGAGCTAAGAAAATGCAGTGTCTTGAGACAAGCATGATAAAGGTATTGTTCATCGCTGGTCCCCTAGCAAGACGACTTTGGGCAGATTAAGAGTTCCTTCAATTTAGCAATCTTCTGGAGGTAATTCTACAGCAGGAACAATTATGGCGACTGGGGACAAAGTTTCCCTAGGAGGCAAGTTTCGCAGGCATGAGCAATTCCATAGCAAGAGGCAATAACAGCAGCCACTGGTCAGAGGACAGAAAATGCTTGCTCACAAGACAATGGAAAAGCTGTGTCACCAGGCAGAGCTCACATTCAGTGCTACACTAGGAAGACAGAGACGTAGGAATTTGGGTGAAAAGAAAATTAGGCATTTTAAACTATTCTGGATTAAGATTTGGGGGCTCGGGCTGCCAACATTACATCTTTCTAACCATTACCAGAAGGTAGGAAGGAATCAAATGTCACTCTCTGAGACAAGACCAAGTAGAAATAATTTTATACATTAAAAAATTAACCACTCTATTCCTGAAAATGGGCAACAAAAACAAGAATATCCAAAGCTCCTGTTTTTCCTATTGATGATGCCACCACTTTTTCCATCTTCAAGCATTGCCTAAGAAATAAACCAGTAGGATGGCTTTCCTTTCACTTCACCTTCCTTGCCCCTTTTCTGCTTTTCGAAACTTTGGGAATACCTGTCATAAATCTTAAACTGTTAAAGGCCAGGATTCCATCCTTCGTACTCCTAAGAACCCAATCTTCTCCCCTGCCCAGCAACTGAACCCAATTATCTTGCATTTGTCTTCCTTCACCAGGCTTTAGTTTTCTTCTCTTATTTGAAAATGTAGTAAAAGCCCTACCACAATGTGATATGTTGGATCTAAAAATTCAATCTTGTAAAATGCTAGGTCACGTCGTTGTGATGTTAATAAAATGACTTGGGTAACCTGGGTCAGGGAATCTGACAGCCTTTGAGCTCCAAATCCGAGGCCTGCCTGCAATTTGGTGCCACCTGGTGGCAGTTGTTCCCTCCAGTTTAAATAATAAATGGGGATGATTCTGGGTCCTGTGAGAGGCTGGAATTTCTAGGACAGAAGCAGGGGGTACAGGAATCTGCCTAGGAATGGACCCATTTTGTTGGCCCAATCTGGAGGGACGGGGCTAGAAGAATAATGCGGATATGAGGACCCACCTTCTCAAGATTTAGCTGTCTGTTATTTCCCTACTTGGCCTTGTCTTCCTTCTGGAAAAATAACACTGCTTCATCTTGAGAAAACAGGTTGGTCAGATTGGTCATAGGATAGGATCTAATCATTAATTCCACTACATCCAAACTTGGATTAACTCTGGCTGAACTATCACAGGGTTTTGATGTATTATTTTTCTGGTTTTGACTTTTTTTCTAATTTTGACTTTTAACCTTCTTTACAAGAAGCTTCTATTAGACAATCACAGCAGTCTCTCAATCTGTTCGTCAGTCTTCAGGATTCAGCTAAAATATATTATCTTTTCCTAAGTACTTCCCAATCTCCTTCCCCTCACTTCCTAGCATGTCCTTCCTCCATGCTTCTTTATCATCCTGAATAAACACGTATGTAGGGCGTATCACCTTCTCACAATTTATTGCTTACTTATCTGCCCTCTTGATCGTGAGCTGCTTTAGGATGATCGGTAATCACTTTGTTCCCAGACCTGACCATAGTGCCTAGACTATTGTAGAAGATTATCTCATTACTTTGTATATTCCTCCTCTTTTATACATCCATAACATTACAGATCATTTCTTTATTGGCCCTGTGTTTCTTTAAAGAATATTCTTTTACTCAGTAACAGAATCACAGCTTATTTGAGCACACACTGAAGAATCTTTGTCTAAAACTTTAACATTTACTCTGCTGATTTAATATACAAGCTGAGTTTTAACTGCAGGATATTCATTTTAGCACTATGCCTGTCAATATAAAGTTACCTTACCCTTTGACTTTTCTTTTTCCTCCTCTTTTTTTAACCAATGTCAGTCTGCAATTATTTTTGTGTACCTACTATGAGCAAGACAAGGTACTGGCAATGTGAAAGTTAAAAAATAAATACTATAAGAACTTTTCCTCTTCCTCTTGGACCTAAAATGTAGGTAGAGAAATGATGTTGAGAATGTTGAGAATGACGATGATTAAAAAAAAAAAAAAAAAAAACTACCATCTTTTAAAAAGCAGACTATGTACTAGATATATATTAATAATTTTATAATAACCTGAAAATGTATATATACATTTCATGCCTTGTGGATGAACTGTGGAAAGTCTGGAACATCAAAAACCTGTGCAGGTGTTCAGAGTGAATAAATGTAGAGCTAGCACATGAACCCGGACTCTTCAGACCAATGACTCATGCTCTTAACCATGACATGACTCACCTACGTGTCAAAAAGGCAATATAGGCAGCATAGAAAATACTGATGTGGAAGATGAAAAGGAAAAGATTATCTTCAGGTGTACCATTCAGGAAAAGTTTTACACAGGAAATAGGATGTGAACTGGATCTTGGAATCTATGGAGAGGAAAGGACTGGCAGAGTGAATTATGAAATATTTCTGGGAAAGAGGTGATTGGATACCAAGGTTCGTACTGAAGAATTCTAAAGACAATTTTTCTTTCTTTGGTTTTTATAAATAAAGCTCTCATCGTCTCCCTTTCAATATGAAATTTAAATGAAGTTACTGTACCAGTAGAGATATCAAGTTCATAAGAATTCACTAACTTTTTGCCTGGAGTGTTTGAGAAAAAAAATCAGAAAGTAGAAAATAATTATTCTGGATTAGATCTAGTCTGTGATATGGGACGGATCCATGTAACTATAGAAACCAAAAATAAACATCATTTGTACCACACTGACCTTTACCACTCACCAGTAAATAATATAAGAAAATGTTGTGCATTCTTCTGCATATCTTTTTACTTTCAAATCACAGAGTTTAAGAAGTAACAGAATTTATATTTGGAGTTAAGAAAACAATAGTAATTTTTTGTGATCCTTAACATAATGGCCAGAGAAGTTTTCTAGCTGCCTCATTCTTGTGCTAACAGGTCACAGAGAGCAAAAGAATGAACACAATGAAAGAGGCCTCTATTAATTATAAACTAATTAGAGAAGTACTATAAGAGTGAGTTTTAGAGTCACTATGTTTTGATACACACATGAAGTACTTGGTTGCTAATAAAATATGCTTCATGGGAAGCCAGGAGCCTTAAGGAAATAGATTATTTCCTCATTAGGAAAAAAAAAAAAAAAAAAACCACTTTCACTCAAAACACCACAATGTCCAAGATTTCATTTTTTGAGATTTGATGGATTAGGGGCTATTCACCATACTCTCTAGTTAGTAGAGATAAGAGAAAAAGAGTGCAGGTAGAAGCTGTAGATTTACTTCTTATATTCTGGTACAAACCATTTGGCCATTATTAGTTGCCGTTTGCCAGGCCTGTGTTCTTACTCTGCAGGGGCAAGTTTCCCATGACCTTTAAGCAAAGTGAGCTTCCTTTGCAGTTGATCTGTCCTCCAGTATAACCTTCTAGTAGTCTGTGACTATATGGCCACATCAGATGTGCTGCTTGTCTGTCCATGACTTATTTTTTAAATGAGGTAACAGATATGAAAGTACTCTGAAACTGAATGGTGATTAAGAACTACATGGTATTGTCATTACTATTATTTATGATATTAGTATCTTCTTATTGTACATACAAAACTTCCCCCAACATAGCCAGTAATGATTCTTTCTCAAGAAAGATGTTGCTGAGAATTCTTTTACTGAGAGAATCATTTTTGCTTAGAAACTCCTGCATCTAGAATAAATATATCTTGCTATTTCATTTTGCCCTCAAATGTGTCACACACAAAAAAGGCCAAGTTATGTGTTAAAAGTTAGGCTGGTCAAAATTTCACTATGCTAACAAAAATTTTAAATTACTCTTCTCTTTTTCCTTCCATTTTTTATAAATACATTTTGTAAAATGTGTTCACTACTATATTGGTTTTCCTGGATGTTAATAGCTATTGCACAAAAAGGGATTTGGAGGTTAAAAAATGTATTAGGTTCATATGGTCATATAAGTGTAGTGATAATTTCAATGACTGTTATCTTTTCAATAGTTTCTAGAAAAAATGTAATACTTAGAAAATTTAGTATTTATAAAAATATTAATTTTAAAAGTGTTATAATTTCTACAACAATCTCCTTAATTATGCCATTTTGTAGGTGAAGAATCAGAAATTTATTTAGAGTTATTAAGTAAATTGTAGCAAGTCACACAGTTTGTAGCAGAACCAAGATCTAAATCAAGGCTTTTCTACTCATTTTAAAATTCCTTTTACATTAAAAGATAAAGAATTGTTATTTTTTGCTCCAAAGTATTTTAGAGCCATTAAAATGTTAATGTGTAGGGTTCTTCAGAAAAACAGAGCCAACAGAGTGGAGAGAGAGAGAGAGAGATAGTTAGCAAGGGAGGTAGAGATTGGAAGGAACTGGCTGTCATGATTACAGAGGCTGAGAAATTCCGTAGTCTCAATCTCAAAATGGAGACCCAGAAGAACAGAAAGTGTAGTTACAGTCTGAGTCCAAAGGCCTGAGAACTAGGCGAGCCAATAAAATGTAAACTTCAATCTGAAGGTTGGGCAGGCTCAAGACCCAAGAAAAGATGATTTTTTCAATTTGAATTCAGAGGCAGGAAAAAGACTGATGTCCCAGCTCAGCAGAATCACAGAATTACCTATTTTTGTTGTATTCATGTTTTCAATTGATTAGATGAGGACAACTCAGATTGCAGAGCGTAATCTGCTTTACTCACTCTACTGAATCTAATGTTAATTTCACCCAGAAACATCCTGACAGATAATATGTGACCAAATGTCTAGGCACTCTGTGGCCAGAAAAGTTGACACAGAAAACAAACCACCATACATGCTAATATGTAAATCTTAGGGCTAAAGTGAGACAGGAATATGAGTATTTTCCAAACATTTTTGATTACAAAATTCATGTTTTTAAGAGAAATTTTCAGGAGCAATATTCTAAAAAAATCTTTAATATTTGTTGCTCAAGACTTTAGAGACTGTTATATTACTTCACACTCTCTTCATAACCTTTGAAAGGTTTCACACTTTCATTGCTTTTTGAATCAATGCACCCTCAGAAAGCATAACCCTAATAGAACCTATCAGAATGGAGGGGCTTTCTCTTTTAAGAAACCATGGTAAATTGCTTCAGTAATGGCCTCAAGTTTGTCACACTTGCCCCCTACCAATGCCCTTTGGGTAATCAGTCCTCTCATACACTGGCAGTGGACTTGGCCACGTCACTTGCTTTGACCAGTGAGACTGTAGCAATGAGAAACAAGCAGACTTTAAAAGTGATTGAGCATTGGGACTTTCCTTCTTTTGCTTATTTTATTACCCTACTGTGTGAGAGCCCAGTCTTCTCCTTCATGAGGTGACAGTCAGTCAACACTCAGAGCTGTGACACCTTGTTGACCAGCGGCTGACTGGACACACTTGAGTGAGTCTGGCCATGACCAGCAGAATAACCGCACAGTTGAATCCAGCCCAAATTGCTGAACTGGAGAGTCAACCATGCTATTTTAAGCCAGTAAATCTTGGGAAGACTTGTTACTAAGAATCTGGAATTAAAACACCTGTTTCTATGAAGTTCTGGCTGTGTGACTCAGCCCCTGAAAACCTTAGCTCCTTGTCTTTAAAGTTAGGACAATAATAAAATATATTTAATAATATTGCTTTAATAGTTAAAGTAAATAATGAATGTGAGAAATATCTGGTAAGCTATAAACACTATACATGTTAGTTACTATCATTTTATTACATGAGATATTATCTATTATTATGATTAGTTATCATAATGCTGGTTCTCACTTGTATTAATTGAATAATGTTATTTACTGCCAGATTACCTAGTTCTCAATAGTTTTACAGATTATCTAGTCCCTTGGCCAGACCTACGCAGACCTGGCCCCTAGGCTAAGGCAAAAAAAGAGTTTCAAGATGGACGTATAACCAGAGTTTGGTATGCCTTGTCCCGTAAACCCCTTATGTTTTTCACATGGATCTTTTTTGGGCATCTTCAGCAAGCCCGGGACATGGTAGAAATTCCTGCACAAAACAAAGAACTCCAAGGTCAGGCCCTGCTAGTCTGTCTACTGTGTGGGAGAAAGGAGAGGCCAACCCGAGCCATCTCAGGCCTTAGGGTATCAAGTATGGTATCAAGCACTTCCTTTGCATATGTTTCTTGATTTCTTTCTGCTTCAGTTTCTTCGTCTACTAAAAGTAGAAAAATAGCAGTAACTACTGCATATTGTCTTGAGAAATAAATGAGTTAATGCTTAGAAAGTGATCAGAACACTACTTGAAACACTGTAAGTTGTCAATAACATGTCATAAACATTCAAGAAGCGAATAGCTAGTATTACTTTTACTGTTGTAAAATAATAGTATTACTGTACTGTTACCGTTATTTAATTGCATCATTTTTCTTTGGACTATTCAGTCTATAATTCTGCTGGTTCTTTTATGTTTTGGGCCACATATAAGCTACCATAAATGTGCAACTATTTCAAACTGGCCATCTAGACAACTGTTAACATTAGTGACAACATTTATGTAATAGAATTCCTTCATGATTACATTCATTTCTAATAGAAGTGTGAATTTAGATAGAAACTTCTTAACACAGATTTTGGGGAGAATGAAATTGTACTTAATATATATAAATTATTATTAAATGTCTCTTTCTTACTTTAAAAAGCATCTTAGATACAGCATTTTTGTTCATTGAATTTACTAAAAAAAGGTGGGGGAAGTATTTTTAATGGAATTAAATTATTTCAGATGAAGGGAAAAGTCAGAATTTGTTTGCTGGTTTGTTAGATGCATAAGGACTTTTCATTTTCTCATTCCTATTCAGGATTAAGTTCACAGTTTTTCACATGCTCAGAAAATGTTATTCATGATAGAGCTAGATAGAAACATAGCAGCCGTGTACAACAACAGAAATAACACCAAAAATGCAACTTGTTATTATAGAAAATACCATAGTTGCCAATCTTAAACTATATTCACTAGGCAAGAGAAGGGGGTCAAACAGAATGAATGAAAAAATAAAATATAAAAACATGAGCAAAAATTTTTCTTTTCATACTAGATATTCTGTATCCTCGGTTACCTTATGGGATAATCATTTAAGATGAGAGAAGCAGATGAAAAAGACAGACTAAGGCAAGTGAAACTCAAAGACTTCCTTTAAATCTAAAGGATGCCATGTGCTGTTGATACCAGAGCTTGGTAGTTAACAACAGGCAGAAAAGAGACATTGCCAGCAGGAAAAGAGCCAAATGAGTATCTTCTATATTTTAAGCAGGAAGATGGTAAGGAAGAACTCAGACTACGTAGACTTCACAAACAAGCCAGTGGAAAAGTAATTTACAACAAATGAAGAGGTTAAAATCAAAGTTGATATTGAATGGCGAAGCAGACAAGGACTGTAGCTGATGAAGACAGTAATTCCAAAAGACATCTTTTGGAGAATTTGGGGAGTCGTAAGCTAGAAGGGGAAAGAACCATAAATAAAATGATAACTTGGAGAATATATTCAGAAAAACAGAAATAAAAACAAAATTTTAAAAATGATACAAGTGCATTATGCTAAAGATTTTTTTGAGTGGGGATACACTTAATATTTTTCTTTACTGTGGTCAAAATATCATGGCAAATTTACATGATATATTTGTCCCTGTTTCTGATTTCCTCTCTTTTAATATTAAGAATGTAAAATAAAATTGAATGTATAGTAATCAGAACAGGTTTTCCATAAGTTAATATTCATGTTAAAGTAAGTATTACTTGATATATAAATAATAAATAAAATACAACTCAAAATCGTTTTTGGTAATTCTGACCTAATGTAACTAGGAATAATGATATCAAGTAAAGTACCTTTTGGTTATTTTAATAAACAAGAACCTACAATACATATACATTTTATGTTGCATTATGACATTTTTACAGATTAGTTTGATTAGTCATAATATGGTAACATTTTAGCTTATTCATTGTAAACATAAATTAATGTCATTCTCAGTGACACCACATAATGAGGTAAAAATTGAAATTTTCAGAAGTTTAAACCAGATTTTTGAAGATCTAAGCAAATTCTGGCTAGTTTTTGGAAGCTAAACATTTAAGATAATGGCTTCTTTTGAATCTGAAAGTTAAAACTCAAATACTTCCAGATGAAAATCCTGGGGGTCAAAACAAATAGACAAAGTGACAGAAAGAGGGAAGGAGAGCAGCAAAAAAGCAGAACTCACAGTTTAACACGTATTCCCTCTAATTCTTTGCATCTTAAATTATTAATTTTCCTATATAGTTTCCATTTGACTAATTGTACAGTGTTTAGCTTTTATTCTCATTACTTTTTCTTTGACATTTTACTTATCAATTTGGAATTTCTATTATTTTTTAATCTATTTGGCCCACCCTCAATATATTAAGTAGCATTTATGTAGATAATTAGGTACACACAGATCACTGTTATTTACTCTTCTTAAAATCAGAATTTGGCAAATAAACACTCTGAAATGTAATACATACAGGTCATATAAGCAGTCATGACCTATATATACACTACCTAGTATCAATACTGATCATTTACTATGCCATGGTTTTGTAGTGCTGTTGGATGCTTGGATGTTGTTGGGCTGGAGGGACCACAGGAAAACCACACCCAGCTGAAGGTGGTAACACACACCTACACGTTTTCTATAGATAAATGAAGTCAGAACACTTTTATTTTTAAATTAATTATAGAAGTAAAAATGGAACTTAATTCTATTCATTTTTAAATTCTGCGTGTATTTCTACTAGGGCTAATGTTAAAATATCAAAATACTTTTTTCATTGATTGTGCTTTATTTTTCAACTTTGTATTAGTTTTCCATTATTGTGTAACAAATTTCCACAAACACAGAGGTGGAACAACATACATTAATTAGTTTCCATGGCTCAAAAGTCATGTATGGGTTATCTGGGACCTCTACTCTGGGTTCCACTTGGCTGAAATCTAGGCGTCAGCTAGAGCTCCATTTTCATTTAAGGCTCTAGGTTCTCTTCTAATCTTACTGGCTGTTGAAAGATTTCAGTTTATTATAGGACTGAAAACGTCCAGATGTTGGCCAGAGACTGCTCTCAGTCTTAGAAGCTACCCTCAGCTTCCTGCCACATAGCCCCTTTAACAGGCAGCTCAAAATAGGGATTTTGCTTCTTTGAAATCAGCAGAAATCTCTCTTGCTTCAAATAGATCTGACCTCTTTTATAATGTCTTACATGATTGAATTAGGCCTAACCAGGATAATCTCTCTTTTGATTAACTAAAAGTCACTGATTGGGAACCTTAATTACATCTTCAAAATCACTTCTGTCGTATAGTATAACATAATCATAAAAGGGGTATCTCATCATATTGTAAGTTCCTCTCAAAAGGAGAGGATATTATTCAGGGTAGGTATACTAGCATTGTGAGTTCATTGACGGCTAATTTATAATTCTGCTTACCACAACAGTAATCTGAATATTTTGAAATTTTAACTTGGATGTTTATGGTAACAGTTAAACCACATAAATTGTCAGAAATTCAAGAACAAAAATTTAGCTTCTACATGAACTCAGAAGTTGCCACACATAGTGACCATTTATGATGTGACTACAGCCATCATGGTTATTTGCGCTGATTACTCAAAGAAAATATTAGCATTTTAGTAAATTGTGTAACTAGCTACATATGTTTATATTAAGAGTCTGGGTAAACATCTGCCCAGGTAAATCTTTACAAGAAAAACAAAAATATGAGACTGTTAGTTTCAGTTCTGACATGTAAAGAGATAGAAAGTCGTCATTTTCCTGCTTACAGCAAGAAAAATCTGAACAAACTGAAAATCAATGACTTTTTTCGACCCATCAGTGAACTGAGGTCTCAAGGCAAACTGTCACCCCAAAAACTGGAGAGACAGAAAACTGCAGAGAGTCACAGTTGAGGTCTAGAACAGAAGATGCTGGAGCCATGAATTGGTAGGAACATGTAAGTGGTAATTTGCTGAGCTGCTGGGGGCTAATTGTGGAGGAGCATGACGAAGAGAGAAACTTCTGGCAGCTATAACCTTAGGGAGTCCCAACAGTTTCATAGGTTTTACCTCCAGGTTCTATAAAAGGATCTCATAGGGAAGATCCAAGAAAGATTCCCTTGTGGATTTGCCAGCAGGAAAAAAGGAGTGATTATGAAATATGCATAGAGTGCTCTCCATAACGAAGACCTGCTCTCCAGGGGAAAAACTCTACCAGAGTTTCATCCCAGCTGGGGAAGGGGAACTCCTTCCCATCTCTCCCCTGTTAGCCTTCCTGTCTCACCTAAGGGAAAGGGGAATGCTACACACTGGAGAAACACTTGCAAGGGGTACAGCCCACAGACACAGGCCCACTACAGGACTGAGATTTAATCAGAAGATTACAGAACACTTCCTCTCCCCAATACCATACCACCACACCAACAGGGTTACATTATAGCAACAGAGGATCACCATTGACTGAGCTGCAAAACCTAGACTCTTTCTGAAGAATAATATTTAAGGAATCCCAAAGTAAAGAGTGGAGAGACTAAACAGGAAATAGGAAGCCTCTAGCACCTACATCTACCAGAAACACTAAACACAGCCCAGTGGCTAGCCGGGTTAACATAAAACTACATATTAATGGCCTATTTACATTCGTTCCAATTACCTGATACAGCCTGTCCAGTTTTTGACAAAAAATCATATTATAGAACACACTCTAGATCTTAAAAAAAACCCTAAATTAATTTAAAAGAATGGAAATCATACAAGGTAATGCTAGCCTCATAAAATGGATTTGAAAGTGTTTCTTCTTCAACTCTTTGGAAAAGTTTGAGAAGGGTTGCTGTTAATTCTTTAAATGTTTGGTAGAATTGCCAGTGAAGCCGTCCTGTCCTGGACTTTTCTTAGTTAGGAAGTTGTTGATTACTGCTTCAATTTCCTTATTTGTTACTGGGTTGGTTCAAGTTTTCTGTTTCTTCGTAAGTCAGTCCTGATAAGTTGTATGTTTCTAGAAATTTATTCAATTCTTCTAGGTTATCCTAAATTGTTGATGTATTGTTCATAATAGTCTCTTATAATCCTTTAATTTCTGCCACATCAGTTGAGAAATAAACCCACAAATAGACAGTCAAGTGATCTTCATCAAAGGTGCTAAAACACAATGTGGAAAGGATAGTCTCTTCAACAAATGGTATTGGGAAAATTGGATATACACATGCAAAAGAATAAAATTGAACCTTTATCTTACACTCTACAAAAGGATCAACTCAAAACGGATTGAAGATTTAAATATAAGACCTGAAACTGTAAAACTCTTGGAAGAAAATATAGCAGAAAAACTTTATGATGTTGAGCTTTGGAATGATTTCTTGGATGTGACACCAAAAGCAATAAAAGCCAAATTAGACAAGTGAGACTACCTCAGATCAAAAACTTTCTGAACAGCAAAGGAAACAATCAATAAAGTGAAAAGACAACCTATGGAATGGGAGAAAATATTTGCAAACCATATATCTGATAAGAAATTGCTATTCAAAGTACGTAAAAATTCCTACAACTCAGTAACCAAGAAAAAAACTCAAATAAGCCAATTAAAAAATGGGTAAAGAACTTGAATAGACATTTCCCCAAAAACAACATACAAAAAAGGTATTTAAAAGGCTGTTCAGGCCGGGCACAGTGGCTCATGCCTGTAATCCTAGCACTCTGGGAGGTTGAGGCGGGAGGATCGCTCGAGGTCAAGAGTTCGAGACCAGCCTGAGCAAGAGTGAGACCCCGTCTCTACTAAAAACAGAAAGAAATCAGCCAGACAACTAAAAATCTATATAGAAAAAATTAGCCAGGCATGTGGTGGCACATGCCTGTAGTCCCAGCTACTCAGGAGGCTGAGGCAGAAGGATTGCTTGAGCCCAGGAGTTTGAGGTTGCTGTGAGCTGGGCTGATGCCATGGCACTCTAGCCCAGGCAACAGACCAAGACTGTGTCTCAAAAAAAAAAAAAAAAAAAAAGGGTGTTCAACATCACTTATCATCAGAGAATGAAAATAAAAACCACAATAAGATATCACTCATACCTCTTGAGATTATTAAAATAAAGAGATAACAAGTATTAGGGATGTGGAGAAACTGGAACCCTTGTACAGTGTTGGTAGGAATATAAAATGGTACAACCACTAAAGAAAATACTATGGAAGTTCCTCAAAAAATTAAAAATAAAATTATCATATAATCCAGCAATTCCACTTTTGAGTATGTATTCAAATATACTGAAATTAGGATCTCAAAGAGATATTAGCACTTCCATGTTCATTGCAACATTATTCACAATAGCCAAAATATGCAAACAGCCTAAATAATCATTCTTGGGTGAATGGTTAAGGAAAATGTGGTATGTATATACATTGGAATATTATTCAGCCTTAACAATGAAATAAACAAACAAATTAAATCCTTCCATGTTCAACAATACGGATGAATGTAGAAGACATTATGCTAAGTAAAATAAATCACGGAAGGATAAATACTGCATGATTCTGCTTAAATGAGGTATCTAAAATAGTCAAATTAATAGAAACAGAGTAGAATGGTGGTTGAGGGGAGGAAGAAATGAGAGTTGCTGTTTAATGGATATGAAATTTTACTTATAAAAGACCAATAAATTCTAGAGATCTGCTGTACAACATTGTGCCCATAGTTAACAATACTGTATTGTACACAATTTTAAAAAAATGTTAAGAGGGTAAATCTGTTAAGTGTTTTTATAACAATAAAAAATAATTTTTAATAATTTAAAAATAAAAGATTCATCTTCATTAGTAAAAGAAAGAAAGCAAAATCATAAAAGTATGTTCTCATACAGAAATGGAATTAAACAAGAAATCAATAACAAAAAGATTAAGAGGTACCTGGAAATATCCCAGTATCTGGATATCAAACAAAACACTTCTAAATAAAATATGATCAAAAAAGTAGTTTCAATGAAATTAAAAAACTATTTTGGACTTAATAAAAATATAACTTATCAAAATTGGTGTAATGCAATGAAAGCAGTGCTTAGAGGAAAATATATAGCATTAAATGCGTACATTAGAAAATAAGAAAGATCTAAAATCAGTAAGCTAAGGTTCCATCTTAGGAATCTAGAGAATGTAGAGCAATTTAGCTAAAAGCAGACCGAAAAGAAATAAAAACGAGAGCAGAAATCAATGAAATTGAAAGCAAGAAAATAATAGAAAAAGTCAATGAAACTAAAGGTGATTGTTTGAAAATATCAATAAATTGATAAACTTCAAGACAGGCTGAGAGAGAGAGAGAGAGAGAAAAGATAGAAGAGGGAGGGAAAGGAAGAAATTACCAATATTAGAAAAGAGGATCATACATCTATTCAATAAAATTTTATTTAGCAATGAAAATAAATGAGCTATCAGGTCACTAAAAGACACGGATTAATCATAAATCTATATTGCAAAGTAGAAGAAGCCTTTCTGAAAAGGCTAAAGATTGGATGATTTCTAGAAAATGCAAAGCTAAAGAGATGGTAAATAGATCAGTGGTTGTTAGTGGTTGAATAGGTAAAGTACAAAGGATTTTTATTTTTAGGAGACAAAAACTATTCTGTATGGTACTATAATAATGGATACATGACACTATGCATTTGTCAAAAGCTATAGAACCTTACAGAACAAAGACTGAACTTGAATGTATAGAAAATTTTTCACAAGTCACATAGGAGTTTGGAGAATCCCACCATAGACTGTGGAGCGTGTGATGAAACAATTTAACTGTATTATAAAAGTATGAGATGAGGTTATAGCAGGGAGTAGGGGAAAAAGCTGCTAAATTCAGTAACTGGATATCAGTATAATCTATAAAACAAAGACAAAATGAACTGGACATGAACACTGTACTTTATTTGATAAAGTTGTTTCCCACAGAGGTATGGCTTAACAATTCTGATACCTCTATATGTGTCTGCTGGTATTTAATAATTAAGTAAAAGGAAGGGCAGACAGGGGGGAATGAGATTTCTCACCATTGAAGTGGGAGGTTATAGATAAGTAAGGGGAGGAAGCTAGAAAGATCCATATGATCCATATGCTAATTTATTAGAGTCAGAGACCTAAGTATGAACTTTAGTTAAATATAAATTAATATACATATGTAGCTATTTAGAGGTATATGCATAGTATTATATATATATACACATATCTCTTTGCTCTGCCAACTTAAAGGGCCTAGAAGCAACAATATCCCAGTAGCAATCAGCACACCTAACCCCCAAATCTTGGTTTCTAATAGCACTCTCCAATAAAAGGAACCAGAGCACTTTGGAAAAATGGCTGATTCTAGGGCTGGAGGAGGAAATATATAAGATGAGCCTGGAACATCACGTAGTGCCAGGGAGTAAGAAATTCCTCAACAACTAAAAATTAAAAAACACCCACAATAATGGGTGTATGTCAAAGAGACACAAGGACCCAAGTGGAAGAGCTCCCACCGTCCACAGCGAGAACAATTTGTACAGCAAAATAAGGTAGTATTGTATTAAAACCCAAAGTATAAAATAATTACCTATAAGTACATACTGATACAAAAATAAACTATTAAATAAATAAGCATGGAAGAAACAAATGATCAGTACAGAAGAATTTCAGATAATTTGGATACTCTTCCTTCAAGAAGGTGAAGTATAACTCTCATTTCTTAAATGTGAGTAGAGCATAGTTACTTCCTTTCAGAGGATACAATATGGCAAGTGGACACAAAGAATAACTTCACAGTGGAGAAACATGACAAGCATTACCTCAGCTAGATGATCAGAAATAACACCAGCAGGGATAAGTCATGTTGATAGCATGTACCCTTGATATGACATGATAAAAATAGTACTTTATGTCTGTAGTTATCCTCCCCAAAGTGCACAACCCTATTCCAATCATGAGATAAACATGAGACAAATTCCAACTGATTTTATAAAATACCTAATCAAAGCTCCTGAAAAGTGTAAAGATCATGAAAAATAAGGAAAGACTGAGAAGCTGTCACAGCCAAGAGAAGCCTAATGTGATGTGACTACTAAATGTAATGTGATATTCTGAATGGGATCCTGGGACCAAAAAAAAAAAAGAAAAGAAAAGAAAAAGAAAAAGAAAAAGAAGAATAAAGACACAAAGAAAAGACATGAGGTAAAAGCTAAACAAATCTGAGTAGAGCATGGATTTTAATTAAAAATTATGTATGACAATTGATTCATTAATTCTAACAAGTGTATCATACTAATGTAAGAAATTAACAGTAGGAGAAATCAAGTATGTAACATATGAGAACGCTATATAGTATCTTTACAATTTTTCTACAAACCTAAAGCTCTTTTAAAATAAAAAGTTTATTTTAAAAAAGGGAAAATATTATTTGAACTATCTGATATGGACCAAATTTCCACCCCCCTCCCCATTCATATGTTGAAGCCCTAACCCCGAATGTGACTATATTTGGAGAAAGGGCCTTTAAGGAAGCTAAAAGAGGCCATAGGTTGGGCCCTAATCTGATAGGACTGCTGTTATAAGAAGAGGAAGAGACACCAGAGATCTCTGTCTCCACACCTGTCCAGAGGAAAAGCCATGTGAGCACATAGCGAGACTAGACCTACAAGGTAAGAATAGAGACCTCCCCTGAAATGGAATCTGCCCACACCTTGAAATGAGACTTCCCGCCTCCAGAACTGCAGGACAATAAATTTCTGTTGTTTTAGTCACCTAGACCATACTATTTTATTATGGCAGCCAAGGAGACTAATAGGTAATCATTAGCAGTGATATCAACTTGAGCACATGCTGATTGGAAAGAGATAGATGCCCAAGTAAATTTAGGGAGGACTTAAAAAATATACATCTGATGTGAATATACTCTGAAGGTTATTAATGAATACGCTACTTGATTTACAACCAAAATAAAAATAGTATGCATGTTTCTATGATCAGATAAAAAAGTTTGAAGGATGACCAAACTTCACGTTCACAAAAAAAAATAATAATAATTATGATTAAGCAGCAAATGGAACTGTAACACATTGACAGTCTAATACTTGTGCGTTTTAAGCATTTCATACAGTTAGAAAGTCACATTTGATATATTACTTCATTTAAAAAAGATATGTTATATTTTTTAAAACATAGTGGTGGTTAAAATCAGTAATAGAGTGAGCTAATCCTTATTAACTCTTGAAATCTACTTAATTTAGGAATCAAATAATTACCTCATGTGTGATTTAACTATTTCTTCAAAGTAAGGAATATTTACACGTCTCTACCTTTGTATAAGCCTCCTCTTCTGTCTGATGTTTTGGTCTAAATTAGTATGATTTAATGTATAAATCATAAGTTTGAAATATGATTCCCTCACCACCATCATCCCCATCATGTACTTATTTCACATTTGTCACTTAGGACAAGTTACACTCGAACTAGAGCAATAGCCAGAATTATAAATTTTTGCTAAATTAATATTTAATAGCTTTGCTGGTTGCAAATTCAAATAATGATGCTTGGAGGTATAGTGCCTATCCTTATTCTCATTAAAAACATTAAATATCTATCCTCCTTTTTTGACTTAATTCAACAGAATCATTGCAGTAATTTTCCATTTTACTTTAGCGAATGGATTTTAGAAAGCATTTCCACCCACTCCAGAATCAACATTACATGGAGGGTTTGCAAATCAGGATTTTAATTAAAGCTCTTCTCAAAGAATAATGAAATTACATAAAAAGTTCATTTGACTAGGAACAATAGAAACCCATTAACTCATTGGACTCTGCTCACTGAAGGCATGATTCTTAATAACCTTAGTTAAATATCAGAGCATTCTCTTATTAACTGTAATAGCCGTTAATTAGACTTTGGAGCACTAAACCTACTCATAAAAATGTACACAAAAATGTCTAGAAAAGTAGGTTATGACTGTTCACTTTTGTTTTCTTGATGCTTTTCTGCACCAGAACATAAGTTCTTTGAGGGCAGGGACCTTTGTTTTAGTCTCTGCTATATCCCTGGCAATAGAAAAGCATGGACATTTAACAGGCATTCAGTAAATACTTGTTTAGTGAACCAAATATGACCTTCACAGAAAGTATGAATTTGAGAATTGTCACTTTTTTCCTTAAAGAATATTTTGAAATCTGTAATTCCTGCAGAACCTATGTGAGGTGACTGTCAACAATATTTGAAAAAGACAAATTCTGTTACTCAGATCACTTAGATCTATATTGTTATGTGGCTACTAAAAATGTCAACAAAATTTCAAGCTGAATCAAAAACAAGATTATGATCAGATCATGGTTTGTTTAGTATTCTTATTATTTCCTTTGGTAATCATTTGCACACTGGCAACCACTTTTCTAAGAAATGCAGAAACCAAAGTTATACAGAAAATATAATGAAGAATCCAGAAATTCTACCACATGAAGATTTAGCTATATTTAAATTTTTGAAGGATTGCCATATAGAAATGAATATGAGTTACTATTTGTTGGTCCAGAGAATATAATTTATTTTGGAGGCAGTTTTTAAATCAGTATAAGGAATATTTAACTATTATAGATGTTGGTTTATGAAGTAAATTCTCACTGGTGAAGGGAGACTCCCTATTACTGAAGGTATTCAAGATGCGTTTGACAAAGATTCTTAACTGAGTCAGAGACTTGAATAAATAATAATGAAGGAGGCCATTTGTAGCCCTGAAAGTCCACAAACTGTATTTCTTTCCATGTCTATAAAAATCATCTATTTCACAACTGTATAGTCACAAAAGCACTAAACTTGGTATGAAACATCTTTAGTTCAAGTACTAACTCTATTTTTGAGAAACTGGATAGTCTCTATTAGTCATCTGGAAGTGATAAAACAGTCTTCAGAGAGTTGTCAGTGAGGATTAACTACAATATATAAATTCTAAAACGTTATATATATTAAGTATAAATATGTAATAAAATAAATCACTTATTGAGCACCTATGTACCAATGTCTTTTACTTATTTCCTAAATATTAATTTATTTAGGCTACTATTTACCAAGCAATAAGCTAGTCTCAGAGATGCAAAAGCAAAGGAGTACAGTACAGCCCCCATAGATCTGACACATTGTTTGTCATGTCTTTCTCATGATCTAGTCACTCTAATTTAGAGTTACAGGAAAGGAAATTTCAGATTACATATAATAACTTGCCAAGGACTGTATCACTATCTGGTGGCAAAGCCAGATTAGAACCAGGTCTATGTATATCAAAGCCTGTATATAAAAGATTTTTCTACCAAAGAATCCAAAGGTATGCATGTACATTTGCATTATTTATTTTCATAGAATTGATATATTAATAAAATAGAGTTATTTGTATTACTATTAATACCTCCATCAAAAGGATGTAGAATTGTAACTTCCTTTTCATTATTACTACTAATTTTTTTTACATCTTTAATATTTAGATGGAAAAGTTTTCAAGCACTCTAGATTCCCATTATTAAGTTTAAAGCGTGATTATTCATTTTCATGAAACAATATGGACCTCTAAGTCTGTTATAAGCTCACTCTGACTCTTGAATTTTCTCCATTTTTAGTGAAGTAAAAAGTGATTGTAAGGCCAGGCGCAGTGGCTCACGCCTGTAATCCTAGCACTCTGGGAGGCCGAGGCGGGTGGATCGTTTGAGTTCCGGAGTTCGAGACCAGCCTGAGCAAGAGCGAGACCCCGTCTCTACTAAAAGTAGAAATAAATTATCCGGCCAACTAAAAATAAGTATAGAAAAAATTAGCCGGGCATGGTGGCACATGCCTGTAGTTCCAGCTACTCAGGAAGCTGAGGCAGTAGGATCACTTAAGCCCAGGAGTTTGAGGTTGCTGTGAGCTAGGCTGACGCCACGGCACTCATTCTAGCCCGGGCAACAGAGCGAGACTCTGTCGCAAAAAAAAAAAAAGTGATTGTAATCAGTTAATTGAATGTGTTTAATTCAGTAGGGTATAGTCAGGAAACAGCTTTTACTTTTTTAATTGAGCTATAATATACATATAGAAAAGTAAATGTTTCATAAGTATGTGACTCAACAAATTCTCAGAAACTGCAAAGACCTGTGTAGCCAGTGCACTAATAAAAAACCCTAGGGTTACCAATACTTAAGAAATCCCCCCTACTCCTAAGGATAACTGCTATTCTGGCTTATGACAATATAGATTTGCTTTGCCTGGTTTTATTTATTAAATAATTGAACACATAGTATGTACTCTTTTGTGCTTGGCTTCCTGCATTCAATTCTCTGTAAGATTCATTCCATTGTGATAACACAATTTATCTTTTTCCATTCTACTGCTTATAGATATTTTGCTAGTTTCCAGTTTGTGTCAGTAATGAATATTGCTGATAGGAACGGTGTGAAGCATGCTTTCTGTTGACCATATCCATGCATTTATGTCATCTATATGCCTGATAGTAGAATTCCTGGTTCTTAGAGTGTACGTTATGTTTACCTTTGATAGGTATTGCCAAACAGCTTAACAATGTGGTTGTAGCCATTTCCACTCTCATTAGCAATGTAAGAGTTAGTGCTTTCTAATCCCCTTCAAACACCAGTGGGTTCCACCAGCCATCTTTTTCATTTTAGGCAGTCTAGTGGGCATGGAGTAGTATCACTATTTAATATGTATATCCATGATGAGGAATGAAGGTAAGCTTGTTTTCATGTATTGATTCACCATTTGTATATCTATTGTGAGGTGAATATTCAAGGTTATATCCATTATTCTATTGAATTTTCAATATGCAGAGTCCTAGTATTTTTGACCCTGGCAACCTTAATATACAGTACTTGGAATCTGCTAAAATTTACATTCTATGAGACCAGCAATATACCTTTTCCCCTGTTTTCCTTAGTTCTGTATTCCCCACTCTTACACCATTGCTTCAGTTATTGAATTTTCAGTAAATAATTAATTAATTAATATAAATCTTTCCATCATATTAAACTATGTAATGACAACAGAGGCACATATAAAGCTAAGATTTTAACAAAGAGAACTATCTTAAGGCTTTAGTCCTTTAAATAGTTGGCTTTTGCTAAAATCAATCCAGAAGATGGAAGAGGTTTATATTACAGTAAGTGTATTATTTAACTGTTTTCTGTCCACATAGGAAATCTCTGGGGCTCCAATTATGTTTCTCATGATGAAGCCTGACTCTACAGTTTTCTCCTCTTTAGAAAAGCTCTTTGTCTTCAACTTGTATATAATTGTCATATTCAATCATAGTATTAATCTCAACAGTATTCTCCTTCTAGCTCTAACTGCCTTTTCAGCACAAGAGGTAGAAAAGAAAACACAGATCCTTTTAGTTCAACCCATCAGAGGAGGCTAGAAATCCAATTTCCTGATTCCCAGTTCAGTATTCTCTATATTACAAATATAATACCACTGAGTGAACTTTCGCTATTATAGCTACCTAAAGTTTCAACATTTGGAGTCACAAATGGACACATATACGGTCTTTTTTAAATTCAGAAGATGCAGACAAAAGGGAAAAAGAGGAAAACAAAACAGTTGTGAGGAATGTATTTGGGTGGGGATTTGATTTATAAACTTTCAGTTTAATTTACTTTTGAATTCTACACACTACTTTTTGTGGTATTGTAGCTTGAAACTACTAGGGTATTTGACTCAGAGAGATCTAAAATAAACAGGAAAGAGGGCTGCTGGTTAGGAAGAAGAGAATAGGCATTGTAATAAATAAAGGCAATGCCTAGAGTAAAGGATTCACACACACAACTATACATAAAAATATCTCAATGTAATATACAATGAAGACAATTTCTTTTGAAACACATCATTAATAAATTAGAAGCCTTACACTGGCAAACTTTTCCATCTGATAGTAAAATTAGAAATACTAAATCATCAAACCTCATCAAATATTACTGCATATAAAGACGTTGCACTGAATTATACTGAAATTGTAGGGAACACTGAACAATATCCAAATATTACTGGTATTACTCACATAAAGATTACAAAATAAAATGACACACTAAGAACAGAGCAAGGCATTTCCATAAAAGGAATGAATTTCTTTTGATAGCTGGTGCCATCATTGCTTTTTTCTTGACTATAGTGTGAACTGAAAACAGGAATATAACAAAGAACAAGTGAAATTTCTGGTAATAGCAGATTCTAAATTCCCTGTACCATCACAACATCAGCCACAATACAAGAATGGCCAATAATAAAAATCAGGACAGAATGCATCCTTTTTAACACTCAGTGTATTTTTAAATACAGCAGCGCTCTATTGCAATGCCTTTTTCTAACCTTTATATTACATGTTAGTATGAAAAATTAAACCATTCTCAAAAGATATATTAAAACTGAGTTCATTATAAAATTAGCAAAATATTAATTTAAAAACATTTTAAAGTTTATAGGCTAATAAGTAATGAGTAGTTTACAAGTTAATTCACATAATTTACAGAAGCAGAATTTATGCAACCCAGTCACATTTACAGTACTTATTGTATTGATAATAAAAAGTAATTTAGTTTCTAGGTTAGCAAACCAATGTGTAGGGAAAATTTTATCAAATTCATTATTATTGTCTTCCAAAATTCTTAGTAAAATAAACCAAATAAAAAACAGCAAATGAAAAAAAAACATTATATACTACACATTCAAGAATATGAGCAACTAGTTCTCAGGTCAAGAAGAAAAGAAAGGCCTGGTGCGGTGGCTCACGCCTGTAATCCTAGCACTCTGGGAGGCCGAGACGGATCGCTCGAGGTCAGGAGTTCGAGACCAGCCTCAGCAACAGCGAGACCCCGTCTCTACTAAAAATAGAAATAAATTATCTGGCCAACTACAAATCTATATAGAAAAAATTAGCCGGGCATGGTGGCACATGCCTGTAGTCCCAGTTACTCAGGAGGCTGAGGCAGTAGGATCGCTTAAGCCCAGGAGTTTGAGGTTGCTGTGAGCTAGGCTGATGCCATGGCACTCACTCTAGCCCGGGCAACAAAGCGAGACTCTGTCTCAAAAAAAAAAAAAAAAAAAAGAAACATGATTTGGAGAAAATAGATATTTACATTAAAACAATGAAAAACATAAGTTTAGACCCACATCATAATTCAAAATTAGTTCGCCATTGATTAACAAACTAAAGTTACACATTGTTACCATATATGCTATGAAAAATTTGCACATTTATTTAAATATTATGGAAATGATTTAAGGATGAACATAGACTTTTTTGAACAAAAACTCATTGCAACCAATCACAAAGAAAAATTAAAAATGAAAATTTTGTCATTACGCAGACATAAATATTTACATGCCAACAATTTCTTAAGTAAGATTGAAAACAAAAAATTAAGAGAAACATTAGCAATGAATATGGGAAACAAAGAGTTAATTTAATTGTACAGAGAATACAAATGAAGCAGTAAAGAAAGCATGTCATCGGGAAAATGGAGAAAGAACCTCAAAAGACAATTTAGTTCTCCTCAGTGATAAACAAAAAGTAAATTTAAAATAAAATATCTTTTCACATTTTCAAAATAAGCTTCAAGGAATTTTTATTATTAAATAATTAGAGATGCAAATACACAGTATGGTATAAGACAGCACATTATAGGATTGTTTAAAATGATGAAAATTAGAAGCAGTCTAAATTTGTACAATAAATGAATGAATATTTGAATAAATTATGCTGTCTATAAGTTAGTATGATATGATGATGAAATAAGATTTAGTACGATGAAATAAGATTTAAGAAAGAGAAAAGGTGCTGAAAACATAGGATTAGGTGATGAAAATCAGCATCTAACATTTTAGGTAAGAAATTAGGAATTTAAAAATATCTATTATGTCTGTCTATTTATTTACATACTTCTTGTGAGGAAATGCACAAAAACATCACTGGACTGTAACATTTGGGGTGATTTTTATCTACTTCATACTTTTCTATATTTTCTCATTTTCTGTAATAAGTGGAAAAGTATTTTAACACATTATGTTAATTGTATAATACAACAAAATACATAATATTTTAATGTGCAGTTTGAACATACTTGTTTTCCATTTTGGAAGCAAATATGATATCACACCTAAAAACAAATAGCTTTAATGAAAAGTGAAGAGGATAGTGTTATTTAGCAGAAGAGTAAAATGTTATTATACAACTGTATTTTCAGTTTAAAAGTACTTTGCTAGGACATGATACTTTTGCTTAAGTAATATGATTAGTGTGCAAAAAGATAGCATTAAAATAACATATAAATCTTACAGAGTCCATATGGCAAGTAATAATTAAGACAAATATATCTTTCTGATGGTAAATTATGAATTATATCTTTGATCATCATAAACTAGATGTGCTGATAATCAGAAATGACTACATCTATATCTGACAGTTCTTTCTTTTCTGATTTATTATGTATCCCAAGTCCCAGGCACTAGGAACACAACTGACATGTATATTTTCTGGTAAAGCCTACTCAATTTTTTCAAACATAAAATGGAAATTATGATACAATTCCTATATGTTTTCAATAGGATTCTTAGGATCAAAATGGACTAAAAGTGCAGGGCAGTTATAGCAAGAAGAAAACTGATGATATAAGAATTTACAATAGCAAGACAGACTGTGCAAGTCATGTTAAATACTCAACTAATTTTTATAGTATAAATCAGTGTAAGTCTGAGTATTAACTGGGCTGCCTTTGACTGCACTGACAAAAGATTTAACCGATACTAGCTTAAGAAGAAAATGTATTAGCTTGTGAAATTTAATTTCTGATGTCACTATGAACAACTTCATTCAGGGTTGACTGATTCTGGGACACAATGTTGACAAAACTCCAATCCTCTAATTTCTCAATTAAACTTCATGGGGACTAACCATGTTAATTATTCTCAGGCTGATTTTTACATTTAATTGTCCAGAATTTTTATCTGTCTCATTCATTTCTGTATTCCAAGTGCCTATGCTAGGTGCATGATAGGTGTTGTATAAATATTTGTTGAGTAAATAAATTAATGGAAGTGAGATGGCTGTAGTAATTCTAGCTCCCCATCCTCCCAGCTTTAATTCAGCAGAAAGGAGTTTGTTCACCTATATGAATAGCCCCAGTTCAAATCTCCATAAGTCTCTTTAGTCTATCTTTTAATCAAGCAATGTGATCCCTTGTCCAGACTTCAGCAGAAGCCAATCCCAAAAGAAAACTGACCTATCTCAATCAAAGATGGAGAAATGAGTAGTACCAAGGAAGACAATGCCAAAAGAATATGACACAATTATTAGGAACTCAAAAGATAGCAGTCATTATTGTATATCTGTGTTAATAAAAACATCCATATATAATCCTGATAAGTTATGCCTATGAAACAATGTATAGACTTTCCTCAATTAATAAAGGTAAGGTTTAAGAAGCATACTTTGAAATCATTCAGGGCTAATGCTTTAAAAATGCTTCAGGTTTGGTTGATTGAGCTAAGAGACTCCACATTTGCAGTTGCCTGCTCAAAGTGAAATCAATAAAATGCTTTTCTTGGTGGAGGGAATCACATAACTCTGAAAGAAGACTAAAAAAGTAATGACCTGTTCAGACATATTGGTTATCTTTTGTATTACAAAGTAAAAACAAAGTACAAGAATGGACGACCCCCTTCACTGAAGGCTTTTCCATTACAATTTTACCTTCAGTATTCTTCAATGGATTGGTAAAAATGTTTTTTGAAAGGGTTTCAAGGCACGAACTTATTGATTTACTTAGAGACTGAGCTATCAATACAGCGTCTCCGGACTGTCTGGCATGCCAGTCAACTCCAAGCAGTGTTTTAAATGAAGGGGTAGGTAAGCTGCCTTCATATTTATTGCAGACTTTCATCTATTGATTAAGAATTATACTAAATAATGAAATATGAAGAAAAAATGCCCACTGCCTAATATTTCCACATAATATGTTGATGATGAGATTCTCAATCCAGTACCATAAAACCATTCCATAATGTCTTTCTAAAAATGGTTTGTAAACATTTTGCAGGTAGATCTGAAATTTTTCTTGAGGATAACTCAAACAAACCACTTCCCCATTCTGTGTATATGGAAACTGAAATGTAAATGTGTATCTGTCAACCTTAAGCCCTAGAGCTGACTAGTTACTTGAAATACCTACATTCAATGAGACCATCTACTGAGTTCACTCTCCTATTGGCAGTGTTGCATAGTGGTTCAGGACATGGAATCTGGGATCACACCCCTGCTTTACCACACACTGGCTATGTGACCTTCATAAAGTTATTTAAACTTCCTTTATTTCAATCTCTTCATCTATAAAATAAGAAAGTTAAGAGAGCACCTACATTTACAAGGCTTTTGTAAATAAGTTAATACATGTCAATCACTTATATGTATTATATACAGGAAAAACTGTACAGCATATAATATTCTATAAATATTAGCTAATATTGTTATATTGAAAGTGTTGTAACAACCCAACGTGTTGGTAGTTGAATACCCAAATTATCTGGCCTGCAAATCTGTGAAGTGTGGCCATGTTACTAAGCTGCAGCTAATAGGATATCAGTGTAAATGAGGTGTGCCACTCCCAAGCCAGGCCTGGGAAAGCTTCCTTACATACTATGCTCATTCTCTCTTTTGGCTGGCTGGGATGTTGATGCCAATGTTAGCCTTGGAAAGCACTTAGTGAAAATGGCAGAGTCTCTCACAGCCTGGGTTCCTGAATGTATGCAGGAGAGCTGCACAGCTAATGCATTTGCCAGGATTTTTCCATGTGTGTGAAATATGTTTCTATTGAGTAGAGGTGTTATATTTTTTGAATATTTTTTACTGTAGTCTATGCTCTTCTAGCTACATGGAGAAAAAAAATCCTGAACTATAGGAATCCACGACTTTACAGGAAGATGAGATAATATGTAGTTGGGAAATCAAATATTTCTTGCAATTGTGCCTCTTGAACTGTGTTCCTTCAATAAAGAGTGGGATTATGACAAATACACGAAGCTTCTCAGGTACAGGGACTAGCATGAAGAAAAAAGAAAGGCAAAGGGAGAAAGTGCCAAATGTTATTGGAGAACAGCAAATACTTTGTATGGAGTAAAACAATGAGTAAGTAAGAATGGAAAGGTAGGGTAGTATCAGATTTTTTTAAATCTGTATTTCCATGTAAAGATATTCAGAACTGATTTAATATGGAAAGGGGAACACCTCAAGTCATGAGAGTAGAAGACAGTGATTATAGATGTAATTAAGGAATATTTTGTAACTCTTCATGTTACATCCACAATTTTCTGCTTTTCACATTCCATAATTCAGTAATACCAAATCATTTGTGTATTCCCAACTTTCACTATTTCCTATATATATACTTTTGTATATATTGCCCCTTTAATCGTAGCGCCACCTAGAGTAGATGTCATTTTTCCTTCAACTTCCTAACTTTCTCAAGGTTATATTTTCCATTAATTATTCTGTGGCTGTACTATGTGTATGAGTCTGGCACTTAGTAGCTACCCAATAAATATGTACTTAATGAATATACTACTACTATAGATTGCCTCACAATCTGTATCTATCTTTATTACAACACAGTGAACTAATTGAATACTCTTGTTATGTTTCACCTAGCTTTGTATCACCACCTTGTGGGGCACATAGCATGCCCTTAGTGATATTTATCAAACTAAAATGATATATGGTATGGATTAGTGTGATGAGAAAATAGAACTAGGGAAACTCTTTAGAAATGGACCCAATTTTCATTCTTAAACAGGCACCATAAAGTTATTTCAAAGTTGCTCATGTTTTTAGATCAACACACACTCAGTACATTACTGAATTAGTAGCTAATACAATATAAATGAGTTTGGGATGCCACAGGCTGTTTTTAAAAGCATGATGTTCTTTGGATTGATGCTTTTAAATACTGATGAGACTAAAGCTGATGTACTCTCAGCAAACTTAGTGGTATCACAGCAAAATAGATTAAGTTTTCTAAAGCTCTATTGTAGAGATAATCATTCACTAAATCCAAGGCAGATATAACTTTAAAATATAATGTAATATTAATATATTTACCCAAAGGGAAAAAAGACATTCTATAAAAAAGACATCTGCACTCAAATGTTTATAGCAGCACAATTCACAATTGCAAAGATGTGGAAACAATCTAAATGTCCATCAATACATGAGTGGATTAATAAAATGTAATATAATATATAAATACCATGGAGTCCTACTCAGCCATAAAAAAAGATGGTGAACTAATACCTCACAAGAGGTATTATCCTGGATGGAACTGGAGACCATTCTTCTAAGTATCATAAGAATAGAAAAACAAACACCACATGTACTCACCATTAAATTGGTACTAATCGATCAACACTTATGTGCACATACGGAAGTAACATTCATTTAACATTCATCGGAGAAGTGGGGAAGAGAGGATGTGTAAATTCACACCTGTCTGGGGGATAGGCATGCTTGTAGCTTTGACTCAGGCTGTGCAAAGGCAATTTACGTGACCAAAGCATTTGTACTCCTGTAATATTCTAAAATTTAAAACAATAATAATTAATAAATAAATTTAAAATATATATAATATTAATATATGATTAAGATGTGGTGCTACTATACTGTTTTGGAGACTCATGAACCAGACTTGCTCAGAAAAAATTGTGTGAGAAATCCAACTTACTTGACCAGTCTTCTCTGGCCACTAGAATCTGAACTATAAATGTCAGTTCTGTCTGCTTGTTTCTTGTTAAAAATATCTAAGTTAGTTTGCTTTTTAAATTGATAAGCTGAATTTAATAAAATCATTATAACTCAATTTTCTAAGTAATAAATTTTAATGTTAGTGTATACTGGTATGGATAAAGACTACAAAATATACATGATCTAAAATCCTTTGTTCTTAGGTGTTGGTAAAACTTACAGGAATGAGCCATTAGGGAATTGTCTTTTTTTTCTTTGCCATTTTTCTTAACTTGGATTGAACTGATTGTAACAGAAATGACATGGAAATTTCAGAGACATCTCAATCTACAGAAAATCCAGTCTTTAAAATAGAGTCTTCATTATGTGTGTTTATATAACTCTAACATTTTATTTATGTTACTGTTAATGCTGCAGATATCTCTTAAATACCATGGCTATAGATGAATGCCTGGGAATGATTTCTAGGCTGACATGAGAGGGAATTTATAGATTGTCTTGACTTCAGATGATAGTGAAACTTCTACATAGAGTGTCATGGAAGATATTTCTTCTGTTCTTTAAAGGCTTTGCTATCTCTGATTGTGAACTATTGAACTATTATTTCCCCAAGTATAAATAAGTGAAACTGTATAAAGCTGCTCATTTATTGCCTCACTGTTTGTTGTTTTGATTTTTTTTTTAAGTTTTTTTTTTTTAATTTTTTTATTTCAGAATATTACGGTTGGTATTAATTGTTGCTTTGATTTAAATTTTTTTTTTGTTTTATACTCTCTAACTTGGTTTACATAATGACAAAATGCAATAAAATAGAGGAAAGTAAATAATGTTTATAAATAGATTCTATGACTACTATATAAATCTACATTGAGAGGCATATGAAGTGATTAAAAGCACCAGCTCTAGAGCCAGTGGAACTAGTTGTACTCTCAGCTGTGCCATGTGACCTTGCGCAAATCACTAATGCTCCAGGACTACATTTCCTCATCTTTAAAATAAGAAAAATAATAGTACCAGCCTCTCAGGATTGCCATGGGGATTAAACGAGTGAGTAATATACAAAAGCCTTAGAAGGTAAGCATCATGAAAGTGTTTGGTTTAAGAATATACATGGTTTGTTGCTTAGTTGGAGATTATATTGGAATGAGTGGAATGTATGAGTTAGAGAATACTTAATAATATTCTCTGATTACTACAAAAGCATGTAGCTATTTAAAACACTGAATCAAAACGACTACAAATTAAACTTCATTTGGGTCATTAATACTCCCTAGGAAACTTTCCTTCAGCTGTTTCTTCTAATGATTTCCCTTAATAGAGATCCCTAAGTTTTCACCTGTCTTCTCAAAGCTCCTACTTTATTTATGCCTCAGCCTTAGCAAATGGCTGTGTTTCCCAGTATATTGAGTAAATTGGGCTCATCAGCCAAGAACTCTTTCAATTTCCTTCCCGGGCAATAACAAAGCTGTTAGGATCCACACTTCTTCCCCTTTTTTCGTTCCTCCTCCTTCAGTGAGAAAATATTTACCAGTTGTATTCTTTATTCCACCATCACTCACCTTTTCAGGGACTCTGCTCTAATAAACATCAATTCTGTATTATAATAGAACAACACTTCTTGGATTTTTATATATACCTCAAATTCGGCATATCCAAAATCGAATTTGATTATTCAGCTCACCCCTTAAAAATCAATTTTTTCCCTCACTTCCCTGTGTTGGTGAATGGCACCACCATTCACCCACATAGCTAAGCTTGCAGTCATCTTTGGGTCCTTCCACTTGCAAGTTCACACATTCAATCTAAAACTGTGTTATCTTTTTGCTTCGGACAAAAATATTCTTGTCCATACTTGTTAGAATTATATTAATTTGTCTATCATCATTCATACTCTAATGTTTGAATTACTGCAACAGCCTTCCACCATATTCTAATGTTTGAATCACTACAACAGTCCTATCCCGGGACTGGAGGTATTAAAAAGCAACAAACAGCTTCCACAAAAGTACCACTCTCTAGCCAGTGGTGTATTAGAGCCAGTTTCTGCTGGTTCATGAGAACCAATTGTTAAATACTCAGGGATTTTTTTTGGTGGATTGTCAAACCACCAGTAGCTTAAAATCATCCATGGAGAAGTTATCTGTACTGTAGAAAGTAGCTAAACTTCAATTAATTTACCAGCATACAACAGGCTTCCACTCTTGGACCTGTCCCAAGTTCAATAGAATAAGCAACCTCAAAAATCTTAGAATGATCTAGCTGCATATTCCTGCTGTTTTTTTTTTTCCTCTCTCTCCCTCAATGGACTTTTGCCCTGTATATTGGGTACTGTTACCATATGAATCTGGTCCCAGACATTCCTTATCATCTGGGACCTTCTCTCTCCTTTATCTTTCCTTCCCATTCCCTCTTTTCCTTCCAGTATGGCTGGGGCCCCAGTTGCTGCAGGGTGAGTTAAAAAACCTGACATCATTTCTCTAGTTTAGCTCAATCATTCAGGACAAAGGGAGCACTGGGTTATCACCTTTCATTAGGAACCAGGGAATAAAAATGCACAGCCTAGGCAAGTACAGATTTTACTGTACTTTTTACAGATGAGCTAGAGTTTGACTATCTGGGAAGGTTGGATACACAGGGGAAAAAATCAGAAGATTAAATGGCCAGTGCAGCAGAATATAGCTCATTTTCTCATCCTCATTATCACCATCAACAACAAAAATGATCAAAGTATGAAAGATTACTGAAGGGAATTAAAAAGGTCTAAAAGATGAAGAAAGAGAACTTAAGACCTTTCCACAGTAATATCAATCACTAGTGGTCACTGTGCTAAACAGAGATTTGATTATACAAGTGAGAATCTTTGGCAAGGTCCCCTTCATTCTGACATCAGTGACTGTGAGACATGCAAGTCACAAGGTAACTGGAGGGTCGCCTTCTAGCACTTGACCATCAGTATCAGGAGCTTTATTTCAGAGACAATTGCTACCTAATTCTAACCCATTGCTGTCACATACCTGGTGACATCATCAAAGAGAATAGCAGCTATAGTCTGAGGCCTGCCATATTTCTGGCTCCTGTGCACAAGTAAGCTGAAGCATTCAGAGAGTTGATACCTTGAGGTGAGATGACTTTTAACCATGTTTGACATTCAGGCCATAATGGGAAATGTGATGGTTTGTGATGTCCCTGTCCTTGAAGTAACCACATTTGAGTGAAAGCCTTATGCCATAATCAAGCATAAAAACATTATCTATCAATGTTTATTTCTGAATAAAACAAATCTATGAACTCCATGAGGGAGGAAGTTTTGTCTGTTCTTCTCATTACTGTATCCTCACCAGCTAGAACAGTGCTTTGCATATTCTACAGGTTCAATAAATATTTGTTGGTTTAATGAACCTATGATAGTAGGAATGTGTTGTTACAGGAGCACAGAGGAGGAGTTGGTAACTCCATTTCAGCAGCTCCAGGCACTGCTCTATCCCCCGTGACACTGAGTAAAACACTAGTTCTGCCTTCAAGTTTCTATCTGTCTTGTTAAAGCCCTAAAACTCTTAACAAGATCTTAGTTTTGCTTCCTCTGAATGTGCAATGTAGAACTCAAGTGTCTCTGTTTCTAATCAATGTTTTACTATAGTTAAAAGCTCTAATTGTACCCAAAGTCATTTGAAATATGAAGAGATAATTTGGGTGTTCTGGAATCTACTGATAAGTAAAAGAAATGCATCCTGGCTACTGTCCAGTCATCAGTTTTTCTGTGCAATTCTAGGCCACAGACCAGGGCCCTGGAGCTGATGATGAAGCTCAGAGTAGAGCTCATTTCAGGGAGGCAGAAAATGGCATCACTCTGGCTTGACCCATGATGCCATGAATCTGGCATGTTTGCTGCTAACACAGACATAATTACAGAACACTAGACTTTTATAAGGCCATATTACCTCTCAGAATTTTCCAATAGAGTGGATGGAGAAGGTCAAAAGTGATACGGATATAAACATAATTGTATAAAACCTAATAAGGCCTTCATGTAGACTGTACAAAGAGCTACCCTATAATCAAACAGAAAGGCCAAACCAATTTTCCTGGCAATCCACTTTCTGAACCTGGGACTGTGAACTGAACCTAGTGGACGTGATGAGGCTTTTGAATACTGGCTGTCATGTTCTTTTGGTTCTCTAACCAAAAGATTTTGTATCCCTAGGCCATCTGAATTTAAAAGATTAAAAAGCAACTCAGCTCTAGTTTAAATGAGTCACATACTAAATGTACTCTGCTATTGGTCATGTGTAAAACGAAGACTAATAATAAATATCTACCATTTATTGGCCTGCTATTATTTTTTTGATGTCACCAGATATGTGACAATAGTGAGTTCAAATCAGAGAGCAATTGTCACTCAAGTACAGGTTCTAAAGTAGTAGAAGTAGATCTTCAGATTATCTGGTGAAATGTATGTCTCAAATGTCTCTGGCTTCTCATTTCAATCACTATGATTGATCATTTAAGTCCTTTGAATTAATTCCATAAGTTATGTCAACATCTTACAACTGCAAAAATTGTAAAGCAAGAAGACTGGCTAGAAATGAGGGGAAAAAATTTAAAGAAGAAAAAATCAGAAATAATTAGTAAAAGAATGAGCAAAATGTTATGACTCATGAAGAATTGCAAATGACCTTTACTTGTGCCAAAACCATCAACGTTAAAAACCAAATCCTGTGACTAGAAATATTGATTTTCAATCAAATTGTCATTTTACACATACTCTCAAGCTCACCATTATGCTTTTGGCCAAATTATTTTTAGCCACATTACCTGGTGCTAATAAATAGACAATTACAACACCCTGGGAGATAAGCCAAGAGCTGGGTAAGTGTAAGACATCATGGAAGCATATAACCCCATCTGCCTGTGAGGTATGAGTCAAAGGAGGTATCTCAGAGTAAGCAATACATAGGTGGCCACAGAGAGGGACATATAGGATTAAGCAAGGTGAAAGTGAAGAAGAGGAACAAAAGAAAGAGGCTACTACAGGTGCAAAACTCTAGCCTGATGGAAAGCAAGCACACTTCTCTTTGGTTGGAGCACAGATGGCAAGAAATTTAATGTCAGCACATAGCACAATATCTGATATATATTCAGCATGCTGTAAATATTTGTGAATACGTTATTTTATTTTGCTTATCTGTATCTTCCATAAAGAGTATATATTAATTTTGCACTGGAAAAAAATACACATTAAAAGTAAATTATGATAATACTTAGTTTTTTTCACAAATCTTATGGTGTCCCAAATTACCTATGTTTGCAAAACAGGTGATTGAGGATGTTCATTTACACCCAACCAGTAGATTAAATCAAATTTTTGGAGCATATCAATTTCTAATTGTGACTTCTTTGAGTATAAGCATCTTGTTCACCATTGTCTTTTCAGCAGCTAGCTCTGTACCTATGAAACACTGTACGTATTTGACAAAGAATTCTGGACTTAATGTGAATATGCTGTTTCCAACCCTTGTATACTTAGTTTAGAATTCTCTGTTGCTCTCCACCCAATACCTCTTGGACATTTTCACTTGGATCTCTCATAGTCACCTCAACACAAAATTTCAAAACATGTGCCTTTTTCTATGTTTCTTATACTAGGAAATGGCACAATTATAATCAATCTCATTAACTTTTGATAGCCTACATTTCTTTCTTCTCAATTACTGACGGCCTTCATCAATTGCCAAGACCTATTCATTCTCTTTCTAAATCCCTTGAAATCATTTTACTTTTGCTATTTCTCCTGCCATTCTCCAGACTCTCATTCCTTATTAACTGGATTATAGTCATATCCCCCTAATTCTACTGACTTCCACTTCATTGTTACCACAGCGATTTTTCTAAAATGCAAATTTGATTATTACCCCTTTTAAAGTCTTTTAATATCACTGGAATACCTGTTAGGATAAGTATTATACTTTTCTTTAAGTTAGTCCTTCTACTAGTCTTTCAGATGGAGAATTTCTGGTTTTACAAAGAATTTATAGGCCCTAAAAGAATTCATAAATACTTTAAAGTTTATATGTTCTAATGCTGTGAACAAAAAAAAAAATACTTTAAAGTTTTGATATAAAATATGAGATACCTGCTATCTATAAAATATAAGTTATTTACTAAAAATGAAATATAGGATGATTTTTCCATGATTTTAATGTTATCAGCAGATTATGCCCTATTATAACTATTGTTAAAACCCACAAATTTTTCCCATGTTTATTGCTCACTCTTTCCCCCGACCCCTGCCTGATTTTGACACTCCTAGCCAGACAGCCCTTTGGGTTAAGGTGACGTGACACCTTAGCATTATGTGGAATGCAATAAATCATAGACACTAAGGAAGAGTTAATAATAATCCCTAGTGTATTTTTCAAATATTCTTGTCTCTTTTTTTTTCTCCCCTAATTTCTAAAAAGTTTCCCTGCCTCATTAAGTATTTAAGCTGCAGGGGACAGTCACTACTCATGCCTTGTTTTGTTCTACATTATACCTGCTCATGACTCTTAACTGCAAGCTCTCTGGGACAGCAACCTGTTATTTGTCTAGCATTGGTTCACCATGTACATTTTCAGTCTTAAGCAGTAAATAATAACAACCATCTGGTAGCTGTAATGTAAAAGAACAGCATGAACAGAGCTACAAAGCAAATCACAATTCAGAATGTCACAATCATCTTGGGCCTTCACATTTGCATCAAAATAGTAGAAAGTCCAATTGCCCTGTCTTCTTTGTCTAAAATAGTCAGCACATGTATTGAATTGATATCTTCATACGATGCTATATCTTTGTTTTCCTCCTGCATACTAAAATTCCTGTTTCTATATGGGTAATTCACAGTTTGCTTAGGTATTTTATTGCTGCCAGTATATTTTCTGCCAATAATCTTTGGTTTGTTTTATCAGCTCCCATTATTGGTTTTATGTGATGAGGCTTCAATTTAGAAAGAAAAGCAGTTAACTACATTTAACTTCTTTTCCTTTTCTTCCTGCAGACATTACATTATAGGTGTTTCTTTTTTAATATAATCAAAACATACCATTAAGCACCTCATATTCAGTTGATCTAAAGGTTAAATTTTTCTCTATTTTTGTATTATATTTTACTTTTATGCTTTCTCTTGCACACTATAGACTAAAACATAGGGAAAGTTCCATTAGAATACCTACAACTACAAACAAGTACCTTGCATAATAAAGCTACATTCAAATACCAGCTGATTACCATAGAAACATAATACTGTTGATTTTTGCAAAGAATTCTATAAGTATTTCTTTGGAAGGAGAGCTTTCTATTGTGTCTCACCATGTACTGATAGATTACCAAAAAATTCCACAAATTCCTTCATTCCTCAATGCATGCATATTTGCAATGTGACTTTGCTATCAAGAGGTGAGATCTATCTCTCCACCTGTTGCATCTGCATTTGGCCATGAAACTAACTGGGTATCTGCAAACAGACATAAGCAGAAGCTTGAAAATTACTTTTGCAATGTGGCTTATTCCTTCTCACAGTTGGAAATCTTTTCATCACCCTGTGAAGAAGCCCAGGTTAGCCTAATGGAACACGAGGAACCACATGAAGGAGAAAGTCATACCAGCTCAGACTCCCTAGACCTGTCAACTGCCAAACATGAAAGTTGAAACCATCCTATGCTATTCAACTCCAGTCAAATGACCAGCTGGCCACAGAGATAAGCCATGCTAACCCAAACCAGAAGAATCACCCAGCAGTTGACTCAAGAGTTGTGAACAAATAAAATGGTGGTTGCTTTAAGTTTTGGCCTAGTTTGTTATGCAACAATAGATAATTGATGAAATAGATAAGCAAATAAGCATTTGCTCTTTGTATTATGGACAGGTAGAAAAGACAATGGTGCAATGTGCAGCTGCAACTTAGCAGGTTCTATGATGTTTCTTGCCACCCAGAGTAATTATCTTTTAATTTCCTTTGCTTTTCCTATTTACATCAATCATCAAAAATATCCCAAATCCCAAACTACCCAAGAAACCCCAATGACCCAAAGGGACAGCTCAGAAATTAGAACAGGAAGTTGATATGTGTGCATTTTCACTGCTATCATTTTCATTAATCTACTACAAAATCGGATCATGATACCTGTATGTATTTCTAGGATCTCAGAAAGCAAATGTGGTTTATAGAATCATACTAATTTTAAACAACAGTCATGATAAAGGAAGTGGCTATCTCAGAAAGTTTGTTATAACAGAATTTAACACAAAAAAATTTAAATTTAAAGAGCCTTATAATTTAAAATCATTTTAGCTTTTATTAGTCAGTATTTATCTGACTTATTTATTGAAAAAGGATGAGTCCCTAAATTCTCCTCCATGATATAATGTGAAATATGTTTGGTCTTTGCCCCAGATTTCTGTCACAGAGCTCCTGAAACTCTAGGAATTTCCTGAGTGACAGGAGTGTCTTTTGTTATTCATAATGAGCCCATTTTGATCACCATTGAGTTTAAGCTAATGCGGTGGCTTAGGGTGGGACAACTAGATAGCATCAGGGTGGGGTCAGTCACCAGAAAGACCAACTGATTAGAGGATTAGAGAGTTGGAACATTCAGCCCCGTTCACTGGCCTTTGAGAAGGGGAAGGTACCGGAGGTTAAGCTGTATAGAAAACTTTTGAAGAAGGAAATTTGATGAACTTTGGTATTGGTAAACAGGTAGGGAAGTACTGGGAGGGTGGTGTACCCAGAGAAGGCCTAGAAGCTCTGCATTCCTGTCCCCAGAACTTTCTCCTAAGTATCTCTTCCATCTTGCTTTTCCTGAACTGCATCCTTTAAAATATGCCAGTAAACCTATTAAGTAAAGCGTTTCCCTGAGTTCTGCAAGCCATTCTAGCAAGCTAACAAACTGAAAAGAGAGTAGTGGGAACTCTTGATTTATAGCTGGTCAGTCAGAACTGGCCTAGACTTGCACTTGGCATATGAAGTTGGGCCAGTCTTGTGGGACTGAGTCCTTAACTTGTTGGATCTGATGCTAATTTTTCGTAGATAGTATGAGAATTGGATTAAATTGTAGAGCACTCACCTTATATCCATAGAGTTGGAGAATTGGGGAAAAAAACCCACATATCTGGTGTCAGAAGTGTTGTGTGAGAATGTAGAGAAACTGTTTTTGACATTCTCTATTCACTCTATCAGCTCTACATACAGATAACAATTTTGAGGAAACCTTCGTTAGAGGGCCCTTATGTATTTTTCTGTTTTTCCTGCTAGTCAGTGTATTTATAGGGAATAAATGTAAGAAAATGTAAAAGACAGCCAGAAAAAAAAGAACCATAGCTTAGCATTCAAAATCTACCATAAATGAAACTTTTATGAATTTTACAAATTGTTATAGCATATTAGTCAGGGAAGGATGTTTATCAATTATTATAAACCATGCTGTAAACCATATATATAATATGTACTGGAATTATAGTTCAATATACTCACCCTATTTTGCTACTAAACACTAAATCTTATTCCATCTATCTAACTGTATTTTTATACCTATTAATCAACCCCTTTTAATCTGCCCCTTCCCCACTAGCCTTCCCAATCTCCAGTAACCACCATTCTATTCTATAATTTTTACTTTATCAAACATAATTTAGAAAATGCAAAAGGAGAAAGGTTGTATATTTACTCATAAATATGGTCTTCTCTTTGTTTTTTCTTTCCTCCTGATTTTCCAAAATTTATTCATCATTTTTTTTTTCTATGTAAGGAAATTTCTATAGCCACTTTTTTTTCCAGATAAGTCTGCTGGTGGCAATTTTTTTTAGTTTATCTGCATCTGAGAAAGTCTTGATTTCTCCTTTACTCTTGAATGGTATTTTTACTGGATATACAATACTGAGTCAACAGATCTCTTTCTGCACATGAAAATTTTGTGCCACTTCCTTCTGGCCTCTATGGTTTCTTATAAAAAATTTTCTGTTCTTTGAATACTTTTCCCCTAGATGTAATGCACTGTTTCTCTTTGGTTGCTTTTGAGTGTTTTCTTTGTCTTTAGTTTTCAAAAGTTTGACTATGACCATGTCTTGATGCAAATTTTTTTTAGGTTTATTTACACAACATGTTAACTCTACAGATTTATGTATTTTGCCAATATACAAAGTTTTCAGCATTATTTCTTCAAGGATTTTTCAGCTCTGCCCTTTTTTCCTCTCTTCCAGAACTCTGGTGACATGAATATTATGCCTTTGTTATAGGCTCATGGGTCCCTGTTCATTGTTATTTTCAGTTTACTTCTTTCTACTGTTCTATTGTTTAGACTGAGGAATTTCTATTGTTTATCCTTATTTATGGGTTCTTTCATCCCTCCTATTTTCCCTCTGAGCCCATCTATCAAGTTTTTTATTCTAATGATTGTGTTTTATATTTCTAAAATTTCCATTGTATTCTTTTTCATATTTTCTACCTCTTTGCTGAGATTTTCAATTGTTACATGTGTTTCAAGCATATTTATTATTGCTTATTGAAGCATTCTATCATGGTTATTTTAATGTTCTTGTCAGATAATTCCAGAATTGTGTAATATAGTGTTTATGTCTGTCGTTTGTTTTTTCTCATCTAGTTTTAGATCTTGTTTCTCCACATGGTGAGTGATTTTCAACTGAAACCTCAACGTTTGGGGTATTTTAAGACTGTGTAGTATTTGATTCTTGTGTTTTAGCAGGCCTTTTCTGATACGACTATGCTACTTCTAGATGACAGTGGAAGCCCAGATTCTCCACTTGGCCTCACCAGTCTGGCACCTGATATGGGGAAGGGCCGAGACAGCGCGGGTGGACACAGAGGCCACGCGAGCGTGGGCAGCAAAAGGCGGCCTCACACCCGGCCCGCCGCAGTGGCCCCTGGCCACGACGCCCTGAAACTGTCGCCGACCAGGCCTCTGGGCAACAACCGAGGACGGAAGATGGCCCTGCCCGATATGCGCCACCTTGAAATCAGAAAACTTTACTGGGAATTACCTTCCCCAGCGACCGAGACAGCAGAGGAGCATTGCAGAAGCAGACAGGCCAGAAAACCAGGGGCCGGAAGCGCGCTCTGGCGGTTCCCGCGCTGAGCCGGAAGCAATGGCTCCAGCGGTGGGCGGGGCCGAGCCGGAACAGGAAGCGACGGGAACCCGGACGTGCCTGCCGGCGCATGCGTCTGGTCTGCCCGGAGGCAAGGCCATAGGGAGTGCGTGGGGAGCTGCTGGGGAGTGGCCACCCACGCCCTGGAGTGATGCGGGGCTTTTGGCCTCTGGTGTCAGGCTTTTGCACTTGCCACTCTCTTTGCAAAACCTTTTTGTATAGATGCTTTTCCTAGCTCCTTGTTTTACAGCTGAGAACACTGAGTTTCCCACAAATGACATGACAAGGATTAATACAGGTAATGATTGGAACGTACTGTTGTGATGATCTGCTTTTTAGTCACTCTGCAGATTCCTCAGTTTAGAACTCCCCTCCCTCTACCTCAACCAAGAAAACGAGAGCAAGTACATTAGATCTGAGTTGCAAAAAAAAAAAAAAAAAAAAAAAATCCCTGGTAGGAAAATAAGAGACTAAGAGACGATGACATTCTGTGGAACAGAACAGAATAGATGAATGCTCTGGTTTGGTGGATTTATTTGGTCTTTCATTTGTGTGACCCTGGCATTGGTTCACCAGCCTTTAAATTGATGAGGGCTTCTTTGGAACACAATTCCCTCCTTCCCCAAGGTCAATCAGAATTAGAGCCTGAGTTCAGAGTGCTGGTCCTGAGCTTTGCCGGGTCAGCAGCTGTCATGCGTTTTCCCACAGGGGCCAACACAGCGTCTGTCACAGAGCAGGTATCCATAAATGTTTACTGAACATAGCTAAACATGAGAATCCTGTTTGGTGTCCTAAATAAGCAGCCACTTCCATTAACTATATTTTCTTATTTTCTGTATTCTTGATGCTCTGGCATCTGGGGCCTCTGTGATTAGGGAGGCACTGCCCCTTCAAGGGTTATCTAATTCCTGGAGATAGCAAAGGACTCACCCCAAGGGTGCCATATGCAAACTAACCAGTCCAGAGCCCACCAACCTTCTACCTCCTTTAGCAGGCTGTCACACTCCAAGCCAATATTCCCCTACACTAATCGTTCCAGAGCTAGGTACCACGCTGCTAGGGACAATCCCTACACCTTAGAGCCCACTGAAATTATTGAAACTAGTCAACCTTAAGCATGGTTATCTTACCTTTCCCATTTCTTCCCACCAAAAACCACAATAAAGGCTCTTGCCACATTTCCTCACACTCCTTCTGCCTCCTTATGGACCTTGGTATTTTCACACATGGCCTTGTAGGCTTGGTGTGCCCCTGGGCTCTGTGAGTAATAAACTATCTTTTCAATGGCAAAAAAGGAATAAAAGTCTCAGCTACCTTCTCTCACATTATCCTGGTAGGGTGACCCCTGGCAAGTGTTGAAGTCTAGGCTTTTCACTCCACCTTTGTTTGGGAAGGGCAGTTATTATCTAAAAGTCTTCTATCTTGCTAGGCTATCCTTTACCATTTCCTCTGAGTGGAAAGAACAGACTTTTCTTGGACTTTTTCTTATATGTTATATTTCTGTGTTTTTGGTTTCTCCAGTACCAAATCTGCAAAATATGAGTCGAAAAGAAAACCTAGGGACTCACCAGTATGTCAGGCCTCATGGTCTCATCTGCCTTCTTTTCTCCAACTTCTAGAGTTTACTTGGTATTATACACACACACACACACACACACACACACACACACACACACACTTCAGTTTTTTAGGTAAACTCACAGGAATAGGGAAAAATACTTCTTTTTATTCTCACAAGCAAAAGTCATTAGGGGTGACTGAATTAAATTATGTAAGAGGTCTGGGGGTTGTATTTAAATGCCTGTGAAGGAAAGAATGATATAACTCAAAATATTATCCGTTTGAGGTATATAAATATTCTTTTGCTACTTTTGAAATAAAATTTTCAAAATAAGTCCAGAAGCCTTCTCCAAACTATCCTTTACTCATTCAATCAGTTTTATATTTAGAGAATTATTTGGGGCACAAATTCATTAGAGGAGCTTTGTAGATTTTCTTATGTTTTGCTGCTAGTCATTATTTGGTATGTTTATAGGAAATAAATGTAACAAAGCTTCATAAAATCCAGAAGAATTAACTACAGTACAACATTCAAGGCCCACCATAGTTTAACTCTGTATAAATTTTTTTAAAATGTTATAGCATATTAATCATGGAAGGATGCTTATCAATTATTGTAAACCATATACATAATATGTAATCGTAGTTTTTTACTATTATAATTTCTCATAATCACAAACACCAAGAGGGTCTTAAAAATATTAAGAAATTGTCCAAGGTCTCATATTGACTCTCATAAAGAAAAGAATCAAAATCACTTCCTTATATAGTTTATTTTGCAACTTATAGTATCCAATTCTAAGTATTTTAGATAGAAAGCAAACTACAGTCATCTTTAGTTGCAAGAAAAATCTTTATCTAGTGTCTTTTCTTCCCTTGGAGAAAATTATTCACCTGTATGTTTGGATTACATTGCTCAAAAAAGCATTGTTTTATTAATTTTGTATGGAGAAACCCCAGAAAAGTAATAGTGTTCTTACATCTGTATTCAGAAAGGTTTGCTTTGTTTTCTGTTTGCCTTTCCATACATATATTTGTAATAGGCTATGGACGAGTCTGCCTTAAGCCAGATGATAGTGATAAGAAATAAAATATAGAGCTAGGTAATATTGTCAAAGCAAGAGTGAATGAGAGAATGATTTTACCAGTAATACATAGGGGAGACCCATGACTATAATTTGGACCATTCCCAGGCTAATCTCATACACACATGTGCACACACACACATACAAATCCCATTCTTGTGATCTCTTCTAACATAATAGATTCTTGCTCTGTAAGGGCTTCATTGAGCACTTCATTTAATACGCCTTCAGGAGAACTAAAGAAGGCAGCAAAGGTGCTCTCACACTTAATTGTTGATCTCTCTTATTATTTAGTGATAAAACTAAATGAAAGAGAACTTCAACCAAGTATAAATTATCATCCTAAACCGTCTTCTAACCTGAACTTACAATTCTCACAAAGCAAAATGCATCTTCACAGGCTACTTTACAGCTACTTTGCAAATTCTTCAATCAGTTGAGCTTTATGCCTCCTGGCATCTGTTTCTATGACATGACCATAACCAAGGCAAGCATATTAATAGCATTATCTGCCTCTGAAATACACCCAAATGCATTGCAGCATCAGAGCATTTTCTGATTCTCTCCTTACAAAATAATAATAATTTAAAACCCTTATGCATACTCACTATTTTCTGTGTCTATGGAAATTAACTGGGACTGAAGTATAATGTATTATTTATATTGCTCCTAGAATTTAAGCCCTCTGGTCCTTTAGAGTGTTGTAATTTATAAAATTATCTGCTCCCAATATCCTATGACAAATAGGTCACCACAATCCTTCTCCTAAATTTATTAATGTGAAAAATGAAACAAGACAGTAAAAAGACCTGAGACTTATGAGAACCAGACTGGGAGGGGAATGCATAAGCCTCTTGCTCTAAACTATGCTATCTGCTAGGCCTTGAGTTGGATTTTTGTTTTGTATGAGCAGCTTAAAGATTGTGAAATTTATATGGAAAACAAACACATGTAAGAACAATAATTAATAACAGTTATATTTTTAACAGAAGTTTCCCCAGATATACTAGAAACTTTGTGCATGATCAAGACAATATCATAAACTATTTATTGTAGATAAGCTCTAGATTTAGCTCTTGCTTCTCCTAGCAGCTAAGGAAAATGCCTTAGATATACATTTCACTGTTGGAACAATGGGAAAGAAGAAATACATTATGAGAGGAATAACATACTTTGTACTAAAATCTAGCTAGTGCCTACCCTGTGCTTCCCAATATAAAGTTATTATAATAAACAGTGTTTCTGATATAATTTTATAAAGATATAGAATCATTCTTCAAAAGGCCATATCTTATAATAAATAAGCCAAGATAGATAAAGCCCAGGACATGAAACTAAATGGTAACACAAGAAAGCCTTTTTATCAGCAACTAAAATAATATCATCCACGTTGCTATGGACTGAATTGTTTCCCCCAAAAAATTCATATATTAAAGCTCTAACCCCCAATGTGATGTTATTTGAATACAGGACCTTTGGGAGGTAATTAGGATTAGATGAATGCATGAGGGTGGGGTCTTCATAATAGGATTAGTGCCCTTACAAATAAAGGAAAAGAGATCTCTTGTTTTACACATGTGCACAAAATGGTAGCCACCCACAAGGCAAGAAAACAGGCCTCAGAATGAAATTTACCTTGACAGCACCTTGCTCTTAGACTTCCAGCCTCCAGAACGGCGAGAAATACATTTTTGTTGTTTAAGCCACCTACTCTCTAGTATTTTGTTATGGCAGCCTCAGCAGACTAGTACACAGGTATTTTAATTTATCCTGTTTTAACATAATACAAAGGAAGTGTTTAGAAAAACTACTTTTTAAGAAGGCCAGTATAGTTAACGTGTTCTTTAAACTCTTTTACAGATACTAGATATTTGCACAGAGATTTCTGCAAGTGCCGGATTAAACACGATTCAAGGTTAAATTTTTTATTTCTACAAAATTTACCCTGTGAAATGGTTAAAAGAGCAATATCTTATATTTTAAAGTGGTTTAAATGTTACAAAACATTTTTAATTTTTTTTTAATTTTTAATTATTATGGGTACATTATGGTTGTATATATTTATAGGGTCCATGTGGTGTTTTGATACAGGCATACCATGTGAATTAATCAAATCAGGATAATTGAGGCATCCATCACCTCAGGTGTTTATCATTTGTGTTAGCAATGTTCCAACTCCACTCTATTAGCTATTTTAAAGTATACCCTAACTGATTGTTGAGTATAGTCACTTTGTTGTGCTATTAAATATTGTTCATTCTATCTACCTAACTATATTTTTGCACCCATTAACCATCCCCACTTTATCCTCCCTCCCCATTACCCTTCCCAGCCTCTGGTAAACATTATTCTACTCTCTGTCTCCCTGCTATCAATTGTTTTCCTCTTAGTACTGCTTTTACTGTATCCCATAGGTTTTGATATGTTGTGTTTTCATTTTCAATTATTTTGAGAAATTTTTTAATTTCCTTTTTAATCTCTTCATTGACTCGATAGTCATTCAGGAGCATGTCATTTAATTTCCATGTGTTTGTATAATTTCCAGTGTTCCTCTTGTTATTGATTTCTAGTTTTATTCCATTGTGATGAGAGAAAACACTTGATATGATTTCAATCATTTTTTGCTTTTTAAGATTTCTTTTGTGGTCTAACATACAGCCTATCCTTGAGAATGATCCATGAGCTGAGGAGAAGAACGTGCATCCTGCAGCTGCTAAATGAAATGTTCTGTAAATATCTATTAGGTCCATTTGCTCTATAGTACAGGTTTAGTCTAATGTTTGTTTGTTGATTTTCTGTGGGGATGATCTGTCCAATGCTGGAAGTGGAGTGTTGAGATCTCCAGCAATTATTGTTTTGTAGTCTATCTCTCTTCAGCTCTAATAATATTTGCTTTACATATTTGAGAGCTCCATTATTGGGTGCATATGTATTTAGAATTCTTATATCCTCTTGCTGAATTGACCCCTTTATCATTATAAAATAACTTTCTTTTTCTCTTTTTGCAGTTTTTGTGTTGAAATCTATTTTATCTGATAGAAGTACAGCTACTCATGCTCGTTTACAGTTTACATTTGCATGGAGTAGCTTTTACCATCCTTTTATTTTCAGTCTATGTATGTCTTTATAGGTAGAGTGGGTTTCTTGTAGACAACATATAGCAGGTATTGACTGGGCACAGTGGCTCATACCTGTAATCCTACCACTCTGGGAGGTCGAGAGGGAGGATTGCTTGAGCTCAGAAGTTCGAGGTTGCTGTGAGCTAGGCTGATGCCACGGCACTCTAGCCCAAGCAACAGAGCAAGACTCTGTCTCAAAAATACAATAAAATAATATAAAAAACCATTTAAGAATGAAGAATGCCTACAAGATCTAGAAAACAGCCTAAAAAGGGCAAATCTAAAAGTTGCTGACCTTAAAGAGGAGGTAGAGAAAAAGATTGGGGTAGAAATTTTATTCAAAGAAATAATGACAGGGAACTTTCCAAGCCCAGCTAAAGATATCAATATTCGAATACAAGAAGGTCATAGAACACCAAGTATATTTAACTCAAAAGACTACCTTAAGGCATTTAATATTCAAGCTCCCAAAGGTCATGGATAAAGAAAAGGTCCTGAAGGAAATAAGAAAAAAGGAGGGAAAAAAACCCCACAACATATAAAGGAGCTCCAATATGCCTGGCAACAGACTTCTCAGTGGAAAATTATATATAGGAGAGGAGAGAGTAGCATGACATATTCAAAGTGCTGAAGGAAAAAACCTTAACATTAGAATATTATATCCTGCAAAATATCCTTCAAACATGAAGGAGAAATAATGACATTTCTAAATGTTGATCTCTCTTATTGTTTATTTAGTGATAAAACTAAATGAACGTAGACAGTTACAAAGGCTTTCCATGGCAGACCTCACAGGGGAAAACTGTCCTCCACACCAGCTGTGGAACACAGAGAGTAAATCTCTGAAGCGAGTTGCAGTCAAGGGACTCAGGCTGTCCTGGCTGGCTAAGCTCTTGTGCTGAGCTGCATTCTTAGCCCAGGTGCCTCCATCCAGAGGCCTCTTTATAGACCACTTCAACTGAGGCCTACCTTAAGTGCCTCTGCTTCTGAGGTCTTCTTAAAGGGATTGGGGAAGCCTTGAGGACACTTTACCCCACCCAGTATTCAGCACTTTCCCACTGCTAGCTCTCTCTTTCCTCCCTCTTCTCAGCCCACTGGTCCATAAAATGGCAGGAACCTCTTGTTCAAGGCTTCCTTGGGAGTAAGATGATCCCTATGTGGGCGCTGATCCACCTGCCCCTTGCCTGGGGCCATTACATGGGGGAAAATAAACCACTGGGTCATGTACCACTATCTCTTGTTTAGCACCTTGCTTAGGCTATCACAGTAAGTGATTAAAGGGGTGACTGCTATGTTCATTTTAGCTGATTGCCTTAATCAACTACTCTGACCCCTGGCAGCTCAGCTCTCTTCAGCTGAGCCCCGCTCTTGACAACCTCCAATGCTTATAACAGATCTGGACTTTTGCTACACTTGCTAGAACAATGTTCTTTCTACTTCATTCACATTCTTTATGCTGGATACTGTTTCTATGGCCTCTTCTCTACTGTCTATATACAAATCTGAATTCATGTCCCAGGACAATCTGCCCTGCTCCTCTTCAGTCAACAGGGGACCTCACCAGTAGTGCTGTGAGACTATAATATATGATAAAGATTTCTCTCCCCACCCCACCATTTCTCATCTACAAAAAGAATACATATGCTTTAGATATCATAAAATTCCTTCTATGTTTTAGAAACATAGGAATCAATTATGTGGGCCTATTATCTGTAGCTAGTAATAGTTTAAATATTTTTTGCTTCAAGGAATTTCTCATGCAATTTGTAGTGTTGAAATTTGTATTTGCTTTAGAATCAAAGAAATATGGATTCTGATCTCAGCTCCTCCACTTTCTAGCCCTAAGCTCTCTGAGTCTCGATTATCTTAAATGTAAAATGGTTATTAATACCCCCACAGGATTATTGGTAAGTAAAATCAGATGGCATATGTAATATGCTTAGGAATGCACCTACCCTACAGAATATATTCAACAAATGTTAATAACATTTTGTTCCCGTCAATTGAAAGTAAAAAAATATGCATAAGAATGATGATTAAAAATTTTTAATAAAGAGATTTTTATTCATTTAATATTATCTTACCCAAAAAATGACCTGTTGATCTATTGATTTTTGATGGTACTCTATCCTAAGATACTCCTCAAAGTAAATTAACTATAAATACACTCAGAAATGGTATTTCAAGTTAACATTTTAGATAGATTGTTTTTCAGTAATGTTCTTTTAAGTGTTGAAGAATAACTGCCCAAATACTTTTTAGTAGAGTTGGCATAAATATTTTCTCCCTGATGCTAATCAAATGACAGCTAAGGCTACATCTTAAGTCCACATTTAGTTCTTAATAATAAAGCATGTCATTAGTGTACAGAGGGAACCATGCCATCCTATATGATGATATAGAGAAACCATTTTGGTTTCTTCAGTAGTTTGTCAGGACTTGCAAATATAAATTAAAAGAAAGAGAGAATAAGGAATTATTTTATAGAATTCCCATAAGAGTTCTATACCATGCTAAATTTAAAAAGAACATCTCAGAGACTTTTTTCCCCACTCTGAAGGTTGGTAGTATTACGGTGCTGCATTTGAAGAACAATTGCAACCTTAGCCAAGACTATAAAGCTTGACCTAAAGTGAGCTCCCATATATGGAGTTGATGAAATGTCAACAGATGTTTTTAATAATCTTACCAGCTTTCTCATTAAAATGAAGAGAGTATGGCAGTCATCTTTAGTGGAAGTCCACCTAAAATTTGCTTGCAATCAACAATAATTTATAAACTTGCAAACAGAAACAACTCAGTAAGGAAAATAACATATTTAACATACATTAAAGTGGTTCTAGAATTTAATGTAATGTATCAGATACTAACTTTTGTTCCCAGCTCCACACTAGGTCTTAAGCTTCAGGGAGATAATAAGTCTTCTATAACTACTGACCTCTGGATCATACCTCCTTCTCACTTAATTCTTCCAGCAATAGGCATGGCAGGGCCTTCCTATAATTTCTAAAGTCTAGGTAAGTCTAACTTCTCCCCTTTTGATTCTCAAATCCTTCCAATACTTTTATAACCAATTCCTTGCAATATCCTCTTCTCTGTTTGAATATCTACAGTAGTTTCTGTTTTCCTTACTGGACAATGGCAGATGCACTGTAGTAGTTGATGGGTAATGTTTACCATGATGTGGCTACCATAAGGGGATTACAACCAAGAGGTTACAAATAATGTTAGTTGATGTGAAATTAAAATGAATTTAATCTTCTTAGTTTGCAAAGTAATTCTCCAAACTTTATTTTATTTGATTCTTACACTGCTTAACAAGTAAGGACATAATATTTGTGAATATGCAAATATATATGTACAGGCCTCAAGAGATTAATTGATCTGCTTATGATCATACAGCTAATTCATTTGTAGAACAACTACGGTAACAGGCAGGGATCTTAGCTGTAAGCAACTGAAACTGAATCTGGATATTTTAAGCCTAAAAATAGTAAATTAGAAGCATATTGGGTAACTTAAAGAATTATCAGAAAACCCTGGTACCATGCTTGGAAATTTAGCAGGAACAAAGGGAGGCTGGACAGCAAATTGGCTAAGAACTTAGATGCTAAAGCCATGCTACCTGGATTTGAATCCCAACTCTGTTACTTAATAATTGCCTTGTTTGAGACAATCTGCTTATCTTTTCTATTCCTTATTACTTCATCTGCACAATGGGGATAAAAATATTGCCTACTTCAGATACTTTTGATAAAGAATAAATGAGTTTAATCAATGAAAAACTGTTTAGAATAGTGTGGGGGCCACAGTGAGGTCTCAATAAACATTAAAATGAATAAATGAAAATCTTTCCCTTCTGGGGATAACATTCATTCTACCTCCTCTGCAATGGTTTCTACATTTTCCACCACCAGACATTGGATGCTTCCACTGGCACCACAGCCATGTCTGCAACTGGAAATGACATGTGGCTTTCCCCTCCATGACTGGGATGAATGCTCACTGTTCCTGCCTCCATTACCAAGCCCTGATTGCTGATAACAAGGCATATAATCATGTTTCAGCTGGCATCCAGGTCCAAAGGTCTTGCTCAGATTCTATAATTACAGGTAGAATCTAGCTAATTAAGGTCCATAGAGTAGATAATTACTCAAACATAAGAAAGGGGTTCATATTCTGGGCAGAAAACAAATAAGAAAAAAGAAATGGACAAATATCTTCAATTAAAACTATTTGGTATCAAAGGCTGGATTTTCTAATCTGAGGATTAAAAGGCAAGGAAGACATCACTATTACATATTAACAACAAGCATCATGGAGTGGGGGGCAGGGCAAAATAGTGCCTTACTCATCTTTTGCATTACCAATGTCATTTTTGGACTAGCCCATAGTTGAATTTTCCTTAGAATTCATATTCAAGTTCTGCTATTTTACATGTGAATAAACTTTGAACACATTAGACTGCATTTTTCTTCTTCCTTGTCTCTTAGCATCTAATTCTATTCAGTTTCCCCATGTTTCTGGGCTCTAATTAAAAAAAAAAAGCTGACTGATGTAGTGAGTCAAAATAGAGAACATTTTTTGTCATATGATAACCAGCAAACTCAGTGCATGAGGTGTAAACATTGGGTAATATATTACTCTTGTCTGGAAGATTGTTTCCTCACTTCAAAGTTTTCTGTCTAGCTGAATTTTATTGCAAATAAACAGGACTTAACACCTCTCTCTTCTTTCATTCTCTTTTTCATCTTTTATTTCAATATATGATATAGATAGGTAGTATCTTACAGGAATAGCACAAGTATACAAATGTGACCCTATAAGGTTGAGCCTGATTTATTTACAAACATACTAGGACTTAAATATGCAAAATAAGTACACTAACAGCCATCCATCCCCTTCGAAGATTACACCCTACTTTGGTGATGCTATTTGTGTTATCTGGAACTTTTCTTTCAGGAACTGCTGTCTCAATTAGTTTAGGTCCTATAAAACACATTCTCTTTTCTCAAAATTATATTTCATTATTTTTACTAAGGATACATAGATCTTACCAATGATAATACAACTTGATTATATTATTCATTAGATTTGGTTTTGAATAACTTTTTCAGTTTTAAAAAAAAATCCAATTCATGCTACAAAAATAATTTTTCCACTAAAAAGAATTAAAAAAAATAGTATTGATTTTAGAAATAATTTCTAAGTACATATTTTGCTGTGTGACTTTTTGAAACCAGCCCTATTGGATTATACCATGCCTGTATTGTTCATAATATATAAAATTAATCTATTTGCTTTAGCATATATTAATCTGAAATATCCCATCTAATTGATTCTGTTAGTCCTGGTTTCTAGTTAAATCACAACACATACTTACCAACAAGAGAAAAATACAATATATGGCAAAAGGGAAAAGAAAAGAAGAGAAAATGAAGTAGAGAAAATAAATGACATAGTCCTGCCATTACATGGGCAGCTATTTAACCCCAGGACCTTCACACCTCCTGGCTAGATTTCTCCGAGAGACAATATCTCGAAAACTAATTCCATTTTCTTAGAACTCTTTAAAAGCTTCAATTAAATTGTGTACATACACAGAAGCTGAACCAAAGGTCACCTACCCAAGCAAACAGGGAAAACACATAATTGTAAAACATTCAATAAATGTGTTTTAAACAACTGCAGAATATGCCAGGTTAACTTCCAAATTATATAGTAGAGAAAGGAGCTCGCCTACAAAACTGGCACATAGTTGCTTTCCTCCTTCAACCTCTTTCTTTCTAAAAGAGTTCAGGATGTTTCTTAATCATTAAGAAATTCCCATTATTATTTAATTTACTTCTCTAAATTCCAATGAATCATGTCCATTACCTTCATCTAGATAAGCCCATTAATGAATATATTATGATTGCAATTGGCTTTGAACTCCTGAAGCCAAAAGAAAAAAAATTTTGCAATGAATTTTTAAGTACCTGGTGTCCCACACTGTGTTTGAGTCACTAAAATATGCATACCATTTCATAGTCAAACAACAACTCATTTCAAATTTAAGGGGACCTGGAAAAAAAAAGAAAAAAAAAAACAAACAAATTGAAGGAAGAAAAATATATGGGTAGTTAGAAAAAACAACAATCTCTTTTCATGGCAAACATTCCATAATATTGGGCAGAGCGGAGAGCTGCCACTAAATTTATTTGCAGTATTTCAAAAGCCACGCCTATATTATCTACTTTATTTGTTGGTGAAGTATTTGTTTTTGCAAGGCCATGGCAGTAAAAAGAAATAAAATCTAATTATATATAGTGCATCAGATTGAAGGCCTACTGCTTTATCATCTCACAAGTGTGACAATAGAAATAGAGCTTATTTTTTAGAAAGTTAGTTAATTTTTTTAAAGTGGATAAGAACAGACCGTTTTACAAGCAAATACTGTGTACTTCTCATTGTCCAGTGATTAGAAAACAATTTAAAGGAAAAATCATTTTGTGGGGGAGGGCAGTAAAATGAACTTAAAAAAAATAAAATTAGAGCCTAAATACATAAAAATGAAAGATTACACTGTTTTAAATAGACTTGTTCAATTTAGAATGTTTCCTGAGACTGTCTGAAGGTCTGCAAATTGCTATATACTAGTAGAAGGTCAGATAAGACAATGAAATGGTGTAAATTACTTGCTTTTGCTTATGAAATCAACCCACAGAAGTTATAGAAACCAAAGATGAACTTAGACTTCAGGAATTCATAAAAATTAACAACAAAAACAGTAACAGGCCAGTCGCAGTGGCTCATGCCTGTCATTCTAGAACTTTGGGAGGCCGAGGAGGGAGAATTCTTTGATGCCAGGAGTTCGAGGCCAACCTGGGCAACATAGTGAGATCTTGTCTCTACAGAAAACTAAAAAAAAAAAAATTAGCTAGGTATGGTGGTACACACCAAAAAAACAAAAACAAAAACAAAACAAACAAACAAAAAAACCAACCCACAAAACCCAAAAAGAAAGAAAAACAAAACAAAATAAAACAAAATAAAAAAAACACACCCCAGGAAAAATTCTTGGGGAAACAGACCATTTTCTTGAAGTGGTGTCTGGATACAGAAAGAAGGAAGGTCAGTGTATTCCTCCAACTCAGGGGTAAGACAGTCATAGGCGGCAGGAAGAGGCTGCAAACATGGTTTATGTTCTCTTCTTGACTCCCTCTAGCACAGCCTGCCGAAAGTCATGGTGGGCCCTTTCACCAGAGCAATCATAATCATCATCATCATCAGCAGCAGCAGCAGCAGCAGTCCCCACCTACGTACCCAAATTCATGAAGGAAGCAAGATAGGATAGAATTGACAGAAAACCATGAGAATTCACTCCTCCACTACACCCCCTTCAAATACCCAGGATGCTTGGATTATAGCCTGGAGACACTGGCTGCCCCAAAGCTGCTTCCTTCTTTCTAAGGGTTTATAATGACAACCTGACAGGAGAAATTTGGAAAGTTTGGGCTGGATGGAGGCAGATTATTTTACTGGATGCTTGTAAACACTGAGGGCTCCCAGAAGGCCCGCTATACCCTTGTCCATACCATTCCCTCTATCAGGAATGATTTTGTGTTTTCTCTTTCTGTTTCTTTTTTTTTGGGGGGGAGGGGGGCGGGGAACACAGTCTTGCTCTGTCGCCCCAGGTAAAGTGCAGTGACGTCATCATAGCTCACCACAACCTCAAATTCCTAGGCTCAAGCGATCCTCCTGCCTCAGCCTTCCCAGTAGCTGGGACTACAGGCTCACCATGACACCCACACTAATTTTTCTATTTTTAGTAGAGATGGGATCTTGCTCTTGCTCAGCCTGGTCTTGAACTCCTGAACTCAAGCAATCCTCCCGCCTCCACCTCCCAGAGTGCTAGGATTATAGGTATGAGCCACCATGGCGGGCACTCAGCCTTTTTATAAAGCCCTATTCTTTCTGCCCCACCATACTGTCTCTAAAATTAACAGCAAGATTTTATATCTTTAATGTCTTGTATTTAACGCATCATACGTCAGCAAAAATTATAGCAGTGGTTTTAAACTTTTAGTAGAGGTTATATAATTATATTAAGTGAAGTATCCCAAGAACAGAAAAACAAGCACCACATGTACTCACCATCAAATTGGTATTAACTGATCAACACTTATGTGCACATATAGTAGTAACATTCATTGGGTGTCCGGAATATGGGAGAGGGGAGGAAGGGATGGGTATATTCATACCTAATGGGTGCAGTGCACACCGTCTGGGGCATGGACATGCTTGAAGCTCTGACTTGGGTGGGGCAAAGGCAAAATATGTAACCTAAACATTTGTACCCCCATAATATGCTAAAATTAAAAAATAAATAAATAAATAAAATTCAATTTCCATAAATGGCATAGTTTCTTTTTTACATATTAATCAAAATACTTTCCACCTTATTTATATAATTTTATTAACATTGTATGATCAATATGTGTCTGAGAAGGAATGCAAGAACCCCAAAATAATTAGGGACAGCTAACCTTCTAATTGAATCAACAGCTCCATTAGTGTGGCTCTTACCCTGTGCAGGATATTGTGGTGGTACAGTGTGAGTGATGGGAGATGATGATGGCATTGTGATAAAGAAAGATAAATAAAACAAACATGCACAGGCCAAACTTTTTCATGTCATTTTAACTCTTTTTTCCCCCAGCCCATAGCAGTAAATCCTATTTGTTCACTGTTAAAATATGCCCTAAATATGACTCCTTCTCCCAATTCCACTGGCACCAATCTGTGTCCTAGAGTATGCCTCCCTTTCCCTACATCTATACTTCTCTCTCCCCTCTACATATTAAATATTTGCTCAGTATTAGCTAGAGTCATCATTTTAACATTTTTGGTCAAAAAACAGCATTTTCCCACTCAATTTTCTCCACTGGCATTCCATACATTGAAATAAGCACTGCATGGGTCTAAGTGCTTGACATGCACTAACTCACTGGAACATACCTATGCTCTCGGTAAGTAAATTCAGATATGAAGTATCTTGCCCAGAGTCATCTAACCAGTAGGTGGCAGTCAACTTTGGAGTCCATGAACTTTCCTTCTCCTTCAGCTGTATGCAAATTGCCTGATTGATGAGTACATGCTTTCCAATATCCTTTTTCTTGTGACTTTTTACCATTAGATTTCTATTCTGAGATAGACACTTAGATGCTTCAGATAAAGACCATACTCTCCAGCTACTCTTGGAGTTGGTTGCAGCCATGTGTCTAAACTACGACTAAAAAGATGTAGGGGAAATTGTTCCGAGGCAACTAAAGGTGAAACTTCCTTACCAGATGTCTAGAGGGTCTCTTAGACCCTTCTTTTTCATCTCTCTCCTTCCTGATTGGGATACAGATATGATGGCAGGTGCTTCAGCAGATATCTTGGAGGAGGATGAAGAGATGCACACTTTAAAGATAAAGGAGAGCGTGGGTTCTTGATTAATACTAGCCCTGTCTTCCACCTCAAGTCTTCTCTTGAGGAAAAAAAAAAAAACTCTATCTTGCTTATAAATCTGTTGTTTGAGGGTTTTGGTCACATATGACCAAACTAATCCTAACTAAAAAACATTCAAGTAGAAATGCTGAATATGTAAGTTAGGTAAAAGAGTTAGGAGTTGAGGCCATTTACATTAGGTATGAGTTAAGTGTAGATCCGGGAAATAAAAATAGCAAATAGATGCTATTCAAAGGCATAGAACAGATGAATTGGAATGTACACAGGTGCCATTGTCACATTTTTTAGATAAACCAATGAGAAAACTGCAAGGGTGAGATAACCATGTATAGCATATTTTGGGAAAGCAAAATGTTTGTAATATGTTTACAATTTCTGTGATTGATATCAAAGCTAGTCATAGTAGTAATTAATATTTTAAGTTACTCAGGAGGCTGAGGCAGAAGGATTGCTTGAGGACAGGAGTTCTAGGCTGCAGTGAGCTATAATTGTGCCGCTGCACTCCAGCATGGCTGACAGAGTGAAACCTCATCTTTCTCTCTCTCTCTCTCTCTCTCTCTCTCTATATATATATATATATATATATGTATATATATACACACACACACATATATATATATGTGTGTGTATGTATGTGTGTATCTTTTTTAAGGACTTATTATGTGCTGGATACATCTCACTGGAACTGATGTATTTGATATTCTCAACAATGCCACGAGGCAAATTCTAATTTTATCTCCATTTGAGAGATAGAAAAATGGGCTCAGAGAGGTGAGTAACCAGAGATCAAAGCATTTGTAAGCACTGAAAGTTGGAGTTGAACCCCAGTCATCGGGTAGCCTGTACATTCCTGTTTGATGCCTCTTGTCAGAGACTGCATAATGCTCTTTCATCATGATGACCTGTTTAGTGTCGTTTTTTCATAGTTTGAGATATTCTCCAGGCCAGAAAACCAACCTTATACAGCAGTAACTCTAGAACCTGTGAAGTGCCTTGTACTCAAAAGTCACTGAATAAATGTTTTTAAGAGAATAATGGACTTGATGAATTACTAATTAAACCGAGTATCCTAAGTCTTACCTTCTTAAATACAACCAAAGCAACAGATTCCAAAGCCATTTCTATTCCTAACATCAAACTCTTAAATTTTCCAACATTTGCATTATATTTTTAGGCTGAAGTAAATCTCTCCCTTACCGTCAGCTAAATGAACTAACAAGTAACTCACGTAGTACCCTGCCTGACACAATCAAAAAATGATCCTGGAATTTTCATTTAAGAGTGTAAATCTGTATATATTAAGCATTAAAGTCTGATTTCAACTTGATTGCAAAATGATGTAAAGAAAAAGTTTATCCCAGATAAAACCCTGCCAATCGTACTTCTAGGACATGTATTGGTTTTAAAATATTACAATAGCATGATAAAAAGATCCTATCTTCAGTTTTGTTCTTGTGGATTTATATGACATTGGCTTTCTTCCTCATCTGCATCCATGTTTTCTTCTGCTTTATACAGAGGCCACTTCATTTACTTCAGCCAACTCTGAAAGATGCGGCGATCTTTTTTTGCTCATAGTTGCCCATTTACTCAGCTTTGTACCCACTACCATGCATACATCCACAGAGTCACACAGTCAGATTTTTGGAGATGTCAGTAAATTGCACAGTGTCTTCCTGGTAAATAAAGAGCCACATACTATTCATTAGTCCCCTCTCTGCCTTTGTTCACAGAGTTGCATATGTGGAAGCAAAGACAAGCAGTCTGTGTTGTCAAAAAGTCAACTGCTTTCAAGCAGTTACTCTGGCTCCATTCCTGCCTTCCAGCAGATGTATGACTATTTTCCCAGACCTCCACTACAAATCACAACCTGTATACTGCCAAACAAAGCCAACAAATCCCAGACCCAAGTTCTTGAAACTGAAGAATGAGAGGCCCGTGGAACTGAATAACACCAAGGTAAGATTCCCAGTGAGAGCTTCTAACCCTCTCCAAGGTTCACCTGACCCATTCCAGGCACAAACATCACTATGAAGTGCCAGGAGCTGGAGGAAACACTGGCAGAAGTTGAATAAGAAGGCCTCCCACAACATATTCAGAAAACCCTAATTAAAGCCTCATGGCTTTCATTTGCCAAAATATGAGTATGATGAATGAATGGGATACATTATACACATTTAGACTAGCAAAATTTCCAAGTGTGAGCACTAAAGGAAAAAAAATAGTAGAAATAGTTTGCATGGTAAAAGTTCCATTTATAATTTCTTCCTATAATGAGCTGTTTAAAGCTGTGAGTATCCTTAGAGCTTCAGAGGAAAGACATTTTATTTCACTTTATTTGATTTCTTCAATTCGGACTTTGAATATACACTACCAAACCTGCACTAGTATCATCACACACATACTTCAGATTCCCCAATGGGACACCTTTTGTGGACTGAGGCTTACTTGATCTGCAGTAGTAGCAATGCTTTTAACACCTGCTCTTTTCCACTACTATTATTCAGATGCAATACTTATCATATTTCCAAATTTCTCGGCAACCTCTGAAAGATCAAAGCCGTGAAGTACAAACGAAGTGATTCCAGGCCACAGGAAGTGATTTCAAGCCACCTCTGGCAAAAGCAAGAACAAACGGGCGAATTCTTCTTATTAAGCACTTACAATGCCTCTGCATGGTTCTAAGCATTTTACTTGTATTTAGTAATTTAATCCTCTAACAACCTCTTGATATAGTTGTCATTATTATTGACATTTTTTTCCACAGATGAGTAAACTGAGTCCCATGAAGTTTAGGTTAACTGTCCAAAATCATAGCAAGTAAGTAGTTGGGCCAGGATTCAAATCCAGGCAGTCTTATTCCAGAGCACAGTCTCCTGAGTGTGATACCTCTCGTTATTAATACTGCACTACCTCTCATTAACAATGATATCTCACATTATTTAAGCACTTTGTAGGTCTTTTCTAAGTCCTTTGCAGAAGTGGGTCACTCTTTACAACGTGCTCATCAGACTGCAAAATAATCTTACCTCCTGGGTGCTAGGACTTGCATGTTTGTGTCCCCCCACAATTCATAGGTTGAAATCTCACCGTCAAAATGATATATTAACATATAGCAATAGCATTCATCGGGTGTTGAGCAGATGGGAGCGGGGAGGAAAGAGGGGAATATACACACATAATGAGTGAGGTGCACGCTGTCTGGATGATGGACACGCTTGAAGCTCTGACTCGGGTGGGCAAGGGCAATATACGGAACCTAAACATTTGTACCCCCATAATATGCTGAAATAAAAAAGAAAAAAAAAGTGGGGCTTTTGGGACTGAGTAGATCATGAGAGCTGAGCCCTCATGAGTGGGATTATTGCAGTTATCATAAAGGCCTGAATGAGCTTGTTTGCCCCTTCCACTGTGTGAGGACACAGCCAGAAGGGGGCATCTGTGAGAAAGCAGGCCCTCACCAGACACTGAATCTGCCAGTGCCTTGATCTTTTATTTCCCAGCCTCCCGAACCATGAGAAATAAATTTCTATTGTTGATAAGCCACCTATTTGGTTATAGCAGCCGAAATGGACTAAGACTCTGTGTATTCAATTGATGTTGAACTGATGGGACCAGGGGATGTAATAACCTTCGGTTCATTTTTTCACAACAAATTTCAGAAATGAAGAAGCAAGAATATGGTGTGGCTGTTTGGAAGGGATGTCTTTGGTTCACTCCACCAAAATTTTCAGTTAACTATGCCCTTTACAAGGCTAAGAAAAATGGCATAAGAATGGCATTTCAATGTACTATGGTTTATTATTTTGTTAAGAATTCTTTTATCCCACTTGGCAATCTCTTTTTGTATGCCCCAGTTTAATAATTAATATTAAATAAATAAACACTTTGGGCCATCTGAAGGAAAATTTAATTTGAACCCATGTGATTCATGTTTACTCCTTTTTATACTGAGATTATTCAAAAATGATTTAAATCATTTAGTTCAGAACTCTGGTTCAAATTATAATTGAAGTGAGGAAATGAATAAAGAATCTCAACATAGTATATGAAAAGAGAGGTAGATACATAGCTAGAGATGGATCAAATATTGCTTTAAGAAAGAAAAGAAAAGGGTTTTCATTGCTTTTAGTACATTAAACACTTAGTAGAAAACTTGCTGAGTGCCCAATTTTAGGAAAGTTAGGGGGTCTCTGGGTGTAACTGAGCATGACTCAGAACAAGAACAAGACAAGGAGAAAATGAAATTTCTCTGCATAAGAAAGGAATAGCAATGTGGAGGTTTGCAGTTTAGTAGGCTGGTGGAATTAGATAGGGAAAGAGACCCAAAGAGATAGTGATAAGTTGAGGTCTCCATGAAGCAATACAGTCAGCAAGAAATTTCCTACGGCATGGAACAAATGATAAATTTCTAGGACAGTAGTTTCTATTTAAATTCCAGTTTTTATCTTCCTTGGGCTCTACTTACCCTTTGCTACCCTTTTGGTAAGCGTCCATAATATGTAATAACCTATGTGAGTGACTTAGGAAAATAAAAGAGAGAACCAAGCCACTTGGGCTTGTCATGACAGCAGTTGCAGGAGCTTAGAATGATGAGGAGAATGAGTTTAAAATGGTGAAGCCAGAGGCAGTGCCTTCTTAGAAGAGGATTACAAGACCCCCGAAATTCATGGGAATATAGAAGTGATCCCAGAAAGGTCAATCAATTGATTGATCTATCTATCTAGAATCTCTGTACTGAGACAAAGACAGCAGAGAAAGAGGAAGAAAGAAAGAGAGAGTATCATCTGACACCTGTGAAACGAGAAAGAAAGGGAAAAAAAAAACAAAAAAGAAACATATGACTTAAAAGAAAAGAAATTTTTTTAAATAAAAAAGAGAGAGAGAGTTTATTCTCCTTAGGTAAGTTTAATTATTTTAAGAAAGAGGCTACAAAGAAAGATGCCCACCCCCACCACCTCACCCTCAGTTCCAAAAATAACTATGGAAAGAGATCAAATTAATGCTCACAGCTAGTAGAGCAAGTGACTCCCACAGTAGTTATTGCATCAAAACAGAGATTCAAATCCCAAACTAGAAATATTATAATCACATAATCATCTTTCCTCTAATAAAAACAATGACCTCGATCCAGTGGTTTTATTCGAAACAGAGTAGAAAAAATTATTGCATTAGGCCTCTAACTGTTCAGCTTTGTCTGACAATAACAAATTGTTATCATGTACATGAAGAAAAGGAAACAAATTTTAAATAGAGTTGTCACGTTTAAAGTCTGGCTGTGCATTGGCTTTCATTTAGAAACAGAAAGCCCATGACCATATTCATAAATGGAGTAACAAGATGTCTTAGTCCATTTTCTGCTGCTGGAAAGAAATAGCTGAAAATGGGTAATTATAAATAATAGAGATTTGTTTCTGACAGTTCTAGAGGCTGGAAAGTCCAAGAGTGTGGGGCTGAGTTCTTGTGAGTGCCTACTTACTGTGTCACCCCATGGAGGAATGTGGAAAGGCAAGAGAGGGCAAAGGGAGCAAGAGCAAAGGGGGTCTGAACTCACTTTTACAACAAACCCACTCTCAAGATAATGACATTAATCCATTCATGAGGGCTCTGAGGGTCCCACCTCTTAATACTGTTGAGTTGGGAGGACTGAGTTTGCAACACATGAACTTTGGGGGACATGTTCAAACCATAGCGTGAGAACACATTTGGGACCTGATTGTGGCACTTTTTAGATATGTATGTTAGAAAGAATAAATAAAGTCAAACAGGACAAACAGCTTTCATCTTATAGAAAAGAGAAAAACGGAGAAGTACAAAATGTTATATTTACAAGTCATGAAAACTAGGGGATAGAGATGAAAAATAGCTTTAGACAATTGCTAGAAGGATAAGAAAAGGAAGAAGAGGAACAAAAAAGAAAGGCAATGAAAGGGCTTATTATCTGCAAATGTCCATTTTTGAAGACTCTTAGGGAGATAAAGGGTAGGACAAGAAACAAGCATAAGTACCAGGCCATAACAATTGTCTCCAGTCCTGTGTCCTGACCCTTCCTTTGCTCTAGTGACCGTTACTGAGGACTCAATTTGAGTCTCTAACAGCGTGTTGAGTACTCATTCCACCAAGAAACTGCATATGTACTTCTTTTCTAGGCTTAAATATCACATGCCAGAAGTTGCATTCATCAATCCTGGAAGAAATTAGTGCAACTTTTCAGTATATAAGACTTACATCTTTTCCCTCTCTCTCTCTACACAGTAATTTGAAAATGAAGCATTAATAATTCATCACAATTTAAATTTTATATTACAGATCCATAACCATAAATGCTAATGCTAATACCTTGTTTTTGCCCTTGTTATTTTCAAGACTGCTTATGTACAACACTTTGAAAAAAGCGTTGGCAGTTTCTTATAAAGTTAAATATATACCTACTCTAGACACAGCAATTCCACTCCTGGTTCTTTACCTAAGAGAAATTAAAATATGTGCAGTATCCCCCAAAATTTTTCAAGATGTTCACAGTAGCCTTATTCAAAACTACTAAATACTGTAAAGGACCCAATGTCCATATGGTATATTCAAATAGTGGAGTACTACTCAATAGTAAAAAGGAGATACACATATAATTTATATATACATATATAATATATATCTTATGTTGGTATAAATATACACCCAACATAAATAGACAATACAGCATAAATAAACTTCACAGATATTATGCAGAACCAAAGAAGCCATACCAAAATTTATAGGAAATTCTTGATCAAGCAAAAATAATCTATGGTGAAAAAGACAGAGCAGTGATTTTCTTGGGGAATGGGCAGTGTTGGGCAAAGCAAGAAAACCTTTTTGACAACGGTCTCTGCTATTTGCCTACTCTTTCTTTTCCCTAAGAGTCTGATTGATTGATTTATCCAATTAATTAATGGATTGACTTTTAGTTATCTCAGTCATTTCCAGAGCCAGAGAGAGGTCTTGGAGACTGTAATTGTTGGAATGGCAAAGTGGACCAGACATACATAAAAGAAGGAATCATAATACATGGTAGGGATAGAGCTTTCCCTCTTGCCTCACTGGATATGAAGAAACAAAACATTACTTTAGGTATTTCTGGTACCCATTTTTTTTACTTTTATCATTATCTTCAATTGACACATAATAATTGTACATATTTATAGGGTACAATGTGATATGTCACTATATATATACAATGTGTAGTGATCAAAGCAGGGTAATTAGTATAGCCATGACCTCAAATATTTATCATTTCTTTATGTTGGGAGCATTCCAAATCTCTAGTATTCATTTTAAGAATATGATGGGAATCAGTATCACAGTAAAGTCTACAATTAGGATAATAGAATAGAGAATTAGAAATAATTCTAGTTCTAACCGCCAACTCAGCTAACCCTGAAACTGCCCTACTCCGTACTTTTTCATATTAAAACACGTACTTTCTCAAAAATTTACAGCAGTTAGAGTGAGATATTCTGCTGAGATATTTAGCATACTAAATGACATGCCTCCATTCTCCATTTGGGATTCCTATAAAATTATCTCACTAAAAAGATTACGAAGACATGGGTCTTACAATTTTATATTGCCTCATACAAGATTTTCTTGAGTTCAAGGAACTCTCCACATCCCAAACTTTTAAATTATGACCTGTCCCAACCAAGTCTAGACAAGAATGGCAATAAGTTTAATCTCTTTTACCCAACACCAGCTTTTCTTGCATGTCTCCTACTCTATAGAAGTGGCATGTCCATACTTCCAGTTGCTCTTGCCAAAATCTTTGGAATCAACTTTGACTGTCTTTCTCTTACATCCCACAAACATCCATCAGGAAATACTGTCGTTTCTGCCTTAAAATATTTGCAGTAGTATTGTTACGTAGGCTAATTTTCTTATCCTCAGGGGCTGTACAATGAAGCATATAAGAATGACATGTCATGATTTCTATACAAACTACTTTTAAATGAGTTGGGCAAAAAAAAGTTGAATTGGGGTGTACACCTAAATACTTGCTTATATACATACATAAATAGTCAGAGGGAGCTACAGAAAGTGCAGCAAAATAACGATTGGTGAATCTAGGAGAAAGGTATAGAGCCATTTATTTGACTGTTATTTCAATTTTCTGTAGGTTTAAAACACTAGAATAAAAAGCTTGAAAAAATGCTGATTCAACAACATACACTTTTTTTTCCCCAGAATCTATCTACTTCTTTCCACTTCCAACCATCCCTACCCGCCTCTTCTTAGCCACACTCTTCTCTTGCCTGGGCTATTGGAGCAGCCTCAGAACTCTTCTCCTTGCTTCTGCTCATGTGCCTCTCTAATCTATTCTCAATAGATTATAGAGTAATCTATAGTATATAGTAATAGCAGAGTAATCCTCTACAAAACTACATTATACCTCTTAAAAATTATATGACATATGCTTAAATATCTTCCTATGGCTCCTTATCTCAGAGTATAAGTCAAATTTCTGAGCATAGCTAATTAGGTTCTAGGGTCTGCCCAAGTCACCTCTGACTTTCTCTCCTCTAATTTTCCCTTTGGCCACTACACACTCACGGCACTGACTTTCTTGCTATTTCTCCAAAAGAATACCCCCTACTGCCTGCTCAGGATCCTTACATTATTCTCTCTGACTAATATGTCTTTATTGAGAAAGCTACGTGGTTTACTCTATCATTTCCTTCAGGTCTCTGCTCATATGTTAACCTCTCAGTCAAAAATGTCCTAATTCAATATAGCAAAGAGAGCTAGCTCTCCACCACAGACGATTTTCCTTTTCCATCAATTTGCTGGCAAGTGGCTGTCCAGACATGGACTACATTTCCTAACGCTTCTTGCACCTAGTGGACCATGTAATTGCATAATGCACAGTGGAACGGGGAAAAGTGAAACTGAGATCCCACTATCGTATGCCTGTCCCATAAGATTTCCTATGAGATCTCTACTCTCTTATCTGCCATCTAGATATTGATAAGCCACACTATGAAGATAATAGGGTCTGCATTAGTCAAGATCTCTGAATGACTCCAAAGAGCTGAGCACTCCACTGTAACTACCATTTGCACTTGTACATGAACAAGAAACTTATATTTGGATAAGCCATTGAGATTTCAAGGTTTATCTGTTACAAAGCTATTTTATACTTCAAATGATATGCCATCCATATACATTGAAAGCTAATTTACTGTACATTTATTAGTTTATTGTCTATTTTCCTCAGCAGATCATAAATTGAATGATGTTAGAGACCTTAATTGCTTTTGTTCATCGTGTATCATGATTACTTAGAAAACTTTCTTTCAGATAGTAGACTGTCAATAAATATGTTTTAAATAATACCTTACACTGAGTCCAATTAACTGGTTGTGACTACATGGAGCAATAGTTTGAGAAGGATTATGACGGGACATGTAGACTAGAATTAAAATTTCTATGGTGGATCATATTTTCTACCATGAGTATGATAAGGGAGATGTGTCAGCCTGCTGGATAAATAATTAGCGTTGCATTTCTAGAAATAGTACTAATGGAAAGGTATTCAAAGTCCTGGAGTTTAAAAAAATATATGACAGAGTAGTAATTTATTCTTGGTACTGGCTCTCTAGAAGCCTAATTTAATTCATTTATTTATTCAACACTCTTTGGTTTTTTATTTTACATGCATTCTTTCAGCAAATAATTAGTGAGGATCTATTCTAGTCACTGGAAATAATAGAAGTTAAAAAAATACAGGGTTAAGCAAAATACAGAGACCTTGATGTCATTCTAGTGGGATAGACAGACAATTTAATAAATGGATGAATAGATGAATATCAGGTAGTGATATAAAATAATATCAAGATGTAATATAACTAGGAACTCTAGCTTTTGTTCCTACCATGGCACCAAAATATATCTTCTCAAACCCACAAATAACTTTCATTTTTTTTTAAATTCAGTGGCAGATTCTCATTCTCCACCTTACCTGAACCACGAGCAACATTTTACACAGTTTATTAGTCTCCTCTTATTATAGTACTCTCTTCATTTGGCTTCCATGACATGAAGATCTGCTATCTTACTGCTTGCTCCTTCTAAGTTTCCTCAGCTGGTTCCTTCTTTCCTTTCTTCTTAGCGTAATAATTCTCAGAACTCAGGCTTTAGACATTTTTCCTCTTTCCACATTATTCCCTTAGTGATCTCACCCAGTACTGTGCCATAAAAATGATTTACTTCCTGATGACTCCCAAATCTGTATCTCCAGTCTTGTCTGTCAAAATTAAGATATATTCATCTTGACATCTGCACTCATATATCTAATAGCATCACAAACATTACAGTTCCATAATTTAGCTTCTGCCACGTTCTCCTAGTATCAATCAAGGTAAGCTAGGTGATGCTGCGGTAGTGAATAGCCCCCAAATCTTAGTCATTTAGTATAACAAAAGGTTATTTCTGGCTTTTGCTACATCTCCAACATGGATTGGCAGGGAGCTAGAATAATTATAGTTACTCATGTACACAAATGAAGCTCTTATGCAATCCATGTCCCCAAGGGCTCTATCTTAACTTGTATCTCCATGATCGAGCCTGAAAAAGGCTGCACGTTTGCAGAATCATGGACAGGCCCTTAAAAGCTTTCATTTGAAAATGACATCCATCACTTCCACTCGTATTTTATTAGCTAGAACAAATCACACGTACATGTCTAAGTTCCAAAAGGGTGAATAAATGCAATCCTATTATTTTCCCCTAAGGAGAAGATTTGAAATATTTTAGAACACTTCAATTGTGATCTGACCACTCCATTGTCCACAATCTGTTCTTATCACAATCTAATATATCTCACTGAATGGCCGTTCCTTACTTTTGGTTACTTTGAGTCATTCTCTATTTCTCTTATTTTTCTCAAGCTCTACTTCCTATTCCTCAGCAAATCTGTTGGTTCTACCTTCAAAATATATCTATAATATCATTACTTCTTACTTTTTCCACTGTTGCCACCATCACCTACTGCTGGATTACTGCAAGAGTCTCCTAACTGATCTTAATGCTACTGCCATGCCCTTCTTCATTCTGTTCTTAACAAAGTGACTTAAGAGATCCAGTTAAAACTTAGGTTCAATCATATTACCTCTCTGTTCCAAACTCTACCATCTCAGAGTAACATAATTCATTCTTACTATGATCTCCAAAGCCCTACATGATCCAAGCCTATTTTTTCTTACTTTATCTATTAATGTTCTTCCCTCAGTCATTCCTCTAGCTATAGAGGCCTCTTCTGTGATTCCAAATTAAGCTTGTTGGACTCCCTACTCAGAGCCTTTCATTTGTTCTTCTCTTTTCCTGGAGAGTTCTTCTGTCATAGGACTGCATAGCTTGCTCCCTCACATGCTTCAGGTCTTAACTCTCACTTTTTAAATGAGAGCTGCCCTGGCCACCCAATATTTCCTATGCCCCATTTTCATTGATTTTTCCATGCTCACTAACATAAATATTATATGTTTTATTTTTTACCTTTGATATTACCTATCTCCATCCTAGAATTTAATCTCCACGAGGACAGGGATTTTTGTATGTTTTTGTATGCTGTTACCCAGTGTCTAGATAAGTGTCTGGTATATAGAATTTGTTTACATAAAGAAAACATTATAATTATAATTATGTTTTATTTTTATATACAAATAAGAATACAAAAATTTACTAATAATGAAATATTGAATGAAAACAGTACAGTATATAAGTGGAAAATGAATACATATATATTAGTGGTGCTTGCCTCTAGAAAATAAGCATCCAACCAACAAACAAAAACTAATATTTGTATGTGTGTTCAAAGAATAATAAGAAGACTATTTTTACACCTATGGGTATAAACAAAATGTTCAGGCCTTGTTGTTTTCTTTTATCTGGAACACTCTCTCATCATTATGAATCTTAACTTCTATCTTCAATCTGATTACTCTTATCACTGGGAAGACCTTTAAATAATAATAATAATCACATCTACTATTATCACTTTAAACCTTTCAAACAAGCCCCAAAGCTGTTTCCTATTAACATTATTCTATAAATGGAGAAACTGAATTTCAGAGTGGTTAAGTGGATCGAGATTAAACAGCCATAATAGGGAATGATTGTGTCTGTTTGCTTGAATTTTCTATCTTCGGCCTTCAGCAAAGTTCTACGTATGCAATGGGTTACCAATAAACTTTTTTTGAATAAATGGCCATGCTGAGATCTAAATTGACTCTTCCAGACACCAAAACTCCAATATCTCTTATAGTACCTGTTAAGATACTTATGTTTCATTTAGAAAAAATGGGGAGGATATCTTAGATAAATTTGAATTGAGGGGCGAGTAGAGTTCAGTCACTGTATGGCTAGATGTGGCAGCTGAATAACATATTACAGCACCCAGTGGAGAACAGCAAAAAAACACATTAACAATGATGCTGCCAATGATAAATACAGTAAACATTTATTATAGGTAATATCTACAGATTTCTATCTATATGTATAACATCATTTTATTCCTTCCCACATTTCTTAGAGATAAGTATTGTTTAGTAAATTCTTCAGGATGAAACAGACATTAAATGGCTGTGACAGGATTTATGACCTGGTCTGCCTGACTTCAAAGCCATTATGATAAACACTTAAGGGAGTATTTTCCCGGCCCAGGTGAGATATGATGAGGCTAAGGATTAAAGTAACAAAATTATATATAGAAAGGAAAATATTAATTAGAAAGGTAAATTGGTGATATAATTGGCAAAATTGGAAGAATAGTTAGATATGGAAATAAAAGATTAAGTTAATGTTCAAAATGACCTTAATGTTTTTCACCAGGTCAGTGTAACATCATTGGCGGAGATCACAAGAGCAGAAGGATTAAGAGGGTGGAGACGAGGTGGATAATGATTTAGCTGTTTCTCCAAAACATTCATTCATGGTGAAGTTGAATGTAAATGATTGTAGGGCAATTGGAGAGAAAAGGTGGCATTGAAGAAACGGAAGAGGAGGGCTCAGGATATATTACCAGGTTATATAAAGATGAAAGAGATATAAGATATAAAATTGCTATTGCTCAGATAATGTACCTGTGCTTATGTGAAGAGGAAAACCATAAATCTTTTCTCTGCAAAATTGTTTATGAGATGTGCTACCTTACAAGCACCACGAATAGAGTAAATGATCAATATGATACTTGTGGATGATGATGATACCTTTTTTGAAGAAATGTCTGTATCCAATATTTTCTTCAAAAACCATTTTGACAACAAAGCTTTACATTTTCCGTTCCCCAGTCCCTGAATTCTAGCCTTAATTTCCTAGGTAACAGCTCTGCAGTGATTAGGCTTAAATGCTTTAGACTACAAAGTTAATTCATTGCTCAGCCAGAGTGGTAGGTCATGTCCCCTCAGCCATAGGAAGAGGAATCGTACACCAAGTGCTGTTTCTCCACACACTGGAGTTGATGTGTCCTTCTTAGTCAAATACGACATACATTCTGGCTCTTGAACTAGCTTGCCCCTGGTCCATCTGCCACGATGGCAGTGTGCCCATTCATAAAACACTCTGCCAGGTTTAGCTGGACAAAGGTACCAGTCAAAGAGAGGTTAGAAAGGGGGTTTGTTTCACATGCAAAGAGACACACTAAGGAATGAAAATATCCTTGATCCTTGAAGACACATCTGAACTGTGAACACTGAAAACACGTCACACCATTTAATCAGAATAAGCAATGGCCTTTGAAAGGCTAGAAGATCGTGTTTGCTCCCCATTGTGTTAGCCATGGGTCTCTTTCATTAAAACCGCTGGAACTAACTGCTGACTCTTCAGTACATCATTTAGACTTTAAGAGCAGTAAGCCTTGTTAAAGGTAAAATTAATATAGTGAAGGCAAAATTAATCTTTAATACTAGTAGTGTAGAAGAAAAATAACAGAGAACAGAGGATAATCATTGTCTTGACAGTGGCTAAATAATAGTGTTCAAATAGATGGTCATTCTACATTCTCATTTTGCTTACTCATTATAACAATATTAGTTTCTCACCTTATTTTTCTATCATATATGATCACAGGAATTCCACCACCATAGATATATCACACAGTTCCTAATAAAAGTATGGCATTGCCTCAAGTGATGTGTTACTAGAGTAGTTAGTTGGCTGAGAGATAATCACCATCCCCTTTTCTTTAAGAAGAAAAAGAAAGGAAGTAGCTTTTTATAGTATTTGGAAATAACAATTAAGTAGGTAGCCAATTGTCAGAAATAAATCATATTTGCTGCTTTTATTATGTCATCAGAATTACATTTTATTAATAAAGTAAATATCCATCAATTACTGCCAAATTTTAGGGGGGTTTTTTACTTGTTTAATCACTCTTTTATTTAACTAGTGGTTATTTAACTCATAGCTCATCAGAAGTTCGCAGTGTACCAAACATAATTTTTACCTCCAGACTTACAGATAACATCTCTCCACTCTTACTAGCTAACTTTTTTTCCTCCTTCAGACAACTCTTTTGATCTAACGAGGCTTCTCCTTCTATTATATCACTTCATCCTGTCTGTTTTCTTCAAAGCACAATTACTATTTGAGTATATATTTATTTGCTTATTTACTTGTTAACAATCTATCTCCCCAATAGATTTCAACTTAGTGTATTCGTAGCATCTAACCCAGTGTCTGACATTTACTAATTACTTTGAACAGATAAATATATGAATAAAGATTATCTTATATTAAGAGGCTTCAAAAAGGTTCTTGCAGTGTTTAAAATTTCTGTATTACTTCAAGATTCTTAGTTGCAGACAACAGAGTTTACTCTAGCTGGCTTATATTGGAAAGTACTTACTATGGTCTATTACTAACTCATAGAATTTGGGGGAAGTCCAGGGACCTAAAGTTGATATTAAACAGCTAAAGTGACCAAACTAGAAGATATGTGCAACACTACCACTGAAACTTCACTGATGCTACTATCTGCTGTTCAACGGTCATGAAAAGCAAAGGTCTGACATGAGAATCCTTTTACCAGTTATCGCAGGAATAAAAATCCTGGTAACCTGTACTCACTCATCAAAAGAAACCATTAGCCCTTTTCTCCCAGTTATTTTTGCCTTCCTAGTCTCATATTTGTGTGTCTATTTGTTGGAAGCAAATCTCATGTGGAATCCTAGATGCACTGGAATCTGAGCAATGTAGTCTTTAGCTTTTCAGCCTCAGGTTTACAGGAACATATGCTACAAGGGAGATGAATGGTGTTGCATGAGCTAGGATACAGTATTTTGCACAATCTCTGTGGCTGAAGAAAATGTGATACAATCACAGAATAGAAAGAAAACCAGTGTAGCCAAAGCATAATGAAGGTGAGTATACATCCTGTAGGCCTCATCTCAACTGATTCTCACCACAATCCACTAATTCAAGCAATGGTAATAGCCATACTTTACAAATGTGGAAATAAGTCTCGCCAAATATCACAAAACTGTCATGCCTTAGCCCTTGCATTTAAACCCATCTATTTAACTCCAGAACTGAATGCCTAAAAATTTACCTGTACTCTTTTACTGTTATTACCAAATATTACACAACATAAATATTTAGCAATCACTTCCATATTATGTAGAAAATACAGAGACAAATGGAAGACTTAGGACCTTAATAACTTTTTAAAAATCCCCATAATGTTAGAACTCATTCTATAATCTCTTAGTTATCCTTTATTTTAGGATTAAAATTTTAAAATACCATTATCACCCATTTGTAAATCCCTGAGTAGTCCCACATGATTCCAGAAAATGAGCTGTCAGTGTTAATTGGTCTTGTGGGAAACAGTCCAAAAGTATCCTGTTGGTCTACTTAAACTCAGTCATGCATAATTTACTGGATAATCACTAGTGTCCTAATCAATAACTCTATCTACCTACTCACTAATCCAGTCGAGGAACGTGATTTAACATGCAGTAGACTTAGGACTAGCCCTTAGCAAAACTGAATTATGTCTTTAGTATATTCACTTCTCCTTTTACCAACTATTCTCCCCAAACTCAGACTGTTATTCTTATAAAATTGCAAGCAAAAAGGACTTTAAAAGAATATTTTTTCACTTATTCTTTTTCAGTGTGAGGAAATTGAGGCTTATAAATAGTAAGTGACTTATTTAAAGACATTAAATTAACCAGTTAGTGATAGTCAAAACTAACAACCTATGTTTCAGGTATCCTGACTCCACATCCCAGGAAACTGACTGTGGTTCCTCTCTAAAATGTTCCCAAGACTGGTTGTGAATCCTGGCCAGTTCTATGATACAGGTCATTGGTTTAAAAAAACAAAAACAAAAACCAAAACTAGACAGTGTGTGATGGGACAGTAACATTCTATGCATTCCATTTGGTTTCAGCTAAAGAAATACACATTCCTCTAAGGCACCATTGACTATTAAAAACTCACTGGATGCAATGGACTGAATGTTTGTGTTCTCCCAAAAATCATATGTTGAAATCCTAACCCCCAATGTGATGATATTAGGAGGTGGAGGCTTTGGGGGGTAACTAGGTCATGAGGGTGGATCTCTCATGAATGGGATTAGTGCCTTTATAAGACAAACTTTAGAGAGTCTTCTTGTGCTATTTCCACCCTGTAAGGATTCAATGAAAAGTCAGCAGTCTGCAACCCCAAAGAGGGCCCTCATCAGAACCTGACCATTCTGGCACTCTGATCTCTTCCAGTCTCCAGAACTATGAGAGGTAAGTTTCTATTGTTTATAATCCACCCAGTCTGTAGCACTTGGTTATAGCAACCCAAACTAAGACACTGTGTTTCCATTCTATCTCTGGTACTAACCATCTCTTACCTCAGGCAAATAACTTCATCTCTCTGGGCCTTAAACATAAATTATTTAAAAAACAAGAAACTAGAATTGATGGCCTCTAAATTCCCTTCCAGCTTAAGAGATTCATGAAACCATAGTACTTCTGCTGTCCACTAAATTTGCCAGTGATGGCAAATTTACATTTTATGTATGACAAACATATGTCCCAGTTTGACATATGACCAGTACAGTTTTGGTTTACACCTGTTGCCCTCATGTGATTAAACACTTTCACTCTCAAAATTATTCTCGTTTGGAAAATAGACTGTAAAAGCACTATCTAATTCACCAACACCAGTTGTGCTACAAAACCCAAGTCCTCTTACTTTCTGTCACATCCCTCCATTCTTCCTCTGCATAGCACGGGCCTCAGTGTTTAACTACATTTACTTGATTCGTTACCAGCTTATGTCTCTTTCTTCATGAGACTCGATGCTCCACAAGGTCAAGATTCATGTCAGCCTTTTTCATGACGGTGTATCAAGTATTGAACACAGTACATAGCACATAATAAGCACTTTAATGACTTCTGAAAGAAGTTTGTGTGCATTTGTTCTAGGGATGGACAACTAGTAAGTGCCTAATTTAGGATTTACATCAGGATTTGAAGACTGCTTACTTAAAGCTCTCTCCATACTAGGCAACATGCATTGTCAGTGTATTCATCACCTGTGTTGAATACACTGACAAAGAATGTTGTACCCCTGTGTTAGTTGAGCCATTCGAGAAATCCTATGGAATCATTAGAAAACCATGTATTTCTCAATTAACAAAGCTTATTTAAAATAAACTTGAATCTAAATGTTTTAAAACACAATTTCTAATCATTCTTAGAGTTTGTGGCTTCTCCAGCGCAGAATAAGAAACATTTACTTTAGGTTTGGCCACATCAAGATGCCACTTTTGTAGGTCAATATCAGCTACATGACTTCTAGACCAGGAAGATTAATCATCCATTTATAAGGATGGCTCTTCGTGGGTTTCAATTTCTCACTATGTACACCTAGTCTGGTAACAGAAATAAAATGGTCTAGGGACAAAGAATTGACAAATAAGAACAAAAGGAAATTCTGCAAAGGTAGGTATTTATTACAAGTGCTTATGAATAAACTAAGGAAACTCATTTTTTATAAACCTTGTTTGATAATTTTACATCTGTGAAAATAATATTGTTACATATTCTAACTTTTCTTTGTTTTATTTAAATTCATTTAGTCTAGATTAAGGGCACAAAGTCAACATAAATATTATATTCATGTAATTCAAGAGTCATTACTAAAGGAAAGAATAAAATGAATTAAGGCAATTCTGAGAAAAATAATATCCAATGACTAAAAGTAAGTAATCTGTAAGATGATCATGATTCTATGTATTGTTAGCAAAGGTTGCTTTCATTCCTTTACTTTTTAGTAGGCAGTCTGCAACCTACTTTCATGGTCTCCCAGGGACTGGGGTTCTTTAAATAAAGATTAAATTAGATATCACAGCTGATTCCAGTGTTTAAGAAAATTTATTTCAATGTGTTCCCTAATTCTCCACATCATATTCAGTTTAGATGTTAGCATATCGAATGCTGTACATTTTATATGTTAAACAGGTAATTGGATAAAATTGCAACTAAGAATTAATTAAATCTCTGAAAAGATCTCTCTCCTTCCTGTTCTTCCATGAATCATACACTGAAAGAAAAATCATCTTCAGGATCGGAAGATTAGCAGGAGAGACTGTTTAGTCAGTTTTCACATTAGCAGGCAGACCAGTTGAAATTACTCCCCGGATTTGATTTGGCCTACAGCCAGATGGTTGATACTGTTAACAGAGAAAACATCTGTTTACCCTAATGTGTTAGTTTACCATGCTTGGAGGCCATCAACATGAGCTGCTGTGTACATGTATTATGTAGAGGACTGAAAAAATCTTTTTTCACTTGGAAGTCAAAAGCAGATAGAGGAATCTTGTTTTATTAGGCTATGCTCAGACCTAAAAGATAAAGAATTACAGGCAGACCAGAGGCCACACAGTGTTCTCATTAATTCTGAATAAATATCTCCCTTCCTTCAGGCCTGAGTGAAATCAGAAATTTTTGTATTCTTATGCAATTAGCTAAAATGAAGCAATTAATAAGAAAAACATATATACTGCATGTGGTTAATCAGTAAATTCAACAAATTCACCTATTATATAATTTTGTAACTTCTGAAATAGCCTCAGAACATCAGCCTGGAATTGTTTTACATCTAAAAGAAATATCTGATTTACATGTTCTGCAGAGCCCATGTCAAATTCACTGATGGTATTAAAAAGCCATCACTGCAAACAGAGGCAGCCTTGGAAATCCCACATACGTGCGAGAAAAAGACATCTCAAAAAAAGGGGGGATAATCTCTTTAAAAACTGAGAAACAACATGTTTGAAGAAGTTCTTAAGAAGGCCATAATGTGCCTAAACTCATGTACTATCTTGGGTAATTATGCAAACCTTCATAAATAATTATTGGTTATTGAAGTACAAGAAAAACAAGTTTGCGTTTATATGGAGAAGGTCATTACTTAAATGTAGACAGTCTCGTTGCATTGTGGGGTAGGCTAATGAAAAATGTACTTGCTCACCACAGCAAGAATCAGGGCATGAACTAAAGCCATAAAACTTTCATGGAGCTTCTCCACAGATACCACATTGCTTTCTTTGCCTTTACTCTTTGCAGTACGCTTGCGAAGAAAAAAGCTAAGTGCAGCACCGGCATTCAAAAGGATCACTCAAACTTAAATTATTCTACTTTGGGGCTGAAGCAGAATCCTTCTGATGGCTTTACGGGCTGCAGGTTTGGTAGGAGGTAAAGCTACACTCCATGCAGTGTTGCAAGGATGAAGTATAAATCAGGTTTCATAAATATGCCCATTTGGTGTACTCAATTGACTGTAAAATAATTATGCTCTGCTGTGTAATTGTTGTGCTGTGGAAGAAACCAGGACTTCTAAACATTTAACAGAAAATGATTATGCGACCTGAATTAAGACTGTATTTTCTCCCACCATCTTCCATAGTGCAACAAAAGCATTTTGTAACAATTTCATCTTAAAGCCATAGGGTGCAAGGCTGCCTAGGCCTTAGTTTTTTTTTTTTTTTTCACACTTGTTTCTGACTGTCTATTTGTCCTCCTTCCCCACCATTTTAGATCCAGCACAAATATAGCACATTTCAGTGAAAGTATCAGTAGTTTCTTATACTTCAGCTGCATTTTCCTGACCAAGAAAAGAATAAGATGTGAGTTTTGAGGAGAAAATATCTGTTAGCTATAATATTTTTTTCTTTTTGGTCTTTTTGGTCTTTTTAATTGTAAGCTTTTGTAAGAAATTTGGCAGTTTAAGTTTCAGTGAGTACTTACCTGAGAATCTTTGGACATAGTCATAATATAAACATTTCAGATACACCTTAAAATGTATGTCCAATGGTAAAGTGGCATCCATTTCCCTATCATGGTAGAACTTCAAAAAAATGTTCAGGATCTGCGCCCCTTGTTATTTTTTCCAGATAGTTCTAGTGAACTAAAAAGAAAAAAATTTACCTCAGAAAATAAATAAAGCTTTTCATTGTAGTGTTTCCAGTTCTGTGCTCTTCTCTGTTTAAAATCTGTAAGTGCTCATTGTATGAAATTTGGAACATACATATAAACATACAATATAGGTTAATCATAATCCTATGTCGACATTTTAATATGAAAATATTTTTCTCACATCGAATCATCAGGGTTCTGAATGTTTGCCAGTCAGTAAGTGGACACGTTTCTCAGTACATCAAGCAATGGTCTGGATGTGAATTACAGTATGACAGTCGCAGTGTGTAAGTGCCATTGATACACGCATTAAAGTCCCCTCTTGGGCATTACTTGATTCCCTAGCCTTTCATACTTAAAGTTGTCATTTGTTTTTATGGGGTTTTTTTTTCCATGAAACTAGAAAAGAAACTTAGGGAAATGGTAATTTTGAGCTTTTCAGTACTTCTTTGTTAGTTTCCTTAAAATAGGATTCTCTCCAGCTTGAGTTGATCAATTCTATCTTGTAGTCTCTATTTACAACTTGCCACCAATCACAAGCAATCGAATCTACAAATATCAGGACCCTGACATGTAATAGGCCCATATATGAAAAACTTATCTCGCTCTCTTTTTCTTACTCACCTTAAGTTTTGCAGTAGCTGAAGAACTTTTGAATGTCGAGAGTGAAGCCATTATCCTATGCTAGGTTTCTTCAAAGACCATTACAATCTGTGGGGTTGGTGCTTTGAAGTTTATCTTTTTTCCACTTGTCTTTTGAATCCCCAGGGAGCAACCATTTAAGTCTATATTTCTTTAATCCAGAGCCAAAATGACTTCCTGCTCCTTTGCTAGCCTCATTTATGGTGCTAGAAAATTGTCTTCTTTTAATTAAAGGAATCACACTGCTATCTTGGAGCACCAAACATTAAACTTCAGGAGTGGCAGTAACCATCTTTAGGTAAATATAAAATATTTTTTTTATATTTGTTCTGGCCAAATTTTTTTGAATAAATATCATTTCCATGTACTTAGAAATAACACATGCAAATATATAAAAATTGTCTAATTAAAAAGACAGAAGCTAGAAATTCAAAAGAGGATAAAGAGTCAACAAACTGATTTTAAAAGAAGTATATAAAATCATTGAGTTGGATTTTCTTTTTTTCTGAGGAAAAAAAGAGGGTAACACTAGATGAGCTTTCAAGAAAGACATTAGAATACTTTTGTAACACTGCAAAATAGTTCCTCATTTAAACATCATTCATTAAGTTTCAGAGGATTTACAATCTGAAAGCATCCAGTACAAAAATGATTAATTGACCAATTTTTCCCATATATTACTCTCCTAAGTCTTTGTAGACATCTTCATTCTTGTACATTCACAATCACAATTCTTCAGTAAAGTTCTAAGTGTAATAATATTCAATATGTCTGTTAAAGCAGCCCTGTTCAACAGAACCTGATGCAATGATAAAAATATCTGTAATCTACATTGTCCAATATACATGTGGCTACGTGCACTTGAAATGTGACTAGGGTAACTGAGGACCTGAATGTTTAGTTTTGTTTAATTTTAATTAACTTTAATTTAAATAGTCACATGTTGTTAGTGGCTACTACATTGGACAGTGAAAAGTTAGAAGACTCCCATACAAACCCTCAACAACTCATTCAGGCATGATTCTTAAGAAAAATCAATTAAATATTTTTTATGTTTAATGATTTTTTCCTTTATATATACACAAGTAGATATTCCACAGCAGTTATATTGATTCATCTATTTCGTATTGTACTATCCCAAATACAAGAATTAATGACAGTTTAAAATACTCCTCTCTGTCTTATCGTAGTAAGGCACCCCTGGGAACTGAGCCGCTTAGCAGAATTACCAGGTCAGCACACTAGTGGATAACATTTTAAATCAAAAATCCAGAAGCCTCATTAAGCATGGGTAGATTTTAATACCACAAAGATAGATTTCTATGTGCCAACAGTTAAACATGTTTTAGATAAATTATGACTGAGAGTGTTAATACATGGCTTATGGATATAAAAGTCAACACTTAATTATTCTTCTTAATCTTCCTTGAATACAAGATCCCACCTCAAGTCTTTGCACTGGCTATCTGCTTGTTACATTCTTGCTCCAAAAGAGCCACAGGCCTCACTACCTGACCTCCTTCAAGTCTGCACCAGTAGTACCTTCTCAATGAATTCAACTCTAACCACCTTTATTCAAGAGAACATCCCACCTGCCCCACTCCCAAATGTCTATACCCTGCTCTATTTTACCCCACAGCTTTCATTACTTTCTAATATACTATATAATTTTTCTTCAATTTATTAACTTACTAACTTTATTTTTCAGTCCTCTAAAAAATATGAGAATCATGAAAGTAGGTATTTGGGTCATTTTTGCTCACTGATGCACCTCCAGCTCCTGTACTTGGAGCTGGCCATGTGCTTGGTAGCCTTCAATAAATATTAGATACTGCTCAAATGACTTGATGAGTTGGTTAATTTATGGACTGGCAATGTCAAATGCTTTCTTTCAAAGTCCAGATAGTATATATTTTATATTTTACAGACAACCTACATTTTATGTCACAAATCCTTTCAAAATGGGAAAAAAATTTTAGCTGGCAGATATTATAAAAACACACTGTGGGCCAGATTTGTCCATGGAACACAGTTTGCCAATCCCTGGTCCAATTTCATGCAGAGATGCAATAGTAGAACAATGCCCAAAAGATAATTAGCCCTAAAATTATTTGTATCTGATATTGCAAAGAGTGATTGTGATTTACATGTGTGACAGCCAACTTCCTACAACTAGAGAAGACACTGTTATGGTTAATTCTGTCTGAATGACTAGGAAGTGATCTAACTCAGCAAACTACATCCTTTTCATTCCCTAGTCTACCAAAATTGTTATTCTCAATCTCTTATAAAACATTAACACTAAAGTTATGTTTGGTCCTTAGTTTCTTTTTTATAGGTCACAAATCCCATTTAAGAAACCAATGAAGGTTATGAACTCTTTTCTCCCCCAAAATATGCATATAACTGTCAGGTTTTAGTCTGAAATGTCAGTTCTTAGTGTGCTCATGGCTGAAGAACGACCAGACACATCAAAGTAAGGCAAGCATGAAACTGAGGTTTATTAAGGAGAGAAAGATAAGATTATAGAGCAAGAGCAAGATATAGGTTTACAGAGCATGATCGCTATGCCACAGATGATGACCAGACCCATTGTCTCAGCCAAGGGAAAGCCAAAGCAAGGGGCAAAAAAAAGGGTCTGGTTATGGTCTGCATTTTCTTTTATAGTGCCTGGATTGGGACCTCCCTCCTGGTTCAGAGGTCACCATGGAACCACTTTGATTGGACAGGTGGGAGCTGCATTACTACGCATGTGGGTTGTTCTAGTTCAATTTCCAGGCTCTATGGTACCTATGTGGTTTAGCCCATGGGCCAGAGTCCTCTGCATTTTTTTGCAGCTGGTGTGTTAAGTTCTGATTGGCTGATTCATAGGATGCTCCCTCCTACCCCAGGTATGGAGAGGATTAGGGCGGGGCAGGACCAAGATGGCAGTTCTACTGTCCCACCAAAGCAATAGCACCCCTAGGAGACCTAGAATCCCTCACTATCTTCCTAACATAACCATGATTTTGCACACTGATTTTAAGGACTAGTAAATTTACCAAAGCCTAATATTAAGAATCCTTTCTCTCTTCTTTAGATTTGTTGTCTGGCTCACATTTGTTTTGTGTATCTGGTAGAAAGAAAAGATTTGCTTTAAATGGCCTTTCGTTTCAACTTATTGTTACCTGACATAGTAGAAAATGTCAAAGAACTTTAATAAAACACAGCACCTAGTAATGTCAGCAAATACTTAAAAGCATGCTGTGCCTGAGATACAGTTTCAGAACGATCATTTCTCTAGCAATCAGAATTTTTTCATAAAGGGGAAACTTGACGCTTTTGTTGCTTTTGTTTGTTTTTAGTAATCGATCCCATAGCATCCTTAGATTCCTGCAAACTGATAAAATCCATATTCATCTGGGGGGTTAACAGTCTTAGTATTAATATAATCAAAAACAAAAACATAATAAATCTCAGTATTCTTTCATTTCTGTTACAAATTATAGGATCTGGAGATTTCTTTTCCCCATCCTCCTAACATGAACCATTACCAATTTTATAAGAGTATATTCTATTTTTTATAAAGGTACTCAAAAATAGCCATTTTACTAGTCCCAGAGTTTTCAGCATCGGGTTCAGGTCTCTAACCTTAGATATCATCTAGAGCTGCAATTCTCAACCACAGAATCAAAACATTGGTATGTCACATTGGCGAGAGACCTTTTTCATTACTGAAAATATTCAAAGTATTGCTTTTCCCAATTAATTTACTTGTCAAAACATTTTTAAATGAAGTTGTTTGTAGTTACTCCTATAACAGTATTATGTACATTGGCATTTAGTTGGGCATTCATGAATGAGCAGGAAAGAGTGAGCTCCCATAGGGGATTTAATAACATCCTATATAAGTCTGTGGGAGTATGTTGGTCATGGAAGCATCATCTGTCAAGTGTGTCTCATCAGAAAATAATAAATTGTGAGAACCACTGAACTAGAAAAATCATCCCTCCCTGTAGAAAATACACATTCAGTGTCCTTACTAAGGAAAAATGCTGCATATATTCACTAATATTAATGAGCAGCCTGTTTAATAATTCCCAGGGACTTAAGAGGTAAATCAACTGCTTAGGCTCAAGAATATATAACCTGAAAACTGTTTTTTTGCCTGTTAATCACAGTCTACTTACTCAGGCTGCTTCGGAGGAAATGAAGATAAAGTTCTGGCAAACACAGCCAGGATTAACAACGTCAAGGTCAAATTCACACATATTGCTTGGAAATGCCAGAAGTTACAAGAAGAAAAACTATGACAGAATTAGGATAATGACAATCTTTTAAATAGACATGGATTATTATTTAAAAAAAAAAAGAAAAAGAAAACTTACTTAGCTGTTTCACGATTCAAAAATCCCATCGCTCTTCAAGAAGACATCTTTTAGTCTTGTTTTGTCACATTTTCAGATAAAGAAAAACCAAAACATATCCTATTAGCCAAATACTAGATAACAGGAACAGATCAGAGTTTGAGATGCATAGCAGTCATAGAAGGCCCAATAAATTACTGGTAGAGAGGATTTTGAACAAGCTATCTCCTCTCTCTCCCAAATATAATAAATTTTTTAAGATCAGAGTGCATATCACATGAAGTTAATAAAGTAGAAAATGACACTATTTACCTTCATCAAATAATATGTCAAGAAATTTATAGCTCAGCTCCTTGGAAATCCGTCTTATTTAGCCTGCTGTTTTGTGTAACATTTTAATAGCCAGAAGCAAATGGGAAACATAAAGCATGTTAGGCCAAGAAAAGGTTTTTTTAAAAAAGCAAAAAAACATTTCACTTTATTTACTGATTCTTTCTGTAATATAATTCTTATTTCTTTCTGCAGGTGACACTTATTAATGTTACAAAAATGAACATGTAATACCGGATAGTTGGAAATGACAGAGAGTTACGTGATAAATAAGTAGATAAAAAAGTAAAGGAAGAGATGATTGGCAAGATGACTTCATGAATAAGAGTTGTCATTACCTCAGATTTGTGTAGGTTAGTTACTGCATGTCCACAAGAATACCAGGCTAGGGGTCATATTTCAAAGAAATACATTTTATCTGATCATAAAAAGAAAGGATTCCCCATTCCAAATCATATTAGTAATCTACTTAGTCTCACATCCTTCCTAGGAAAGTGATCAGTTCAAGTTTTAAAAAGAGATTTCCAGCCCTTTTTTACCGTTGTCATGGAGGAATGAATTCCAACTAAACTCTGTAAGGGAAAGATGAATTCATTATTCTTGCCTTGAATCAAGTGCTATTTCTTGTTTTATCTGGCATTGTTACTGACAGCAATAATAACAAAAAAAACAACACAAATAAATGGAGTCCCTCTTAATAGTACATGAAATCATACAACTATATAATGTTGAATAAATATAAAGAAACCCCTATAATGGACAATGTTTTAAATCACTCTTTAGAATTCATGTGGCATTTTTAAATTTAGGTATTTTTATTCCTTACTAGTTAATCCTCATTACTCATCCATGTGGTAAATGCTTTTCAATACCAGTTTTATAAATGCAGACACTGAGACTCAAAAAGACTCAAGAAAATCTTTACATGTAAATACTGTAGCTACTCTGGCAAGTTAATTTGTAATATATCCAAAAAATTTCAGCAGTCTCTAGATAATCATATGATGACTAAATGTCCACTAAGTGTTTTCACACTGCATGGCTAAAAATCTCTTGAGGTAACCAACTCACTGCCACTGTGGGCATTTTTTACTCTTTTGACAAGGCTGAATTTTAAAAATTGTTTCTCCTTATTTTGAACTGGATCTAACCCATAATTTTAAAACTCTATCTTAGCATCCTATAGAAGTGTGAATTTGCATTTATATAATATGTTTTTATATATTTGAGCTGCCTACTTTTGGTGAAACAATTAGGAATTTTATATACAGGTTTATTTTAATGTGTGCTATTTTTATATGCAATGAAACATTTCATCTGAAATATAAAATGATTGCAAGATATGGATAGATATATAAATAATCTATGTACCTCACATTCACCTTAGACATAGAGTATTATATTATCATAAAATTGAAAGTTCTTAGTTTTGCTGAATTTTCTCTTCTCCTCCCCAAACTATCTACTGTCCTGAATTTTATGTTTCTCATTTTCATGGATTCTGTCATAGTTTTAATTTATACATATTTATTTCACAAAAATATATAGCATTTTATTATTTTTAAAAATTTATATAAATAGTATCACATATTATAATCAATGCTCACACCTAAACAGTTTGTCTAACTCATATTTTTTGTGTAAGGCACATCATAGCCTTCTTGCACTTAGGAACGGTAGACAAGAATTCAACACTACACTTGGGAATAATTTCAGACAACAAAATCACCAATAAAAAGCGCAAAAGTGGAAAAAAAGTGGCACTAATTAAGCATGGAAAAGGACACTTGTTCACAGTATGAGAATTAAAACAAAAAAGCAGAGTATCACCTAGTTTGACTTCAGTCCGGAGTGTTCACACTAGGACACTGTAATTTTCTTTTGAGTTGCACATGCACGAGTCCCCAAATGACTATGAAAGCACCATGAGTATTGATTCTGACGTTACAAATACATTTTTGTGAGTAAGAAAATTTACAAATACAGAATCCACAAGTAAGGATCAACTGTATCTTTTTATAACATCAACTTCACAAAGGGAAGATAGTTTTACTGGGTATGAGAATGGGGAGTCAAAAATCTATAACTATTGTTCCACATCATCCAAACTTGTGTTACCATATCAGATATCTGAAGCCAGTCTTTTTTATATATGTTTTTTGTTTATTAATTGTATGTATTTTATAGGACTTTTTTCTTGGTTTATTTGAAATTCCTATTTTATCTGAAAATGAAAAGATGTCATTAGTAAATATCTAGTATAGCTATTTTTATTGTTAATCCTACCCAGTAACTAAAGAGCAAATCATCTTTTTCTTTGGGGGGGAGGTAATTGTGAGATGTTTTCTTCTTTTATTTCTTTGATTATTTGTGGTCTTCCAATTTACTCTTTGTTTCACACTTTCTTTTTGAAAAATGCATAAATAACAAATCACCTGGCTCTAAATTCCATCCTTTCTTTCATTTTCAAAATTTTTCTCTTTTATTGCTTTATTCAAGCAGAATTCCTCTATTTCTTTCTCTATTTAATTTCTTCACTTTTAAGAAGTATTTATTTCATTATTCTCTATTTGTGCCAAATTTTTAAATTGACAATATGTGTTTTTATATGTATTTTTAAAATAACCTTTACCATATTTCCTGAAATTGATTATTTCTTGATATCCAATGTGTAAGTCAAACATCACTGAGAATAAATACTATAATTCTCTTAAAAATTTTTCCTCTTTTCTTTCAATGGAAGTCTTTCCCTGGTTGGTCTCTCTTTAACAGCTATTTTTCTTAATATGTTTATATTCATAAAGTAAGGTTTAGGTTGTTTAATGTTGGTGGATGGCATAGCTCCTTCAGCAATTGTGTCAATCACTTTTTCAGTGTGAACTATCTACTTGAGATTGGCATTCAGGTTTCCAACAGGCATCTCCAACTCAACATCTCTCCTCCAAATTCATCTCTCCTTTGCTCCTAATATTACCCAAGACAGGAATTTGGGAGTTCCTGGCCATCTCCCAAACTCACACAAAATCCATTTTATCCATAACCTAGTACCACTGATATATATTTTTAATTTCAAATGTCTCCTTTCTTCATTTAAATTTCCCCCACTAGCCTTGACTTTCATCATATCTCTCCTAAATTCTTGCAGAAGTGTCTTAATTGCTTTACTCCTTTCCCAGAAATTGCTATTTACTTTGTCCTTACTGTTCCTGAAGTTTCAGGTGTTCAGACACAGCTCAAGAGCGAGTGAAACCACACAAATATCATACATAAGACCCTTAGACTCTCTTGCTTAGAAATAAAATTGGTCAGCATCTCTCTTCTGTTTGTGTTTCAGCAATCATCCCCTCACCTCTCACAGTCTTCTTTTAAATTCTACTGCAATTAACAATGGAAGTTTTTGTTTTCGTTGTTTTGAGACATGCAGTACAGTGATGTCGTCATCATAGCTCACTGCAACTTCAAACTCCTAGGCTCAAGTGATCCTGCTGCCTCAGCCTCCCAAGTAGCTGAAACTACAGGCGCATGCCACCACAATCAGCTAATTTTTCTATTCTTAGTAGAGACAGAGTCTCACTCTTGCTCAGGCTGGTCTCAAACACCTGATCTGCCTGACCTCAAGTGATCCTCCCACTTCAGCCTCCCAGAGTGCTAGGATTACAGGTGTGAGCCACCACACCTGGGCTGGAAGGCTTTTTTTTTCCCTCTTTTTAAACTATCCATTGAGAATATAATAGAACCTATTGGGAGCACACTCATGTATTCTAGAGTGGGTTTTTCACGATCTTTTCCTCCATTGTCACAGTGTATGTTACTGTTCCCTGTTTGTCTTAATCTTGACTGCATGATTTTCTTGATGACAAAAAGGTATTTTCATTTATATTTCTATATCCTGATTATTATCAATAACTATATAAAAGAATGAATTAATATTGAAGAAAATTAGACTGGCAATTTTGTGGGTACCATTTCTTTTCTTGCCCACTTCCTCATACCAAACTATAAGCCAAAAGTCAACTTCCAAGGATATCTTTTATACAGCTTTTTCTTTGTATAAAACCCCTGGAGCTTTTGTGTTCATCTAATTGTAGTTGACCAGTCTAATTACACATTAAACCAAAGAGGTAAAATTTAACAATTTAAGGGAGAGATGCTTTTATTAGTTTGGTTGCCAATGTACTAATTATTTCTGATAATCTTTATACAAAGTAATAAACCTTTGTTCTTTTAAGAATTTGCTTTAATCTATTAAGGCTAAATTTGTACTTACTTGCTTTTCTCATTGTTTAAAGTTGTTTTAATCCCTTGGTGTCTCTGCTTTTAAATTAAAACTTTATAATGGACTACTAAGTTTAAACTCTTTCCAGTTAGGATTTTCTTAGCTCTAGAAGTTGATTTAAATTAGTAGGAATCAGCAATGTTCCAAGACATGGGAAATTATTAGTGACAATAGCCAGTTGTTCTCTGAAATAGTAAAAGAAGAAATAAAACTCCAGTGGTAAAGATTTAAGTAAAACAACTGGAAGAACTATTGCTGAGAATTATATGACAAAATAGATTTTATAATCTATTGATGCTGTAGACTAGCATCAAAATTCTGGCACTATTTATGATATTGAGAGATTGATAGTTTTGTAGAATTATGAAAAGTGCTGCTTCAAAACAAGCTCAAGTTACATTCATCCTGAGAATTCCTTTCCTGGAAACGTCTATCTCCTCAAAAGTCTTAAAAGATTTTTGTTGCCTCCATTTTCCATTTTCTCATTCCCCCCAAATGAATTTTCACCTCTTTCCACTCTAACTTTGATTCGATGTATTACAATTAATCTGGCAAAGGTTGCCACTGATTTCTTTCTAGTCTCATGTTATTTAAAGTCTCTGCTACATCTGGCAGTTTTACCATCTTTTCCTTTATGAGCTCTTCTTTCCTAACTGTCCATGACACCAAATTTTGCCGTTTTTAATTGTTTTTTAAAAGTTTTGATTCCTGGTGTGCTGATACATCCCTTCCATGGGTTTGTTTTCCTTGCCATGTCCATAAATATTTGTATTTACTCATATACCCTCCTCAATCGCTCTTCTTTCTTCATTATGGGTTCTCTTTTTGTGAATTCTCATCTACTTTTGTATCTTCAACCATCATGGCCACGCTCGAGTCTTTCCTTTCACAAAACACACAGCTATGTTTAAACTGTTCACAAATTCTCAGTTGAATGATTCACAGATATCTTCAATTCAACATATCCAAAAATAAATTTTCCACCTTTTTTTTTCTCTCAGGAGACATTACCATGTGGTGCTTAAGAGCTTGGTTCTGGAGCTAGAGTCTGTCCATACCAGCCCCAACAGCTAGTAGCATATTGTCACTTTGAGCAAATTTTTAACTTCTTCGCACCTCAGTAACCGTATCTACAAAGTGCAAAAAAAAAAAATAGTACTAACTTCAAAAACTAGGTGTGAGATTTCCACAAGTTAGTATACACAAAAACGGCTTATTTAGCACAATACATGTTAAGTGCCATTTTAATTTTTATTGTTCTCATTGTCAACACCCCTTTCTCAGTGAATATTATCAGTATCTGCCCATTTGCCCAGGCTGGAGACCTTGAAGTAATTCTACCAACTTCCTCACTACCCACACATTCAATTCCCTACCACATATTTTCTCATCTACTTCATGCAGCTGCTTCCTCTCTCCATCCCATTGTTAATGCCATAATTCCATCATTTGCTTCTAGAACATTATTTGAAAACTTCCTAATCATGTTCTCTATCTGCGTTCTCTCTTCTTGCATATGTGTGATAGTTCTCAAAACAGAGCTAACTGTGTTACTTCTTTCAACACTGTTGTCAACTGATTGCTTTTAGAATAAATTTCAAACTTCATAACATGGTATAATGATCATAATATGATGCAGTTCTAGCCATTAGCCCTTGCTGCTATGTTCTCTGTCCTGTTTGCTTAAACCATGACCCTAGAAATAGTCTATGCTTGAACACTTGGTCTAAAGTACTTCGTCTACCAAGCAAAGTCGTATTCCTTCTCTGGGCAACAACATAAAGATATCTCCTCTCTATAGCCCCTGGACCCTTTTGACCAGCCACCCTCCCTCCCTAGGAAAAGTTGCTTGCTTATCTGCATTTTTACACTATTAAAGGGCTTTTCACA